>NC_137586.1:72910897-75310897 GCF_963210335.1 Falco punctatus
AATTTTCTTGTAATTGTGGTACCGGAGAGAGATGTTTAGGAGCAGCACTTTCTTTGCTGTTCCCCAGCCTAAAAGCTCAGATTCAAAGACCACAAAGGTCAATGGGCATCTTCTGGTTGGTACAGAAAACCTTTGGGTGAAAGCATTAGTACATGAGAAAGGCCTTAGTGTCAGAAGGAATTCTCCTTCCCTGACTTAAAACAGATTTTATGAGATGTTAAATAAAGCTTTACATAGAAGCTTTATGTTGTCTTCTGCAAGAAACAGTATCAGTTGGGTTAGCATTTATAATTGAAAGGAACTTTTCAAAAAAGGAAAGGAGATGGTTGTAAGAGTGATGACCACAAGGACTGCAGGGGGAGGGCTGGGATTTCCAGGTGTCTGTCTTGGGTGCTGTTTTCCTCTGGGAGCAGGGCTGGAGTAGGAGTGGGAGAGCACCCAGCAGGCCAGCTCTCTTTCCTCTTGGCAGCTTGGTGTGCCACATTGCTGGCCCCAGGGGGAGAAGGAGAAGAAAAAAGGGCTTTAGAGGAAAGTTTTTATTATAACTGGCTGCTTCTCCAGTTCTCATCTTTTTCCAAAATGTGTATTGTTCATCCCTAATGCATAATTAATTGTTGTGTCTTTCTTAACACTAATCTTACCATGAACATTATTCACATTAACAGCAACAAGTCGTGCTGTCTTGAAACCACACATATATATACTCAGCTTTTTAAAGAGGTAGGCCCATAACAGAAAGAGATAGGGAAGAAATGAAGGTACCACCTGTCAGTTTTGGCTAAGCAAGAACTGGGCAACAGCTTATGATATGCACCAGGAGAGACAGAGGAGCTCTCCATTGTCACGAGGAAAATGCCACTGCACTTGGCTGTAGAAGAATGGCTGCAGAAGCGTGGCCTTAGAATCTCTGAAGATCTCCACAATCCAGGCCTGGTATTAGAATAGGCCTGTAACCAGAATTGTACTGAAGTTGCTGTGCTGAACTTCAACAGATTCCCTCACTGTGCAATATTGGACAAATCCAGTGGGAAATTCCAGCTAGACTTGGATACACAGGGATAAGTATAAGAAGTGCAGGTGGGACATCTGTAAAGGGAGACTGTATTGCCATGCTGGGTGGAAAGTGCACATGCAGTGACAAACTAGCTTTTGTTATTCTTTCCTCACTTTTTTTCTGACTTTAATCTCCCTACCTTTCCCTATGTTATCCCCCTCCTTCATTCCTGTCAATATCCACTGAAACCCTTGACCTGCTACCTACAAAATACCAGACCTTTCCTTTCAGACAGTTCACTAACCGCTCATCCCAAAAGACTGTTCAATATATTCAGCCAAAACCAATGCTAAATTCATGTCAGCAAGCTTAAGCCATTCCAGTACCTAAAGAGAATTTCAGGCTAATCCAAGCAAAAACTGATTAGCCTAGTCTAACTACAGCTAGTTAATTACTTCCACTGAAATTGAGTTGCACATAAAATAAATTTTTTAGATATATATAATATTACCTGATGTTCTCCTCTTTTCCTCCTCTTTTCTTTGAAAATGGGCAAAACTGGAGGGTATGTGGTGCAGGACATATGCATGGCAACCTCCCAGTTCTCAAAAAATGTGTTTGACAACCAGCTATCTTTTTGTTTGGGGTTTTTCACTGAAAACTGCAAATGTCTCTGAAAACATAAACAGACATGGTATGTTTTTCATGTTGAAGTTTCAGCATGAAAAAAATGGAGCAACAGCAAGGCACTCTTCATTGCTCAGCATGATTGCTACCTTACCCAGCTCAGGAGGCTGAGAGCTCCAGTCAGAGAAATGTGAGGGTGAACTGGGCAGGAGCCAGCAGTTTATTACTGTCCTATGAAGCCTGTGAAAAACAACACCCTGTAAAGTGGGACTGTGCATCCACCACCACTGTCCCACAGACAGGGCTGCCAGCTTGCCCAGTGGCATGTCAGATTCCTCAAACCGAAGTTCTCCCCCTCTCCCTCCCATTGCTGGCTGAAAAGCCGGTTTCTGTGACACCCTTAAAGGTCTGTATCAAAACCCTTGTCTCCACTGCACTGGCGCACAAGCCTCTCTGTCAACAGCAGAAAACCAAGTTTCAAGGAAAGATCTGCCTGCAGAGCTTTTTTTCCACATACCCTGCACACAGGTGTTGTCTACCCTGTCCTCTGCATTGGAAACAAGTCCTGACTGCACCACACCACAGAGAGCCTCAGCAGATGGCAGATATTTCAGTCTTACTCCTGCTGTGCCGCAAGACCTCTGCAAGCCTTTTGGAGAGCCCAGGGTGCAAAGCTCCACGGGCACAGGCGGGCTGTGTCCACCTAATCCTGGCACACTGGGGCTAGCTGCCCCTGGGACCGCAGAGGCAAGGCTTCCCCCCCTTCCCAGGCGGCAGCTAGGGGAAAGGATTTGTCCCCCTCCTCTCCTGCAAGCCCCCCGTCCGCCGGGGACTGTCAGTCAAAGTGAGTTAGAAGGGCTGCCTGTATCTGCATTAATATTGAAATAAGCATTAAGCTTTACAAAAACAATAAAGTCTGTCTTGAGACATGCTAAAATGGCACCGATTTAATCTGAATCAGATTAAATATTCATTTTTATAAGATCTGAAAAGGCCTTTTTTTGAGACTTCTTTAATTTCCAGAGTAAGCCATAGAGGGAGGAAACCATAGAGGGAGGAAACAGGGGGACAGCAGAGACTCTACTTCTGAATCACTCTCAGTGGTGATATATGGCAAATGAAAAAATGTTTATTGTTTGAGACTTTCTGGGTTTGTTTATTTATTTAGCACTGCTTTCTACTCCCATTGCAATTTTGGCAGAAAGCCTGAATGAATTCTTCCAGAAGGTGGAGGAGTATGTAATTTCAACTTTTTTTGCCTGATATACCTTCGCTTCTCAGACTGCTAAAGGTTACTGAAATTCATAGCTTTTCTAACCACAGACAAGGCTTACACAGTGAAGAAAATTAATGTTTTAAGGGTTAAATTGACAGTTTTGCACTTTAAATGTATTATAAATTCAATCCAATAATTCTTCTACTGATATTTTTGTTACTAATTTATTTTGTAGTCAAACATACTTCATAACTGTGGACCATGCTAATAATTTTCATGACAAGAGGAGAATTCAAGAAAAAGTGACCCATATAGATAATAACCACAAAGCTGATGATGTGAAAATTACAATACTGGTATTGAAATATTTTCAACAGAAGAAAAAAACCCAACAACTCACAACAGGTTAAATTATTTTGTACATCTGGGTTGTATGTTTAAATGCAAGTGCAATTTGGGTGTCTGATTTGCTTAGGTTCTAAAATGATTCATAAAAGTTCTTACGCATATAAATATATGTTCATATGTTCATGCATACTTAGGGTTACATATATTTGAGATTTCAGTTCCCTGTGAAGCATTCATTAATCATGTCCTTTCAAGTGTACACCTATACTCTGTTCACTGCTCTGCCTTCTCTAATAACCAAATCTGTAAGCAGCTCATATTAGCTGCTAGTTTTTAAAAAATTGTCATGAGTTTACCAGCACAACACGTCAACCTTTTGAATAATTTGAGAATCACCTTCTGTGCTTTTGCTTGGCTTCACTTCCCTTTCCTTTCCCACCCTCCTTTCCAACCTTCCCTCCCTCACCTCACAGCTGCCTGTAAAAGAGGCAATGAGCAATCCTAACTCTTGGACAATTAAAAGATAGAAGCTCTGATTCACTGGCAGTATTCCAGGTAGTGAGAAACTGTAGATTTATGTTTTATATATGTTTCATAGTTATATTACACAGAAATATATACATAAAAGCTACTTGAAGTTACGTTGAAAACTTTGAAGTCCCTGACTTTCCATGACTATTTTGCACTAGACTGAGAGTGGATTAAATACAATCCCTTAAAAGTGGAAATGAAAAATAGCCACGTAAAATAACATTTTTACAAGTCCACCTCTAAGTGCCCAAAATACTACCAAAGCAATTTCCTACATAACGTTAGACACAGAAAAAAGACAGTATGAAGTGATTATGCGTTACTCCCCGGAACACTTTCTTAATTACGTCCTCCTCAGAAAAGATACAAAGCATATCCCTCTCTCCCATACTCTGGTGTTCAAAGACCCTACAGCCTTTAATGCACTTTCCTGCAGCTCACACCCTGTGAGGAAAAGGATTGACATCATCCTGCTACTATAGGTGGGAAGCTTAGACACAGAGAGTAAACTCTGTGCTGCCTAAACCCATACAGGAAAACTGTAAACCCAGGGCTCCCAGTCCAGGTTGTTACTGTAAGGCATCTTTTATCATCAGGTTTTGATACGACTTACACACAGCTGCTCATGCATAAGGAAGTCATTGCACTGCAGTATTTCAGTGAGAAAATTCCAGCTGTGATATCCTTTTTGGTGAATTTTGTCATATTTGTGGACTCAAAATACAGTTCTAAGCAATTTGCCAAAGAATTTGAATACAGCTAGTTTTCACTGCAATTCTGAACGAAATTAAATGTAAAAATATCAGAGTTCCTTCTGAGCAGAACGGCCCTGTTTTTTCAGTGCTAGGTGCAACACTAATCACCTCATTCCCCATTCAGCCCTGGCTGCATTTATATGCAAGTTAGCTTTGTTGAGCTACAGAAACAGATGTAAAGTGAAGTTTTTAAAAGCCTTGTAATACCTAAATCTTTGAAAGCACTCAGGCCCCTGGTATTCATTTAGAAAGCAGGGAACCTAAACATTTAGGATCTCAGGTAGAAAGGTAGCTAAATACCTAGTGTCTAGGATCTTCCAGTGTCTGCACCCAGCTTTTACTTTTGAAAATGGGATGTAAACCCCTCAACCACCAACATGCACCAGCATGCGAGTTGGAATGGCCGACAGTACTTGCTGTGGCTGTCATAATCTGTGGCACTGGGGCCTGAAGGTCACTTGTGCTCCTTTATTAATTGTCCTGCCTAAAAATAGGTCAATTAAAACAGAAATACTCACACAACCTCAGTTTTTGCAAGACTTAGAAGGGTTTTGTAAGAGGGAAAGAATGAAAGTTAAATATTTTTAGTTTGATAAAGATTTGTAATTACCGAATTTAATATTTCTAGCATTGTGTACTAACATCCATGAATATTTTACAACACTTTTTCTTGGGTGGGTGATGGGAAGAATTTTGCCCATTTTCTCCAGGACTCCAGTACAGGTGAAAATCCCAAGAGTGAGGACAAATTATGTTATGTCAGAAACAAGAATCTGAACGGTTGATAAAGGAGTTCTTATTTACTATGGGAGAAGAGCTTTGCAACTTATTTTCTTTCTTTCCTGATGAGAAAAATATTTCATACGATCTTCTCTTCTCCTAACTTTTTTTTAGAAGAACACTGAGTAGGTCTCCAAAGGTTTCCATGAAATGCACAGCTTCAGAAACCAACAAACTGTTCAGGACAATTGTCGAAAACATTAGTTTCAAAAAAGCCACTTCCTTGTCCAGGAGAATACATGTAGCTCTGGATGGAGGGATGTCCACTGTATTCCAGCCTGTGCAATCCCATCAAAGGACTCCTAGGGTAGATTTCTATAAACCTCAGTTCTTCTATATGTGCTGTGAAAAGGGATATTATTTTAGCGAATTCCTTTTTATCTCAAGATTTTTGTGCACTTTGTATCAGTGAAGAAACATGGGGGGTTGGGGGGAAAGAACAGGATAACTCTCTAGATCTCACCAACAGATTATAGATAAATTCAACTAAGCATGGGCAAAAAGAGCATTTCTGCCTGAAAGATGTTCCTGGCTCTTTATCAATGAAACTTGGCAATAGGTCACCTTATTAAGCAGGAAGCACAGGAGCATAAGCAAATAACGGTGCATGCCTGAAGAAAAAAGGACAAAATTTACAGCCTCCTCTCATTTTGAAGCAATTATTCCTGAAGCAATACTCTCGATTAGCATTGAAGGCAGCATAGGAGTTGCCTGAGCTTGTGGTAGTTTGGTTATTTCTGTTGCTCCACTTCATACAGCCACATAGCGTGCACAGATGTTCATTCCTTAGAAGAATGTCTAAGAAGAAGAGGAAGATATGAGTGAGCTGAATGTCAGGGAAAAAACACCCCTTGATAGACTCTGGTTCTAAAACATAATGCAAGATGCAATTACTGCTTTGCTTGGCTTTGTTTACTGCATCTAGTAATTATACCTCAGACATACAAAAAGGAAGCATGCATGAAAAACATAGTGGTGTAAATAATCCTAGCACTAACTCACTTCTGCAGACATAAAGTAAATGTTTCCATTTGTCTTCCAACCACAGGCAACCCACATTAAAATATTTTGAGACTCAACTCAGGGCTTCAATGTCACCCTGATTATCAGCAAGCCCCTTCCATTTCAACCTGTCTTTTGAGTATATCACCCTCTCTGCCTCTTTCTCTCTGTTCCCTAAAATTAGATTGTTATCTCCCTGAAATTATCTAACACATATTTGGTGAATAAAGATTAAAGAACAAAGCTAGAGGGAGAAGAGAGAGAATGTGTAAGTTTAGTAACCTTTAAAACAAAGGTAACACAAGCCAAGAGAATGTAATTTTACCAAGACCAGCCCTGTTGACAGGGATGCCGACAGGAGGCCAAGGCATCAGCTGCACCTCTGCAAAGGCTAAACTGACTGTCTGCTGTGCGGTGCTCTCTCATGGTGGGACATCGGTTAGGTATTCCTGTCTGAAGCTGTGCTTAAATATCTGTGCCTGTCTCCAGCCTTTTGCAGAGGGAGCAAGGCACTGCCTCAGTGGCACTTTCATTTCAAGCATCTTTGAATCACTTGTATTTAATGCTACAGCATGAAAGGCCAGTTTGTCAACAGCTTAGAATCCCAATCTCCTATTTATAAAAACCTGCATCTATGTCTTCATTTTTACTCATGTAGTAACCAGCTATGTAGGCACAGCTTGTGCCTACACTTCTCAGTAACCATATGTTTGTGCAGACATTTGGTACATGCACACAGTTTTTAATGACAGTATCTCCTTCTTGCTTTTTTCAACAAACCTCAGGCTTCGGGTTTTTTAGAGCATACCCTTAACTGACAATATTTGAAAAACTGGCTTCAAAATTATGAACATATTTCACCCTTCTTAACAGGTCTAACTACTGCAGAAAGATACCTCTGCTCATCAACAGCACACTGAAAACTTATAGCTGTAGTTTCAGTGTCGCTGTAGTCACACAGATCACATACTTTCTGGTTAGTGAGTGAGATGTGAAAACCACTAAGAAAAAAGTGCACACATCTCTTATCGAGATCTTCAGACTTTCTTGCTGGCCTCCACAGTGTCTTGCTATGCTGCAGAAAACCACTGGCCTTCCAGTCAGAGTTTGCCTCCTAGTTTTCCATGTTTTGAGATGAATTAAAAGCTAGGAAAACATGTAAGGTATGTTTTAGTTAATAATTCTCCCTGTGGGCTGCTGCTGCTGTGATCTTGTTCACCGGGTGCTAGGCAGACAGTTTTGCAATACCAGAAATAGAAATAAGAGGTGAAATTTAACCACATGAAAAGAATAATCGTATTCCTTTTTACACTTTATACTGAATCCTAAATGCACATGTATTGTATCAATAATCTTTGCTGTGGTAGCCTGTAACACAGAAGTTTCCTTCTGCATGGCTTACCTTTTCCTTTGGCTTGAATTGGCACCCCATTGCTGCCACAGCTGACTGACCCTGGAGCCCTGACAAGCACTTCGCTTTTGATTTTCAGCACCACAACTATGGCAGACCCGGCTCGGGGCAGCCTTTATCATGAAGTGCCAGACAGCAAGGAAAATCCATAAGCATGGGTATGCAATGTTGCAGTATGCTGACATTGTACTGAAATTTTAGATGAAGCATTTTGTCTTGACGGGGAGGTCAGTTAGCAAATTCAGCAGCCAGCATGACAGTTTAGCAAATTTTGCATCGTAATGTCCTGGATATGAATGTGGCTCCTGTATGGAGTTAGGGTGGGAGGGAACAGTAAACAAAATAACGTAAGCTTTCTCCAGAGGCATATATGGTTTTATTCCAGTGCTCCTGGAAGCACTAGACTGCATCTTGCAATGCTCTCTAGCAGAGCTTATTTTCTGGAAATGGTTCCTATTGTTTGCTTCAGTTTTCATGTTTTAAGTAGGACAGTGGTTTGGCTGCTGAAGGTGTGGGGCATATTTTCTGTCATTTGTCACAGCAGATGAGCAATTATCTGCTGGGCCTAAGTGTGGGGCAGAGCTGACCTAAGCAAGAGTCTTAAAATGCCATGCAGTCAGTGATCAGGGAAGCTGGTGACCAGTAGAGCAGAGAATAAAAAAAAAAAACAGAGCAATTTTCCAAGTATTCTCCTGGTCCTTTCTTTTCAAGAAAGAAACACACGGAATTGAAGCAGAAACAGGCTTCATGGGGATGCAGGGCACAGAAAACCTATCCTGTGAGAAGGACATTGTGGTTAGCCTAGCAAAACAAAGCCTCAAACACAATGTGGTGGTGTCTAACAATCATATTTTCCCAACACAGCCAAGGGAGGGAAACAGCTATTTGGGCTGAAGGACATTACTGGACACACAGAAAATGCCACAGCAGGATATACTGTCATGAATAAATTTAAACTCAAACCGAGAAAAATTTTAATCTGTAAAAAGTGCAGACCCAGGACTGCTTTCTGGGATGGATAGCGCAGGAAAGAGAGGGCAGAAGGGAACTATTTCTAAGATGGCTGCTCACTTTATATAAATGTTAAAAGGGGAGTTGCCCCCAGTAGCTTGGGAAAGGACTTTCTGGCTTTGGCCAGCCCTGCCATTTCTGCAGTTTTGACATTTCCTAGATCATTTATGAATATGATGTTTTACTGCAGCAAATAGTTGCATTCTTTAAAACACACAAGGAAAGCATTGACTTCTCTAACACATACGGTCTTCAGATCCTGCTGATGTGAGTCTGTCCTCAGTAAAACCAGCCCCTCAAAATCTGGCCAATTTCCCTTAGCCTTTCACATGAACTTCTGAACATAACACTCACTTTCACGCAAGACAAAGACCTCCAGCCCTACAGTATTTCTCAACCTTTGAATTTTCAATTAATTGTTGTTTTCATTTTCTAATCAGATGTAAAGTGATCCTTCACACACCTTTCTGAGAATCAGCAACAATTAACATCTGCCCCAGGCATGTATACATTGTATGGCCCTTCTTTCCTCTGGTAGCTTTACATTCAGCTGCAGTTAGATAACTAAAAGGCAAAAGAAGGGCCAAAAATACTCAGTCAAAACACCTAAACAATGTCTAAATTATGCTTCTGTACCAAGGAAGAGCCCATGACAGCTGCAGTTTGTGTATGGCTCTTCCACACTGTCTTACAACCCATTTACCTGGAATATTTTTAGCTGTCCTTGGAAGTGTGAAGAAGTGAAGTCTTAATAGTGTTTTCACTGTGAAACAGAGGAAAATTCTTACCTTTATGCTTGGGGTATCTGTGCACGATGTTTCTTTTGTGGTACCTCTGGTATCAGACAGTGCAGTGTGGATCGTGGGGTCTGTGCCATGATCTCAGCTTTCATCTGCACTCGTGTTGGTACACTTGCAAAAAGCAGTCATGATATATTCAGTAATAGCACACACGTGGTGCCTGCTGCTGTGTTTGCACTCTGTCTTCGCAGGTGTGTGACCGTAACCACTGCTGCACTCTTACACAAAGCCAAAGGCCAAACCTGCCTCTGTACATCCCCTTGGATGGACTCCGGTAGCTGCTTTTAAAACTGACCTTACACACAGTGCTGATGCTCCTGGGTTGCCACCTCCGTCCTCACAGGACACTGTTTCTTAAAAACATTTAAAGAACAGTTGTTGTGTCTCATTGAGCAGAGTGCTCCTAAAATTAAGAAACATTGTGAACACAGCCTATAGATGAAGACACTCACTCCTCAACCCACACCGAAAGGAAAAGGAATGGTTTCAGGGGACTGCACTCTCGTTCACTTTTCAGAAAATATAAAAAAAAAGTAAAAATAACTAAATAAAAGGAATATAGCAAATAAAGCATAGGCTTTATTTTACTGCATTTTAGAGTTACTACAAATCAAAAAATGCAGGCTTGCATTCATCTGATTCACTAAGGAATTTCTATCTCTGTTAGACTTTAAATCAACTGTCTAGCAATTGCAAATGTCAAGAGGCTCATAATGATAGAAGAAAGCTGAGGAACAGAGAAAGAATGTGCTTTTTAAATTTATTAAAATCATCATAATACTGATGATTAATAGCCACTGCAATAATAGTAATGAAATAAGGGTGAATGTTAGCAGCATAACAATAATAATCCCTCCTCTATTTTACATAGGCTTACCCATAAAGGAATAAAGGAGAATTGCACAAACTCATCAAAAAAATTATATACACCATCAACATTTCTTATTAGAGGCTGAACTAGTGACACAATTTTTTGATATTCCCTTACATGACAGTTTTCATGTGAAAGGTTTTAACAGTTTGTAGCTGATGGCTTTCCAAGTAGGCAAGCTCAAATTTGGTGCATGAAAAATTATTTAAGCACTTCAAAAAACCAGAACAAAGAAAAACTTCTTGTTGAATACTCACTAAAAATAAATAAACAAATAATTAGTAGTCAGATACCTTTTTCCTTTAAATAGGTCACATGAAAACATGAACATCTGACTCACCCTGGGCATATGACAAGCTTGATGATCAGAGTTTGAGTATTCACTGTGAGCAACTACCAGACCTTTACACTGAAAACCTTTCCTGAATCTGTGCTACTGGTTTCACAGTGTCAGAAGGCTTCTCATGAATGACCCAGCACCCTTCAGTCTGAGCAGTTTAAGTAAACTGTAATTCTATGGTTTTATACAATGCGGTGAAGACGAACAGCAAAGCTGACTATTGCATCATGAGGAGACTTGGGCGAGTAGCATCAAGAGACAAGGAGAACATAGAGGCAGGGCAGGGAACCTGGTAAAAATGAACTGCCTCTGGCGAAGGGGAGAAGGTGCCTCAGGGTAGAGAAGGACTGGCCCTCATGAGCCAAAAGATGGCTTCTGTGGAGGACAGGTGGTAGGTGCTTAGTAGAAATTGAAACTCAAATCACCAAAATAGAAACTTAATATTGGCCTTGTGAGGAAGAGAAGACAAACAGAATGGTGCAGGGATACCCACATGCTCACTAAAAAATGGTCTTCTCAAACCTGGAAAAAAATGCAAGATTCACTGAATCTCTCAAGTATCACACTGTTATGAAATACTAAAATAACCGATCACTGCTTGTGGTTACCTTGTTCAGCTCAGTAGGGAACTTTTGGTTTTATGGGTTGATTTTTATTTTATATATATATATATGTATAAGTCAATTGCTAAAGCAACAAAATAAAATCTGCAAAAGGAAAACATATTAAAACTAAGGATTCTTGAGGGTGGCTGTGTTTGCATTTTGATCGTTTACTACTGATGGACTACTATTTCTCCATGTAGTCCTGCCTCTTCCATTGCATTCAGTTAAGAAAAGTAAAATTCATGCAAATATAAATTTGTTCTGCATTAGTGTTTTACACAACCTACTACACTGACATTTATTTGGACACCTCCATTTGCTATGTGACTTTATCAGTTATCATGTAGCCAGGCACATCTATGCCAACATACATGGGGAAAAAAAAAAAAAAAAAAAAAAAAAAGAAAAAGAAGTAAGAGAGGAAAAATTCTTCTACAACATACAACAATCCCACAAGTTAAATACATGTTTGGGATGTATATTTAAAGTCCAAATCCCCGAAAGTACTACTTCCCTTCCTCTTTACTCAAACTAAATGGGTGTGTTTTGTTTGGAGAGTAAATCAGAAAAAAAATGGTGGGGTGAGAGAAATCTGGTTCCCAGAGCACTTCTACTCCACGCTCAGATCTTTGGTTTGTTTGGTTTTTTTTAATTCCTGACATAAGAAAGGATTAATAATTCATAGACTATATTAATGCCTGAGTTAAAACTTCAACAAGTTAGTGTTACGAAACTGTCAAAAATGTAGCAGCTCCTGCCTTCTTTAATTTCAGCTGCTTCTGATGAAATGCAGGGAAATGCCTTATTGGTGTGTGGTGTTACCAATTATCTGACAGAGCCAGGGTGTATTTCCAGCTAATCAGAAAAAAGAGCACAGAATTAAATCTCTCATGTGAAACTCATCATTTACATATTTATGATTCAGAAATTATAATAAGGCTAATGAGAAACTCGCATGGTGCCTTTAAAAGTCAAGCCCATCTTAATTTTCAACAGATAAAGCTTCCCTGGTACACAGTAGTCAAAAGATAAAGTCTGTTGATTACAGTTTAGTTTAATTAAACATTACAAGTTATTTGTGTGGATTTATACATGCTTTGCGTCAAAGGGTTAGTTATATAAACTGGAGCTCTCTCAAGAGAAAAAATGAATGGACAAGGGCAGACTGCTAAGAAAAATTATACGGGAAATGTTATTTCTGCACACATGTGGGTATAAGCACAATAAGATGGAAAAGAAAAAACCCTTGTAAACCTCTTTTGAAGGGATGAATGCTCCTTCAAAACCCCTGTGCAGCAGAAGCCGTGCGCTGCACATGCAAGCTGAAGGGCAGATGACACATCATGAGCTTGTGGTTGTGGTCTTTAGGCAGATCCCCATCTTCGGTCCAAACATCATCACTGGCCCGCCTGCCCACCCATGCTCATTGTACATGAAAAAATAACTTCCCAGAGGCTGCTGAGGCCGCTGATGCTGGCAGCTAACCCTTCCATGCATTAATAGCACAAGCTTCAGCTTGTAGTGGGCATCCCGACCTGCACAGCAATGAGTACAATTGCCAAACACTGTATAGTCTGCTGTCACGGCTGACTTTGTTTTCCAGGTGTGTCTTGATGATCATACATATCCTGAACAACAAAAATGCAAAGTGAAACCTTGGCTATCTCCCTACTCTCCTGGAAGAGGCATTTACATCCCCCCACGTGTGAGTGCGTATGAGCAGGAATAGAATCGTGCTTCCCTGGCCTCCTTTGTAAGCAATCCCTTGACTTGGGAAAAAGTGTTTTGAAACCACATGGTTAATACAGCTGCTGGGGGCCGGGGAACTGCTTGCCAGTCATATAGCCACTTGTCATTGCTTTGTGCAATGCTGCAGTAAATGGTTTCCATTGCCCATGTTCTGCTCATGTGCACTTCATGTGCACATCTGTGTATGTCCTGACAATGCCTGCCATCCACATGACAAGAAGCCCAGTCCAGTGCTAGCACACAACAGCAAAGTAATGAAGGTACTGTTAGCTGTGACCTTTAAGTACCTTTTCTGTCCAATATTCTCTATCCCTGACGTCTTCAGCAGTAGGTAAGGAAGCAAAGTCAGATCAAGTAGCTCCTTGTAATTGTGATCCTCTTCAGCCAGAAAAAAAAAATTATTTTCAAAATGCATTCTCATTTGATTTTTCTCTTGGACCGAAGTGATTAGTAGAAATTTTGTTGCAATATATTAGCTTTAAAAATGGAAAGTTTTTATGAAGAGTAACTATTATTAAGGGCAGTGAAAACAAGCGTACCTCTTCTTCCGCTACCACTGGTTCAGGTATGTAGCTGAAGATTCACAGCAGCTTATACCAATCCATCTCAAAGCTGTCCATTTCCACTTGTAATGATAAAGGACTCTGGGCCAAATGAAGGAGGGTGTGCATTTTGCAGTCACCTGCTCCACAAACGAGCATCCTGCAGGTTCCCTGGGCACGAATGCACACCGCCAGCAGGAAGGGAGTTCTCCTCCCTGGCCCCGAAGGTCGAAGGTTGGAAAGTGCCGCTCCCACATGAACAAGGGAGAGGGACCTACCGCAATGAGGACAGTGAAATGCACCGCTAGCGCTGTTCCCCACCCCAGGCATTGGATCCCAGGGTGGGATCCCCAGAGCTCCTTGGAGCCCTCACAAGATGGTGGGCTGCCACCAGGCAAGTGCAGCCCTGAGAGCACTGGCTATGCATTAGGTGAAACGTTGCCATGCTTCCGCTTCTGCTCTTGCTGGTGGCATGCTGTTGTTGCTCATTGACATTAAGAATTACGCTTCCTCGCCAAAGGGTCCTCCAGCATCATCCCACCAAAGTCAGTGGAGTGACATCCACAGATAATTTTGCCTTGCAGCCTCAGATGTAATGGATGGTTTTCATTATTTTATTTCATTTTTCACGTTACTTCAAAACTGTTGTGCTCCTTGTAAATCACACTAATGGTTTTCATGTGTCTGCATGTAATTAGCCACAGATTAGAAACCTGCAACGTTACTGTAAAGCAAATACATAGATAGTAGAGAAGGACCAGAATAATAAAGGATTATTATTTTTTTTCCCCCTGAAGGGAATCATTCACAGTTGCAGTAGCAGGGAGACACACTTTAAAGGGATTACATGACAGACAGTAACAATCTTTATTTTTGCTGTCTGGAAAAGTTACCCCACTCAGATATCAAAAACACCCCTCAAGGCTACACAGCTATGGAACTTTCCTCACTTTTCATATGTACAACAAAAACATTGGCCACACAAAAAACAACCTGAGGACAAGGTTGACTAGTAAACATATTTTCCATGCTCAACAGAATATGAATTCAAAGAAGCTTCTTTTGGTTTTTGGGGGGTTTTGTTTGTTTGGTTGTTTGGTTTTTGTTTGTTGTTTGTTTTTTTTTTTTAAATAATGTATATCTTTCAGGGTTTTGGAAATTACTTCAGTTTTGTTTTTTTTTTAAAAAAAAAAGGAAATTTTTTCTTGCATAAGAAAATGTCTATGCTATTAAAAATTTTTCACTGGTGCTATGTTCCCCAAATTCTACATTTAAGTGCAAAAGGGATTTTTTCAAAGTTGAGGTTAGACGTACACAGCTAGCTGGTGCTATAAAGTCCCTTGTGCTCTTGAAGTGCAACCTGAAAGAGACTCAAAGAAACAGCAGGCTAATTTTCCAAGGTGAAATTATTGGAGCATCTTTAGAAAAAGTAACTAGGATAACATTTATGTGGCCATGAACAGAACCAGGCTGAGATGGCGTCCAGCTGAGTGACACTCCCATGTCAATAACAAGGAAAACCTCATTTCTCAGCCTGGCCATGTCCTGGGCAGAGATCCTCATGCACAGTTTTGCAAAGATTTCCTCTGTGGTGGAATAGCTTCAACATCCCTTGCCCACCTATCCCTGAAATGTGTCAGCACCTGCTTTTGTGAGGCTGCATGGGGAAGCAGATGAAGGAGCTGACCTGCAAAATGAGAGACTGCATTTTCAGCCACACAGTGTTTCCTAGGTGCAGCACAACCACAGCAAGGGCTGCAATGGAAATGCTCAGGGGACACTTGATTAAGAAGGACCAACACAGGAAGGGAGGTGAGGGCAGCACACATGCTTTCAAGCCAGCGGAGAGAGCAAGAGCCAGAACATTGGACTTCATGTATAAACCACCAAAAAAGGTGACAGCAGGAAAACATGATTTCCTAAGGCTCTGTGTACTGCTAACAACTAAAATGTGCAAGAAATGGGCAATGAATCTACAAGTCAACCTGTAACACTTGACTCACAGGAGTAAAAGATGCTACTAAGTGTAAGGCCACAGACAAGTGTTTTGAAAAAAAAGAGGAGAGAGAAACTGTTGAATTCAAAACCAGAGATGGATCACCTGATGGCAAGGTCAGCCAGCTGGATACTGGTGAAAGGGATTAAGTTGCTAAGTAGATGTTTTGGTGAAAGAGGATTACTTCTGGATTTTCTATGGCGGGTGGTGGAGGAGGAGGCAGTACTTGCTGATCAACGCTTTTCATCATTTGGGGAGGGGAGGTAGGAGTAGCCATTGAGTTACAACAGATCTTTCTGGTACCCAAAAAAATGAAAATATAAAACACTGGTGGAGAGATGGGTGAGCAAAAAAGCTGTATTTCAAAGTGTCTCAGGCTGTGGCTCCACAGGCATTTTGTCAGCAGAAAGCTGACCAGATCCTTCCCTGCTGCTTTGGCTCCCTACTGCCAGTTCAGGACCTTTGAGCAAAAGCTGAGAACCTGACTAGGGGAACTGAATCAGGTGCTAAAAACCTTTAATGAAAACAAGAGAGTTTGAGGTTTATTACCAGATTAATTCCTTGGCATAGATGATGGCATAACTGCTGATCTATGTGTGCTGCTATACATCATAAGTGGTGCAGGAGTAGGAGTGATATCAGAATTATTTACTTTAAAAAAGAAAAGAGAGAGAAAAGCAAAAAAAAATAAATATCTGTAGTGAAAACCAAGAAATACTGTGAAAAACAGAGGATGTTAGTTAAATCCTTAGAAATGGTTAACAACACATGGCCTTGGGAGAAGGAACAGACACCATGTATATGTCAAGCTGGGGCAAACCCAGGTAAACTCAAGGAGAACCAAATAGTTATTGAGGCTAAACAGAAAATTACTGTAACTATGTGTGAACTATCCTAATCAGCATAATAAAAAAACCATTCTTGAACCAATGTTGCTCCCTACTAACAAAACCCCCCACAGAATGCATGAGGTGAAAAATAAAAAGCCACCAATACTGTACTGCTGTACAGAACCAGTGAGAATTTAGTGTGACTAAACATAATTGTAAACCACAGTTCGAAGGGTATAGGAAGCTCTGCCATGCGTTAAGAGGTGCTGGCTTTGCGGATTTACCACCCAGCGCCCATCTCTGTGCAGACACACAACAAACGGGTATCTTGACCCTGTGTGGGGGTCAGCTCTTGCACACTGGGTGAAAAGTTCAGAATTGGGAGCAGGAGGGAGGCTGTTTTTTAACATTTTAAACACTAAAAGATATTGAAACCTGTTTATTCACATTAGTATGTTAAAACATATTAAATGTGTGAGGTTAACACCGTTTCAAAGCAGGAAATCCCAGCACTTGAAGCTCATTCTTTCTTAACTAAAGCACCATTCCCCCAGCAACTTGTTTGTAACTATAACTTTGTAAGGAAACTTTAGAAATTACAACATAAGTTAGGATGATTCCAGCCAAACCACTGAGAGTCATCTGATTTACTCCAGCTGAGGATCCAGTCCAGAAGCATCACTCTGACCAGATGGAACAACAGGATTTATCAGTCAGCAGCCTTGTTTCTTCTCTGCAGGAAGCTGATTCTCACAGCATCTTCCTCTGCCCTTCACCTTTTTCCTTCGCTCTCACATCCCAGTGGTCTCTACCACTGGGCAGAGGAATGACTCTGATTAGCTTACTTACATAAGTTTCCCCTCTGTGAAGATCAGGTATAATGCAGCTCTGCAGTAATGCTCTCCTTCCTTTCCTTCTGTCTCTACTTGTCTTTCTCATAACAGCTGAATGTTTTCTATACAGTACAAAACAGATGTGTTAGCTTTAAACATTTTTATTTTCCTTCATTTTCATCATTTCTTTTCTGTTCATTTCAGGTAATAGCTTCCCTCCTTCTAGCCAGTTCTCTTCCTTAACTGTTTTGGTTGACCCATATTGAGCATCACAGGTGTTTTTTCATCATATTCCCTATTATGTGAGTGCCAAAACATAGAGGTGGTTAACTGTTCTTCTGTGGCCTTCAAATTTATGTAAATGGCATAGAAATTGTGGGTTTTCTTCATTCTCTGTCTCCTTCTTCTTCTTTGGCTGATTTAGAAAATATCCAAAAGCATCAGGTGCAGAAGTTTTCAATCGAACCTAATTGAAAGGATTACTTCAACATGGTAATTAACAAGTTTAGGTTTCCATTCCTTGTGACTTATTGTCCAACAAGAATTCCTATTGTAACAGCAAACGTTAATCTTAGCAATTTCAACTTACTTTTTGGCCAGAAGTGGGCAAAGCTCTTGGACACCTTTTCTGTTTGTCTGGCTCTTTCTCTCATTCCTTTCAGAGTATTTCTTTGTTGCTTAAATGTCTTCCTCATAGATTAAGTGTTTTCTCCTGGAATTAGCCTAATTTGCATATCTGATTCCCATCCTCCAGCATTTCTCTACCACCTCTGAATACCTTGTCCTAACAGAGATTAAGGATGTTACCTCTGTAGCTCTTACTTATGGACCATTCAAGCTTCACTGTCTCCGATTTTTTTTCCACTGTTCCTTTTGCTCAGTTTTGCTGGTAAGAGCTGCTTACTACTCACCTTTGAAAACGCTCCCCCTTAGCATAAGAAATTTTAATGACAGTTTTTGTGAACATGGTTGTCACTAAGAAGTGTGTAAAGGGACAATTAAAGAACCTCTGTGCAGTGGTGGATCAGTGACCTCAGGCGGGGGTAATGTGTGAATAGTCAGTGTCAATGAAGCACAGCAATGTTTCACACCCAGCTCAGCTCCAGCTGAGCCAACAGTAATGATCCTGAATCTTTCTATCTTTGAGCTAGATCAGATGCCTTAAAACAGTAGAAAAAATCTTAGAAGAGTAAAAAGAAATCGATTAAGAACAGCTTGTCCTTAAACACCTGGAACTGGAACTATGTCAAAGATTAAAGGCAATTAAAAAACTTTAAAAGAGTAACTATAATACCAAGAGAACTCCCTGAAGAACTTGCTGGTAGAAAGAAGATCATACCACTGGGCCCCAGAAAACTCTACACCTATGTCTGTTTTGTCATTCAGGCATGATGTGTCCATGGATACCAAAGTAACAGCTATTGAACATAACCTCATTTTCACCTTCACTTCCTTTTCTGTGAAGATCCACAAATATTTTTGCTTGTGCAATTCTGTGGCATCCTTTAAGTGCCTGAATAAAAAAGTGAGAGATTTTTTCATGATTGCATTTCTCTGTGGAACTGCTACCTAATTTTCAGTCAAGAGTAGTTTCATATCAATGGTCCAGGTTTTGGCAAAATACTAATGTATACCTTTAAGATGTGCAGACTGAAGGATAAGATGCAAGATGTGAAAGGTGTTTAGAAAAAGTGGTTACTTCCAGCTGGAGCCAAACACCATATATGCCTTATCTTTTATCAATGGGCTGCCCATGGCAGTCTCTTCTCAGCTGAAAGTTTCTGTTGTTAGTCATGGATTGATATGAGCTTCCCATGAAGAATCATTTTATTATGGTTTAACATTCGGGGTTTTTTACTTTTTAAAAAACACCTTTTCTGCCCACAAAAGAGCACTAGCTAAAAGCTTGTCTGCTTGAGGAAAGCTGCATGCACTTTGGCAACACTGATTGCTTTCTGTAGTATCAGCTGAGATTGAATACTTACTAAGAAGGGTCAGGCAAGGAATGCATGAAGAGTAGCTTTTGCATTATGACATTCATGCCCAAGATTGCTGCAGCTTAGCTTTTTAGCTTTAATACAGTTCTTGAGTTCCATTACTTCATGTTTTGTGAAAATTAATACATTTGTTCTCCGCAGAATAAAATGTGCTAACTCATGATGAATGTGGCGCTAATCTCCTTTCTGAGCTTTTAGGCTACATATTCTGAGTTTTTTTATCTGTACTAGTAAAACCATTGCAATCTGGCTGGAAAAAGCCCATATCTATGGAAATAAATGAAATAGGTCTCCAGGGCAAGGTTGCTTCTTGAGAACTGTGTACTGGAAATGAACTCTGGATTGTTCTTGGTATCAAAACAAGCCCAAGAGATGCTTGAGCAAAGTGGTCAAATTTGTGCCAGAGAGTGCTGGAACAATTTGCTAGCAACAGGCAATCACAGCCTGAGGCCCAGTAACTCTGGAGGTTACTAATGTTTACATTAGCCAATCACATTTGCTAAAGTCATGGTTATAATAAAGCCAAATGATGTGGTTCAATTTGGCTACTGACATCTGTAAAGTGTTCTCTTAAAGATGAACTCTCTGAAGCCTAGTTTTGCACACAATTGTACTCTGTCCACATCTGTTTTGTGCTACAACATTTTCTTTCCGCAGCTAGACGTGTCATGAGAAAAGCAGGGCAGGAAAAAGATCCAATTTTCATGTTGCTCTTCCTGAGTTATATCACAGTAACTCAGTTCAGAAATAGGTATTTATTTGCTATTCAAAGTGAAGTGGTGAATAGTTTTGCAAAAGATCGAACAGTGTTTTAATAACAGTTAAGTTTCTTACACATACTTACATATACTCACACTCTGGTTAATTAAATAGGGAATTATACAGAAATTTTCATTATTTTTAAAACCATTTTTTTCAGGCTTGACAAACCCCAGCTGATAGTAAATTAGGAAGAGTAGTTGTTAGTGAAACTTCATTCCACGGATTGCTCTTGAATGACTCACTGCACAAATGCTGAAACTATCGCTACCTTGCTACTCGTTATTTTGACTATATTTATAATTTCCAAATCACATGCTATTTTTTGAATGGCTTCCAAATCCACAGAGCTGTCCAGATGGCCATGTGAATGCTTCCAGTGTCAATAGTCATGCAAACATGCATTCATACTCTTATTTCTGATATTTTACTTTGCATTGAACATTCTTCTGAACAAAAATTTTCTTTCACAAACATTTGGAGAATGCACATGAAAGGAGCTCTGAACACTATAGAAGCTGATTCATGGTTTCTATTCAAATAAATGCCAGTGAAGCCTTCTGAAACAGCTATAATCATGAGTGTATTCTTCTCCTCCCTATGACCCAGATTCTGAGAGGAAGGAAGTGCATGGGTAACTTTAAACATACAAATAGTGTCAGTTGTGCACAGATTTACATTTGCAATTACATTTCTTGCTGACCCAGGAGCTGTATGATTCTTACTCATTTTCACCTTTTTCTGATACTTTATTGGAAATCTTAAGGAACATAAAAGCAGCAACTTGGGACATACTAATCACCATTTTTGATGTCATAATGCACGGGAGAAATAATGACACTGAAACAAAAGAAGCAGAAGAAAAAGAGGACAGATTCAGAAGAAAAGTAGCCATGGGAAAAGTACATAAAGATAACATAACTGCCAGTGTAAAAATACAAATGCAATGTCAATGGTTGCAAGGTTTAAGAGGCCAATCAATAAAGAAATTGCTTGAAGTAATTCCAGGGATAGAATTGGTCGATGATAATAAACAAGATGAGGATGCTTCAAACAGCTGGAGTGTTGCTAGCAAAAGAAAGTCTGTATGCATGTTGCGGGAAATTAAAATACAAAAATAATGTGACTAAGGAGTCACCGTAACATCAATCAACAACTGAACAATGGAACAAATTATTTTACTACTTCTCCAATAATCACATTACATTTATCTGACTGTATTTCCTTTAAGTTCTTTATTATGCATCCATTCAGATCTTCTTTTTTTCAGCAGAAAAATAAAGATTAATTTGTAATAGGAGCCAAGAAGAAGCTAAGCGCTAAACATTTTCATTGTGTACATTTTATAACAGGGTGCCCAGAAATACACCAAACAATTTTTTGAAACAGATGTTTATATTTGCCTCTGAAGGAGTTTACAATAGTATTGGATTTCACTTAACATGGGTAGTCAGTCAGCACAACAAGCAATTATTTGCAATGCTATTCATCTCCAAGTCCTACAGATACAACCCACTTGGCCCTCTGCTCCTTGAATATTATAGCACAGAAGTAGTAAGATTACTCAGAAAACAAGCATCTGTTTAAGAGAGTGATGTTGGCTCTGGCTTGTTTTGCTGTCTAGGCAACAGTGCTCTAGGAAGTTTGGGGATCTGTTAATTAAGGGGTGAGAAAACTAGCAGAAGATAGCCCTTAGCTGAGGAAGGAAAAGAAACAGGAGAAATACATGTGGGACCACACAGCTGGAGCTACAGTTTAAGGGAAGACAACTGGGTGGTAGAAGATAGAAGAAAAATAGAGGAACTGGAAGATGAATTAGGGATTAAAGGCAAGCAAAGCTGCCTTTTCAAAGAATAATTGGGATGCTCACCTCTCAGTCTTTCTTGGGCCTCCTCTTAAACCAACATCAAAGAGATGAACTTCGTTGTGAGCTAATGCAAAAAAGTAGGGAACTGAAAACACTTTTTCCTTCTTTTGTATCAGAAAATTTCATACTTATCCTTATGCTCCCAGTGTAAATCCAAAGGCCACAGTAACACACCTACCCTTCCTTTCCTCCTTCAAAATCCAGTAAGGAGGCTCCATGATCTGGAGTGAAGGTATAAGCATCAGCCCTGCATGACAAAAAGGGACGGGTGATGTCTGTGCAGCAATTGGATAAGTTAGGTTCCCCTTCCTACTTTCTGATGAGACTTCACAGACGGCCAGTAATAAAATTGCAGGGCTGTCTCTTGTGACATTACAAGCATCATCTTCTGTAAGGCAATGTTTTAATGGTGTTAACTGCATCCTCTTTTCCAGTAAACTAGAAGTAATGAGGCTTATACTGAAGGCATGAATATTAAGACTCATGCATTTTCATCTTCCTCCACTAATAATCAGCAGCAAAGGGAAAAGAATATAGATCCTGAATACATAGAAGAGAATGAATAACAATAACAGTAGTAATAATAATAACAGTTATAATAAGCACAATAGAATTAGAATTCGGGTGACATCTTTGTATGACCCAGAAGGAGAACTTAGGTGAAGCAGCTAAGTGGTTGTCTTTTGCTTTGTTGGGATGTTATTTCAGCAGGCTTAAATAAAACATAAAGGGACTGTCATATTTTCTTCAAGCAAAATTAAAACATTTTCAAAGCCACTAAAGTAAGTAGAATACTCTGTATTCACTTCAGTCTAGTTTAGCCTTTGGGCACTTATTGTTGAGTGCATATGTATGTGCTTCATATTAAAAAAATATTTATTGTAAAATCCCATATGGTTGTGAGAAAGGTATTAGTAACCTGTTTTTCCTCTGGAATCACTCCTTCTTGACTGGGACAAACAAGTGCCCTATGCACACTTGTGGAAATGTATTACCACCTGCACTACGACATGAAGTTAGTATGCATTGACAGCCCCATGACTGTTTAATTACCTCAAGTCAATGACAGGACTCAAAAATACCTTATCTGGTCAGCTTAGTTTTGGGACCCTGAAACTGGTTTGAAGAGGTATACACCTTTCCCATTGAAGTGAAGTAATTTTCCTTTTCTAAACTAAATCACTTGAGGCAAGAATACATGCTCTGGAGTGAGAGAAACAGCAATTTGTACACAGATCCCCTTAAGAAATAGCATGAGGAAGCTCAGACACAGTTGCTTTACTGTTTCCAACTCAAGATCCTTGCAGAAAGGCAGATAACATTAAGTAGAAATCATCCAGATGTTAAAAAAATGGAAAAATTTAAACACGCAGAGAATAGTTTCTTTTGGCTGTTATTCTCTGAAAATGGAATTGTATTGAAGAATAGTGCTATTAGTGAACCTAATCTGTAACCATACAGGTTTTCACTGAGATACAGGGCAGTTTACATTCTGTATTATCCCTCTCCACCCCTGAAGGTGCTTTTCCAGGTTTAGAATAACTCATCCTTTAATTTTAGAAGACACTTCATTATTTCAGTTGAATACCAAATAGTTCCCATTTACTGGCTATGGAATAATTGCTCAACAAGAATCTGTTTGGAATACACATATTAACTCCATTAGTGCATCCTCTCACTAATGGATTCTTAAGTGTTTAAAGAAAAAAAAAAAAATTACCAGTATAAACAAAAGTTGGTACAGCTTTTCTGTCCTGTAGGTGTGCTACCTTTGCCACATTGTGATTTTACTTTGATTTTGTTTATTTTACTTTTAAAGCCTTGGAGACTCAAAAATGTAATTCATATCACAGCAAAAATTACTATTTTGTGCCTTTTCACTGGTGGGAACAATCGAAGTAACAATACTAACAGATATGCATTTCTTCCTGCGGTACTTTATAACCCAGGCAATTTCCCTCGAAGCCAGAGGCGCTGTGTCAGACCAGCTTATGCGGAATACAGTCAACCGACAGCACCACCTTCTGCCAAACACTTTAATCTTGAAAACAAAACCCAGCCAGGTGTGAGCGATGTGAAGAAAAGCATGCAGCACAGAGCAGTGTTAGGACACCAAACAAGAGTGAAGAGATGCCAGCCGGTGCTCTTCCCCATTCCTGCCACTCAGGGACTGTGCAGCCTTCTGCATGGCCATGGACCTTTGGGTGGGTTTCACTTCAGACTTGTGACTTGTTGCATAAACTTAGGGAGCTGTACAGAGAGTGAATTGTGAATAAAGCATTGAGAGCAGTCTCACACAAAGCCTACATGGACTTTGCCATGGCCCTTGATACAGGGGTTCTCACACATTCATGAGAGATGTTCTATATTCCTTTCTGTCTTTCTAGTCTGTCAAGAACTGGCTAACAGAGATCAGCACACTTAGCAGCTATAAAAGCAGGGTGCCTGCAAACAGTTCATTGCTTTCTCCTGAACAGACCCACATCAAATAACCCAAGAGACATTTGCCACCTAAATTGATTGGTACTTCAAAATTTTGCTAGTTAGAATTATAATTTACTGTAACCGTGCAATCCATGGGGCAAGTGAACTCCAGACTGCCAAACTACAGGGCACTGTCCTGACAAACAACATGTTACTGTGCTGACATCTTTCTAATGTAAACCAGGTCACCCTGGGTTTGTACCTGTCAGTATCCCAAGCAGAATGGCTTTTCAGAGCCCTGCCTGTCCCAAGGCTGCTGTACTTTAGCCCCTGCTAGTGCCACAGCATTAAACCGGAGCCTGATGTGAAAACAGCATCTGGGAAAGTCCAGTTTCTGTTTGCAGGGCAGGAATAACTACACTGAGTATTTCTTTTAAAGAGTTTCTGTTTTTTCCCTTGCTTCAAATTATCAGGACTGAGATACTAATGGCACACCATTAAGAGTCCTGAGGACCAAAGAAAAAAAAGAAAAAAAAAAGGAAAAAGAAAAGGGAAGCACAGGATTTGTTTGATTGAATAGGTGTGTTAAGCATTTACAGGAAGCTCTTTTGTGCAGCTAAAAATAACCACAGACACAGGAGATGGTTGATGTTTGGAGTCATCTAGCAGGAACATCAAGCTGGGGTGGGGAGTCGGGGGTTGGTTAGAGTTAATGGGTTTTCTAATGTTATATTTTTTTATGTATTTTTCTATATATATATAAATAATGTTATAATTGCTTCAAAATGAGGAGTTGAGCCAAAACTGTTGTGTGAGCAGTTAGCAGAGGGTGAGATTCGAAGGAATTCTCTTAAGGATGTATGGGGCAGGAACAGAAAAGAAGGTAAGAAGGGGAAACCAGAGAGGAAAGGAAAGTAAGTCAGAGGCAGGCAAATGAAAGTGCAAACAAAAGCCTCCCCTGCACTGCTGGGAGAAGTCAGAGGAGTATGATTTCTAAGTGAACAAATAATGGTAATGGTAATGCCCAGATATTGTGCTATAGATTTTCATCTAAAAAGAATGCACTCCACATTTTCCCAGATTTTTATCATTACGCAGCCAAAGGGAAACAACCATCTTTTCCAGTACAATGATCTGCTATAGGTACGCCAGTTTTTCTGGAAATACACTTGACCGACTATGAGCAGAGAGAGCCTGTCTTCTCCAGCTTGAAACAGAATTGGAAGATATAGACTTCCATATTCATAAACAGCAAATCTCTGAAAAAGTCCTGATAAACCAAAGGTTAATGGTAGCCACTCAGTGTAGTTTGCAAGGACTGTAAATGGCTCTGGGAGCCCACTGCAAGAGGATTTAGAAAGGAAAGGGAGGTACGCTAACACAAATCTGTTGAATTATAGGGTCTAGGAAAAAGAAGATGAACAAAAAGCAGAGGTAAGACCAACCACATCTCTCTTTGAGTCCCAGTATCCTGTTAATTATCCTGGGGGTATTAAGGGCCAAGTTTCATTCAGGAAAAAAGGTAAAATGGCTGGAAAAAAAGACATCTAAGTACTTGAAAATACCGATTTAGACACTTAAAAAAAATGAACATCAGCAGTTAGAACAATGACTAGGAAAAAAAAAGGTAGGTCAATGCAAACCAGGAACCTTCATGAGAGTATCTTATAGAATATAAATTAAATATATTGAAAGAAACTGCAAAGTGATTAAAAGAAGTGAGCTGATAAAATAATTTGATTTTGAAGAGGATTTAGGAATTCTGAACGTCAGCATAATTGTGAAGTTGTGAATTTTCACTTTAAAATAAATTATATATATATATATGTATGTATGTATGTATGTATATATATATACACACACACACCCCTCTTGGAAATGTCCACATATGATTTTTAAAGGATCCTAGCCTAACTTGGTGGTGTGAGGGAAAGCTGCGTCTTTAGTAACAGCTGAAGTCTGGAAATCCTAGAAATGCTAGTTTCCATGCTCCAAGCCTGTAGATTACAGGGCTTGTCTCCCAGCTCCTTCTTACGACTGGCAGCTAGAACCATAACTGAAACCTCAAAATCCCAGAAAGTCTGCAATTCCCATTTGAGCCAGGAACCAAAAACCTGGAAGCTATTTAATCTCCAGCAGGCAGGTAGGCTATAGAGATGTTAGAAAGAATTGTTGGCACATTTCAAAACAGTGCCTAGCCTATCACACCCTCACAGAAATCAAAATGTCTCTACAAACATTTGAAATTTGATGAAACTTCATTTTCTGATGGAAAAATTGTTCCCTTAGAGAATTTCGGAACAGTCTGCTTAGCAGAGTTGAAACACATCATATTCCAGAGGTAAGACCTGACAAATGAATAAAAAGGTTTTCTGCAGTACTTCAAGTGGTTTCTGAGCAAGCCACTTGTAAGTCTGTTCTCCTCCTTTATCTCCACCCAAGATCACCCATGCCTGCTTAACAGCTTTATACTGGCTGCCCAGCTTCATCAGTTTAATAACAGCCAAGACATTGCTTTGACACTCAATGCTTTCTGTCAAAAACAAAACTTGCAGCCCCAGCACTGGCTTGTTGCACTGTGATATGCCATTAAAGAACCTATTTTCACAATCAGACAAACCTTTCCAGTTTGTGCAACTGCAAGACTGAATCACTTTGTGATTACTGCAAGACTATCATATAAAAACATCTCTAGCAAAGCAACAGTGCTAACTGTGCACACAGTTCATAGTTCAAGAATTAGCTTAGCACATTTGACAGTGCACTGCCAAGTGAAACAAATTTGGTCTTTAAAGCACACAATTTTTTTTCTTTTTTTTTTGGTAGACATTTTCCAACCAGCTGCACTCTTAGGGTCTTTTTAATTCTAACTAGGTAAGAAACTCCTATTAGGATTAATGACAGTCTTAAAAACTCAGACAATTTACTTCCTAGGATTATTTGTCAGTCTCTTTCAAGCACAGCATCAGAAGAAATTTGAAAGTGCTTCACTGTTCAGCAGACAATCAGACAAAGTGTCCATGCAGCTTCTTTCACTGAAGTTTTGCTTGCCATAATATTGGTGTATTTAGCAAGAAGAGCCAGCCAGTGCATACAGGAAGTACCAAGATTCACTTTGGGTGACCAACCATGTGGGCATATGCTAATGGTAAGAAATATCAGCTTGGATCACCAGCTGGGTAAATCACAGTCATTTATTTGACTTCAAGTTACTCCTGGATTTCTTAGGTTCAAGATCAGAAGAACAATCACAGCTCCAATTTGCGAAAGCTTTTTCCCATTTTTATCAGTGTAATAATACAGGCCTGGTGTAGACTTTAAAGGATGCTCA
The DNA here is from genome assembly GCF_963210335.1 of Falco punctatus. Lineage (NCBI taxonomy): Eukaryota > Metazoa > Chordata > Aves > Falconiformes > Falconidae > Falco > Falco punctatus. Next base: position 72,938,517 of record NC_137586.1, read on the forward strand.
GTGCTCCTGTAAGGGAGGAAAGGATTATTCTTGCAATTTGAAAGATGGTGACATGAAGACATTTAGAGCATTTTACTTACATAAAGAGATACAATTGTTCATAAACGCTCAAGGTCTGTAATTTGGCTCAGCAGATCTTTAGTGCTACTTCTAAATAGGGACTTAGCACATAAACTCTTGATTTGTAGGTCTCAGCTGGACTACTCCATATATGTATATGTACATGTATATGTATATGTATATGTATGTGTATATGTATGTGTATATGTGTATATGTGTATATGTGTACATGTGTACATGTGTATATGTATATGAAACTCCTGGGCTGCCCAGGAGGAGCAATGACCACATTGGGACCCAAGGAACCAGTGCTCTGAGAAGACCACTTAGGGACAGAGAAAAACAGCACTACAGGAATTTATTTTTCAAAAATAGACTCATGGTTAGACATCACACCTAAGATACGTGAAATATGACAAGTATCTTCAACTGTCTGAATGTAAGTACCTTAAGTGTGAGAAACAGCATGTGGCTATCAATTATCTTGTTCACAGTTTTGTATTTAGGGGCTTGACATCCACTAAAAATTTGCTTTGGTCTGCTTTGTTATGAACAATCTAACAAAATGTTAGCATGACTGTGTCCGGTGTAAGTCTCATAGAGTACCAAGGCAGAAGGGGTTAATATTTTAGCCTAAAGTAAGAGACTGAACTGCCTGTGTTCATTATTATGTTATAGAGATACCCAGACCTGCTGAAGATAAGAACGGGAGATGGGAGAAAGAAACCCAGTGTCACCAAAACTGGGAATAAGAAAACTCCTTAACACCAATGTAACATTAAGAAGCAGGCATTCCTTTATTGCAGTGCTGGATGCATGGGGCATCACTCTACCAAATGTGCATGCTGTATGTCTTATTCAAGCAAAGTTGTATAGTCCACACTTGTATCAGATTTCTTGGAAAAATCATACATATTCACTCAAGCAGTACACATATGTGGTACTGTGTTAATTAAGCGTTGCACATGCTCCTTACAGGTATCTCTGAGTCTTCTAAGGGGTCTCAAACAATAGTCAACCCTAAAGTTACAGCTGACCGATCACTGAACCTCAGTTTAGTTTCCTGAGCCTCAGTTTAGTTCCCTGATATGCAGAGCCCAAGGAAAGTCCAAGTTTGTTTCATTAGTTACCTGTACAAAAGTCTCCCCAGCTACCATATGGTCTCTTCAGTGACCATAACTTTTAAATGACTTTTTCCCTCTTGGCAAGAAATTACGTGGCCAGGGTGGGTTAGCAATGTCTCTATAGTGATCACACTGAAACAAACAATATAGCTGCAGAACTAAACCAGGCTGTATTACACGGTAACACCACTGGAGCGCTGAACACAGATTTTCAGGACCCAGGAGGATCACTCCAGAACCAAATCTAGGGGTATCCTTGTGGAAAGATGACTTGGGATTCCAACCATTAAATCAAACAGTTCAGTGGCTGGTAAGCACATCAAAAAAAGCAGGGAAGAGTGGAGATCCTGTAAGACATCACAAAAATACTGTGTGTGACTTTTCAGAGCAGGTGACAGGAGCAAGCCTGGACTGCAAAACACAGCTGCAGTCATCAATTTTGGCAGTAAGCCAGAGGGTCAAAAAATGTTCTGTACTTACAGAAACAAAAGAAATGACTACACCTCTTGGGTTTTGCTATGGGACCAGAGGACTCCTGCCCTTTTTGTGATCTGTTTAGTTGGTCAGTGTGAAGCAATATGGATAAGTAGCTGGGCAGTGTAGCATCACCAAATAAACCCTTACCTTAAGTAATATACATGCAATATATCCAAGTGACATGAAATAATTGGGGCACATATCCGCTGACAAAGGGGGTTGCTTCCAGAACAATGGAGGCATTGCAGAAAATGAAAAAAAGCTTGCCCAAAATAATAATTCTAAAAGAATTTGGGTAACAACAAAAAAAATGTGAATTGAAGGGGTTTGTTTATCAGTTCAATATACATTCATCATATAATTCACAGTTGATTTAATAAATTGTATCTCTTTCTCTTTGGAAGGTACCCTATAACTGCTGAGTTGCGTTAGGTGTTCATGCTGAGGGAATCCTTTGAAACTGAGCTTATTACTCTGAGTAAAATTGCTCCTTAAATAAGCTGTTATGCATAAGGGCCAAAATAAGACTTGAGAAGGAGCCATAAGAGCATCAAAGACTGAAAATTTACTTAAGCCTCCAAAACTTTGTCATAAAAGTAGATGTTCACGTATTTTTATTAACATTGGATATGCCTGTTGTTACAAGAGTACAGAAAAGTTAAAGTTACATTTAGGAAAAACTGAATAACTAATACACCTTGTAATAACAGGGAAAGAAGTTTCAGCACATTAGCCCGTGTTGGGGAAGAAATAAACTCTTAGTTGAGAGAGAAGAGTTATGAAGGCTAGGTGACTTTTATGTTGGCAGTTTGAATTTACTTAGAGGGTGGGGGGGTTTCTCCATAAAAAGAGCAAGGGCCGGGGTATAACCAATAGCACCTGCTACTCATCACAGTCCTAGCATGGATTTATAAATCATAAGGAAAAGTATCTCTCATGAGGAGAGAAAGTCATTGAAGACTTTAGAATAATAGGAATATTTGTCTCTCTACAGATTCAGAAAATTATGTAATTTGTCTAATTACATATTATATTGAATAATAATTCAATTTACATGAATTATTCACCATCAGAGCATTGCGGGTGGCACATCTGCATGGAGACTGGTGGTGTGATGCTTTACCCCATCTAATAATCTAGCAGGGCACATCAGCATGGGTGCTGAGCACTGCCCCGTGAGCCCAGTGATCCTGCAACCACACCAGAGCAGGTCTGCATGCAGCCAGAGCAGCTCATACCTTTCCAAGTCTTTTGCATCCCTGGATCCAGTATCTGCAGCATATACCAGCCTAAAACCAGAAAGTGGTATTTCCCTTTTGAAACTGCTTCCCATCTAAGCTGCAGGGGGCTGCTGTAAGTCCTCTCTTCTGTCCTGGTCAGGACTAGTCCTTTCCCACTGGGCATCTGCAAGCCAGTCCATTTCCTGATTTGGCCTTGGTTTCTATTCCTGTGAAGTGTGACAGCCACTCAGGTTTCCCTGAGCTTTGAACTCTCTCCTGCAGATGGCCTTTTGTTACAATAATCCCATGAAGCAAGACTTGCTGACTTGTCTTTTCTCAGGCACATTGCAGGTAAGGCAGAGTAAAACAGCAGAACAGCACACATAAACTACCACTCCTCCCGCTGCTTTGACTCCCATTCCTCAAATAATTAACTGTTCTGTTTCTATTCATCAGTCCATTAAGCAGCTCTTTATCACTTCATTTTCTTTCCACATTCATTCCATGAGTGATATTATTTTTGACAGTGTAATTAAGAATTGCAGTCCTTTCCTCCCAAGGGTATGATTTTCAGCACTATTGGGAGTTTTGACGCCTTACCTCACACTGGCTTAATCTTTCTTTTAAGTAAGGAAATGCTTTTGCAATTTTTTATTTATATGTGACTGTTTTTTCAGCTTCTAAGGAACAGGTTTGGCTTTAATTTGTTTTCTTGGGCTTTACTCTGTTCTACGGCCAAGACAGTTTGCTGGTTTGATAGTTCAAAATGTTCCTGAATGTACTGCATGGGTGAATATTACAGTCTGATCAACAACTTTTAGGACTCCATTTGCATCTGCAAAAGGATGAATCCTCTTCCCCCTTGACACGGGCTCTGTCTCTCAGCACTTGGGATTGCCTGCATCTGCAATGGTACAGAGCAGGCGAGTGGGAAGGACTTCAGGGGGTGTTTGACAGTACCATTATTTGAGGGTCTCCTCCTGAGTCCTGGTTTCAGCTGGGATAGAATTAATTTTCTTCCTAGTAACCGGTGGTACAGTGCTGTGGTTCGGATTTAGTGTAAGAATAATATTGATAACACACTGATCTTTTAGATGTTGCTGAAGTGGTGTTTAAATTTAAGTCAAGGACTTCTCAGTTTCTCAGGCCCTGCCAGCGAGAGGGCTGGAGGGACGTAAGAAGTTGGATGGGACACAGCCAGAACAGCTGACCTGAACTGGCCAGAGGGATATTCCATACCATATGACATCATTACATCATTCTCAAGATATAAACTGGGGAGAGCTAGCTAGGGGAGCAGAATCACTGCTGGGGGACTGGCTGGGCATTGGTCAGTGCATGATGAACAAGTGTACTGTGCAGCACTTGGTTTGTATTTGGTTTTTTTTCCGAGTTTTATTTCTTTTTCTCTTTTTGTTATCTCTCATTCTATTTTTTATTTATATATATATTATTGGTAGTAATTTAGAATTTTAGTATTACATTTTACTTTATTTCAATTAATAAATTGTTTTTATTTCCACCCACAGGTTTTACCTTTTGTTTTGTCCTGATTCTCCTCCCCATCCCACTAGGGGACATAGGGAACCAGGGGAGGTGAATGGGTGGCTTCGTGGTACTTATTTGCCAGCTGCAGTTAAACCATGACACCCTGGAACCAAAGCAAGTGCTTCCCAAAAACAGGGAGCAAGTCTTCAACCAGACAGGAAACCTGCTGGGTGGCAAGCACTAGGACATGATTTCTACCATTATTCCAGGGTGGAGATGACCTCAGTTTCTCCTGTGGGCTCCTGAAGGGCTAGTGTCTCAAGTACTGTGAAGTCCTTCCTGGCTTTGATGCAGTGAGGTCTGGTGAAGTGATCTCCAATAAGGTCTTCTGGAATCAACACAGGAAAGCCAAAATCATGAAGTGGGCTGTGAAATACTTGTGATCCACTAACCCAATGCAGCCAGTGAGAACTGAGTGAGGGCCTGATCATATACACCGGTTTACCACCGTCTGCATGTGTAATTTTCTTGGTAGTTTATTGAACTTTTTCCTGCTTCCAGTAGTGGAAATATATGATGCACACTGAAGCTTAACTAGATGTAAAGCTTTGCTAATAAGAACATACCCTTCCATTTACTTTGTGTGTGCCCCCCCAGTATCAATACCCTCCCCACCACAACAGCAACCTCCACTCAGCAAAGCAGCTAGGAGAAACTAACATGCACTGAAGAAGCTGTTAACCTCTGTGCCCTGTTCATTTATCATTCAAACAATAAAAACCAATTAGGACCCTTAATTTAAAACAACTGACCCATCAACATCCTAGGAGTATACCCTCAAGGCTGTTTCTTCTGATGGGATGAGGAAATGTAATTATATGTTGCCAGACTCCTGGCTTTCGATGTTTCATTGTACCTGAGTGGACAGTATACAGAACAGTTATAAAATTCATCTTTTTTCCCAAAACAGATATACAAGTTTAGTAGTAAGCAAAACAACTACTGCCTCTTATAGCTTCCAAAATCTGACTTAAAATTTAATAGCTGTGGGTAAGATTAGAAGAGGGAAAAGGAAAGGTGTGTGGGTAGGGGTGTGTGGGTGTAGAATATAGGATATTTTTTGGAAGATATATTATGTATAGCCTAAAATTTTTGTCAGGTAGTTTTAAATCTTTCAGTTAGTTTTGTTGGAAAGTGGAAGAAAGATTAAAAGCAAGCAAGCAAACAAACAAAACCAGGGGTAATAGAAAAGTTTAAATGTAATTGCTTACATTCCAATGGAAATGGTTTAATTTAAGATGACATTTAAACAGTCCCCTCCACCCACACTACTGGAAACTGAAATCCAAACACTACAGCATTATGTTAATATTGCAAGTGAAATTTAACACTGAACAAGAAAAGAAAGGTACATTCTAATTTCAGTAAGAGAAACGAAGCAGAAAAATGGTAAACAGAACATAAAGAGACTTAAATGTATAATTTACTGTGATAATACAAGAGCTATTACTTAACACATGGAAGAGATTGTGCAGGAATGTAAATTACCAGTGAAAGGAATATTAGACACTATATATTTCATCAGTTTGCAAACTCCTTCATCTTCTAGAAAGGCTTGCACTCTTTCCTCATTAAAATTGTGAGAAAGACATAGATTTCCATTTGAAATCATAAAAAGCAGCAGCATAAAATGCTTTCCTACTCTGCATCCTCCATGCAAATTCCAGTTGTCACCCACTCTTCTGCTAGGAGACTCTATACTGGTAGAGATAGTAACCCTATGACAGATGACAGCTAGTATGTGGGGTATGATAGTTGACTTCAGAAAGGTAAATAAATTGTCGACACACAGTGTAGCACGATTCATTTGCTCTGATATGCTACCTCTAACATGGCATGGATAGAGAGAGCATGCAGAAAAATTGCTCCTGGGAACCTCAGCTCAGCATCAGTAACTTTTTCCAAGACAGGATCCTAGCTTCTAGAATTGTCTTTAATCAGACCCTGATTCAAAGAAAACTCACTGCTGTTTTATACAGATCACTGAGAGCATGAGAATGCCCCCATGCAAAATTTTGCATAAATAAAATAAAACCATGGGATGTTCTCAACAGCTTTATACTTTGCTTGCATCCCTACCTAAGCTTTAGTGGATAATTGCATTTTGTTAACTGTAGAGAATAAAAAAGAACAGCAGAGGAGAAACAGAAGACAGGTTCAAGATCCCCTTCCCTCATGTCTTGTACAAGTGATGCAGTAAAACCCACAGAGAAGTATTACTTCTCTCTTCTGGTATTGCTGCATTCCCCTGTGCTGCACACTTCGCTTTGAAATCACTTGAAACCGCAGCTCAGAAGTTATGCTGGTAATTCTGGTGCCTCTTCCCCTGAACCACACTTACAAAGGACAAGATGAAGTAACTTCCCAAACCACTTACAGGTAAGACCTAACATCTGACAGATCAACCCATTTCCTACAACATTTAATTGACTTCAGGGGAACTACTTATATATTGCTGTCCTTTCTTATACACAAAGCATTCTTATCCAAATTCTTAGATGGCCTGATTCTGCCCATTTTTTAAAATTACCTAACCAAAAAAACCCCCACAAAGCCAAACCCAAAAAAAACCCAAAAAAACCCCAAAAAAACAACAAAACCTCCAAAACTATCATCTCTTTAAAACTGAAACTTTTTCCTGACCACCTAGCTCTCTTTGATATTTGTCAGGCTCTGTGACTGTGGGTTCTGAAGGATAACTATCTTGACCATAAGTATTTTCACACCCCTGAGGCAAGGAAGTGACTTTATCTGCATTTCACAGGAAGGAGGGTCATTGTCACACAGGAATTTACAGAAAAGCCTCCTTTCTGAGACTGGATTCTGTATTTTATGTTCTATATTCTGAATACTGGGTGAAACTTGTATTTATGCACACTTTTTCTGTTCTAAAATATGCTGCAGTTCCTGATTTATTTATACTTATTTTCTTTCTCATGCTTGTAAGTTGTTCAAAAAGAATCAGCTCACGCATTTTGTAACTCGTGGCCCATAATTCAGTTTCAAACAGCCTTCCACCAGAATGGGAGACATACTTATTGGATTTTGCTGTTTGCAGGAGTAACTTGGTACTGGATTTGCTCTCTGACTAACAGGCATAATCTTTAGAATCAGTGTTACTCTTATGCTGTTGTACTGTTGAATTTTCCTTGGTCTAGATGGACGTTTATTACTATCTTTCTTCAGAGGCATGTTAAAAACTCTGTTACCCGGATAATTACTAAGTAATTATCCTAGGCAAAAAATATCCTAGCTAAAGAGGATGAGGAGGGTAGTACCTGTTCAAATTCCAAGATGTAAACTTCATCATGAGTGTTAACACGAAAGTTAACCATTCAGAATTTGTAAATGAAGTCTAAAGATTTCTGTAGCAAACATCCTCTGAAGGCTGTGGTCATAGTCAAGTGCTGATAGGAACTTTGTTAGCAGCTGAAGCTGAATGTTTCTAGTGGTATGAGAAAAAGAGTTGTACATAAAAAGGAGGTGAGGTTTAGGAATGAAAATAAGTCCTTGTTTTGCCAAGGTTTAACCAGATTTAACCACAATCAACTTTTTTCTTTCTTATAACTTCATTTTTCTGCCCTTGTTTATTAAGAATCCTCACAGGTGCTCAGCTGTAATCGATACATTTCTTCTCAGACATTTAGTGAGACTGCAAGTAAATTAGCCTTTTTTTTTTTAAGGACTAAAAAAAAAGTTTGCCTTAGGCTTGCACTGCACAAGTTATGACATCGGGATTAGCACCTAGATTAGTTTAGCTTTGTATTAAATTTTCCTGTTGCTCCGTCATGCCATAGTGGTCCCTGTGCCACATGTGCAGTGTACTTGAGGATTTGGGTCCACATTCATCATGGGCCACAGAGTTCAGAAAAAAAAATTACATTCATTACACTCCTTCACTAACACTGCTAACTGACTGACCAAAACCAGCATCCAGATTCTAGTTGTTTAATTCTATACTAAAACTGCAAGGTAATGGATGGACTGTCTTCTTTTGGTAGCTCTGGAAACTGAGCAATACGTTGGCAGTAAAGTCACAGCATCAGAGAAGGAACTGCTCTGTTCTCAGATGGGAGTCTGGTAGCTGATGAAAAGTAAATAAGCAGGGCCACCTAAGCACTTGGGACAATGTTGCTGAATGAATCCAAAAGAATCCAGCTCCAGCTTCAGCAAGAAACCAAAGCACAAAATGTGGTGAGTTAAAAATGTCTTCTCTTTTCCTTGACCCTGAACTTCTGATACGTGCCTGCTGTTATTTCAATGCACCCTTTACATCAGACTCGAAGGATCCAAACACTTTGCTTTAACTTCCTTCAGGTGATCGTGTGCAAATCAACAGCCATGGCTCTAATAGCTTTAGATGTTGTAATTCCCACAGCACTGACCACTGACAAGAAGACAGGAGAAAACAGAACACCATGCCTTCACAAATGTGGGGAGAGCTGGACATCCTAGTCCTACTCCTCTCCAAAGACATATTAATTTCCTAGTTAAAAAAATAGTGAAGATCCCGGTTTAGCAATGCAAATTTTTTTGGTGAATCTTATTTACCATCTCATGGCTTCATGGAACAAGCCACATCTTATGAAAAAAAAAAAAAAAAAAAAAAAGGCTGCACTGCTTACAGCCTGATAAACAGGTTTTCCACATTAGTTGTGGCAATAAAATTTGTACTCTCTTGCATTTGGCATGTACAAAAATAAGAGGCAGTCAGGTTCTACCTACAAAAACCTGTGGTGGCAAGGGAACATTGTTCAAGTTCTTCTTTGGCTGCCCATTAAGACACCAGGAAAGAATATCACTGCTGTATTGCACCCAAGAATATCTCAGGGCAAAACTTTCTGAAAACTGTCATTCAATTCTTATTACAAAATCAATAAAAATTACTTTTTAATTTTGTTTGTCATAATGATGTCAAGTCACATCTGGAAATGAGGTATGAAATTGTACAAAGCCCAGTCTGAGGCAGAGGCAGTGTATCAGGCTGTACAGCCCTAATACCTCTTGAGAGATGATAAGGAGCATGTTCAGCGCTAAACTTGAGTACTGTGCTGGCACTGCTCCCTTCAGTGACCCTCCGAGCCCATCAAGAGAAGACCAAGCTCTCAGGTAGCATCATGAGCAGAGATCATGCAGGTCTACACAAATGCTAGTGCGAGGATTTGTGGATGGAGTTAGCATTTAGCTGTGGAGATACTTCTGCCATCTTAGTACTTCACCAGCATCCTCATCCTGATGAGCAGCTCCTTTTTCTCCATTTCTGCACAGGACAAAGTCTGGTCTCCACATGGCACAGCTCCTCAACAACGTGAGATGGTACAAAGACAAGGCTTATCCCCTGTGTGTGGTTGAGGGTACCAGAACAAACCCCTGCTGAAAATATCGATCCAAAAATTCAAAATCACTGACCTGTTCATGCAAGTTTAGCTGCCAGTAAGGGGACAAATAGTCCATGTATCTTCTTAGTGTGAGTCACTCATTCGGCTCCAGCCTGATCCATTCAGCAGGAAGGCTGCTGAGGCCAAGGCTCTCACTGCTGCAGGTATATCAGTGAAGGAGGGGAGAGTGCAATCTGTCTCATTTCCAGAGTGTGGTCTTGCCATACAGACACAGAATTCAACACCCAAGCCAGGAAAGCTTTTTGCTCAAACCAACTTATTTAACGCTCCCTTTAGGCCCTTAAAGCCTACAGTCCTGTCAGTTTAGGGCAATGTAATTTTGAGCAGTTTTCACGACTTTGGTATTGGGCTATTTGAGTTGTCAACTCCATGGGATTCGGTTGTATGACCCCTGCCAGTGATATTGTAGTTGATATTTAGCACACTCACCTCAAAAATATGTGCTATTTTCCATTCAGGTTCTCCAAAGCCAAAGGTTTTTATGTATGTATGTACACATGCATGCATTTATTTAGACCTCTGTAGTAACAGACTGAAAAGTTCTGTACTTGGTGATACCCAGAAATCATCAGAACCCTATTTGAAAATTATACTTAAAAAAAAAAAAACAAAAAAAAAAAACCAACAAAAAAAGGCCTGCCTACACAGTTTTCTCAGTATCTTGGCTAGGCTATGCCTTGTTTTTCATAACATGAGCTCTAAAATAAAGACAGAAGCAATGGCAGATTTTAAAAGAAAAGTTGAAGGGCTTTTGCCTTGCAGAGCATGGGAGGAAAAAGAAGTGCAGGTGAAGGCAAATGAGTGACAAGTATATAAAGTTAACGTGAACAGAAATCTGTTAGTGAAGTTAGTTGCTACAGCAATACCAGACCCAGTTTTAAATGAGCAGAAAGGGTAAATTAGCTCATGAGGAGCCCTGAGAAACCTTTCTATGATGACTAATTATCTGAGAAATAAAAAAACATATACTGTGAAAAGCTGTGTTTCTATGTGGCTTCTTTGTCACTTTCTGATTATGACTGGTGTTTTTTTTCTTTTTTTAAGACACAGTAATGAAGGATGCAATCTGTTTGCCCATGGATACACTTGCAGATGCACAAAAACACTGTTTTTAGAAACTTCTCTTTTTCTCAAATGCTCACATCAGGGAAGAAAAACTTAGCATCTGTTTGTATACATAACTGGGAATAAATGCATAAAAAAAGATGTAAATATGAATCTAACTAAATAGCTATGGAGAATCTGAATAAATGTGTTCCTTCATGCCTGAGCAGTACACACTAGTTTTTAGTCATTGTGTTTCTAAATAGTCAAGGCATCCTTGAGGGTGAATTTGCTTAGCCTATCTCCACACTGAGAGAAATAAGATGCAGTGAATTTACATAGTTTGGTTTACACTTTCTGAAAGGGTCTGCACTGAGATGATTTCTTTGAGCAGCGGGCTATCGACTAGCTTGCGTGGTCAGTCACTCACTAGTACATCGAGCATGGTGTAGAGCTGCAGGAGAGACTGCATTGCTCAAGCGGAGGATGTATCTGAATAAATCACCTGAAAGCTGCTTAAGGGCCCCTGTCAAGGAGCTGATGGGCTTGGAAAAAGAGGTGCTCCCTACCCCGACAGCTGCCTTCCCAGCTGGTGATGCTCAGCATCCCTGCCAGCGGTCCACATGGGGAGGTGAAACCAAGCGAGTGGTAGCACCAAGTTCCTGCTTGCTCAAGCAAGTGCCAGGAGGCATTGATGGCACCAGCATGTGGGGCTTGCCCTGCCATCACCACCCTGGCCATGTCCTTAGAGCTGCAGTGGGAGAGGTTCATACGCTATTCAGACCGCCTCTGAAGGCAGCAGCATGGACATCTTCAGTGGTGCCGAGGTCTTGTGTTGCCTTGCTGTGTTAAGGGTAAATTTCACACAGCTTTTGTGACCAAATGGATGTAATTTCCACAGTCACAAATCCACTGCCTTTCACCAGCTCGACATTCACTTTCAGCTTAAGTAAATTGGAGCAGGCAGCAGGGCAGGGGAAATTAAACTAGCGAAGGAAAAAAAAGTACTTAAACAGACTGGAACAGTTATTGCTGCCTGCTAGGAAATGTTTTTCTAGTCTTTTATTACCACATACAATCCCTAGTCCCATGTGATTAACAAATTCATCTTGAAACACTAGCGTTGCTTGACTGCAGTTGAAAAATTAAGTAGTATCTTTAAATTCTTGCTCCTCATCTCGTTGAAAAGAGATATTTTGCAGCACTTGGATTGTAGCATATATAAGCAGGCTGCACATTTCCTATCACATTCAACACCTGGCAATCTCCTGTGTGCCAACTGCACACAGTGCAATGATATGTCTAGAGGTAATTATTTCTATCACCCACATAAAGGTAAAAGATGTGAGAGTCATCACATGCTTACCTTTTGTACAGTTTTCATTTTAACTTTAAATGCCTGGCTGGGTTGGTCTATACAGGGGGACATATTTTTTTCTAGAAATTTGTTCCTGAAAATGAATGCTAGGGGAATGCTTTCAAATATGAAAAGAGGCAAATCTGCTGTCTTTATTCGGAAGTCTCTGAAGCTTCAGTGAGTGAAGGTCATTTATTCTCTGCACTGAAGAAACTCTTTGGAATCAATGCAATGGACAGACAAAGAAGGGATGAAGCAAATAGATTTTTTCCATGACATAATGGAGGAGCCTAGAAAAAGGGCCCTAGAAATATTAGTGAATTAAAATTGAAAACCAAGTCCTTCCTCCCCTCTCTAGCCTTACAGGAGGAAAAAGCCTCAGCTGTTTACAGTGTCAGGAGTCCCATAGGCCAGGTCCTGCAAAGAAAGCCGTCACAGAGCCTCCCAACAGCCCCTGCCATAAGCTACCCTGTCCCTGGGAAGGGCCAGTCTACATAGTAATTCCTTTATCCCATGAAGGTGTCACAGAAGACTGGTGGGAAATACAGCATTTGCAGAGAAGAGGATGCTGTGAGACACCTACAAGCACTGTGAGCATGCAAGAAGCCATGGTGTGGCGGAAGAGACCATCTCTGCTCAATAAAGACTGCAGCACACTGGGTGAAGGCTTCATCTGATGAGAAGAAACAACTACTAGTTGAGTTAGCAAGTGACACTGATGGTTCTCATCACCAGAGGGCTAGTGGAAGTATTTAGTGAAAACTGTGCCAAAATGACCAAAACCCAGTCAGACCTGCCTTAGCACACAGAGGAACCATCACTGGTGACAGTTTATAATCCTTTGTTTTCTCCTGCAGATTCTGGAAGCTGTTTTTTTTTTTTTTTTCCTTTCTGATACTTCACCTAGATTTTAAAATTCTTCTCAAAGCTGTCGGAAAACCAGCAACACCTTTTGTTCCACTTCAGGCACGCAAAGTCTCTTAAAAACATCATTACTGCCAAGATCTCATGTCAGATCATAGATATGCCCACAGAAATAAGCTTGGGAACAATAGGCAGTGAGGGAGGATAGTAACAAGGAGAACTCTGTTGGTGTTCGTTCTGCAGATTGAAAACTACTGGCTAGGACTTTCCTCTGTGCTACTGGAACAGCTAGCCTGGGGGACCTGAAATGTGCACAGTGATAGATGATGCTCCATTTGTTGCTCTGTTCTGTGTTCTCAAAACACCAGGGGCTCACCCTGCCACAGGTGACTTCCATCCCACCCTGAAGACATTGTAAGCACTGTCTGTGATCAAAAGTCCGGCACAAATAGGACAAGTAGAGGGCTGATGAAGCTGTACTTCTGCCAAGGTGGTCTGGCAGGCTCTATTAACAGAAAAAAATATCAAATGTACAATTTATTGTGCTTTGCAAGTGAGCCAAAAGGCTTTAATGCCACAGTTTGAGGTAAACCCGTGCTCTACTCCTTGTTAGATATCAGAAATGGAGAACATGGGATAGAACGGCAGATAAGGTTCTTCGAGGCAAAACTGTAATTGCATGTTAGTCCCTAATTTTCTCTTCTCAGCCCCTTTCAGTTCTCCATACTCCCTTGCAGCCCAGTATTATGATCACTAATAGCTCTGCAGCTGAGACAGAAATACAAAACCATACATGAGGCACAAACATGTATTTCAAACCCTATCTCAGGTGTACCCCTGACTGGTCCTTTATAGTAACTGCAAAATTATGCAATGTGAGCATCAGATTTTGCATTCATATTTCAGCCATGAAACTGCAAAAACTAACCTCTGAAAAAACTTTCAATATTCAATATTTTTCCACACCAGGGAATAAGCTGAGATCAGCACTTTTCCTTCACTAGCAGTATCTCTCCAGCTATTAATTAAAAATAGTGGTTGGTCAACCTAATTCAGACCACTCCTAGAGGTATACAAAAAGATATGAAAAGATATACTGTAAATGATCCTCCATCAGCATAGTAAGTAAGAGTTTGTTGCAAAAATAAAAAGGTAAATAGCATTTGGATTCTACCTGTGTGAAAGACCTAAAACACTGCGTGCAGAGATGGCAAGGTGCTGCCAGCTTGGGATGGTTCATATAAAAATAGGTTTAAACCGAGCACCTATGGGCTTTCTGCTGGCTTAAATGAAATGAGTTGAATTGTTTCAGCTGTGTTTGGAGTGAAAAGTTATCCACATTTGAAAAGAAAAATAAAAATGCTACTTATATTTCACGCTAATAGGTGACAAGGAGTATTCAGAGTTGATCAGGGACAACAAGGACTGGTTAAGAAGAAATACCAGACACCATTTCCAGGGATTCCTCCAGAGCACATCTGAGCTGCAGCAAGGAGGTAAAGAAGTCTGTTGGCACGTTGTACTTGCAGGCTGGTCTGCAGGCAGAGGATGCAGATGTTTGATTGGCACCTTTCCCTGGTCAACATATTCAGCTAACTGTAGGGGGTGAAAGACAGCAGGACTGCTTGGCTGGAAAAGGAAGCAGGGGACAAAGCCAGAGTAGATCATTTTGTCTGTTGGAATATGAAGGATTTGGGCTATACTTAAGAAGGCTGAGCTTATATTCTCCACAAAATCTTGTTTTCATTGAAATATTTTGCTTTAAAATACTGAGCTTAATTACTGTTATTTCACATGGCTGTTTCACAATCTCAACCTTGTTTCTTTTACTGTAACTGTTATTTTAAAATACTTAAAATTTTTCAGCAAATAATTTGAACAATTATTTCCCAAGACTCTTTTCTTCAACAACATTATTTTACTCAACTTTACAGCAATCCTTCATATACTGCTATGACAGGTTAACTGTATCACCCTGAGTTAGTTCTGTTTCTACAGAGGAAAATAACAAGAGCACGCTACTTGCAAGTATGGGACTGATTCAGCATCAACTTTTAGTATTACTGTCAGGGGTGTTGCCTGGAGTGCCTCTGATACCGAGCCAAGGGAGAGAGGCAAGCCAGGTAAACCTCACACAGCATTGGGTCGATGTGGAGTTAAATGAGTGGAAAAAAACTGTGAATTTTAAAAACCACAGATAATGATCTCAGTTTACACTTTTAGTACTTTATTTGTCCACCTAGAAACCAGATGGCATGCAGTTAAACTTCGGAAACCTGACCCAAAATTCTTGGGGGACCTTTTCTAGTTTCCATTGCTATGCAGCACGTGAAGTTGCATAAAAATACAGTCCTGTTTGCTGGTGAAAAGATACATTATCTGCAGAAAAATTACACAGAAGAACCAATCATTGACAACATTTAACACAGAACAGTTCCAAGATATTCTAGAACTGGTGGTGCTAAAACCACAAGGATAGTTATGCTGTGGAAAGAACTTGAGGTAGGGGTAGGAATCTGCTACTGCAATGAAGTTGTTGAATCAAATCTACAGATTTGGCGTAGTAACAATTGAAGACAACACTGAATTTTCTATGTGTTTGTTTAGGAAAATACTCCTTCTGCTTTACAGAGCAAATATTTTATAATTTTCTCCTTAGTGCCCTTCAGCCTCCATCTGTAGATTTAAGATATTTTTAAACTGCTATTTTGGAGGTAACTGATCTTCATTTCATAAGAAATGTAGGATTTATAAAGCTAATTATTCCATTTAAGATGTTGCAGTTTGAGACATTATTTTCTAGCTGCTTGAATTTTTGGATAATAAAGTTCTGAAACATTTTCCTGTTCCACATGGTGAGGTGTGGAAGGAGAATAAAGTCCAGGCAGGTGTGATTAGGCTGGTTTAATGTACAGGGAGTGTCATCTTTAAGGACCTGAGAGAACTGCTTGCCCCTGTTTGTAAAAAAAACAAGTGCAAGTGCCAGAAATCTCTTGAAGACCAATTCCCACCCCAGAGACAGTGAGTCCTGAAGGAAGGATTGTTGTCTATCAGGTAAAATGCATCAAAAGGCAAGATCATCGAATGCCTCCTGGGCTTGCTCTAAGGAAGAAGGCAGAACTTTTGGTTTGGCAGGAAAATGCCAGGAGATTTTTTACTCCTCCTAGCTTTGCCTCTTTCTGAATTTTTGTTTGGTTGGTTGTTGTTGCTTTAGTTTTTTGTGTTGTTTTTGGTTTGTTTTGGGTTGGGTTTTTTGATGGACAGTAAGGTGAATTAAACAGTTTTGGACCAAGCAGCTGTAGCACTTAGTACGACAGCTTGCGTGAGGTACAGCCAACCTTCAGTCCCATACCTGTGCAGTTTCTGTGGAAGGACTTGCAGTAGCTTCACAGCTATGGTGACAGTGATTTACTTGACAAAGGGATGTGGAAGTGGTGGCAATGTACAACCTGTGTCTGGCTGACTTTTTATCCTGAGCCCAATCCACATTTTTTGAGGTGAAGGGATGGATCCCTCTTTTCCCCTGCAGGCTTGTGTTGGGCTAAGGAGTTATCTATCCCTCAAGTTCAGGTACAGATGGACATAAAAGGAGTTATGTGTGAAATGTGTGTAAGTACTGGGGACTGAAAAAGGGAAAACGCTCTTTTCCTCTGCAGGTAGGAGTCCTGATGTTCAGCCAGAGGAGCTGTCTTCTCCCAGAGGGACCCAAAGCCAGACGGAGGCCAGGATGGAGACCTTGGGGTTGCTGCACTATGCATGTCCCCTCAGGTAATTTGGCAGTTTGCATATCTTCAGGGAGATTTCATTCAGAAACATCCACTATGTTTTCATCCTGATTGTCTCTGTTTCTGTATTTCTGAACCAGTTACTCAGTTTCTTCGCTGCTGCACCCCCAGTTTGATTCCTCTGTACCAAAATCATTCATCTCTGTTCTCTCACACTGTGACTTCTGGCATCCCAGACCAGAGCTGGATTTGCTCGTGAGTGAGGCTATATTATGGAAGCATGGTAAAACACAGCATTCCTGTGTGGTACATGGCATTTCTGCCACCTGTATATTGTTGTCTGCTATACAGTCAGTTTTCTTCTGTTGTGAGAGGTAATGGCCTTTAAAAAAAAATCAGCCATGTGACTAGTATCAATGGGCTTTTAGATAAAATCCCACATGCTATTAATTTTATCTGTGATTTATACAATGGTTCTAAGTTTTATAATACAGAAATAGATTGCAAAATTAAATGCGTACTGATATGAGACTATTAGGTACTGAAACTGCCATTCTTCATATTAACAGACTATTTTCTCAATGTAATGCAAAAGAAATGGTGATACATAAAGAAAAAGCCCTAACAGATCAGTCACCCCAGTCCTTTTTCTCCTCTTTTTTTACTTTTGCATTTACATCTAGCAGTGTAAAGAACCTGGTTTCACTTTTAGCCCTCAGAAAAATCCCTGAGTTTCTTTTTCATCTGGAGTCTCCTTGCATACTACAGATCTGTCTTCTTGCCTGATCTGCAACGACTTCACACATTTCCAAGTAACCGTTATAAGACTTGAGGAATGCTCTGTAAAAGAAAAATTATGAGAACACAAGGATTACTTTGTTCTCAGGAGATGCAACTGAACTAAAATCAATCATATGAATTAAAGGCTTTTGACAAATAAATAATTAATACACACTAAATTAATTAATATATTTCCAGGACAGGCTCAGCACATTTTCCTGAATTAGCCATCAGCACATCAGCAAAGCCATAACAGCTCTACCATCTTTGCTCCCTATAGTCATAAGTCAGATTTGGAAACAACATACAATTTGCATAGCACTTGAGCATCAGTGAAAGGATTATTTCTTTTTTTTTTTTTAATTAGCCAAAATAAAGCTGTATGCATTTTTCTCTTTTGATTCCCCCCCATCCATTGCAAGACACTGGGAGCAAAGCAACTGTTTCTTCATAAACACTCCAACTAGTGTATTGAATATAGTTGGCATTTACATAAATGGATTGCAGTGCAGTTGTTGAACATATACAGGGATGATTCTCTAATCCCATTTTAATTAGATGGATGTTGGAAGCATACAAAAATCATAAGCCTTGCTCCCTGTGGTGATGCCATACTGGCAAGGAATCAATCACCACGGCCCTGGTTGCCATGGAAACTAATAGCTCCTACACCACCATCTAAGTGGTAAATGATTGGTGGTGTAACATAGGGAAAGCAATGAGTTTTTATATTCTGTCCAGCAGCTGTGCCAGAGAGTTAATTAAAAGCAGAGAACATGAAATAAATCTAAATCTGTGAAGAAATGAAATGTATAGGAGAAATTGAATTCCTGTGTTGGACAGAAATTAATATGCAGTGCAAACCACAGAGCTGCCTGAATAAGCAGCAGCTGTGAATCCTGGGAACCAGTACCTCCGTGGTGGCTAAAACCCAGAAGCAGAGAGAGCACCTCCTTATCTTATTACCTGAACAAGCACTTCCTTCAGTGCTTGTGTTGACTGATGCATGCAAATTTGCATCCTCAAATGTTAAAGGTTTGCACAAAAGCAGGAAGGACAAAGCTTAACCAACATCTAATTAACAAACTTAGCAACTGCAGTTTATCAGCTGTGAACATAATGTAAGTAAATGTTTGTACTGCTGCACTCAAATTTGCCAGACAACCTCTATGAAAGTCAATGTGTTTTTCTTGATAAGCTGTGAATTTTGAATTCATATTTCAAATATCACAGGTATGGTAACAGCCCCTGAAATGCTTTTCTTACAATAAAATTAGTTCTGCATAAAATATTTTTTGGTAGCGTGGGATGTAACTGACCAGGCATGAAATACTGAGCATGAAGTTGCGAGGCTCCCACAGCCCATCCTTCCCGGTGCTCAGCACTGCTCTTCAGGAGGCAGATTTCAGTGAACAGGACTGCACAGCTCCCTTCTGACAAGAGGTTTAACCATTCACACATGACAAACACAGTGAGTGGGCAAACACTCTGCAGCTGAACTGCACTCTGCTGTGCACAAGTGAAATTAAGGAGGGAAATGCTAATGATAAAGAAGTTTCATTCCAGCACCAGATATAATCATGTCGTGGCCAGCCATCTCTGAATCAAGCAACAAAAATGGCATTAAGACTATTTAAATCTGAAGCTTTTTAGGTGCTTTGCATCTTTTGTCAAACCTTTTATATTCAGTGATTTCTCATGCTAGCCTATTGGGTCAAACCAATTGGGCTGGGATCTGGTCATTTTTTTCCTGTTTTCCAACCCCTCTCTTTTCTGCTTGTCTGTGAAGACTCCTGCAGCTGGCATCAGCTGGACCTAAATCTGAGGATTTTTTTCAGATCTCTGAAAATTCATGAGAAAAGACATAGCTGTTGGACCCATTTCTCAAGATGAAGCTCTGTACCATACGCTACCAACACACTTTTCTCACTCCTGATCATTTCTCCAAAACAAGTAAAGTACTGATTGTCTCTAACATCCCTCTATTTTTGGCTTTAAGTCCGTAAGATGAAAATATTGGTCCACTACAATTTTAGGAGGTGTTTTACAGCTGTCCATTGAGGGCAGACACAAGTACATTTATCTTAGGAGGCAGTTATGGCAATTTCCTAGCAACCTTTCACTGTGAAGCTGGATGTCAAAGAAACTCTTGTTTTTACCTTGCCAACAGTGCAACTCCTACTGTATGTTATATCTTCTCCAGCAAAGGAAGCAAAATTGATCTTCTGGAAGACTGCAAGTGTAGTAAGTTGTGAAGTATTACAGTTTATTTTGTGTGGTTTAAGTTGTGTGTTGCACGTTATGTCATAAAAAGGAGGTGATGAAGACTGCTCATAGTTTCTCATAAACCTTCTTGCCCCTGTGTGTTCATAAGACATTGGCATAAATGGAAGTAAAAGCCTTAACAATACCACCTTAATAAAAACTTAAAACCTCTCAAACATATCTTCAGTGATTTTTCATCATTTTATGTAAGTTGCAAAAGAATAAAAATGCCTGCTTACTTTTCAATAAAGCTATCTTTTTTCCAAATTAAAATTAGATACAAGAGAGCAAGCTGAAATTTAAAAGGAAATTCCTAGGCCTCTTGCACACATTCTGCAAAAGGATATTTTATATCAACTTATGGTGGAATTTGGAAGGTTAATTTAACCATGACTATAGCAGAGGATCCATGTAATGGTCCTCTGGTGTTTAACCTTATGGTCTTTATGCATGACTACTTGATATAGAAGTCAATGATTTTGGGCAGTAATTACCAGATCTTTTAGTGGTCAAAGTGAAGGATGGCTGTAGTCAGCTGAGGACTGATAATACAGCGGTAGATACTATTCGTACTTGAAAAATGAGTTCATACCATGGAAAATCAGAATCCCTGTGGCATGTATAAAATAACAGGTAAAGAAAGGCTTGATTAGACTAGGTATTCACTCCTACAAAACAAAGAGGAAAACCAGGATCCTCATTAAACCATTATAATCCCAGCTAAATTAACTTCATATGTCCTGGGAAGAGTATAGGGACATTTCCCAGATGAGTAAGGACGGGGTGAAGAAGGTTAAGATGCAGCTGGAGCTGAACTTGTTAAGGGATGCAAGGGATAACAAGGAGGGCTTCTATCGGTATGTCAGCCAGAAAAGGAAGGTCACAGAAAGCGTACCCCCTTTGACGAATGTGACTGGCAAGCTGGTAGAACAGATGAGGATAAGGCTGAGATGCTGAACGACTCTTCCGCCTCAGTCTTCGCTGGCAATCTCCCCCAAGGCAGGGACTGGGGGGAGCAAAGCCCCTCCCGCTGTAAGAGAAGATCAGGTTCGTGAGCACCCAAGGAACCTGAACATGCATAAGTCTATGGGATCTGATGAGATACATCCCAGAGTCCTGAGGGAAGTGGCCGATGTAGCTGCCAAGCCACTCTCTATCATATTTGAAAAGTCATGGCAGTCAGGTAAGTCCCTGGTGACTGGAAAAAGGGAAACACTGCACCCATTGTTAAAAAGGGTAGAAAGGGTGACCCTGGGAACTACTGACCTCACCTCTGTGCCTGGGAAAATCGTGGAACAGACTTCCCCAGAAATCTGTGGTACGGCACGTGGAGGACAGGAAGGTGATGTGAGACAGCCAGCATGGCTTCACCAAGGGCAAGTCCAGCCTGATCAATCCAGTGGCCTTCTACGGTGGAGTGACTACAACAGTGGACAAGGGAAGAGCTGCAGATGTCACCTATCTGGACTCCTCTAAGGCCTTTGACACGGTCTTCCACAACATTCTTCTCTCTAAGTTGCAGAGATATGGGTTTGATAGGTGGACTATTTGTTGGGTAAGGAATTGGCTGGATGGTCACATCCAGAGAGTAGTGGTCAATGGCTCAATGTCCACACAGAGGACAGTGATGCATGGTCCATACTGGAACCAGTCCTGTTTAATACCTTCATCAATGACATAGACGGTGGGATTGAGTGCACCCTCAGCAAGTCTGCAAATGACGCCAAACTGAGTGGTGTGGTTGACATGCCGGTGGGATGGGATGCCATACAGAGGGACCTGAACAAGCTCAAGAAGTAGGTCCATATGAACCTCACTAGGTTCAACAAGGCTAAGTGCAACAAGGTCCTACACCTGGGTCAGGGCAACCTCTGGTATCAAGATAGGTTGGGGATGCAGGGATTGAGGTCAGCCCTGCTGGAAAAGGATTTGGGAGTGTGGTGGATGAAAAGCTGGACATGAGCTGTCAATGTGTTCTCACAGCCTAGAAAGCCAACCATATCCTGGGCTGCATCAAAGAAGTGTGTCCAGCAGGTCAAGGGAGGTTATTCTTCCCTTCTGCTCCAGTCTAGAAAGACCCCACCTGGATACCGTGTCCAGCTCTGGATCCCTCAGCACAGGAAAGACATGGACCTGTTGGAGCAAGTCCAGAGGCGGGCCACAAAATTGATCAGAGGGATGGAACACCTCTTCCATGAAGACAGGCTGAGAGAGTTGAAGTTGTTCAATCTGGAGAAGTGAAGGATCCGGGAGACCTTATTGTGGCCTTTCAGTATTTAGAGGGGGCTTATATGAAAGATGGGGGCAGACTTTTTAGCAGGGCCTGTTGTGATAGGACAAAAGGTAATAGTCTTAAACTAAAAGAGGGCAGATTCAGTCTAGAAGGAAGATTTATTTTACAATAAGGATGGCAAAATAATGGAACAGGTTGCCCAGACAGGTGGTAGATGCCCCAACCCTAGAGACATTTAAGGCCAGGTTGTACGGGGCTCTGAGCAACCTTATCTAGTCGAAGAGGTCCAATCTCATTGCAGGGGCAGGGTTGAACTAGATGACCCTTAAAGGTCCCTTCCAACCCAAACTATTCTATGAGTCTATGATTCTGTCATTAGTTGCTAACATAACTGTTACTTTATTGCTTTAGTTATACTTAAATATATAAATATATTTATAATATATACAATAATATATTATATATAATATAAAATATATATCTATAATAAATACAATTATTGCTTTAATTGCAACTATTTTTGTCTCTGTAGTTGAAGGGACATCATAGAGTGCATGTCAGTGGTAAAATTTTGTTAATATATAAAGTAGCTTGGAGGGGAGTTTTGGCCCATTGAGTCAACTGACAAGTTACACCTGGAATTTGGGTGCTAGTACTGTAAAGATATATTTGCTGAATCACTGGCAATTGTCAAAGACAATTGTTAGTCACTCTCATTACGTTATTACGGTGTAATTATATAATTATAGCCTTATAATAACAGTGAATAGTGCTCTAAAAAAAGGTCAAAGAATGCAACAAAAAAATTGTAAGTGGTAGTGTACTGATATTATGTGTACTGTATGAAACAAGCATGTAGATGTTGTTCATTGTTCAACTTCATTGAATGTGCATGCATATGGAACAGAAGAAATTATTTTGAACTTGCTTCTAATTTACATATCTGTGTATCTATTGAATTTAATGAAATTCCAATGTGTAAAACAAAATTAAACCAGAGTAGAGCCTCAAGATGAAAGTTAGAGGTGACAAAAATGATCAGATACTAAGCAGCTGTTAATCAAAAGAACTGACTGCTGAAAACAATCTACCTGCTGTATGTGTCTGTCAATGAAATGAGGGCATCCAACAGTTCCATGAGCTTTAATGGAATCTTTGGATAGAGACATTATTTTCGATTGTTACTGTTGATTAGCATTTCAATGTTTGCTTTATTGCACGATTTCACAGGTTCTGGTGTCACCAAGGGTAATCACAGTCCAGCTTGCTCACCCTGCTTCTGTTCCCGTTGAAAAGGTGTGCATTGCTAGGCCCCTCTGGTTTTGGCTGGGTTTATTGGGGGTTGGATGGTGGGGACGTGGTCTTTCTGTATGCATCTCTCCTCTTCCCTGAAGTGAGCTACCCCTGAAGAGGAAGTTTTCTTTCTACCAAAAACTACGCTAAATGTCAAATTCTCCACATCTGTTGATTGAAACAGCTATTTGTTGAAGAAATGTCATACAGGTTTCTTGTCTTTGTTTAACATTACACTATCTATGTGTCACTATTTTGGATGTGTGCTATGTGTTGTGGTCTTGGGCTGAGCTGAAGCCTAGTTCTGACTGGTTTGGAGGCTGTTTTATTCATGTCTTCGCAGCACTGCTACACTGCTGAGGGTGAAATTTTCAAAAGACTTTGAAGTAATGTAGTCTCCAAGCCTTCTGCTACTAAGTTACTTTCCAGATTCATTGCAGTACTAACTAAACACTAGGGTTTATTTGCCTTAACCATTTTGGCTATCTATTGTGAATGGGCTAATACAGAGCCCATAGCTTAGAGATCCTGATCTGCATCAATTTAGCTGTAACTGAGTGCTCCAAGCGTGTTTCATTAGCCATTAAGTAGTTAACATTGTAGATTGTTTCATGGTACAGGTGAAGAAGAAAAGTTCACACTACTTATTTTCAATGCTGACCTTTACAGTGCAGACAAACATACTTACGTTTTCCTTGCCAGTCCCTGCCAATACACTGGGTAAAAGCTTCCAGAATCAAATTACAGCTACCACAGTACAGAAATCTGTATTTAAAATGTAAAATTTTAATAGCATAAATAAAATAGCAAGACAACTATTTCACCTGTCAAATAGCGCTATGTCACAACCACAACAGTTTCTTCACCTAAGCTGTACATCATTTATGTCGATAACACATTTGAATATAATGAAGAAGGTAGCTGGTGGGTTCAAAATCATAGGCTCATAGAACAGTTTGGCTACTTAGCTATTTTGGCTACTTAGTTTGGGCCCTGGTCTGTCCCCATCTCTTTTATAAGCCCTCTTTAGGTACTAAAAGGCCACAATAAGATCCCCCTAGAACCTTCTTTCTGCAAGCTGAGCAACCCCAACTCTTTCAGTCTTTCTTCACAGGAGAGGTATTACATCCCTCTGTTCAATTCTGTGGACCTCCTCTGGACCAGCTCCAACAGGTCCATGTTGCAGGTCCTGCGCAAGGAAAGGAAACACTTTCTCAAAGAAAATATAACAAAGCTGTGAAAATCTTTGCCCTAGTATGCCATGGATGCTAACAGGTTTTTTACATTCAAAACCCACTCTGCTAGTTTATTGGTAAATAGTCTGTTAAGTGGATGCACACCATCTCAGCATCAAGAAGTCACTAAGATCCAGCTCGCTGGAGGCAGGGACCATGCACCAGGAGTGCATCCTGCTTGCCCTCCTTTTATGCTCTTCCCTAGGCATGCACTGCTGGGTCCTGCAAGACACAGGGTCCAGGCCTTGGAAATACAATTGGACTAACTCAGAACAGCTGATCTTATATTGTTTAAGAAAGCTAGTTGCTTGGATGGGGGGGGGGGTGTGTGTGTGTGTCCCTTCTTTACATGTCCTTGGGCTCACAGAGGAAAAATAATGTTTTGAAAGTTTTGGAATCTTTTCTAACATGAAAATATGTAAATATTGCAGATTTTCTATAACATAAAAATATTCCTTCTGTAATCTACAGTTCCTCATTTCTCCCTCCCAGCTTCAACTCACATCTGCTATGCTTGTAACATTTCAAAGGATGTTTTCAGGTCCTTTCAGGTTCTAGTTCCTGTTAAAAAAAAAAACCAAAACAATAAACCAACAAAACCTAAATCAGAAGCAGTTTGACAACCCCAGTAGGAACTAAAACCTGAAAAAAAGCCTCAGCCACCTGTGAAATGCCTCTGAATGCAGCAGCTGTGTGCTCAGAGGATGAGACAGCATTCACACCGCTTTCCTCATGCCATGAGTGCACACATGGATGATGCACCTTATGGGTGTGAAGATCATTTCCTTATTTCCTCTACATCTGAATAGTTCAGTCAGGTACATGAAAAAAACCTCCCATTTTCCTTTCCTGAAATGGCAATCACTGAAGTGGCTTTCACAGAAGTCAAAGAATTAGCAATTGAAAAAGCAGGGTCAGATGCTTCACGGGTAAAAGCGGTGAAGCTCTGCTGTATTCAGCTGCTGAGAAGACTGGCAAGCACATCTGTAGATGTAACAGTACACATGTATGATAGATAGATTGTGAAAAAGTGAAAATAGCAAGGGTGAAATACCAATACAGTAAATATGTAGTGAAGGGAATGGGAGCAGCAGCAACACAGCCATGCAATAGAATCTTTTTTTGCCCCGTTTTTACTACTGTGTAAATGAAATTTCTTGTATGGGTACAATCATTGGGATTTGAATTACCTTCTTAGCATGAGTGAAACCTTAAGCTTGAAACCATTCACAGCAAAACTGACATTCAGTTGCATGAAGCAAGGAAGACACACGTCACCGGCCAAGGTGAGGATACCAGAGCTGCTCCTTCCAGACAGGGTCTACATCCATGGTTCAGCACAAACAAAAAGATTAAGCCAAGCTATGCATGTCTTTCATAATTAATTAGTCAGAAATCTCAAAGCATATGAAAATTCCCTGTGCCCCCTTTATATTAATAGGTTATTCTCACTAACCTGCCCTATAGACCCAGCCTCTTGAATGCATAGCACAGTACCTGCACAGCTACCCGTGTGGACGTTAGCACTTACAAGCACTACTGAGTGCTTTTCTCCAGGGTGCTCTGACAGGTCTGTCGAAAGGAGGGCTTTGAACTATTCCCAGAGAATTAATCAAATGGGGAAAGTAAATAGTGAACAAAACTAACAAAAATTAATTTCCAGGCTCTTGAATGTGCTTCCTAACTATAAATCCTAGAAAAGTTAACAGAAAGACCGTGTAATAGGTCTTCCATATTTTTAGACAATCAACAGAGCTGGAAAATATAAAAGATCGCTGTGCTAATAACACGATAATTTAAAATCATGTAGAAGTGTTTATGCAGGTTATTTAGTTGTACAAGTTCAAAATTTTCTGCATAACTATTCTGATGCTGTTCCCACTAAATTATGCAGAGCTTTCCATAAGTGCCTCTAAAAGTCTTTTAAGAGCGCACCTTTCAAGTTAGCCATTTTTCTTAATCAGTTTTCAGACAGCTGTAAGTCACTCTGACCTATGTAAAATAATTCTAGAAAGAGTGGAATTTTCTTTCACGCCTATTCAAAATCAGTTTAATTCCACTGAGTTCTGAAGGCTTTTCAGTTGAAAAGTAGTGATAATGAGATCATAAACAGTAACACGTTTTTTTTTATTTATTTAACTATTTGAAGTAAAGAAAAGAATCAGTATTTCCACATCAATGTGGAGGTGAAACTTTTTAGTGATGAAGGAAGGGAGGGGAAAGGGAATTTATTTTCTCTTCTGTTTAAGAATGGTTAAGATATGTTCAGATTCCCCCACTTAATAAACAGTGAGAAATTTTAATGGCAAGCATTCACAGAATGGCTGGAGAAAAACCTCATGGGATATGTGCATACAAGAAAGAGTGAGCAGGTCTTAAATATGATGGACAGCAGTACTGTTTTCGGGGATATGAAGTCAAACAGTGGTTCTCAAAGGAGAAAGAGAAACCATCATTTTTTAACCACTTTTAATCCAGTTCCTGCTATCCCATTTCAGAGAAAAGTTCAGAGCCCTTAGCCTGACAGGTTAAGCTGCAAACTAGCAGTGATTAAATTAATAAACTTGTTTTAACAGTGCAAACTGATGAGATGGTGCCAAAGTCTGCTTCCAGCTACACTCGTGAAGCCACAACAGAATTACTGAAAAATCAAAAGTCATAAAAACTACTGTCAATGTTAGTTCAAAATTGGTAGCTAATCATTCACAGTTAATAAAGGTCAAGCAGGAATAGTCTGATCCTTGGAAATTAGGCAGGCTTCTTTCATATACATTCTGCAGTGCAGTATGAGCTTTCTTCTGATTCTTGATTGTTCAGCTCATTCAGTATGGGCATCTTCACAGATTTCTTAGTTGCAGTAGTAAGGGTGCAGAAGAAGAAAGATTCCCTCCATGTCAACTCTGGAAAAGAACTACAGAGAAAAAGAAAGAAATTGTATGGTAGTGATTTTCCTGGAAGTGTCAGGGACAACCCAGCTATTCAACAATGTTACCTTTACTTGGTATTTTTCTTATCATAGGTAATCTTTGCTAGCTATATCTTGCAAGGCTTTTTCCTTCAAAGTCACACAAGAAAAGGGAGATTTTCATAACAAATGGCACAACTTGTTGAGGACAGATTAGACGGCCCCTTACCTTTTTTTAAAACAATATAGCACATGTAATGAAAAAAGATGGGATCACGCTGGTTTAGATAAATTCCATCACCATCCTCAATAGCATTTTTTCCCTACATTTATCCTTTGATTACTAAACATACAATCCAATACTTTTCTTTTTCATATAATTAGTGACAGACTGTAGGACAGGCAGTGTACATGAGCAGGAAATTTGCATTTTTTAACCTTTAATTATTTCCGTTATATTTTATTCCATTATTAACAGTATAGTGACAGCAACATTAGGCAGTGTAACAGATTGTAAAAACTGCTTAATGCCCATGACCTGATAAAGATCAAACATAGCTGTATTGAATGAAGGTGAAATTTTGCTGAATGATGCAAGGTAAAGGATCTGTTGAATACATTCCCTGTGCCTGCCAGGGATGTACTCAACCCACTTTGTTGTTGCTGTTAGAAATTATGCTGGCTGGCAATGCACTTAGCAATGAAATGCTCTGCTATTACCTTTTTAGAAATACTCACCAGCCTCTGATAAACATGAAGAAACTGAATTGCGGCATTTGAGACACACTGCCACGATACCATATTTAACAAAAAAACATGCATCAACCAGCATGCAGAAACTGACTGCATATGCTCTCTGAGTTGGTGGCAAAGGACATGTAAAGCCCTTTAGTTTTAACCTCTTTTGCTGAGGTTTTGCCTAGTTCTTTCCCATTTTTCCATGCATCAGAACACATCTACACTTGTAAATTTCCAGTTTCAAACACACATTAATTCCTTTTGGCCAAATTTTGTAGCAGCAGTTCAGCAGCATTTTGGAATTCTTATCTCTCTCAGTGAGAGGTGAGTTCAGAAAATTTATCCCCTATTTTAGCTGCTTCTCTGGGAATTCCAAACTGCTAAACTCTTCTGTAAATCCAGTCCTTTAGATTTTGCTTAAAGAAGACACATAGTGGACTAGCTCTAATTGAGCCAGTAACATGAAGCTGTAATACTCTAAGATAACCTCATGGAAGCCTATGATACTGATGCAGAAAGGTCTTCAGCTTCTCCAGCTGAATCAGGGACAGTTAATCTCTTCCACAGGTGCATCTCAGAATATACACAGAATAAAATTTTTAGGATATTGTACTTACACTGCTGGTATGAGGTGAACATTGACTGCAATTTAAGTTTTTCAAGGTCAAATACAAGTTTAGCTAGAAATTTACATCAGATGAAAAACTCCACTCTTAGTAGCAAGGTCTTTTAAATCCTTTTCTAAATTTTGGCAGTGATGTACTATATGTTGCAGGCTCACTGTGTCTCCTCAGCAGGTCATATATTTTCCTTTATGCTCAGCAGAGTGGAGCCAAGATCAATTTTTACATCACATTGCTATATTATCCATTTTACTGTTGCAGACAAGGTGGATAATTGTTTGCCATTTCAAAGGTCCTTGAGTTACAAAACTAAATCTTTTTCCCAAAATTCTGCTGTAAGTCTCAAAAGGACCATTGTTTGCTACTTACAGGGTATTTGTGTATATCATTTCCACAGAGAGAGGCATATACACAACCACCAACACACATACAATACTCAAACCCAAATAGTAATTTAGTTCTTTTGTGCGAATGGTTGTCTTCAAAAACAAGGGAGAATTTGGTCACTCCTACAAACAACTATGAAAGGAAAATAACCAAGGGAGATTTCTGTTTCTGTTAACTAAATGAAATGTATATTAAAATACACTGAAGCCCTTTTGCAGGAATATAAAGTACATTAATAATTCAGTTAAAATAATGAAGTTCCTGTGCTCCACTACATAAAAGAGGTAAACTACAAAGCTGACCTAATTCTCAGGAATAGATCTTCTGCAAGAATATGCTTTATGTATACCAAAACAGATTTATTCTTGTGTTTTCTTATCTATTAAATGACAGCATTTTTTATCCAGACATTGTTTTCCCAGCAAGGTCACTGCTCTTTCTGTGTGTGAATATGGGACAGAATGCACACTGTCACACCCCCATCTTTCTACAGTGAAATTTGTGCTTTTTCTCCACAGAATGATATTGTCAGTTTCTGCACAGCTTTCCATCTTGGAGATAACTCTCCAGTACAGTGGTCTCCATGAAGAACGATGTCCATTTATAGCTGGCCAGCAGCAGCAAATATGTCCTCTGAGTGCCATCTCAGATCTTCTGCCAAATATCCATGGCAGACAGACAAGGTCCTAGCTAGTCCCTGCTCTCCTCATCCTTTTCCTTTTTTGACTTGTCCTGGGGGTAAACAATGAAAACCAGCTCCACTTCACTCTCCAGCCTGTCTTCAGAGTCCAAATAAATAGTTTAGTCCTTCAGCTGGCTTGTGATGGCCCACCAAGGAATTCAGTATGAACCTCAAACCTGTTACTCTGGGAACATCACAAGAAGTTCTATATTATTTGTCTCATTCTCTTGTTTTGTTTTCATTTTACCGTTTGTTCAGCAAATTATATTTACTGATACTTAACCAGATGCAAGCTAGTTATAGAAATGCCTTGATGAATGTGGACACTTTTCACCAAATCACCTCATTCTCTATTTGGTTGGCTCCGTAAGGAGTCATGGTTAAGTACACCTCAGCTCAACACCTAGTTAGAATTTACACATGTTGACTGGAAATTGTTTGATTAAATCTTCTCAGTTCATACACATAACTGGAATGGTAGTGTTTCAGAGGCATCAAACGCTATGGACCTAGTATGCAGCTTACACATAAAGAGCCAATAGCAAGCACTGCTGGAATGAAAAGAAAACCATTCAAACACATAATGGCTTAGCAGAGCCCTCTACCTTGGAGTCTGCTACAATAGATGGAGGCACCGGAGCAATATTACTGATGTCCTACAATAAACTCATAAACCTGGCAAAAAACCCAAACCAACAAAACAAGAGCTGCCGTCACAATATGCTTCTCAAATAAGAGAGAGATAGATACTAGAATCACTACCTAAATCTTGCTTCTCTGTAATAGGAGGGACATGCTATTTAAAATTCTCAAATACTGCAGAGAAGGTGGCTGTTTTAACCTGGATAATGATTCCTTCTTGACCTAAAAATCTGGCTTTTTGCCTAAGCATGAGCTTGTGAATAGGTGGATAGGTCTGAGATTTTTAATGTAATTTAGATAATTTGTGACCTGACATGACCTATTCCCGAGCTTCAGAGGATGTGATAGGACAAGAAAACAAAATGTGCCTTTATTTGTCTCCCATCAAGAAATAAGTATCTCCTGGTGCTGCAGTGTAAAAATATCCTGCAGGGCCCTTGCAGGTGACCAAGGAAAGCACTAAATCAGTACCTCCGTAAGATATAAATATGGCACAAAAAATAACGATTTGATGTCCTTTCTAATTCTTCTGCAGATGTTGCCACACTGCAAAGTTAATGACTAATATCACTGACATAACTGTCCACTACAGGAATTTCCTTGTCAATGGAAAAAGATATCAGTGCTACCTTTTGCATGACAGACAAAAGTAATGGAACACCACCAAATCTTTCTGGAGTTTCTAGTGATATCAGCAGAGGAACAGAGTACAAAACCATTATCATATTGCTATACAGAATAGACAAGTCTGTAGTGAAGTGGAATTTCGTCATGCAAGGATCAAAATTGCAACATTTTTTGGCATTTTTTAACATAAAGTAACATTGTGCAATTCGTGATGTGTTGCAAAAAAACTTCACATTGTGTTCTGGATTTTGTTCTCAAGGTTTAGCACATGCAGTTCTCATTTCCTTTAGTTGTGAAGGATATTGTACGTCTCCAGCTCCTACTTCCCATTCAAGATACTCAGTTTTGGCTTTGTGTGAAGATGTAAGAGGGAACTGAATAAGAAGCACCATGTATTTGGACATAATTCAGGCTGTGCCAAGTTTATTTTAAGGCTTCTTTAAAGAAGCCAAATAAATCTGACCACTACTCAAGTTTAAGTACCAGGTAGACTAGCCAAGGATGATGAAAATAAAGAGACCTGGACTAGCTATAGTAATACATTGACATTATGCCAGATATTCTGAGACAAATTCATTCCTCATATAAGTACTTTGACTACAGTGAAGTTACTTAGAGAAGAATTTGTTCAGCATCCTCTGATTACAGAGAATTTCAGTTCTAAAACAGGGGGAAAAAACGCTGACCTGAGTATAATGAAGAGACACGGAATGGCAGAGATCAAATAAATGAGGATGGGAACTCATTGAATTGTGCTATCCTGAAAGTCAATCTGCCCTTGTAAAACTTTATTCAAACAGTGCAGCAGATGAAAATACATACTTGGAGCTCTTAAAATCATCTATACAGGAAGAAGATAAAGTGTACATTCACTGAGGCTGCAAACAATATTATTGAGATTAAATTGCAGCAGAGGAAGAAAATGTGTTTTTCAGGCACAGTGCTGCAGGATCTACAAAACAGCTATTACAGATTCCAGAGGAAAACTGTACAATGGCACAAAGGCATATTACTGGGCCAGCTTCCTCCATGGGGCAATACCGAGCTGTGAGGCAGTCTGATCAGAATGTTTGCCCAGAACTATTTTACTTAGGGATGGTTTTATACACAAAATTCTCTTCAGTTTGCTTGTTCCTTGTTAATTTCTTGTCTTTCTTTTGCCCCACACCCCCCAACCCCCCTTCCTTCTACTTCTCTTCCTTCCTTTCTTCCTTTTGTCCCTTTTTACAAAAAAACTGCACTGTGTGGCAAAACCACTGAAAATCACCAAGAGAGAAGTTTCAGCGTTCCTGCTTTTGTGGGTGGAATCAGTCTTGTTGTGTAAAATACATCAAGAAGCAATAAAATTTGAAAAGAAGCACGAAACACTTGGTGTGAAAAATGAGAGACAACTTCTTGCTATGAATAATTGAAGTGAATAGGCTTTCTTCCCATGTCTTGACACACTACATTTCAGAATCTAAAACTGCTTTTAGCTAACCACACTTTAACAATCTTCCATCTCTATGATCACGAGCTTCCTCTTTTCTTTACTGTCCCATAGGTATGTAAAAGGCGATAGCTAAATTGTTGCATATGAAACTGACTATAGCCTTGTGCGCCAAGGGGAAAACCACCTCTTTTTCTTTGACAGACATCCCCCAACTGCATGAATTATGTTTTCTCCTAAGTGTAATCACGAATTTACTTTCCTTTTTTACTATTAAATATATTATCAGATTTATTTGTGCCTTTTCTTTTCAAGGCTTATTTGAAAGAATATTATGAGTACTTGTATGGCATAGTAAATTTTCTACTTCAATATAATGTGTATAACCACAGCAACGTCTGTCCTCAGTGGTGCCTCAGCGTGCCTTACTGTTGGATAAATACTTTCTTTTCTGTAATGTTCCCTTGGACAGAACATGCAATAAAACTACAAAGGCATATAGCAATTTTAGGATTAAAAGATTACAGACAAAATGAAAAATTCTTTTTTTTCCAAAAAAAAAAAGTTGTTTTTTTTCTTTTTGAACTCTGATCACAGTAAATCCTTTATTATTCAATGTTAGACCTTTTAAAAATGTGGGATCCAGCTGTAGGCATCGAGGGCACATTTTGTATTAAATACAATCCTTGAAAACCTTGTCATAATTTATTTTAGTTAAATAGCTTTAATTTTCTTTTAAAACTACTTGTTCCATGTTTTACCTGTTTTTTATATAAATAGTTCAGCTTGCTTACTTGATATTTTCCATTTGATTACAGATAAAACATATTCATTGATTTGCTAAAATGCCAGTCATGTTTTCTGTCTCAACTTCTTTTACCTCTGAGTTTATAAAGTTTATATTTCCTCTTCTGTTTGCTAGACCCTAATGATTTTATTGTCAGTAAGATACCAGTAGAGACAAAATGGTAAAAAACTGTTCTTGTTCAGGAATTAATTGTTTGCTTCAGAAGGCAAGCTTGAAGAAGAAGAAAAAAAAATATCTAAGATTTTAAGGACTACTCTGATGACCATTAAGCATCATTATAATCACTGGTTTAAGTGCAAGCTGAATTTGGTTTACGTTGTGCTAGGAAGTATTAATAAGGACAGTAGGCAGCAGTAGTATATCAATACAATTAAATTAAGCACAGCTATTACAACTAATAATACAATGTATAATAACCTATTAAGCTAAAGTTCTCAGGATTTTAAACAATGATGTGAGTGTCGTTGCACTGCATTACCACGTAATCATGGGCACAAATCACCCACTCCACACTTTGAGGAGTATACTGTTTTGCTTGAAAGACTGACTTTGGACAGTGACTAGAGTACAAAACACTGTTCAGCCGTAAATTATCAAGAAGCATTCCTATCCAGAAATTTCTGAGAAGCAGAGTCAGAAAATTTATCACAATGACCAGGTAAATTTGAAGTATATGTGTTTTCTAGTAAGAGAATTTTTTTTTTTTTGAAAACAGGATTCAAGAGAAAAATACTGATATAAAATTGTATACCATTTCATATTCATTTTAACCTGTTTATGTTTCCAGTTAAAATACAAGAGTGTGGTAACCAAAAGCTTCACAATAAATTACCTTTTTTCCTACTGCTTACTTTATGAATTTTATACAATTTTGTGGAACTGGTTTTAATGTTCTTCCTGTCTAGTGAACTCTCAGCTATTCTTACTAATCTCAAATGTCTTCGGCACATCCACAGAGAAAAAATGAAATCACAGGATTATAGAAAAGGATTATATGATTTTGAAATAAGCAAACTCATGAGGAGGTTTGGAAACTCAAAGTATTCTATAAAGACAATCTTAGAGTAGTTTTCAATATTTGTTTATTCTTCAAAGTCTGTGTATAACTTGAATATGCAAAGAATCTCGATCTCTACCTCAAAGATACAGGTTAAACAGTACTCGCTTTGAACCTAAAGCTTGAATTGCTTTCCTCATTTCAGTGCTACTCATGTATATTAAAATTTTTGATTCAGTGGTTTCAGGATCTGCCAAACATTTTATGACTGCTATCCCTCAGGAAACATTTTTTTCTTTTTTCTGTATCTGTGCAGGGAGTAAAGAGAGTAATAAGAATCATTTGCCTGTGCCAAGCAGCAGAAAGATTTATATGCATTTTTTTTAATACTTACAGAATCATGTAAAGACCTGAAAAAATGCATAAGCCTGCCCAGAGACGATGCTGCATAGCAAAAGACAGTTACAGTAATGCAATTGAGTAAAGTTTCAACTGATAAAAAGATGGTGAAACTGAATTAAATGTTCGGTTAAGCTGCCTCTGCCGTGGCTTGCTCTTTAAAGTTGAAATGGAATTGAAGACAAGGCTGTCCACACAGATCTTGCCAGTAATTTGAGAAAATATTACACAGGTGGAGACACAAACATAGAAGTGGGCACAGACAGAAATAATTGGAAATTTCTGTTGGGGATGGGATATAAGCCAAGGTGGTGATGCGGGGTTGACTACACCATGATTTTCCTAGAGGTTTTACCAAATGAAGAGCATGCTGGTATTTCTGAGAAGACCATGAGACTTCTCCTGTGTAAATAGCTGGGGAGAAGTGGTGGACCGTTGTCCCTCTGAACCATGAGTTCTCCCTTCCAGCTCATCCCTTGCTTTGGAGCAATAGCCTGTGCAGAGCTCTCAGGATAAAGGACTGAGACCATGTTTTGCCTCTCAGATATCTCGTTGGAAAATTTTAGGGTGTGACTATAGCATAGACTTAACTCTGAATACAGTTAAATTATTCTTCTAGAACTAAATGACTGCCAGAAAGTCACAGAAAACAGAAAGATGTCAGAAACAATATGAGATCTTCAAATGTTGCTATTATTGAAGAGTGATAAAAGATGTTATACCCCACAAAGAGATTTGGGTTTGAACCCTAAGACACATCACACTGTTCTCAGTGAAACATTGCAGCAGTAATGATTTCCTGGCAGACATTTATGTCTGGATAGGAAAGATGCTATACCACACAAAGCAGGCTGGTCACTGTAGCGGAGTAACTGGCTCCCATGTCAACTCCTTTTTAGGCTGGGTCATTAGATGCGAGCAGCTATTCTAATTAAAGTCTGCCAACATGTAACTCTTAGTGGAATAAGACCATCCTGACAGCAAGCTTTAACAGAGGTATTTTAAAGATCCCAAAAATCATTTGCTCAGAAGACAGGCGATTTAATTAGTAATTTAAAAGATGCTTGAGAAAGATTTTTTTTATGAACGAAACACTGTATGCTGGACATCCAGACAAGAAGTGAAATTTAATTTCTGTCTCCCATGGAGAAAAGTACATTGAGTTCAAAGATGATCTAGCTGCAGCAAGCTGGAGAAGTATTATATAGGTACAGAGGTGACTTTTCAGCATTATGAAGCTAAGTAATTAATTTGCCACAAGTATAAAGCAAGTGTTTCATGTAGCATAAATTGTTCCATATTAATTAGAATTTACTAGTACTCAAGAACTGGTTGACTCATACTTCCTGGTGCAAACTGTTTCATGGTGCATTAGAAGAAAGGCGATTCATTTCAACAAGCTGGTAAAGCCTGCAGGGGAAAAAAAAAATTTTTTTTTGAGACATTTGGAAATATCTTTAAAACTATCCTTACTAAAAGTCATACATCAAGGCAAAATGGAGTGGCGAGAAATCTCCTGATTTAAGGGGGACCACATCATTCATCCTTGATCTTTTTTATTGATCTCCTATTGGTTTCAGCTGAACTGCTGGTCTTGGGTTAAATCCTGGACTCCCACAGGGAATGATCTGTGGAATGCCCGAGCATGAGAAACTTCTCACACTGCCTTGGTACTAAAGCACTGGGAGGTGTCTAGTGCTATGACTTTTTATTATTATTATTTGTTTGATCGAAGACATAGGAACTGCAGGTCAGGATATCAATATCCATTGAAGAAAAGTGATAAAATCTATTATAAAGAGTAATTGCTGGACACATGGTTAAGAATGTTATAATGACACTGATGATGTGTGTATATATTTATTGATGGTATAATGGTATTAAAAATACAGAGTTTGCTGAAGAAGTCACCTACAATGTTGACAAAGATACCTGGCTTATATATTCTGCCTAGGTTTAGGCGAAAAAACCAGTCAGTAGATACTTTCATCGAAGGCCCTTTCAGAGTTCCAGAAGGGACAGGGAAAAAAAAGCGAAGTTGAAATAGAAATGGAAATGGAAATGAAGTGGGGAGTGAAACAGAACTCATCCTCATGCCACTGTATAGATCCATGATGTTTACGAATCTTGAAGAGTGGGTAAGAAAGACAGAAACAATATAGTAGAAAAGCTACAAAGAAAGGTGATAAAAATGATCAAAGATATAAAATTGTTTCTTACACAGACTAGACAAAGAGTAAAGCACAATGAGGAAACTAATTAACAACTGGAAGATATAATAAAACATGGAAGATCTCCTGAGAACACTGGCTAGTCTCAGGTTTTTTACTTCATTTTCCAATCAGGGGAGTGCATTTCCATTACATTATTATAGAAAGACAATAGCATTTAAAATAGGTATTTTGGTTCCTCACGAAGAGACTCAACCAACAAACAAAAACATTTTATGTCTCTACTATTGATTTGGGAACTTCGTCAAGGCATTTGGGTTAGCACTCATCATCTCATTGTTTGAGTCCTTGTAATCTAATAACTGTAAATAAAAAACATTTTAATATGAGTAATTTGTTTTAGATTTTGCTTTTATTCTACTTACAGAAGGCAATGGTCTCATTTCTTATGCAAGATGTTTTGATTATCTTTCTGTAATTGCTTAGAAAGAGAAAAAAAAATATTCAAAAACTCTGCTGCATTGAATAGGAGGCTCAAGTTAAGTCTTTTTCTGGATGAGTGTAACTCTTACAATGTTGTTTCCAAAACAAGGTCTCTTAGATTATTTCCAAAATTATCATTCACAGGAATGGATTCACATGAGCACACAAAAGTACTTATATGAATATCTGTAGAAATCAAACCCAACCAAAAGTGCAAATAAAGTGAAAGCTGTAATGCGTAGCATGGAAAGTGGAGTTTCCTAGCATAGGAGAGCTCCTATTCCAGCATAGAAGTTTTTGTAAAGGATCGACATTTTGTCGTCTGTCTCAGACTTTTCTCAAAGTCTGTGCAAAACTGAAGCTCATGTCAGGTTGTGTAAATCAGCTCCAGAAATCCCTGAGTGGCGGCAAAAATCTTTAAGTTTAAGATATTGAGTGAATTGTGTCAGCTTGGTCCTGACAGTTGCTAATGACTATAAAAAGAGTTTCGGCTTTCTTTTCTTTCGAGCACCCTTTGCCTCCTTCCCTATGCCATATAGTTTTCCCCCCCTTTCATCACTTCATGTGACAGATTACCCACTATTATCAGCCTCCTTAAATCTCTACAGTGGGAAGAATTCCTTTCACAAGTTGTGAAACTAGGAAAGGTTTAATTCTACCTAACATCCCTCCTCCTATACTTAGCTCCATCAAATGGTTTTCCACCTGTCATGGTTTAACCCCGGACAGCAACCAAGCACCACGCAGCCGCTTGCTCACTCACCCCCACTCAGGGGAATGGGGAGGAGGATTGGAAAGGAATGTAAAAGTCAAGGGCTGAGATAAGAACTATCTAATAGGTAAAGCAAAAGCCACACAGGCAACAAAGCAAAGCAAGGAATCCATTCACCACTCCCCACGGGCAGGCAGGTGTTCGGCCATCCCCAGGGAAGCCGGGCTCTGTCACATAACGGTTACTTGGGAAGACAAACGCCATAATGCCAGATGTCCCCCCCTTCCTTCTTCTTCCCCCAGTTTATATACTCAGCATGGCGTCATATGGTATGGAATATCCATTTGGCCAGTTCAGGTCAGCTGTCCTGGCTGTGTCCCCTCCCAGTTTCCCGTGCCCCTCCAGCCCTCTCGCTGGCAGGGCCCAAGGAACTGAAAAGTCCTTGACTTAGTATAAACATCACCCAGCAACAGCTAAAGCCATCAGTGTGCTGTCAGCATTGTTCTCACATCATAGCCAAAACACAGCACTGCACCAGCTACTAAGAAGAAAATTAACTCTATCCCAGCTGAAACCAGGACACCACCTCACCAGTGGGAAGTCCCTGGGGTAGGCCGTAAAGGAAAATGCTCTTCTGCAAGTAAGAGGTGACAAGCAGCAGCTAAATGTCAGAAATTAAGGCTGACTTCATCAGTTCCTCTTCCTGAGTTGGGAGATGGTTGACATTTTTAACACCATGGAAAAAAACAGAGGTTTAAAAATATGTTTTCATTTTTAAATAAATTCTTGAAGTTTAAGCATTTTTAATCCAGTCAAAAACTATAGGATGACAGACAGAGAAGTAGAGATTGTAGAACAGTTAAATAAAGGATACATAAGAACTTATTTCATAAGGCCAGTCCCCCATGTGAGCAAATGACTTTGAGGGGGGAATTAGAGAAAACTGGGAACTAATAGAAGTGTAGTCTTACAGAAAGATTTTTAGGGAAAAATACAGCTATCACTTTCAAGACAGTTGGCACGCACAGAATCTACATCACCACCATTCCGTAAGCATCACAGCCTGCCAGCTCAGCACCTGCTGATAGGAGTGACGGAGGATGCAGCGGAGCGCAGGCACCACGGCCATGCTCTGTCGTGCTCCCTGCGGGAACGGGAACTCGATAGCACCGCACAGCTGATAAGCCACATACCAGACGTCACATGAAGAATCCATGAGGTGTCTGTGGATGAGCCAACCATCGTGGCAAAATTACTTCTCTCAGATGAAATAACCTCATAGTAATACTAACGCACAACTCCTTCCCAAAGTTACCTGCCTCCAAGGTACTGCTACACCTCACCGGGCGCACAATACCAGTTAGTAACAACAATATGTATGACTAGAGTCACTCAAGGTCCACCTAAATGTGATGGAAGTGGACTGGTCCTGAACTGAAATAAGTCCAGAGGGGGGGAATTGTCTAAGCTCCTGGACTACCCAACTCTGATTTGGTGTTCACTAAGTTAGGTCAAGCTGACATACTCTCTTAAGATGTTATGAATGAAGGGACTTCTAATCAAGGGAGTCAGCCGTGGGAAGCATGAGAAACACACAACAGGTAGTGAAAAGAACACCATTACCTAAGTTACACAGAAAGAAGCCTTCAGGTGAGGAAAGTTCTGGCTATAATAGGAAACAGGATGAGAAGGTGTTGCCATCCACTGACAGAAACAGAAAATTAGTTGAAAGTAAGACAAAGATAATTGTGGTAATGGAAGATTGCAACATCCAACTCAAATAGCTCCCCAGAAGAGGGGCAAAATCCCACTTGAGGGGCGTGAGTAGTTAGTAGAGAACTTCCGTAGTGCTCTCTGAGGATGCGTACTAATTTGCATTAGAAGTAAGAAACTTGAACCAGCCTGTATATGATGAATGCATATGCAATGTACTGCGAATTATAAAAAGTGGAGAGATGAGGGAAGAATTTAGGGAAGTTATTCCACCATAACTTCGGGGGTCAGTCAACGGGCCAAACCTGTCTTCTCCCCATAGGGACACCTGTTAGGTGAGAACTTTATCTTATGCATGCTAAATAACTCACGCCAGCTCTTATTAGTGGTTAAGGTTTGGTTGTGTATCACTTCAAGCTTGTTTTTGCAGTCACCATCATAGGCAATCACAAACCTTAATTTGTCATGATTTTGTATTAATAAAGAGTGTTATTCTGTGAACTGTTAGTATTAATCCTTTGTGGGCGCTAGCACCGCCGGCAGTGGGTAACACATTGGAATAAAGTGGGCAGACCCGCTGAGGGGTCCCCCTGGTGCCGTTGGCGCTTTTCCCCGAACACGTCAGTCGAATCACCCCCCCCCACCCCCTGATCCAGCAGGACTGTTCAGTGAAGGGTCCCTATAACGGGACACCGACAGACTGGTCAGGCACAAAGGTCTTGGCTTTCCTGGGGCACTAGTAGACAGATCACACACTAGAGGTCGAAAAAATTTCCTCCCCTCTCACCCCACCCATGCCTTCATGTGACACCCTGTTCTGGCCTGGGACAGTGGAGCCAGGGAGACTCAATGTCACACCCGGAGTGAGGTGAAGATGGAAACAAGGTCAAATGCCACCAGTCTGGAAAGTTTATTGGAGCAGAGTGTGGATAAGAAAAGAGCAACAGGAAAG
The DNA here is from genome assembly GCF_963210335.1 of Falco punctatus. NCBI lineage: Eukaryota > Metazoa > Chordata > Aves > Falconiformes > Falconidae > Falco > Falco punctatus. The sequence goes on from NC_137586.1 coordinate 72,979,409, forward strand.
GGAAGAAAGTATAGAAAACAAGGAAACCTAGCAAGCAGTCAGGATAGAGTTGCAAGAGATAGTCACCACCATGGATCCAGCGACATCCCTTTGGTCCGTAGTTTCCTTGTCCATTGGTGGTAAGGGTCTCTGGATCACACTTTACTGTTCAATGGTGCAGGCTGCTATTGGCTATTGCAGGAGCCCGTTTCCCTGACAATGGCACATACCACATATCCCCACACGCTCCCCACCTCAGTACGCTGGTTCCGAGGGGCACACACAATGGCTGCGTGGTCCTTTGTCAGGGATCGCACATTCCTTGGCAGGTTGAGGTGGTTGGTCATGTCTGGACATGTCCCCCAAAACAATGTGGCCATTTCTTGACTCTGGTTGATGTTTGGTTTTGGGTGGCTGTTTATTCCTTGTCTGGTCCACAACTGCTGAGTTACCACCAAGTAGCTTTGCACCAAGCTCAGCAGGGTACGTTCGCAACATGGTCTCCCACACACCCTGCCATGGGTTGAGGCTGCACTACTTAGAGGAAGGCATGACATGATGCATCACCCACTGATGCTATTGATCACTAAGAGAAACAGAAATAAACACAGTAACAGCCAAAGATTTACTAATTGGTAACAACTGTCATTGAGTCCTGCTATTTTTCTGACTGATGTGAGAGAGACACATTTCCAGGTCATTTCTTCACTGCCAGCTTGATCTTGTGCTACAGCAGGTTGCCCACAGCCTGCATTTGCTAATGTATTTCAGCATTGTTGACTGGATGGACATGTGTAATAGTTGTCAGCACAGATGCACCAGCATTTACAAGCTCTGTGTTTTGATATCTAATGCTTAGATGGCTTTTTACAGCTGCCGCCTGGTGAAGCTGTGTCATGCAACTTTAGGATGACAAAGATGTTATCTGGAAGCATAAGGTTTATCTGATCTGGAGCACACAGAAACTATTAATTTGAATATTTGCACATGGTCAGTATTGTAACTGTTAAGACTAATGACTGAACTAAATTTTTCTTCTCTAAATTCCACTTCTTTTTACTCTATTGCCAATATATATCAGATCAACACTAGAACAGATTCACAGGTGAAGAAGATTTCTTCTGTTCAGCATAGAACTTATTTTAAGTGCACATCCTTTGCCATGCAGTAGACTCATAGATAACTGAAGTTTTCCAACATTCAGCACAGGAATAAAGTCATTGATCACAGTCCAAGGTTTCAATGTTGTAAGCACAGGTATATTCTTCTCTAGGCATTTTCTAAGTCAATTAACACATTTTTTTCCCCTGCTTTTAATTTGGATCCATTCCTTCTTAAGAGTTCTTGGATGGTACTAAGTATGTTCTTGGAACCTGCAACCTGAAATACTTTTCTTATACCTTCATGTATGTTGACAGTCTCTCAAATAAGTGCTCCTGTTACAGTGAGATGTATTTTCTGGCATATCATTTGTATTTCAAATAAATGAGTTTTGAGGCTGACCAGGCATATTCTTGAAAACATAGTAAATAGTTATAGCAGAAAGAAAGAGAGGAAAAGGAGACACAGAAAGAGAATGAAAAAGAATGAAAGAAGAAAGAATAAAATAAAACAAACAAACAAACAAAAAACCAAACAAAAAAGAGAAGGGAGGGAGGGAGGGAGCGAGGGAGGGAAGGTGGAAGGGAAGGTGGAAGGTGGGAGGGGAAGGGAAAAAGGAAGCATTTTTTAAAAATATATATTTCCAAACTGAGATGTTCTAAATATTTATTTTTTTTAAAATTGCTTTGTTTTCAAATGTTCTAAAATACACTTGCAAGGTTTTAGAAAGTAAGCACATTCCCAGTTAAAAATATTTGACTTCGAGTCACATAAATTTCTTGGTGGATCAAAAAAAAAGTTATTTTATTTCATTTAGCTAAGGAAAATATGACTTGAGGCAATAAAAAGTAATTCTTCAGGCAGGGCAGAGAAGAGAAAACTCTGTTATTTTCACTTGTTTGGCTGCTAGCCTTTTAGGAACACTCTTTTTCTATATTAATTCATATAAATGTGTGTTGTAGACAGCACATTAACAAAGTAGTCTGAATTTTTTCTTCCTTCCAATTAACCTCTTTTCCATAGAAGCTTCCAGTAATCTTTTTTCACATTCTTATTTAACCTTTAGCTCACTCCCCACTGATTTGCTCTGTTGCCTTTGTCATTACAGTGCCTTCTGCAGCATGCCTCCTTTTGGTGAGCATGAATCTGCCAAAGCAATTTCCCTCACTTTTCTGGTGAGTTGTTTGCAACAGCCTCTCTGCATTCTGTTTCATCTTCTCCTGGGATGAGGCATCTCTCCTCTCAAAGTCCAGGGGGCTGAGATGGCCAGACAACTTCTTTTCTCCAGCAACATGGATCCTTTCTGCAGCCTTCGTACTTTCCTACAAGGCAACTCTCTGGAGCTATCTGCTAGTTTATATCTGTCAGTGGGTAGGTGTTTTCCTCCTGCCTCTGAACAGTGAACAGGGGGCTCCTGCTCTAGTCACAGGGAGTGCCTTTTAGGATGTGGGGCAGCAATGTGACAGGAGGCTTCATGAAGGACTTATTATAGATGTACAAATTGGTGCCATGTACTTCCTAAGGATAATAAAGAAATGTGAGCAGTGAAATGATTATGATTCTACGATGGCACTTTCCACAGGCTTTCCAAGGAGAAAGGATGAGCTAAAGACAAGCACCAGCATGTGTAGTGCAAGAACATCAAGGTTTTATTCACAAAGTTTTATAGCAATATAGAGTTGTGAGTTCCAACAGTTAATCTGAGTATACACAATATTCTGTGAAACATACCCTATTGAGATTTCTGCAGTGATCTGCTGCTATTGCTTTTTCCAAGCACAACCACATCAAAAGCTCAAGTCTCAAGCTCTCCTCATTATACCATATATTAAATCTTGGGCAAATTCAAAGAAATTTAAGTAAAGTAACAATCCTTTGGTCATTACAAGGCTGTGATATATCAAATAAGGAAAACTACCTTAAAAATGAATAATGCAAGGGGTGTCTGGGCATCACAGTGAGGAGCAATGCTTGTCTTGTGCAGCAGTGCCACGTATGTGTCACAGCTGTCAAGATGAAGCTACATGAGGGCAGCCACTATAGAAACATGAAGTAACACAAGATGGGCAAGCATACTGTTCTTAGAAAGCAAAGCAAAGAGTCATCTTATGAAAACAAAAAAGCATCATCTTATAAAAGGAATGAATAACCCAGGAAAAATGGTGAGGTAAAGCACTGATACGGTTAATAATTCCTACAGTTCTTACAGTGAACAATAGCACTGACAATCTTAGTTACTGATTAAAAAATGTCATAGAAAATATTTTTCTGATCAAAAGTCTGGCAAATTGTATCTGACAACACTGGCTATTTCACTTGCATTTTTATTCATAATCTCACCCTGTTTTTTCAGTTATGCAAGGAGCAACATTGGTACTTTCTGCTCCACAGAATGCCAGGCTTTTAGAAGAGCACCCTGTGCACCATTTTAATTTCTGACACTGGATTTAGCATTGTAGTTGTGCTTCACAGGAGCTGGAAAAAAACCCAAGTTCAGTAGTGCTAAAGAACCACACTATGTAAGGAAAGTTTACAGCATTTTTACATTAACAAACCCTAACAGAATCCTTTGCTTCCTATTTATTTTTCTTTGAGAATATGTAATTTAATGGGAAGCACTTCTGTATTACTGATTCCAGTATCTCATCTCAGTGTGTACATTTAGATCACCAGTAAGATGAAAGCAGTAGGGGTGAAAAAAGGGAAGGGAATCGAGGAGCTGAGAGTAGGAAAATCAAGGCTTAAGTCCAGTCTGAGCTATTTGCGAATTACTTTCACAGGCATTTCAACATAAAACTCTTACTGACTTAAAGACAAGTATCAGCATTTCTTTAGCTGGTACAGTACTTTCATTTTATATCTCTTTGATTACCTCACAGCACTATGATATGTCTGTAATAAAAGTAAAATCTTTAATATCCTTATCTGCCTGCAGGAGCAGTATGATTTCCTAGTGCCCTCACAGTGCTCAAAAATAAAAGTGTCTTTTTCCTGCTCGTTAAAGCAGTGCTAATAAAGGATGGGTACTGTTTAGCACTGTCTCCTGCTGGTTACCATGCACAAGTGATGTTATTTCTCTGCAAGATGTCTGCCATGCTCACAAGAACGTACTTATGTGTAAAATGGCTGACAAAGGCTGTAGGCTTAGAAGTGGCATTTGCCTTGGAACACATTTTGCAGAATACACGTGCTGAGAAATGCTTCCTCTATTTCCAACTTCTATAATTCTCAGCTGAGCAGGAGGTTTATCTCTCCTTAAAATGAGAAATGTGTCACCGACTGCGACATTTGCTTTTGTTCCTTTAAACATTGAATTAAGGTCATGATCTTAAAAACGGTATTAATAAAGTAACTACATAATAGACATGAAAGCTTAAATAATTCAGTGACTTTATAGCTGGAAATCAGTTTTGCACTCAGCACTAGCTACCACAGATTCAATAGGGGGAAAAATGTATGAAAGTTAAAGGAAACCTTCAGAGTATGTAACTTCAGTTGTAATATTAAAGGGAGATGGAGCAGGCAACACTACAGAGAATGAGAGCTTAGCTCTTCCTCCTTTGTCTCTATCCTCCACTTGCTTCTGGTGTTCAATAATCCTCAGCCTGCTCGATGTAATGTATTGGAGTAAAAAAGGTCAGTTTAACTTTAAACCCTCCAGCAGATATACGAAATGATCTTGTGGGAGTGTGCCACTATGCACCCAGATGTGAAAAGGGATCCAGACCATTATTTAGCTCACGGTAAATAGTGTAGCTACATACACTAAGAAGCAACTCTTCAGAAACACAGAAAAAAATGCTGCAATAAGTGTGCTGGGGTTCAGACATCTGAAGGAATGGCATATAAAGCGAAACATGAACAGGAATTTTAAAAGAACAACATTAATTAATTGGGTAAGAGACATTTTCTAGTCTCAGACCATCAAACGGCCTTCATTTTGTGCCTGTGCTTCAAATTACCTGAGAGACTTATCTCCTGAAGACAGACCTAATCAGAACAAATGGCGAAAGCTCTTGGGGTTTCAAAAGCTGATATGCAAAGATGGCTGGTGTTCAAATGTTAGCTGCTATCCAGTGTACTGCACAAGGGTTTCAAAACACAAATTAACACATTTGCTACATTGTAGATAATCAAAGTAGCATGTTTTGCCTTTTACAAATTTTCCTATACTTACTCAAGCCCTGCCTTAAAATCTACCAATAGATTAAAAATTAGTCACTCAGGATGCCACTAATGTTTCTGAGAACTACACCTTCCTCTCACCTTTTCTCCCTATCATCATATGTAACTTGGTTATTACCTTTTAAATATTTTCCAAGTTACACAAAACTCTGAAATAATACACGACTTCCATAAATAGGCTTAGATATGCAGTAGTATCTGCTCTGGACAGATTCCTTAAATCAGACATGTCCAGTCTGCTTTGTGTGCCTCCACCACTCTCTGACACTTGTTCTTCTACTTTTCAAGGAGAATCAGACTTAAGCATAAACGTAAACATTTAGTAAAGAATAAAAAAGAGGTGCTTGTAATTAATTACTTAACGCTGAAAATTTGTTTTCAGTGTAGTGCTATTTGTCAGGCTTGGATCATAAACCCAAGGAGATGCACTTGTTAAATGTACTAACATTAGAAAAGCCTATGAAACCAAGTAAACAAATAAAAAAGTTAGCGTTCAGCAGCCAAAAATTATATAATGGCCAGATTTTGCCACTAGTTTGGACTACTTAGTGCCATTCTTTTTGCAGATCCAGAAGTAGATTCAAGTCCCAGATTCTGAACAATGGTTCTTGTCCAAAACAGGTGATGTAGCAGTGCATCCCAGCTTAGTGACAGTGCAGTGAGAATGCATGAAGCTCCACCTAGGGAGGCATCATAAGCCACTGAGATGTGATGGGTTGTCTTAGAGAGAAGACCAGCATCGGCAAGAAATAGATGATTCCTTCTTCAGACAACTGGAAGAAGCCTCATTGTGGAAGATCTTCACTTTCACAGGTGACCTGAAGCATTCCAATTTCTGTGGGAAGGGAAACAGAGCATGGAACAAGCAATCCAGGAGGTGGTGGAGTTCAAGGTCCTGAGAGGAAGGGAGACAGCAAAAATGATGATTTACCCTAACGGGAGGAGTACCACATTAGGAAATATTTAAACAAACTAGACAGACACAAATTCATGGTGTACGACAGGATGCACTCATGAGTGCATTTTGAGGCAACCCTTGATGATCTTTGAAAGCTCATGGTAAGCACAGAAGTTCCTAAAGTCTGGGAGAAAGCAAGTATCACTTCTTTCTCCAGAAAGGAAAAGCAGGAAGAGAAGAAGGAAATCAAATGGCTGGGCTCAGAGGGTTGTGACCAGTGGCACGAAGTCTCACGTTGGAGGACCATCACCTATGGTGTACCCCAGTGGTCAATACTAGGACCAATACTGTTTAACCTCTTTGCTAGTGACTGAGATGCCAGGACAGACTGCACACTCAACAAGTCTGCAGATGACACAAAACTGGGAGGAGTGGTTGTTAGGGTGGATCCTATCTCTATTGTTCTGCCTTCCAGAGGGACATAAACAGGCTGGAGAAATGGGCCAAGAGGAACTTCTTGAAGTTCAATAATGGGAAATGACGAGTGCTGCACCTGGGAGGGAATGACCCTAGGTATCAGTACACACCAAGGGCTAACCGGCTGGGAAACAGCTTTACGGAGAAGGACCTGAGGGTCTGTTTTCGCATGAGCCAAAAATGTGTCCTGGCCTCAAAGAATACCAATGGTATTCTGGATTGCCATCAGGATAACCTTTGCCAGCAGGTCAAGGAGGTGATCCTACCCCTCTGCTCTGCCCTGGTGAGGCACATCTGAAATGCTGAGTGCTGTTCTGGACTCCCCAGTACAAGAGGGACATGGACATACTGGAGTGGGTCCAGCAAAGGGCCACAAAGGCAGTAGGGGACTGAAGAATGTCTTACACAAGGAAAGGCAAGAGACCTGAGGTTGTTCAGGCTGGAGAAAGAAGGGTATAAATACTTGATGGCAGAGTGGTCCTGAGTGGATTGCTCTGGATGACTCTGCTTTGGGCAGGGAGTTGGATTACATGATCTCCAGAGGTGCCTGCCAAACTCAGCAAATTGGTGATTGTGTGGCTCGACATAAACAGCAAAGTGTTATACTTATATGCAATTTAAAAAACTTTTTAAAAAGTTCTTTGTGTAAAAAATCTCTTTGTTCTTGTAGATATAGTCTTTCTTAGTTGAAAAGTGACCCAGCACTTGTTTACATTAAAGGGAGCATTTGTATTTATTTAAAAGGTGCTGGAACCAAACCCTTCAAGGATTTATAATAGCAACTTCTGCATTTTAAAAGGTTACTTTATTTGCTTTAAAATTATTCAAATTATTGGTTGCTTATCATCTGCAATAACTTCAAGCATTTGAAGTAGCTCGAAATATTACTGTTTGCACACATTTATATGCTGATTAGCTGGTGATTTTTAAAGGCAGCTGATATTAATGGTCACAAGTAATCAGTACAAAAGCTATTTATGCAAAAGAATCCTGATATTTAGAAAACATACAACCATACAGAATGTGACTGCTCTGCATTTTGTTTTGTGCAGCAGAAAGCAAGGCTTGGTCAGTGAATGCTTTTGGCCTTACTTTAGATACCAAGTTTGCCAGGTACAGATTTATGTCATTCCGGAATCTTGTATCAACTTTTTCACTTAGGAAACCAGGCGTTCAGTCCTGTCTCTGTGCTTTGAAGAGGAAAGAGAGGAGCATTCTTCCCCTCTTCCCTGAAAACCACCGTTCTTCCAAAGGGCTCACTCAAGCTGTTTCTTCCAAGTCTATGGAAGAAATGAGAATGAGAAACAGGTATCTTCCTAGTATCTTCCTGAAATATGGCTGAGAAGGGGGGGAAGATCCTCTCCAATTGCAGTAGGGTCGCTCCTGGAGGAGCACTGCTGTAATTCTACAAGGTCCCAACAGAGGCTGAAACTGAAGAGCTGTAGGGATGAAATTGTCATGCACTGCCTATGCTAATGTCCTCATAGATCCTGTCCATGCCTCCATTTTCCCTATCAAGTGGCACAGAAGAAATTAATTAGCCTGTAGAAAGAAGCACTCTTACAGTTTTGCCATTGGAATTGCCACCTCAGTCCCACAACTGTGAAGAAAACAGCACAGCCATTGTGTTGGTATATGCTCCTCCTTGGCCAAGATCTAGCACACTATTTTGGTACCCAGTAACTGCTTCACAGTCAAAAGATCAACCTCATAACAAGTGAGATGCTCCATCTGGTTCTGAAAGCCAAAATCCTGTGTACATTATGAGGTTGTTAGGGTATAACTAAATAATATCCTATGTCCACAGCATTTTAAGTTAATATTTTTTACTTCTGTGATCCCATATAAACTTAAGATTGTGTTAATAATAATTAGCAATTACTGACATTTTCTATTTGTATCTTAAGAGCTACCAATTACATTTATCTTATCTGCACTAAATGCAAGACATTTCTGAGTTTAACACCAGCTCCTGGCTTTTCAAATCTTTGGGAACTCATTGTTCAATAGTGTGTTAAAATTATGGAAAAAGAGGTCCTTCATTTTGGGCTCTAACATGTCTGTCAGGCAGATCCATTGCTCCTGCATGTATTGTTTATAGACCTTATCCATCGTATTCATACCTTGAGATAAATAGGAATGTTTATCTTTGTTCAGTGCTCAGTGACTTTCAGTTATGTATATACAGATTCTGCTGGACGTCTACGGATATTGTTTTCTCATTTTCCTAACTGTAGTTAAAATACCTTACTATCCTTAAGGCTAATTTTCCTCTGGTTCAGAAAACTACCAGGCCATAACACTTGGGTAGGAAAGAAGCACACTGTATGCAGTTGGTTTGGGCCAAAGAATTAGAGATAAATTTTACCTTCTTTTTTTCCTTCAGCTCTCACTGATTTGTGTTTCCTCCCCATGTTCTGCTTAGAGTAAGTACTGTCTTTTTATTGCATGCCTGTGCAGAACCCATCACACAAATCTCCTACTGGGACATGCTCCCCTACCTTAGCATTTTAAAAAACAGGTAACAAAACAGTGTATTTCAGGATTCTTCTCAAGAAGAGGGGAGGCGACAGTAGGTTCACATAGCACAAACTTTATTTCAGTGAATCTATAACAGGAAAAGCAACACTGAGCCGTTTTAAGGCATAAGTCACATCATCTAATCAATTACAGTGCACAGCAAGACTGGTCTCTCTTTTCCTTTCAATTATTGACACTGTGTGTTACAATAAAGTTGTGATAGTACAATAAGCGAAATAGACAGTTGGATGATCAGCTACACCACAATGCAGAACAATTAACAGACTTGCATAGGATTGCCTTCATCTCTTTTGTTTGGTATCAGCAAGAATTATCAGTTGCAGTTTCACTGTAGCAACTGTCTCTTAACCCAAGATCTCTGAAAAGCAAGAATACAAATCTGAATTGCCAGACAAGCCAATAAGCTGCTCCAAATTCCAGGCACAAAACCTGGCAAGCAGCCCTTGCCTGGCTTTGCAGGACACAAAAACACATCAGCTCACCAGGCTTTCCAACTCATCACATACCTCCCAGAACTGCACGGCACTGTAGACCCTGGTGCAGTGTTAATATAGCAGTCAAATTTTCGTCCTCAAGTAAGCTGTACAACCACTCCACAGCTTACAGAGCTGACATGGAAAGCCACAGATTATTCAGATTTAAAAACACTGGATTGACTGTTTTTATTCCTTCTCAGGCCAGGATGGCAAGAAGATACAAGCAGAAATAATGGTTACTTTTGAATGCATCAGGCAAACACAGGTGGTGTGTGGTGACCAATGCTAAAACAGAAGAGCATGAAGCCAATATGATCATAAGAGATATTTAAGGTGAAATGACTGAAATATCAGAGATCTCTGCAATGTATTCTGAAGCATGCAAAAGTAATCCTAAACCAGATTGTGTTCTGTAGCTTACCAAAAATGCTAATCTATTAGCATGTACAAATTTTCATGAATCTGGGCTACCACATTCAATATATACCATATACTTCCCTATCACTCCTATGTAAGCTTCACTTTATTAATGGCTTTCCCAGCTAGGATTCTCATACCTTAGACTGATCACTCTTAATGCACTTCTGCTGTATTCAAGAACTGGATAGATGCACATCCACAAGATCTGCTAGCCCTTGATCTTGGAAGAACAGGAGCAGGCTATTGTGGATGGGGTGATGCACTTGTAACAGAGAAGCAGCAGTATGTTTATTGGTATAAAGCAGTGATCTAACAGTTTGATAGTAAATGTGACAGTGGCTTAACAAGCTTCCATGCCAAAATACACTCAAGCATTTACTTCTCAGAGGACAGGGTCAGACAAAACTGTCAGGGATACCCTCCCATTGAGTCAAGAGATTCAGAAAGGACCTCCTTGCATTCTAAACTCCTTCTCAGAGGGGACTTCAGGCACAGCTAGATCTAGACCTAGTCTCAGGCTTGGTCAATGGTTTCTGTCTAAAGGATATAAATGTGGGCACAATCAATCCCTTACACCACCTGGCTAAGACTTCAAAGTCTGGCATGCTGTTAATCACTTAGCGAGACTCTGTTGTGCCAAGGAATCTCTCAGCCTGGAGGTGTAACCCTGGGGGTGTCCCTGCTCGAGTGGAGATCCTGCATGCAGCCCTGCCTGCAGGAGAGCCCAGGGGCTCGGGGCTGCCCGCTGGGCATGGAGTCACAGAACGGACCCATAGTGGTGTTTGCACACCGACTGCAGGAGTTAGTTTCCTTCACGCTTGGCTTGAGTTGGACTTGGACCAGCTCTGTGAGGTGGGCACTTTGTTCAGATTAGCCCTTGGCTGATGTGTCATTGTCTGTCTCCCCATAATTCACTTTGGGTGGGATACAGACATCAGGACCGGGCTATATCAATCAGGACAGCCCCAGGTGGTTTTGTCATGGGAAAAAAAAGTCAGGATGGGGAGGAGAGGGGGAGCACATCACCACACAGGCAGAGCCAGCATTGAACCTGTTGGCTCCTTCTCCCAAATTAAGTGATCTTTTTGCAAGGCCTTTTTACCTCTGCTTGAGCTCCTTTGCATCCCCAGCTTCTTTCCCATCCCCTTGGCCAGATCCAAATAACAACATAGTGGGACTGGCTGGGTATGGCATAAAGACAAGAAAAATATGAGAAGTCTTGATTTATTCCAACTGTACATCTGGGCTGTACCATAAGAAAGTGAATCCTGCACTGCAGTGAGGGAGGGATGGATGCTCTGGGTAGCTCCCAGAGACAGTCACCTTGCAGTGGCTTCCAGATTGCTGCAGTGCCTAATGACAAAGTCAATCTTGAAAATCTCACGGAGGCCCTTGGCAGCCCAGACAGGTATCTAAACGCATTTTTACAAAGTCACAGTCTTTGAGAGTGTGAAGTAATCACTATAGAAATATTAGTAAGGGATTTAACTTCAAATTCACTGAAGCTTTTCAGTTGTATGCATTAAGTGAGGCCTGGGGCCTTTCTAGTATGGATAAAAGGGAATACAGAATGATTACCCTTCCCTGACAGAGTCAGGGACCCTGTGGAAAAGCTTGTGTGCTGTTATGTAAGAAAGGATTGCAAGGCAATGCATAGGCACAGGGAGGGTGAATGTGAATTTCACAGGCAAACTTCACTGTGATGGTTCCTCATTTTCTGAACACTAGGCTTCACAACCTTAGCGACCTTCCAGTGTCACTTGAAGATGAGCAAGGGACATCTGTGGGTTCAAGACTACTGTCTGGAACTCTGAACATGGTAGTAAGTTACAAGCTGCTAAGATTTTTTTAATTTTTTTTTTTAATAAGAAAATGGATTCAGTTAACTGTTGAGCGAGTAATGTCTCTGAAACAAAGAAGTGAGACTCAACAGCACTTTGACAACACTGTTAAGCAGGTATTCTTTATTAGCGGTGCTGGGTCACACTGGGGATTTTCCACCATAAAGGCTCACACAATCTGGCAAACTTTCAGAGGCTAGATACCTCTGAATGCATATATACCATAAAGTACATATATGTATACATATAAACTTTATATATATATATATTTATATAAAGAGTATATAAATCTCATATAAATGAGATTTTTTGGAATTCATTAACATATGCAAGTGCCTGGTCTGTATGTGCAGTAGCCTCTCCTGGTGGTCTCTGGGTGGTTGTTGGGGTCTTCTATAGTTGCCATTCTCTTGTAACTTTCTTACCATCATGCACACCTATGTAAGGTGAGATTATCCAGGCACTCCTCATCTCACAACCATCCCGAGCCTCCTTTGTTCAGGTAAGTATCTATGGTGCTTACAACGTTTTCCTTGTTCTTGGGCCTTAACCCTTTCACTTCAGCGCAGTTTACTAATTCAGGTGGGTGTTGTTCTGGCTGTCTGTGTGGTGGGGATATTCAAGCTGTGAGAGCTTAACACAGCTATTAACTTCTGAAAGGCCAAGCACAGTTAGGAATTAATGTGTCTGCTTCAAATGTCCAAGCTCAGGGAACCGTTCCTTGTGCAGATGGTGGCTGGATCCATAGTTTTATTTCTGCTCAAAAGAATGGGATTCTCAGTTGGGGGCCGCTTTACTTTCCCTACACAGAAAGTGTCTTTCCTCATAAAACTGAATAAATTTTCTGAGAATTTTGAGTTAGATTAATTAATTTAAATTTAAATTAATTTTAAAATGGGTCCATTTTGAAGTATTTCTCATCTTATTATAGTATTTTGTCTCACATTTTTTGAAAGGCAACAACTTCCATTCCTCAGTTGAAACAGAACCCTAAATGCTTCTGTCCGCAGCACATACCTGTAGACATCAGATTTAAATTAAGGTAAATAACTAATTATGGCTTCTAATTGTTATTGCAGAATAATGTACAGGGTCAGGTTAATAGCTCTTGTCAATTCTGAGTGAGGCTTGTACTGATACCATGATGTAATCAAATAAATAGAATTGAAGGTAGTACACTCTCTTTCGGTTGCCAGAAAGGCAGAATAGGTACACTGACATTTAAAGAATAATGCTTTCTCTCAGTCTTTTGTATTTTTTTTTTAACTCATAGTAACAGGATAGATCAGACCTGATATTTGAGATGCCTAAATGTGCTTTTAACTCATATAGGCTTAATTGAAGCCCAGCTTTAAGTTTGCTTCCAAAAAGATATGTATTTGCCCAAAGTTTGCTGAAACGTTGATGAGCATGAGTGCTCACAGAAGTGTTTTGTTAAATGCAGCTCAGTGGGAGGTCTCACTGCTGAACACTGAGTCATTTATGAACACCTTACATGAGCAAAAGCTGAAGGGAACAAGTCTTGTGAAGATAACGTGAAAGTGGGCTAGGAATTCAACAGTAGGCTAGTGGCTGTATAAGGAGGGTGCATGGTGTATCTTCAGTTTGCAATGCTTTCTTTGATTGCTGAAGGCAGTAGAAAGCATGCAAGCTTTTGTATTTTTGAATACAAGCCAGCAGTATGCCCAGGTGACCAAGAAGGCCAACAGCATCCTGGCCTGTATCAGAAACTGTGGCCAGCAGGGCAAGACAAGTGATCTTCTCCCTGCACTGGGCACTGGTGAAGCTGCACCTTATATCCTGTGTTCAGGTTTGGGCCCCTCACTGCAAGAAAGGCATTGAGGTGCTGGAGCATGTCCAGAGACAGGCAATGAAGCTGGTGAAGGGTCTGGAGCACAAGTCTTATGAGAAGCAGCTGAGGGAACTGGGGTTGTTTAGCCTGGAGAAAACGCAGAGGGGACATTATTGTTCTCTAGAACTACCTGAAAGGAGGTTGTAGTGAGCTGGATGGCAGCAACTTTTCCCATGTAACAAGTGATAGGATGAGAAGGAACAGCCTGAAGTTTCACCAGAGGAGGTTTAGATTGGATACTGGGAAAAATATCTTCACCAAAAGGGTGGTCAAGCACTGGAACAGGCTGCCCAGGGAGATGGTGAAATCACCATCCCTGGGAGTGTTTAAGAAACATGCAGATGCAGTACTTAGAGACATGGTTTAGTGGTGGACTTGGCAGTGCTAGGTTGATGGTTGGACTTGATGATCTTAAGGGTCTTCTCCAACCCAAATGAGTCTATGATTCTATCAAGGGCATATTTTCATTGTTGCCTTTTTTCCCACAGCAATTCATAAATTAATACCTTGTCAGAATGGATGTTCTTGGACCGCCTCTTGTTGACAGTAAAACCTTGGCTAGGTCTGTGATACTGAACCAGCCCCTATTTTCTTCAGCAGAAGATATGAGACAACACAAGATGGCTTTTGGAGTCTCCTAGCTTGAAGAATGTTGTTTCTGAGGAAACACACTGGTAACAGCTGCCACTACCAACTATTGCAACACATTGTAACTCTTGCTTCAGAAACAGCATTTTGATGAATCACTTTATTCTTTAAACTTACTTATATTTTGTCTCAACATCAACTGTGTTCTAAGACAATTTTTTTCCCTTATGATTTTTACCCAGAAAGAAATTCTTATGTGTTGACATTTGTTTTCATGCTGTTTTAGTTTGGAAAGCCGAACTACTGAATATAAAGATGGTGCTGCGTGATTGCTCATGGAGAGAGCATAAAAAAGAATATACATGGTAATAGATGTGGGCTGATAGAAAAGTGAGCTGCAGTCTCACTAGGTGAAAATGGGACAAAGTTTTGGTTCATACGGAGACAATGTTTAATTTTTATTTGCTCCTGGGAATTTTATATAAGGTTTTTCCTTGGAGGAAACTTGTGACAAAACCAGAGAGTGCCCTGTTTAATATTTGTACTGTGGCTTCAAGCCACAAACCATTGTTTACACCCATAAAACTGAAAAGACAGAAGTTGCTGATGATGAAATGTCTGCATTTACTTGGCATACTGCATTACATCCTTGCATGTTTTCTCATTGGTAGGAATGCAAAATTTCTCACTTAAAACTTTGGCAGGGTTTTTTTTTTTCATCTTTTCATGGCATTCATTCTTTCCCTCTAACTCTGTCTCTCCTTCTCTTTCTTTTTCCGTAAGACTGTTTCTCTCTCTCCTTTTCTCTTTTTCATTCTTCTCTTCTAGTAGGTCACTTGATACTTACTCTTCCTGTTTGGATTTATTACAGTGTCAATACCCAGCCCTAATCTAGAAATATGTAGAAAATAATTTGTCTTGGCCCTGTCCCTGGCCTGCAGAGCTTTTATTATTTGCCTGATTTGTTATTATAGTTAATGGTATGACTACTTAGGCCTGCTAATACAGCACAAAAGCAAAATGAATTGATAGTAATGAGAAGCTTTTAGAGGCAATATTTAAGCCATAATGACTCCTGAGTCAAACATTTCCTGGCAGATAATGACTGGCTGGAAGAGTAAGAGGTCTAAGACAAACCCAGGGGCTCTTAACTCAACCCACCATTAGCTGCCAGGAAACACCTGACCCAGAGATCACTAATGCTGTTATACATCATAAAACTATAAAGAAAATCTAATTACCTTCCTGCATGTTAGAAAACTAAAAACTGAACATCAGGTTGCCATGGGTTTGGTTTGTTCTTTCCAGCAATTGTTTTTTCCTACATGTTAATCACCAGTGTAGTTATCAAAACAGAAAGTGATAATAATTCATTTGTAGTCAGTAATGTTATTTGGTGCTGACTGTTCGCCCGTAGGTGTAAGTCCAGACAAGTAATTTTTGCATCATAGTAAGTAATTATAAATATTTAAATTATAGTAAAGACTAACCATCAGTTCAGTGGGATCTCAAAAGATGTTTTTCACTGTGACTTTAGACTACTTTTCATATCTTTAGACATCTTTGTGCTGATACACAAACAGCAAACATTTGGAAAAGAATGTAAGTAGCATTTTTATTGCCAGCCTCAAACCAATGCAAGTTAGAAATAAATATTTTTAAATCTTCCATTGCTGAATAGGTAGGGAAATGATCTGTGAGCCAGTCTAGTTCCTATTCTAGAGTAAAAACAAGATGTCTCTCACAATTTCATGACCTAGTGATAAATATTTTTTCCTGGATTTAGCTTCTCGTATTTCAGATGTCTCTTATTTTTTCTCTAAAATGCACCCTATGAGTTTTGTTCCATTTTATATTAACCTTTAGATATGACTCTTCCTTTTCCCACTCCTTCCACTTCATCCATTTACTTCTTTATCTCTTTGTAAACAAATCTCACCTCTTTTGACAGCTGTCCTGGTATTCTTTGAGGCAAAGTTTTGGTTTAGCATTTAAGAAGAGGAGTTGTTGCAACGAAGGAGTTCCCAGAGCATTGTATTTGGATGGGAACCACTGCTGGACAAGCAGAGAGCTGGAGCTATCACCTGCAAAATAGAAGGCAGGTTGAATAAAGTAGTCCATTTGGAAAACGTTACTCTCTTCCCTGCTGAATGCCTGAGCATGACACTATTTCTACTGTGTGTTTTATCTGGAGTACAGACTGCACAGTGCAGCTATTGCCATTATTTTGCTATAAAAACAAACACTTCCACCCATTCCAGATCAGCTTCAGTGTGAAAATTCCTGTGTCCTCCTTTTCTGAATATTTTCCAAAGGCTTTATTTTTCCACTTATATATTTTTACTCTGGTAAAGAACAAAATTTGTTCTTCAGTAAATGCTTTTTGTGATTGGTGTACTCCTCGCTGACATAAAATCGTAGAGAAAATAGAACGTTAATAAATCAAAGCAAATCCAGGAGTTACACAACTCAGATACCACATGCTTACTTGAGTAAATACAGTAAGACTAGAATGAAATGAAGAAGCAACAATATAATATACATGTTCACAGCTATAAAAGACAAAGTAGCAAAGAGAAGTTTAGCTATAGCCTCTTCCTACCTGACTCTTCATCCTTGCAACCATGTTTAGTAGTAGCATGCAAATATAACATTACAGAAATGTTTATTGACCAAAAACTGATTGAGGGCAAATAGCCTGAATTTTTTTGCTACCTGTCAGTTTACCAAATACACCACATCCAAACCCAGCAGCTAGTTCTATTCTTGAGCATCTGGAGATGTATAGATTTATTCATTAGTAATTAACAACAGCGTGGATGCTAATACTCAGTGATTTTGTAGTACAGAGATTTAACATGTAATTAACTTAAATTATTCCATCACAGAGAGCTACATGCAATACAAACTTTCAAATATGCTATGTTTATTCTAAAATGAAGCCAGAATTCTGGCTCTTCAGCGCCACAGGGTACAGGGTAGAAATTCTTACATCACCTCTTTAGCCCCCATATGGATTTATAAATGTGTCATGCAAAGGGCCATTAACACAGAAAGCACAAATGATCTTTCAGTGCATCTATCATTTGAGCCAAAAGAGCAAATGCCCACACTGTTGCCAGTCACAGGAGTTCAACCCCAAGTGCAAAATATGGCCCAGAGTCTATAACCTCTCTCCCCCCTTTTCTCTTGCCACGATAATCTATTAAATCACATGCTGAAGAGCACAATTAAAAATTTCTTAGCACTGTTCTTTCTTGAGCTGCTAAAACCAGGAAGAAACAGTTTCTGTATTTTATATTCAAGTTTAATTTACTACTTATTCTGCTAACTCTCTTTAGATATGTGGGGAAACCACTGAACTCAGATCAAAAAGAATATTATTGCACACAGACTTAAAAGTCAAATCTTATACAAAAACCGTTTCTTTGAACATGATGTTCTTTACTTATTTTGGATTAGTATAACGGTCTGTAACCGAGTCCCATTGGTTTGAGATAGCTGCTTTTGATCACTGTAGCTTAAATTGCAAAGACATTTTCTCTAGTTCCAGCTCCAAGGACACAAACCTGTTTCTTGCTTGGAATGACAGATTCTGTATAAAAAATCATTAATACAAGGTGTCAATGTAAGGTCTGCTTAGTGCAGTGGGTTAATGAACTAGCTTTGTGCCTTGGGGGAGCACGAACTTGTAGCTAGCTTTGTTCACAAATGAAATAAGAACTGGTAATTCTGAACTGGTCTTCTGTGTTCATGTGTGCAGTGCAGCACCCACACTGTATTTCAGTGGGGAAAGCTTGAAATTATTTTTATAATTTATTTATTATTCACCTGGTACCAGATATCAGTCAGCACCTCAGCAGAGCCGTGTACTGTACAAACTACAGCTATAAAAAAAAATCCTTGCAGCCCAAAAGGGAGCAAGAGGCTCTCACTCAGGATTCAACAGGTGCAGAAATTGGACAGGACATTATCCAGCTTAACAAAGTACTTTACAAAGATGCAACCTGTCTTTTAGCAGTTTACTCCGGTAAGCACCCAGCCAGGCATGCACAGTATGTAGCTCACAAGTCCCCTGCCCTGGTTCCAGCTGGGATAATTTTCTTCCTAGTAGCTGGTGCAGTGCTGGATTTTCTTTGTATTTGACAGAGCTGGCGAGCCATTTCATCCACTGTCAGTGCTTTCTCGCCTCTCCAGAACATTACTGCCAAAGAGCTGGCATGCAACCATGGTGCACTCCATAAAAATTTCCCCCAAGGCAAGCACCATGTGCTTATAATGGTGGAAGCAAACACCAGATGGCTGGAAACTTCTGCTGTGCCCCATGCCACTGCCCAGAACACTATCCTGGGCCTTGAAAAGCATGTCTTACGGCCACACGGTACTCCAGAAATCAGAGAGTCATACAACAGGATTCATTTCCCAAACAATCTCATACACACTTGGGCCAAAAAGCATGGCATTGAGTGGGTATGCCACATCCCCTGTCAGACACCGGCCTCCAGAAAAATCAAACAATATCACTGACTGTTAAAGACTACACTTTAGTCTTTAGCTGTAACTATGGGTGGTGGGACCTCCAAACACTGGGATAAGCATTTAGCAAAAGCAACCTGGTTGCTAACACTAGAGGATCTGCCAAGCAGGCTGGCCCTGCCCAATCAAAACTTGTACGCTCTTATAGAAGGGGATAAAGTTCCTTTAGTGCACATTAAAAATATGCTGGGGAAAACAGTCTGGGTTATTCCTGCCTCAGGCAAAGGGAAACTCGTTCATGGGATTGCTTTTGCTTATGGACCTGGGTGCACTTGGAGCATAAGGCAGAAGGATGGGGAAGTCTAATGTGTGCCTCTAGGGGATTTGATTTTGGGTGAGAATAGTTGAATTCTATGATGTTAATTGCTATATAACACTGTATATTACCACTTCTATGGTGTCTATATGCCCATCAGGCACTGAGTGCTCATGGCACCTGTCTCTGCCACTCCAGATTTGGGGATTCCTTTCAACTGCCACAGTAATGAAGAATGAACTTTGATGAGACCAGACAAGTGAAGTGGTGAGGGAATCAGAACTGGCTTCAGCATGCAACAGTGCAACACCATTCACCATCTCCCCTGCCCTGAAAGACTGTTATGACAGATGGAGCCCGAAGTCTTGGACTAAATGAAGTCAATGGACATTTTACAGGGACAGCCCACAGACTAAGGGAGTAGTATCTGTGTGTATATATTAAAAGACAGGAAGGTGAAGGTGTGGGACCTGGGTATGTCATTAATGTTATAGAATAAGATTTGGATACTGTCCTGGTTTTGGCTGGGATAGAGTGTCCTGGTTTTGGCTGGGATAGGGATAATTTTCTTCCTAGTAGCTGGTACCGCACTGTATTTTGGGTTTAGTATGAAAATAATGTTGATAACACCCTGATGTTTTAGTTGTGCTAAGTAGTGCTTACTCTAAGTCAAGGACTTTTCAGTGTCCCATGCTCTGCCTGTGAGCAGGGGCACAAGAAGTCAGGAGGGAACAGAGCCAGAACAGGTGACCTCAACTAGCCAAAGGAATATTCCATACCACGGAACACCATGCTCAATATTTAAACTGGGAGGAGTTGGCCAAAGGGGGCCTATTGTTGCCTGGGGACTGGCTGGGCATCAGTCAGCAAGTGGTGAGCAATTGTGTTGTGCATCACTTGTTCTGAGGGGTTTACTTCTTGCTCTTTTTTTGTTGTCTCCCTTTTCACAACTATTATTTTTGTTTATTATTATTATTATTGTTATTGTTGTTGTTGTTGTTGTTGTTGTTGTTGTTGTTATTATTATTATTATTGCTTATTCTTTTTCAATTATTGAAATGTTCTTATCTCAACCCATGCGTTTTGCCTTCTCCCCAATTCTCCCCATCCCACTGGGGCAGGGGGGGAGTGAGTGAGCAGCTGTGTGGTACTTAGTTGCCAGCTGGGGTTAAACCAGTATAGACCCCAAGCCCTGCTACATCCTTGGGTACAGAGTATGGTCTGAGAGGAGTGTCCTGCTGGCACAAGGACCCTGGGAAACCAGTCCGCTGCTCATGGCAGGCAGGAATTGCAGACACGACGAGGTAGTCTCCTCTGCATACACTCAGCTCATCTGTGTGTTCCTCTTCTGTGGCATAAAATCTTTTGCATGGTGTCAGGAAGCTGAGCCACACCAAAGGTAGGGCACAGACCCCCCACCAAGAGTCAACAGGAGGTCTCAAGCTGGTGAGACACTGACAGTCAGAAAGCAGCAGTGCATCCACAGCACTTCCCTTTACATCTTCCTGGTGAAGGCACACACTACAGCTAGACCTAGCAGAACTACCCTGCTTGCACCTACTGAAAAAGCTTTACTGCTTAGCTTTACTTCTGGTGAAGCTTACTTAAGCTGGAATTGAGCCTGAAATACACCTTTCCTTTGAAAAAATGTTAGTTAAGTACTAAGCAACAACTAGAAGGAACCAGGATGATTGGAGAGCCTGGAAACATACAAATACCTCTCTGATAAAAATGTACTAGCACTTATTTGAAACACCACTGATTGCTAATCAAGTGCCTGAGAACTGCTTTCACAGATCATACCCCTATTTTGATAGCTGTTGTACAAGCACAAATCAAAAAAAGGATATTGATTCATCACTAACTTTGTAATATTTGGCAATGTAAAAGCCAAATTGCTGCCCATCTGGGTGAGAATATATGGCCCATATTTTTCACCCTGAGAGTAGCCAAAGTGAAGCAAGTGCCTCACTTTCCAGGAAGAAATGGTGTGTGTACATAGAGTAGTCATTGTCCTGAAACACTTTCACACATTATTATAACACAGGCAGAAATGCGGAGACGCTACTGGACAGCAAGACAGGCAGTGATTTCAGATACCAAATGATTATATTTCCACTGCAACCCTCAAAAGAAAGGACATTTTTAAGGAGGCTGAAAATGTCCCTCCACGGACCAGCCTTTTTTCTTGTTCTAGGAGGTGAACGAAGTTAGCTTGACAGAATATCAAATGCCCAACAAAGTAAAGGCTATGGTCCCAATAGGGCTGGTGTAGGACTTCCAATCCCAAAGATGATGAGTGTATGAATGCCCTGATTTTGGCTGGGATAGAGCTAATTTTCTTCTGGATGCCTAGTGTAATGCTGTGTTGTATTTGGTGTGGGAACAGTGTTGATAACACACTGATGGTTTTGGTTGTTGCTGCGTGGTGTTTGTACTGGGGATGGGAAATAGCCAGGACAGCTGACCTGAACTAGCCAAAGGGGTATAACATACCATGGGACGTCATACTTGGTATATAAACTGAGGGGGTTGGCCAAGGCCGGGGCATCATTTTTCAGGGACTGGCTGGGCATTGGTGAACATGTGGTGAGCAATTGTGTTGTGCGTCACTAGGTTTTTTTCCCTTTGGATTTCATTCTTCTCCTCTTCTCCCTCCTTTTAATTCTAACTGTTATTGTTATCTTTATTACTGTTCTTTTGGTTTTGTTTTATTTCCGTTATTAAATTGTTCTTATCTCAAACCTTGAGTTTTACATTCCTTTCTGATTCTTCACCCCACCCCTCTGGGGGAGTGGGAAATGAGCAAGTGGCTGGGTGGCCCTTAATTACTGGCTGCGGTTAAACCACAATGAAGAATACACATGCCTCCAGTCTTCCTTTTGCTTCTCTTGCTCTCACTGTCTACAAATCCTAATTGCTGAAAGTCAGCTCATTAATTTATTACATTTCAGAAGTGGAGCCATGTTCCTTGGACATATAGCAAAGCACGATGAGGTGTGCAGAGGTCTTTCATTTCTGAAAGCTCTCATTCTGAGCATGCATATTAACCCTTTCTGTCTGATAAACATACAAGTTTTGCCTCAGAAGGTACTGCTGCAGGTGAGGAATGGAACTGCTCAATAAAGCCCTTTACAAAAGAGTAATTAAGGACTGGATGTTAAAAGCCAAGCCAGAAGCACCTTTAAGAGAACCACAGCACTGAATTAACTTTCTGTTCCTTTGGAGGCAAGCACAGATATGCAGTTTTCAGGCTACACTGGAGAAATTTTCTTGGTTTTGTTGAAAGAATAAAGATTGATCTCAACAATGTACTTTAATTTCACCTGTTTCCCAAAGTGAAAGCAAACAATAATGCCTGAGTTTTAGCATCAATCAATAAACTACAGTTTAATAGAAGCATTGCTTTTCATTACTTTATGCTATAATGGCTTAATTTGACTTAGAACTTGAAAAATCAAGAAACAGGAGACCTCTTCAGGCTCCCTGCTGTAAATATGCCTGAAGAAGAAAGTTCCTACATGTGGTATGTTGGAAAGGAGGAGCTAACAATTAATAAAATAATCCAAATTTCATGGTACTGAAACTAACATTAGAACAGAACTATCTACAGCCTAATAAAGACCTTGGGTTGTGTGTTGTCTTAATATTTCTATTATTTAAAGGAATGAGCAATAGAAACCTTAGGCTTTCAATAATGCTGAGTACTACATGAAAATGAGTACAAAGACTTTTCAGCACCATAAAAGAAGACATTCCTTCTTTTTCTATCTTTTCCCCCTACAATTAATTCCAGCAAGGTTTTCACTGTGAATAACATTTTCCATTTGCTGTTGCTATCCTTTTATTTAAATATGTACATATGTGAGTGACAAAAACATACTAATGTATATTTCTTCTTTGTTAGGGGGGAAATTGTGGGGATGCTTTCCACATGAAAGTTAATTTTCCATGTCTTATAATTTTCTAATCATGTTTATTTGGGTGCAAGTGTGACACAAATTTAAAGTTCTGGTCGATTTGGATTCTTCACCCCTAGCAGGAAAAGATTAATTTCCAGGGTCATGATTAGATATCTGCTGGAGAACTGCTTATTGGAGTTGCAGGTATGAAACATTTCTTAAGGTAAGAGCTTTAAAGGATAAGGCAACTGTAGTTAATATGCAGTTAATACTTTCAATGTCATTGAAAGATGCCCTTGACAGATTTTATGCAAGCATAGTAATGTTAGTTGCAACTGCTTTCTTTCCCTCCCCCCACCCTTAACAATATAGCAATGGACTTTGATACTGATACCTCTTCAACTGCTCTTCTTCCAGTCAAAGAAAACTAGGAAAATTGTGTCTATGCAGGATAAACCAGTTTAACCTCAACATTGTTGGAGCTTTGCACCCAGTTTGTGTTCCTGGACAAGACCCAAGTCTGTCTCTTAGACGTGTTTTGTGGACAGTGAAGTTTGAATCAGATTTAAAGTTATTTTTGTCTCTTAGCTTTTCCTTTCAGAAACACTATGGCAACACCAAAACAAGGTTCACTCACTAGAGTGTTTTTGAAGATGTTACAGCACTGTAAATAATGTTGGATACTGATGGCTTAGGCTTCAGGGTAAGTACAAGTAGAAGATTCATATTTTATTTTAATAGAGTGCTTAAAGAATTCATAAACTATTATTTTGGGATTAGCGGCAGTTTTGTACTTTATATTGCCCACAGGTACAGCAAGACATTGAATGTGATCAGCTGACATTTAAAAACTTATATAAATAGTAAGTAAGTAATGGGGAAACTGAGGCAAGGGACCAAAGATGAACAGTATGACAGACTTAAAGCAGATTTCAGAAAGCCCAGGTGGCTACACTGAAAATTAACTTCACAGCAGGGAGACAACAGCTAATCCCCTTTTCAGATTTGTCAGTTAGCTGGCTGAGAACCTGTCCATGGTTATTGGTCACAGGATAATAACACGTATTTCTTTACAGATAGTAAAGTAACAGTATATGAATACTATGTACTATAAACTAAAATACCAGTAAAACATTAAAATTATTAACCTTAGCAAACAGGGAAGAGATTCACCAATAAAACAAAGTATATTGTCTCCCTCACTGCTTGACTGCTCTTTAGGAAGTAACCAGCCACTCTGGGGAGGTTTCCAGTTGTTTTTAGTGCACTCGTCTTGAACTCCTTTGAGATACTTGCAAGGATCTGCAAAGCATGACATCTCTGAGGTCCCCCTGAAATCTGCTTCAAATGTGTATCACAGACACTTGAAGGATTGCAGGGGTCAGGAGCTGGTGTTCAGAGAAAACTGGCAGTGTGTCAGGGGGTCCTGGAGGAGGATGCCCCTTCACCCACACCCAGAGATATGGCAGTGCTGGGTACCCGCGGCCAGACAGCAACAGGAGCGGAGCCCTGCAGAGTACCCATGAC
This sequence comes from Falco punctatus, assembly GCF_963210335.1. Classification (NCBI taxonomy): domain Eukaryota; kingdom Metazoa; phylum Chordata; class Aves; order Falconiformes; family Falconidae; genus Falco; species Falco punctatus. Next base: position 73,003,988 of record NC_137586.1, read on the forward strand.
CATCCAGGAGGACAGGAGGGAAGGCCAACCAACAAGGAGTATCCTGATTTGTGTATAGCAAACCCCAGGTAAAGGACTATGGTAACAAGCCATATAGCATTTAAGCATATGCATTTCCATGCATATCCTGAGTGCCAGCGAAATGCTGTGATGCACCCCCAGTCAGTCATCTGCAGATAATTTCTTTAAGGTGCAGAATAACCATCCCACACTTGCTCAGAACACTGGGTGACTTGGGTCTACTAATTACCCGGGGTATTTTGGTGGTAACCATGGCTACACCACAAGCTGAGTGTTTCAGTACCCACTCTTAATGTGCTTACCTTAAAGAAATGCAAGGTCGTTTTACAGTGCAGGTGGAATTCTCTAAATTCAATATTGATATCAGAAAGTCTCTGAAAATAAAAGAGCTCCCCCTCCCCATCCACCAGTTACCCTGAGTGCACCAGAGAATTCAACAGTCTCTGCTAAATAGTATTTGAATATACTTTGAATATTTGAGTATTTGAATATAAAAGGAGAAACAACACAGTAAAACAGAACCAAAAGCTAAACAGCTTATCAAGCTGATAATTTCAGGATTCAAATCAGAAAACAAAGCCACTGATCAAAAACCTCTAGCACCTTCTTCTGCAGATCAGAGTCCTTGCAGGGGCCTCTCAACACTTCATGAAAGCAATCCTCCACTCACAAATCAACGGAATTTCAAAGACAGAGAAAAAGTGAATTTTAAAGCAGTCAGTAGGAAAAAAAACTTTTACAGTTTTACAGTAAGAGTTCCACCAGGAGTGTTGTGCAGAGTTCCTGGCAGTCAGCAAGAGAGAAGTCCAGGTTAAGATTTTTGGGTGAACTAATATACACTTCCATATCTAATGCAAACTAGGGAGTTGGTAGACCTTCTGTACGGAGGGCCATGGTGATCTACAGTGCATGAAAATGCCGGTATAACCTGGTTATATGGGTTATACTCAAAAGTATGGGAAATACTGGAAAATATTTCAAACTACACAATTTTTCCTTCTGTTCTTCAGAGGATGGTATGAAACATCTGTCACTGAATCTATGCACCAAAGGAAATACAGTATAATTTAAGTCTGTATGTTTCCACCCCAGTAACAAAAAATTAGATGCTTTAGGGTTTGTTTGTTTGTGTGTCAGATATTTTCTTTCCTAATGTTTTCCCTTCACTTGTAAGATTTGTATAGAAATTGTGTGGAGACTGTCACTCACTGTCAATATATATCTAAGCTTTAGTCTCCAGATGTCATTTATATTATCAGGACGAATCTGTACTTACTGGATTGAGGTATTTATATTTAGATGTCTGTGTCATTACTAGTCTGAGGTTTAGTAGTCACCCTGAGGACAGTTTGGTCTTCTATGTCTGGCTGGATCACACTGCTGGTGTGAAAACAATTATGTGTTGAGGACCATTAGGTCAATGTAATTTCTTCTGCTATCACAGGGAGTCTCATATTGCAGTATATCTTGTACCTGGAGAAATCTTTTTGCCTGTAAAGTTTTGCCACTGCTGATAAAAACTAATTAAAATTAGCTCTACAAGGCAATGAAGTTGTACAGAGAATTTTAAGTAGGTTGCTAAGTGTGAATTTCCTTACCTTACAGTTAGAGAAACTGAGGCACAGGTATAGTAGGTAATCTGTCCAGCGATAAGACCGCTGTAAGAAAGGAGATAAGGTAAGGAAAAGAGCCTGCCATAAAAACATTCCTGATAGTATGACTTTCACATTCACATGTCAGTCCTGCTGCTTACTGAACCACTTATCTAACTCTTCAGTTAGGGTATTTTATTGCATATATTACGTGTGTACAGGAGACTTAACACAACTCCATTAAATTTTCCTGAAAATGTATTACATATTCTATTCTACATATACTACAAAATCACCATTGGTGACATGGCCTATTGCAATTAATTGTCTTGAGTACGTCACACTGTAACCATTTATTTTTGCCTTTTATCATGTAACCCAGCAAGATTCAGAGACTATGAACAGAAGTTACCACCCTCTGAAGGCTGCCGGAGGCCAAACCCCATTTCGTCGAAGGAGAAGCAGTACTGCCGTATGACCGCTGGAACTCCAGCTCTCTCCGTTTTGCAAAAGGAAACTCGAGAGCTGGGATTGTCAGTGTCACAGGGCACACTGGAGCAGTGGTCAGGGAAATTGGTCGTTTTGGTGGCCAAGATGAAGTTGGAGGGATCTGCTGGCCTTGGCACATGAGGAAAAAAAGATGGTGGGACCCAGACCAGGGTTTGGGTCTAGCTTTGTTTTAGGAAGGACCCTGTGGCAGGCACTTTGAGCCTAAAGCCAGTGTGAAATTAGCAGCTATGTAAACACGCCTGGCAGCAGCAAAAGCTGGATGTAGGCAACTTCAAGCAGAATTAGGCCCCAAATCTCTCCACGCCTTTCCCTGCAGGAGAAAAAGCTCTTTCTCTGCCTGCCCCATGTCAGTGTCTTAACATTCAACAAACATCATTTAATACTTGCAGAGCACCTTGAGGATGAAAGTGCTTTCTGAAGTGCTTAAGTATCATCACTAGTAAGGAACGTACTGAATTGCTCTGCCAAATAGGCAAAGAAAGGACAGTTATCCAAAAATTAATTGTATGCTGATAATACCATGTAAAGTTCCTTGTTGAAAGTGAAAAAGAGCCCATACTACTGCACTAGTACTGTGGTTAAAACTCAGGAGTGTTTCATGGCCCAATGCTCAACTCAAGATTTAACATTTTTAGCTAAAAGATATTTTTTTTCTAGAAAACCTTTTAAAACAAAACTTTAAAGAGAGAATCTTGCTTGACAGTACAAACATAGAGTTTTACTCCTCTTTTCTAAAATATAACTCTAAGATGCTCTTTCTGAAGAGTGATACAGTAAGAAATTTGTAGTTTCATATAATTTTGATGTGAAACCAGGCAAAAACTGGCAGATATAAAAACACAGGTTTGTAGCATTTATATGCAAGTAGTTTGGGATTTTTACTTGGCTTTTTTGGAGCAGCCTAGTTTGACAGTAGAACTGTGTGAAAAATGGAAATACTTCTTATAAAATAACCAGGTGGAAAGGTGAAATTGTTTCTGAATTTTAGCTATACATTTTATTTAAATTGAAAAAAACAATATTACTCCATGCAATGCTCCTCTGAGAGGGCAATAATCTCTTTTGGAGGCAGCATTGTCTTTTTACTCTGTGTTTCTACTGAACCTTGTGTAGTGTTTACATATTCTGGTGAATTCTTCAACTTATAAGCCGTAATTAAAAAATGTACAGCCTCTGAATCAGAGGAAGGCAGCTTGGGAAAATCTCAGATTCACACAAATGCAGGATAAAATTCTGAGAATACCTGATGGAGAAGAAACTGTTTTACTTCGGCCATAGGCTGAAAGTCAAACAGGACTGTTGAATCCACTGTGTTATACTGGATTCATTCTTTTTCCTTCTTTCTTTAGTTTGTGCTACTTATAAAACTGCTGATTTAGAAAGTGATGATAAAAGTACGTATTCAGAGTTCTTGGCAGCATTATGTGAACAAAATACTTTTATTTTCCCATCAGTATATGATCATAGACGGGAAAATGGGAACTTCTTCTAACTTACTATCAACAGAACAGTGTGGAAAACTATGATCTTAGAATCCTTGTTTCTGGTGAAATGCAAAGGGCAAGCTTTCACTTTCAAGTTCCAAGAACTTTTCAGAGCCAGCTGTCATAAAACGTTCTAATGGTACTTGTAAATGACCCAAATTAAAGGCTGATGAAGAATTAATAAAATGCCTATGAAACCATATATTCTATTTATTTTTCAAAGTAGAATGGTCTTTAAATTAATTTGTTCACTTTCTTTACAATATGAGCTTGATTCACATCCTAGATTCAGCCTTCTCCTTCCACAAACCATGTGATTGTGAACATGAATTACTGACGCTTTTGCACATTGGGTTTTTTTCAGAATTTACAAGTGGAATAGATGCAAGACAGTATTATTTTCAATGTGGAAAGCTGAGCAATATCTGTTCTTAATTATGTTTGTGGAAATATGCAAAGTAAGATTATTACTTATATCATCCATTTCACCACTGTCCCAATTTGTAATCCAGCTTCCTTGTCAGGCATTTGAAGGAAGAACATGCCAACTGCATTTGTTCCATCTTGCTTAACTACAAGACACCACATTCTTATGAGATAGGGCAAACACCTGAAACATCACGTCAGAGAGGTACTTTGTTCTCACAAGCAGAAGAATCAAAAGCACCGAAGTCACTGCTATTCATACATCCTTTGACTGTACTTTGCAACATTTGTTATGCTACTAAGTTTGCCAGGAATCCAGATTTTATAAAAATGTATTTCCACATAAAGCTTCATGGAGACTTTTTTTATTAGTATATTTTACTACTGTGACAATGCAGTCAAAAGGGTCTAAGTTAACTGACAATGGAGGTAAAAGTTTCAAACCCTTGAGGATGCTGTAGTGTAGGCATGGAAAAAGTAAGAAAATTACTCATTTATAGTACAGCACTAGTGTTCTCCATTTGAAACCCTGCAATTTTATGAGATAAATCTTGTATCAAAGAAATAATACTGTGGCAGAAGTTAAGTGAAAATACATTTTAGGCAACTTCTTTTTAACTTATGTGGGTTTCCTTGCAGGCACTTATTTCAGGAGCCAAGATGAGTTTTTCTTCTGATAAAAAATGTGTACAAACTGTAGTCTGCTTGGTTTGCTTTTAACTCCATAGCACAGCTAAATTGCATTATAATTTCTTGCTTTGTCTGCCTTTAGCAACATTTGAAGGTCTGAAGTCATCCTAAAAAGCTCAGAAGGGAGAGAATACATGCACATACTCATGATTCATGTTGTTATACTTCAGAAGAAACCAAGTAACCTTAATGGAAAAAGATCAAAACAGCTTACTCTTATGTAATAAAACAGGGTATTCATGGTAATCAGACTTTTCCCATTCTCGTTTGAGTCATCCAGTCACCAGCGTCAACTTGACACTGTAGTGAGTCAAAAAAGCACATCTAACATGTATAAAGTAAGCTTTCACTTCAGCAAATAAAACCCTCTAACATCTATAAAGTAAGCTTTCACTTCCCAAATAAAATCCTCTCAGTCTTTCTATGTCACAATAAAGTATTTTTGAAAACATAAAGGTATCTGACAGTCACTTTTGTTCAATACAAGGTTAAAACTGAAGCATACCAAGAAAAGGCCAGGATACAGCCTGTACCTTGTTTTCATTTGCCAGTGTAATATGTAAATAATGCATCAATTAGCTTTTAGACATTCAGAACTTTATTTAACTTTCATTGACAAGAACAGTACAACTCTTGATGATTTCCGCAGAGGTGGCACCTAAGTCTTAGCAAGTAGAGATAGCAAAAATTTGCATAGAGTGAGAAAGCCTTAAAATATAATGAAGAAAAGATAAGTTATTGTGGTCAAGATGAAGAAACAGACCTACAGGAAAAATAAAGCAGCCTTCAAAGCCTTTAATGGATGCAGCAGTTAAATAGCAAGTGAAAAACTGGTCATCAGCCACCCCACTGTTTTGTTTTGTCTGAATGTGACCCTTTACCAGCAAGGGTAAGTGCTGGATGCAGGCAAGCCATGGTTTCTGAGTGGCCGTTCTTAACTTTTGTTGGGGATCTATTTGGATGAACCATTTCTTCATACAAATCCCACAGGAAGGCTTTATATTACCTCTGGTAAATCTGACATCGGTCATAAACAGCTGTGACGTAGGTAGGGGCCTAAATCATGTAGACAGCTCCTGAGACACTGTGAGCTGGCATCGTTCCTGGTGTCTGCAGATGGCTGCTTTTCACCAGATGGAGACCTACTCTCTACCGACATCTTCAGAAAAAGTTTATTCTTTGCATTGTCATGGTAAAGTGGTATTCATACATAAGGACACAGGTGTATATTCTGCTGGGAAATAGGGTTGGAAAAACTGGAAATACTCAGTCTGCATGTGTGTGTGTGCGTGTGTGTGGGCGTACATGTATGTGTAGAGAGACATGCACGCGGTGCAAGCTGCCCTGCTTCATTCAAAAAAGGGGGAAAAATCAGCTATTGCTTAAGGCATGGGATTTGCTGTTTCAGCTTCCCTATTCCCACTTGCTTTCTTGCCAGACTTGGATTAAATCAGAGATGAAAAAAAACTCCAGGATTTTTGTGATGATGGTGGGAAAACGTGTTTGTATTTCTCAGTTAAGAATAGGGAAGATGGTTGTGTCCATTCTGATGATGGTTCCCACCATGACTGAAGAGGCTTTTTATTCCATGTTTATGGCAACTTACTGCTATGCAGCTTTTCATGACTTAAGGATTTTTTAATGTTGATTTAAATGAAGTTCAGAGCAGAATTTTGCATAATAAAATATTAACTAATATTATTAATAAAATATACCTTCCCTAACTTGTACTTGTCACTACATTTGCAGTGACTTTGTCCTTTTTTGTCCCTTGAGATGTCTTTTCTGCTTGATTTTTTTTTCCAGGCAAAGTAATTTTCAGATTCTAGCTATTCAGTTAACAGCAGACCTCATATGTGAACACTTTGCAGCTATATCAATATAAAAATACGCATGTGAGAGAAATCTATACACACAAACACACACACTTCAGTTTAAAATTACCTCACGTGACTGTAATTAGATCTTGCAGCCAATTTTGGCTATCTAAAAGCATCATGATACATGATCTCACTTACAATAAAATACATGCTGCTCTTCCTGGCCACAAAAGAGTGAACTAAAGCTGGAGCTTTCCCTGTGACTCTGTGATATCCTCATTCTCGTTAGTGTTCCAAACCTGTGTCTTCTATTTTCACAGAGGTTTTCATGGGTCTACATACCGCTTTTCCCGTAAATTTCACAACTCATCACTGCCATCTCGTGGGAAAAATGGTGCACCATTAGATCTCGAAAAAGTGACGAAAACTCATCAAATAGAACTTGTGTTCTAAAGATATTGCTAGCAGTTAGCTGAAAAGTATAACTTCACAAAGAAATTAAAAGTCATAAGCTTCATGTATTTGCCATGAAATTAAAAGTTTACCATGAAAATCAAAGCCGAAAATACCGATTTCGTAAACTTCTAAAGATTTGCTAACACCATTAAAACATTTTGTTCTCAAAGACGGCCCTCAATTACAAAACTTTAAAGGTGGAATATTAAGTATATGCTAATATTATTTATGATATATACACATACAGCACATTAATATACTCTATAAATTGAAGCAAAAGGTGTTTTGACATTTATGAAATGCTTTGACATAAGAAAACTGAAAGGTATGTTAATTTCTTGTCATTTTTTTTTCAAAATGGGGAAAAATTCTACAAAACGTTTCATTTTTTCCCAGACTGCATTATACCATGGGTTTCTTCTTTTTTTTCCCCCCCCCCAAAAAAATGTTCCAGCATGTGCCAAAAATTGATAAGGCTGTTAACACTATCTGAACAAATTTTATCAGGTCATAATTTCAAACTCTACAATGTTTCACATCAGTGTATGACATCTTTAAGAAGTGGTAGAATCACAAAAATGTATCATGATCTGATAAAAATTATCATCCTTATTGTCATCTCTTCCAAAATGTACATGATCACAAATATTTTCTAGACCATGCAGATAGGGGAAGAGAATATCATTAGGTTTGTTTCAACGATTTTTTTGAACTGGTTTTTTTGCTGAACAAACTGCTTCTGTCAACAGTTGCAGTATAAAGGGCTGTCTGTCCCTTTACATGATGCAAGAGTTGTTGTACCCAAGCTATGGCATAATATCATTCTTCATTGTGTGATATGATGTACGCTGTGTTTCATGAATGTTCCATATGTACTGATACCTACCAAACCTTTGGACAGTATGTGTTAGCATGGAGCTTGCAGTGATTTTTCTTTCACAATAAAAATTTGATACTTTTTGGCAATAACAAACAACCTCATCAGTCCATTTCTCAACAAGCAATATTAAGGGGTACTCTTCTGTTAGGAATTTGCTAGATCGTGCTTTTTAGACAGATCAGCCTTTTCGTGTTTAACACTTTCTCCTGTTCACAATATTATTTTTTCCTGTCCTATCAGGACGTCTCTGAAGTCCTTGTTCCTCCTGGGCATATAAGTCCTTTTAGGGGACTTCAATGCTCTGCCCCAGGCAATATAACAACCAAGCTTCACCTGGGAAGGGCTGCATAAGTCTTTCCAGCACAATGTCCTTAAAACACCACCTAAACAAAGGAGAACTAGATTAAAGATAATTCCAGAGCCCCAAAAGTTGATGAAGTTCTTTTACAGGGTCTGGTCTGCTGGGAGAATTGCAAGGTTTGATAACTGAGAGCACTTTAAATCCTCAGACACATGTTATCAGGCACTGCCGTACCTACAGCAGTCACAGAAGAGAAGGAAACCAGGCAATTCTCCCTTCAAAATGCTGGACACAGTTTGTCAGCCAAAGGCAGCTGCAAGGATTGCTCTGCCAAATAGAAGAGGCAATGTGGAAGATGCCAACACCTGAGAACCAGAAGGGTAAACAGATTCTCCCTGGTGAAAGCTCTGCAGATTTCTGGCTTCACATCTTCAAAGTGGATCCAGTCATGTAAACACTCAAATTTCTGTAGTATTAACTACAGATTATGCCTTGTGTGCCTGAAAAGACAACCGAGACCATAGCCTGAGCAGGAAATTCACTAGTATATTATTTCTCTTCCCTGCTTCCTGCAGCTGAGAAAAACAGGGTTGGATCAGAACAAACACTACATTACTATCACAAAAGTGATATAAAATAGCTTGTGAAATCCAGAAATGTAGACATGTAGGAATGAACAGCGAATCAGGAAGTGTTCAATGAAGCTTATCTGTCCTGAACCTCAAGAGATGTAGGAGCAGAGGCTACCATGTGTATTTCTGGATAATAAACAAAGTCTCCAGACCAGTGTCTGCGCAGTGGATGTGACCATACGGAGCAGAAAGGAAAACCTTGAATTAGCAGTGGTTTAGAGTTACTGGTAGGTTCTACCAACACACAGATTATTTCTTATTATTTAAGGAATTATAGAAGAAACACCCCTTTACTAGTCTAGTTGTATTACTGACTACACCAGGATGTTTGGAACACAGGCATCTTTCACAACACATTGTGCTTATGTCAGTTAAAAGAGGTACTTGGATGAAAAACTGGAATGACTGTAATTGTGATGGACAATCATAACTATATGGTGTAAGTGCAACCTGTTTTGAGGGAGGCTAGTCTCAGTGCTAACCAGAAACTGTGACTACTTTTAACGTTCTTTCATTTTTATATATTTATTTACAAAGAAGTAAAATTTAAAAGTCAAACAAACAAAAACAAAAAAAAAGCATAACATCCAAACATAAAATAGAGCTAATCATTTTAGATAGAACAAGGGGGGCTTTTTTGCACTTCACCCAGCTGGAAAGCTGATGATTTGCCCAGGTCTGGAAAAGTAACACATTTGGTGTGAAACAGAAACCCCAGTGTCTGCCTAGTTCCATTTGTTTATTTCAGAGTAGCATTACTAAACGTTCAACAACACTAACAGTCCCATGCAAACCACAATGTAACTTCAAATTGCTTTGGGAACCATTTATCCCTAAAGGCTGTACCTCAGCCTGGGCTGCACCTGCACGAAAAGGTCACCTGCTGGCCGTAGGGCATGTTTCCACATGCCTGTGCTTCTGGCTAAGAGAAGCCAGCCCAGAGGTCCAAGGTAGCTTGCTCCCAGGGAAGACACCATGGCAACACACTAAATCTGGAAGGAGCAAGCAGAGAGATATGTGTCTTTAGCTAAAAGCTGCTGTCTCACCTACCCCCAGCTGGTTCCAGGAAAACAGCAATGCAGGCTCTCAGCTGACCTTTTTCTCATTCATACACTTCAATGTAAATGCAGCAGGGTCACAGTCTCTCTGCCTTGCCAGCTGCATCTTGGTGTCCATTCCACACTGGAGTCTGGACTGTTCGAGTTCTGGAAAAAGCCCTGTGCAAGTCAGTAGTGGTGAATGACTTCTGGTCGTTGTGGCATGACTAGCAGACAGCAGAATACAAGGAGAGCAGCAGCTAAGCAGTGTGCCACAGCCACTGTCCTATTAAGAAAATGAGAAGAAGCCACTCTCTGAGGGCACTGAAGGACACACAAGCTCAGAAGAAGTGAGTAGATGTCACCACTGGTCATGGACCTTACTGAAGGCTCTCACAGCAGGTGCAGAGGAGGGGGTAGGTCTGTACAGCAGGGGATAGGCAGACAGAAAGGTCATTCTGACCTCTCTGTTAAAGCTCTTCTCTTTGATCAGCTCAGCCATCTTAGATGGTTTCACTCTTTCTATCTAGCTACTGGTCTGGATTTTGGGAGAACAGGGAGACATTTGAAAGGTTGCATGGTGTGTCCTGAGAGGAGGAGATTTTTTGGAGTTCCGTACATCTTAAATGCATTCACCTGTTTAGGCATGCATCAAAAATGAGCATAACAAGTAAAGCCTTCAGATCAGCTGAATACTTCTGTGTCTGCTGCAAACTGAACTGGAACTGTAGAAATGCTGCAAGCAGTCTATGGCGTTGCCATATTAATTTTTCCCCATTATAGAACCTGTCTCAACAGTGTTCTCTGGCTGACTAGCTGGCTCTCTGCAAACATCTTAAACCCAGGCTAACTGGACTGCAAGTCTAGGTTTGCAGTTGGCTGGTTTTGTCAAAATACCAGGACCTATTGCCTTAATCTTAGGTACAGTAGTCATGTGATTTAGTCATGTTTAATGTACAACAAATACAGAAGTGTTTCCAGTAGCTGCACAAAAAGAGCAAAATCAAAGTGGCCTTTTATTTTGGCCACTGTCCCTCATGCACAAAAGTGAGCTTTCAGCAGTCTGTGCAGCATTTTATGAGCTTGCCTGCTTTGCAGACAGGTGCCTCTCTCCTTTCACTCAGAAGCATAATTATAGCCAAAAGACAATATTCAAATCCTTATGACTGCCATGCGTGGCGGCTTTTGGATGTGAACTGCATGGAAAGCAACATTAGAGGATGTTAAGATTTCTGGATTTTCTGCCATGAAGACGTGGGCAGAAACACCCGGGAAGCTGATGGAAAGGGCGTGATTTGAGGAAGGTCAAAGATAAGACAAGACAGTATGCAAACAAACAACAGTTTATTTGGGATCCCTCACAGGCCTTTGAGTCCTGAATTACATCCTGTAGTGCACACTTTCTTTGCTCCTGAGTCGAGGTGGGTAGTAATTAGTAGTTCCCCATTGCACAATATATTTTTAAGATTGTAAACCCCACCCTATCTTCTTTTGCACTGAGATCAAGTTAAAATTTTTGTGTGTAGGTTTAATGGTAGGATCGTTAATAGGAGTGAACAGGCACTAATGTGCAATTCCCACATGTTTCTTGCACATTCTTTACAAATGTCCCTTACAGTCACTTCCTTTGTGGCCTGCTGAGTATGTATTTATATAAAGTGGAAAAACTCCAGGAATGTACTTGTTTTATAGAGCTTCAGTTTCTGATAAACTGTCACTTCCTAGGAAAAGAGAAAAAATCAGCTTTTATTTGGAAAATTGCCCAAACTCTTCTGAATGTGTCAGAAATGCAATCAATGAAAGGAAGAATAGGAACAGATAATGTCTTTGACTTGTTCTCTCCAAACTTCCTCTGAGCTTGAATGAAAATGTAATATTCACCGTCAGAAAAGGAGAGAGATCATTGCCTTCTACTTATTCACAAGACAGACATAGGAGGTTTTTTTCTGCAAGCCTCCGCAACTTTATGATTCACTCACCGGTTGTGGTTATGTCAGAGCATGTTGGAATCAGCTGCCTAAAAGCCAAACCAGCCAATTAGCTAATAAAAGATGCAGCTTACAAATTGCTGTCTAATGCCAGAAAGCAACTCAGATGAATGATCGGTTCACGGGCATGTATTGAAACTACTGCTACTCCTGAACGAGTGTTCACCAATCACAGCTACTGGCTGGTGGGCTGGATGGTCACAGACATCGGGATATTGCTTTATAAGTCTGGCAACATGCATGCAACTGCCTGGTGTGCTCCTGCATGCATGTGTTCTTTGATGTGTCCCACAACGAAGTCTGCATGTCAAGACAGACATTTAGAAAAAACATGGAGGGGACAGTGTTGAAGATTAGACTTGCAGATCTCATAGTACAAGGTTCCACTCTAGTCACGTTAAAACATCTGCTTAGACCAGCTCACACAGTAACTGTAGCATCTTAGAGAGAGGAATAACGAGTATGCAATCAGATAACAGTTTTGGAGCCTGATCATCATCTCTGTCAATTACAGCAGTCACTTTCTATGATGCTGCCTTGTCATTTCGACAGTGATTATACATTTACATGATATATTGCAGATATTATGCTTCAGTTGTTTACAAATGCATCTTACACTTTCACTATAAGAGTAGGATGTTTTAAGTAAGGAAAACACTTCTCATAATCGTTCTGCCTAAGTCAGTCATGCAAAGACTACAAGAGTTGCAGCTGAGACAATCATCTTCTGCCACAACTGCGTGACATGATCAACCCTAACAAAATGAGGTCATTCTGGAGCTTTTCAGTCATTGCCCAAAGTCATTGTGTTGGATTGTTCAAATAACAATGCTTATAGCAGAACACTTTTCTCCAAGTGAGCAAGTTGTTTTTAAATAAATGGTTAACATTATAAACTTGTAAAAGCTGTGGTTTTTAAATACAGCAAGCTATAAACATCAGTTGTCTGAACACTTTATAGAGGTCCTGTGTGCAATGTTTATGTTTATAAACAAATTTGTTGATGATGCTATCTATATATCAACTGTTCAGTATTTCACAATGATCTAAGACAATGCAAGACTTCTTTACAGAGAACTTAAGAAAGCTGTAGAATCATCATAATGAATGAGGCTTTTAGAAGTCTTTGTTCAATAACTACTTGCAGGATTATTATGTATATTAACGGTAAATATTTCTGTATAACCTCATAATTCAGTTTGTTTGGAATGGAGATTAAATAATATGAAGGATACGTATTTCAGTTGTCAATAATTATTACAGTGTAAATATCCTCCGAATTCTAGTTATAATGGACTTCCACAGATCAGATTCTAGACTGATTTAAAGAACGTAGTCAAAATTTCTTAGTGACTAAGTATCCTTTATTGGCAGCACTGGATGCACGGGGGATCCTTCCACCTAACGTGCATGTCCAAAGTAACTAACTATCTTATATTTATACTATAAAACAATGACTATTCAATTAACGCCTATACATAGTCATTACCTAAACCCGCCTACTCTCGCTTCATATGTTAATTAGCTTATGAGTCTTTTGTGCTTGCGCAAATTCTTCCAAGAATTGTGGGCAAGGGTCCTCGGGACGTGGGCCTCGTCCTTGGGAGGAAGGCCGTAGGTCTTCCTCAAGGTGTACTTTTCACCTTTTGCCAGAAAATGCTGAGCTGGCTGAGTTGGCTGTTTTCCAAACCTGTAGAACCAGTTTCAACCAATTCTCGCTTCATCTGTCTTTCCCCCCACTGGGGTGTTTTAGCTTAAGTTTGAACGTAACAGAAGGACAACAGATAACAGGATGTTAGCTTAGGTTTCAACAAAAGGTAGACGTATAACAGGATGTCGACAGACACAGAAGGTCTACGGATTAACAGGATAGCATTACAAGATGTTGACAAACACAATACACATTGAAGATGTCATTATTCTATCCCACAGTGAATTCATACAATATCAAGACCATGCCAGCTAATTTAAAGTAAATACAATAAATGATTGAGGTAATTTTCCATACATTTTTTAGAAAGCCCTTTATTACTTTTTCTGCATTTGTTGTCTCTCTGATACCAAAGCAGGAATCTTATACCGGTGATAACTTCAGACAGAGTTACATGTAGATATAGTGTCAGATCTACTTCAGGTATTAGAATTAGAATCAGAGGCTTTAGACATTGTTCTAGTAATGATGTATTGGAGATGGTTTTAGTAACTAGATGATAAACATTGCCCTGAGAAATGCACATAACTCTGGACCAGTTATCTTTTTGGTGGTAACTTTCAGTCTCAAAATTTGACACCACAACCGCTCAGCAAGCAATTATAGCTTCCATATAAAAATTCTGAATTAAATATTTATTAACTAAGTGGTAAAAGACACTTCAGACCACTTTGCCTTAGAATTTTTACATACTTTTCACTGTTTTCCATCAGCACAGCTGAACGGCAACAGTGGAACCAGGCAGGAAGGAAAATAAACCCTGCATGAAAGAAGAATCTATTAAACCTACTGGGAATCTACATCACCAGTGAAAGAAATCTATCCATACAGACTTAACACCAAACTCTACTGGTTTTTCCCATGTAGCACTATTTGCATGATACCATTTAACTAGCAGCAGTCAGAAGTCAGAATGAAACAGTTCTCATTTCTGGACTCCAGAACACTAATAGTTCATTCAGTTCCTCTACACTTGTTACAACTAAAATATTTGCACATAAAGGAAGCTTCTGGTTAACCAGGAAGTTCAATGCTGGTGGTCTTACCAGTATTCAGTCTTATTTGCCCTGGCATTTTTCTGCACATGGTAAAGACTATGACTACAAAACCTGGCATCAGCATTGTTACTATTGCTAGCCAAAGTACTCCCAAAGAGCTATGATGGGGCGAAAGGGCTTATTAATATATTACTGCCCCTCTTCTGGCTCTATTTATTCATTCAGAGATACTCAGCAGAATATAGCCAACAGAAAAGCACAGCTATTTAGCAGCTAGTACAGTAAAGGCACACAGAAGGAAACACACTGTTCCTTCTAGTCCCTCTAACCCTAAAAATAACCATGAAGTGAAGAATTACAGAATCACATTGAAGAGTTTCAGAGTAATACAACAATGGCAGTATGGTTGTCATGGATGGCATGAGTTTACCGGGCAATGTCGAGAGGAACTTGCTTACCACAGCACCACTCTATCTGCTTGAATATGGTTGCACAAGTATTTTATGTTCTTTCCAGGGAAAATGCTTTTTAAGATTACTTCAGATTTCTAAATGTTTGTTTGCCAAACATAATTTCATATAGCTTTGCATTTTATATCAACAGATATAGTAGCAACAAATTGTTTCAAAGAAATATTTTCTTCCAGTATTGTTTTCCTGTCTTGTTGAGAGCTTATTGCCACCTTCTCTTTGGTCAGTTGTACAGCTGCTTTTAGCTCCACACAGAGATTCTGCATGTAAGGTACAAAGAACTTTAAAGTATAAAGCAATTATATGATGACTCAGCACACATGAAAGACAGCTGGGATTTGACAGGCAAATAGTGCCCATTTCCTCACCAGCCTCATAAGACCCCTAAAGGGGTTTTGGCTGGTTAAGCAGGAACCAGTCAGGGAAAAGATGTTGAACCACCACCACCTCCACCAGCAACAGCAAAAAAGAAAATGAAAGGAAATAGCCTATGCAACTGACAGACCACACATTTCAGACTAATGGAAGGAAATGCATTTTGTTAGTGCATAATTAACTTGTGAAGCTGACTGCCAGGAAACACATTACTGAGGTGAGCAGCTTTGTAGCACTCAAAGGCATTGATTTCCTTGGGCTGTAAGAACACTTACGATCATTCTGAATATGATAAAGGGAGCAAGCTGTTATCTTTTTGTCCATAATCAAATCAGATTTGATGAAACAGAACATTTTTTATGCACTCTCACATTTGTCCAGTAAGATGGGTTTTACACTCTTCTGGTGCAGCTGATAGTGCCCAGGTTTGGGAACGTCACTGAGCTGGTTGGATCACTGCCATTACTTTCTGTGTTCCCAGGTTATGTAGCAGACAAAATGTTTGGCTTAGAAAGCTTTTACCTATTTTAAGAAAACAGATTATTCTAGAGCAAATTTAAACTGATTTCCAAAGCATATCCAAGCACCTTTTCTTCTGCAGTTTTATATTTTTCACCTCAAAAGAGATCAGCCTGTTAGGTATTACAAGCAGGTAAACTAGGAATTCTAGTGATAGTGACTAAATACTTGTTTGTTAAATGTTTTTCCAATGGGCAAAATGCATTGGTGGGTTTTTTTTAAATAATCAAATATGGTAATTAGAATATGAATTATTAAATATTACCTAAGTATATGATCACCAATTACATTGTGAAAAATGAAAGTTACTACTGTCACTTTGAAGAATCTGTCCCCCAGAACCATTTTTTTTACTGGGAAATTTGCTTCAAGTTTGTCTCTGGGATGCTTGTTCATCAAGAAGATGCTTCACTGTGTTACTTCATTGCATAAAATACCTACTCAAATATGCATGCTTCTAGGAGTGTTCTATTTTCACTTCAAAAACTGAAACATCTAGGACCCATCCTCAGCTTGGATAAATTGTTTAGCTCCAGAAAAGTTATTGGAATCATGCCGCTGGTGTAGAGCATTTTGTTTCCAAACGTTTTTTTGTTCCCCTCTGTGCTTCCTTCACATGTATTCAAACAAGGAGGGACCGCTATTTCACCTCGTTTAACCTCCATGGTAAAACAGTTACATCACGCTGGCAGCATCTGCTCCAGGACCCACCAGTAGCACGCTTCTATAAATGCTACATTCTCATAGGCCAAAGTAGTTAAAAAATCCAGCTGAACAAAGAAACAGGGAAAGCCACAGATGATGGGACGTTTAATATGTGTGCATTACGTGGAAAAAAAGGAAAGCTGCTGGTAAAGAATATAAAGCAGAAGGTGGTAACTGGAGAAAGGTTAATGTGAAATGTATCGAAAGAAGCAAAAGACAGAAGGAGAGGTCTACTGGCAGCAGGTAAGGAGTTTCACACTTACAAAGCAGTATTAATAAAATGTGTTAAAGTGCCAGATGATTCATCCCAAAACATTTGTCTATGAGTCCAGGCAAAATAGTTCAAGCTGATCCTCAACAAATATGAAGCATCAGGAAATACACCAAAGCAACTTCTAGTGGGCTGAAATAGATAGTACAACAACAGGTGCTGCGGGCTTGAGTAGCCAAGTGAGGAGGTCAGCTTCAGCTTTTAAGTGTTTCTCAAGACTGACATTTGACCCTGCTGTCAGCAATGCTCAGTCCTTGTGCAAGGTCTTGCAGGGAATGCTGTGGTCCTCACTCAGCTCACGAGCACTGCAGTCAGACAAGGGAAATGGCACAACAGCAGTTCAGAACCGCTGAGTGCCTAATGGTCATAGAAAATGCTTCTCAGTGGGACATGGTTTGAAAAAAAACAAACTTGGTGGAAATTGAATACTTCTCAAAACAAACCAGCCAGAAATTTCTGAGGTCAGTAGAGGGATTGTTTTGACGTTGAGTTTTGAAAGAGGTGGAGGCAACCTG
Source organism: Falco punctatus (assembly GCF_963210335.1). Taxonomy (NCBI): domain Eukaryota; kingdom Metazoa; phylum Chordata; class Aves; order Falconiformes; family Falconidae; genus Falco; species Falco punctatus. The sequence goes on from NC_137586.1 coordinate 73,021,389, forward strand.
GAAAACAGCAGGGGGGGAAGCTCTGGTCAGGGCACATGGGTCTGAGCTCTGCGGAGATAAGAGTGGAAACGCGAGTTCCAGTGAATCCAGAGAAGTCTCTTCTGGTTCAGCTTTCAACTAGAACTAGTTTAAAAGCAAGCAATAAATGTATTTTAGGCTCTGCTGTACTTCTCCAGCAGTAAGATAAGAAATGATGCGCGGTTGTTAATTCATGGACTGTTTATCTTGTTTACCCTCCAACAAAATAATTGCTGCTTGATTACAACCACAAAAAGGTTTTACCAGGCAGTCATACAGCAGATGTTATTTTCTCTCTGAGCAACTCTCACAGGGCTGATGTGCACATCTCATAAATCAAATCATAGTGTACCAGGCTGAAGTTCACATCCATCTAGTCAGCGGCTTTTAGCTGTTGTAAGCCCATCATAGACTCTTTCCTTTTGGGGATCACTTAGTTTCACTATCATTTGTACAGAACACACTCAAACTAGGCAGATTTGTCTGGAGATAACAAACACGCTGGGCCAGATCTTCAGCTGAAATCCATGAAAGTCTGCAAATTTAGTGTGGATTGAAAGGCTGTTTTTTTGCTGGTGACAACCTGCCTTCCTTTCTTTTATTGCAAGAGGCATAGCAAAGTCTTCCTCCACACCTGTCACACACATATATGCATGCATCAAGAACAGCATTATGTGCAGATAAGATAACAAATAATCCCAGGTCTGACACCTGATATTTAAAATTTATTTTCCTTTCTAATGGTAAAACATTTTGGAAAATACAAATGGTACTTGTTTAACAGAAAAGTGGCATAAGGTCCTTCCAATGAAACCTCTTCAGAAGAGTCAACTGTTTAGACTTCCAAAAACTTACAGGTAGCTTTTTTGCCAGTTTTGTTTGGCTAGAATAAAAATTGATGGTGATCTATAGCTCAGGACCACATTTTCTACAGAGCATTGATAGTACAGCCATTTGCTATCACATTCAATAAAGAAATAAGACTAGTCAAACATGTTTTTAAACTGAATAAGCTACAAATTAAAATGACCTAATTAATAGCAAAACAAGTTCCAGTAATCAAAATAATGCTACAGGAACTGAAATAGGGAAGGAGGGCTCTGGAGATGTTTTATTTTCTCTTCCATACAGCTTTCCAGCTCATACAATGGGGCAGCTGTGTGCCAATACACAGTGTCATGCGGAAGCTGGGGCACGTCGCAGTGCAGGTGCTGCTGTCAGTAGAAGTGTCCACATCACACAGGGGTTTGTTTCTCAGGTTCCTCACCCCCTTGTGTACCCCAGAGAAAGTTTAGCCTGGGCAGGTCCAAAAGTGACACTAAGGGACTGGGTGGCAGACACTAGTGCAGGGCTCTGCAAGCCACATTGTCTACTGTCCCATCTCCAGCTGCATGGACCAATGAAATTGCTTCTCTGTGCCCCTGGGCATGCCTCTGCTGTGCAAGAGAGCAAGTCAAAGGAGAGAAGATGAGAAAGAGGACAAAACTTTCTGCCTGGACCATGAAATATGTATTTGTGGGTGAGTTCACTGTGGCATGCAACTGGAAATGCACAGAGAGATGTTTCCCCTCCCACTGCACTTCCTGGAAAGATTAATCTTTGTGTGATCTGGCTAAGGATGTTTTTATAAGCCTCTTAGTTAATATGCTGCTATGCAATAGCCACAGTCGCAGTTTGGCATCTCTGAGCAGTTGTTTCCTTCCACCACATTTCAGGAAGCTTGTACTGCTTGACTTACTCAGCTGGAGAGGAGTGGGCAGGCAAGGGTAACACGTTTCACCTGTAGAAAGAAGTGAGAGCTCAGGGATACAAGCACAGTCTGACTTATCCAAAGCAGCCATCAGAGTGTCCTGTCAGAGACACCAGCTACCATAACAAAGTCTTGCAGCAGAACGTGTCAGCTAGTAACAGAGTATGGAGGGTAGATGCCAGCTTCCACTTCACTAATTCCTTTCCACACCAAAAACAGTCCAGAAATTTCTGAAGCTTATAGCAGTGCTGAACAGGGTGATCTATCCTGTACACTAACCCATGCAGGCTGACTTGGATCAGTGAGGAGATAATTTCACAAATTTTGCCTAGTGGTCAGCTTCTGCAAGGCTTATTCTCAGCAGCAACCTCTCTGGAATGAGTAGGCTCATTAACAGTGCTATGTGTATATGAGTCACTTGATCCAGTCCTCGTTGTTCTTTGCTAAAACACAAAATATCCACAAGAGCTCTGAATCTTCGTGATGTGGTCATATGGCCAGAAAATGAATCTCTGTGTATGTATACATAAACAATGGTAGTACTAACTCATTTACATAACTCAATATACATTCACTTATATAACTCAATATAAATTGCATTGATTCTTAAAGTTAATTACATTATATGGTGTACTCAACACTTCCCATCCCTTCCTTAAAAATAATTAATAATATTTCTTCTTTAATTTTGAAAATAACACCCTATAATTTTTCCTTGTGTCTGTGATGTTCTGCAATGTTTGCATATATGAAAGCCTACTATGAAATAAAAACATTTTCTATATGAAATACTGTTATTTCATCACTTCTGGTAATTTCTTCCATATGCCGGGTCCCAAAAGACAAAAGCTTTCCACCCTCAAATTGCATGCAGTCTGGCTGGCATGTGTGAAACACAAGCATTTGGGGAGAGAAGTTAGGATAACTGTGCACTCTGAGAACACTTCTCCAGTTACATCAGTTGCAAACTGTTGGCATCTCTTTTCTCTGCTTGGCCTGCAGACCTGACACTGCTTAAACTAGCCTAGACATCCTGGCTTACAGTGATGGCTCTTCTCAGCAAGTGCTTGGAAGCTGACATTTAGGAATAAAGACTGAGGTGGGCATTTGCTGACCCTTTTGACCCTATCAGAATCTACTGATATTCTGATAATATGCATTTTAACCACTCTTTGATCTGGAAATCTTGCCTGCATCTTTGAAAATTAGATTAAATTTCACTGAAATTTCCAAGCACTATACTTTAGAGGTTTGTGTACCAGCATGGAAAACCGAGTAAGAACAAAAGGAGAGAGGTGTGTTGAAATTGGCACCATAACACGTTAGTGGAGTGCCAGACAGAGCAGAGGGTAACAAGCAGGTCAATGGAAAGAAGCAAAGATATAGAAGCATAGAATCATTTAGGTTGGAAAAGACCCTTAAGATCATCAAGTCCAACTGTTAACCCAGGACTGCTAAGTCCATCACTAAACCATGTTGCCAAGTACCACATCTATGTGTTTTTTGAATGCCACCAGGGATGATGATTCCATCACCTCCCTGGGCAGCCTGTTCCAATGCTTCACCACCCTTTCAGTGAAGAAATTTTTCCTAGTACCCAATCTAAACCTCCCCTGGTGCAACCTAAGGCTGTTCCCTCCTGTCCTGTCACTTGTGGCCTGGGAGAAGAGATGGACTCCCACCTGCCTATAGCCTCCTGTCAGATAGTTGGAGAGAATGATAGGGTCTCCCCTGAGTATCCTCCAGGCTAAAAGACCCCAGTTCCTTCAGCCACTCCTCATAAGACTCATACTCCAGACTCTTCACCAGCTTCATTTCCCAGCTCTGGACATGCTCCAGCCCTTCAATGTCCCTCTTGCAGTGAGGGGCCCAAACCTGAACACAGGATTCAAGGTGCAGCCTCACCGTGCCCAGTGCAAGGGGATGGTCACTGCCCTGGTCCTGCTGGCCACCCTGCTGGGGACACCAGCCAGGGTGCTGCTGGCCGCCTGGGCCCCCTGGGCACACTGCTGGCTCATATTCTGCTATCTGTCAACCAGCACCCCCAGTGCCTTTCCCACCAGAAATACTGTCATGAAGAAGTCAAAGGAAAAAAATAAGATGAGAGCTAATGAAATTATTAAAAACACTAACCATGACACAGTTGGAAAATTGGTGGGCATTCATCTCCTGTGTGAAATAAAAATGTATATGTGAAGGAAGTCAACGCAGATAAACACAAGGACATGGATGGGAAGTTCTTTGTGTATGGTGAGGGAAAGGATACTGCCTCTGAAAGCGTGTGGCTGGAGCAAGATGTAGGTATCATTCAAGATGAGGAGAGGTCAAGGATGACTGAGGTCACAGTTCTGAATAATGAGTGGCCCATGCTGCTGGTGGTCATGGTTTGGGAGATGAAGGCAGGTTTGGGAAGTATGGTTTCAGAAGGATTTGGTTTTGACCATACTGAGCAATGTGGTAACACACAAGGGATTCCTGTAGAGATGGCTGACACAGAGGGTTGGATATACAGTGACAGAACTTACAAAGAACCATAGGCCCATCAGTGTCTGTAAGAGAAGTGAAAACTGAAACCAGGTTAACATCTCTGTTTAGGAACAACTCCAGGCTGTATAAAAAGGAGAAAGAAAAAAAACGACAGACCTCTGTGGAAAATCAGACAGGAGAGGAATACCTAATGAAAAATACACTAATGGTGATGTGTTGTCATTTCTTGGAACAAACACCAGGTTTTCTTCCTTCAATGGGGTGAATATTTGACAGACTGCACTAGTTTAATTGCATAAGAATAGTAATTATCAATTAAGTAATCTTAATAGGCTAATTAAATCTTCATTTTTCCTGGTTCACTGGTTTTCAGGCAATAATTTCCTAATCAATATTTATTTGACCAGTATTCCCAACCGAATCCAGCTGTGGCAATTTACAGTCACTTCAAGTAACCAAAAATCAAATAGAAAATCCTAGTCTAGTAATTTTAAATTACTGTGTAACTTATTCTCCTCTTTGGGAATTCATTTGCAGTACTTTATACTCTGCTACTAAAATGTGCTTAGAAATATTTCATACGAAGGCTAAACAAAACAACATCCTAAACTCGGGCCATTTATTGTGACAGTCTGACAACTTGTTGTGACAGGCATAACAGACTGGGTAGCAAAAGCTGAGCAGTACAGGCTGGCTGGCTGACTGACTTCTGTATCAGCAAAGGATACTCTTGCTTGCTTACATTTTCAAGAGCGATCAGAACTAGCAAGACCATTTCCAAAGCAATTAAAATTTTGTAAAAGCTGCAGTGTAAGCAGTGCTGCACTCTTGGGGGAGGAGGCAAAGCCATAGTCTATAACCCATAGAAAGCCACAGAGGATAAGTGAACTTCATCCATTACATGCATGAAATTTGGTATGAGAATATCTTCCTGACTTGGTCCAGGCAGTTAGGTAGCTTTGGTTGGGGCTGGGCTGGAGACAGTGCCAATGAATCCCTGTTAAAGTTATGGTTTCCCAGCCTCCTCTCCTGAAGGCAGGCTACCAGGGCTTGGCTAAGAAATCAACCTGCCTTTCTCCTTCCCTGTGCTGTGAGGCACAGATTTGGAAGCCCTCATGTATATCTCCCATCTCGTCTTATGAATGGGAATGGCCTTCTTGTTTCCCCATTCCTTATCCTAGCTCAGCAGCTATTCAGAAGGCAGCGCATCAGCATCTCTCCTGTATGCCAGGCCAAGTCCTAACTGCTCCCAGTGTAGGTTTAGATAGGCAGAGATAGGAAAAACAGTGTTAGTACTAGATATGTATCCCTTTGGCAAAAGAAGAGATGCTGTCTGCATCACTGCACAGCCAAACTGCTCAGATAGATGGAGAATCTGCAAAAAAAAAAAAAAAAATAAATCACTGTTTTGCTTAAATGTATGAAAAAGAACCAAACTTGGAAGCTTCTTGCTGGGCAACAGAATAGCCAGTTTTTGGCCGGCTCTGTTCGTGACTTCAGCACCATCAAAAGCCAAATCACCTGCCAGTCACTAGTCCGTGACCATGAAGACCTCAGTCACAACTCAAAATACTCCTACAAAGGCTCGGAAGTCAGCATACCGGTACAGTTAGAGGTGCACAGAGTGTATCTGAGAGCCATCTACAATTTCCCAGACTAGCTAATTTGTCAGAATTCACTAGCCATGTACCCAGACTGCACACATAGGAACCACAGATGGACTCAGACTGCAAAACTGTGGAAGCAAGGACCTCAAAGCTCTCCTGGAGATAAAGCACTCAGGACTCAGGTCTGTTTCTAGTTTGCCTGAAAGAAAAACACAGGCAAACAGAGTAAAGACTAATACAGATGGTTATAAAATGCAGCTATTATAAATCCAAAGTGTGCAACACCTCTTAAAATGCTAGTGTCCAATAAGCACTATATTTGTACATGCAAGAATCATTTAATCAGATGGAAACCTGTTGAAGATGGATCAGTTAGTCATGCAGAGGCTGTACTGGGACCAGGAAACATGAGAAGACTTAAGAGAAGAAGATGGAAACGAAAACTACATATAAAGGTAGTCATGCATATATGTCTATGCCCATGCAGCAGAAGGAGGTGCAAAGATAGAGGAGACCCATTTTTACCTTGTGTAGCACAAATGTCAAAGAAGATACTGAAAAAAAAATATCCTACAAAAAAGTGAAAATCTACATGATTTAAAGTAAAAGGCCTTTCAAGTTTCCTCTTCAAAGCATATGTAAGTTTAAAATAAATATGACAGCAAGAAGTCATGAAATGCTATGAAAAGGTGCAGTAGAAGGATTTAGGGTTCTCTGCACTTGTTTGGGTTTTTTTTTTCTGCACCCCAAATCTAGGCAGAAACCTAGCCCAGGCAGGCAAAGGGAAAGGGAAAATAATGTCTGACTAGTGCACTTTTCAGAGTCTTTAGACAACATAAGTTTTTGGATGAGCTTGAAACACTGATGGCAAGTATTGGTACTGCTAACCGTGCACAGGGCATTGCTGTCTCTTATCTGTGCCCCAGGGAAGTTGAGGGCACACTCAATACTTCCACCTTGCTCAAAAGCTCTCTTAAGCCCCTTTGAATCAGTAGCTGTGATTCAACCGTGATCTTTTCTCACTAACATGGCAGGGGAGGAAGAGGTCTGGGATCAAGATGCTAGAAGAGCTTTGACAGAGGAAAATGTATAAAAAAAGATAATTTCTGAGGTCTCCAAAAAGTGCTGAAATGAAACAAGGATTCCTAATCTTCCCATAAGAGCCCACTCCTTCTGAATTACAGCCTATCTAGAATCACCCTAACTCAGGTCTTAGGAAAATTCTATTTTTAATTGGACTTTAAAGGAAATATCCTAAACATCTTTAGAATTTTTGTTTTTATTCCCTTGTATTAAGCTATTCACAAATTATATATCAACAGAAATGCTGTTCTACAGGATTTCACAAAACTGTAGAAATAAATCACTAATAAATCCTACAGATTTTCAGTAGAAAGTTTTACGTCTGATCTGATTTTGTACATGCAAATGTCCACTTAAGTGACACTCAGTGAAAATTCACTGAAGTAGCAGCATCACAAAAAATTGATGATATTAGGCCTACAAATCATATTGCTGTCCTAATATCCTGTTATCATATAATTGTAATAGAATCATAGAATGGTTTGGGTTGGAAGGGACTTTAAATATCATCCAGTTCCAGCCCCCCTGCCATGGGCAGGGACACCTTCCAGTAAACCAGTTTGCTCAAAGCCCCATCCAGCCTGGCCTTGAACACTGCCAGGGATGGGGCATCCACAACTCTGGACAACCTATTCCAGTGTCTCACCACACTCACAGGAAAGCATTTCTTCCCAAATGCCAATCTAGATCTACCCTCCTTTAGTTTAAAACCATTACTCCTTGTCCTATTTCTACAGACCCTACTAAAAAATCTGTTCCCATCTTTCTTGTAGACCCCCTTTAAGTACTGTAGGGCTGCTATAAGGTCTCCCTGGAACCTTTTCTTCTCCAGGCTGAACCACCTAACTCTCTCAGTCTGTCCTTATTGTAGAGGTGCTCCAGCCCTCTGATCATCTTTTTGGCCTTCCTCTGGACTTGTTCCAACACACACATATCCTTCTTATGTCGGAAGCCCCAGAGCTGAATGCAGTACTCCAAGTGGGGTCTCACAAGAGAGGGAGAATCACCTCCCTCAACTTGCTGGCCAAGCTGCTTTTGATGCAGCCCAGGACATGGCTGGCTTTCTGGGTTGCAACCCCACATTGCTGGGCCATGTTGAACTTTTCATCCACCAGCACCGCCAAGTCCTTCTCCTCAGAGCTGCTCTCAAACCATTCTCTGCCCAGCCCGTATTTGTGCTTGGCGTTGCCCTGGCCCACATGCAGCACCTTGCACTTCCTTTGTTGAGCTTCATGAGGCTTGCATGGGCCCACCTCTCAAGGTCCCTCTGGATGGATCCTTTCTTTCCAGGATGTCAACCGTAGCACGCAGCTTGGTGGTGTCAGCAAACTTGATTGATGGTGCACTCAATCCCAAGGTCCATGTCACCAAAGGTGTTGAACAGCACCAGCCCCAGTATGGAATCCTGAGAAATGCCATTTGTCACTGGTCTTCACTTGGACATCAGGCTGTTGACTGCAACTCTTTGTGTGTGACCATCCAGCCAATTCCTTATCCACCAAGTGGTCCAACCATCAAATCCATGTTTCTCCAATTTAGACACAAGGATGTTGCACAAGACAGTGTCAAAAGCTTTGCATGAGTCCAGGTAGATGATGTCAGTTGTTCTTCCCTCATCTGTCAATCCCATCATAGAAAGCCACCAAATTTGTCAGGCATGACTTGCCCTTAGTGAAGTCATCTGGCTGTCACCAATCACCTCCTTCTTTTCCATGTACCTTAGCATTGTTTCCAGGAGGACCTGGCTCCACAATCTTGTCAGGCACAGAGGTGAGAAGCCTGTAGTTTCCTCAGTCTTCTTTATTTCCCTTTTTAAAAATGGGAGCTATGTTTCCCCTTTTCCAGTCCATGGAAACTTCACCAGGCTACCATGACTTCTCAGCTGTGAGAACTTCTACTAGGAAGTTTTTGATCTGTTCTGTATCCCACATTTTCTGTAATAATTACCATGGAGGCAGGAAAGATGCAAGGCAGAGACAAAATCATTGCAGGTCTTCCACTTCAGCAGGTCTGCGGATGAAACCTAAATATTGTTTACATTAGTAATTTATAGACCCAGAATCAGACAACACGTGCTGGCCAAATATCAGTATATATCTTTTGTCCTTGCTCTCTTATTTTCCACCTTTAGAAAGTAGGATGCTGTGGGGTTCAACTCAAGATATGAATGCTGAAAGCATGTTTTGAGGACACAGGTGGATGCAAATTTACCTACCCAATTTTGATTTTTCTCTTTTCTTCTGAAATAAATGTGATTTCCTCAGATCTACAATATTTCTGGTATGTATAGAGGATGGAACTTTATGCACCCCCATAAGTTTATCACATTCTGTGAAAACAGTATATAATTAGACTGCAATCTATTTACATATGCATGCAGTAACTGGCACAGAACCACGTACAATAGGAGCAGTCTTCTGGACAGTACTGAAGAATGTTTTAATTTCAGCCTGATTTTGCCCAGTTAATGTCCCCTCAGGATGAATCTTTAACACCTCTGAGGACCCAAAGATCCAGCAATTGCTTTGGGCAACTTGTTCCAGTACTACACTACCAACATCAAAAAAATTGGCATCAGTATCTAATTGGGATTTCCCACATTGCAGCATGTGCCCATTACCTCTTCCTGACATTATCGACTTCCTAGAATGTCTGGCTCCCTCTTCTTATACTGCCCCACCAGGCATCTGCAGAGAGCAGTGAGGTCTCCCCTTACCCTTCTATTTCACAGGATGAACAAGCCCAACACCTTCCACCTCCCCTCATACATTCCAGGCTCCAGTCTTGACCATCAAAGGGACCCTCCACTGGTCTCGCTCTTGTACCTCAGGGTCTGTCCTGCGCCAGGAGCCCAGACCTGGACCCTGCACTCCTGGTGCGGTCTCACTGGTGCCCAGCAGCAAGGGCAGGATCAGTGCCTGGCCCTGTTGCTGCACCCGTGCTGGTGCAGACCTGGGTGTGGGTCTGCAACAGCTTTGCTGCCCAGGACCACTGCTGCTTTCCAGCAACATGCTGCCCCCAGGGCATTTCCATACAGTTCCTGCTGCTGGCCACTTGATTCCAGCATGTCTTGCTCTGATGGCGAGTCTGCCTTAGATGAAACCTTAGCTTTGGAAAATCCCATAGGGTTCCCCTCAGTCCATTGCTGTAGCCTCTTTAAGTCTCTCCCAATAACAGTGCTGTCCTCCAGGACACTAACCATTCCTCTCAACTAGTGCACCCCAATATCTTGCTGGGAGTACCCTCTGTCATTAAAGAGGCAGTGAGTAACTGCCTCCAATGAGACCAGCTAGCTCCCTCAGCACTCTTGGGTTCATCCCACCAGGTCCCACCAAACCTCTGTTTGTCTCACTGGCTTAAGTGCTCTCTAACTCAATCCTCTCCTTCCTGCCCTGCCTCACTCCCCCGACTGCTAGTTCACCTAGGGACCTGGGCACCCTAAGGGCAAACCTTACCAGCAAAAACAAACAGAAAAAAGGTATTGAGTACATCATCCTTTTCAATGCTCTTTGTCACTAGGTCCCCCACCCTGGTAAAAGATAGGACTAATGCTTTCCTCAGCCTTGCTTTTGCTGATGGTGTACTTACAGAAACCTCTTGCTGTCCTTCACCTTCCTTGCTAGTTTCAACTCCAGCTGAGTTCTGGCTTGCTGGACTCTGCTGCTCCATGTGCTCCCAACAGTCTTGTCCCCACTTCCATCTCCTGTGTATTTCCTTTTTGTGCTTAAGCTTGGGCAGGAGCTCCATGTTCTTGCAAGCTGGGCTTCTGCTGCATTTGCTTGACTTTCTGCATGTTTCAATGGGCTGCTTTTGTGCTCTGATGATCCTCGAAAATCAGCCAGCTGTCCTTAGTCCTTTTGCCCCCAGGGAAGTTTCCCACAGGATCCAGTCAAACCCCAAACAGGCTAAAATCTGATCTTCTGAAGTTCAGGGCTGTAATTCTGCTGTTTGACCTGCTCACACCTCTCAGGATTTTCAATGGCAAAATCTGATGGTCTCTGCAGGCAAGGATTTTCCCTTGACCTTCATGTCTACAACCAGTTCTTTCTTATCTGTGAGTAGCAGGTCCAACAGCGAATCTCTGCAATTTGGTTTGTTGATCTTCTGCATAAAGAAATTATCTTCAATAAATTCCAGATAACGTCTGGATAGATTATGCTCAGCTATATTGCCTTTCCAGCAGATAATGGGGTGATTCAAGTTACCTACAAACATCAAGGCTTGTGATAGTGATGAAGGTGGCTCCTTCTACCACCTTTTTCTGATCAGATCGGAGCAGGTATCCACGGCTACATCACTGGTGCTGTTCTGTCCTCTTACCATTACACACAGGCTCTCTGCTGTTTCAACACCTACCCCATGGTGAAGTCCAACGCATTCAAACCACCCCTTTACAGAAAGTGCACATGCTGACTGCCCTCGTGCCTTTCCTGCAGCACCTGTATCCTACCACTCCAGCTCTCTGCAGGTGTTGCTGTCATTCCACTGCAGTCAGAGCTCTGCCACTGCATACCCACCGGTAACGCCTCCCCCTGGGCTACCTGAATTCATGTGCAGCCATTTGAGATGAGCCATAAGATGCTCTGCTTTTGCTGGTCACGTTGTCATCTGGACATCTCTGCTCTATCCTGATGCTCTCATTTCTCTTGAGACTGTGGAACCCATTCCCCCACATAGCTAGTGTACAGTCATCCCCACTGTTTTAGCAAGCTCATTTGCAAAGACATTCCAGCCCTGCTTTGTCAGACTTATCCCACCCCTGCTTGCTCCTCGAAAAGGGTCCTGTAGTCAACAGATGCCAAAATCTTGCCTGCAAAACAGCCATGCAGCAAGTTGCTGACCCACCTGATAAGCCCACTTCTATGCAAGCATTTTATTTTTTTTTTTGCTGGCAGCATCAAAGGAACATTAGCTGGGCCCTTCACACTTGTCCCCAGAACTTTCTAATCACTCTAGGTACCCTCCAAGACTTCCTTGGCATTGATGTACACATTGAAAGGTAGCAAGATAATAGTCTGAAGGCCAAGCCAGCCTTAGCAAGCTCTCTGTGGCATCCTGGACCTGGCCTCCAGCAGACACAGTCTCAAGGTATCAGGTCAGGTCAGTAGATGGGTGCCTCCATACCCTACAGGAGGAAGCCTCCCATCACTGCTGCTTGCCTTTCCCCTTTTGGCAGACACAAGGTGCAGTCTCACCTGGCTCTGATGCATCCTCTGTTGAGTGTCCTCACCAGTGCCAGGGCACCATGCCTGCTCTGCAGATCTATGGGTGCAGCAGAAGCCTTCCCACTACTGCTAAAAGCCAGGGCACTTACACTGCTGGTGGCAGAGGTCATGCCTTTGCACAACACTGAGATCTTCATATTGCAGCCTCCGAACAGCCCCCTATCATCTCCAGCAGCACACCCATGCCCCTCTGCACCCTGCAGCCCTACAGCAACCACCAACACCAGATGCTGGTGCCATGCTTGTGGGGCCTGGCCCTCCCTCACTGGGAGGCACATACCTCAGAACCAAAGTCCAGCTATCAGCAAAGGCATTTCCATGAACTCTTCTAGAGGGATACAGGCAGAACAGATGATGTAGCAACATGCAAACAGGAGCTGCTGGGCTGTACGAAGCCAGGAACACAAGAGAAAGACCATCGGACTCATTAATTTCTCCATTAACAGCATCCACCAGTGCTACAGCTGAACTTGCTAGCCCCACTGAAGTCTCAGCTCTGGCTAAACAGTCACCAGCCATATGTCAGCAGCCTTGTACTAATGCTTCTTTCCACATTTGAAATGCTAGGAAGATATAAACTTTGTAATCCTAAAATTATTTGGATTAGTCTGTGGAAAGATGACTTGAAATCCTTTACTTGTCATTCCAAACTCTCATTTCTTCTACGCAGGAAAGAAAAGTGACATGCTATAGATGTTACCCACAGCTTACATTGATGACTGTGAGATCGGGGCATGTGCTGTGCAGTTCAGTTCAACCCCTATGGGACAGGAAAGAAGTTAGAATCAAGTCTTCCCAAAAAATTACACTATGCCTTTTGAGACTTTCTAGAAAACTCTCTATTACTTCATTTGCAAGAACCTTTGTGGTGACGTCTCATATACTTTTAGATTAAGGTTCAAGCTACTTCTTCGAATACCTTTTGAATCCACACAGGATGGCAAAAAATTCAGATCTTCTCAGAAAAATCTGTTCCTGTATTGAATTTAATTCCACAGGCTGCAGAGAAGTGCCTGCTGCACCATGGTTCCCTCCAAAAGTGGCAGGGAAATACCTGCCCCACCATGGTTTCTCCACGGACTGCAAGAGTCTCTGCTTCAATGCCTAGAGCACCTCTTCCCCTTCTTCTCTGACCTTGGTGTTCACAGGGCTGTTTCTCACAAGTTTTTCCTCACTCCTCACACTGCTGTGTGATGTTTTGCCCTTCCTTAAATATATATTCATAGATGTTTCACCACCTTGGCTGATGGGCTCGGCTGTGTCCTGCAGTGGAGCTGGCTGGAACCACCTGTGTCCTTTTCTCACAGAGGCCACCCCAACAGCCCTCCTCTGCCAAAACTTGGACATGGACACCCAATACCACAGAAAATATCAGAAGTTTTGCACAAAAGCCCGAATCAAAAACACTTTTTTTTTAGTGCTGCAACATAGAAGAAAAGTGCAAGCCATCAAAAACACAGCCATGCTTGTGGCTTTCTCACTGTCTCTGCCATAAGCAAACACAGCTATGCCTTCTGCTTTTGAAAAATAACAGCTACCACAAGATGGTAGCACAGATAGCATTAATCAGCAGCAGGTATGCAACGTCATCTCCATAATGAAAGGCACATTACAAGGCACTTATGTAGCTACTGCTCAAAACTGTCTACTACCAATTTTATAGGAGTTTACTGGATTGACAGCACCTCATCTGACAGACCTCCTTTCAGTCTTTGGACCTAGAACAACAGCTGTACATTGCTTTCATAAAAGCACCATAAGTTCAATTATTTTCATGTGTTTAGTTTAAAAACAAGTCAGTTGTTTTATTAGGAAGTGGTCTTGTTACTAAAAATAACATAATCGTTCCAAGTGTCTGGCATTATTAGGAAGCATCCTAAATATCACTCACCTGTTTTATGTCTGTGTCCTGGAAGAGAGGGAAGTTGGTTATTTGAAAAAAGCATGGAATGCATCCGGGGGAAATTCAATTAAATAGGTAAATTCAGAGTAAGTTTGCCAGTCATATTGGGAATTTTTAGAGAGCTTCACTCCAGTTTAAGTTTTGTAAATATAGTGTAAAAATACATTGTAAATGTAGTTGCAACAAAGTTCCAGTGTCCCTAAGAGCTCTGGAAGAGTGGGTGACAGCAAGAAGCTTCATACAAGGCTTTGGTGGCTACCTTTAAAACATTGAGTAATTGCCAGATGTTTGTTAGTTCTTCTGACTGGTAATTTAAATAATGTCTTTTCCTGGTTGCTAAGATCTTGTCCTATCACAACAGTACAACTAACTAGGGCTTGTGGAAATCAGGAAAGTTTTCCTCTGTGCCAAATTAACATCTTCTTAGGAAGAGATTTTAAAAAAGGTTACACTAGGGCCATCACATCCCATTGCATAATGCTAGTAAATATATTTTGCTTCAACTTTTGTGAGAAAGTGACTGGTAACCTGTCAGAATTTATGTGCAAGTCATACTGTGGATGACAGTACTCAATATAGACAACGATGTTCATATGCTGGATTATCATCCCAAGCATGCAGGACATTTCTCAACCACAGAAAATGTTGATGATTCTCAACGCACATTTTTCAGTCTGAAGAAATAGGACATCATAGGACAGCAGATGACAAAATATGGAAGAAGCTCCTGGCAAGAAAGCATGTTATTTATAAATTCTTGGGCTTTGCTCAATATTAAAAACATAAATTTCATCCTCATAGTACCAGTAGCTAAATCCTCTCAGCTTTTACAGCCATTTCTACTAGTGTATCTGAGTCTTCCTAATCAGATGAGAATTTCCATCTTCAGATACAGCCAAATAAAATCTGGTAAAAAAGTACGAGTCCATGATATCTTTTGTTTTGTCTCCTGCAAATATGGGCTGCTTGAAAGATTTAAATAATCTAAGACTGACCTGGACAAATAAACTCTTTCAGAGAGAGGGACAGACATAAGATTTTATATTGTCTAGGTTTCCAAGCACACAAATCACACACAAACTGTAGCACTGTTCATTTTTTTAGAAGTTGCTTGCCAGCTGCCTCTCATTTTTGTGACTTATTATAGTAGTGAATTCAAGTAGATAGCAATACCACTGTACAGTTTATTATCCCTACAAAGGTAAGAGTGTGCCACAGCTTTTAACCTCATTCAATTTACCTGAGCACTTATGGGAATGAGTCTTCTACTTCAATAGCCCAAACTTTTCTTTCCCTCTATTCCTGGTACTTTCAAAAGAATTAAAAGAATTTGCTTTCATGAATGGCATATTTCTATTAATTACAGATTCAATCTGGACTCTAAATAAAGATGCCTTCAGAAAAAAACTGAAGATCAGATCTTTTAGATTCATACAAAAACAGTTTGTGTGAAGCATATGCTTATAAATATCAGCAAGGTTTAATCTTGACATGTAACTGAATTCTATTACAAGAGAAAATACAATCAGGTTATTATTATTCTGCTTTTTCTCAACTTCATTCTGCATTTTCAGTTTTACTGCTATAAAATATATAGAGATGCAAGCGAGTTTAACAGTAGTAGAGCAATTTAGCTGTATTTCTGAAATACCTATATACTTACACAAAGGAGAAAAAGGAAAACAAAGTGCCTGATCAAGCTGATGGAGAGAAAGTATACATTCGGAAGTGGATGACCAATGCATGGACAAACACCAGTTGAAGTGTGAAAGGAAGTGGGAAAGTAGGGAACAAACTTGCACCAGCTGTGCAGAACAGCTCTCCATTACAGAGGCATTCTTCTCCCTGGCCATTTTAGCCAAGGGCTGCAGAGACAGTGAGCAACTTGAAAGCATGAGAGAGGTGACAAAACCATTCTCGTGACAACACTCCAACTTCTTCTCTTATCCCTGTGCTAAGCAGCATCAGGATACAATACTTCTGGACGTGGAGCAGCCCCCAGCCAGACTCAAGACTGGCAGCACAAAGCTCAAGTAGCTGGAAGCTGAACCAGTTTGCATCCCCACCAGGTACTGGCTAGCAGCAAGACCAGGCTGCTCAGCAGGGAAGCCAGGAGCCTGGGCACGGAGAAGAACCGGAGGGGCTGAGGCAGCTCCTAAGCAATGGGGAGGGCCCCAGCACGGCCCCTGGCACCTCTGCTTGCAGCAGCCTGACCCCAGGCTACACTGCTGGATAGAGCCACCAGCACAGGCAGGAAAGCCCCAGGGAGAGGGCTAGAATGGGGTGCTCTCAGGGCCCTGACATTAACTTCACATGATCCACATTCCGCCCATATTGCCCTATCCGATCAGATATCTCAGATGTTCAGGGCACATACAGAAAAAAAAGGAAGATGCTAAACGGAGAAAAGGGTGAAGAAAGAAGAGAAGGAGTGGAGGAGAAATGTCAGCTCTAGAGCCATCATGCACTTTGCAGAGAAGTTAATCAGTGATGAATTTTATGATTCATGAGCTTCTTTATGTTATTTCAACAGGAAGATGTTCCATGCAACATCTCTGCTGTTGCTTCAGGAACACCTTCGCTAAGTGTAAACAAATGCATCTATGTAACTGCATGCAGATTTTACCAAATACTGTTTTTTGAATATCAAGTGGTATGACCGCCTTGCTGACATATGTTTGGAAGGGGAAAACTATACATTCTTCTTTCTCCAAGGCTGTATTCACCACAGCACAAAAAACCCAGAGTGGACTGGTGCAAAGAGGGTCTCAGGCTGTGGGTGACACTGGGTATTTGCAACATTGCTGCTGCTGTGCGAACTGCTGCCTAGTCCAGGGGAGCATGGTCTGCCCATCAGGAAGCATGCATAGTTGAGACTGGATGCAACATCAGCTCTGGTAGGGTCACAACAGCATGTCATCTAGCAGAACGAAGCTGATTCTTCCTGGTGCCAGTGAAGACAATCCTACAGTCTGGGACAGTGGCTGGATGGATAGATGTGTCACACAGCCTGAATCATGACT
Organism: Falco punctatus; assembly: GCF_963210335.1. Taxonomy (NCBI): domain Eukaryota; kingdom Metazoa; phylum Chordata; class Aves; order Falconiformes; family Falconidae; genus Falco; species Falco punctatus. Next base: position 73,038,485 of record NC_137586.1, read on the forward strand.
TTCATAGAAAAGAAATCTGTCAAATGCTATCAAAAATAAGCAGTCCAGGAGGGGTGCTGTACATACAACAGCTATTCAGCTATTTGTATTTTGTAACTCTGGCTGGGGATGCCCTTGTGCTGCAGATGCCCAGAATACCACAAACTTCTGTCATTCTTGCATTACCCCCAGCTAACCAATTCTGTGTAAGTATCCATGGTAACTAAGCAACCGCTTTTGGAAACTGTCAAAGCTTAGATTATGAAGTGTTTCATGTTTTTAAGATTGCCATTGAGCACTCTTAAATATGTTGACCTTACAGAAGAGCCTGTGATCTCCTGGCAAGAAGCAGGGCTTTGCTGCTGGTCCCCATTCTTTATCCCAGACTCTACAATGCAGAAAGATGGCTTCACACTCCTGAACTGTAATGACTCACTACTTGTGATGAAGGAGCCCATATCTTCCAAGGTATGTATATAACTTCCACTCAGCTGAAGGTCTAGAGACCTATATGCATCCAGGATCACACTAAACAGCACAATATTCATGTGTTGAACACTCAAACAGGGAAATGGGCCAAGGCATTCAGTTAAACATGAAGCCACCATTCATCCTATATCCACTTACGAAACCTTGGCTCTCAGACCACATTTTTAGGAAGTAAAGGTACCTAAATTAGGCTCATTGTCCCATGCCGCGCATAAGGAAAGAAGCATTCCTTCCTACATCTACGGTCTCCTATATATCCACACATGATCCAAATTCACTTCAGACAAGACAATGTTCAGGATTAAAAATCCAGCAGCCTAAGGACATGGGGCAAGACGGAAGCACGCTCTGAAAGTATGCTAAAGATGGCATGCATCTCATTAAGCACAATTACGCAGAACTTGTCACAGCACTATCAAAACTAGGTGGCTACAACAATGCTTTTACCATCACATACCAGATTAACTTCAATAAGTAGATCCTGGACCTTACCCTGGCACAGCCACCAATCGCCCACAAGGTTTCAAAAGTTCATCTACTATCCGTGCTGTTTCTTCATCCTCTTCAGGCCAGTCCATGCTGCTTCTTGCCTCTGCTGCATCCAGATTCTTCCTCCTCCTGGCTCCTCTTCCAGCCAGTCTCTCCTCATCCAGGCCCCCTTCTTCTCTCTGCTTCTCCTAGGGCCTCTCCTACATCCAGGGATGCTCTCTCTCCTCCCTCTGCTTCTTCCAGGTCTTTCTTCATCCAGCACTCCTCTTCATACAATCCCTTTCTTCTATACCCCTTAGAGCTATTTAACTACTTAGCAAGAACCAGCCACAGCTGTACCTTATCCACATCAGCCAACCCACCGCCCCTAAGCCAGCCCACAGCTGTATGTTATCAATGTTAATTAACCCAGCTTCAGTCCTCTACAATTCCCTCCTTTTTTCTTTTTTCTTTTCTTTTTCTTCTTAACATTTCATACCTTATATATTTAACAATCATCACAACCTTTTCACAAATAAACTTTTCATATAGTCCAGATAACTTGTCCCTGAACTTATACACATATTTCTTCTTCACTTTTATCTTGGGCTTTTCAGCTTCTGGGAACTGATCACCTTTCTTCTCACCTGCTTTCTTGACATCTTGGATTTTTTTTTCTTCAGAGGGAGGTTCTGATGAGCCTACAGTACCTCATCCTTTCATCTCCTGGGCCACACCAGACAATAACCTGAGTGAGCTTTCAGCAGCAGCAGATCTAGAATACAGCACTAACACATCATTCCATGTCCTGAAAAACTTCTTAACATCCTTGTGGTCGCCCATTTCTTCTATGAGTGGAGACACCTTCAATGAGCACATAACCGCTGGGAAGAGCAACACCAGGCCGAGCAGCAGCAGCAACGGTGGGAGCTGCCCGCAGCACCGCGCTGCTCCCGCGCCTTCCCCCAGCACAGCCATCACTGCTGTCTGGCCAGACCCCCTCTGGACCTGCCACCGCTGCAGGCTGCTGCCACATCTGGCCATGTACTCTGCCGCTGTCCCCCGTTACCCTCAGTCTCTTAGATACATGGTGGTCAGGCTTCCTTCTTTTTGATCCCAACAGCTCACCTTTACCCGTGTCTGTTTAGGCTCTCCCCACCTATCTCAACGTGATCTGGATCACAGGCTATCCCCACCTGTCCCCGCTACGTTGGGCACTGCCATCACCGCTCAAAACTTCAAATGTCCCCCAGCACAGCCATCACTGCTGTTGCCACTCATTACACTCAGTCTCATAATCTGAGGGTCCTGAGGCTGAGCCTCACACAGGGCACCAACTGTCGCAGCAAGAACTGAGTTGCTATCAGCAACTCAGAGCACAGGCATAGGCAAAGGCTGACCTTCATTTTCTAAATAAATTAATATCACTGGAGGAATTAGATAAGGAAGTGGCACTGATAATGATAACTTCTAATTGGTGACAACGAGGCATTGTTATAAGAACGTATCTCACAGTAGTGGTTACAGCACAGGTAATGTGCTGCATAGTATTTCAACATGTCTGTTCAGTGCTGTGTCAGAAATGGCGTCATTATTCACCTGTTTCACCTATAGGACATGGTATGGACATTTTGTGACATCGATTTGTTCTTTGGCAATCTTCACTGTGGTGTCAGCTATTAGCATTTGAATAAGGCTATTTTCATAGGTATTGTACACCAGTATTGTTTTCTGCCATTGCACTGTAGTAATCAATAATCCTATGCAAAAAGAGAAAAACACTGCTATTAACTTCTGACAATAGTATAAATTCTGGCTTATTTAAACAAGGATTATTAATATTCCCCGGGACAATCACCCTAACCTAATTTAGCCAACCATAAAGTACAATAAAATACAGCCATGTAAATCTGATAGCAAATATTAAAGCTCACATAAAGCAATAGAAAATTTGGAATGAAAATACTATAAATTGATGGTCTTTAATCATTCTTCAAAGTGCTGGAATTCTTGCATTATTTTTCAAGCTAGCAACAATACCTAGTGTGTAATGATGATTGCAATCTCTCACACTCTAAAATTGAGATGCCAGCACAAAAGACCTTGCCATTAAACAACATGAGGCTCTGCTTTGTGGCTGAACTCTTTTATCTTCATAGCTTTATTTTCCCCCTTTTTTTTTTGCCCAGAAGGGACAATTTAGTCTGCTTATTTTGATGCACTCCATAGCAAAAAACAAAGAGCCTTACTGGGTTATTTCTGCATCAAACCTATAACTTCCCACAAAACACGAACTGTAGAGATTTTCCCTATTGTTCTTACAAAAAATAAAGAACACAAAGGGATTGATAAAATCTGTTTCCACTCATTAATGCCTAAGCCCAAAATTACTGGTTTCTTCTGCAATGATCCTGGTAATGTGGTCTGAAGTATAGCTGGCCCCCATGAAAAAAAAAACCCACTGGGGCAAGGGGGCTGGAACTAGATGATCTTTAAGTTCTCATTTGACTCAAACCATTCTATGATTCTATGACCTACGGCTACAGGTAAGGCAGTAGAGATCACGTGTGTAGTACTAGAACACAGCCCGATCACTAGCTTGTGATGATCCATTGTATTTAATTATATGTATGAGTCATGCAGAGTTTTCACATAGGCCAATTCAAGCAGGAATGCTGGAAATTACCAGTCACAAAGGAGCACCACCTGAGAACAAGGACCAAAAAGACAAACAGTTCAATACAAGCCTCATAATGACTGGTTGTTTTGAGATCCAGCAGGCTGCTGCCTGGTCCACGCAGGAAAATGACAAATGAATGGTGTTTAACATTTTGCTTGAAAATTTTTTCCTTTCAGAAAATTATTTGCAATACAGTAATGAGAAAAGCAGAGCTGTGAAGAGAAGCATTTTATAAGGCTGATTACCTTTCTAGGGCATAACGTCTGATACACAGTTTGTTTATCCAGAGTGAATTCAGTGGTTGAAAAGATTAATTGAACCTATTCTATGTTACTTGTACATGCTTTCACAGAGGAAGCGACTCAAGCTTTTTCTTATTGACTCATGCACAAGAGCCTGCAATATACCAGCAACACCAAAATGACTTTTCTAAATTTAGCAGTTCATAAATCTTAGAAGACACGAGCCCATCTAGCGGGGTTTTTTCTCCTTCTTTCTTTCAGATCATTCTCATATGTCCAAAAAACATAAATGTGCATGCAGAAGATGCACAGCATCGGCCTCTGTTTTTCTGTTCTGCACTTCCAAAGTACAATAGGCATCTGACAACTCACTCACACTCTCACTCCCTCCCCATAAACACATAATGTGTGCAAGTGTGCAAGCACATACATACACACATATGTACATCTTTTCTGCTTCAGCTAATGGAAGAGAAGGAATTGCTATGATTTCAAGGCACAAATCCCTGTGGTTTGACAGAGTCACGTGATCTTGTTCACGTAGGTGGCTGAGAATCAAACTGTTATTACCCCAACTACACTCACCAGGTGAATGATCTTAAAGTTATTTCACAGCTCTGCATCTCTTTGTCCCTATGCGCTTAATTTTCATCTCAATGCTTTGGACAGCAGCTTGTCACTTAGTTGAGGCTCATTCTGCATGTAGCATACTGGATACACAATCTCTAAAGGGCTACAGGTTTTCAAAAGATAAATGGTAATATTACCACACATACCGGTTCACATGTTTTTGATGAGTGGCCAGCTATATTATTCATCAGAATTGAAGACTAACTTAGTTGTATGCTGGTTCACTCTACCCCTCAAGCAAACAATTTCCTAGACCTAAGCATTTAACAGCATCCCAAGGAAGAGGGCTTTTCCTCTACTTTCCATCAGCCTTTTCTAATCCAGAATATTAGTTTCAGCTAATTTAGTTCCCCTTTTGGAGACCACTGAATATGTGCCTAAATGAGCAGATTACCTAGCTATGCTCGGGTCATTTCCAGGTCTCTGTGACTCCACAGCAAAGGCTGTGAAACTGACTGAACTGCAGACAGCCCCAGCTTGCTGGAAAGTGAGACTTGAAACTTCTTGAAACTGAGGCACTGAGCATCTCTGCCACTGCCAATGATTGATCTACCAGTTAAATGTTCAACAGATATGCATGCTAGCAGCACTGGTCAGCCTTTGGATGCCAGTCCAGTTTGGAGGCAGGAATGTACACTGAAACGTGATTCTTCCCCACAGTTTCTCTACAATGAGATGAACTACGTACCCATGGAATGTCCCTTGGTCTTCAAGTACTCATTTGAAGCACAGCATGAGAATGCTGAAGAGGGAGATCCCTTTGCAGTGCAGCCTGGATTATTATTGATTCATGACAGGATGGTCCTCAGACAAGATCCCAGTCCTGTATTGACAGGCTCTGCATGCATGCAGAGCAGGAGACACCTTCAGGGGATTTATCTGCCAACATACCTCTCCTAAGATTCAAGATGCCCCAGGTCTGGCAGATAAGACATCTTCTTCCTCAAAAGGCACCTGGAAGCCAGGCAGAGTATCCAGTGAATCGCAAAGGCACCAGGTAATGATGTGTGGGCCACTAAATTCAGCACCATTGCCTGTAGAATTCTTCTGATGTACAAAATTACAAAACCTACAATTATACCAGGTGAACACTGGAAGAGGTGTAACAGGTCTCATTTCTACCCAGAGAAAATAAATGCAGCTTGGTTCCCTTCAGCAGAAGTAGGTTGCTTAATAGCAGCTGATGTCATGAATCAGCTTGCTTGTTATTCCCACTTTGCAGGTGGGCGCAGCAAGCGTGATGAACTGGTTTACCCGAAGCAGCACTGGAAAGCCATGGCTGCCTGTGGCAGACTTCTGATTTCCTAAGCTGAGCTCACTGCCCTTGACAGAGAAAACAATCCTTTGCATTTTAATGTCAATTTCCTAACAATGCATGTTATGAAAAACAACCAAACGAAGTTTCCCACAGTGTAAACGTCTCTTTGAAATATTAATGCTTTTGAGAGTTTGCTGTTTTCTAGTATTTGTAGTCCATGCCATGCAGCATGCAGCAACCTGCATCACTGAGCTGTGCAGGGCACCCTCACTGCTAGCAGCAGAGCACCGAGTGTGCAAGGCCTCCTGCCTGGGGCTGTTCAGCCTTGCTGTGCCACAGAGCAGGGCTTTCTCTGGGATTACCTACCAAAAGCACTGGTGGGTGCAGCTCTGTTTTTACACAGAGAGCAGCATCAAGCCGTGGTGCTACGTACTGAGGCCATACGGAGCAGCATGAGTTGACAGAGGTGCAAAGCCCTGAAATGTGGGGGCAGAGGACAAGGAGTGGAGGTGGCCAGGCCTGGGATGACAAGTGATGGGGTGCAGGCATGGCTCTGGAGACCCCCTGGCAGCAAACGCCTCCCCCAGGACAAGCTGCCAAGATGCAGCCCTGGAGTTGAGCAGAATTTACTCTCAGGGGAGAAGCGAAGAAACAACACCTGGGCTACCTGGAAGGAGCTGTCGGCATTAACAGCGCACCTCCTGCGCAGCAAAGGGCTTTGTGTTCATGCCCCAGCTCCCTCCAGATGATCCCATCTACCCCAGGCTGCAGTGGACACCGGAGGGGAAAGGTGAGTGCAGCACCAAAGGCAGACCAGAAGGAGACAGCAATGCCATCCAGACCAAAAGAGACACCAAGACTTCTGTAGTTTTTATTCTTTGTTTTCTTTCTCTAGTAAGCAGATTGAGGCAAGTTGGAAAGCCTCCTGGTGTGCCTTGGCCCCTGCTTCACCAGCCCCTGGGACACCTGCCTACTGCCGCCAGCGGGGCTGCCTCTTGCAGGGCTGGGGAGAGTCCTGGGGGTCCGTGGCCCTCCTCTTTGCGGGGGGCTGGGGCTGCCCCAGTGAGCAGTCCCTGCCCTGGCCAGGAGCGGAGAGGGGCTGCAGCTGCAGCCCTGGGCAGAGACCAGCCACCACCGCTGTCTGCCCTGGCTCCTCCTGGGTCTGCTGCTGCTCTGCAGGGACAGGAGCAGATGGGAGGCGGCCAGAACCCCTGCAGAGGATGGCCTCCAACATGCGCATGGCTTCCTCCTCCCCATTGGAGCCTGCAGGGCTGGCCCAGCTGGAGTCGGGAGTCCCCTCCCAGGAGTGATGGGGCTGGGGCTGGCTGCAGGGCTGTCGTCCATCTCCCCAGCAGCACAGGGGTCCTGCTGGTCCAGGTGCCTGTGGATGTCCCTGCCACACAAGCGCACAGCAGCAGTGATGAGCTGGTGGATGAATGTCCTCGTGTGTTCTTGCAGGCTGCTGCACCTACACCTCCTCATCCTGCCCATACAGGCATGGGTGGGCCTGACGTATGGAATTAAACTCTATAACTCGAAAGTTATAAAGTAGGTATGTTTATTGCGCGCAGATGCACGGGGGATCGCTCCTCCACAAGCGTGCATACCCGAAGTGACCAACCATCTCATATCTATACAATAAAACAAATGAATGTTCAATTGACGCCTATACATATTCGTTACCTAAACCCGCCTACTCTTGCTTCGTATGTTAATTAGCTTATCAGTCCTTTGCCTGGAATGTGGTGGTCTTGCAAGTTTGCAGCTAGTTCATGTCCTTGTAGATCATCTGGTTTTCCTTAGCGAGGAGATCTCTAGATAATATTGGAATGTTTCTCATCCTTTTTATAAATAGCCCCTTTGTTAGAGGAAGAAGAGTAGGTATTTCCTTAAAACTATACGGTTATGTGACCGATCACCATACCTACACTCCTTGAGCAGACATATACAATCACAATCGATGTTTGTTGTCCCTATTTTGCACTATTTCTCCATATCAGGCCACAGTAATGCCCTTCACCACAGCCAGCTCCCACCATTGGCCTTCAGTGGGGACCCTGAGCTGCCATCGCAGCCACAGCTGAAGAGGCCTGATGTTATTTGGGTGGCTTTTGAGAAAGTCCCTCCAGACTTCAGGAGGGAAGCTGCCCATCTGAGGTCTAGGCACTAGCTCCACATCTCCTTGCTTATCCTGGAGGTCTTCAGCCAGAGGCTCTATGGCACCTAGGATGTCAAATGTCAAATAATCATCAGACCACACCGAGAACAAGATGACTTTCATCCCTGACCTGCACAGGGGACAGTTCACTTTATGCCATGCCCAGCACAGAGCACAGGCCTATGCAAAATTCGTGGAGACAGGGTGACACGTAGGTGATATCCTCTTGATTGTCATGGCAGATGGGGCAGCTCTACTTGCTGTCAGTAGCCATACTCTGTGTGCTGCAGCAAGCTGGGGAGTGCTGAGGACAGAGGACTTGCTCCCTCTTGCTGGCACCACAGCAGTGGGTACTGCACACTGCAGAATAGAGGCCATGGTCATTCACTGTCCCCGGGGAAGGGAGGAAGAAATGCCAAGGCCCCTGGAGAAGGACATTGTCCCAGCTCCCTGAGCCTCATCACCCACCCCATGGACACCCTGAGGGGATGTTTGCCCACACAGCTCTCCTGTGCTGCTGCAAATGAGCTCCATGGTGCCCAGCTGCCTGATCCAGGCAGTGTCTGGGCAACACAGGTGATGGCTCTGGGATGGGCACCAAGAGCTGCCGGTAGCAGCTGCTGAAGGACCACCCAGCACCAGGAGATGCCTCGCTTCACCCTTCAGACCTCACAGGCATGCTCGGCAGGAGGCCAGGCCCAGGCTCTGCCAGCACCCCAAGATAAGCAGCTAGGGATGTGAAGTGACATATTGCTCAGTGACATCAGAGCCCACTGCTCAGTGACATCACCATCCACTACAGAGTAACATCTGCCACCCCAGAGCTCCCCCAGGCAGTAGTCTGGCTGGCTTTCAGGGAAGAACTGTTCTTACTGTAAAAAATTTCTTCCTTGTGTCAAGATAAATCCTCTCCCACTGCAGTTGGTACCCATTGCCCTTTGTCTTCTCCATATGGCTCCTTGTGAAGAGAGAAAATGAATAGTATAGTATAGAATAGTATAGAACAGAGCAGAACATAATATTATGTTCAAGTTGGAAGGGACCTACAATGATCATCCAGTCCAACTGCGATATGGAGAAATAGTGCAAAATAGGGACAATAAAAATCGATTGTGATTGTATATGTCTGCTCAAGGAGTGTAGGTATGGTGATTGGTCACATAACCGTATAGTTTTAAGGAAATACCTACTCTTCTTCCTCTAACAAAGCGGCTATTTATAAAAAGGATGAGAAACATTCCAATATTATCTAGAGATCTCCTTGCTAAAGAAAGCTAGATGACCGACAAGGACATGAACTAGCTGCAAACCTGCAAGACCACCACATTCCAGGCAAAGGACTGATAAGCTAATTAACATACCAAGCAAGAGTAGGCGGGTTTAGGTAACGAATATGTATAGGCGTCAATTGAACATTCATTTGTTTTATTGTATAGATATGAGATGGTTGGTCACTTCGGGTATGCACCCTTGTGGAGGAGCGATCCCCCACGCATCTGCATGCAATAAACATACCTACTTTAAACTTTTGAGTTACAGAGTTTAATTCCGTAGGTCAACTGCTCGACCCCACTAGGGCTGACCAAAAGTCAAAGCATGTTATTCAGGGCATTGTCCAAATGCCTCTTAAACGCTGACAGGCACAGAGAATCAACTGCCTCTCTAGGAAGTCTGTTCCAGTGTTTGACTACCTTCTTGGTAAAGAAATGCTTCCTACTGCCAAGTCTGAACTTACCCTGCACATGTTTGAACCACTCTCATACATTCTATCACCAGATACCAGGGAGAAGAGACCAGCACCTCCCTCTCCACATTACCTCCTCAGGAAGCTGTAAAGAGCGATGAGATCACCCCTCAGCCTCCTTTTCTCCAAACCAAACAAACCTAAAGTCCTTACCTGCTTGTCACAGGGCATTCCTTCCAGCCCTTTCAACCAGCTTTGTTGACTTCATCTGGACACATTCAAATACCTCCACATCCTTCTTAAATTGTGGGGCCCAGAACTATACACAGTCCTCAAGGTGTGGCCCCCCCCCACGCTGAATACAGCGGGATAATGACCTCTTTTGATGGGCCGGTTATGCCATGTTTGATGCACCCCAGGGTGCGGTTTGCCCTCTTGGCTGCCAGGGCGCCCTGCTGACACCTGCTGAGCCAGCATGCTTGTGGGTACACTGTTCAGCTCAGCAGGAACTGTTCTGCCATTTCAGAGGGGACCTTTCTTTTAAAGGGATGAGGAGGAGCTCGGGTTTGAAGAGCAAAGCCAAAATTCTAGGGAGGAAGCAGTAACAAAAAAAAGTGTAACTGGTGTCCCCTGATATCTGTTCTCAGGCCTTTAAGTGATCTAGTCCAACAGAGCCAAGACAGGCTCCGAAGAAGGTGAAGCTGCCTCTGTGCAAATGGAAGACCCCCTGAGCTCCGCTTTGGCTGGCTTGGCACCTCACATACAGGCAGGGAAAGGGAAAAAGCAGAGAGCAGTGCATTTGGGGACATCAGTAGATATGAACCTGCTGCCCCAGAGCATCCCAGAATCGGCCCTCTGTGTCAAGCTGTGGGGTAACATCAGCTAACAGTGCTGAAGTTTCTTTGTCTTTCTGAATCTTCTGTCTCCAGCACAAAATCAGGTCTGAATGTAGACCAACAGCACCAGCACACAGCCCTAGTACAGAGGCTTCAGGGTGTGAACTCTTTCCTGCTATCTCTGGGTCTGCTAAGAGGACACTAAGGAGGGGACCACAGCAGAGGGACCAGGTAGAGACCTGTCAGACAGCCAGTCAGTCACCTTGTTCAGGATGGACACAGGGTTCAGGATGTCCAGGCTATTCTCCTCGGCAGTGGTGGAAAGGCTGGCGTATCACAAAGTGCTGCTTTACGGGCATATGATGACACTCTCTGTTGTTGCTTTTGGTCCAGCCTTGTACCTGCACAGAAGTCCCTGTCACCTTTACATCCCAAGGACAGGCAGCTGTCCCTGCCTCTCAGCCTGAAGCACAAAGGCTATAGAATTGTACCAGAGGGGCTTCTTGGGGCATTTAATTTCAGTCACATCCTGGGAGTGGGGCATTTCACAGCCCACCAATTAACAAGGACTAAAAAGTGACCTCATGGGTGACTGGGAAAGAGGAAGCACACTGCTGCTCTGCCCCTCAGCTTCTCATCCTGGTCAGACCTGGAAGCCAGCCTTGAAGGAGTGGCTGGAAGGCTCAGCCCTCAGCAACTCCTCCTGCCCTGCCTGGAGGATCACTGGTGCTGCCTGCTCCCAAAATCTTTTGGGCTGCTGAAACTTCTCAAAGTCTTCTGGAGCAGAACTGGGCACCTCTGTGCCTCTAGCTCCAGGGAGCAGCTGTCCCTGGTTTACTGGGGCAGCAGAATTTGATAATGATGGGGCACAGTGCCCCATTTTCTCAAAGAAACATGTCTCTTTCCTTGAAAAGTCATTCTCCTCTTCCTCCACTTGCCTGTCACTGGGATAAAGTTGCTCAGAGAGCCAGAACTAATTCTTGTCTTCCCTAGGGATAGGTAGGAGGGTGGGCTGCAGCTCTGACACTCATTGCTCCTACTTGTATCTACACAACTGCAGCCCCCAGAAGCACTTGCCTTTGGTTGACCTGGTGATGACTTTGAATGTTAATGTGTTGATGGCTTTACTGAGGCACTCACAAACACTTCAGTGATGGGGCTCTTATCCCATTCACACATTTCGCATCCCATTTAAATTCAGGAGTGGAGCACACTCTCAGGGATTAGCAGGAGGGTACACACACATCCACAATCCAGAGGGGAAAGCAGTGCAGACAGGCAACAGCAAACTGTCCAGCTCTTTCCCAGGCCCCAGGGGACCTGACTTCGATGGTCTCCTGGCTGTGTGGTGGGATTGCTGTCCAAAGAGTGCTTTCCCTACAGCTGCTGTTCTATGGGCAGGCTCTCACAAGCAGGCATGAGGTCCTGAAAAAAATCATGTTTGCTTCAGTCTTTCACTAGTCTGTCCTGATCCTTGGATCTAGGACATCTTCCTGCAGCTGTCACCCAGAGGGATACCTAGTCTTATACAAACAACCTGTAAGAACAATTGATGGAGGCAGAAAAGCAGCATGTGCAGAGCACAAGGGAAACCAGAGGAAACACTCACACACCCTTGGGTGCAATCCCACTCACACCCACCCTGGTGTGCAGGTCTTCAGCTGGCAGGACAGAGGCTCGGGAGGGATGAGGTTCCCAAAGCAGGAGTGGTTATCCAAGCAGACACCTTTTGCTCTGCTGGGCCACCAGCCTGCTTTCCTGCTGGAAGCTGCTGGGCACTCAGGCCAGTTGTCCTCTTTACTCGAATAGCCAAGGTGAAAATGAGGTATGTAGGAGCCAAAAAGATGCAGTGGTGAAATAACTTTTTTTTTAAGATCATTCACCTGGCAAGTGTAGTTGCAATAATAATAGCCTGTTCCATGGCCACCTACCTGAACATGCCAAGCTTCCTGCCTGGGATGTGCAAATCCCTCTTCCAGGGCTGGGGAGGCAGGGTGGTCGCCACTCCCCACCCTAGGCCAGGCCTTGCTCCCTCCTCCTCCATCATGCTTGGGAAGCTATAAAGCTCACCTCAGTCCCCCCAGCAGCACAGCGGCTGTCTAGGAGGATAGCATCTCCTCCGTAACACTGGCAAGGTCCCTGATGGTGGAAGCTCAGGTCTGGGTACCAGAAGTTTCCCCTCCCTCGGGTGTCGTGCCTCCAGTTCTGTGATCAGTGGTCAGTAACACTGGACAGACAGACCTTGGCAATACAGAGCTCTGTATACACCAGTAACGGTCTCCTCCCCTACCAGCCCCAAAGACTGATCTTCCACACCAGCCTGACCCTCTGTGAGAACACTCATTCTCATACAAATCCTTCCATCTCTCTGCCATTGCAGCAACTGACTCAACAAGCTCTCGAAAAATATCCCATGCTCCAGGGAGAACAGCACCCTTGCAAGTGAGGAAAACCTTAGAAGGTGTGTATGTCACCTCATTAATCCAGAACAGTTATGAAATCACCACCAACTGCAGGTAACAAAGGAGACTGCAACACATGTTCAGTAGCTTGATTTGGGATTTAGATAGTGAGTCTCCAGTGCTGTCAGATGTGCTCATCGCTATCCCTGCACAATCAACTAACAGCTGACACATGGGATCAACATCTGTTAAACCAGAGCGTACTGTGTTTACAAGGTTTTGGTAGCAGGGAGTGCTGCCGGGTGGCCTCTGAGCCCCATGCCAGACAGAGACAGTTCCAGCTGGATCCAAAACAGACCCACTGTGGGACACAGCTGAGCCCATCAGCCGTGCTGGTGCTGCCTTTGTGAAAACATATTTAAGAAAAGGAGCTGGGAGTGAGAAAAACAAGAGAGAAACAGCCCTGCAGGTCAGAAAAGATGGAGAGGAGAAGGCATTCCAGATAGCAGAGCAGATTCCCCTGCAGCCCCTGGAGAAGACCATGGTGAAGCAGGCTGTCTCCCTGCGGCCCATGGAGGACCACAGCGGGAGCAGATATCCACACTGCAGCCTGTTGAAGACCCCACACCAGAGCAGATGGAGATATCCTAAAGGAAGCTAGACCATGGGGTCCCCATACAGGAGCAGGCTCCTGGCAGAAGCTGCAGCCTTCGTTTAGGAGCCCACACAGGAGCAGGTTTTCTGGCAGGACCTGTGACCCTGTGGGGGGATCACACTGAAGCAGTCTGTTCCTGAAGGACTGCACCCTGTAGAAAGGACCCATGCTAGAACAGAGGCACAGTGTAAGAAGAAAGGAGCAGCAGAGACATGAGTATTACAGAGTGACAACGACTCCCATTCCCTATGCCCCTGCACTGCTGGGGAGGAGAAGTAGAAGAATTAGGAATGGAGGAGTGAAGCTAAGCTTGAGAAGAAGGGAGGGGAAGGTGATTTTAGTTTTGTCTTTGTTTCTCATCATCATACTCAATTTTTAATTGACAATAAATTAAATTCATTGTCCTTGAGTCCATTTGGTCTGTGATGGTAATCATTAAGTGACGTCCCTGTCCTTACCTCAATCCACAAGCTTTCCCATCTTATTTTCTCCCCAGTCCTGTGAAGGAGTGGAAGTGACAGAGCACCTTGGTGGGTATCTGGCAGGCAACCAGCCAAGGCCAAACCCAGCAGACAGAGGCAGTAATACAGGAGAGACCAAAGACAACTTCCTGGTTCAGCCCTGAGAGCTACTGCTGTGCACGCAGAGAAGGCCCAGATCTGGAGAACAAGACCTTGCCTCAGCCCTGTGCCTTGCACATACATGCAGCAGGACATCTAATATGAGCTGAGCTGAGTAAATGTTGTCTAAAGCAAGGAAGTCAGGAGGAGCTGTTCTACTGACAAAGCTACAGAGAAAACAAATGTCTTCAAGTATTTAGTGGTACACCATACAGAAGAGGAAAACAGGCCCCTCAAGAGCCGCACAGCAATAGGATGCAAGGTAGAAGACACAGACTGCAACAACGGAAAGACAAAGAAATTCGGAAAAAAAATGTTTCCCCCGGGAATACACAAACATTAGAAGAGGTAGCACAGAGAAGCCATCCAGCTTTGGGAAAACTCAAAACTGAACAGGTCAGTTCAGTGATCACAGTAACCTGAGCAAAGTTGTTCCTGCTTTCAGTGAAGGCTGGGACCTGATTACCTCCAGATGTCCTTTTCAACCGGGAGTACTCCTGACAGCACAAACAACAATGGTCTGTACTGGTAAGACACCCAAAACTGAAAGATAAATTTTCTGTTTGAAAAGTACACAGTCCACAAAGTACAGTGTCCACACTTACGAATTAATTTAGAAAACAGTCTTATTGCTTTATTCAGATTTTGACATAGCACACTTTCACATTACTGGAAGTCCTTTTGAAGTTCTTTATAGAAATCACTGGTTTTCACCAGAGATCAGCTTAAAACAAATAGATTAAAATAATAACAGAATTCAGCCTAAATAATTTCTTATGAACTAAACACTTTTTCCTAAGATAAGCAATCCCCATAAAATGCACTTTCTAGCTTTTGGTTTGGGCTCCTTTTTTGTTGTTTGTTTTAAACAAAACTTTGAAATACTCTCTGGATATATTTTACCTACTACAAGAATACAGGATGGCTTTATGAAATTAAAACTTCCAAATATTCTTCTTAGAAACTTTAAGACTTATCTAATGTACTATCCATATTCTATCTTCTTTGACTTAAAAGTGCATACAGATTTGTAAGTTTTACACATTTCCCAGACATATTCTACAATACAGGAACAACATCAGGTATTTTTGTTCTCAAGGTTAAAAAAGAAATTAAAACAACTTCACAATTTTAAGAAGTGTTCCATGGAAAGTGTGCTACATTTTTTCTTTTGGAAAATCAAACCAAGAGGATCTGTTGACAAGTCTCTTTGGCAGTCTTAGTATCAATGGTTGTCTCTCTGGACGCTCTAGGAAGGAAGTCCTAGGGGAAGGCAGCTGACCAGAAGGTGCTGCTGGTGCTTCTTGAAAGCAGCTGGTTACAGCTTCCCTGTGAGGAGTGTTACTGCTGGTATCCACTATCGTAAGATTCTGATCAGCTACTGTGCCTCGAAGTTCAACATCAGCATTTTTAATGTCACCATCTAAATCTCCCCTTCTGGTAGGAATACTGCATTTTTTGGCTGCTCCTCCAGTTCCCTCACCAACTCTGTAAATATCTTCACATCCTGTCCTTCCCAGAAAAGAAGATGGTGACTCATTTTCCCTCTCATTTATCTGAGTTGTGCCGGTCCAGGTAACACTGCTGTCACATTCAGTACTTTCTGGCTCCTTGCTACTATCACTATCAATTGTAATCACTACTGGAGAAGAATGTGCCGTGTTACTCATGTGATGTTTTCGGTGTTTCTTCTTATGCTTTTTCTTTTTCTTTTTAAGATGTCTTGTGTGTGTTGCTTTTCCTTCATAGACTATCTCCACACTTGGACTCCTCATCTTTTTTTTCTTTTTCTTATGCTTTGTCTCGCTGCTTCCTCGATTGTCTGAAAGGCTATCTTCATTTTTGTAACAGTCACTGAATTTTGAGAAAGTTTTCTTAGGGTCATTTTCTCTTTCTAGACTTGTGCTCTCCATGAATGCATTCTCCAGGTGGCGAGTTTTGTACTTCCTTTTTCCACCAGGCTTTTCACTTTTCATTCTGTCAGTTCCTCCAGAAGGAGTCCTTGACCTGTTGCTTGATCGACTCCTTGACCTGCATCTTTCATAACAGTAGTAGTGTCTCTCATGGAGTCCCCTCTGGGCATGTGGATCTCTCTTTTCAATAAATGATCGTATCCTGTATTCTGGACTAGGAGATTGCCTTGAGTAGAGGGTATTAGACTGAGTCCTCCTCCTGCTGGAGGACTCATAGCCATCTCCAAGTGTCTTTCGACTACAGAAAGCATAACTCCACTGGTATCTACTTTTATAATTGTGTCTTACATAATAACGATCACTGTCTCTGCTTCTTGATCTCCTTTTGCTGTGGCCTTTGCTACGTGATCGTGATCTGCTTGCTTCTCTGGATGGCGTGCTCTCACGACTTAGGGAGTCTCTCTGGCTTTTGAGAGAGATTCTGGTGTCATGAGCCCTTGACCTCCTGCTGCTTCTTTTGCTCTTGTGTTTGCTACTATCTCTGCTTCTTGATCGTTTCCTTTTAGATTGGCTTTTGCTACGACGCTCCCTCTTAGACTGATGGTCATGACTACCTCGACTGTTCCGTGAACACGATTGTGGGCTCCTGGACTTCCTCTTTCTGGACCATCTGTGATTCCAAGGGGAGCATACTGTGTCACTCCCCGGAGAGGGGCTCCAGCTTAAGTTCTGTGGAGACAGATCTTTTACCTTGTATTTGTTCTTCTCAACATCTTTTGACTCTGTCTTCTCAACTGCAGGAGATAAACAGCTTCTACCACTACCGATACCCTCCTTATATGTGGGGGAACATGGTGAGAAACTCCTGCTTGGTTCACTGTCACTCCAGCTGCCACACTGGATTGGCTGCTGTTTCTTCACATCTTCTCTCTTCTCTTCCCTGATAGATTCCTCAGAGTCCGAGGACAGCTCGACCACTTCTGGTGTCCTCTCAGCTAATGGCTTAACATACCGAACGATAACACAATTGTCTGAGGAAGAGTCACTATTATTTGAGTCAGCATTAGCTTGTAACTGAGTTTGCAGTTTGGTTCCTTGATTCTTTGTAGCAGAGTCCCCATCAGAACTTTCTGACATCTCCAGAGGAGAAGCCATGGTTGCACGAACCTCTTCTGAAATGGAATAGGAAGGCCCTGGAGTTTCATCATCCCAGGGGGCCTGACCAAGACCAGTCACAGCAGACAAATTATTATCTGGCCCTTGAGAATATGCCATATCTGGAGATATTGTAATAATTGATGAGTCTGAGTGGCTTCCTTCATCATATGATGGTGCAGGACAGTCATAATTGGCATGTTGATCGTATGCTTCTAAGTTAAAAGGACAACGGGCAAAACTGATGAATTCATGTAAGAAGTGTTCAGTCCGATTCAGCAAAAATGGCTTTAAGTCGTCAGCAAAGGCCTGACTTTCCAGATCATACCTAGTCACATTACTCATGATAATGTGCTGTACAATATTAACCAAAGATCCATGGGCACCAAAAAGGACTGTAAGTTCTCGCTTCAACCAAGGAACCAGCCTGTGAAGGCAAGCAGGGTTGCGGCGGAAAAACTCTGCTGAAATGTCTCGATAGCGGCCACCATCCTGAATACTACGAATACGCACACCAGTACGGTACAGAGCTCTGCGGAAGTTGATCATGTCCTCCTCCTCAATCTGCCGCATAGATCTGCCCTCTGCACTAGCCTGCCTCCTTGAGGCCAGCCTCCTTATCATCTGCTGAATCTCTCCATCTCTCTGCCGCACTGGTTCACTTGACAATCCTTCAAACAATATCCCATTATCTGGAGGGGACAGTGTCCTTTGGAAAGCAGAACCACCAGTGCGGCGTTCCCCTGTCATGGTGGTACGGTAACGAAATCTCTGGCCATCAGGGCTGGCAAAAGAGTTATTTTCTGAAGGGCTGAGTATGTACTCTTTAAAGTCATCTTCAGCACGAATTGTATGGAAAATGGAAAAAAAGGGTTGCTTGCAGAGGGGGCACTCTGCTTTGTTTTTTGACCACTCCTGGACACAGCGGAAACAGAACCTATGCAAGCAGCGATCTAAATATGCAACATTGTCAAATGTATCCAAGCAGATGGGGCATTTAGAGTCAGGAGACGCATCTGTTGGCAGCTTGCTGGTGCTGGCTTTTGGTGAAACGCCGCTCTCTTCTGAAAACTCCTTATCTGCTGAAGTCATGTTCTACAGAAGAAAGAGACAAAAGACTATTCTAGTCTCAGACAAGACACAGAAACCCAGAACAGTCACCTTTCTGGTTGCAAAACCCAGCATCAGCACTGACAGAACACCAAACAAAGAGGCAGCACGACCTAACTACCTTGCTTGGCTTCTCTTCACGCTGAGATCTAGTTCTTCAGTGTTGCAAGTTTTAAACAGAGCTTGAATCACACCGGCGCATACAAAGGTAACAACAGGCAGGACTCTCTCTTCATCCCCACTCATAAATAACTGCTTTGATGTGGTCAGTAGTTTATAATTAACATGGTACCCTCCAAAACATACTTCCAAAAGAGACCAGTTTTCACATATGAAAAATATGAGAACTGTTAATTCTGTCCTTTAGGAACCAAAGTAAAAACAAGTAACTGCACTTGAACTAAACTACCAGTTTCCAAGTTCTGCTGGACCTGTCCCGTTCCTGCACCCGCTGCCCCTGTTTTGCTGCGCACTCATGCTGGACCACACTTGGCTTGCTGGACTAGAGAACCCCCAGGGATGTCTTCCAGCCTAAATTATTGTTTGGTTTTATGACTGAAGCAGGAGCCACCAGGTGTCATTCCTACACTCATCCTCAGGTACACGCTGCCTTTGTGTCTAGTCAGGCTGTCAGGCGTGGTTAGTAATAAATCCATCTATCTTAAAGTTATTTTAGGTACCACCGTTACCGTTAGACATTATAATTCGGTGTAAACAAGTTACCGTGCTACTTCAGAACTCATCACCCCACCTCCCAGCAGGCCCAGACGCAGGTCGTAGCCACCTGCGGGACACCGGGCACGAAGCCTGTCAGGCTGGCAAGCGGACACGCACGGACGGGGGGCACAAGCGCGGGGACGCGGCCGGCCGCGGCGGCCATCACAAGCCCAAACGCGGGACGCCACAAGGGCACGCACGCACCCACGGCGGGGACGGGCCACACGCCGCCCCAGTGCGGCACCACCTGCCCCACGCTGCGGGACGCCTCCCCGCCCCGCTCCCCAGCGCCGCGCCCCGGGCCGCCGGACCGGCAGCCGCCAGCTCGCCCCCGGGAGGGCCCTGCGCCGCCCCGGCCCCACGGCCGCACTCACCGCTACCGGGCCCTCGATCCCCGCACGGGCTGGGGCCGCGTCCGCCCTCAGCCTGCGGCGCGTCCGGCAGCGCCCGGAGCCCGCGGGCTCCCGCCACTCCTCCCCGGGCGGGCGGCGACGGCGGCGGCGGGCGCCCTCCACCAGGCGCCGTAACGGTTCTGCCATCCGCGGCGGCGGAAGCGGCGTTGCCAGGGGAACGGTTGCCCCCCGCCACCAGCAGCGGGGCAGCGCCAGGCCGCCGCGCTGCCTGCCGGGAGCGGAACGCGGGCGCTGCTTTATGGCGTCACTTCCGCTCGCTGTGGCGACGTCTTACCGGCGGGCGGCGGCGCTGCGGAGCGGCGGCCGAGGAGGGGGCGAGGCTGGCATGGCTCCACCGGAGCGGCGGGACCCGCGTCCGCTCTGCCGCCTGGTGCGTGCCGGGGCCGGGAGCGCGGCCAGGGGGGCTGGCGGAGGGCGGGTTTGCTCCCTGGGGGAAGGGGGGAGCTGGGCTGGGTGTACCTCCGGGTGAGGGCAGCGGGCACCAGGACCTGGGGGATAACGGGCTGGAGACCTGCCGCCGCCGCCGCCAATGCGCAATGCACTTTGTTCCGCAGGTGCTGGCTGCTGTGGTGCTCCTTTCCTGGGGCTTCCTCGTCTACGGGGCACGGGTGGCTGCCCAGCGGCAGCTGGAGAGCGAGCTCCTGGCCCGGGGGCTGCCCTAGGCTATGGCGGAGCCCGTGAGTCACCACCAGGAGCTCGGCATTGGCCCCGAGGGTACGGAGGAATCCATCGGAAGGCTGGAGTAGCCCTGTGGTCAGTTTGGCGAGCAAATGATAAGTAGCTTTTAGGAAAGCAAATAAAGCATAAACAGTTACTAGGAAAAAAAGCTCTCCTTACTGATCTGTACTAGTGCATATTTGCAAGAGACACATACCCATATGCAAAAAAAAAAAAAAAAAAAAAAAAAAGAGATATATGGCCAGCTCTGCAGACTGTCACAGGCAAGGTGCTGCGTTCTGTAGCACATCTGTGTAGTACCACCACAATTTGCATAAAACGTGAGTGCAGCCAGCCATGTCCCTTTTCTCCTCTACAGCCAATAAGGATTGAAGTTCAGTAGTGAAAGCACACTTGGGTTCACAGATCCCCTGAGTACCAGCACAGCCCTTCTGTCCAGCTGATAACCCTGCCCCATATCCTGAGCCCTCTTAGTCCTACGCAACAGCTGGTCCAGCTTTCTGCTCACAAGCAAAACACACATGTTCACTGACACGTTTAGCCAATGGGCACTCCACACCCACAGATCTCACCAAATACCAGCACAGGCCTGTGCCTGATACCCTGCCTGGACCCAGGGACTCCTACTTGGCAGCTAGACCACCTTGAAGTTTGTTAACACCCTTACTCCCAGCACTTCCCCTTGGTGGCTGGGGGAGATGCAACTGCTTTGGCTCCCCAGCAGGCAGCACCAGGCGTGTGGGCTGTGACCTGCAGTCCTTAGCATGCTGGTGCCAAGACTCACTCGCTTTACTCATACTGGTCTCCCCAGTAGCTGCACCTGGGGTATACATACCGGTCCTGTCCCAGCAGCTGGGGCTGAGACCCTCACTGTCACCTGCACCCTTTGCTGGCATTAAGACCCTTACACACTCCTATCACTGGCACGAAGGTAAGAAGGATCTGTATCCCTAATAGTCCTTCCTACTCACTTGACTTGGTAAGTGCAGTGTGCATGTGTCAGCTCTTAGGCAAGGTGGAGAGCCCTTGGAGACACTAGAAGAGTCCATATCTGAAACTCCCTGAGTTACCAAAATGGGAAGATCAAAGGTGCCCCAGGCTTTTTGTAGGGGGATTTTCATTTATGAGCTGAAAGAAGCAGCTGAAAGTTATATGGGTCTGTTTTGAGGTGCTGGTTTTCTACACAGCTGAGAATACCAGAAGTCTTGTGGCTCCTCTCCCACAGCCTGCACAGACCAGCAGCACCCCATCCCACACACAGACCTCTTGAAGGCAGAGAAAAGCCTTCCCATGGGAGGCCTGGCCCTGCTTCGTGGGCCATTGAGTCCTCTGAGGTGCCTTGGCCAGCATCAGGGAGCTTCCTCACCAGCAGCTTTGTGGGAATGAGAGAGTCGAGGGGCCTTGGTCTCATGTCCTCCTGAGCAGCAGCCACAGTACCAGCAGTGCCCAAGCCATTGACAGTGGGACCCACAGTCCATGGAGGGGGCAACCCCCAGCCCCTCTCTGGCTCACCCTGACATCAGGGATGATGCCCTCTTAGGCAGGGCAGCAACAGCTCCTCTGGGGAAGGAGGTCAGCAGAAGGCTCAGACTTGGATTCCTGGGGGTGGGGGGACATTGGCATCACCCCACAAATACATGAAAGTTGTCACATATGGCAGCAGCGCCCCTACAAAGGTTTCTGTGCTAACAGAGTGGCTCTCCACCTCTCCATTTTTCTCTGAGCCAAAGTTGAGTGGCCAGATCATCCTTCGCTGTCCACACAATAAGAGCTCACCTTACGTGCACTGTTGCCCTCACCATGGTGCTCAAACAGTTGCCAGGTTTCTCCTTCCCTGGCCAGCTGAGCACCTCCAGCGGCATAGCGCCTAGAGCAGGAGTGACAGGCATGGGGCTGGCCGGCCATGCTAGAAACGGTCTCTGACATGACAGTTAGCTTCCCTGCCTTCGGTCAGGTGCCACCACTGGCATGCACCTGGAGCTGCACGTGGGCAGGTATCGCTTACTGCAGGAGTGTGGGTTGCTCCGCTACGCTGCAAACCTTCCAACTGTCGTTTTGCAGCCACCGCGACTGAAATCGCCCATCCTGGCTTTATTTCTCCTGCGTAGCCAGTGTTTGCGACGGGCAGCCTGCGTTTGCCGTCACGGCAACCATCAGGCTGGCTTACCTGCGAGCTGCCACGAGATGGCAAAGCTCCCCCAGCATCCCTCCCATCCCGCTTGCCAGCACCGCAGGCTGGAGCCGCGCAGGGCTGCGGGGAAGCCGCAGCATCGGCTGAATTTCTCCTCCCTTGGGTTAACTGCTGCTCTGCGTGTTCTGGGGGCCTTCTTTAACAGCCCCTCGAGGACCGGGACCCGCCCGTTGTCTCTGGTCCCCACAACAGAGCCTACGGCTGCTCACAACAGAGATTAAATGCCCGAAAATGCTGCTGGCTAGGACCTTGCACAGTGACAGCAAGGAGGCAGAAAGCAAACTTCCTCTTTTTATGGCATGGTCCTTAACTAACAGAAAATCGTGGGATGTTTCTGCAGATACTAAGAGAACTGACAATCTGAAAAGCTTTTTCTTCTCTGCTCTGCCCTGACTGTTCTCCCTCTTCTCTCACCTGTGCTGCTCTTAAAGCACCTTGCCAGAGTCAGTCTCAAGGGTCTAAGTAACATTCTCAGCCCCACATCCTGACATTTGACTGAAGCCATGTCAGGATGACAACAGCAGCAAGAAGCAACTTTTTTCTCTCAGGTAACATGGGAGTGGGATCAAAGCCCCCCCCCAGAGGTTGGGAAATACCTCCTTCAAGTTTAGTGAGGAGGACACAGCTTGCAGCTTCTGTCTCTGCAGATCACCTTTCTGCTTGCCTCTGCTACTTGCCCAATAACAGCAGCTCGTTCAGGAAAGCAAGAATTAGAATTACGTCCATCCTAAGGTTTTGAAACTGCCACTTCAGCAACAAAAGTCTCTGCGTTGTGCCACTAAAATCATCATAAAACATACACAGTTCTATGTAATGACAGGAAGACCAGAAACTTGAGGTTTAAATTCAGCTCAGGTTCCCACATTGGAGTGGGATTCTTCTGCCTAGAAGTTAAGCATTGTCTTGAAGACAAGGATATAAGGTTCATTGTCCATGATCAAGCTCCTGAGACATGGATTGAGAGTAATTTAAGATGATCTCTAGTAGAAACCTAGTCATTAGAAATAAAGAGAATATAAGTCCAGCATATCACCACCAGCAGTATTAAAAATTTACTTCCTATGCAATTTTGATGCCAGTTGTCTCATTTCTTAATACACTGAGCTACCCCTCTCTGAAGAAGTTGTCTCTGAAGCTGCTCACTTAGAGTGTTATCACCTATGTTAAAGTTTCATCTCCCCCTCCCTTTCAAAATCTCTGTTCAGCTTGTGCTCATGTGCTTGTTCATGTAAGTCAAGAAGCACATGCAAATCTCTTCAGCTTGCTTCTGGGATGTCCTGAGAAAGGCTTGGACCCAGTGCTCTCAGCATCCCTCATCCTTTCCTTACCCACGAAGATGCAGTGCTGAGCAGAAATCATGTGTTTCCTGATACATTCAAAATGGTACAGCAAATAACTATGTTTAGGCAGCATTAACCATTCAGATGAGATCACTGGAGACGGCTAAAGGAATATATTCATAATGCTGATGAAATTCCCCTCAGATCTTTTTTTTTCTTTCTTTTTAATCCTTTTTAGTAAAGCATAGATGATTTATCAGAGCAAGACTGGTTTATTAGTCTTGAAGTGTTTTGTTTGTTTTTTTTGGTTTCAGGGGGCTGTTTGGAAAAATTGTGATCAGCATGCTTTTGATTAGCAATGCTAAGAGGACTTGTTTAATGAAATGATTAGTTGATTCAGCCAAGTATGCAGCCACACTAACAGCTGCTTTAACAGATACAAAAGATTCTCCTTCAAATACAACCTTGTCTCACCGTACCCATGGATACATGTTAATTATAAGGTTGATAAGAATATGTATGGATAGTTAATGTTGTAGCTGAGTTGTTTAATGAAGTCTATTGAAAACAGTCAAAAACAGAAACAAAATCATTACACAGGCAACTGTGGGCTAAATTCAGCTTTAAATCACTTTAACGTACTGACGATAATAAATTTCTCGCAAATTACACCAGCAAGGAAGCTGGAAAATAATTGTTTCACTCCTGCATTACATATTGTTTGAAAATGGAGGAATTATGCAAGTTCAAACTAGATTTTAATAGAGCCCTCTGCCTGCTTAATAATAATTATATGCTTTCATTATCCTCTCTATTATTTATACACTACCACCTGTAACCTAAAAGCTGTATAAATACAAATTTTTGTAAATGCATGCAAGTTCATGGTAAATGGAAACCTAACAATCTTTAAAATCCCAAAGGTGACCAGACATACATATAAACCTAAAGACAGTACTTCAAACTACAAGTAGTTCCCAGGTCACCAGAGACCAAGAAGCAAAAGCTACAAATGCCGTGGTGAAAGAGAAAAAAGCTGTATGCATGGTAAGAGACAGAGAAGCATAAGGGTAGGAGACACAGGAGAGCAGAGGGCACCACTGATCCCAAAGGAGGGTCACATGTCAGAGGACCCTGTCCAAGGACATTACCTGTGCTTTGTGATTAGCAACACTGAACAAACCTGGGACCAGTTTGTCTCGGTTGTGGTGCTGCCAAAAATCCCATGAGAGTTTGGACAGACGAGTTTCAGTTCCCTATCTGCAAATGCAGGCTGGGAGCTTTCTTGCCGATTGCCGATTGCCATGACACACATGACCTATCCCATGCTGTGACCACTTCAAACATTTCTGTGGAAAAGAACACATGTATTTGAACATAAAGTAATGCTACAGGACCTTGACTCACCATTGGAAGCTTGACAAAGCTGTGTAACACACGAATGTTAGCAACTAAAGTGAAGCAAAGCATACAAAACCTTTGCAAAAGCTAGAAGGCAGCAGTGGCACAGGCTCTAAGGTACAGACGAGCTACTGCTTGTATTTTGCACAGTGGCCTCTAACTGTGGGTCCTCCATTTGCAGGAATCAGTTTTGGACCTCCTTTTTTGTCACCTGAAGAAAAAATTTTTTAGCATCTTTGAAATTTCAGCCTCAAGAACAACCACCACAAAAGAGGTACTTGGAGCTCGTGGGGGAAAGCAACAGCCAGACTCAAGCAGAGCTCCCAAAGCAGAAAGAACACATCATTTTCCTTAATAGTACAAAGATGTTTTTCCCCCACCTAATTCATGTTTCCATGTCAGTAGATCGTACAACTTAACAGTGACATACCACCAAATGAGCTTGTCACTAAAAGGAAGTTGCAGTTTTTGAAATGGCATTTTACATTCAAATGAGATTAACAGAGAGGTGGAGGGCTCTGCCACAGATACTGGAAGAGACAAATGGTTAAAAAGATAAAGACCTTCAAAGACCATATGTTGCCCCAAGCAGCCTTTAATGAATTTTATTGTGGTTCAGTGAGCATGGTTTGCTGTTAACGGTTCGTTTGGCAAGTTGTTGCTGCAGCCATTTCTAATAATAATGTCACAATAATCTTTTAACTGGTACAGCTTTGTGACTATACAGGATTGCTCTAAAAGTGATTTCTGGACTTGGTAAGATGGAAAAACATATGCAGAAAGTACCTTTAGTTCTTTCTTCCATGTCACATATCACACTGAAGAACAGGAGAACAGTCACTCCGAGGAAACGCAGAAGGAATTCTTCACTCATGTGAGGATTATTTTGAAATTATAGCAGCTAGAGTGCAACATTGCCAGCAGATAGGGACAGCATTTACTTTACCCTTTGGTTGCTGTTGATTACAGTCAATGACAATATATTTTTACCCAACATAACAGTGTTTTGATAGCATTATCTTCCTAGTCCTCTCTTCCAATTTGACTCTATCCTTGTGCTGATTCAAGTAGAAAAGTAATAAAAATTAATAAAATAATGAAGTGATGAACTGTAATTAAAACTAAATATATATTTTTCATCATAAGCCAAAAGCTTAGTGCCAGCAATAGAGCCCAAAAGGACAAAAGATTTAAACTCAAACTATTGAAATAATTTGCTAGCTATGCAGCTTGATAACCATATCTTATGTTTTTTCATCAGATGTAGTCATTTTGCTGTCACTCCACATTTCTACAGAGGCTCTCAAACACAGCATAACACACTCTGTCTTCTCTGTTGTCATTTTTCAGATGTACCTGTGGGTGGACAATGTATTTTGTAGCAGGTAGAAATGCCTAATGCAAGAAGGAGAAATCTGTAGTGCAGGAAAAGGGAAAGGAATTGAAAAGGAAACTCCCCCTAGGAGATTAAATCCCAATCCATACAAACAACTCATCATGATTTTGGGCAAATAATCCTATCAAAGTCAATGACAGCATGCAATTTAAAAAATAGTGCTTTGTGTAAACATCTGCAGTAGGCTTCAAATCGTGGCAGAGAAGGAGCTTGCTACAACCTTGACAGTTGTTCCCAGTGACTTCGAGGGAACTATTCACATACAAAAGCACATGCTGAACTTCCAGAATCTGGACATAAAACCAGTTAATTCAGCCTAGCATCAAAAAAGCTCCCAAACAAGCTCCTGACTAAAATCCTTGCAGGGCTGCTGTTTATTAATCAGTATTTCTGTATCATTTGGTGGTACCTTCTAATCACTTATCTTAAATTCCCATACCATATCCTGTTTGCAGGATCAGACCACAGGGACGAGATGTACCCAAGTACTGTACCTCCCAGAAGGGGTCACATCTAGTGCACTGTACTGCAGGTAGCAGTGGGCCCCCAGGTCCTGATGGCCCACAGGGTTCAGCTGGTCTCTGCTTGCTCAGTATCTGTATTCCAAAGGCTTGAGGACCACATATTGTGTGAAATTTGCAGCTGAATTCGTCCATTACCATCCCATCACTGATTAAAAGAAGAAAGTCCAAGACTTCATTTCAACAACCCCTATGTTTGTAATGCTGAGCACTATTTTCCATAGAGAAGCTGTTTGGGTATTTCACCTCCACAGAACTAAACTAAGCCATGTTAACATTCCAGTCCTTGTTTCCATTTCTGTGCCAATAGACGGCACCTATCAGAAGTTACGCTTTGTTTCAGACACGTAGCATCCAGCCACAGCATGTAGATTTTACTGACTAAAACCAGGAGGGGTTTGCTTCAGTAAAGAACCAAGGAATTTGGTCTAGTGATAAAGGTGTCATCTTAATAATAAACCCCTCATCAAATAAATGTAGATCATTAAGCATTTGATCCAAAGCACAGCAGCAGGTAACAACTTCAGGGAGGTCTGTCAGCACTGTTGTGTTGGTGGCATACATAATTGTAAGACTGAGATGCCCAGATTTTTGTGGGAGTGTGAAGAACAGCATACATCTCATGGAGTTTACAGTCTGATGTAGAATTGCTGCAAAAAGTGAAGGGGAATACAGTTTTGACTGCTTGCCTGAGTAGAAGGTGAGGAGAGAAGAGCTCATAAGAAAGCTGGCTGTGCTCACAAGCAGGCTGAGAGCTAGCAACTGACTGCAGTCTTCCTGACGGTCCCATGCCAGAGCATCTTTCCAGGCCACATAGGGTTTTAAAGAGCCTTTGAAAAAACAGCTAACATACACTTTTTACTAAAGCCTTGTGAAACTCTGCTAAAACAGCCACAGCTGTGATGGGAACTGTGCTACAAATAGATGACAGCAGAGGGATGTAGAGATTAACAGAAAAAAATCCTGTAGTGTCACAGTGGACTGCCCAGATTCAAAGGCGATGAGTGATGTTGTAAAACCTGAGGCAATAGTTATTTGATGGCTACCATGGCAATAAACTGGAAGAGCAAAGAAATAAATTTGTTCCCTCGAAATCTGCAGTCATCTGCCTCTTTCTGCAGAAGAGCTCTTTGCATTATGTATGTCCAGGAGACAAATGCTCGTAATCATGCCATGCCGCCAACAGAAGTGGAGCAGGATCAGTTTATCACAGTTTATGTAGGTTTTGCTCCTGAACCAGCAGTCTGTAGCAGCAGAGTCACCCTGCTGTCCCAGGACCATCCTAACTGTTTTCTCAAACCCACTGACAGATTTTTCCTTTTCCTCAAGAGCTTCTTTGATAACAGCTCCTAGCTCACCTGAACTCACAGAGAAAGGAGCAAATTTCACCTTTTGCAAATATTTTTTCTGCCTTGCTTTTAAGTTGTCTGTGAATTATTAATAGTCTGTGTTTATTACAGCCACTGACATTTCTGTCACTCTCTGGTCTCTCCAGGTGCTCTTTCTGCCCCCAGTGAGTCTTCTCCTCTAACATTTTCCTTGCCTTTCATTCCAAGCCTGGAGCATGCTGGAGAGCAAGGTGGACAGAGGGACAATCCCGGTCTGAGGGATAGGATAGGAGGGGAGATAACTATACCTGACAGGCAATGGCAAACTGCCTTCCCCAGGATGAAGCAGGTTGGCAGGGAGAGGTATTCTTCCATCCCCCGTAGGCTGCCCAGCACAAGTGACTGTGCGGGACCGTCAGCTGCTCACAGATGATTGATTTGCATCTTTCCTTGCAGAGATTGTTTCTTTCTGAATGGTCCATTAAATCTTCCTTCTAGCAAAAAAAAAAAAAAGGGGGGGGGGGGGAGAAAAAAAAAGGAAAAAAATAATACTGCATGGTGATAAAAAGAAAGGGTTTACACCAAATGTTAGCAGAGTGGAGAATTCAGAAACAACTATTTAATTACTTTTCCAGATATACCAAGGTATATTAATATGTAGTAGCACAAAGGTTATGTAAAAATATATTTTTTCATATGCTTTATAGAGTGTTGTATGTCAGATCACTAACTCTTCATTTGAATATATGTATAATAAATATAATTTTCAATTTTCTCAAAATAGTAAAAGCTCAGAAAACCACAAATTCTTAACAGATATCAGTAGACTGATATAAACTTCTTATGGTGTTTTCTGTGCAAGATTCACTCACAGTTTGTCTGTGAATAAGTATATTGATCGCTCTGCCAATTTTTCTTTAGATAAATTCAGATAGACAGAAGTCTTTACCCAACAGGAAGATACATAACTACACCTCAAAACTACTTTGCTCATGCTACAATCTGTCATTGGCCAACATACCTCTCTCAGCCACATTAATATTGATAACAATTACTAACCAGCTCCCTCTGGGAAAAGAGTACCCAATATTCATTTGAAGAATGCATACTTATAGCTTGGGAAGCAATTTCAGAAATAGCTTAGTAGGAATCCTTTATTATTGCTTAATAAGCATATGTTCTTTTATTTGTTTGTTTGAGTTAAACATAGCTCACCTATGTTGAATTTTGCTGTTGAAGTCAGATAATGAAACTAAGTGATGCTTTAGTAACCTGTATAAAGCTTCAGTGCTGAATTAAATGGACAATGTTAAGTGCTTAATAAAAGTGAGTTACAATTAGTTTTAGAAGACAAGCTATGCCTGCAGCCAGCTGATAATTTACATTTTCACAATCATATTTTTCACTAAAAGAAATTATTCTTTCCCTGTTAGTGTTGAGCAAAAGGCCCAAATGAAGAAAGAGTAAGACTGATGATATGCATATGAATGTAGAGAACTGTCAGCTTTAAATCAGGCACATCTCCCAGTGCCTGCCAGGGGACAAAGTGCATCAGTAGAGGCTTCTGAAACAACTTGCCCCTGAGAAAATGAGGCCACCTCCACCAGCTAAAGTTTGACTGTCTTTCCTGACACGACCAGCTCAGCACACACAAAGTCATGCCTTTGAAAAGAATTAGAAAAAAAAAAAAACTCCTTACTGTGCTACATTTAGAAGTTTAAGCAAAACTTGCCACAAATTTAAATTTTAAAACTCAAATTGAAGTCAGGTTTTTGCTAAGTTCACACAATATTCCTTTCAAAATCGTAAAGCATAAGTTCTGAAAATCCAGTAAGAAGGACAAAGGCCACAAAATCTTACTCTACAGTGTAGCAGCCTCATATGTAGCCTCACTTAACAGAGGTGATGATGTCTTTCACTGTTATTAGAAGCCTTGAATGAAGCATTCAAGCAGCATACAGAACTAACAGCAATTAAAAGCCACAAGATAGTACCTATTTTACACTCCACGTTTACAAATCTTCAACTGTTTAAAGACCTCATCCTCCTCTCACAACTCTGTGGATAAGCTCAGTTACTGTGGTGTGAAGCTGATGAGGCCAAGCTATGAGAACAAAGACAGGCAATGTGTCTCATCACATTAACACACCCAAGAGTTAAATATCTAGTTTAAATTAGCCAGCTAGGTTAATTAGTTAAATTAGCCACCATCCCAGGCCATCTAATTTTTACTGAATCATATGGTGTCTTCGTTTTCACTCATGGACCAACCTCAGCTGGCTTATGGCTGGCACCTCAATGAATTATTGCTTTCTTCTCTAATTTCTTGGGAGTGCCTGAAAAATGGGAGTCAGGCATAAATCATTTAGACCTGCATGACAGTACAGACATCCAAGGGCAAGAGCTATAAGGCGATCTTGCTACACCAGAGCAATGTTAACTCCAAAATCTATCAGTGACTTCAGTTTAAGCAGGGGTGGGAAAATATGCATTAACCACTGTCTGAGTTTGGGACAGCACCTGCACTTTTTCTCCCTGAAACTGCCCAGCATTGCATGTACAGAAGCTTGCAAGGCAAGAGGGTTATATTGCAACAGGCAAAGATCATGGACTTTCTTTGCACAGACTCAGTGTGGAGGTTTTATGTCTTCTGAAACAAAAGATTTTACCAAAAAAATGATCAGAATTAATGAGTTTTTCAGAAGAAATTTAAGGCAAAGAGGTATTTCTGGGATGGGACAATTTCAAAACCAGAAATAGAAAGTGAGTTTCTGCTGAGCATCTCATCTGTTTGCTGCTCTTCTTTCCTTGGCTTCCAAGATGTGTGAAACTAAATTAATTAACCTTAAATGATGTCATTTATTAAACAGAGTATGTGAAGAGGAAGAAGCCAACGCAGAATTTAACCTGTGCATGGTGTGAGAGTATGGACACTCTTCCTGTTCATGTCTAATGCCTTTTGGTTTTGATAACATTTGACATATGAAGTATAATCAGCAACTTAGCCCTCCAGTTTGCCTTCTTGACTTGCTCCTGCTGCCTCACCCTAAGAATTCTGCATCTGTCAATGATCTTTTCATCCTCCCATTGACCTTGAAAAGAGACAACCTGCAACAAAGCTGTGTAAATGCTGCAAAATTATCAGGTGAGCTTCACTGTTCAAAGACAAACCCCTCAATCACTTTATAACGATAACGAAGGTAACAAAGATTCAGGAAGGTATTATTTAACACTAACCAAGCCCAACATATTCCAGCATGCTTAAGTACCTACACAGGCATGTTTTATATAAAATATGTTCAGTTTCCTGAAGTCTGAACTGACAGTGCAAAAATCAACCCCCTTGCTTTTCTTAGCCTTTCATCAGGGTCTGCTGATGTAGTAGGACTGTAAGCTGAACAGAAAGGTATGTCCTTAACTTCTTCGTCTTATCTCACACCTCTCCTTCCCAACACAGACTGCAGATCCCTCCACTCCCAAATCCTCCTGTGCACACAAGAGGTGCCATGTTTGGCTCTTCCTGTGTGAGGACAGAGCTAGCATAAGAAGGAAATATCAGGAGTGCTTATCTAGGGTGAGTTGTATTTGGCACTAACCATTCACAAGGGACAGCTGGCATGTGAATTGTGTATCTCTAAATAAAACTTGTGAGGACACAGGAGTGAGGAGATAGGCAAACTCCATGCGAGGTGGGTTTTTCTACTGTTTTTTGACCTGGAGGAGACCAACGCTGTAACAAACTGATTTTTTTTTTTTTTTTTTTTTTTTTTTTTTTGTCTCTTTAAGACTGGGCAGCATCCCCTAACACCTTCAGGAATTAAAGAATGAATAGATTAGTATTTAAGCAGCAGGTATAATCATATCTCTGCCTAAGAGAAGACGCTTTTCAATGGCCTTGCTTGCTGAGCTGATCTTCCAGGCTGCACCATCTGCCAGACCAGGCAGTCTGACTTCTAACAATGAGATCCAGTCATGCAGTGAAGACATTAATTCACATCAGTTGTAACTCCTATTGAAGCAACTCATTAAATCAGCCAGGTTGTGCCATCCAGCACACCTGATGGGCTTAATCTAATGTCTCATCCTGGCCCTGGGGTTATCAGCAGGCAGCTGAAGTATAAGTTATTGAAAAGACATTTTCCCAGGGGAGCTTCTGTTTCCTGGAGCTCAGGCATCGCCAATTATTTTCCTTGTGTTGCCCATTCCAGTCTTTCCATCTCCTAGAGGGCCTATGCTGCCTTTTAGTGACCTGAAATCAAGATATGAAATCAGCAATATTCTGACTACAGGCAAGCTCTGAAGGCAACATATGCGGGCTTGTAACAGTACCATGTTAGCACCGTATCAATCCACAAATCTGGTAGTGCCTCTGCAAACACAGGAGATGATTCACCTAAGAGGTCAAATTTTGTTTCCCTATTCTTGTAAAGCCTTGAAGTGTGTTACACTTGGAAGATGTAAGGAATTTCAAGAATTCCAAAGTATATATGCACACATTTTGCAGAAATTACAGACTTCTTTAAACATTAGTCTCTTCAAAGAAAATTGAGCCACCAGGTACACCTCTCTCGGCTAACAGAAAGCAGCCAGCACCCAACACAATTTAAAATTACCATTTGGGTAGTCAGGTCATCCCTGCTGAGAAGGACCTTGGAGCACGAGTCACGTCTTGGCCTGTGGAATGACAGGGTGAGTTTGCTCACTGAGACAAGGAGTCTTTCCAGGCAGAGAATACCATGTGTGCATCTTCTCTCTCTGTTCTTGGCACTTAGCCAAGGGTGCCCACAGGGTCTCAACCTTCAGGAGAAATTAGAGGGGCTTATTATTTTTGCTTTCCTTCAGTTTCCCTTCAGCCTCAAGGACTGGACTTGAACCACCATCTCATTTTGATGTTAGCTTCAGGCAGCTGTCAGATGGTAACATCGCTCACATGTCAATGGGAATTGAGTCAGCAACTTGGAAAGCAAAGGTTTAGCTCCCATAACTTCTTCTTTAAGCTGCCAGGTCCCTAGAATCTAGTAAGCTATTTTGCCTTTAAAAATAAGTATGTTACTGGGGGAAAAGGGTAAATGGATTTAAAAATAGAATTGTTAACTTTAAAATTATTATTCTCTAAGCAAAACCACACAGGTTTGGTCTCCTGGGTGGAAAGGGCATATACAGTCTAAAACAGCGCCATAATCTAAAAGACAAGATGTGTACAGCATGCAGAGGGGACCAAAATTTTGCAAAATTACAAGCCGGCCTTGAGGAGTTCTCTGGATAACAACTGGAAAGGAAGATACAAATACCTTTCAGCATGATAGCATCTGCAGAGTTTTATTTCTGGACATGGAGTAATATACTTAATGTTCCCTGGCACAGGCTCTCCTATGCAAAGCCTTCAGGTTCTGAGACCAGCTGCCTTCTACCAGTAAGTTGTAGATCCCCCCATCATTCCTCACACTGCTGCAGGGATGCACATGCAATGGCTGAGCAGTGTCAGCATTAGCAACCTGCTGCCTTAAACATATTCAACACCTGCCCTTTGGGTGGCTGATGGCAGAGAAGGAAGATAAACTGGAAAGGTCAAGCGGAAATCACTGAACAGAGTGAGCCACATAGCAGACACCAAGTAAAGCATGCAATGAGTTCTCAAGCCCTGGAAAAACTGGGTCAAAAGGGTCTGAAACAGAAGATGCTAAGCAAAGTGAGAAACCAAGGTTGTTATTTCAAAGCTGCTCTATGAGACAATATTGCTCTGTGGCTGTGATGTGCTTTGCTTTTGGTTGTGCTCTGCTCAAGACTGAAGGCAGTTTTGAGTTGCAAGAAAGCAGGAGTTGTATAAAGTAGACACAATCCGCACTGGGAACAGCAGCCATTTACAAAAGCAGGAAGGCAAGGAGAAAAAAAGCAAGAGCAACTATCCTGACAAGGCAGGGAAATTAAATCATATGCTTTCAAAGATAGGCAAGGACAGCAGTGAAAACCTCCCACACTCACTAATAGGTTTAAAAAAAAAAAAAAAAAAAAAGAAAAAAAAGGCCTATAGAACTTTTCACGCATGCAAATTATCCTTTTAGGTGACAATATCTCCGTTTCCAGTCTACACACACACACTAACTGCCTAATGCCTCAAAAGGAGAGGAATAAAACCAGCAATGACTCCATCCTTCTCGGAAAGGGATGCTAGCAGGACAGTACGTACAAGGCTTTCTACAGTACCCTTTGGGAGGGAATTTCAAAGCTTACAAGGCATAACTTTGTGTGATCTGGGGCAGCATCAGGTGCTTGAGTGCAATGTGTTCAGAGCACACAGCCCTAAATGCAGAAACACAGGACCTTAGAATGGGGGCTGCATGGCACACCTGAACACTGATGAAATACCCATGCTTTCCCTGGTGGGGTGAAGTCAGAAAAAGCACCCCATCATCCCATCCCTAGGACTGAAGGAGCTGCAGTAAGATCCTGAGGCAAGAGCTGAACTGTGCACTGAAGAATTTACCTGGAAATTTGTACAGAAATACAAACGGCACAATGATTTGACTAGAAGCCTTAGCCAGAGTCATCCTAAAATTATCTGTCCTTATGTCTTGGCTTTCTTATGGGGAAAAAAAAAGCAACCAACAACTGTGAAATACCTGTAAACAGAGATTGAAGTGACAGAAACACCTGTCAACAGAGAGTGAAGTGACACTCTACTGTAATAAATCCTTACAAAGAGGATGTGCCAGGTCCAGCAGAAACCACAAGGGAGAGAAAAAACAAAGGTGAGTGGTCACTCGCATTCTGTCTTGCTTCCACGACAGCTGAGCCCTGTGCACAGCAGGGCTTTCAGGGCTATCCTCCTGCTTCTTGTGTGCAGTGGAAATGCAGATTTTGGGTATGTCACCTCATTACACTGCATCTGGAGAAAGAAAAAAAGAAACCCTTCTCTTACCCATCTGTGAACAGTTAGGCCATGACAGACATAAATCACAATAAATTATGAGGTCCCATTCCAACTGCAGTTCTCTATCAGCACAGGATATTTCCAAGTAAGCAGCGGAAATGTGCCAGCTGCCCAATTAATTATCTATCTATCTATCTATCTATCTATCTATCTATCTATCTATTAAAAAAAGGAAATATACTTTAGACATCTAAACAGCAAGTTTGGAACAGCCTGGTTTGGGGAGCCAGCATGCTCTGCAGCTGTGGTGAGTTCTCAGAGTCAGACTGATACTGCAAAGCATGACCTCTGTTAATCATATACATTTAAGTTATGTAAGCGATTCTCACTGAGGAATATCAAATTCTATGTTCTATGCCTTATGTTCTTCTGCTTCAGAGTTTGAACACCCAAGTGAAAAACTGCTGCAAAAAAATATTTTTTCAGGCATATCAGTACAATCCACATGCTTTGAGCCCTAGATGTTTGAGGACTTAAGGTGGCCTTTCATGCTGAAACATGGGGACTTGGGAAGGTTTCAAAGTCTGATTGTTATTTCATTTCAAATTTTAATTTTAGAATTCCTGGAGTTTGGAAAGTTAGGTGTCCAGCTGGATCCCACAGTGCTAGACTTTTTTTAACTCTTAGGCAAAATAACTTCTTTTGACATTCACAACAATGCAATTTACCCATAGCTTCGAAGCCCCATGTGCTTCCCATTGCAAGTGCTGGACCTTCAGTGCCTACAATGGATGTGATTTAACTGGCTGCTAGCACAATGGCTGGTTAAATGCTGAAAATGTTTGCAATTGCCCTTCAAAAAATCTACCTCCCAAAAAAATTATATGCCAACGTACTACATAAAAGGATATCATTATCACTGAGCAGAAAAGAAACCACGTGAAGTAAATGCAGTAAATATTTGCTTATCCAGCTGTTAAATGAGGAAAATACAACTTAGATTGAGTCCCTTTTTATTTATGATGCAAACTATTATCAGACTCTTGCTTAAAAAAGCCATGTGAAAAAGACAAACTTACAATACACTGGGCAGGGAGCACAGGCATGTTCATGTTGTACCACATCAAATTCGTAAGCGTCACAATGCAAGTGATCTCACTTCTTGCAGCACTTGTGAAAGCAGAAGGAGAAAAAAGAGATGAGGGTGGGGGAAGAAGGGTATTTGAAATACAGAAACAAAACAAAACCCCATACTCTTCTTTAAATTTCCTGGCATACTCATTTGCATATGCATATCTGAAAACATGTTTCCTCCTACCCTTTTTAGACATGGTGTTGTTAAAAATCTGGGACAGGGCCACAGTCTGAACAGACACAACCTGGAGTCCATCCACTTCTGAAGCTCTGGAAGACAGGACTTGGGCAGGGAGGCTGCAGCCGAAACCAGCACACAGGAGTGGGTCAGACCTCCTCGGCTTGGACTGAGGCGCCTGTAGTTCAGAGAGGGTAAAAACAGTGGCATGTCTTTCAGAAAGCATCAGCCTTCTGCAGTGCTGCAGGTTAATGATATTCTGTTAAGGCCATATGGATCTGTGTCATGCAGGTGCTAATGAGAAAGGAGAAGAGGACAGGGAGATGAACAAACTGAGACAACAGAGTGGGAAAGCTGAGGAAGAGGAGAAGGGGAGCTGTATCTCCACTAGC
Organism: Falco punctatus; assembly: GCF_963210335.1. Taxonomy (NCBI): domain Eukaryota; kingdom Metazoa; phylum Chordata; class Aves; order Falconiformes; family Falconidae; genus Falco; species Falco punctatus. Next base: position 73,075,264 of record NC_137586.1, read on the forward strand.
TCTTGCGACTATTGCACAGAGGCAGGAGGTCATCCCAAGAATGGCAATTTAATATCCGCACACCCTTGGCCCGGGGGTAAGACTGGTGCCAGTGTCTGCCCCTCACAGGGATTCCCTATCTGGCACATCGTGAAGAGCAAATTAAGCTCTGGCTGAGCAGCCCGCAAGCCAAAACTAAGCCCTCAGCAGCTCTTCTGGGGACCAGTCACCTTCAGGGGCCTGAGAGTTGCCAGCCCCTGGCATCAAACACAAGCACCAGGGTACTGTAGCACCAGCTTTTTACACCCCTTCTCCTCGGCAGAAGATGTCCCCGGTTGCTACCCCTGCTGGGGCAGGTGCTTGTGTGGGGAGGGGGCCAGCAGCCTCACAGCCCACCTTTGGTGAGATGCAGACCTGTATGGAGGGAATAGATAAGACCAGCACCTCAGCTCAGGTGAGGCACCCCCTCTAAAAGTTTTGAGGTTATGTACAAACCTTTGTCACCATTTATGCAGGCATCTAACAGTGAGGTGGACAGCTTGCGTGCTGGTTTTGGTTGAGGTAATTTTCTCCCTAAGAGGTAGTACAGCGCTATGTTTTGGTCTTGTGCTTGAAACAGTGTTGAAAATTCAGATGTTTTTATTACTGCTGAGCAGTGCTCGAAGCCCAGCTTTCCTGGAGCTGGCTGAGCCCCTGCCTGTCAATGGGAAGTGGTGAATGAACTCCTTGTTCTGCCGTGCTCGTGTGCAGAGCTTTTGCTTTGCCTGTTAAGGTGTCTTTATCTCAACTCATGACTTTGTTTTACTTTCTGCTTTTACTTTTACATTTTTACTTTCACTTTCACCCTTCCAATTCTATTCCTCATCCCACTGGCCGGGAGTGAGCGAGTGGCTGTGTGGGGTTTAGTTTCTAGCTGGGGTTACACCACAACAGCATGTCATAGAGACGTGGTAAAAGTCCCAAGATGCTGAGGGGTCACCAGGTTGGCCCCATAGGGACAAACTTCCACGAGGCTCTGGGAGCTGGTGTGGACAGAAATCAAACCTCTGGATCAGGTGTGGAAGAGGACTTGCAGAGCACTGAGGGCCAGCCTCCCTGCAGAGCAGGGTGAACATGCAGCGGGGTGCCATAGCAGTGCAGGTGCAAGCAGGGACCTCACTAGCAGGTGCCAGGATGCAGAGTGGTAAGTGTGGGTCAGGTTGGCGTCAGAGGCAGAGGTCTCAGTCAGAATCGGCATCAGGGAGGTACAAGACTGGGCAGAGATGTCTCTGACTGCAGCTGTGATGCAGTGTGGTGAGGGCCACCAGTACAGCTCAGCCCCAAAGCATCTCCCCTGGGAAAGGAGGTGCATGTCTTTGCTTCCAGCTTCCTTCACAGCTGCTGCTATCAGCAAAGGACCTGACCATGGATGCAGCCAGCCAGACTTCAACTTGGTCAACTTGCCCCCTGGCAGGGAGATGTGCTTCTGGGTCTGAGAAGTGCTGGTCTCACACTTCTTGCATACTTGGCAAAGCAGGAATGCAAAGAGCAAACAGACCACATCCCTAGCACCAAAAAATCAGAAATACTTTCACTTTGCAACATCATGGTACCCAAGTGCAACGCAGGTGCATTTATGAAGAGAGGCAGATGAAGAAAAAGACAGTATGATTCCACTTTCTTATGTGAGGAACTCTGTTACACATGTGAAACAAAACCTGTTTTCCTAATGGCTTTAACTAGCTCTCTACCCCCTTGGTCAGTTGCTCCACATCATGCCTTGGAAGTTGTCATGGTTTAACCCCAGCCAGTAACTAAGCCCCACACAGTCACTCGCTCACTCCCACCACAGCGGGATGGGGAAGGGAACTGGAAGAGTAAAAGGGAGAAAATTCACAGATTGATATAGAGTCTTTCATAGGTAAAGCAAAAGCCACTCATACAAGAAAAACAAAACAAGGAATTAATTTGCCACTTCCCATGGACTGGCAGGTGTTCAGCCATCCTCAGGGAAGCAGGGCTCCATCACATGTAGCGGTTACTTGGGAAGAGAAATACCATAATGTTGAATGTCCCCACCTTCCTTCTTCTCCCAGCTTATATATTCAGCATGACATTCTTTGGCATGGAATGTTTATTTTATTTTAAATAACCATCTGATGTTGTAAACAAACTAATAAACATACCTTAGCCACATGTGCAGCATTTATAAATCAGTATAAGCAGCAGCATTCCTCTGATACATTGGTGTGTATTGATTTCCATCTTCCACTGATCAGACCTGCCTGCATGAGAGTAATCCCTTGCAATTATATTGTCTTTGAAAAGTGAATTTGGCCTACTTCTTTGCAGGACTGGGTAGCTTTTAATAGGAAATGTCAATCCAGAATTCTGGGTGCTTTTGGACAATGGGCCATTCTTTGGCCAGTTTGGGTCAGCTGTCCTGATGCCCGCTCCCTGTTCACCGTGCCCCTCCAGCCCTCTCGCTGGCAGGGCCTGAGAAACTGGAAAGTCCTTGACTTAGTATAAACATCACCAACAACTAAAACCATCAGTGTCCTATCCACATTGTTCTCACACCAAATCCAAAACAAAGCATGGCACCAGCTACTAATAAGAGATTTAACTCTGTCCCAGCTGAAACCAGGACAGAAGCCAGCATGCTTGGAGGAAGCAATGTTTCAGGGCTGACAGGCTTTCCCCAGGAAGAATGCGTGCTGAATGTGTCCACCTCCAGACTGAGCTCAGATGAAATGTGAGTTGGCTGATACTGGCAGCACATGCAGGAACGGCAAGCTCTCCGGCTTTCTGGTGGCAGGGCACATGCCACCTCTGTGGCTTCAGCCTGCGCTGTGGTCAGAGGATATTAGTGTCACCATCGGAAGAGGGGTCTGGTAGGATGACAGCTACTCCTGCCAGCCAGGCAGGAAGGAAGCTGTAAACCAACACTGAGTGAGACTCTCGTGGGCATCAGAGACACCAGCACAGGACACCCTGCACTGAACTTCTTCCCCCTCCCAGAACTGCCCCACCTGCCAAAGCCAGCTTGACCCAGAAGCTGCTAGCTGAAATCCTGTCCTTTGAGCAATACAAGAAGGTGAACTGAGCTCTTCGTGGGCTGAAAGATAAATGCATCCACAGGCACAGAGGAGACAGAAGTGCGGATTATCCTGGCCTGCTGCAGCTCCACAAAACAAATTCTCCCCACTGCGTCATGCAGACCTGGCTGCGTATGCTGGGGGTTGACACACACAACTGGAAATCCCACAGCATGACAAAAAGGACCCCCAAAGGTCAAACAGCAAAGTACGTGGTAGAGAAACTCCCCCCTCTGATCCTTCTCATACTCAGCTTTATTTTTGTGAGAACCTCTGTCAATGCAGGCCTCCTGCCGTGAGCTACTGCTGCAGCAGCGCACAGGTCCCACCAGGCAGTCTGTGCAGCCTGGGGGTTACCTCTGGGCAGCACACTGCTTTTCAGCTGCTCAAACTATAACAGCAAGAGGCTGTGCCTTTCAACCCTGATGTTGGAACAGCCTCTCTACCACAGCAGTTATGATAGGGGCAAGCTTTCCAAAGCTGGAGAAGACCTGGAAAGCCCTCTATTCACAAGCTCTGAGCACTGATGCAACAGCTGGTCCCAGTCTGCCAACAAGCATCAGGCATGAGCACTGCAGCTGATTTTACAGACCACGGGAGTCGCATCAGATAATTACAGTTGAGAACTGGTGGTCATCAAAACATCATGCTGCTGCTGCAACAATTACACCAAGACCTGGCCAAAAAAGCAGAGGTGAAAACACTTTCAAAAGAAAAAGCAGAACAGGCACCACTACAGCTGTAGGCTTCCCATCTCCACTAAATTTCTGGGGTTTTACAACCCTCTTTCACTATTGGTGGAAAACAGCCAACACACTGATGTCATGGGTCTGTTAAGCAACCTGGATATAACTAATTATTTCAGTAGTGAGTGCCCTCTCTAGTATTCAGAACAGCATGTGCCATGTGAGTAAAGCCTCCTGGTGTGCCCGACACCTCTGGCAACATGCCACCCTTCGCTCTGAGACCTTGCTCTCATATGGTGATTCAAGATCCAGAAGAAAATTTAACCAGCAGGACTTTCTCCTTCCTCCCATCTTTTCTTCTGAATGAGAAAGCCAGTAAAGAAGGATGAGCAAAACCAGCAGGACTAGGAAGACCATAATAAAAGTATGCATAACTGATGTGCATTTTTCTTGGAGGACTGCAAGCACTGAAATCATTTGGTCTTACCACAACAGAGTGATGTAAGGGAATCAGTTCACACACCACTGAGATGTATTCATCATTGGGGGGAAGTACAACAGCTGTTCAGCTGTGTACAGTGGCAGCATGTAACAATTTTATGCTAAGAATGCCTGAATTAATTGGATATTTGGGAGAACCAAGAAAGGCAAAGTGTAATTACTTGAGCTGGAATCTATCCAGCCTGAAAAAAACAGCTTATTCCTGGAAAAAATTATTATGGGAACTTCCATAACGAAACACATTGTCCAAAAGCACCCAGAATGCTGGATTGACATTTCCTATTAAAAGCTACCCAGTCCTGCAAAGAAGTAGGCCAAATTCACTTTTCAAAGACAATATAATTGCAAGGGATTACTCTCATGCAGGCAGGTCTGATCAGTGGAAGATGGAAATCAATACACACCAATGTATCAGAGGAACGCTGCTGCTTATACTGATTTATAAATGCTGCACATGTGGCTAAGGTATGTTTATTAGTTTATGATAACATCAGGTGGTTATTTAAAATAAAAACAACAAGCATTAATTTTTTCATTCCTTTGGCAACCCTGAAGGCTGCTGTCATGTTGTGGCTGCTCAGAAGCCTACTGAGAAGTGACCTACAGCTAATGTCAGACTGTGAGCTACTGAGCAGGCCCACATCTTAATCACTCAGCAAATTTTGCACCAGATGTGGTTGGTTTCTTATTTAAATTGAGCCAGTTAAAGAAATATTAAGGTAATGGATGAAGCTAAGCCCCTATTAGGCTGAAAGAATAATACTGTATAAAAATTTAACTAGTACAAACCAGGTAAGTGAAGCAAGATGAATTGATCCTGTTCTTGTGTTTAGACAATGAGAAATATGCCCAAACTCAGTCCTGAGACTTCCTTTTCAGTAGCAGATTCTCTGCAGATGATTCATTTGAGGCACACGGTGCTTCAGGTATCTAGCTGTCTATGCAAACCTGTGTAAATCATGAGCTGTCTGAGCTTCACATACTGTTCAGCAGCCGATCAGCTGCCTAGCACGTGCAGATGAGATGGGCTGATGCTGATCCTCCTAGCAGAAGCCACCTGGGATCTGATGCAACTTGTGTAGTGCTGACCTACCAGCCCTGGGGTCTTGTCACCTTGTTCGGAAAGAAATTCACTTGCAAAGAGCAATTCAGGGCATGGCCTCACTGGAGAACGCTCTGCTGTGAGGTAACAAGAGGCAATCTTCCAGGACACAGTGTCCCACATCTAAGACGAGTGAGACATTTTTAGTATTAGGAAGCTACAATACATCTTTGCATGCTTCCACCAGGCCCTTTTACACTATCTCTGTCGAACCGAAACTCTGAATTTATTCACGCTGGTCTTTTTGTGATATGCTTTTTGCAAGCATAAACCTAACAATTACAAGCTTTATTAAAAAACAATGCAAAATTTGCGAAGAGAATACTAAAATTTTTCTTTTTCATTCACACACATTTATATACAGACTGAGGTGAGCATGGGGCAAACATTCAGAGATCATGTACTTATAGATAGCTGGAATTCATGGAAACTTTCCACTTACATCAATGAATTACAGTTTTGTTTGATTAATGGAAGTTGGATGTCCCATTCATCACTTCAGATCTTGTATGTACTTTCAAGAATTTGACCCAGTTAATGTGCACTTAAGCTTTGATCCATTAAAAATCTCCCTGGGACATATGGATTGACAAAGCTGATGACACTATCCCCAAATCGGCTCTGTGGTGACAGTGGGCAGCTGTTACACAACTCAGTGCTGAAAGCTGATCTCTTTTCATCTGCAGGCAGCCAGGGAAATGCCTGCCCTCCAAACAGTTCAGCAGAAAGGGATCCCAGCCAAAGGAAATGAGAAGGTGACAGGCATAAAAAGAAGAATCAGCTCACATGCCACAGAGGGTGATGGAATGAGTCTAAACACAGGCATGGCTTTGCTTTTGTAAGAGGCTTTCTTCCCAAAGTTAACTTTCACACAAGGGACTATCTCAGCTCACTCCAAAGAAGAAATGAAGTGTTCAAAGGCATTTCAGGAATACAAGAACAATTTCAGTGCTAACATCAAGGGGGAGAGAGCTACCATCAGCAAAACATTTACTCTGCTAGTGCTGAACTTCATCCCTTTTCCCTAAATACATTTAAGACATATTCCAAAAATATAAATCTCAGGAGAAGACAGAGTAATCACCTCAACACTCCTTCCTCTACCAAGTCTGCTAGGAAAGAATAAAAAGAAGTGGAAGCTCAAAGTTGGGTTCTGCTGCACCAGCACCTGCACAGACTAGAAATGCATGGCTACGATCATGGAGGTAACCTTAGCTCAGCTCTGTCTAGTACGACTTCAACTACCAGACTCTGGGGTCGACACATGATGGTGAGAGAAACGACCGCAGCACGCTCCTCTGACACATGCTACACCAGCTACTGCCTCAGATAATTGCCAGTTATGCGAACAGGCATCATCCAAAGAGGAAGCATGATACGCACCTCTTCCCCCCACCCAAAGAGTAGGGGAAGGGATTTAATTTCTCCCAAAGCTATGATGGCCTTGTCCACAAATCAGGGAGAATCTGATCCTGCCTTCCTGAGGTTATTGGCAAAATGTCTATTAAATTCAATGAGACCATGACAGGGTCTTTGAGCACAGTGGTTGAATCTGTCAAATAAACATTGCTGAGAATTTCTTTATCCAGTCTTTCTCCTGCTGCCTGGCTATGTGCTGCAGCTAGCACCTGGCTGGGAAACATGGAAAAGACCCTGACAGGGACACGGGGTCTGAATAAATTCTAAAACACCATAAGAAACTTGCTTTGCAGAAGACAGCGACTCTGCAACAAGCCATGGGATAACACAGCAGCTGGTGGCTTCCCTTGGGCAGCACAGGGTGGGATTTAGGACAGGGATATACAACAGGAACCAGTACCCTTGGTACAGAAATAGGATCACACTCTCCGGTTCAAGCCCCAAGGACTAGATTCCTCATGGCCTGTTTCCAGCATGTTTAGCAGGAGACTGCACTCTCCCTGAGAGAGCCTGGCGCCTGCAGGGAGCCAGGAGTACAGAACAAACAGAATGCAACTGTCTGGGGCCTGAAGGCAAGACAGTACCTAGCAATTAAAGAAGCGTATTTGGGGAGAGTCTGAAAATCACAAAGCTGCATAATGAGGTACAATGCGCTCTTCAGTGTTTCTGCTGGGGCTGAGCAAGCCTGTGCAGAGAAATATGTAGCACAGTGCGTTGTGGTCACTTGGAGTTTAGACCTAGCTCACCTACAAGACTTTGCCTAGACTCATGGTCCCATGAAGATTTTCTGCTCTGGGAAATCAGCAGCAGACATCAAGTCAGCTTCAGAGGCCAGGCAGACTCTTAGGCACTGCAGTGTGCCCAAGTACCCCGCCTGTTACACCGAAGCAAAAAGAACGTGTGAGTTTACCACCTGGGGGGTGGCCTTACACACACAGCATCCTTATAAACCACCCAATATTCTTGGAAATGGCTGTTTAAAGTTGAAAGAGGAAAAGAAACCAGCTGATGGTTTTGAAAGGAGTGACAACTGCAGCTCTGCCAGCTGCACTCAGCAGTGGACAGGAGTGCCCCTTGTAGGCAGATTTGCTACCCTAGCAGGCTAATCTCAGCTGAGAGAGCAGTGTGCTAGGTAGGAGTTAGTACAGCAGGACCACTGACTTCAGGAGGCCACAGTGAAATGCTCAGAGGATCATCCAGAAAAGGCCCACGGTGCAAACTCCACCAATGTGGCATAGGCCACTTAAATAAAGCTGCTCCTCAGAAAAAAGGTCTAGAAGCCTCCCTGCTTAATAGGGTCCTCAGAGGCTTCTAGCAAACAGCACAGGTGGGAGAATTTCCTTGGTGGGAAAAAACCAAAGCTGATAGGGCTGAGTGTTTACACCTGCGAGTAGTCTGGCCTCGTGAGTTGAGAGCACGTTTTGTCAGCAGCCATGGCAGAAACATCTGCTGGGGAGAAGTACACTGTGTACATTTCAGAAGCAATTGTGTTCAACCCTTGCTGCTTCCCAGCTGTCAGCACTCAGCTTCAACAGAGCCACTGGGCACTGCTGCTACCCTGTGCTCCATGATGCCCTCAGACTTGGGAAGTGGGTCACCAGCATCCCAGCATCCAGCTATGGGAGAAATCATCAATGGCCTTAAGGATTAGGAGGGGGAGAGCAGATAGCTATGGCAAATGAATCCACGTTTGACATTTGCTGTAGCTGCTTGCATCCAAAAAGGGTCAGAGAGAACTGGGAAGAAAAAGCTTACACACTGCCAGCCTGCAATAGTGGATAAAAATTGTAATGCGTGTGGCTTTGTGGAATCTCCACAGCATAGCTCTGTTGCCATGAAACAGGGAAAATGTTCCCATTTCTGCTCACACAGAATTGCTGGGCAGGGGGGTGCACGGGGTGCAGGAACGGAGGCAAAACCGACACACAATTAAGTGCTGAGAAATGCAAATTGATAATCCCACTAATGTTTTGAGTTTTCACTACCGATAAGCTAACCTAGACAAGAATCTAGGGATTCTGGTTTGGGGCAGTGTTTTATGAAGAAAAGCATGAAAATGCTCCCCTTCATCAACAAACAAGGATCTGTACACCTGAACAAAGATGATCTGTACATCTGAACACGTGGCTCTGAGCAAATGACCCGTAGGGAGGCATCCCTAGCTTTAGCAATTCCTCCAGCAGAATTGTTCTGTATGCACATTCACAACGCAGTTTCAACCAAATGTAAAAGAAAAATTAATCTCTGAGGCTCTAACCTAAGTTTCTACCAGTGTTAAAAAACAGGCAACTGGGTAGTATTCCCCCTGAAAAAAAAAAAAAAAAAAAGAAAAGGTAATAGGTGCTCAAACATTAATTTCAAAGGGACCTTCCCAATTAATCCTAGTGCTGACAGAAGTACCTGATCTCAGTCCCCTGGGGAATTCTACCCTGCAGAAAACCACACAGAAAATTTTGTTGCTGCCACGGTGCCACCCTGCTCCCCCAGTAAGACCTTCCAGTTCATGTTTCTTGCTCTCTCCTGTCCAAAGCCCCAGTTCCCTTCCTAAACTGCATGATCCCTTGCTACGTAACGTCTAATCTGCTGTCTTTGCTGTCCTCCACTCACTCTTGATTTGGGCTCAGACTTAAATATTTCACCCTTGCAGCTATACTTTGAAAACAGAGACAGTGCAGAAGCAGTAAGGGAAGGTAAAATCCCCCTGCATAAGTTTTCCCATTAAGACAGGTCCTGGAGCAGAGATAATGAGGTTGCTTCTAGGTTTGGTGTCAACCCTTGCCCCTGCTCTGGTCAAGATTACATCTGAGACTCCTGCAGCATCCTAAAGACAAACCGTGTTTGTGCAGTTGATAGGCAGGGTCAAGCTTAACATTTGAGAACTAACGTAGAAAGGAAGGACACTCCTGCCTGCTATTTGAGGGACACAGGGCCCTCTTCTGATTCTCTTAGGCTTTTGGGGGGATCCTGTGAAACCCCTGGTGTTGTACATGCATCAGTGTTTCCCATGGTCACAGACACGGGAATCACAGGGGTAGCATGAGGTTTGGTTCCTCAGCCTCCACTGAGATACTGATACTGAAGACATCGATAATGGGGTGCACTCAGTGCTCATGGTGCTTGGTCGGCAAGCACCTCAGATGACCCGGCTGGACAACTCACGTACAAGGGTGCCAGGACATTAATCTGTTCCTAAGAACCAGCACCCACAAGGTCACCTGGTCACCTTCAGTTTTGAAGGTCTCTGGACTTGGTCTAAGGTAATGTCTGAGAACAAATGACACGACACAAAAAATCCGAAGGAACCAAGTGTTTTGCCTTGATAAAATCAGAGTTCTCTTCAGCAAAGTTGTCTGAGCTTTTGGTGGCTGGGAACACAAAATGTCTATCCAAGTTCCTGCTATTTGCCCCACAAATTAATCTAATGAGTCGCCCGTGAAATAAACCATTAGAAAAGCTTTTGTTAATTTGTATCAAAGTAAATGGTTATCTAAAACAGACACCACAGGGAGGTTCTTAATTAGTCTGTTCTCAGCTGGGACTGGAAATGCTTGTGGCAGCACGAGGCTAATTAATTACTCATCTTGCCACATTGCAGCTTCCTGTCAAAGCACAAGGCACTTCTCGGCATACACCGATGGCTGGTTGCTTCTTTTCAGAGACCATGGGAGCAGCAGATGAGGGTCCCAAACTGATCCGTGCTCACTCTGTGTAGGGAGGTGGATTGAGGGGGTGTTCAAGCCAAGCACCTGTGCCTGGGATGAGCTGTCTGTGCAGATGTGGAGTCTTTGCTGCCCACATCCTGCAGCTCCAACTGAAGGTTGCTTCCTGAATGGAAAATGAAAATGAGTCTTGAGAAAAGGCCATTTGGGATCAACTGGAAACCCAAGGAAGTGCTTACCTAAGGGCTCTTACCCTGCGTCAGAGTGACATTGCACAAGCTGGTGTAGCAGTCGGAGAAGCAGGGAGCACTGCGGCTCCTCCTTTAGCAGTGCCTTCACCTGCATGCCTTGGGGCTGGACCTCTGACAGCTGTCCTGCTGTAACAGGGCTTATGGAAGTGGAGGTGTGAAAGCCTACCTCAAGAGACGGTGCCCACACATGTGGTACACTGGGGACCCAAAATGCTGCCAGAGTCTGTGGAAAAGGCCTGTGATTTGCAGGAAGGAGAGAAAAGCCTGCTATGAAACTTCTGTTACCATGCCTTCCATACCACCACAGCAGTGCAAGGTGTATTCTTTGGTGGAAGTGAATTAAAAAATCTTGACACGTGCATTGCACAATACCTCACAGCAGACTGCAGAGCAAGAAAGGACCCTGCCCTGTGTCCCAAGCACCTTCTCTGTAGGCTGGAGATCCTTTCACAGAGGACACAGGGCACCTCACACCTGATATGGGAGGTAAAGATGGGAACTCGACAGCTGGTGGCTTGTGATGGGCTGGGAAGGGCCAGCCACAGTAACCACATTGGGTAAACATTCACTGGTGCCCTCCAAACCCATCAGCAAGGCTAAACCCATCTGTGGGGGACAGTAAGCACTGTCCTTGTCTGAGGGGAGCTGCCTCCATGTCAGGCAGAGTGCTGGGGAGGTGAGGGTAGGCAGGGGGCCAGGATTTGCCATTTTAAGCCCATGTTCAGAGGCTTGGTTTGCACCAGCTCCTCACTCTCAGGGGCTGGCTGGAGACCTTCCTGTGCTCTTCTCCTCCTCTGCAACATATGTAGTGTAGTTGTTTTTACAGCATCCTTTCCTGTTTCTTCAGAGACACAGGTCTGTTCTACAGAAAGGGAGTGAATTAGCAGCGTGTGTACACCCACGCTTGCAATCAGGAGCTGTTTGATATCCCCTGATATTAGCAACCAAGCTTTTTACCAGCTTTAAGTGTTGCAATCAGTCCAAGTGCACAGCAATAAAAACTTTAACACACCCCTCTGCAGTGAATGCCTTTGAAATAAAAGAACAGCCTATTACACTGAAAGGTGTGTAACTGGCAAAGTCCTTCCCCATCACCATCCTTCACCCTTTGTGGTTACACATCTCCTCATCTAGGTAAACACTATAATGTATTTTATGCCTAAAGCATTCACACAGCTGCTCTCCCAGCAAATGAACACATAACCCTACCTTTAAACACTGCTGCTTGACACAGGGCAGCACTGTGACTAGCTCACAGTCATCATCATCATCCAACCATTGGCAATGGCTTTGTTAGTTAGCGGGTAGTGTGGGCACAGCTGCAGAAAAGGAGGTGAGTGCACAGAAAGGAAGTATCAGAACGTGGGAAGCTGCCCCCATAACTGCCCAATTAGTTGGCAGGGCACCGAGGTCAGTCAGGTACACATTTAGCCAGTACGGAGGCAAGAGGGCTCTTACGAATGGTGCCTGCACAGGTCAGCTCTTGATTTTTAGACAGCCAGAGGCATGCAAGGGCCATGGTGATGCGCAGGCATTTTCCTGTGGACAACAGAACATCTCCTGATTTTTCCTCACTCTATCACAGAGACCTTACAGCTACTACCCCTTCTCACCCCTTTGGTGCGCTATCCACGGAGGAAAACATTTCCTCCTTTCCTTCTTCCAAAACTCCTTGTGGCTAGTACCTGTGGGTACAAACCTGAACAGCATCTCCTCTGCAGTCAGTCTCCAGCAGCTTACGGTGTGGGAGCCTGGACAGACTTCTGTCACTCCCTGACCTCAGTCTCTGGCCCCCCTGAAGGTCAAATACAAGAAGTGGAACTGCACAGTGTAGACATGCTGTAGGTTTGATCCCCAGCCACCCTGACTGCCGGTTCTGGGTATCACTCACCAGGACAGCAGAGCTGACAAATACCTGTCTTGGAGTACATCGCTCTCCCCTGGGACTTCAGAAAAGGCCTGAAAGCCCTTCACAATGCCCATCACCAGCAGCTAGCTGGGCTGAGGCAAGGTATGTCCTCTGGAGGACCCTGTGTGGCCCCCACAGCTGCTGGAGGGCATTGCCAGAGGAAACACCTGAGATACCTGGCTGGCGAGGCTGCAGCAGGTGAAGCAGCTGGTATCCACCAAAGGCAGCGGGAAGGGGAGTTGCCTAGGAAGTGCCCAAGAGTGGGAGAGCCACCACGGGACTGCAGCAAGCAGCTCCAGTGCCTCCAGCCATGTGACAGCAGACAGTCCCAGTGGAGAAGAAGCCATCAGCATTTGATGGGGATCAGACAGGCTGCCTCCTGAAAGAAACAGATCTGACGTTATTCAGGCACACAGCTGCCCCTTGCCTTGTGTCACATTGCACTCCTCCCCCCAGAGAACTCCTGGTGCACCAAACAGGTTTCAGCTCCTTCAAAGAGAGTGGGTTGCATCCTTTTCTCTGGTAATACATGCCTTGCCCTTCTCCTCCATCCGGTGCCCCTGCACATGTGGTGAGGGGCTGCTCAGCCCATGCATGCACACATGTTCACAGTCATCCATCATTTTCTCTGCCATTACAGAATCAGAGTGGTGCATGTTACAAGGGATCTCTGGAGGTCATCTGGTCCAACCCCCTGCTCGAGCAGGGTCACCTACAGCAGGTTGCCCAGGACTATGTCCAGACAGCTTTTTAATATCTCCAAGGATGGAGACTTCACCACCCCTCTGGGCAACCTGCGCCAGTGCTTGGTCACCCTCATAGTGAAAAAGTGCTTCCTGATGTTCAGAGGGAGCCTCCTGTGTTTCAGTTTGTGCCCACTGCCTCTGGTCCTGTCACTGGGCACCATTACAAAAAGCTTTGCTGTGTCCTCTTTGCATTGTCCCTCCAGTTATTTATATACATTGAGATCCCCTGAGACTTCTTCAGGCTGAACAGTTCCAGCTCTCTCAGCCTTTCCTCATAGGAGAGTTGTTCCAATCCCTGAATTGTCTTAATGACCCTTCAATGGACTCTACTGTACTGAGGAGTCCAGAACTGGCCACAATACTCCAACTCTCAGTAGAGGGTAAGTATCACCTCCCTCAACTAGCTGGCAACACTCTTAACGCAGCCCAGGATACCATTTGCCACCTTTGCCACAAAGGCACACTGCTGGCTCATGGTCCACTTGGTGTCCACCAGGACCCCCAGATCCTATTCTGCCAAGCTACTTCCCAGCTGGGCACCCCTCAGGATATATTTCGGTGTCTGGAGTTGCTCCTCTCCAGGTGCAGGACTTTGCACTTTGCCTTGTTGAGTTTCATCCTTGCTAAAGGTTTCTGCCAGCCCATTTCTCCAGTCTCTTGAGGTCCCTCTGGATGGCACCATGACCCTGTGTTACCAGCCACTCCTCCCAGTTTCGTGTCATCTGCAAAATTCCTGAGGGTGTGCTCTGCCTCATCACCAGATCATTAATGAAGATGCTGAAGAACCCATTATTGACCCCTAGGGTACACCACTAGTCACTGGCATCCAAATAGATGTGACACTGATCACCACACTTTGGGTCTGCCCATTCAGCCAGTTTTCAATCCACCTCACTCTACTCATCCAACGCATACATCAACAGCTTTTCTATGAGGATCTTATAGAAGACAGTGTCAAAAGGCCTTACTGAAGTCCAGGTAGATATCCACTGCTCTCCCCTCATCTACTATGCCAGTGATTTTGCTGTAGAAGGTTATCAGGTTGGTCAAGCATGACTTCCCCTTCGTAAACCCATGCTGAATGCTCCTGATTATTTTCTTGTCATTTGTATGCCTGGAAATGATTTCCAGGATTAGCTGCCACATTTTGCAAAAAGTAATGTGGCACAAAGTAATCAGAGGGCAGATAAACAGGATTGTTATGACAAAGATTTCACTGTTTCTTTCACATCCACAGCATGAGATGTTTTTTTTAAAAAGAGATACCTACATTTTTTAAATCAGACACAGACTAGGGATTTGATTGTATCCATCCCCATTTTCATTTTCTTCAAGTTTAGTTGGTTTAGGAAGTTCAAATCTTCCAGAGCCTGCAAGTAATATGAATTGCTGGTACTCTTTTGATCAGTTAAATTGGTTTTTTTTTTCTATCTTTTCCTAACCAGACAGGAATGGTGTCAGCAAGCTTCCCAGAAAGAATTATTCATTTCGAGTGACCTAATAGGTGGTTCATTTCTGCATTAATATGGTTAAAACTGTTCTAAAGGTGTTTCAGCACATCAGAAATCATTAGCTGCCTCTGTAAAGATAGATCAAGACAACCTGATAAGGGTTATTTTCCCTCCCTCTCTCTCCAATTAGAGACTCCAATTAGAGACCCCTTTTAAGAAGTGTGGGCTTCAGTTTGCTGTGTTCTTTGGGACAAAGCAAGATACCTATTATTCACCATTATGCATAACACACAGTACTTGTCAATGACTTCCCTGAGATCACTGCATCTTTTGTCTGAGTACTTCTAGACACAAGAAGTAAAGCATAATTGATCAGAAGTACCCTTAAAGAAAAAAGTACAGCAGGCAGAAAGATGCAGATACACAGAGTTCCCATTGAATTATAGGGGCAGGGTATTGCTCCTATGGTGCAAATTTCCTGTCTGGTGCTGTGACTTATACAACAGCTTGTACCTCTTCCACAGCAACCCTGCTGAAATCCCCAAGGTCACCTCAAGACCGATGCATGACTCATTACCAGGGTTTCTGAATCCCACTCCTAGTGTGATGGCTTGGTGGCAAAGCACAAGCCCTTCAGGCATCTGCTGTCTCCCTCTTGCCACTTGTTTCTTGATTGGACTTTCTCATTAGCAGAGTCCTTTCACATCTGATCTATGGCCAATCAACCAGCAAGCAGCGGCCAAGCACAACTGACTGCCTGAAAAGATCAATACCTGGGGGCATTAGTGAACAGCCAGAGTCCAAAAATTCTCTGTCAGGTGAACTTCTTGTCCTTGAGGACATGAAAACACAGAGAACTGCCTGAGGCTTTGATAGCTCTAAGGAGGGTTGGTAGAGCCATAGGATCTGGCTAGACAGACCGCCCTAAAAAATATAACTAAGTTATATACCAATATATGTTATTTGTTAGTATTTGGAGTTGGGTGAACCACAAGCTTTTTCAAATGGGGGAAAAAATTTTGCACACCGAGGCATATGAGGACCACAGCACACATTTGCACAGCACAAATTAGCAAGTATTTCCTTCTGTGGGTGTGGCCAAGAAAACACAACATTAAAGAAGGCTTGGAGATGGATAAGGCATTCAGCACCCACCTTCAGCAAGGAGTACCTGCTATACATAGTAAACTGGGATGACTTTGTAAAGCAGTTCTTGAGCCAGTTTGGAGTGCCAATGACCTCAGCAGGGTGACATAGTCTACAGAAATTAATGGGGTGGCTCAAATGTGTGCAGAACAACACTGCTGGAAAAGCTCGAAACTTGAGCATCCCAATTCACACAGAACTTGTCAGCAAAACAAGTCATGTTTCATAACCAAATTATAGGTAAATCCTACATGATCCCACGCTTAGAAGCAGTATCAAGTTGTGTCAAGTTTTAGCATTGCCTTAAAGCTTGGAAGGTGGAAAGAAGTGTCTGATTCTGCCTGTGATGTTACTAAGGGCTTGTGGAGTCTTCATATGGTATGACTGAGATGTTACAGATAGGCCAGCTGTCAGCTGTAATGTATTAATTCAAAACTCCACCTCCCAGATCTATCTCCCTTAAGGATACTAACAAACATGCTACACACACCTTTCCACGTTCTACAGTATTGCCTGGTCAGAGAAAGGCTCCATTTTTACAAAACACCACTGAGTGAAGTGGACAATCAGATCAGCAAAACAAAAGGTTCAGAAAAGGGTTTAAGAAAGAAGTTCCAGGAAAATTTATTTAAGCGTCACTCAACTGGTACCCTTTTCACCACATCCATCTTGGTCCATTCTTTTCTGATCTGTACCATCAAACCTACTTACACCAGAAATGATGTGACATCTCTAAAGTTGTTTATCTAAATAGCTGTTTATGTTGCTCCACGGTAATTAAGAAAGGTAAAAATACCTTCCCCCAAAGAAAATGACTGGCAAACTGGTAACAGAACAGGATAAGGCTGAGGTACTGAACGACTCTTCCGCCTCAGTCTTCGCTGGCAATCTCCCCCAAGGCAGGGACTGGGGGGAGCAAAGCCCCTCCCGCTGTAAGAGAAGATCAGGTTCGTGAGCACCCAAGGAACCTGAACATGCATAAGTCTATGGGATCTGATGAGATGCATCCCAGAGTCCTGAGGGAAGTGGCCGATGTAGCTGCCAAGCCACTCTCTATCATATTTGAAAAGTCATGGCAGTCAGGTAAGTCCCTGGTGACTGGAAAAAGGGAAACACTGCACCCATTGTTAAAAAGGGTAGAAAGGGTGACCCTGGGAACTACTGACCTCACCTCTGTGCCTGGGAAAATCGTGGAACAGACTTCCCCAGAAATCTGTGGTACGGCACGTGGAGGACAGGAAGGTGATGTGAGACAGCCAGCATGGCTTCACCAAGGGCAAGTCCAGCCTGATCAATCCAGTGGCCTTCTACGGTGGAGTGACTACAACAGTGGACAAGGGAAGAGCTGCAGATGTCACCTATCTGGACTCCTCTAAGGCCTTTGACACGGTTTCCCACAACATTCTTCTCTCTAAGTTGGAGAGTTATGGATTTGACGGGTGAACTGTTTGGTGGGTAAGGCATTGGCTGAATGGTCACATCCAGAGAGTAGTGGTCAATGGCTCAATGTTCACACAGAGGACAGCGATGCATGGTGTCCCTCAGGGGTCCATACTGGGACCAGTCCTGTTTAATACCTTCATCAATGACATAGCCAGTGGGATCAAGCGCACCCTCAGCAACCCTACACACAACACCAAGCTGAGTGCTGTGGTTGGCACACATGAGGGATGGGGTGCCATCCTTGTTCTTGGGATGGACAAGCTTGAAAAGTGAACCTTATGAGGTTCAACATGGGCAACTGCAACAAGGTCCTACACCTGGGTCGGAACAACCCCTGTATCAATACAAGCTGGGGATGCAGGGATTAAGAGCAGCCCTGCGGAGGAGGACTTTGGGTACTGGTGGATGAAAAGTTGGACATGAGCTGGCAATGTGCGCTTGCAGCACCCCAATTGGCTGATTCTTGGTATTTCAGCAGCAATACAACTGGTCAGCAAAGGCAGACTAGGCGTTTGCGTTGTTGAGGTGGCAACTGCTAAAAGTAGTGGAAATAAAAAAGAAGGTGGGGTCATCCCTATCTGAGGGATCCAACTGTTTTGGAAGGACGAGTTATTCCTATATAGATGCCCTGGGCTCAGACCACTACATGAGACCAGGGCTACTGAAGACTCTCAGGTCTTTGACACATTGAAGTTCCCACCTTCCTAGCCAATGCTCAACATCATTTTACTCATTTGGAGCCACTCAAATTTATATATTTTACATTTGACCATCAAGATTATAAAAAAGGGCGTTGAGTACTTTTGGGCACCCGTGATATTTAACACAAGTAACGCTACAATAGTCACTGCACTTTGAATTAGCTTATTTTAACTCTTTATTTTCTATTTGAAGTCAGCTCTAATTTGCAGTTTTCCAGCTTCCACACCACAGCCATAACGAGCAGGGTAGGTGACACCTTGTAGTGGCTTTCAACCTGCATAGTGGTTACATATTTTAGCAACAGTGGCCACTACTTCCAGTTACGAATTTCAAATAGTGAGAGGAGGGCATACACTACCTGATTATCAGTTACACTACACCGTTATGTTGCACAGGAAAAGGGGTTTGTATCTAACTGAGTATATAGGGGAAACGCATGGTGAGCAAGCTGAAATTAGTGCCCCAGTCCAGAACATGGTGGCTTACCATTTAATATCCTTATTCACGCATGACACGTAATCCGTGTCAAGTATCAGCATACTGCCTGCCCTGGTAAAGGATGTTTGTTCACAGCCTTCCCTTAATGAATCCTGGATCGTCCCAAAAGCCTCTTTCCAGAGGTTAATCCAATTAGACCAGTACTGAAAGAGCTGACAAAATCATAGTGCAGAGTAAGAACACACCTTTCCCCTGAATTCAGCTCCAATTTTGCTTTGAGTGAACAGCCTAAGTTATGTATAACAGCAATAAAAGATCATTGATCACTGTCATCATCTGTTCGATTAATACTTTGGATTTTCAGCCATTGCACTAGCTAACCCAAACTTGTGTAGGGCGCCATAACAGAGAGATGCTTCACATCAAAGGAGTCTTTTCTCTAGTTATGAGCAGGATAGAAAATTCAACCATTGCACTGCTGCTCAATCATGTAAGTGGATACTTGCTGATCTCTTGATTTCTAGCTTGGAAAAACAATGTTAACAAATGTAATATGCTTTCCTGGAATAGGGTGGTTGGTTTCCCTTTTCTATCCCCACCCCACCCCCCACCCCCACCCCCCGGGCCCAGGAAGCATACAATCTTCATACTGTTAGTCTAGGTAACTGCTTACAAAGGGACAAATTGGAGGCGTTTAGTTCCACCTTTGCCCTGACATTTTCTATAAGTATTTTTCTGCCCACTAAGAGCTTTCCATTCCAAAGTAGATGTTCTCTCTTCCACCTCAGTAAACCTGTCGCTTAGATTTGATGGACCATTTTTATTCCTGTTAGATCTTCTGACATGTACTTCAGTTCTTAGAGTATTTTTTCCCCTTCACTGATGCCACTAATGATATTTACATTTCTGTGTCATCTACTGATGCAGTTCTACTTTCTCTGAAGGACCGTTGATGAATACAGCTACAGCTAATAGCTATTCCCAAGCAACACAGTTTTTCAGCAAAAGACCCAGTTTCCAACACAACACAAAATCTTAAAAGACTATTCAAATGTTCGAGGGGAGGTGAAGGATGGTCAGGGAGCAGGAATGGTGAGTTTCTAGGCATTAGTTACCAAGATAACCCTGCTAATAACATAACCTTTACAACATTTTAGCTATGTGGGGCAGACTGGCTGAAGTTTTTCCCTTCAACCAGAATTTAGCAGATGGGTAAAAAAGGCATTAGTCATTCTAACATGAGGACACAGAAGCTGTATATCTGAATAACAGCAGATGGAAACAAGCAGTAAATTCTCACTCCAGAAAATACGAGCTGAGATGCTACAGTTGTTCCTCACCCTGCTAAATCCTGCATGCTGAAGAAAGCAGAAGTTAACTGGTGCTGAAATCTAAGTGGAAGGTTTTGATTTTTAAGGCTTTTTAGGCAAGGTGGAAAGTATTCCTAACAGTTCAAATCATTCGCATTTCAGCCCACTCTGCAATGGCTCAGAGGCTTCATGTGGGGTTTACTGGACAACTTTCGGGAGGACAAGTTCAAACAATGACCATGGTTTTTACAAATTTTTAATCTCAAAACCAGGCCATTGCCACCGACTTAAAACACCTCTCCCTGATACGAGTACTTGTTCCCAGACTTACCCTTCCTTCAAATTAAGACAGCAAAGGCTTGTCACCCTGTTTATGAATAAAGTGTCCAGGAGTTGTGCCCATTAACAAGAGGATATTCTCAGGCTTCCTCTCTGCAAGGCACCTTGGAAATCTAGAACACAGAGGTGCTTTGTTCATGATGTACTGTAGGGAGGATGAACCCAGGCCTTTTCTTGGCTGAAAGATGAGGGGTATTTGTGTGTTTTCGAAAATGGCTTCTGTGAGCTTTCCAAATTTCTAGTATGAGGAAAAGGAATCACATTAACAGGAAAACTTACAGAAACCACAGTTTAGTGATTTAGTTCTGAATATCCTTTTTTATTTTCTTAATTCTCTTGGATGCTTTCTGGCATCACCCGTTTTTCTCTCCCAGTATCTCTGCCCCAGGTAAAAGCATCTACCCCTTTATGTCACTGGCACATGAGATGTTGAAGCTACCTGCCCAAATATGCTGCTGCTCATAAGGTTCTTCCTGTGTTTCCACATTGCCACACATTTCAGATCCTCTCTTATATTAATTCAGATAGAGCGACATCCTTTGAATTACCATCACCCATATGCATCACATCACAGAGGCTGAACACCACCCTCACAGTCGATTTATTGCTGGCCTTAGACTTCCAGGGGAACCCCGTGTGGTGCATCCCAACAAGCTAAATTCATTCTTGGGGTCTTGGGGAGGGGATAACACCGGGAGAGGTTTACCACTAAGGGCCTCCTCCGGGATGAAATTCAGTGGCATCACAGCATCTCCTGAGCCTCGTTACTTGCTTGCGCCTACCGCGGGGAAGCAGAGTTTGGGACAGGACCGCTCTCTGTCCGGCGGGGGATTTACTCCCCAACCCCCAGCCCCACAGCGGCGGGGGCTTTGGGGGCGGGGGTCCCCAGCGCCGCGGGGCAGGGCGCCTGTCGGGGTCCGCGCGGGCGCCCCGGACTCGCTCCCCGCCGCCCAGGAGGGAAGGGGAGCCCGGCCGGAGCGGCCGCAGCTGCCAGCGAAGCCGCCGCGGCCATCAGGCGGGGGGACCCCCCCAAGCCTCCCCCGAGAGCTCCCAAAGCCCGGCGCCCACCGACCCCGCAGCCCCCCGCGCCGCGGCACGCCTGGGCGGCGCACGTACCCTCGGCTGCTGCGGGGCTGCGCGGCGCCGGGCGAGGAGGAGGAGGAAGGGCCGGTGTCCCCCGCGGCACTCGCCCCCCCGCCCGCCGGCGGCTGGAACCCGCCCGGGTCTCTCCCGCCCCACCCTCGCCCGTCCGCAGGGCTGGAGCCGCTCGGCCCGTGGCCGCCGTCACGCGTGAGGGGGCGCGGCGGGGACGCCGGCGGGGGGGCGCTCCCGCCCAGCGCAGCGCACGGCGGAGCGGGGCGCACGGCGGAGCGGGGCGCACGGCGGAGCGGGGCGCACGGCGGAGCGGCAGGCAGCACGGCTCCTGGCCCCGGCCCCGCCGCCGCCCCTGCCCCCGGCCGAGGCCCCACCGAGGGGCAGCCGAGCGGTGCCGGCCGTCGGGGGCCGCCGCGCTTCACCGTCCGGGAAACTTCAGCCACTTTGCCGGCGAGCGCCCGTCCCCTGTCCCCGGGGCCGCCGCGGCCAAGGGCAGCGGTCCCTCGCACGCCGGCAGGATGGCGCGGACCATGAGACCCGATGACATCAACCCCCGGACGGGGCTGGTGGTGGCTCTCGTCAGTGTCTTCCTGGTGTTTGGCTTCATGTTCACCGTGTCTGGCATCAAGGGGGAGACCCTGGGGGACATCCCGCTGCTGGCCATCGGGCCGGCCATCTGCCTGCCGGGCATCGCCGCCATTGCCCTCACCAGAAAGACTGACGGCTGTACCAAATGGCCCAAGAACAAGTGTCCATGCTGCAAGGAAGTCAAGGACCGGGATGTCATGGAGCTGCTGAGGACCCCCTCAGACCTGGAGTCCGGCAAGGGGAGTTGTGATGAGCTGGCCGAGAAAGCGTACCAGAAGGACAGGAGGGTGCTGCAAGGCGAGGACTCCGTGTCCATCTGCACCACCACCACCACCACCACCATGGGAGAGTGCAAGAGTCTCATCAGAAAGGTGGAGCAGGAGGAGATGCTGAGATACCTGGAGACCTGCTACCCAGAGATGCCGGGGAATGTGTTTGTGGGAGATGGCTCCATGTACAGTGCCTTGGAGAGGAAGAGCTCTTCTCCCACCAGGGACAGCGCTGCTTGCCCTGATGTTGAAGACAACATTTTTGTTGCTCCTAAAGATAGTATCATTGTCTGCTCTTACAAGGAGAACAGCCCTTACGACAGATACTGTTGTTACATAAACCCTGCTGGAGTCAGCTCAGACCAGGAGACCATAGTGTGAAAGATGCATACTTTATATATATGTATGTATACAAAACCTACAATTTCAACTTCTTGATAGGGGATAATATAGCTGACTGCACTGCATGGGACAATCCTGATACTATTACAATTTAACCTGGTATGTGACTGATACTCAGACCTTTTGTGCCTGAAATACTCTTTCTGTAAGTAAACAAGCATGTTTAAAGGTTAAACAATTCAGTTCTTCATCTTGGAAAAAAAATTACATTTTAATTTGATTTTCTCCCCTTCCCTCTTATTTTTTTTTCCTGCTGCCAGTTGTACCCAAGCCCATAGACACACTGGCAGGAGGGGAGCAGTGGCTGCCCGCTGATACCAAGAGCTGAATCAAAACTCTGGAGCTGTATGTAGAAAGGAATGTCACGCTCTATAGATGAATGGGTCTTAGCAATAGCATCGCTCCATTTTGGGAGGGATTGAGAGATGTCAGCATGCACTCCAATAGCTGGCTGATGTTAGGGAGCGTAGAAGTGATTTGTCTCTTTTCTTCCTGGCAGTATTTTATTCTCCTCTGCTTCAAGGAATCCATGTGCTCACCCTTCGGGCTCTTCTGAAAGTCTCCTAGCAGCCAGATAGGCTCAGAGGAGTTTTCAAAGGCTAACCCATCATCAGTACCTGCAAAGTACAGGTTTTAGCTTCATTCGCCACCAGTATTGAGTTCATTGGAATGTTGCTAACACTTTTGGATTCTATAGGCATACTTGACAAGGAGATTACAACGTGATCATGACACAGTTCTTGCAGATACTAGGAGCAGATGTCAGTGGACTCAGATATTAAAAATATATTTCAGTACCTCTAAAGTTGCCTAGGCAATAGAATTCTATGTGTTGTGTTCAGAGCTGGATCTGACTCTTCTGAAAATGTCATTTTCACGTGCCTTTTCTAAAATGCCAGATGTTTCTTTATGGTTGATAAATGGTTACAGTCCACTCAGGGGTCTCAGAGCCATGCTTTGCTGGGGGGGAGGGGACAGAGGACCTGGCTGACATGGGTTTGTTCATGGCTTATGGATACATAACAAGAAAAATATGAAGTGAGTAATGAGGATTAACCATTCAAAATCTGAGCCTGCAACTTACAGAGACAAAAATCCTGGCTATTCTATCCAACAGTGAATTGCATGTTCCATGATGTGTATAAAACCTTATCTGGCCGCTACTATGTAGGTAACAGAGATGTGCTATAATACGATGTGAATGCTAAACAGCTGCTCTAAGGGCTAAGTTCTTAGAGTAATGGTTACTAAAGCATAGAGTAATTTGCTAGTGTCTCACAAGTCCCAGTTCCTATAACTAAACTCTCACAACTCCAAAAAACATTCCTCTGTGAGGGAAGTCTTAACAGCTGTTCTTACTTAGCTGGGTTTTTTTGTCAACCATAAGTTGTACCAGACAAATGTATTGAGTTACCAGGGTAGGAAAGAAGAAAAACTCTCTTTTTTTTGTAGCAGCCTCAAATGTGTAGGAAGTGGCAAGGAATTTTCCACTGAAGCGAGACATTCTTTGCTGTCCATGGAGTTGTTTGGAAAGTGAATGGAAACTTTATGCATCCACCAGTTTATTTGTTTGGAAACTTACATCAAATCATTACAGACAACCAGTCTCTGCAGAGGTTTCCAGAAGGAGAAAATACAATTTTTTTAAATGAGACAGTTTGGTTTCTTTCAGACCAAACAAGATGTTAATGCCTTGATCAGGCTTTGGTGGGGCATCAGAATACTATTAGGATAAATTAAAAACTAGTTAGTTTGAGTCAGGTACGGCCTCTGAATAGATGACTACAGGCAGCTTTGCTGCTCTGGGCTGCAGCAATGGTACTGTACAACCTAAGTTTTATCCACTGAGCAAAGGAATTCCACAAAAACAGATCCTCTCCCTGACATGCGCAACTCCCACTTCCACATAAAAGCACTCTGTTGTTTGGCAGATTGTCTCCCGCAGGACTTAGTCACTGCAGGACCTTATTCTGCAATGTACAGAGCAGCTCTTTGATGATGCAGGCAAGTCGTTATTTCATGACCCTGAGGCCAACAGCTAAAATACTGCTGATGGACGTGATGAGGAGTAGGGTCTTTCATTGCATTCTGTTCCCAGAGGAAGCAGGTAAGGGTCTCAGGGTGTGCCCATGGGTGCTGAGCATCCCTGAAGGTCAGACCCACCATGAGAAAACAGGCTGCCAGGTAGCTGCGTACTGCCTTTGCCGGGTTTGTTAGCAATTGCTTGCCTTGCATAAGAAAGCAAAGTGTCAGCCTGCTGGGAACCTAGATTTGTACAGTTCTGCAAATATATATAGGAAGGGGTCAACTTTTTCCATTTTGTCTAGGATTAGATGTTCTCTGTCAAAAGTTACATGGGGTTTTACAAGGCAGGACAGCAAACTCTAGTGAAAAATGGGATGATAAACATATGACTTGAGATACAGCCATGCAGATCTGAGTCGTGCTTTATTCCGTTGTTAGTGTAAGACCAAGAAAGTATTTGTATTAAAGCAAAGTTTAACGGGAGTGAAAAATTCCCACAGTAGAACAAAATGTATGTTTAAAACTTGGTATTTACAGGCAATGTCCTTCCTCCATTCATTTAGCTGAGGTAAGACTTTGTAACAAAATACAAGTTTAAGCAATATTTCTAGGCTAATCCACCATAATCCACCGAGGTTTTTTATTGAACATGTGAGAATTTGAAGTTACAGAAATAAATTAGTACTGCCTCTGAAACCTCACTGTGATTTTTATTTTCTTTTCTTCTAGTTAAGCAGAGAAATAAATGGGAATAGGGTTTTTTTGGCCATTTTAAATATAAGAATTTGGCCATTTAAAAAGGAAAGTTTTTGGGAGGTTGTTGTTTTTTTAAATAAAGTACACTTTTTTCATACACAATATTTTAGCCAGTAGGAATCTACTGCTTATTTGATCAAAGACAGCATGACAGAAGCTTCGAGCTTTTTCTGTAGACTCCATGCTCAGGCCAGAGAATTACTGGGGCTTTATTTTTGTTCAGCTGATGGGGTCTCTCCTGATGGCCACTAGAACTTGTAGGAACAGCGCTGATTGTGGAACAAACAGGAATAATCACGTTGCTTTTCAGAGGCAGCTTCTAGTCTTGGATCTGAATTTGGCTTCAGGATGCCACAGCTTGGGTGATACCAAGCCGTGGCCTGGAGGCGAGAGCTTCTTTCTGTTCTTGCTACCTTTAAAACACCTCTGGGTCTAAATCCTGCTTCTCTCCTCAGTGCTACGCTCCAAACAATGCATGCAGTTGTAGTGGAGCTCTGTTTGTGGGGTTAACACCTGGTCTCATTGAAACCAATTGCCAGGTATTTCTTGGTCCTATCGTATGGGTGGCAGGGCACATATTAGTGTTTGAAGAAAACCAGTGAGCTGGACATTCAGAGAAGGTTCGTGGGATAGATAAGATTTATTTTTAGAATAGCATTTGGCATAGTGCTACAGTGGAGTTTACCTTCTTTTAAGAAACAATGTGCTATACAGATCAGCTGTACACAGGACAATTTTGTGGTTTGTTTTTTTTAATTTTTATTTATTTCTGTTGTCATACATAGCATTTTTACAATTATCCAAGCTGATCACTGCCTACCCTTTAACAGAAAATTGCCTTTTGTCCTCCTAGAGCACTAAACAATATCTGGCCCTTTTTGCCTGGAACCAAATGAGTCAGTGGTGAGTGTACTCAGGTCAGGACCAGTGTTTTATTCTTGATCTTGAGTTCTGAAGAAATCTGGTGCTCTTCAACCAGCAGTTCCTCCCTGTCTGATCCAACCTCTCCACAGTCCTGGTAGCACTAACTGTTTATTACGTTGTCATTAGCAGAGTCACATAGAGAGCACATACCAGACGGTTTGCAGAGTGAGCTCCTGCACTTGGCTGGAGTGGTAGAATCTGACACTGCATCTATCCCATGGAAGTTGTTATGTTGAGACATCCAACTAAATTGTCAGTTCTTGCAGCAGAGGCCTGGGATTTTGCGTATCCATCTAATATCTTTCACACTAAAGGTGCTGTAGAGATGAGTTAGTCATGGGTGACTGTCAGGCCTCAAAGGCACTCGCAGCCTGGTTTCCATGAGCATTTAGGGACTGATCTATTTAAAGGCAGAGCACAATCTGCACTCAGAAACTTGAATCTCAACACATTGCCAGCAAAGCCATACTGCTAGAGAATGCACTTCTGACATGGGAGATTTTCTGAGTCTTGAAAGGTCTCTGTGTAATTTTCTACTATCAATCATATTAAAACTTGCAGAAGAGTTTCATGTTATATAGATTAGAGGAGTTTTCTCAACACATCTTTAATACACAGCATGGGGCATCAGCTGCACAGCAGCTCATGCTGAGCCCATTTCCACTCTGCAGCAAGCCTGAACGAGCCACCCCTACCAGGCCAGCTGCCTGCAGGTGTGTTACATCTTTGGTACTATAGGCCTTTTCATCTCTGGGCTTCAGAAACAACACAGAGAATGGATCTAGAATTCATTTTTAATGCTCTTTTGCAAACTTTCAGCAGTAAGCATTACCTATAATTTATCAGTCCTCTCAGTGGAGGAATATTCCAAACCCTTTATGTCTTTATCAGGCAAGGAGATCCAGCTATCATTTGGTTTTTAAATCACAGTTCATTTTCTGTTCAGAACAATTGCATGGATCAGCCCTGACTATCGTGTTTCAGATGCCCACAGAAGTGTTTATACTTGATGTTTTTACTTACAAACACTGCACCATGCATAGGTGTATATACATTACACGTTTGTCAGAAAAGGTCACAGAATGCACAAGCACAGCAATATATTGAGATCTGCTGAGATCTGCTCTGTCTTTCTGACACCTCACCCACATTTTCTGCCTCAAGTCCATTGTTGCAATTTAAAATCCCTTCCATCCTTTATGAGAATTGTTCTCAGAAGAACTCCATTGTGGCTTTTTAAGGACACAGGTTTTTTTCCAACAGGAAAAGCAGAGTTTAAATGTCCCGGGACTGTGTTTCATTCCAGCCACTGTGAAATCCTGGCTCCTTTGCCCATGGCGAACTGAAGTTTTCTAGTGCTCTGCATTCAGCATTTCCCCAAACTATTGGTAAAAATCTTGATCCCTTGGTCAGTTTTGACAGATTCAGTACTAGTATTTTTTCAACCTACAGTTTCATTACTTCGGGAGTGAAAAAGGGTTAAATACTTTGAAAATATGTCTCTCTACTTTGTTGTAGTGAGGAAAGAACAGAAAAAGAGGTATTATTCATGAAAGTGAAAGAGACCAAAAAGGCTTCACAGGCAGTATTTCATGACTTTGATAGATTAAGTGTGTTATATTCTGGGCACACAGGCAATATGTTTAGTGCATTCTTCCATACATGTAGCTTCTTTTTAGTAGCTTAACCTAAACAGGCTTCTCAGGCAGGAACAGAGAGTGGTTTTCTGCCTGAAGGCAGGATGCAAAAGCTACAAAAAAAAAAAAAAAAAAATGGTATGCACTAGAGATCTGGTGCGAGGAACACTGATTTGTTCTCAGATCTCATCAAAACGCTTATTTTCAGACCATTTTATTTTGCTATGAAATGCAGTGATTAGCAATTATGCGGACTCATGAACACAAGGATACCGCTACAGTAGCTTTGTATTTGGCATTCAGTGGCTGGGAAGTACATATTGCCATTGAAATCCAGGGCAAAATTCACAAAGGTGTAGGAGTAAAAGGAGCTCCAAGGTCGAACTTGGTATTGTGTGAAACTGTTCAATCCAGAACCAGAAGTTAGTTCCAAAAAGGATGGATTTGCATGTAAGACAAAGTGCTGTGGAAAGGTGAGGTGCAAATATGGAACGTGGGGTAGCTTAATTCCACGTCTGAACCAAAGGACCATGGTTAGTGTACTATGGGACACTAAATAACATCATGAACTTGTGCATGCTCATTGGAAGGTTTCAGCCATTAGGGTTCGCACACAAACAAATTCTACAAAACTCACTTTCTCACGTTTCAGACTGGTTTATATCTCTATATCAGAAAGTGCATTTTAGCAAATTTTAAATTAGGAGGAAAGGGATTTTCCCCCAATTTTCTTTGGAGGGAACATTGGATTGCCATTGATTTTATCTTTTAATTCCAATTTAGAATGTACTAATGTACAATCCAATGTTTTACACTGACTGGTGTGAAGTAGGGGAAATTCAGACAGGAATTATGAGGACAGAGTACTCATTAGCTGAAAAGCAGATGGTAGCCAGCTGGAGAATAATCAGAATTATCTTGCGTAGCCTTGCCTTTATATTGGTCTGAAAGGAAAGCCCCAGAAAGGCACACTTAAAAAACCAAAGACTTACTGTTGAGGTCAATTCAGATGGAAGGGCTATTGATAACTTTTAGCAGTCTGAGTGGGGTGGGAGAGAGATGTTCTACATGCTGGGGAACCTCTTACTAATCTGTTCTTCATACACAGATCTTCAAAAGACCCTGCATCTTCTGACTGCACAGTCAGGCTCAACACTATGCCCTTGCACTATTTGCAGGAAACACCTGATTTCATTTCACTTTCCTTTAAATAAATTATTGTTTCTGGTTTGACTAATTAGCTGTAGGAAGAAGCAGATAACTTTCCTCCGTTTACACAAAAAGAACCATGGAACTGGAGACCCTCTGAATATATCGATAACAACCTAATAAAAAAAGACATTTGCTACCTAGTCTAGGGGATAAAGAATAACTTTTCAGTGGCAAAACAGTCTTTTTCCAATGCCAATGGTTTGAATAAAATCTAGGAAGTTTTACACCTGGAAATACCTTAACCATTTTGTTGGGTTTTTTTTACTTTTTGGAATTTTCTAAAATATTGTGGTTATTCAATCTATTCCTCAACATTCAAACTGAAATAATATAGTGAAGGTTTATCAATCTAATTAAATACTTTCATGAGTCTGTTGTTGCATTGTGTGATTTATTTGATATACCTGCCTGCATCCTCACCTGTATGTAGATGGAACTGCAATAAACAACAATAAAAATGCACAATGTTTCCAAAAAAACATCACATCATGAATACCATATTAGTATCCTCTGCATTATTTTGTGTAACCATAGACAATGAATGTCCACGGAGTGAAGAACCGAAGTCAAGATCGGTCAAGTACATATCGCCTTCAGTTCTTCAGCTGTTATTACAATTGCTTTCCCATTTTCTGGTAGGGATATAATCTCCTAGGAAAGGAGGAACACATCACATATTTATCTGTATAGAATGCCATTTTAGAAAAGAATACTAGCTAGATTTGCTGAGTAATTCCACATCTGGGGTGTGAATCTGTGGATTTAAAGCATCTCACAGATGGGCACCATGCTGGTTATCATGCTTCAGCTTTACCAGCTGGTGAATGCTTTCCTGCATTGGCAAGATTATCAAGACTTTGGTCAGCAGTACAGTGTCAGCCACAATAAGCTTCCTTTACACATTTCCTGGGCAGTAAAAGACACCAGGAGCTAATGACAGTACTTTCTGGAGATCTGAATTCGCAGTAACATCAGTCACAAGTGCTGCCCCACAAAAGATACAGATTGAGAGTGGTGAAATGGGACAGCATTTTGGTTTGCAGGTGCTATGAAGACCACCTGTCCTTGTACATGAATTTCTGTGCAGAGCAGAACCTGATGCTTGCATTGTTCAAAGCTGAGGCAACAATTGTCAACGATTTTATGTCTGTATACTGGGTATTGATTTGCACTAGCCTCTCCCCATACAGTTATATTTCTAGCCAGACATGTTTTACATATATAAGAATACATAATTCTCTCTATACTATATATATTATTACACATGGGTATGTCTGCTTGGGCACAACAATACAGAAAAAAATGATCTCTGCGTCTGTGCCATTCCCAGGACGTGAAAGCAAAGCGTATCTCACAGGGTTTATTCTGCAACCACCTTTGCTGAATTTGCTGTGTCATACAGTCTCTAATGATGGCTGCATTGTAAGTAACTTCTAGTAAAAATCTGTGTAACCAAGTAGAGCTCATGTTCCCAAAATTTGCCTGTTGCATCAGTAGTTGACAATGAAATACAGCAGTAGCCATTGACTACATCTGTCAAAATGTCTGAGATAGATCTTAAATACTCGCCCATCAACTGAGGACACTTCTGTCTTCTGTTTGCATCTGTAACATTCATTACCCTGTATTTCTAAAACTGACATTACTAAGGACTATTGCTTGAAACCTCAGGAGAGATACTGCAGATTCAACGGTCCTTAGAAAATAATCTGATTCAAAAGGATCAAAAGATAACAGCAAAACAGAGAGGTAGGCTGACAATGGTTTTCTTCAAGCTGTACTTTTTTTTGTAGATAACCACCAGTTTCTAAGCCTTTTGAAGTCAACATGACTCTCTCTACTGTCTTCAGCAGAATTTGAATACTAGCCAAGCACATGTCAGTGGTGAAGGCTGTCAATCAAACAAGCTTGCAAATGGTCACTCATCACTCATTTCTGTTCAGAAGACTTTAAACTCAGAAGACACTCATTTTAAAGCTTTTAATTCTAAAACCAACATTAAAATACAGCAGAAGGATTAAAACTGTACAGATAAACTGTACTGCTACAGATAAACATAACAAAGCTCATGCTTTCACATTGACATTTGATAAAAGATCATATGACATGCACCTTTCTAATAAAAATTTAAAAAATGCTAACTCATTAAAAGTATAATGTAAAATATATATCATGCAGCACTATAATAGAACAGAGAGTTTCACAATATCTAGGTCAGATTTGAATAAGGGAAATGATAGTATTTAACAACACCTCTGGGCTCTGGAGAACTAAAAGCTTAATTTTGCTAAGATTACAAATAAGTTAACTGTACTGTACCATATACTAACATGAAACTCAAAAATAGTGAAAGGAATCTTTTAAGATCAGGAAGGAATGTGAAACCAATTAAAAATTTTAATTTTAAAGAATTCGGCTGGGCTCTGTCTTGGGGTCTCAAGTGTCAAGATCAGCTCTATGTCCCTTGCTGAGGTTCTGGTTCCATTCAAGTGGCAGTATTCCCACAGACTTCTGAGACAGAATTTCACTCAGAATGTTCTATATTTTTCTGTGGATTTCAAGTAAGTCTTCCATAATTTGGA
Organism: Falco punctatus; assembly: GCF_963210335.1. Taxonomy (NCBI): domain Eukaryota; kingdom Metazoa; phylum Chordata; class Aves; order Falconiformes; family Falconidae; genus Falco; species Falco punctatus. The sequence goes on from NC_137586.1 coordinate 73,106,912, forward strand.
AGGATTTAGCTTTCTAATCTCTGTTAGGCACCTCTGAAAAATCTAACATTACCACTGCATTTACTTTGCACAGAAGCTAAAGAAGGACTATACTGTGACTCTCTATTACTATCACACAGCACATATTCAGCATCAAAATTATGCTAGCTACATGGGAACATGGACAACTAACTCATCAGCTGCTTGTTTAAGATGCACAAATTTATACCAGAAAAACTGCATGTGCATGTGTGCTTCTGTACTCATACCTAGGATCGGGTACAGGATGGAGGATAAAGAAGCAGAATAAGGAGGAGCAGATGGTACTTTGTTACTCATAGTACTTCCTTTCCATCTCTTCCCACTTAGCTTTGGCCAGTCCAGTTCACATTATGGTGGAACTGCTGTGACTCTTGGTATCCTTCCTTCCTGCATTTCACATAACTAATTCTGTTGGACCGTGTGTTAATCAATTCGGCTGGACCTGGCTAAACTCTTCAAAATAGATTAGCCCTGAAAGTTTATGTATTGCTGTAAATAAACCACTAAAAAGTATAAACAGGGTCCACTGTATATATGCTTTGTCTTTAAAGAAAGTCAACACCAGCAATGCTTATAGATCCATGCTCATCAACAGATCACTACATGTGTAGTGCTGGGTCTCTCTTTACAGGAAATGCTTGCTCAGGAATGACCTTTTCCAAACTGTGTCCTAAATTACAGAGTGACTCAGAGAGCTGCCTGATTTTGCAGTCAGACAGCTCACCAGCTACAGTAGGTTCACTGCCACTTTAGTCAAAGCAACTCCATAACGTAAGCCAACGTTAGGAGCTTTTTTTCAGAGAAAAACCAGAGCAGGCAAAGAGCAGCTGAAATGGACTCTCTTCTGCTTAACAACAGTGTGCAATGTCTTTCATTTCTCTCCCAAGACATTCAGATCTCTGTACCATGATGGCAGGCGTCACTAAGTGTTGACTCTACGGAAATACTCCGGCCTTTCTTCTTAATTCTTTTCTCTCTGCTCCAGGCAATGGAGATGACATGGAAGCAGGAGCACAAATTCTCATTTCAATTTGTACCCACTATGACAGCACTGCTTCATCCTCCTCTTTCAGTGGGCCTTGCTCTCTAACACAATACACATCTCATTTTTCCCTTTCATAGCACGAAACCAGTCACAGCCGCAAGGTTTATCATTCCGCTGAATAGCAGCCCTACACTGCTTCCTTCTTTCCTGTGGGAGAAGCTTACAGGCTGGAATGTCCAGCCAGCTGGTTTTGAGGTGATGGAGGCTTCTGGCAGGGGATTACCCAGCAGATCCAAACCAACAAGTAATGCTGGGAGCTACCTTCGGCCCTAGTGTCTGGTGGGTCTGTCTTCTATATAATTTCTCAAGACGAGTTTTTGCTTTTTTTGTATTTTTCCTGCCACTGATGGGAAAGCAATACTTGTAAATAAAATCTGAGCAAATACATCTCCAAGGCCAAAGGGGCGGACTATTTCTTTTCTTACTTTCTAATTCAGCAGGATGACCTAACAGACTAACAGGAGGTAGCGAGTGGCTAGTAAGCAGGACTTGAGAGAGGGTCACTGGGAAGAACACCTGGTAGCAAACTAAACAGAGCTCTGTTGGGGTCTTGAAGCATCACAGAAGTGCTGGTGACTGTCTTCTGGGTGGCAGAGGCTTTCTTACCTTCAAGCCAGTATGTTACCATGTCTCCTTTCCCCTAAGGAAGAAAATGAGTCATGGGGTTATAATACTATGCATCACTTTTGTAATAATAATCTTTTTATTACAACTCAAAGCAAGTCCCAAAAAGAGACTGATGTGCCTGTCAGCCATTTTACATACAGGAGAACTGAGGCATAAAACTTTTTCTTAAAAGACAGTAGCAGCACTATCGATTAAAATTTTTCTTTGTAGTCCCATCCAAAACTGCGTCCAGAGGTATGTTAGTCCTGAACTCTCACGATGTTTTATGATGTCTCTGAATGATCTTTTTTGACTTCAAGCCGTTATGACAAAGTGACATGCCACACACAACTTCCAAGTTTGACTAGGTCCTTCATCTCTGAATTACCAGGGCTGTCCTGTGAATGAGCGCATGGAATTGGTCCTGGTTTGAAACTTAAGCCTGCTCTCTTCAGGGACAGGAAACAGTTTAATGCAAGGACTCAGAAATAGAGGACTGCATGGGCTAAAATTCAGGGACTCCAGAGTTCTTTCACACTCTCCTTTCTGAAAAGCTGAGTATAAATGTTACGTACACACCTTGACTTGTAAATTCCCGCGGCATACTAACACGTACTCTCCAATCTGCTCCAACAGCTGGTACGCACTTGAACTGCACTGTATTTTGAGAGCTGGAAAGAGACAACTGTCATCTGGTAACAATTTAAACATCTAACACAGACCCATCCCCCTCTATGTGCTAAAGACATCAAGAGTCATTAATGAAGCCCCCCTTGCTTTTTTCATGTTTTTGCTGTCATTCCTCTGTTACTTGGAATGATAGCACTCAGGCTCCAGTATCCTGATCTCTCTCTGAGAGCATCTCAGGACAAATAGGTGGCTGTCAACAAACACTGCTCTTCACATCCTGCATCTAATATTATTTGTCTACTCTTCATAGCTTCCTGGCTGGAGTTACTGATAAGCACGCTTTTCATCTTGGGAAGAATACCACATATAGTTCTACCTCCTGGTCAATAAAGAACTAGCAATTTCTTCGCAAATAGTTTTCAGCAAACTCTAAAGAAACTACCATCCTTGCTCTGCCTCCAAACCTGTAAATAAAAACATGATGAAGAGACCACATTACCATAATTCCACTATCTTTTTTTTTTTTTTTTTGGAATGTGATGTTTCCTTAGTTGAGCATTTATTGTCATGTAAACCCTGGCTGTCTTGCCTTTTCCAAATGATGGAGGAAAGACCAAGGAGGAGGACAAATAGGACAAATTCTGAATACTCCTACTTTTGCCAGAAGCAAATTTTTGCCAAAATTCCAAAAAAACCTTGGTGTGTTTTTTGGGTTTTTTTTTTTTTTTTGCCTTTAGAATTCTGCAACACAGATTAAATCATTTTGTTGCCTTGAAAAAGATCTGAGATTATAGCAGCAGAACTGGCTAAGATTTTCATACTTATTTTTCTTATAGCAGAAAATGATAGTTTTGTAATATACACCTTGGTTTTGTTTGTTTAAATGTTTTTTATTGGAAGTCTCAAAAAACCTGACACCTGTTCACCAGGAAATGAATGTTTCCACATATTGAGGTACATATCTCTGAAATATTCTTTCCAGTACATATTGGTATCTTAACTGGTCATCTAGTGATCCCATCTTGGGAACAAGACACTAGCACTCAGATTCCAGCTGATAGCAATTTTAATTTACATTGCTATTAATTAATTTATTTATTTTAAAGTTATCATCTTAGGGTTAAAACATATTAATGTAATGAGATCCTCAGGCTTATGTTGCTGGAGAAAGAAGGAGGTAGAAGAAAGACTTAAAAGATAAAAAACTCTGTCTTTGTATGTAAGTTTATAGTGTTGATGTGCCATAGGAAAACCAGACTGACATACAGAACAGAAAAGGATATGTGAAGAAAGATGGAAGCAGATTTTGAAGGCATTAGTTCTACAACAGTTCAGATGAGATGACACAGGGACCCTGAAAGGAGGAGGAGGAGGAGGAGGAGGAGGAGGAGGAAAGGAGTTTTCTGGGACACTGACAGAAAACTAAGTTATGTGTGTTCCATTCAGTCTAGCGTTTGCTTTTGAAAAATGTATAGAACAGTGAGAAGGAGTAGATCCTGGCTGATTCTCAAACCCTTAGGCTAAACCTTCACATCTGTCATGTAGGACCATTCTGCTTTTCTGGCCTGTTTTTAGTGGATCATGATAGATGTTGAAAACATCACTTTTTATCATTAAATTAAACTTGAAAACACACCTTAGATTTTGTCTAATTCAAATCAATTTACAAAGCATTGCAATGTGAGCCATAAAACTATGCAGCTTCATTTCATGAATGAAAGAAACAAAAACAAGCCATAAAGGTTGTTTGACCTTGAAGCTTTCTTCCCCACCCCACCCCCCCCCTTCTTCTTTTTTTTTATTTATTTATTTCCCCAGTTCTTGTAGATCAGGCTAAAGTATTTCAGAAGTTGAGGTTCAAATGCTCATACAGGCTAAATATGAAGCTTGCTAACTAAACATGGAGCTCTGTTATCTCCTGGGAAGAAGTGAAAGGGAGGACATCTCCATGATTTAATCTCTAGAGATTTATGTCTAATCTCTTTGCTGGAGGACATATATATATCATCTTTATGCTGCTTAAAGGCACTTACAGCTCCCATGGTGTCCTACCACCTCTTGTACTCTTCGTTAAAGAAAGTTATCAGTGAAAAAGAGGAGTCATGAGAATATTTGTCTGGGTGCCAGGAATGAATAGAAACAGTGAACATATCCACTTATCTCTTATTTTATCTGATTCATATCCTTTTTTATTGTAGAAAACTTCAAAACCATGAAAATCCCTCTCTGAGACTTGGGGAATGAGGGAACCTTGTTACAAAGATTGTAGTGAGTATCACTGGCATGATTTGCCCGTAGGCAGATTGGACCCAGAAGTCAACAGCCTCCTGAGAGGATCTGCAGTCATTTAAACAGGACAGGACTCCGCATAACATTTTTTCAGAGCTCATTAAGGGATAGTCAAAACCACATCTGCAGTTTGTTCCTTGTTACCTTCACTGGTGGATTCCATCCTGGAAGCTGTGTTCACAGTATCTCCAAATAAACAATACCGTGGCATTTTGGTCCCAACAACTCCAGCTACAACTGCCCCTGTTAAAGAAAAGAAAACAAGATATTTTGTGGTTTACCATCACATAGTCAGTCATACAGCCTCATAGCGGCTTCCTACATTACCTTTTATCTCGTTCATTAACAAGAGACTGGTTGTCAGTATTGTTTTACACAATGACAGATGGCTTCCAGAGCATGGAGGAAATTGCAAAACGGCCTCAAAGGAGAATGATGGGGGAAGTGATGATGGGACGGAGGAAGTGTGCATGAATTAAGGCATCTGCGGAATCATGTTTCAACATGACAATAGAACGTTTTGAGGAGCAGTGAGATGGGAACGCTGCCAACAGGAACTATGCATACAGTGCTCACCACACACATGGTGAACAAGACCAGGAAGTAACCTGTCCCTGCTGAAGGCAGAAAATGAGCATTTTGATTCCTTCATGTCAGCCCCATTAAAATACAGAAGATATGCTCTCTTTCTGAGACAATGTAAGCTGCTTAATTTGCAGGTGCTGAGCAATGCACATGTCCCACTCTGGCTGGCTGTCAAGAAGGAGCTGCAGCCACACATCAGTTTAGGTCAGGGAGCTGGGAGTCCGAGAGTGAAGGCTAGATCAAAGAGCCAAGAAGCAACTCACTGTTTAGAGAACAGCTGAAAAGGACAACAGACACAGAACGGCAGTCCTCACTCATATCAGCAAATACACTGGGGGTATTTAGTGTTTCCAATGTTGTATTCCACATTGTGTTCCCATTATTCCAGGTATCCAATATTCTGTTGGGATGACTTCTGCGAGGTGTTTCACCCCATGTCCAGAAATCAACTTCATTTTTAATAGAGAGGAAATGCCACTACAGGAACATTTGTTAAACCAGAGAAGGACTCTTGCAGCCCTCTCAACATACCTGAATGGATTCCTGCTCTTATCTTTAGGAGGGTGTTGGGCTTGTGTGGGATCTTAAAAGTCTTGCAGACGTCCAGAAGGTCTAAAGCCATGCTTGCAATCTCACCAGCATGAAGGATCCCATTCTCTTTGGGTACTCCTGATACCACCATATCTTAACACAACAATGCAACTGTGTTAACCTTCAGCATTACATATGCATTTACCAAAGGATGCTGCCTAAGTTAGAAAAAACAAAGCCCTTTTCCTTCATATCCTGCAGCACAGTTGTGCCTGCTGAGCAGAGAAAACCAGAAACAAATGAAGGATAGGGCAATAGCTCATATGTGTAATTACCCTACCTCTATAAAATGTTGGATTTCCTTCTTAATTTTCCATAAGATTTATTCCCTCCTGCCTTTTTCTTCCTCCCCCCTTCCACTGAGGGTTCTTGAAGTGGGACAGGTAGTGGAAAAGTGGCTTTTGTCTTTGGGTAGATATTATAAAGACAGATAATGATTCCCACTAGGCATTGTGCTATGCTTTCTGCACTGACTTCTACTGTGTAGGACAAGAGGCAGGTTTCTTCAGGATCCCTTGGGTGCATTTGTTCAGGAATTCTATGCTTCAGAATGTGCTTAACCATGCAACAGGAAAAAAAATCAGGGTTTTTTCCCACATCTTACAGAATTTCCTGTTCCATCCAAAAGTCCTGCTAAATTCTGCTAGGTGTTGGATGGAACTTAGTTTTAATCCCCAGCAGATTCCTATGGAAACAAATTGAAAGCCATTTGAAAAAAAAAAAAAAAAAAAAAAAAAAAGAGGCATCCAAGCCCTTACAGAGTATTAGGAGAGAGGTTTGTCATGGTCTTTGCAAAAAAGACAGATAATAAAGCTTATGGAATGACATCTGTGCTGTCATGTAGAAGGCAAATTTTTCAGCTGTGTTCTTGTGAAACAGACGTTGCTAACTGGGATTAATCTGTTGCCAAGGTTTAAAGTCAGACCTTACAGGTAACAGGAATCAAAAAAACCAAAATAAAATAATCAAATAAAAAAAATAAAAAGCAGTAGTTTACTCAATTTGTTTGTCTCATCCACAATATCCTTCAATTGTAGAAATTATGAAAGGTAGGCAGGAAAATGTTCCTAAATTTTGCTAGGACTTTGCTAGGACATCACCCCTAATTGTTTTGTGTTGTCTTCCCATTCATAATAAGCTTTCCAAATTTCATTCATCTCTTCTTCCTTGTCATCAAGTCAGTCCCTATCCTGATGAAATACCCATGCACCATCATTGTCCACCACTCCAGGAACTTACAGGCATCTCCTATTGTCTCCACCTTATAGACATCATAGTTATCTATGATTTCATCAAAAGTGGTGTAAAGCTTGTTCAAGAGATCTACCACTTCATAAGGTGTGCTGCTGCTGGACAGCTGAGTGAAACCAACAATGTCACTGTTAAAACACAACAGAAAGAACATACTCATCCACTGTCTTAACTGTTGCAGATTGGTGATCCTAAACACATAGCAATAATTTCTCAGTGGAACTGCCTCAACCTTCTTTTTTGCAAGTAACTTAAAGAATCATTTTGTATTCAGACATTTACTTAAACTGAAAACAGACTTCTTCCATTTAACAGGACTGACTGATCTAAGCCTTTTTGCTCACCAATGCAACAAACCATTTTCTACAGCTAGACTCCGCCATAAACTAAGTTGTCTTCAATTTTGGGTTATGTACAAATGAAAAAAGGGAACTTAATATCTGTCCATTTATGACAAGTGAAGACATGCAATTTATACGTTGCTTCATGCACACTTAACAGGTCAAAGACTAAGTCCATGTGGACTCTAAGGATAGACAATTTTCCTTCACAGCTAAATGCTGGAACCTTTACTCAGGCCTGCTTATGACACATACATGCAAATGTGTGTAACACACATAGAGTGATGTGTTGTTGTGTGTTAGAGCTCCACAGTAACCTCATTTTTAATTTAACTAATTATAAGGAAAAATGGAGAGGCATGAGAATATTGAAAGACACTGGTTTGCAGAGTCAGATGTTGCTACCTGGTATGATAAATGGCAGTTTAGATAGAAAGCTTGTACTTCATTAGGAACTTCACCCTCACTAGGATCCTAGAAGTTTCTTAGTAAGACAGTTGTAATCCTATCTTTCATTTTTGTTTACCTGAAAAAAATGGTGGCACTTAAGTAACTTTGAGCTTGTGCATGTTTTCCCTGCCTGAGATCATCTGCTACTTGCTTTGGCAACATACCTGTTGTAGAAAACAGAGCATTGTTACTCTTTTGACATGGATAAAAGCACACAAGAAAGAGAACATGTTTGTTTAGAGGTATAAAAGCAATGTTCATAAATGTGAAATATTCTGAAGGTGAAAGCACTCTTTAGCTTCAAAAATCTTCTTTGCTGTAATGTTAGAATTTACAGTAAATCTCACTGATAAAAAGTCCAGATTTTTCAGATGACCCATAACTTTCAGTACAAACAAACCAATATTTATACATTCCAAGCCAGAGTAAGGTGGGATTCTAATAGTGTGACTTGGGATATTACTAACTCCTTTTCTGTCAACTCTGTGTTACTGTTTTTTCCTGTGTTAGATTTGTTTACTACCTCTTCTCTGACTTTTTTTTATCTTTATTTCACCTATCTTGCACGTTTACAGTGCAAGTCCTTTTTCTCTCTAATGTGTTATACCTGTTCCTTTATACCTTTTTTCTTGTGGAATTCCGGAAGATACACTGCCATCAGAAGTAACGTCAGTCCAAAAGCAGTTCCCTAATGTTTATAACTATTGAGGACTGCCAAGCAAGATCAAAGTGAGAGCACTACAGATTCTGGAGCCATTCAGAGTGCATTGATTTTCAGGGGGAAAATATAAAAAGTTGCTAAATATCTTTCCAGTTTTGCAAGGAACAAGTATATTAATTCATTGCCAACTAAATGTTATCTATTAAATAATCACCTATCAAAGGGCTCCTGTTTGTAATTAGACAATCAAATTATTATTGAGAATATACAGTAGTTTTGTTATATAACTTACTATACAACAGACGATCAGTCTTCTGTTTTTCATGCATTAAATCCTGGGTTCTCTCAGAAACCAGTATCTCCAGATGTTTGCTGTATTTCTCCATCTAAATAACATAGAGAATTGCATAAAGTAATCCTTTTACTGAAACAGGTTCGTAATTGGATAGGATTTAAGCATTTGAATGATTCTGCTTTGAAAACGTTCAGATAAGCAAAGGCTCAGGTCTCAGATAACTAATTTTTTCTTACAGAATCCAAAGACCAGATTTCTCCCTAGGAAAATTTACGGTTCTGTATATAAGATAGTTGCTTACATGTAAGAGGGCAGAAGCCAATTCCAGACTTTTCAAAGTCTATGTAAACATTAGGGATCAAACCCAATGTAGACACCAAGCTGCAGATATAAATTAAAATATATTACCAAAACCAAAGGTATCTGACTCTCACTCCTTTATCAAAAGGTCACAATGCTGTTTCATAAACTATCCTGCTATGCTATGCTATGCTTTTTGCATCCTTGCTCTGTGTGAGGCAACAGCCTGTGGAGGCAGAAGCATCTTTTCTCTGCTGATGGGCTTAAGATGCTCTGCTCAGAATGCATCTGTAAACATGCCAGTTGTGGCATGCACAGATTCTATACCCCCAGTACTGTGAGAACACCACCAAGCCACTGGAAAAGGGGCATGTGGTTAACTGTGAGTGCATTAAAAAACAAACAACACTTGACTGAAGAAACAAGAATGTTGAGCCACAAAGAAGAGAAGAAAGTTAAGAAAAACTGACAGAAATGGAATGAGAAGGAAAGCTGGGTCTCAAGCAGAACTGCAGCTACAATCAGCCCACCAGGGCTGAATGAAAGACTGTGGAATTTCTTACCAAACAAGGGGTATGAGATTAAAAAACAAACCTGAAGGATAGAGGTGAAAGTTAATTGCAAGGGAGCATATTGACTTGGATTAGATTAAAAAACTAAATTTACCAGAGTCATCATCATGTCAACAGGGCTAACTTTATTAGGATTCATCTTGTACAACATTTTCTTGACTTGTTCAAATGTAGGCCTTTGGGCTGGATTATATTTTCTGCACCTTCTGATTAACTGCAGCAGGGAAAGAGAGTGAGAAAAGCAAACAGCCCTTTGTCATCCCAAGCATAGGCAGTGTTTCTAATTAATACTACTATTTTCTCAGTGCAAACCGTGCATGCAGAAACCCTATCTGCAGCTGATGAAAAGTGGCAGAGTTATACTGATTCAGGCTGAACAAAGGGTATTAGTTCATGAAACTGCTGCTGTGGGAAATCATTAATTAGATGCTCACGCTCCTTCTGCCAAACACTGCTTAAGCTCTTGTCTTGTGTTTTAAGACAGTATTATGCTGTTAGAGTCACGTACTGTCTTCAGAGAATTTGTCTGTACACAAAATTCACAGAAGATTAAAAACTCAACTACTTCTTAAGAATGTTAACTCCTGACTAACATCCAGTGCTGCTTATGAGGTTTGTTGCATTTGGGTTGCTACAAACCACCAAATGTGAATTATACAGCTCTTTAGCTGAAATAAGGATGCCACAATCTTATTCTGTTCTGATTTAATTGAACTGGAAGGAGATGTACTTTATTACTGAACACATAGATCTCATGCATGAGAATCAAACCAAACTCGTACTTTGCCTGAGATACATACTTCAGTATTTGAAAGTCCTTTGCCAGTAAGCTAAATAGATATTAATAATATAAAATATGTATGGAACTCAACACTTTATAATAAAGTGAAAATGCACAAAAATCAACTATTGAAAGCATCATTTAATACACTGACAGTTTAAGGGGACAGCTGAAACTTTCAATTTGTCAGAATGACAGTTTTTTTTATTAAGGATGTTAAAGCATTTCATTGCGCCTTGTTTGAGATATACTTCTTGATTTCTGAGTTGTTTACATTCATCAAAGTTAATATTACCATAAAACTTCTGTGACATGCCTTAAATTCACTTCAGTTGCAAACTTTTGTACACAACATTGTCTCTTACTCACCTCTATGTAATCTGTGGGACATGGGCAAGAATTCTCAGCCTTTCCTGAAATTAATTCCGCCAGAGGTGGGCACCAGGAATATTCAGCTGTATGCACATCATCTTTCTAGTGTAAAAGGTATTGGAAAATGTTGAAACAAGTGTTGTGTTTTTCATACCACCCATTGAAAATATGTTACTACAATCACAACTACTTTTATGATGTCTTCCCTACCACTTCCAGATCAGCTGAGAGTACAAGAAAAAAAATAACAAACTGGGATATAACCCAGTCTAAACTGGGTGGCTTTGTCTAAAAGCTTTTTCATGGTTAAAATAGTTTAATCTCAGTGTTTATATGAGGCAAACAGCTTTTGAAACAAATGAAAAACTGGTAAGGTATTGGGAAACTTTTGGGAAATCACAAGGCCTATACTGGTCTATTATCGTAAGCTGTCAGAAATGGAAGGATGGCAGCTTCAGATCTTCATCGTTAGAGATCTTGTTAAGCAAATTTTTGAGACAGAACATAGTTACATATCCAGAATATCTGGTTTCAATTTTAAGGTCCATTTTTTCTGTTTGCTATTTAGCACTGATCACAGGACATGTGCAAAGATGACATTTTCCTTATAGATGGCAGTTTACTTGCTCTTCTAGCACATTCTTATCACTGCAAGACTCCACTGAAAGTGCTGATGCATGGCAGGAAAGAGAAGAAACAACAGGAGAAGACAGAGGATGTTATGGCATACGTTCCCTCTCCACCCCGCTGTCATTAAGCTTTACAGAGCTAACCAACAGGCAGTTCTGGAGCTATACTGTTTTTTGTCATACACTCTTCTTCAGGGTCCTGAAGGGAATACTGGTAGATGCATGAGGAAGCCCTGATTGCATGTTCCTTTCAAACTGAACTTGCACCCACAAAATCAAGAGGAAAATGCATGCTCAAAAAACAAATCAAAGATGCAGTTACTCAAAGTTTGGTTTGTATCTTCAGCAGAAACAGCATAAAAGTCATCATGCAAGCTTCAAACTTTATCTTTACTTACTGGCATAGGGTCATTTCTTGTGGCAATTTCTAGTAAAATGATGGCATAACTGCAGAGTAAAACCAAAACAGAATCTTAATGAAATAACAGTTAACGAAGTCAGTGATTTCTTCTTTCCGTGATTTCTTATTCTTCTCCATTTTATGTCTGAAAGCCTAGTATTGCAAAAGGGAGAATGGCAACAGTGCTGCTATCTGTTACTGCTCTGTGTTTTCAGACATCTGTGACTGATCATTTCATAGCAGTCTCTTCTCACAGTTATCGGTCTCAGAGATGATGCATTTGAGTTTGGTAGACAGCAAAGCAATTTCCTCTGGAAGAATTAATGGAATCCAGAGGGGTATATGCAGGGACTTACATGATACCTACCAACTAAACATACAGGTCAGGTTTGTGCTGTAATCAAGGGGCAGAAGCAGGTTCATCAAGATCATCAGCTGGAGGATTGGCTTCTTTTCAGTATAGATCATTCTTCTGGAAAATCTCCATAAAGTCAATGATGAGACAGCGTGTCCCGAGTAGATCTTTTACAGTAAGCAGTTCTGCTCCTTCTTTCTGAATGATATTTTTATCATCATCATTTTCCTCAGATGAATCAAGGTCAAGCACATTCATCAAGGGTGAACAATGGAAAAAATGGGTTAACAACTGGGTATTCAGTCTCCTTACTGAATTCACTAGGATTTTTTGAAACAGCTATATCTATAGAAGCCAGCACCTCCTCCAGCCAGCACTCCTGATAAAGGTGCTCTTGCCTCTTTGTATATTGAAACTGTGTAATAATTAACTCCCTAGATGCATCTCTAATTGATAACATTTATTTTTACAGGAAATATTGGTTTGCAATCTGTTGTATTGCTAATGGTTGCCATGTTCTGTAAGGCATTCTGGCAGTATAATGGGGTATGTCTATCTTTCAGTCCACTCATGGACCACCACTGGCACATAAAATAATGCATATATAAACCACACTAAATAATGTAGAAATTAATCTAATGATATTTTTATGTTAATTTTGGGTTGATCTGGTAGTAGAAAGGGATACCAATCCTGGTGAGACAGCAAAACTGAAACAGATTATCAAGGAGAGTAATTAGATGATGGTAATTCAGATAAAGCAGCATTGATTTCATTCAGCCTCAGCAGCACTGGTCAAAAAGGGCCTAACACAGTAGATAGTGAAATTCACATCACGATTATAAATAAAAGGAGCCAATCTAGGATAAACTGTGACTGGAAGCAGCCTCTTCAGCTCAAACAGGAGGTGCTTTCATGCTCTGTTGTCATTTCCATTTTAGCTTTCCCATCTGACCAACACATTCCCTGGAGAACTTTAAAAGCAAGTGAATCATCTGTATGAGCACACAAAATTACAAGTTCTGCTCCTGCAGTTTCTACTAATTTTTTGTTTGGGCTGTACCTTCAGGAATTCTAATGGAATTTTTGCACAGATAAAAGCTAAGGACTTCAAGACTGGGACACTGCTCCCTGGCCAGCAAGTCCACCACATACATGCTCAGGAAGGTTTAGCACCTGCTCATATCATCAGCACAAACTATGTTAAATGCAGGTTCTGAAGAACAACTCAGTTAAAAAAAGAACCTTTCTAATGCTACAGGATACATCTCTTTCTTTCTTCCCTGGCTGCATATTGCTCTTTTCCGTTTTCTGATTTCATTTCTGACTGTTTTTTGGTTTTGACCAAGAAAGGATTAACTGCAGTACAACAAAAGAAGACCTGGATTTTGCAGACATGGGGACTGACAGCAAGATAGATTCATCAAGCTTTCACTGAATCTGTCAAAAGTTCATTGCAGTCACCTATGATACAAGCAAATCAGCTCTTAGCACTATTTTAATGGGAGTCCTTGGCAAGAAATGGCTTCAGGAGGCCAGGTTGCCTGCAAAGTCAAGTAATGATACCTAACCTGAACAGGGGTAAAGTGTGAACCAGACAAGCACCAAGGAAACATTTTCTTGAATGTGTTTTGTCTGTGGGGCAATGGTAGACTGCAATGCATAAGGCAATCCAAACATTAATGTTTAGTTGGAGGACAGCACTTTCTAGGACAAGCACACGCTGAAAAAGTGAAGACTGACAGAGGGTAAGTGACAATAGCCAGAAATACCCGTCAGTGTATTCATCACAATACAGTGATGAACTGCCTTTAGCTGAGCTATTCTGAAGCAAATTCTAAGGGCTTGTTTAAGCCTATGGATATAAATACTGTTGAGACCTTAAATTCTTGCTTACATAATCTGATAGAATGGATTACAATTAATAATGTTCTGGCAAATAGTCATACATTTCTTTACAAGGGAATAATGTGCATTAATCCAGTAAATCTTATACATAAAATCATGTCGTCAGCCAATATAATTTTTAATGAATCCTAATTGGAAAAAGGGGAAGACTTAAACAACATTCTCTGTTTCTGCCACTAATTTTTCAATATAAGCCTGACAATAGTCACCTAAGGCAGTAAACATTTGTTGTGGCCTAGTGTAGGCCAGAGGAAAACTCAGAGCTTTTGATAAAAGGCAGTAATAGCTGCACTTTGGTAAATGTTGTTGATAAACAATGCTAATAACCATGCCACCTTCTGCTCCAGTGTGCTGCATTATCAGCATTTCAATCTTTACTTCAGTTCCAGTTCTTTACATTCTGCTAGCTACCAAAGTCACCAAGAAATAGAAGACTTCTGCTGCACTGGGAATGTGGCAAGAAAAAGTAAGAGAAAAGAGCCATAAAACATCGTGTAGTACCATTCTGCGTTTCCCCCTTTCAAATGCTTTCAGCAAACTACTAGATATAAGCTGACAGCGGAAGTGTCATTGGTATGAAATAGGATACACCAAGAACACAGTGATTTTCCTACTTTATACAGAAAAGTCATGCAATAACCAAGACATGTAGGTAATTTTTTAAAAATCCTAGTTCAATGATTTTTTCATTGTATTATTACTCCCTGAAAATTCAATTGTAGTCCCACTTCTCTGAGAAGTGATTGGATAGAAGCTATCCATCACTGGCAAGTCTAAGCCTGATAGCCAAATAGGCCATTGTGAAGTGATCTTCCATAAAAGAAATGGATTTATTCACTAGTGCATCAATTCCTTTTCCTACCACTATTTTTTTCCCCCTGAAAACCAAACATTGTCACTGTGTGTAAGCATAACAATAATGTATTGACACTAATTACAGAATTATGGGATGCAGATGTGCATTATGACATCCTGGAAAATTGATGCTATTAACTTTTAAGGTAGTACCATTATTGAAAATAATCTACTTTTTCATAAGAAACAGCAACAAAAATGGATTACTAGATAATAGCAGATATGTATACCTTTTTTATTTACCAGTCCAGAGTAACTCCTTATAAATCATTAGACGAACTCTGCATTTACATAATGTCAGTGAATTCAGTATTTGTTTATCTACCGTGAAAGAAAAGATCCTCTACTATTCATGCTGTTCTGTATTCCAGGGTCAATCCTTTTCAAAATACAGTCAAACATATACCTGGGGTGACCACAGAATTACACTGAGCCTAAATGTGATGAAAGAATATCCAGCTTGATATGAGATTATTAAGTGCAAGGAACAGGAAAAGTTAACTACCTGTAGACGTCTGTCATAGAATTGGGTTCAAAGTCTGAAAGGGAATGGATTTCAGGAGCTGTGTAAATCGGTATCAAATGCTGCTGGTGTGAGCTTGATTCCTCAGGAGAATCTTCTTTTCTGTATGACTGCAAACCGTAATCTACCATGGAATAAAACAGGAATTAAACTATTTAGTGGGTACTTCTCTGAAACATGTGCATTAGTAGACAGCACAACTAGTCTAAAGGAATTAATTTTCCCTATTTGAAGTACACATCTTAGTTTAAAAATAGTGTGTATCTGGTGGTCTTGTCCCCCTAAAGCTATTGCAAATATAGGATCTGGAAACCAAATATTTGAGTGACAATGTATGGCAACAGGGAAGTTGAACTACATGACCCCTTCCAATCAGAATTATTTCATGATTTTATAAAATTATATCCAGAGACCAGGCTCACTTCAGTGCAAGAGTTAGCATGCAAGTGCAGTTTTCTGTTTCAGTCATCCCCTGATCCTTATCTATGGTGGCAGGTTGCTAGAATAATTACAAGTTAGATAGGCTAGAACTACTGAAAGATGGTGGGCTTTGCTTGCACCCCCCTAGCTTCAGAATAAAGGCAGTATAAATGTGAAACATCTTTGCAGCTATACTTTTAGCCTAACATAGAAGAGATCCTCAGCCTGTGATTCAGCAATGGAGAGGAGGGAAAAAACAGCTCACTTTTCATTCTGATATAAAGAGCACTCTGTTGAGTGTATGGGACAGGATGCATGTCTGATTTTGTCTGGAGTGACCTCTAATTAAGATGGTCCTAGGGCTTCATCCTTTATGTTGGAGGTCATCGGAGCTTTTCAAATAGCTCCCACATGGGTTATTTGTGGGATTTGTTTAACGTTATTGCATCCAGATAAACCAAATGAATTCAAATGAATATTTGAAGTCTCTACAATGCTACCAGTTAAATTCTGAACAATGTCACAGAGTTCTCATTTAATTCATAGGAGCTGTGCTAAGGTGAGACAGTTAATGTAATCAAACTACCTCCATTTTTTTGTGCTTTTCTCCAGAACAGGCTCTAAGCAAAGTAGGCAGTTCTGAAGGCAGCAGGACACTACATGAGTTGGAGCAGCAGGCACGACCCTGTGTAGGAGCCTTAGTCATAGGACGAACCATTGAAAGTCAAATCTTTTGCTGCTTTTTCTAAGATGGCTACAGGTTAAAGAGCGTGATAACTTCTTTAGGGAGGAAGTAGAAGAGATGATCAATGTTTTCATTCCCTTTGCTAGCTGCAAACTGAACCAGACCCTCCAGTGGTTTTCCTGTCCTCACAGGCTGCCTTCCTGCACCAGGAGCAGCCCAGCCCTGTAAGTCTGTCTCTGGGAGAATGTGATTCAGTTTCGTGTACAGGACTGAAAAGGTCTGAGTTGAGTCTGCTTTTCTCCATGAAACTACCTTGTGTTTGCCAGTCAGTCAGCATTATTACATGTCGATACAGCACTGTCCATGGCTCAGGTTTTCTCTTTGTATCAAAACTGAGAATGAGATGGAGTTTCTGCTCAGACTGGTGTTGGTAGACTCCATCATTTGTGGGATCAGTTGTGTGCATCCATGGCATATATTAAATGACTTGACCTGATAATGTAACATGAAACTTGCTTCAGCACAGGACACTTCTAGTGAGGGCTGATATAGTCAGCATTTCCACATGAAGTGTCAGCATGGAGGTGCTTGTGAGGACCGTTGAGTGTAAAATCTATATGCATTAGTGAGTTAGCTGGACAGTTTTGAAATTCTGTTTCTTATCTTCTCTTTACCTGCAATTTTACAAACCCATCGGTCATCTATCACACAGTTACTAGACTTCAACCGTCCATGATACATTTTGTGGTGGTGAAGATAGGCCATTCCTTGTGCAATATCAATAGCAAAAGAAAACCTGAAAGACAAAAATCAGTGAGCTAGCATTTCAATGAAATGTTCACTTCAGTGTGGCTCCAAAGCCTGCTGAAGTTGACAGAAAGTCTATGACCGCGATAGCTTTCAGTTTGTGTCCTCATGCCCATTTTTCCAAAGCACTTAAGGTGGTTTTCTGGAAGCCCATAACTTCTTTTCAGCCGTCTGAGTCCACAGGCCTTTAACCTCTTTTAAGACAGTTGAGTTTCTCTTTGAAATTCTCAGTACCTTTGTATCATTGAGAGTGCTTTCAAATGTTTACAAGAGAATCATTTTTTATTAACTTTCTCACTTTACTTGGAAGGCTTCCTCCATTACAATCTTTTTCTTTGCTGAAGACAAACATAAATCAGAAGTAGAAGGAGTGTGCCAAGAAGATTATTCTCAGAAAAACAGTGTCATTGCCTTTGTGGCAGTTTCATTGACAATGTGAGCCCATTTTCTGTATTGTAAATATAATAAAGCATTTTTAGGTATGCTGGTCATTTCACCAATGTATCTTTGCAAAGGGAGATGCAGTGATTTTTAATTAAATGAGGATGCCTAAGATATTTGGGGGAAAAAATGAAGTTGGGAAGAAAAGTTTAAAACCAGTTCTGCAGTGTAACTAGAGGTGGGTTGAAAAGTCATTGGCTTAGAATGACCAGTACTAAATATATGATTGCTCAAAAACCCAGAAGACAAGTTGGGCTGGATATTTGAATTTACTTTTTTTCTTCTTCATTCTCTCCATATCACAGTGCAGGCCTCTCTATCCTAGAACTTAATCTAAAATTAACATTTTTTCCTAAACAGCACATAGCACAGTTGTTGTCATTCACCTTTTCAAAAGTTTTTTTATACCTGAAGCCCCAGTTCAAAGGTATGTCTTCATTGAGGAGAACATCACTCAGGCTGCCTTTGGGGCAGTACTCTGTCACAATGGCAACATTTGGCACTTCTATACAACCTCCAATGAATTTGCAGAGATTGGGATGGTCAAGTTCCCTGTGAAAATCAACAGAAATCACAGCACACCAGCACTTATCATGGATGTCTGTCTTGTTTTTTGTAGGGTAAATGGAAAACCAAGTGCTTTTTTTTCACAGTGTAGAGAGAAAAGTAAAACAAGCATACAGAAATTCTGATCTCCTGTCAAAGCAAAGGTTGAAAGAAAGAGGAATATGAATTTACAGTCACATTTGGACAGATCGTAACCCCTAAAGAACCAGTGTAAAAATGGAACAACAGTCACTTCTTAGGTTTTACTTCTTACCTCACTTGCTTTACTTCTTTACGTATAGATTTGGAGAGTGTGAATGCCTTCTTCATTATTTTCTTTATGGCCACGGTTCTACCATCGCTGAAACAGAATGAAATGCTGTTCACAGAGTGTTAGGCCAACTTCGTAAGCCAGTCAGACTACAAAAGTGGACTGGATTTTTTTTCTACAGCGGACAGCTTCATGTCTCTGGAGATGAGGCACAGAATTTAAGTGTGTCCGTATGTGGGTGTAAATCTGAATCTGAGTACAGGACAAGTGACAGGGCCCTCTTTCTGTGATAAGGGAAGCATTAGTGATTATACTCAAGCATCCCTGATCTGCAGATGACATTTAGAATGTAAGAGTGTTAGAGTCAAGAGACAGTTGGATGGTGGAGTAGCAGAAAAGGATGTGTCAAAGCTAGTGAAAATGTTCAGCAACATCCTTGCTATCTGTTCCTTCTGCCTGATGTTTTGGAGATCCACCACTGATACTTAACATCTTTTTGTTCTCATGGGATGAAGCATTCTCAGTAATGAAGTAGATGGGTTTGATGGACACCAAAGCAATTTTTTCTTGGAAGGATAAAGGAAGCCAATGGAGGTATATGCAGGAAATTTAAGTGATACTGACTATATAAATACAGAGTGCACAGTCTGTGGTATAGCAGATGTAGGTGCTTTGCCAATGAGACTGAATGCTCCATTCTTACACCTTTCATCCTAGATGAATGCATTTGACCTTGATTCATCTGAGGAAGATGACGATGATGAAAATGTCATCATTCAGAAAGAAGCAGTAAAAATGCTCACTGTAAAAGATCTAAGCTGGATGCAGTGTCTCATCAGTGAAGTGACTGATTTTCCAGAACAGTGATCTATGCTGAAAAGGCAGCTGCTCCCCCAGCCGATGATCCTAAGTTCCTCTATCCTGCAAAGCACAGATCCTGCCCTGTGTATTCAAATGGTAGGTATTAACTCCACCTTTGCACGTTTCCTCCCCTACCCCTTAATTATATTATTTTTATGGGAAAAATTTCTTTCTGGATAGCAGGATATGACTATATTGTTTGCCCATATAGTTACAGGATATGTATGTTTATAATGTGACCCAGAGGTGAAATGTTCTATATCTTCAGTCACATCAGCTGGTTTAAGGACAAGATTTCTAATGTGCTACTGTATAGGATGCTATTCTTTAGTGAGAAGAACCTAGCCATGCTTTGCCTGCGTTTTAGAAAAAGGAATGCATTAAAGCCTTGCTTTGAAACATATCTGAACAGCAAGGATCATTTGTTAACAGATGCAAGACACATTATGCAGCCACAGCCTTTTAACAAGTCTCCAAGACAAAAGGGAGAAATGACAACTGAAACAGAAGCCTGGCACGTAAAATATTCCACAGCCAGTATGTGTGCATAAGTCGGAACAATGATATTAACTTACTGGATTTGGCCTGACAAAAGAAGTGGCAAGAACCAGAAAGCAAGGTGGAACTGTATCACAGTAGGTACTGCAGTAAATGAGAAATATATTGACTTACTATCTCCCAGTCTGGGTGAAGTACTGTTTCCTGGACACGTTAGCAGCCGCTGTGCAGGAGCTCAGAGTAGTAATACAGCTGGCATTGGAGTCACTGGGCGCTGTGGGAGCACTCATCATGCTTCCTGTTGCTCTCCGTACTATGTGATCTAAATGGGATGTGGGATCAGAAAAGGCGCTGAAGATGCATATTATTGTCAAAGCAGAGACTTCAGAGGAAGGCAAATATAGGGAAATCCCCAAATCTTTGCACCTCAACTGGTCTTCTTAAGATAGAAAGCTATTGCTTGGAATGTGACTGCTGCATAAAAAGTAAAAAAGTTCCAGAGGTGATTCATTGCCAGAGATCTCTCCCGCTAATGCTCAGGATGTGATGCCAGTTTCACTTTCTGCTGTTGGGATGATTAGCCCTTGCTGCTACTTAGATGTCAAGGACATAACACAGCGAAGCAGAGCAAGCCCTGTGCTGTACTTTGACAAGTCTATTTGGAGCTTCTAGAAGACTGTAAGTTACAGGGATGTGGGAAGTGATTCTGACACCAGAGGGAAGTCAGAGAACAGCAACAATCCAGTCAGACAGAAAAAAGATCAGTGATCTCAACATACGTTTTTTAATCTCTGTTGACCATCTCAAGGTAACAAAATGGATTTTAAAACTAATTTAGTGAATTACACGTATCATTTCACCATCTCCAATTAAAACCCAGATTTAGCCGATTAGTCTCAGCATCACTGAAACCTCTCAGCTCTCTCTGGTGTCAGTATCCAATAAGGTGTTGCTGAGGAAGTTCAGTATCTCACCTTCCGTCAGGACTGCCTGTTCCCACAGCATAATACTATCCATATGCAGTTCAAAATTGCGCTGACATTTGGAGTCTTTCTACAGCATTCCACCAGAAATATGTTACAGATCCCTGAGACAGCTTTGAGAATAAGAGTGTGCATGTGTGTGTGTGTACACACATACACACACACAAATATATGTATGGCGCAATGCACCAATAAAGAAGTTATCTTGCAAAAATAAAGCTAATTTTTCACAGTGCAGGCTACATACTGTGGGTACACCGCTACTGATGAGTTTCCATTTAGATAACTGTGCATTTCAGGTCGCTATGGCTGTCTTTGAACAGTTCTGCCCAGAGAGACATACCGTTTCCAAAACTCATCATATTACCAGTCCTCATTACTCTTAAGTTGTTAAATATCACTGCTAGGCCTTAAAAAGTATCGATGCTTCATAGGCTCCTCTCCAAGAAAACTACTTCTTTCATCTTGGATTTTTCAAATTAATTTTTGATCTGTTATATTTTGATGATGGTTCTAATTTTCCTCAGTCTCTTTCTGTTGTTTCTACTCCCATGTGATGTTTATGACCTCTTCTAATTCACTATCAGCTGAGAATTTGCTCATGTTACTTTTTGCTATACTGAAAGACACTTTTCCTTGAGTGTTCTGTTTCTGTTTTCACAAATCTGGACTGAAATTTAGTTTGGTTTATGTACTCAAATTCTAAGCTAACATCTCTTCTGTACAGCTATGAAAATATCATATCAAAACTACACAGAAATTGCTGTTGAAGTCCAAGATTGAAAGCATCTCTACTATGTATTAACACAAGAATGTCTTGACATTTCTACTAGCAACATAATGATGTAACGCAGATACAGCAGACATCTTTCTAGCAATTCCTCACAAAGACAGAAAGTGAGAGTGTGCGTCAGCACAGAACTATCAACTTCAGCAGATTTCTACAAATTTACCCTTTCTGAAGATCTAGGCATTGTTTCCCTTCTGAATGTTAAAACAATGAACAGCAAAGCAAATAATCTATACCTATTTTAAGTGCAGCATAGTAGAGCATATATTAACATCTGGATTTATTCTGAACACACTTAATTAGAACCAATGAAATCATATTTTATATCCAGAAGGTAAAAAAAAAAAATAAAAATACAATGGCCATAATGAATTACTTTTTGCAGCAAGTCTGTCACAGATAGCATACACTGAGAGAAATTAGTATCTCATTAGGTCCCTCATTATATTTGTGCAAGTCCAGGGCAACTTAGTGAGACCAATTATACAGAATGATACATCCACTGAAGCAACTGTAATTTATTTTGTCCAAGTCCAGAGGTTATCTGTTTATTTTGGGATAGGCCTGTCTTTTTTAATTGACAAATCACCATAAAAAAGAAGGAAACTATTTAGAATAACTTCGACCTCTAAAGTTTCAATAAACAAAAATATCAGTGATGAGCTCAGAGAGGTTACAGGGGTGAAACTACAGATCTGTCACAAATTGGTTCACTTTTAGGAAGATCCTTAAAACACAAAGATGTACTTATGATTGAACTTGTTTTCAAAATTATTAAGAAAATTGATCATAGTATCAAAATGACAAGTTACTAACCTTGTTTTATGCAGGTGAAGTCTATAATCCAGCTTTCATCCCAAAACATCTTTTGTTTCTGGTATTGAAACCACTACAAAGATAAATCAAATTCATTCCTGATGTAGCCCTACTATCTTTGAAGGAATTAAACCAGAGATTATTTTTTTCAAAGATGAAAGTTTATAAGAATCCAAACAAAATCTGATGTTTAAGTATCCAATATATACTTTATGAGTAACATGAGAACCAAGAATATTAATAAAAAGCTTAGAAGAAAACAGCATCCAATATTAAAAACTGTCCAGTCTATACCCTAGGATCTAACTACATGTCACATTTTGCATTGGCTACAAATTCTCCATTATTGTCAATACTTCTTACACATTTACATCTCAGCCTGGACATCAGATGAGTGGCTTACATCACCTTGTGCCATGGAAATGTCCTGTGCTATGTAAGTGCACGACAAGAACACACCGCATCCCAACCCCAAGATAAGGAGGAGTACATCTTATATCCTGTAACAGAATTAGCCACCCATCCACAAATGAGGTCATATTATGTCAAATACTCTAGCATAAAGAACATTAGATAGGAATTCTGTAGCTACTTTGAAAAGGTGGCGTCAATCTAATAGCTGATTTTCTGTAGAGATGACATGCAAAACTAACATAGAAAGTGTAAACACATGCTTTCAAAAGAGGAGCAGCAGATTATACAGCTGTTATAGCTGCAGTCACTGCCAAAATGTCAAACCAAAGCAGCATTTTATCATCATTATACCATTTTCTAGAGTGTGGAATTTAGTATTAGGAATTATGCATCCACTGAAACAGGTAACAAAACCCAAGATAACACACAAGGAGCATGGTATGGAGTTTCTGCCAATAGTTTAGTAGAAATTTATGACAAACATAGAGGTCACTGACTCAAAATTAGGTAATCCCATTTATTTCAAAAGGTTTCTGAGAAAAGACATCTACATTTTATCTTGCAAAGGTATGACTGAGCAAAGGCATTTTGGCTAGAAGTGACCACTAGGCTTATTACAAACAGTGGTATCAAAGGAATCCTCTCCAACAGTTGAGTGACTGAAGAAGATATTAGTTTCCCAGATGGTTGTTTTTACATGATATTAATTACTGAATCGGATAAAAGGATCTTTCTTATCTTGTTTACTCATCACCTAACTAAAACATGAAAAAAAGAAGATGCTACTGCAGAAGTTAGCAGGAATAAGTACACAGAAATGCAAGAAGATAAAAACCCCAACTTCAAAACCTACATACAAAAAAATATCAGAAATAATAGGTAAATATTGCTATAAACCCTTTAGATAAACCTATGCAAGGCCAAGAAACTCCATTGCTCTTTCTAAAATGCCGATTGTTTAAAACTGTATGAACTCCTCATCTGTCCAATTACACATTTCTATCAGATCACATGGTTTTTACAGGACAGTTACTATAAACACATTGTCAAAACTGCCCTATGGATTATAAATGCTCGAATAGTTTTCAACAGTGCTTCTGTTCCTAAGTCACAAAGCCACACAGAGGGGCACAGAGCAGAGAAAAACCCTAATTGTGATTCAGCCCTCCCGTAGTACCTATTTGGTGGGCCACCAGCCTTCTGCTCATTCCCTTTCACTGCCCTTGCATACCTCAGATGCTCACTGCAACTGCAATATAAGATGGAAAGAGAAGGAATCCCCGAGGAAGGAGTAGTGTATAAATTTACAGGCTCTATAAGCCAAACCCCCAATAAATTATGCTATGTGCATAGTCAATATAATGACTCTACAACTGCCATATTCACCCACTAAATCCTTGTTATGAGATTCAGAAATGTGTTTTTTGCAAGATGCAGACACATAAGGAATGTAGATCCTTTTTCCCCAAAGCACTGTGAGCTGATAAGCCATTATTGCGTGCTCTTTATACAGACATTTTCATACAATCGTATCCAAAACTACTTCTCCCATATTCATATACTCCTCTCTCCTCACTCCTTTTTTGTTTTTTCTTCATGAGCCTGTTATAATAATTGATAACTGTTATGCAAAATTAATCACTTTGAACTGAACCAAACCAGTTCAGTTACACTAAGAAAATGAGCCTATTAAAAAACCCCAATCAAATAAAATCCAAAACAAAACAAAAAGCAGGAAAAAAAAAGAAAGATCCTCTTTCGTTATTTCTTTTGAGAATATCCTGAGTTGAAAGTTTTCCATTAGAAGTTGTATTTGGACTTTGAGATTTAATGGCCTCTGGTGGAACTAATCCCTTTATGAATTTACCTAATTTATTTTTTAATTTATGCCTCTGGTTCCATAGTGTTTTGAAGCAGTGAATTTCATAACAGAGTTTTATTCTGAGTGAAAAATGCTCTTATTTTATTGGCACACCCTCGTTCCCTCTTGTGAAAAACCTCTTCTTACTTTACTATTATATATCCATCCCTCTGTTACATTCTTTTTCAGTCTTCTCTCTTACAGGATGAAAATTCCAAGCCCAACGAGCTTCCCCTCATAAAGAAGCCAAAAAGGTTTTTCCCTTCCTTCTGCTTTCTTCCATAGTACACAGGTTCTGGATGCAGGAGAAAAACTATCTCTCTACTAAGAGAGAGCTCCACTCTAAGCAAACCATGGAAGTAAGAAAAAGGAAACAGAAGACGAGAGAAAGGATACTTACCATGACTGCCAAAATGAAGCCAGTGCAGACTAAACAAACTGGTAAGGCAATTGCTATCCTAGCATCAGCAGACAGTGGGCATTCCCCGCAGTCTGCTGGACAGGTAGAGCAGCCTTCTTCTTCCTCACAAAAGCCATCTCCACAGACTGATTAGAAAAGAAAACACGTATCAGAACACTTTAAGTTAGTGTCATCCATCCACAAGGTTGTATTCAGATTTAAACACAGGTTCCTTGAGCTGGGAAACCTCAGAGTACCAAAAAGAATAAACTTTGAAGAATCCAGAGATAGCACCCCAGCAGCTGAAAGAATAACCTGAAATTTTAAAATGATACAGGATCTCTTTGATCAGATTAAATTGTTAATGACCTCAGAGACTTTGACATGTTTGGTGTATAAATCATTTCATCACTACTCTGTTTCTCATTGTCCATCTGTTTTTTCTGAGACTTAAAGTTCCTCAAGGCAGTCATTGTCTTTTATATTCTTTGTACTTGATCCAGCCCTCGAGATCCCCAGAAGATGATGACCCTTCCTCAGCAGCAGCAGCAGACACTGGATACTACAGAATGAAACCCTGCAACCCATACTTCAAGTATTTCTTTTTCTCCAAGGTCTTATGAAAATAGACCCTTATCAGATGTGATTAAAAACAAAAGCCCTAGAGAACAAAACTCTTTCTCCCTTGTCTTGAGTGGTGTTTCAATTTTACCTGTATGACTAAACTAATATCATGCTCTACTTCAGCCTTCTGAGAAGAGCTGAAGGTATCGTTCTGTCACTATGTAATAATTCACTGCTCGGTTGTAACTCTGCCTCAGTCGATCTATTTCCAGCATAACATCAGGATAATCACTAAGTCGCTTTCTGCCTCAGGGGTAGAGCAGCATTTTAAATTTATTTTCTAATAAATTGTAAGTTTACTGGAAAACTCAGCTGCAGCTGTCTTGAAATGAATAGCAAATTCGATAGCTAAATACTTCCATCCACACTGGAGTTGCTTTGGTTCTTTGTTTTTTCCATAACATTAGGAAATATATTCTCAAACTTCCAGAAGAGTACTGTGATGACATTCCTATTCTACCCAATATTTTTCTTCAGCTTGTGTGGTTAATTTCTTAAATAAAGTCCACTTTTAAGTTTTACATTGCTAAGAGAATTCTTATGGTTATTTCTGCTTCCCTGCATACAGCTATACCAAAGTGAATGAAAGATCGATGCCTTTCAGAGGACTCAATTTTAATGTGAACAAGGGAAACAAATTGGGTTCCTATGTTTCCTATGTGCCTAAGGCTAGTGTGCTCCCCTTCAGATGAAGAGTGTCCAGATCCTCAAAACATACTAGATGGAAGAATATTTTCACATCCCCATCAACTGCAGACAAGCTTTGTAGTACCTGAAGCCACTCATCATGGTAGTTGACTTTACCTGTTTGATGAGTGGCTTCCAACTGTTCTAGGTTCAAACACAGGTTAGAAGCTCAGACACTTTTTCAGATGTTTAGTGTTGTGTGAAGAAGAATTTTAGAAATAATTTTGTGTATTTTAAATGGTAAGAGGGAGTGGTAGGAGTCTCTTTTGCTCTTGGTAACCATGCATGAATGATAAAAGCATTGAGATTTGCCATCAATAAGCAATTCCCTCACATCTTCATTTTATATCATACCTATTGCAGGAAGGACTGTGGTTTTTGCTTCCAGAGCAACTTGCATTCTCCCAACTCTGATGTGTGCGATGAGAGAAGTCACACCCACGTGAACTAAAACAACCTGTCAAACAAGTGAACAAAGCAGCAAGTGTCAAAACTTCGCCTGCATATAGTAGGTTATTATAAAAACAATTGCCTGATTGCGGTGTTTTGCAAAAGTATGTGTGCATTTTTTCAGATTCAGGAAGGAGGTATCCTTGGCTGGGGAGACAAACAGAAACAGGAGAGAGAATGTCTGTGGGAAAGGCAGGCCTGATTCCCCTTCTGGTGTGTGTTCTTTTCGCCAAGCAGGGTGATCAGCCTATGCATGCTGCCATGTTTGCTTCCTTGTTACTTCTGCTGGGTCGAAGCCTGCTAACGGCCATATTAACCTGTGACACATTCCAGACACATGCACATAACAATGTATGTGCAATATATTGTTAGCGTAGGCCTCAAACAGACAGATTAGGCTGTTCTCTTCTCTCCCATGCCCATTACTTCTATTACCTACCTATGCAGTAGTAGCGTGTAAAGCTGTTACTTACATGTTGTCAGTCAGGAATTCATATTATCCAGCAATATGCATCATGTACACACAGAACACTTAAAAATAAATGAAATGGGGAAGACTTACATGAACCACACTAAACTAATAGCAAGTAAGCTCTGAAGAGAGCAAACCAGGTAAAATCCTCTGGGAATATGTGTGTGTATGTGTGCATAGGTATGTGCGTGTATATGTATGTATAAAGTCCTATATAAATATACTTACCTTGGCAGTCCAGTTTCTTTGGGTCATTTTGCCAGCTGTAGACAAAGTGTGAGTAAATATCTGGCCATCATCTGGGATCCACGGACCACATATTCCTCCTCTACCCTTTATCAGATATATTGGTTACATTAGTAAACCACAACACAACAAAAATCCTAGCTCCTCCACTTTTACTTTCTTAAAATGATTTGTGTTCTTTAACAGGAAATAAAGTTATATTCTGTAACCAAATTTACTAAAATGTCAAAGCACAATCAACATTGTTCTGCCATAAACTAAAAGATAAAATAAGAGACAAGCATTTTTTCCTATATTGAAGTAAAATCTCAAAAATATAGTTATTTTTTAGAATACATGAACCAAAATGTGGTCCCAAATTTTAACTGCAGTAATTCTAAGAAGCTAATACACTTTTTCAGGATTTTCTGTATTAGAACCAGAAACAGAATCATATCATACTTTTTATATTTTTCTAAAGGGGTTTTGTTGCGGTTTCACTTTTGATACAGAAATGAGGAAGGAAAACATCTCTTTTGTGCCTGTTTGCAGAACATTTCTTAGTAAAGCTGTTAAGATGTAAACTTCCAAGCAATTGCAACCATAAAGGATTATTTTGGCTGTCTGATGATCTTGATTTTTTTTTTCTTTGAAAGAATTAAGTCTGTCTCCTAAGTCCAGAGATTTCTTTAGGCACTTCTTTCAATGCACTGTAAGACAGACGAACTCAAAAGAAATGGGGTTCATGTTAACCAAGATATAATGTTTTAAAACACATGACACTGAAAAAAAAACCAACCAAAACCCCAAACAAACAACAAAACCTCCTCTTGAACAATGGAAAAACCTTGCTTTGAAGTATGTTTGATCTTATACAATGATACTCATGGCCTTTTGCTGTATGACAACTGTATGACAGGAACTGAAATATTTACAGTATTACAAGGAAGCCAGATGATGCATGTTGGCTACATGCTTTCACCTTTTCCACACCTTAATGCCATGCAGAACTAATTGTGAAAGTAAGAAATAATCAAGAGGCCACCACAGTGGTGGTGGGATGTTGAAGTTATTTACTATGGTTCCAGACAAAAGTTTTGACATGATGGTTCCAGCATGGATTCCTCTTTTAAACCGAAGTCCTGGTATCAGCTAAGGCTCCCAGGAAATCATTAATAAAACAGCTCCTTAAGAAGAGACTGCCAAGAATTAAGCTAGGGGTGTTGTGGAGGCATTAAGTGTACATGAACTAGCCACAAGACGTGTAGACTAGGCTTTTTATTATACCATCTTTGATCATGAAGAATGTGTCAGGTTGACAGAAGGGAGATCAACTAGAAAAACTGGGCAACTGTATGAAGATTATTATGCTTTATTATTATAATTATTGTTAAGGCTTACCTCACAGAGAAAAAAAAAAAAAAAAAGTGTCCCAAACTGTATTGTTAGCATCAGAACCTTAAATGTTCATTCAGAGTGGGACAGGCTTTTTTGATGAACCAAGCAGACTCATTATGATAGATACTACTTACACAATCAGTATTTGGATTCCTTTTTTTGCTCTGATCTGATACAGAAAAATCATTCCACCCCAGGACATGTGTATACAATCTTCAATCCTACAAGTCACAGACAGTGATACTTATCCCACTCAACTTCAGTAATTTAAGCATATCATTCAGAGTCCTTCTATAAGCTGAAGGACAGTACAACAATTCCAATTGACAACTCACCCTGCTTGCTTTAGAATGAAATTATCTGTCTTTCTTTCTCTATTGACTGAAACAGAGATCTGAGTCAAGTAGTCTCAAAGAGATCAAACTGGCCCCACTAAATATAAAATGAGAGATTCTGAATACTGCCTTGTCCAAAAATTCAGCTATTTCTTTGAAGCGTCAGCATCCTGTGCAAAAAATCTAAAACTGGCAAATTTCCCCACAGTGATTTTAGTGAACTGTAGACTTGGTCTAATTGTAATTACAGAAAGACGTCATAAGCTTGTACCTCATTATTACAACTATGTCTAACCCAGCACATGATGCTGTACCATTATACTAACCATGAAGGCCAGAGGACAGGAGTGAATGTTGGCATGGTAGACACAGCAGTTCTCCCCATTCGCATCTTTCCAGCTGGCAGGGCATTCATGCTTCTCACAGAATTCCTTTGCAGCAGTAGCATTGCTAGATGAGCAGCAAAGAGAAAAAATTTTTATTCCTCATTCCCCAAAACTGCAACAAGCACAAGAGCCTATTCTTCATCCTGCACACAAAAATCAGTAGCAAAAACACATTCAGTGGAATAAACAGTTACACCACATCTTTCTCTTTTATTTTGCTTTTGGCTGAAGCACTCCTAGAGCAATGAAGACTGTTTTCAACCCGACAACTGTCTACTGCCATGTGGTAGGGACTTCTGGCAAATTCTATGCTACAAGCAAGTACCAGCCTTCATTTCTTTCCCCAGACTGACTTCATGACCGGATGGGATTACTTGACACTGCTATATCTGACACAGAAGATGCAATTACTCTACTTCCACCACCAGAAACACGTGCCCCTGGCCACTTTCATTCTCAGTGTTTTCAATTATGCAACTTCATCTATGCATGTGATTCATTGCATAATGTTTTGCAAAACAAGGTGGGCCATTTGAAAGTTCATCCCTGAAAGATTAATGTAGTTACCTGCAAATGTGTGATGCAACACTTCCTCCCACTGTTTCCTCAGTTACACTTTCAGCTGCTTATCATCCTAATAAACCTGGCTTTAAAATAAAATCATTTTCCACAAACATGTTGAAGTCCTTGGAAATAATATAAGTCATAAATTTCGGAAAATGTGATAAAGAAATTTTGCAAAACTGTAATCTGTACACCTGGTCAAAATACAGTATCAACCTTTTGCTATGTGAACACTCAGACTGGCAGAGGAAAATGTGAGATTTTCTGCAAACAGCTCTTACACTAACCAAGTACAGCCCAAAAAGTGGGGAAAACCAAGTGCTGCCTCTGTCCCAGACATTGCTGTATATGGATGGAGAATTGCTATGTACAGACAAAAGTGTAAAATCAGGATGTATTAGCCTTTTAGTTGTACACATAAATATTCTGTATTTAACCTCTGCTGTCTACAGTCACCAACTCAATCTCTGAGTTGATATATAAACTTTGGACTGATTTAAATCCCATGGAAATCAAAAGAAAATTCATTACTGAATTCAGTAGATTCAGGGTTGGGCCAGCCTCTTTTTCATATCCATGTTGTGCACTTAAAATACACTTATGATTAAAAGGAGTATAAGACACAGTTAGTTTTGGTCTGATGCTTAAACTTCAGTTGCAAAATCCATGTGTAGAGAAGTCAAGAAGTGATATTCAGAGTTGCACTGAGACAGTAATACAGATACAGGATGATGACCATGTGGGCAAGTGTGCCATGATGGCTGCTCTGAGGGCAAAGTCATTGCAGAGGGAAAATATCAGGGCAAAAAGAGCTGCAAGAGACCTCAAGAGATGCAAGAAACTAGGAAGGAGCCCCAGAGTGTGTGTTCCAATTATGTTACTGAAAATGTACGCATAGAATCCTTACATACTCATGACCATGAAGGCATTTTTATAGAAGGTAATACCTGTGAGAAAGGATTTGATTTTGCACTGCATACTGATAAAAGCTGTCTGAAGCAAAGACTGCATAGGTCACATTGAAGAATTCCCCGCTCACAGCTGTTTCTGGAGGTCTTTGCACCCATGCCATCTCCAAGCCTAGAAACAACACAATCATGAGCTAACATATTTGCTCTACTTTTCTACTTTACAAATGCATACAAATGTAAAACTTTATAGTGATTTTCATCTATTGTTTCATTGCTTTTTATAAGCCCAAAACAGTTATCCATTTTAATGGTTTTACAGTTATACATAAATGCACATTAATTGATCGATTCTGACACTCACTTAGAAAAGAACAAGCTAATGGAGAAAAAGACAAAAAATCTCGTTACTTTATCTGAAGTAACTTTGCTCCCAGCATAATGCAGTGCTGCTTCCCCTGGCAGATTTGCTTGCCACTTTGATCAGTCGATAAAGATTGCTATTCATTCTTGGCTGCTTTCACTGAGCACACCTCATTATGGAAGCATAGACAACACACATGAAATTCAGTCAAAACCCTTAGCCTCATGAGACATAAATTATATATACTGATAATTATATATTTAAGAAAACATTTTCTTTTTATAAAACTGTATCACATCTAGAACAGAGGACAGTGGAAGAAGCACTCCCCAATCATCTGTCATTTTCCATTTCAATACTCTTACTGGGAAAGATGATTTATCCCATTCATCTCTCTTGTCTCTGGGACACCATATTACCTACCTTGAGCCTGAGAATGAAATTAAATAGGAGATGGGAGAAGTTTTTAATCCATATTCTTAAACAACACTATCAAAATCATTCCACTCCATTCACCTACCTCTTTCTGTACTGTTGGATGAAGGTTTTAATGAAGGTTTAATTTGCATCCCTTCAAATTATTTACATCACACAAGTGTGTAACTTTCAGTTTGTCAAAAAGTGTTAAATACCTTCTGCAGAGAATGGGTAAGCCTGCCCTTCAAAAAAATCCTCACTTCGTGCTGTTGTTAAATTTTAAACTTTTTTCTTACGCTGGAGTTGTTTTTACAAGTGTATTCACTTGCACTGTTAGTGAAGGTACTATTTCTTCTCTAAACATAAATCTGTTTCAGATCTATAGAAGTAAATTGTAAAATAGCCTCTTGATTTCACAGCTCTTTTGAAAACTAAACACTCTTTATAAATGCTAACACTATGAGAGAAACTCAGACAACACAAAAATTTACATAAAAATGCTAGTGTGATTTGCATTAAAAGGTAAGAGAGCTGAGCTTCAGAGAATGTGTAAGAATGAAGGCAAAGGTCAGCATACATTTCAGTTAAATTACTTTCTATTTGCCTTTAAAGGTTTCACAAAGATAAAAAACCCTCTTCTTTCAATGATAGATATCCCACATCTAAATGCTTTGAAGATCTTGTGTTAAATCCACAGCAATGAGGCTACAGTATATGCTTCTTGCTTTGCTTTTAAGAAAGCCCAGATGACAGGGAAAAACTACAGAGAAAGGCAGGACAGAGGTTGGAGTTCATTGTAAAACTGGTTGCAAAGGGTATATGTTAATTAAGCAACCTACTCATATTAGTTTTCCTTGTACTTAGTTTGCACTTTTATTATTAGTAAGAATAGCTTTAAACAAGTCATCTGTTCTGATGAATGGTTGAAGCAACAGTAAATTTATACAGGGATAAAAATCTTAGCTGACAATTATTTAGATTGTCTTTGACTTTCACTGTTTCAACAGAACTCTTGGAAAATGTTTAATTGAGCTCAGAGTGTGACCCAGCAGTATATGTTCTGGAGTGTTTTATCAGTATTATTTTCTCAGGTGTCCTTGCTTTTTCTAAAAACCTTATCGAAACATATTGCCTCTGATCTTATATTTTACAACATAAACAAAAGTGTTGATTGATGCCACCTACTTATCAATTACAAAGTCACAAAATCACAGATTAGTTGCAATTGGAAGGCACCACTGGAAACCGTTTGGTCCAGCCTTGTGTTGTTCAAGGCAGGGTCACCCAAAGCAGGTTGCTCTAGATTTTGTCTAGTTGGGTTTTGAAAATCTCCAAGGATGGAAGAACCACAGCCTTTCTGGGTAACCTGTTTTACTGTTTGATCACCCTTACAGTACAGAATAATTTTCTTTTGTTTAAATTTAATTTCCCATATTTCAGTCCCTCTGTAATTATTTTTCAATCTCAAACAATCAATTTCCAACATAAAAATTATTCTATTATTTGTTATCTCATTATGTAAATTAATTTCTGAAACGGAGTGGACTAAATGGTTAAAGATCTCAGATTTTTTTTAAGTACTCATGAAACACAGTTTTGACAAGGTGGAAAAGCATGACATGTAGAATCAATGATTTTGCTTACTGGCTGGAGGGTTTAAACAGTCCACTTTTGAACTGACACTACAAAATTTCAGCAATGACTCAACAGAATTTGCTGCAATGCAGAACTGCCTGCCTGCTTTGTTTGGATTAAGTTGCATTTGTTTTTCTAATGAGAAATAAAATGGTTTTGGTTTCTTTCTGGGGGAAGGGATTCAGCTATTGCTACTACTTTTTCTTTTGGAACCAATGAATATTAGACAAATAATTGCTCTGAAATATCTTTTGTTTGTTTTCTTTAACTTATTTCTCTATGAAGACAGGTTGTCACTGATTCAGATGCTTTCCACCATGCATAACATTCATTATGAGTTAGTTAATATTCTGAGTACTGCAGGTTTGGGTTTTCAACCGTTCCCCAAGCAAGAGATTAACTTTTTTGAACAGCTTAAGGACTCACTCACCTCCACAGTCCATCATATTATACTCATCTGGTTTTTCCAGGGGCCAACAGTCATAGTCTTTGTTATCTAAATCATGCCACCCCTCCACCAATATCCCCTGCCAGAAAAAATCATATGAATAGACTCAAAAAAAAAACCCAAAACAAACAGTATGGGAACAGGGAAAGGATGAGTTTCATCTCCAAAGTTTTTATGTCTTCTAAAGAAGTCAAATGAAATGCAGAAACACAGCCTGGCGTATTTCACTCTTTTCTACTTCTAGAGCAAAAACTGACAGCTTCCTAGGGGTATGCAAACTCAATCAGTATATTATCTTGATTTATCCAGAAATTTTCTATGAAACAATGAGGGAACCTAAGAATCTTTCAGTTGCAGAAGGTTTTCTCTACAAAGAGTGAGTGGTTCTAGGACCATATTCAGGGAGACATTTTATTTAAGCAGGTTTTTTGCTTGCTTTTGAAATGGCATGCGTGCAAACACACACAACACACTCAAAACTGCTCGCTTTCTTTTAATCTTTTACACCTAAACTCTTTGAGTAAGTCTTTTTTGTTATACCGTTAATAACACAATACAACAGTTAATTATATAAATGTTAAACTATATAATTACAGCTATTAAGATCACATAAGCCTATTACAGGAAGGATACAACATCATAATAGCATACAGAATGAATTGCATCAGTAGCAGAATAAAATTATACATATATATATATATTACACATTATAATATATATAAATAATGTATTAAAATATATACCCTAGCATATATATGAACAGAACAGAGTATGTCATGATAATGCACCCTGGTCTTATTCCACTTCCAGTGAAAGGTAATAGTTCCTATTAATATAATATGCTATCACTTTTCCTTATATTATTAGAGGATAATCATCTACTGTATTATACAATTACTTATCACAGTACTCATGGAAAAAGATAGAATTATACAATGGATTTTTCCAAAATAGCTTTCTATTACTTTTATTTTCTAAATTACTAAAGTAACATTCAACAATCACCTGGTATAAATAGCTGTCTCACTGCAATAAGCCATATACATTTCGTTCCGTATGCACAGACCACTGGAATAAGTTCTGGTAAGCAGATCTATATAGTTTACCTACCAATAAACTGAGGAGGCTTCGGAGCCCTAAAGCTGGTGTTTTGACAGCTCTCATGTTCTCTAACATGCACCCAGCTCACCAGGTGTCAGAGCTGCTTCTGCTGGTGCTGTTGCTACTGAACTTGATGCCCTTACCTAAGAAGGGAGGTTGCTAGGCAAACTGATGCTGGCGACTCCAGCTGCTGCAGCTGTTCCGCCTCCTCCTTCCCTCTTCTCCGCTACGCCACTACTTGGTGCAAGGTGGAAACACCTTCTGCACCTCCGCTGAACTTCTCTGAAAAATCAACACTTAGGGCAGCTCCACTGTCAGACCTTTGAAGTTTGTGCTCCTCAGCTCAAAGCTGGGAAAGCAATGGGAGGATTTTATTTTAGTGTCTTGTCAAACTTCTCCAGCATCTGACCCTCAGCAGATGAATTGATACTGTGGAAATAAAAACAGAGACACAGCTGGGCCTGGGGGTGGAGATATCTAAACTATATATAAACTCCAAGGCAAGAAAAGGTTATCTGTGTAGGACTAGAGATTGCATTAGGTGATCTCCTGAGGTTCCTTCCAACCTGAATTGTATTAGACACTACGACTTCAATTCCTCAGTCCTTGGAGCTGTAGGACAGCTTTTACCTGAGAACTGTCCTACTACAAACACAGGTGAAACAGACCTCTGCCCAGCCATGCTGGTATGATGAAGACATAGATGTGTCCATGACTATTGCTGTTTGCTGAAGTCACTGCCAACACAAAACCTCAGCTGTGATTCAGCTCTCCTGAATATTTGCCTGTGTTTTCTCTGGAATTCTGGCTCTCAGCCCAAGCTGACATTAAGAATCTTAGTCAAAATGCTTGGACTTCACCATTTATTGCATCAAAATTGCCTGACAAAAATGCAGTGATTGCCCAGTTTTCTTGAACGGAGGTCTAGATCAATCAAAAAAAAAACTGTTTGGCTTCACACATAAAAGAGATATTTGTATAAACTAATACAAATATTTTAGGTTGGAATTTCATGTCTGTACTGAAATTGTAAACCTCATCTGTGTTGCATTCTTGTGCTTCACTATGACCATTTCACCCAAATCACAGGTTTCAATATACGGAAGTCTTTGGAGTATTTCAGCTTGGCTACATAGTAGAATGAAAAGGGGGGAAAAAAGCTCCTTCTTTGGCTAGAACAACCTGCTTAAAAGAATTCTACAGAGATTAACATCTTAGAGAGGTTTTACTGGTGATTTATTTTAGGATATCTTGTGCTTAATGAGGAATTTGCTGGCAGGGAAGCTAAGGATTGTAACTTTTTAGACCCTACAGCAGGCAAAAGATCACTAGACTGATCCTGTTATCTTTAATACAACTGTCAAATATTCACAACATTAATATCATGATCCAAGGACTGTAAAGATCATACATTACCTTTATAGTTATCTGTCTGTCACCAAGTTCAGAATTCCTAGAAAGCGGCCATGTACAGGAGGCTGGTCTGGGAATCTTGAGTTAAAGATGGATGGATGGATGGATCAGAATGGCTGGTGATTATCTCATTTAACAATCTATCCCAGCTATTTGAGAAGCACATTACCACCTCTGGATTGAGGCACTGGAAATCTTACAAAGAAAACCAGTGAGGACTATTTTGCAATATAAATATATGAACCTTGGTAAAAAGAAAGGATTGACAACTTAGTAATACGTTCTTCAGGTCTATCTACAGCTCTCTGCATATAAAGGAAATCAGAAACATATTTGAACAAAGTGAGATGATCATCTCAAACCTAATAATCTTTGCTTTACATATGCTTCTTTTTCTGTCCATAAATTATATGCAGTCACATAATTTGCATTAACATTTTACCATTGCATCGCACTACAAATGAGTTTATTAACACAGTCAGACTCAGTCTAGTGTAGATTAACTGAATTCTACCTACTGCCACTTAACTGGCTTAGAACCAGAAGATAGTTCTTTGGCTGCTTCTCTTAGAAGGATTTCTTAATCTGAAAAACAAACAAACAAACAAACGGCAATTTCTACTGATTGAAAGGAAGTTTATTAAATAACTTTATGTTTACATATTCCTTTCTGTTGTGTGGGCTGTGCTCAGATGATCCATTAAGCTACATTGTTTCCATTTCCTTTGTTAAGGCAATAAGAACTTCTACTACCAAACAGAAGAAAAATAAAGATATTTCAAAGTTTTATGAGCAATATCACCGTAGATATTAGCAAAACCATGAATTTTTATTAATGTCTTGATAATAACATTATAGCTAAAATATAAATACACAATATTTGTAGAAAATAATAACAACTGTTAAAATATTGCTGAGTAAAACTTGCTAATTATGTGGTTTCAAATATTTTAGGAAAGCAAGTTCCAGCAATAAACCAAAACAATAATCACTGTCATGAAAGCTTCAGATATCCTTTAAAATATTTATATATTCTGGCATTCAAACTTTCCAGA
This sequence comes from Falco punctatus, assembly GCF_963210335.1. Taxonomy (NCBI): domain Eukaryota; kingdom Metazoa; phylum Chordata; class Aves; order Falconiformes; family Falconidae; genus Falco; species Falco punctatus. The sequence goes on from NC_137586.1 coordinate 73,144,647, forward strand.
TGGTTATTGTCTTGATCACAAGCTGAAGTTTAAACAGACATGTTTAAACTACTTCACTTTTAATTAGAATACATTTTCTAGCAAGACACTTATTTTTGACAAAAAAAAATCTCAAGAAATCCCCACCACGGCTCATCTGACATTCTGACATTTCAAAATGACGGAATGCCAAAGATACCATTATCAGAACTTTGTTGTCTTTTGTGAAGTCAGCAGTTAAAACCTAATTCCTGAAATATACAACTCCCCTGTGCAGACTACGTTTGCCCTACGCGCGGGGTGGCACCCAGCTCTGCCCCACCGCACGGGGCTCCCCGCCTCTGGCGGGATGGAAGGTCATCTGTCCGGTTCTCACTTAAGGTCAGATGAGCGGGATGTAAGATTATCTATCCTATTCTCATTCTATAATAGCGTTAGGTAGAATAAAAAGCATTTTAAATGACCGGGTCCTTGCTTACCGGGACCGGGACCGCCCTCTAGCGGTTTTGCTGCAGAACAGCGGCCGGCACTCGCCGTCTCGGGTGCTCCCCTGGAGGTTGGTGGCAGCAGCTTGGTGGCCTTCTCCCCCTTCCCAAAAGCAGAGTAACGCACTGGTCAGCCACAAGAAATCCCAGGGCTGTGGCGTGTGGGCACGTTACCACGGCACAGGCAGAGCACGGCAAGTGGTCACACCTCCTCCGGGTCGCTGTAGCCACTTGTTCGCGCCCTTCTAGGCTTCGTGCTTGGAAAGTGCTCTGCTGCTCTGTGGAATGCAGCCCCACAGACAGGGTGTTGATCGTGTCTTCTTATTCCACATTGACACAAAAGAGGTCCTGCAGCGTGGTCTCCTCACGTGCTCTCCCTGCTCCACCACGGGCTCCTTGGTGCTCTCCCTGCTCCACCATGGGCTGCTCACGTGCTCTCCCTGCTCCACCATGGGCTCCTTGGTGCTCTCCCTGCTCCAACATGGGCTCCTCATGTACCCTCCCTGCTCCAGCGTGAACTCCTTGGTGCTATCCCTGCTCCCCCATGGGCTGCTCGCATGCTCTCCCTGCTCCAGCATGACCTACTCGGTGCTCTCCCTGCTCCACCATGGGCTCCTTGGTGCTCTCCCTGCTTCACTATGGGCTCCTCTCTTACTCTCTCTGCTCCACCATGTGCTCCTTGGTGCTCTCCCTGCCCCACTATGGGCTCCTCGGTGCTCTCCCTGCTCCACCATGGGCTGCTCGCATGCTCTCCCTGCTCCAGCATGATCTCCTCGGTGCTCTCCCTGCTCCACCATGGTGTAAGAGTCGGTCTAAAGAGAACGATATTGTCTCAACATTGCCAACAGAGACCTGGAGATGGAATGTGGTCCTCATGGACACCAAGACACAGAGACCCTGGGAAGGAGAACTGCACGGTACGAGGAGTACTATGCCGTTCCCTGCCACCTGGGATTGAATAAGGCCGCATAACTGCTGTCCAGAAGATGGATCACAACCGTGGTCATAACAACGAACCAGAAAACAATACAAGAACACGCCTCCTGGTCTGAAGCTACCCGCCTCTGGGGCAAGATAACCTGGCTCGAGAAGGCGGAGACTGGCGGAAATCCATGGACCAGAGGAGGAGCAAGGTGTGTGGCTTGGCATAAAAAGATGCCTTCTTAGCAACTGAACTTTGGAGATCTTCCCCACCAAGGATCATGACGATCGGAAGGACTGGTGGGACGCTGCCTGGACCTGGGACCATAGGGACGCCTTGGACCCGTGGTGGTAGCTATAATCCTCTTTCCTTTTCTTTTTACTTTACCTTTTATTCACTTTGTCTTTCTACCTATTGCACGCTGCTTTACGGGCAAACAATAAAATTGTGCTGTTTGATTGAAGCATAACTCCTTGGCATGGTCGCCTTGATTTTTCCGCTTCAAGATCATAGCTAACGAACCATCACAAGTCCACTGAGTGGACCGTGACACATGGCCTCCTCGGTGATCTCCCTGCTCCACCATGGGCTGCTCACGTGCTGTCCCTGCTCCAGCATGAGCTCCTTGGTGGTCTCCCTACTCCACCATGGGCTGCTCGCATGCTCTCCCTGCTCCACTATGGGCTCCTTGGTGCTCTCCCTGCTCCATCATGGGCTCATCGTGTGCTCTTCATTCTCCAGCATGGGCTCCTTGGTGCTCTCCCTTCAGTGCTGGTCCTGCGTGCCTTCTGCTGGTTGTACGATGAACCAGACAATTGGAATGAAAGTCTGATCTGGTTACTAGCCATTATTATTATTATTATTATTATTATTATTATTATTATTATTATTATTATTATCATCATCATCATTGTTGTTGTTATTGTTATCTTTATTGTTATCATTATTTAGTTTTAACTGAGCCAATGTTTTTTCCTCCCACACTTTGTCTTTTCTCTTTTGTTTTGGGTGCAAATTTATTCAAGTAACATACATCTGTGGTGTTCTGGTTCAGTGAGACTCAGACCTCAACTGAGCCTGGATTAGCACCATTAAAAATCAGCATTTGCTCCAGAATTCTTGGTAATTTAAATTAAACACTTAACATTGTCATATGTTTTGTAGAAGATCAGTGGCTCTGAAGTACTGAGTGCCCTCAGTTTGCTAGGAGTGCTGAAGAGGCAACAGGTGTGGGTCTGGTGAAATGCTGGAAAGCAGTAAGGAAGCTCCAGAGCCTTGCACATACACCATCCTCTAACTTCACAGCATCTCTCCATTTCTCTCATATACTCTCCCAAATACTGGAAGTTTGAGAGAATTCCAGTGAAAGAGGCCTTGGGCTAAAAGACTGATAATCATAAAATAAAAAAGAAGTAATGACATATTCATTACTAAAGATTTGAAAGATTAATGTGAGATGAGTAATCTTTGATGACAGTTTAACTCATCTGCAGCAGAAGGAGCAGACAGTTACATAGTTTACACAGAGGAACAGAGCTAGGAGGCAGTATGAAAGCATGACAGATCAGAGTGAGAGTTTTGTAAAAAGGTAATAAGAGACATTGAAAACCGCAGCAGAGAAACATCTTTTTCTGATTACCACCTATGATGTTACACATACCTCACAAACTCACAGAAACCTCAAAAATGCAAATGGTATTCATTGGTAACGTGGCAGGTAGACTTCACTGGATCCTCAAGTTACTGGGAATGCTGAACAAATCTATGCTTTTGTAGATGCATTCCTCGGGACCATTCTAGTTCAGAGGGTATCACAGGAAGCCTTATTCTGTTGCTGCACTTTGGGTTTGAACTGCAGCATAAACGAGTTTAAACATCTAATGCTTTTCAAAAATGTTTGAAAATATACCAAAACTTGAAACAGAAAGTGTCATGTATACTCCCTGCAGGTTGTATGAAGACTGTCATCTAGGATATGTTACGGACTCGAAGAAGAAATATTTATTTCTAAGAATATGTACTATTCTCTGCTTAGAGGATTGACCACTATGTGGGCTGTTGTGGAAGGAAAGCAACATTTCAGGATTTTCAACACGTAAGCCATCTGTAATTTTTCTTTTTCTAAAGAGAAGGTGAAATAATAATGACATCTGGAATTTTGCAAGAAGAATATTCACAGATAGAAAACTTAACAGGTAACAGTAATTATCTCTGCTGAAAATGTTGTTGGTCCTAGTAATTTGATATAACATATGACTGAAAACCTCTAAAGAGACTGCATAAGAAAACTGAACTCACAATTCTCTGAGAAGCCAACAGGAACTTCACTTTCAAAGTGATCCAGGTTAACCTTTCAAAAATCCTAGCCTAAGTACATAACTTCAAACAGATTTTTGCATCAAGGAATTTGCTTGAATAGATCATTGGTTTTATGTTACTATAATGCAGCATGTCAATGCTGTAGTTGTTCAATGGGCATTCAGCAAGTCTGAGAGTATGAGAATGAATTTCAGTTTGATAGGATAACTGCCTGTGAGACGTAAGAAGAGCTGGTCACATCTCAGGACAGAATAATTTGAGTTTTCTGTTTGGGAAGAAACTGAGCAGAAAACATCACTGATGTTCTCAAATGCCTCCCATCTTTCAGTCTTCCCACACAGGCAGAAATGTTACAGATGTCTGCAGTGCTTAAGAAAAGCAAACGTGGCTGTCTTTAAGATCTACTGTGGAGGATCTGGGTATCAGTGACAGAGAGCAGCTGACGGACATTTCTGTTCCTACCTGCATCATGCGCCTGAGATTTACTGGTCACTACTCTGGTTGTGGTGGCATTCATTTGAAATCTGCATTTTGCTTAATGGATTCTTCTTCCCCTCCTCACTTCTCACTGCATGACTCATTCCTGTTTTCAGAGTTCTTGAATGATTATCTGCCCATATTTTGATGCACATTAGCACTGCACATTTATTGACACTGCGCAGTCTCTTTCTCCCCCAAAAAAGACAGCCTCCTAAGCCACAAATTCCTTCCACATTTCTAGGGCCTCACAATCAGGAATGCCTAAGAGGTGCTGACAGGTCACGGAGACAGGGGGTCTTTTGGCCTTTTGTACCTGAAGGATCACTTAGTGTTTTGGATCATCTCTTTGGACCAGCCCCAAAATGAAACAGAGATCCAAACTATTTCCTTTCCTCAAGTCATGATCATTTCTGCATGTGTCAGGCTAGGGAGACGTTTGCCTAATCTGTTTTTAGCAAACTTCAGTAGTGGAGACTACCCCTTCCTTGTGGTGTAGTCCAATGCTTCACTACCTTTCCACCTTGGAAAATTTTCTCTATGGTCTCACCTACTTCTATCTTGCTATAATTTCAGGTCAGTACTTACCCCAGCTACACAAAGATCAGTTAGCACGTTCTGTACACTTCACATGTTTGAAGTCTTTACCGTTCTAGCTTCTGCCAGTTACTACATATCAAGATGCCTTACACAAATGTATTCTCACATTTCTTCACAGGGAGAAAGAGTAGAATACCAGAATAAACAGTGATTAAAGAAAATGCATAAATTTAAGCAGAAGAGGTATTTCAACAGTGTGAATGAACACTTTCTCCTTGGATCTTTGGATACAAACAAGTGATGCCGAATACAGCTCAGGATCATAATCACGAAACCACTCTGATACAGTAATTAAAATTAATGTCACATTTCCAGAAAGAAGTAAAAAACAGTCTTTGTTTAACATCCCAGTCTTTCTGCTGATGGAGGCTTTGCCTCAATGAGCTTTTTAAATCTGTTCCTCAAGTGGAGCAAACTTGGTAAATGTTCATTTTGGCATAATGCCGTTTTGTAGACTGTTCTGTGACTGACTAGTTGCCAGAACTAGTCTAGTGGGAGAAGCTGAGGATTTTTCACATGCTACTGAAACTGAAAAGATTTCTCTGCCATTCAGGATTCTCTGGTTCTCTGAGCACATTACTTTCTCTGCTGAAGTCAGACATGCCTGCCTTCTGTCAGAAAACACTGGGGAACCAGCAGCTTCTTTTCCTGTCATGTTTAGCACCCAGAGATCAATCTACCATTTGCACTGTAGCTTCGACACAAGGAACAGTGGCTCATATGTTAACAGAGAAGGAGAGACAGAAAAGAAAACCATTTTGAATTTGAAACGTAAATACCTGATGTGACTTACCTGTTGGGGTAAAATAAGGTATCCTTTTGTAGGCAGCTTCACTTTGACTGAAAACCTTTGTACATGCATTTTCTTTTTCCAGTGATATGCTAGTACAGAATGGAGAACCTGAGAACACACTGCAAGGAGAAATGTAGGCATAGTAAGTCAGTATTTATAAAGAGGATTTCTATTTTCCGTTATTTTAGTATTGTATTGCCTAGGGCTACTAGCTAATAAGCTTTTCCTTTTGTCTTCTGACACCTTTCTCCCTTCAGAAAGCACAGTCCGTCCATAGGGCTGTCCTTAATGGTTTCTAGTGCAGACTGGTTAACAAGCAGCAGTATGATTCTGCCATGAAGTACTCCATTGCTCTGCTCTGACAAACACTAGTTAGGAGCTGAGCTGTGTCTTCTTATCTTACACTTCCCTCCAGACCCCTCACTTCCCTTACGCCTGGTGCCCACTGAACCCCCTCATGGTTTACTGCCACTTACTTCTTGGAAAAATCTCCTCTTTTTGTGTGTGTGTAAGTATGTGTACAGTGAAAAATAAAAGGAAACACAATCCTGACACAGGAGATCAGGGCCCTGAGTGTATCCCCCTCTCCTGGAAGCTGTGCTCACTGGGTTGAGGGCTGACACTGATAGTGCAGCTGTCCAGCCTTGAAGAGATGTGAGGGAAAGCTGCCTGAGAAGCCCTTGCAGGGGCTCTCCACCTTTCTCTAGAAGCTGCTTTTAGGCTGGCTTCTCACACTTGTTTTCTGCCACAGCTGCACTGCACTTATGCCCATACCTGGCCAGGTAACCTCTTGATCTAAATCAGGGGTCCCCAAACTGTTTAACCAGGGGCCGGCGCGGATGCAGTGGCAGGCAGCCATCTGCGGCTGCTTGGTTTCCCCCCCAGCCCCCGGCGGGGGGGTCTGTAAATACCGGGGGCCGGACTGAGGACCCTGGGGGGCTGTATGCAGCCCACAGGCCGTAGTTTGAGGAATCCTGCTCTAAATCCTGAGCCCAACACATGGATTTGACTGCCTGGCTTGACCTTGGACCTGTCTCATCATTAACTCATCTGTCGATCTCCACTTTTGGCTGACCCTGGTTACTATCTCCAAACCTGCCATGCTTGCCCTTTTCAGGCACTGTAGACCTGGGCTCTAGTGTTTGGGGTGACACTACTCTGCCTGCCTTGCTGTCACCCTGGATCTCCCTCCCTGGTGGAGCACTCTGCCCTTGCTGCGCACTGACAAGGACACCTCAGCTGTAATGCTGCAGTGAAAAAAAAAAAAAAGAAGAAGAAAAAGAAAAAGAAAAAAGATGTTCAGGAGTACATACGCACTAAAGCAAAATTCTCCCCAGAAAGGAAAATGTAAATGCTTTGCTCAAAACCTCATAGACACCTCTTTACAGCATCTTTTGCTAAACAGTTTATAATTGCAAGTATGCATTATTATAAAGGACTTATTCTTCACAAACAAACAAGAAATTGTTTTCATACTAAGTAGGTAATCATCAGGACAGAATTCTATGCATAGTTAACTTCATGTTATCGCTCTTTTGGGATTTTCTATGGTTTCTATAGCATTTTCAAATGAACAGTATTATCACTTGTTCAGTTTGATTTCCAGGCACACTCCTACTTCAAAATGTCTGCTCCAGACTGGCTATGGGTTTAGAGATTTTTATAAAATTTATACAGGTACTTTAGTTTCTTAACAATGATAGCTTTTTGTTAATGCTTGACTACTAGCAATTGTTGCGTTGGTTCATAATATCAGTCTTTCCCTAGTCATAAAGATTAGGCCCTAGTCCTCTTCTCTTGCCTCAGGTGTTTATTCCATTAATAGGAGATGACTTCTAACTTGAATTTATTTTGTTTTCTGTACTTCAGTGAGAAGAAAAACCCACCTTATTGGTGCCTTCTTTATATCCCATGGAAGCTGGACAAGCAGCTCCATACTTGATGGGAAAGTTTATAGCTGCAAGTAAGCCATTTGGAAGAACAGTTCACAAAATCCTTAGCCCTCCAAGCATGAAGTAGGACAAATCTCCTACCACTGTCAGACAACATGGGATTAAAGAGCCAGGCTACCTGCAGAAAGGGTAGGGAAACTAGATGATGCTGTATAGGCAAAATCAGGAAAGAAACTGCTCTTCTTTCAACTCCTGGAGAAAGTGCTGCTTCCCAGGGATCGTGAGGCTTCTTCACCTTTCTTTTTGGGAAAAAAACACCTTGGCTGTGAGGACCGTTTTCTATAGACCTTGAAATGAGACTGTTGTTAGTGTATTCCACATTTAAGGAGAGAAGGGTTACATGAGAACCTGAACGTCCAGGGAACTGGTGTGCCTCTACGCTGGTGGGAAAGGGATGCCATTTTATGACATTTCGTGACAAACTCATTAGGACATTGGACTGACTCATGAGGACTATTATAGAATATTTCAGGGGTTTTTTTGCCCTTTACATTTAGCAGAAGGATGCTTTTCATCTCTGTCTCATCTATTTCTTATACTAGCTAGGGCATGTTTCAAGGCATTCTCCATGCTTCATGCAGGGTTTATGAAAAGACTATTTTTACCGCATGACTATTAGCAAGTCTTTCCAGTGCTCCTACCTCCCTCAGGGTCAAATTCTCCCTTGAAAGTGTGCTCTGATTATGTAAGAGATATAAATTGAAACTCCACCAGGGATCTGTGGCTAGCATAAAGCTGAAGATTACTTGTGTGGCTTTGGTTAAACACAAGTGGATCATTCTCTTAAATAACTCAATGGTTATTTTTGTTTCCTCTGATGTACCAGTACTGGGTTCAATAAACACCCAGTGCATAACTTTGGTTCTTAAACAAACTTACACCTTGTTCTGCTTCAAAAAACTCCCACAAATCTAACTGAATTAGTAAGCTTTTGTGAAACAGCTATATCTCTATGTATTATGAGTAGGATATATTTAAAACCTGATCTTTCTGGTCCCACAAAGAGGATTCTTTTCTCTCTTAAAAGCAGTCTGGGATCAGTTTCACTTCCAACCATGGCATGAACATGACCTATCATTAGCAGCACCATTTCACAGCATTACTCTCTGTTCACAGAATTTAGCCAGTGGGCCAGACTGACTTGCTCAAGAAGCAACACTTCTCACTTCATTCTTGCATGTTTGGGAGGTACTACTGTTTAAAACATATGTCATAATATGTAAAAGAATCATATAATATACTCACATAATACGTGGAGTATTGCAATGTATGTATAGCAATTGTGCACAGAAACCTGGGTTAACGATCTTTGGTAAGTCTGCCCAAGTAAAAGTTTTGGAGTATAAATGTTAATGCCTGGAGAAAAGAAAGAGGGAAAGAAAATTTATTTCAGAGTTGCCTGGACTTGTATGACCAATAGAACTGTGTGGAGTCCTACAGGCTATATGCATTCTAAAATAATTTAAATAGCCAAAATGTTCATGGTTAAAGGAGTCAGGAGCAGAGCAAAGAGTATCCAGGACAGCAAGCGAAGCAGAGTTGCAGTCACAGACCAGAGCTGTGAGGACAAAGTTTTACACTTTTACACGTGCCTGGCATCACACTGTGAAAAAGTGCTTGTACCTCCATGTTGAACAAATGTGTTTCCCTGGATTTTGGGGCTGATGGTGACCTTGGTGGTATGCAGACATACTCCAGCTGCTCTGTTATGCTGTCCACTTCTTCCTGACTGGAAACCTTGATTGCTAGATGAAACTAGCCGAGAGGCAACAATTTGCTGCATGCTAGCTGCTGGCACATCAGAGACTGCAAGATGGCCATGTGATTTCATAAGCACTGGGCAACGGCAATGAAAATTCATGCAGAATACTTGACAGGCAAGCAAGGAAGCAGGTAGGACTGCAGAGTTTATTTGACCTCCCTGACAAAGGGTGTCAATAACAAGTTTGGTGTGATTTAGTTGAGAGAGGCAAAAGGACTTTAAAGGAAGAATGAGTCTCAGTTGCTAGGGCAGAATGGGGAAGTGCTATACAGAATTGTGAGATATTTATTTACTTTTTATTAGATGTATGAAATGAACAGTGACACGCACCAAGCACGTCTCGACTTACCATGGGATGCTATCGAGGCCATCTTCTCTGTCATCAATATTTGTTACCGCTGCCTTCTGTAGTGAATGCAGAGTCTCCATTTTTCTTTAGGGTGTTCTGAAAGAATTGGTTTGTCTGAGATCGACAAGAAACAGTGGAGACTATGCTTGGTGATACAACAGAAGTCTCAGCTCTTAGGGTAAATGGCCAGAATCCAAGCAAGCAGCTTGTATTATTTAAATGTGTTTTAAGCAATGCCATGCAAATCATGTTTTCTTACATATAAAAGAAATTCTAGTCATATCCTTAATACAGTTTTTTCACATTTACAAATCCCTGGCTCTGCTTATGCCTTGTTTTCTTACTAAAGGGATTCAGTTTTAGAATAGAAGAGAAAGATCCAGATCGATACCAGGGACGTTAAGACACAAGAGCAAAAGAGCAATGCAAGTTTCTACCTGATCTGTAAAGAAAAATCTAAACTGTAAATAAATATAATAATGGCCATGCATGATTAATGTGTCACAGTGAAGTGCAGTAATGCAACATTTTTACAGATATATCTTCATCAATTTCCTGTAATAATTTTTTGAAAGCCCACTAACCTGGATTTAGCCAGGATAATTACTACTCTTACCATATGAATTTTCTGTTTTGTGCTTTCATTAGCCAAGACATTGCTCTTCTATTAATACTTACTTTTAGATGGTTTAAGAATATACTCATTTAACTCCTGGAGTCCTAGGATAGCAGGAATTACAAAAATAATTCTATATGTGACAATCATTTACTGTTACTGGAGAATCTCAATTCTGCCTCAGTGGTGAGTCACGTCTCACTTGTTATACATAACAATACTGATGGATACATACAAAGAAAAAACACCAAGAAGATTAATTCTTTAGAAACAAGGAGTTTTTTTCTGGATTTGTCACAGTGTTGAATGGAAGGAAATAGATACAACAAACAAGTTTGTATACAGCAGTAGATTTACAAGATGCGGATAGATCAGAATGGAGAAACTAAGTTTTCATATATTTCTCTTGGGTTGACAAGCCTTGCGTTAGAGCTGCATGGAGAGCTCAACCTGAATTTCTTCCTCCCTAGACTGCATTAGGCATTCAGCACACCAAAAAATATTTCAAGCAATTTCTTCCAGAATTGTTTCCTACTCCATGAGCTAATCACTTTTATCAAAGCTGTCCCAAAATGCATCATCATGCCACTGTATATATTTCAGGACTTTCTAACTTCTTTTATTAGCAGTTGGACTTTATTACCCTGCTAAATTATGGGGAGAAGGTATTCTATCTCAATTGCCAGAATGAAATTAATTTTCTTCTCAACACTTTTTCACTTTTATTTGAAATTTGGTAAAAAAATATTTGCATGATTCATTTGCCAGTAATTTTCTATATCTAGGTTAAACGCTTTTTCTTCGGAGGATGTAAGTATTTTAAAAATACTTCAGTTTTCAGCTTAGGTCTTATGAATTTCACTTATATCTTGTTTTTTCCCCATTTATTTTAAAGCGGGGGGGGGGGGGGGGGGGGGGCGGTAGCAGCTTTAACGTACTTAAGAGATTGTCAGCAGCACTTACTCTAAGACCTATTTTCTGCAGAAAAGAGAAAAAAAAGTTCTAGGAAATGGAGGCTAGTGGAAGGGACATATTTGACTGATATTCTCTTTAATGGAAAGTGAATTTATAGTGGACTTAGTAAGTGCTGGTGTGCCTCAAAACCTGCAGGTTTTGTCAGCAAGAAGGTAGTCACCCTATATTATCTGCTTTGAAGCTCCTAGGGCATCAGAGTAAAAACAAACAGACAAAACCCTTTGTCCCAGAGGAAAAAAAAAACAAACCCAGGCTCATCATGTTTAATTACAGAACACAACAGTACTTGCAGGGGTTTAAAATTTGGCTGCTATTGAAACTGTTATGGCACGTTTCACCTCCCTATAAGCACAGCACAGCTGAGTGATACCAGTACAGTTTTACAGAATCCCTTCTGAGACAATGCCAAGGAGGCAGCCTACAGCAGTCGTGGATACATTTAACATAAACTTACTTATGATGGTTGCTTAAATTAGGACTTTTAAAAGACTCTTAAGTAATGGATACTGATTTACCACAACTAGAAGGCTACTCAATGTCTTGCAAAGCAAGCTGTTTTTTTATCCATGCTTTTTTGTCCTGACTTTTTCTAACTAAATGATCCAGGTATTTCAACCCCTAGAACTGCCAGTTTGAAAGATCAAGTCTTAAAAATTTCATATCCTAGTCTCAGTTGAGGGGTCTGTCAGAGTTTATAACTAAGGGAAGTCTTTAATGGTGGATGAACCAAAACTCCCTAGAGGGAAGAAACAGAGGTGGGGAATAAGGGCATGTCAGGCTACAGGCTGTTACCACTGAGTCAGGTGACTGAAACTAAAATGCTCCTATGCCATTGCCAGTGAAAACCTAAAGGAGGTTTGCTATCCTTATATGCATAGAATTTGAATGGTCTGGTGGGCTACTTCCATGCCTTTATCTAGCTTAAAAATGTAGATGGCATTATGCTAATATAAAGTTATGGGCCAGCAGACATGCAAAACAGTTCCAGCTCTGCCATAGACCTGCTCTGTGTTAGTGTAATTTGTTGAACTTTGCTTGTCTTCAGCTTTCCTATTTTCGAAACAAGGCTCCAAGTAACTGCCTAGATAATAGCCTAGAGATTAGAAAAAAAAAAAAAGCTTTACAAAGGTGGAAGGTTGATTGCTGCTGAGCTGTACTGGCTTCTGATTTCTGAGCTAAGGTGAGATATGGTATATAACTACAACATGGATTTGCACACTGAAATCTTCAAAACTCATACAAAAACTTTAGTGTTCAACATAAGTCCTGCAGGTAAATGTTTAGGTAAGAAATCCTCATGAATTGCAAAAAATGGCTATGTATTTGACTTTTAATGGACCCTCCAGAAACTATTTGTAACAATCCATTACAAATTAGTAATGCTAAAAAGCAAGAGTAAGGATTGTGAGAACTCCTTACAGGTGTGTGTACATTTGTTTACAGACAGTGGCTGCAAGCTGACATTAAATAAAATTCAGTATCCATATATATATTCATATAACCTCTTGGCCTCTTTCCTAAAAATGAACTCAAATGCTAGAGATTCTGAACATAGCTTTCAACTAGGATCCAGAAGGCTGCGCTTCCATCCAGTGACACCTGGACAGGCTGGAGAATTGGGTGGGGAGGAACCTGATGAAGTTCAACAAAGGCAAGTGGAGGGTCCTGCACCTTGAGAGGAACAACCCCGTGCACCAGCAGAGGCTGGGATGTGACCTGCTGGAAGGCAGCTCTGTGGAGCAGGACCTGGGAGTGCAGGTGGACAGCGAGGTGCCCATGGGCCAGCAGTGTGCCCTGGTGGCCAATAGAGCCAGTGGGATCCTGGGGGGCATTGGGAGGAGCATGGCCAGCAGGTGGAGGGAGGTGATCCTCCCCTCTGCCCTGTCCTGGTGAGGCCCCATCTGGAGTGCTGTGCCCAGTGCTGGGCTACCCAGTTCAGGAGGGACAGGGAACTACTGGAGAGGGTCTAGTGGAGACCTGTGAAGATGATGAGGGGACTGGAGCATCTCCCTTATGAGGACAGGCTGGGAGAGCTGGGCCTGTTCAGCCTGGAGGATGAGAGGGGATCTTATCCATGCATACAAATACCTTAAGGGTAGATGTCAAGAGGATGGGGCTGGGCTCTTTTCAGCAGTGCCAAGTGACAGGGTAATTGACAACAGGCACAAACTGCACCACAGGGTGTTCCATCTGAACAGGAGAAAAAAACTTGCTTACTGTGAGGATGACAAAGCACTGGAACAGGCTGCCCAGAGAGTCTGTGGAGTCTCCTTCTCTGGAAACATTTAAAACTCACCCGGGTGTGACTGTGCAAACTGCTTCATATGAACCTGCCTTAGCAGAGGGTCAGACTAGATGTTCTCCAAAGGTGTCTTCCAACCCTGACCAGTCTGTGATTCTGTGATTCCAATATTGGTTTTAATTCAGGTGTTCCTGCTTCATCTAGGCTATGATTAACATAGATAACCAGGTGTTTGTTCTCAGATAGTTTCACTCCTTCCTAGAAGCCAATTTTTAGTGCCTGGGCAGCACCCCTCTTTCCCCCCCCCCAAGGAGTCAAGCTGCAGCCCCAGACATTTTTCAAGAGCTCCACTGGAAAACCTACTTTCCTCAGGATGTTGTATTATCTCATGAATTTCAAATCAGTTCTGGTTCTTGCTTTTTATGAAGTAATGATACCTTGTGACCAGTCCTGAGCTAAGAGCAAACTTTCTTCCTTGCATTTTACAGGGCTTTACCTGTAACATTTTTTGGCCTTGTAATAATTGCTCCATTGTCACTGTTTCCTTTAAAGATACAAAATAGCAAGGCTGCAGTTCTCTATTTTGGAAGAAAGTAGCTGTTCCTTCATAAACAATCAGTTAAGGACAACTAATCCCACCTTTCAAATCCTTGGCAGGTGTGACTGCTTTGATAATCCCTTCTGTTTTAAATCAGGTGGCTCTAGGTCACAATTCTCTAGGGTATGATGTTGACTTAGCAGTGTACCAGGTGAAGAGTTTGTCCTTCAGACGGGATACTTTCCACTTTATAAGGCAATGTCACTACGTTAAGCTGTAACTGCTAACCACTGCTCAGCCACTGTATTACCTGGATCATGTGTGTGCCTATCCCAAGACGTTTATTAATATTCTGCATGTCTATACATGAGATAACATTTTGAGAATGTCTTCTTGAAAGCTGGCTCTGTGATATGATTCAAAATAGTCTAACGTATTAAAGGACACTCCTAATAAAATTTGCCCTTTTTTAGGGTCTATGCTAAAAGATGGGAAATTAGGGCATGGAAATGTTCAGTGACCTGCTAGAGATCACAGTGCAGGCTAAGGATACATGGTCAGTGCCGTAGTTCAGTCCTTGGTGTGCAAGCCACTTGCTTGTGCTGAAATAGGCTGAAATTCTACATAGCTTGAACATTTGAAAACCAGAAGACTTGGAAGTTTAGTCTTCTAGTCTAGTCAACAGAAGTCTACTAGCCCTCTTGGCATTCCCTGTTTTTTTAGCTATTAAAGTTTCACCTTCTGTGTTGCTGTTTTATTTTTCAATCGTAAATGACACAATGGGGAATCACATACAAAAATTACATGGTATTCTGAATCAACAGCATGGTTTCAGCTCTCACTGGTATGTTTAAAATGTGAATACCTTATTCTAGTCCCTTGATACTATTATTTACTCATTGGGAAGAGTGGAAGGACTTAAAATCTATACTTCAGTTAATTATTACTAATTTATGCATTAGGGGTTAGTAACAGCAACTATCTAATAAGCCATTGCAGATGGTCAGATAAAAATGATTTTGTTAAAAAATGTAAACATGGAGTGGTTAGGTAAATGTTATGCAGTTCTATTGGACATGCGTAAAAATGGATACAAAAGTGAATGCACTGGGGTTTTTTATGCATAATCAGACTACACCACTAAGAAAAAACCACTATGTTCTGCAGCAACTGTGAAATACAAAATACTGAAAAAGCAAGAGTAAGCATAAGGAACGTATTTTGGTGAAACCAAACATCTCAGTATTCCACACACCCATTAAAACAGGAGAAACAATATCATCCGATCACAAACACAAATACAAATGCAGTTCTTTCCATTAAATTCAGCTCTTGTGAACTATCAGGAGAAAAATCTAGTAAATTACAGGCAGTGGCTTTGTAGTACATCAAAAATGCAGTTTGTGTAGTTCATTGCTTCTTTAATCAATGTGATGTCTATGAGACTGGCAGTAGAAACATCTTGAAGTACTTGTGATGAAAATGTTATCCCATTCATAGAGTCCACAGATTCTTTAAAACAGTGAGCTTCTTAGACATGTGGTGGCATGTTGAATTAAATGACTGGGAAGGAAATGGATGTTACACAGACTTTCTGTCTTTCAGTTACAATGTTGGCTTCAAGGAAATATCACATGCCAACAAAATTAGGATATATGTCAATACAAAAAATTAGGTATTAAAGAATAAAGAAGGCAAATTATTTTTCTAAACAAAACAAAGCCAAACAGATCAGACTGATTTCCAAAATGCTGCAAGAAGTTCCTTGCAAACTTGTTCCTTGCAAACTAGTTCAAAGCTTCTTATTTCCTTATATCTTTGAGGACAAATAACAGCAAAGAAAAACATTCAGAAACATGTAATACATTGAACTAGTAACTCAGTACCAGTCGGACTTTCCAGGGAATGACTGAGGACAACATTTAATGACTGAGGACAAAATCTAGAAACACCTGTCAAGAATTTACCAGTCATACAGCCATCAACTGGTTTCCAGGACCTTGGCAGCATTTGTTGCTGACAGAATGATAGCTAAAACACTCAGATGTAAAAAATGAAGCTACATCTGATATGACAGCCAGAATGTGGTGTTACGATACCCTGTTACCAGGAGTAAATGGTAGTTGGCACAATCTGTAATGGCCATCTGCTGGTTACAAACTAAATCCACTGTTTGTCATAAAACATATAATTTAAAGTCATCTATTATCATAGATGGGTTTTTTGTTCAGCAATTGGATTTAGCTCAGTACAAAGCAATAGTCAACTAGTTAAAACAATGAGACTGTATTTATTACTGATGAAGTCAGTTTTGCTTTTAATAGAGAAAAGTCAGCATCACCAACAACCAACACATCTGGAGCTGAATGTCTGTTGAGAGGAGCTCCAGCAGAAAGGCTGAGATGTTTTCAGTACGGTTCCTTTCCTGCCCAGAGCTATAGTATTTCTTCAAGTCAAAAATGAGAATGGCTTGTGGAAAAATCTTCCATTAAGCTGAGGAGCTAGGATCTTCATTTTGCAACCTCCTGCAAAGAACAGTGAGGCCAGCATTTCTCAAACTTTGTTTTGCTGGACTTGAAAATTATTTTGCTTTCAGTTTTAACAAGCTGCCCTCTGATCAAGGGACAGGATCTTGCCCAGATTCCTAGGGCTTGCTCTCAGCCTTCATATTTCTCATGCTAACAGCACAGTGGCAGCCAGAGAAGAAGACAACATGGGAAGTGGAAGCCCCAGCATTTGGTGAGGAGAGGTGTCTTTCGGGGGTGCAGAGGCTTCCAGGCAGCACCAGGGCCCGCAGCCTAGTGGGGCAGAGACCAAGGTACCCAGGGGGATGGGGCGGGGGTGTGGGGTGTTTGTACTTTGTGAGACTCCAGTCCCTGTGGGGCTCCAGGGATTTTACACTTCCCACCAGCCATGTCCAGCTCCTGGGCCTCTGCCAGGCCTGCCCCGTGCTGTAGACCTCGCGGCTGCACGGTTTTCCCCAGCCAGAAACCCCCAGCCAGCCCCTGGCAGAGCTTCTGAGCTCCACAGCCTAGCAGGGAGCCAGGAAACCGTGGGGTGCTGTGCTGGCAAAGGCATACTCCTTTTGCCAAAAATGCCAAATCCCATGGATTGGTAAGAAGTATGCTGCGTGTAGGAGAAATCGTGGTGTGCTACACGCAAAACTTAAAAAAAAAAAAAGAAAAGAAAAAAAAAAAAGACACCACAAGCCAAACCGAAACAAAACAAAACAAAAAAACACAAAAAACTAAACAAAAATAAAAAAATCCGGTATTTTCGTTTTTTCCACTCTTTAGGAAACTGCTCAGGGAGCAAGGCTTCGGGAAGCAGCCCCTTAGCCCCTCTTCACCAGCAGGTGGCAGGCTTGCATAACGTATCGGCTGCGCGGGTTTCCTGAGGCGCGAAGGAAGATGGCGGCCGGCGGTGACCCGGGAAGATGGCGGCGGGCGCAGGGCGGGGAAGCTCGGGCAGGCAGGGCGTGCAGCGCGGTCTGCTCCCAGGCCGCGGGACGGCGGGCGATGGCGGGCAGCCCGGGTCGGCGGACAGGTCTACCCGCAGCGGCGTCGGGGGAGGAAGGGGTCTGAGGGCACCGGGCTGCCCCTCGGCGGTTTAGTCGGTTTGCCCCACCGGGCGGTGTGGGGCTGCTGCGGGGCTGGCCTGGCAGATGCCCGTAACGTGGCAGCTGCGGGCTCTTCAGAACAGGCGCTGCCCTCTCGGCCACCCTGATGGCCTGCTCGCCGGGGCTGCGCTAGCCTTTCCGCGGAGTTTCAGCTGTCGGTAGCCTTGCCTGCAGCTGTCCTCCATCCTGCCCTCCCGCCCCTATCTGTGGGGTCCTGACAGCTGCTCCTGCTCCTTCCCCGCCTACCAGCGACAGTAGAGAAGTGTTAATTGCCCCAGTTTATAGAAGGCTGGATGAGCTGCTGAGAAGAAAAAAGTAATAAAGCAAACCCAGGCGTTGTGGATGTGCTGTGCTCACTCTGTGCTTCTGTTGGAGACCGGTGCTCAGTGACAGGCCCAGGGCTGCTGGTCCTGCGCCTGCTGTGGAAACCACCAGACCATCCCCACCTGCCAAAGCTGCTCAAGGTCTGAGTTGGGGATCAAGGGTAGCTGCAGAAACTGCACCTCTGATTTGGTTTCCTCAGTTTTTTGGCGCTTTGCAGCATAATTCTCATGCAACGCGTGAGAAGGTGGTCTGTGCTCAGTTAGGTAGCTCCATAGGCTATGTGGCCCTACCTGATTGAAAAGTGAAAAACACCTCTTTGTTTTCCTTCTTTGCTCTTTCTGTTGAAAGACAAGCTGATCGATCTTGCATGAGCCAAATGTGCACTGTTACTATCACGCAATAAGATTTCCTCATACAAAAGAATTGTGTGGTCTGACTTGCAAGAGCTTTCTCAGAAAAAGACAAAGGCTATAGGTTCAGCATTTCTGTTTTTCCTGGAATTTCTGGAGCATTAGCAGCTAAGGCAGTTCCAGCAGACTAAACCAAATAGGAAAATATACTAAATCGGGAACATGCACTTCACAGGAGACAAATAGAGATCCAATACCAAACATACGGTAACTTATCCCAGATGGCACTGCTGAACTGAAGTAATGCGACATGACAAAAACATCAGTGTCTCTATCCAGTTCCTTACAAACACATTTTTCTACTAGCACGCCCATTAGAGAGTCCTTTGGCTCTCTGTTTTCTGGCCTTTTTCCAGGGGAATGTCCCAAAGAAGAGGAAGAATTGTTCAGTAAAGCATGGATCTCAGCAACCATTCTTAACGCTCCTAGGTTGTGCCCATGCTTTGGTGTGCTGTGGCTGTCATGTGGGTGAGCCAGGCTGCTTTGGAGGCATGGTTTCCCTGAACAGGGCTGGTCCTGTGTAGGTGTTGTAAGGACAAATTGCTAAGCTGGGTTTCACATGTAAAAAATATTAGCACCCTGAAGTAGTATGAATATACTGCTCTGGTAAACTCAGAAAAATGTTATTAAAAATGAATGGTCTTTCATTAGCAGCAGTGATCTGTCTGACACTTTTAATAGTCAATATTGCTCACAATTGTTAAAGGCAACAGCCATCTTTAGGTGCTTCTACTTGCTCTTATTTGTGTTCCAGAATAACTTAGATGTTCTTGAGGCAGGGGTTTGGGCTGTGGTGGACGATGAAGAAGATCGGTACGTATGGTAAGTTGGGGTTTCACAGCTGTGCAGAGCTACTGGATGTCTAATCAAGGCGACATGTCTCCTGCTGATTGTGTGATACAAGTAAAACTCATGAAAAGCAACAGCATGAAGGTCCTGGGGGTCAACATGAAACTACAGAGTTTTTCTAGAAACTGGAGAATACTTAACTAGACCTAAGGTTAATACTTTGTTCTGAAATGCATTCTTCACATTCACATATTCTGTGATTTCAATACTGTAGAGATAATATACTTCTCAAACTCACAGGAATTTCTAAGTTACATGCTGATTATATGTGCACTGAAAAGTATTGTTTAATGGTTAAACAAATGCTAAGAAAAAGATTTTTCCTTATTTGCTGGTAGCTGGTATAAAGTACCTATACATCTTTTGGAGAAGTAAGAGATTATCAAAGAAAGACACATAAGCAGCTATGGAAACACAGCTGCCATGTTGACACTTGTGTTAGCTATCCACACTAACAAGTGGTTTCTGACTTCACAATCTTCAGCATTGCTTGAATTTTTATTATAACACAGTCTCGGTTGTTACATAACCTCAGGGATATGACTAATATGAGTAATAGTAAGTACAGAAGCATGTAGTGCTCCTTGTATTGCACTTTGAAGATTAACAGTATTAATCCAAGGAGAACAAAGTTAAGATAATTTCTATGCCAGGTTCAAGCAAGGATTTAATTGTCTGTATTATAACGTGTTTCTCTTTTGCTGAACTATGATCGTTGGAGATGTAAGAAAATGTAAAATGTAAAGGACTGCATGCTGCATAGGATTATGCATACATTACTAGGCTTCTTCCTGAAAGTCAGCTAATATGTCTGGAGTATAAAGAGTCTACTGTCTGCCTGACTAGTAAAAAGAGAAAGAAACTCTGTTGAGAAATAGATCATTTCTGTATCTTAATAAATGCTGTTGGGATAAAATAAAATAGTTCTAAGTATGACTAAACTTTGTACAAAAGATCTCTTTGTACCGTTTGGTAGAATTAAGTATGTGACAATAGCTTCCTATGATGTCATTTGTAATGTGTGAATTTCAGCTAAATTTAGTTTGTGATTTGTAACTTTCAAAAATTTGAAAATCGGTACCGGACAAAATATTTGGGAAATCTTTCAGTAGAACACTTTAAAATGCCTTTGTTAGACAGATACTGACCCACAGATGCACTCTGGAATGGAATTGCCTCATTGCTGGTCACCTGTCCTTGTCCCTTCTGTAAACAAAAAGGCACTTCCAATATTTTGAACTCTAGGCCTGTGTGGGTGAAGTTAACTGTGTCAGCTCATATCGTATGTGTCAGTAAGTAGCTGTTAGATAATAGCAGCTTTCAGTATCTGCTGAGCTAGTCTGGATGCATCCTGTCACCTTAGAAGTCAGAGGGCAAAAGTAACTCCATTTAAAATGCAACTTTGAATCTGTTCAAAAAAACTTTTTCAGAAAATTGTTTCATACCCAGTTGCCACCTTAATTGTGTCTAGAAAATGTTTACGCTCTCTACATGCACTAGACATGCATGTATCCATGCAAATACATACTTGAACAGTTGTTTGCTTTATACACCCAAATGTAGTTAAAAAAGTCACAACCAAACTTGTTTAATATAATGCGTTTTTTGGGTGGGAGCAGCTTGACAATTTTGTGACACTAACTGGTGGGTTAAGTTGATACAATGAGCTTCTGCAGACAACTGGTACCGACATCAAAGGGAAGTGATACATGGTCATGTGTTTTATATGTATGCGTACAAATCCACATGTGCATCCTCTTTAGTTCTGCACTAGGTCCATGAATTGCTGTTCCTCTTCCTACCCTTTACAAGAAAGGGCAGGAGAGAAGTAATGTCTTGAACAGATAGGTATGTGGAACATTCAGTGGATCAGATGCCTTTAAAGGGTGTCTGAAGCAGCAGACATAAATAAATGATAGAGATTCTTGATTTTCTCTTGGGTGCTGAGTTGAGCATTTCGGGAAAAAATCGATATACGCAGTTCCGGTGAGCCTTGCGCTGAATAGCAGCTAGCAAAAGTCATTCTGAACACACAGATTCATGGTTTATTTTGAAAGAGGGACTAGAGTGTTCAAAGGTGTTCTTTACAAGTATGTGAATATTATAAAATTAGTTAAGCAAGTTATTTGAATAGTGCTTAACCAGTTTCTGTGTCTTGCACACCATATGAATTCTGTTTCTTTCTTGGAAGCTCTCAGATTTTTATTCTGAGTTCTAAAATGCAGTCAGTTTTTTTATTTCATCATGTTAGTACATTTGACTGAACCACGTAACTTTAATTGAAATCCATGGCACAGCGCTTGGCAGAGATAGCCCTTACATTGCAAGGCTCACCAAATTGCCAGCATGTTGTCTTTCCTGCTGAGTTGCACTGAAGAGCACAAGAGTGACTCCAAGAATAGATTTGTTTTTCACCTGTGTGTCCATGGCTTGCATGAAACATGGGCTGCAAAGTGTCTGGGCTGCAAGAGACAATCAGGGTGGAGAAACATAGCTAAAAGATGAGAGAGGCTGGGAGGTGGGCTGGGATCCCCACAAGGTTTGTGCTAGACCATTTACTGCGGGACAATTTCTTGAGTGCACCCTCAGCAAGTTTGCAGGTGACACCAACCTGCATGGTGCAGTTGACATGCTGGAGGGAAGGGATGCCATCCAGAGACCCCACCAGGCTTGAGAGGTGAGCCCACACAAACCTCATGAAGTTCAACAATGGAAGTGCAAGGTCCTGCACATGGGTCAGGGCAACCCCCAGTATCAACAAGTTAGGCAGAGAATGGGTTAAGAGCAGCCCTCAGGAGATGACTTGGAGGTGTCAACATGGCCCAGCAATGTTTGCTTGTGACCCAGAAAGCCAACCATGTCCTGGGCTGCATCAGAGGCAATGTGACCAGCAGGTCAGGGGAGGTGGTTCTCCCCCTCTACTTGGCTCTCCTGAGACCCCACCTGCAGTACTGCTTTCAGCTCTTCAACATAAGAAGGACATGGATGTGTTGGAACAAGTCCAGAGGAGGGCCACAAAGATGAGATGATCAGAGGACTGGAGCACCTCTTCTATAAAGACAGACTGGGAGAGTTGGGCTTGTTCAGCCTGGAGAAAAAAAAAAAGGGTCTGAGAGACACCTCAGAGCAGCCTTGCAGTACCTAAAGTGGGCTTATAAGAAAGATGGGGACAGACTTCTTAGTAGGGCCTGCAGCAACAGGACAAGGGGCAGTGGTTTTAAACTAAAGGAGGACAGATTTAGATGAGATACTAGGAAGAAATTCGTTACTGTGGGGGTGGTGAGACACTGGAGCAGGTTGCCCACAGAAGTTGTGGATGCCCCATCCCTGGAAGTGTTCCAAGGCCAGGTTGGACGGGGCTTTGAGCAACTTGCTTATGTCCGTTGGCAGGAAGGTTTGGAACCAGATGATCCTTAATGTCCCTTCCAACCCAAACCATTCTGTGATTCTGTGATTCAGTCTAATTTCAGCCATCCCTGCCCTCAGATCTGGCCAGTGTTCGATTTAGAAAAGTAAGGAGCATCTCACTTCTGACTACTTTGTGTGATGCCCTCATTCTCTGCACCTGACAGTACTCGGCAACTGTGCCCCATTGCGAAGATGTCTTGAGAAAGTAACAGCCCTCTGAGCTGTTCCCTGGAGTCTCCCCTCTGTACCTCCTTACCTGGAGAGCAGAGAGCATGGACTGCCTGCATTGTGACCCTATCTAACCAAGGCAGTACTTGCATTCAGTATGTTTAAGTGTTTCCAAAAAAAAAAAAAAAAAAAAAAGAGGCTGGGTTTCAGAAAGATTCAGTTTGGAGCAAGGGCATGGAGGGGACAAGACAGGTTGAAGCAAGGCTGTGGCCAGTAAGAGTCCTGGCACAGTCTTCACTCTAATGTCACTGAGTCCAGTTCCCTGCTATCATAAAGGTTGCTATGAAAGCAGGTTTCTCTCGATGGGGTTTTTTCAGCCTGTAAAGGTTTCTTCTCCAGATCAGTCTGGACAGGGTCCAGCGGAGGGCTACAGAGATGGTGAGGGGACCGGAGCATCTCCCCCGTGAGGACAGGCTGAGAGATCTGGGCCTGTTCAGCCTGGAGAAGACTGAGAGGGCATCTCATCAATGCATACAAATTATCTTAAGGGTGGGTGTCAAGAGGATGGGGTCAGGCTCTTCTCAGTGGTGCCCAGTGACAGGATAATGGGCAATGGGTACAAACTGAAGTTCCATCTGAATATGAGGGAAAATGTCTTTACTTTGAGGGTGACAGAGTACTGAAGAGACTGCCCAGACAGGTTGTGGAGTCTACTCTCGACATACTCAGACCTGCTTGGACACTTTGCAGTGCAAACTGCTCTGTATGAATTTACTTTAGCAAGGGGGAGTTGGGCTAGATGATCTCCAGAGGTCCCTTCCAACCCTGACCATTCTGTGATTCTGTGAATTGTGGCCTTACAGGCTTCAGTAGTAAAGCCAAGTTTTAAATAGTGAACAAGGAGATTCTGCCCTGATGATAAAATGAGCAACAGAAACAATCCATGCATTACAAAATTAGCAGTATTTCTGGAAATCTGTATTAAATAAGTCACCATTCTGAAAAGACAGCCATGAGAATTTTGTACAATATTGGCTGCAAAGTACAAGGTCTCAGATTTGCTTGCTTGATTTTACAATCTTAGGGGAACAGAAAGAAAGAAAGAAGGAAAGAAAGAAAGAAAAGAAAGAAAGAAAAGAAAGAAAAAGAAAGAAAGAACCTTTACTAAGTTCTTCCTTAAGAATTACTGAAGTCCAAAGTAGGTCCCTCAGGCATAAAAGGATACATCACGAGATTTAATTTTAATATAGGCTTTTATTTGCTTTTGATTTTAAGTAAGGGTCTAGACAACATAAAGCAAAGCTGTGCTTTTCTGTAGCAAGAGTCAGAGCTAAGGAAATGGGAAAGAAATAAGGAATACAAAACAAAACCTTGTTTTACTCTTAGCAAGATTGTGTGCTCTCCTTGTGAACTTAGGGTACAATTTCTGGATCTCTGTAGCATGAAGAGTTTTGCCACAAAAGCAGGACTAATTCTTTCTGTGTTGGTAATTGTGACTATAACTGGAAATATATATTAAAGTTAAGAGATTTCTCAGAAAAAAACTTAAATTGAATGAATAACATAGATTTCAGAGCTCACGGCATCTGTTTAATTGTTTGATTTATGTAGAAGTGTAAATGTTCCAGTAAGATTATAAATTGTCTGTTAAAATTCAGGTGTGCAACAGCTCTCCACTCTGTTAATCCTTGCAAATTTACCTCAGGTACTGGCATTTTAGTTATTAATGACCCCCTCCTGAGGCAACAGTAAGACATGTGTTCCCTTGAAAACACTGGTTTCTTGAACTCTTGTGTTGATCTGCATCTTTCTAACAAAAAAAAAAAAACCTTTCTGAGCTTTTATAACAAATACCCAAGTATGAAAGATAAAGCTGTATTTGAACGTTTGAATCTAAGAAGCAAAATCCTAAATTTATAATTATCACATCCACTGAAGCCACTAAACCCACCTTGTTAAAATCTAGTTTTTCTACCCAGCCCCATTTGTGTTTCTTTTCCTTCTAATTTAAGAAATTTTTCTTTGCCTATCAGTGTTATGTCATTTTGAATTCATTCCAAAACTCATCTGGAGGAAGTAAGGAGGGATAGTGAACCTGTGCCATCATAAGAAGGTATGTATAGGTGTATAGGTGCCTGCTTAATCAGGCAATGAGATAACCTTGCTCAAGCTTTCCCTGGGACACTGGAGGCCTTAGTAGAGGCCAGGTGAGCATGAGCTGAGGCTCCTTCTCACCTGTGAAGACTGAAACGCAGCATTTAGTGAGAGACATGCTATGGTCTCATATTCACTTGTCACCCAGAGCTATGCCCAGTCTGAGTCTGGGAATTGGAAGGGTTTCTAGCAGTTCTCTTCCCTTACCCAAGTGAAGATACCATCATTCTTTCAGTACTGCCATGTCAGCACTGTCTACAAAGTGAAAACCGCATATCAATTTAATTATTTCATTAAGCACCTGCATCAACTAGCATAATTAGGTTTTTCTGGGTATAAAAGGAGAGAGAGAGAGAAGTTAAACTAGCATCTGAGTTAAAGATTTATAATAATATATATAATAATAAAGTATTACAATATTGTGATCAGAATGGACCCTTGGGTAATTAATTTAAAACTACAAGGTTTTAAACTGCCTGGGCTAACAAAAACCCTGGACGGCACGTACATGAAAACATTCAGATTTTCCAAGACTGACTGTTTTGACAAGCTGTGCCAAAAGAATATGTTGTAAACATGAAGACATCTGGTATTATGTTTGAATGATATTTCACAGAACCATAGAATCACAGAATGGTTTGGGTTGGAAGGGACATTAAGGATCATCTAGTTCCAACCCCCTGCCATGGGCAAGGACACCTTCCACTAGACCAGGTTGCTCAAAGCCCCGTCCAGCCTGGCCTTGGAACACTTCCAGGGATGGGGCATCCACAACTTCTGTGGGCAACCTGCTCCAGTGTCTCACCACCCCCACAGTAACGAATTTCTTCCTGGTATCTCATCTAAATCTGTCCTCCTTTAGTTTAAAACCACTGCCCCTTGTCCTGTTGCTGCAGGCCCTACTAAGAAGTCTGTCCCCATCTTTCTTATAAGCCCACTTTAGGTACTGCAAGGCTGCTCTGAGGTGTCTCTCAGACCCTTTTTTTTTTTTTCTCCAGGCTGAACAAGCCCAACTCTCCCAGTCTGTCTTTATAGAAGAGGTGCTCCAGTCCTCTGATCATCTCATCTTTGTGGCCCTCCTCTGGACTTGTTCCAACACATCCATGTCCTTCTTATGTTGAAGAGCTGAAAGCAGTACTGCAGGTGGGGTCTCAGGAGAGCCAAGTAGAGGGGGAGAACCACCTCCCCTGACCTGCTGGTCACGTTGCCTCTGATGCAGCTCAGGACATGGTTGGCTTTCAGAGCTGCAATTTTTATATTTAATACAGTGGAATTTATAATCCTGAACAGTGGTAAAATGTGAGGAAACAAATTATTTCATTGTTTTTCCAGTCCAATAAAATACTCATCTCTGTGTAAAGGAGGTGTGACTGCTTGAGCAAAAAAAAAAAAAAAGGAAGAGATAAAACACACATTGATGAAGTGGGTTGAATAATCTTCTGCCCAGTGGGAACTACATTATCTACTGTAAGGGAGGTCTGAGTATTCCTGCAATGCACCTGGGGGTTATCGTGTTCTTTCTTCTCTTATGGAAATAAATTGGAAAATTCTGTATTTGACTGAGTTGTGTCAAATGTAAGTCAGCATGGAAGTGCTGCTTAAAAACTCTGAGTAGATAGATAGAGGGGGATGTTTCAAGCTCTAACAAGGCTCATCTTGTAAACTGTGCTTTCCCATCATTCTCTAACTCAACAGAACCATCTAGTTTTACCCTGTTTCACCAAGCAGAATAAAGTGATAATTACATCTGTCTCTTCCTTCTTTTGGTGTAAGACCTGGGGTTTTTAGTATTTGATAACTGTTGTAAAAACAGGAACATCATTGATGGTCTTTCTTTTTGTGAGATGTGTAATTTTATTTGCATTGCTGCTTCAGTAAAATTTCCAGTTGAGCAATGTATGTTTATGTTTGTGAATAAGCTTAAATGCACTGAGGGATTAGAATTGTAAACCAATACTTTGTTGGTAGGCTTACTTTGGGACAGACTTCTAAAAAGCCAGAACTTGGGGACAAAATTGTTAAAAATAAGCCTAAATAAATATATAGCAGAAGCCTATTATGCTGATAATGGTCTGCAGACACTTTTACAATCATGTTGTCAATGGGTAGAGCCTGGCTTAGGCCTATAGCAACCAAAAGATGATGATGTGGTTGGACAGAGAAGTCCCTATCATTCATGAATCTGCCACTTCCATTGCCACTACACCCCTTGAATAGCATAACGTTGAATGAACTGCTTTCCCACAGCTGTATGTCAGAGTGGCAGCACAGACAACAGAGGAGGGTCAGTCTTCTGTGGAGTGTGCACCATGCATGGCCAAGATTGTTCAACCTATATTTGGTGTAGACCCAATTTTCAGAGTTATTGTTGCTAGTATATTTCTATATTTCTCCAAGAGCCTTCTCCTGTGCCCAGTCCATACATTATTCTACTGACTCCTGGATTTCCACTGCAAAGCCATGTGTTTTGGCCAGCTGTGTTCCCTGCTTAACATTGCAACTCTTTAGTATTAAGTCCTGCATAAACCAGGCTGTGCTTGTTCATTTCTCTCCTTCACACTCCTGTTAGTGCCCTCACAAGATCTATTTTCCTTATGCTTTTGATTGCTCCTTTATCTGCAGGGACATGGGCTTTGGATTGTTTCTTGCAATGCAAAGGAGCTATTTATTGCATGTTCTTGACTCTTCCCTTGAGTCTCTGTAAGTGCACACTTTCAGGTGACGTCTACAGGCTCAGTAGCCTGCAAAGAATTGGAAAAAAATCTTGATTTTTTTGTCACCACATCCGCAAAAGGGGTGAATGTGTAGAGCTTTCTCCTGCAGTCTTCTCTAAATACATCCCAGGTACAGCTGTGCAAGTGGTGGTCTCAGAATCCTATGTTTTCTATTGAGAAGAGCAGAGAATGGCTTTATTTCCCAGTTTTTGACCTTGCTGTGTATCTCTTTTTCAGTTTATTATTTCACTACTTAATTGGTTTTCTGTGACTGTGCAGGTGTTTTTTGCATATATCAACCACCACAGACTAAGAAAAATTGTTTTGCCACAACAGTATGTGTTCTGTGGCAAATAGGAACTAAAAGCATTTTTCCTATTCTCACTCTTACTCTAGAGCTTTCTTTAGAAGATTAATAGAAAATACACATAGTCCAAAGATAATCCGGTCTTAGCATAGCATCAAGGAAGAAGTTATGGGGACTGTGTTGTCTTGTGTTGAATACTTTCTTAGATAAACCGTAAAATGGGGCATGGCATAAGTGTGAGTTAAGGATAGGACTACTAGCACAATAAATCCTCTAACTTGGGAAGAGGTTACTGCAGAAAACCAGTGTCTTGGTATGGGAACCTGTTCAGAATCAGAGGGTACTGACGGTCTCTGCTCTGCCTTGCTGTTGGTAGAGCATACACTCTCAGATTGAAATGCTCCTGCATCTTCTTACTTCTTGCTGCAACAAATTACCTTAATGAGTGCCAAAAGTGAATCAAGAAG
This sequence comes from Falco punctatus, assembly GCF_963210335.1. NCBI lineage: Eukaryota > Metazoa > Chordata > Aves > Falconiformes > Falconidae > Falco > Falco punctatus. Next base: position 73,173,076 of record NC_137586.1, read on the forward strand.
AGTTGAAATAAAACTTTCTGCATTCCTGTTTAGGAATAAATCACATGCTTTACTCTGGTCTTAGTTGAAGGAGTGTGGGAAATGCATCAAGAACCTGTTTCAAAAGGAAACACTTTTTTACAGAAAAAACCCCGAGCCCAACCCAACCCAAACAAAAAAACTCACAAAAAAACCCAAGCATGACCTCTTTTAAAAACCACTGGGTGCCAGTATTGTCTTATTATCCTGATATCATTTCACTGCATTTCTCTGCTATATGAGTTGTTGCTCTTTGCCCTTAGCAATGACACACATCTTTCCAAACAGTGGTTTGTGCTGGCATCTGAAAAAGATGTGTAATACTGAGAGCAGAGAGTACCTTTATGTTTGTTTTACCTGCACATCTGGAGCTGTCAGGAGGTCCCCTTTTTAACCCCACGGTTTCTATGGTGTCTTCTTAATAACTAGCATCCAAAAGGACTGCTAATAAATGCTAATGTGTCAGGCATTGTTTTCCCATGCTGTACATTCCTGAGACCAAAGTTCCCAGCCGGCAGTGGGGATTCCTGCAGCCAGGTAGAACGGGATGGTCAGGGCAGCCTCGTACCACCTCAGCAGTCAGTTTCCAAGGCAAAGCGCCTAGCTGGCTGCACCCAGGCTGCTATGAGGTACTTGAGAGACAGACAGCCTTACATTACTTGCTGTTGCTTACTGTTTGTTTTCTTCCTTATCTACCACAGCTTTATGGTTCAATGCTTGGACTGCATAATGTTACAAAGCCTTCTTACGGTCAAACATTGATGTGTTTTTTTTTAAACACACCCAAAAGAGCGATTGTAAAATGTACCACCACTGAAGTTCCTGTGACAGGAACTTGATACCATCTCTTTGGCTCTGGCTTGAGAATGATGTTTAAAGGTTGCTGTGTTTGTATTCAGTGTTGTATTTTTCCAAATGCTGTCAGTATTACCAAGGAAAGAGCTCTGCTAGTCTATTAACACGGGGAGTGGATTCAGTGAGATAGCTCTGTTGTCTCTGTTTAGCTGGTCGATGTATCATTCTTTTGGGATGCCATTTCATTGAATTCTTGCCTAGCTATATCGCTGGTGTGGAGCATGCTGAACTTTTGATGGAAACAGTTGAACTAGGTAATCAAAGAAGTCCTGCTGGAACTGCATACCTGCATTTGTAGTTGGTAATTAATTTAATTAATGGCAGTGAATTTAAGGGATCAATGACTGGGTTTTTTTGCTTATAGACAGCAAGCAGTGACTGGTGTACTCAGTGACTCCAGGAATGTGAGAAGGTTATTTATTAATATTCAAAAGCTCAAACCAATCTGTGCTTAGACCAAACTAAATTTCCCCTTCTTGCCAAACTTGAAGGTGACAGATTTTTTCTGCAGAGCTGTTTAGTATGTAGGCGAGGCTGTAAATACATCTAGAATACTCTGAAAATTTGGTGGTTAATTAAAATAGGTATTTTCCTGGGGCATCAAGCAATGCAATGCAACACACAGTATGGAGCTTAATCTTGCAAGAAAATTTGGTTTAGAACCATATCTTTTCTGATTGTAAGTGTAAATAATTAATTTATCCCCATCTTCTGCTGAATTCCTCTATTTCACAAATATTTGCAGTCTCATTCCTAGAAATTTTAGCTCATAAACTTTCCATTGTAACTGTTTGCTATTTGGTATACAGTTATGATCTTATTTTGGGATAAAACTTAAGACAATTCCCATGGTGAATTAAGTCATGCCATTACAGAAGAAAGTTCCTATATTTAGAAGGAAATAAGTGTACAGTGAGCAGAGAGACAAATGCATAGTGTAACTCAAGCACACTTAAGGATGCAACTGAGTAATAGTGTGCACTGTTACTGTAAAGGAGTTCATCAAGAAGCCTATTGCATTTTTTTTTTTATTTGTGGAATTTTGTGGCCAGTCTGTTTACTAATTACTATATTGTGTGATCCACCCCACCCCCACTCCACCCCCTGCTGAAATGCTTTTTCAAATGCGCCTGCTGTTACTGCTGTGTTAAGAGACAGTTTCCCTCTAGTCCATGCTGGTAGCCTCCTGTACACATCTGAAAGGACAGAAAGTGTGTTCATGGGATTCCTGCAGGGAAAATGAACCACAGACCTTTGAGTGTTTGTACTGAATCGCTTTCCTCTCCCTTAGCCATCTCTCTGGTGTAATGTACTGTCAGAATCACATCCATGATAATTCAGTTTCTAGTGTTGGCATCGGCCTTGCTGCCCTCATCTTGCAAGTCAGATTTGAAGCCATCTCACTGCTTGCCTGCTATCTGCTGCTGGTGGTATGTCACATGGGAGTCTCATCTTCCCTTGACACTCATAAGAGCATGCTTTAATCTCCTCCCTAACAGCAGGCCTATGTGCCAAATGTATCTTCAGCAGTGGCTCCCTGCCCAGGGCCCCATGTGGCAGAACACTTGCTTTCCAAGCTGTTGCCCAGGAGCACCTGCAGGAATAGCACAGCTTCTTCAAATGATGGCAGGGGGGCTGGAAATGCAGCCGCATGCCTGAGATGATCAGACTTGCTGGCTGCGACGCTTCTGCCAAGGAACTGGTGCTTCCTGTAGAAATGTGGCACCTGCTTCCTGCTCTGGCACGCTGCAGCCGTGGCATGGGCTAGTGTGTTATGTCAGAGGCGTGACAGATAACTCACCCAGCTGCTGCTGCCCTGCAGTGGGGGATGAAGAGGAGAGTCTTTGGGTTCATTTTCAGCTCACATCACAGGGCTGCCAGGAAAGATGCAGCAGTGTCAGACTGTTAGAGAACAGTGATCCCTAATTCCCCAGTCATGGGCTCATGCTGAAGTGTATCCAGAGAACATTTACAACTGAATTTATGGGTGACATTGAGAGCAAGAGAATAACACTGGCTCAAGACCACTTTTGGAGGTGGTCTCCTCTCCACAGGAGCTGATGGGAATCTTTAGATTTAGCCGCAGTGGTTGTTGTCCAAGTGCAAAAGCATAAGTAGTTGTGAAACAGGGCAAGTGAGACAGGAAACAAAGACTGAGACTTTTTCCCCCCCTCCTGCATAAATGGAAGAATAGCAGCCCAAAAGTGTATTTGCACAAGTTTTAGTCATACTAAAATTCCTTTGGGGACTATGCAAATGTTACTCTTTGCATTCTGACCAGATAATATCCTGAGGTCTGAAACAGCAATCCTATAACCATCAGGTGAGAAGACAGCAGCAACATGAGCAGCAAACAGAGGAAGGAAATCCATTCCAATTCCTACAGAAATTCAGTGTTCTGTTTCCAATCTAGTAAAGTTGGTAATGGGAACAAATTAGGTAAAGAATGTGAAAAACTATCACTGATGCAATGATGACTCTTTGTTGTTGTTACTGATGACCTAAACTACTTCTTTCCCCTGGAAGACACATTCATTCTGATTAGTGCAAAGGCCATGCAATTCAGTTTTTAGTAGCAGTTCATTTGTTAATTTGCTTTACAGAAGTGTGTCAGCTGAAGGAAGGAAAAGAACTGCTCTTTATATTCTGTCAGATGACAGATGTGCTCAACATTTATGCTAGCTTTCTCTGTTGGATAAAGCACTTAATGGATAATCTCTCTTTCCACTTATTTTATCTCTGTCCCTGATATTTGTTGTAAATATGAATTGTGCTATGATACTGAACTTGCACAGGCTTACTGATCTTTCTGAGAGCAGAGGCACTTCCGTAGCTATAACTACACCTACCATGGCAGCAGATCAATGCAGAGCATTGAATATATGCTCATACGTAGCACTTGGAGCTGTGATGGTCTTTTGGTTTTACTCTGTTCAGTAGCTTACTGCTCTGGGATGGGTGATACTGTATCAAAGTGTCATGAAAGAGTTTGGTTGCTGAAGCAGCAGGACTTGCCTTTGAGCCTGTGTTGATCAGGAAAGGAGCTTACTGGAGAGCAGCTTCTGGACTAGTTCCACTGAAAAATGCTGGTTGTGGGTGAAGGTATTGTGGCCCCTGTGCTGCATAGACTCATGCACTGTGAGCTGTTCTGCCCACCCAGTATAAGAAAGACATCAAACTATTAGAGTGTGTCCAGAGGAGTGGCCAAGATGTTGAAAAATCTCAAGGTCAGGAGGTACAAGGAATAGCTGAGGTCATTTGGTTTGTTCAGCTTGGAGAGAAGGCTGAGGGGTGACCTCATCGCAGTCTACAACTATTGCAAGGGGGGCAGCAGAGGGGAGGTGCTGAACTGCTCTCTCTGGTGACCAGTGATAAGGCATGAGGAAAGGGAACAAAGCTACATCAGGGGGAGTTCATATTGGACATTAGGAAAAGGTTCTTCACTGAGATGGTGGTTGGTCACTGAAACAGGGTCCCCAGGCAAGGTACTTGGTCACAGCACCAAGCCTGTCAGAGTTCGTGGAGCATCAGGATGATGCTTTGAGTCATATGGTTTAGTTTTACGTGGTCCTGTGAAAAGCAGGGAGCTGGACTCGATGATCCTTGTGGTTCTCTTCCAACTTGAGATATTCTATGATTCTGTGATTCTAGGTACATGACGACAAGGATTAAAAATTCATCTACTGGATCTGAACAGCAGTGTATGCTGTGCTGGACTTCTGCCTTGCCCTCTGTAGTTTGACCCTTAGACCAATCTTATAGGTTGGTCTTCAGAAGGAACCCAACACTGGTTTCTGCTTTCCCCTTAGAAAAAGAATTATTTTTCAAGGGTTAAATCCTGCTTTATGTGACTCTAATTCTTCTCATCAGATATGGAGGTACTACTGTGAGACACATGCCATATGTTGTAGGTATGTATTTATGTACCTACTCCTCTCCGTGTCTGCTGGAATCTGTGTTAAACATCAGTTTTGGTTCTTTGGGCCTCCGACTATTCAACACTGCGAGTATTTTACACTGAACTTTCTGGATAACCTATTAATCCCAAACAGCTGCTTGCTCTTTCAGATGTGAAAAGAGTGTCTTGAAAGGATTTTCTTTTTGTCTCATAAAACTCACAAACTGTTATGACTGTAGAATCAAAGTTTTCATAGCTAAAACCTATTTGTGCTTTAGGCTGCTTTGGTTTTGGAAAATGTCTGCTCCCACCGACACAGTTGATATAGCCAGTATGGGTTTTTCTGTTAGCAATACACAGGCTCTGGGAATGTCTCAGAGTTACCAGAACTTTCATTTCTTTTTGTCTCTGCAATTTATGGTTCATAATTTCCTGTTTTCCTAGTATTTCTAAAATATATCCTTGAAGTTTGCCTTCAAATGATAAAAAAGTAAGAAATTCAGACTTGGAGAGAAACTTGCAGTTAATTTGCTTTCTGACACCTAAAGGCCAAAGAGCAACAGGACTTCATTGGAAGACCATATGGGAAAACTCTTGGCTTGCCTCATTACCTCTTTCTCAGTAATCCCTGCATTTGCAGTGAATCAAGACACCAAAAAGTATTCATAGCTTACAGCATATTAGGGCAAATATATTGGGAAGGAAATTACTCCATCCTTACACCCATTGCACAGTTCATGTAGCTTGAGCATTGGTGAAGTTACCTCTGTGCTCTTCCTTGGTAGATCACAGATCTGGAAGACAGCTCTAATGGACAGCTTGGCTCAATGCTCTGAGATAAACTCCAACCTTAAACTTTTTGAGGGGAGCAAGGAAGTGTTAGGAAGCCCGGTTCAGGATATTGGAGAAGACAGGAGAGCTGGACCTGTTCTAAGAGGGAATTATGTTTGCCCTCAGCCATAGCACAACAATAGTTTGAGAACAGTATAAAAAGGAATAAATACTAAGTCCTATGCATGTTAAAAATCAGAAATCCACCTGCCATATCTTTTTCCTTGGAATAACTGCTGTGATCTTGAGAACAAAGTTAACTTGTATGGAATTGGAGGCCTTAGTGTTAAGCTAAGCTTTCTCACTGAAAATATGGTGGATTTGTCCAGATACTAGTATTAGATTGTCCTAATACTATTGCTTTAACCAAATCTAATTTTTCTGTCCTCAACAGACTCCAACAACTGCAGCTGCAACTCGAGCTGTGGAAGGTATGTTGAGGGAGTTGCTCTTGGCTCCCACTGATCCTGCTATTGAGAACAGGTTGTTAAGAGAGGAAAGGAAAATGCTTTGAATACCAAGGCTATAGCAGCTAAACATCTGTGTGTATGGAGACTACTTAGGACTGCTTAGGATACCCAAACTGACAGACTGTTGGAAAGTAATAGTAGGAGAGAGGCAAAATAAATATTCTAAGTTTTGGAGTAGAGATACCAGGGCCAGAGACTGGTCTTTGCTTACAAGATGTCTTTGCAAGTTGACAAGGAATAAGGGAATTTGAAGGGTGGAGGACTTTGTCTTGGCGGGAGAAGAAACTGGAACAGACCCAAAGAAAAAAGGTAAATCTAGATAGGTAAGAGTGGAAGTGAGGACTCAGTAGAGACAGTGCAGCGTGTTGGGCAAACTACTGATACCTTGCCCTGGTACTGCACTGAATTAGTGAGAGGGGTACGCGCAATAAGGCATCTAACACTTTCTCATTTCCTAGCCACCTGTAGGACAGGACCTTGCCAGAAGTAAGGAGTCCCAGTCCTGCTTTCTCCCTCCTGCCTCTCCATCTATGCTGTCCTCACAAGGTTCCTTGTGATGACCCAGGTTCGGGTGGAGAACACCACTAGGGTATCTTTTATTAGATGAGAAATGACTTCTCTGTGCTCCTCTTTCCTTAATGCATGGAAAGGACTCATAAACATGTGGGAAAAGGCTTGGATGGATGAAATAGTACATTACGTTTGCAACCCTCAGATCTGTCATCATTTTATCTTGGAGTCATGAAGACCTTCCCACCTCTTATAGTATGGGACATGTGCATCCTATTTTGTGTGAACTGCTAGCACTTTATATCTTGGGCAATCATATGAAAACCTGGTCTCTCTTTAGCGCAAATAGAGTCCAGAAAACAAGGAGTAAATAATTTTCTTACAGCTGACGGGCTAGAGTGATGTGTGTTGCAGACACCATAGACCCAAACATACACTTACTAAGCAGAAATCATTCTGCATAATAAGTTTTGTGTTGAATGGGAGTCAAATACCATCCAGTGGTGCTTGTTACTTATGTTGATGATTACTGAGAGAATACTTGCAATGAACACCATGCAAGATAACTTTGAAAGAATATACAGTAAAAGTTTGTGAGGTGAGATTGAGAGAATTATCCTGTTTGATTTTATTAAAACATACTGTCTGGATACTTATTCTGCTGTCACAGTGCTTGTCACCTGATTTTCTGTTATGCTGTACATTCTGTCCATGGCTTAATGTATGATGGGGTCCCCTGTAGGTGGCTCTCCCCATAATAATTTGGTTTTGGATTTCATTTCTTGACTTTTGTGCTTTTCTCACCTGCTTTTAGCTTTCCTGCTTTCTGAACATGAGAGGCAAAGACACATCATTTAACTCATGGGCATATGACAACGCAGTGTTTCTCCTGTCTCAGCTGGGGAGTGATGGAGTACCAGACGGCAAAGGCATTTTTCCATGTTCCATTGTCTGCTTAGTTTTTCTGTCTTGCACTGATGTGCAGTGAGGTTGGGAGGAAATACTTTGTGAGACAAAGAGATATTCTAAGTGTGACAAATGCAGGCAGATTTATAAACAGACAGTAATCAGTGATGCAATTTTGAGTTTAAGGATCAGAGGTAACAAGAAACACACAGTGACCTGCATTGAACTAGTAATTTTCAGTCTGTTCCCCAATCCACATGGTCATGGTTCAGCCAACTATTTAAGGAGTTGCTTAATTTTAAGTTTCTGAAGAGTTTCTCAGATTATTATGCTTAAAATTAATTTTTCCTCCCTTAGGGCATCTTAAGCTGGAAGTTTACTAGAAAAACTAGGTATGATATTCCTTATTTTCCTACAGGTGCAAATTTCTGGCTGTCAACTGAAAAACTGCTTTGTCTTTCCTTCCCCCATTGTTCCATGTTTGGGATCTGGGATGAAGAATTGCACATGAAGGAGGTGAATGAGTGCTGGGACTGGGCTCGCTATTACCAGGGAAGGGATCTGTAAATTAATACAATTCTTCAGTTGAAAAAACTGTCATAATTTGACATTCTTTAAGCAACTCTCTGTGAAACAGTGTAGTACAGCCCTGGTCTGTCCATGTCCCCTTGAGGGTATGTAGTGTCTTAGCAGTTTCTTTGTGTAAGGCAGATGGGTCAGTGCCGTCCTGCCTTTAAAGATGGAGAGGAGGAGGAGGAAGTGGAGAGGAAGGCTTTGTACTATGTCCTGTGGGTACTGTCAGTGAAGGGCTGAAATCACTGCCTTTTCAAACTCTTTATCAAATGTACTAATGGCTACCATATGCACTGTTGCAGTCTCCAGTCACAAGTGACCTAAAAACTCTTGAAAAGATTTCTTTAGCCCAGGGGTCCTCAAAGTACGGCCTGTGGGCCGGATACAGCCCCCCAGGGTCCTCAATCCACCCCCCGGTATTTACAGAGCCCCCTCTCCCCCCCCCCCGCCGGGGGCTGGGGGGGAAACCAAGCAGCCGCAGATGGCTGCCTGCCACCGCATCCGCGCCGGCCCCTGGTTAAACAGTTTGAGGACCCCTGATTTAGATAATGGTGGTTGGAATCATCCTGTGCTGCTGAAAAGTCATGAAGTAAAACTTTAACCTTCAGGATCTTGATTTCTAGCAGGCACAGCCATTACGCAGCAGGGTTCTGTTAGGCTGCAGAAACCTCTGTTTTCATCTCTCTTGTCTTAGTGTTTTTAAAAGAGGATGAAGCAGGAGAAGGTGTATTTCAAGTGTATGGGAGAGTTTAGAGCACTTCCTGGTGAATTTTGGAGGACACAATGTTCCAACTTTTCTCCTGTGTGCTTGACAACCTCTCTGTTGATATTGGTATCAACAAAGTACCAGTAAGCAGGGCTGCTGGAGCCAGCAGCACAGCATGTGTATGTTTGCATGCTGTCTGTCCAGGAGAGGATTCACCTATCAGAAATGAAATCCTTAAAGATGTGGTGTCTTCCATGCTGTAGGTATTGGTATGATTGAGCAAGGTTTGCAGTACTGAGGAAAGGAAGTCTACAGGAAAGAAAAGTCTTTGTAATTTGTATCACCACCATCCTGAAGTTAAAAGCTCCCAGATCTGTCACTTGATTCTTGATTCCTCAGCAAGATACTTATTCTGGAATTTGAAAATGTGACACACTAGCAACGGACCAACGCACAAGGCTGAAAAATTAGTTGAAAAAATTCTTCTTCATAAAATACTTCAATGGAAACTGTATTTAACTGAAACTGCTTATTCTGTGGTTTAGGGGCAGTGGTGAGGAATTTGTAGCAAATGACCAATCTGAATTTAGAATGAGCTTTAGTCTATAAAACATGTATATGATTTTCTAGGAAAAGGATTTGATTTTAAGCTAATTTTACCTAATAACAAATCAATATTGCATGTCCTGTGAGGAGCAGCTAAGGACACTGGGTTTTTCTAGTTTGGAGAAAAAGAGGCTGAAGAGCCACCTCATCGCTCTCTAGAGCTTCCTGAGGAGGTGACGTGGAGAGGGAGGTGCTGGTCTCTTCTCCCTGGTTTCCAGTGACAGGATGCATGGGAACGGCTCAGAGCTGTGCCCAGGGGAGGTTCAGACTTGACGTTGAGAAGCATTTCTTTACCGAGACGGTGGTCAAACAGTGGAACAGGCTTACTAGTGTTTATGAGGCGTTTGGACAATGCCCTGAATAACATGCTTTAACTTTTGGTCAGCCCTGAACTGGTCAGGCAGTTGGATTAGATGACTGTTGCTATGTCCCCTGCAACTAGAACTATTCCATTCTGTTCTATTCTATTTTATTGTTAAAAATAACATAATTGCTTTATTTGACATCTATTACTTGCTTTTAGATAAGGCTGTGAATTTCAGTGTTTCTCATCCTTTGAGGCTTATGGCAAATTTACTGTTGATTCACTATGGAATAGTAACACTTGTACTGTGGTTAATGCACTGCAGTAAACAAATCTAAAAATTGACAGGAATATCTGAGAGGACATTTTTTTTTTTTTTTTTTTTTTTTTTTTTTGATGGAATTACTTTCTTCGCAATAAGTTCTTCCTGACCATTGTAGTTAGTGATTATCCTATTTCTAGAAGTTGGCATTTCCAAAGTTCTCTGCATTTTACTTATTTTTTACATATTAACTCCTAGAATTCTGAATATTCTCCCTAGTGTAACTTTTTTAATACCTTTTGAAAAGTAGCCTTGCAAAGCTTCCAATTGATCCTTCTCTGTGGCTGCTAGCTTAACATTGTTTTGCTATTGTGGAAGTGTAACCCAATTAATATGTGAGTTTTCCAAATCTACTCTGGCTAATAGAATACAGTGATTTCTGTATTGAACTTTTCCCTACCCCTCAAACAAAGATCCTCTTTGAGCACAAATACTTGAAAATACCAGCAAACACTGCTGTCTTTGTCATCTAAACAATGAGATCTTATGCAATTTTAAATAGGATGTGTTTTTTCCCTTCTGTGGAAGGAAACATCAATTTTGCTGCTTACAGAAAAATAATTTTGAGTTAAGGGTTAGCCATGGAGAGCAGACATATTACTGAACCTTGGCCCTGATAAAACTGATGAAACTCTTATTGGTTTGGTATGATCAGGGTTTTCTTTTCAGTAAGGTTATTCTGAGAAATTGTTCAAGTGAGAAAGCCTGTCCTCCCACCTGATGGAGTCATTCTTAATCAGAGCCAGCTGAAGACTTTTCAGCCTTGGGAACAAAGCTTTGCTAGCCAAAGATGAGAAGCAGAACTATTTTTTTGCCTCAGGGAGAAAACAGGAGGTTGAGAAAAGTCAGGACATAAACAGGGAGGGTAAGGCTTGCCACTATTATAGGTTTTAGAGGCTGCAACAGATGCCCAAAAGCAAAACTCATCCCTTAGCTCAGGTTTCTGACATCAGCAAATCAGACAGTAGAGCCATGGCCTCTTTGAATTTGCCAGCAATCTTAACCTGAACCTTGCTGTGTTATGTTTAAAAGTACCATTGTTTGGATCAGTTCAGCAGATGATGAAAGCAAAACACTCTTTTGAAGTCAGTACTGCTACCATGGCTTACTCCAGATGAATATCTGGCTCATGTGTATGGGTTTGGGCCTAATAGATGCTATGTTATTACATGACATAAAATGTTATCCTTGAAATTTAATATTACCTAAATAGATGACAGCTCTGACTCTCCTCCGGTAGAGCTGGCTCCATTAAAATCCAAATAAAAACCTGTCGTTTGGCTTCACTGCAGAATTTCCAGTCATAAGAGTGCTTGTAAAAGCTAGGCATTTATCCTGTGGCATGAAGAGTAATTGTTTGCTAGTATCTGCAGTAACACGGTTATAGACTGATGCTTGACTCTTAGTGTAGAAAGAAAAATAACTTTTGGCAACAACAGAAAGACTTAAAGCAGTACTATGGTTGCAAAAAGGAAACACGGCTGGCTGGCATGATTTAGCCTTACTGTTAAAGTTAGTGGTGTTTTCCTGTTGATACCATCAGGTGTTTAGGACAGACCTTCATGGAGACACACAGAAAAAAGCAGAATTTTCCAAATGAGCCACAACTGTTACAAGAAGCAGGCCTGTCTGGCCTCTTATAGAAATATGTCTGAACCACCCACCACAACAAACAGCCAACACGCTTTAAGCAAAGCTTCCAGCCACTGAAATAAAACTATTTCAAGAGTGGCTTATAAGGCACCCCATGGCTTAAGTGATAAAGCAGTTATGATCTAGACTGGGGGTAATATTGCATGCATTTACTCAAGGTACTTAACTTGTTCAACCTGTTGCCAGTACTAACACAGATCTAAAAGACTTTCACTTTATCTCATAATCTGTTTTCTGCTAACTCATCCAGAAACCAGCCTGAGGCCACATTATTAAAATATTTTGTTATGAATTTGGGTTTTTCAGAAATTGTGTTTGTTGTGTATTTCTTCATGGATGTGGCTAGGGAAGTTTCGCAGGTGGCTACAGAAAATTGTCCAACATGTTTCCTCATAAATGAGCTGATTTTAAAGGAAAGCAGAATTTTTGGAAAGGATTGGATATAAGCTTGTTTGACAGGGAGGAGTCTGGGACTATTCAAAGAACAGAGAAGAGAAATGAAAGCGGGGGAAGAGAAAAAATGTAGGGACAAACGTGAAGTGTCTTTACCTCTTTGTTTGAGAGGGAAATCAGTCCCAACGCTTCTGTGCTTTCCTGTCCTTTTCTGTCTTTTCACCATGCCACTGAGAAAAGGCTATGTCATTAAAGAAGGAAATGAATGCTAGAAAACTCTAGAGCAGTTCTTAATGTTTGTATTAACGGCTGTGTACACCTCGGTCCTTTCCTGGATGTTGAATAGCATTCAACAGCAGTCTTTTGTCAAGAGAAAAGGGAAAATGCATATGGGTTTGGGTTTTTTTCGCCTTTAAGATTATTTTATCGGTGCAAATTGTTTTAATACTCTTCATAGTGCTGAGGTAGCAAATGTTATTCATTATGAAGAGTGCTTGCTTTCCTTCAGTGTGGAAAGTATTGATCTGACCTTAAAAATGCTGGATTTAGTGTAAGCAAAGGCAAGCATTTTCGCTAAAATAGGGCAATGCTTGTATAATGTCTTTGTTCCTTGGTATTAAAATATAACTTTAATTGGGGGGGAATACGGACTTTTTTTTCTGAAAATGTGTCCTGCTTACTCAGAAAAATGGGATTGTGGCCTTATCTTCCAGGTCTCTGTACAGTAAAATATTTCTAGAAAGTCATGCGGCAACTTCCTCAGTGAATTAGAGTTATTTGGAAGATTCAAAGACAAATGTATTTGTGGTGGCATTGCGTAGCAGTGTACTGATTAGCAGTTCTCACTGCACACTGAAGCACCCCTTTGTTTTGTTCTGAACACCATTATTTTCTGCTTTTCAGCTCCTTTTGTCTTAATTTGGGATGGGTATTTGATGAATGATGTGAGAGTAAATATCCCTTACCCATTTAGCTGATTGCTCATGCATCTTTAAATAAAGCTGATTGGGATGTCAATAGTAGTCTTTGGTACTTGTACAGCTATATCTGCAGTCCTCTGATGGAAAAGAACAAGCAGAATAAATCAATTTTGATGAAAAGTGAGGATAAGTTATTTACTGCTGAAGATCATGTTCTTTTGCTAATCAGCTTAGTTTCCACTTACTTTAAAATATTTTAGTTCTGTATAAGAGTGCCATAAAGGAAAGTATAATCCAGAAAGCAGGGGAGGGTAATATGCTGTGACTTACATAATGGTGGCTTCAAGCTGCAAAAACAGAAGACTGCTGCCATCCCCAAAATACTGACATTCAGAGGACAGCGTAACCAGTAACCTGTAGGATTGAAAGTACTCAGGTGAAACTTACTCAGCAATTGTTCCTGTTCTTCCATTTCACGTTCAAGGACTTATACACATGCCACTTTAGGTGAATATTCTGTTACTGTTAAGTTTCCTGGATGAATTATGAGGATCCAAGATTACACTTTCTAGCATATCAGATAAAGTATGTCATCTGGGACACAGAAACACTGGAAGTCTGATCCTCCAAGTAACTTGATCACAAACAAATGTCTATTAAACACATCAAACTCTGTTTTGCTTTGTTATTTAATCTTACTGCTTTAATAATGTGCTCTTGATTAATCAGTGTTTAATGCCGTTCAGGAGGATATTTGCCTCTAGAAATATCACTTCAATACTGAGGAAACAGCAATTTTGTTGTGTTTTCATGCTGCAGTTTTTGGGAGACACTGTGTACTCTTACGAATGCTGTTTCTGTCAGAACTCCATTTTCCTGTTCCATACCCACATTCTCTGTTTCATCCATGGTCTTCTGGCTATTTAGCTGTTTCCCTGGACATGGTTAGAGAGGCCTGATATCAAGCAATGTAAAAGAAAATAACTTTTCCATGTTATTCAGAAGCCACAGTGTTTCAAGTCCTTTTCTGTTCCCTCATTTCCAGGAATAGGCACAACAGCCTAGATTTTCTTGGCTCTGTGCTCATGTCCTTTCTACTGTGTGTGAGCATTCTGCTTATGCTACTTTCAGTTGCATAGGTGTCCAGTACATCTAGTGCACATACGGGCAACATCTTGCAAAGCTGTTAGTTCTGCAGAGCTTTATAACCATATATTTCTTGAAAACAGCTTTGAGACAAACTTCCCAGACAATGACGATACTGAGGAGAGAGCAGGTCAGTTTCTTAAGCAGGCAGAGACTCCTCCCAGATGGTGATTTACAAAGAACAAAAAAACCCCAGGGTCATTATTTCTCGATTTTCTTCATTTTAATGACTGGTCAGCAAGTCAGTTTTCTTGTGGTGTTTGTAGCTTTTTAACCTTTTCAGACAAAATATGACACAGTGTTTGCATGGCACTTCTGGGTTGGAAACACCTGGTTTTCATTTGGAAATAACATGAGAAGCTCTGATTCTGTGTTTAATTTCAAATGAAATCCATGTGGTAGTAACACAGAGCAGCACTATGCTGGGTCCTGGTTGCAATGAGCACCTCTAATTGAATTGACGAAAACACTCCCCTTTCTTCCCTTCCCCTCCAGTTCCCCCAAGTTCAAAGTATTAATATGAATAAAGACTTAGCATGAAATGGGGACAAGAACCCCTTCCAAGCAGCATGCTCCAGAGCGGCTAGATACAGAAAACATATAGCTTTAGCTGATGCTATGTAACAGGTCAAACAGCAATCAACTTCACTGCAGAGGGGAAAAGAGGCAAAAAGTGGGGAGAGTGCACTAGAAAGATGAGAAAAGGAAATGTTGGTAAGTGTAAAATGAAAGGGTCTTCAGCTGTCCAGATAAATGCTGTAGACTGGGTTATTCTAGAGTGTATACAATCCTGTGGGTGCCCCAGGAGGAGACTGCAAAGGCAGGAAGCAATCCTCTTACTTTGTCTTCATTTTGAAGATAGTGCAGGCTCTGGACAGTCTCCTTGAGACTGCTTCCAACTGCATGGAAAGCTTCTTGGGGATTTAGGGTGAAGCCAAAATGTCTCTGATGGCAACTTACCCATCTAGGTGTAGATAAAATCATCTAAATTCTGACTTCCTTAGTGCCTTCCCACAATTTCCTTTTAGTAGTAAGATGACAGCCATGTTGGTCCTGGGAAGGAATAGCAATGCAGGATACTTTTTGCAAGTGAGGTTTCACAGTATACGCTCCCAGAAACAACTAGAATACACACAGGTAAATGCAACAACAATGGGAACATCTTGAAACTGTTGAATGGTTTCTGGCCCATGTGAGACATCTGGACTGTGGTTGTGTTGAAGTTGCAGAACTTATTTCCACTGACAAAACCAATGTTGTCATTGTCTTTTCCTTAGGTAAGACTGAAAGACAAACTGAGGTAAATTCTGCTGTGTCCAAACCCCCTGGACAGAGTCTGGACAAAAGCATTCCCTGAAACTTTTGACCAATAGGTTCTTAAGTCTGAGATACAGAAGTGTTAGCTGCATCTTGACCCAGCCAGCACTATTACACACCACACAAGGTGACCTCCAATCAAGCTCCACCTTTGGTTCTTTATTCAACTTTGGGTTTACGTCTTATGTTCAGCCACAGCCCTTGTACTGCTGGCTGGCACAGCTGTACGCTGACAGATGATAAAAAAATTCTGGTGGGATGAAAAATACTCCGCTGCATGTGAGTCCTCTTGATTTCTAATCAGCGTCTCATTGCTTATCTGTATTAAGGGGGTAGAAACTGGGCAAGAATGTTTCTTCCCAGGTCTAGCAGACTGTACAGAGGCCAGAACAATGGCTCTTTCCTACAGCTCACCAAAGTCCTGAAGTCCCAAAAAGGCCCCAACCTCTCTCTGATGCTGGCACTCATGTAATGATAATTTTCTTCAAGTTTCTCTGCATGCTTGGTGTTGTGCTACCACAGCATCTATGTGGCGGTTGCTGTTACATCTGCGTATTCTGGCATGACTTGCAGAATAGACAATCCCATTGTCTCATCATTTAAAACTGAATTGGACACAGCTCTGGAAATGTTCTGCCAGGATGACAGGCTTGCTGAGATAGTCTTTCAGCTTCTGAGATTTATTAAAAGTTCCTTTGCTTTTAATAATTAACCTCTCACTTTGCTTAATTTGCAGCCATTAGTGGCTTTTAGACAGCTGATAGGAATGCCAAAGACTTTTCATGTGAAACCGAACTGAAGCACTCTGCAAACAACTGTGTATCCATCTGAACTTCAAGTCTTTTACCATCGCAGTTTTAATCATTAAGAAATGAAAGTTCTCTTCTGAGATTTTCTCTTCCTTTCTGGTTCTCTTCATCTATTCATCTTCATGGGAGTACAGTGACCACTGCTGTTTAGCATATAAAACAATTTCAGGCAAGGCTGCCCTCTTCTAGTCTTCCCTCAGGTTACAGGAACTGCTTGGAAGGCAAACCACTCGGGGAGTGAGCTGAAGAGCAAGCTGTCTATGTCGCTTTTCTCTGTTTTCATTACTCCCTTACCTTCTTGTATCAGGGCACAGACCATCTCCACTCAACCACTCCTGACTTTTTGCCATCAAAGCAAGCATGAAATTGGAAGACCTTTAGTCTCTACAACTACAATTAAGTAAAACTACTCTTAAATTCCCCACTTATAGGCTTGACATGATCTGCTCTTGAGGGGCAGGAAATAAGATTCCAGTATTTGAGAAAACATTTTAATAACTGGGTATAGAAATCCCCTCTCTAATTAACCTGTCAGAAGTAAGTGGCTTCAATATTTTAGATGTGATTCGTCTCTGTAATGTAATCGAGCTGATAGACTTATTAGTGATCACATGGCAGATGGATGGGTGTCTTGTGAATTTGAGCAAGGCATAAAAAATAATTGCAAACTCTAGCTCTTAGCTGCATAGGCAAGTGAGAATTTTAATATAGAGAAATACTATAAAGCTTTCTGTGCACACATAAACCCTCCCTTTACACACTGGGACCTGGTGTCAGAGGCCTCCTGAGGAAAACCAGATTTCTGAAAGAGGTGAGCTACTCTTCAGCAAAACTGTGGTTTTATAGACATTCCCAAAATCACATAATAAGAAGTGGTTTGTTTTCCTGGAAGTAACTTGGTTATTTTCCTTTTGTGCTAAAAGAAGTTCCAGATACCTGCAATGAGATGATTTTTTCTTTCGTCCAGCCTCCATTTCTGGTTGCATATAAACGTTCTCTAAACTCTTTTCAGAGACTAAATAGATTCCAAATTTTAAGCCCCTTTTCTTTGACACCAGACAACCTGATCTGCCCTGCAGCCTAAGGCTGAACACAGCAATGACTGCTGCGTGGGTGGAGCCACAGAATATTCAGCAGACCCTCTGCAGTGAACTAGACCACCCATGAGGAGATTACTGCGTGAGCCAGGCTTCAGATCACAAGCAACAAGCTCCATGTAGGACTTTCCAGTGCTGCTAGACAAAGAGATGCAAACATGCTCCAGGGCAAAATAGGTGATTTACGCCCTATCCAAGACACACAGATGCACACACTGAAACAGTTGCACATGAAACCTCTTCCTCCAAGAGCTTCAGCTGTTGACACAAGTTAAGTGCTGACATCTGCTTAAAAAAGGGTGGTCTGCTGGATGTCCCTGCAGAAAGGCCACAAACAATGTGCATGCAAATACAGGCATGCAATGGTGGTCACTCAGGACAGGGATGAGCTGCCAGATTGCAGGCCCCATCTGCGTACACATGTTGATAACTGGCCTTTTTTAAAATAGTCCCATTTGGGGCAGGTCTTCTTGCTGCCTTGCATCTTTTGTGACTTTTTTTTTTTTTTAATTTATTTTTTTAATGCCTATTCCAATTAGGCAGCCGAGTATGAACATGACTGGAAAAAGTTTAATCCAGTGCCGGTTCTGCACACAAGTTGGGTGGGTAATGATCTGTGCTGGTTCTTTTTACCATTGGCACCCTCTGCTTCCTAATATACCTGAATTGACTGTCCCCAGTTTGCTCCAGCTCTCTCTTCATAGACATCTACGGCTATTAACAGGTTGATCCAACCAACCAAAAGAGGAAAAAAAGTCTCTTACAACTGAAAACTATTATGACAGTGCTGACAGATACAGGTTGGGAAACTAAACACTTAAAAATGACAGCAGAAGGTGGGTGCTCTCATTTTTAACTTCCTATTTCTATTTTAAGCTGTATTACTGATAAGCCTTACAGTGAAGGCATAATGCAAAATCCATAAAAGTTACTTTCAAGTGCTGGACAAGTCCTGGAAAAAGATGAAAGTGTCTGTAGCATTCATTACCTATTGCTGAAGTGAAAGGTAGAGATACACATGCAGTCTATGTCCTGGCCTGGCCCTATCTCCCCTTAAACTGGCAGCATTGCCATGCCAGAGACGCTAAGTCCCTGTAGCATCACTTTTAATGGAGCTCTGCTTTCCATCATTGATCCAGGTGTCCCCCTAAAGCATTCAAAGGTGCTTCAAGGTATTCCATTTCCCATCATTTTGAAGGATGTCATTGTGCCATTAATCTGAATCTGGACTCCACCTGAACCCACAATTGTACAAGTAGATGAGAAATCAGCAAAAGAGCAAAGTACGTTTAGTATGTGAAATAACAGTATAAAGTCCTGTCCATTTGACTTGGCAACAGTCAGGAGAGACACTTCAGCCTCTGCATGCCAATGTACTTGGTAGAGTCAGTTGGGGATGGTGTATAAACAACTTAGTTTCTAAATGCAACTTCTTGGAAAGCAGAGCAATCTGGGCAAGGTTGTCTGGGCTCCACCAGGGAAGACACAATGCAGCCAGTGTATTTTTCCAGGAACAATGGAAACTATCTTTCAATGTCCTGCTGTTCGCCTGCATCTCTCTTGGTGACCCCGTGCTAATACTTGCAGCGCTCCATGGCCATGAACTTGGCACTGCTGTGTTTCAGGTGAGATATTTTAGGAAATCTGGAAGGCATGGAGGAGAAAGACTGGATATTAAGAGTTGCCTGCTCAGTTTACCCGTATCATGATGAGGGTGGGAATTTTCACTGTAGGTATAATCAATATGGTACCTTGTTAATATCTTCCTCCCTGTCTTTCTCCTTTTTTTGTGGTTTTTTTTTGTGGGTTTTTTTTTTGTTTGTTTGTTTGTTTTTTTGTTTTGGTAAGGGTTACACTCCACAAGGGCTGTGAGGATCTGGAGCCTTTGAACAGAGAGGGAGCAACACCATTCCAAGAAGGACCACTTAGAATCATAGAATCATGGAATGATTTGGGTTGGAAGGGACCTTAAAAATCATCTAGTTGCAAAACCCCTGCCATGGGCAGGGACACCTTTCACTAGACCAGGTTGCTCAAAGCTTTGAACAATTCCAGGGGTAGGGCATACACAACTTCTCTGGGAACCTGTTCCAGGGTCTTACCACCCTCACAGTAAAGATTTCTTCCTAATTTCTAATCTAAATCTGCCCTTTTTCATTTTACACCACTACATCTTATCCTATCACTACATGCCCTTGTAAAAAGGCACTTCATCACTATTCTTCCTCTCTGAGAATTCATTTACTAATGACCTATGCAGAAATATGCCCTGCACTAGCTCAGCTTTCCAGGAACTAGTAAGTCATTGTGTCCCCAATCACCTGCTCAGAAAGAAAGGTGCCTTATTCACAGATTCCCAGGTTCAATGCCAAAGGTAATGAAATACAGCTGAGAAGCTATAATTTAAGTCAGATTTATCACTAAGTAGATAGAACACAAATTTTGTGATATGCAAAACAGTGTCATTCTAGGAAGAGACAGCAAAATACACCTCAATATTACTTGTTTTCACAAGTCTAGTCAAGGGATGAGACACTACTGATTACAGTTATGGGCCAAGGAATTAACATCTTCCTTGCTTTCATGGAAATGCTGGGGCAGGCAGATGAGGTGCTCTGTTTTTAGATCTCTTTCCTTCTCAAGAGACTGATCCTGAGCAAGCTGTACCTGAACACCCAGATTCACAGAGGTTTGCATGGTGTCTGGCTCCTGTTGGTCTTGGGATACCAGCAGCAGCTGTGTCTTCTCTCTAAAAATGTACACTCCAGTACATTGGTCTGTGTTTTGAACACTTTTTGAATGTTTTCTAAAAAAAATTAATTAACCTGAGTAGGAGAAGAGAATCTACCTGAGTACTTGTGAACATGTTTTCCATTTTGAAATAATTCCAATAGTTATTGAACCAGACAGTCCTTATGGATGAGTTTTAAAGCTAAGCAATATAAACAGTGTGTGATGGGATTTTCTTTTTGAATAGAAGGTCCTTCAGAAAACCAAATAATTCTTTGTTTCATACCAGACATTAGAATTGATGTGTAATGCTACACAAGAAGACAATTGAATAAAAGTCTCATTTAGTCTCTGGACCAGAGAAATGCTTACATATGTACCTAGTTGTAAGTGATTATGGTGCTTGAAACTTCCCTTGCAAAACGTGTCTTGATAGAGAATCATAGCTTTGATAAAGTGGAAGTTGTCACTGTCGTATGGGGAAACCTTCTTTTTCTCTCTCTGGAACACAGTTGTCCCCAGGCAATAATCTTTTATTTCAAAAATGCTGTCATCATGCTTCACCAGTACTGTACTTCTGAGCCAGGCTATTCCCAAGCTTGCAGTTGCTATTGCTCACATTTAGATACCCCTGAACTAAACTCTCTCTCCAGTGAAAATAATGTCTCATCTAAAGGGATAATAATCTGTCAACAGAATTCTAAGTCCATCCTTTTGCCCAGACAGTGTACTTTTGCCTGAAGTGTCAGTGTTCAAAGTTAAGCACATTCAAGTAATTTGACTTGTAATTCTGCAGTCTGATGAGCAGATTGTCAGCCCTGGAGTGAGCTGGGTTTTTTCTTCAGTGGTTTGGTTTAGACTTTAAATGTTAACCGTGACCTCCAGGCATTACAGAGTGTTTAACCCCAAAGCAATAAAATACTCCATTTCCTTCTATATCAAGCAGTGCATAGCTACAAAGCCTGTGGACACTATCGTGCAGTGGAACGCTGGATATTTAGGGATTCTTTTGCTGATACTATGTCCCTGCAGATAAGCCTTGGTAGGCATTATGCTATTCCTCTTTTCTTTGGTTTTCCATAACTGTGAAGATTTGCCCACTTCTAAACTTCGTGGATGAAATTCAGCCGTGCTGGACTTGTGTTTTACATTGCCACCCAAACAAATTATGCAGTAATCTCACTGCAATTAAATTCTGATTATTTTTCGTCTGCTCCTTGAAACTTTCATGGTAAACTTCAAAGAAATATTCCAATTAGCTGAAAGTGAAGTATAGCTTCTAAATAATATGGGCCAATTTTATTCTTGGTCTAAATACCAATTTCAGAGGGCGTTTGTCCATGACAGCAGTTTGTTGCTCCCACAGTTAAGTCTAGAAAGTTACATGAGGATACCAAAACATGTTGTAAATGAAAAACTTTATAATTACAATGGTTAGCATTTTTTGTTGTAATGTTGTCTGTCTTAGTTTTAGCTAGGATAGAGTTAATTCCTTCCTAGTAGCTGGTGCCATGCTGGGTTTTTGACTTAGGATGAGATTAACATTGATAACACACTGACATTTAATTGTTGCTGAGTAGCGCTTACACTAAGCAAAGGGCTTTTCAGCTCCTCATGCCACCCCACCAGCAAGTAGGCTAGGGTGTACGTAAACCTCTGAGAGGGGACTCAGCTGGAACAGCTGACTCCAACTGACCGAAGGGATATTCCATACCTTATGACATCATGCTCAGCATATAAACTGAGGGGAAAAGTTGGCCAGGGGGCCACTGCTCCAGAACAGGCTGCACATCAGTTAGTTGGTTGCTGGTGTGCAACAGTTTTTAATTTGCCTCACTTGTTTTTTGGGGGGGGTTTATTTCTCTCTCTGTGTTTTCATTACATTTGACGAGGATAATGATGATGATGGTTTTATTGCAATTATTAAACTGTTCTTATCTCATTCCATGAGTTTTCTTATTTTTACCCTTCCAATTCTCTCCCCCATCCCACTGGTGTGGGGGGAGTGAGCGAGTGGCAGTGTGGCGCTTATTTGCCAGCTGGGATTAAACCACAATGTTGGCATTGGTTCACAGGAATGATTCAGACCAGTGGGCCATCCCATCTCATATCCTGTGGCAGCTGCTTTAGGGGGAGTTTAAGAAAGCTATAGAGTATAGTTACAGAATAGTTGAGGATTATGATTGTAGTGGGATACAGTAACATTATTAATTAATAATTTTATATACAATAATTTAATTATTCCAAATCTTGCATTCTTTTACTGAGGACTCGATTTCTGTGTTCAAGTTTTCTTTGATTTGTATTTAAAAAATTATAAATACACTGCCAAAGCTCCAAAAGCTGGTCAAATGAGACCAGTTTTCCCCTCTGTAATTTAAAACCTCCTAGAAAGTACATTATATTGAACTAGTACTATTATTTCCTCATCTGCCATGTTTATATCTGGAAAAGCTTCCATGAAACTTTCTACCTCTCTGAATTCCTACACAATAAATGCATGGAAAAACAATTCCTTGAGAACTTAGTAGATATAGGTCTTCCCTTTATTTTTTTCAGATTAAGTTAAATAAGTGTAAGTGAAGGATTTTGAAGAAGTTCTTGTACAGTGCCTCTTCTGAGGTATTGGCTCTTGCTTTTTCTTCCCAGTATACTTTCTTCACTAAATAAGTAAATTATGGTGTCTGTTGCTGTAGCAGGCTTTTATTTCTTTTCGTTGGAATACACCTGGAAAGAAAGATTTTTTTGATAGCTATAAAACAAGTACCATGGGTTGAAATATGCAAACAAATGATATCACAAGCATAGCCAAAAAAAAGAAAAGAAAAAGAAAAGAAAAGAAAAGAAAAGAAAAGAAAAGAAAAGAAAAGAAAAGAAAAGAAAAGAAAAGAGAAGAAAAGAAAAGAAAAAGAAAAAGAAAGAAAAATAAAAAGAAAAGAAAAATAAAAAGAAAAAAGAAAAAATAATGTAGTTGTAGGGATTTGGAAATATTTTAAAATCTTCATATTCTATCAGGTGTTATTGTTAAGGCCTTCATGTTTCCTGAAACTGCCTCATGTCTACTTTAAGACAACAGCAATTAATAGTGAAACTATTTTTCATGGCAGTTGAGCTTAAGCAGGGCACTTGCTTTCAAAATTAAACCTAAAGTTTTCCATTTGTACTACGATCCATCCTTTCCTCCCCAATCCTCCAGTCCTTGATATAGATGTTTTTGCTGAGATAATTAAAATTTATTTGTTAAATTGGTCTTTACTCTAAATAACTCATGCATACCTCCAAGATTTGATATAAATTCAAAACTAGAGGTCAAGCTTCATTCCAGTGAGGGAATAGCAAAGACTGTGTAACACAAAAAAGCAGAGATCTGGATATTTTTCTGTAGATGTTTAGAGGACTGTTCTAAGCCAAATTATTTGGTTTGCCCATCATCTGCCTTTCTCTGTTTTTTAAATGTTTTTTACCAAAAATCTTTTGTATTGATTTTAATGATAAATCTGTGGGGAGGGAACAAAAAAGAATGGAAAGGGAGCCAGAATGAGTTCTAGCTGTCTGAAACACCTACAAATATTAAGGAACTTGACATACCTGTATATAGATTTAGAAGCTTGACATGATAGTCACTTGAAATATTGTGCATCATATTTAGCTCACAAGTGAGAGCACCACAAATTAAACACTGGTAAACAAAATTCATTCCTCTACAAAGAAAAGTGGGAAAGGACATAATGAGAAGCCTGAAGGATGGTAGGAATGCTCAGGGTTTCGTTTAATGATGAAATCACACTGTTTACCAGCCTGTTGCTGATGAGAGGCAGAGTCTCCATTGGTGTTGCCATACAGATAGTGCAGTGGGCCTTAAATCCAATAGGAGAGCTGTGGGATGGCTATTGCAGGGCAAAGAGAATCCTGTGGGGACCTGGGACCAACAGACAACCTCTCCCTGCAACCAGTGCTGGGGTCTAGGTGAAGTAAATAGGCTATGGTGTATATTACTGACCTATTCCAAGAAAGTGAGACTAGAAAAGTGCTAGGCCACCCTTCTGTACCTCCTTGGCCAATCCTATTGAAAGCCCTTCTCGGCTTTAGTCAAATTCCAGGAGGAGAACAATGTTGCGTGAAAAGATGGGCTTCCTTCCCCTCATCTCTGGGATTATGTGGAAATAAATTAGTAAGGAAAAGAAAGGCAAAAAATGCTGTGTCTGAGATTATTCAACCAAGCTACAAGAAAAAGAAGTTTTCCAAAATCCCTCTTGGGCCTGGGCTTATCACTAGGAAAGCTGATCTCATATTGGGAAGCAAACCAAGACATAATGTCTGTCACCAGCCAGACATAGCCAGGCCCTTGATTCTGCATGCACAACAGAAGCTTAGAAATGGTCTGTCCTTCAAGACATAAAGGGCATCTCTGCTCTAGAGCTTCACTGGAAGACATTGAACAAGAGCTATCTGACAAAATTCTGGGTTTATTTCTGCTCTTGAGGGCTAGCATGAGTTTTCACACTCATATTGCCCAAAAAACTGTAAAGGAGTTTATAATCTGCTCTATTTTGCACATGTACCATGTCAGTCATGTTGGAAAGGAATAATTTGTCCATGGCCTGTCACTTAATTTGTGTCACCTTTTGCCTTTTCAAGACTGAAAAGTACAGGTTACGCTGAAGTGGTTTCCTTTGTTATGTGAATGGTTGAAGGCAGAAGTTGCCAGTCCTTGTGGTGCTTGGTAGCCACTATGAAAGACACCCAGTTTGTGTTCTGGGAGGGAGCTATATGAAACAGTCAAGAAAGGGCTACAACTGTTTGTAATCTTTAGATCATTTGACTGTTTTGCACTGCAGTTACGTACCGTGCATGCTGGATCCAAAGCCTGACAGAGTTATTGTCAAAATATGCTGGTATGACTGATGGGGCACTGGTGCTGTGTGAGGTTAGGTACTGCTGCTGCCAATACTAAGTTTCTCAGGCACCTGGATGTTCCGCTTCTGTTTGGACTTACTCCATTTGTCTGGATTAGTCAGAAAAATATATTCTTCTAGGTCAAAACAGTAGGGACAGTTGTTTCAGAGGTAAAGGGGGAGGAATAATAGCCTTCCTCTGCAGTGTGGCTTGTAGATCAGTTTCTAGGCATGTTCACCTTATCAATTCTGTGTTCGGGGTTCCAAAGTTTTGGTCTTGCTCCAATCCTATTACGATATCACTGTATGATTTGAGGCTATTTATTCTGTATTACTGCCCTCTGTCTATTTTGGTAGAATGTAATTTGTGACTTGTTAGTATGAAAGAAGTATGGGGAAATTCTCTTGTGACCTGTTCCAGAAGGAACATCAGCACACAATTCTTTGTTGGTTGCATTAAATGAAACTTGTCCCAACAGGCAAGTCCTTTTACACCTGTATTTCTATATTGCTGACAGAACCTATCAATAGAAAGCTCCTTCTAATATATGTTCTGAAATTCTTGTGAAACATAGAGAATAGTTTATTTCTCTCCTCATGATTTCTGCAGGTCATTCTGATGAAAACAAGACTTCGAGAAGGAGGTGCTACCCACCAGGTTGTGTCATTGCAAATGGCATGTCCTGCAACTGGAGTCTTGCGGGGGAGAGAAACAACTTCACAAAGGTGTCAGTTCTGTTCCAGAGGCCTATAAAATACTCAGTGACCATGAATTCAGATTATTCTGTAGGCTGGAACAGCAAGTGTTGGGGTGATTTTTTTTCCCTCTCTTTGAAATCCAATTAATTGGGTTTCATAATTGTCCAACAGAATAATTATTTGTCATGCTAGTTGTGAAGCTCAATTAGGATTATAACTGAGGTGCTGTAGTATTCTAGCACTGAATCAGAAAGAAAAACCCCAAATTTGGGTGAGGGGAAGGAGTTTCTTTGAAATAAGGGAAGCTCATTAAACCCCTGTGCTCTTTAACCGCAAATTTGTTATTGTATATGACCAGCCTCCCAGCAAGGTCCAGTATGTAATGTTCCTTCAATCCATCAGGTTTACATCTCCTCCTGTGAAATACAGTTGGCCAGTAGTCTGCTCTTTGTGACCTTTGGATACGCTTCCTGTGTGACAGTGATGTGGTAGGGCTCAGCACAAGCGAGCTATTGTCCTTGCTTGCTGGATGAGTCCGTCCTGTTAGAGCACGGTGTGGTGCTTTGCTGGCTGCAAAAACTCCCCTTCCCCCACCCCCCCCCCCCACCCCCCCAACTCCTCTCCTCTGTTTAAAAAATAAACGGATTCAATATTTTCATAACTTCTGGGACCTCTTGCTTGCAGAGGAAGGGGGAGGGAGGGGGGATGCAGACCAGCCACAGCAAGTGGGTTTGCGCCTCTTGATTTGTCCCTTGGAACATCTTTCACTGGGCAGACCTGAACAATTCAGCACTGCTATGCAACCTTTTTCCTGGTAGAAAAAGTGTCTCCCCTGCTCCTTATGGCAGACATGAAAGCAGCTGGGGTCAGGGTGGGTGGGTGAGGTTGCCAGAAGACTGCTGGGGTCACAGACTGTCTGGGAAACAAGCAGCAAGTCTGGTGCTCACTTTTTTATGTTTCTGTGTTCAAAGACCAAAAACCCAGGGGATCCCAAACTTCCTGGTCTTTTGAACTTGCAGATCAGTGGGGATACTGGGTGAAATCTTAGCTCCTCTCTAATTCCAACAGAATCAGAGTTTTCATTTGTTAGGGGTGAGTAAAACCAAGGAAATAGTTCTGGGTTTGTGACTATTGAAAGAGCATTCGTTGCTTGACTTAGCATACTTCCTAAATTTGTAAGAGTACAACAGCAGAACTTTTTCTCTTACCCCTAGGCCAGCTAGCTCACATCAGCCTGCAGTGATCTACAACCATAGCTAGGAAACGGCGTGCACCTGAGATATTTTTCATGTCACAATGGATTTCCATTTCCTTTCTAAAAGTTCATCTCAATTTCCACACTGCATACTTACTGCTTCTCTTCTCCAGATACTTTACAAAATGAAGTAAATAGTCTCTTTGCAGTATCATAGCAAACACGTGTCCTACCCAATTTCCTACAATGCATGTAAAGATACAGCATATTTAGAATAACTAGTGCTATTAGAAAAAAAAAAAAAACAGGGCAAGTATATGTTATATATAGTTGTATTAATAGATTTTTTGTATTTTTATTAATTTTGTATTTCTATTACTCTATATATATATATTTAGTATTAATTGATTTTTTCAGGCTACCAAAACATTATTTTTGTCATCTGTAATTAGTTCATGTAAGTAACAGTTTATCTTTCTCTGATATGTTGAAAGAATTACATCACTAAACTATACTACTTTGTGTAATATATATCAAATCAGCACTATTTTTAATCAGTTTTTTCGTTGTCAAATGGGTTAAACCAGCTTCAGGTTCTTCAGAGAAGGAATTGTCACTCTGTTTTGTTCAGAGCTGATACCACAGATGACTTGGTGACTAAGATCTGGGATTCCTTTATTTCTGCACCTCATGTTAAAATATTAATAGGTATTTTCTAGAGGTCCTGTGTATTTCTATGGAAACACTTGTGCCACTGGAGCTACAGGGTGGTTACCTAATCTGGCTGTCATACTGAAAAATCATGAACCATACCACAGCTTTCATACAGTCCCATCCAAAGGATGAAGGCATGATATTTTGTCATCCTGGAAAAGGACAGAACATGGTTTTGCTTTAATTGCCTTGAGATTGAGGAAACTCTATACAAAGGGATTTATACCAGTACAATTTGAGGGCAAGTCTGGTGATGTTGATGTTTCCTCATTCATTCATTGCACAGTAACTGCTTGGTATAAGTAAACAAATAAATAACATAATGAAATCATAAGGGAACCCTGAGGTTATGAACCTCACCCTGAGGTTATGAGCCTAATTCCTTCTGGACCCACTACAGAAAAAAAAAACCAGTGAAATGGGACCATATAGATTGTTTCCTTTAGCTTTATGAGGCTTGCACTTCTAATTCAGGTCTTTCTTTATTGAAAATGAAATCTCTGAAACAGGACAGGGCAGCCCTGGTACATCACGGTTCATCTGATTTCAAAAGGTAAGTAGCCCAGTGTAGCAGTCTGCTGATTTATTCATGCAGTAAGTGTTAATTAACATGTGAGAATGCATTAACTTAGTACATGGAGTTGTCTGTTTTGTAGGAAACCAGCAAATTATAAAAAAATTAGCTGTATAAATAGTCCAACTGTAGTGCACCAAATAGATTTCTGTAAAACACAAGCTGTATTTCTAATCCTTTAATTTTCTATTTCTCTCAAATCCTGGACAGTGTCCTTAATTTTATGTGGTCCCAAGAAATAGGGAACATATTCCATTGAGAAAGTTTCTCCTTTTTCTACTGTTGAAAATACAGAATCTAACTATAGCATTGAAGTAAAAATAGCGGCATACCAAATGCCATGAATGCGGTCATTCTCAGTGAATGAATATAACTGTGTTTTCTTTATGGCACAAGCAGTGAGCAGTGTTTAGCTAGCCATGGCAGTAATGGATATGCTTATTCCCTGTGTTGCAGGCTGTGTTACATCAGGTGTTTGCAGGAAAAAAAAAAAAAAAAAAAAAAAGTCATTCTTTTTTTTTAAAAAAAAACAAACTACAAATAAGAATGCCAAGTGCTGGCAGAAAAAAAAGACAACTTTTTGCTAGGGTATTTTACAGCTCAGCAAGCAACATTTTGTAACCTTGTTCTGCAACCAGGGTTTTAACCCAGAAAATCCACAAATTCTGTCCTTGGCTCCTCAGTACAATTCCAGAATGATCATTTATTGTCAATGGAGCTGCTGTGACATTTTCATTAAAATAAATGCTTTGTAGTCATCAATGTACTAGCAAGCACATTAAATTTCAAGCAACCCACACAGTTCCTCTGGCATCACAGAGGTTTGTGACAAAGTCTGTGCCCATCTTTGTTTGTGGTGTCCAAGGCTTGAGACTTTTTTCTTCTCTTGTGTCACCAGGGTTATAAGGAGTGATAGCAGGCAGGGTGTCAATGTCAGACCACTGGTGGGTCAGCCATGCCTGTGCCTCAGGAGGCTGTGTGCGTGACCAGCTCTGGGAGAGGCAGCTTTCTCCAGGGAAACTTTGAGCTTTGGTCATGACCCTGGTCTTCTGGGGCCACTTCCCTAAGTCCTGGGGAGTCCTTTGCTACTGACTCAGAGCAACACAAATATGCAGAGATTATTGTAAGTGAGCAAAGATGGAAAATGAGAAAAGGCTTTGGGTGACTGTGTTGAGAGGGCTTGTCCAGACTGACATTGTCTCTGACATTGAGTTTGAAGGCTTTACCAGCATATTAGGCAACACCTCAGCCATCTCCTCTAGGAAATATTTTCAACTTGGGTGGCCTTCAAGGTCATCCAGATTTGTGAGCCTCTGGATATGCAGGCTAATTGGTTGTCTTGAAATGTTACTATGCCGGAGGCTGAAATCTCTTGCCAAGGAAGTTTCCTGGCAGAAGGTGACTGTTCTGCTTTCGCCTCTGTAAGGCACAGCTCTAGGGGTGTGTAGGAAATAGAGGATTTGTACAGATGGTCACTCTAACACACCAGCAAACAAGTCTTATCCTACAGTGTAGCTTTATCTACCTTCTGGTATTTCAAGACAAGAGTTTTATACTTAAAAGCCATGCATCTTTATACTGCAGTTGAGCAAACTCAACCACAACCTTTTCCACGCTGTCAGAAAGACAGAGCTGTGATGAAAATGTCTGTTCAGTGCATCTTACTAAAATATTAGAGTAGGAACATAGAGGACAGGGCAGAAAATGTAGGTGAAAGTAACTGTAATTATATCATTCAACCCTGCAGAATGTTCTTGCCATGCTCCTCCATCTCCTCCTATTGACAGTCAATGGTTTATTTTTGAAGATAACAATCTGTTCCTTATGAAAAGATGAAAAAGAATGAAGTTCCCAGGTCAGAGGGAGAGAAAAGGAGGTGTTGTATAAGATGAAGAAAAAATGGACATGGCAAAGTAGGTCATTCTGGTGTCCTATTTAAATGATTTCATAATGTTGGGGTCGGTTAAATTGAAGGGTAGAAAAAACATCAAAATGATACAAAGTGAAAGCTTAAAACAGTACCATGAAGTTAGCCTTTGAATCTCACTGCAATAAGCATCACTCTGTATACAAGCATTGCAGATTTGAGAAGGGTCTGGTATTACCATGAAGAAGGGAAACATCCATCATCACACAAAATGGGATAAAACCTCCGTGATAGCATTCTTCATGCCTGAGAGTGCAAATTCCTAGGTGTGCCATGCATTAAGAGAACTGACTGTGGGGACAAGGTATCTCACAGTGTTACAAGAATTGCGTCCCTTGGGAATGTTTGGTAGAGTCAGTGCAAGGCCCCAGACCAAAGGAAAACTGGTCTGATAAGGACTCCAATAGTCCTACACTTCATAAGACTATTTTTGTCATTCCCCAAAAGGCCTGATTTTAATGCTGGCACCGTCTTGCAAACTGTCAATATTTTGTGTATGAGCTGGAGAAGTGATTTGTTCTGTGGTCAGCCATGCTTTATGAGCTCTTCAGGGATCTCAAGGTCTAATTTCTGCAGTCATATCTCTGCTTTCAAAGAACCAAATCTCACCTGAACACAGGCCTTCATTCTGTCCTGAAGCTTTAGGTTCAAACTGTGTTTGTCAGTTAAGACAGCCATGGCAGGTTTGACTCACTGGTTGTGACAGCATGGCATTTATTCCTTGTGAATATCATATTCAAGCCTGTGTTGAAATCCAGAGACTTTAGATTTGCTATTTTCTTTTTTCCCCTCTCCCCTGATGTTTCAAGACTTCCAGCTGCTCAACTTTCTTTAAAAAAAAGTGCATTTGCCAGCATTGTAATTAGTCTTGGCCCATCCAATCTGAAGGTGCTGGGACGTTGAAGGGAAAGAAAAAGTGCTGAAGAGCATAATTTCCAGTGCTTCAGTGCTCTGCCTTTTCCATGTTTGTATATTCCATGTTTCCCTCCTCTTTTCCTTCCCTACTGCAGACTCACATCTGTCCGCCCTCTGGCTCACCTCACCCACTCGCCTCCTGTCCAGGACCAGAGGACCAGAAGTGGTGATCTCATTTGGAGCTTTGGTGCCTAAAGTTTATATTCCTGCAAAGCCTAAAAATCTAACTTTCTTTTCTGCCTTTTTTTTTTTTTTTTTTTTTTTTTTCCTGACTAAAACTTTACTCTGTCAGGTAAATTCTTGACACAAAAAAAGTTACTTTAATCGTGAAAAATATATGTGTGAAGTTGAAATAGAACCTGACCACATGCAATATGATATTCAACAAGTCATCCATATCTTTGCAGAAAGTTAGCTTTGTAGTGGACATGAGATACCATGTCTTACGTTCAGGCATAAAAGCTGACTCCTCCCTCCAGTGCTTGTTTTGCTGAGTTATGCAAGATACTGTGCAGGCAGAAGAAAGTTTGTGCATGCTGCTTTGCCTCTTTGGAATTACTTTTCCCTTCTACATCTGAGTACAAAGTGGAGAAGTCCGTTCATTTTTTTCATAGATTCATGCAAAGGATACCACAGTTACTTCCCCTGTTCTCATCATTGACAGACCAGTGGCTTCCTCCTCATATTTGAAGGTACTGGTCACACCTCAAAGTATTGTTGTGTGGGTTGAGGGGATTTTTCCATGATAGCCAGCAAACAGGCTACTTTGGCTTCCTTTTGTGAGCGGAATTAGAATCCAAACTCAGGAGCACTAAAATATCTAGGGTCAGAATTAGGGTTAGTGTTGTGGATGTCAATCGTCTGTGGCAAATTGATTAATTTTATGCCAATTGTCTTCCCAGAGATGAATCTTACCACTGTTGTGTTTTGAATATTGCCTTTTAAAGACTGTTCTTCCCTATGCTAAAATACGAGTCTATAGGCTGTGTTTCACAACATGCATGGTGATCACTTCTGTCCCCAAACTTTTGGAACATGGAAGCTGAGTACTGGCTTTCCTGAGAACAAAATCTACAGATTTGTTTCTAAGATGTGGTTGAGATAATGTATTTCTAAAATAGAATATACTCCTAGAAACAGAGCTTTCTAGTCTGAAAAGTGCTGCAGCTGTTTCATTGCAGCTTTGCTCTCTGAACTTGTCAATGGACAGAGATATGCCTAAATCTAGTTGTGACAGCCTTGAAATGTTTTATTGTTGTGGGCTCACAGCAGTGGAATAAAAATGATGTAGGCATGAGAAGCAAGCATAAGACTGTGAAGAAGACCCAATCACTGAGTCACTCCTTCCAGATATCTAATTCAGGTTCTTAATTTTGGGGATTTTGTTTTTGGTTCTTTTCCTCTTAGTGAGTGGATGACTTTGACCAAGTGTTCCCAGACATGCAGCGTTTTGGGTGATTATGTCAGTTCACTGCACAAAACCTTGAGCCTTTGTGTGGTGGCACTAGAGAGCCAGCTGGTACTGTTCAGAATCCACATCATCCTGAAAGCAGATCCTCTGGGAGCCATGCTGAAATACAGGTCTGATTTCATCAAGTGGATGAAGTGGGCATACGGATGTTCACTTTTTCTGGGAGCCTAGTTTCTAACAGCAGATAGAAGTACTTTTCTGAGGTGCTAAGTGAGATGGGAGGTTTGTTGCAGTAAGGCCCTGCCCTGAGCAGCCTATACTGAACATGAGTATTTGACATTTAAAGGGCTGAGATATACAGATTGCATGCCTAAACTTCTGTTCATTTATATGAATATATATGCCAATGAAGAATTCAGTGCATTATCAGGATCTGGGGAGTCAGCAGGAAAATTTTGGATTCTCTGAAATTTTGGTCCAGTGCCACCTTTTCTATGTGGTTATCCCAAATGTAATGGAAAACACCCTTTCTCTCCCTTCCTTAGCCCACACCCCAGCAACCCCGTATCCCTAGAAACCCAGCCTCTGAATCTTAAAACCGCATGCTGGCTCTTTAATGTGGCATATTTGTCTGAAAGCTACTTTCCTCTCTGTGTGATATGGTAAGGTACAAGGAGCAGAAATGATTAGAAACGGCTGTTTTCCCTGAGCAGTTTTGCTGTGTTGTTTTCATTTAGTGTTCTTTTAATGTAGAATGAGAAAACAGTGAAATTGATAAGACTGCACAGGAATACAGATTTCTTCTATGTATGGAAATTACTGCAACAGAATGGAATTTCAATGGTCTTAGGAAACCAACTATTAAGCCAGTCTAAAAAATCCCTCTAATAACCTTTTATTAAATTAGCCTGTTGGATGCTGTCAGGTTTTTTATCCTTTTATAATGTCATAGGTTTACTTGGTAGAGGGCTGGACCTGTTTTTGCGGGGTTTTTTCCCCCCAGTTGTTGCCTACAGCTCAAGTGAATAAAACCTACAGCATTGTGATGCTTGCTTTCCCTGTTGTCATTCACAGAAAAAGTGTATCTTTATTGATAAAAGAACCCAAGTATTACCTTCTGCCATGGTTAAAAACCTTCTGGAACAAACCTTTTACCAAGGAAAACAAGTCTGATCAAAACATTTTGAAGGAAGTATTTTAAGTGAGAGTGATGACTACGAATGCCTCCTTGATCTTTTAGACGAAATTATGTTTTCTTCCTCTGTGTTAGTCTTGCAAGACTTTGGCTTTCCTGGTTGGCAACCGGGGTCTCAGTGCTGGAGTGTGTCTCTATGGAAGGAAGCTCTCTACTGCATCTGGATTACAATCATCCTGGTCTCCCTTTTCTTCTCAAACCATAAGTGAACCTGTCTGAACCATTTAATGTCTTCATTGCTCAAGTGGTCTTGTATTTGTGCCCTATGCAGGCTGCCTGTAACAGCAGGCACTCAGACACATCCTGAAAATGCAAGGTCAAAGGATGCTAATGTGACATTTAATAGTGCACATTACTAATAAGTGACATTTGTTGGTGGAGGTCTCATGAAGAAGACTTTAACAAGAATCAGAAAGTGAACATACAGTTATAATTTAAAAAATGAGTACACTCCCATTTTGTGATAGTTTTTGTCAGTAAGTAATTTCTGCAGATCCTTCAGTACTAGTTAATTTGTGGCAGTCATATAGGTAAAGGGAAGAGGAAGCAAAAATCCTCCAGCTTTTATTGAATACCACTGCAATTCTGAAATTTAGGACTAGTTTAATCTGGCAAGACAAAGATTTTATCTTCTACTTTCAGTCATTGTGTAAAATTAGTTTGATTAATAAGAGGGGAAGTGGTCAGGCAATTATGTTATTTCTAACTTTTAAGCAGTAATCTGCTAGACTTTAAAAGTATTTATATTTTCAGGATGGAACCTAATACAGCACTACTGGAGACTGCAAAGACATTATACCAGTCCTAAGTCTGATTTAAGTGATTGCTGAAATGATCTCAATTCTTTGAAATGATCCGAGTTCTCCTTGTAGCTGTGCTTTTTTTTTTTTTTTTTTTTTTTTTTTTTGTCATTTACCTATTCTGAGATACAAATGAAAGACTTCTATGAATAAATGATCGTTCATATCTCACCTTCAAGTCAAGATGACCCACCTAAGGAGAAAAAATACAGGCTTTGATAAATAGCTGCGTAAACAGGCTAATGTTCTTGCTTTTGCTTTTAGGCACCTCAGTGAGGAAAGCTGATTTGATGACGTGTTTTTGAAGAATGGCATTCATCAGACCACACCATCCTGGCAGACAGACCAGCTACACTCCAGACGAACATAGAGATGGGGAATGGTAACTGAAGGAAAGATCACTGCTGTTAATTGCCAAAGGAGAAATCATCTCCCCCATCCCTTTAAAAAAGGACCTTACGCATGTAAAATTCAACCACAGGCGAAAACACCAGGAAGATGCCAATTAAAAGCACTGGATCAAATTTATGCAGCAGGCACATGTTTTCAGGAAGGATTAGGAGGGAAAAAGTAGAGAGGAAATGAGAAACACCCTTGTCAAGGTCAGATGTAAAGCAGAAGGGCTTTGCTTGTTTCATATCAGAGCATGGGGGAGAATGGCAGGCCCTAGAAAATGATATCACTTTCTAATCGTGCTCATGGCCCCCCAAACCACAGCCCACAATCAGGGAGGGAAAGTAACTGTCAGACAAATCCACCTCATTAAAAAGTCAGCATGTGACAGCCAGACACCCACAGATGGTAGGTTATTAGAGGATTTTTGTTTGCTTTACGGTTGGTGTTTTTTTTTTTATTTCTTTTAAAAGTTGGCAGCTGTGGGCATCTTTCAGCAGGTGACAGGAAATGTAGCGTGTTTGTTCAATAAAACACATGATTTTCACTTGGCTCATGTGCTGTCGCTCCAAAGAGTCCACTTAATCATGCATGTACCAGCACCAAAATGGAGTATGATGGGCATTGCCTTCTGTCTTCAGTGTTCCCACTAGTGCCACCATTGGCATTTTAACAATTAATCCTGGAGATGCCCCAAAAGCACAACCCCATGTCCACTTTTCTTAATTATATCAACCAAATGCTGAGAGTACCTAGGAGGAAGTGGAGAGCTGCATCAACTCCAAAAAGCTGGTTGCTGTAGAGGGAGGTAGGCAAAAAACACATCCCACAAACATACAACACATCTTCAAGGGTGCAGAGATAAAGGAACATTCAGTAGTTAGTGGAGACCTCTGAAAGCTGGGGGAGAAGAGGACAAGGAGTTCTCTCTTGTCACAGAAAATATAGGAGAAGAAAACAGAAAGCTGAAAAAACATCCTACTGATCACGAGTTGTTCAGGGATTAACTTCTATGCAGAACTGCCAGAGCAGACCTGGGTCTGATGGTGCTAGTGGACTTTTGGGTAATGGAGATCTTTAGGAAGACAGACATGAGCTGCTTACAGCTGTATCTGCATTTCTCACTGTCCAGCTCATACCTCTGTACAATGGGCATGGGAAGTGGCAAACAGTACCTGTTGGCTGGGGTTGGTGTGTTGCTTCAACCATCGCTCTAAGGAATTAATGATTCCTGGGTCTTTCACAGGCTTTTCTGAATGGAGTGAACTTCATGGTCTGTGAGCTGAAAGGGATTTTGTTGTGGGAATTTATATTAGTGCACAATTAGGCTAACTGGTGCTAGCAAAAGAAAAATTAAATAATTAGGAAAGGTTTGCTTTGTGATTGGTGTTTTTCACAGTGAGTAGTGGATCCTGTTCTCATTAGAGAGTATGTGGAGAAGAGCTGGGAAATGTATGAATTTTATGCTCTGAAAAGCTATATTCATGTGCATGGTAAGGTGGGAGAAAACTTTAGAAGCATTAAAAATTTAATAACTCATGTCTCAGTGTAGTGGTAAATTAAAAAAAAAAAAAAGTGGGGAGTTTTATCTACCTAATAAATGACTGTAAACCCATTTGATGGGCATCTCAAGTAGGAAGGACACAGTGGATGAAGGCCTTTTTACTTAAATTAGAAGTTTGTAAACGTTGTTTGCCTCATTTATCCTTGGTTACATACACTATTGCCTTTTTTGTAGTTTGGCCAGCCCCAGCAGGTTTCAGGCCCTGCACAAATCTAAAACTGTCTTAAATCACAAAGCTTATAGTAATAATAATAACAACAACAATATTAATAATTGTAATAATAGTAGTAGTAATAACGTCCTGAGTGCAGTTACTTGCTTTCTGAACCACCAGACTGAAGGTGTGTTGTGTTTTCTAGCTTGAGCTTGTGAGGTGCAAGGCACACAAATACACAGACATTGTTTTCATGGCCGAAGGGGGAAGATGGAAGATCCTTTGTTATTGCTTTAGTCCACTTGCTCAGGCTATGAAGAAATATACTAAGCCTCCATAATAAACCTAGCCGAAGACTGGGTTTTGTGCCTGCGTATGCTTCTGCAGATATAAATAGCATCCTGGAGTAGTTTATCACTGATGCCTTTGTTTATGCTTGGTATTGTATACTTGACTAGCAGTTTGTTTACTTTTATGGGAGTATACATTTATAGTTGCTAGGGCAAAGAAAAGTGATTCAAACATCATCAGCATAAAAATTTATTCCTTCTTTGGTTTCCCAAGGTTTTACTTTTCTTTTTCCCTCCTAAACGATGAACTGAGAAATCTATTTAAAATATTGCATGTCCTAAAGACACAGTAGAAATTCATATGCCAGCCTAACAGCTGCTTGTGCCAAGTAATGTCAAATATGTCCACCTAGTCTCATTTTGAGACCCTTTCTTTTCTTTACTTTTTTTTTGAGGTGAGAAAACAATTTTTCTGATATTTCAACAATGGCATTTTTCAAAAGCAGAAATTTAAGACACTTTTTTTTGGCAATACTTTCATAAAATTTCCTAATTATTTTTTAAATGCTAACTAAAAAACCCCCAGTTTTCAGGAACAAAATGTGTTTGTCCTTAAATAGTGCTAAACCCTCTTCAGTAAAATACAGTGTATATAAAGGACATATGGTAAAGTTTAAGAAATAAAACATAACAAATAGAAAAACTGAGAAAGGATGTGTTGTAAATATTGATATCAGAAGTAGCTGAAATGTTTTCTTTGGAGTGGGCTCTGCTTTTTTGCTGGAGTGCCATGTACTAGCCCTGGTTTTATAAAGGGTCTTGCATAATTGCTATAGGATCTTTACATGCAATTTGTGAGAATGACAACCCAGATTACTGCTTAGCATCCAAACATGACAACTAATGACATTCATTCTAACAGCTGTTCAGCGGACCACGTCACCTGACCTGCCCACAAGCCGATGGAACAAGGCAATGGCTCCACTATATAGATCCCATTTCCAGCTTGTTCAACCTAACGCCATGCTAAAACCTCCATGCCCAACAGTGCACTGGTAAGTGTTGTTTGGAAGAACTAGAGAAGCCAAGTCAAGTTGAAAAGAGCAGTGTTGTCCAATCCCTTTCTTGTTTGTATTATGAAGGACTTAGCTGATTTCACCACTGGCTACCGTTACCACAGTTTAGTCGATTCCATTGTCAGAAATTATGATTTGCTTCAAAATTTCTATTGACATCACCTGGTGCAGTTCTGCTGCAACATGAAGTTAAAGAGAGTGAGTACTTAGCATTTTCTAGGGCACATTTTACTGACCAGGGTATATGGCATAGGAAAAACCCCACAGCCTAAACAAAGTAAAATCTGTTGGGCTGCAACTTGTCTTTATACTTATGCTTAGACAGGAGAAAATTCTGAAAACTAAGTTGACACTGTTTTGTGATTTGATCTTTAACAGCTTGCCCTCCATATAGAAAAGCTTTCGAATTTGACTGGAAAATTTAACCCTTTTTAAAAAACTTTAAAAATGTATTAGAAAACTTGCCTTCATCAGTCTTTTACACAGCAAATTTTAAAAATAATGGAAAAGGATTGTTACTAAATTCTAATATTTAGACCAGAAGTTAATGCAAATAGCACAGCTTCATTAAAATTAACAGAGATGTCTGGATTTACACCATGTAAGAATATGACATGAAAAGATTTGGAAGTGTCTAAATTATATAGAATTCCATTAGTTCCATCACTGTCAAATGCTAATAGGTTTGACCCAAATGCTGGGTTGCTTATTTCCCATTATGGTCATGTATCTACAAGCCACTCTGCATAGAGCTTCTTGTTTAGTTTTGCTTCCAAAGGAAATAAGACTTAGGCAATTGCATTTTCTGTCTATTTTGGAAAGATGAAAGGGGCAAGGCAGATAAATAGTGTCTGAACTTGGAGGCTGATCTCAGTCAGACTTATGAGAAGAGGTAGAGGCATGCAGCCTTAGAGAAACTGGCAGCTGACCAAAGGGATGCCCAAGAACCATGCAGGATGCAAAGGGCTCCAATTGAACTGAAGCCCAGGCTGTCCTCAGTGCTACAAGGGATGTCATATGGGGTGCCAGTGGCAAGGAGACTTCAGAGGAATGTAAAAATGGGGAAATAAGGATTTTTTGTTTTATGCTGCCAGTGGAACACTTTGCACCTTTTTATTTTTCTGAGTTTTTTTGGGGGGGTTTGGTCTTTTTTTTTTTTTTTGGGGGGGGGGGGTTGGTTGGTTGGATGGTTGGGTTTTGGGGGTTTTTTTGAGAAGATTTAAGCTTTTCTGGTAAGTAGTGAATAGGGTTTACTCCTGTCCCACATGAATGCCATACCCTCATAGTTTCTTTTGAAAACCAAGGCAGGACCAATCTAAACAATAATGATTCAAATATGTTTAATCTTCTATTGTTTAACCTACAAGCCATGGCTTTTTTAGTTCGGACCACCATAAAACAAATGGAAAAAAAAATGGAAGAAGAGGAAACCTTTGACTGTCTTCCAGATCAAGATGAAATCCATGCCTGGATGGCTTCTGAGCCTTCCCAGCTTTTGTTAGTTTACACTGATCTGTTTTGAATGCTATAATTTCCTAAATGTTTTCAAGCCATTATATCATTCTCTATTTGCACTCCACTCCAGTCACTCCTAAATCAGTTTCAACCAAGCCAAGTATGTATGTCCAAAGAAAACACGATTTTAAGACAGAATATGGCAGTGATCCTACTTAGATAAATACTTCAGTTTTCACACACAAGTAGTCCCACTGAGTTTGAGGCTTTTGCAAAATTGCCGTGAGTAACTCTTTGCACAATTAGGGCTAAGAAATGAGGGGACTCTGGACTCCTAGCTCTGTATGTGGCTTTCAGCAAGTCACTTCACCTCTGTTGTCTTCAATTTCCAAACACTAAAATATTAGCTACTTATCATGCATAATATTAGCAACATCAAAATTGTTAGCATTACTCTGATGCTTAAAAAAGGAGCATTCAACACTGCACTGGGGAAAGGTTACAAGTGCACAGGCATGTTGTGACTGAGAAAACACAAGAAGCCTGAAGTGAGTGACTAAAACCAGGAGAACAGTAAAACTGACTGGAAGATGTTGAAAAGAAAAGAGCAAGTAATGTTATATGTGTTAAAATGAAGGGAGAAAAAAGCAGCAAGTAAGTGGGAAGCACAGGAGGAAGTTTGTTCATCTTGCAAGGCAGATTTATGAACACCTAAATCGGAGTGACTTCAGGTGCAAATATAATGGTTTATTTACTTTCATATGTAAATTTTTCTAATATGTTATATTTCATTAGCTGTGTAAGATGGTGTAATAAACATATTTTTATATGTTTTTTATATATATATGGTGTAATAAAAAACAAAAAAAACCCACCTATTTGCACAATGACTAACAGCTGAAGTACTGTTTTTCTCAGATATTTATCTATTAGTTTAGAAAAAAAAATAGAGATTTTGGAGAGTTGCAATACGATTTATCAATGTATTTGAAAACTAACCAAGTCCGGTCATACTCATATTTTGAAGAGTGATGCACAAAGCAGAAAATGGTAATGTATTTACATAAAATACTAGTCCCAGGTTTTTAATGTCTCTGTCATTATGTATCTGCAATGAAGTTCCAACTGCAGCTTTAGGATTCTTTTTTTTTTCTCTTCTAAAGAATCAAGGCAAGAGTCCTCAGATAATGCTGTCCTGCTCCCATTTTCCCTGTGATCTAAGAGTACAAGGTCATGTAGAGCCCACTGCTATAAATGGGATAAGCTATTCTGCTCTTTCATGAAAAACCATTCATTTTCCATTGCAACCTACTCCCTTTTTTCCTTTTGAAGAAAGACCACAGGTTATTTTTCTTTGGCATCATTGCTGTGATGTCTGAACATTGTGAATAATACTGGCTGGTTGGTTTAAAAGTAATCTCAAAATCAAAATGGTTAGTTCAAAAGGGAGTAGAGAATGTTTTCAGCGTCTTTTGCAAGTAAAGATAAATTTATCTGTTACAAAACTTCAACCTCACTGCTGTTCTTGGTATCATCTTACCAATCAAAAAGGCTTAGTTAGCTTCAATGTTGATTCAAAAATAGATGGGAATATTTTCATGACTTCAGATACATACTGAAAATGCAGGCTAGCTTTTAAACTAAGCTGAAGTCTTCCTTATTATCTGTGTGGAATAGAGATACTCAGCTAAATGACAGAACGCACAGAAGCTGCCCTATTTTACAAAGGAGTGGGAGGACTCCCAACACAAAGATAGGTGGCAACTCAGACGATCTACATTTTCATTTATCTTAGGGATCCTTTCTAGTTAGCTTTTGCAGAAAAAAAAGGCCCAAACATACCACTAATTAGATATGCATAGAAGTAAGAGTTGAACTGTTCATATAATGCATATTCACAGCTGAAGTTTTAGGCTGATTCCTAGATATGCTCAAGTGTCCTTCAGCAACCCGAGGTCAGTTTTGCATGAGATATCTACCAAATCACAACAGAGGAGAGATGGAGAAGAAAGAGGAAAACCAAGACCTTCCTTACTTACATGCTTTTAGGACCACCCAGACCAAGTTATCATGTCAGCTGGGGTTACCTCAGCATTAATACTTGTGGCTACTCATCAGTAAAACACATGCTTGGGTTTCACTTACGTATTTTACAATTTGAAGATTTCACAGGCAGGAGACAACTGAAGTGCCAGATCCTTTTAGCAGTAAAGCAGAGGGCACTACAGCTAACCTTCTCTTTCATTTAAATGTGGACAGTGAGTCCACATTGGTGTAACATGCACCAAGAAACATGAAACACAGGTAAACACTAAGAACTGTTTACACTGGAGTGAATGTTGCTGTAACCATCCTTATACACACACCCCCTTTCACCCAGCCCTCTGTTCAATTCTCATGAATGAATTAAAACATTTATGACTTTCCACATTTATTGGGTCAAAGCCAATCTGCTGTGCATGAGACTGTAAGTGGATAAGGAGCTATTTACATGGCTAATCCCTAGAAATGGATTGGTCTTCTGTGATGAGGACTCACAGTTTCAGTGAAATAAAGTGTGAAGTAGGAAACAGGCCAGTACCAAGGCAAGTATTGCAGTCTGTCCTGTGTCTGAAATCCAGACTGCGACAAGGGTTTGATTTCCCCAGCACAGGAGTAAGGTCGGCAGAGCTACTTTGGTAGCTAGTAGCAGTGCTTACCTGCAGGCAATCACATGGGAAGTATTCGGTGCTGGTCTTTCAGACCCATTAAAAGAGAAAGTTCCCATTAAGAAGTGGTTGAATTTTTTTTTCTGTGGAGCAGAAGTAGCCATGTGAGTATGGATCAAAGATTTCCAGTGCTTGCACATTAAGGAAATAATTTTCTGAGCTCTAGGGGACATTTTTTTTTTCCTTAAGATGCCTGTTTCATGGAAGATTACACATCCTTACACTCTCCAGCTCTGAAAAACGTGTAGCATTACAGGAGCTTCCACAACCTATGTTTTTTTAGGAAAAACTTAAAACAGAGAGAAAAAGAAATAAGTCATCCTTGCTAAATAAGTAACACTTTGAAAAAGATGCTTGTGTGTGTGTGAGGAAAGGGGAGTCCAGAGATCAGACTAGAATTTATTAGGAAGACACATTGAAAAATCTTCACTTTATAGTGAAATTGCTTCCATATATTTTCCTGTGTGTCATCTTGTCCATATTATGGTTTAAAGGTATCTTAGTGAGGTACTGAGGTACTTTGGATTTCCTCTGAGGTTAAATTCCAATTTGCAGATGACTTTAAAAATCCTTTGCAAAAGGCTTGAATAATGACTGTATTCTACCTAAACATTACCTGTTTTCTGGGTTTGAGCTAAATGTAAACCTTCTCTGTGTTGACTGTATGTGCAGAGCTATGTTTTAGACTACATACAAAAAATGGAGCACACTTTAAAAGCTGGGCTTTGTGATCAAGTGCCTATACAGCAAATTAACAATGTAGGTTTAGGATTAATGAAAATTAAATCGTCCAGCAACTGATTTTCCTGCTGTGGAGAGAAAAAAATAAAAATAATAAAAAAAAATGCCAGGTGTACTAATTTTATAATAGACATCTTTTGTAAAAAACAGATGATGGTAAAGCTTTCAGAGATGATCCTTAAGAACTCCTCAAGTTTTTTCTGTATATGTGTGCATAAATGTACTTTTTAACATTGGAAAGAAAGAAAAGCATACATCTTTTCAGTTAACAGGGAAGAAAAAAGCTTTAAAAAAGGCCAGGATCTGACATGACATTAGAGAGGTAACTGAAAATGGTGTTTTCCCCTCTTCAAACAAGTGTTGCAAAACAGCTGCCCAAAGTTCCAGATGTTCCAGTCCTTCCCTCACCAGCTTCAATGAAACATGACATGTAAACAATACAGTAAACTCTACAGAAATAAACTAGATGGGGAGTGTCCAAGTGTGTGGCTGAAGAGCTTTGTCAGGGCATGAGAGGGATGGATGGGAACACCCTTGCCAAAGTTTCCATTCCTCTCCCCTGCTCTCCCTCTCTGTCTGCCAATTTGTATTTCATAACATGATGAGTTACAGAAGGTTGTGAACTAGCACAGCATGGCCTTACCTCATACCCCTGTGAGAAGGCTGAATGCAAAGGCTGTGCGCCTAATTCCCCAAGTACAGCATGGGTCATAACCTGTTATTGTTGTTTGGTTGTAGTGG
Organism: Falco punctatus; assembly: GCF_963210335.1. Taxonomy (NCBI): domain Eukaryota; kingdom Metazoa; phylum Chordata; class Aves; order Falconiformes; family Falconidae; genus Falco; species Falco punctatus. The sequence goes on from NC_137586.1 coordinate 73,216,587, forward strand.
TGCCAGAACAGACATTTTTCTTGTCTGGATTCCAGTAATATATCTCACAGCTTGCTTTTTTTCATTACTTGGCAAGTCTGTCTTCTCAGCTTACATTTTCCCCAGTACTGCTGGTCGTTCCATTGGCTACCAGACTGTTGAAATCTGTTGCAGTCATTCCCCTTATGATGATGTGGGAGAATATAACCCTGTGACTAGGGAATTACTGTATGTGGATAGTAGAGGGAAAGAATTACACATGGTTTGTGCAAAGCTGACCATTGGCTCACATACTGTTGCTAATTCTCCAGAAAATTCCCCTTGCTGTCCCTGCTCAATCCTGGGGAAAAAGAAAAGAAAAAAAAAAAAAAAAAACCAACCAAAAACCACTAGAAAAAAAAGACAGAATTTTCCAGGATTCTTTCCTGGTGAAGTAATCAGGACTCTAAATGCAAAAGTGGGAGGGCTGGGAGAGCAACTCCATGTGCAGACTGATCAGATGTGAGGGCTTGTCCCTGCTTTGTTGCTGTGGCAGACTTAGACCCATTCAGGTCCTTCTCACAGTCTGGATTTGTTTCTGTAGAGACACTGAAAAAGACTATATGGTAGTATATTTCTCCAGCTGATTACACATCTATTAACCCACCTTGTGTGATAGTCAATGCACATTGCTAGGAATAGATGTGGCGAAAGGATGTGAAACCATGCAAGAAAACAGATGTCTTATGTACAAATAGTTACTTCTTAATATTTTGTTATTCCCCTGTTTTTGTGCTTGCATTAAGACCACTAGGTGTTTGCATATGATGCCCAACAATGTTAGTCTGGAAGAAAATGAGGAAAGGACTGAGTTGCTTTTAAAAAAGCTGTTCTTTAATGATGTCATTTTCTCTCTTAGAGGAGTGGAATTCAATTGCAGAGTGTAGGAAAGGTTTGCAGAGTCTGAGTTTGGTCAAGCCTTACAAGATACATAGAACTCAGTCTTCTCTGCAGACATAAACTGCAGCCCAGTTGTAGGTATGGCTTGAAACGCTAGAGAGTATCTGTTTCATGTCTCTTCAATGAGACAAAAGTGAAGTAATGTCTTGAAATACAGCTTGATTTCATTTTGAAACACGTCTTTTACTTTTTGGGCTACCGCATGAGTTTCCGTAGTTGATCAGAGACCTTACCATTTATAATTTGTTTCTTTACATCTCATCTGCTGGATTCAAGAGAGTGAAAGAGACACTCAGCTTCATGGACTTAAGACTCCCCACAAATAATTTAAAATGTTTTACCTGCAGACAAAGCATTGAACAATGAGACAGCTATGCTGCAGGGATTCAGTGCTGAGACTATTTTTTAAAATATTTGTGACTCTTTCAGCCAGCTCCTTCACATCCTGGAGTCTTAAGTGATGACATGTGAGGCACGAAGTTCGGTAGAGCCTGGATGCAATGCTGGCCATATCAGGTCTCGGGGATAAGAGAAGAGCAGGTCTAAATGAAAGTAGCTGTTCTTAACAGCCTGGGGGAGCTCCAAGGGAGACAGGAGCAGCGGGTTTGTCAATGCAAAGAGGAGTATTGTGCCACTGGCCTTCCTGAAGGAGTCAGGTGAAAGAAAGAAGAAAAAAAGGTTGCAGGGAGAACACCACCATCATTTATCCCCCCTCAGAGGAGCATCATGTCTGTGGACAATGTGTTTGTGCAGAAGCCTATCCGTACAGTTGAGTCTAGGAGATGAGTGCAAACGCAACTCAAATTCTCAAAGAAAAACAAAAATTCAGCTTATATAGTTACACTATTACAAACCAAATGGCTAATGGAACAGCCTAGGACTGCTTCCATGCATATTTTCTTTTTTTTTAATTTGAAGATAGAGATCTCAGTTGAGAAAACAAAATTTAAGAGATTTTACTAGAGCCTGAAAATAACATTATTTATGGATAAGAATGATTTACATTGATGTGAGAGACACAGCGTTGAAGATTCTGGCCTAGATACTAATTTCTGGGAAAGCTGGAAAAATAAAGAGGCCAACCAGTATCATGTCCAACTCTTTTTATAAATTATTTTTGAGACATTTAAGGCAAGATCTGAAAGGCACTGTACAGACACAAAGCTCCTCTCCAGGAAAGTTAGAAATCTAGACAAACAGGACGTACAATCAGCTGTAGATGCCCACTGGAGAAGCAATTTACTTAAGAATAAAATAGATAAGAAGTAAAGCTCAGGGGAGAATACTGGGTGTCCTAACGGCCTTACATGAAAGATAACACTGGCTACATTGCTCCAAGATCAAACCCCATATTTTCATCTTTTTTTTTTTTTTTTTTCCACATTGTTGGAAGAGTTTAGAAAAGGATGTTGATCATTTGGAAACAGTTTGGAGGATGCCAATGAGAACAATCTGGAAAATGCAGCTGATGACAGTAAGCTACACAAACAGGAGTTATTTAGTCTACAAGATGGGTGGTAAAGGGGGAATACAGCAATATTCTAATATGTGAAAGCTTGCTGCAAAGAGGAGGTGGATTATTTGCAGTCCCTTCTACTACAGATGCTGAGAAGAAGTAAGAGGAATGAAGACTCAGGTTCAGCGTGAGAAAGGACACTCTAGTGGTAAGGATGAAGTGTGGATCTAGGGACTGACTGGACCGGGAGTTACACTGTCTTTACCCACTGGTAATATTTAAAAATTCCTTAGGCTGTCAGGAATGATGTGAGTCATTGTTCTTTCCCGAGGCAGCTGTATATATTAGATGACTCCTTAAGGTCCCTTCCATCTCATCATCTATATACTGAAAACTTTAGTAAGAACAGTTTTGTCCATTGCATTTTAAACCCCTTTGAGATTCCTAGATAGAATATGCTCTAGAGTAACAGCTTGGTAGTGATTATTACTGTGTATCTGTGCATGTGTAATATTATGTATACCTATGACTAGGATATGGGTAGGTGAGCTCTTCTGGTGATGGTTTGACAACCAAGCAGCTGATCTCATCATATTCCCCTGTCGCATATCTGTGGAAGTCACTTGGTGTCATACCTCACAGTATTTAGAGGGGAATAAGGAAGGTGGGAGTGCAGCGTTATTCTTAGGCACACAGGTCAGGGTTACCTCATGTCAGCTAATGCAGACATCTGACATACATCCCTATTTCATGATGCAGTGAGTTGAATGTCAGCAGGGCACAGCCAGCAGACCTGGGACTGTCTTGCAGCACCTTAGAAATTCTTTGCAGTCTATGAAACTCTGGTGCTTGATACCAATGTATTTTCCCCATTGGGTAATTCTTTCCTTCATGTGTATGATGTCAGCCAGTGTTTTCTCCTGTCTTCCTCTCGCCACTGCTACATTTTTCTCCCCTGCAAAGGCATTGTGTAACTTCTGCTTCATTTCTGCTTCTGTGTTTGGCTCCAAGTGGCAACAAAAGCCAGCCAGGAGTTCAGGCCTGCTGTTTCAGTTGGCTGTATTGGTGCCCATTCATAACAACTGGTCTGCCTCTATTATGGCCTTTGGTTCCTGACCACCCCATTTGATGCAGTCAGGCTCCTGACGCTCCAGGAGGGAGGAGCAGAGGAACAAGATTGTCCTTCTAGTCAGTACTCCTTATTTCCTCATTTCTGTGGCTGTGTGACAACTTTTTTGTTTAACTCCTCAAGTTCCATAGAACTGAAGAGGTGGTTTCATCTCAGTTTCCACATCTTCTTTCACCAAGGGGTCAGGGGCCTGGGAGAAATCAAAGGCTAATAGCAGGGACATTTTCAGTGTCACATACACTAGGGACAGCTGGTGAAGTAAGAGGCAAACAGGGGAAGGCAATGTTTAGTGAGAGCTTCTATCTCATTACTTAAAAATAAATATGTTACATTTCTCCACTATAGAACATATTAAACCAGATTCTTTATTCCTTGTAGACAGATATTCTGCCTTGCTTCATTCATTTCAGAGGAGTTACACTGATTTATCCTCATAAGAGATTTACCCCACAAATTATAAGAACGATCAAGTAACACTATCTCATTGTACTCCTTGCATTCATAGAGCATGAGATTGCAGCCAGATGTCCAGACACAGAAGACTTCATGATGAAAAAGGTATTTCAATGTGTAGATGAACAGAAAATGTAGATGAACTTCACAGAAAGTATTATACTAAATAAGGGGAATGTTGCTGCAGGTGTCCAGAACAAAGAAGAAACGAAAGTTTGCACCCCACGTTGTGTGGACTAAAGCTTGTGAAATATTATACCATTAGTGAGAGATTTGCCCACTTTCATTCATTAATTTCCCTTTAAGGCGCTTCATTTCCCCTCCCAATCATCTGTCAGTTATTTTTGTGCCACAACACCCCTTGAAGTGTGGAAGTGCTTCAGCTCCAGGTCTGGCTCTTGCCCTCTCTTCTCTGTCTGTGACCTTAGGACTTCAACACTATTTTCTTTCCTGAGTCAGGAAGAAGGGGGCAGCTGGCTAGGACCTTGCACTCATCACTGTTTTTCCACCTACAGTATGTTTGCTTTTCTTTTCCAGCTGCAGTTTTATCTTGCCCCCTTCAGTCACTCATTCTTTGGCATGTATATTGTGGGCTCAGTTCTCCACTTGCTTAGCATGTGCACAACATTGTTGGCTTCAGAGGAGCTTATGGTTTTAACAGAGAAGACAGCTTGATTCAGGTCTTGTGCTTGCGGACACATGTTCTACCAACCTCAGTGGGAGTGAGTTGCCACAGGTCATGAAAATCCTGCAGAAATGTAAGAAATTTGCTGATGTCATGTTAAAATGATTAAAAGAGAAATAGAAGCACCCCCCCAAAAAAACAAACAAACAAAACAAAACAAAACAAAACAAAACAAAAACAAAAACAAAAAAAACAAAAACCACCAACCCAGACTGGACAAATCCATCAGCATGACTGCTGGAAGGTAGAAGCGAGAGGGGAACAGCTGCAATCTCCTTCCTTTGCATCGCAAGCAGGCTGTGACAGTATAATTTTTCTATTACTTTTCTTATTATATATTTTTTCCTCATCTTCCTGAAGCTGGATTTAGATTTCTGGCTGGCAAGACAACAATTGGGCCAGATGAAATCTAGGTGTGACACAGGGATAATGCCAAGGCTTTCTAAAATGAGAAAGATGATCCTGCTGTGTGTTGGATTTAATTTCTTCATTTGGTACTCTAGATAAGAGATAGGTAGTTTAGGTGAATAGGAGACCATCATTCGTCAGTTTTGATCTGCAGAGACATAGCTGTAGTTCTGCTAATTTAGAATAATTTTTTCGCAAAATGGAACATAGAAAGGTAGCTTAAGATGTCTGGGAAGCAGTTTCAGATAGGTCTCCATCATGGACTGTTGTTTTCAGACACAGGCATTTAAATTCCCATAAAACTCCATCCTGCAAGCTATTACGCACTCTGACCCTAGTCCAGTGAAGCACTTAAACACATGCTTAACTCAGATATGTTGATCTTTGTTTCCTCGCATGCTTAATATGAAGCACATGCTTAATAACTTTGCAGGAGTAGGCTCAGGACGCTTTGCAGCTTGAACAATGGTACCTGTCACTCATGCAGGTAATCGTAAGGCTTTGAAAGCCTTCATAATTTAGCAACTAGTTATTTACTATAACTGCTATTGTTTCTCTTGAAAACAAGGAACTCTGTTTTTGAACAGAGCCCTCTTTGTAAGGTCACTTATTTTGGCTCCAGCTTGTCAAAGTATTCACTGTTAGCCTCTGTCTAAAAAACATAACATTAGTCAGTGGCACAGCAGGACCATGAAACAGACCTCTGCATGGACAGCAGACCGTCATTTTTACTGTGTGTTGTGTAGGTTGACCAGTCTTTAATTTACTTTTTTGGAGTTGTCCTGGAACTTCTTTATTTTTGTCTTACAATTCGGTATCCAGATGATATTCCCAGATATGTAAAAGTTATTAATGTAAAGTTAGCAAGGATCTGCAGGGGACCCTCACTGAGTCTAACTGAGCTGTGTTCCCAAACATGACACTTTCCATTCTGTGCCCACAAGAATGCACACACACATAATTAGGCATCTCATTACATGAGAAGCTTTTTACTTAATAACTGGAAAGGGGATGTGTGCATCTAGCTGGGATCAAAACATCTGGGAGAAGATTAGAGAGGTGAAGGCTCAGTTAGGACTTAACCTGGCCACTGCCATAAAAGGTAACAAAAAATGTTTTTATGGGTACATTAGAAATAAAAGGATGGCCAAGGATAATCTGCATTCTTTAAAGGATGCAGCAGGAAACATTGCCACAAAGGACAAGGAAAAGGCTGAGGTACCTGATGCTTTCTTTGCCTCGATGTTTAATAGTTCAGACAAGCTTCCCCCTGGACACTCAGCCCCCCGAGCTGGAAGACAGGGATGAGGAGGAGCAGCATGAAGTCCCCACAGCCCGGGAGGAAACAGTTAGTGACCTGCTGCTCCACTGAGACATGCACAAGTCTGTGTGGCCGGGTGGGATCCACCAGAGAGTACTGAGGGAGCTGGTGGAGGAGCTCACCAAGCCTCTCTCCATCGTTTATCAGCAGCCCTGGCTAACCGGGGAGGTCCCAGCAGGCTGGAGGTCAGCCAGTGTGGTGCCCATCCACAAGAAGGGCAGGAAGGAGGATCTGGGGAACCACAGGCCTGTCAGCCTGACCTCGGTGCTGGGGAAGGTTATGGAGCAGATCATCATCATCCTGAGTGCCATCACACGGAATGTGCAGAGTAATCGAGGGATCAGGCCCAACCAGAATGGGGTTATGAAAAGCAGGTCCTGCTTGACAAATCTGATCTCCTTCTATAAGAAGACGACCCACCTGTTGGATGAGGGAAAGGCTGTGGATGTTGTCTACGTGGACTTTAGTAAAGCCTTTGACACTGTCACCCACAGCATTCTCCTGGAGACACTGGCTGCTCAGGGCTTGGACAGGTGTGCTCTGCTTTGGGTAAACAGCTGGCTGGGTGGCTGAACTCAAAGAGTGGTGATGAATGGAGTTCCATCCCCCTGGTGGCTGGTCACAAATGATGTTCCCCAGGGCTCAGAACTGGCCCCAGTGCTGTTTAATATCTTTATCGATGACCTGGATGAGGGGATCGAGTGCACCCTCAGTCAGTTTGCAGATGACACCAAGCTGGGGGGAGTGCTGACCCGCCTGAGGGCAGGAGGCTCTGCAGAGGGACCTGGGCAGGCTGGAGCGATGGGCCCAGGCCAGTGGTGTGAGGTTCAGCAGGGCTCAGTGCCGGGTCCTGCCCTTGGGTCACACCAGCCCCACGCAGCGCTACAGGCTGGGGCAGAGCGGCTGGAAAGGGCCTGGTGGGAAAGGGCCTGGGGGTGCTGGGTGACGGCCGGCTGGGCAGGAGCCAGCAGTGTGCCCAGGGGGCCCAGGCGGCCAGCAGCACCCTGGCTGGTGTCCCCAGCAGGGTGGCCAGCAGGACCAGGGCAGTGACCGTCCCCCTGCACTGGGCACTGCTGAGGCCGCCCCTCGAACCCTGTGTTCAGCTCTGGGCCCCTCTCTGCAAGAGGGACGTAGAGGGGCTGCAGCATGTTCAGAGAAGGGCAGCGGGGCTGGGGAAGGGGCTGGGGCACAGGTCTGATGATAGAACTGAGGATGTTTAGTCTGGAGAAAAGGAGGCTCAGGGGGGACCTTCTTGCTCTCTACAGATGCCTGACAGGAGGCTGTGGGCAGGTGGTGGTCCATCTGTTCTCCCAGGTAACAAGTGACAGGACAAGAGTAAATGGCCTCAAGTTGCACCAGAGGAGGTTGAGATTGGACATTAAGAAAAATTTCTTCACTGAAAGGGTGTTGAAGCATTGGAACAGGCTGCCCAGGGAGGTGGTGGAATCATCATCCCCAGAGTTGTTTAGGAAACATGTAGATGCGGTGCTTAAGGACATGGTTTAGTGGTGGACTTGGCAGTCCTGTATTAATGGTTGGACTTGATGATCTCAAAAGTCTTTTCCAAACTAAATGATTCTATGATTCTATAATTCTATAATTAATATTGCTAGTGAGTACAGCAAGTACAGAAAGTTTGGGTGGGAAAGGATGTTTAAGGGTCGTGTAATTCAACCCCTGGCTTGCAATGAGCTGGGACATCTTCAACTAGATCAGGCTGCTCAGAGCCTCATCCAACCTGGCCTTGAATGTTTCCAGGGATGGACCATCCACCACCTCCCTGAGCAACCTGTTCCAAGATTTCACCACTCTCATTCTAAAAAAAATCCTTATATCTAGACTAAATCTGCCCTCTTTTAGTTCAAAACAATTATTCCTTGTCCTATCACAACAGGCCCTACTAAAAAGCCTGTTCCCACCGTTCTTACAAGAGGAAAATCACTTACACAAATTGTATATGTTAATCAAAATTCTTCCTGGCAGTAATATACATTCAGTGATGACTTCCCATTTGGATGTACAAATTCAACATTACAAGGCCCTAGGTGACTTCACTAAGTTCTGCAGCACAAAAAAATATTTGGTGCTACACTGTCATCCCTTTGTTTCTGTACAAACTTCTGGTCACAGGCGGTGAACTGTGTATGAATGTAAGGTCTCCTGCAGAGGAGGCAGAAACCTCTACATTGGGAGCTTCAAACAGATGAACAAATGCTCAGCTAAAGGGGAAGTATGTGGCTGGCAGCTGGCAGGGTTATCTACTGAGTGGAGGATCCTTCCTGACAGTGCAGCTGTACATGAGCTTCAAAACCGGCTGCATGAAGGGAAATGATGTCCTGCATGGTACAGCTTTCTTCTTCAGCACAATCAAGGGTGTGCAAAGCATCCCACAAAGTACCTCTTGCTTTTTTTGGTGTTACCCTTCCCCTCCATAGCCCCCTGCGGTTACTCCCTCCCACTCCCCACTCCCCTCCATCCCTCCACCCTCCTGCCTCACTCTTTTTTTTTTTTTTTGTTGCTGAGCACAAGATTTATAAACCCTTTGAAACATGTTGTTTCCAGATGCAAGCTCCAAATGCCCCATCAATAGCTTCCTTCCCTGGTGTAAGGGCTGAGCAGAGGGAAGCACACACGCTTCCCCAATGAACTCACCCTCCATCACTCACTGAAACCCTCCAAAATCTGCTCTCTTCCCAGCAGAAACCTTACTGCATCCCCATGCTTAACACAGTGGATTACGAGCTCATTACAGCCACTTTTTTTCCACTGATTAGGTGTCCAGAACTGGCGTTTCCCGTGGGTTTTTTAATGAGCTGGTACTACTGCTGTGTCTGCACGCCCCACCTGCACCAGCAGGTAACACGAGAAAAACCTCACAGGTCCAAATGAAACACCATATTACAATATTAATAAACTGTCAACTGAGCACAAAAGGATGACCAGGTAACATTCATTTTTTCTGTAGACTAAGACAACTTCAAAGCAAAAATGACAGCAACTTGTATCAAATACCTGTTAGGAGTCTTTGAAAGCATGCCAGCCTCCTCACTAAGCCAGGCCAAGACAGATTAGGAAAAGAAAACCAAACAATAGCTGCCTCCTATAAGTTCAAAAGAGAAAACTTTTTTTTAAAGCTATATTAACCATCAGCTGTAATTACACCACACAAGTTTTAAAATGTGCTACTTCTGTGCAGAAAATGAAAACCATAAAATGTTAGTTCAATATTTCACTCCCACTACTTCTTTTCTTTGGTGATGGAGGTTCTTTAAAAATAAGAATGAAGTTAGAGCAGGGTTCAAAGGGTGGTTCAGTGAAGAAGTTTCAGCTTACTAGGATTTCAGAACAGCTTTCTGACATCCATAGGCCAGACACATCATGCTTAGCCTGTGTGTATAGCTGAGCATCCTGACATACACTGACCACCAATGATGTGGTCACTCCTAGGATCCTAGGGACCTTCCCAATGTGTAGGCTTGTCAGCACCATTGGGCTGAACCTCAAATACCCATTTACTTACAGAGTTTTCCTGCTAAAGCAATGGCAGACAGCGGGGAACAGGGACAGAAAACCCCATACTCGCCATGATACAGCTAACATGTGCCCCCGTGGGATTGCTCTCCCAGCCTCTGAAAGGGCATTTTGCAACTAGATCGGGAACTGGTGATCCCCCTTGCTCTTGCTCGGCTGCTCACTGGCTGATGCCTGAGGAGGTTAGCTATGTTGACACCAGTGCTGGGACACTGGTGGGTTTCATGCTCCAGGCTGCCATCTGGGTTTCCACTCCCAGACTGCTGCCTTTTGGTAGCTGGCACTGGAGGACAGCAGGCTGGGCATGTTCCCCATGCTTTGAAGACCCGCAGCCAGGAAGACACTCTTTTTGCAGGAAGACTTTATCCCTCTTCACCTTCCCACTGCAACTGCAGAAGCTACAGGGTGCCTCCGTGGCACCTGGGGTAAAGGCACTAACTATGCACGGTCTATTGCTCTGACCATCTCTGACTTTTCTAACTGACTTTGTGCCTGTCCCCCACACTGCTCTGAGTGTGGGAGATGCTGCACGTAGGACGTGAAGGCATCACACAGCAATCAAAATCAAATGCTGGTAAAAGAAAAACATCATTGCATGTAATCCTACAAATGCTAAGGACAAGACACCTCTGTCAATAACTACTGAGTGTGTGACATTAATTTCATAACATTACTTGACATGCTTTGTCAGTTGATCTGCCCAGATGCATGAGCTATTTCTTTCAGCTTCTTCCTCACGCTCTGCCAGCCACTAAAAGTACTTCAGCAGCATTTTCAATGCAGTAATCTCCACAGAGAGTGAAAACCCAACTGAGCACAGTCCTTGTCTCCTGTGTAATGTGAATAGTCTCAAGCTGACACCAAACAGCTTCCATAAGGGCACAGGCAAATGGTTTTGCTAGTGAGCAAGGTTATCTGCTCACATAAGTTGCTTTAGGGAAATGACAGGTAACTTGTTTCTCAAAGCCTTCAGTCAAAGCCGAAGGCTTTTTTGGAAGGTGAGCAAGCTCCAACAGTGTAACTGTGAGTGGATAAAATTCTCTCTCCTGAGTTGTGCAGCCAGTCTGACCACAGGTGTGAAGCACACGGTGGATCTCCAGACCTGGTCAGGGTGCCTATAGGTCACCTTCAGGCAGGGCTGATGGCACTCAGGATGTTCTGCTCCATAACCTTCCCCAGCACCGAGGTCAGGCTGACAGGCCTGTGGTTCCCCAGATCCTCCTTCCTGCCCTTCTTGTGGATGGGCACCACAGTGGCTAACCTCCAGCCTGCTGGGACCTCCCTGGTTAGCCAGGGCTGCTGATAAATGATGGAGAGTGGCTTGGCAATCTCCTCCACTGGCTCAGTACCATCAGATGGATCCCACCCAGCCCTATAGACTTGTACTTGTCTGAGTGGAGCAACAGGTTACTGTTTCCTCTGGGGCTGTGGGGACTTCATTCTGCTCCTACTCATCCTTCCAGCTCAGGGAGCTAAATGCCCAGAGGTAAGCTAGTCTGACTATTAAGCACTGAGACCAAGAAGGCATGAAGTACCTCAGCCTACTTTTCATCTTTCATGGCAGTGTTCCCCCTGGCATCCAATAAAGGATGCAGATTGTCCTTGGCCCTCCTTTTGTTTCTAATGTGTTTTTAAAAACATTTTTTGTTGTCTTTTACAGCAGTGGCTGAGTTAAGTTCTAGCTGGTCTTTTGCCATTCTAATCATCTCCCTGCATAGCCTAACAACATCCTTATAGTCCTTATGAATTGCCTACCCCTTCTTCCAAAGCTGACAATTTCTCTTTTTTCCCCGAGTTCTCGCCAAAGCTCTCTGTTCATCTAGACGGGTCTTCTTCCCTGCCAGGTGTCAGCTCTTCTTTTGGCACATGGAGAAGGCCTCTTCCTGCACTTTTAAGATTTCCTTCTTGAAGAATGTCCAGCTTTCCTGGACCCCTTGGCCCTTCAGGGCTGCTTCCCAAGGGATTCTGACCACCAGTCTCCTAAATAGTCCAAAGTCTGCACTCTGGAAATATCCTGTTTTATGCAAAAGTAGCAGAGTCTTAGTGTCTCCAACAGCCATTGTAGCTATAATGACAGTAAGAGGAGAGAGAAGTCACCAACAGCATGACCAGTTTTGTCTTATGAGAAGTCTCGCATTAGGGAGTGAAAGCGGATTATTATTCGTATCTGAATATAGCTGTCTAATGGTGACTGCAAGTAAAAACTAGACATATGCTTGTGACTGAAAATAACTAGCAAGATTTTGACATTATTTATACTAATGAATGGATACTAATGGATTTAGAGCCATTCTGTGAAATTTTCTCAGTGTCATTCCAATGTCAATGTGGCGTAATATCTTCTGAAAGTGTTATCCTATCTTAAGGAAATCATCATCATCTTTTCTGTCATATTTTGCTGTTCTGGTTAAAAATATTACTGAAAGAATCACTACACACTACAGTTGGCTCAGCTGCAAATACCAAGTGTGAAATTAATTTCTGAGTTTTATAAGGAAACTGGTGAAATGGATGTGATTTCCATCATTAAAGAAAACCACTATTAAAAAATATATAGCATTAGGAAAAAATGTGAGGTTCTCCTTCACTGTCTATGAGACCACAGATTGTTATTTGCATTATGGTTCTCTTAAGCTACTGGATATGTATGAAAGTTGTATTTTCTACCAGTTTGATTACCCATTTGATCATACGAGTTGATGTATTAACATACTCTTTAGTGTCGGTCTAAGACTCTTTGTCTAGGGCTTGAAGAAAGGGTGTCCTGTTCTTCCACCAAAATTTCCTTTTGTACATTTTCATTCTCATTTTTTTCCTTCTCTGGGCACCAGTAGATATCCCATTTGACATTTAATGTTATCTAGGGGTGCAGCGGAGGGGTGGGGAAGGAGTAGGTACTTTGTAAGCTAGTAAGTTTAGTGAACAATATCTTTACAAAGTGTAAACTAAAGTTTACTGAACAATATCTTTACAAAATTTCTTCATTCACTACAATATAATCATTTATTGAAGGGTTATTCATGCATCTTATGTATATTAATAGCACACTTGCATAAATAATGACATTTCCATTGGTTGTGTCATTTGTCCATCAATCTTTATGGGATTTTCTTCTTCTAATGGTCACACTTTGCATTGATCATGTTGAGCTGAAATAATAGTATATTATCAAATAATAAAACTGTAGTGCTGGAAAATTATGGCTGTAATATCTTTAAATATTATAAAGAGCACACAATGTTTTAAAGTTCCTCAGTTAATTATGAAGTACAGCACTTCTGGAAACTTTCCTGGCTCCAGCTCCTAAACATCATGGTCTACAACCAAAACTATTAATATTCACTTCTCATTTTCATAGGTTTTTGTCAGTTATCGCCTCATTAAAACCAGCCTCATAAACTTTCAGGAAGATCAGCTCTAGAAATGAAAACTCCCCAGTGTAACAAAACTCTTCCCCGAACATACTCTCCTCCCAGGTGCACTGCACTCCCTCAGTCAAAAGTAACACTCATAATGTTTACATCCCTGCTCCTCCAGCAACACCGAACTCCAGCACTTCTGGACTGTCAGCAGTGAGTTTTCCACGATGGTTGTAAACCCGTGGGTGGCATACCATTCATTGCTTTTGCTGGTGTCTTTGTTGCTGCTGGTGCTTTGTCTCTGACTGAAGATGGGCACTTGTGTCAGAGCACAAATCCTTCCAGTTCAGGGCTGTATCAGAGAGTCCTGTATACATCCAATGCTCCTGCAGTGGCAGCAGTCTTCATCCCTTGACTCTCATACTTTTTGCTGAGTTCCCATTTCTGTGACCATTAAACATCTTACAGGACACTGGGAAATGCAGATCTCACTCCTTGCCACCTTCACCCACTTGGCTGATTATTGATTCTTCTCTGTTTCTTCTGTGTAGATAAGGCAGGCAGATTTGCAAGACTTGAAAAAAAAAACTCTCTGTGCTGCTTCATCACTTATTCCATCCCACAGATGGATGCTCTCTGAAGACATTCTCAGTCCTCCAGGTCTTCCAGCTCCTTCTTCATTAAGGGAACAGTGAACCATTTCCTCAGCTGTCTTTCCCACTGTGGAGAATGGGACAATCCTTCCACCTTTCCCAAATGCACGCCCTATCTCCCCCAGCTGCCTGTCCAAGGCCAAGGGCTTAGCACTCTACAGTCTTTTCCCATCTTTGATTTAGGCTTCTGGATATGAACAGTGAGTACCCACCTTTCCTTACCCATGTCCTGATCTCATCTGTGCACTACATCAGCAGAGGCACTGAGCAATCCTCCCTACAAACTGGAGAGAGGAGGTGCTGTTTTCCCTGCTGACCTTGGGAAATAAACGGTCAAGAATCAGCGGAGGATGGCGTCCAGGAGGGAAGTACCCAGAAAAGAGCCAGAGCCTGGGGCAGCACCCAGCCTGGCAGCACTTTAAGCCAGCAGGCCAGTTCACTTAAAGATTTCTCGGTGTGTTCCTGTGCACACCTCTGCACAAATGGACAGTGTCGTACCTCCCCTTGCATTTCCCAGCCCAACACATTGCCTCTGATGGGATTCATCTCCTCATCTGTCAAGACGAAAGCAGGATGTCTACAGAGGAGATCAAGCCAGCATTGCTATCTAAACTGCAGGAGCTGAACAAAAGGAAGATACATGTGGCAGGGGTGTCTTTAACCTTCTTCATTACAACACCAGGGATTTAAAGGGAGGATCAATAACCCCAGCTCACCTCAAACTAAGCAGAGAGGAAGAGCAACCTAGCAACTTCAAAGGGTTGTATGACTATTTGCCTTCTCCCAAGCTGCATAAAGGTACGTGGTAATCCACCTGTGTTTATGGGCTCTTTTCACATAGTACACCTGGCCTCCCTTTACAATAAGCATCAAAATTACTTCTGAAAGCACATATCTCCTGTACAACCATTTATCTCAGTGTTTAGTGCAAACTCCTGAGACTTCTATACACTATAATTATGCACAAAGTTTGAGAGTGTTTCTGTCCTGATCTACTTTATCCCAGGACATCACAGCTCAGGAAAAGAAACTTGAGGCACTTCCTGCAAGCAAACAGAATTCTTGTAGACCAGTCTTTTATTTTTCACTTCTGTTTTTTGCTTTGAGTTTTATTTGGCTCAAGGGTGTGTCTAATGTATGTTCCAAGTCTTAACAGTTTAAGACCCTTTTTGTAGAGACTTCCATGACCACAGTGAGCTTGTCCCATGGGTATCTCAGGAATCTGTTTTTTTTCCCCTAAATCCTGATGTCACTAACCTACAGGCACTGAGTTCTTGCTTTCCTGATGCCTGTTAAGCCGCTTAACACTGTCTACTTTCAATGCTTTAATGTTGTGGAAGAGTTTACTGTTTAAATAACCAATACATCAAAATGCACATTTGCAAGTGGTTAAAAGCTAATTCTTTTCTGTAGCTCTTCTGAGACTGGCAGCTCCAAAGGCAATTCAAGCCCTCAGTGGACTGATTGACCCTCTGGAGATTCCTGGCTCCTCCTACTGACCGTCGAGGGAGCCAGGCAAGACTCAGGTTCTCACTTAGGCAAGCATCTACACTGAGTGAGCATCTACTTGTCCCATCTACAGTGGGATGGGGCAAATCTTTTGAGCCTGTCAGAGAGGTGACACAAAACAAGTTTGCTTGTATGGAGATTGTTTGGCCACAATAGCAGGACAATGTTTCTGAGTCCCTAGTGAAGGCAACTTGTTTAATGAGGATATTTTGCAGTTTGTCTGTTTAGGAAGTATGCCTACCCACATCTGGGTAGGGGAACACTCTTAAATACACAGCGTCATAAGTCAGATAGTTACACATCCATGAAAATGACACTTGCTGTTTTCCGTAGGCCTCCAGCTTGGAAGGACTATAATTTCAAAGATGCAATAACCTCCAGCGATGAGAGGTTTGTCATCTTTGGAGTACTTCTAAAGGCAATTTTTAGCTTAGTAGATATCATATCCCTGGGTTTCCTCTGCTGAATGAGGATGTATCTCCCTACAAAGAATGATTCTGGGTGACTTATTTTTAGCCCAGGCTCTGACTGCTCCTCTGGAAGGACTGTTTCTCCCCACAGACCAGAGAGAGACAGGCAGCTAGCTTTGCTGAATACCTCTGTTGTAATGTGAGGAAACAAATACAACCTAGAATGCCTGAGCCTCTTCAGCACACAGGATTCATCGCCTTACTGCTGCTTCCCTCCTTTGAAAATGCAATGTGGTGGTAGGTCTGTTACAGTGTATTAGCAGATGTATAATAAGCAGAATACAGAGTCATGCCAAGGAAACACTTCTACCAAAGCATGAGAGTCTCATCTTAGCCCTGGGGTCACAGCCAGGGTATTGTCAGGGTTTACAGCCTGATTTAAAGGGTGCATAGGTTTGAAGTTAACACCTGCATACAGAAATCTATCCTTCTGTAAAGTGTTTGCAGGGCAACTTTGCACAGGAACATCCTACCCATGGTTTTTAAATATCAAACTCATCACAGAAGTAGGTTTTACTCAGCTATTGTCCAACTACAACTCAGTCTTTCTCAAGAATTCAACTGTCTAATGGCATAGCACAGTCCTATACATTTTCCCTAAGGTCTCATTAACTTGAAATTATTTATTTTTTTAAAACACTCCTGGGTTTGAGTTTATTTTTAGTATTAGGTATACAGATTTACATTTATACACCTGTACCACATACGGATATATGTGCATTTATACATGTATACACATACACACACACATTTTTGTGTTTTGGACATTTCTGGGAGTGACAGAAAATAAAGCCACAGCAAGGAGTAGAGCTGATGAGTATATTGGGCTAGGCTTTCTGCTTACATGTTAAAAGGCTGTCTCTATCCCTGAACTATCCTGTGCACACTGCATTCATCTCAAAGATGAGGAGAGCTTCAGCAGAGACAACAGACCAGGTAGCACCTCTGCAAGTGCCATTTGCCACCCAGGTGTGCCAGAGCAACACTGACTGTTTTATCAGGGACAGAGGGGTAGGAAACCTAAGCAAGAGTGTCGCAAAAGTGATGAGGACATTGGTGAGACTGACCCACCTGAATGAAGCTATGGGTCTTCCTGGAAGGTGCAATAGGGGCAATCTGCATCAACTATGTGAGAAAGGAGCCCATCCCAAGTAAATTTCTGAGCCATTATTTAGAAGGTGTCTGGAAAGAAGAAGCAGAAGTTTAAGTATGTCATAGCTGGAGCAGGTTGTTAGGGAATTTATTTGTAGAGGAAAGATGGTACAAAGGTGTTAGAAACAGCTAGATGTCATCTTACAAAAAGTCTGTTTTAACACCTAGGATAAGGAAAAAACAGGGGAAAAGATCTCATTAATTATTTTATATGTGCTAGGTATTCACAGCATTTGTTGAGAGTTCTGGAGCACTTTGTAAAGCCACACTTCAAAGCCAAAATGGAACACCATGGACATGCTGGCTTTAAATACCAAATTTATTGTATGCCTCCAGTTCCATACAATGTCTGCTTTATTTATCACTAGGAAACCTCTTCCTTCCTAAATTCAAGTTCTCCAAATTTTTTCTAGGCACAAACTTCCGTTGACTTCTTTCTCTTCTGTTGGTCATACAGGCATAGAGTCAAAGGAATTGGCTATGACCTGTTGTGTCTTTCCTAGAGCTTATGCAACCCTTTATGCTTAAAAAATGGGTTGAAAACAGGAAAGAGACTTGAATAAGGAAAAATCTGGTAAAAGAGAAGCAAAAGAAAAATGAAATCACATTGGAGCTCTTATTCGGATTTGGAGGTTTTGGAATTTGATTCTGTTTAGGGGTTTTTTTGTTTGTTTCAGAACATTTTAAAGCAGAGGGAGAGCACCTTGGTATTAAAAGTGTGGAAATCTTGTCACTGCTGGAGAAAAAGGTAAAGAAATAAGTGGAAAGACAAGCACTGCAATAGAAAAGAGAAAGCTGAGTAGCATGGAGCAAGTTAACAGTGTGAGAAAAGAATGGAAAGATACAGAAGAGAAAAATCACCTATTTAGACCTTTTGTAACTGACCACAGAACTCAGGCAGGTCATTGTGGTGAAGCTCTTCTCCATCACCACCAGCTGATGCAGCCTGCTGGGACTCCTAACTTTTCTGTAGTGATGATATTTAGATGGCCATGAGCATCTAAATGCTTACAGCCTACTGAAAACTAACAGTGAGTTAACTCTACTCTTTCTCAGGGTTATGAGACAAGTAACTTGATGCATGATATGAAAGATTAGGTTTTCTTAAATTCTCTTGATGGCATGAATTCCCTTTTATGGACCAGAGTCCTTACTTTGTCAGGACAGTATAGTAACAAGCAGTCCTGTGCCAAGTTTAGTGCTTCTTGTCAAGACTTTTCTGATCTGTGTTGCTTCATCCTCCTTTTTAGACATCAAAGCTTTTCTATTAGGCTCCAACCAAAGCTGGCACAGGTGTTTTGTGCCATGTTTTGTGTTTAGATTTGTCTCCAGATATCAAACTTCCTCTTTGCTCAACAACACCAGAAATAATTATTTGCTTAAATCTGGTGGACTCTGGGTTTTTTTATGTGTAACTGAGTGGTCAAAAATCAGGCCAAAACTGTTTGCAAGCAGCCTTTTCAGTCTGCATTTTATGAAGCAAAGAATTCCAGGGAAAACAGAATATCAAGGAGCCACTTTTTTCTTTTTCTTTCTTTCTTTCTTTCTTTCTTTCTTTCTTTCTTTCTTTCTTTCTTTCTTTCTTTCTTTCTTTCTTTCTTTCTTTCTTTCTCTCTTTCCTTCTTTCTTTCTTTTCCTTCCTTTCTCTCTTTCTCTCTTTCTCTCTTTCTTTCTCTCTCTCTTTCTCTCTCTCTTTCTCTCTTTCTCTCTCTCTTTCTCTCTTTCTTTCTCTCTTTCTCTTTCTCTCTCTCTTTCTCTCTTTCTCTCTCTCTCTTTCTTTCTTTCTTTCTCTTTTTCTTTCTTTCTTTTCTTTTCTTTTCTTTTCTTTTCTTTTCTTTTCTTTTCTTTTCTTTTCTTTTCTTTTCTTTTCTTTTCTTTTCTTTTCTTTTCTTTTCTTTTCAGCCCCCCAGAATCTCATACAAGTACAATTGTGCATCACTTGGGCAAGGAGAACATCCAACATGTAAGACCCTTCTTTGTCAAGGTCATTATTTCAGAAGGATTCAATCCCAGCTCAGGTAGGATTCAGTGGCTGTTTCTCAGTACTGGTCAGGAAACTCAAGCAGTGCTTACGAGTTCTGTGAAGCGGAGGGAGACTTGCATGCCTAGGGCAGAACGGGGGAAGGAGGGGCAGCAATTCACTTCAGGGCAGTGCTTCAGGGTCCTAGGACCTTGTTGAGGACACTAATCACCCATGGGAGTTCTTGGCCAGTTTCACATATCGATCCAAATATGATGGTGATGACTGTGTCTACTGGTATGTGTCCACTTGTGTGCATGCATATTTACTTAAAAGTATTTTGTGTGTGTGTGTGTAAAGAAAACTTTCTAGATCTCTTCTTTTGAAAGCAAGATGTACACAAGAATGGAAAGGGAAACCTCAGTCACTAAAACAGAAAGCAGCACAGAACTTGCTTGAATACATGTGTCACCACTCTCTAGCCTGTTAAGTATTTCAAACTTTATGGGGTTTTGCAAGACAAGACAATGACATAAACCTTTGCCACTCTTTTCAAACAGAATTTTGCTTCTTATTAACTGAGAATAATAGGATCAAAGGTTAAAAGCAAAGCCATTGACCAGCATAAGAACTAGCGTGTGTATACTGCCCATTGAAAAACTTTTGAGGAGGCCTGCTTCTCCATAGAAATGGTTTTGACCAGGGCATTTTTCATTTTGGTAACCATGGTGCTTTGATTCATTTTTGCAATGAGTCAACAAAGTGGGCAGAAAAACAGAACTAAACTAGTAGCTGTTGTCCATCTTTCTGAATGCTTGATATTAAGTCTGTTGCCACCCTGAACACCAAGAGCTTCTTATGACAAAGCCTGACCTGTAGATATTCAGAATTGGGTACAAATACAGCAGTTAAGTAGAAATGTTTTATTTTTTTATATAATACAAACCAAAAAAGGTGGAGAGAATTTTCCTATGTGCCTGAAACCTCAAATCTGCAAACAGCATTGATTTGCGCTGAGATGGCTGCAGCAGTTCCTGCCCCAGCTGTCCATCCACATACACCACCCTGCTGCTGAGGCAGCTCAGCTGCCTGTGCAAGCAGCTGCACTACCCATGGCAGAACAAAGCTTTAGGGTGGAAACCAGTGCTCTTTTAGCTTCACATACTGGCCTATAAACCATAGCAGGGCATTGACTGCTCCATAAGCAGCTGCGTTTTCTCTGGGGTGGTTGGATGTCTTTGAGAGAGTGATGGGAGCTATTCTAGCCATCCTTGCACATTAGGCTGACCCTGAAGATGGAAGTCATTAAAGGTCTTTGAGCCACTTCACCTTTTAGAGTCTTGTTTTTTCAGAAATTGGAAGCTTCCACCACAGTAAGAACCAGTGAAATTTAAGTGTATGGGGCTCCATGTGAAATCTTTACAGGTACCTAAGTTAGGCTGAGAATCACTTGGGTGGAGATTCACAGCGGTTTTTGAAAATAGGGCTTAGGTTCCCGTTGCAGCACAAACTAGTAGACTGCAACAAGGCTTTACTATTGGTCAGGTTCTACTGTCTGTGTTGTATCTCCTTCCTCCAGAGGTCAGACCACACTGCTCCTCCTCCATCTAACTCCCTTTCCCATAATCCTCAGGGCTATTTTACCACTTAGCAAGAACTAGCTACAGCTGCACTTCACCCATGTCAATCAACCCACTGCCGCTGAGGCAAGGCCACAGCTGCATGTTATCAATGCTAATCAACCCACTGCCTTCAGTCCTCTACAGGTTCCTGAGTTCCCGCTGTGCTTTTATAGATCATGGATTCAGTTGTAATATATAAAACTCAGCTGACTAAGAATTGGCTTTAAAATAAAAAGGAAGATTCAGAAAGGGTTTTTTTCCAACCATTTACCTTCTTCTGTATGTCAGAAAGAATCTCAAACTTTACCTTTTCTTGCAGGAAAAGATGTTTTTGAGAATATTTGTATACTCTATCTACAGCATGAGACAGTGGTTGTTGTTGCTGTTATTGTTATTACGATGATGATGATCTAGTAGTAGACTTCAGCTTAACATTGATCCATGAGCAGCAAGTAGATCTGTCAAAGAAAGTGCTGCTCTCAGCAGAATAAGATAACACTTGAGTCAGTGACACAATACTATGAAAAAATACTTTGAACTGAACTGGAGAATCACTAGTAAATTAATTTTTTTCTCTGTGATTTATTTCAGTACTGTGAATCATGGAATTAAATGTACTATGTAAAAGCTCCCATCAAAATACCAGGCATCTAAGAAAAACTGATTTCAGGCTTCCCTGTTACTATTGTTATCAAAAAATTGACCTAGATTTCAAAATCATTCCCTGAAATGAATGGTGGAATTGGACCAAATATTCTTTCCTTTCTGCTGGTTTCAACATTAGTTCTTACCTTGTTATTACATGTGCTGCTTATTATTTTTTTCTTCATAAATCCATTCAGAAGCTGCAGATTATTTTACTTTCATATATGATTTTATGGAATCATCTCCAAATGGGTACCACTTATGTAAAAACTTTAGAACGAATTTGAAAATGAGCATGGCTGTTTAGCAGCTAATATTCCATGCACACTCAGAGAAACATTTCCAAGAGCTTCTCAATCATTTTGGCATTTTTAAATATTTGAACATGTAAAAAGAAAGCAATATGCACCCACCTAAGAAAAAAGGCTGGCGGAGGGAGGACGGGCAAGTGTGAGAACTAAAGGCACTAAAAATAAGATCAGAGGACTACTGGGGCATAAGTTTGAAAAGTTACTGCCCTGAACTGTCATCTCCCTTCCTCCACTGGGAGTTGCTACGTTTAGCATCCACTCAGCAAAAAAGAATGCATGTCTCAGCCAATTCAACACAAAATCTGGTGTCTTATTTTAAAAAGCTCATAGAAATGGATTTCCACTACTATGATAATTTTTTTTTTCTAAAGAGGGTCAGGGTGTGACTTGAATTTCCTTCTGCTAACATGGTGGGGTGGCGAAGGAGGCGAGAGGACTGTGAGCTGTACTGAAGAGGCAAGGGACATTGACTGAAGCAGTCACCTCTTAAAAACTCAAGCATGGTTTGCCATGGTGTGCCAGGGTTTGTCTCAAGCCATGTTGTGAAATTTTCAGCAGTCTTTTGCTAAAGGTGCAGGGTTTCAGCACTTTTCTTTTTTCTTTTCTTTTCTTTTTTCTTTTCTTTTCTTTTTTCTTTTCTTTTCTTTTCTTTTCTTTTCTTTTCTTTTCTTTTCTTTTCTTTTCTTTTCTTTTCTTTTCTTTTCTTTTCTTTTCTTTTCTTTTCTTTTCTTTTCTTTTCTTTTCTTTTCTTTTCTTTTCTTTTCTTTTCTTTTCTTTTCTTTTCTTTTCTTTTCTTTTCTTTTCTTTTCTTTTCTTTTCTTTTCCTGTCTGGCAGGATTCATTAATTGTAGGATTTGAGCCATCAGTTGGACAAGTACCTTCCCAGAACTGTACCCTGGTTGCTGAATTTAAAAAAGATCAGCAATGGTGCAGCTCCAAGAAGATCAGCGTTAGGGTTCATGGAGATGCATACAAAAGCACTTGCGAACATGGCACTGTCTTCTGGCAATGAACGTATATCAGCGGAAGTGTAGAAGGGTCACTGTTACGAAAACTGAATCTCCAGGCCTCCTTGTCACTGAATAATGTTTCATCCACCTTGGAGTCAAGGAAGCTGGGAAGGCCTAAAGGCCATTCATTACAACCCTCCAGACAGCTTCCACATCGTGCTGTGCATGTCCAGGGAGGGAATTTCCACTATCATTTGCTAACAGGAAGTGAAAAAGGTCTCTTCCCATACCAAAAAACTCCTTTTGATCTTTAAAAGGAAACACATCTGCTGTAAGCACAAAGGACTTCTCGGATGGCGTAGGTCAGCATCTCACGGGCTGCAGCCAGTCATCCCCGTTTCTCTTGGGCAGGCATTTCAGCCAGCGGCTGGGATTATGAGCACACGGGGTGGCAGGGCTCACTCTCTCTTGACGGTATTGCTTTCCTTCTTTCACACAGGATGGTGCCTGGGCGTGCTCTGGATCCTGCATCTCTTGATGCCTGCCTGCACTGTTCATGTCTAGAACAGCAGTAATCACCTTGCACAGCTGCAGGTAATGTTGAGTTTTTGGATAGTCACCAGGTTCTACTGGTCTTTTTCAACCACCACTGTGCTATGCAGGTCTGTGAAGGCTTATAACAGCATTGAAGAAGAAGATGATTAATAACAGACATCAACAATCCCTTATAAAGAAGAGAATGAGCTATAAAAAGAAGAGAACCAGCTATAACCTTTGCCCCAAAATCAAGGGGAAACTTCTAACCTTCTTCTAAGTTGGAATCTAGTCAATAAAATAAATCTTTACGAATTTTACTCCTTCCCTTCTTAATTCCCCTGTCTAGATTTGCTGAACGATAGCTTAATAATTTACTGCCTACCCACTCATTACTCTTTTTCTTTTTCCTTACACTCAGTAGTGAAGTATTTATGATCTCCAGACTCTCCTTCCCCCAACATCCTTATTAATTTTTACATAAGTTAAAGTTACTAAATCTTTCTCATCACGTCTTCCATTTGGAAAGAACAGCCAAGCCTGTAGGGCTGGTCTCTTTGCAAAACTACCTCCCCTTGAAATAGTTATTCCCTTGCATGATCTGCAAGGTTCAGTTTTGTGGAAACAAAGTCAATTTACACAGGTCATCTTTGTCAGTCATAGCCTTATGTTTGGGGTGTCACAGCAGTGTGGAGATACAGACTACGATTCACTAGGGGAAAGATGAATTCATGATGCATCAGTCCTCTCGTCATGAATGCTTTAGAGCATTTAGGCTGTCTTCTGAGCAAGGAGACACTGACTGTGAACCCTGAAGAGATGGCAGAAGTTCATTTCAGCTGAATTGAGCCCCAAATATTTTTGTTTCACTAAAGTATTTTGTTTCAGGAAAATGTATTTTGCCAGTGCTCCTACAGAAACTATGAAAAGGAAAATGGTATCAAAATTCTGGTAAAGCCAAATTTTCTTGTGTGTTGTGCAGCTGACATTTAATAATTGCTGAGCAGACTCATCACCCTTTGTTTACCAAAAATATACAGGAAACCTACTATTTTAAATCCATTCATTATCAAGAATTGTCCATCACATGACTTCACTGAATGTCACATTTTGCAAATCATATCAGACATGGTATCAACTACTGCAAAGCATCTTTATGTGCACTATTGCCTACCGAAATGAGAGGGAGCTGAGTCCATTTCCTGACTGATGGTCAAACTTCATATATATGGGAATGAGAAATAGCCAACAATGGTAACTTGTTTGCTCACTGGTGTCAGTCCTGGACACTCCAATAAGCAGAAATCACAATATTTCTGTATATGTAAAGAAAAATGAAAAATGGCTGCATGGTATCATAAGATGGATTTTGCAAATGTATTTTTGAATACAATTGTAAAGACGAAAAGGTATTCAGTGATTAAGGCAACAGCTTTGCTTTGTGAGCAAAGCTATTGTAGTCACTGGTTCCCCCCTAGCTTCCTGTGTTGCTTCAAGGAACTTGTTAACTTCTCCTTGGGTGAAAAATGTATTTCAATTTCAGTGGATCCAGGATTCTTCTGTGTCTTCTACATCAGTGTCATCCTTGATGAATAAAATAGTGATAATCCCAGTTGTCAAGCTCACAGGAAGTTTGGGAGGAAAAATACTTTAAACAATTTATATGTGCTTCTATATGCCATGTAAGTATCTATCTTAGATGATTGAACAAACTCTACTCAGTACCACAAAATAAGGAATCTTCCTGGAGCATTTGATTACCTCCAAGGAAGTCTGAACAAAAAAAACCTCAAACTATGTTGAATAGATGTATTAACCATAGTTGTCATTGAGCAAGTGCTCTTATTCTGCAGTTTATGTAAGCTTAGACTTTCTTCAGTCAAAAGTAGGATACTTTCCTTCTCATGCTTATTTGAAGGGTTACAGCATCCTCACAGATGGCTAACATGAAGCTACAGACACAGTGTAAGTTTGTACACTGTCTTACCTTGCAACAGTCACCTGTAAATCCGAGTCCAATACTCCACTTTTAGGTGAGCAAGGCTCCAAGATCTGGTTTTGAAAGTCCATGGTCTTCAAAACTCACATAGCTCAGTCAGCCTTTCATGTGTCCTCCTCCACTGTGCATTTCTGTTGCTGGACTTCTGCAGACCTGGACTGAGATGAATGCCACTGATAAACAGTTACTTGCTAGCCTCTGTGTGACACCTGCCTGCATGACTGAAAAAACCCCAGCTCTCAGGACTGTGTGACTGGGATGGAATCATGCATGTGGAAGTTTACACAGCATAGCTCACATTACTCCTGAGCTCTGTGAATGTTACCTGTATTTGGGGATGCTATGGTTCAGTTCTTTGAATGACAAAAATAAACATTGTTCAAGCCAACAGATATAATTTTGCATTTGTTGACTGCACACCCATAGCAGTCCGCTTTGTCTGCGGGACATTTCATTGTCACTGCACTTTCTTTTTCCCCATCTCTTTCACTTGCCCGCCCTGCCTCCTGTGCTCCCTCAGCCTGGTTTATTTAATTTATTGCAAAGTCACTGGGGAAGCTCAAATTACGGCTTTGAAGTAAGCAGTGACTTCAGGGTCCTTGGCATGCACACACTTCCCCTGTCTAAGCCACATCAGGCGTTGCCCACTCTCAGAGAGGCCCTTCTGCTCAGTAAGGGAACAAACTTTTGTAGCTCTTGATCTTTACAAATTAACTGTGGACCATACATCAGGCTAGGGGTTTCCATCTGTTTGGGTTTTTTTGTATTTTCTGGTGCAAGGCACACACAGCTATGTAGTTTACTTTAAAGTTTGCAAATTATCGGTGAGAAAAGTAAAAAAAAACAACAAAGCTACCAATAGCTGAATTTTATACATCTACTCAAAGTTATCTAACTAACATCCTAAGCAATGATAAGAATTATATTATACAAAACAGTGAATAAGATCCTGCTTTGGAAATTTTTCTTCTGTATTGACAGGCATATTTCTTTTCAAATTTGCAAGTATGACTTTCCAAAAACATCGTTTTCTTATTCATCTTCCATGTGAGTGTTTTATTGGACTCTGCTGTCAGAAAAACAAATCAAAGAAGTGTGACCCTTGCAAGGTATTTAGATACACACATTGTCAGTAACATTACAAGAGATCTGCACAACACGGGACAGCAATTACCATCTTAACACATTTTTGCTGTGGCAAAGTGGTAGTTTTTTTCTCTTTTGTTTCGTTTTTTTGATATTTGCATGCATAAGCAAACCTTTCATCAACGGTGGTCAAGTCTTGATAAATTTACAATAAGCCATATATACATGTATTTGTCACTTCAGGTCTTATATGTGGATACTTTTTTCAGCCATAGAAACATCTACAGGCTATATTTACGCAAATGTGAATTCTCTGAGAAAAGGTGTTGTAGGTTGGTTTGTTTGTTTCTAGGAGTCTGAGATAGATATATTTCCTTCACAACCTTTCTAACTCATTGAACTGAGCCTGACATTATTCTCTTGAAACCTGCTCTTGAACGCTCAAACCCCAAATCCAGATTTTTCAACTCTTTGTTATAGAAACCAAGATGTTTTAGATGACAAAAGTATCTCTGTTGATGCTCTTCACAAAAGCAGAAACATGATTAGTACCACTTTGTTCCAGTTAGTGCAGGCATCCTGTGCAGCAGCTGCGGGTTTGATTTATAACCAACTTCCACGCTCAGTCAGTCTGTGCTGAGAACAAATGGAAAGAGTGGATGTACATCAAGTTGCAAGAAACCTGCTCTACTTTCCAAGTATAAATCTCTAACTTAGTGTAGTTTTATTTAATAGCTTTTCTTCATTAAGCTGGTAGCGTTATACTACTAAATTGCCTACCTCTATATAGGTTTGGATATACAAATTTTACACTTTTCTCTGTTGAAAAATACGAAAAATTTGGAAAATACTTACAAATGTGTGGGCTAAGCTTTGCCACTTCTAGCCAAATCACTGATGCTTCCTTGAGTGTTTATTTCTTGTGGGGTACAAACTGCATAAGCAATGTCAGAAATAGGAACATCTGACAAGAACACTTGAGAGTGCAAATTCTGAAGGATGCTTTCCTGCTCTTCAGAGTGCTTGAACTTGATGTAAGGCCTTAGAAAACTCTGCTGAATTCAACAAACACGTCTGGCAGGAACTAGACCATTGTCCAGCTTGTATGTTGTAAATGTACTCTGACTATGGGATGCCTTACCTAAGTTGTGCTTTACAAATGCCCACCTTTCTGGTTATTTGACTCTGCCAGGAAATACTTGCCAGTCAGGGAGATTGTTGCTCAAAACCTGACATAATGTTGGAGCAAGCATTTTGTTGTCCAGTATATGATGCTCCCTTTAAGTAAATTAGTCAAATAGCAATAAGCCAGCGTGGAAAACTCCAGATAGCTTAGGTTTAGAAAAAAAGGTTGGTTGTTGTGCCCCGGATCTTCTTTTTGTTTTAAAATTGATGTGACAATGCAGGGACAAATGTAGCATTGACTTCAGGAGAACTTTTCTAACAGAAACCTGCTGAGCATCTGGCCTCCAGTACAAAAAACAAGTCGACACAAACATACCCTCATGCTCATGGTGCTCTGGTGTGCAAAGCTATTGCTTTCAGAGACAAGCAACTGATGCCTCTGGGAATCAGTTTCTGAGCCAGTAAAGGTTAATCATGCCCCGCTCCTTTAATTATTGAAATACAGCCCAGCTGTGTGCCTGCAGGACCCATTCCAAACTAGTGCAGGAAGTTATGAAATGGGCCGTGTGTCTCCTCTGTGCAGCAGTTTGAATGGCCCTGCTAATTTCAGTGCCTATGGAACCTATTGCATTTCCTCTGCTGTTTTCAGAGTCTGCATAGGCACTGGTGAATGATAGATGGGGACTAGCTAGTATGGCAAGCTACAATGTAATAAAACTAGAAATAAAGCACTTGGTTGTCAGGGTGTAATGAAGGCAAGAATAATGAAGACTGGTGCGATACCCTTAGTATGTCATCAAGATGGGTTTAATCCTGGAAAATATGATGTTACCAAAACCCAAGTCATTAATCTACTGTTAGTGTTCATCAAGCTCTCTGGCTGATGCTATGTTGAAAGGCAATAAAGACGATCATTTAATTCTGTTCAGCCTTCAAAATCTATGGATTTCTGAACTGCCTTTTGTAGCAAGTGGTTCTACTATTAAATCAATTCTAATTATTTGCAATTATCTTCTCAGATGAACAATATCTGGTTATGTGTGAACCCATGACATAAAAGTATCTCCTGATGTGTCCAACCCGATACTGCAATATCCCTCTCTCAGTGCTCTCAGGGTTGCTATTGAGGCAGACAGAAGGAAACCGTGGGCTGCTTTTCCTACAGCCGCCCAGCTTGGATCCCTGTGCCAAAAGGTTTGTAGGACAGAAGCTCTTTTTACTGAGGGAAAGCACGTGGTATTAATGAGATGTGCAGTACTGCATTTTCAATTCCAAAGCTGTCCCAGAGGGAGGTGCTTCAAGGATTAATGGAAAGCAAAACACTGGTTATCTTGTTAAAATTTCATTTACAGTACTTACCAGGGTCTACAAATATGAAAGTTATTTGTGTTTCTAGGATGTGTGATATTTCATTCTGTGGAGTGATTTTACTTGTAACATTTACCTGCTAAGGCAAAAAAAAGAAGACTAACCAAGAGAATAAAAACTCTTGACTGAATGATCAGGACTTCATTCTGAAGGATTGGGTAGGGTTGAGAAGAAGCAAGAAGCATTGTTCTTTTAGTTGAGCAGAAAACACTAGTTCATTTGGTTTTTAACTCTGCATTTCTCGAGTATACCAGAAGGGTTTCCCAGTTTAAATGGGTCAGCCAGAATAATAAAAGAAGCATACAACTGAGCTGCCTCTGATTTTCCCTGCTGTTTTCACGGGCAATCTCATATCCCCTGTAATACCAGCAAAGAGAACATCTCAAAGCAAGCCTTAACAAATCAGCAGAGGACTATTTTCCATTGAACTTTGCTGTCGGCCTCAGGGTTCAGTTTAGCAGAGGAAACTATACAAGATGCTTTTTTTTTTTTTTTTTTGTAGTTAAAGATTTTTACCAAAAACTCTTCAGCTTGAATCTTTTGGAAGTGTACTACTGCTAGATGAGGAATGTAGGATGCTCTAAATATTCACCAGTCTTCTTTAAACAATGTCCATAGGAGAAATCTGTCAAAAATCAACATTTTCATGCAGATGGAAACAGTTTTATTCTATGAGAGATGCAGAGGCCCAAGGGCATTCTCAGTAACAGGAAAATTATTTGCAGTCGGTTAGACAAGCTGTCTGACTCAGGTAATCTACAGTTCATCGGGTCATTTGGTTGAAACTGAAGTCCAAGATGAGACACTCTGTTCAGATGAAATAAATTGTAATGATATTGTGTGCGTGTGCATGGGCCTGCGTGTGTGTTTATGTGTGTGAGAATCTGGGATTATTTGCTGTATGTGTGCTAAGGTGTCTGCAAAGCTTTTGGACAGCAGCAAAGCAAACTCAAGAACAAAGCAGACATTTCATTAATCAATTTAAGGGAAAAAAAAGACAAACTATTTCAGGAAAGAAGACACAGATGTTCTACATTAAAAACGAAGTGAACTGGGAGAAATATTGCTGCTAAGATGGTTCAGTATCAAAATATCTAGCAGACTGGTGTCCAAATACCTACTTGTGAACAAAGTCACCAAACACCTTTCCTGAACGAGGACGAGAGATGTATTTAGTGTTCCCATTGGCAGTCACCAGTGGCTGTCCGAGTGTTTTCTCATTAGCAGGGCTGGGATAGAAAAGAGTTGCCTTGCCTTTGTTTGTCTCTGGAAGTAAAAAGAGAAATTTTCAATGATTGTTTGTATGGTAGGTGTAAACTGGCATTTCCCAGGTGGAAACCCAAGCCATGCTGTGTTATGCTCTGTGCCAGCACAAGGCGGTAAACAATCCCTGTCCAGAGATTTAACTTCTAAATCAAAATTAAAAGGGAAGGGAAGGAAGGATCTTTTTCCCAGTTGCTGTTCTCTGATTAACTCTCTCACAGATTAATCAGTGCCCTTGTCTACTTTGTGCAGGTGGTGAAACAAGTGTAAAATCCAGTCTAAATATTATATTAGGCTGGGTAGGAAACTGCTTTGCAAGACTGTTGTGAAGCAATCGGTAGAGCCGGCTTCTTCACCAAAAGTGAATGACACGGCATTCTTCCAGCAGTGTACCATGCCAAGCCACAGACCAGGGCTGGTGCTGTTTTTTGATGCTGCCCTGGTAGAAAATTGCACTACACTGCTGTCTGTGTGGGAAGAGGACAAGTCCTTAAGCTTCAGCAATGCTGTGCTATTTTTCTCATCTCCCTCCTCTAGCCAAGCTGTCTCCCCAAACAGCTGCCTACAAAAAGGTTCAGCAAATCTGTAGTGAATGCCTACATGTGCTTCTGATTATCTCCTCCTCCTCCTGCCCCCTCCACTGTAAACCATGGCTTGTGCGTAGCTCAAAGAGAGCAGTCGGAGGAAGGAAAGGGATGTTTTAGGGAGCTGCTGATTTTCTCCAGTTGGCCCTGACTGCAACCAATAAAAAATTCTTCTAAGTATATAAATTGTATGTAACTTTACTGGGCATTCCTTCCTGGACAGGAGACCAGCAGCATCAGGAGCAAAAAATGTGGTCATAGCAACAGTGGCATCTCTTCAATCATCTCCTCCCATCCCTTAGTCCAAGAGCCATGAGAGTTCAAGCCCCTGCCTGCAGAACACTGGCATGGGCATCATTTGGGAGCTCAGCCCTGAGCCCAATCACGTGTCATCTTCTTACTTAAAGAAAACAGGTTTTGCTTTACCACAGCATCAGAACTCACTGTGATCAAAACTATTTTACTGTCTGCAGTTTTGCTTTATTTTCTCATGTGTGCCTGTGAAGTCTCCACTTGGCAGTTTGCCAGAGACAGCCTACTCTCCACTGCATGTCTGCAGAAGTCACTGCTACCCAATAAGACCCATAAGATACCTAAGGCCCAACTAACAAAAAGCTACATTTAAAGATAGAAGCGATATGCTATTCATGCATATGTTTTATGCTAGCTCTTTAGGAAGGAAGAAATAATCTTTGAGAATTGAGGCAAGATTTGCTGAGGAAGCAAGTTTAATGGGGAATTATATTCTGTGCTTAAAACAAGCATTTTGAGAGTTGGAACAGTCCGAAGATTGGTGGTGGTGTGTTTGTATGCCCTGCATAATAAATTGCAAATCTGATAAAAAGCAGGTTAAAGATCAGAAAAGCCAAAATACCATTTCCAGGCCTCCTTTTGTGCTACATTTGGACCATAAGCTTGTGTTCAGGGAAGTGAGTAGCTGGTCATAATGTTGCAAGACCAGGGTCAAGGAAATATCCCTCACAGTCCCACCTCATCAGATGGGATTGCTTGGAGATAGCCTCCGACTGGAGCAGCCCATCTCCTTCCAGCTGGATGGAAGCTTTCCCTGTGTTGAAAAGCACTTATTTCTACTGTAACAGCATTTTATAATATATTATAGAAATCCTTGGAGTCTCAGCCAAAGTAAGATCCTCACTGTATTGTTTGCATGGGTGGGAAGAGACTACCCCGTGGTGTTTAAACCCTGCATACAAATAAGACAAAATGCATTGGTCAGAGATCAGCAAACTCTTCTCATAATATGCTGATAGAAATGGTTTTGCATGATATTTTGGGCAGGATTATAAGGAATGATATCAATAAAGATTCCTAATCCACATCATTAGTTTTCTGAAAAGTATCAACCGCCAACACCACAAGCTGACTGGAAACTTCTGATAATTTTCCTTGAGAGAAAACAGCTGTTGAATGAAATGAAATTCTTTCTGGGTTTATTTATATATATACATATAAAAAAAAACCCAATGGCTGAAGTTTTGTTGTAAAACTGAAATATCCAAATAAAAAATTGTACTGGTTTACACTGAAAATAAGGTTTGTGAGGTATTTAATTTTTCTCTTGTTTATGAAAGCAGAGGAGGAAGTCATTGCACATAATTTTTACAGAAGTAAGAATTTTTTTAAAGCTTTGGCTCTATTCAGAATTATACATGAACTAATTTTCAGAAAATACCCATGTGCAAGTAATGTATTGCTTGGTGGAGCTTATGGCCTGTCTGTAGGGAAGAGGCAGTGTGAACAGGACTGAAAAGAGAGCAGACATACCTTCCTCCTTTGCTCACCCCTGTGTTTGCAGTCCTATCACGCAGCACTCAGCCCGGCCGTGCTCTAATGTTACTGTGCGCTGCAGCAGAGCTTCCAGACAGCCTCACAAAGGGCCCAACCACAGTGTGTCCCCATCTGCTGTCAATTACTGCACGAGATGTGCCAGCCTCATGTTGTCAGGGGCCAGCACCCTCATGATGATTCTGCTCAATAATACCAACCAATCTCTAAAGCTGGTGGGCATCCAGCCTCCAAGAGGGCTCGGAGGAGTATTCCCTCTTTGAAGACACTGTAGGTCTGATGACAGATCCTTGAGAGTGGCACTGGAAAACTTGCTGGTTTCTGAACTGCAGAGGATCCCAGCATTTATGGCATCATCAAACAGTGTAACAACATTAGAGGAATGAAGATAAAAGGTGAGCTGGCCCACATAGCTGAAGTCTACCTGCAGATTTCAATGCATTTTAAAGAGCCCACGTGCACCACGTGCACGCCATCTAACATCACCTTGGCAGCAACGAATGGAAGGAAGAGGAAAAGAAGTATCTCCAGCTTCAGAAAAATTATCTCTAGTTACCTGTTTTAACTTGTAACTGAGTTACAAGTGATCAGGGATGGAAAATAATAGGGGGGGCAGGGGGTGGGTGGGTGGAAGTCTTAGAGAGTTGCCTAAACAGTTACGTTTACTTGATGGGGACTGGCAGTCATTCAAAGTTTGAGAAAATGTGTCATGGTGGCTGATTCTGTTATCAGTTGAGTGAAAACTCAGAGCATGACTGATAAGGGGCTCAACCCTTCTAATTTAAAACACAATCTGTCTTGTTTGGGACACTGACCTGCCTGTGCCTCACAGTCCTGTTTTTGTAGTTGATGAATTGCAAACAATGACTGGCTTTGCGTAAAGCAACTGGAAATTGCATGGAGCCAGATACAAGCAGATTACATCGACTTTGCTCCTTGAATTCCTGGCTCCCCACGGTGATTGCGGTAGCACTTGTCAGCAGCACAGTTCTGAGGTTCTCCCTAGATCCGTGAAGCTGAGAGAAAATTAATACTGGAGAGGTCAGGTTACAACAACAAACAAACATTCAAATTCTGCTAAATAGAAGAAGCCAGATCATTAAGAAAGACAGGTTGCTCTATTTAGTCTGAAGATGACATAAGTAAGTCAGTGCAGGGTCTCATCTGTTAAACGCTGCCTTCGTTTACGTTTCTGCTATAATTTCCTTTTTTCAGCAGTAGGTACTATAGTTTTAGTACTGTTACTGTTGGCAGAGGTCTGTCAAATTTAAACACAAAAGCCTCTGGTCATCCTAATTATTAGAGTTGCCACAATCCAACTGTTATAGCAAGATGGGAACATCTCAAATGTAAATTTTCAATAACCATTGAGTCCTTGGAGCTTGAAAGAATTTAACACTTTCGACTATATCAGTAAAGAACTTCCAAATAAGCAAAAATCTTTCAAAACATTGAGCACTATAAGGGAAAGGCCAGTTGGTGAAGAAACAGTTTGTGTGGCATGATCTCCAGCAACTCACGTTGACCTCATTTTTAATATTTGTATTTCCAGTCATGTCCAGCTTCTTTCAGGTTTTAACTTCTGCTTTTTTTAACTTCAGGTTTTAACTTCAGGTTCTGCTGTTAGCAGGTGCAGACTTTACATTCTGCATGTAGTCTTACATGAAGTAAGTAGCTCACCAGCACAGGAGCTAATCTTCAGTAGCTTCCCTTTCAGGTGTTTCGGTTTGCACATTTTGACTTTTTGCCTAAATTCTGTCAGAACTGCTGTGCAGCTCATGCTGTATGAAATACTAACATCTGTGTGGAAGACAGGTATTTTGTGTGACCTGTCTGCAGGGAAGCCTTGTTAGACATACAAGACTCCAGGTGACAAAAAAATCCTTGGCAAATCAAATGTGACCTCTGCTTAATTTTTCTGGGCATGTGGGTGCTCAGAATGACTGTTCACTGATGACGCCCCTCTGTCTGAGGGGAGGGGGGAAATGGGCAGATTGGTTTGCTCCTTTTCCCTTACAGAGGGAATTAATAGAGCTTTTTTGGTTCTATGGGCAGGAATGGAGAGACGCCCTCTGCTTAATTCAGCTGAGGATGGATGACAGGCTTTAAAGCTGCTGGGGGAGAGAAATAGTCATCTAACTGTTCCCATCATACACAGAGGGAAAATATGTGATTGGATACACTCAAACAAACCAAGAGAATACTTGTTGTTGAGATTGCCTTTTACCTAGGGTTGAAATGCTGGAAGGTGGAATTGGGGTCATCACTGCCAGTGAGACATGTTCACTATGGCAACAGTATTGTTCCTGCCCACTTTGTAATGGAAATGAAGTGCATACAGGAAAGCATTTCTTATGATACTTAATAGTACAATAATTAGCTCTTGGCCCCCATTATTCATGCCTGACTTTGTGGTTTTAGTCAGCAGTAAGAGCAGAGGAGATAGTATAACAACGGTTCCTCATGCACTCAGATTTTTAAATTCACTATGACTATCTCTAGCTCCACATTCTGTTACTAAATATTTTAAGCCCAGATTTGGCAAAGGACTTAGGGACAAGCTTCCTAGTATCCTCAGTGCTTTCTAAACCTGTTTACCATTAGGTATAGGCATGAACCCTCCATGAGCGAGGGGCTTAAAACTTGCTCTAAAGCCTTGTGAAGTCAACAATAAGAGTTATGTTGACATCCTTGGTTTTGAACCAGACCCTTAAAGAGTGAGCCTTGCTACTTCAGTGTGGAAATTTGCCAGAAGGAGACTTCAAACTGCGTAACAAGCAAATTGTAAGTGTCAAACAAATATTTTAGTATGAGCGATTTTCCTAGGTCTAATCAGGGGTATGTTTCAATGTGCATGGTGGACCAGATCTTCATCTGTTTTTTATCAGACAGACTCCATGAAACTGAGAGGAGCTATTCATAACCAGGACAGTCAAAGAACTGCTATTATGTATAATACTTCTGTTAGAATGAATTATACTCCTAATCCTCCTTAACGAAGTTGTCAATGGAAAACTGCCTTTTTGTGTGTAAATATGGACGGCTATCTACACCCAATCTGTCCTCAATGCACAGCCCAGGACACCAGAATAACCAAAATGTTTGAGGTTCTCTGGAGAACTGGGCATTGGGGTGGGATAAGACTTTATAAAGCACTTGTCTGCTTGGGTTTGCTGTCTTCACAGTCCTGAAGAGGTGGAGCTAGACCAGAGCCCAGCATTTCTGGAAATCCAGTCATTATATCCCATAAATCAACAAATAGATTACACTTTCCTGTAGAGATAATCCACTAGAGTGCAGGCTTTGTTCGCAACTAGAAGAAAAGAAACCATCAGGACCTATTCCTGCTTCTTTATTGCACACGAACCAGCCAGAAGTTATCAAATGATGACCCTACTTCCACAGCAGAGAGGAGAGGACAGAGGTGCAGTGTACTTCTAATCTCAGGGAGATGCTGCTGCTGGCAGTCATGAGGCTGAACACATGGCTGAATGCCAGAGAAACAGAGAAATCAGGAGCCCTCTCCCACAGTCCTCTCTGATTCAAGCGTGTTGTTGCACGTGGTGCAATGGGAAGCAGGTTTTGCAAGGGGTCTATCTCTGAGTCCAGCTCCTTCATAATTTCCCTGCTCTTGTCCCCCTTGTCACAGCCCACATGGGAGAGACTGCTGGCTACACGTTCTGAAAGTTTGGATTGCTATTAAAGCTTATGAATATTCTTTTTCCAAAAGCATCTTTGAGAAATGCAGCTTTGCCAAAACTCTGGTTTATGACAACACTTCAAATTCAGGAAAATATTCCTTTTTCCCATTTTAGAAAATGACACTGTAACCTTTCATTTCTCTTTAACTTTAAAAAGAAAAAAAAGAGGAAAAATCTGCTTTTCATCTTGTTTTTCTTCCCCCTTTTTAATACACCCTGCTCAGAAATTGAGGAAAGACCACTGAAAACCAAGAAGGGGAGGGATGGGAATCAACAGAGAAAACCTCCTGCTCTCTCCTTTTACTTTCGTCTCCCCTCCACCCCCACCCACCCCCCGCCCGCACCCCCCACACCCCGTTTTCTTCTGACTTCCATCCTCTCCAGAGAAAAGTGGCACAGCCTCCTACATGTTTTTAATTTGAGTCAGCTTCGAAGAAGTGAGTGCAGGGCCCTTTACACCCCTCTGCCCAGACACGCAGGAGTGGGCAGAGCAGCTGTGCAGCCCCCCTCCCAACCCCTCCACCTCCCCCCAGAGCAGGGGCTGGGAGTGCCAACACCCCCTGTGCCCCACGTACCTCCCAGGCACCTCAGGATGTCAATTCCTCAAACTGGTCATCAGCCACAGCTTGTTTGCTGCCCTGTTCTCACTCTTCCTCATCCAGGCAGTGGAAAGCTCCTCCACCAAACCCATCAATTTTTATGTAATCCCATCAGGCACATATATAGGATAGCCTGCCTCTGCTCCCACTGTCCTTGCAAAAAGGATGAGTGGTTTTGGAGTGAATGCCCATGAGCAGGACTTACAGGTCTGCTGGCCAAGAGGCCATCAATACTGACTGGCAATTAGTAGCCCCAGAAGGAATGTAAAGTTCTGTGGATCAAAATACCACATTTCACCTACAATGGTTTCCTGCTATGGTAAAGTTCAAGGTGGTCAGGGAGTCCGATTTAATAGAAGACCCCAAGCTCATGCAATGAAATCTCATTTTTCATAAGATAGTGAACTAAGTACAACTAATCATGGGTGAAGTACTTAAGCAGGGCACAGTGACATGGCAAAGTTACCTCTATGCTTATGAAAGCAATGTATAACAGATTATCATTACAGGCAGCTTATGAGTCTGCTATATAATTACCCAGTAATTTCATTTGATAGCTATTTCTGAGAGCACTAAGGAAACTGGGAAAAAAAAAGGGGGGGGGGGGGAGGGGGGCAGAGGGAATATGATCATCAAATCCCATCAGCAAGGACACTGGTGACATGAAAGCCTAGAGGCAAAAAGAGATGGACTGTGAGAAGGCTATATCCACCAGTCTGTGGAGGGTTTCTCCTTTATTTTCATATAAAGAACTCACACGTTTTAACCACCTGTCAACTTCTTGGATTTTCTGCATTTTCCTATGTTCTCATACAGCCCAACTGCTTGTACACCTTTCAGTACCTGCAAGTGTCCTGGGAGTTCTGAATCCAAGAGGCCATGCTGGTGAGGAAAGGGTTACTTTTCAAGAGGGAGACATGATTGCAGACACAGGATTAACAAATACTTGCATCTAACTTGTTTGTATCATTAATTTCTCAACTGTTTTGCTCCTGCAACACTTTAGTGGATGTGGATGGTACCCACTGACCCATGCAAGTTAGAAGCTCAGTGGATGGTAGCACTTAAACACCAAGCAAGCTGTTTTGTGGGTGTAGGGCTGGCAGCTAGATGTGAAGCACTGCCATTTGGCAGTCCTCTCATGGAAATCCCGTTATTACCAAGCATGAGCGCACATCTGTTGTGTTAGGAACCATTCTTGGAGCCCTTTGCTAATTTCACACCTTGATTCTTTGAAATGGTCAAGGTGGCATTCACATTTTGTAAAGTGTAGTCTCCATTTAATAAAGACTCATTTCTGTCCTGGTAGATAGATTTAAATAATTTCTTGGAAAGGTGCCATTACTTTCAGTTTTGACAAAATCCGTTCCCCTCACTAACATTCATTGACCAAACCTGCTTGCTTTATTTCTCAGTTTCCATCTAGATTTCTGTCATCTGGTTAAGACCATAGTTTATGTTTGGCTGTCAGACTCTTTTTTGTTGTTCTTCCACATAGTTGCCTGACTCACACGGCTCTTTGCAGTAGTGGCCTAAACTGAAAACAAGAATTTTCTTTTGGGATGATGACAGTGCTTAGCAATATTTTTTCTGAGGTCCAGTCTGGCCTTGACTTCTCTGCTCAAATCTTGCTTTACAGGTCCTTGATACAGGGCAGGGAGAAAAGCTTCTACTGCTGATGGAAAAGAATGTCATAGGAGTGGACTTTGTGAAGACTTAATGATTTTCTGGCTGTCTCTGATATTTAAAATTCTGATTACAAACAAATGTAACTTCGAGCTGTCTGAGAGCTGTTCTAAGTAACCTTGTGTCTGGTTCAGACCTCAGGTACCCATAGTCCTGGGAAGAGGCTATGCTGAAAATTGCCTTTGAACACTTCTAGCTGCATTTAGTTTTCTGGCATAGCTGAGGAACTGCAAAAAAAAAAAATTTACCTTAGACTCACTCAAAGCTTAGTGAAAATGACAAGAAGAATGTTTTTGCAAGCTGTTTCTAGACAAGTTGCCATGTTTACAGTATGCATAAAAATATTCATTTGTATGTCTTTATTCTACATTTGGTCATGGGAAAAATATTTTAAAAGCATGCACTTTAAAGACTACACATGACTTTTTTCTTTACCCGAAATTGCATTTCTGTTAAAGTCAATCTGGATAACAACCATTTAAACCAGGTATGTTTACTGTATCTTGTAACAATAATTCTATATAATATCCAGTAGCTTCTTCTCAAATGTGGACTTCCTGTGCCATTTTCTGTATTTCTGCTGTGCAGCTTTTTGCTGGGGGTTCAGAAAACCTAGCAGTTGTGTGTTTGCTGTGAACACAAAGTGGATGGATAGCTCTCCAAACCACCCTAGCTGAGCGCAGGTGACTGAGCAGAGGAAGCACCACCACCAAGGGATGCACTGAGAGACTTTGCATCAGGCTGTACTCAAATGTGTGATTGCAATGTGAGCCTGGGCAAGAGCAAAAAGGATTTCGGTCTCTCCTTGCCCCTCCTCACTGCCTGTCCCACCACAAATGTTGAGCGGGTGTGGTGGTGGCATGTGCCAGTCAAGTCCAGCAGCCACAGCCAGAGCCCTCCTGCCTGCCAGACCTGCTGCAAATGGTGCACAAGTGCCTGTGCTGGGCTGCAAAGAGCTGCAGGGCCAGCGGGGACAGACCCTGGGAGAAAAGGACAAAATTGTGGGGCAGGTGATGGAGAGGGTTGGGAAGCAGAGTGAGTAGGCAGAGCAGGAAAGCAGCTGGATGCTTTTTATTTATCTGTGTTCCCTCCTGCAACGTAAGAGGGGCTGCTGAGGTGCCGAAAGGGAAGAAGGAGACATAAATAGAAAGGCAAAAGGGGCGTTTGAAAAAGCAAATGCAGACCAAGGAGGAAAAACCTGGAACTGTTTCAAAGCATACCTTCCCCTAACTATGAGGAGCAGGCCTGTGAGTCTAAACATACTCTGTAATTTGCTGTAGCTCGTATCCTCTAATTTAGCCACTAGGTGTGTTTGTACAGAAATACAGAACTAAAAGCAACTCAGAGCATGTCAGGAAGTAAAGCTGAGTATGTGTTTCTTGGGAGTTTTTGTCCGGTTAAAGTACGTTTAACTACCTGTTTGGGAATAGAGGTTTGGCAAAGAGCATACGCAGAAAAAGGAAAAAAATTATTTTTTCTTCTGAACTCCCCAGTCATTAGTGAGCTGTGCTAGAAGTGTTAATGTACTGCTATTTCAGAAGTTTGTTCAGGAGCTGCCACTGCAATACAGCAGTGGAACTGCTTGAAAACCAGAAAAAAAGCCACTTTTCAGTTTAGGAATAGTCAGAGGAGTATTGAAATATACCCGTAGGTGTAAAATCTGTGTTTGTTCTATGTTTTGCACTCATTTGCCTATCCTTTTTTTTTTACCTCTCTTAAGTGGTAATTCATAGACATCTCCACTGACCCTAGTGTTTGTGATGGCAACAGCATCCAGAAACCATGGAGGCTAAAGGCCTCATTATCCTACACCTTTTTCTGAAATCAGGAAAGAAACCATTGCAGAGGTGTGTGTTGGGGTAAGACCCAAGGGATCCCCTGGCCTGACACCAATTTTTCAGGGCCTGGAAGTGTTTTCAATCAGCAAAGCTGTCAGTCAGGGGTTATTTCTATAACGTCAGTGCCCTGAAGTCTCTTTCATGAGTTAGATCCACATTGTGCAGAATGCTGGATGAAGCACATATTAAAAATCAAGGTCAAGTGATAAAAATGGAAGTAAGAGGTAAGGAGCCACAAATGGGCACAAACAGGGTAAGGATGTGAAACAGCAACACCCTATCAGTCAGGATAATAAGCCATGCTTTTGGCATCAATGACCTAACTCCTTCTTCGTCCCCCAGTTTTACCCTTCTCAGTGCTATTTCATCAAGAGGTCAAACTTTTTCACCTAAGACACCTCCTTCTCACTTTCAGGTATTGCTTGTTCTTTCCATGTGGAAATGAACATGCTGAGCCTTTAAAATAAGGTCACCCACACTAGTCATCAGAAGTGTGAATTATCAAGCACTGTCAGTGTGCTAAATGAGTTTGATTAGAGCCCACACCTGGTTTAAAGGTATTGCGCCTGAATCAGATACAAGCTTTGAATTGGCTTATTATTTGGTGACACAGTTTGTGCGGGAGTGCTGTAGAGGCTTTTCATGTATCTGTGCAAGCGGGTGTGGGATTTTTAATTTAAAATAGATGTTGGGGGTTATTGTGTTGTGGTTAGAGCTATTGTGTCACATATTTTGTAATTTTGGTAGTGGTTACAAGGGGACAGTGTTAAATGCTGCAGCTTGTGAGAGGTTTCGAAGAATGCAAATTGAAAGCTTGAGGGGTTATCTGTTCAGTATATCAGATTAGACAGAAATAGATCTATAATCGATAATTGTTAATATAGTTAATATATTAGCCTGAAGTTAGTTTTTA
This sequence comes from Falco punctatus, assembly GCF_963210335.1. NCBI lineage: Eukaryota > Metazoa > Chordata > Aves > Falconiformes > Falconidae > Falco > Falco punctatus. The sequence goes on from NC_137586.1 coordinate 73,257,621, forward strand.
ATAGTCTATGGTTTATAGACTGTAGTCTATACTTAGTATAGTTAACATATTAGCCTACAGTTAATAAATAACTGCCATGGTTACAGTATCTGTTAATGGCACAGGAACATCTGCAAATAATAAAGCAATTTATATAATGCTTGTAAAAACTTTCATTTCCTTAATGTCTGGAGCAAACAATCACAAGTCACCTAATGGTCTGGCATGGGGATCTCTGCTGTACACCCAAACACACAGGCTTGTGAAGAGGACGGGTGAAGAGAAAACTGATTTAGTTCCCCAAGGAACCCATTTCAAAACCTCTCAACATGTTGAAAGGCAATTAGCTGCCACTGGGTATGTCCTGAAAATCTGTGGCGACCTCCTGGCAATAAAACCCACTAATTCATATTTAAGATCATGGGGTCACTGCTGTGGTCACTTTCCTTGGGTGTTTGATCAGGTTTGTGGGTGGAGTAAAGATTACTGCAATGTGGTGGATGATCTTGGGGTCCCACAGTAGGGACAAACCTGGCAAATATTATGGTCAGGGGCTTAGGGCTGAGCATGGTCATTAAAATGTAAAATCATAAGTACTTTGATGCCAAAAGCAGAGATTAGTAACAAAAATTTGACAGCTTTGTTTCTGCCTCTGTGGATGTGGAGACACAAAAGGGAGAACAAGGATTTATGCCTTGCTGAAGGCGTGATTAGCACTAGCGCACCCAAGCAAACAGAAGCGAGCAGCAGAATTATGACTTTGATTTTCTCCTCCACGCTTGTCATCAAGTCATTAGAGGGTCTGTTTACTGAAGATCTCCTCATGACAAGACGATACTGTTACAGTAACAAGCACATATCCTAGCCTAAACCTGCACACCTGATGAGAAACAGAGTGCCCCCACGGAATATGTAGAATACGTCCTGGGAGAAGAAATGGCCCCCCTCCTCCAGTTAAGTGCATGTCAGGTGATCTGAGTAAGTACGGCCTCCCCAACAATGCTTTCTTATTGTCATGTTGATCTGAGACAGGATTTTCTAAAGGACTCCAGACCCCACACTCTGGTTTACTTCACTGAGATTAGGGGACTTCATGTTCTTCTATGAAACCAAGCTCCGAAAAGATCATGAATTTTCTAAATTTGTGTCCCGTATTCAATGTTCTGATTTCTCTCCATTCTAGCTGAATTTCCTCTCTAACCTGTAGGCTTGTGAAAGCAGGATAGCATGAAAAATGTCTAGCCCATCCTTCGGTGTGTTTGCTGCTCACTTCTACCTCCTCTGTTACCCAATATTTGGATGTGTGTGCTTATGCACTTGCTTCCCTGAAACTTGTCTCACACAGCCGACATCTTTTCCTTCTCATGTTTCATGTCCCATGGGAAGCGGGGTTCTGGCTGGTTCACAGTAGGTCAGCGTGCCCAGTATCTGCTTGTTGCAATTGTTCAAGGTAAAGATGTTCCTCTCTACGCAAAATTCTTCAGTGGGAAACCTGCAGCCCAGGCAAGGACATCCTCGTGCTCAGTTCAGTCACCACAGTACTCTAGCTGTTAAAGGCCATTTAAAATAACAGTGGCTACAGCTCAGGCTTCAACGAGGGTGAAGATTTGATCTGGCAGAGCATAGGAAGGAGCTATCAACCTCGGCACTGCTGCCATCCAAAGGAAGACCACTCCACTAAGGATCAGTGAGGCGATCATTTTTGGCAGCTCTAAACAACGTTAATCTGGGTATACTCATGAGAAGGGTTCATAGGGGTGGTTAAGCTGGGGGTGGAGTTAGGATTTCTCTTTTTGTTTTGAGAAAAGCAACTTCCAATTCCTAAGATACATCAGTCTTCTCAAAACCAAGTTTTGGTGTCTCAGCTTTCCTCTGGGACTCCTGCCTCAGTTACAGAAAGCTGAATCACACAGAAACTCTCTTATTGATATTGCATCCACCCACCCAGAGCTGCAGAGACCAGTTCTCTGTACATGTCCTGGCCTAGCAGCCACCCTTCCCAACATGCCCACAAGGAACTTCCTACTGTTGGCACCTTCCCTGTGTTTCCCAGGCTTGAAAGGGGACTTGATTTACACTGAGTTTCAAACTAAGCATACTGACATCAAAGCAACAGAAAAAGCAGACCCCAGTAAGTGGTTTATAAATGCAGCCTAAGTGCTTTGAAACAAAATAGTTCTTTCAGTAAAGTTGGAGGGATATGTCTGTTGTCCTTATCATTGTTGGTTTCTGTCTTGAAAACAATGAAAAGTCACTGACATTGAACCCACCCCAGGGATCATTAGGAAAAAAGTTTCCATTCCTGAATGAAACCCTAACCAGTAGGTTTTTCCACTCTATTTTGTATATTATTACTTGGAGAGAATAGTAATCTAAGTGAGAAAGGTTGATTTAGAGTAAATATTAAGCAGAAATTCTTTACCGTGAGGGTGGCGAGGCACTGGAACAAGTCACCCAGAGCAGCTGTGGATGCCCCATCCCTGGCAGTGTTCCAGGCCAGGCTGGATGGGACTGGGAGCAACCTGGTCTAGCGGAAGGTGTCCCTGCCCATGGCAGGGGGTCCTATGAGTTGTGTTGTATGACACTACAGAAAGGAACCTCAGCTCATGTACGCTTTTCTCATCCCAGACAGAGAAGACAAGTCTTGCTCTGCACAGTCTTTACAAACAGCCTTGGGACCATCTTATCCCACTGAACAAAGACTATGCAGAGGCATCCAGTGAGGACCAGATGTCTGACTCATAAAGTATTTAACTGAAATGACAAGATGTATGAGTTTGGTGGATGTTTCTTTTAGCAAATCTGCTCATATCTCCAAGCTGCCAGTCACTACATTTCCTTTCAAATCTGGAAGAACAGCATCTTTTTGTAGTAGCAGCGCATCTGTGGACTGCATCAGATAGCACAACAGAAAAACAATGTTTTTGAGGACATAAAATCTAATGGCTTTTGAAATAAGCCTTTTGTGTTACTGGGCATTTGAACATTCTAGGAGCACATGTGTGTAAACACCACACAGAAAATGAGAAATAAGGCTTGAATAAATATTTTGTATTGAAATTTATCCAAACAACAGAATTATTTAGAACGCGGTGTTCATCCAGGTTTGATTTTTACAAATGGATCCTGGATATCTCATCAGCTGAACTAAAACTGGCACTGCTGTAACACAGGAGCTGATGCACTGGGGTGTACTAGGGAAGCGCTGTGCCTCAGAGCTATCTTACCTGCTGTTTTCATCTGCCTGAAATGGCTGCGTAGGTGCAGTGATGTCATCCTGTTGATGTAACCAGGAATGGAAGTTAAAAGTCTCCCAAAGGAAAAGCTTAAACTTCTGTAAACTGAGGTAAAGAATGAAGTCCAAAAACATGTAGTTGCTTCTGCCTCTGTCTCCCATTGAAACCCTTAGGAGCTGGACATCAACGTTTACTTGATGGGTATGAGCCTACATGCAGAAGGCTGTGCTTGCAACAGACCCACTGCTGATCTAGAGGGAAGGTGTCTCCTGAACATGTGCAACAGGGCACTTCCTCCAGGGCTGCACGTAAACCTGAATCTCCATTTCACAGAAAGGTGTGGGACAGCAATGGTCCTTATCTTACAGTCGGATCCAGAATGGAGGCAGATTTTCCCACATGCTATGCCAACAGGATAAGACTCTTCCACCAAAGGATGTTATTTTCATCCCAAGGGGAAAGATGAGATCTACTCTTCCCCATATTAATGAATGAGCTGGGGAAACTTTTGTTTCACTGTATCAAACAAGCCTATGTAAAGACTCACAACAGGAAATCCTTAGTTCTGATCCAGAATTGAATTTCCTATATATCTGTTCTCAAAACATTATACATTTGGTAAATTCTCCCTCTTAGTTTCAGCTTATCTTTTCAAAAACGTAAAATTCAAACACATTTTTTTCCCCTTGAACTTGATTTACAAGAGAGCTTCCAAATAGAAAAGAATGAAAAAAACTCAGTCATCATTGAAAATCTTTCTTTAATGTTGCTATAAAAAAATTACATTTTTTTAACAAAAAAATTACATTTTTTTAACAGCTATGAGCAATACCACAACCTTTTCACTGTGGTTACCAAGTCTGTAAACTGCACCTCACTGATGAAGTAAGTGAAACTGTATAAATATTCTGTAAATCACTCTTCACAACGAGACGTCTGTCTAAGCAAAAGCTTATGTTATTGTCCAGACAATATAGAGAACTTTCTAGCTCTGACCTTAGAGAAGACATATTGCATAGCACAAATCCAAACATGCTCAGGCTAAGTGTAGTAAATGCAACTAAACCAGGGGTGCTTTCCTTTCATTAGACTTTCTCCTTGACCTCAGCATGACAAGGGCATAGGAAAAGGAAGCAATTTTTCTTCTGTCCTGGGGGAAGGAACATTTGAAAGAGATTTCCTGTGACTGGACTACATCACCTCTCTGGTGCCTGATCTGAAAACCTGGAAGACCACCTTTTCTTAGCATCCATTGCAAATGCTTATTTGCTTTTTCCCCGTGAAGTAATTTGTGTCAGCTTCACAAAAGATTTAGGTGAGTATTGCATGTAGCTGGATGGGAACGGTCAGAATACTTCAGTGTTTCAGAGAAATGAAATGGTTTACCAGGATAATTGTTCCAAAGTCAATCCTTCTGATATCCTTAAGTTTTAAACTATTTCCCATCTTTCTCTTGCCAGGGGCTGTAAAGGTCACTTAACGTAGTTCAAAACCATATCCTTCAAGCATTTGGTTGAAAATTTGAGAAGATGATGCCTTTTCTGTCCTATGAAAAGCTTAAAAATATATTTAACACCTCAGTTTGTATCACTTTAATTTGTCATATGCACTGCAGAAATAACACTTCCCATGTACTTCAAATCCTTTTGAGTTGTGGCCTGTTTAATTATGTTGAGGCCATACATCAAACTGTTTGTTCTCACAGGTTTCCAGGGGGCAGTTGGCTATGACCAGCAAGCCAGAAATCAATGATGGATCTCTCCAGACCTCCCTCTGTGGTTGTATCCACCTAAGAGCAATTTATGTTTCCACATTTCTTACCAGAAGGCCTTCCTGATGTGCAGCAGATCTTTCCTTTTGTTCTAGCTGGATGAATAGGGTGCCCCCACCTCCTTTCTTTGCCTTTCCACTTTGTGCAAGCTCCTGTTCTGTAAGGAAGCGCCCACCAAGAGTATTACGGTTTACATGGTTAATATAAACATTATTATGCTGTATAGAGCCCCAGTTACATGAAAAGCAAGGCTTTGCATAAGAATTGAAGGTACAAGTGTGGGAGAAAAATTGACTCTTGCACTAAGCAATTGACCAAAAATACAATGCTAAATTATTTCAGATTGGGTGTTCTTGGTTGTTATGAGGTTTATTCTCAGGCTAGGGTTGAGGACCTGGTTAGTCATCTTCCTCAGAGAAACAGACATGTCTTACTTGTATAGGTGATGCCAGACTATGGCCAGTATCAGGGTAGAATCTGGGATCAGTGTTGGGGTTTCAGGGAGGCAAAACGGTGAAGAAATAAAAGGTAATGTGTTCGCAGGGGTCCTATTTCTTTTTTGCCTTTGTGCAAATTGGTAATGTTAAGTTGAAAGTTTCACAAGGTTCAGAGACCTGGCATTGAGCATTGAGACTAAAACTAGGACAGGAGTTGTAGCTCTCGTGAGGGATCAGTATGAATGGGATGAATGGGATAGAGGGGAAGGAAGGACCTGAGAGCAGATTGTGTTTGGGGCTGTTGCTTGAATACATCCTACGAGCACATTAACATTTTGAGGTTGGTTGTTGGGTTTTTTTGACATAAGTCCCTGGAGCTACTTTTAGGAGTTAGGAAGATGCAGGAAAAGTAGAGCTATGGAGAAATGGGGAACTCAGGAACGATCAGCTGTGCTGTGCTGCGAGCTGGCATCAGCCTGGATCCACATTTTCTTTTTCAGAAAATGACTGGTATTACGAAACAGTTACCAAGCATTTGAATGGGATTTAGGCAGCTAGAAATGAATGGACACCTCCAATGAGGATGTTCGAGACAAGTTTCCAAACGGAGCTGAGAGGAAATAGGCATCAGTTACAGGGATGTTTTGAGGTCTTCCACTTTTAGTAGCCCATAAGTTAAGCCTGGGGGGGGGCGTATAATTAGGATTCAGGCTTCAAGTAATTGGAGAATAGAGGTGACACAGGTATTTAGAGTAATTCCCCAGTTACTTTTTGTCTTTCATATATATGCTGGGATTACGGTCCAGAAAGGGGCACTAAAAGGTTAAAGCAAAAAAGGGGTTTAAAATTGCTGGGTAATCTTGTTTGGGACCGACAGCAGTAACACTTGGTCCTACAATTACTTTTAAATTTGGATTTCATGTGTGTTTCATGACTCAGATTGAGAACAATGTTAGGTGTTTGTTCAGGTAAATAATTGGATAGAGGAAGAAATTCAAAATAGGTCATCAGATATGTTGGAAGTTAGTATTAACGTTATTCCCCAGCTATTTCAAAGTGAGGTTCATAGGTACCAACGGCCTACAGTTCAGATTTAGAGGAGTATTGGTGGTACTGGAAATAGTGGTATCATGGTATTTGAAGGAGGAAACCAGCAAGGAAATGTTAACTTCTGCATTAATGTCACTGAACTAGAGTTTCAGTTTCCAAAAATTCTCAACACAGGACGATGTTGAGGTTTTGGTTTCAGAGGTCACCAGACCAGATATAAAACTGTAGCTAAAACAAGGGCTGTGATTAAGGTTGAAGTTCAAGCTGGGAGAAAAAAATGGGGGGAAAAAAAAAGTCTGAGAAAAGCCTAGTAACCTAAGTTAGGACTTTGTGTTGCTTACTATTTATTTTTAGGTCTTAGGTTTGTGGGGTGGGTAAGGTAGTGTCCTAGATTAGTGATGATACTCTGTAAGGAAAAGGAAAGCGGAAAGGGAAGGGTGGAAAAAGCCAAAATCAGAAAACATGAGACAAGGTCAAGCATCTTGTGGACAGTGCTTGAACTTGCACTGATGTCTTTTCTTGCTGCATTCTCCTACACTGAAACCTAACTCTGAGTACCCACCACCCTCACAGTAGCCCCATGGCTCTTCCTTAATCTTTCCTGGTGCTAGTGGCCCAGCAGGGATGACCCTGGGCCCTGCTGAGGAGCAGGTGTAGGGGAGCCAGGGAAGGGGAATTGTACTGTACTCACAGGGCCTCCCAGGAGCAAGGATGAGCCTGGGGAAACAACAAACTGCAGCTCAAAGAATGCCTTGAGATGGGCCTCTACTGTCCTAAGGTTGTGCTGGCAGCACTGGCTTCTCCTCTGGCTTCTCCAGAGCTTCAGTTTATCCCAGTCCAAATCCTAGCTGTATTTCTAACTCCACTTCCAGTAACACCCACTGACTCCAATGACCAAAAACAATCTGATGGTGAATGTTGGGACCAGCTGTGCTTTTAGATTGTTGGTCTGTCCTGAATATACTCTTTATTAGTGCACCCCCAAGTCTGGACCTTGCTGCTAGCCCTGGGTCTTAAACACAATGGAGTTACCCTTGCAAGCATCTGGCCCAAAAGCAGTAAGTAAACCCTCATTAGAAGTTAGCCATAGGGTAGGATGGCAACCATGCTGAACCTGCTTATATGCATAACTTATGGGTCTCACTTGACTCTGACTGGTAAACCCCTCCTAATCCTCCGTTTAGTTCTGCCCTCCTGTGTCTGGAGACCCTCAGGAAGTCAGAGGGCTAGTCTTGCACGACAGTCCCATCTGGGTAGCAGCTTGCAGCGGATGTACGTTGTGATTCTGTGCCCTCTTTCCCATAACCGTATGGCCTTAACCATAACCCAAATGCTAAATGAGCCTCTCAATGACCAAATATTTGTGGACTGAAAGTGGTATGAGCATCAGCTCTTGCACTATTGCTTAATTCAGCTTAATGATGCATTCTCCGCTTTTAACTCCAGTTTAACATTTTACTTTGATTTCTGACCCTAGCTGTAAATTAGCTAGCATAGCATGAATTTAAGAATAAGTAAAAAGACCCAAAGAGAAGCACTGCAGAAGCTTTTAATTTAATTAAATGTCCTTCAGGTGCGATACTGATGACACTTAGGACTTCTGTTTATTACAGTCTTAAACCAACACATAATTCTCATACTACCCCTAGATATAGCTTTAGTCTTAAAACAGCTGGGAATCTCAAGCCTAAAAATACAACAAGCCAGTTGGACAACAGGCCTCAAATTCTCCTTGCAGACCACTTACCACCCTTTTTTTACCAGAGCCTTTTAATAAGCAGAACATTCTACACTGCAAAGTCAATTTAATGTAAATAAAATATTCAATGTGTAAAAATGCTGGGAGAAGCACCCCACTGTGCCTGGTGGCTCATTTCTCCTTATCAGAAACGTACTTGAAACTGAATGCTGGTTAGGGACCCAAGCTTTGCCAAATGAATGACAAATTTAAAACTAATACTGAGACCTATGTTGTGAGCAGTCACAAATTTCCCTCTTTAATGTCTATGCTTTATGGAAGCATTAGCCCCTATTTGTGTCTCATAACATAAAAAGTCCCAGAAAGGTTAAAGCAAGCACTCTTGTTGGAAACTTCCTCCAGGACATCATTAGTATTTCTTTGCAGTATAATGATTTCTGAAAAACAGAACCCTAATCTAAGGTTTCTGTTATTCCTTCCACACTCTAATGATATCTAGAAACTTGAAGTTTAAGAATTAATACATACACCTGTTTTGCAAACACCCATCAGTTTTTTGCCACCCAGTAGCTGGTATAGTGCTGCGTTTTGGATTTAGTATGAAGTTTTAGTTGTTGCTAAGTAGTACTTACCCCAAACCAAGGACTTTTCAGTTTCCCATCATCACCTGTGAGCAGGTGCACAAGAAGCCAGGAGGGAGGACAGACAGAACACCTGACCCAAACTAGCCAAAGGACTATTTCATCCATAGAACATCATGCTCAGTATATAAACTGGGGGAGTCGGCCAGGGCCTGCCAGATGCTGCTAGGGGACTGGCTGGGCATCGATCGGCAGGTGGTGAGCAGTTGTACTGTGCATCACTTGGTTTTCTTGAGTTTTAATCCCCTCTCTGTTTTGTTATCTCCCTTTTCATTACAATTATTACTATTATTACTTGTATATTTTACTTTATTTCAATTATAAAACTGTTCTTATCTCAACCCAGAGGTTTTACCTTTGTCCTGGTTCTCCTCATCCTAGTGAGGGAGGGTGGAGGTGAGCAAGCATCTGCATGGTACTTAGTTGCCATCTGGGGTTAAGCCACATCATTGGGCAACCTGCGAGCAACAAGTCTGTGTTAGGAAAGCATAGAGTAGAAAAATAGTAATTTTTAAGACACATGGGATAAAGCTTCAGGAAAGATTATTCCGCAGTCCTCTCTCTCGGAGAGCACCCATGAGAACACAAAGGAGCAGTATAGGGCACACAGCCGACTGCTGGTGACCAAATAAAGGCTCCTCCACATCCTGGAGGGCTCTGAGCCTCTGCAGGATTCATGCAGGTCCTGCAGAAAGCCAGGGCAGCTGAAAGCAGCTCCCAGGCATAGCTGGGTCTGACAGCAAAAGAGGTCAGTGCACACACTGATGTTGCATTTTCACAGTAGAAAACAGTGTCTTCGATGACAAAGACTGCTAATGCTATCTGGCACCAACTTCTAAGAGGTTCACTCTAAAAATACATTGAAATATATCTCTCTATTCATGTCCTTTGTGTGGCACTTGAAAAACATTGTACTAGGACCACTACTGCTAAGATACTGCAGAGTAGTTTTGGGCTATTCTTGGTTATTCTTTTCTCATAACGCTGCATTTCTGTATTCACCACATCTCTTCTTTAGCTTGGGGTTGTCTGGTTCTTAAAAGAGCTTAGTCTAAGCTATATTGTCATTGTAATGACAGACTGGATCCCAGTACCAAGCCTGTCTAGGAGAATGTGCTTGTATGGTTATAGAAATCAGGAGAGGCAAGGCTTGGATTTAGAACATGAAAGGAGTCTCCCCCGAACGCATGAAGGCTGTAAAGAGTAATTTTTTTTTTTTATTTTCAAAACAAATGGTACAGCTCAATCATGGCTGACTGAGGATTCCTGAGAACCAGGATGGGTGAAATGTCATTGTCGCTTCAATAAGCTTTGAAGGAAGGTTCTATAGTCCTCAAGCAGGGGGAAAGTAACTCAGAAAGCCAAGCCCACAAGGTGCATCCAAAGAAGCGGTAAGGAGATGAGGGGAAGGGGCAGGACCTGTCAGTAAAGGGTCTTTGAGCCCCTGTGCTTCTTGCTCCCATTCTTGTCCAATAAAACCAATGCATCTGCTACTGGGCCCTGTGTGACAGCCAGCTTGCGTCCCCCTTGACAGGGGAGTCCCACACTGTTGGCTGCCACCATGGGTGATGCATGCTGTGAGCAGGCACTCTCTGCATCCCCGTAACAAACTGCATTCCCCGCTGGATTACTCATACTCCACTGGCTGCTGTTTTTCTTCATGTGCACTCATTTGCAAGCCATTAAACAAGAGGCACAAAGCTGTCTGTAGAATTAGGTCACGTGTGTTGCTTTGTCAAGCCATTGAGCTTGCCAAAACCAGGATTTTCTACCATCACAAGGGAGTTTTTAAAGCTCTGTCCATGGCAAAAGAAAAGAGGAGGAAAATAAAAAGGGGGGAGGGGGGGGGGGGGAGGGGTGTGTGTAGGAAACAAAAGGAAAGAAAAAAAAAACCCAAAAGTAAAAAAGAAAAAAAAACTTTACCCACCTCCCCCACTCCAAAACCTGTGCTAGCAAATAATAAAGGTGAAGTTAGTATCCTGTGACACTTACGTGAAATACTGAATTACTGTCCTTCAATGTGACATTTAATTTCCAACCCAAGCAGATGTTTCTTACCATGCTTAACTCCCTTCTCTTCTAACTAAGCTGCATGTGGAAAAGCAACTCCATTTTATACAGAATATTGTTTTTGTCCAGCGGCGTCTCTCCCTTTCATCTTCCGGGCTAAACATGAACTGAACCCTAGGAGCAGAAAGCAGATAAGCATTGACTCGGAACAGATGCCAAACTGGCCAGCTGTTGATATTCACCCAGGACTTCAGACTCAGGACATCCAGCATCTCTGCTTTTCCATGAACTGCATGTCCTTCCTGATCTCAGGACTCTGGCCACCTTTGCTGAAAAACAGCTCAGGTTCAGTGGCGCGAGAAAAGGTGTGGGGTGAGGTAGTCCCTGAGGCAGGCTAATCTTAAGGGGAAGCCCAGCAACGCAACCTTGCAAAAAAGGATATTGTTGGAATATTTCTGTTTAAAAGTGTTTACACAATGACAGACCCCTAATAATAGGGCAAAGCCAGGAAATCTGGCTGTAAGTGCTGTTGGGAGAGTAGGAGAGTGCCTGGTAGAGGGTGGAAGGGGAGAAGTAGAAACAAAGAGGTTGTCCTGAGCCACACCTGAGAGATTTCACTTTGGGGTGGAGGAACAACCTCAAAACGGGCAGCCCCCACCCCCTTGCATGGGTCTAGATTTCACTGGCTTTTGTGCAGAAATCATATGTTAACCAAGTAGAAAAGTTTAAACAAATAGAAAAGCTTTTGCTTCCCACTTTGGGTTGCTGTTGTCCTGCACCAGGGGACTATCAGACCAGAGGTGTGGTGGAAGCATTGGGTCCTGGAAGCAAGACCGCTGTGTTTCCCACCTAAGCTTGGGTGAGAGCAGGCAGTAAAACTCAAGCCTGCATTGCTCTGGACAGTTAAGCACAACCTCTGTGCTGACTGTGACTAACATCACAAAATTACTTTTAAGACCGAGAGTCCAGAACTTTAGCAATGTCAGATGTGTGCCTGTTGCATAGCACTGAAGCCTCTCTTGTTTTCTGCCTGGCTGACATCCCTTCTGCAGCCGGAACAGAAATACCAGCTAGAAACGAGCGACTTTCTTCATTTCTGTGGTACTGCATCCTGGCTGCTGGGACCAGCAGGGGAGCACAATGACAAGGTCTCCATTGTCAGCATGTTCTGGAGAGCCAGAGAAGGCTGTTTCACTTGAACCTGTGCCAGATCACAACCACAGGCAGAATCCATCTGAAATTTAAGAGGATGTTTGCATAATTTCAATGAAACATTCAGCTGCAGGGGAACTGAAGATATAGCTTGGGTCCAAAGTGTGCATGGGAAAACCTTCATGGTATTACCCGATAACTGGATGGAACAGCATCATCAGTTTGGTTTCAGTCCTGCTGTAGGAGTCGGGCCGGTGTTCCTCCCAGCAAGGTGAAGCTGCTGTTGAGTAGGCATTTCACTGCTCTGAGTGTCATTTTAATTAGTATTAATGTTTTCAACCTTCACTCTGTGTATCAGATTCTTTTTGTTCTTTTATAAGGTAAAGACATTAGTTCTAACTGTGGGATCCATGTACTACGCCACTCTTTATACCTTATTAGCTGTATTTTTTTGGATGTAATAAGTTAGTTTCAGCTACTGCAGCTCTATGCCTGTTGGTTGTGGTGAAGTTACACCAGGAATTAACTTGAGTCAGCATTTTTAGTAATGCATCTAATGTTCTGTGTTATTTGAATGGCTGTGGCTGGAAGGATAATACTAGACATTTCATTTTCTCATTGACAATTATCTCATAGCTTTCCTTTGCTAGGCAGAAGTCTGGGGGGAAAAGCCTCTGGCAGGGCTGGCCTACCCCCACTTACTATCTCTCCCGGAGAGATTTTGGAGGGAGGAACAAGCAGCTAGGCGATGCAGCTGTGTGCCTGCACCATCTCTGCTATCGTCCTGGTCCATCAGGCGAACTGCTCCTCTGGCTGTGCTGCAGATGTGTGTGACCTTGGCAGAATCATGCACTCCTTGCTCTTGCTGCTTCATTCCTATTTTGCAAAACTGGGCTTTGGATAGCCTTGGTTTCATTATTAAAAATGTTTAAAAATTCTTGTTGAATGGACTGTCCTACAGCTACTCTTTCTCCCAAGAGAAGCTTTTCCTTATCTCCAGTGGCAATGACAGGGGTCATTTTCCCCTGCCAACAAATAATAGACAACAATAACTTGTTTCTAAGAACAGAGGAGACTGGAGGAAGTGCTTGTGTATTTCTTAGAAATCTGATAACAGGAAAAGCTTCTAAGCATGAAAATACGTATGACCTTAAATGTTGTTGTGGAATATCTCACAGATATTAAGCACAACTACTGACCCCAGCATGTAAGTATTGAAAGGGTTACATATGGGATGTGACCTTTCTAGGGAGCAGTTGTGCAAGTTGCCTCGTAGGTCCTGTGTTGTTTATTGAAACACTGGATGTGTAACTAAAATACAGCAATAGATTCATGGAGAAAAGACAGTGTTACCTTAATATGAAACTCAGTCTCATGAACATAGGTAAAATACCTTGACAAGGCAGAAGACCTGTGCCTGAACATCTTACCATCATATACATGTTTTTTTTCATTCATAGTGAAAGACTGACTACATGCATGCACACACATACACACACACAAACACCTAATGCTATTTCATCCTGAAATAATAGCAAATATACTAAAAATATCAATAGGAAGGTGATCAAACCTGCTATTAGGAAGAGGAAATGTTTTACAAGTAGAAAATGTAAAATGTGCTTGTTTGTTTTTCTTCTCATTTTGGTTGTTTCTGAGTGTGATGTCTGAGGTAATGAGCTCTGTGCCGCTGAGGAAGTGTTTATCCCTTCAACTTAGGGGTAGTTGTGCATCTGAATCTGCAATTCTGTGCATCTGAAATATGCACATTTCCAGGCAGATTTTGCTGTCATGGAGAACAGTAGTGAAACTTCTTTTAATAGGAACAGGAGCATACAGTGATGTCTTAGTATTTTGCAGTTTACAAGGTACAAAAGAAAATAACTCTCCATTACTGCTGTGAATCTAGACATCATACAGGCAGCTGAGGCTTGAAAATAGAGCCATCCTCTTGTGTTTAAACATTGGTCGTAGGCAGCCACCCCAGACAATAAGCAGCCCTTTTAGGAGAAGAATGGAAAAAATGGTTTTGTTTGAAGTTTGTTTTTTGGTCCCCAGAGGATGATTCTGAGAATGGGTATGAGCTTTAGGGTCTTCTTCCAAAACTGGTCCGGAAAAAGGTTGATCATCAGTTGTTTGGATCCGATAGCATTTGTCTGACATTGCATAAATTCTTGGGCAGCTGACAAAACACCATGGCTCAAAATAGAAATCAAATGGTCCAATGAGATGGTCTGTTACCTGTAACTTCTTTTACAGGGCAGTCAGTGGTAACCCCTCAGGAACCACTGGAACCAATTTGTTGAACTGCATGCCTTTCCTGGAGCCAGTTTACTTGCAGGACTCTGGCCCATGTCTAGATTACACTTCTCTTAGTAGGCCAGTTTACTTACAAAAACAGAAAAACTGTCTTTGGGGAGATTCAGCGTGACTTTCCAAGCCAGGTTTCCTGAAGCTACAGAATAATCACAATGCACAAAATATGCCTGCCCATTATTAAGCTCGTATGTGATCTCTGATCTCCTGCTCAAGTCTCTTAGAAGGGAGAGCTGGATGTGGGTGTGTTTGCAGAGCTCAGACACTTGAGCCTGACCGATCCATGCCCTGGGGAGGCTGTCAGGAGCCTACCAAGGCATCTGCAGCTTCCAGAGGGAGAAATATCATAGTTTTGTAAAAACAGAAGAAAGAAAGGATTGTTATTTTGCAGCTGTTCTTTAGCTTATTTACCCTCTGCAAGGGGAGAAAATGTCCTTTTTTCTCATTTTTCTTACCTTGTAAATTTTCCTGCCATTTTTTTATCCTGAGTTACTTAGACTTCGCAGTCTTTATGTCTGTGGTCAATTAAATTTGGTAAGTATACTTCTGTAAATTTCCTGCTTCAAACATGAGAAATAATACAGGAAAAATGATCACATAGGCATAAAATAGCCATTACATCTTATTCATTTTGAAAACAATGTATAAGGGATTTTTTTAGTTCAGTTTTAAATAAGGATTCTCCCATCCTCTAACTCTCCCTTTCCAATGCCAAATTCAAGCTAGCCATCTATAAAGCCTGTATTTTATATCTGAAAGTTCTTAGTTTTCATATGTGAGACAAAGGAAAATTAATGTTCTTCCTTTTAGCTTTTCGCTACATTCCCATATATATTAAACATATGTGTGGCATGTCCCAATGGTCAGGTCTCTCTCACAAAATCATGTGTGTTTGCATCCACAGCTGTTAAGCGTGTGTTACCTCAGTGTGATTTTGCTGATGATCAACAAAGCAAGGTTTACTGGGAGGGATGTTACCCTTTATTAGACAAACTGATCCAGTACTGACGAAAAACCAGATCTGGTGACAGGCATACAAGCCTTTCTGTATGTCTGAAACAGGAACAAAAGACTGGTAGCTAAATGCATGTGCAAATTAGTTTAATCATGTCATTTCCATAATTAAAGACATTTTGTGTCTGTGGCACAGGGTGATGTCAACAAGATTATAGGACTTTTGATGCCTGGGAAGGTCACAGAAAGAGAAGGAGTTAGCTTTTGCCTCTAGACAGTAATTTCTGAAGTGAAAAGACTGTATTTTGTTGAGAACTTTAATACAGCTTTAGAGAAGAAAAATAGTGTAACACACACTCCTGGGTCAGTCCAGTGGCTTCTGTGCTCTAAAACACATTTGTTTTAAAAGGGAAGCTGAAAAAACACAAGTCAGTCAGATAATGTCTCTGGATAGATCATGTAGGTAGGAAAGGGATCATTAGTCATCATTATTCAATGATCTTTGCAGGATACTCCTTTCCCTTCTTCATGCAAGCTGCAGGTTTCATATGGCACGTTCACTTCTGCACCAGCCAGGGGACGGCATTCCTGCAGGCTAATAGGAACCAGCTGCTTGCCTACAAAAAAGGACAGAAGGAAGAGGTCATGAAAGTTAGATTTTTGCAGCCAGAGGAGACATCCCTTTAGAGATAGGGATGGCTTTGCCAGCCATATTTACCTCCTATTTGTCATCAAAACTACTGCATTATTTTTTTTTCCTGAACAGCTACAAGGGCTAGTGGCCCTATTTCTGTGAAGAGTGAGAACATTTAAGCCCTTTTTGGCAAACAGTAATGGATTTTTTCCCTCCAGAGAAGCAAACCAGTTGATATGCACTTCAGAGGCCTGATTTATACCAGCATTTTTAGGAGAGCTTGAAAGAGGCATGAATAGTGAGAGAAGAAACTTAATACTAAAGTGTGAGTAGTGAGAGAAGACACTTAAAACTACACAGATTCAGTTGGTGGACAGATTCCTCAAATTTCCTACTTGGAGCTCAGGAGGCCTTGGCAGGAACATGCACTGGCTGCTTCACTTCATGAAAGATGGAGCCAAGCAAGAGCAACAAGATAATTAGAAAAAATTACCTGGGACAACTAGGGGTGCTTACTTTAGAGAAGAGAACGTGCAATGGCACATAAACCTTCAAACAAATAGTACAAAGATCAAGTGTTCCATGCATGTGGTAAGAAGTGAGATGGGAAGAAACAACCTTCATTTTCACCCAAAACTTCAGGAGATGAAGCCTGCCCTGGGAGGAGGAACGGGACCTAGCGCAGCTGACAGAGGGATTCTTGGAGGTGGTAGGAAGGAGCCTACGGTTTCAACACTTTGTAGGAAAGGAACTGTGATGCTGCTGTGGTAGTTTCCTGCAGTGACTTCTTGGAGCTTGCAGAGAGTGGTACAACAGGTGAAGATGCAGTATCAACTTGGCATTTTAAGCAAGTTGCAGTCAGCAATTACTTCAGCCTTATGACTTCTACCTAGCCAATGTCTGCATGAGTTTCACCTCAAATTCAGATTTAGACAAGCACAAAATCCCATGGGAAAGCTTTGTAAACACCAAGCCACACATAATTTTGGTTTTCTTTTTTTCTTTCATCTCAGCGGGAGCTTATGCTTTGAAATGAACATGAGCTGTATCTCTCTGATAACAAGCCCATGTTTGACCCAAGTCAGACACTGCTTCTGAACTTCAGCAAAAGCATTCCTCAATTTTAGATTCTGTGGCAGCCCGAAGTCAGGATATTTTTCTTTTGCCTGTGGTTTTCCCTTAAACATTTTTTACCTAAGTTGCACAGTTTTGTATCATTCTGTAAATGAACTGTGTAAGGTTTTAGAACTCCTCTGTTGCCTTTGTGCTTTTCACATGTAGGATGGGGGTTGGTCAGCAGAGATGAAACTGTGTCTTGGATATATTAATTTCATGTGTATTAAACAGGCAAAAATGTTTTAAGTATAGAAGGGCAGAGGACTGCAAATATTATCTGAAATCTAAGCAAGGAGTGAATAAAGTCGATTACTATCATTACTAGATGGCCCAAACATCTTTTCAGTATCACTGGGGTCTGTCCATAATTTTAACTGCAACAGATCATGAAACCATGGATGATGGGAACAAACTGGAGTACAGGGACTTGCAATGTGCTTACAGCCAGAAGCGGGTTATTGGAAACAGTGGTCAAAAAGCCAGGATATGCTGACATGGGACTTAGGTGTTGCTATTGAATTAATGATATCACCAAGAAATGGGAGGGTGGACATGAGTAATGCCCAATGAAATCATTGAAAGCATCTCCCAGGTTGACTGACACCGGCTATATCAGTATATTGTCTGTGGTCCCTTGCAGCATTTCTCTTCCTTTGAAGAAAATACAGAGGGTGTCTTTCTTGACCTAAAATACCTATGCCAGCAGCATTCTGATGCTGAATGTGTATGTTAATCAGAGGAAAAACCTTCAGCCTGATCTCATTTCTATGTCCCACCACAGGATATCAATTGGGTACTTGCTGATGTTGTAGTTGTGTTCCTGCGCAAGGGTAAAACAATTATGATAACACACAGTTCTCCCCTGAGAGACACCAAGATGTCTTACCTATGCTAACCTCAAATGTAAGAACTCTGCCTGATAGATCTTGAGAAAGGAAACAATGAAAGAAACAGAGCAAAACATTTAAGGGGGAAAGCACCAGACAGGAATTTCAGAAGTGGTTCAAAGCATGTTCCAACTACAATGGAAATTTTAGAAAAAAATGAATTAAAATAACTGCTCCAGCATTCTTTAGATAGTCTGCATCGTTTGAGAAAGGATACACTTAAACTATTTATTTTAATTAAAAATAATAAGATTCCAGGGAAAGAAAACCAAAACTTACAACATCATAAAAAAATGGAAAAATACAAGGAGGAAGGAGTGAGCCCAGCCAAAGTTTAATATACAGCATAGCCCAGGGCTTGATTGCATTCATGGAAGACTGAACATAAGATAATGTAATGTGTGTAATAACTGTTTAAGGTTTTCATAAAATAGTGGTTTGGGGATAAAAAAATAATGTGAGTGTAGAAGTGCAAGAAATCCTTGGACATCACTTATCTATGTGCTTGAACTTCTGAAAGCAATTAATTGTTTTTCAAATTTGTGCCCCACTGTACCCTAACTGCCCAGAAATATTTGCCATGTTTTCCTCATTTTTACCAGTTTAATCCATGCTTACGCCTTGTGATTTGTGTCCTTCACATGTTTACACTGTTGCTGCTGCTTTCTTGTGGCAGGCAAGGTCACACTTCCAGATCCACAGTTGACAGCTCCCACTTGTCCTGCTCATCACCCCTTCGGATGTGTCATTTCATAAATGGGTAATGAGGTGGTGGTCCTCCTCAGGGCTGGCTTATGACCTTTCTGAAGCCAAAAGATGTTATACCACCTACTTGGGTGTGACAGATGTGATTTTAGGCTGTGTCTGTGTAGTTAAAACATCTGCTAGTGTTTTTTACAAGGGTATTGGTAAATCCAGTGGAACAGACAGTGACTTTCTTCTCCACCTCACACAGAAGCCTTTGATGTGTCTGGGGTTACTGTTTATCTTTCTAGTGAGGAATAGTCCCAGTCAGGCGATCAGATCTCTCTGTGCTTGATGGTAATTTCCCACTCACGCAAAAGGCATTTTTTGTGCTGTGACCAAAGTAAAATCCCAGCCCCGAAGTACCCACAACCCAAGGTGGATGTGGAACAAGCCCTTGGCAAATTATGTTGCCCATCGTGACACAAAACCCTGGGACCAACAACAACAACAAAATCTTAAAATTTGCCATTAAGTGTTGCAAAAGTTTCCTAGAAGCTGGTGCCTCGTGACTGGAGCCCGGTACTGGATCATGGGGGTGTCAATCACATACCTTCTCCTGCAAAATCATGAGCTGCCAACAAGGCATGCTACCTTTCCTGGTGTCAGTGTAGTCTCAGCCTCACCCCCTCTTCCTTTTCTTTCATTAGTGCTGAAGTGGCATGGGGTAAACCGTGCAACAGACTGCTCCCTTGGCCAGGAGCCCACACCTCACATCGCTTAACTGAGGCTCGTGTGGGCGGGTACCTCTCCGGCCATTTTTGCACTGAAAAGGAGAGGAGCCAACTCTTACCTCACACCAGGAGTCTGGAAAACATCTCTTCTCTCCTCCTCATTAATTACTTGGAAGGAGACGTGCTGCAGCTAACAGCTTGAGGTAATTCACCTAATTCACAGCTGGCCAGGAGGCACTGTGATTGTGGGGGCTGGAAGATCCATTTTTGAACCCAAAAGCTGTAAAGAAATCTCTAACGGCATGATTTATGTAGAAGGCTGCATCAATAGTTTATGGTGCAGAGTAACCCCAGATCATGACATTTTGAACCCTTCAAAAATGCAGGAAAAATCCAGGCTTCAGGCTGGCTGACCTGAACTAAAGCATCTTTGCAGACTGACCCTGCAAAATGCTTATTGTGCAGAGTGAGCTGTATAGGAATGTGCTGTAGCCTGATGGAAAGGACCCTCTTAACTGTGAACGCTGAGGGACACTAGAAGGCAGGTTTTTCAAGTGTCACCCTATCCAGCCTGCTGCAGTAGTCATCATTTCAAAACACCCCAAAATGCTGAGTGAAAGCCTCAAGATGACTGGATTCAGCTTAGGAGAAAATAACCTGAACTACTTTTGGTACTATGTAGTGAGTTCCTTTCCCTTTATTTTACAGTTGCAAGCCCTGTAGCAATCACTTTACTCACATTTTTGAGCTTTTTTCCACCACTGTGAACAGTAGAAACTCTTGAAAAATACATTTCTGTGAGCTCCATTCATGTTCATTCATTTAGTGTAGCCTCAAGCAACAGCTGAATGAGACACAGGACGAGCAAGAGAAATACAGTATTTGATAGGAAAAATATAGAAGAAACCCAACATTATTAATGTCAAATTGATATTTATCTTTACATTTTCAATCTGATTTTTGGAGAAAATTGATTAACTGCTTTTGCCCGCTGCTGCATGTCATTACGAAGGCAACAATAGCAGCAGCAATACATGGTCTTGTGCTGTCTGTGGAGTTTAAGAAACAAATTCATGGGCATACGGGGGCTCACAGCTGGGTGTTGTGCTCCAGAAAAGGTGACAAACTCGCCTTTTGCAATGATAAGCAATCAGCTTGGGGTCATAGTGCCACAGTGTACTTCCAGTGAAATTACACCAATTTAACCAAATCCATTTCTTCTTGTGTTAAAACAGGTATAACACTTTTGTGGAGTATTTAACTTTTGTTAAGAGTGGTTCAAAATTATTTGCATCTAAAATAAGCCCTAAAAAGGGCATAGTCTTGATCGGGAAACTTTTTAGGATGTGATGTAGGAACTGCTCAATTTTCTGAAAAGACTTCCTATTGACTTTGTTGAGTTTTGATCAAATAGTTGCAGGACCGGCATGAGACTTATGTCTCCTGATTTTTAGTGCCCCTGTTAGTTTGTATTCAGTGTGAGATAGTTACGCTGTGAAATTGATGAAGTGTTTGTAGTTGCACATGCAAAATTAAAGGACACTTTTTGGAATGTTGAATTTGGTGGTAAATTCCTCTGAAAGCTTTGGCTTACACAAGGCCTATCATGATTATTTTATTACTCAATGCCAGGTTTGCTATTCCCTTAGCCCATTTGATCTTAATGAGATCCACATTGCAAAAACCCCATGCAGTCTGTACGGAATATATACAACCTTGCATGTTTATTTAATGTTGCTTACTTCAAGACCACTTAGGATGAGGAGAAAGAAGGTGGCTTGGTTCCTGCATGTGCAAAAGTAAAGGCAGATACAAGCTGTGTCAGGAAATTAGGGGCACACTTGGAATTAATTAGTTTCTGTATTGCTTTGAGAATATTATATGCTGGGCTTGAGGAGTGCTGCTGATGTCATCTGCCATGAAAGCACAGCTGGAGCACAGCATGAAGGCAGCAAATCCCTGAGACAGAATCACACTTGGTATTTCAGCCACAGCCACGTGCAGTTTTCTGGGAACTGATGCTGTCTTACAGGCAAGGAAGTTGGTCTGGAAGCTGAGAAGTAGATCCACCGCCATAGGCAGGAGGGATTCCTGCCCAAAGGCAGGGTGGCCTTCAGAGCTGGTGTGGCATGGCCATCCACTGGCTCCTGTGCACCCACCAAGCCCTAAGTCATTTGGGCCTGCCTGCACTTACATGCTGATTTCTGCGTAAATAAACAATGAATACTTCTTGCATCAGGGTAACAGAGATGTCTCCATAGCTGAATGGTAAAGGTCCCTGCAAAGCATCTGCAGCAATAGGATGAGGCTGGCAAAAGGCAAGAAGGTGAGGAATGACAATCCCAGTTTAGGGACAGGAAGGGAAGGCTTTGGCTGGAATGATATCACTCCAGGTCCTGCAGATTGCCTTGAACCACAGACCGGGAACTGAGCTCCAAGTGGTGGTCAAATCCCCGCTCGGTGTGTAAATCCTGAGCCAAACACTGTCGTTGTTAGGGTAGATCCTAACCAAGGAGAGGAACGAAAGCCCTGGTTGAAATGAAGGCTGACTGTATTCTAATTTTCCTGTTGCTGTCATAGTTTAAAACTTGGAAAAAGAGACAAATGGACCAGGTTTAGGTCAGGCAGAGCTCAGTATAAATCAGAATTAAATAGGCTCTGCATTTGTTCATCTGCACTTAGAGCTCAGTAAATGCAATGTCATCTTTCAGCTGAAATTTGGCTGCACTGTGAACTGTTTTGCTCTCTTTCCTTTCCTGCACAGCTGGAAATGAATTCCTCTTCAGTCCTTTTTGGGATGTGGTGAAGAGTGAAGAGAGAGAGGGGAAAGAAATCTGGCAAGGAAAATGCTTGTTCTAGATAAAGTGAAAGAAGTTGAAGTTAAACAAGGCAGTGTCACCTATTTAGGGGTAAGATGACACTTGAATCAACACTGGACCAGTGCAGCAGCAGCTGAAGTGGGGGAAGCATAAACTAGAAGCATTCAGCAGTTTGGGGAGAAGGGGAGTGACTGCTGACCGAGGGTTTGGGCACAGGTCTGTGAAATGTTCATGTGCTCTCAGTGCTCTAAAGTGGGGGGGACAGAGAAAAAGTGCCCTGGAGTTTCACGAAAAAAAAAAAAAAAAAAAAAGTTTGCATTCATTAGAGGTGGCGGAGCTCTGTCTGGGTATAGCAGTGCAGTCACTTTCCTCCTTCCCTGGGAACAAGGAAAAAAAATACAGCCCTAATAAGGCATTTGACACAACTGCAAATGATGAGAGCATGCCACTTGAAGTGAAGCTGCAATGCACAAGGCTCCTCCTGAGCCACAGCTTGATACCAAAAACAACTCAGAGAGTGACTCAGAGGTGAGTCTTTTCCCCATCACCACTATTAGGGCTGCCGGACAGCTCTGCAGGCAGTGGTAGGCAGAGTCACGTTCTCCCTTGCATTTCATGACGCTTGAAGAGGAAGAAAGGTCAGACCATGAAGCCAGCAAGGTTTTGTTGGGGTTTTGCTTTTAGAAAGTATGCTGTGGGTTTTTGCCAAGCTTGAAGTTTTTCCACAAGTCATCTCAACAGCCTGCTACTTCTGCCAGACAGCTCATTGCAGACATCAACTTGAGCATGTATTCTGCTACCAGCTCACGAAACCTAAAGCTTCCTACAAAGATTTTAAACCTACAAGCAGCAGAAGCCAAACCAGAAAGCCAGAAGCACTAGCCTAATTATGCTGAAGCTGTCTGGAGTAATGCTAAGTGACACCAGTTGAGAAGTTTCATGAAGATTAACCACCCACTTCCTAATTGCTTTGAAATTCTTCATTCTCACTGCAAGAGAATTCACCTCTGCAAGGGCTGGTAGAAAGAAATGTGAGGAACCACAAAGAAGAAAAGGCAGGCTGAGTGGAGTTTCTTTTTAAACAAGAAAATGGGGGAAGCTGCCTTGCAGTTTATGCAAGGCAGAACTCAGGAATTAACAGGACATCCCTAAGGCTCCAGAAATACCAACTCAGACTTTTAGATATGAAACCATTTTCTTCTGTTTGGCAGCATACGACTTTCTTATCAGAATAAGCAGCATAATATATAAAAATATCCATAAAGCTAAGCAGGAAAGTGTATTGCAGCTGTTTGCTCATACAGCATCTCTTTAGACTGGGACAGTTTTCTTTGCAGTGATCACTTGCTTTTGGATCATACAGTCTTGCTCTGAGTTTATAATGCTTCCTAAGTTGTGGGGGTGGAGGTGGGGGTGGGGGTGCAGACAGATGACAACACAGATGGCACGTGGACGATAACTGGCACCACAAGAAAAGAAAAGCAAAAGAACAGAGTATCAGCAAGAGTCAAACACAAAAGCTTAATCTAGAATTGCTGTGATTTGACCTGGCTCTACTGTTGGGGCCATTCCAAGGGGTGAAGAGAGAATGAGAAAGCCTGTAAGTCAGAGGCTCTCCATCCTTCTTGTTTAGACATTCACTAACAATTTAACAGTGTTTGCCTAAAAACACCAACCAAGCAATACTGGCACAGCTCTCTATGTGGACAAAGCCTACAAAAAGGAGGGAGGAAGAATATGAGTTATAAATATTAGTCTTTAATTGGATTTCCCACAATACAAAAATCGTTTAATTGTCAAAGACAAGGGGGAATCAGGGAGATCTTGAAAGCGACTGAGATTCACACTTGCGTTGTCTGGCCTACCATGATGTATTACACCATAAAATGTTTTCTTGTCCTTTATTAAAGAATATGTGCCACTCCATCCCACTGCACTCTTTAATACTCCCAAATGAGCCATCTATCACTGTCATAACATTTTAGTAGCTTGCTTCACCTGCTTCAGTATTCCTATGCCCAATTCTACTCGTGCACCTTCATGTGAGGGGCAGTGGGAAAACTCTCACAAAAAGGACAAGTCAAGGGAGAGAGTTACAGACAGCTCCCAGCACCTGCAACTTTGCATCTGTAATTGATCTCTTCACCCTGGGGTGGTGGTGCCCCTGAAGAGCATTTGCCAGAATTTTCTTCTCTTTGTAACAGCCCCATTCACTCATGTTGTCTAACTTTATGGTGTCATCCATAATTTCATCTGCATTCTCACTGTTATTTTTTCCTCAGCAGATTTACTTCCCTTTCTCCCAGAGCTCTCAAATAAAGCACTGTCTCCCATTTGCAAGCAGACCAACACACCCATGAGCCAATATAGTCATATAATGGTAATCGTAACTTACAAGAAATCTAGCAATCACCGGCAGGCCTGTGATAGCTGTCTCCTGAATGTCACCCAGTGGGAAAGGATAGGTACTTGCTTCAGTGACCCGCTTGCATCTGGCATGCCTCTTATTTAGGGCCATAAGAAACAAATTTACACTGCACCACAGAATGTAAAAATGTCACTGTGTAATGTTTGGGGTTTATTCTTTCCCCATGGTCTTAAAATCCTCATTGTATTTGCAAGAATGCTTCAGAGTTACAATTTCACAACCTATTCCACTTCCCGTACCGTCACCCAAAATAGTGGTTTTACAGGCAAAACTGTTCGGCAGTCACAAAAGCAGAAAATAAGCAGCATCACCCATGTGTGTGCAAGGAGATATTTTTCTGGCAGCAAATGAGTGCCACCGGGTTCGTTTCCAGTAGAGGGCAGAAATCGACACAAGGTTCAACAAGCACAAATTTGATGTACTTAGGTTTTGCCAAAGCTGCTCAACCGAGATGGACCCAGATCAAGATTTGCATCCAAAGGAGATTTGAGAGAGTTCAGTGTTGTATATGGAGCTAAACTCACAGTTCACTGCAGTAGCAATGTTCTAAAGGAAAATTCTGCATCTAAACACCACCAACCTTTTGGGGGGATGTTGTGATCTCAGTTTGAACTTGACCCTTGTCATTCAAGCCTCTCTCATCTGTATGGTTTCTTGTTTCCAGAGATGTGAAAAGCCATTATTTCTTAAAGCATACTTCTCATTACGCTTAATGCACTTTTAGTTTCTTAAACTTAATGCCATTATATGGCCTGCATAGCATACTGTTCAATGGCACCTTTGAGAGCTGTGGTACTGGTAGCATCTAGATCATGGCAAGACTCGGGAAAAGAAGAAGAAATTCTAGTTTGGAAAATAGTGTCTATGTAAATCTGGTGATACAGGGGAAAAAGCATTTTTCATGCAAACAGTACTTCCCAGACAGTGAAGTTACAATACATACATGATAAACTCCAGTTTGGGAATGAGCTGTGTTTCGAAATACTTCTTTCCTTATCTCTCCTTTCCCCATGGGATCTTTTTCCCATGTATCTTTGCTACCATCTCCTGTCTACTGGCAGCAACTCTGTCAGCCTTGCACCAGAATGAAAAAAAAGTCCACAGAAGATATTATTCCTACCTTCCAGGACTAGCTGATGGTCTCAGAGAGGCCCAAGATCCTCATAAGGATGTGTCACCCTGTTCCCTGAAGAACATTTTTGCGATAATCTGGTTGAAAAATATGCACAAAGGGGAACATATAAGTTGTCACTATTACCTCAAGAAGCATGATCCTGTAATTAATTCATATTCCTAAAGATTATAACAATTTTCTAAAAGTTTGGTGGTGGTTCTTAATATTGTGTGTAATCTAGAAACCCTGTGGCTTTCGGTTTTACCTTCCCTGTGACCTCAGCCTTACAGGCTTCCTTTCACAAGTGCACTCTCTTGTTTAGGCTTGGCAAAGTATGGGATGAAAGACTAATCAATGCATTTGCTCCACAACTTTAATTTGGTTGAAAATCTTAACTGTTTCCATTTAGCGGTGGTAGTGGTGGTTAATGGGAAAAATAAATAGCTGAGTACTTCTAGCAGCTGAGGCAAGAAAATTACTCCAGCCAGGAAGAAGAAAAAATCTTAAAATGTAGATTAGTATCTAGAAAAACGAAGGAAAGGAATATTTTTCTGTTCCAGAACATACACTGGGGAAAACAAGGAGGAACCATCACACCCTTCAATAAAAATTCTTATTTCTTTATATTTATGATAGCTTTTTGTTACTTGCACGCACACAGCTACTCCCTGAGTATCAATAGCAGATGTTACCCCTACATATAAAGAGGGGAACCACATATAAAGAGGCTGAGGACTGCCTCTTCTGAAATATTTTGCAGAGCTGTGGTCCTGGTGACAGCTGCCTTTTGGAAAGGGCCATGCAAGAAGAGACAGGAAAGATATGGCTCCTTCACACCACACACCCTTCATCCTTACCCACAGCTTATAGCTCTCAGTGACTGTAGCCTCCAGTTTTACCAGGAAAACTGCTTTCCCTCCCACCAGGTCAAGCAGTTAGAGGTGAGTGGGGAGGAACACTTCGCCCACATTGACTAACCTTTTTTGTTCTACTGGTCTTCATGGTTGAGAGCAAGGGTTCAAGGTCGCAGCTGCAAGTGTGCTTGCTGTGAGAAGAGTGACCACAGAAGCAACACTGGTACAGGAACTGATAACTAACACTACCAGAGCCCTTGAGAGCTCAGATGCATAAAGCTGCCTTGTGTCATGCAGTCTCACACTGCAGGGTAGCTCTGTGTGTGGGAAGTCCACAGTGGCGTTGCAATATCCGTAAGCAATTGCTTGGTCATACCTCATTTTGCAAATTAAACCCATTTTTGTTCTCTGGCATTAGTAAGCAAATGTGATGGCAGGTGATTTACCAGATGATGCTCGCACATTTGGAAATTCAAAATAGTT
Source organism: Falco punctatus (assembly GCF_963210335.1). Classification (NCBI taxonomy): domain Eukaryota; kingdom Metazoa; phylum Chordata; class Aves; order Falconiformes; family Falconidae; genus Falco; species Falco punctatus. Next base: position 73,284,619 of record NC_137586.1, read on the forward strand.
TATAGAATCTGAGAAAATGTACAAAATTCATGGGGGATGATTAAATGAGAGAGTTGCATGATATTACATATGTCTATCTACTGGATTCAAACCCTTACTTCCTTCTTCTCATGATGACTATTAATACATTAGGTTATATACGCTTAATATCCTATGCACACTTACTTTCCTGGTTCACACCATGTGCTGAACTGATCTGTCTACAACTCACACTTGAGTTCTGCTGCCTGCTCCCCTTGCTCCTCTGTCCGTGCTGATGGGTTCCACTCATGCTCTGGGCTTTCTCATGAACATGGGTCTGAGTCGATGGAAGCCTCCACCAGAGGCAGGGAGTCCACCACGGTTTGCTCCTACGTCCCTGGGCTGCCTACTTAGTTCTAGGAGTCTGCCAGCACAGGTTATTTGCAGCAGAGCAGCCTGTTGTTTCAGTGTTGCTGGAGCAAAAGAGCGTTCACTTTCACTGTGACCACCCACCTCCTAGGACAATTAGTACTGCCATAATGACAGTTGTAAGGGTGAGCTTCTTACAATGCTGGAGTGATCTTTAGTAGGGACAGGCTTGATGACAGCAACCTCAAGATGTCTGAAATACCACAGAGATCCTCTAATGGGATTCAGGAATGCCTTTATCCTCATTTGCTGGCTGCAGCTGGAAAGACATATGATTTTAATTTTAGCTAGCTCTCCACCATTTCAGAGACATATTTACAAGAGCACAAACTGACGGAACAGCTCTGCAAAACAACAGCTCATTGAAGTACCACACAGCATATAAAAACCAAAATGCCACAATATAAGACCTACCAAATAAACGTGTGATGGAATAGGCATAAACAAACACAGGATGGTTCTGTGCTTGATATGTGTGCTTTTGCATATTTCTTTCTGGTTGTGTAAGTGGATTTGTGCCTCTCCACCAAACAGCCAGTGGAAGATAACTGCTGGACTGGGCATCTACAAGTCTTTATTTAAAAAAAAAACCAAACAAACAAAACAAACAAAACAAACAAACAAAAAAAACCAAACAAACAAACAAAAAAAAACACCACAACAAAAAAGTAATCTGCTTTTCCTCTTATCATTTTGTTGGATCCTATAATATATATTTTATGTATTTATATATTTATTAATCTGTCTTTCTTTTTCATTTTCTGTGTTAACAGGTGTTTTTGTATGGTTGCCATGGGATTCAAGCAGCATTTGTTATACTAACGAAGACAGATGAAACAACATTCACATTCCATGTGGCCAAAGAAACGATAGGATATTTTGAAGGAAGTGGCCCTACTGCTGCAATCTTGAAGGTTTCTGAGTACATTAATGGTGAGAAGTAGAAAGTAAATCAGTAGGATTAAGAAGAGGATCACAGTTTAGAACAAATTAGACTTACTGCATTAGCAGAACAACAACAGTGATGTGTCAGGAGGCCTAGAAACACACTACACACACACACACCCCTCAAGACAGTTTGGCATTGGAATAGCTCTTGGTGTCCAGAGCAGCAAAGATACCAAATACTTTGTGAGTTAATTTGTTAGCCAGGAGTAAGGCACTGAAGGGAAAGAGCCTAAGCCCCACCAGATATTTTTTAGATTTGATTTAATTTTACTTTTTTAACTGGCTGTGTTTTGTCTATATAGCCAAAAGCTATAAAAACCAACAGATTGTTTTTAAATAACATGTTGAAAGCACTGGTCAGGTCCCTCGCTGTAGGGGTTTCCAGCCTTTCAGTCAGGGCTGTTGCATCTGACTGCGTAAATATGGTATGGCTTGCTTGTTAGGGGTTAAACTCTCTTGTTTTCTAAATAAATTCTGGGTGCTGCAAACCCAAGAGAGGAGGAATCCAGAGCTTCAGGGAAAAGAGAAGGCTCAGTCTGAAAGCTCACACTGGAGTTGGACAATATAGGACTTCGCCTCTGGCTGCTGCCTTGTTATTTGGAAAGATATTTAATTGTTCTTAAGCGTTTGATTGTGAAGAATATCTTGAAACTGTGACAGAGGAAAAAGAACATAGCAGGAGGAAACTTGGTTTATGCATCCTTTCAGCAGCCAAGTGTTTTGTGAAAAAAGAAAGCAAACAAAGATAAGGTTTTTTTATTTGTCTTGAACTGCAAAGAGCTCCTCTTCTACCCCCAAAGCCAGCCTTGCCAGCACACAGCTCTTTCCTATCTCATGTATATACCCCAAAAGAAGAGGAAAAGAAATATCTATCAACTCTTTGACACTTTCTCAACAAAGTACCACCCAATCTGGTCCCATCCCAGGCTTGGCCACTGCAGCAAAACCTGACCTGACACATGCTCTGTCATTGCATGCTGTTCCAGTTGTCCTGTGTGTTCATACAGTACCTAGATAAGATGACACGTAGATTGTATGTGGGCAAGGCACCCACCTCCATCATGGACTTGTCAGGCAGGACTTTTATCCCGCAGCACTCCTGGTCTTACCTGTGTGAGAGGGGCAGTAGTACTGTTCCAGTGTGTGAGGGGTTGTGAGATAAGTGACATTACAGGCATAAAAGCGCTCAGTCCCTGTGGTGAGAGAGGTCACAGTGATTCAGAAGGGTCAGCTGAGCTGAAAATCTTAAAGGAAATCTTGCCTTGTAGATACTGACAGGGATAAGTACATGAACAGCTGCAATTCACTTAGATATGTGCAGTACCTAATGTAATTTCCTTACCTAAAAAGCAGGAAACAAAGCAACAAAATACTCCTTGACATGTGACATCACTTCTTAGCTCAGTTGTAACTCCACAGGAGGCTCGCTGTGTGAGCGTTGGTTATGCCTTTCTTTTGTTTGAACGTGGATGTTGTGGATGTCCCACCCTGTGCACACAGGTACACACGTGTGCATTCCAGAATACACTTGCATTCCCAGGAATGCTGTGGCTTGTCCAGCCAAGCTGCAGGGTCCAGTCCACTCCTAGTAACCCTGTTCACCAGCTAGCATTAGTAGTAATGACAGAGGATTTGCTTCCCAGAAGTACTGAGCTGCTTTCACTTAACATTTAGGCAAATTTACCTTCCCAAAGCGCTACTGGAAAAGTATCTGGAAAAGTCAACAGAGGTGTCAGGGGTTGTGTTAGCTTGTGCTCTTTCAAAGCATTGCTTGGTGCAGCACAGGACTGAGCAGATAGTTGCCTCCCTGAGCCCAATGGCAGTGAATGTTGAACAGGAAAAGGTAACCGAGGTTGACTGCACAGTTTTCTATTTGCCATATTGATAATGCTTCGGTCAAGATAATGCTCTATCTAGTGGTTAAATTGCTGTGTTATCTGAACACCAACCACTGCTGAAAAACCCAAAGGCAAATTAACTTCAAGGTTTCACCACTCAAAACTGTTTATTTTAGCCACAGCAATGTGTACCCAGTGAGACCATCAAACGAAGGCACAATCAGCAGCAGCTCCAGAGGTATCTTTGCAGTGCTCATGATAACAGTCACAGGTCGCAGGCAGCTGACTGCAGAACAGGGTCCTGTGGCAGTTAATGGGTGGATTGCCAAAGGAGCTGGGTAGGGAGCAACGACATTACGCGGTGAAGCTGCTTCTTTAGGGTCCTTCCTCCATGCCTTGTCACAAAGCTGCAGGGAACAGTATTGCTGGGGTCCCTTCTACTGGCTGCCCTTGAAAGTCCTTGAAACACTCAGATCCAGTCCGAGACAGGGGGCACCTAGATCTAGAAGACAGGGAACAGTTACTTGCTGTATTGGATTTGCATAGCAAGGTTGGTTTTGGTTGGTTGGGGGGGGGCCACGGAGGCTGCAGGGGTGGCTTCTGTGAGGAGGTCCCAGAAGCTGCCCCCGTGTCCCACAGCGCCAGCACCAGCCGGCTCCAGGCCGGACCCGCCGCTGGCCGAGGCCGAGCCGGCAGCGAGGGCGGTGGCGCCTCGTGGGTGACGGCTGGGAAGGGGGAAAGTCGCTGTGCAAAGGCGACCGCAGGCAGCGGGGAGCGAGAGCGTGAGCGCAGCCGCCCTGCAGGCACCCGGGGCAGGGCAGGGCAGGGCAGGGCAGGGGGGGCTCCGGGCGCCGGAGCAGAGGTTCCCCCCCAGCCCGTGGGGAAGCCCCCGGTGAGACGGGCTGTGCCCCCAGCCCCTGGAGCCCACGGGGAGCAGCCCCCCCCCCCCCGCAGCCCGGGCAGGGCCCCACGCCGGGGCAGGGGGACGCCCCGAGGGGGCTGTGACCCGCGGGCAGCCCGCGCTGGGGCAGCTCCGGGCAGGGCCTGTGGCCCCGCGGGGACCCGGGCTGGAGCCGGCTGGGCCGGGGGGGCTGCGCCCCGCGGGGGGGCTCACGCTGGGGCAGGGGCAGAGTGAGGAGGAAGCGCCAGCGGGGGAAAGGTGTGATGAACCGAGCACAGCCCCGTTCCCCAGCCCCCTGCACTGCTCGCGGGGAGGAGGTAGAGAAATCAGGAACTAAGTTGAGCCCGGGAAAAAGTGAGGGGTGGGGGGAAAAAGTGTGGGGTCGGGGGAAGGTGTTTATAAGATTTGGTCTTATTTCTCATGGTCCCAGTCTGATTTGAATGGTAGTAAATGAAACTGATCTGCCCAAGTGATGTCTGTTTGTGCATGATGGTAACTGCTGAGTGATTTCCCCGTCCTTGTCTTGACCCACAAGCCGTTCCTTAGACCTTCTCTCCCCTGCGCAGCCAAGGAGGAGAGGGACAACTGACAACGCAGCTTTGGTGAGCGCCTGGCATGCTGCCAAGGTCAAACCACCATACTGGCACTGGCACAGACTTGTAACCATGGGAGTGTGACTCAAGTGTAGGATCTCAGAAGAGTGTAGGAGAATAAATCCACTAGATGCTCAGTTGCTGTTGCAGTGGAAATGCAAGTAAGTGAGAGTTGTAACAGGAATGGACATCACCCATGAGAACAACGCCACCAAAGTACAGCAGGTCTGGATCAAAGTAAGGGAGCAGCTGGAAAGCAAATCCGAATGTAGTTTTAGGCATCATAATCCCTGAAGACATTAACAAGAAAGTTTAGAAAACCTCTTCCATACATTATCTCCACAAGAACAGTGCTTATTGATAAAGCAGTATGTTTACAGCTTGGTAAGGTAGAAGCTATACAGTAAGAATTAGACTGCAATTGGATAATGCACCTCACGTATACTAAGGACTGATCCATGACATTTCTTGGGGAGAAAATGGGGATTATTGTCCCACAGGGTATGTAGATAGCACCCAGGAGGGTGAGGCTTGGAGACAGAGGAACAAGAGGAGCTGCCCAGCTACCAAAATGACATTGGTGAAGATAAGCACAAAAGACAAGAATTGGTGTAAACATATATCAGCCCTTCCCAGGAAAAAAAAAGAGTAACAAGTACAGCCACTTGTGATAACACAAATCAATAATAGTGATTAGACAATGAAAAAACTCTTTTCATCTGGAAAAACACTCTTCTGTCCTCAGGTTCACTGCATGCTGAGCTTCTCAGCAGCAGGTACACTTCCAGCAGAAAGGAAAGATACAGCTGTAAAAAGATTAGTCTCTTTCTTAATATTTAAAACCTTCTAAGAATTAAATCACTAAGATCCTTCTCTTTCTGCATATAGTATTATACTTCCTGGGTATTTTTTCATTAACTGTCATTATTCAGTAACTGTACTCATTCTGTTGTGTTCCAGTTATCTTTTCCACTGAAGAGCTCTCAAAGTCAATTCTTTAGAAGCTAATTACAACATATTTTTGGGACAAGCAAGATCAGGTTTCTCAGTGAAATAATGAAGGGTATGGCTGGAATTAAGATTAGTTTGCAGCTTGCAAACATCAGGGCTGAAGAACAACAGTAACTGTGCCACTGCAAAGTAGATCCACGTTAAGTTTAGGCCAGCAGCCACCAGATTTTGCAATTAAAAAAATACAAATTTTTGTTCCATACTGTATCTCTGGCTCTAGAACAAGCATAAATTTAGGAAGATAATTCAGGAAGCAGCAGTCAGGATGCCAGTCAGGAGACTGCACAAAATAAGCTCAGGAGAGTAACTCTTAGGTCTTAAAATAACAAAATTAGGAACTATAGTAGGAAGTCCATTTGAAAGGTTCAGCATTAAGTTTAACATTGCAGCAGAGAGAGTGTGTCAAAGAAATGTAGTATGAAGCTGCTCAATCTCAAGAAGGGAACTGCAGAAAATGAAGCAAACTGTAAAGCACATAAAAACATCTAGGGCAGAAAAAAATTAGAGCCTATGAGCAGCAAGGGAGCTTTTAAAAAATACCGTGTTAGAAGCCAAAGTAAATTGTGTGCCACAACTCAAAAAGAAAACAAAGCAAACCAAGTCCTTGATAGATCACAATCTACAGAAGTTAAGGAGCTTTCAAATGGAGAACATAGGCATTTTAAAAAAGAAGTTTCTCAGATGAGAACAGCAGAAAAGTTTCCAAAAGGGATAGAGGCAAATTCACAGATGACAGGTCTGTCAGTGTGCTCTGTAAGGTATAGGGAAGTGCTCTCAAACATCCCTGACACAAGCGGACAGGCTGGGGAGTAGTACAAGGGGAATGGACTGCAAAGTGAGGCCAGGCATGCATACTTTCCCCAATTATGCTGCCATTCAAGACCAAAAACTGAGTTAGATGAACCACTGGCCTGAGCTGGTAGCATATTCCTGAAATTCTTATCTTACCTTAGTTCAGGTTTAAGTTTTTGCTATATTAAAACTTACCGAATATAACTGAAAGACCAATAGGAAATAAGTAGATATTTTTCCGTGGTAGAAGTGCATCCCTAGGAATAATGCTAAATCTCATTCTGGTGACTGGTAAGGTGGGGTTGGGAAAACTTGTTCCTTAAAGCAGAAGTTAAAGGCCTATAGTAACAATGACATTTTTAGTTTTAAATAAAAGTTCCCCCGACAGTTTGCCCCTAGTATCCACTGGAGTCCAGACTAGTCTAATGAGGGCTTGGTTTTGTAGAAGCTATTTCTGTTGAAAAGGTTTGTGCCATACACACAGGACAAGAGAATTTGAATGGAACAGTTTTTATTTTCCATTAAAAAAAAAAGAAAGAAAAAAAAAACAACAGAAAAAACAACCTTGCTTTTTGCAAAAACACCTGATGTGACTGGAACTCTGGCTATAAACGGTTAGGGCTAAATGGAGAGCAAAGACAGATTCTAAAACATTAATCATGATGCTGCTCAGTTGTGGATTGTGAGTGGGTATATTGGTGAGGCTGTTATTTTCATACTAACAGTTTTCTCACCGCTGTCTCTCTGAAGCATTTCTAAGGTAGAGGCTGCAATTACATGCTCCTAGCACACCTCAGACTCTGCAAAACTTTAAAATAAATTTTGGAGGAAGAGAACTCAGGGAAATAAAGAGGGATTTTGACTTCTTGTAAGAAGAAGAAACTAAATTACTCAAAGGAGGGACCTCCCATCCTGGAAAACTGGACTTCTCCCAGGGTTTTCTTAATCTTTTTAGTAACTTTGTGATGGGAATATTAAGATGGAGAAGGGAGTTGTTTCCATTAGACAAGAGCAATTTGTGCTTCCAGCCAAATTAGCCTTACAGAAAAGCCTAACAAGGAAGGATTTGTATGCATGATCCCTAACCCAATTCCACAGACTTAAAGGATCCATTAAACATCTGGATGTTTTAGTGCTTTTTCAAACACAATTCAATTGTGTTGAGACTGCAGATTACTCTAAACCATACACAAATCTGTCCTCAGGTCAGAAGAAAAGCTGCTGCATTCACCTGCTATGCAATTGTTCCATGTCCTCACTGAACTATGCAGCAGCAGGACGTTAAATGGCATGAAAAGCACTTGTGGAACTGTGATTTGTTACACTCATTACCTCTGACCTGCTTGGAATTCAGTGCTGAAGGCATATAGCTTACTTTTACGCAAGACCCTCCCACGTGGCACAAGTCTTCTCCACTCTGTATTTTACTTGCATCTATCTCTGATTTTCCCAGTACTTCAAAAATGTTGTTGACCAGATGCAAAATACCGGAATATCACAGTTCCAACACAACATCTCATGCCCTACTGAGGAATCAGAGTCTGAAGATTACCCCATCCTTTCTTTGCTTGGAGTGTGGCTTTACTCTGGAACATGAAAAATGTACTATCTCCATTCCTCCCTGTTCTGTTCCTGGTCTGAATTTAGAGTCATGCCTGCATGCTTTAGGGACAGAATTATTATTTTTTGTTGGCTTTCGTTCTAGCCACCACTCAAGAGCCACCCAGGGTAAACGAGAAGGAGCCATCTTCAATTATGTTCTCTACTTTGCTGCACAATAGCAGTAGTGTACATTAGCCAACATTTTGTTACTTTGCTCATGAAATCAATCAGATTCATACCAAAGTGACTGCATCATTGAGACAAACAATATCCATAGAAACAGACTTCTAACTTTTTTGTGCATGAAAATATTTGGGCTTGTTTTCCTCTTTCCACTTCTGAGAATACTGAGACAATTTTGGCTAACACACATGCTCTTTAAAACACTATCCTTCCTAACTGATGAAAGGAAGAAGAAGGGATGGCTTCTTTGCTGGAGGAAAATGACACTTGTCATCAAGAAGGATGTGCAGCGCACTGCTGGGTACAGCAGTTCTTCATGCTAATGTCTGTCATCCTCTCTCTAACCTTCCCAGGTTTTGACTGAGTATAGAATATATTGCTAAAGCACTAGGGCAGTTTTCACATTTTCCTGGTGTCTTGGAACCCTATTTCACTTCAGGCATGGCACAAAGTTTCCTTGTGGAACTGTGTTGTGCAGAAGCAACTGAGGTCAAGTGAGTACATAAGAAATAGTTCTGCACACATGCAATAGGCAAAGCCTTGCTCTTTGAGCTGAAGATCAAGGAAGAAAAAAACTAACAGCTTGCTTCTTCAAGCAGGATATGAGCCAGAGACACAAAATAATTCTGTGTAGACACTATGTTCGGTGCAGAGTCGTGAGCGGTGAAGGGTGTGGACTCCTGTGGTGATGTTTGCATGGAGGACAAGCAGAAGGGAGCTTTACATGACTTCTGCTTGCAAACTGGAATGAGTCTTTCCTTTAAGAAACTGGGTATTGGAAGATACAAGGAGAGGCTGAGCAATTCAGAGTATATTCCTCTCTAAACAGGAGTTTCCTTCTCCTACTGACTGATTAAATACAATGGTTAAATATGGCAGCTCCATTGCTTGGGGTTCTAAGGATTGCAAGGATTTAATTAACGTTGGGATAATCAGTTATATAACTGCAGTGTATAAGCAATAATTAGCCCTTGGCAAAAAAAGCAGTGAAGCAAAGCAAAAGGAGTTTCTCCCTCTGCTGCATAAGCTTCCACAAAGTGACAGAGATCAGGGCCAAGGAAATCTTCATTAGAAAATATGCTCACCTTTGCTTGTGATACCATGCTTTTTCAACTAAAGCCAGCCTGCAGCTTATAGCTATTGGCAATGGCAAATGGTTGCAACGTTAGCTTTGCCTGTCACTGCAGCGCAAGCAGATCTTGCACTCCAAGGAGTGGCCACACTATTCCCTCAGGATCTGCTGTCTGCATCACAATAAACTGGTGGAGGAAAAATATCCATTACAGCAGAAACACCCCCCACAGAAGCCCACATGTTCACCACGTGTTTTCCTGCCTCACCCTTTGAAGATTCTACTGGGAGCATCTGTAAAAGTTTGCTGTCCGTATTGGAGGAGGCCATGGAGTCTCACATCCCTGAGTTAAACTTTGCAAACTCTTCAAGAATCTCAACCTGCTACTGACAGACCTCAAGTTGTAAGCAACACTAGCAGAAGGGTTGAGATATGCTTTCCTCAAAACAATGGACCTTCTTACAAATGTCAGTGTGTTGTTAAGGAGTTAACTACACTGGTGCTCTGAAGTGATTGCAGAATAAGTATGAGAAGCTAAGCATCACATGGCAAATCTGCTGATCATACATCCAACCTGTTGTCAGGTGCATAGACAAAAAGAGGACAGCAATGAGTTACATTTGCATGGTTATTCTGGTGGTGGTCTGCCCCCAGTTTTACCCAGAGGTCTTTCAACGCATTCAGAAAATTCTGCGCATGTGCAGTGCAAACTAAGGTTGCACAGTGGTTTGCAGCCTTCAGAGAACTACTAGATGTGTTAAGCACATTGAATAGGTGTGACCACAGCTCACAGCCATGGTATAACAACTGTCTTCCGTCAGCTAGCCAGAAAGGCTGGAAATTTTAGTATGGTTGTTTTTATATCTTCTAAAGAACAATCTGTGTAGGGTACTCTAAGCAGCCATGCAAACATCTAGCTTTTCTTTTCCTGAGAACTCCTGAGAACTTGGACACTGTGACATGTTGTGGCAATGAGCTGTACCTAGGGGCATTTGTGCTGTCAAAATGGAGAGGTAGTGTCTCCTCATAAAAGACGTTGATGCTAAGTGTGGGAACTTGTCTTTTTACCCTTGCTTTCTCCTTAACGGCCGATTCTATCCCTTCTGAAGATGAGGTCAGGTATTTGTTCTCCCTGGGAAAAATTCTTCTTAAAGATTTCTCCTACACACCATCTTTTCTTTGTTCCTCTGGGAGATGCTGTGTTAAGCTGACTGAATACTGCAGATATCTTTGCTGTTCTTAATTTCACATCTTTCTTGTGGTTTCTCTTAGCTTTTACTGTACTACTCAGGTAAAAGTTTTATCTTCTTGACATCTGCTGAGAACCAATTTTTAAGAAAAATATCTTTGGCATAATGGAATCTGAACTTTGCTTGACCTGTTTTTTTCTTTTTCAGGTGTCATTCCGTGTCATTTCTTGGAGTTGTTGTTCAGTATCATGTTCATTATCAGTATCAGGGCAAGTCCTAATATCAATGGAAGGGAAATGCAGCCATGTTTTGCAGGCATGTTCACACCACATCACTGCTTACTCTTTCTCTGATACAGCACTTCACTTTTATCTTCCTTATTGTTATTAATAACAGCGGCCAAGCTTCTCTTGGACCAAGAGACACGCCACAGCAAAGATCTCCTCAAGCTATTTTGGGAGCTTTGAAAGCCACTGAGATCTGTTTTGCATATATCTACAACAGGCTAAGTGGATGTATCTGGTTTATACAGGGCTGAGCCTATATCCAGACTGTTCCCAAAACTTTCCATCCACTGCTCCTTTTACCCCATGGGGTGCAGCACTTACAGAGAACTTTTCAGATTAAATACAGCTGATAACTGATTTCCAGATGTCATGGTTCCTATAATCCCATTTTGGGGCATTTTGACAATAACTTCATGTTTCCAGTGTGCTGCAGGGATCTCTTTTTTTTTTTTTCTCAAGCATTGCTGCTGAGCTGCCACAGTTTCTTTTAAGTGATAGATATCACATATCCTTAGCATTACTGCTAGGACTTTTTTGACTGCTGTTCTATTGTTTTTCATCTTTTGAATTGCAGCTTCTATTTCTGACATTACTATTGGAGTAATATTAATGATATCTTGGCTATGTTCCCATATTTCATTGGATGTTGTATTAAGGAGGAACTCACTCTGTTTAAAAGTCTGTGCCTTTTTTTTTTTTCTGTGTTGTTCTAACTGAATCTGAGGATGTTTTCCATCTTTACTTTTGATTGCCCAAATTCTTCTTTTGCAGATTGTCTGTTGGCAGAAGGGTCCCCATTTCCCCACTTTACTGCAGTTTCTGCTTCAGTCATTAAGTCTTCACTTGTCTTTCTTGTATTGTTTTTCCTTGTTCTGACTGCTTCCCTGGACACTCACCCTCCCCCATCCACACCCCCCTCCAGTTTTTCATTGAGCTTTGCAGGAATTTTCATTGCAGTGCTTTTCTTTCCTAAGAAGTTTTCCACGTCTCTCAGCTTCTCCAGTTCCTGCCCCCTGGGTCAATATCCAGTTGGTCAACATGCAGCTTGGATTGTGTTGTCTCTGGATAACATCAGTTATTCTTCCGGTGTGCCTTTTCTCCTTTCCCTCAAATCTATTCCTCAGTAAAGCAGGAGCTTCTCACACCACTGTCTTTTCTAGTACATGCTCTGCCTTATGTTACTGCATCTACTCTGCATTTTCCCAGGTGTTTTCCCCTGATCTCTAAGGGTTAAATCCTGTTTCAAAAGAAAAGTTGGGGTCATAAAGGTGTGTCCATACATTCAGTCTAAGGAGGTGGTTAGCATAACACAGATCTGATAGCACAGGTTTTGTCACTGTCCCAAGCAGATTAAGTTAGTGCCCTTTATGCTGTAGGAACAAGAAGGTGTAACTTAGACTAAATCTGAATGTTGATACTTGAAGCATCTGATCAAGCATTTTCTATGGCTGTGTCCTGTGGAGATGTGTTTGGAGGTCACAGTTGCCTGGTGTGCTACTCCCACCCGCCTCCAGCTGTATTTTTAAAGACCAAAAGGGGCAAGAGGATCTGACCTTCAAGGATTTTTTCTGATTTTTCTTTGCAGGACCCTAGCTGCAGTGTTAGCTTAGCCCACTCTGCCATGAAAAACTGCTTAAAATAAAATCATATATTTCTGAGAACTGACTGTTCCTCTTATTGTGACTGTAGGAACAACAGTGCAACATGATCTCCTTTGTCACAGAAATCATAATGCCTTCTGGTTGAGGGACAGGAGTTCTGTTTCTGCTTAACGGCTCCTTCTGCCAACTTTATTTGTGCTGAGTAGTGTCTTGCTCAGCAGATTCTACTCTTGAAACCAAAAGAGGAACCTCAGAATGAGGAAGGGCAAAAGGATTGGTCCCACTGTTGCATACTTATTCCTAAAACTTTTGCTCAAAGTGGTGGAAAATCTGTACAAACCTTCAAAATCAAAACAACACAACAACAACAACAACAAAACAAAAACAAAAAAAAACTCAGCCCAACACCAGAAACCAGAGCATGAGGAATCTGTTCCATTAGGAAGTCAGCAAGAAGGTGAAAAGTTTAAACAACTGAAAAACAGAGTAATAGACAACAGTTGGAGATTGTAGTTCAGATGGGTATGTACAAAAATATTAATGGAATATGTTGTCAAAGACATAATACCTCTAGTTCAGCCATATGTAAACAAGCACATCTCCAGGGGAATAAACCAAACTTCACCCACTTAAACTCTGAATTCATCTTTGTATGCATCTGTACATGGAATCTGGGTTTGAGTAAGGGGGGGTGGGGGATTTACTTCTGCGTTTTGCTACATATCAAACATAAAACCATTAGGTTCCTTTTTTAAGTTATATTTTTATTTCCTTTAATCAGAGCTGAGCACATTTTGTACAAGTCTAGTTTCTTCGTTCTGGCACTTGGGAATTCCAGTGTCCTGCTTCCAGTTCTTAGCTGTGACAGCAATTAACATGCACAACTTTGAGCAAATCACTAAATCCCTCATTTCTTACTGGGGAATATAACCCTTCCTTCCCTCCTGCTCTCTTCAGGTCTTGCTTATTAAGACTGCAAGCTGTAGAGACTATGAATTTCTGCTCTAGCATATACATATCTGGCACAACACAGTCCTGATCCCCACGAGTGGAGCCTGGGAGGCCGGAGAGAGCGTAGGAGGTGCTGATACAGTAAAATCCATTTCCAGATCCGCCAGTAAAGGATTAGGCTGCAGTGAAAGGTAAGCAAGCAGGTAAGAGACGAGTGGTTAAGTAGCCATGAGTCACAAGAGCCTATCGCTCGCTTCAGCAGAAGGCAAGTGCTGCACAGTTTAAGATTCAACAAAAAAGCAGAGATGTGTAATTGCTTCCTGGTGGTTTTTTTCAACCTAGGCACAAATCCTTTAACATTGCTCTGGTTTGTTTTTATTTATACATTTGTTTGTTGTAAAGGAATAATGGCTTTCCCACCTGTGCTGGTGATGGTCCATTCTGGCAAGGTCAGTACTTGTTGCTTCTGTTGTGCGCACACCTCCCAAAGCCACAAGAAGGAAGTCTTGTCTGTAAGCCACCATAAAGAACTTACTACAGACCATACTCAATATGACAGAGATGTTTATCAGACTTAGCTTAGAAGTCTTTTACACAGCTCAAACTGACTGGCATTTTTAAATAGACACAGATGAAGAGACAAAGGAGGTCAGTGACTATACGTGCTTTGAAAGGAAGAGATGCCAATGAAGAGGAGGCATGTGTGTCCTTATGCATGTACATTTCTCTTTCAAGCAGTGACCTCAGCCTTTGAATGCCAGCCTGTTTTTTTTCATTGAAATGCTCAGATATACTAATCATATGTTGATCAAATCTTAATGTGTAATCTAAAATCACTCATGGCTGTAGGGCAAAACATCTTTTGCTGCTGGCAGGAAAGGTGGGCAGTTCTTTTCCAAATTTATGGCATCACTGACAACTCTAGTCTTCAAAAAAGTGTAAGAGAAATACACCTTTTTTAAAACCTTAATCTTAGGGGAGGTTTTCAGGTACAGCAAAAGTGTTCTTTAGAAAGCACAATTCATCTGTTCTGCCCCCTTATTCTTGTAGCATATAGATGACTGTAAAATGGAAATTTTGCCTGTTCTCCAGATAACATTGTTTGCAAGAGGAAACAATGAAACCCATGGGATGATTTTGCAGACAAAAGGCTTTTTATCATTATTGTTTGGTTATTAGAGATATTTTCTTTTGCAAAAATCAGTTTTTTTCCTGTGTCTTTATAAATCTCTGCTTTATAATCTCAGAACATTATATAGCCTTCCAAGATTTCTGCTTTGTGCCTAGTCTTTTTGCTCTGTGTAATTCCATCAAATGCATCTCCTTAGCACAGTTTTTCTGAATAGCATCAGCCAAACTAACGATGGCGGAGTTAGAAGAAGGTTTGATAACAAGGCTTGCGTCTTTGGTGTTCCCAGCCCCCAGTCCCAAACTTCCCATATCTCATGTGCTTTGCGGACAGAAGGAGGAGGGATGTTTAAAGTCAAGTGGTTTTCAGATTTGCTGCAGGGTAGAAGGTTCTGGGCTACAGCTGTGCTTATTTGATAGTTTCCTGGATTTTTACAGTTCTGCCACCCGCAAGCCTTCAAGTCTGCCATTGCCCAGTGGCAGGTTGAGATTTTATAGAGCAGCTCCAAGCTGTGACATGATCACTTTAAAATCCCAGCACAAGCTTTGTTTTGTTGTTGGAAATTGGCCTCCTTTTGTCACAAAGGCCCCTATTTCATCCCCTCGTTTTGCGCCCCTGCACCATGCATACTATCTTCTGCATCACTGGAAGTCAGGAGTGAGACTTCCACTGCCAGTTAGCAAAGTGAGGCGAGTTTCTTGACTATGATGTCATCGAGGAGCTCTAATTCATGTCTGTGACATTACAGCAGTGAAATGCAAGTTTACGCTGAGCTTAAGTGAAACCAGGACAACGTCTGCATCAGTAAGAGTGGGTGAGGGGCAAGGCATGTGGTTAGTAGTAATGATACTCATGGACTTTTTATGTCACTTGAAACTCAAACCCAGGAGTCACATGCTTCCAACAGCCCTAGATGTATGGGGTGGCAGTGTATGAATTGCATTTTTCTTATTTCCTTTTAACTACAATACTTGCGGTTTCCACCCAAAACTGATGTTTCACCCTGCAAGAGACTGGCAAAACACAGTCTGTGCCCCAAAGAGTGTATAACCCCTGCTGTTGCTTTCACTGAGTTTAGCACTGATGCTTTTAAATGGAGCATTTGGAAGGAGACTAAAAGGCCTTGTATCTTTTTTTCACTGTAGAGATTAATTTCAGAGGTTTTCAAAGCTCACCTCTGCACTCCATATCCTGAGGGACTCTGTTCTCAGTTTCACCCTCACTGAAACCTCTGACCCTGAGTTCCTCCAGGAGTCCTGGAAGCTGGTCTGGATTGCAGCAGGTGCCCAGCTCACGGATGGACCACATGGACATACCACTCTCCTCCTCCACTTCTCCATCCTGCCTTATCTCCATTACTTCTAGCTGATGGTGGTTTCTAAGGGTGTTTTTCTAGAAGGCAGATGCTATTTTTAGAGACAACCCCTCACTATGCACCTGAAGATAATCCTCCTCCAGATGAAATCCATCTGTGAGTAGGAGAGAAGCAGATTTATTGTTCTTGGTAGGCTCTGGGAAGCACAGTGGAAACCAGAATGGGATGCAAGACAAGAGAAGCATGTTCTCATTGTGCCATGGATGCTGGGAGGAGCTTTTCCTGCTCTGTACAGATAGCATCCTTACTACAAAAGAAAATCTGCTATTTCTTGTACCCACAGTCTTCTTGTACTTCCAGCAATGTAAAGCCTATAAATCTTTGGCATAACAAAATTCAAGCTTCTGATTCAGTAGGAAGCAGAATGGAGAAGTCCTGCTACATTTTATTCTTAAACTTCATCCCAGGGAGCACGGGTATTTGTTCTGCTGCATGAGCAGTGTGAAAAGAGTTGCAATTTGAGGAGCAGCACTGCACACAATCCCTGCTTAACTGACTGACCAAAAGAGCATCTGGAAGCCACCCTTCCCAAGTCACAAGTAGTGCATTGCTCCAGACTTCCCAGGAATGCGCTAAACTACTAGAGTGTATTCCTATTTTGAAGATGAGGGATTTCGTTGTCACACTCCTTTCAAGTGCTAATGGAAGTCACACGCTGAGCTACTTAGGCATGCAGACACTGGTGTGGATGAAGACTTGGTGGTCTTACAGGTCTTTTCCAACCTAAATGATTCTATGATTCTATGTAAAGCCACGTGATTTATGTTAGCCCTTTCCTGACACTGAGAACTTGATTTTGACCTCAACCATTAACTCATCATTGCCTCTATACGACCTATGTATTTTGGGGGAGTAATGAATTTCTGGAGTTCACAGAAGTTATGCATGTTACTGTGTGAGTGACTTTATGGATGCCTTCTTGTTAGGTGTTAGGTCTCCACAAAATGTAATCTTTCACTCACTGCAGTAAATAACAGCTTGGCTGAATCACACTAGGGATGAAGAACGGGTCACAGTTCAAAAGCCAAAAGAGAATAACAGGGTCCAGAAGTGTTTGGCTGAGAATATGTCCTCTAATGCAACATATTTAAAAGCTATCCTAACAAAGTTCATGAAGGTATAATAAATCATGGTATTTAAAAAGCTTAGGTAGCACATTATACACAGTGTTATTTAAAATGCAGAGACTATACATGATATCAGTCCTTTCATAAATAGGGTTTTTTAGGCATTTTGCCTCACAATTTTTCGGATTTCTTGCACAATATGTAACTTCACTTACTCAGTGCTTATGGGACCACATAAACTCACCTTATCTGAGTTGCAAGATTTGCTGCCATGCATCTGTGTTTACCCTTAGCTGGGACAAACCCAGGCTGAGGAGTGGATTTCACTTGGCTCATCCACCTGTTCATAATATCCAAATGTGCCTTGAAGAAGAAGTGATTCTTGGCATCCACATGAAGGAAATCCTTCTTTCTTGTCCTTACAATCCAGTATTTTCAAACACACATGTATTTTACTCCGTGTCAGAAAGGAAGATACGCTGCAGGGATGACCGATCTGTGACCATGAAGCATGTGCCTCAAAATGGTACCCAGAATATTTTGTCTGAAAAGCAGCTGGATTTCTGGTCTTTTTCAGGCTATAAATCTTGTCCCATAGATGCCAGCTGAATGGAAAGAGGCACAGTGACACCTCTGTTTCCAGTGATTCAAGCATTATGCCACCTGAGTCAGGGGTCATCTCTGTGACCAAGAGGTTGTGTCAAATCCCTGGCTTTAGAACTTCTTCCTGACTAGCAACAGCTCCATGGCTTTCAGCAGAAAATAAGCCAGACTGGCCAGATTTTTAAAGCCTCTACTTTAAGTAGCTTAAGTATGTGGCAGCAAGCATGTGTAATTCAGCAGTAAGGCTCCCAGTATATGAAGTTGACCAGCCTTGCACCCTGACCTACTTCTTCCTTGCTCAACCTCAACATTTTACAACTTCTGCAAAGCTTTTGCTGGGAAGGGAAAGACAAAATAGTTTCAATGTATCCATGTGGGCTGTAGGTCCTGAACACCAAACTCCTGGTGGAGCATTTCAATAAGGTGTTTTTCCTGACTCCACCTTCCCGTAGGGCAAATGCTTCTGCAGTTCCTGTTAACCTTCACAGGGTGTATGGGCATGCCTCAAAGAAAGGAAAAGTCTTTGTTTTCAGCCTTCATGCACAGCTGGTGAGATGGAGACTGAAATTTGGCTCAGGGTCTTTTATAAACAGATCTCAGGACAATTTGAATAGATCAGTCTCTGTGGTATGCTTATAGTTTTCCTATTGCCTCTTACTGTTCCATCCACCTAATGATATATTTGAATGGCATACATTCCTCTTCATTACCTATACTATTAAAAATAAATAAAAAACCTACATGTTTTTAAAATTACCATTATTCAACTGATTTTAAGTTCAAACACTCAATCGCTAGTCTCCTAACTTCTATGGGGAAAAAAATTAGTGCCTATTTTAATCATTCACTATTAAATTTCCAATCATTAATTCAACCCCCACACTAGTGGGTACCTTCCTCTATTCTGCTGTGTCGAATAGTAGTAGTAGTAGGCAAAACCATACAGCATGGCCTGTTTCTAATTATGCTCTCATGTTTCCTCCTAATGAACAAAAAATCTCTATTTTGTGCGTTGCCTGTTAACCTCTGGAAAGGTCAGTGCCTCTCTCCTGTAATGCAGCACACTTTTTTCCCTTCCATTTAACAGAGTTATTGCTTTCTGGAAGGCAGGGTGTTTCTTGCCCAGGCTAATGCAGAAGCAGGCCGGCCCTTTTAATTCAGCTTATATGTTTGAAGGCTCAGGGAAAAGTAATTAAATCTGACTTTAAGTGTAGTAGCTGCCACAGACATTGCCTTGGCTACTTGTCCTTTGCATTCAAAACTGATGACTGATAAACATGTTTTCTATAAAAACATCTGCATACTCTTGGCTTAAAGATATTAAGCCATGGTAAAGCAAGGATTTGAATTAAGGTATTGTTAGTCCTGAACAGCCAGACATCCATTACTTCCATCAACAAAACTGTAGGAATCAGTAACCCATATTCTGCCTACCAGACAGCATCTTTCTGTCATGGGCCAAAAAACGCAGTTTTGTGTCAGGACATGTCAACCGATTTAATTTATTCCAAATTAATCAGCTTCTAGTTATTGATTCTGGTATTGAGAAATAAAAACAATTAAACAAACACTTAGAAAAACATCTCAGCTGCACTCCTGACACCTCTTCTCCCTTTTTGCTCTCTTTGTCACATTCACTCAGCCCCTTTGATAAGGCGGCGGGTGGTACAGGGGACTGGGTTGGTGCATTGTTGTTCCTTTACTTTTGCTTTTCCTGTTTCTGATTCCACTGCCCTGGCGCAGGGTCCTCCATGGGCCTGTGTCCCCTTGGAACTGAACACCCTCCTGAGCCTCCTCCCTGCCCTGGCTCAGGTGACTCTTTGCTCTGCCTTGCCTTGAGAAGCTTTTTGCTCCTCAAAACAAAAAATGAAAACCAAAATCTGATGTGGCCCCACATTATTTTTTTTTTTTTTAATAGCACTGCTCAAAAGCCAGAACTGGAGCTATTTCTGGCTCCTCTTGGTGCTGAGGAGGTCCATCAAGGCAAGGATGTCTCCAAAGAGTTACCATGGAAATTACCAGACCTCCCTCTGCACTTTGGACACCTTCTACCTACTAAAAAAATAGAAGAACTGGGAATCCAGAAATCTTTGAAAAACCACAGTCCAAGCCAGCTACATTCTGGCAGCTGCTCAAAGAAGCAGATGTGACATCAGGGAAGGTGTGCTCATCTGTTAAAAATACGGGGTTAGACTTTCATCAGTTTTAAAGTGGCTTTAGCTGATGAGGTCAAGGGGTCTGTTCCTTGACTCCACGGGCATCAAACAAATAGCTTTCTGCCTGGTTTTCATTGTAGCCTTTACTCTGCCTGCCCTGTGAAGGCAGCACAAAGGAGCTACAAGAACATTTGCAAACAAATGCTGCAAATATTACGTGGTGGTCTGTAAACACAAGCAGTGATTCAACTGTAAATGGCAACAGATAGTTAGCAGGCAACCAGGCCTTCAATTATTAACTAATGAGGTTGAGCTGACCCCAAGTCTTTCCTCCTTACTTGTGTGAGGCAGAGAGAGGGACATTTGACCACATGTGATATGACACATCACCCTGATGGGAAAGAGAGATTGCGGGAGCCAGCCAGCAGAGCACTTGTAAGGGTGCAGCATCTGAGTTTCTGGACTTTATGGGCTTTGCTTCTGTGGTGGTGTGCAAATCCTTGAGATTTCTCCATTGCCCTGGCTTGCTCTCCATTGGCAGGTGACCGGATCCGAACCTACACTTATGTTTCCATCTAGAATGCCTCAGTGTCCTCTCCCCCTACACCAGGAAGACACAGGAGGGCTTTCTGCAGCTCCCCTGCAGACCCAACTCCCGTAGGCCAGGTCTTAGATACCCCACAGTGTTCCAGGTGGAGCAAGAAATGAGACGGTGGGGTGAATCCCACCTTTACAGCCTGGTTTCCAGGCTGGTGGTCAGCCCCTGGCTTTAGTATCCCTGAGACACAATGCTGAAATCCAGGAGGATCGAACCACACAGAGCACCCCAGGAAAATATCTGTGTTCTGCTGAGGGAAAAGAGGTGCCCAGGGAAAAGGGTTGCCAGCTCTGCTACCTGGTATTCCTGCCTCTCCCCACCCCAACTTGCCTTTGTACTCCTGTGCTCATGCTAAGGAGGCTGTGCACCAAAACCTCCCTCTGCTACCTGACCTCTGCTTCTTCCTCAGTGTGGTCGTGCCCCAGAAAGCTATGTCAGAGACAAGTAATCCCTACCAACACCAGAGGAGGTCTGTGGGAGCTATGTGAAAAAGGGGCACAGGGGCCCTGGGCAACAGGATAAAGCAGAGTGTGTCCCCAAGGGTCTTGTGAGCAGTCTGCATCCACACTCCACTACCTTCCTCTTTTTTCCCCCTTTTATTTTATTTAACTTTATTATTAGTTTGCTTAATAAGTACAACCTTAAAAGAACTGAAGTGGAAGTAAAAGAAGAAATAAGAGACCTGGCTTCGCTTCTGGCATTAAAGACTGAAGCCCTTCCAGCATCTCAAAGGTAGGCGTAGAGCAGAAGCCCAGCTTTGGTAGGAAGCCTTTCCTCACTGCTAACCAATATTTAGATTTTATTTTTTTTTCTTTTTCCAGGCTCCCTGTTCGTAAGTTCTGTTCAGACATGGGGATCAGAGAGGAGCCACAGAGGACAGAGATATGTTTGTCACCTAACTATACCAGGTCTGTCTGTGACAAAGGGTGGCAGCAGAGCCACAGCGTTGGAGTTGAGTGTTGAAGCCTAGAGCAAGTTTAGAGAGGAGGTGTGTAAGCCAGAAATTTAATGTGCCTGTGGTAACATATACAAGAAATGGATTCCTAGACTGCTTATTAATTAAACCTGGAGACCGGGAAGTTTATTATAATAGGAATTATGTTTAATGAAAGAGGCCTGTGCTCTGGAGGAAAAGTGTATCTCCCAGTGCCTGATGTTACTCCTGTATTTTCACATATTTGGAAGGAATTTCTCCCTATATACACACCCATGATTTTCTTTTTTTTTTTTTTTTTTTTTTTTTTTTGTCCTTCATATTCCTCCCTGGATAACTCCATTGACTCTAATGGAGTGTCACCTGGAATGAATCTTCCTGTGCCTTAGAAGAACATTGTGCATGGGTCCTGCATACATTATTTAAATGGAGGTACTAAGAAAACAGCCTGAAATGTATTCATCAGCCTGACTGCCAGAGGTGTTATACACCTGCAAGTCCCATTTAAGGCCGATGGAAAATGGAGGCAGAGAGGCATCTCCTCTTTCGCATTCTGAGCACTGAATAATTTATTGGGAATTTATTGAAGGTTTTTAATGGTGCAATCAAATCATTATAAGCAAAAAGCTACAAAATCAAATTCAGAACAATGAAAGCATCAGTTCATTAATGGAACAGTTCCAGCCATCTGGCATTCATATGTTCTGCATTGGGGCTGTTATTGTGCAGACATAAATGAACCAATCTTACCTTCAAGCAATAGCTTTCATTAACTAAATATATCCAAATTCTTTACTGTTCAGCTAATATTACAGGTCTTATCCTGTGTTTGAAAGGGTGGGTTTTTTTAAATTTTGTTCAGTTAAAGCTTCAGTCCCACTCCACTTCTCCTTTGTGTGTTCCCCATCCCCATGTGGACACAGCACCACACAGAAATGTTTTAGTGGTTCATGGTGCCAAAGCTCTGGAAGAGACAGAAGGGGCAAATTATATTTCAGTGGAAGTAACAACACTTAGACACTAATGATAAATACTGTTGTTTGAATGAAATGAAATTCTAATGTTGGACTGAGTTTTCCACCTGCCATTATTATTTTTTTTTTCAAGTGATAGCTCCAGCAACTCTTCAGAGATCTGACATTTAAACAGACCAAACTGATGTGCAAAGTTATATACAGCGCAGCGGTTTCCATCAGACATTTTCCGAGAATTATTTTTTTTAATCCTGTAAAGTAGTACAGCATTCAGTTTCTTGGTGGAAAAATATTATTGAGTTCCCAGTGAAAGGGCACAGACAGGAAAAATTATGTATTTTAGATGCTGTCTGTTAGCTAATGAACTCTGTTGGGACAGGATTTTATGTTCACTGGACCTCACAGCTAGAGTCAGAGAGGTGAGTGCTGGAGACATGTGAAAGCACGCTTTAACTGGCTGCCGCAGCACTTGCCGGGGTTAAAGCTCTTCCTTGTCTCCCTGTATCCTCCTGAGAAGGGGGATTTCAGTTCTTTCATCGCAGACTGGGATCCTATTCTTTATGAAGAGATAAATCAGAACAACACTCACCATCCAGTCTTTCTTCAACACCCTACAAACAAACACTGTTTCTTAAAGAACCTGGAGAACAAAATGCTGGCCAAGTAGCAGTGTCCAGGTGGCTACTTGGGCTTTTAGGCATCTTGCATAAAAGCAGAGCTTCCCCAAAACAGCAGCAGTGACCCAGTCCCAGGCTCCAGCCCAGGCACATCTCCAAGCCAAAGGACTGATGCCACGTGGGGCTGTTCAACATTGCTGCCCTCCCATGGGAGACACGTCCCCAGCCTATCTCCACTGCTTTCCCCTTGTGGATCCTGCAGCTATCCCCATTTCTGCCCTTACCCCAAAACTCACAGCTTGCCCTCACTCTCTCACCTCCCCTGTGGTTCTGAGGCTGCCACAACAGTCAGCTTCCTGGCCTCTCCTCCTAAAAGGCAGCCTCCTGCCCCCGCGCCCAACCCAAACAAGCACCATATGCTTCACACCACCAATTCTTGTGTGCTCTGGCACCTACTGACACATGGGTTCTAAGGTCAGTGAAGCTGAGGCTTCAGGTGTACAAGTTATTACTGGATTTGCCACTAATGCATTGGACTCCTTCACACTTCTGACAATAACTTGCCTGAAGCATCTTACAAATCTTGGTGTGACCATCTCAGGGCAGCGTGGATAGTGCAAGCGCCAGGACAAACCTAAAGCCCCTTTCACAAAGAGCCGACATGCTGATCACTTGGATGGATGCCATTCTTGTTTCTGGCATTAGGCTGCTCTATACAGTGTTACCTGACCCAGATCTTTCCATGGAGGCTATGGGGGACAGCCATCTCCTCGGCTTTTGGGGGCACATCGCTAACCCTTGGTTTGCTCAGGCACCCATGGGCACCCACTTTCCCTTCAATCACAGCCTTGCAGTCCTGCTGTTAGGGGCTGGATGTGGGCAGAAAGCCATGAAAAGCCAAAGTCTGGTTTGCAGGAGGAGTACAGTTGTGTTAGCTTTTCAGCAACCAGCTACGCTGCAGAAGCATTTAGATGAGCTGAGGTCTGAGCAGCGTGAAGCTGAGCCAGGGAGAGAGAAACTCTGCATGGAAAAAGCTGCTCTCTGCCTTGAGAGCTTTCCAGGTTTGGGAGTTCATGGTTCGTAGGCCATCGTGCACTGTTGCTGTAAATACATAGCAGGAGGCCAGAGGAGACTGAAGGAGGGCAGAAGCATCACAACAGAACAAAGATGTCGTGGCTTTACGGATAGGGCTGCTTTCTTCCTGTGGGACTTCAGATGTGTCTGAAGTTGCTCTGGAGAACAGCGTGTCTTCCAACTGTGGGTAAGGTTATTTGCTCATATTCCTCTGCATCCTGTTCTGAACAGATCCCTTACATTTGAGCACTGGGGTTTGGATAGTCTATATATAACAAATGAGCAAAAAGTCACACTCCAGAGAGCTCTTTATTCTGCATGCATTGCTGGAGCTGTTCCTCGTAACATGTGCTTAAGCAACGCATTGTGGACAGTGGTGTTTTAAGAAACTGGAACATACTTAAAAGCTGATCAATAAAAAGTCTACACTGAAAATATTTTTAAAGTTCTCTAATATTCCTATCTCAGATAATGCTGAAGCTTCCCAGTTTTTCCCCACTAAGATACTATTAATTGTGGTCTCATCTAACACTTCCTTCAAAGCATCCACAGCACTGAAAGATGCGGCACATTTCCAATCTGAAATTAAATTATCCATTGTTAAAAGAACACCACAGTATGCTGCATAGAGAAGTGACAATGAAGAGACATCTTAACTGTAAATTCCCTGAATTTTATTTTTTAATTAAAAACACCAGAGGTACTTTCCAGGCCCTTACCAAAGAGGAATTAGATGTTTAACTTTTCTGGGTCTGTATGACTAATCTTGCAAACACTGCTGAAACTCTATGAACACTGAGAATTAAATATATCAATGTGTGTACATGTTAAGCATATTTATGATTTGAATCAATTCACAAAATCGAGCACATGGAACTTAGAAGGTTTGTTCTGGAATCAGAATTTTTTTCCAGGCTGAAAGATGTGAAAACTACTTCCCTATCTGATGCGATTCAGTACATCTGTGTGTGATTACATAAACACATTTCAGACCACGGAGCAGCACAGCCAAGTCTCATAGAAGTTACATTCATTAAACTTAGTCAGACCACATGATCTCCCCTGGACCTTCAGTATTTGCCTGTTTCTAAGATTTACTGAAGATTGCCTATATTTTCTAGTTAGAGCAAGAGTAGGAGACTGAGAATTAATTATATTAGCCTTGAATAAATGAGAAGTCACTGTATCATGGCAAAGCAAGCTTGTCTGAACTCACTAACAGAAATCAGAGCAACCGAAAAAACATTGCTGCTTTAACTACCTTACTTTACTGAAGGTGGACTCGGAAATACTTTTTTTCTTTTTTAACATGTGTCATCGTTTTGCCTTCATATAATTCCACCTCATGCACAGATCATGCTTTCCCCATGAGCACAGGACTGCTCTTTTCCTTCAGGCGTCAGTAGGTAAAGTCACTAGAGAAGGTCCTAACCAGCAAATCTGAGTAACCATACTAGGTGAGATGTTTTTATGGAGGCTATGCAGTGGTAATTACCAATGTGCAGATGCAGTGGCTCTTCCCACCGACCGTCTTCATACCTGCACCATCACAATGAAACATGCTCCTGCTTGCTTGGGGTGGTAGGTCTTTCCACTGAGATGTAGGTCCTGTCAGCTCATCCTTTGCTTGAAGCTTTGATTATATTTAACTTATTGTTGTTACAGCGGTACCCAGGCAACTGGCTAAGCACAGGACAGGAATTGTAGACACATGCAGGCAGCCCCTGTCCCAAAAAAAGCTGAGTAAAATCTGGTTTATAACGAAGCCACACAAGAAAAACTTATTGCCATAGCATGGGAGGAATCATTTTAAATTCTGAAGATCTGCTTTTCAACCAGTGGGTCATGCAAGTCACCCCATTTCTACCATCAGGGTGTACATGTGCAGTTTGAGCACACTGTTTCCAGCCTGCAGTTGTTGTCCGACCTGGATGCAGCCTGTGCATAGATGGGAAACGATTAAAGACTGTCACAACACTTAGTGTATGGATGCTAAACCATGTATTAGAGCTTGTAAAAGAACATGCTTCTTGGTCACTCCTTGCAAACACTTGGTAGCTTGCTTTGAAAATGGATAGAGGATGAAATCAAGCATTTGCCAAAGTTAATGGCCTGCTGAATGTTTAACAAGACTTTTCTGCATGTTAAAGCTCAGTCTCTGTGCTAAATCACAGTACTGAGTACAAAAACAAGGTCTGGTAGTGTGTGGGCACCAAACTTCAGTCTTCTTGAAATAAAGATATATATACACATACGTAACCATTTTTGATACACACACAGACAAGAGCATTTGACTGCTTCCTAAAGGGAAGGAGCTCCTAACCAGCCATGGCAGTAAAAAAATGTGCTCACACTGATGATGAACATCTTTCTAATAACAGCAATATAAGTGATACAGTAGATACTGTCAGTAGCTGTAGAAGCTAGGGTCATCATTGTGTTGACAGTACACAAGCAAAGGTGTGATTTGAGGAGAACTCTCTCTGCTGCTTTCTGGCTTCTTGGGAAACACAAGGAGTACTTTAAATGGGCTTGGTCTTTCATTATGGGCTTTTGTACCGCTGGAGGCAGTTGCTGGCTTGTTGTATAGCCGTGAGTAATCTCTCTAAAAATCTCTCTACAGGGGTTAGAAACGCCTAGGCACTTCAGCCTCTGAATGCTAAGTGCCGTGCAGCCTACACTGCCTTTTCACTTGATGCATGCACATGCAAAAGTGGCCTCTAGATGCTCCCGCAATCCAGCGGAATCAGGCTATTCCACAGCAAAAGCTGGTGGGGGGCTGGGGGTAGTAGAAGAAATTTGAATCTGGTTGTGTATAATGAAGTAACACTTCTAAAGAAGTCTGGAAAAGTATCCGCCGCGCAACCCTGCCCCTTTCCAGCTACAGGGGTTTGGTGAACGCACGGACTGATTCTTCCAGCAAGAGGATCTCGCACCCGGCTCCTGCCGGCAGCCGCAAGGGGTCCCAGCACTTGCACCGGGAGAAGTTCGGCTGCTCCAGAAACACCCGCATGCCGCCGCCGGGCAGCCTTTGCCCGCAGCCCCGCAGCCCCTACTCGAGGTAGCCTTCGACCCGGGCCAGCGCTGCCGCCAGGCGCGGCCGGCCGCCAGCCCTCCGCCGGGATAGCCGGGGATGCCGGCGAGCCGGGGATGCCGGGCGCTCCCCGGCCGGGGCCACCGCGGGGCGGGCGCGGGGTCCGGCGGGGCGGGGCGGGGCGGGGCGGCGCGGGGCGCACCTGGGCCCCCGCCCGGCGGAGGCGGGCGGAGCGGGGGCGGAGGGAGCCCGTCCCTCCCCGCCCCCCCGCCCTCTCTCTCATCCCTCTGTGCGCGCCGGTGGCGGCGGCGGCGGCGCCGCGCTCCCTCCAGCCGCGCCCGCGCAGCTCCCGCAGGTAAGCGCCCCGCGGCGGGCCGCCAGCGCAGCGGAGCAGGGGTCCCGCTGTCCCGGGGCTCCGCCTGCGTGCCGCCGGGCTTTTCCTCCTCTTTTTGGGTGTTTTCCAAGGTGCTGCCGGACCTGGTGCCAACCGCGGCGGGTGCACGGCGCAGCAAGGCGGGCGGCGCGCCGCAAGCGGGGGTCCGGCACGGGGCGCCGTGGGACTGGGCTTGGGCGGGCTTGGGCGGCGGGTCCGGCTGCTGTTCTTGCTGGACTAACGCCGCTGAGGCTGGCCTGGAATAAGGAATGGACACTTGGTTGATGAAGGGACACTGACAGTACTGCCACTGTTCGCTTACTTAGGGCCTGTCCTAACTTTTTTTCTTCTTTTTTGTTTTTAACTTCTTTTTTTTTTTTTTTAATTTTTTCCACGAAGTCTCTCTGGATTTATTTATACCAAATTAAGACAGTGGAAAAAGTCCTGGCTAAAAAAAAAATGGTTGCCACCTCTCTCCCCTGACTTCCTCAGTCCTTTGGATGAAGAGCCTGCTAAAGTCAGATGGGACATGTGTGCGTGTATCCCTGGTGTTTGCAAAGGTAAAGCACAGGCACAGGATGAATGGGAAGTATCAGGGTATGGAGTATTAGAGAAAGATGGGCAAGGTGGGAAGAAGGAGGGGAGCTTTAGGTTAAAAGCCATTAGTAAAGTGAAGTGAGAAGAGAGAGGTGGAACCAGAGGGACCAAGTTTCTTCGTCTCACTCCTTTGTGCATGTTCTTTTTTAATAGCTCCACAATGGGAAACCTCCCAGCCAAAAAAAGATTCTTCCTATGGAAATGTGTGAAAAGTTTTCTGTATAGCCCTTTATCAGAAAAATGTTGGAATGCCTAAACTTTTTTTCTTGTGCATTTCTCTGTGAAACAAGGTCATACCTTTTTGATTTCAGTTGTCTGAAGAAATTAGAAAAACTAGAAGCTGCTCAAATCCTCACTTCCTTTTTTTTTCTTGTCTTCCCCCCCGCCCCCCGCTGTAATTTTTCTTTTTTTTCTTTTTAAGGTTCAAGGCAAAATTTCTTGCAGGAGCCTCTGTAGGCAACCTGTGTTCCCAAAGTGTTGGGGAATTAGGGTAGCTGCATTCTTTTACAATTAAAACTGCTGCAATTCTATCTTTTCAGAGAAATTCTCTTGCAAGCTAAGTCAGGTTTGGTGTGTTGTACCATTTGGTCTAAAATGAGTCACTCTCAGGTCTGAGAGTCATGTTTCAATTTGGCAGCCAGGACTGCATGCCATGCAGACTTTTACTCCTGTGTGAGGATGGGGTATACTGTAGTACTAAAATAATACCTTCTGGCAATTTCAGCAATGGACTGAAGCGTACTCTCTGCGCACGGGCTTAAGTGAGGTTCCGTCCTGCAGCTCTCTAATACCAGCTGTAGGCATGTCGTACGTTTTTCCTTAACTGATACGTGCTCGGACTTACAAAGCAACTCGATAGGCCAGCATTTTACTGTTGTTTTTATTAAATATTAACTACCCAAAATCAAATGCTGTGTTTTTCCAGAAAAGATTGACAGTGTCTCATCCTGTGCAATTGTACCTGAGCTGTGGTTCTGGCTTTTCAGCTGCAAATAACTAAGGAAATGTTATTTTAGGAATACGTGGAAACATAGTTTCATGCTCAGTATGTTGTTGTCCAGATCACTCCTTATTACAGGTTGCACTGGTTAGACCCTTGGCTGCTACAAACTTTGTTCTGAGAAGTTACCAGTAATGGTGCTGGCTGGAGAGAGAATAATGACTGGTGTCTGCTTTCTTTTCCTTCCCTCTTCAAAACAAATATTAAGGGTGGAAAGGTTAAACAGCTTTTGAGACAAAACACATGGGAAATGCAGAATTGAAGTAATGCTACACTGTGTACCCAGCTTTAATATGTGAGCTTAATGAGTGATTAACAAGCAGTCTTATCACTGTGTGCAAAGATAATTAACAGCTGCATGATTTTCATCAGTAACTCTGGAAGATTGTAAATATATGATATATAAAACATATATTTTAATTACTTCTCTGCTAAGAAATAGGAGAAAAAATTTAACTTGGCTTGTTACACACAGCAAAAGCATGTGGGGAATACAGGACAAGGGTATTGATGAAAGTAATTAGCTCTGGAGCTGAATCTTAGGTAGGACTTCTGTAAGGGCTGGCTTTTGCATTGCTGTGATGGGCCATTAATAACACCTTAATAAACGGTTGTTTCCTAGTAGCATCTCCGTATTGAGCTTGCTTTCTCTGATATTCTGAGGCACGTCTGTCTTCTGAGTAGCTTTTGGTTTTGGGAGACCACCACCATCTTTGAGTACCCAGCAGTTCTGTGCACTGGCTCTCAGAGGTAAGCTGCCTCCTGCAGATATCTGAAGAGCTGGCTTGGAGCACCTCTAGGTGGTGACCTGCCTGCACTTGCTGAGGGCTGTTACCGTGCCATTTGCTGTCTGTGTGGCTTCTTTATTGCATGAGTTCAGGGGGAAATTATGTGCAGCTCTGTCACCGACAGGGCTGGATGGGGAGTTCTCACAGCTGTTACTTATGGTCTTGGTGATGTCCAAGGACACCTAGAAGAATTTGAGAGTGGGAACAGGTTGTACTGTGAGACTGTTGTCCTTTTCATTATCACTTCCCTCCCAAAGCTGGAATCAGCTATGTTTGTGAGAATTCCTCCCTTCCGTAAAGAAAAATGCATGTAATTTAAGGGACACTTAAATTCAGTTTAAATCTGTGTAAATGGGTTGTTTGAACTGCAACTGCCACAAGTAGTGCTAGGAAAAAGAAACACAACTGTTTTACTAAACAGCTTGTGGATTAGTTCTTGTGTATTTCACTGCTGCTTCTTCTTCCACAATAGGTTATATTCTTCTTTCTTTTTTTAACAGTTTAGCACTATGAAAAGAAAAGGAAGCAAACTTTTTTTAAAAAGTAAACAGTGCTGTTGTAAAAAAAAAAAAAAATAAACAAAAGCACAAGAGTTATCAAAAGGCAATGGTAATAGCTGAAAAAAAAAAAATTTGCACTCTTTCCCCCCCCCCCCTCCCCCCCCCCCTTCTTTGCTCTGTCCTTTTCTTTAAGGTTGCTTTCCCTTCAGTTAAGGTCCCCATTTGAAGTCTTGTGATGTAATGACAATTTGAAGCCCACTGCTCTCCAGAAAGATCTGATCAACAGGGACTTGAGGTGGTAATGGCCTGGACAGGTAGTGATTATGTAGCACTTTCCATGTATGTTTCTAACTTTGCTTTTCCATGCGTTGCAAGGTAATGCTGTAGAAATGTGACACTCCTCAGTGATGCAGCATTAGGGCTGAACTTAGACATTTTGTGTTTTCCCTGAGTGTCCTTTGTAGCTAATGGAAATGCTTAAGGCCTCATCCATGGCCCATAGGCATCAATGCTAAAATCTCTGTTGGCACTGAACGGCTTTGGATTAGGTGCAAGGCTGGTGTGTTGCTTTGACAGAAATATTGGATTACTCTAGGGCAGAGGAAAGCTCTATGGAGGGAATAAGAGCTGCTGTTCTGCTTACATTTCAGGGGAATCAGATTTTGGTTTTCTACATTTATCTTTCAAGCTTAGTTGCTTTAAAACAAGTAGAAGCATTGCCTATGCATTTTTGCACTTTCATTGCTGTGCTGAAGCAAATAAGAATGAACATCTGAAGCAGGTCTGGTGCCTTGTTTTGATTTTTAATGAAGTTCGAGAATTCTGAGAAGTGCCTGCCTTTGTATATCCAGATCTCTCCTTTCACCTGTTGCTGTTCCTTGACTGCCTGAAGCTCTTCCTCCACACCTGAGCTGATTAACAGCGTGCTTGGCTTGTAAAGTCTTGGTCATTGTTTAACTGAAGGTTTCACTCTAGGATCAATTTTCATTTTTTAATAACTGGTGCCTCTTATTCTTGAAAATGTAGCTTCTATTTGTGCAATTAGCACCAGTAAGGAAAAGAACCTAGTGAGTGCCAGTTTGGGTAGTATATGTGTGTCCCTATTACATATGGCGACTCTAAGATCATTCCATTTCTCTAAGGAGCCCTTCAAAAAGACCTTTTAAGATGGTTAAGACATTACATTTCTGCATAGGGAACAATACCCCTGCTTAGATCAGTGCAAAGTCCCCAGAATTTCCTGACAGGCACAGCCTGGAGTAGTTTGTTAAACACGTTTTTCTCAGACCTGCATCTACTTTCTACTGCATCTGGCTCCTTCTTGACCCACGTAATGTAGGCAGTTATGTTAGTGCATGTAAATGGGTGAGCACTGGCATGTTCGCCCCATTGTGAAGAAGTATTTCTTCATAAAAAGAAAGCAAACCTTCTTCCTCTGCTTCTGGCAGATGAAAACAGCCACAGATTCATGTGGCTGCTGTGGTTCAAGGAGTCTGGGTAAGGCATGCGTGCCCCTGCCAGCCATGCTGCCAGGGGGGCAGAAACCATGTCCCTCCTCCTCAGGCTACTCCTGGAATGAATAGCCTGGACAGTGTCCTAGGCTGGGGCGTGTGGGGAGTGTTCTGCTTTCCAAACGCTTTTAAGATTATCACTAGTGGAGCTGGATGAGGAGCTGGCTGTTGTTCCTGCTAGGGAAAGAGGAGGTAAGCATTTCCCCATTTTTCCACTCGCAGATCGCATCATGGTCTGCTGCTGAGGTGGGGGTACACAGCATGGATCAGTGACATGAAAAATGCTTCCAGTTGCAAAAGTGGGACGGCTGCATCTCTTTCAGGAGGAAACATGTTGGGGGCACAAGTACTGTATTGGTGAGAACTGCATTACAGTTTTGTGCCAATTGCATTATTTTTGTTTTAAATTACTTCAACTTGAGAGGCATTGGAACTGATTATTTGTTTTGGCTCCCATGTGGCGTATTCTAGACAGAAGGTGAAAACCTCTAAATTCTATTTAAAAATACAAAGATGGCAAGTATTTGAGCCTTGTAATATCTGCTTTTGCTTCTGGCTGTGAACAACAGGCAAACATCGGCTGAAGTGGATTTTTGAAACTGATGAAATAGTGCTGATCATTTTGATGGTCATATATGATGAACTTCAAATGTCTGTAACATGCCCGCATGAGACCTACGCACCCGTTAGCCTTTTCTTTAGGAATCTGTGTGCCACAGTGACCCTCTAAGTAGGGTGAATTTCAGAGGTACTCTCTAGAAAGTACACCCATTTCTTTGCCAGCTAGAAAATTTATTGCATACTGCAGTGCTTGCAGGAGCAAGCAAAAAAGCATTGGATTGACATCAAAGGGAAGATCTTTCTGTACAGAATGCTGGAGATTTTCAGAGTGGTAAAAATCTGGCAAAGGAAATGCATACTGTTTTTGATTGTAAGCCCCTTTCCCTCCCTTTTCCCCTTCTTTTTAGGGCGTGTATGTCAAATACAAAATGGTGCCAGTACATTATTTATAGGAGCAGTTTGCAGAGACTTTTTCTTAGAACTTCTTCGGCCATTGAGAATGATTGTTTTCAGCCTGGATGGAAAAATATATGTATGACTAGAACAGTATCCTTTTTTATTGTGAAGAAGTTGGATGCAGTTCTGCTTAAATTAAAAAAAAGTGTTGGATGAGTGTTGAATGTTTAACTGCATAGAGAGATTCAAATTTTCTTTGAATGTGTGGGTGATTTAGTGAAGAGCACTAAGCTTTGACACTAACTCCAGCAAAGACTTACTGGTATCTGAGAAGTCAAGGGAGATGCTGTTCATGCCTATCTGTTAGGTAGTTATCCTTCAGGTCGGTGTGTGCAGGAAAGGTGAAAGGCTGCTAACCTCTCAAGAGGAAATAGCTACATATCTTGCAAGCGTGGCAAGTGTTGTTTTGTCTGTTGCAGTGGGGCATTGGTAAAGGGTACATTGCCACTGCATTTCGCTAAATGTTTAGTCGTCTGCTTTTGATCTGTTGTGGATGTCAGACCTGCAGGATGGTGTCCCAATGCCTTGAGCTGCTGCCGCTGACAGAGCGAGGGAACTGGGGTGCCGTTACATAGCTGCAGTGTGTGACGGGCAGTGTGCCTTCCCCTTCTCATCCTGTCCCCAGCCAGGCTGCAGGTGTCACCAGGTTGTTGGTGCAGAAGAAAGCCCGAGTTTTCTTTCTGCTCATTTCCAAATCAACTATGCCAGCAGTGAGCAAGAGTCGCTGCTGGTGCAATGGTCACTGTCCCTTCAGTTGGCAGCACGGCAGCCTGGCAGGTGGTGAGCATCTCCACTGTCTCCTGCTCTGGGGCAAGGTGAAGCAAGTTGTCGAGAAGCAGCACCAGGTACAGCTGCTGGCCCTCGACTGCCTGGCTAAAGGCAGGAGACCTCAGTGGAGAACTGCTGTGTCGGCAGGAGATCACCTTGCCCCTAGAAGTTGCCTTGAACTGGGAGGGATGGTGCTGGTACTTACTGTGGTCAAGACATGGTATTCCTTCGGTTCCCCTGCCTGTGTCAGGTGCTCACTGAATTTCTTGGTGGGATCCATTTTCTTGTGTTTTTTCCAGTCCCTTACTCTGTGGCTGTGATGACACTTGTTGGGTCCTAGCACCCTTAAGATTTGGTTGTTATTTTACTAATAACTTTCACAGTTACGTGTAAGAAAATACAAAGTAGCAGCAAAGGCTGGCAGGGGTGGGTGTTTTCTATCTATGCATTTCGGAGCGCGTTCATTGACACCTCAGCTGGTAGACGTAAATTTCAGTGATTCCCTGTAGAGATTGGGTCAGTAGTTTTACAAGGTAGGTAGAGTCCTGCGATGAGTTGCAGTGGAGAGGTGTTGCTTTGGTGTGGTAATGAAGCTGTAAGTAGGATGTATAGGGGCAATTTGGCTACTTTGCCTCAGGATGTGCTTATAGGATTAAACTTTGTAGTACATTTCTATAGTTGCCGGCTAGTTTTTAACATAGAAAACTAATTATTGAAGTTCAGAAGCATTGAGGAAATTGGTGTGGCAATGTGCGATAGACCAGAATAGATTCAGACTGATGATAACAAGCCTGTAAATCCCAAAGGAGAATGCTGCACAGTAAATTCTGTATTAATGCTGCATTGAATGTCACTGACTATTGTACTTGGAAGATGCCTTTGCAAATGTGTACACAGCTCTGCTGAAGTGTCTGACTGGCAAATTATTGGTACAGGAAAATAACTTGAATATTCCCTGGGTCTGTGCTGAGAATGTTCCTGGGTACTGCTGTCTTGTCAGGAGGAACCAGCTAAGGTACTAAGAGCATGTTGTCCTATATGCCACCTTGGATGTGCTGTAAGTCACACCTGAGCATGTGTTTACCATCCACATAATTGTTAGATTTGGTTGAGGAATGGAGCCTTGGCTTTTGGTGAAGAATTCTTTAGGGTGTTCAGCTGTTTCCATCGATGTGTTCCTTTTGTAAACTGCTATGCTCTTGCAGATGCAAGGCCAGTGCTCCAACAGGGTCACTGCTCCCTCATTGCTATAGTCATGGAAATAGGATTCACTGTGTTCTCCTGAGATGTTGTGATGGGGTAAGCAACTTCAGGCAAACGGATGTCTGGATAGGTACCTGATGTTTGAGGAATACCATTATGAATGTGACATGTTGCACTTGAAAGATAGACATTTGTAATGGTATCAGGTTTAGTGGTCTTTACTTTTGCTTGCTGTTACTCCCCAAATGTGGCAGACACGGGGACTAATGCTGTGGAGATGAGCCAGGATGCCTTTGACCTGTCCTGAGCATGGTTTCTACACAGGGCTTGGAGAGCTGTCCTGATGTGGCTCACAATGCATCAGGTTCATTTTGCCCCTCCTAAAGCTTTCAATGGAACTGATGAAAACTTCACCTCGGAGCAGTGCATTTCCCTGTATGGAAACCTTGCAAACTAGAGAAGACTTTTCCAAATTCATCTGTCTGCTCCTCTAGTCTTTCAGCTTCTTGTTTACAGCACTTGCAGTGTCCTATTTCAAATATCCTATGCACTTGAGACTGGAAGCAGACTGAGACTTCAGGGTATTGCTGTGATCAAAGCAATTCTGGTAATTGGTGAATGGGCTTAAAATAGGTCTCTGGAATTATTGCAGTTTGGCAAACAGGTGGTAGGAATAGCATAGCTTAGTGCCTGGCTCTCCAAGAAGTAAAATATATTTCTGTTCCCTGCCTTGGGTTGCTGAAGTTTCACATGCAAAAGCATCCAAAGAGGTTCAGCCTAGAGAAAAAATGCAGGGAGGGATGGGCAAGCTGATGACAACCTGATGACAGGAGGGAATTACATGACTGTAGAACACATAAATGCCTTAAAACTTGTATGCCTGAACGAACACTTCTACCATGGTCCTGCATATTTCCATCTTCAGTGTCTCCTCCACAAAGTTTCTGATGAACAGAAGCCAGTTGCTCAGATTTTAATGGCAAAGACCTGGTTGAGAGACTTCTTTACAGCTTTTTTCAGTTTTACTCCTTAAAATTTTCTTAATAAGCCTTGAAGATACTGTGAAGGGACTCGTGGTACAATTATTGTGAGAAAGCAGTTGCTTTTTCCTTCAGGAGAGTGGCACAAAACCGCAGGAAAGGCTTTGGCATTGAAGCCACACCCTACTCCTCCCTGCTTTAGCACTGGCAGACATGGGGGAGCTACAAAAATGAGGTGATGCTTCTCAGTTAGTAGCAAACTTGAATGCCAAGCTGCTGTGCATCTGCCTCCCGTAATTGTGCCAGAAGTGATCCCATGCCCCATCTTTCCCCCTGACCGTTCTGCTTGTGTTTTAACTTCCCCTTGGGACCCTGCAGTGGGGGCTTTTCCATAAGCTGCATCTCCACTACAGAGGGATGCTAGTATAGTTATACTGGAAAACTTTGAGGATTTGGTTAGTTACATTGCTTTACTCTTCCCGACAGTCAGTGTTGCCTGTTGGGTTAAGTGGAGCACCCTTGAAAGGAGACTGCTGCAAGACTGAAGGCAGATGGGACCCAGCAGTGACCCTACACTGTGGCTGACCAAGTAGCAGCCATTGGGTTTCTCCAAAATGGTGCCAATTCTGCTGTGTGACACATGTTTGTGTAGATCCATAGAATGGTTTTGGGGTGGAAGGGACCTTAAAGGTCACCTAGTTCCAGCCCTCCTGCCATGGGCAGGGACACCTTCCACTAGACCAGGTTGCTCCCAGCCCCATCCAGCCCGGCCCTGAACACTGCCAGAGACGGGGCATCCACAGCTGCTCTGGGCAGCCTGTTCCAGGGTCTCGCCACCCTCATAGTGAAGAATTTCTTCCTAATGTCTAATCTAAATCTATCCTCTTTCAGTTTAAAACCATTACCCTTCATCCTATTGCTACAAACCCTTGTAAAAAGTCCCTCCCCTTTTTTTCTTGAAGGCCCCCTTTAAGTACTGGAAGGCTGGGCTGAACAGCCCTCTCTCAGCCTGTCTTCATAGCAGAGGTGCTCCAGCCCTCTGATCATCTTCGTGGCCCTCCTCTGCTCCAACAGGTCCATGTCGTTACATTGGGGTTGCAGAGCTGAAGGCAGTACTCCATGTGGGGTCTCATGAGAGCGGAGTAAAGGGGCTGATGTAGGAGAGGCTGCTCAGCAGCAGGAGAGACTGAAAACCAGACCCTGCATGCCTAAGTGGGCTTTGTCAGGGGTCGGGGAGCTCAGCATGAGCCTTTAGCTTTGGTGTCATGAACACAGCTGG
The DNA here is from genome assembly GCF_963210335.1 of Falco punctatus. Taxonomy (NCBI): domain Eukaryota; kingdom Metazoa; phylum Chordata; class Aves; order Falconiformes; family Falconidae; genus Falco; species Falco punctatus. The sequence continues at coordinate 73,321,555 of NC_137586.1, forward strand.
TGTGTTGCGACGGTGGGGTGCCTAAAAACTCTGGTTTGTGGATGGATTTCAGTACGTTCTCCTTTTGTGGCCTGGGTCCCTTGTACTACTTAGCTTATTTGTGTGGTTGCAAAGAGAATCCTCATGGCTTCCCGAGTAATGCTTTACAGCTTATGCTTTTGTAATGAACTGTCTTAAGGAGGCTCTGAAGTGTGTGTGCATTTAATGTTTGTACCCATGCTAATGTGCATGGAACTGAGTTCCAAGGGTAGAGTTTGAGGCAAAATAATATTTAGGTTTGCTTTTCTTTTTTTTTTAAGAACAATCCATTGCTATTCAGTTACAATAGGATTGCTTTTTCTCCTTTCTTGCTCTTTAAAAGGTGTGCAAAGGGCATGTAGCTTAAAAGTGGTGACCCAGACTAGATAGTACTTTTCTGCCATTGTGTGCATTAGGTGGTGGTGGTGGTTGTTGCTGTTCTACACTGACTGCATTCTTCCTCCTGGCTTTGCATTTTCCATTTGAATTCTTGGTGTCTCCTAAATGCTCTGATTGAAATATTTGTTGTTTCCATTGGGCAGTATGTATGCTGAGGACCTAGTCGAAGTTGAGTAATCACTGAAGTATGGTGTGAATTTACAAGAACCCACTTAATTCATGTGACCTCTTGTATGCACTAAAAGCTTGTCTGCTAAACACAAATCAGAGTTAATCCAAGTCAATTCTTAAAGTGAATTAGTCAAGCTGTGTGCTAATCATCCTCAGTGTTTACTTGCTTTTTCAGATAGGCAGCAGCCTAAGTTGCATTAAACTTCACTTGATAATTGAAAGGGGAAGAGTCAGAGAGAAAGGTGATGAAATTTTTGTATGTCCTGCATTTTTCTCCTTTCAGGGCATATTTGAGAACTGCTTTGTGTTTATAAATCTTGAATTGATGGAATGATCAGAGCGAGCTACCTAAGGCCAAACCCCAGTACTCTGCTGCAGCTCTCTGCTGAGCATCCATGACAGCTGTTGCTGCTCCAGGGATATTTGGGGGAGTGTGACTTCCTGATCATCCCTAAAAGTTGTTCCTCAAAAACCCTAACTGTTTGAGCGGGATGCTGCATAGACAGTGGTTTAGACTGTGGTGATAAGGAATTCCGTTCAATCTCTGCCAAGAAAGGAGTAAGCAGCCCTGATTTTACAGCCTGGACTTGCAAGTTCTGTGTGTATTGCCCTAAGCACGCCAAAGACTTGCGTGGTGGGCAAGAAGTAATTACCTTTCATTTGTCAACATTACGATTTTTGTTGTCTTGAGCTACTGGGTTTGCTTCCCCCTCCATTGTGGCAAGATCAAAGGTAAGATCTTATTTCTGGGTCACTGCTGTCCATCAGATAAGTAAGTCTGTGGTCTTGGGAAAAAGCAGTGACGTGAGAATAGGGAATTTAAACCCTGTCATTAAGATAATTATTTCTTATTGTAAATTTTAAATTCCTTTAAACTTCATTCAGCTTAACTATGCAAAATACAGCACTGCAGAAATTGCCTGGAGAACAGTCAGTTGAACTGATGCAGATGTTAGAAAAATATTTCTGGAGCAGCATGAATAGTTTGAGAAGTTGATAAACAGTTACTCTGTCTGCATTGGTGCTGGCCTGAACTATGTTAAGCTGACTCCTTGCAGTCTTTGATGTACTTTTTTTGTGGGGGGTGGCCGGCAAGTTTCTGTTTCAGATAAACTTAATTAAACTCTTGTTTGTGCACCATTGGTCAGGGCCTGTGTAGATCTATATTAGGATAGTACATTTGTAATTTGGGGTTTTGGGTTTGGCATGCTTAATTGTGGACTTCCTTGGCTTCAGCATTTCCAGATTATTGTGTTTTGTGGTGGTTCATTCTGCCTGAAGATTGAACATCTGTTTTGTGGATGGAGGGGGGAAAAAAGAAGTATTTGCCTTAATGTTGGCCCCCCTCAAAGCTGTTTAAAGAATTGTGACATTCTGTTATCATCCAGATGTTTTTTATCTAGTGAAAAGGATATTGCCTGAATGTTTAAATATAAACTCGTTTCAGAAGAATGACAGCATACTACTACTTTTCTGAGTTTTAAACAAAAGGTGGATGGTGTCAGGTGAGGTTAACAAATGGAGTCTCTGTTGCTGATCTGTGGAAGTATTTAACTGTACTACTTTGTTTTTTCTTCTTGGAAATAAATATTAAAAGTCTGTAAGTTGTTGAGAAGGTTATGTTCTTGCTGCTTTTCCTGTTGAGGAATGATAGCTGGAGAAAAGCATTCTGATATCTTACATGGTGATTTATACCTTGATACAAGTGACTTTGCCTACTACTGTCTTCTTTAATGATACTGATTAGTAAGCAAAATTGTGATGAGAATGCACTAGGAATTAAATTCTACCACCTACTAGTGTGAGGCAATGCCTCCGTCTTGGCTCTGTGAGGTGAAAACTGCTTCTTGCAGCCCCGGTGTTCAGAATGATTTTAATAAACAGCTCTTTGCTTGGGTTTTGGTTTGGTTTTTTTTTTGTTTATAATGGAGGAGGACAAAAGCATACACCATACTTACTTCTTTTACATGCATGCACAAAGCTGGCAACAGTTAACGGTGTGGCTTAAATCGTAAGCTATCCATGGTGACTCTGAACTTTCCTCCCTCTTATTTAACATCTTCAAAGTTAATGTCTGTCAGTAGAAATAAACCATTCTAAAATAATTTAATAAACTGTTTTGGAATTACTTATTTTAGAAGTATTTTTTACTTTAGAAACCATTATGATGAAAGTGCAGATTATGAAAACATTGTCATATGACAGAAGCTTCCTTGTGGTTGTGCTATGAGAGACCATCCATATTGTAGTTACTTGTTTACATAAGCCAGAGCAGATGGGTGTTATTTTCCAGCAGTCTGTGTCTAGCTGTGCTTTTCCTCTTTATTTTCTTGGCCTTTTCTTGGTGGTTCTTTTCTTCAAGTTTAGAGTACTGACATAATGTTGAAATTAAATAATGGCATGCATTATTACTCTGGAGTCTTCCTAGTTCATGTTGCTTTAACTTGAAAAAGAGGAACAAGAAATTAATTTTCAAGGACATCTTATTGTTCCAGCACTCACTAATTCAAAAAATCCAATGGAGCTGCTGCTGCAGTTGTTTCTTGAAGCTGGTGCTGCTATTACAGATGTTTTAAAACAATTTGTGTGGGTGGGTGGGTGTGGTTGGTTTGGTTACTTTACCTTATGCTGACCTGATAGTTCTGTTGAAGAAGCTCCCCAAACACCTGAAGAAACATGCATGTACCAGCCAGCATCCCTTGCATTAAGGCAGATGCTAACTCATTGCCCCAAGTGAGGGTGGGAAAAGGTTCTCCAGCCTTGCAGAGTGGGAAAGCAATGATCATCTCTAAGCAATCCATAATAAACAAGCATTAATGGAGGCCACTGGGAGAAGCTACGTTCCTGATAAATAATGACTGAAATAAGTGTAGGGGTTCCAGATGGTGATGGGAAGGCAACCTGGTGGGTTGTCTTTAAAGGGGGAGCTGCAGAAAATGAGGCCATGCAGGCCTGACTTTTAAGGCAAAGCTCTGAAGAATCTTTTCAGAGAAGGAAGAGGCTTCAAGAGAAGATGAAGTATCATTTTGGATTTAAAGGCAAGAAAATGCTGCCCAAGAGATGTGTGTTGAATAGGTACAATGTGGAACTAATCATGAAAGGAGGTTGAGCAAGTGAGAGAATTGCACTGGATGGTGCAAGCTGACCTAGGTCAGGGAAGTACAGAAAAGATTCTTGAAAAGGACAAGTACACAAACTAAAAATGAAGTTTTGTCCAATGATAAATCAGATTTCAAATCCCTCAATGTGTAACAGAGAAAAAATCCTGTATTTAATGAGGAAAAGGAGCATGATTGAGTTGTGGACAGGATGATGGTGGCATTTATAGCAAAAATGTTGAGATTTGAATAGAAAATGAGAGCCTCTTTTTTCTTTTTAATCTCATCTGAGTAGTATGCTGAGAAACCTAGTGTACTACTGCATGCCTTGTGGATTAGACTGCTGCGGATGTGAGTCCAGTTTGTACCGTAATTGACATGATCTAGGGTGAATGTGTTCATGATTTCTCATGTTACAATGCCAAATAATATGGGGTTTTCCCTTCAAAATGTATTTTATGTTGATTAGTGAAAGATGGCATTTTATTCTGATAACAGAAGTCAGAATAGTAAAGATGCAGGTCCCCTAGAATATCCTGAGGGAAAGGAGTTAATTGTTTTGGACACTGAAGACTAGAAAGGCCAAGAAAAATCTCTTTTATTTTTAATCAGATACAGCAATGTTTAGTTTCCTGCCTTCATGATGGGATGTTTATATGCCTTAGAAAAGACCTTTTGATGGAGCATCTTGCTACCACTGACACAGAGGAGGGAAGATGTTTGTTATTTTTCCTTCAAGATGTTTTTGGTTAGTTCCATTATTCTGAAAATGTGTCACAATGGGCAAAATGAGAATCCATTCTGCTTCAATCAATGCTGTAACATCATCTTCTCAAATAGCTTTTACCATAAGTAACCAGCTCATGCATGTTGGAAATAGCGTGGGTACGTGCCGCAAAATAACGGTGCTGGAGCATTCTGACTTCACTTGGACCTGTAGCAAATGCTTGGGAAAGTGGGAGTCCTCCTGCCTTCTTTGCCTGCCATTGAGGTCATCAACAAAATGCATTTGAACTTCATAGGCAGAGGATCAGACTCCTGGTTTCCCTGAATAAACAAAACAACCCTGCCCCTCCCCTCCCCCCCCCCAAAAAAAAAGGCAAAGCAAAACACCCCCCAAAAAAAACCCAACAACAAACACAACCCCAAGACAAAAACAATTCCAGAAGGAATGAAAGGCTTGTAATTTGAGGAATAATCTACTCGCCAAAGAGCCTTCATGGTGGCCACAGTAAAACAACTGAAGGTCCTTTCTGGGGATAAACATCAGAGCAGGTAAAGGAAAAGGGCAGACATGCATAGGTCAATTACTGACACTTGGACTGTCTGGCCTTTGGTGGAACTCAGACTGCTTTTATCATACTCAAAAGGGGTATGAGGCACAGGGACAGGCAAAATAAGAGTGGCATATGGAAAACATTTCCCTGCAAGATAAGTGCCTCAGGGTAGTGTACTGTCTACTGATTTTTTTGCATTGAAAATCTGTGAATAGAGGTTTATTGTTTGGGATGGTTTTATATACATTCAGATTTATGTGCTTTTTGGGAGGAGTGGGCAGGGGGTCTGATCTTGCCCCCAGGGGATGAGTAGGAAGATGTCTCTCCTGACCCATGTGTCCTCTGTGAGAGTAGATGGCTTCTCAAGGGGCGTGCCACTGCACGGTGGTACTGTTTTATGGTCGTAAATTCGTTCAGTGTGTGGTAAATGAATAAGGTGACAGATTGTCTCCTTACTCTTGCAGTGGGGAAGAGGGATGGTTTCATACAGTGCTGCCTCTGTAGGGTTCATGAAATTGTTTAGCGTGGGGAAGGAGGCTCCACCTGACACGTCTTTGCTGAGCTCGTTACAGGCTGTTTTCTGTCATGGGACGATTTAGCAGCAGTCCTGTAGTACTCAAGTTATTAGTTATGGAGACCAGAACAATGATCTTTCCCTGATTAACCACAGAGCTCCTATTCAGAAAGATTCGACTGATGTCTTCCCCACCCCCACCCCACCCCAAAGCACAGGCTGTGCTGTGAATGCAAATGACGTAGATTTTGGATCCTTTGTTGATTATTGTGTTGTGGAAGAGTCCTACTGAATGTAAGGACAATTGCTTAAATTTGTGTTGAAATAATTTTCTTTCTAGCCTTGGATTACTGCTGAAAGCTTCGTCTTTTTTCCCCCTTATATGAGGAAAGCTAACAGCTGTATTGCTCTCCTGAAAGTGAAGACTGAAGCCGTGGAAACTGTAAGTCTCTTCTATCTTCAGAAAGTTGCAGACTTCCCTGGAACACCTTTTAAAAACTCCTTGAGGTGTACAGGTGTGAGTTAGCTGAAGGCAGAAGGGAAAGTAGGAAAGACGAGTTCCTTTTTGTTTTGTGTGGGTTTTTTTTTCTTTTCTTTCTTGTTTAGTAATACACTTTTGGGCTTCTGCATTTTTATTTGATCTCATTAAGTTAGCTCTCTTATTTCTGATTGTTTGGTAAGATGCTTTTCAGGTGGGTGAGCAAGTTGAGGTTAAATTTCGCAAGTTGTTTTTTGTTAATATTTTGTTTTGGTTTGGCTTAAGTAAAAGCTGAATGCTCTGGCCAGTGGTTGCTGTTCTCAGTAAAGCAGTCTGCAAAGTGATACACAGCTAAACATGCTGCTGTCCTGCTTTTGATGCTGTTAGTGGCTAAGAGGTGGTTGTGCTATACATATTGTGTGGAATGTAAGCTTTGGCTGAAAAAGTGCAATCAAAGCAGGCATCACACACACAGAAGCAGTGGGACCATAGCAATAATAAAATCCCTGGTTCTGTGGTCTGTCTTTGTGATGCTGAATCACTTCCAAGACAATTTTTTTAGGACATTGTCGTTCTGAAGTTGGAGCAGCGGCAGTGTAAACAGTACTTGCCTTGGCATGTTCAGGGGGTGGGTTAGATCTGAACTTGGGAAAGGTTGGGTTTTTTGTTTTGTTTTGTTTTTTTTGTCCTTCTGCTTTTTTGGTTGTTAAAGTCACAAGTGCTCAGATCACGTTTAAAGAAAAAAAGCCAGAAAGCAGATGATGCACACAGGGTAAAGGAAGGATGTTTTTCAACAGCCAAAAGAGGGGTTCTCTGCTCTTGTGATTTGATCTGTTGGGGTATTCATGTTCTTTCATTCTGGTCTCCTGGGAGGTTTTGATGTGGGTCAGGCAGCATGCTGGAGATCAGAGGGCAGGTAGTGATGGCACTTGCTGTCCAGAGGTCTTGCTGGAGGCTGTTCTTCTGCACTCTCTCAGCACTTTGGCAGGAAGCTATCTCAGCCTACCTCACTGCCAACCCTTTTGCAGCTGTTTGTAAGCCTTTGTGCTTGCATGGGATGTCCTGAAGTGCAGCTCCACTAGTGCTCCTGCAGCCCTGCAAGTGTCCCTAGTTCACTGGATCTCGTCTTGCTACCATATAGCCAAACAGTGATGGCAGGAGAGAGGGGTTAGTGCTAACTGATCCTGGTTTGGGGGCCAACCAGCCCAATTACCCATTGTATTTGCCAGGTTTTTTTGTTATTAACAAGCTGTTTGTTGATGACAGTGAAACATTTAAAATACTTAATTATTCTTATTGCATGTCTCCCTCCCTCCTTCCCTCCCTTTTAAAGCTTAATGATATTTTGGTTAGACAGCTTCTTTGTTGTTCATCTGTTGTGTCAGGTTGGAAAATTACCTTTTTTTTTTTTTTTTTAAATAATTGCTCTGGAAATGATTGTGCTCAAATAGTGCATTACTTCACCAGTAACTGAAGTTCTGTGAGCAGAAATTATCCAGATAGAAATTGATGCTGTTGGATTAACCCACTCAGCCTGCAAAAGAAAAGGTCTGATGTCTTAAACAGCATCTGGCAAAGAACTGACATTTAATCTCAAAGGGAATTAACCACAGATTACTGCAAAGAAACAATTAGGTCATTTCTCCACCAGGACAGGGAATTGATGGAAAAATGTTTCTGGGTATAGATTGATTTCCAGTTGCAATTTGGGCAACTGTATGTGCTGTGTTTTGGGGATGAGGTATTACTTAAGCATCTTTTACTCTGTGTAGTTATTGCCTGTCTTTGTGCATGCGAAAAAGGATTTGTTGCCCATGTGTGAAGTGCTAGCATAACAGCAGGATGGAAAACTCACCTTGTTCCCTGTGACAACCTCAGTTGCTTCTGCAGAAGGGAATGAGTAAAGTTTTGTTGCATCTTAAGTCTGTCCTTGATCTCCAACTGAAAAAAATGGCCAGTTTCTTAGGGCTGGTTGTAACTTCAGTGATAGTCACTCTCACTAACGGGAGAGGGCACAGATCATCAAGTATGTTTTACTCTGGTTTTTGGGTGGGGGCTTTTTGCAGCATTTGCAAGGTAGAGATCTCCAATAGTTGTGTCTGAACCTTCCCCTGTATTAGCAAACTCCAGTAAAACCTAGTTTTCTAGACAGTGAAGCTGGACTCAAGAAACATCTAGCTTTACTGGCAGAGGCTGTTTCCAGGGGGGGTGATGGTACAGCAAAAGAAGCAGAGAGAAATTGTCCCTTTCCTCTGGCACTCCCCTTCCAGGCTTCAATGACCCTTCAGTAAAACCTCATAAATCCATTTTCACAGTTCATTTATTCATTCTGATTAAGATCTTCCAAATGGGCAAGATGCTATAGCTCCATAGCTCTTTAAAGCAGTCTGTCCAGTGACTAGAAGCAACAGATGGGAAGGCTTTGGGATGAGGCACATTTGTACAACTGGCCTTCACTGGGGCAACAGAGGGTAGTGTTCCGTGTGCTGTAATAACAGATGTAACTTGGGCAGTTTGTTGGTAGTTGGCCTGAAGCCATGTTGAATAGTTGCATCCACTTCCTACTATGATGTATATGAACAGTGGTACAACCCAGTCAGAGCTCACATCAGTCCCTGTGACGTCAGAAATTATAATCTTCTTCCATGCTATTATCGACAAAATGACTTCCAATTCCAGCAGTGTAACTTCAGGTTCACTGCTGGTAAAGCTGTTTCATCAGTACCATATACTAGATCTAGCCCAGGACTTACTGCTGTAGTAATAGATGTTGCTGTGGTGGGAGCCTTTATTCTGTTTTCAGGAGAGGGGGATGAGGTAAGAGAGTCAGGCTGACAGCAACGAAGCTGCAGAATTTGTACAGTAAAATGTGTGTATTCAAATTTGGCAGGGACAGTTAATTTTGTGTCAGCTTCCAAATTGTTCTGATGCATCTGCTGAAAGGGGAGATGTCCTTCCTGAGACATCAGAAATTTCATGGGCAGAAGGTAGGGAAAGAGTCTCATTAAGTGGAAGAGTTGTTGCTGTTGTTTAGAAGGACTTTAGGGCAAGAGTATAACAATGGGCCGCACCATCTGTCTGGAAATCTCTTTTATTTCTTTTCTGCTGCTTTTACCCAATACTGAATCACAGCTATTAACTTACTGCAGCTCTTTTAACTGCTGAGCAAGTTGACACCGGGCGCAGGAGGTTATCTTCATTTGCAGGCAGAACACACCCTGGAACAGAGAGAGAGGGCAGAATTGGGAGGAAATACGGATTGTAGCGATCATAACTGCTTCAGTTAGTTCACTTTGTCCTTATGCTTTGGCGGGTCATCCAGTAAAGTTTCACATGTCTTATGCCTCTCCTTCTGCACGTTTATTTGTCAAAGTACACCACGTAACAAACTCACTTCCAACATTCAGCAGTCTGGTTCTTGATACAAAACAAGATGTTTGCTGAAACACCACTCCAGACATACCATGCAAGGGAAGAGGAGTAAAGTCCTGAGGTGACAGGACAGGGAGGTAGCACATGGCTTTCCCCCTCATTTTAACCAGTAATGAACTGAAGAATGGTGAGAAGGGATGGGGGGTGGGGGTGGAGAAAAACTGAGTGCTGTGTTTATGCAAAGGCTTGCTGAAACAAACTGTTTCAAAAAAGTCAATGCTAACAGAGTTTGGATCACCTTGCAATTTCAGGGAGATAAAGAGCTTCTTATCTGTATTTCTGTGATGTGGTTTGCCCTTTGCCAGTTTGCTAAAACTATCCTTTCACAGTTGCAGGTACCTCTGCTCACCTTCAAAATCATGTTGACACATACTAGGGTTTTTTTTAGGATTTTTAATCAATTTGTTTGAAGTATACGTCAATAAAAGTTTTGGTGTTTGAAAAGTCACAAATTTTTTTCAGAACAGGTTTAAGCTAGTGAATTGCATTTCTGTGAGTATGTACATATGCTGTTCAAAGTGACAGCATCAGAGGTGGTGAAGGTTTTACCTAAAGTAACAAAAGGACTCGAAAAGAGGTAGTATCTTTCTATTAGGAAGAAAATCTAGTGCTCTGTAACTTGCAATAGCAAGTCCAGATTTTTGCAATAATTTCTAGCAGTCACTGTAGTAAAGGAAGGAGTAACAGGAAAGCCTCTTCTTTTCTTAGATGCATGAAATTGAAACCAATTTTTCTGCCTTTCATTTTTATTTTCTTACATGATAGAAAATGCATCTGTAGTTATTCTTTTATTAGCCCAGTGGTTACTGGGAGCAGAAAAAACACCTCCATAAGTCCATAGCAGATAACTAAAAATTCATGTTATCACCATCATTTAACAAGTGGTAAAATGAAGCAGCAGACCCATAAAGTCATTGCCGTTGCTGTTCCCTGGATGGTGTTTGTTTGCCTTTTTGCCTTGTAAGGCTGCGTGGTGGAGTCACAGAGGGGTTTTTTTGTGTTGAGCAAACTAATTCTTACAAGCGATGGTTGTTTAGTGAAAGAGGCTGCTGGAGGTGAGTGATGCCAGATGATGACTTTTGGATGGCAAGACTTCAGATGCCATATGAAATCTGGAATGTCTCTGAAGTGACATCTGGAAGTGGGACACTTAGGCGAGATCATCTTATTTTCTCACCTTTTTGCATTTTGTTCCGTTTTATTTTCCTTGATGGGTTTACAGGTCCTATCCATCTGGGATCAATAAGAACTTCAAACTGTTCTCTGAGAAACTGTAAGTTAGGCTTTCATTCACTACAGGTGTGCAGGGAGGGTAGCTTTGTTTAGCTAAGTCACATTTAACACTTCATGGCCCTACCAATCAGCATCTTCAGAGTCATGTAACCCAGAAAACTGAGGTCTGTGAAGTCAAGCCATGATACCAAAAGAGTCTGATACGGGTGCAAGAAACCAAAGCTGAAAGGTGGGAATGATGCAGGACACCTGAAATTCTCTGACACAAGAGACAGACACAAATTGTGAAAATCCAATTTGCCTTTCAGTCCCAGCACCTTACTCTAGATGAGGCCCAGATGAGATACACAGTAATGCAGAAATTGTTGGTATTACTGTATCACTCCTGATATTTGCAGATCACAAGGTACTGTGCAAGAAACTGGGGAGGAATAAGGGGTAATAATTTTTGTCATTAAAATGGATTTTCCAGAAGCAGTTCCTTCAAGACGATGCTTCTGTAATATGTGATTGCATTTCTCCTAACTACTCCATGTAATAACAAAACTGCACTGTTCCCCTTCTCTGTGGTCTCAGAGAGCTAATCCAGTAATCATGGTGCTTAATGATAGCATGTCAGAAAGCAGTATGTTCTTGGTGAGGATGTGTTCCTGCTCTGCATATTAGATATAGGCTACTCTGCTGAGTGTCAGCTGATAGTTTTTTTCCCCTCAGTTAACCAAAAACTCAATGTATTACTACAGATGATTTTCTAAATGCTGTAGTTTATTACAATGAAACATAGTTTCTTAGAGATAAGTCACCTTAACAGAGGATAAGAAAATTTATAATCTCCATTTTACAAATTTTTGATACAGATCCAATGTGTTTCCCAGCTTGCAGTTCTGCAGATGCACTCAGTAAAGACAGCAGAGTCTGTGAAGAGAAGAGTATGTAGGGTGGTACTGACATGCGACACCTGCAGTTTCAGTGTCTGGGGATAATACCTGTGAATCTACTTCCAAATTTTGGTGTTTTGGTGTTGTGGTTTTGGTTTTTTTGGGGTTTTGGGGTTTTTTTCCCCAGTTACTTGTAGTGCAGCAAGCCATCAAAATCTCATTAGTAAGAAGCCACTCCCTGTGCTTGTGCGTTTCAGGCTTTCTTTTTAATAGAGATTACATTTTCTGTCATAATGCCCTTTAGTGAAGTTCATTTGAGGATCCTATTCCCTTTATTCACAGTTCTTGAAAAACACGGGGCTGCACCCTGAACTCACACGGGTATTAAGTTAGAAGCCACCTTTGTTTGCTTGAATGGAGCCAGTCTGTTTTTGCACTGCTGTGAAAGCACAGTCCTCTTTGTACTTCATTACTGCTGAAGAAGATGGGGCGGTTCAGGAGCCAGGGGAGAGTGCTTTTAGTATAGTCCAACCTGTTTTCAGCTGGAATGCTTTTAGAAGCTTAATGATTTGGCAGAAGGTCCTAATTATTGTGTAGGTTGTGTTCAGGTGGTTGAGAAGCAAGACGCATGCAGAAGACCCTTCCCTTTTCAAGGCGAATTGAGGTATCAGTGCAATATCAGCAATAAAAATACAGCTAAGTGCAGAAGGAAAAATGTAGAATGGTCATAGGCTTAGGAATTAGACAAATCTCTCATCTGCATTAAAGTGCTCATTAAATTTTATGGGGTTAAGCTTTTTCTGGCATTTCTGTTCTACCTGGAGTACACAGAACTAGCAAAAGGCTGAGGAGACCTGTTTGGTTTTTTTTTTTTCTTTAGATATTTTTTTTTCTTCTGTTCTGTGATGCTCCCTAGTAAAAATTATGATTTCCTCTCCTTTTCATATGTGGCCAACAGGATTCTAAGTGTACCTTTTGATTTTGGTCTAGTATTCCCTAAAGTCTGCTTTATCAGTACTTTTTTCCCCATCTTCATTATCCAGGAGTGGCAGTGTTTCAGGATTAAGAGAATAAAATTTAAAAGAAACTAACAGTGAGATGCTGTAAAGTAGGTACAGTGACACAGAAGAACACGAACAAAAAGGTCTTCTGAGTTCTTATATTTGTGACAGCTGGCTAGACAGTGATGAAATGTGTTGGTTGAGGATCTTGAGGCTGTTGATGGAGTTTTACTGAAAATCACTCTCTTCTTGGCCAGATAGTCAGAAAAGCAGTTTCAAGTTGATGCTATGTGTTTCCTTCATCTGTCATGCACTGTACAAAAAGCAGTGAATTTCAGAAAAAGGCAAACCTCTCTTTTTTAAAAGAAAAGGGGAAGCCTGAAGGATGTGTAGCTTGGTTCTTCAGCTTCCAGTGGAAGACTGCTAAATCTCCATTTTCTGTCCTCTTCAAGAGTATAGTAGAAATTTGGAGCAAGGAGTGGAAAGAATGAAAGGTTACTAGCAAGAAATGAGTAGGAAAGAATAGGGGTCACTGGAAAGCTATATAAAGATGGAAAAAGTGATCCTAGAGCTTGGAAGATGAGACAGCTACATGTGACGTAAGGCATGTGGGGATGTGTTGAAATGTGAGGCAGGCATTTCAAGATGATGCTTTTCAAGAAGGAGGAAAAATTTCCACAGTGGTGTGCAAAGGCTAAGTTTAAACGAATAAAAAAAAAAAAAAAGACATAACTGACTCAGAAAACCATGTGGAGTGCAACTTTCCTACAGCATGATCTGTTCTTTCTTGGCTTCGTAAGCGTTACTGTTGAAAAAAAATGAACCGGTGGCCAGGAAGGTCACTAGCTGTGTCTGTATGACTACACCATGGTCTCAGCTAGAAAGATTAGTTAGGTTTGACACCATTTTTGGTGCATTTGTTGGATGCTGAATACACTTAGCATGTGTGGTTTTCTGCCACGACTTACAGGATAGGAACTGGTAGATACTGAGAGCAATAGATGTCTCTGCAAAATCCCTTCTGTGGTGGCTAATTTGTGGGTGGTGTTTTATATGTCTGACCTGACTGGGGGGAGAAAACTGCAGTAGCCTTAGTCCAGAATTTTTTAATGGGATTAACTTCTTGGCCATTTACCATTTTCTCCCCTTTCGTTTAGTTTTCTTTGCACCAAAGAATAGAAACCTATGGGAAGCTGATCTAACCTTGATAAACGTGGTAGTTACAGAAGTAAAATTGGATGAACTGATCAAACTTTACACACCAATTCAGTATTCACCTACAGCAAATCTGTCAAAAAAAAACAAAAAAAAAAAAACAAAAAAAAAAAAAACCCCAAAAAAACCCACCCAAATATGTATGGTTAAAATAAATCAAGGATAAGGATGTCATAATGTTTAAGTTATTTTTCTTAAGACAGAAGAAAAGTTCATGTGATCACCAAACTGTAAAACAATAGTTGCTGAGGAAATAAATGTATCCTAAATTCCAGCAAGTAATTCCATGAGTACTTTTCTGTGAGGGGTTGGTTTTGTTGTTTTTTTTTTTTTTTTTCTGGTGTGTAGGGAAAACAAAAGAACTACAGAAAAAAAATCCGTTAACACTATTCCAGTGCTCTGTAAGCGACCATCTTTCCCTGCAAATGTGTACAGTCTGTGCATTAGCCTCCTTGCTGTTACTCAGTTTGTGTAAATTCTAATTTGTGTGGTCAAGTGAATTGTTTTGTTCTTCTGGACCAAATTCCAGTGTGCCCTTTGAAATTTCTCTGCAAATCTGTTGTGAATCGTCATGCAAGCAAGTTGGGCTGTGCAAAATCACAGGCTGGTTTTTGCAGCAGCCGAGGGGCTTGGGTGTTGACTGCATGTCCAGTTCTTTTGTTACTCTCAACCCTTTTTTTTTTTTTCCTTCCTACTAGGAGCAAATGCCAGCATGACTAGGGTCTGAGGAAGTGCTTCTGTGTTCCTACCACGGGTTTGCGGGTGCAGAGGAAGGGTGCAAAGGACAGCAGGGATATTTTGAGCTACTATGGATATCCCCACTGATTTGGTGCCGTCCTCCATGATGTCCCAACCTGAGGTAATTGAGGTGAGCAGACCACAATGAAAAGGGCAACTAAACTGACTGAACCTCTTTCCTATTTCCTCATTGAATCCTAGCTTTTTCTCCTGTCTCACTTCTGAGTCACAGAGGGAATTTTAGCTGAAATATTGTATTAGACAGTCTTCACTTGCTAAAAATGTTGTCCTATTTTGACACATGACATTATTTTACTATTTGTTTAAGAAAATATATGGCAAAATACAGTCCTCATTGACTCCATGTAGGTGATCCCTGCACTACGGTTCATTTTTTACTGAATACAAATACTGAATACAAAATGGAAGAAGGTCATACTGTGGTTCAGTTGAAATAATGCCACAGGAAATTTCAGTTTCAGTGTTCTTATCAGGAAAGCTAAAGTTTTAAGCCGAAAGCAGTAATAAAATTAATAATGTATTACAATTACTAACACACTAATCTTGCTATCATGAATCAAAGTGTGCGTTTCAGGCTTGGTATTTATAAATACTAAAGTGATTTCTTCAGCTCCACGTACTGAACACCAAGTACTTGTGTCTTTCTGGTGAAGTAAGTATTACAAACAGAAAGAGCTGTTAATAACAATCAAGATTTAATCTCAGAAAAGCATTTTTCAAAATCCCTTTGACTTCATAGAGATCCAAGTGTCTGTTACATCCTTAACAGTTCTAAGTTCTACATTTTACTGTAGAAGGCACCACAATTGCTTAAGGCAGATGTCAGATAACAGGAGATTTTATGTTTACTTTGCTTTTGTTTGTTGGCTGGAGGTTCTTTGGCTCAGGAGACTATACCTCTTAGCAATCTGCACTAAGAAGTGCAGTAGTTCAGAAATCTCTCGACCCTGTGAATTTACAAAGACCATGTCCACTAGTAGGTGGTGATGTGAAGTGAGCTGAACCCAAAATCCTCTCTGGAGAAACTTCTTTGTCCTCCTCATTCTCCTGTGTTTCATATGGAGAACTAGTATATTTTAGAAGTATGTTTGTTGCTTTCCAAGTCTCTGTCCCTTTTAGGGTCAGGAGAAGGATTTTGGGTCTTTACAGCAGAACAGAATACCTAGTTGGAGGTGGATGCTGTATGCTTGTAGCCCAGGCTGTCTAGCTGCTTTCTCCCTTTCTGGAGAAAGACTCCCCCAGGGGATCTCCTCACATGCCCTGAAAGGCACTTGAACCCCCTGCCTCCATGGGTTGTCTCTTCAGACCCTTCTTTATATATGAGAAATTTGTGTATCTAAGGATTGCTGGTAAGGATAAATGCCTTTTTGAAGAGAAAATAAGTCAACTGTGGTGCAAGAATGAGTGGAAGAAAAGCTATCACTTGTAAAGGACTTGATCAGCACAGTCACCACTCTGTTGTACTTATGGTTCAATAAATACATGTGTCCTGTGACTGCAGGGAGTTTCTGCTGATTAAATCCTGCCATGGACTTGCATCACTAGACCCAAGGTCAGAGATAAATGGATGATTCTGGTCATTGACTTGTAATCTGAACAGCTGCCCTTCCACACATGTGTTTTAGAGACTATGCATCAATAATGTTTGACTTAGGAGCTGAAAAGAAGTAGCAACAGGAAGAAAAGACTTGTATCTCAGTGTGGGAGATTGACATAGAACAATGCCATTCTCTCAAGCTCATGCATAATAATGGACTTTCATCGTTAGATGGAGGTATTGAAGTAAAGCACTTTTCAGACTGGGACTGCATGAGCTTGCCTTTCCCATTTGTGGTAGCATACAAATGAATTTTGGGTATAGTTTATAAAACTGTATTCATTAAAACACCTTTTTTTTTTTTCCTGGGGTGCATTGTTTTGCCTTTTAAAACAGAGTAGATGCTACAGTGTGCTGCAGAAGACATTTAAAGACTAATGTTTCAGGGAAGGATTTTATTTTTTTTAACTTGGAAGTAGCCTTGCATGCCTTTTGCATGAGCTAGATGGCATCTCAGAAGAAGTGTTTTGCTACTTTAAACTTTCTTTATCTTTAATCTTTTTTTTTAGTTTTCTCTTAAAACTTTCTTTTGGCATTGCCAGGATAATTGGTTTCCTTCACATTTGGTCAATTTAATCTTAGAAGTAAATATTATCTATTTTGTATACACATGTACATATATCTACGTGTGTATATGCATATCAGTAATAAATATTCCTCTGCCTACCATAAGTCCTTTAACTGCACAGGTCAAAAAGGAGTAGACTCTTATTGGCCATAAAGGAGAATCCCAGATACCTCAGCAGGCTCTTTTGCAATCTGAAGCCCACCATGACAGGTTTTCACTTGGGCTTCAATCCTACAGATGTATGTGGTGGCACCACAATAAGTTCCTGCTAATTTAATTGCAAATGGTATCTTACTCAAGCTTTGCCTTCTGAGTCAGGTAACAAAAGATTCACATCTTGAGAAAAGTTTTTTTTAAGTCCCTTCTGGATACCAGGTGTGAAATTGTTACTGTTTTAAAATATTCTTATTGCTAGCATGCCACTATAGAAACTGCTTTTGGTGCTTTCTGCAACCCTCTACTGAAGCAACACATTGTCCATAGTCATGTCTCTTTGTACCCTCCCTACATACTGACCTGTCTGAAGCTCTTTGCTCCCATCTTCTTCCCCCCCCTCCCCCAGCATCCTGTTAACAGGCATAAGCTGTGATTAAGAGCACAGAATTAAGGCATCTTGGTCATGTTTAAATGTGAAGGATAAATAAAGTTTCAGGGTAGTTTAGCTATCCATAGCTGAAATCTGGAATAGAAAACCATTCTGGGACACCATCCACAATATGTCAAAGAAGTCAATGAAATGAAAACTTTCGAGAATATGCTTTGAGTTTTTGGCAACAAGCTTTTATTGTAAGGCAGAGTCTAGTGGTTTCAGAACGGATAAGTCATTCTGCTCTTAAAGAGAGAGAAACAAAATGTAACAACTTCTTGACTTTTAAGTTGGGGATATTTTGTGGTACATATGACTTCATACCTCAGCTATGTGTAAGCAAAATTATGTCACTAGAAACCTGATTAGTCTGATAATGCAGTAAGTGGAAAGTTAAATAATTCTGTGAGAAGCATTTAGCATCCCAGAGGGCTTTGCTGTTTGCAAAAAGGAAACATGACAAGTGATGATCTAAACTGATTAATATACTCTGTAAAGTGATTAGTATCTTCTCTCTTTGTGAATGGCATGAGATGAATTCTGCACTAAAACCTTTGAAGAAGAAATTATTTGAGCTCCAGTTGCTTAATGAACCAGGGACTTCCAACAGTGCTTTAGAAATGCTTAAAACAAGAAAACAACAAAAATTCATCATTTTCTCTTTGCTTTTGCCAGCAGTGGATCCTACCAGCCAAATACTAGAAGTAAATGAATACATTGAAATAACTGCTTTGCAGCTGTCTAAGAGAAATCCAGAGCAGTTTCCATTATAGTGGCCTCTCATTGCTATGTGGTTACCAGAGCCAAAAACCACTTCTGCTCTGGGCCACTGAATGCTTACCTATTTTTCCCTTCTTTTTGTTTGAATTGGAGTGGAAGAGATTTAAACTACCCTTACCACAGGATGGTTATACTCAGTAGCTTTTTTTCCCTCTTTGTAATGATGCTTGAGAACAAGTTTTTATGGAGTCACCCCTTTACCCAGCAAAGGCCAACACGATTTGCATTTTGGATTTGGTGCCAAATTCTGCATCAACAAATGGGCGATTTTTTTTTTTCTCCCCTTCTAGGTGAGTAAAAACAAATTAACCTTTCTACCAAAACAAACCTGTGGTGGTGGTGAACAAGGTAAACGAGAACAAAAGGAAATGGTGAGACTGGAAGTAGTCATTTGTGATCAGAGCTATATCCATCCAGTTACAGGTGTCATAGGGAATGGGCTTTTTTAATCTTACACTAGAGGAGATTACCAGGAGTTCAAAAGAGATCTCTGTTTTGTTCGAAGTAGACCAATACTGCCTTATAGGCAGCTGCTCAGTACTGTATGAACAAGTTACTGGTAGAGAACCCATTGCTGCCAGAGCTCTGAGAAATATTTTTCTATATTCTGTTTATATGTTTCACAAAACAGTGCATCAAAGCAAAAGAAACACAAACTGTCTAATGTATATTTCAAGAAAAAATTATTTGCCATGGTAAACACAGAATAGTCATCTTATTTCCATTTGGAAATCTCAGTTTCCAGTCCAAAATGAAATTTACTGTGCTCATTAACATAATTTTGAATAAGCATTTTGTTTGTAGGCTAAGCTCTCCCAAGTGCTCACACTGCTGGTTTGCTTCACAAGGAGTAATGGAAGCTGTGCCCTGGAGGTGCAAGTAGCCCCAGTAACCTACAGCATTTTGTCCGCATAAAAGGCCAGTCTTTCAGCCGCTATAGCCAAGAATTAATTCCCAGCTTGGCTTACTGAGCACCAAACTGGACCCAAAGGATGTATGAAAGTTCACTTCCATGTTAGAGGTGTTAGAGGCGCAGATCTTTTTTCCCCTCCCATTTCTTCCACTCCTGTGGCTTCTAAAGTGACACAGATAGGGGACTGTGTGCTGCACTCCTCTCCAGAAAGCTCCTCCTGAGACTGGGGTCTTTGGGAAAGGTCTGTCCTGTGCTGCACTTGTCCTGCACAGCAGCCTTCAAGGGGTTTGCAGCAGGTCAGATGCCTGGCTGTGAAGTTGAGAGTGAGGCAGGTAGGCATTGGGAGTGTGAGCTGGGCAAGATGGTGGAGAAGCCTAGTCTGCAACATGACACAGACTTCTTTTGAAGATGTAAGAGGTGGAGTATTTCAGTCACTAAATTAAGCGATGGACTATAATTGTCTTCCTCTATCTCCCACAAAGCTGGGAAATGTTGAGTCTACAGCTGTGTTTGGCTACTGCTTGTGAAGCTCAGCCTGTCATGAAAGCTCTCTCAGAAGAAAACAAAGCTTGCAGGGCTTTGTAGAAGCCCTTTCTATACTCTGTATGGGACATTTAGGCTCAACTACCTGATTTGGGTTCAACATGCCCTATCATGTCTCTCCTAGCGGCAAAGCAAATTAGCTATTTTTGCAATACCTCCACGTTGCAGTGGTGGCCTCCCTTCAAGATGAGCTTGAATGGTGGAGATGGGGTGACAGAGAAGTGCTGTTTGGGAATAAAAAAATCTAATATTCAAAGTGTTTAAGCCATGCTAGCAAAGTAAGTGGGATGTGATGATGTAGAACTATGCTCCGATTCAAACATTTGCTCCTCAACTAGAAAATGTTCATTAGAACATGTAGGTAGTGCTGGCGAGCGATGCAGCTCACCTGAAAATGTGGAAAAGGAGGAACAACACAGCAGTGTCTGAATTATTGGGTAGGTTGCTGGAGGGATGAGTTCACTGTCTTTCATTGGGTATTTTTCCCAACTCTTCTAGCTTTCTAATTTCTTGAAACTCCTTTTGCTTGCAGAATTCTGCAGTGAAAGAGACTTCATGTGCATGTGCTTGTGCATGCATGCTTCCTTTCTGTAGCAGTACCAAGTGCTGCCTCTGTGGGTTCAACTTCTTGTAATCTGCAGTGCTGTTGGGCCAGCTCAGTGTTGCTCCTGACCGTCACTACTCTTCAATAATGCTCTTGTGTTTGAATAGCAAATTTCATGGCTCCTGATTTATCTGTCCTGAAAAGCTGTAGGGCTGAGTCGAGGTATTTCAGACTTGATAGTTACCCTGGCATCTTCCAGAAGAAAGGTATTTTTGGAGTTTGCTGGATTTCCTGCTTTCACTCATGCCTTTTTTTTTTTTTTTTTTTTTTAGCCCATGGAAACTATTTTTGAACTTGCTTTTGTAGTAGTCAACAGTGAATAAGCAGTAGAGAAGGTCAACACCCTCCCTGATTTTATAGTCAGTCTGTGGAGGTCTTAATCATAGTTTCCAACAGGATCTGTGTCACTTGTGAATTATACCTTTCAGTAGTAAAATTGCTTCTTTTTCCAGTATTGCTGGTGTCTGGATCCATTTGGTACACTGAGCGGCTAGATAGGTTGAGGTTACTCTTTCCAGGTATAAGACACTGAAATGAGAAGTTCTGTTTCTAGTAGTTGGGACACTTGTCAGATCTGAGACTCCATAGTAATACAGTTTACAACAAAAGCATCCTAAAAATGATTTAATACGGTAGCTATTGCCACACTGTCCCTAAGCTTTATCATGTCACAGCAGAGTTAAAGGGATCCCTTATTGTACAAGTTTTTCGTTAAGTGTTGAACAATTACTTCGGAAGATGCAATTCTGAAAAGAATATGTGAGAAGCTGTTGTGTCTTGGTGGTAGGGTTTCATACTTTCATTGTGCAGAGGAGATTGTATCTGTACATAGGCATAGTAGGCATAAGGCTATAATTAATCAGGACCCTTGCCTTGAGACTTTCTGATTTTTTAATTTTTTTTTATTTTACTTAAACTTTGGGTAAATGCCTCCTCAACTTTTACTTTAAAGTAAACACTGTCTTTTCCCCTTTGTTTTTAAACTTATTCTTTTTCTTTCTGCAGTTTTAACAATAGTTTGTGTTTTTCATTAGATAATGGAGAAATTTTTTGTTGCAACTCGGAATTTTTTTCTCATCTGTTACAACTTTATTTTCATAAAACCCATGGTTTTGCAGCTGTGGGTTAAGAAAGTATTTATGTATTGAGTCAATTATTCCTATACTTACTTGCTTATGCTTATATTAAAATATTCTTAATTGATACTCTTATTTGGGGATTTTGAAGTTGGTGCTTCCCCAGAGTTTTTCAGCTCTAGCCTTCCTGGTATATTGGTAAACTTCAGAGTATTTATGTAAACTGAAGGCAGTGTTACTGCTTTTCCAGTCACTGCAGCGCTAAATGTAAGGGTGTAAGACACCTCTTGCTGTTTTGGAGTCCTAGTCCATCATTCCTAATTTTGCATTTCCCCTGAAATGTTTTCTGGATTTCTGGCAGCACTAAGAATGCTAAATATTATTTTTAGGATCCAATACTAGCTACCTCAGAATTAAAATCTCATCCTGTACAGAATGAGTCTCCTCAGAGTCCTGCAAACTTGAAGGAGACTGCATGCAAGTTGCATGACTTCTCAAAATTGTGGTCGCTGACTTGTACTTGGCATTTCATTGTGTACAAAATTATAATCTCCCTCAGATTTCCTTGCCAAATAAATTGCTTTTCATCTCCTGTTTGCATTCTGGGTAAGAAAACAGCAGCATGTCAAGGTTAGTTCAGTAAAGGGAGGGGGGGGGGGGGGGGGGAAAGAGGAGCAGACTGTGTTCAGAGAGCTTAGGGTCAAAATATTTTTAAGAATTTTCTTGGTTATGGAATAAGTTTTGTGGTTTCCAAGTTTTAAAAGCTCTGTAGAAGTGAGACCTTAGTATTCTAAGAATGTTCAGTTCTGTTTCTCTCGGTAAGAAATAAATACACTTGTGCATGCTGAGGTGGAGGTGGGGTGTGAGTATCCTCTTTTCCTTTTCTGTTTTTTGTTAGGTGGACTGAGGAACTCAGCAAACACTTGGATTGTAGTGGGGTTTGTAAACTGATCATTTGCCCCTCAGGCACCTTGTGCTAACTAAATGCTTCGTTTAGATGTTATCAATCAGCAGTGTTTGAAAACTTGGTGGTGTTTGTTTTCCACCCTAAGCATCTCTCCAGGCACAGACCTCACCAGGTGGGCTGTCACTCACCTCTTAGCTGGCAGGATTCAGAGATCCCCTCTCGCCTTCCCGCTTCAGGCAGCCAGTACCTTCTCCATTCTGATCCTTTCCCAAGAGGGAAGAGGTGGGTAAGGGCCTGCTCACTTAAGAACATCCCACAGGCAAGCTGCTCCTTGTCTTGGATCCAGATCCTCACCCCACTCTTTGAGCTGTGATGGAGAAGTGGGACAGCAGCAAGACAAATCAAACACAAAACACTGTAAAGATGTTTGCATGGGTTTTTCTTCCCAGTCTCCCCACTGCCACCCCAGTGGCTTGGTTCCATACCACCGAAGGAGAGGAACCAAGAGGATGAGTATAGCATGTAGCGGCTGGAAAGGCCAGTGCCAAGGTGATGTCTGGTCACAGGATGACTTGGTTTTGACTATAGAAGCAGAGCAAGGTTTATTTATTAAGTCCTGGTGCCAAATTTCCTGGTCTGTGTGTACTATGTCGTGGTTATAACTACGTCATACAAATATTAAGAGATTTAACTCCATGTGCTTAGGACTTTCTTGTTCTTTTGTTTGGGACAACTGTGTCTTGAGTATTAAATCAACCTCACATGGTTAGAGGAGGCCTTGTGTTTAGCCTGCTATTACTCCATTTTGCTTTATCTGTCTTGTTGCTTTATAATCCAGACCTTTCTTTTCTCTACAGGGATGTGTCCTAGAGGTTCAGTTAACATGGGCAATTTGCAGCTCAGTTTGTTTTAAACTTCTGTTGAGATATTCTAAATGGATGAGGTAAATCTCAGGGCATTGCACATCTGGCTTACCCAGGCAATGAAACACACTGAGTGAAACTTCAGGAAATTAAAATATAAACTTCCCTGCCCCTTTTCCTGCAGGGGCAGGAGAGGGGATGAGTCTGCCTGCTTGGATTGCTGTTATGGTATGTTAACACTTTCGGTACCCGGAGATATGTTGTGTTTCTCTCCCGCTTGAGCCTTTCCAGTCAGATAGCAGCATCATAGGTAAATGCAATACCTTGGGATTTGTACATTCGTGACCTGGGAGATCAAAACCTTCCTGTAAGATATATGCTGGCATCTGAGAAAGCTAGTCATCTGAAATTCCCCTGTTAGAACTTTTGTCAGCAAACTATCTCTTCTGCTCTTCTTTCCCTTGGGACTGAAAAGATTGTTTTTAAAAGAGTTCCCAGGTTTTAAATTGGCACACCCTAAAACCAAAATTTCTCCAAGATCCCTTATGCAAACAGAGCATTTTGTTCCTGTGTCTTCAAAATGAGAAGAGAAGCAGTGACCCTCATGCTATTCCTCCAAGATTGCTCCAGTGCTGTCGTGCTTTTAAATAGAACAAGTCTAACTGTAGTGTTTTACATATTCATGTGTGTTGCATACGTTCAGCCCTGGCTTGGCATTTTGTGAGGAAGACAAGGTATTTTTTATCATATCTTATTTCATATTTCATGTGAAAAGGCTGGGGAGATTATTACAAAATAAGGGAATAATTCACATTCTAAACCCACTTGCAAAACAAAGCCACACAATCACCTTTTTTTTTTTATGTGTATCTTACCACAATTAAAGTTTCTGAATTAAAAATATGTTGTCAGGTGTAGCTGGCCTCTGCCTACCGGAGCAACTGTGGAGCAGGAATAGTTACATATGGGCAGCAGCCATCTGAAAGGAATTTAGATGGACAAATATAGAGACAAAGAGAGAATTTAGTCAGGAATGCAAAAGTCCCCACTAGATCCTGGAGTCCTGACCTCCTCCATAATTCAGACTGCAAGACTGCATCCAGGTATTCCTACAGAGAGCAAAGAAACCAGGGCATTCACATAATTAATGCAGATGTTGGCAAGCTTTTATAAGGGCCACTAATTCATTCCTATGACTTCCTCTCTCCCTCAAGGGTTCCTATACTTGACCTGTTATTACCACGTGGTCTTTAAACAAAGAATTAAAGCCAGATGTCTTGTAGCTAGGTTCCCCTTTAAGTATCCTTTATAAATTGTTTTTTCTGTACAACAGAAAGATCTTACATGAGAACTTTTTAAAATTCTTAAATAATTAAGGCCGAAAGGTTTCTAACCTGAGAGTTGATGTATCCTAGAGGAACAATAAAAGTTTTATAGTCACTGTGCTGAGAAATACTGTTTACTCTAGCTTTTTATTATCCTGGGTCTGCAAATGTTTCTGATCAGTGTTTGTGTTGGAGGTAAAATCATTCTAAAAAAGACCTTTTTCTCTAACATAAGTCTAAATGTCATGTAATGCACTTCGGATATAGATGGAAAGTTTTGTATATTGCTTTATTGAAATTAGCTTAATTGTGTTGACAAACAGATGGAAATAAAATGAAACAGAAACATCTCTGGGTAATTCTAAGGAAATCTTTATCAGATACTATTTTCACTCAAGTCCAGTTACTAATTCTGTTTCCCAGTTCGGTACATCTTGGTTTCAACATGAAGGTCAGGTTAGTTGTAGCATTTCCTGCGGAACGGCTGGAGCTGTCCAAAACATAGGTTTTTGTTCTCATGCTTTAATGGGAAGAAATTCTCATCCTTTCTTCTTGTTGTTCTGTTCTTTGATTGGTCTTATTACCTGGTTTCTTGCTAAAATTGGTTGCCGCCTTGTAAAAATTCAAATTTAGTAGAGTTTCACAGCCATAAAAGTAGGGTGTCAGATCCAAGTCTCCTGGGTCTCTTTAGAAAGAGACTTTTTTGACATTATTTTCTTGGTTTGGGGCTTTTTTAATTATTATTATTACAACTTTGTTGTTAAGCTGTGCCAAACAGGGAACCAGGATGTCATTCAGAGGGTTTCTTTTTCTAAGTTTTGCCTTTTGGGAATTGCACCTTGAGTAACTGATTATAAGTGAGGAAGGAAGCTCGTTAAGCATTTTCTTGTTAGCTAACAGCTTTATGCAAAACTTCCACATTGTGGTGGAGTGTAAGGCTTGTATTTGCACCTGTAGCTGTGCTCAGCTGAGTACTCTGCGAGGAAAATAAATTGTGTATTCCCTAACATAGCCGTAACAATACTTAATGCAAGAAATAAGGCTTGATGCTTTTAACACTGGTTAAGTTGAATACTGTTTTTCTGATTTCTTGCTTTGCTCCTATTTCAAATTGGTGTAAGCCAGTTTAGATGAGTTATATTTCTAACCCTGATTTTAAATTTGGCTGATGAAAAAAGAAGAATGCTTGCAGAAATACACTGATATGCTTCTGTTGCTTGTAAATGCACTGCATGTTTTATGGACATGGCTCCCAGCCCTGGCAATTCTGTCTTAGAGCATATTGATGATCTTAGTCGAGGGTATTCTTCCCAGTTTTTAAGACAGAACAACAAGGAATGCCCCTGATGGAGATGTCAATGAATCAAAACCTCCTAGGATATGTAATCCACTACTTCTCCTCTTTGAGAAGCACTTATTTTAACACCACTCCAGCCAAACAACAGTTTTATGCACTGATAATGTAAATAAGGTGCCCTGTAACAACGTTAACTTTTCCTACAAATTGCATGCCCTTCTTTTTAAGCGAATTTTCAGCAGGTCTGCTTAGCCAGAAGCTCATTTGCAATGCAATTTACAACTACGTCAGAAATCATGCTAGCTCCCAGAGCAGATGGAACCATTTCTGGATGTTTCTAATCTGGTTGCTGTTACTGGACTCCTCAGAGCAATTGTTTGCGAGTTGTGGAATGTCATTTGGTCTGAACAAATGAATTTGTTCTGAAGTGTGTTCCCTTTCTGTCCCCCTCCCTGCTCTCTGCGCGTGTCTTGTCCATGGAAGCAATCATATGTTTTCAGTTCTGATGTCATTCTTTTTTTTTCTCTCTGTTGGTTTTTTCCTCCCCTCTCTTCTTTCAGTCCACAGCCATGAGCGAACCACAGTGTTACTACAATGAAACCATTGCCTTCTTTTATAACCGAAGTGGAAAATATCTAGCCACGGAATGGAACACTGTCAGCAAACTTGTAATGGGACTGGGGATTACCGTCTGCATCTTCATAATGCTGGCCAATCTCTTGGTTATGGTGGCTATTTACGTCAACCGCCGATTCCACTTTCCTATTTATTACTTAATGGCCAACTTAGCTGCTGCGGACTTCTTTGCAGGGCTGGCCTACTTTTACTTAATGTTCAACACAGGACCCAACACTAGAAGACTGACTGTAAGCACCTGGCTTCTCCGTCAGGGTCTCATTGACACTAGCCTGACAGCTTCTGTAGCCAATTTGTTGGCCATCGCTATTGAGCGGCACATAACGGTTTTCCGAATGCAGCTACATACTCGGATGAGCAACCGGCGAGTCGTGGTCGTAATTGTTGTAATCTGGACTATGGCCATCGTCATGGGCGCCATACCAAGTGTTGGATGGAACTGCATTTGTGACATCACTCACTGCTCCAACATGGCACCACTCTATAGTGACTCCTACCTGGTCTTCTGGGCTATTTTCAACCTGGTCACTTTTGTGGTCATGGTAGTCCTATATGCTCATATCTTTGGGTATGTCCGCCAAAGGACTATGAGAATGTCCAGGCACAGTTCTGGACCCCGCAGGAATCGGGACACCATGATGAGCCTCCTGAAGACTGTGGTCATTGTGCTTGGTAAGTGCTTTATTTGCCTCCCCTGTTCTTCCCCCTCTGTTTCTTATCAGGAGATTTCAGTAATGCATGTCCAGCTTCTGGGAGTCCAGCAGCATTTGGAAGACACTACGAGAGGTGGTGGTAAATAGAACTCCCAGCATTCATTACTGTGTTTGGACTAGCAATTTTATTTATGGAAGTGGGCATAAGAGACTTGGTCACTCAGCTCTGTGACATGAAACTGATGAAAATCCCGAGCCTTGAGACGTAAGCAGCAATGCAGTTTTAAAACCTGTTGTAGCAGCCTGTACTGTGCAGTGTTGGCTCTTTTGTCTTTGAAGATGCCAAATGACTGCAACCCTAAAATAGTACAGGGAAGGCTCAGTCTTCCACTGAAGTACCTCTCACTTCCTTTTTTGCCAGCCAAAAGCTGTCGTGTGAATTCAGGCAGTGCACTTGCATTTCAAGAACAGTGAGGGGCTACAGGCTACTGAAGAAAAAGGTTTTGCGTTTTAAGCAGGGCTGCGTGTACAGTTTGCTGAGGTCATTAATATTTGGCACATCTGAGCACTTGACAACTTTCTAATGCAGAAAAGTAGCATATGAGGCACTGGTGTGCTTCAGCACACTGCTCAGGAGGTGCCTGAACTTCAGGGCCTGGAAAACAAGGAAACGTGAGGCAAATGTCGTGACACACTTTGGAGTCAGAAGGTTCCTGTCTTTCTGTGAATTGCTGTATTTGTTTTTTGTCTGGGACTCCCAATTTTCTTATGCAAAAGCATGGCTTGGATACTGGGTACCATTCCCTGGTGATGTTCTTTGCAGTTTATCCTGCTCGTTGTTGCCACACATAATAGCGAGCTGCAGGCAGGCAGGGATGGTGCTAGTTTTCTCTTTGTCCCAACCTGTGTTCCCACCCATGAGGTCCTCCAGCACTGTACACAGGTCTCTTGGGATCCTAGTACCCTGTTGTATGGTGAAGTTGCCCTAGTAGTCCATAAATAGCCCCAGTCCTTGCTTTGACATCCTGATTTCTATGGCTTTACACTGTGACTTGTGGTTTTTTTAGCAGTTTCTGTCTACACAAACACAGCAGAACAGTTGCAGAGATTTGATGTGAGTCACTGTGTCAACTCATATGTTAGTTTAAGAGTGTACATGTTACTCTTGGACCTAGTGATTAGTTTTGTAACCAGAACATGAACTGTGTAGTTGACTAACCTGTTCAGCCATTGGTAAGATGTATTCCTACATGCCTGCTCTTCTCTTTAGGGAAAGAATCTTTGTGAGTTTTGCAAGGGAGGCTGTAGTGGTGGGTAAAACCTCTCCTGACTGCCTGGTGTTTTGGAAATCTGTCCTGTCCCACCTCCATGATCCTCCTTGCAGAAGGCAAGAGGAGGTTAAGAACACAAAGAAAACTCATGTTTTGCAGCCTGCTTTCTAGGAAGTAGATCCTTGTTTTCCCTCCTGAAGGAACTGCTGTTCATACAGCAGTGGAGTATTTCCTGTGAGGTGAAAGACTAGCTCAGATGTTAAAAAAAAAAAAAAAAAGTTGGGAAATAGTAAGCACTCATACCAGTGCAATGCAGAGTTATAGGAATAAAAAAGTAGTCACTGAATAAACAGTACATGGCAGCTAATCGCAGGCATTCCCAGTATGGGACTAGAGATATGTATGCAGCAGGAAAGTGAGGTAGTGACTGCACCCTTCTCTGTTCTCCTATGAGCAGAGGTCACAGGGAAGATCACCCAGTGTGGCCACAGCAGTAGATGTGTACAAACAACATCAAGTAGTCCTTTTTTTCCCCTAATAAGTACCTTATTTTTCCCAGGTATTATTCTGGAAACAGTGGAACAATTCCAGAGGTTAAGTAGCTTTAGCCAAACTGAAGGTGACTCAAGTTTGGGTGCTGATGTAGTTCATTAATAACTTGATTCCTCATTGGGGCTATCTGGAGTAAGATTTTTTTTCAGGACTGCAGGTAGCTTCAAAAGTCAAACAGGACCTTGCTTCTGGTGCAGTTAAGTTCATTCAGTATTGTGCACATGCTATGCTTTAGCACCTCTGCTAATCTGCACAAAACTCCATTTACAAAGAGAGGTAACTTACTACTTTATTAAATTGGTTTGAGGAAAATAAAGGCGTTCCCAGGCTGTGACATGTGTCATCCTGTATTCGAACCTCCCACTTTGGTATTATTTTGAAAATTGACTTTTTTGTTTGGGTTTTGGTTTGGTGTTCAGTATTTTTCCTTCCCAGAGTAGTATGGTTTCTTTGGTTAGAGAAGGTCAGTCATAGGGCTATATGTAAAGAAGCAGCAATGCTTTCACTGCCTTACTACCTGTGAGTCATGGTTGTAAGATAAAGGTAGCTGCAAGCACCTGTGGGTTTGTTGTGGGTTAGTTTTTTTGGCTTTTTTAATAAATAAAAGAAAAAAAAGAAAGAAAGAAAAAGCCTGAACTCAAGAAGCAAGCCTGGGGGCAACCACAGGGACTTTTGTGAGGTTAAATGTTTGTGCATCAGGTAGTTAAGCAGACTGCTAAATAAACAATGAGAAATGTTTGTCAGTTGCCATCAGCTGATGAGTGCTGTCCCATATTACTGGATTTGCACTTCCAGTGAAGGATTGTTTTATGGTTCTAAAGAAAAAAAAAAAAAGTTAAGCATCCCTTCAAAGCACTGGTTAGGCAGTAGCTCAGCTTGGAGTAGACAGTGCTGTCAGCCTGTTGATCAGGCCAGTGTCCTGGTATTCTGGTGCCGCTTGCAGTATGCTTGTAAGTGTGGCTTGCAGTTTTCACAAACAGAAAATGTAATTTCAAGTGCCGTATTTGAGTGCCCTCTTGCAAAGGTAGTCAATACATACCACTGCAAGTTTATCTGCTTCAGCTTTGGGAAAGGCAGAAATGGTGAGTGTCTTAGGCTGCTGGGAGCAACTTGCTGAATGTTTATGTCCTGCAATCTCTCTCTTTTTCTGCATCAGTGAACCTCGATAACACAGAGGAAAAGACACCCTGCCTTTCTTAATGGTGCAGATCAGGGTAATATGTTGCTGTTTGAGGCAGAAACCACCATTTTGCTGGAGGTGGAGATGGGGAAAGGAAGTGTTTCAGTTTATTCTTAAGAACCCTCTCCCGTCTCTCCTGCCCCGCAGCTGAGTGGGGAAGGGAGCTTATGTGTGTCAGCTCACTTAGCCAGGAGGAGGCAGTTCATTTTGGAGGAGAGGGAGGGTGGCTTGGGAACCAAGGAAAAACAGAGCTAGGAGTCTGGAGTAAACCTATGAGCATTGGCAGAGGCAGGCAAACTGGTCCTCATCTTAGGATCTTTGTTAAAATGCTGCTTAGCCATAAGTAACCCCCTTGTGACTTGGGCAGCAATGAACTGTTGGTTTGACTTTTAAACTTCCATAAACGGCCATCCTGAAGTTCTCCTGCTGGCTGTACTCCCGGGCAAAGCCTCACTGCTGCAAGCGGAAGAACATCTTTTCCCCTGTCCCCATCCACTCTGTGTTTCAGGGGGCAGGAGGGGGAGGGAAGTAACACAAGAGCTTCTTGTTCGTTAGCTGCCCAGCACTGCCCGCCCTCCTCACGCCTTGCTCCACGAGGAGAAGAGCCGCCCCGAAGGGGGTGCAGTCCTCTGGACGCGATGCTGTCAGCGTGTGCGGGGTGGACGCCAGCCGCCGCTGACAAGAGGGTGATTGTGTGGGAGGACTACGGGCGCTTGATGCCCTGGCTGGAACGGTCGGGATCTGGCACACTGCGTCATCCCGCAGAGCGGGTGGGATGCTGAATCCTAGGAACAAGTCATAAGCAGAGAGCAGATTTTTCTTTTTTTTTCTTTTCATGCCCTTTTGGGTTTTTTTCTTGAATAAAATATTTTAAACAGAAGGAAGTGACTTCATAGTTTAGCCCTTTTTTTTTCTTTTAACAAGGCTGCTTTTGAAATCTTTCGAAAGTAACAAGGAACATAAAGCTCCTTCTCTGGAGCACGCCTTCCCTTTGCACTGGGGCTAAGGCAGGACTGAACTGTGTTAACACACATAGCCATAAAATCTGGTTGGGTTTGGCTTGCAGCTCAATGACACTTTGCCTTTCACCACTACCATGTGTTATGTTTAAATGAGCAATCAAGGGAACAGGCAGAAAGTTCGGTGACAGCTGAAAGTTGGCATCCTCTCTTCCATCCCCCACATTTTCTCATCTTATATTTAAAGGCAAAGCTAAACAGTTTTTCTGGTAGAGGTCATAGTTAAGAGTCTGAATGCATTTGACTTGGCCCAGTGCAGGTTTGGCCCCAAAATGGATGAGAGTAGCTAACTATGGTTTTATAATACTATGGCAAAAGCACTGAGAAAGGATTTCAGGGCTGGAAAAACTAGCTCTGCTCTGGATTTCCATCGCCTGGAATAAGTCATGAAAGGCTAGTCTTTTGTGGGTTCTTATATACCCACATTTGTAGATAACTACCAGCTTAGATTGTTACTGTTGGAAAGTTACCCTATATATTTTCTTCCTAAATGCTGGTTAAGCAGCCATCCTTAATTCGTCAGCTCTTGCTTTTGCAATGTGGATAACTGTTCCCCATACCTCCACACGTGTCTTGGGGCATTATTCTCTATTTAGAAGTTAGACTGTGAGATTACGACACTGAGGTTTTATCACTTAATTTTAAATAAGAAGGGTTGTTGCTATTATTGTTACATGTATTTTACCAGTCCTGCCAATTAGCTTTCTGTTGGGTGAGTTCCCAATAGTATTTGGCCAAAATCAGGCATGCCTGTTGAGCTGAGCACCACAGCTAGCTGCCAGGATGTAGGGAGAGTAAACAAGGAATTCACAATTGCTTACCCTTTATGTTCCTGGGAACTAAAAAGACACTTGGGCCTTTCCCTCCTGTAAGACCATCCACTTTGTTTGGAGGAATGCGGTTTACTCTTGTAAGATTTAGAAATTAATGTGGGCACGGATAAACAAGTGAAGGCTCTTTTTTTTTATGAACTGTTTTGATTTAAAGGAGTCTCACTGTGTTTGAAGACAGTCCCTTACTTATTATAACCAAGCAATAAATGCAAGGAAAACATCTGGAAGTTCAGTATAAACATCTGGGAGGGTGGAACTGCTCAGCAACAGCTTTTTTCCTGCCCTCTCTGCCGCAGTTATGAATTGCATGAGAGACTTATTTTTATACTTTTGTAGGTTTTCTTTCACATCTAGCTACCAAATGGAAACAGAAAGCAGCAAGTAACTATGGTAATGCACGTGAATGTCAACATGTGCTGTAGCCAGACAGTTAAAGCAAATGAAGTGCATTATTGATAACTTTAACCTTTCTGGGTGATTGCCTGATATGCAGCATTTCATGCCAAGATCAAAATCATGAAGTTCTGAGGAGGCACATTTTTTTAAAACGATGTTTTCAATATCTACGCTGTTTCTTCTGGCACGCAGCTTGCACCTTTTCCTGCTTCCTCTCCTCAAGCAGTAAGAGCGCTTGATTTTCAGTAGAAAATAAAGACGCTCTGAAATAGCGCTACAACCTGAGCGGCAGTACCCTGTGTTTTGCCCCAGGTATATCTTTATGTCCATACCCCTCATGCGGTGTCAGGTGGTTAACTGGGATGGCCTGTCTTTTTCAGCCCCTGAATCGTAAGGCTTTGACCTACCTAAGCCTTATTAACTATATTTCACCGGTTACCAGGTTAAGTGATACTGGACCGAGATGAAGATGGTCTTGTCTAGACAGAGCTTAGTCATGTCATCGCTTGAACTTCAGCAGACCTTCCCAGCCCATGTAAAGTTATTCTGGTGGGCCAAAGAAAACATCATCCTTGGTAGCCAAATGCAGCTGGTAAGAGGAACTTTTGGGGAAGCCAGGGTTTACTTCTAAGCCCTGTGACTGGAAGAAGACAACTTCCTTCTCCATGAAGAGTCCTGCTGGCATGGAGAGAGCTGAGCTCCCCAGCAGCATTTTGCCTGCGATGACTAAGAATGAGGATGTCATCTTAACTTGGAGATGTCCTTCCACCAGGCAGCAGTGGCCCCATTTGCAGAAGAGCAGGATCCAGTTGGGTTTCTTTTGCCTGGACATTATTACATTTTTATTAGAGAGCTGGGCTGGGCAGTGACAACAGGCTGGAGTTCAGATGACAGTAGCACATTTTCTCTGCTGCATCTCTGGAAGCGAGGGAGTGAAGTTATAAATATTGAGTTACCCTGTGGCCAGCATTGGGGACTCGTTCAGAGTCATCAACCCTGCCTGACCTCTACATCACAGTAATGTTGCTTGTGTATTGATTTAGTTCTGACAGAAAAACAGGGCAATAAATTCTGAAACTGGCACTGGCAATACAAGCCTGAGCATCAATGAGTTTCTGTTCTAGCACACAGGGTGCAGTTATGTGCAGTCCCAGTGTTTTTAGATAAGTAAATTTTAAAAGTGCATAAACTGTGAATTTAACACTCAGTCAACTAAACCAGGAAATCGTGGCTGATGACTGTAGTCTATATGGAGTGCTCCTCATAGAGGAGGACTAATTGTAGTATTAGTTCTTACTATCATTATATGGAGAGTGTAGGTTTATAAGTGCTTTCAGAGCTGCAGTGTAGCAGCAATACTTTCAAGCTGTTAAAATTATTCTCTACGTATGGTTTGGGGGTTTTTATGGCATAGCTTATCATATAGGATTTTTGATGGGTTTTGATATCTTTCTTTTCATGGAAGTCCTTAGGAGTAGGTGTGATTTCTTCTCAGAAGCTTCCGTGGAGGAAAATAACATGTACAGTTTGGGGTGGGGGTGGCTTCTAGGGCTTGCTGTTACTACTTAAAATATTTTTGGCGTATTTTTCCCATGCGTCTTAACAACGTTTTGGCATTGACTTAAAAAACAGCTTACATTCAGCTTACAAGTAGGTGAAACAGAACGGAAGGCTTCATATTATCGCTTATATTTGTTAGAAGGTTTCTTTGTGAAATCTTCAGATTTAATAACAAAAAATAGAATTTTCCTGATGTCTATTTATCCATAACAAGTGGACTAATATTTTTATGTTCATATGTGTAAATATCCATATTCTTATTTTCGTGATAAATATAGCTTGATTACTCTATTAGACATATCTAGCTCTGTTTTATAAAACAAAGAAAAATTTTCACGAAGAACTGTTAAAATTAAGTTAGAATCTAAGCTATAATCTATGTGTAGTTATGCAATGCTTGGAGTGTGTCTTAAATTTAAGACCTTTTGGACTTGCATAGGATGTTTTGTGTTTGCTTCATTTTTTTAATGCTTCTAGTAAAAGTAATACTGGCTACGTTCTCTGACACTTAACCTGTCTGTCTAAATCTCACTGCTCCCCAATCATTTTTATTGTCACTTACAGTCCTGTAAATGAATTCCAGTTAATCTTTTTGAATTTTGTCTGGTAGCCCCAAACCAAACCTGTTCCCAGTACTGCTTGGCTGGTGAGGATATTGAACAGAAAAAGAATAAGGAAGCACAGTATTTGAAAATTACAGTGTGGTCAGTTTGTTTGTGTGATAAACTTCGTAAGTAGCTTTCTTTTTCAAAACCAGCCTGTGCAAGCTCTCCTTGCTAAAGCAGAAGTTACTGGTGCCTTGGATCCAGACAGCTCTTCCTCTGAACCCAGAGCATGGTCGGGTGTGTTGGGAGTCTCATTCTAACAGTTTTGCTTAAATTTCTTCACTGACCCTTCCAATTAAATTTGCTGCATTCCCAGCTAAAGCTTATATGTCCCTGGTAACTGTCTTTTCTCTGAAGTATTCCAAGTATCCCTGTGTAATTCATTGCTTCACCCTTGGGGAAACCATTTGGAAGTTTCCCCCTTCTTTCCCCCTTCAGTTAAGAATAAGTATTATTTATTTTCACTTGGGTTCCTTTGAAACTGTGCTTTGAGGAACTTCCATCATTTCCCAAGGCAGGAATGTGGTTTTATTTTATTTCACTTTTGAAGGGGGAAAATCCCTCTAGTAAATCCATTCCTTTACATACAATGGAAATGAGGTCTTGTTTAATAAAAGTCTTTCTCCTGACTTCAGTATAATTTATTACCTTTTCAGGGAAGAAATAAATTTAAAGGGTGAAGGAAAGCTCTCTGCCTTCTTCCAAGAATGGCCAGAGAGGGATAAACCTTGAGTAGTTCTCTTTGTACTCACGTTCAACTTCTGATTAAAAAAAAATAAAAAAATAATTCTAATTGCTTGCATAGGTTGTCTCATTTCCAAAAGGCTTCTAAAACTTAATTGTAATGGCAAAAGTTAGGTACTCTTTACAACAAGGCCAAGCAAATTGATTTTTATTTTTTTCATGAATAATAGGACTTTGAAATCACACCCTTATTCCAAGCAGTAGAATCCAACCTTTTCTGTTGGATCCAGGTGAAATAACAAACTGCTGGCTAAAGAAAGAAATTCACTTAGTGAAAATCTGCCCTAAACCAAATAAATTAGTATCATAGCTCACTCTGCTGCTTGACTCCACTTAGCCATGCTACGTCCACAAGTGAGTACTTACCAACCTGGGATCCTCCAAAACAGCAGAGGTGGGGATGTGCTGTGGGACATCTCTGCTAAACCAGAGCTCTCGGTAAAATCTGAGAAAAGCTGAAGGCCCAGGGTAGAAATTGTTACTGAGGAAAAAACTGGAAAATCAGCATCTGCAGGAAGGCTTACATGTAAAATGTCATGACATTATCTGCTTATCCTGGGCTTTTTGAGCTGAATTTTTTGCAACAAAGGATGGAAATCCATCTTTTAGAAGAGGCAACAATAAGGCTTTTGCAGAATGCCTGCTTGCAAGATAACTTTTTGTCCGTTAGAAAGCATGCAATTGCATGGGGAGTTTGGTTCTAAATGTTTTGCTTAATTTCTTCGCTAACTCTCTGGGTTAAATTTCTTGCATCCTCAGCTAAAATTGATACGTCCTTGGTAACTGTTAAAGTATTTGCAGCCTGGAAGATCTTGGGTGATGTCCATGTCCAGCCACCCTTTTTTGTTTTTATCTCTGAGATACAGTTTATCCTTGCCGTGTTTCAGTGAAAACGGCTCAAACCAGACCTTGGCTTGAGAAACTATGTGAACAAAAATGCCAGCTGTTAACTTGTCGCATTGCAAAACGGCATTCAATGAGTCGTTGAACAATCATTTGTTTCCACCAGTGGAAAACATTGAAAACAAGAGATTGTTTTGTGGGAGAGAAGAAGTGGTGCTCTTTCTTGTGCATTGCTTCATTGCACATGAGCAGCGTGAGTAAGTATTCTGGGTTGTCTGTTTTTTGGGGTAATCTGTGAATACACAAGAATATGATTTTAAACCCCAAATTACTTTTTCCTTTATAGTTTCAATGAAACTCTGGCTCTTAACATCAAAACACAAAGCTTTTGTCAGTGGAAAAGCTTGCTGAGACATCTGAGGTACAGCCGCTAGTCAGCGGGTGGGAAATGGTCAGCACTGAGCGATAGCTTTCAGACAACAGCTTTTGTGCCTCCCTCCTTCTAACATGAAAATTGTTGTCAAGGAAAAGGCTTAGTTTCTGCATTTTTTCAATAAATGTATTTTGAACCTGAACGTGAAAGAAAAAATTGATTCTGAGCTCTTCTGGTTCTGGCTTGATTAGCAGAACAGCTTCTTATTTTCCTGTTTCACTCAGCTGGGGATGCAGTCACTGAGCTCACAGATGGACTGCTTTTTATTTTTTTTTTCTTTCACACAAAGGTCTTTTCTGCTTTTTTCTGGTTTTTTTTTCCAGCTCTTCCATGAGTAAGTATCTGTTACACACTTACACATTTTACATCGTCCTTTAAAGCTGAAAGCAACAACAGCAACAGAAAATCCTCATGCTTTCTGCAGTTCTCATTCAGCAAGCCTTCATGCCACCCCTCCACTTTGCTCAGCCTAGAAAAGTCACTGAAGTTCATTCTCTCCTTGTATCCACATAAAGAAACACTGACACTATGTTCAAGTGTGCTTCTTGCGTATGTGGCAGGTCCACTGGTGGACACATCTCCTTTCCCATCAGTGCCTGGAAAGCAGGTAAAAGGACTCAGAGCTTGTATGGAAGGTCATGAGAGTTCAGAAGCTATGACATTATTTGTTAAGTCTGAAGCGCTTCCTGTTTTATTTCTTTGCGTTGGAGTAAGAGCTATCTGCTTGGGTCTTCTGCTTTAATAAATTACATAGTATCTAAGTATGAGTTGGCTAATATAACCACAGATAAATACAAGGACAGTTAAGATTTTTGAACCATCTTCCTTCATGAAAGAAGTCGTTGGCCCCCGAAGAAGAGGGAGGGAATTTAGCTCTTACAAGCAGGAGAAGCTGCCAGGCTCCTGCATTTATCTTCTTTACACGGAAATTGTTTTCTCTGACTCTGGACTCACTGCTTTCCTTGTTCTCCTAAAAGAGGCTTTGGAGCTGTTTCCCATCTTCTGATATTGATGTAACCTCAGAAAGAACTTGTTCAGACACATGGCATTGATAATTCTTGTCTTCCTTTGTTTGAAGTTGCTTTTAAGTGCCCGCTTTTTACTTTTGTACAAGGAGAAATGTAGAGGTGAATTTTCCAAGCAGAAGCTGTGTATATAAGAGTTAAGAAAAAAAGCCTGTGTAAATCGATTGTGTTTTTGTAGGATGGTTGCCGTTTTCTTCCATTAAACAAGCTAAAATTGAAAACTGTAGTTCATAAAAGGAAATCTAGAGTAAGTCTTCAAATATATCTTAAATGTGTTTAGATACGTAACTGGATTTCCTTCATGATATGTTGGGGGTTTTTTAAGTTGGTTACCTTAATGAATTATCAAAATAAACACATTTAATGACATTTTCTACCATAACAGCATCTGCTTATGTAAGAGAAAAGGGTGCAGTGGAAGCTCTGTTTACTTTTCCCAGGTTGTAGTGGTTGTACTAACGCCCCAAAACAGGCTGAGGTACTGCACCAGGGACCCAGCATCACTTGCAGGTCTCCTGTGCAACATGCTGCCCTCCACAGCCCGCCTGCTTCCGTGCCAATGCTATTGCATGTGCATTTTGGTTAGCTCCCATGAAGTGGGAGGAAAAGTTTCTATGAAATTACTAAAAAAAAAAAAAAAAAGTTTCATTTCAAACCTTGAACATATGAGGAACAGGCTGTTTTTTTATTTTTCTCTTCAGCTGGTGAGCAGAGCAAGGAGTGAAGAGTCTGGTGAATAACAGTATTAAAAAGTCAGTAATGTTGTGCCTATTAATCAGCAGCTGGTGCTACAAGATCTGCTTTTCATGTAGGTGGGTTACAACTAAAAAAATCACTAGCATAGCCATGAGTTCGGCTATGTACTTTAAGCAATGATGTTTCTACCTTCAGGTTACAACTGTTTAAGGGGGAAATATATTTCTTTCAATACATAGAAAAAAAATGTCAACTTTAAGTGATGTGTGAAACAGCCCCTTGCTCTCAGTTAGTTGGCAAAGGGGCTAGAAAGAGTCACTTAACTCCAGGCTGGGAAAAGCCTCATGGATGGAGAAAGGCAGAGGCTGAAGGAGAAAACTTATGTCTTCTCTGCAAATAGAAATGCATATCAACTCCCATCTGTTTGTACCACGCTGTAGAAAGCAGTGTGGGAATGATGTGTGGGTTCTCCTAAGCTCTGCTTGAAGAGGTCAAAACAGAAATTTGCAATAGAAGATTGTTTGTCTTGAGCTGGCAGACCTGCAAAGCACGTCTGCTAATGCCTGATGTTCAAAGTCACATCAGCAGGGCACAGCATGTTCTGGTTCCTCCTCTGGAGGCAAATAGTCAAATGGATTTCACTGCTGACCAGTTCCTTTTCCAGGAGATCCCTTGCCTTTGCCATGCATGTGCCCAGGCAAAATAAACTGTAAGGTTTGCATGGAAGCCAAATAATATGAAGAGGACTGCCTTTCCACCCTGTAAAATGTAGTGGATTTTTAGATTACCATGGGTGATTTCTGAAGTGATGTCAACACAGAAAGATACCTGGCTCTTCAATATCTAAATCAAAAAGCGTTTGCTCTGTCTGGATTTCCTACTGGTGTTATGCAGTCTCGCCTCCACAGCAACGCTCTCATTTACATGCTGCTGCACACAAAAGCAACTGCTGTGTTTCTTTGAGTTCTCATCACCTTCTGAGCTTTCCAAACACATATTAACAGTGTGCAACTTTGTAACTTTGCTCTTTCTGCTCCTTGGATATGGTAGAGTGCATCTGAGGGGACCACGGGCTATTCTTCTACCTTAAGGCAAGAGGTAAAGGTGGTATCTTGTGGTCCTGCTGACATCCCCAAGTGTTTCAGTCTCATCCTCCATCTGAGACTGAGAAATTTCTGTCATTTTTTCTGCCTTTGAAGGAGATGGAGAGGGCATGGTCTACATTTTAGATGGGTCACAGTTAAGCCTCCGGGTTTTGTATCTGTTGCTTTGCTTCTAGTGTATGATTTGTCAGCTGTATATTGAGAGGTTTTATGTAACTTCAGAATAACAAAAGGCTTGCTTGGTCAGTTACTGTTCTGCTATAGGCTCTCAGGCATGTGCCATTTGAAAGGCACACTCTCCATGTGGTGACTGCACTAGACACAATTGAAATGTTTAAAGTTAATCGCAGTTGCAGGTGCGAGTGTTGGTCATTGGGTCTTCAACCTGACTTGCCACAAATCACCTGAAACATAGGTTGTACTGCTAAAAGCCACACAGATGCTGGTGGGTTACTGAAAGGGTGTCGCATCTTAATGTGCAGGGTGGGTGTCGTGGGGTGGTGCACAAGCTCTAAATCAGGGGTCCTCAAACTGTTTAACCAGGGGCCGGCGCGGATGCAGTGGCAGGCAGCTGTCTGCGGCTGCTTGGTTTCCCCCCCAGCCCCCAGCGGGGGGGGCGGGGGGGGTCTGTAAATACCGGGGGGCAGATTGAGGACTCTGGGGGGCTGTATCCAGCCCGCGGGCCATAGTTTGAGGACCCCTGATCTAAAGGTTTGGAAAAAAAAAATAAAAATCTGTAAGATTGACAGTAACAGGAAGGAAAGACTTACATTCAGGCAAGATGAATAGGTAAATTGGTAGATTTTTAATTTGTGTTGTATTTTGTTTAAGAGGTTGACTACTGATATGGTTAATCTGAAGCTTGTAGTTGCATGATGATTACTTTTTTTTCCCTTTATTTTTTTAATTTTTTTCCTGTATGCTGTGGCATTTAGGAAACTGAAGAATCATTTCCCAATTAAGTGTGCGGACTAAAATTCCTGTTCTGAAGCTGATGAGTCAATAATTTATATTAGAGAAAAGGAGGTAACTGTCACTGTTAGATGAGAGTGGAAGAGATGCGGTACCTCGGTTGCTGAAGCTGATCCACTGGGTACATCATGAAATACAGAAGGAACTGGCATTTCTAATAATGCTTGGCATGGGTTTTGGAACTTTTATGAGTTCTTCATGAAGATTTATTAATTTATTTCAACAATACATCTTTTGGAAGTACCTTTTGTAGTATACACCAGTGGAATGTATTAATTGTTCCTTAAAGAGACCACATTTTTTGTTATTATGATTTCAATATAAGTGATTGCTAATACAATATAAAGAAATGGGAAATGAAGAAAATTGGCTTTTCTGTTCCTCTGCTTTTGTTCTGGTGCCAGAATATAGGGTGGTCTGCAGGATTTAGCTATGAAAACATTAAGATCTGGGGGTTCCTTCCTTTTTCTTTCTCAGGCACACTAAGGGCTTAATGAGATCACTTGAAAAAGCCTACCAGCCCCAGGTGAGGACAGAAGATAAAGAGACTCCCCGAGAGAGCTGTTAATCCAGCAGCTGGTTTCAGTCACTTCTCCATAGGTTTCAGTCAGCGGCTTCTGCCCTCACCATTCCCATCCCCAGGGAGGGTGCTTGAGTCTGCCCCACAGGGATGGGAGGTACACAGAAAGGCCACCTGCAAAAACTCCCTTGCCTGCTCAGCCCCCTTGGCATCACTCTTTATGTCCCTGTTCTGCATTTTTACATTTTGCAACCCGATTCCCAGAAAGCCTTTTCCCTAGGTGGAAGCAATGTTGTGAGACGTATGTGTAGGGGTTCTGGATGCCGAGGCATCATCACTTGCTGCTTGCTTGCTGCCTGATGCTCAGCCTCGTGGATGGGCTGTGCCTCCCAGTTGCGTTTTGGATTTGCTTTCCTTCAACAAGGAGGGAGTAATATCAAAGTGTGTTACGTCCTTCCTATTGTTAAAAAAAAAAAAAAAAGGAAGGGAAAAACAAAAAGTAAAAAGAATGCTTGTTGGTTAGTAGACTTATACATCTTCTGTAGACCATGAGGATTAAAAATGGTCCTTTACTGAGGATAGTCAGGATCCAATCCTTGGCTGTTTAGCCAGTCTTCTGCATGAAATGAGTTCCGCTGAGTTCTTTCCAGCAGAAAACCTTGGCTTGGTTCAGTCTAGAGGGAGGAGGGGTCAATTTAAATAACCCAACAAAGAAAACTAATTAACTGGAAATAATTAATGTAGCATTCTTTCGATGAACACTTCAGCTTTCAGTCTGTTAATCTGTCAAATACCCATGTGCTGCTGTGGGAGGTGTTAAAGAGTGGAAGTTTTTCAGATATGCAGCACTGGCCCCAGTTGCCCCACCAAGTAAGCATAAGAGTTGTTTATAAAGCCATATGCACTCAAAAAATGTGACCTTTTAAGCACATTCCAGACAACACACTAGTGATTGATGCGGCTTCCTGTGAGATTTTCCCTTTTATTTATATTTCTTTAATTCTTCACCTGCCCTCCTGCTGTTCCCATCTCTCCACTCCCTTTTGTTATTTATAACTTTATTTCTGTAGCCTTGCCCCATTCAGCTGGCAGGCAAGAACAGCACCTCTGGGAGCCAGCCCAGCCACCAGGATGGTACACAGGAGCATGAGCTGTGGGAGGATGTTGTGGGGCCATGGCAGCCTGGATCACCCTGTCCCACAGCACTGGTAGCCCCATCTCAGGTGCCTCTGAGCTGCACTGGGCTACCAGGCTGTCCTGCCTTGTGGCACGGTGGAGAAAAATGGTTCCAGGCCTATTTCTAGAAAACAAAGTATAGATACCTTACAGGAAACCATTGTCATAGGTGTAAATATCCAGTGTGTAGAGATTTACTACTCTAAGAAGAGAAGATATTTTCCCTGAGTTTTTGCAACGAGGCTGTGAAATGGAAGAAGCATTTGATGCATTTTTTCACCCTGCCAGTGACAATACTTCGTTTTTTTCGGTGTACATTAAAAAAAAATTGAAGCGTATGTTATTAGCGACATGCATTGAAGATTTAACCTCTTACACTTCTTTTATGGATATGGACGTTGATTTTACAGGCATGCATGGTTTAATTAACAGGGAGCTCTTAATTCACTACACTTTTGACAAATTATCTAATTTTTTTGTCTAGTTTTTTGAATGTTTCAGGTGGGATTTTTTTGGTTTGGTGAAATTGCCTGTTTCATACCCTGCAGCCCATCTGCAAGTTGCTTACATTCCCAAGAAATTCTGAATCATCTAGAAACTTGGAGTTGCTAAGAATTAAAAACAAATAAATAAGTAAAGATACCCCATTAATTTTGGATATGAAACTTAAAGGTTGTGGTTTTTTTCCTTGGAAAGTTTAGGAAATAGTACAATTAAATATTCATCATTGAGCCCCCTTGTTGATTTATCTCTGACTGAGAGACAACTACCTCAGCGGGAGGAGTATCGAGTACCTACCTTGCAGAGCTGGCTTGGCAGGCATTTGCTCCCCAGGGAGCAGAGCACCAGGGTGCAACAGAGCCTGCTGCCCTTGGCCACTGCTGGCACAGGCTATTTTACTGTTGCTGCTGAGATCTGGGGGGGCTTTTTTGGTCCAGCAGAGCCCACAGAAACTGAGCAGGAGTGGGGCATGCCCTCCTGCACGGCAGCGGTTTGTAGTGTAGGGATACATTTTTTTCCAGGCTTCCCCAAATTCTGCTTGTTCTAGGAAGACTATATACCCCTCCTTAGTGCTCTGGGAAACTTGACACCAAAAAGGTACTTTAAAAAAAAAAAATATTTAAACCTAGTTGTCACATACTTCCAGTTCCTAAGCTAAGGACCTGACAGAGCATCAGTAATTGAAAAA
The DNA here is from genome assembly GCF_963210335.1 of Falco punctatus. Classification (NCBI taxonomy): domain Eukaryota; kingdom Metazoa; phylum Chordata; class Aves; order Falconiformes; family Falconidae; genus Falco; species Falco punctatus. The sequence continues at coordinate 73,364,493 of NC_137586.1, forward strand.
GTAGATTGCACAGAGATAACAACCAGTCAAGGCTTGATCAGAAATTTGTGCCTGCTTGAGTATTTCCCTTTGGGAGGGATGTTCAGCCACCAGCTTAGCAGTTTTCCAGGATACAGTGCATATGACAGTGCCTCAAATTTCTAACACCTCCTCCATTTAAAATAAGCAGAAAGAGCTGGACCCAGAGCTGGGTGAAGCACTAGCTCTGCATTTGGCTGTGTTAACACCAGGATTTCACCAAAAAAGTTGCTGAAATCTTAGCAGGAACTTGAACCAGATTTTAAAACCTGACCTAGACCTTAAAAAATGATGAAATTTATTTAAATTCATGGCTGTGATCCTCCATAAGCTTTGTACGTTATGCACTTTGCTTTAAAACGATGCGCTTTTCTCCCAAAACTTTTAAGAGTGTTCTCCTGCATCCACAGGCTAACTATCATGAGTTACCCTTGATTTGTACAGTAGAGGGAATCTTGCAAAGTGTGAGCTATGGGATGTCTCCATTGCGTATTGCATTGTGGAGTGCCGATCTCCTCCAAAATAATAAAAATTACTAAAGAAAATGTTATACTTGCTAGAGATTTTATTAGAGAAGCTTTGACCCCCATCTTTTCATTTGAAGTTTAAGTTCACTGCCTCTTTTTGTTGCAGTTGCTTTCAAACAGGAAAGAGAAAAGTCTGTTGGGTGGAGCAATTTCATTGAGCATCTCTTCAGATGTATGTAAGAAAGAAACCACAACAAACAAAAAAAGTCAGCCCAAGCAGAAGGCTTCTGATACTGTTTTAAAGAGTTAAGGGGTTTTATTGTTAAGAAAGTAGTCTTAGCACAGTGCGTAGAAAAGGTACTAGTGTCCTGACATAATTGCCTGTAAAGCTGCACATATGCAATTTTGCAGACAGCGTTTTGCAATAGTGTGATATGATGGATTTCTCTGTGTGCTGAAATCTGCGATAATAAGAGATGTATGTTGCCACATCTTGAAACCATCTCCTCCACTTCCATGACATGGGCTGACCACTATCAAAAGAAAAAAAAAAAAAAAAAAAAAAAAAAAAAGTCCACATGCTTGGAAGCTTGGAAGTATATTTTCTTTGTCTAAATACCTCTATCTTTCATGCCCCAGGAAAATAAAACACAAAGTGCTTGGAAAAGACAGGCACATTGCCAGCATTTTAAAGAGCTGTGAGAGAAGAGTTGCTAGACTAGCAATAGGTTTGGAAACTTCCTGAACCAGCATGAGAGATACCAGTAACAGAAACATCTGGAAATATTTAATTATTTGTTAGCTCACTTCACGTATGAACTGTTTATTCATTTAGGTGATATTAGATTATTTTCATCATTTGAGATTAAAGGGCATATACGCATACTGCAATTTGTGCCCTTGGTGTGAGGTTTTTCCAGGGGATCCTTCATTTCTGCGAGCACCACTACCCCCTTTGTGGCAGTGTCAGCTCTGGCTCCAGGACTTGCTTAGAGCTGATGAGCTCTCAAGAGCTGGTAAATGTTCCTTTGGTCTGCATGTGATGCATTGGCAGGAACTGCCTCCAGTTGTGTCCTTTCCCAGAATTATACAGATGCTTGAGAAAAAAAACCAAAAACTGGCACAAGTGGTGGGCCTGCACTTTTTGTGATGGCACAGGTGGTGGGTCTGCACAATTTGAGATGAACCCTCAAATTCTAGTCATAGCAGTTGTCTCTGGATGCCAACAAATGGCTGGGGTAGAGAGTTTGTGTTGGGGCTTGGGAGTGCCTCCAGCGAGTGAGGGTTTTGGCTCACTGGCCATGCCGTGATGCCAGGGAGCACTATAGAGGGTGGTCATGACTCTCCCTGGGGGACCACTGTGAACTGTTTGGCCTTTTTCTCTGAGGAAGCCAAAAAGTGGAGGCTGCTCTGGCTCCTTCTCCTGGTCCTTCCAGCAAGGACTCCCAAAGAGTCCCATCACTTCCCTTGGCATGGAGGTGTGCCAGTATTTTTGTTATCACCACTCCTCAAAACAAACAAAAAAACAAAAACAAAAAAAAGAATTAGCTGTTCTTGAAGCCAGGCAACACAAACACAATGCCACAATGGCATTAAATAATTTCTAAAACTGTGGTAACAACATGCTTTTGAAAAGCCAGGCAGCGGTAAATGAGCCAGAGAGACATCAGTACTGTTCCGTAATTCACACTCTTTTCCTTCTCCCTGCTTAGTGTGTTGCAAGTTGCTTTAAGTATGAATGTTCCCCGAAAAATCACCTAAGAATTGTGGCAAGAAAGGATTTCATCAGCAAGTTTGTGCTCTCAGCTATTCAGCACAGGAAGGAGACAGCTCATGCTCTTGTGATTCTGGCTTGATGGGACAACTTTCGTAGTGTCACAAAATTCAGAAAGCACAGCTAGGGAGAAGGATGGAGGGGTAGCAGGTCATATGGCCCTCTTCTGCTGTTAACAACTTTTGGGGTTGCCGCTTCTCATCTTTTTTACACGTCTCGATGGAACATTTCTGGGGAAAAGATTAAGTTTTAAATTGTATCTGTCAATGTCTACACCTGTCTGTTGCAGCAATATGCAGCACTCTCACAGGCATTGGCATACTTCCTCCGCCTTTCCCTTTCCTTGCGCCCATTGTACTGTATGTAGTTATCTCAGTATCAAAAAGCCTTCGGACAGTGTGTACTGCATTTTGTGAACAAACTCATTTTGTTGTTTTTGATGTGTTTGCCTTTGCCTGCGCCCTGCACCATCTACTGCGAATGAATGAATTTTCCACTCAAAATGCTTGCATTGAAGTAACGTTCCAGCTCAGACCTGCTGCTAGCAGCAGTATTTGACAACCACAACTGAACCCTAAGAAATGTCTGCAGTTCAACCCTCTCCCATCAACCCTGAACTCCTGCCCAAAGTAACTCTGATGAATCATTATTCTGTGATGAAGAATAAGGAGGAGATGAGGAACTTCCAGGCTGTAGATCAGGTGCAGACACCATTTTTTGAGCCTTTTTTTTTTTTCCTTTTGTGACTGTAAGGTATAGCCAATAGTATAGTAACTGTACTACTTTATTATATTATATTCTTATATAACAAATCATATTATCATGTATCGCATAATGATTATTATAATTATATTATTAAACTCTATATTATATATAATTTTTATATTATAGATATTTTATTCTAAATTAAATATAAATATATTATTAAATATATAATTGAATGTATTATTATGCAGTAGCATAGAAAGCATCGATGCCAGAGGACAGTCACAGTGATAAGCAACAGTGGCAGGGTTTGATCTCGAAGGATCCCTGGCCAGTTTGGAGGGGGAAAAAAAGAGCCAGCACTGTCTGTGAAAGAGTGACACTGTTTATGGCTTGCTAGGGAAAATCCCTCCTGGTTTTGGGGAGGGTAAGAGGGGAACAGTGTCCAGCAGTGCTGCTGCCACCTCCCTGTTCTCACCCATTCCCCTCCCCAGTCACGCACAGCTTGGGTTTTGCAAAACCCCCATGGTCAGGCACTGGTTCGGGCTTCTCCGGCGGTGGGTCAGGCGTGAGGAGCGCACACTCTGCAGGTAAGCCATGTCAGTAAGGGAGGAGGGCGGCTGAGTCACAACCAGGAAGGACATCTTGTGCACCAGCACACAGAGCTCACCGACCCAGGTGGCTCCGAAGGGATCCCGACACCGCAGGCTCTGCAAAGCACTCAGTCGGTTTCAGACCTGAGGTCAGCCAAAAGCTGATGAAATGAACAAGGAGCAAAGACTCTGTCCTGCCCAGACCACGTTACCTGTCATGCGCCCATAGCCGTGTTCAGCCTCATTGCATACACCAAGACTGCATCCTTAAAAGTATTACAGCTGGTGAAATGTGCTTCCAGCCTTCTCTGATAAATGCTGTTTAAGGCAGAGTAGTGAACAATAAATATAAATAGTGAGTGTTTTCAGAAAAATACATGCTGGAAGTACTATGGAATCATCAAACTTGCAGTAGGTTGGTCTGGAAAACCTTCCTGGTCATTATCCCATTCCCAGCCTTGTATTCTCACACAAAGATAGCGCATTAATGAATGCGGTTACCATATTAGGGTTCAGATGGCAGGACAGCAGATAGAGCACTGGTGCCAGTAAAAACACTTCTGGTGTCACCAGGTGACTAAGGAAGCTGATTGCTCATTAATTTTGAGGAGGAACAAGTGCACTCATCTTTTGTCACTTGTCTCTCCAAGAAGGTATCAGAGACAGAAAATCTGTGCTGTTCTCCTCCTCTCGGTTTGCAGAACAGCTAGCAAGAACCCAGCAGATCTGAAGCTTGTTGTGTTGCTTGGTTTGGCTTTTTGTTATTTGAGCCACAGCTGTGATCAATCCCGAGGCTACAAAGCCTGCCTATTAAAGACAAGCAGCTGGAGGCATGAGCTTTTCCTACATCACTGAAATGGCATCGCTGCTTTGCTGCATTCATCCCTAATTTTGCTAGCCTGGCTTCGCTTATGGCCACTGCTCTGAGCTCTGCAGAAAAATGGTGAGAAGCCAGCAACTATCACCAGGAGCTTTAAATGAAGTCCAGCAAAGGCTGATCTGAGTTTGTATCAGGGCTTCTCCTTTATGTGCCCCCCAACACACTGCTGCTGTGTTGGGAGTTTCCCTCAATATTCCTTCTTTGTTAAGATATTTTAAAAGAAAATGAGGTTAGGTATGATTTGCTTCCTTCAGTCTGTTGCTAAATTGTTGGGGTTTATTCTTTTTTGAAGAAAAAAAAAAAAAAAAAAGCTTTGCATTTCATTTAAAGCAGCAGAGGTACTTCTTAGAACCAGTTACTTTGCTGAATAGGATTTTGCAACCAATCTGCTTACAATGTACTAATTGCCCTTTCTGCCTTTTTTTTTAATCCAAAAATTCCTCAGTGGAGGGCCTTTTGCCTCAAAGGTCTCAGTTTATCTCATGCAGCTTCCCATTTGCTTTAGGTGCAAGCCCACAAACAACTGCTACAAAAACAACTGCAGAAATCTTGTGAATTCATCTATTGGTGTGTCTGTCCCAAAATAATCTAACTTCAACTCCTGTGAGCAGTGCTGAATGAAACAATCTGAATGATCATGCAAGCACGATTTTGAGTGTGTCCTGGAGAAGGAGTGTTCAATGTAGTGCTTTGATTAGTTCACACTGCAATAAAACGTATTTCCTGTGTCCCCAGGTTTCACCTCCTGGACACATGCTGGTACCATTGAGCAATGCCAGTGAGCAGAACCTGTCTCCTTGGTGCTGTAGGGTTTTTTTTTTAACATGGAGCAATTCAGAAGCTGGCAGCAGTGATCTGAGGAGGTGTATCTTTAATCAGCATGGCCCTGTCTCATCCCTTTTGCTAGCCCATCAATTTACTGCCTTCTCAGCCCCATAGCTGAGCTGCAGACCTGTGCAAGATGCTGAAGGTAATCCAGCTGGAAACTGCCTTTATGATTTGGTAGCAGTCTTGGTCCTTCAGCTCTTCTTTCATTGGGGAACTACAGCTGATGTTATGCTAGTTAGGTTTTCTATTTTGCAACCTGTATCCATGGTTGCAACCCAGCATTGTTTAAAACAGAAAGATGCACTACAGTAGATGGCTTAGACATACTAAGACCTTCTTTTAAGGGTTGATAAACTTGCAGAAAGTTCTTGTGGTTTTCCACAGAGAGTATGGAGGAGCCTTTGTTTTTCTTTTGGAGTCCTGCTTTCAGTCCAGCTGTACCATTTGCAACTGTTTGTTTTTACAACTGCTTCTGGAAGTCAGTGGAGCTATGATTTCTTTGATGGCTGGCTCCCTGCTTGTATGCCGTCCCCTTTCTTTGAGCAGACATCCCAAACCTGCATCTAGAACCTATTCTCACTGACGAATCAGAGCAGCATGCCGTGCAGATGTGGCCAGTGGGCACAGCATATGGGATCAATCAGTGGGGATTAGACAGATCTAAGGGTCATCAGAGCGTGGATAAAAAATGAGGCTTGCTTTTTGGATGCCACTGCTTTATCATTCTCTGCATGCAGTCTCAGGCTTTCCAAGTGCGAAGCAAACGCTTTCAACAGGTATCTTCTGCTTCTGGCAGCCATTGGTGTGGCCTGCATTGTACTTAGCTGATGTGCTGCATCTGATGGAGCTGTTGTTAGTGGTTATTTTAAAAAGTACTGTCCTGCCACGTATAATGGTGAGGTGGATTATTACCAAATCCACTCGGTTTGCATCTCAGATAAATGTCTTGTATTTTGAAAATACTAGATGGTGTCATTTACAACTGCCAAAGATTTTACATTGAATAGTCTTTAAATCCCTTATCCCCTGAGGACTGAAGTCCCTGGCAAGCAGAGAGTGCTAAAAGGGAAGAATTTTCAAGATCTTGCCCTGCCGAAGCAGCACGCTCCCCGGCATGTCTGTGGGGGAGCACAGCCATGAGCTCTGCCCTGGCAGCAGCTTGCCTTCTCTGTGTCTTCCTAAGGGATGAGGTGGTTTCACCCTTTAGTCTGGAGACAGGTAACCTTAGAAAAGAGAGGCCAAGAGTTCGGTGGGAACAGAGCTTTTTCCGTGCCCAGCAGGAGAAGACCCAGGACAAAGCCGAGCTGGGGTCCAGGCATGCTAGAGAGAAAGCAGCAGTGTTGACACCTCTTCCTTCCTCACTTGGTAGATAAGGGCAGGATTTAAATGACCTTTGTCTGGCACTTCTTGTGGGCACCCCTGAAAGAAATGGAGGTGGCTGGGAATCAGCCCAGTTTTGGTGTTGAAAGTAGTTTAGTATTCTGCTGCAATAAAATTGCTCTTTCATGAGTAGGTGGGAGTAAGTGAGCTGAAAGAGAAGACCGCTTTTTTTTTTTTTTTTTTTTTTTTCCCTTCGTCGTTATTGTTCCTTTTTATCATAGCCAAAATCTACAGTCTTTTATGGGGACACCGGAGCAGACTGTGTGCCAGAGGTCGAAGGAGTCACATCCTCAGAAACATGCAGATTGAGCAACCTTCAAAATAGTGTGATAGTGCTTCTTTTTGTGGTTTCAGAGGCTATTTATATAGAAATCTTTAAGCCACAGTGACGCAGGATGTGGTGCTAACACAGTAGCTGAAAGGCAAGCGCTATTCTTGGACACTTCTAGGTGCCATACTTTGTATAGCAGGGGTTAAATATAGCACAGGACAGCAGACTGCCAAAGGTAGAGTGCTGCTCCTGAAAACCAACTGAAACACTAGCTTAGTTCAGTATGCTGAATCAAACTCACATCTCAGATAAATATGTGGAGTCTGTGAAAACTCAGTCGTGGTGAGAGGATATGTCACTCACCTAACCCAGAAGCAGTTTTAACGGCTAACCCTTTAGGTGGATCAGACTGGGGTTCCCTCACTAGTAGTGATGGAGGTGTCTAATGCATTCTGAATTTTTCCCTTGCTTTGTCCTGACCTAATGATGTGGAACTGCGCAAAGCATCTCTCCCCAAATAGCTGTGTTCCCAGGATTTTCCACAACTGTGTACTGGTGAGAGAGGGGGGTTAGCTGCATACACACTCTTTTTTTCCCGCAGTAATGCGTTGTTTGGCAGTGTGATTCTTGAAGCTGAGTTGAAATAAAGGCTAAACTTTATCAGTGCTGTCTTCTGTGTTTGCCTGAAGACTTTAAATCAATATAGATTCTGTAATGCTAAATACAAAGGAAAACACAGAAAAGCTGCCACTGGAATCCAGACATCTACCATCAGCAATGAAACATTTCCAGACTTGTTTCGCTGTATTTCCCATTTTAAGTATGAGAAATACTTTCATTACCACAGTAAAATTATATGCTGCAGGACAGTAAACACCCTTCTGACAGGGAAAAAAGTACCTGCTGTACCCAACTGCATTGCTCCTTTCTGCCTGATATGAAAGAGAATCCAGATTTTGAATATGAAAGAAAAGCCAGAGGCTGGCTTCAATGTAGTTGATAAAATACTAATCTTCCATTCTCGCCTAAGACTTAAGTTACACTATGATGGCATCTTGTTCCAGATGTTCCAAGGGAATTCAGAAGTATCTGTGAGAACCAAGAGGTAGCTGCATCCCTTTAAATCATGTCTCATCTTCCTCTAGAAATATAGACCACAAGCTGCATTTTCTACCCAAGCTGTCAGCCTCATTGAGACAGGTTTAAACAAGTACATATGGAATTAAGTGCTAAAACCTGGAATTTACCCTTCTGATAAGCTGTCAGAATTTACTTACCAGAAGAAAAATTTGGGTGGTTCGTTTTACTTAGTGCTTCTCTAGTGAAGTGTTATGCCATATCTGTCTGCTATCCCTCTGTTTTATCATTGCTATTTGTAGACACCTTACTGGTAGTCTGATAACCTGAGTAATATCTGTATGACCTAGATGCTGCTTCAGTGCAGAGGTGTGCAGGTGACTTACGGTAGTGCTGCAGTTTGTGTACAGCCTGTCCAACACTGCTGCTGCTTTAAGGCAGTCTTTTCATCTACTCAGATGAGGAGTAGGTCTTTTTGAGGAGGAGGCTATCCTAACATATCCAAAAGACAGACTGATTTTCCAGAAGGTTTATTCTGGAGTGACATCCCTTTAACCCAGAGGGGTTTTCCCCTGTTGTCCACTGTACCCCGGAGCTTGTGTGCTTCATTTTGCCAGAGGAGCACTGCCACCGGTGGATTCTGATTCTTTAAACTGTTTTGTGTAACTGGTCTTGATGCAGTTCCTTCAAGGGGTGTCTACCACAGCTTAACCAGCTAGCTATAATCAGATAAATTTTCGTATGTCTATGCAAAAATAAAAGCACACACAGTTTTATTGTGGTTGAGGTAGAGCTGGAATATAACAGTCATTTTAAGTATCTCTACCTCTTTGTAACCCTTTCTCCTGTTCATAGTCTGGTACTCGCATGGGAGAAACAAATTTCATTGCTATTAAGGAAGCAGATAGAGGCTAATATTTTTCTTCTAATATTATTAGTTTCATCTTATGTAAGAATCAAAGCAGTCCTTTACATACTAAATTGCATCCACCCATGCTTCATTTGGAAACTTGTGTTGCAACTGGAGCTTATCCAAACATATTATCAGTAACACTTAATGCCCTTAACAACAAAAGAAAATACAATTAAACAATCTCTTGTGCCAGAGTTGTTTGAAATCTGCTAAACAAACTGTATTGTTTGAGTGTAGCATTGTGACTGTCCATGGGAAAGCACCAGAGCACCGCAGGCGGTGCACGGATTTCCAGAGGAAAAGCGGGCAAGACAGGGTTTTTTTCATCATGGCTGTGAATGATTTTTCTGTGATTGAAAACTGCAGGTACTAGAGAGGTGGGGAAACACCCAAGTCCCAGGCGCGCTAAATATACCTTGCGGAGACGGGCAGAACAGTCCCTAGTTTGTGAGCCCTGCCTGCAGGGTGCCAGCCGTCCCGCTCCCGCCTCAGATGACCTCTTGTGGCCAGCCATCGTGCTTGCCTAGGCCTGTTTGTCTACACACCTTCGCATCGCCGCCAGACCTGGCCACCTCCGGCTACCCCGCATCCAGGACCTGAAGGCCTCACCAGACTCCTAGGACAGGGTCTTCTTGCTGTTCAGGCATGGGTCTGGCACCCACCTGGCACCCCCAGTTATGACCCTGCGCCATCAGAGCCCACAAAGAGGATCCTGGCTGAGTTTGGGCTAGGGGATGCAGGTAGGTTGCCAGAAATGGACTGAAAGGCAGTTTCTTGCTTCTAATTCTCCCCAGACATCGGTTGCCTGCTTTTCTTTGTCCTGTGTCGCAGTGACCAGGAGCCTCAGGAGCCTCTTATCAGATGGGCTTTTGTGTTCCTTTTCCAGCCAAGCTACTGCCACTGATTTGGGACTGTAGGAGTGTTTGTGTCCACAACAGAGAATAAAGGCTCATCTAGAACGGCTGAAAGCTGAAAAAGACATTAAAATTTCCTCCATATGTCAGGTTTTTGGCAACAGCAAAACTCCACAGGGACTACTGTTTGTCTTTACACAGAGATAAATACTCAGATTGCTTTGGCAACAGCCAGGCTTTTATTCAGAGATTAGCTTCACATATCTTTATGAATTTAGAAATCAGTTGGAATCCTGACCATTGGTGTTTAATGACTTCCTGTTTTTGTCTAAAATGCTTTTTATAGATAAAAGGCTTCATTTCTTCTTTTGCAGGGAGTGGTGAGGGGACCACTGTCTCTCTCCTGCCGTCACTAGATCAGTGGTGAATTCTGTTTTCCTTTAACACTTTTTGATTTGAGGGATTCAAATGCACGTGGATAAATTGCCACGGGCCAAAGCTTTTGCTTTCTTTTTGGAAAGTGGTTTGCACGTGCTGCCTTTGCGATGTGTTCTTTAAACCACAACAAGCATAAGTTTGAGAGGTGAAGGTATTCAAACGCCTTTGGTTTGCAGGTGTCAGTTGAAAAACAGTCCTGGTCTCCTCCATTTGCATTAGCACTTGATCTCTCCTTCAGACGTGTCAGTCAACAAATACTGGGGAGGCGCTGGATCAGCTGGCCAGAGACCAGCGAACTCATTTTGCAGGACTGTGAGCAGCAGGCAGAGAATGACACCAGGCAAGTGTTAACCTGGGCTAGGATTTAATGAGCACCCATGAAATAAACAGATCAGTTCTGACTGCTTGCTTCTGCTCACGTCTCATTTTCTCTTCAGTTTGTTTTGTTTTGTTATCAGTTCTCTCCAGGCTTTTCTGTCTGTTGCTGTTTCAAACTTCAAAAGCTTCAGATACTACAGAGATAACACAACAGCTTGGAGACCTATGTGGTATCTGAAACATCCGCAGCTGGTGCCAGGCTCTATGGAAAGGCCACTCAGGGTCCAGGTGGAAAGACACCCAGCAGATAGGACCTTCAGAAGAAGAGGCAGGAGGCCAAGTGTCAGCGTACCCTGCTTCCCACACTTGGCAGCAAGCACTCAGGCGTGGCGAGCTCAAAGTGCTGCAGGGAGCAAGCTCACGAGGACTCCCACAGCTGCCATTGGCAAGTCCTCCTGAGAGAAACCTGCTCTTCGTTACCCTGGTCTGGGCTCGCAAACCAAAACACAAAGAGAAGACCGAAGGTGTCAGCCACCGTGAGAAACGGGGAGGTGCAATGGCTGTAGATGCAGTCGTACTGACCACAAGCTTTTTCCACCTGAGCATCCCCATGCTGAGAGGCGGCAGGCATGCGGCTGGTGCTACCAGCACATTTTGTTGGCTGTCGGTTGTTGTCAGCACCCAGTGAAATGCTGCAGTGAGTCAGGGGTGTCTTCAGCTGGCCCTGTGTGCAGCAGGTGTAGATGCAGAAGTGTGTTTGATTTAAAAGGAAGACTTTGACCTGAAGATTTCACCAAGGAATTTGTAAGATCAGTGTTTCAATGATAAATTGTCAAGAGCAGTGTGGTGATGTGAAATGTGAAATGATGTGAGCACTGGAAGAGAACAGGGAGAGCAGAGGCCAGCCTGTAGCAAAGGAGTCTGTATGCCAGCAGGAGTATCAGTTGTGGTCAAGGATGTATGTCCATTTAAGAAGAGGTTTTTTACTTTATTTTCTCTGAAAAGAAAGAAGGTGAGGAACATTAAAGAGATTGAAAGACAGGTGAAATACTAAATATTAAAGCCCAGAATGAGGTGATGTTAACATACACTGAAACTTAACTTGTAGACAAGGCTTGCCGCTCCTCCCAGCCCAGCTAGAGCACAGGCAGAGCCCCAAGAAAGCATTCATGTAAAGTTATCAGCTTGTTTTAAACCAGATGAATGGTTTGAGAGGGAAGCAGAAAGGATCCTCAGACAGGGGGTGATTTGTTGACAAAGGTGGCCACCCCTTAAACACTGAGTAAATTCTGTGCACAGGAGTTCAAAAGTGAAGACATGTTAGAAGCAAGCACTGTATTCCTGCTGGGAAGGGGAAATAGGTTTTGGATCAAGGCAAGATTTCTGTGTTCTACATGATCCACCCATTATTTTGTGCAAAGCCTGACCAAACTTGCAAGCTCAGACAGGATTCAGGAAGAAACCGGAATGTGCTGGTGCATATAGCTGTAGAGAAGGTAGGAAGTCAGAGAATGGATGCAGTACTAGCAGAAACAGATTATTTAAAAATCCCTGTCCAAACCATGGATGCAGTATACTGAAAAATCTGGCAAACCTGTCAACTTCTCATGTGGAGTTCAGGTCCTTGGAAAAGCTGATGTCTGGGTTTTATCTATAACCTGCACATCCAGAGCTATTCAGCTCATGGAAGACTAAAACAGGGGTCTCCAGGGATGGGTATGTATAGTGTTGTGAAAGAGAAGCTGATAGCTCATACCACCCAGCTCCTCCCATATGCCACATAGTTGTGTATTTTCTCATATTTGCTTGGGTCATCTTGCTCCAAATCATCTTATGAGATGTATATTCAAGATACCATTGCATGAATATGCATGTAGATGTTCTTTAGTGTTGTTTTGTTTCTCATCTCCTGTTTTACACTGCTGGAGGTATCCACCTTTCCTTTCATACACAGTTCCACCAGAGAAATGTTTGGCTTGAAACCCAAAGGGGGCCATCACATCCAAGTCTCCCAGACACATGTCAGAGAAAGCAGCATTCTGCCCTCAATCAAAAATGGCAGGAGTGTGCTGCTAATCTCTCACTAATTCAAAATTCACACAGCTTCCTTAAACACAGACACCTTAAATAAATGAAGGGGTTTTGATAGCACCCTTTCCAACAAGACCATTCTTGCTGGCCTGCTGCATGCTGCCCTCCTCCTTTTTCAAGGATTGTCTTTCACTAGCATCTTCCACTAGTCTTTTGGAGTCTGTGGATGGAGAGAAAAGCCTTGTATATCTGAGGTTCTGCAGAATTTGCCAAATTCAGCATAGGATTATTTTACATTTGTTAATCTGGTCCGTATGTGGTAGCCGCTTTTTATTTTTTCACATAAAAATTCCATGGGTGGAAGCACACCTTACCCCAATATAGACTATTTTCAGCAGAAACTACAAAACCCAGCAACAACTGTGTTTTCATCCACCTAGAACTATAAGCAATATTGTAGAAATATTGTGGCAAAATTGGGGAAAATTATGTCAGACTAGAATTAGAAGAACAACTCATATACTCTGTATGTTTACAGTGTGATAAATTATCTTCATGGATCTTTTGCATATATAATTATTCAGCATTCATTTTAGATTTCATTCTTTAATATTTGTATCTGGGGAAAACAATAAGTAACTATAAATAAGCACTGTTTCATGCAGTACTTATGTCTATTCATGCTATGCACAAGACAGTATGCAGTGTGATAAGGAGGGATGTTGATACAGCTTACAGATGGCTAGGGCATGAAGAAGTGCAGTTGTGTTGTGGCTGATGAGCTTGCTCCTCAGCTAACACAGCAAGTGGATTTCCCTGCTGAGGGTGGGATTGTATCAGGGCATGGAAGTTGCCAGGCATTTCTGTAGGTCTTTTTGGCTATAGTTTTGTTAAAAAAAAACCAAATCATCTCCCCATAGCATTGCTTTCAGCCTGCAGAATGTGCAGCAAGACCCTTCTCCCTGTGGGTAACTGGCAGTGATGCTTGATGTCCTTTCCTCTGTAGGTCACCATCAACCCAGTGGAAGAGATGGTGTAGCCAGCTGTCACAAGTGCCCCTGACAACAGGAAGGGATTTGGAGAGGACAGTGCGTGGGCAAGAGTGGCAGAACATAAATGTCCCTGCAGTTCAGCTGGAGTGGGTCTTTTCTGTCTTTGATATGGTAGTGCCTTACCCGGTTTCTGTAATCTTTACAAAACTGCAAACACAAGTGAGATCTTTATTCCCCCTTCTCCTCTCTCACTCCAAGAGGGCCTTTCTATAGTTTTTCACCTCCATATGGACTTCTTCTTGCAAGGGATTTGCAGGGTGGGTGTAAGGCTGTACCAGAAAACAGCAAAGTCAGGGTCAACATCAAGATGGGTAGAAAAGGACACACAAAAGGGACATAATATGGTTAAGCAGGAGAAAAGGGGTGTTTCAGAATAGGTGTGCATTGACAAGAGCCACATCCCACTGGAGCCTCCCAGGGACAGCAGTGTGTGACTTGGCAGGAGCAGAAACACTTTTTTGCTGTTGTGAGTTAGAGGAAAAGAAACATTCATAGAATAAACACAGATTTAGGCTGTCGGGGGGGGGGGGGGGGGGGGGGGGGAAGGGAACGTTGCTGCTTACAAAATGATTCACCTGCTAACATGAGAAGTTTCATGAAGTTTCGTGAGTAGCCATCCAGTCTGGTATCCTAGTAATGAGTGACTAGTTCATCAGTGCTTATTCTCATGTAGCTTGTTTCTTTTCTGCTGCTGGGTTTTGGAGTTTTCTCTTTTATTTTTCTACTCGCTTATTTTTGTGTCATCTATCATGGTTGGTTTCATATGCCTACTGCCCACAACAGTTTTTACTGTCTTGCAATCAAATCTTGCTGTGAGGCCATGCCATGCTTACCCAGGAGTTCCCAAGCATCCGACTACTATGGAAATGCAATTTGCTCTGGTGCACCAGGTTCAGGGAGATATGATGAAGTCATATTGTGGTGATTGGAAAGCCCTCGGTGGACTTCTGTCACAGCACAGCAAGACAGGGTATGCATGAGGAGCTGGAGTTTCAGCCATGGATGAAAGTACCACACAGCAACAGAAAGTTTGGCCTGTATCAGCCCTTCTCCTCTTGTCTCCTTAAATCCTTTTTTAAAATGTACAGTGGCATTTTTCTGGTTCCCTCAAGCTTTCCTGTCTCATGGCTAGCCAGTTGCCCCTTCAGCCTGATGGCCATTTCTTCCCCACCCATCCCTCTTGCCAGACCTGCAGGGCAGAACTTGGCCAGGCAACACAGGGATGTTCCTCCTTCTGCAACTGGACAGCTTGGTCAGCCTTGTGCAGTGCCAGCACCTCTAAGGACTGCCAGGGTTGGAGGTGTCACCCCAAGGTGCTATCTTTCCAGGCCACGGTGCTCTTCAGCCACCCAAGGATTTTATTTGTACATGTTGGGCTCTCCTAGTGCCGTGGCGTGACAATGATATACCCATGAAGATGAGCAAATTAATTCACTGAATGCAATAGAACTGTTTTGTATATCATTGCTTTGACCATGTTTGTAAAATATTAAGGTACACGTGGAAATTACTCATACTTTACTTCAGGCTACTCTCAGTTCTGTTCCTGAGCAGAAAAATACATCAAGATTTTTATGTATGCTTAAGGCTTTTCAGTATTTGGCAGCAGGAAGTTTTTGGATCGCATAGTTTTATTAGATGTGATATTTTTAGATCTTCATTTTTGGTGAAATCAATACAGAACAGATTTCTGGAAAGGGGAGAATTTAACCTAGCTTCTAGCTTAGTATCACTTTACTTCGACAAATATTCCAAGTAAGAAGTAGGAAAAATAAATTCCAAGCTTGTGTTTCCTTTCAGAGAAAGAATTCAATGTTAACAGATGATTCCTAAATCTGAAGTAATAGGAGCCTGACATTTTTATGTTCCTTGCACAGTACCTAACTCAAACATGCCCTTACCATGAGTGATGCTTTCCAGTATTTTCCAGAGTACTGACAGTTACATAACAAGTGAGAAAACCCAAAGCATTGTTTGTGTCACCATTTGCAAGCACTTAATAAGCTGCAGGAGCCATTAGCATGATGGGAAGTTTTGCTACGAAAATCCCAGGGGCTAAAATAAAACAAAACCCGCTAGAATGAATGGGGCTGGCTTCAGTGGGTTTTAGTTTCCAACAACAAATGAGCTGTCTGTTCAGAGACTTGAAGCTAGCCCTGTTTGCACAAAGGTGAGGTCCTGGATGCTGTGTGCTCCTCTGCTGCTGCTGCTGCTGCCACATGGAGGAAAGGTTGGAAAGTCAGCCTGGCCTGTGGCTGGGGGCCAGGGCAGAGGAAAGCCCATGTTACCCAGGCAGGTCTGGAGCTGGGCAGTGTGGGTTTCTCCTTCTCTCGACACCCTGGCTGCCAGCACATCATTGACCCAGCTCCATGTCCAGTGTGAGCAGCAGGGTGACAACTTGCAGAGTAATTGCTTCCATACTCTTCCAGAGCCATGTGGGAAGGCGACCCTTTGTTTTTATCTTTTTTCAGCGTAGCATTGAGCTTCACAGGGCATTTAGTTGCTTGCTCAGTCACAGTTCACTTTGAAGTGCAGTCATGTCAAGCCTCAGCATATGGGTTATTGGACCTATCTGAGATACTGAGGAGCCCGGAAGGGCTCAGAAACTCTGCCTGAGACCAGTGTCAATGCAGTGGGCCACATGTGGACTTTTGCCAAAGAATTTGGGGCTTTCCCAAGGGCAAATGCCTACCTGCCTCACAGTACTGTTTCTTCTTGTTGCTGCTTTCAACATACCCAAAAAATGATAGCAACACCGTATTCTGTTCGGCATGTTCAGATTCTCAACAACAGATCTGGGGGAAAAGAAACAAAAGAAAACCAAAAAATTGTTGAAAAATTGGAAGCTTTCAATTGTAACTTTGAACAATGCAGTGAGAGCTTTCTTGTCAGCTCTATTGTTCCCGCATTGGACTTCTCTGCTACAGGCCTGGTGAGGATGCTGTCATCGTCTTTGGTACTCAACTGTAGGTCCCAAGACTTGCACTGTTCCCTTCTCTGATGTTCTCCTGAGGCAGGCTGTAATGAAGAAAATACATGCTCAAGCTGGAACAGTCTACCACTGCCTCTCTAGCTAAGAGGTTGAACACACCAGTTTCAGGAGTGAGTGGTTGAATTGGGAAGTTTAGCTTGGTTTCTGCAGAAACCAGCTCAGCAGAGCTGCTGCATGCAGAGGACAGCCTCTGTTTCAATGCAGACAATCCTGCAAATAAAGAGGTGACGTTTTCTACTTTTCTGGGAACTGGTACAAGGAAGGGACAAAAGACTGTAGTCCTTTGTATGGGTTTCAAGTACTCTTTTCTAGGACTGCTAGAATTCCAAAAGAGCTGCAGACAAAAGCTGTGAAGTGTATTCTTGTGTTTGATGCCACCTTGGCGTGGGAGAGTTTCATCCCTATGCTGTAAAATTGCTGCCAGCCCCTAACAAAGTCATTTGGCCAAAGACATGGGTGCTTTGTACTGTCAGCCAGCAGTTTGCCTAACAGCTTCTTTCCCTTTTGCAGTCTTAGTTGGTCAGCAAAGTGATAGGCATTGAGTGGCACTGTGGCACCATCGGTTGCGAGCAAGCTCAGTATAGGGATGTCTTCTGGTACGTAGGAAGCCTGTGTGTGGTTGCCTGGTTGGCAACCAGTGTCTGTAGCGCAGCACACCACGCATGTTTGCAAAGCCCTTCAGAAAACATTCTTCTGTTTGATCTAGGTGAGTTTGGTATCCAAACAGAAAGGTGTCTGCACAGCTTACAGGCGCTGCTGCCCAAACTGGAAATAGCTTGGCACTTTCTTGGCAGGCACGGCAAAAAGTCTGCATGCTCCAGAGGCTGACTGTAGTCAGCTGCTAGACCTGCAGAGAGCATCACTGCAGAAAAAAACAAAGTCAGTGTGTTAGCAAATAAATACCACAGTGACAGGAGAACCTGTCTGAAAACAGCACTTGCCAGGTAGTGCTGGGAAGCCCTTATTGCTGCTGCCTGTGCTGAGCCTGCCCACTGATGATAAGACTTGGTTTCCACATCAGTCAAGCATGTCAGCCTGGAAAATCTCAGGAGCACTGTCTTTGTTCTGACATGACTAGTGTGTAAGGGCTTCCCCAGCAGTGCTAATATTTAAAACATCTATAACCTTGGAAGGGGGTTTCATCTTTGCTTAACTGAGTACTCCCAATAAAGTGCAAGGCATATGATTTCATTTCTGTATTGAACTCTGAATTTTGTTCTGGGCTTTGCTCCCCTCAGAGCTTTGCAAAGCAGAGAAAGGAGGGGGAAGCATTTTAATCAGTGTGAGGCACTTTGGCATTTACGCTATTGAAGCCTGAGGAGCCTCTGAATTTCTAGTGAATAGAGCCCTAAAAAAAGAAGTAGATCTGTTGAAGGCCGGCATTTCAGTGCAAGAAGGATGTGTGTTTAGGACTTTCCGTTACATAATGGGGCTGAAATGGATTAACAAGACCCAGTCTTTCTTTTTCTTGAGAATCGCTGCCTGCACCACTCTTTTTCTGTTACTGATGCTTCAGTCACAGCACTCACAGAAAGGTTTTCTTTGTTGTTATTAGTTTGAGAAGTAAACTACTGCATTGTTTCTCCTGATCAAGAGATTGATTAGTCAGAGGTCTCTAGCTGAAGGGAAAGTGTTCCTCATTATCGACTTTAAACACAAAAGTATTTGCCAAGCAGAGTTTTGGATGATGAGTGTGTGTGGGGGGAATGCCTTGCTCTTTTGATGTGCTGCCCATAACCATTTACAGATCTTTGAAACACATCCCTCTCATCAGGTCAACAAAGAAATAGTGTGGGAACGATACTCTTGGAAGAGAAAACCATCGTCACTTCCAGTCGGATGGTTCTCTTAGTGTTTTGACAAGTAATGGTGCATTAGTGTATTTGTGGGGTTTGTTGGTTTTTGTCCTCTCTTTCTCTTCCTAGGTGCTTTCATAATCTGCTGGACCCCAGGATTAGTCTTGCTGCTCCTCGATGTTTGCTGTCCCCAGTGTAACGTCCTGGCCTATGAAAAATTCTTCCTACTCCTGGCGGAGTTCAACTCCGCCATGAACCCCATCATCTACTCCTATCGGGACAAGGAGATGAGTGCGACCTTCAAGCAGATCCTCTGCTGCCAGCGCAGTGAGAGTGCCAACGGCCCCACCGAAGGCTCGGACCGGTCGGCATCCTCGCTGAACCACACCATCTTGGCTGGTGTCCACAGCAACGACCACTCGGTGGTGTAAAACCGCAGCCAGCCGAGTGGCCGACAAAGAGCAGCGGGCTATGCCACAGAGCTGGGTGGGAGCACGGCCCCAGGGAAGGTTACCCACTCACAAGGTTTTCTCAAACACTAATGGACTACAAGTGCTTCTTTTCCAGGGAGCCCAACACACTGGCGCAGTCCACCCCATCTGCAGGACTGGCCGAGCTGCAAGGCTTTTGATTTCTGCTTTCAAAAAGCAGAAGGCAGGTGCCTTGTGGTGAAAGTCATCGATAGCTCATGGAAAGCCTCACTGAGACTTTGTCGGACTTCGCTGCATCTTGGTGCCAGTCTGAATCAACTCCGATTAATTAAGCTTATACCTGCTTCACTGCATTTACATGTAGCCACTTAGTCTTTTTAAAAAGGGAGTAAAGGGGATAAAAGTATGCCTATCATTTAATAGACATGTAATATTTATCATCATCAGCATGCTTGTGATGAACATTTTCTGTGCAGGGAGTAAAACTGTGCTCTAGTCTTCATATCCTTAGCCACTCTGCCATAACTACATTAAAAACAAAAGTATTTTTTTTTCTAATACAGGCAACAGAAAGATGATGGAAACTGACTCTTCTTACCTTCATTACTGGTGTTAGAAAGCATGCATGCTCTGTGTGTATGCAGATTGTTTTAATTAGGTAAAAAAAAACAAAAACAAAAACAAACCCTTGTTGTAAAGTCGTCAGGAAAGTAGAAAAGCATAGACTGTATTCCAGTGTTTGTTTAGATTATGAAATAAACAGTACTCTAGTCACAAGGTATTTAACTTTCTTCTTTGAAGTGCAGTATGCAATGTATGACACATGAGGGGTCCCAAGTTTTTCATGGACAAGTTCTTAAAGTACAACACATTGCTAAGGTCTGAAAGGGCTACAGTCAAGTTGATAGATTTTAAAATATATATATTTATGGCATTGGGAAAGCAAAGGGATTTTTAATGTAAAAAAATGGATATGTTTTAATGGTATTTTTCTTGTAATTAGAAAAAACAAACAGCTGCTGCATTTTTGCACTGAGAAACATTTCTAGGCTATCTTTCAAAAGATGTATGCTTCATCCTACAAGCCATGGACTACTAAGAACCAAGGTACAATTTTATTTTGTAAGGTCAAAACGACATAGGTAGTCAGCTATTGCAAGTGATGCTTGCAATATATAGACCTATATATTATAGGTCTGTATACCTATAGACCATGCTACAGGTAACAGCCACACACGCACATTGTTATGAACAGCTAACCTAACAGACGGATTTTTTTCATGTACATGGCTGTTTTGAAGGGAAATGCCAATTGTGTGAATCTTCGTCACCAAGAATCAGTGACATTAATCAAAACTTCTTGACAGGGGTAAATGTGAACAAACATGGGATCTTGCTAATAAAAAACTTGGGACCTTTCACTGGGAAGCTGTGTGTTCTCCTGACAATGTAAAATATATCAACAGTAAATTCCTGGGGGCATTTTACTCATCATAATTTGCCTCTATATCAACAACAAAAAAACAAACAAACAAAAAACCAAAACCACAAAACAAACAAAAAAAAAAAACAGAGATGTATCCTTCAAAGTACTGTCCTGGAATGTAATATAAGGGGCAATATTCTCCCTTTTGGGCAAGGAGGAAATGGAGGAGGGAGGGTCAGCCCAGCAAGCAGCAGAGTTTTTAGCATCCCTTGCTTTGAAGAGATGTATGGGTTTTATGCTTCCAAGCATAAAATAGCTTGGGAAAGGCAGTTCCTCACTGAGGGAGGGAAGAGAGGCAAGTGAGCAGAAACTGTCTCCACTGAATAAAGCTGGAAGTTTTGCCATGGCTTTTAGTAAAACTAAAATTCATCTGTATTGTCAAGCCAAATTTGTGTGGACACTGTGGAAGATGGAGCGGGCAGAGAAGATAAACACATTATCTGCCATTTGACCAAATTATTGAATGTCACACTTACTTTGGACAAACCAGCTCTTTTTCCTGACTCTATTTGAGAGCAAGTGAATGTGAAGGTCAATTTGCTTTTTATCCACATAACAGTACTGAGAAAGAGAAGAACAAGCTATATGAACTTTTTGATTTAAAAACATCTTCTTGCTAAGCCACTCATAAATTTTCATTACTGCTTGCATGGTGTTTGAGCTATTGCAGGTAAGCAGAAGAAGGGAGAGGGTAAGAGTGCCTCCAATGACCGGCAACATCTGACTAAAAAATAATTTCCTTTTCTCAAGAGTGCTCATAGTTGCTTTCTTCCTTGGATCAGGCGGAGCACTTTTTCCTGTCCCCAACTCCCTCATGAAAGAAGGATATCATAGACACTTCCTTTTTTTTTTTTTGGGGGGTGTGTGTTTTTTTTCGGGGGGGGGGGGGGGGGGGGTTGGGCAGGGGTTGGGGGAGGCTTGAGGACAGTGTGCCCTTTCCGAGTGTCCTTTTCACTGCTGTTTGCATGCTGTTTAGTGAATCTAAAACCCAGATAGGGTGGGGGGATGACGATCTTAAGAAATAGCAGCAAATAATTCACTTAGCTTACTGTGCTGAAAGTGCAGTGATTTTAGAGAAGTCATGGGTGAATAGTGTTAAACCATGCAATTGTTCATGATATGCAGGTGGGTCCAGAGGCCGCTTGTGAATATGGGTGTCCAGGGCAGCTTTTATTTTCTTATTGTAATTGTGACAGGTGGCAGTCGCTGCCCAGGTACATCGATCAGCTCTTCTCCAAGGAGGCATTTGACAATTCAAGAAGCTGGACCATTTGAACACTTAAATTTAAGATTAAATTCAGTTTAAATTAATTTCAGTTAAAATTTCAGTTGTCATGTAGATTAATCAGAGCACTTCTAGCAGCAGGTGGCTTTTTCTTCCAGAAGGTGAAGTGCGATGCTTTAGAGCAAAGACAACAGAATGCAAACGTTGCTTGTACGATTCCACTAGAGGAACTCACTGAGCATGTGGCTGCTGTTTAAAAATTAATTAGTGCTTTATTTTTTTGACATGATCTCTCTATATCCTTGAAAAATCTGATCTGTGGATTGAGTGTTTCTTTGCAAGCTAATGAAATTAAAGCTGCTGTGAGCAAAGAGAATAAAAATCAGAGCTTGGAATAGGGTTCATTTGCTGTCTTCTTTAGAGTGGTTCCCATGCCACTTTGTTTCATCTCAGATTTTAACTTTGCTTCTCTGTTCAGATTTTCCAGCTTCATTGTGCAGTTGTAGAACTCACTCCCGCTATGTGAAAACATGGTGCAAAGTACTTATGGGAAAAAAAAAATCGCTCCACTTATTTTTACTTATCTCAAATCCTTCAAAAGGTTTTAGAAGACTTCTTAAAATACCAACGATCCTCCCACAGTCATTAAAATTCTTTTGTTGCTGGCTGCCTCTGGTCCAAGTAAATCATCTTGAACTTCAAATGTAATGGTATTTGTTTCAGCAATTGTAGTGGTGGGGAGTTGTGTATTAAAAGGAATATGGTTGATGAAATAACTTGTAGGTCAAAGAAAATGTATTTTTCCTACTTCATTTTTTTGGTGGTAGCACAAGTCTGAGAATTGAAAATTTTTCCTTTGAATGAAGTATTATTAAGTAGAATTTTAACTCCTTGTTGTTATCACATTTATAGAGGCTGGGTGACCCCATTGGTCCACAGAACTGTTACTCACAGCATTTACATGAAAAGTTGAAAATATAATCTGTGTTTGACACACATTGCATTTCTTGTCAACCCCTTTTTTGCTCTGTGTTCTCTGATATCTCTTGGTAGCCTCAGGCTGGCTGCTAACTGGGATGTTCAAAGCTGGGCAGATAGCTGGCACAAGGAAACAGGGCAGACCAGTTAAGAGCTTTTTCAGTGATTCCTAAAACCAAGCACAGCTGTCTGCCTGTAGTGCACCAGTAATGGCATTTTTATAATAGTTGCCCCAAGATCCACTGTTGTTTTTTTAACTCTGTCTTACCCAACCAGTCAGCTGTGGCACTGCTTAAACAAGCTGGCAACAAAGGCTTGGTGTGGGTCACTCAGTGAAAAAAGAAAGGGCAGGCATGTTCATGGTGCAAAGCCTGGGCAACTTGGGTGTCAAAACAGGAATGGAGATATTTTTATGTCCAGTATCTTAGTTTTTCTTCCCCTCCAAAGTAACTTTTCAGTATTGTCATAAATTTCTCCCAGTATGGCACTGCAGTTAGATGAAACTTTCCAAGTCACTCTGGGGAGTATGTCTTTGGGTCTGTACCTTGGTGGTAGTCAGGAGGGGTTGGCCGCAGGCAATCTGTCCCAGGAAACTCAAGTGGTCACGGCTTCTGAGGCAGCTTTTGGTAGCTTTTTCTGACCTCTGTGTTGCACCAGAAGTATGCTGCCAGATACCAGGCATAACTACTGTGAAGCCAACTGGGGTTCCTCTCTGCTATGCCACCACCACCAGCTCTATCTGTTGTCCTGGCAGTAGTTATCCATGGGCTAAAACCACACTGCTTTTTCCATGAAAGAAATAAAAGCCCACCCAGCACATTGTTCTCCCCAGGTGGGATTAAAGAGGACACTGCCAGATGGAGAGGCTGTGGTGCACAGACCTGTAGTCTGCCTTTCAGTCACTGTGAATCAAGGTGGTGCAAAGCAGAGCTGTCAAAGGCATTTCTCTAGGGCATTGTCCCCATCCTCTGCTGAGGTGTGACCCCCATCCCTGTTGTAGCTGTCATTCCTTTGGGTCCCTTCTGACCATGAGACAGAATGGAGCTGGCAGAGGTCAGCGTTAGCAGATGGCTCTTTTCCACCTGCTGCAGAAGTAACATAACCCAAACAGAGACTTTTCCTTTCTGTTCCTCCTCAGGGCCTTTCCTGCTGAGCGATTTACAATAGCAATTCTACCAGTCATAGAATCACAGAATCATTTAGGTTGGAAAATACCCTTACCTCTCCTATCAGTTCGATCAGTTGGTGATCAGTCTGTGCTATACACTGATGTCTGTATGGAGGAGTTTTGCAACTGCAAACTCATTTGTTCAGGCGGATTGCCCAGGTTTTGCTATTTGATTGGAAAGGCCACTTCAAATAGACAGAAAGCTTAAAGAGTATTAACTCTTACATCTGTCCAGCTATGCCTCCTCAAGAGAAATTGCCCTTTTTCTTCCTCCTGTTTTCTTTTTTTAGAGGATTTTCCCACAAAGTTATTCACCCAGCTCCAGTTTTCTAAGTCTAGAAGGAGAAAAAAAGTGGTTGACAAAAAACCAAAAACAAACAAACAAAAAAACCCCCCAAAACCCCAACAACAACAACAAAAAAACCCAAAAAAAACCCCACCCAAGTACCAAGGTTATTAAACTATGCTGCTGTCTTCTGTGGTATATGGAAATCCAGCACTAATAAGCAGCCAGCATTATAACAAGAGCCTCTGTGAAATGTTCCCATTTGCATGTGATACACTTCTGATAACCAGAAGTGTTGGGGGGAGACTCAGGAATCTGTTCGTTTGTTTTCCTGTTTAAAGAAAACCATGTTTATAACTCACAAGTATGGAGAGAGCCAGTGAAGTCTGGCAAACAATTTTGCTATTAAGTGCACTTACTGTAAATGTTTAGAGGTTGTATCTAGTACAATAAAGTATTTAGCATGTGTAATACAGAGTGTGCAAGAAATAACCTTCATCGGGAGAGCTAGTATTTTGGATGTGGAGGGGAATTACCCAAAAAGCGTGTCTGTGTAGAGGCACGGCTGGCCTGTTCCAGGAGATGGTGTAGGGCTGAAACACGGGGACAGTGAAGGGGTGGGTTATTGCCAGTAAATCATCTAATCAGTTCTATTCCTGATTTCTACCTGCCCCACTTCCTTCAAGTCCATATTTGTACCATTTAACCTCAGGCCTCCTATGTAATTGTTGCTACATTGAAAAGTTTTCCTGCATAAAGAAAACAAACCTGCTGCTTCTTTTCTCTCTCCCTCTTTCCTTTCCTTTCTCCCTCTCCCTTCTCCCTTTCCTTTCTCTCTTCTCGCTTACCTTTTCCTTTCTGGCTGTGCATGGACCTGTTTCTTTTAGAATGAGTCCCCAGTTTTTGTTTATACTGTAGAAGGTTGTACATTGACTAAACCAAAGTTGGTTGGCTTATACATGGAAATTAATGTGTCCATACACACATTTGCAAAGCCATAGGAAGGAGGAAGAACTGAAAAAAAAAAAAGAAAGTATTATTTCAATGTTGTTTGAGCATAGCTGGTTTAAGACTCTATTTCTTATGCTAATTCCTGTTTCACATTTTGAAGAAATGAGGTCCTAAGTAAAGGGTTAACCTAGGCAAAGGATTAACCCCCTCCCTGCCTTTTGTTAGAGAAGCTAATCACTTACATACTGAAAGAAACCAAGTGTCTGCTTCAGCAAAGTAACAGAAAATAAAGTTGGCATGCCTAAGGTAAAATTGCAGTACTAGTCACTCAGGGCATTACTAAGTACAAAAATACAAAAAGGGATGAGTTTGGTTTTTTCTTCTCCCCAAACCCTGGTGATTCATGACTAATGCCATGGTGCTGAGCTTTCCATGATATGGCATGTGTAATGTAAAGCAGCCCCACAGAGCTTGATTGCTGGACATAGCAAGCAGAAAGCCAAAATACACAATTGCTAAATAAATCGCGCCTTGTGAAAACACACTGCAATGCCTCTGGGATTTTTTGTTTTAAGCCCTGGATCACCATTTGCTGGCAAAGTCAGACTGTTTATATGGTGATCTGTTAACATTAAATACACAACACGTGCAGCAATGCAGGACACAGCTTCAGCATGCAGTAGGCAGCATGCAGAGCAGGAGCTTGGAGAGCCAGCACATTTGGGATGACGATGCCCAGAGCCGGCAGCACAGTCCTCAGCATTGCATGGGCCAACCACTCCATCCTGCTTTGTGCCTTTTGAGATCTGCCCCTCCCAGGCTGGGAAGACAGGACTGCTTCAGATGAGCTGGTCCGGCAGGAGCAGATGTGAATCAGCCTCTTCCACTTTTGTCTAAAGCCATCCTCTTCTCAACTGCTTAGCCTTGACATGGTTATGAATCTGCTGCTCGCTCCTTTAGTCATTGCAAGCTCAATCTCTTGCCAGACTCTCCTGTCACCTCTCCAAAGAGCCCTCCCAGTTCCTCCTCATTTGTGTTGCTTTTCTCTGCAGCTCCTCCACATACTAAACCATCTCTGAACCAAGCTGCAAGGTAAACACCAGGTACTTTCCATCACAGATACGGTTTCTTTGTAATTCCCTGGGGGGTGATGTGGGAATGGAGTTACATCCAGCTGGCAGCTGGTCACAGGTGGTGTTCCCCAGGGCTCGGTAATGGGGCCAGTGCTGTTTAATATCTTTATCGATGACCTGGATGAGGGGATCGAGTGCACCCTCAGTCAGTTTGCAGATGACACCAAGCTGGGGGGAGTGCTGACCTGCCTGAGGGCAGGAGGCTCTGCAGAGGGACCTGGGCAGGCTGGAGCGATGGGCCCAGGCCAGTGGTGTGAGGGTCAGCAGGGCTCAGTGCCGGGTCCTGCCCTGGGGTCACACCAGCCCCACGCAGCGCTACAGGCTGGGGCAGAGCGGCTGGAAAGGGCCTGGTGGGAAAGGGCCTGGGGGTGCTGGGTGACGGCCGGCTGGGCAGGAGCCAGCAGTGTGCCCAGGGGGCCCAGGCGGCCAGCAGCACCCTGGCTGGTGTCCCCAGCAGGGTGGCCAGCAGGACCAGGGCAGTGACCGTCCCCCTGCGCTGGGCACTGCTGAGGCCGCCCCTCGAACCCTGTGTTCAGGTCTGGGCCCCTCTCTGCAAGAGGGATGTAGAGGGGCTGCAGCGTGTCCAGAGACAGGCAGCGGGGCTGGGGAAGGGGCTGGGGCACAGGTCTGATGAAGGAACTGAGGTTGTTTAATCTGCAGAAAAGAAGGCTGAGATGGGACCTTACTGCTCTCTAGAACTGCCTGACAGGGGGCTGTAGGCTGGTGGAGGTCACTGTCTTCTTTCAGGTAACAAGCAACAGGACAATAGGAGACGGCCTTAAGTTGCACCAGGACAGGCTGAGATTGGACATTAGGAAAAATTTCTGCACTGAAAGGGTGTTGAAGCATTGGAACAGGCTGCCCAGGGAGGTGGTTCAGTCATCAGCCCTAGAGGTGTTTAAACGATGTAGCTGTGGCACTTAGGGACATGGCTTGGCAGTGTCAGGTTTACAGTCGGACTCAATGACCTTAAAGGTCTTTTCCAGTCTAAATGTTTCTATGGGAAATAAAGAAACAGAATATATAGAGAACAGGGAGGTGAAAAATTGCAGTGAGGGAGGGACAGCAGAGGAGACAACACCCTACCTTCTGTGCAGGATTTGGTTTGTATGATCCTTTGAAAGGCTTTCTGGCAAGTTCAGAAAGGATTTTGGGTTGTGGCATTTTTTGTCTTGGAAAGAATAATGTCCTTTCCATGGCATTGCCTCTTGGGGTTTTTTTTGTTGTTTCCCGCACACGCGCACGCACACACACACACACACACACACAGACACACAGACACACAGAGACACACACAGACACACAGACACAAACACAGAGACACACACACACACACAGACACAGACAGAAAGACACACACACACACACACGGCCATAGAACACTGTTGTTTTAGGTGTATTTCATTTATTAAGAGCTCAAAAGGCCAATTGAAACGAGAAGCTTTCCCATTTCCCACCCACACTTCAACAGAAATTTAAACTGGTTTTATATAAATGGTGGTTTACCACCGAAAGGTTGAAGGATGCTTCAAGGACTGACACAGGTTATTTTTTTTCACTTCTTATTTCCAAGGTTCATGATATCCGGATATTTTAATGCTTATTCTGCCGCAGGTTTTGAAGTTTGTACATTCTTCTTGTCCTCAAGTGTCTCTTTGCAATCCTGCTTTTTCAAAATAAGTAAACACTCCCTAGTTCAAGGGAGTTACTCAAAAATGTGCCTGCTTTGAGCTAGTCCAGCTGCTATTGCCTCCCAGACCCCTATCTTGTTTGCTCACAGTGAGGTCTGATTTTGAGCCACAACTAGATGCTAGCAAGTGACAATAACTTTGTATAGAAATTCTTGTGTCAGGGGACACGCTAATATCATATATATATATGTCCTTACAGCTAACGCAATATGCTGCAGGCAAGCTGGTTGCCCCTGTGTTATTTCTTAAAGAAGCACATCAGGGAAACATAGTTTCCTCTCCTGGATGGGGTTAAGGGTTTGAAAAAGATGAGTGACCTTTCTTTTATTTTTGAAACATCATTCCTACATCTTTGCATGAACATGTTTAGGGGTGAGCTGTTGCTTAGCCTTCAGATCATCTATCCTTTCACCTGCTGTTCAGTGATACATGCACTCCTGTCCATGGCTCTGCTCTCTCCAGCAGTGTCAGTGGAAAGAGTGGTGGGATGAGGAGTGCTCAACCTGGGACAGGCACAGAGGCAGAAGGAAGAGAGGGTCTGTCAAAGGGCTCAGGAACGGTCCGGCTCTGGCCAGGACAGGCTTGCACTGCCCAACCAGTGTCAACAGCGCCCTGTGTGTACATGGACCCCAAGCCTGGCAGTGCCAACCACTCATTTTGGAGGTGGTCAACACACTGGGGAGAAGGAGGAGAAGGAGGAAGAGAAGGACAAGGAGAAGGAGGAAGAAAAAGAAAAGGAGGAGGAGAAGGAGAAGGAAGGTTCACAGCCCATGCCTGAGGAAGTGAAGGATGAAACCATGCTTCTGTGGATGTCTGCAAAAGTCTGGTTCTTGGCACTACTTTTACTCATGGCTGTTTTCCCCTTCCCATGTCACTTACTTTACCTTTAATGTCCAGGTGGGGACATCCCTCCAGGGTTATAAACCACCAGGCACACTGGATCCCAGCAGCAAACTAAGACTTTTCAGGTTGCTGGCCAAAGGGTCGTGTGCTCACAGGCAGGGGTGGTGGCAGCAGCAGCCCAGGAAACAGTAACCTGGTATGCTTGTGCCCTCTTCCCTCCCTAGCCAGCAGAGAGAGAGAGAGAGATCTTCCACATTTTGGGGGAGGAAAGGTCATTTTGAGACCCCAGGTGCAAGGGCTTGGGGGGAACGTTGCAGGTGGACTGCTAGCTATGTGGTGCCCACCTGCAAGGGAGGGCAGCCATGTGCCAGGAAGGGGCAACCAGGCTGGGGCATCTGGCCATGACCACACCAAGCTCACACAGACCCACGTGCTGGAAATGACAGCTGCTGGAGGTTCAGAAGCACCAATGTTCCTTGTGGATCATCATTCCTCAAAAACATAGCTCAGGGTTAAAAAAAAAAAACAAAAAAACAAAAAAAAAAACCAAACCCTGCAGATTTTCTATGAAGTGGAAATCCTCCTTTTCAGTCCATGTGGTTAAAAGCACAAGCCATCCACACTTCATCTACCAGAGGGAATGCACAGGAAAGTACAGCGGGAACTGAGACTCTTGACTGTCAAGACCTCTTTCCTCATCAGCTGTGCTATGATGTATATTTTGGTCTGGAAACACCAGGCATGTTTAATTTCTTATTGCAAATGTACAAATAAAACACAATTGTGACACAGGCAATGATTTTGCTTAGACAAACTTCATGAAAACTTGCAGAATTAGAAGACTTTAAAGGACGTATTTTTTTATTATTATTTTATATTTCTGTGCAAAAAACTGACAGACACTGGGCAGCATTACTTTATTTTTTCCTAAGTAGAACACACCCTGAATTTGATTAAGTGCATACTCCAAAATCCTGGAAAGGCACAAAGAGCAACTGCAAAGGGAGAAATGATGATTTTTTTGTCATCATGCATAGAAGACAGCTTTCTTTTTAAAAAACAAACAAACAAAAAAACCACAACCACGTAAACCTACCTGCTAAAGAAGGATTACAGTCCTTGGAAACTTCCAGCACTAGCTTCCGAATCTGACATGCACCCAGTGAGCTTAAGGAAGGGGATGCAGTTGGGGAAGTTTTGTTCTCCCTCCCCAGTTTCTGCCCTGCCACAGTTGCAGTGGTGCAAAGGGAGGCAGGGACCAAAGGGGCTGTGGGGTGTAGGGGGGACCCCCATGTCTATCTGAAGGGAGAAGTCAGCCTGGGCAGATGGCAGTGCCAGGGGAGCCTTGCTAGGAGCAGCAGCCACAGGTGAGCCACATGGCCATGTTGCAAGAAGAAGGTGTCAAAAAATTCTTGCAAGTAGTTTTATGAAATAGAGCCAGGCTGGGCTACCCTTTTCCCTGCCTTTAGCATTCTGTAAAGAGGTGAAATCTGTGTTGGGATACAGCAGAAGACCACTCAATTGGAGTGGAAGGAATTATGTGATTATAATGAATCCATAGCATGGATTATAATGATCGCAGACCTGGCCCAGGGAGCAAGGATATAAACGTTGTCTGGGCTGAGGCTTTAAGGCTTGTTGTTGCGAGATGTCAGTCACAGTGCTTCGTGGTGAACTCAGGATGGGCTTTTCAGCACTAGCTTTACCTTCTGCTCGATGGCTATAACTCAGCCAAGAAGAACGTGTCAAAGAACATATTCAGCTTTGTTAGTATGAGCGGGTCCTCCCAGGAGCATAGAAAAAATGGCAGCCTGATGGCCCCTCTGCCTCTCCAGTGGCTCCTGGCCAGTGGCATTTCTGCCTTGCATTGCCTAGCCGGAGGGTTAAGCTGCTGTGGAAGAATCTGTCCCACAGCAGATACTACCAGCAGGATGTGCACATCCTGTGCTTTGCAGCAGGCTTTGGGATTTTCTTTCACTCCAGCATTTGAATAGCATTTTGGAAGTTTCCTGCAGCACAGCTGTAGCCAAGGTAGATGTTTTATTAGTTAGCAGACACCAGGCAGTGGTGTAAGAAAAAACATCTAAGTCATCTATGCAAAATACAAGTTCCTGTTTTTTCTACCCATTTTCCAGTGCACAGTGGTATAAGAGAAAGCCTTTGAAGCACAGATTTCTTGTTTTATAATGATAGTGTTCTGTCTCTTTACTTGCAAGGCTAGCATTTCCCCAGAGCATTTTTGTAGCTGAAGAAGCACAAAGTTTTGGTAGAATACTTTGGCTTAAAGTCAAAAAGACTTTTCTTCCCAAGTGCCCTAAGTCGCTCACAAATGTGGCTGCTTGCATTTTGCTGAATACAAGGGAAGAGATGCAACTTTGCTTGAGTCAATGTATCTGTCCTAGTCTACCATTGCTTGTGCCAATGCAGGTTATTCTCACTCTGGAACCAAAAAAATGCACTAGTAAAATGCATCTTTGTTTCAGTGCCTTGTATTACTGTGTGAAGGTGCAACCATTGAAGGAAAAATATCACATCCAGTTCAGCATGCACCAGTGAAATTTTTCTGGTGCAGGCCATGGACTCCTAAGTAGCTCAGACACTTTTCAAAATATTACTCTTCATCCAAATAAAGTACAAGAGCAGCCAATATTCAGAGTAGGTGGCTTTGCTAGTAATGTTGCTTAAAACAACCTCCCACATGCTTCCATCTCAGTGAGTAACTCCATAACTGAAAAGTCTGGAGGTTGTCCAAACAAAACAGTGTGTTTTTCATTGAGTGGAAAAAAATTACACAGTGTATAAATTTGTTATGAAGCCATGTTGTTTGCTATGAACTAACAGTGACATACGTGTGATTTCAATAAAGAAAACCATGATTTCATTAGTTAACACTGTGTGCAAGTCAAGCGTACAATGAAAAACAAAGCAGATCCAGTCAGTCATCAAAGAATTGTTCATCAATAAAGCTACACAAGCCTTTGCAACCACACCACCAGACTGGGTGGGCTTCTGCCCCCTCCTTCTTCCCTAACTGTCCCCAGTCCCTTTGCAGCTGGGTTTGCCCCTGCGGCTGGCAGCGTAGGGCTGTGCTGAGAAGTGCTGTGGCTGTGGTCCCACTGCTTGTCTCTCTCCCAGAGCTCAGTGCCCATGTATGAGGCCACCGCATGGTATGATGCAGCGGTCTGGTCACTGTACCATCCCCTGCCTTCTCTTCTGGTCCTGCTTCTAACACAGAGACCCAGGACACATTCAACAAATGCAAGGAATGATCAAAAGAAAGAGGGAATATAGCCAACTGAGTAAAATAGTGCACCAAGACTCCAGAGGCAGAAATGATGCCCAGTTCTGCCACAGACTGTATATGCCTAGGCAATTTCCCTCAGTGTCTGAGTTTTCCATTTCAGTAAGAGATAATAGATTTATTCTCTCTGCTCCCTTTCCACTGTGAATTCCACAGTATGGGGAATGCCGCTTTGTAATGTGTTTTTGCAGAACCCAGAGCAATAAATGAACATCTCCAAGGGACGGTATTTCCACCAGGAGATGAGGCTGTTTCTGGGGCAGGACTCAATAGCCTCTCAGTTAAGTAACTTGGTCACCCAGCTGACTCATTGTCAACTCAGGCAGGAGCCGGTTAGTAATGTATTTACCTCATTCTTGGAGAAGAACTTGGACAGGAAAGCAGAAAAAGAGAATTATGTCAGAATGCAGTTGGACACCAAAAACTAGCAATGAAGGAAGAAGGAAAAATATAAGTTCAGTGATGATAAACCAGGAAGAGAAATGTGGAAAAAGGTAAATGTAATGGACTAAATGTAAAGTTGAAAAACTCCTTGTGGTTAAGCTCTGCTGGACCACAGTCTGAAAACTAATGGAACTGCAAATCTTGATGTGTTGCAGGACTGGAGATGAAGAAGCCATCAAAGGACTTGCTGAAAAGTAGGATGCTGAAGTAGTGTCCAGCAGAAAATAGCTGTATTTTCTGAAAGCCTGGAAGGCTTGAGTTAGTCAGCAGGTTTATCTTTTAAGCAAACCCAGACCCTTATGGCAAGTTATGGCAAGTCACTGGGACCATGTGGACCTGCGGACTGCTGTTACAGATGAGCCTGTGGTGCTTGGGAGGAGAGAGAAGGGAATGGGCTTTGCCTGAAAAACAAGGAACAGAGCCATACAGCTCCAAAATATGACTACAGCACAGAGCAGCATTTGTAAGAGCAGACTAACTTGACAAGAGATCTATTATGGAGGATATTGGCTGGAACCTACAGCATCAAACTCACTAGCTGCTGAGGTGGCTGTTGGATGGGAGCATGAAACAACAACACCCTATGAAAAAATATGACCTGGCTTTTCCTCTCTCCATTTTCCCTGTTTTTCTCTTCTGGGTCTATGGTCCTTTCATGCCTGGTAATTCCCCAGGGGAAACGAAGAGATTTCATTCATAAATACCAAGATTAAATGTCTAATCCAGGGAGGAGAAGGGCTCCAGTGACCATGTTGAACTGACCTTCTGTGGGCCAGCTGCCAGCTCACTGGGGCTGGTTTCCATCATGTTTTGTGCAGGATGGACCCCAAGCCCTCCAGCTGCCAGACCCTCCGTTTCCTGTTGTGTTAACTTTAGTTGGGATTCTTTCTTTCCTCACCTTTGTGAAAGCTGGAAATGTGTTCCTGGTTTCCCTCACCAAAGCCAAGGCCATGGCCATAGCTGTGTTTTGCTGATACAATCAGCCTGACACTCTCTTGCCGAATTCTGTTGTAACAGTATGCTGAAGGAATGTAGGACGGTGGCTCAAAATCTGCCTCCTGGCAGAGCACTCATGTCTCTGAGTAGAGACAGAAAGAAAGGCAGCATGGATTTTCTCTTGCAAGTGCAACCATAAATGAATGGGAATATAGCATCCAAGAGTGACAAGGTTGGTACCATTGGAAGGTATCTTCTTCTAGAATAACTGAAGTTACAGAGTGCTAACAGTCTCAGGGCACATGCAAGCCCTCTCATTTTAAGTTGTTTTGAAAGATCATTTTCAGGGGTCTGCTGCCTTCCCCCAGGCTGCTAAAGGTGATGGAAAAGAAGTCCTGCTGACTTCAGAGAGGTTTGTGTGGGAATGTCCCTGACGTGGAAGGAAGTGTGAGTCTCACCGATGGTCCCAGGGACTCAACACAGAATAGAACTTTTCACACTGCCCAGCAAGCTGCCTCACGGTGGGATGACTAGGATGCTCAGGATGCTAATACCCACCTAGCCCTTGGACATCTCCTTGGAGGCAAAAAAGAAGGTGCCACACCAGTGATTTAAGGAATGCACAACGCCAACCATTTGCATCTATTTCATAAGAGCATTTGTTCATTACAGCTAACAAGTGCTTTTCAGACAAGCCAGTGGCCATTCTTAGGAAGGAAACAGCATTTGTTTTCCATGAAGTCTCCATCAGTTTTGCTGCAGTGTTCAATATACTGGTAAGAACTACTTCTGCAGTAAGACCATTAACTTGTTTGCACAGATTTGCAGGTGTCACACCCTGGAAACATCAGTTTTTGCAGGTTAACAGCTTTAAATTTTTACTGAAATAGATCATTTAAGCTGTTTCCAGAAGCATACCAGGAAATACAAAAAGTGGTGTTACTGTCATCCATAGAATCACAATCTTGTCTCGTTTCCCTGTTAAAGCCAAATGATCCTATTGCAATCAGAAAAGCAACTCCATATGCATGTCTATAAAACCAGAATCAAAACGTGGGCACTGCTTCTACTCTTCAAATGGGAGCGAAACCTGCCTTTGACAACGTGTAATCTCTGAAAACTCATGAAAATAAAAACAAAGGCTAAAGTCCATATTAACATTCAGGTCAGGGACAAAGTTCCCCTGTGATAAGGACTGGTCTCTGAGCTGTCTCTGCATGGAAAGGTACAAGTGTGACTGCAGGACACTGGTAATACTTGGATCAGTATTGGCTTTGAACCTTGATTTCCTACTGTCCTTATCATTATCCTCATAACGTTTTTGCTTTTTTTTAAAGTAAAGATTAAGTTCTTAGCTTGAAATCATACAGATACAATGGCTGAGATTTCCAAAGAAAAGATTTCCACACTATTTTGAACATCTCAGACAGATTTAGTGCTAACAATGGGGGAAAATTAAAGCTTGTTCACAACCAGTGAAGAATCATAAACTGACACTGCAAATGTGTTTCTGAGAAATATTCCCATCCAGCTTCACCATCTCCTACAAACCTGCCACTACAATTTGTGGGCCATTCATGTTCTATATGTTTTGGAGACTTTTCAGAGTCAGGAGTAAGAAAATTTTCTGGTTATTAAAAAACTGGGGCTCTGCATTCAGGTAGTGATCCACATCCAGTGGGGGAAATGCCTGTTCCCTGGCATATTATCCTCCCTGGATAAGCCCATGTGAACTCTTGGAGATGCAGCAACATAATGGCAAACTTGCCAATAGACAGGGGGTTGTTCATATTTTCAAAGGTAGGTTTCAGAGTAAGCAGAGCAGCCTGCTTTTCCTGCAGCTCCTTTTAAACGCTGTGGACATTTAAAAGCTCATGTTCCTGGACTGTAACTGCTGAAATGCATTTACCTTGCAGTTTTTCAAAGGTGTTTCACTATCCATTGCTCCTCTCAAAATAAATAAAAACAGCTGAGAGTAAAACTAATTACTATTTAGTTTGATATTTATTGGTTTTACCTGCTTCCTAGCTGGATATTCAACTATAATAAATTTTACACTAGTAGAGAAAGCAATTTTCTTTAGGATATTTCTTTTCAAGCAAATAATTTGACATCCAAAAGAAAAGTGAAAAGGACAACCAGAAATACAGGTGCGATGTTTGTCCGATAAGTCCCTTCTTCACCTGTTCAAAAAAACTCTCCAGTTTGGCTCTGCAACGGGTTATTCTCAGGACATGTTTGCAAAGTCTGTACACCTACTCAGGGGCTACTCACTCCCCCATGCAAAAATCCTCACTGTGTTGTGATGTTTACAATAAACAGAGGTCATGGGATGGTGTGGAGAGCTTAGGAAATGTATAGGAGACTGGCTGAAATATGGTTTTGGCATATGCTTTATTGACCAAAAGGGATGATCTTAAACAGCTGGGGAATGCTCACAGCTCCAGGCATGAAGATGGAGCTGCCTTTAGAAAATACCTAGCATTCTTGACCTCCAAGAATTATTTCTGGGAGTTGCAAGGCAGGGCCCAGTATATCATCAGCCTTTACGAATCCCAGAAAGTGCCTCTCCCAACTCCAGCTGCAGCAGGAGGGCTGAGGAGCCAGAGCTGCTCTGTGACCAATTTCCATTAGCAAACTCTGAAGCAATAACCATCAAATTCTGACAGAGTGAACAGAAGTAATTTAGGTGAATGAAGACGTGCTGCTGGAAGTCTTTCCAGAAATGATCCATCATACATTAGCACAGACATGTTAGGAGCGCTGAATGCATTTCCTATTATTTTGTGAATGAGCACTAGTAGCTGATGTGGGAAGGCTAGCAGTGAGCTGAACAATGATTCTAGGAAAGGGATGGCATGATGACATTCACAGTATGGAGAGGTGTTAACAGCAGGAAGTGAGAAAATGTTGGGAAAAGGAAGTGCAGGGGCTGTAAAGAGGAAATGGGAACTGAAAGCTGAACCCACATGGACAGAGGGATTTCTGTCTGTCTGACCCAGGGAGTGGTGTCATTACAAAGGGGTTTCAGAACTAGTGCTTTGGATATTCCAGCCCCGTGCATACACTCTTTGCACCCAGGTAAATACCTCTCTCATACAGTTGTTTAAAACAACAACCTCGTGGTTCCAGAGGTGTCATTTTCCATAGCCCTCGGCACTATCTTGTCTCTGAAATTGACACTAAAATTCATGGTGGCTTCAGAAAGAGAAGAGTTAGCCCAACACTGGACAGTTCTCAAACACCCACCCCCCATGCTCTGATTAGCTATAGCCAGTGACATACTATGACTCTGTAGGCTTCAGTGGTAGTCACAAGAGCCAGGGTTTCACTAACGTAAACCCAAACAGCAGCAAAAACACAGTTGCTGGTCTATTCCCTCTTGTTTGCCAAAGAAGAGCTGACACCCCCTCAAAATCCTACTTCGATGCAGTCTTTCAGTGGAAGGTAAGCAGATAGGTACAAGCAGCTTCAGCATGAGGACACCAACCAGTGTCAAAGGTTAATAGCTCCACAGTTTGCTGAAAACCATCATTCCTCTTCCTGCTTCATGCACATCTCTGTTGTGTTAGTCTTTGTATGCATCACTCCTAAATCCTGGTGATCTTAAGCAAATCCTGGTTTTGCTTTAAGCAATGCTGGTTTTCTGTCAGTGCTGATCCTGTGGCAATGCACAAAGTTTTGACAGAGCTCCTTAAGCTCAAACAATATGTTGAGGCAAACATATGTTTGGTAACCCCACCTGATACAATAGCCCACCTTAAAGTGTTTTTACGTGTTAGTGTGTAACATTGTTAATACACCTCCACACCTAGCCAACTTGAAAAGCATTAAGTGATTATTGCCTAGAGGAATTAATTCAAACAGCACATTATTTTGTAAAGGTTAAAGAAAAGAAAAAAAGCTGACAAACGGAACAAAAAAGAAGCAGCCAACGTAGATTGATGCATCAGTTTGACTTTTCATTAATAATCGGGGGGGGGGGGGGGGGGGGGGCGCGTGTCTCATTCACTGTATTTTATTACGTTTTATGACACAGCAGCCCCTTTCAGAATGCAACTTCTCAAGGTCTGGCTGGAAAAAGAGCTTCTGGTGGCTTAAAGACAGTTCAAAACAATAGGACTTGGAGAGCTGGAAGACTCATACATCGGTGTGGGCGATCCAGAGGCAGCATTTCTAGGAGCTGTGTGAGCTGCTGTTCACAGGTCCCCTGATGCCCCTGTGTGTGGAAGCACTGGAGATGTGGTGCAGTTGTTTGGTTGGATGCTGTGTCCCGAGGCTGATCCCTCCGCCCAGGAATGGGGGTCCGGGAGCACACTGGCCAGAACCCCGTTGCTCTGGCTCTGCTGTGCCAGCGTCTGCAGCAAGGCTATGTCAGGAGCCTATGGCCACACGGGCTGCACCACGAAGGAGGAACAAGAGGCTTTCAGGGTATAAGGCAAAAAAACCCAACCCTTTCTGCAAGCCATAAACACAAAAACTGACAGGCAAAAACATGGGAACAACGTGTCAGCTGTGTTCCCCCAGAAGTAATGTCAGGTTCCACCACAGGAGTCAAAACCAGCAAAACCAGCACAAAGACCTTTATTTTCCTTTTTTTAGAAGTGTCATTCATTGGTTACTATTGGATGGAAACAGCTTCCAGCCCCTATGCTGACACAAACACCAGTAGCCAGGAAATGCTTGTGATCACGACTGAAACCTGAGCTACTGGCAGACCAGAGAGGGGGAAAGGCAGGCAGCATCTGTCCTGAGGCACCTGAGAGGAAAAAAGAAACATCAATGCAGCAAGGAGAAAATGTCACAGTCTTCCACTGAAAAACCTTTGCACCCCACAGGGGCCAAAGCACTTTACAGACCAAGTACCTGTATGCCAGCCCTCGGGGTGGTAATGACTGCAGACCATGGGAGGAACAGACCAAATCTTGGTACAGGAGGATCTCTTCATCCACAGCTGTTGTCTCTCTGTGGTGAATCAGGAATCTGGAAATCCATTAACATTGCGTATCTTAGCTCTGCGTCCAGAACAGGCAGATTAATCATCTAGCCTATCTTCTAAATTATCTCGAAGTTAATCAAAACATGTGATTCTGAGGAAACTTTGAAAAGCACCAGAGGCATGCGAGTTGTGCTTTAAAAAGCTATTTGGGGCTAATCACCTTAACAAGTCTCTTCCCACAGCTGGAAAATCCATATTTCAGCAATGCTATGGCCAAGGGATTATTGGAAATTCTTGTGGGATGGATTCTTGGAAGAAGGGGTGTTATTAAGTGACCTTTTCTTCCATAAAAGTCTAGAGGTGGTCTGGAAAAATCTAACTGCCTGTAAAAAACTCAAGGCAGCTACAAGGTAGTTTGACCATTGCAGATGCAAAGTGTCTTCCCTTGAAAGCAGAGGAGAATTCCTCAAGTTTCCACCAGCTAGAGATGCTGACTGTTTCTGTTGCCTCTCCGCTTTACCTTCTCCTCATCTCTCTTTGACCATCCTTCTCATCTTCCAAGCGCTTCCTGACTCAGTGGTGCTCTTGCCAGTCAGTTCTGCTCCCTGTTGTGTTACCTGCTTTGACCAATACTCCTCCAGGTTGCTTTCCATTAGCAAATTTCTTGAATTTCTGGGTCACACCATCTGCAATAGCAGGACTGAAGATGAAACAATACCCAATGTTCCTGTCTTTCAGAACTTCCACTTAAGGTACACCTCTCTCCATTTTGAGCTCACCTCCCAGTCTTGTGAAAGAAGCTCAGCTGTAGCTCTGGTTGTCCCAAGCATAATTCCTCAGGAACATCCAGTTTCAGCATGTCTTTGTGTCCAAGTGACAGGATAAGAGCAGAATCGGTTTGTATGAACTAGGAAGAAACACATCGGCAGAAGATTGACTTTTGCTGACAGCTCTCAACAAATTAGCTGCACTTCTCTACATGAAAACACACTTATATTACTGTCCTGCTCTCTCCACTCTCTCCCTGCCCTCTTGTTTCCCCCACCTGTTGCATGTTGTGATAGATGTGGAGCAAAAATATCCTCACCCTTGCATGTTTCTGCAGCACCTAGGACCATTATGTCCTAACTTTTAAGAGAGCACCTGTGCGTCACTCAGCATTTCACAGCAAATTTAGACCTCTCAAGGGATATGTTTTGAGGATTTGCTCCAGCAGGAAGAAACAACAGTGTGGAGTTTTGCATGTGTGTAATGAACACAGCAAAATTATACTTTTTTTTTTGTTATAGATGAGCCCGCTTTACTGAAATAAGTATCTGACATGCTCTAGTCTGCCTATTCTTGATGTTAAAGCGAGGGAAGAAGTCTGCTGTCAGAGAAATGGCATGCTAAACTCATGACCTGCATACTCGGTGTAGTGGAATGTCACGTATGAAGTTCTGTCTCAATTTGTTTCTAAAGCTCTTTAAAATGCTTTTGGACAAATATACATTTACACCTTCAAGGACATTGATACAACTACAAAACAGTTTAATGGATTAGTGAATATATGAATCAGGCAAGATGTTTTCTGATGCTCTCTGGATTCCACAACTTGAAATAATTTTGCTGGAAAGAACAAAGTCAGGACTGTGGGGAGCATTTAACAATTTGTGAGGATATATGATAGATGTGTATTTCCTGGCCAGTTTTTCTTCCTCTTTTTTTCACAGTGCTTTCATTTTGTTCGTGCACATCAGAGTTTCTCCCTTTTATACTTCAAGTTTGCCTCTTCTGTAGCTGTATGCCATTAACAAAGGAGCAGCAGCAGAAGAAGAAATAGTTGTGTAAATGGTAATATAAATATCTTACCATTTATCAGACTCATTTGACCTGGTCGTCTGTGGCAGCCAGTTATACTGGTTTTAGTGGGACCAAATGAGCAGGTAAGTTTGACCTGGACAAGGAGTCCCAGCTTGTCTCTGTTGTAGGTATGGAATCACTCCTGCAGTCCCAGATAGAAGAAGAGTGGTTGTGCGCACACAGGGACTGTTCAAATAATATGGAAAGTTTGGGGATTACTTCATGCAATTTATTCAAGACTATTCCCAGCCCACTTCCTATCAGCAGTCTTGTTAATGAATCAAAACTCTTTGAGCTGGCAACTGCTTTCCACAAAACTGTTCAGGGAGGAATTTTTGGCTAGTCACAGAGGCCCTTTAGTTAGAAATAAATTTTCTATGCGTATGTGAATTTTATCACGTTGCAGTTGTACAACCATATGCAAAGATGAAAAATTGTTCCCAAAGTGACTCTAAAGAAGGGAAAAAAACAGAATGACCCCATACCAAGTCACTTCTTACAGCCACATGCCTTGAAATCAAAACTTTAGGATATCATTAGCAGGTTTAGTAATAACCCCTATTACTTTTAATGAAAAACTGCTACAGGGCTACAACCGCAATTCCTATAAATCAGCATAGCCCCATCAAAGTCACTCTTCAGTTTCTGAAACCTGAGGTACTACCCTGGGGAAGATTACAGGAAAGGCAGGTCATCTTATCCTGTGTCATCCTAGTGGCATTGGTCAATTCTGCAGACCGTTTAAATATCTATCCAGACAGGAAGCACACCATGCACTGCAGAACAAATGCAGTCATCACTTGTATGAAAGTTTTGCTGGAAAAGTTTTATCATAGGTTACTGCAAGATTTAAAATATTTCATGACTAATATGT
Source organism: Falco punctatus (assembly GCF_963210335.1). NCBI lineage: Eukaryota > Metazoa > Chordata > Aves > Falconiformes > Falconidae > Falco > Falco punctatus. The sequence goes on from NC_137586.1 coordinate 73,405,408, forward strand.
GTCGTGGTGGTTTTCAAGTAACTCTGAGGTAATTGATGGCTAGAGGCAATTCATTGCCCTTTGGACTCCTTAAAAATTGATTGCCAGTGACTAAGGCAAACTATTAAGCACCTATTAATAACTTCTTGTAAATTATTTGTATATAAGCCTCAATGAACGCTATGACTTACATTTAATTTCCAAACCTCCTTCGTCTGCAAAACTCCATTTTGCAGCAAGCAATTGCTGCCTTTACTATTTGGAGCTTGTGGCACAATTCACAGATTTCAAGGGAGCTGCTCTCCAAGGATAGTATAACTTACACTGATCAGGGAAGGCAAAATCTATCTCATATCCCCTGTTATTCTAAAAGATATTTTTTTTTTCCATAAAGGAGAAAATTGGCTGCATATTCAAGAGAAGATAGCAAGCAGGAGAAGTTTTCAGCCAGTTGCAATGCAGGAGACAGAGCCAGGATGGGTGAGGCACTGCGCCTGCCAGGCACTGGGACAGGAGCAGATACATGCTCCTTCAGATGAAAAAAACACTTGCTCTGCCCCTGGAAAATGCATCTGCACTCTCACTAAGTCATTAAACCTACCCTGCCTTGTCGTTACTCCTCTGTAGTAAAGTAAAAAGCAGTTTGTCCATCTTTGCAGAAGGAAAGAGCATAACAGAAGGCAACAAGGTAGTTTTAATAGCTTGGCTCACAAAGTTAGGAAAAAACCCAGCACACAATTAGGAAATCAGATTTTCTGCACAACAGTTCAAGTTATTAGAAAACGCTCTGCAGAAAGCTCATGAAGAGGTGTTTAGCAGTAAACTACTTTCCATCTTTTTCTATGCACAGCTGGGTGCACTACTTTTTCAGGACTTAACCATCTTGTGTCAGCACAGCAGAGCACCAAGGATGCAGCTGGCCAGGGAGGACCTCCAGAGACCCACTGTGGGAAGGGAGGTGTTAATAGCAAAGGCTGGCACAGAGCAGCAGTTTTGTGAGGAGGGGTGTGCTTGGGGCTCTTGAGCAGCATGAAAGGGAAGGGTTTTTTTCTCCTACTCATAATTGTGTTCAGCTGTAGGTAGAAGAGAGGAGCTCCTGTTTTATTATGCTGCTTTTTCTGAGCCAAATCCCTCATTGAGAAAGGTGTTAGGTTTTTCTTTTCCCCCCTTCTGTTTCCTACTCCTTTGTTTGTTTACAGTCCCTTGCATGAAAGCCCAGGAGCGCTGGGTAGGGGCGTTGCTGAGGAGTGGTCTTGCAGCTACACAGTATGGGGTTTTGCTCAAATTAGACATGAGGCATAGTGCTTTGTTTTTTTAGCTGCACCCTGCCTTTCATTCTCTCCCTGCTTATGGACCCCTCCACTGTGTGTCACTCGTGATCCACAGCTGGGCAGTCCATGCATCCAGACCTTGAAAAATGAGCCCCTGGCACACTGAGTTCACACTGCCCCTGCTTGCTTCCCCCAGCCCAAAGTGGGCACACACCACCCTTCAGTCTTCACAGGTTTCTAACGCAAGCACCTAGAAATCATGGGGATACAGGCGGCCATTAGCTTCCATGTTGGGTTTTGATGGCCCTTTTTGTTTTCAGTTGGATTTCTTTCAGTAAAACTTTCCAGGGCCTGGAGAACTTGGAAATGGTAATGGCTTCTTTCCTCTTGCCTCTTTCCCCATATACACTTGCTCCATCCAAATGCATCCGAACTAGCAGGCAAACGATGCAGACTGATGTGACTTATGTCTTGTGAAAGCTGGGGTTTGGCCAATAAGCCGCTTTCTAAAGCTTTTGAGAGGACATCTAGCTGGCATCATGGTTAAACACCATGCACTGGCATGTTTTTTCCTGCTGTCAGAAATGGAACTACACCAGCAAAAGCAGCAGGAGAAAACCTGAAGAGGAGGAAAAAAAAAGCTTTGTACAGAAAAGGCCAAGGAGTATGAAGCACCTGGCTGCCTAGGACGAATGATCCAGGCCTTGCATATCATCTGCTTGTAATAAAATAATAGAGGTCCTGAGCCATTTGCCATGTTACAGAGCCTGGTGGAACAGCTTGGCCCTGCCATTTGGCTTTTCAGTATTTTTCTGCTCCAGTAATTTTCCGTATCTTGCCTCTCTTTGCTTGTATCTCTGCATTTAGCTTTCCCTCTCTTCTTTCATTTTTGCATTGTGCATGAGAAAGCATGGTGCAGAGCAAAGTGAGCAGAGTGATGGCTGTGGCTCTTTCCCATGCAGGCTTGGTGCAATGCAGCCAGACAGCAATAAAGCTGCTGGCTTTCATGCAGGCAGATAAGTGTTTTGGGTTTTGTTTTTTTTCTTGGAAACATGTGGTAAGGTCCTGTGTGGAGTTTGCCAGTTGTGAAATTTCCCAAGCTGCTTTACACATTCATCTATTATTTTGTAACACACTCTCCAAAACTGTCCCTGGCTGCCTTTGCTGACTCCCCTATGATTTAAGTCAGACATTCTGAATAATGGGTGCCGGTGTTTTTTGCCACTGAAAGACAGAGCAGGGATCCATTTTTCAGTTGGATCATTCTGTTATTTTGGCCTTAGGCAAGAGGGAGAGAAGGGGAAAAGGAAGGTATTTGTATGTATGCACAGACTTTCAACCATTTTCTGTTTCTGCTAGGAATGTATCCTGATACTTTTCACCCATCTCTGCACTCCTGCCATGGATTTGCCTGTTCACACTTGGCAAAGATGAGACACTTTCTTTATAAGTGGCAACAAGATTGGGCCCAATGGCCTCCAAGTCAGTTCTGGACCAGCCCATTTTGCTGAAATAAGGACCGTTCTGGCGCTGCACCAATATTTTTAGCTTCTCCAGATTTGCACTACATTCAGGAACAAAAATAGCTGTGGTTTCCCAACACCCCATCCCCACCCCCACCCTTAATTTTCTAGGCTTGTTTATGGGTGAGACCAGAAATTGATGGAATGAAATAATCTGAAAGAGTAGCTTCCCTAGCTTGCATGAATCCAGAAATCACACACATACCCCAGAGATCAAGCACAGTCATTTATGTACATTTCTGGAAAGAACAAAGTTTCAGCTCTTCAAGGTTTTTTGTAGTATCCCTAACAATTTCTTTAATACCTGCTTCTTTTTACATCTTGTTTCATTTTAACACAATTGTTCAATATAACTGCAGCAATTAAATTGGCTTGGAACGTGTGACCTTGTTACATCTTTTGAAATAATTTAGCACACTAAAGTTTGATGTGAACTTAATATTATTTCTGATTCACTTCATAGCGTGACAAGAAAATATATGTGCTCTCCTGTGCTTTTCCTGTTCTGTCCCAAAGCAGTTACGTCAACATTTTTTTGTATCTTTGGCAACATCTTTCTCCTGCATTTTGTGATTTAATATTGATAGCTGCTCTGACATGACTGTGTGTAATGAATCATCGTGTAACTGTATATGCATACTGTGAGATACTCAAGAACTGGGTGAGCGAATACTTGAAGACATTCAAAATCTGTGGTGTGAAACTCAGCATTAAAACCCTGCAGTGTGCAACTGCATCTGTGGCTAATTGTCAGAGGTTTGATGTGAGATCACAGCCTCAGAGCAACAAAGACCATGCTTGTTACACACAAAATTTTTGGACAACCCAGAGTTTAATGCATTGCTTTCATATCAAAGCTTAGTGGTAATTCTAGACTCAAATATCCACCAGTCATGGCGTTGCATTAAAAGCCATGAATAGTAAAACAAATACCTTTGGGGCCCGCTGGTTGTCCCTCTTCCAGGTATTCCCGTATTTTCCCAGCATTTTCCTATCAGTTACAGGAAGGTTCAGAGCTCATGTCTGGACTTAGACAAATTCTCAGATCTGTCCTAGGGGTATCTGGGGTGAAGACTTTAAGACTTCAACAGCAGCATTTGCTGAATTTGTAGTCTGAAATGGAATGATTCGGGACCCTTGTATTTGAAACCAGATGGGGAGGTTACTTTGGGTTACTTTTTCATCTCGTCTGTGGTCTACCCCAAGTAATCCCTGCTCACTCAGAACCCCTGTAGTCTGAAGAGAGCTAGGTGGTCAGGTTTTACAAGCTGACTTGAGAACACCAATCTGTGCTTTCAAACTGGGCTCATTGTACTGTCCTTCACCAATGGCATCTCTGTGGCAGTCTACAGAGTCAGATAAAGGAATCCCCCTGACCCAACTCATGCCTTCACAGACCTGTTTATGGACAGGCTATCTTTGCCCTTGCATTGTTTGGGTTTGTTATGTAGCAGGCAAAGAGCTAAAGCACTGGCCTGAGGCAACCTCACTCCGCAGCTTGCAGACAGGGCATTTATTACTATTTTCATAAGGTAACAGCAGCAAAGCCTTTACACTTGCAGTTAACAGCATCACCGAAGCTTTCCTCTCCTCCCCTGTGGGGCATGCCCATAGCTTGCAGCAGTGTGTGGTCCGGAACACTGTGAGAGGTGAAGAGGTGTCTGTGACTTTTGAAGAGTCTTTTTTGACCTCTGGTTTCTGAGAAAATGCTTTCTTCAAGACCTGGACACCAAAGCAGTAACAATACAGAAGTGGATAAACTGAGAGGAAACCCTTGTTTAACATGGAGGCTCCTGACTTGTTGTTACTCCTTGGGATTTGTTTTGGCTCAGCTGAGGTTCAATCCTCCTCCAATGTCCTGAACATCTCCTGCCAGGGATCGGGCCTTGTTTTGTTTTCAGCTGACCACAATCTTTTACAGAACTCCTGGAAAAATTCCCCCTGACAATATTGTTTAATTGTTTATTTGCAAGCCTCCCTTGGCCAGCGGGTAGGGAGCTGAGGAATGGAGGGTGTCCAGGACTGCAAACACAAGCAACTCAGCAGCCAAAGCTTTGTAACAGCTTCCATCTTCTGTTGCATGAAACACAATACATGTTCCCCTCCGGGAGATGTACTTCCTCTGCACAAAAGACATTGTCCCCATTGTTTGAGGCATGTCATGTCTCAAGGCTGTGACCCTCCTCTTACATCACGGCCACCACTTGGCCATATGTGGGACCTGCCAAGCAAGGATTGCAAGGCCTTGTGCTTCTCGGAGCAGTTCATGCAGAAGCTCCAGTGTTTTACACGCTGGGCAGGGAGAGGCACTCCTTTTTTGCACTGAATAATGCAGGAAGATCTTGTCTTTGGTTTTAGGAAAGAGTTTCCCTTCCACCTGTAGCAGGAGCTGAGCTGGAAATTTTTATGGCATCTTTAATGAAAAAAAGGAGTTGGAACTTGACCAGGTACATGTGAAGGAAAGGGTAGGCTGGGGGTGTATGACTTCCCGAGGTTTTGCTGGGTAAGTTACATACATGCAGATGATGATGACCTGTAATGGAAATGTGTTTCAGAAACACGGGGCAGACCTGAGGACACTATGTTTCTTAAACAAATCGTACAGCGCCTCTATGCCCTACAGATATAATCTAACTCGGGGAAGAGCATTGACTGAAGACCAGTTATTTTCTGGTTTTCATTCTGGTTTGGGAAGTCAGTGATGCAGAAAGAAGGAGTAAGGCTTGAGTTACACCAGGTTGTCCTCTAAGAACTCCTACCTCTACCCTGTCTTTCTTAAGTCCTTTAATAAAACTAACCTGGTACAAATACGGCCTTAAATAGAACATATATTGACATTCCTGACACTTGCTGTGTCCTGTGAAAGTTTTAAGTTCACCCTACAGCAGGCATTCCGCCTCCAGAGAGCAGGCACAGAAGCATTTGGTAAGTCTAAGGACATAATATTGCCAACAGGTTCACAGTCCTACTGCTCCACTGAAGAAAACAGAGGACATCTGGTCAAAGGCTGCACAAAAGCTCCCTGGGAGTGCTAGGGAGCCAAATGGGCAGAGTGCCACATTTCAGCTCCCATTTTCTGTTAAAGAGAAGAGCTTGATCCTTCACACACTGAGCAATTCCCATGGGGTGCTGGAGCAAATTCCTGGCTCTGCAAAAGCCCATGAGGAAAGCCCTGCTGGCTTCCCTGGTGCCAGGGTGTCACAGCAGTCTCTGTGAAGGTCAGCTTCAACAAGCAGTTAAGGCTCTGCACTGCTCCAACAAAGCACTGAAGCACATGGCTGAAATTAAAGATGCATTTCTGTGTTTTGCTGGGTAGGGAATGGCAGTAAAATTTGGGCCAAGAATTGATAAGGAAAAGGTGGTATTTTGAAGTATAATATAAAGGTCAGTTTAAGTCATTGAGTTACACAGCTTTTTCTTCCTTTCGGAAAAGCACTTGTATTTACATGTGATAGAGACAAACATGAGCATCCATTTGAAAAGCCTCTAGCCCCAGAGCCCTTCAATAAATGCAGTTTTGCCCTGCTCATTTTGTTGTAGTTCCTGACACAGTAGTGAAATTAATCTGTGTCTCTTCAAGAAAGTGCATATCTTGCTTACAGATATTTCTTAGTTTTTCAAAATATCTGTTGTGTTCACCATGGCTCTTCAGAATTTTTGTCAGACATCTAGTTTTATCCTTCATACATATCATTTTATCTTTCTCTGCCTCTGCAAGAACACTGGAAAAGAAGAATACACTGGAAAGAGACCTGTTCTTCTACACTTCAAAAGACTGAGTCCCCACCAAAAACAGTGGTATTTTTTCCTCTGTCCCTCAGCAAAGAAAAAGTAACATTCTAGTGAGTCCTTGCATATCGTGGCATTGATTTTTGTAAAACATCTTCAGCATTTTAAATATAACTTAATTATTTTCCGTTATTTTTTCCACTTTAACATTTGTCTCCAAAATCAGTTATGAAATTAGTAGTTCATTAGCCCCACAGCATTCGCATTTTATAGTATAAGGCAAATCAAGAGCTTCGAAAGGAACATGTTGGAGTCTGCCTCAACATTCAGCATTCTCTCCTTCCCTCCTGGAGACTCCTGACCTCCCACAGAAGAGTCGTCAACAGTTTCTATAATTTACTGCCAGATCAGAGCAAGCAGAGTGGGCACACAGATTTTGAAAGGAAGATACAGGTGGAGAAGTGAGGGGCTGACACACCCTCAGGACTCATGTCCAGGATGAAGGAATTGATGCCATGCGAGACAGGGAAGTGTGAGCGGTCACTCCATCTGTATAGATTTGGCCGTACGGATGCTCACCTCTGCAGTATGCGGTAGGACGGCACAGCTGCTGGTGCCAGGCTTTTTATGCATCGCCTCAGGTGTGGAGAGCATGAGCAGGATCAGGTACATTATTGGCATGTGAAAAAATCTCACGTACCGGCTGCCTCCATTCTTGTTGCATCAGACATCCTAGAGACACTGGGCATCACTCATCTCATCTTGCTGGACATCAGTCTCATGTGATCCCTAGTGCAACGAGTGTGTGCATCGCTCTTCGCTCACAACAGGCTGGGGAGAGAAAGTGTAGTGAAGCTTCACAAATTCCCCAGGGTGGATGTGGCAGTATAAATTAAGCAGAACTCAGGATTTTCAGTGTCTGATGGCAGGGTCCCTTTGTTCCTAAACACGTTAAAAGGTCTCCAACACCTTGAGTTTCTGTTCCTTGCAAGAGCCACAAGGAAACTTAACAAAGCTGCTTCTATTCCCATATTATTTTTTTTTTTAATGTAGCTGAGAGCTGAGAGCCAAAACAACCAGCTAAAAAAGTAGGACTAGAGAGTCTTTCCACATAGACCTGAAAATGTGCAGAAGCAGCACTGACCAAAATACTTCCTGAACATGAGCCATGGCTTAAGACACGTAGTTACTCCGCAAAGAGTGCCTAGTGGATAACGCACAGCAAGAGGCTGCTGCTCTCGGGCCGTGGCTGTGTGACTCCCAAGCCCAGGCTTGACTGGGATCACAGCTCCATTAAGCTGAGTGCTGGAAAAACACAGAGTAAGAGTCAGCCTCTCTCCAAGAAACCTTGTCTTCAAGACCTGATCCCACAATTAAATCTGTGTGGATAGAGGCTTGTGTGGCCCCAGATTATAGCTGGAGCATTGCATAAGGGAAGGTGACCCAAAACAGGTCAGTCAGAACAAGACCTAAGCCAATGCCACACGCTGGGCCAAAAGGCATGTTAAGGAAGAAGCAAGAGAAGAGCAACAACTGGAAAGGGAGCAACAGATCTTAGCTCCTGCATTATCCACAGGCATCAGGTTTTTCCAAGTCTGACAAAGCTGTGGACATCTGACCAAACCAGGAACTCTATGCCCCTCTTGATCCCTGCCACTGAGCTTCCTGCAGACCAGTGCAGACCATAGGCTCAGACTTTCGGGCTCTGCTGGTGTCTCATGTGGATTGGATCAGGGAAAATGAGGTGATCTGTATCAAGCTTCTAATTTCCTCATGTGCTGGAGTCTTTCACCTAGTCACTGTAGCTCATCTTTTCTTTTCCTTTCTATCCCTTGGATTACTGGTGTGGAGTACCCTTGTTCAAAACCAGTGTGCCAAGCCTTGAGTTCTTTTACCACGTGGTCATTAAAAAAAAATTAAAAAAAGCTTCCTAATTTTTAAGACTAAACTTGTACTAAAAAATCCATGACCTCTTAGAAAAAAAACCCATCCATTTAAATTTTGAGGAAGGCGTTACTTTTTCCAAGGACCTGTCCTCCAGGTATGCAAGTTGGCTCTTTCAGACAAGGACGGCATCCAGCTTGCGGCAGCAAATTTCTGGTTCTGCAAAGGCCAGCGTAGCCTCCAGAGGCTTGATTTAGTGCCCGCAGATGTGACCCAGACACAGATTGCTCCAAGGGAGATAAGGAGCAAACCCTTCCCAGAGACAGTAAGCACCTTGCTGTTAAGTCCCTGGACTGCCCTACCAAGAGGGGGAGAGCAGCATTTGTCCCTGCAGGAGATGTTAGACATGGCTACGTCTCCTCGTGAGGAAGCAGGGAAGCCAGTCAAAACACTGGAGTGACCTTTGGGCCTCTACCATTGGCACAGGTCTCATTGAGGCTGGGGCTGTGTGCCCTGGGACTCTGGGTGTATTCAGGCTTGATTTCCTACAACACATAAGGGTGTGGGAAGAAGTTCTTTAGCCCCTCTAAAACAGAGGTGTGCTTAAATATAGATCAAAAAATGCAGTCTCAAGGGTCATGTTTTGAGCACTGCTGGATTTTGCAGCTCTCCTCCAAAGTATGCTGTTGCTTTATTTGTGAAGCAGAGAGCAGGCCACTGCTTTCCTTGGGCTCATAAATGATTTTGCTGGGCAATTGCTAGACTATAATTAGTCAGGCATGCTGAAGCCCCACCTCCCATATTTTGATCAGAACTGTCTTGCTAACAGCTCTGCATCCCAGTAACTGACAGTCTTGTAAATATTTATAAGCTAATTCGTTGCCCCGAAAAGCAACGGCTGTTACTTCTAAGAGTCCCACAGATGCTGCATGTGGCCTGAGCCTGCTTGAGTTGGCAGACGTTGCTTCCAACTTGCGAGCACACACACAGACACATGAAATGTGTTGGCAAAGCAAACTGTGGTGCAGAAACAAAGCATGAAATGAAAGCTGTAAACCTTTACAGTTCCCCTCCTGGAAGCAGTGTTGGCTAGCCAAGAGTGAGTTTTGTCTCCCTTACAAGATGTACAAGTAGAACTGAACTGTAGGAGCTGGTAAATGACCTTCAGTCAGCTTCTACCTCACAACTTTTGCTTTTCTGGCTCCTCTGATTTCATTCTTCTCCCAGAAAAATATGCTGTGCTGTCTTTTCCCTTGTGGCAGCATAGTCAGTGTCTGTGATTTGAGTGTGCAGCATATTTTGGCAGACCGTCATCCCCTAAAGGATACACACACACCCCTGCCAAGAAATCCAACCTCCGCAAACCTGTTGTTGCTTTCCCAGCCCTGCACTCTTTACACCTGCACAGCTTGCTCTTGTGTGAAACTGCTCACTCCGTTGCAAAAGCCATGGACCTTAGCAGTTACAGCTCCTCTTGTTTGGATTTTGGGGGGGGGGGGATTGTATGGAGAAACTTATTTCTTCCTGGCATTTCTTAATCCCATATGGAGGGCCACAGATGATTTCTGTTTATATTATTTTTTTCCCCTTTGTGAGTTTCTAACTTTCTGTGCTTCCAGCTGATAAAGATGCAGCTTGTAGCTTTATATGCAACCAAGAGCTAGTGACTACTTGCGTGTCAGCCTCAACAAACCTCGATGCTACCGAGTGCAATGCTTAACCTTACCTTGTCCTCAAGCTGCTGTTGCAATAAGAGGAGGGAGGAGAGCAAAGCAGCCTGACCCGAAGAGGTATTGAGTCATGAGAGTTATTGTTTTGTTTTCTCAGGATCTGAAGGGAGGAGAGGCGAGAAGGTCTCTGTTAGTAAGGACTGAAAATTTTGGGCAAGCAGTGTGAGAGCTGATGAGTTGATTCCCCCCACCCCTGTTCTCTTTCCTTCAAACAAATAACGCTAAATGAGAGATAGCACAGAGGTGCCCAGCCAGAAGCGCTGTCTGTTAGTGAGGATGCAACCTGTGTGGTCCAAAGCCCTTCCAAGTCTGCAGCACTATTAATTTTGACCACTATTCATCAAACAGCAACGCTTTGTGCCCCAGGACACCTGCAGAAATTTGTCACTGCTTTGTCAAAGAAAGCCAGGGAACAGTCAGTCCCAACAGCCTGTAAAGTGATATACATAAGAATGAAAGAAAGCAACAGAGATCCTAACCCTCTGCCTCCAAGACAGTTTCCCAAATACTATTTTATCACAGGTTCAGTCTAACTGATTTAGTATAGTAACTCTGTGGAATAAGTTGGTTCATTCCTAGATGAAGGAGCCCATGAAAGGGCCTGTTTCTTTGTGAAATAACTTCTTCCAGAAAGGTTCAGGCACATCTATCACCTTGCATCCCCAAGGATTCTAACACCAGGGGAAAACATCTATCATGGCACTTCTCATTGCTTTCTCAGTGGTTGGGTTTGTGTTTAACTTAACTACAGTTCACTGTGTACTGTAGCTGTCTCCCAAGTAAGTGTAATGGGACTTTTCAACTGACAAATGAAAGCTGGATCAGACCCCATTACGCTACATATAATAGATTGAAATGTACCCTATTTTTTATTTTTTTTTTTTTTGCATTTTACCCAGGATTGTGAGAAGACAAAAAAAAAACCAAACCAACAAAAAAAAAGCCCAAAACAAACAAAACCAGGAGCAGGGTGGAGAACATGGCTGAGCATGTTTCAGAAAGCTATCCTGTTTGTTTGGTAATAGGTTTTTGACAGATATTTATGGGCAAGTCTCTGTGCCAAAACACTGAACTTTTGTGCTCAGAAAGGTATAAACTGCACACACCCCTATGGCAAGCTCTGTTAAGTATTCTCACCTACTGGCTCCACAGGAGTACTCTCAGCAGCTTATACAAAATACGCTAGCTTGATCCAGACCCATTCATGATAGCAGTAGAGAGTTTCACTTTGCTCACCCACAGACAGGCTATCCCATTTTGTATGAGCCTCATTTTATAATGAGTTGGCTCTGGTGGGTCTTGCAAAATTTCCATTATGCTACTGTGGGTGTAGGTTTGAAGCCTCTGTTTAGACAGAAATAGGAAAATGTTTTTTAAACAAGTCCATGCTTCACTGAACATTGCTGGGCAACTCACCATGGCCCTAAGGCCACCCATTTGCTTGTTCAGGCTAGAGCTACGCTAGGTAAAACTAAGAGTAATGTATCTTAGTGTCCCACACACCCTTCATCCACTGGGTCTCCCATGGGGCCAGCACTATACTCCAGCTGTCCTGGGATTGGCCTTCAGTTAAGTCTTGGGGCTGATGTTTTGCCTGATCAGAGCTGTGGGTTACAGCTCCGCCTTCCCACCACCGCAGGTTTAGGTGACAACTACCTGACCTAGCAAGGTAGTTCATGTCTCCTTGTTTTTCACACTTGCTCTCCTGCTGCAGTGATGAACGCTGTATCACAAGCTCTAAAAAGGCAGCAGACATCCAGTACCCTCCTGGCATTTTGACTTGGGAGCCTCACAGCACGGATTTGCTCTGATGTAGGTGGCAGGCGGCAGTGTTTTGACTGTATCAAGACATACGTTTGATTTTAAAGAAGACAAACCTTATAGAAAAGGCACTTCACCGGAGCTCGATGTAACCTATTAATTCAGCCAGGCAGCAGGCACCAGGAGGCTATTCCTTATGAAAGTACCTCCAAGGCAAGGGGAAAGGGGAAAGAGGGAGAGAGGAGATTTTCTTTGTCCATCTGCTACCAAAGTGTGTGTCCCTGGGAAGATGCTCCAGGGGCAGCATTGGGCTATTTGGATTCCCAGCTTGCCAGAAATTTCTGTATCTGGAATTTGCCAAACTGTTTGGATCCAAGCATAAATTTGTCGCCAAGAGATCTCTAATTACATGCAGGAAGCTGCCAGGGGAGGTCAGGTGCGGGTCACTCGTATTATATAACTCCAGCATGAATATGCAGCAACTCAAAAAGCTGCATTACGTGGTCAAAACTGTTTGGATTCACATCAGCATAGATGTTATAAATCTTTGCCTTGCATAACCATTGGCACTATGAAAACCCTGCTGTCAACAGTGAGTGTGGCATTTTCAAGCATGCTCTGAGCAAGCCAAATTCTCCTGCTGGCACCAGAATTAAAGGAAGTTTGACTTCAAGGGCCAGTAAGCAGCACTAACTATGCTAGGGAAGGGTGAAGGACGAGTCTCATACTTCTGCCTCACTTTTCCTTCCCCAGGAAACTGAGTGGATCAGGAAATGATCCCTGCTGTACACCACCATGCCTGTTACTTGGTAATAGCATCAACACACTTGCTGCTGCTTCGCCAGGACAAATTGTATTCCTCAGGATGACAGAAAAGCCATCTCAGACCACCTCAGAAGCAGTCACATCCATCCTGGGGTGCCTTGCAGGTGTCATCCTGCAGTATCACAGTGTTGCTGGAAGGCATATTTGCAGCAGGATGGTGTGCCTGCAAGCCATTTTCTTTCCTACCGTTCAGCCAAGCGTTGAGCCCAAAAGAAATGGGAAGAAGCTTCTGGAAATGCAGGTACACCTGCGCCAGCAGTGGGGCTCACATCCTTGCTGGGGCAGCTAGCGCTGGGATTGCCCGTTTTCTTGGCTGTGGGTGGAGCTGCCTGCCAAACCAGGGAGCCATCTGCAGATGAATCACGGATTCCCTTGGAAAAAGGCCTGCCCAGGGGAGAAGAGGCAGCCAGCTGCTTAGATCAACAGTTCCAGTGTTTGGAACTGAAAGAATCACATTTGGCCGCCATCACTTGAAGCCAGAGGACTGATAGCTGGTAGTGACTGAATGGAAAGAGCACCTGCTAAGAAATGCCGCTGATGATGCCGTGTCAATGTTTACAAGTAATGGCGTTGCCAAGTCTGCAGGAAGAAAATTACTTGGCCCTGAAATGTTGGTGCACCAAATGAGTGCAGTGCAGGGGTAGCCTTAGAGACATGACCAGACTCTGGAAACCAGTGGTGTGTGCATTCAGCTTTCAGCAAGTTTCCCTATGGCTGGCTCAGAGACAGAGGTTCCTAACGCATGTTTTCTTGATTTTAACTTGGAAAGTGACTGTGTGCAATCCCAGTCAGCACAGTGGGACCACAGGGCTGGACTCCCTTTGCAGTGCAGGTACTAGCATGGGCAGCTGTACAGCTTCAGTGCTGGCCTCTAGCAGCTGACTGTGCAGATGAGCTTGGCTCCTTGCTCTGTATCCTCTGGTCAGTTTTTCATTATACCTCCCAGTTATTTCCCTTCAATTTTTAATACTGGTGCATCTTTGTCAGCTGGAAACATGGTGAAGGCTTCAAAAGCTGTTGACACAAGTCAGTGGGTAGCAAGACTTTGAATTACACCAAGAAGAGTTTTTCTGATCCCCTTGACCCTGCAGAAGCACACAAGGCATTGACCCATTGAAGGGTGCACAGATATTTGTTCAGCAAGTATTATAACATTATCCAAGAGACAATAAAGCACTGCAAAGGGAAACAGAAAGTTAATTTCTTTTTGTCCAGTTACATGCTTTATGTCAAGCTCAGACCAACCAAATGTCCTTCAGGTAGTAAAGTTCCGTGATCTGAGCCCAGATTTTACAACCCGGGCCCTTTAGCAAATGAGTCTCACAATAGAAGTAGTAAATCAGGCATCAGAAGGTCAGACATTTGGTATCCTGGCTCCAACCGTCATCAGCAGATATTTTAAGAAAAGTACCAGATCAGGTCACACCTACATCCATAAAGTAAGTCTTTTGCCCAGTGTTCCTCTAAAAGCTTTGAGAAAACAGAACTGTAAGGCACTGAAACCATAAAATGTAATGAAAGTAGGTGGGCCTCCCCTGTGTGAATTTGTGGGATCCTTTTTTCTTTTTCTTTAAATTTTTTCATGCTTTTGACATCTGTAGCCTCCTGCACATGTAGTGGTGCCTTGTGTAAGGTTTTTTGCTTCCTTGTTGTTAAGTTCATTGGGGGCCCCTTCATTCCTGTGTTGGCAGAAGCAGTGAATAATTATCAGCCCCACTAAACTCTGAGTAAAGTTAGAAGGGTTGCCAGTGAAGCCAAAGAGGACCTCACAGTCCCAAAAGTATGAACTATGCATATTTTTTATCATAGAGAGAGATACTTTTATCTCATATGTAATATTCTAATCTAACATTTTATCTCAAGTTATTTTAAAAATCTTCTTGCTAACAGATAATCCTTTGTCTGGAGTGGCACAAAAGGGCAAAAGTGTAGTAGCAGCTACTTGACTGTATGGTAGCTGTCCAAGGAAAATATTTGTGCAAGTCTTGCTGAGTCAGGATATGTTTCCAAACAGGCAGTGTGTCCCTTTCATTGACAGGATTTATCTCATGCAAGCCAAATCCAGTACTCTGCTGCCCTGAACACCCAGGGAAATAATGCACCTTGTTTGCAAAAGAGACAACAGTGCTGTTCAGCACAGCGTACAAGTGTCAGTGCCATGTCTGCATGCAGTGTGTTACACGTAAAATAGATTGGCCAAAAACTTTATTGTTTTGTCTAGACAGGTGCCACCTGGTTCCCAGACAGTATTTCACAATTTTTCACATCCCAGATTAATGAGAGGACAGATCATTAGCATGCTTTGCTGTTGACTTGAAGATCTCACATGCAAGACATACAGATACCAAGTCATCTTGTCCGTTCCCCTGCCAGTCCACGACTGTCGGACTGCAATGTGCTACTGACACCAGGCAATAAATCAGGCCAGTTTCTCTTGAAATGGAGCCGAGCAGCAGCCTAGCAGCTTGCGGATCCTCTTAGCAAACCTCATCAGGACAAGTAATGACACCCAGAAGCAAGTGGCTTTGCATTGCTGGAGGTTTTGATCTGAACATTTTGTACAGTCCTCGCCAGGAGCTCTTTCTAAACAAGGCAGAGCTTCCCAGCCCCATGGAGACTTGCAGCCGTATCACACATCAAGCTCCCACGTGGGGCAGAGTAGCGCTGGTCTGAGCAGAGGCAGCCAACATCCCACCAAAGGAGTAGTGGAGACATGCACCTTGTTTGTCAGTGCTGCCCACCCCATGGACATGCACCTGCCTGGACCCTGCAGTCCGATGAAAGCAGTGCAGCATGGGGAGGTGTGAGGTTCAGGCTGTTGGTTGGAAAAAACAACAAAGAAGTGTGCTGAAGAAGGGAAACTGCCATTGAAGCTGTAAGAAAAGAGCAGGACCAGGCACAGGGCGAGTAGTTTCTACTTTCTGAGGCCCTTGATCCCTACTGTGGGTGTGTGATGCCTCGCTCACACTATCCAACTCAAACAGAACAAAACCCAAAAGACAAAACCACCTATCAACTAAGGAGGAGCACTTATCCAGTGTTGTAACACCTTCGTGTTGTGCATAAACTGATAAAAAAGGCTTGCTTATCTAAGTTCTCCATACAAAAAACCTATGTGACTTCTAGGGTATAAAATCTTGGCTTCAGAGACCACTCGATGAAGCTGCCTCTCAGCCAGCCTGAGATTCCCTACCACTGTCACGCTGTGCTTTCCCTCTGAGCAGGTCATATGTGTATTTACTTTCTTTTGCTTGTAGCTTACTATAATGTTTTGGTCAAAGCTGTAGTCTATTCCTTTACCTTCCTGTGTGTTGTTTATTTTAATACTATCCAGGGTGATCAACATACGATCACTGCCTCCATTATATTACTAGGGATAGTGATTTGCCTGTGGGCATTTATTTATAGCATTCAGGAAAGCAATCACATTAATCACACTGTGAGTCCTAGTGTTTGTTTGCACTGCCCAGACCCATAACCAGTGAAGCGGATTCCCTGCTCTGAGCAGCAGGTGGGGAGTCTGCCAGGTCACGACAGGAGGAAGGGAGCGGAGAGGGGAGCAGGGCTGTCCTGCTGCTTTCATTGAAAGGAGCTCAAGGTGTGGGGAGTTCAGGGTCTTGGACCACCAAGACAGCTCACTGTGCTCCAGAACAAGAGGAACGATAGCAATGGCACTGGGAGCAAATCCCAACCAAATTTAAGTGAATTCAGCACAGAAATGAGCATGCCTGGGGTATCGCATCTCTCAGGAAAATGGCATGTTCCTCCGGTGAGGAACACCCTGTTCCCTGCTGCCCTTTACATGCACAGGTCCTATGTCATCCTGCCTGCTCCCAGCCACCCACGGGAAGTTCCCCATTTTCACCATAACCAAAGCCCTCCTGTTCTCCAGTGTCACTGCTGTGAAGTTAGCACCGCTTTAAATAAGTAGTTAAATATAGCACAGCATGAGCTCACCATTCAGAGGGTGAATTACCCCCATTCATTCATATGGCACTTCTCATTTCTGCACAGGTCCCCTCTTCCATTAAGTTGTTTGTTTACATAAAATTTTGCTAGCCTATATAAACTCCAAAGCTGTAATATCTCTTTTACATAACAGCCATGGGGGAGGGCAGGCAAACATACAAGTGCCTCAACGTGTTCACTCATGCCCAGTATAGCATGGTTATCTCAAAGTAAACACATTGGCCTATAAATGGCATGAGGTTTAAAGCATCACAGCAAACAGAAAAAAAAATCTTTAATAATCAATTATTTAATTGATGCGTGTTAGTCCAAATTCATCATAAAACATCCTGTCGATCAGCTGCTAATGAAACTCTTCCTTACTTAATCTTAAATTTGCAGGACACTAGAAGATGCTGTGCTAGCACAGAAATATGTCAGTGGTATAGAGCGCAACCTTCACTCCAGGCTACCACCTCCTGCACTGAGAAAATTGTAGGTACTGGCTTTAAGGGCAGCTTTGAGCTCCTCAGATATTACCCATTTTAAGGTTACAGCTGGCCACTGTGCCACCAGTATGGACAGCTACCTCTAGGGAAGGTTCTTGGCTAAATACAGCAAGACTATATAAAAAAGTGATTTTCTAAATATTTTCCAGTGAATGAGTGCATATTTTCTCTCCTAAGGTTGAGAAACTTGAAAAACATCCATTATGTTATTATAGCAGGTTCTATGTCTTTGTTGGGTTGGTAAATTGGCAGGACTTCTCTTTTTTCCCCTTTTTTTCCCTTCTTGCTGATATGTAAAAGATCCTAATTCTGCATTTGACAACCACTGTTGGACTCTGATTTCTTTATGAAATACGAAAGGCAGTTTCATATTTACTTCAGAGCTCCACACTGGCAGCAGAGGGGGTAGCAGCTCCCACATTGCTGTAATGTCGGGGACTTGGCAAAGGCCTGTTAAGACCTCAAGATTCCTTTGATGACGGCAAGATGTCATTACATCCAGCTGAAGATGAGAAGTTTTAAACAGAGTGGAAATGGGTGAAGTGAAGGTTTTGAAAGACACAATGAGAAATTTGCACGGAAGGTGACTGAAACCTCTTTCTCCCTCCACACAAAGCGTGCTTCCTCACCCTGTCCATTCCTATACACACACAAACACAAGCATATGCATTCATGAGAACACAAATAAAAGCCAAGGAAAATTAAATAATCCATTACATCCCCAACCACATGTTACTCTCATTGCTCCATTCAGGAGGGCCAACGTTACTGCTGTACTATCCAAAATACTCAGGGTGACTCATGACATTGGGGACATCTGCTTGTGCTGACCAGTTCAGGTGATCTCAGAGAGATTTGGAGGGAGGAGAGCCTGGAAGTGATCACACTGCTGGAGGTGACAGATTCTGTCATAAGGTTAACCTTTTAGCCCAGGCTACAAAAATGTGTTTCTAAAGATTCAAAGACCACTTGGTTTTGTGATGGGAAATGAAGATCCCACTTCTCCTCACACCTTGAAAAAACTTGGTGTGTAAGAGCCAACCTTCTCATTAGGATTCACCCCAACTGAAAGGACTAAATAGTAGCTTTTCCTAGTTCATTATTGACTTTCTCAGTGAGGACTGCATTTACAAAACACTTTTTTTTTTCCTAAGATTTCAAGCTAGACTATTCGCAGAAAACATTTCACATCATATTTGGACCAAAACAAAAACCAGAGAGAGAAAGAATATACTATATACTTCATGCTTTGCCTAGCTAATAGTAGTCAGGAAGTTCAGTTTTACTTTCCAGTTCTGATTGTCAAATATTTGCAATTAATTTTAAAATAGTTAAAATTCTCATAGACTTACTGAATGAGTTCATGTTCAAGAATCATGCGCAGAAAAAGGAGTTCTGACTTTTTAGGTAAACCCATCAGTGACAAACTTTTCTGTGTGGGGTTCTACAGACAGCAAACTCTATTCCCTTTTGACTCTATACTGCACTTCATTCACAGGCACAATCCAGGCACAAACACCAGCAGAAATCAGGAGTGAGACAGATGTCATTCCAATCTTGAGTTGTCTCATTCAGTCTATAGTCTCTCAGTGTGTTCCTGTAGCACACAGGTTAACCCATCAAAACCACATGCCTTTAAGCACACATAATAGGCTAACTTACAAGGGCAATTGCATATGGTATAACCACTGTGATATTAAAGCTGTAATAAAGCTGTTTCAATATAATGAAATGCATCCATTTTCAGAAACAAATCCTGAGTGCTGGAGCAAGAAGAGAACAGAGAGATAAGACTTAGTATTACCCTTTTCTGATATCCCTTTATTTTATAAAATATTGCATGCATGAATTACACAGTTTGGGATAATAAGAAATGTACATCTCTGTTTGGGTTGTCTTTCAAAGCCATCATTCATGAAATGCATAACAAACAATCACAGAATAATAATTATGAGATACCCTTGGAGAAATGAGACCAGACAGTTAAATTTTGTCCACAGTGTGTTTGAGAGGCAATCCCTCTAAACCAAATCTGATCACGTTGCAGGCAATGTCTAATCGAATACGAATCGAATTTAACATGTATGTTAAATGCAACTGTTAAATAGAGTCATGGGAAACTGAGAGGATTTCTGCACTGTTTAGTTGATCAGATTTCACATTATGTCATCCAGGATAAAGCTGTATACATGCTGCAAATGATCTAGTCAGGGCACTTGCAGAGGGAATGGGTACATCAAATGTGCTGCAAATCTCTTCTTCTCCTCAGGGTTCTCATGCAGTGCCACTGACTGCAAGGCTTCCTCTGCCATCTGTGGGAATGGGAACCGAAGCACCAAAAATATTCATTTCTGGTTCATGGTCTTTCTCTATATGAATTATAAAGCCAAATTAGAGACTGCAAAATAGTTTTTGTTTCCAAACAAATTTGTGAGTAACAAATTTTCCTTTCTCTTCTACTGTCTCACAATCCCTGGGTTTATTCCAATCCAAAATTTGAATTATGCTGTAGTTAAACAGAAAGTGTATAAGTTTCTGGAGTAGCACACCATATAACATACACTGAAGAAAGCAGAAGTCTCAAACAAAAGGATGAGAAAAGAAAGCTGTGAAAGAAGGCAAATTATGAAAGCAATTCAACCTCCAGCTTTTAACAGGCTGAGAAGTGTGTAACAGGAGGAAACTGAGGCTAAAATCCAGCTAATACACCAAGGCAGCAGAAGGTCTGTCTACCATTCAATACTCAAAGAACATCATGATTTAGGGACCTGGATTGTGATGCAGGAGCGATTATCATCCCTGGAGAACATGCTGCAGAGAGCTTCTCTGTGAGTTGATCTTGAAATTATGTCTTTCCTCTTACAATGCAGGAAGCATTTTCCAACCCAACCTGCAGTCACTTACTACCACACATTTCGGTGCGTGTTTATGGTGCAAAGGCTGCAATACTGGACAAGGAAAACTGAATTTTCCACTCGTAACTGCAGGCCCACGTTGACCTGAACATGGGGTCACTGAGATAAGAATTTGGGCTAGGAAAGTGCAATGAAAAGGGCTACCCTTCTGAGTTAGTGGAAGTCCTTCTTCCACAAAGTGAGGGAAACGTCATAGCATGTGACATTACAGGCACATAACTTCATCCCACATGAAAACAAGAAGAAAACCGTGATTGTGGTTTCAAAGCAGTCTAGCTGGGGGAAATGGAGAGCAAGCAACTGAGGAAAGCACTGGGATCCTAGAAGGAAGAAAAGCAGACTGTTCTTTAGACTGTAAATGAGTATGTTCACATTAGCATATGCTGCAGGTTTTGCCACCTGTTCTTGCGCCCTTTTCTTGGTTTAAGAGACTTGGTTGATTCAGAGGAGGTGCCGAGTACCTGGACTCACACCGCTACCCACATACAAGGTCTGACCATGCCCTCTCTAAAAAGAGTGGCAAAACCCCTGCTTCCACAAGCACTGCAAGGCTCTTGAATTTACATCTTCCGTTACAGAGATGGAGCAGCTGCTGGACTGTGCAGTGGGGCTCAGCTTGGCAGAGGCTGCAGGCACCTCTGCTCAGCTGGGGATACAGCTCACCCCCCATCCATTCAGACTTGCCTCCTCAACCCTGCTGCTGCAGCACAGGGAGGACAGCCAGGTAACTGACAAAACCTAACAGAATTCAACACTGAGGACTGTGAGGCAGTCATAATGTGGTAACAGGAGCTATGTAAGGATCTCCAGTCACTATTTTATTTAAACAGAGGGCTTTGGGGTTCTCAGGGGGGATATTTTTTTAGTATCTAAACCTCAGTAAGTTCTTCTGTCATAGTGGCATGATGGTAGAACTGCTAAATGAGAAAGATAGCACAGGTCATTTTGTGCTCACTGTGCAGATATCCAAGCATTTTTAGCATTTCAACATTTTGCAGGCCAAACAGAGCTTCCTCTTTCTTCCCACAGTCTTGGGTAGTTGTGAGTTCTTTGCTTCAAGTGAAATTGACACCGGTGGTTTGAAAACACTGAGCTATGCTCTTATGGCCACAACCAGAATGAACTATGCTTATTTAAAAAGAAAAAGGAAGAAAATAACCTTATGATGTAGCAGACAACTAGCTCACATTACAGGAAAACAGCAGAGGAAGGTGCATGCTTTCCAGTTTTGTTCTTCACAACGTTTGGCAGAGCTTTTCAAGCCTACCTTCCAGAAAACAAGGATACTCCTGGTAGCCCTACAGAAGGCTGCTCTTAACTGCTGTTTCTTGAATAGACTTAACCAGTGTGTCCCAGTTATGGAAGCCACACCAACCGCTCACTCACTAGCACTCTTGTTCTGCCAGGATAATGCACATCCCTGCCTCTGGCTATATTTCGTATCAGTGATGAGGCTCTGGGACAACTACTTCTCACAGCCAAAGGAACTAACCAGTACAACCTGTCCTCAGAGGAATATAATTTTTTCTGGTACTGAAGCATCCATCATATTAGGAGAACTTTTAGCAGAGAAACAACATTTGGTGTTTGGGGATGGGCTGCAGACCATGTGTAATGAAGGCAGTCTCATCTTTTCCCCACAGATGAACAGTCTACAACATTTCTCGTGTAGAGTGTGAACACACCCTTTTCCACCTTCTCCTAACTGGCAGGTTGTCTCTGAAGGCAGCTGATGGCAGGATTCCACCTTCTTTACTTCTGCACCTGCAAACTGCAGCACAAGGAAAGGTGGCCAGCAAACGTTGTAGTAGGAGCTCACAGGGGTTAGGAGCTACTGTCAGGAAAGGAAAACCAGAAACAGGAGGCAAAGACTGGAAAGGAAAAGGAGAGAAGTAAGTAGCATAACGTGCCACATTTCTGCAAGAGGGGCTGCATTTCTTCCTGCTTTGGATGCAGTTAGGACCATCCTGCAGGCAGGCAAAGGCAAACAGATACAACTCAGAGATCTACCAGGTGCGGGACAAGACCTTTGGCCTGAATTTCTCCCTTAACACCAATTGGCTTTGTTGCAGGGGAAGGCAGTGAATTGCAGCCTCGGGGCTGCAATTCACTGAGGCAAGTTTTTGGATGAGATCTTAACAAACATTAAATGAACCTCGCTGCGGATTTTCCACTTTTGAAAACGTTAAGGCTCCATGTTTAACAGGAGTTTGCCTGTCCATGTAACATGAGATGCAGGCAGCTGCCAGTGGTCCTGCAGGCTCCTCTTTTTACTCTGTCAATGTTATGTTCATGAGTGTCAAAGAGGAAATGGAAGTTAAAAGGAAAAAGAAAGTGCCCTATGGCTTCAGAAACATCCTTTTTCTACAAAAGGAAGTAAGTACGAAAAATAAAATAATAACAATATCCCCAAAAAGACTGATTTCTGCAATCATTTGTTTGGTTTTTTTTCAAATAATACTTGAAAACATTTAAGGAAGGGAGGGAAAAGGTGAACGCCAGGACCACAAATGCAGAAGGATATGGAGGGACCTGTGAGGAAGGGAAGTGACACCAGCAAAATGTTGGTTTGCTTTCCCTGGGGAACTCTGCTCCTGGAAATGCCTAACGTAGGTAATGAGTTGGCACAGCCACCACCCTCACCAAACCCAGTTGTCCGGGTTTGGTGGCCAGGGGACAGCACTGTCATTTTGGAGGTACAGTTCCACTCAGGGAGGTATAGCCCACTGTAGTGGGGTGCAGTCCACACTTCTTGCTTGGCAAAGGAAAAGTTGTTTCTCCTCCTCCTAAAGCAGGGCTTTGCGTAGAGCTGCTGCTCAGGACCCCACAGGCTGGTCCGAGTCAGCCTGGATGGGTGAACCCAGGGACGTCCCCAGGTGCACCCCTCAGACTGACGGGGTGGCCACAGCCCTCTCATACATGCGCTCCAAGATGCGGTGGATGCTGGCAAAGCCTGGCCGGTCAGCAGGCAGCTTGCTCCAGCAGAGGCGCATCAGGTTGTAGAGCTCCAGAGGACAATTGTCTGGGCAGGAGAGTACGTTCCCATCCCTCACGTAGTAGATGACCTCTTCATGAGCCATCCCATAGTAGGGCTGCATGCCATAGGAGAAGATCTCCCACAGCACCACCCCATAGGCCCATACATCAGACTCTGTGGTGTAGCGGTTGTAGAAAATGGACTCAGGGGGCATCCAGCGGATGGGGATGGCATCATTCTCATTTGCTTTGTAATAGTCAGCCGAATACATGTTCCTTGAGAGACCAAAGTCGGCTATTTTGACTACCATGTTCTCCCCCACCAGGCAGTTCCTGGTAGCCAAATCCCGGTGGACAAACTTGCGCTCAGAGAGGTACGCCATGCCTGCAGCCACCTGCTTGGCAATGCAGAGCTGGCTGGTGCAGCACAGCGCCAGGGGGTTGGAGAGGCTGATCCGTGCATCCAGGCTACCATGCACCAGGCTGCAGAGGTTGCGGGGTGAGCGGTCACGCAAGTACTCATTTAGATCCCCATATGCCATGTATTCAAAGAGCAGGCACATTGGTTTCCCAACAGCACACACACCTGGAAGAAGATAGACACAACACACCAGTCATTTGGGTAGCAAAGTGGGCTCTGCTGTGCAGAACCAAAAAAATCCAAAAACACTTACACAAAGGGGAGACTTTCAACAAGGCATGATGGGACGGAGAAAAAGGTGAAGCATGCAAGTGCCACCAAGTTTGCATGCATCCCTTTGTGTCTTTGAAGCTCCTTCACCAGGAATCTAATGCTGAGCTCTGTGGGAGATGCCAATAAATCATGCAGTTGCCTCATTTGTCTGGACATCCCAGGAAAAAGATATACATTTGGACCTATGATTAGTTAAGACCCCAATCCTGCTTAAGCTGGCATTAATATAAGTATTACCTCTCCCCAGGTGCAACTGGAAGGACAAACTTTAAGAAAGTAACCTTTATCATTCTGATCCCTGTACTTCTTAATTCTTTTGTTTGTTGCAATTATACTTATAATGATATGGATGTAGGGACTACACATATGCAGGAAGACTTCAGGAGTAATCACAAGGGGCGTGTTCAAGACTTCAG
The DNA here is from genome assembly GCF_963210335.1 of Falco punctatus. Taxonomy (NCBI): domain Eukaryota; kingdom Metazoa; phylum Chordata; class Aves; order Falconiformes; family Falconidae; genus Falco; species Falco punctatus. Next base: position 73,429,568 of record NC_137586.1, read on the forward strand.
TGGGTTATCTGAAATGCAAAGACATTCCCACTACAACTTCTTCTGGATTTTTCTTTTTTTTTTTAACATATCATGCAAAAAAATGTTTGTTGCAGGAATTACTTTTGGCATGACAGATACTAAAAAATTAAAGAAAGACAAATTAAAAACAGACATCAGAAAGGAGACATTTGCCACATCTAATAGATGTAGAACCTAGTCCCAGTGAAGGACACATGCCTGACCCTACATCAGCTTTACCTGGGGCCAGAATCAGTACAGGACCCCGCTCCCATCAGTTTTACAGAGCATACAGTGATATGGCAAAAAATATTTGTCTGCTTATTATTAAATTGCCAACGAGCAAAAGCCAGCATTTAAAATGTATGTGTTTTGCTTTCTTAGGGCCATCATTTAGCAATGGTTCATCCAACTTATTGTGAAATCTGAAATTCTTGTCAATGACCTAATACTTGAATCTTTGAGGAAAAACAGATAACTGTTCCCAGTGTGATAAAATCAGGATCTGACAAGCATGAGGAGTGTATGTGAAAGTTTTATCATCTAAGCTGTCTTCAACAACATGGCTGTTTTCTCCACACTCCCACAATATGAAACCAGTTTGTTCCTGTACCTTTGCCCTTTCCGGACCTAAAATGTGTTGACAATAAACACAATGTTTATTTGAGTTTGGGGCATTTCCTGCTTTTCTTTTCTGTAGCCAAAGTACTTGTAGCAACCCAGCTTTCCCAAAAATGGGATTTATCTATTTCCAAATTTTGTGGAACCTCCTATTGCAATGAATGATGATCTCAGCTGCCTGTTCACAGGGTTCCAATCTGCACACAACAACTTAAATAAGAATTGCTATGTGAAGGTGGCTAGCAACATCCACTTCAGTCAAAAACTGAATACTGAATGAATTAAAATTTGGTTAGCAGCTTTCTTCACAGAAGAACGCCCTATTAGCCAAGCTACATCATTAAGACTTTCTGAAATACCCAATAAACCGGGGTTTCCTTTCCCTGGGAAAGGAAGGAAGAGATAATTTTTGCAGTTGCCTTTCTCTGTTTGTTTCATTTTGTTTTTTTAATGCTAGTGCATGTTCAGACATCACAGTTTTAAGTGGGGACCCATAAAAGTAACAAGACTTGTTCCTCGTCTTTTTTTAAGTATCTGAAAAATAAATCACAGCTCCAGGAAGCTCGTGCCTTCCCTGAAGATATCTGTGCCAATGTTATTAAACTGGAAGCAGAGCTAGGCAGCAAGATGGTCAACAACGTACTCAGTGCAGGACAAGGAGACTTTATTACAATGCAACATCCTTTTCATTCACACAACACATCAGACCTGCATTTTGACACTTGTGACAGACATTTCAGCAGAGCATGCACTAGCACATCGAAAAGCTCACCTCTTTTGCAAGAGGCATCTTCTCTCACAAAAGAGAACAGCACTGCCATTTGCATTAAGCGCCAAGCCAGTCAAGCATGTGTGTTTGCACCTGCACCCCCAACAACCCCACAGCGGATTTGCAGAAAATGGTACCCTGTATGTGGGCATTCAGATACCTAAAAGTTTGACGATATTCGGATTGTCAAACTCTGCCATGAGGGCTGCCTCCCTCTGAAAGTCAGCCTGCATGTCTGCAGATGCTTCTTCCTTCAGCATTTTCACTGCCACCATTGTAAAAGGCTCATATGGCAGCAGCCCTGGGGCCCTGCAGGAAGAGAGGAGAAAGGGAAGCATCAGTGATGGATGCATATGCACACTAAATGTAGGCTCTGTTTCTGGTGCAAATGGACAGGCTGACAGAAAAAAAAGAAAACAAAAATGAAAAAGTGGAAGGCCCCAGCATCTAATGAAGGAACATGAAAGACCATCTTCACCTCTTGGGCATGTCTGCATTGCAAAGTACAGAGACATTTAATTTACTTGAAGGAGGCTAAACCCAATATAGCTTTTTTTTTGGCCACTGCTCTTTCTGCATACAGACTGTTCACCATGATTGGTAAAGAGATAAATAAATAACAGGGTGGTGAGCAATAGCATCTACCTGGGTTGGTGTCACATCAGAAACTTCATGGAGGTCAGGATGGACTCTTCAGTCCAAACAAGTTGCTTTTGAGGTGTCATGGCTGAGCTTACCAGACTTAAAAACAAACCTATTATATATTAGAATGTTGAAAGAGCCTCTTTTCACTGTGTTTTGTCCCATGCCTGGCACAATGATGGTATTGGTACATCTGGCTACTATTAGAGTGAAAGTAACAATTATAGTAAGCATGTTTCCCTGGTTTTGTAAGGAAAATACCCTTTTGCCACTGTTCTCTGTGTGTGTGTGTTTGTATGGCATATGTGTGTGCCTGTAATTCAACAAGTTATTATAAACCTGTGAGCTAATTTCAGCTGAATTTAATGTGCTGGAGCTGAGGTCTAGGAAACAGCTATGCTCCTGCAAGTGGAAGGAGATGACAGGACAGAGGGGACAAAGTATACGCGTGTCCTGTCTGAAGAGCAATGTAACGTGTGAATACACCCATGTTAAGACACTGGTGAATCTTCATCTGGAGCTTAGGGACACAAATCTATCAGAAACAAAGCCTCCTGACTTAAAGCGATTACAGGCTCTGTTTTCTTATCCGCAGGTCACTGTGCCCTCAACAAGTTTAATTACATGGGCTTGCCAAAGATTTAGAGGTAGCTATTGCCAAAGAAGAGTAACTTTCCACTCTTCAAAGATGTGTCAAACCTCAGATGTCCATTTTGTTGCCCACGCAAATTCTTCCCAGGGGTCCTGCAGTTAAAACGCACTCCTTACAGGTAGCCAGCCAGAGCCCATGGAGAGCGACGTGCATTTACGTGTCATGTTACTACGCTAGCCCAACTACCCACCATTGCTCAAATACCAGGTTATTTTACTGCTCTGTAGCTCCAAGAGGAGGTTCCGATTTCCAAAGCAAACTTCCAGTTTCCTTGTCATCTACTCCAGACATATGGTTGTCACAACAGTTGCACTTGGACGCTGTAAATGTCAAATGTCAGAAGATGGCAGGGTGCCCATCAAGAAAGGAATCTCACAGGTGGCCAGATCACAGCTGAGACACTTGGGTGAGGAGGTCTGGCAGGCCAGAACAGAGAAGCAGACTCCACACTTGTCTACTACTGCCTTCATTACAGCAAAATGTCTTCCTTTTTTTCCCCTGTGCTGGCAATGAGTTTCCAGTCTAGTAGGAGGGGAGAAATGGTGGCACCTACCAGCTTCTGCCTAATCTCAGTCCATGAGCAAGTCAGCAGCAACTGTCTGCAGAAACCGGTAGAGCATTTAAAAGTAAAATGAGGAGAGTCTTTATCTCTTCCAAACAGCCTCATCGTAGATTACCACTCATCACTGGCTAGCAAACCTAGTGCAGACCTAGTGCAGTGCCAAAGCAGGGGCAGGCACAGCTCTGTTTCACATTCTTGGAAGAAAGAAACTCACCCCAGGCTAACGCCTGAAGTACATCTATCTCTCTACTCCCCATCCATCTAGTCTTCACTGAAATTCTGTAATGTAAATTAACCTAAATGTAATTTAGGTGAGATTAAGATGCACAAAGCCTTATAATGGGCCTTCAGGCAACAGCAAATAATTTCATCCTTGGTAACTCATGTGTTAACTCAGCCCAGTTCTTAGCAGACCTGGGAAAACCACACTGACCCACAACAGAGACAGACTCTGCAGTCTTGGCAGAGAGCTGTTGAAGTTGACCCCTTTGGTGTCTAGAAGACAGTCTTTGCACAAAGGGCTAGGGGGCACATCTACGCAGGAGCAGTGGGAAGCTGCTGCTTTTGAAATTAACCAGGAAAATTCAGGCAGCAGATCAGCACGTGGCGTCCTTTCTAGAAAACAGGTAAATGTCTTCTAGAACTGGGATGCATCAACAGAAATTAACTTGGGTATTCTCTCTCATTATTATCTAAATGCTTACAAGAAATGTCCACGGTGCACAGGATGGACAGCAGCTGTCCTTGCCTTCTTCACCACCAATGGATTTGTACAACACTGACAGCATTTGGCTTTTAGGTACCTGCCGTTCAGAGAACTAACCAGCAGTGCAGTTAGGGATTTCACCCCAAGCCTACCAACAGAGAGTCTGTGTCCTGTCCCACATTTTCCTTAGCATCACATAGCTTCCATATTAGACATTAAATGATGCAATTAACACCTACTGAGGCTGGTGGAGACCAACCTTTACCCTATCCTTCAAAAAAAAAATCATATGTGGGCAGGAGAGTGCTCTGAATTGCTAGCGGCTTGTTGTGTTGTGGTTTGGAGAAACACGCTTTGCATTTGGAAACAATATGAGACTTCTGTCTGAGAAATTCTGACCTTAGGAACAGCTTGTCACACGCAGAGATGATGAGGTGTGCCTTTGCAGTGGGGACCTAGCAGACTGCTAAAAAGACCCCCATACCCAGGATTTTAGGCAGTCCTGGGCCTTGGGCTTAGCCTGGACCATACAGCTCCAGCTCTGAGAAAAAACTTGCATGCTGGTCTGTGTTGAACTGTACAGGGCTGGTGCTCCACTGGTGGCACGTGGGGCCAGCATGGTCTTCCCACAGGCAGAAGACCCTAAGTCAGCTGGCACGACCCAGTTGGGACAGACCCGAACAAGGTCTTGAGTCTTGCTTTAAGAACATCTTAGGATAACTGGTTACTTCCTCATCCTTTCCACTGTGAAGCTGCCCCCAGTGAAGATGGCAGCCTCTCAGGAGAAGCTAGTAAATGATAGCCAGACACTTCCTGTCCTAACATGTTGCTTGACCCAGGAGTGAGTAAACACTGAATCAGGACTCACAGCAAGCCAATTGGCAAAGGCATAACTGGCACCATGTGCATAGCTGTGTTTACAGGAGAGGGAGAAACGTGAGACCAGTAGAAGTAAGAAGGTTGCTAAACTTAGCTTGAGATGTCCATTTAACACATGTAGACAAGTACATATTATCCATCTGAGATGGGAAGGCAACAATAGTTGTGATTGTTGCAAACTGGAGGGATACACAGCTGGCACTACTGGATCAGCAGTCTGCGCTGATCTGCCAGCGGTGCACAGAAATGCCGTGCCTTAAATTTTTCCTGGAAATATAAGGCCTTGAAGGGACTTTGACAGAGATATTAATAAAAATAAGGAAGCCCTTTAGAAGCAATATTTCTGCGGCTCCTTCCCCGAGCCACAGACAGGGGACATTTCTCAGGGTATGGTACTCTTCACTTTGCAAATGCTGGCTAAGAAGATGTGTTGCTTCTCCCCCCTGTCCTTTTTCTCCTGGTTTCCACTAAAAATAGCAAAAAGGTTTAATTAAAAGAAATTGCAGCACTGGGAGGGATGAAATCCACATGAAAGGTCTTTACACCACTTTAGCACTTGCTTAACCCAGTGCTTTTAGTAACACTTGAATGTCCTTTGAGAGTTCCTGCTTGATGTGGGTGAGAGTCATTTCCAGCCCAGAAAGGTCTGTGCAGCACTTAAATTATAATGAAGATCGCAGTGCAGAGTCAAAGACTGCCTGCCCTGCTTGTGCACCCACGGTGTGGTGAAGACGCCTGCTGTGCAAGCAGGAAGGTGACACTCTGCAGGGTGGCATCCCAAGAGTTGTGCTGAGGTTGGGATGAGGGCTGCACTGTGTTCCTGCATTGGTTAGTGTGCAGCGCCCCGAGCGCATCTGTGACACAGTTCCTGCAGCTTTGTTCTCGTTTCAAGCTCGGGTGCATTCGACTTTGCCATCCAGGCTAACAATCAATCACAGGCTAAGTGTCTGCAATTTTCCCACTGTGTGCCCTTCAAACTTTGTTATTTTTAGTCCTCTCTGTATTAATGAAAAGTATGCCTTCATTTCTTCCATTAGAAAAAATGCATCCCTTCATTAGAAAAAAAATCCATCAGAGCTATTGAAACTGTTTCCCTGCTCTAACACATTTAACCTGTGCATAACTCATTTCCTAGCAGATACATCAACAGCATAACTATAAACATTAAAAGTATCTGAAATTATGACTGCATTTTGCAGGACAGTCCTTAGGGTCCTTTGTCTTTGAAGTGCATGGGACCAGTTCCACCAGGCAGGTCTTGGCCCAGTGGGACTTTGATACTCCCCTGGGTTTTCTGAGGTCATCATACACTACTCCAGATAGAGCTACAAAATCACCCACATCCAAGACTTGTTAACTGTGAAGGACAAAGAAAACTATCTTGAGTAAACATGAAGCTGGACAGTCTGTCCACTTTCCTTCAAGAATTTGGGGGTGAGACTTTCTGAGGAGTAAAGTACTGGCCAAAGACTGTCCTGAAGAAATTACATGCTCTGTCAAGGCTAACTAGACACTCTCCATCCACTTCAGTCTAGGCAGCACTGGGTTCATCTCTGGGATTTTCAATGAAACATTTTTCACATTTGAAGAAGTGTATGGTCTCACATCCCATGAGATTTAACAGAACTGGGATCTCATCTAATATCTTAAATTTAAAACAGGCAACGATGGCTGCAAACTCTAAGAATAAAAAATGAGTAACTAAAGGGGGGACACACAAAAAAATAATGTTGGCCTAAGTAGGTTGGGTATTTAGGAGATTTTTGGTTTGGTTTGGTTTTGCCATTGAATCAAATGGAAACCGGGTCAGAACCTAACTGTAGCATGACATTTATAATGTAACATTGCCCTCTGTGGTAATTACTGACCAGTGTTGTCATTATAATGGAGGATACCACACACAGACAATTTGCAAGTACTGGGAAATGCAGGAATTTCACAATAGGTCACATGTCACAGGCAATACTCTTGGCAAAAACAGTGATGATAAATTTAGGTAAGCTTTTACACCAGACTTTGGTATGTCAGTAAGACATTACATATACTAGAGAGAAGAACAGGAAAGCCATTTGTAACAAAAGTTTAATATCAACAGGAAGCAGTGGACAACAGGAACAATTATTCAAGCTTGAGTGTACTGTTTGGTACACATGCATTTGATCTTGATCTGAGTAAATGAATAAATGATTTCCAGTGCCCAGATAAGTTGTTGTCCAACTGCCAATTTTTCCCAGGTACCTCCAGTTAAAAAGGACTCATACAGGCTGCTTACCTTGCTTGGAAGACTCTCCCAAATGCTCCTTCCCCAATATCTCTCACATATTCAATGTTGTTCCTGGGATACTCCAAGCTGAGCAATTTTGGATTGAGGAGAAGGGGCATCCGCTGGTACATCGGGTTGGGATGCAGCCGGTCCAGCAGGAGTTCGGAGGGCAGAGTGGTGAGCGTTGGTGTCTCTGAATCTCTGAAATGACAGAGCAGTTTTCAGTCAGTGTGTGCACAGCCTTTAACTGGGAGATAACTATCTGCATTTCCTCCAAGGCTAGTTTCTTCAAGGATGGAAAAGGGAGGTGCAGCCGAGCTGTTGAAAGAGCCTTGCAACAAGGTGTCATGCCATGTCCCCAAAACAGTCACCAGACCAGCATCTAGTCTGCCACAAGGACTTGCCAGAGCTTGCACTGAGCTGCCACAGGCAAAGGGAGGGCTGCTCACACCCTACCAGGCATTTGCAGGACTGTGCTCTCAGAAACAGGCAAGTCCTCTTTCAAAGCAGAATTTGCTGCCTTAAGGCCCAAGCCTTACCTTTTTTTGGTTTTGCACTGCTTTCTCCGACGGCAGCAAACCAGGGTGACAATGCCGAAAATCACAACCAGGGCAAAGCTGGAGATGATTGAGATGACAACAGTCATGGAGTATGTAGGGGAAAAGGTAGGAAGAGGGGGAAGATTTGGAGTCTTTCCATTTGGTTTTCTTGTTCCTAGTGATAATGAAGCTGTAACGCAAAACAAATCAGAATGTTATGCCTCTGCTAGTTTATAGGGCTCTCTCTAACAAGTATTTACAGAGTCAGACTGATGTCCTGGAAATTACTGACATTACAGATACAGCCATATGACTGCATGAGAGGACTATAGTAGGGAAGCCTGGTTTGTAGGAAGCAAAACCCATTCTGGTGCCAAATGCAAAAACCCAGGATCTGGTGAAGACCAAGACAGAGTCCCCAATGTGCTGCAAACACAGTTCTGGTAAGGAATGTTCGCAAGAGTTACAGATGAGAGTTCACATCTAATGATCTCAACAGTATTCAAATATAGTAATGTCTGCAGAGAGAAAGATCAATGGTCTACAATATAGACCACAATGTGTTATCATGTGTCCTAAAAGGAATCTGCAGGAAGGAGAGTAAGACCAAGTAAGTACACAGTGATACTTTCCTGAAATATCCCCTTGCCTTCAACAATTTGCATCTGTGTCTTTATGGGGCAAATATGGTAAACTAGTGTAAAATACATTTGGCTGTATCATTAGAAAAAAAAAAAATATTCAGGTACCTACCTGCTGAGTACTTTCTGTGACATTCTAGAAAATACTAATCTGTACATGCAATGATCAAGAACAGAAAGAAATTTAAACTGTTCTTTTTAAGGCCAGCTAAACTAGTACTGACTTGTGTTCCCTTAAGTTCACGGTACCCCTGTGTTCTGTGCAAGCATTCTTATTTCCAAACACTGAGATTCAGAAACTGTTCATCTTGAATGAAAAATGTTTCAAAAATTGTTCTGTTTTTTGAGCAAGAAATAACAGAAAGACTTAGTTTCAGCATCACAGAGCAAAGATGTTTCCATCTTTTTCAGATTTGTTTTTAGTTAAAAAAGTTTTTTATTATTGAAAAAAAAACTGCCAGAAGCAAAACAGCTTTGGAAAATAGCCCAAAACCCTACTTTCCCCTCAAAACACAGTGTGGCAAATCCATTTTTCATAATAAAACAGGAAATTTGATTTCATCCTTTGGCCTTATAATCTGGGGCAAGGTGCTCAATTTGCCTGTCTTCATTTTTCCGTCTTTAAGGCACATGTTATACCTTCTGATAAAAGATGCTGAGTGAACCCGTGAGAAGAACCAGGACTGGCTGAATCCAGAAGACAGAACAGATTGGTGAGGCCTTGAGCACTCGGGATGCAAACACCTTGCATGGCCCCAGAACAACCACTGTGTCAGTAACCATAAATTGCAATTGCCTACCATCTCCACAAGGAGACACGCTGCAGTATTCCCAGATCACAGATGGGTCTCTTGTGTAGCACCAGGGACGTTCGTTCTCACCTCCTGGGTTGCGGCAGTAATTCTCAGCATCAGACAGCTCAGGGAAAACCTGAGGAGTCCTCCTGTGCAAGTGGGGAGCCTTGGGAGAGGAAGCAAACTGGATTAGCGTTTTGGTGTAATTTTTCCTGCTGGTGTTAATAAAACAAAACAAAACCAAGCAGCAAAGAAAGGCAGAGGTAAAACAGCCTTTCAGTAGTCTGTCAGAATGACAGAGAACATGTCTTGCTACAGGAAGGGAAACTTGCAGATTGAAACAGGAACAGAGTGTGAAACACCAGTGAACTCAAGAATGATGGCAACCTGTCCCCTGCTTAGCCCTTCCAGTGGGAGTGGGCTGCTCAGTTCTGGGAAACTCTTTGGAAAAGCAGACCTCAAGCATGGCTCTCCATTTGGCGGGACTCACACTGATTCGTACCTGATCACTCCACTTCTGGCAGGGAATACCAGAGGCTGTGACGTTGGCCCAGCCCTGGTAAAACTGGCCATTGCCTCTGTAGCAAGTTCCTGGAGGAAAAAAACACCAGCACGGGGGTCAAGGCATTACAGACCATGCCCTGCAGCAAGAACTCACAATAAACTTCATGTCATTACATGAGATCATGAGGCAATTAGCAACAGATCTGAAATGCATAGAAGAACCAGACAACGGCAGGCAAGGAACTGCTTAGCCTCCTGCACATACTTAAATGGATTTTGACCTCAATACATAAGATCAAATCTGGTAAAATGATCACATCAGTTCCAAAGAGGGAACTAGAGCTCTTTCAGACTGAGAAAACAGGCCGTGCACCTGCAATGGTTGTGTTGCACTTACCCAGTCCACAGCACTTCCACACAGAAAGTACAGAATAGAACCGCAGTGAAGCCACCCATGCCAAACCAAGGCAGAAAGCAAACTGCAGCACTGGTTGCGTGATTCTCAGCCTGCACTGTTACAGAGGTGCTAACAGGAAGACACACAGATTCCTGGGGTAGGTAGCAGAGGGCTGGGATTCATAAAGTCCCATGGTGGTATCTCTCCTCCCTGCCTCTGTGCAGTGCTTGTCCTCTTAGACTGAATGTTTGGAACCAGCTTATGTTTTCCAGCATGCATGCATGCTACGTGTTTTAACTTATGTTCACAGATTGTCCTGTTTCTCCTGTAGGAGGAACATAGTAAATGCATCATGATGGCTACCTGCTCTTATCTTCTTGCATCACCCTCTGTGCTCAGGATGGCAGTTATGAGTCTTTTAAAGACCCTTAGCTTTCTGAACTTTCACCAGGCACCAGGAAGTACACATGGGTGACTAGAAACCCATAACAACATTTGCTCCAGGTGAGTGAACTCAAACATAAGAACAAGTTCTTGTAGTCCAAGGTACCCAAACACCTCAGTATAGGAATGGCCATGGATGTCACAAACCATTTAATCCACCACAAATGCAAAGTAAAATGCTCTAACTTGTACTTCTTTGATTGATATGTAAAGCTACCATGTTATGTCTCACATCCGCAACAAGCTAGCAGCCCCCACATGATGAGAACTTGTAGTTCTGTAGAGGTGTAAACTCTTGTTAAGCTGCCCTGGAACGTAGTTGTGTGTCTGAGCTCAGCATTTTAAATGTCTCACAATCAGAGGCAAGGAAAGCAATGACTGAGTACTAACCAACATGAACAAAATTTTGCACACATCTGAAATAAACATTAGTGTGAAATCTTAGAGGAGCCATGTTGAGAACTTTAGGGGCAACAGCAACACTGAGGAAGCAACCTGATTCCATAGTGGCCTGGAAAATGTAGATGCTCTCATACATGATCTTACTACAATGAGGACAGAGGGAATAAAAAAGGTGGCCCAAATGGTCTTTAATGTCTAATTTTGATGGGCAAGCTAGAAAACATTTTGGTTCATGCTTCCCAAACCTTTGTGCACATACCAGTGGGAAAAAAGAGGGGCAACACTGCTAAAATGTTACTGTTATGTCTCCCTGATTCATGACTGAATAGTGCACATCTGTGCAACGCCACCCTGGGAAAATACTATGAAAGCTGAACAAAAAGGTCACGCATTTACACAGCAGATACGGGCCATGTCCTGAACTTGCAAACACCCAAGAGGTGGCTGAAACCATTCTGTGAATACACCACTCATTTGCTGGCATTCCTCTCTTGTGCTTCTTTCCCTAGGGAGTAGGTAGCTGCAGTTGTGGTCTGTAAGCGTTGGGCAGCAATGCTGGAGTGCCCATGGATTGCTGAAGTGCCTGTCTTCCAGGTGTGCAGCACCAAGCACCTGGGGCTTGGGTGGCCTGGAGGAGCCAAGGCCTTCCCATAAAAGAAAATTCCCCAAAATTCTTGATTACACTTTCTTCACTTTCTCTCTCCATGCAGCACTGCCAGATCTGGAGACTTAACCCGCTCAGAAGCATGGCAGGAGGGAGGTTCTGCCTTTTTCCAATGGGCCAAGTTCAGTGGCTGAGCTTTAAACTTTTTGTATGTCAGCTGGAAGACCTGGGTGTGTATGTTTCAGCCATGACCAGCAGCAGGGCACAAGGCTGACACAAGTCAAAGCAGCACTGTGAGGGACAGCCAGGTCTCACCATTTGTCGTGGTGGGAACATGTGAGAAACAGCCAGGCTTCAGAGATGATTGGGAGAAGAGTGTTGTGGCATTTTGGGTAATAAGGTCTTGCAAGACCAACCTGACATAGGTAAGCACATCATTAACAGCATATAGGGCTGGAATTACCTTAATAGCAGTTTCCCCATGCCTTGGATGTGAAAGGTCAGGCATTCCCTGGTAATATTACATTAATCCAGCCAGCCAGGACCAGAGCAAACCACAAAAATACTGTGCAAGATGCATTCTCAAAAAAGAATATCATGCCCACCTCTAGAAACACAGAGTCTGGAGCAGTCTACTTACTGGTTATATTCTCCTTCTTAAAATCTGTAAAAAGACAAGACACAATTAAGGAGGGGTTTTCCAGGATGTAATATATCTGGATGCTTGTTTATGAGTGTGCTATGGGAGAAAGTTCCCTCCCAGTGGTGCTTAAGCAGCTTGTTCCTTTGCAATGGCACCTGAATGGCAATTTTGACATCATTAAGACTGATTTTGGCAATGAGATTGTTATGACCCTCTCAATAAGGAGTCAGGCCTTATTTACGTAGGGGATTTTTCCTGCAGCTCAGTTGAACAAGACAGGCTGATGCAGCTGTCATAGTTCTGTGCACAGGCACTGACAGGATGGTACCCAACACCAGACTTTAGTTGTAAATTATGGATTACATCCTTCCTCCCACTTCCCTTACTAAGAACACAGCTCTCCAGACAACAGGCATCGTGTGCCACCTTACCAAAGAAAGGGATGCGGGTGCAGGTGCTGGGGTCCTGGTGCAGGCTGGGCAGCCTATTGCATTCAGGAAGATTGAGAAGCATCAGTCCTGGCTTGTAAATCCCCTTCTGAGAGTTTTCCTCCATTGAGAGCCATTCCTTAAAGCAGTAGAGATCCTTTACAGCAAGGCAATTCTCTCTACATTATTTCGCAAAAAACAGTGAAATACAGCAGTCAATGGCTTGTTAACAATGGCTGCACTTCGCAATGGTGTGCAGGGGTTATGCAGGCTGACAGAAATCCATTACCAGGGCTACACTTCTTTGAGCCAGACTGTCTGGCTCATGTACCATAAAGGAAACTGTATAAAATGTAACAGGTTCCTTTAGGAAACCCACAAAGCTGCACTTTTAATGAAGCAGGGTTATGCTCAAAACATAACACACACCACAGTCTGTGAGGAGTTCATTCGTATCTTTTCCTACAGATTTATTGCCATCTTCTATTAATAAACATTATGTCTTGGAGTTATCTTAGCTTTTTTTCAGTACATTCTAAAAATCTCACCTGTCTTCTGCAAATTGCACATTAACATGTCATCTACAAAAGACAGGAGGTGAGCTGCAATTCTTAACCTTTTTAAACTAAATATTTGCCTGTATTTTTAACCTCACAGAATCACCCATCCAATTCTATTCTTTTATCCACAAAAAGTATTCAGTTCCTTTTTATCTCTCAGCTGTGTGCAGCAAAATTCTTACAGTGCCTGGTAAAACAAGATACCTAACTATCTCCTACATAGTGTATTACCTCCATTTACCTCCATAACAATGTGAAACATTCACTGACAAGAAGTGCTTTGGATGTTTGAGTGTTACTTAGGTCAGAAACTGTTCATGAAGAAGGACAGAGCAGAAATACCTGCTCTGGGGGAGGAAGACACTGTACCATACTGGAAAGTTTGAGAAAAGTTTGAGAATGAAGATTTTTTGCATGAGTGAGTCAATTTATCAGTGATTTGCTTATTTATGTACTCGTTCGTGAGAGGACGAGTCGCAAAACCATCTTTGAGGTCATGTGCAGAGATTACTTTTGCTGAGCTCAGCTGAAGTCCTTTGCAGATCCAAATCCTTCCCAACTGTCACACAGTGATGCAGAAAGGTACAGCTGGGGTCTATGGTGAAGGTTTCAGCCAAATTCAACACCTCCTGTGTTGATGAAGTCTCTCTACTTATACAACAGCTTTGGCAAGAGCATATGGCCATGAGTTTTGGTAGTGACTACCAACACAGCAAACCCTCCAGCGTGCCTGAAGGATGGAAGCCATTGGGAATTCTACCAAGGCAGCAGCTTTTCTGCAACTGCAATGGATGCCCTTCAAGTCTGCAGGCTGAAGCCATTAAAGCCCAGCTGCCCCATGCTTGGTTTTAGCCACTGCTGCTTTATTCCTTCCTCACTTCCATAAAAGCCAGGATGCAGCCAGATGGTGTAATTTATCTTTTTTATGTTAAGCAACATGTGGAATAGGAATGACCTTCTGAAGTAAAGAAATATTTAGCTAGAAAAATGAGAAAATCTTGCATTCGAAACACTGATTGACACTTGGGAGATCTGGATTACATTAGCTGCCTTCAGTCCTGAAGCCTGAGCACCCTTAATCAAGCTCCTTATTCAGTGTGCAATTGCAAAATGCAGATTGTTCCTCCGCAATCCTGTCCGCTCCAGCATTAAAGGCAGGTTATCTTCACCCACGAACCCATCCCAGGCGTGTGGCAAGGCAGCCAGAGGGAGGGATGATTAGTCTCCTTGAGCTGGGTTCATACCATCATTATAACACTTAATCCTGACCAGCAAGAGCTTGATGAGATCATATGCAAAGATTGCTTCAGATTATTATTAGAAATCTTATGTCATGTAAATGACAGATGGACAAAGAATAGTAGTAGCAAAAGAGAACAAGTGGGCCAGTAGCATTTTAGGCACCACAAAGGATTGTTTAAGAGGAAATGGAGACACACAGGCCTGACCAAAGTGAGAAATTTCCCAACACGAGTGCCCACTCCAGCCTGGTCACTTCATATCAGCAGTGGTTGAAACAGAAATTGAGGGGATTTCTTTTGCCATCACAGAAGCAGCCAGTGGTAAAAGACAGATGTCATCAAGAATTCTGGGATGAGATATCACTTTCCCATTAAAATCAGAAAAACTCTAATTTTAATCAAATTGCATCCTAATTCACTTTAAGTGGATTTTTTCCCCATGTTGCTTTCTTCTGTTTCACTTCATCTTGTTTAACCTCCTAATTATTTTTATAAAAGCTTTATTCAGTCTGCTTGTCAGTTGTTATTCTTGCTAGCTAGCTTCCAATCCAAAATTAACATAAAAAATGACATGGGGAGAGAAAAAGTGGTGCAGAGAATAAATAACAAGACAAAACCACATGGAAATATGTCAAGGGAAATACATCCCTCAAAAACTGGGAGAATTCTCTGGCCTCTGAGATAGATTAAGTATTTCAGCTGAAAACTGGCGTAGTCTAGCCAGTTTCTGCAGAGAGGTATGAAGTTGTCAGTTAAAAACAGATAAGATAAATAGAAAGTAACCAAGGCCATGTGAAATGTGTTCAAGAACCCCAAAAGGTCTCAGCTGTTCAGAAGTACATATTAAATGTCTGACTTATCACAAGGAGTATTGGGTTAGGGCTTTGCAAGAACTCTTGTCCAGCTGAAGTCTTCTGGGAACAGGAAACGGGAAGGATGCCATGCCAGGGCTCTTGTCATGAAGAAAGCTGAATTTAAATCTGCATTAAAATCACAGGGGAAAATCATTACAGGGAAAAAAACATAATGCCGGCTTGTGGATTTGAAGAAAGATGATGCCAGGCAAGTCCATTAAGATTTAGACATATTTGCAAATGATATGCCTGTTAGCTCCAGATCAAGTGCAGATTTATGCTGATTTATGTCACTCTGACTTCAGAAGTGCCCATGAAGTGCAGGCCTTCAGACAAATCACCATGAGCTCTGGTCCTGCAGAGTCACTCATGAGCAGAGGTAAATGAAGCAAGACCCAGATCCCCCTAAAATGCCTCATGGAGTGCTGTGCAAAATCCTTAGCTGACAAATGTGCTGTGCATGTGTGGCTCAGATATAAATACTGTCACACATCTTGAGAAAAGGCAGAGAGATCATGTACTGAAGGGTGCAATGACAAAGAGCAGAACAACAAGGCAGCAGGGAGGAGTTTGCCAGCAAAAAGCAAGTTTCAGTACTTGGCCGCACAATTATCTGTGGATACTTGCACATAATACTTCTTTCATACGATATATGCAACTACTGTGCTAACATAGACACCAAACAGAGAACATAATGTATTATCAAGCTTCATACTGGGATTTTCCTCTGTCCATTTTAGAGATACTGAAGGAGGACCAATCAGAAAGGCCCAGATTGTGAAGACAACATGTTTCTGATTGTCCTAAAAAGTCCCTACATAACTGGAAAAATAATTGCCAGTAAACTACATCTGGCCCAAGTCCAGCTGGAAGCATGCTTGCCATGTCTGCAGAGAAGACTTGTATTTTAGTTGAGACACTAGACTTGGGACTGCTCTCCTGATAAACACAAATCTGAATAATCTGTTTTAAGATGTGGTTCAAGGAGGACAAGAGCAAAGCCCTGCACTTAGGCAGGGATGTCAGCTGCCTAAACATGAGATGGGTAGTGACCAGACAACAGTCCCTCCAGGGCTGAAAAGGGATATGAATCAGTTGTGGCCGGCAGTTGTGTTAGGAAAAAAGAAAGCTTCACCCTGAGATATCTATGTGGGGCTGTCTTCTGCAAGGCACACCAAGCAATCATCATTCCATTATAGTTAACATTAACAGAACATGGGCTGGAGGCTGTACATACATACTTAGTGCTTAAGGAAAGATGAGGAGCAGAGGCTTCAGAGGCCAGAAAAGCAAGATCTATGATCAGAGCTCAGAAAAAAAACTCTTTATTCTAGTCTGGGAAGTTGGGGAAGATGTAAAATCTCACTGCAAAAAGGAAGGGAAGAAATACATCTCCATGGCCACAGTGGAAGGACAGAGAGCAATGAGGGAAGGGCTGCTCAGAAGATTGCACAGGGAGGGAACAGTGTCCCTGTCACTGGGATGTGTTGCACAAACACCTGTCAGCAGTGGATTAGCTGTAGTGGGAGATGCTTTGGACTTCTCAGGGTCCCTGCCAGCCCTGTTTCTATGCACATTTCTCTTCATACAGGAGGACACAAGAGCCAGATGGGAGGGAGGTTTGGTTTGCTAGGTATAATTACACTGGCAGTGTCTTTGGTGTCACCTTTTTTTGTTTCATCTCTGTCATGACAGGAAGAGCTGAATGTTTAGTGTATTGCCTTGGTCAGATTTTTTGCACACACTGTAACCATATTTAGTCAAAATTCCAAAGAAGCAATTACATTTGACAGTAATAAGGAGTACATACTGACCTAGTAAGATTTAACTGATAACAATATGTTAATTATTTAAATCTATTATGTCATTCAAATGGATATTTCTTTTCAACACTGACTGCTAAAAGTCCAGCATAACACAGATGCCTGGGTCTGAAAGTCAGTCTATGCAATGAGCACAGAAAGAGCTGGATCATGTCATCTTTGTGCATACAGAGGAGAGAGCAAAGAGAAAACCCATGCAAACCCAGAGGGCCCATTTTCGCTCAGCATTACTGCAAGTCTGGGCAGACCCTCACCACTTCCCTGCTGCCTACACATTCCCATTAAATGAAAGTGAAAGATGAGCTTTTTTTTTTTTTTTCATTTACCTGCACACTGGTTTTGGAGCTGGCCCAGCTCCTGAGGGATTGCACTCCTGGAAGATGTAGTTACACAGCAGAGACTCAGCAGCCGGTTGGCAGAATGAACTCACCATTTTCAGTTCAGTCCAGACAGTGTGCACAAGCAGCTCTTGGGTCTCCTCTGGGTCCGCATAGGAGGAGTTGAAGAAAACAAGAGCATTCTTCGCCAAGATAGCATTACAGACCTCACCTCTGTACGTGCTGCAGTAGCCTGCATCACCCTTGTACAGCTTGCTGTCAAGGACAATAGCATATACACACAGTAAGTTCCCAACCCTAAACAGTTGCAGGAGCAGGATGTCTAGACCCTGTTTCTGAATAAAATGGCATCTGTAAAGCTAACAGAGGGCAGAGGAGAGGGTAGATGGTTATGACTACTAAAAATACCTAATACCATCCATGAATGAAACTTCTGCAAGGAACCCCAGCGTGATCTCAGCACCCTTCTGGAAAGCTCCAGAGCTAAGACTCTGGCCAAGAGTTGCTAGCATTATAAGTGCGCAAAAAGACTGAATGATCATGCACAACTGTGACCTAGCATGGCCGCTCACCCTGCCCCTAGGTCCTAATGGGAAAATGTTTTGTTTTCATGCTTCCCTGCAGTAGAGATCAGTGGTGCTGCCTGCTGCAGACCTGTGATAACTCAGGATATTTTGCTGTGCTGACTAGCAACAGTTTGATTTTGGATGGATTCAATAAGCAGGAGCCAGGAGAGTTCCACCCGACATGTGCCAGGAAATTCTTCCCAAGATCAGACCAGCCAAGATCTTACCTGCCCCTCCTCAGCTCCTACACCCCTCCCAACCCTGCTTCTCTTCTACATGCATTTAGGTGGGAGAACAGAGAGGTAGAGGCACAAGACTGCAGTTTTCCTTTTGATGCTTCCCTGCAAGGTCCAGCTTCTCCTCTGTTTGCCATATCTCCCACTTCGAAAACTCCTGCCGCAAAGCATGGGGCCAGAGCTATGCTGGAGCAATAAAAAGCACAGCAGGGTCAGCTCCTTTCTGGGCTGTTTATTTATCTTGCCTGCATTTTTTGCCTCTAGCAGGAGACAGATGTCATCCCTCCCTCGCCTTCTTCCCCACAGCCATCAGAAGAGAGCAGTAGGGCGAGGGCATGCACAGGTCAGCTCCCATGGCCACCCCACAGCAGCAAGGTCTGCGGGTGAGGATGCGTCCTCTGCTCAGGCAGCCTGTGGGATGCAGTGCCCTCAGTGTAGGGGGAAACTTGGGAAAACCTCCTCCCCTGTGTGCAGGAGACAGCTGAATCGAGGAAGGAGGAGGGCTGGGTGCAGCTGTCCCCACTGCTCATTCGGTCAGTGTAGCTGGGGTCAGGGAGTTCAATTCACAACACGCCAACCATTTGGAGCAGCCAGCAGAGTTATTTGTATCTTTGACTTTTGCTTTTTTCCCTTGTCCAAATAGTCACCCATTGTCAACCCTGGGGGTGCTTGTTGTTTTTCTATAGAAAGCTGGAGGTACATGGACAAAAGATTATACAGGATGCTCAAATGTCTGCTTCTCAGATCCTGCTCACTCCAGATGACATTCTATGGTCCTGGTTTATCTGCACTACTTTGGGCTCCATGTCAAATTTTTTTCAATTATTTTTTCATATATGTCACATTGGCTAAAATATACAGGAAGGCACCAATTCCTTGAGGTAGTACCAAAACAGCAGCGATGCTGTGACACCCTGCATCACCCAAGGCTTCATGGACACCCCTTCATGTGACACAGGCACCCTCCAGCATCCTGTACCAGTCCTACAGCCCACAGCCCGTGGCATCTCCCTGGCACAGAGCAGGTTTTCCCACAGCACTGAGCTGCTCCCAGCACACTGCTAGAGCTGTCTTTGGCATGGCAGAGGTCACATTATTCACATTTTCCTGATGATGCTCGTTGTGCTTAATCTGAAAAGTATGTCCTTCCTGAGCCCCAAGGGGCAAAAGAGGGCACAAGTGTGCGTGGGGCACCTGTGCTGCTGACTTCAATGGGCTGCAGAAGCAGTCTGATGAGCCATCAGTGCTAATATTTGTTTCCTTGCTTTTTTAAAACCTGCAGGGAAACATGGACCAGGCTGCAATGGAGTAGCAGACATGATTCTCACAACACCTTGTCACAGAAAGGGAATTCCATGCAGCAGATGTTGAGAACAACTGTAGGACAAAAGGGCTGAGCATTTGATCACTGTTCCCACGCCTGTCACACCTACAAGTGCAGGTGTAAGGCATAAGTCTACCATCGTTATCGGCTAGTCACTAAATCACTTACAGACTTCCTGAATCAATCTTGCAATCCCCTGTGAGGGAGGCAAGGGCCTTTGCAGGGAACCTGTGTCAGCAGAGTGGCAAAGTCATTTGCTCAGACTTTCTCAGGCTCTGCTCTTTGAAGGCCAGTAGCTCGCAGCCCTCCTTCCAGGTTAATCCTCTCATTTTCTTTCCAGACTCAGCTGCTAGTGCAGCATGTAGAAATATGCTAGAACTCTAAAAGAAAAAGCCAACCAAACTGTTCAGTATTCCAAAAAATACCAAGCAAGACTGCATGTATGATTACATCACATCACAACTGCATGCGTGGCTTTAGCCATCCATAACTCTGCTTGGAACCGATATCTAAACTTCTCTTGCCCAAACCTGGTGATCACCTAACCAAAATATATTTATTATTATTTAACTTGCAGTTAAACTTTTACCTGTAAATTTATAAGGTCAGTGCAGTTGCAGATGTGTAATGTGAACAGAATTTATTCCAGAACATTCTGCTGACTACCATGTTTTAAACACCCTTACTCCTGTGCAATCCACTGCTTGCTTTATACAGAGGCATCCTTATCTATCTGGGCCCAGTCTCAAATCGTGCCTGTATAAAGGAACTCAGCATTCCCTTCAGGTGAACCTCATCTGCATGCCTAGCACCCAGAAACCCACTCCCTTCATTCAAGCCCAGTTAACCAAATCTCCTTTGTTCATCATTCTTCTTCTCCCTGGCCCAGAGAAAACTCCAAGGCAGCCGCAGAAAGTCATTCTTACCTCCACTCTGCTGACAGGCACCAGAAACAGGAATTGTGATGAACCAGGAGAAAAAAGAAATGAAAAAGACATTAGTAACACTTCACTGCCCCCTCTGAGATATGGGGTGTTAAGATTGTCATGCTAGGAAATCTGTGTGAGACCTGTAAGCTGTCTGAAAAGGATGCAGCTAAATTCTGTCCTTAATTTTGCACCTTCTTGTGGGGAAGAAGAGTTGAGCAGCACAGGATGATGTATGGGGAAATGAAATGAGGAGGAGGAAGTGGACTGTTGGATGCAGTTCTTGATGAGGTGGACCATTGCACCCCAAACACTTTTACCCATATCCTTTGGATCCTACATAACTAGCAAATAGCATCCTCTATTTAAGTTACCCATGCACAAATTACTGCAGGCAGCAGATGGGAGAAACCAGGGGTGGAGGATCAGCACAGGCAGATGGCCATGCCCCCCACTTGCAGTGCTGTGGGGAGTTGGGCTGTGCTGGCATGGGGAGGAGGTGCTGAACATTAGCCAGGGACGAGGACACCTCTGCCCTGGGACCCTTGGGAGCTGGGATGAGGCCAAGGCAGGCTCCTGCTCAGGTCTGGGGGGCTGCTGCCCTTTTGCTGAGCACACACAGCCTAGAAGGGAGCAATGCACCTTTTCCCACCAGCCTAAAGCACCTGCCCTCCCTACTGCACCTGTACCTCTGTTTCATGGGGCAGAGCCTTGCCTGGGCTAAAAGCAGAAGTGAGGATGTAAAATACAGTACCAGGTGCTGAGTCTTTCACAGGGCAGAGCTTGCTGCTAGGTTTCAATGCCCAGTGTAAGAAAGGGCATGGTTATTTTCCCAACAGAAGCTGAGGCACAGAGAGAGGGGCAGGTGGGTGCCTGCTTAATAGCAGTATCACCTTATGTCTGGAGTCCCAGATGATTCCTCTTTCCTCTAACGAAGCACCCACACCTTTCTCTTGGTGTGACAAATGCTGTCAGCTAGCTTAGGCCATTGGTATTTCTCCTCTTTTGGACCATCCTTTCCCCATTTGGAGATGTCCCTGGGAGCAGAGGTTACCCCAGGCACGGCGGGCTACTGCTCTTACAACAACCTCTCTGCTTTCTTGGATGAACACCCTGAGAAGCCAAACTGCTCACAAAAGCTATTTTCACCTTGCTGTTAGGTGATACCAGCGCTGGGTCATGGCCACAACTTCCTCTGTATGGATGAACTTACCAAGTGTGCTTCTGGGACACAAAGTACAAGATGGCATCAAACATTCAGGAAGTGACAGTTGTGCCAATCTCCGAATTGCAAGAATATATGAGGAAATAGCCTGGGGGGGGGTGCACTTCTACTCAAATTTAGCCCCCTGCACAATGTCAGGTCTCCAAGGTTTTCCCTCCTCCTGTAGAGTACTTAATACCCCTTCCCTCTCCCACCACAGGGAAGCTAGAAGTGCAATTGCAAGGGTAAAAAATTAATGACCCCTTCTTTCCCAGCATACCTGAAATGCTGATGGTTGCTGCGGCTTTTGCAGCTCCAAAAGTTTTGCTGTGTTTGTTCATGGCAAGACAAGTGAATAGGCCAGGTCGGGTGACATACACCTGCAGTCTGGAGTCAACCACTCTGTCCTTGACACTTTCGACTATAGACCCTGCAGAAACCTAAGACAGCAAAAAGTCCAATGGAGTGCTATTTCCAAAAAAGGCAAACAAACAAACAAACCAAGGAAAAATCTAAAAGCATCAGCCTCAAACATTTAAACTGGCAGAGGAAGATGTAGCAAGTAGGTAGAAGTGGCAGAGAACTAAAGGTGCTGGTGTTATTTTGGTGCTTTCATAGCAGCTGACTTTGCAGACAAAAACAAATGTTAAAGACCTCTCGTATTTCACATTTTAGCAATACTTTTGCAATTAATTTTCTGTTCCAGAGGGCTTCAGTCTCAGCTTTGCTCATGTCATTGAGTTGGCTAATTACTCCAGGACCTCTACTAGTAGACTTTTTGCCTATTCATGCCTTAGCAAGGAAACGCATCAGGTGGCTTTGTAGATCCTGGAGTTACAGATGGAGAAAATAAATAGTTGGGAAGTTGTTGATTCTGGATTAATATAACCACTGCCACACTTGCAAAGCAGTCATGAGCAAAGCAAGTGCTGTGACTCCAACACTTTGGCAGAAATCTCATAGATTTTCTTATCTCACACCTGGAAATACGGAAAGGGCTGTAGCTGTGGTGATTTTGGCCAGCTCTTTTCCCAGATCAGAAATTCCCACGTAAATGAGCTTGGAGCCTGTTAATTTTGGCCAATTGGTCTTGATTTTATCCTCAAATCTTTCCTGCTTATATGGAATTCATTAAAGTAAGAGGTCCAGCAAGATTCTACCTTGGCAAAGGCAGTGGGAAAGAGCAGCATTGTCTGCTCTATGCTTCATACTGGTAGGAAGCATCAAGTGTAATCCAAGCAAGATGTGGTTGCCAGTGGGTCCCACCAGTGTGGCCCTAAGGACAGTGAGAGTTGTCTCCCTGGATCAGTCCCAGCAAAACATTTTACCTATGCATCTATCTGAAAGGTTGGAGGGATCTATCTGACTTCCCTGGAGATTAGTAGAAACGTTATTTCAATGGGTTCTGTGTCTGTTCCCAAAGTATTAACAGTAATCATTGAATCAAGAAGGGAAGCATCAGTGCTGTATCATGACTTTATTAAGCAGATTGGTTTTTCTCTGAAAAGAAAATGCTGAAAATAATATATTTGTTTTGCCTCACTCAAGCTCAACTTAGAGTTGTGGTGAGGGAACATGCATGGGACGAAATCACTAAATAACCAGACCAACACAGTTTGAAAATATTGTATCAGGGATGGGTGGTATGCCAGTCACTTTGCAAATGCAGGGACCAGAGATATTTTTTGGCCTTATGCTGTGAAGTTAGTTCAGGTGGATGGGAGCTCAGGAGGCTTTTTTCACAACTTTCTCTTTTAATACAGTGTTGGTCAGATTGATTTTTAGAATGTTTTTCTCCTCAGAAACTAAGCTCCTCAGCGCAAAGACATTTCTGGGATCTTCCTAGTGGAAAGGAGGAATTTCTTTACAGGCTGCCCCTGCCTCTCAGTAACCACCCAGGAGAAGTGGCTGCTGACCTCAAGCCACTTGCACTGATCCAATCTTCTCTCACTCCCTAGTCTCAGGCCTGGGGCATATCCCATCCTCCTAGCTCCACTCCCAGCAGAACTAGACTTGTGTCTGACAAGCACAGAGAGCTAGGATTGCTCATCCTGGCTTTTGCCATGGGAGGAAAAGGGTGCTCAGGTAACTGCAAGCAGTACAAGCAGTATGTGTGCTCACATGCACTGTGGACAATCTCAGGTGAGTGTCACGTAGTTGTGCCTCGAAGTTCCACACTGGCCAGCTGTTGATTTCTCTATTGGGAACCTCAGGCTGTTTTCTTGTGTTAATTGATTCCCTTCCCTTTTCAAATATGTTCCCTGAGATTTTGTTTCCAACAGGTCTTTTTTTTTAGCCTTTAAAACATCGCCTCAGCCACCACTGAAGCAGAGATCTTTTCATATCTTCACACCTGGATCAATTACTCTTTGTGGTGTGGAAAACTACAGTTTAAGGTCCATGATACTCAGTGGTGCATAGCAGGAGGAAAAGGAATTGTGTTTCTGTTTAGGTAGGCAAGGCAGCTGCTGAGCAGAGGAGTTTCCATCTTCCTCTTCAAAGGCAGATCAACAACCTTCAGTAGGTTCCTACTCTTTAGACCTCAGGACAACTACAAGCTGGTGTTCAGAGACTGTATGGCCACAGTCATATTGCATCTTCTAATGACTCACCATTGCTTGCTTGTGAGCCAGCCCTCAAATGCACGTGCTCCAGTCCACCCACTTCTTGGCCTGACTTTCCCAGAGAAAGGCTCTCTTTAAGATCTCCTTGTCTTATTTAAAATGAGGCAGTCTAAAGCATCACTCTTCTGGGACTGGGCTTTGCCTTGCAGACAGGAATGGGGAGAGCAGATCTGACCACTCCGACAGTGGCCACAGACAGCTCTCTGTGGGACTGACACACCAGAGTAGAGGTCTGTGCTCCAGAAATACTCTGCCATTGCCAGGGACCCCAGACCAGAACATTCCTCAATGGGGAAGAAGTCTTCAATAAACACCTGCTATTGTCTCAGAATAATTATCACCAGAAACTACCAAGGACTCACAGGGCTCTGCAGAGGCAGATCTGATCCATTTGTTGTTCTGCCTGGCAACCTTGAGGGAATATAGAAAATCAGCCCTAATGAGACTGGAGGACACAATCAGATTTAGAGGAGATAAGGAAGGCAAGACAGCCTGCAGAGTAGTCCAGGCTCCTTAATAATGTATCTTAATACATGGGAAGAGGGGATACAGACCAGGACGGAGGTAGCCTCCTGAAGCTTGAGCAAGAGCATTTATTGGTCCTGTTGGACAAGCAAGTCCACAGGAATGGCTATGGTCAGCCAGTAACCAGAAGGATTTGACGGTGACAGGTTCAGCGAGAAAGAGTAGAGGCAGATTGCTGGCCTGCAAACAGCAGCTGCTCCGCCTGTCTCCACAGCATCACTCCCTGGGGCTCATATCCTTAAAAAAGCTTTTGAAAGACCAGAGAGTATATATATGTCCATATATATGCCCCATATATGAGGTATATATATGGAGTATATAGATGCCCATATATATCCATGCAGAGAGTATATATGTCCACCATAACTGTATGAATGCTAGAGGAAACCCTTGCAGAGCTGCTGTGACTGTGGTGCACAGCTTGCTCCCAGGGAGGCAATATCAGATGTCAAGCTCAGTTCAGCTGAAAATAAGGTAGTGCTATTGCCTATACCGAGACATGAAAACCAGATGAATTTAAAGCAGGCACCTATTTTAAATGGTGGAGATAATGAGACCATGGAACGATTTCCTGTGAGAAGCAGTTTACTTGCATCTCTTGGTGCCTGCCACTGGAGAGGGTATGCCTTTCCTGAGGACATGCTTCTAGCCAGAAATAAATTGGTGACATACTTCAGTGCATCACTTAGGTCAGTCTAGAAAAATTCAGATCTATTCATCTGCAAATACACTGTGTATATATGCTGTCCCACAGGTATTTTGCCTCAAGACAGTATGCTCTACCTAACTACCTCAGTTTGGGTTATTTTGTCAAATAAGCAATTTTGCCATGTTATTGCTAACACATTAGGAAAAGGTAGAGGAAAAGTGGTTGCAGAAATACCTAAACCTGTGATGAAGCCCTAGAAACCCTGGCTCAGAGGAAAGTTGTAAACATCTAAAGCACCCTTCAACTCAGGCTTTCCAGACCCTAACAAATGAACCCATGCAACACCTGGGAGAAGGGGGAGAGTGTTTTGCAGAGGACAATACTGCAGCAGGGAGGTGGGGCAGAAGGAACCTGATCGCACAGCGGAGCACTAAGACAGGAATAGAAACCATGGGTGCTGGTTGGCAGCCCATATTTTAATCCCTGGGCTGAGCTTCCAGATGCTAACAGCCCTCTGGGGCCAAAAGAATGAAAAAAGAGGTACTTACAGCTTTCCCGTTTTCCAGCCAGGTGATGGTGGGAACTGGAAGGCCGGTCGCTGTGCACCGCAATGTCACCACAGACCCAAAGGTGATATTTTGGGATTCGGGAGCATTCAGGATTCTGGCAAAAACTGCAGGAGAAGACAAAGGTGCTAGCTGAACATCAATGTAATGCTGAGGCTGGGGAGGCATGGGGATGCTCCCTCCCTAACAGGTCTTGAAATAAGCCACAGCCCTATGAATAAGAACAGAGTGTAGCACAGGCTTCCCAGGGAGCAACAGTCTTGGGAGAGGGACAAGGAAAAGAAAGGTGATCAGTGTGATTATGTTCTGCACCTTACAGACCAAAATTTTACCTCTGGAAATTTCTACATCACCTGAGTTTGATGTCTCAGAGGAGGTAATGTGCAAAGAACCAAGGGCAAATTCATTGGTAGTGTGCAAATGGGATAGCTTACAGCAAATACACAGCAAGTTACCACGCTGCCCTGCCAAAGGTGTCTTCATGCAAAGCTTGTTCAAAACCATCAAGGAGGACCATCAGCACAGTCACATACCATGAAGGTTAAGGGTCAGATCACATCCTCTAGTGTGATTACAGTGATTAGAACTTACCATGGAGTGTCTCAAACCCCAGTATTTTCCATATCATGACAGCTTGCCCTAAGAGGTGAGAGTCTAACATATGGGGGAATGCCTGGCAAAGATTTCAGGAAGATGAGGTTGCGGGGGAAAGCAGGTTTTAAAGGGACTTTTCATCTCTACTGCACTTGCTTCTTTTGTGGTAATACAGTTACTGGGCAGTTTGAAGATAAGCAAGTGCCTCCCTGCCCCAAGATTTTTTTTATTTATTTTGTGTGTGTGTGTGAAAAGAAGAACTGATTTTTTTTTCTGAAAACTTATTTCTATCCAGAAACACAACTCTGATGGCCTTCACAAGCTGTATTTCATCTGCTGTACTTGGACCACATAGGGGAAAGCAGAGAAGAAAGACGTTTCCCATATGGAACATTGTAGTTTTGACCAAAAATTTTTAATTGAGATGCCTGAATCTCTGTGCAGAAGCAGGCTGAATAGTTCTGTGCCATTTCTTATTCCAGTTTCTTATGCTTAGTAAGGCTTGCCCTCTCCTTCTGGGCTGCACAACAATGATGAAAAGTCTCCATCAGAAATTTTAGTAACCAGGGGAGTTTCTCTTGGAGTTCTCAGACAAGCCTGATGCCTTGTTTGCCACTTTTCCTATCTGTATGGCTCCTCTTACCAACATATCTGACCATGTCACAGTCTTCTGTGTCTCTGCCCAATGCACCTCTTGGCACTGGCCACTGGTTGCTTCCAGATGGAGACCTCCAACGCAAAACAATTAGAAGATCAACACAGTGACCCTTCAGAAACTGAACATCTGTCCCTGCCATTTGGATGGGAAGGCTTCATCTGCAACAGTTCAGTTGGAATAAAAAAATAAAAAAGTGCATGCTTTCCACATAGTCCTTCCACCCAGTCCTGGCCTGAGAAGGTGTTGAGCCTAAATCCAGCTTCTGCTCATGGACAGGTGACACTAAGACTACATTTCAGTGTAAAAACATTTTTCTCTTAGAAGCACAGCTATTCAATAGGCTTTTGGGCGGGGTTTTTTAGGAAGATTACATTTCGTGATAGCTAAGTGAAAAGGGCAGGAACATATATATTACATTCAGCTTCTTAGTTCCTCTACAGTCTCCAAGCAGTCCCTCATTGTCAATGTTTGGTGCCACTTGCTTAAAGTCAAAGCAGAGCAGTGTCAGGGCTGCTGCATCCCCCCTACCCCTCAGCAAGGCAGCAGGTATGAAGATGCACCACTAATGAGGAAAGCTGCAGTTGCTAGCCAGGGACTTTTCTGATGAATAATAACCAAAATGAAACTTCAGGCCACTATCACCAGATGGTTATGAATTCAGCCCCAAATGCCTCAGGCCAAGCTCATAATTACTTTTATACTTAATTCAGGGAAATCCCAAACCTCTGGGCCAGTCCTGTGGCAGCAGTTACATGCCCATGTCTCCTGCTGAAGGCAGCACATTAGCTCCCAGAACTGGAATTCAGCTCTTAGTGCTTTTCTCATGCTGCTGTTGGTTTCTCAGTGTGCTGTGAGGGCACTGCCCACCTGATGATTCTGCTGCTGAGATCCTGCCCAACTTAATTAATATAAAAGTGATGAATTAACAGCACCCCGTTAGCCAGTGCTAGACTCAGGCATGTATGTCTTCCTCTGTACTGCCTGCTCTCCCAAAATCTGCGACAATCATTCAGCTAGGAGGGAAAAAAGGGCACTTTGAAAATTATGGCAGTTGCCCAAGCAGGGAGCAAAGCCGCATTGAGAGCAGCAGCTGGTCCAGCTCATGTGCAGTGCCTGTGGGAAGGCCAGAAAAATACATCCCGCTCCCCAAGCTCCTCCTGCCATTGTTGGTCACTTGCTTTGGTACCCCAGCACACTGGTGGTGTGAGTGCTTGCCTGCCAGCATAGGGAAGGCAAAGGGTCAGGCCATTCAAGCATAAAACACCAAATACAAGGATAAAAAAATCTATTGATGGCTGCTAAGCATTCACATGTTTCTTGTGGAAAGTATTGCAGGTGTATTATCTAGCACAAGGAGGGACAGCTAAATAAAAGCGGGCCTACAAAGAAATAAGCTGATTTCCTAAGTGTGGAAGAATGGAAGATCCTACCACCCCCAGTGCCACGACATACATTTCCAGGAGTTTCAAAACTGAAGTTACAGATTTAATACTTGTTAATAAATGTTAATTTCAAGTACTCACATTTGCATGCTTTTTAAAAGTGTTTTACTGAAAGTTTAGCTATTTAACTTAAGTACTTAGCTTAGATGCTGTGAATTGAATAACCTGGGGGGCCGGGGGTGGTTGTGTTACATTCTTTTATTTTTGAGTAAGAAATTCCCTGGGACTTCTCAGATCCCAACAGGCTTTGTAGTGCCACTTAATGGCACACCCAGGGACACATTTTCCAAAGGGCTTTTCATCACTTTGGGAAACAGCATCAAATAAAATAACATAAGCTATTTCTCATCCCCATCATCTACATCATCTATAAGTGGATGGTCAACACACTGCCGTTGCCAGCAAACTTGGGTGATGTAGGAAAGCCAAGACAGGTTGTGTGAGAGTAGCCAGTGTCATCTTCCACCTGTGCAAAGTGGGGCAAGACCAGCAGGATGAGCTCAAGTTCCATTTTGGCAACTGGATCAGCAAGGAAGTCTGTCCTGTAGCTAAATGGAGGAACCCAACCCACAAAACTGTGACATTTCCCCACCCCCCCACCCCACCCCACCCCACCCCACCCGTATTTGGTAGGATGGGGTTGCATCTTTGGCAGATGAGGGAAGAGCAACTGATGCCATCTACCCTGACTCATGCAAAGCTTTTGACACAGTCCTGCATGACATTCTTGTCTTTAAACCAGAGAGACAGGGATTTGAGGGATGAACCACTCAGTGGACAAGGAATTGGCTGGATGGTCGCACTCAGGGAGTTGCAGTCAACAGCTCAATGTTCAAGTGGAGACAGGTGGTGAGTGGTGTTCCTAAGGGGTCCGAACTGGGACTGGTGCTGTTCAATTTCTTTGTCGGCAACATGGACAGTGGGATTGAATGCACCCTCAGCCAAATTTGCCAGTGACACCAAGCTGAGTGGTACAGTCAACACACTGGAAAGAAGGGATGCTATCCAGAAGGACTTTGACAGGCTTGAGAAGTGGACCCATGATAACCTCCTGAAGTTTAACAATGCCAAGTGCAAAGTCCTCCACCTGGGTTGGGGCAACCCTCAATATCAATACAGGCTGGGCAGAGAATGGATTGAGAGCAGCCCTGAGGAGAAGGACCTGGCGGTGCTGACGGACAAGCTCAACATGACCTGACAATGTGTGCTTGCAGCCCAGAAAGCCAACCAAATCCCGGGCTGCATCACAAGCAGCATGGCCAGCAGGTCAAGGGAGGTGATTCTCCCCTTCTACTCTGCTCTCGTGAGACCCCATCTAGAGTTCTGTGTCCAGCTCTGGGGACGCCAGCATAAGAAGGGCATGGACCTGTTGGAGGGAGTCCAGAGGAGGGCCATGAAGATGATCAGGGAGCTGGACCTCTCCTACGAACACAGGCTGAGAGTTGGGGTTTTTCAACAAGAAGAAGAGAAGGCTCCAAGAAAATCCTATAGCAGCCTTCCAGCGTGTAAAGGGGGCCTACAAGAAAGCTGGAGAGGGACTTTTTACAAGGTCTTGTAGTGATAGGAGAGAGCGGGATGGTTTTAAGATGAGAGAGGGTAGATTTGGATTAGGTATTAGGAAGACATTCTTTACCGTGAGTGGTGAGGCACTGGCACAGGCTGCCCAGAGCAGCTGTGGATGCCCCATCCCTGGCAGTGTTCAAGGCCAGGCTGGACGGGGCTTTGAGGAGCCTGGTCTAGCGGAAGGTGTCTCTGCCCGTGGCAAGGGGTTGGAACTAGGTGATCTTTCAGGTCCCTTCCAACTCAAACCGTTCTGTGATTCTGTGATAATTCTATGAAAATACACAAAGGGAGAGGCAAAGGTGAGGAAGAAATGGCAACCCTGATTGCACCGACCTAAGCAACTGGCAGGGAGAAGCAAGTGAGAATGCAGGGAAAGGCAGGAAGAAGGAAATGGCAATAAATACTTGCAAAATCCACATTGTTTGGTGGGCTCAGGACATCATTTTGTTTTCATTTTGCCTCAGAGTGAAAATTCCCAATAATCAGGTGATTTTTTGCACCTATGTTACTTGCCCTCCTTTTCCAGATCCTCCTGAAAGTGGATTTTGCCAGGACCTTTGCCTGTTTACCTATATAGCCACAAGATTAACAACATTTACATCAGGACCCCCAGGCTCCCAGCACAGGATTTACCCAAATGCATGCCAAAAAGCATTTAAGAAGGGCGGGCAAAGAGGGCTTCATTTATCTTAAGTGGAAAACAGAGGAGCTGGAAATGAAATTCAGCCAGCTGAAAGCCAAGCCAGCACGTTGTTTCACTCCTAAGCCCCATAATAAATGTCATTTCTTTTACAGCCCTGCTAAATGATGTGATGTGCACTGCAGGGCTTGCTAGGAGGTATCTGCACTGTGGCCAGCTGCTCTCGTTTCTGAGAATTAGGTAATATCATCCAGTCCAAACAGTAGGGCTTTAATACAGTCACAAAATTTTTATACTATAAAAAGATTAAAGCATCCCTCACCCCCCCTCCCCCTAGCTTTGAATGGTTAACTCTTTCCAGATGACTATTTTTCCTGTCACCTTTGACTGAGCTCTGTTTCATTTCCAGGGCTTGGGGCCTGATCCTGCAGTTCTGGTAGACGCCTGCCCTTTGACTGGGTAAGGCCTGTTTTTTTTGTTAAAACAAGCTGAACTGGGCCTGTCACATCCAGGCAGCAGCTTGGGTGGCCTGGGACAAAGTGGAAAGCAAAAAGTGATACCCAGACATCACAGGAAACCATCATGCAGCCCCAGTGCAGGAAGATGCCCCTTTTAGCCACGGTTTCATAAGCCCTAACACTAGCTTTGACACGCTGGGCCCAGTCAAGCACTGGTTTTCGGGTGCGGGGTGGGTTTTTTTTATCCAGAGCCTCCACTACCTTTGATGAACCCTGACTTTCGAGTACATGAGCAACACTTGCCAATGTACTTGAATCAAACCAGCCTGTCAACATCTGTGTGTATGCACATCCCAGACTTTCTTGCTAGCCCTGGCATACCATAAAGCATACCTAACAGTCCAGACTGAGAAAAGGCTAATCTTGCGTTAGCAACCACCCGGCAAGGATGAGTTCACGCTCTCTTCCCACAGCAGTCTGAGCCTGGCCTAACACATGAACTAGACCTGGCCTGTCCACACTGCCAGATCTGATACCCCAACCTGCTCCACTTTCCCAAATTGTTTTGATTTTATTATGAAAAATGGCCTTTTGGGTGATTACAGCCAGGTCTTACACCAAAAGTTTTTCCAGTTAAGCTACAAAACACGGTTGGTAAAGACAAAACCTTTCTGCAAAAGACGTTTTCCTCTGGTACAGCTGGTGACATGTGGAGAACCAATGTGTCTACATTGCTGGGGGAATTGGTAAGTTATATGTTGCCTTTTTTTCGTTTATGTTCACCAGTGTTCCCGTAGCTCTTTCATATCTGAAGCACAACAGATTGAAATGACTCCTTCTCTAGAGAGGAGTTCTCTGGACTTGGACTTTGCTAACTAATCCGTAAAAAATCACTTACACTTGCCACCTATATGCTCTGAAGAACCACAAACTTCTGCCAACGTGTTCGCAGTCCTTTGCCAGTGAGAAGTCCAGTCGTTTAAATCCCCATTCAGATTCATTCATCTCATATCCATTCACTCTTTCTTGCCAGTCTAAACCAGGCAGACAGGAGAGGTAAGAAGCAGAGGGGCTATATTTCCTTCCCACTGGTGAGAGATAAGGGGAGGTCTGACAAATACATTTATGAACACACAGAAAGCCACAGCATTTGTGTTTTCTGACATTTCAAATTAATCCATGTAAAATCCCAACAATTTTTGAAATACCAGGGCTAAGAACAGGCCACACATCTTGCTCATGGATCAGCAGTCACAGAGACAGCCACGCCAAGCTGTGTGCAGCAGCTAATTGCATGCCAAGAGCCAGGGCTGAGCAAAGGAGGAACAGTCTCCACAGCTGACACAACGGGACCGAATCCCAGCTCAGAGAACAAACAAATTATTCCATAAGCATGGACAGTAACTCCTCTCACAGTGACAGCAACCAGCACTGTGCATGGCTCACCTCACGCCTCCACATGGGAATGGCTCACATTGTACCTTTGCCACTGCTCAAGGCATGCTGCCACCCTCCCACACACTTCCAAAACCACTAGGTTAATAATTAAATCCCATGATAACTGGAAGGTCAGTTTCACTTTGATCTTTAAGTATTTCTTACCAAAACTGCAATATTTATCTTTTTGCAAGCCTGCCAAGTAATCACAAAGAAGAGCAAAATGCCACAGGAAAAGCTGATACGAGACACTTCCACTTATCTCTATGAAATTGCTTATCCGTTTTTATTTAATCGCTATGCAAAGATGCTTATTGCCAGAGAACCATGTGTATATAGATTATCAAAAGAAAAAAATGTAAAAATGCAGTAGGAAATGCATACAACCACTGTATTATTAAGGAACAGCACTGTTAGGTGTGGGCCCTGGAAAAGCAAGCTGCAGGGGCACTGTAAGTAAGCAGTACTTCATCATCCCCTTGCCCCTCACCTGGTTATCATGGTAATCCTCAGGGACAACCTCCCCAATGCATTTGAAACATGAGTATTTTGTACAAAATCTCAAAATCTCAAAGCTCTTCTGTCTCCTGATAGGTGATTTGTGAGATCTGGGGCTTCAGTAGTCCTAACACCTCATCCAGCACAGGCCAGACAGCATAGCAATACATTGACACTCAACCTAGAGCCTGAGGCTGTGGGATAGATGGCAGGGACAACTAAAGATGTGTGTGGAAGGGTGCTGGAGGAAACCACATCATCTCCATCCTGAACCATATGCCTTCAGATTCTGTGTTCTGGTATCAATATCAAAGCCAGTTTTTCTTAGCAAGGCAATAGTTTTCAAGGTAACCTTATTCTAGGGTGAGCTCCAAGATTTGTGGATGGTAGGACAATTTGCATCAGCAGAAGGACTTATATAATGTTAAATGCACCAGCCAGCACAGTAACTTCTCAGCTGTGAAAGAATTTGCATCACATATACATGTCTCTGGAATCCTAAAAGCAGACCTTGCAAATATGCAAAGCTATAATAACCAGGACTAAAATGTAAATAGATAGCTTATATCCTGTGTAACTATATAAAACCTGTTCTGTACAAGTGTTCATTTCTATATACAGAGCAAACACCAGATTCAAGGACAAGTGAGGATAACATGTTCAAATTACTTCCCAAGGAAATTCTTTTCATGTCAGTACTGGTCTTACATATGTGTTTGGTTTCTTTGAAGGAAAGACCCTTCTAAACCTCCCCATGCTATGGCTTTTCTGCAGTATGGAGACACATCACTTAACTCTGCCATTACCCGCTATCACATGTGAAACTGAATAAGAACTTCCGTCTCCTGAGTCAAAAAGCAACTCTTTCTTGTTCCAGTTATGATCACTACCCATTATGACCACTGCCGAGGCTACCAGTGTGCCTGCATGTACTGAAACCTCCACAGCTGCACCAAGTCTTGCCCTCCCACTCTCAGGAATGGAGCAGGCAAGTACATGAGTCACTGGGATACCCAAAACTGAGATAAGCCCTGCAGCATCCTGACATCTGGTCTCCACCAATGGGTAACAGCAGTGCCATAAATTTAATTACATGCCATGTGAAAAGTACTTCCTTTCATCTCTTTTAAAGTGGTGCTAGCAGTAGCTGCTAGGATGTTTCTTGTTCTGGGGTGATAACAAGTAGCCTGTTCCTTGCTCACCTCACCATGTGTCCTTGGTCTTCAGCACTGAAAACTCTGCTAGTCCCTCCTAACAAAGAGATTCACCCTCATTCCCTATTCTCAACTCACAGTTTGAGGTTCCCTTTTTGTGACAGTCTGCCTGGGGCTACATTCAATTTCAGAGGTGTGAGGGGACCATTCCTCCACACAGCAGCACAACAACAGTAGACACTTTCTGTTCCATAGTATAGGCACACACACCCTAGAAATATTGTGTGACACTAAAACGGGCATTAGTGCTAGAAGTAAAATCTTGAGATGTACAGTTTGGAAGAGTCAGTTACAGCGGAAAGAGAGGGCTTTCACCTCCACTGACGCTAACCTGACTGAGAAAGTTGGAAGAGGTCCATGGAAGACAGAAGGCATCAGCCTCAGAAAAATGGTATTGATCCACAACTTTCCAAAACTGGACTGGTAAAGAGACTCTATTAGATTTCCAGGTTGCCTTCAAAATCGTGTCTTTCTGTGTCTTCAGCCCCAGCTCCATATTGGTTTTTCGATGTGAAAAGGCCGTTATTTCAGGATGGTTGTCTCAGTTTGCTCTGCCTCCCTGTATCTGATAGCTATGGATATTCTCTATCCTCTACTCTGTTGTTGACAGGAAACACCTGCTTCCTAGCTACCCAACACAGTTTACAAGCCAGAGGGATTTTTGTCTGCAATATCTGTTTTTTTCCTTAAAACCACAATTCATGCAATGATGTAAGAAATTCATACATAAGTGTCTTTCCAAACTCTTTGTTAGGGGAAAGAGGTTTTTGCAAGAGAAAATAGAAGGACTCAAATTCTCATTAAAGAACAATTTCTCGTACATGTCTTGTCAGAAGCCTCATGCTCCAAGGAGACATGCTTTGCAGCTCTTCGGTGCAGGAGGCCACCCTATGCAAATTACTCAAAGGCAGCACACACCTCATGCCTATGTCACAGCAGAGCAAGCCTCAGGAATAAATTTATAGTTCACACTTTTTTTGTTCATTTGCTGAAGGTCTGGGACTGTTTTCTTTCTCCTGCAGCTTGCCCTCTTATGCTGTAATTAGAGCTATGGTCATATCTGCAGCATCTAAGAACCTCAGGGTGATGATGGTAGATGTTAACATTGGGTAGGAGGAGATTTAATGAGTTATTCTGGGCTTTCAGTTATGCCCATGCCACCCTGCTGAGTCCAGTAAACTACTTTGGTGTAATTACAGACAAGCTCAGTACTATTTTCTTTCCTTGTAATGCTCCCTCCCCACAAAGCCTTTGCAATTTTTAACAGCAAATTGCAGTAATCACCATTTACTGCCATAGGACACTATCTGCAGGTACATACACCACCATCACTGTGTGTAGGGAAGGCAATCCTTTCCCAAGATTTCTGCCTCTGCTCATGGCAAAGCCAAAAACTCAGAATTAATATCAGAATTTCCCTGAGCAACTTTCACCCAGCTCTTAAATGCAAAACTGCAGACTTCTTTGTCAGTCTGCTGTTTATCGATCCATCTCACCCAAAACATCCTACCTCTGAGGATGGCACAGATAAAAATTCAGATTTCATATCCACACAGCTGATCTATGGGAAAGGCAGCAAGAATCAGCATAACAGTGCTGACTGACTGCTTTGGTGGTCTCTTGGCATGTCCCTTTCCTCTTTTGTCTACACTAAGTACAGATGTGTTGACAAAAAAATGTAGAAAAATTTTTGGATGGCAATCTGGAGTCAGTTTTCATTTGAAATAGGACCCATCTCTGGAATACGGTCCATCTAAATTGATAGATCAGCTGGACTAAATACATACTTTCATTCTTGTTATGTGAATTGTGGTGTGGCTGTCTTGTCTTTTGATTTATCTGTGATGCAGATTTGTCCCAAGGTTACTTAAGAGGTTAGTCCACAAAACAGCTGAAAGAAGCTAGTGCTTTACACTTCGTGGGCTTTCTATTATCATCTAGTCTAGTGTCCCTCACTGCCTCTAAGAATTAGACAGAATGATTAAAAAATTAAAAAAAAAAATTAAAAATCCAGACCAAATCTACCCATGTCCTGGCAGATCCTTCCCTCTGAAGGGATGATACTCCAAGGAAAACCTTCCTATTTTTAAGGCTAAGATAGTTCTCACAAGAGACTTATAGGGAAGTATTTTTGTGGCCTGTGGCAGGGTATTATTTTAGTAGGTAGTAGTAAGCAATAAACTGTGGGCAGGAAAAGACTTCTATCTACCCGGGCTGCAAAAGCAAACAATGTCTAAGTCAGGGGAGCCTGAGGACCATTGCTTCTACCCTTGTTTTGCTTTGTTTGCTTTGTGTGCTCTCACACAGTAGCACAGGAGAAAGTGGAGCAGCAACACTTTGACAAATGAAACTGCCTGGATAAAGAAAGGATTAGTAGCCCACAACAATTACCCCATTCAGCCAACTGGAAACTACAGAGATTTGATCCAAAAAGTTTATTAAATCCATGGAGAATCCCACTAGTTTCTTGATGAGCACACTGGATCTTTCGACACTTGTCCTAGCTAATTTGTTTGTATGTTTGTTTACTGATAGATATATGATTTCTGATTTCTAGACCTGCATTTGTACATCAATGACTTCAAAACTAACTCTTATCTCACAGTATACGCCAAAACTCCTGAATTCCTGAATTCCACAGCCCTCTGGTGCCACAGGCTGGAGACTGAGCTCTGCTTCATGTAAATCACAAGATGGAGGTGCATCTAACTCAGTACACAACAAACAGTACTGTCTGAATGCTCTTTTCTTTCATATTAGAGTCCATGTATTTAGTTGCCTTTTTCTTTCTTCTTCAACATTAAAAATGTATGATTGGGGAACATCAGAGATTTCACTGGCTGGGTGCAACACCTAGAAAGACACAACACGAAGGTTGATCTTCATCCTCATGGGAAGAAAAATCTTTTTTTCAGGACAAAGTCCTGCACACAAAGTCTCAGTATGCAAGGGTAAAAAGCACAATAGACAATTCAGACTGTCTTTCTGCAGCAGATGACTTCCATGCATGTGCTGCTATTGGAATGGAAGGATACCTCTCAGAAGAACAGTCTACCTCCAGTTGTGTCAGTGCCCAATCCACCACAATCCTTTGTACAGTTTAATAACTCTTTTCATTTCTAGAAAACATTCTTTCCATAGTTGAAGCTAAAAATTAAGTTGATAAAGAAACATACAGTTTATGGCTTTATGTCTCATCTATAAACAGCTGTTACTTCTAACCTGTAAGCAATTCACAGTCAGCTTTTCAATTTCTTCTGTAACCTTTTTGTTTTGAAGAATGAGGAACATAAGAGAACAGGAGCCCATTCTATCAGTTCACCAAGTGGCACTTTCCTTCCCCCAGGGAGAGAAAGAAACATTCTCCAAAACAGAGAAAAGGAGTCTGCCAGAATACAGAGCCCAAGTCAGGCAATTAAGTCTGAAAGTCATCACAAAACATACTTTTACTGCTGTTTTGCAACAGACACTTCTTATTTGGTGCGGGAATTATATATACTTTGACTATTGGTTATTAGCACCACATCTGAAAAAGACAGTGAGAGTTTAAGCAAACCCATCCAGCAGAATTTATTGCACACATTAAAAAAACCTACCAAGCAGCTTCCCTCTGTGTCTGAGTGACAAGCACTCATAACAGGAATATTCCCATGCCTCTTACCAGGCAAGAGCTTGGGGCTATAAAATTATTCTTTGAATGTTATACAATTTATACATAATGGGTATGGAGAAGATCATTGTTATACATACCAAGCCATGGAGACCACAGAGGATGTACAGTTTTAGGCAGCAGGCCCAGAAGTTGAACCTGATGAGCTCTTGCACAGCTTTTGCTAAACTGGTCCTACTAATGGACTAGATCAATGTCACTGCAAATAGTAATGAAAACCAAAATTCCTCCTGTTCTACAGCCTACATTATGTAAACAGCTGTCCAGTGCATGAAGGAAGAACCAGGTTAATGTCTCACTAATGCTATTTATCATGCCCTACAGATTTCAAATGCTTAGAAGGGTCAAGAAATACAATCTTGACACAGCCTAAAATTCTATACCCTGCCCTCAATTTTCACTGACATCAATGGGAATTTCTGGACTTGAGGACAACTCTCAACATTACTGAAGGCAATAGATGCTTTATTTATTTCCAAAGGAATGATCTTCAGGTAAAATTAGAGGGAACATCTTAGCCATCTCAGCCAACATCTTGTCAACAATCTTCAGCCTTCAGACATCTGTGTGAACTATAGAGACCAGGTAAAGCAAACAAATTCTTCTATTCTAACATAGTCCCGAATCTTGCAACCTTTCGGCCCCAGATTCACTTTGGGTATCAGTACAGCAATTAACAGGAAAATTGTATAAATCCTTTGGCAAGGTATTTCTTCACTGAGTGTATAAATGTTCTTCTAGGACTAGCAGAAGTGTTCATTATCAAAACTGATCATGTAGCAATTAAACAGCTAGTTAG
The DNA here is from genome assembly GCF_963210335.1 of Falco punctatus. NCBI lineage: Eukaryota > Metazoa > Chordata > Aves > Falconiformes > Falconidae > Falco > Falco punctatus. The sequence goes on from NC_137586.1 coordinate 73,468,467, forward strand.
CAATACTTTTAAGATCATAGAAAAAGAATACAAAACTGTAGGTCAGAAATGTTGCCTCCAGGAAATTAAAAACACGTTTCTTGGCAAACAGCCAAGATTATAGTATTGTTCCTTTACCTCAATGCAATTATTAATTCCTGTAGCCATCTCTGCACATACATGAGCAACAGGAAGTCATTCCCACATGCTAAATTTAACAGAACCAACAAGCTGATTATTGCTGATCATTTGTTTTGCTTTGCAGAGCAGTGTGATGAAGACTTGTTTCTGCTTATTGCGATCTGCCTCACACCAGTAGTTCTACTAGTCCTTTTTTCCATAAGTTGTGTGGGCTGTAACCGATTTTACAAAGGAGCTGAACAGGGGAAAGCTGACTCAATACACCCCTGCAGCTTCCACACAGCTGGAAACCAGAGCACTGGTGGAGGACCACTTTACAGTGACCCCAGCACATGTTGGAAAGAACCAATCCTGCTCCTCCAATGTGTCCCTGTGTGTCATTTTATTGCTACAGGATACCCTAAGATCGTAAAAATAGTGTACAACCCTCCTCCATCAGGAAGCCTGCCCTACCTTGCATGGTTGCTCGCTTGGCTTTCTTAGCCAATGCTTGCCTCTTGTGTCCCTTCCCTGTCCCTTGCCTCTGGTGCCCAATCCCTGGTCATGCTTCTGCCATGCTCTGCTTCTCCTTCTAATGCCCTCCAGGCACACCAAGCAGGCCTTCAGTGATGTCAATGCTGTCTGTGAGCTCAGCACAGCTCCCAGTGAAGATCCTGGCTCTTCCCACAGACCCAGCAGTCAGGTCTGTTATGATTACGTTTCCACCCTTCCTGCCTTTTAAGAAAAGGAAAGTGATGGTTTCACCAATCACTTGTTGAAATTCATGTGGGTTCACCCCAAACTTGGAGAAAAACACAGTCCAAAAGGACAGTTTTTTTTCAGCCCTTTTAATTAAATTCCTGATCCAGCTCATGAACTGATTGGAGTTCATCATCCAAACTCTGGTGCCTGAAACACGCGCTGGGAGAAGAAGAAGACTTCGCTGGCTAGGGACTGGTCTGTGCAGGGGACAGCACGCAGATGATCCTTATCTCCTTCCCTCCATTCACTGACAAAAATCAGGAACAACTGAAAAACCCATTCCACTAAGAGAACTGATCAGTTCCTCCATTGTTTTCTTTTTCCTGACAAGAACAGCACCTGGATTTTCATCTAAAATCTTTTCTCAAATTATTTTCACTTGGCTTTAAAAATAATAAACTTTTAAAATACTAACGCTGTGCTTTAAAAGTAATAAATAGAAGCCAGTATTATAAATGTTCAGTAAAGCCAACAAGGAATGTAGAAAAAATATTTGGAAAATCAAAATAGCAGCATTTTTTAAACTTATTTACCCTGAACTTCTGAAACCAGACAAGATGTAGGACTATAAGGCACCTCAGTGGTGCAAATTCTTGAGTCAAGATTATCATCAGTTTAAACGAGTGGAACCAACATACATAACTTTATGTATTTGAGATGCTGTAGTTTCTAGGCCCAGGTTCAACAAGTCATTTAACCATGTGCCTGACCATACATGCATTAAGGAGCCTGACTGCATGCATGAGTCAGAGGTTCAATCTTTCAAGAAGTTAGACACCTCTGCACTTTGAGCAATGCCTGAAACTAATGGCAACACTAACACTGAACTTGTCAAAATGGAAGCTCACAACAGAAAATTAGAAACCTCTTTCAGAAACCAGGACCTGCACGGTCTAGATTTAGCTAGGCATAAATATTTGCACTGCTCTTTGAATGGGCGTTTGCTTCAGGGTTAAATATTCATAGTTAACCAGCCACGGTTACTCATTTTATTTTAATATTAAGCCACACTATGTAGGGTGGTAACTCCGGTGAATGGTAGCACCAAGGTTTAAGGAAAAACATTGTAGTGTTATTACAGGGAAGCAATAAAAGGTATATTTTCATAAGTTTTCTGAACATAGTGAATGCTCAAAGAAGGCTGACTGAAGTGTGATTTTTCCTTCGTTGAGTAATTTTAGATTATTATTTACTTGGAGTTACTTTAAAAAGCTGCTGCTAAGGGTGTAGGAGAGGTAAGAGAGGAAGGATACTAAAAATAACAGTAAAAGAAGTGCATGGGGGGGATGCATGTGTGTGTGCATACCTGCATGCATACCTGCATGCATACCTGCATGAATATGCAGGTATGTGCGTATGTATGTATGCTAAATATCCATGAGAACTAATCTAAAATACTGGAGGAAAAGGAACCTGTATACACAGCAAGCTGTAGTCAGGATTGTTACCTTTGGATTTTGGAAGCCAAAAAAGTAAAACAAACATGCACCAGTTTAGTTTGGGTGGCAGCATGAAATGAGGTATATTATATGGGTGTCCTACCAGAGAAACCAATGCAAGCCTGGAGAACAGCATTGCTTTGTTCACCCAGCACATGAATGGAACATGAGGGGACAGTCTGTGTGGGAGCACTGAGCTCCCATTGATTAATTAAGACCTAATCTCCCTCATTTCAAAATGCGCACACACAAGCTTTCCTTTGCAAGTAGGATATTTGTGGATTATTTTGCCATTCCTTGAATTAACAGGCAACAGCATAATTCTGGAGACAGGGACAAAACCTGGTGTGAATGTTAGCAGCCCAGATTTTGGTGCAGTTCCAGCCTGCTTTTAGATTCCCTAAATGGCTCTGGTAGATCCGGAGCAGTAAAATCCCAGTGTCTGAGGCCCTTCAGCATGGAGTAGGGGTTTGTATGCATGGCACCAGGTGTTTGTCATTCATAGTTAATTCTGGACGAGTCTTTGTCCACTGTCTCAATGAAGGGGCCAAGCCAAAACCCAGGACCCAAGCTGCCCACAATCAGATGCAAGTGTCTTCAGTCTGCCCCACTGCTTTTAGCTCAGGAGGAGTACGGCTCTGGATCTACATTAGGAATAGCTGTGTTCCTGTGTTAAAGGTATTTGAGGAATTTCTAACATACTTGAAGTCTGTACATGTAAATATTAAAAAAAAAAACAAAAAAAAACAAAACAAAAAAAAAAAACAAAAAACACAGAAACACCACCAAACACCTAAAAAATTAATGCATTTTTTAGGGAAAGAGCAGACCTACAGTAATTGGTAGTTGGATCTAATATACCTGATTTTGCTCCCATGAGAAAGTCAATGGTCTCTTAGAAATAGGGTTGCACCTTAAGTAACTTCTGATAGTCCCGAGCCAAATGTAACCTACAACAATCTTGTGAAGCTTACTAGGCAAATGGAGACTGTTCTCCACTTTCTATAGTACAGTCATTTTGAATAAGAAATAAAAATTTATCTACCGAGCCAGTCATCCCTCCTACCACTCCGCAAAACCTTGCATAACCTTATTTCTCTTACAGGTTTCAGGAACATTGAATGTCTCATTGCCTACATTTAGTTTCCCCTGCAGTCCACTGGTCTCAGCACTCTGAAACTGGTTATGATTTATACCCCAAAGCAAACACCTCTGCAAACAGGAGGAAAACACTGAGCATATAAGGAGCAGAGACTGAAAAATCAATCCAGTGTTCAGTTTAGTGGGCAGAAAATGTTTAAGTCGTCAAAGAGAAAAGCTCTGTTTACCAATCTGAATCAACCAATTCAGTTGGAAAATCAGAGGAAATGGGGAGGGACATACACATAATGCTGCAAAATGCTTCACTGTTTGCAGCTGCAGCTCTCTCTGAGCTGGCTCTTTACAGCAAGTTTACAGGGCCATCAGCTTTCTAGTCCATCTCCACAAGCCATAATGAAATCCACTGGTCTGGTGGAACTTTTCAAACAAGAAACAAGCTGGCATCTTGGAAAACATCATTCAGAAGGAAAAACATATTTGGGAGTCCTTACTCAGACAAATATCCCACCAAAGCCATAGCAGCCATGAACAAGGACCCTCCACAGATAGTCCCCTTCACCATCAGCCAGCAATGGGAGCACCTGTGGACAAACTTTCTCTGTTTATCATTCTGCTTTCCTTTCCTTTACCTTATTCTGCCTTTTGGGTCACCCTCTAGGATGTTTTTGTTGACATCAAAGTGATACTTCAGTTTAATTCAAGTTAACCAGGTATGCACAAGAAGCTGGCACATGAAGCTGAAGCCCAGTGCAAGGGTTACTCACCTTCCACTACCACCGTTGCAGGTTTTGAATAGGCTGTGCCCAAGCTGTTCTTGGCTACACATCGATACTGTCCTGCATCCTCTCTCTGAACGTTGTGGATCCTTAAATTCCCTGAATCAAGGATAGCAATGCGAGCATTCTCCTGCCGGAGGAAGGAGCAACAAAGATGAGGGTTTTACATGCAGGGGGAACACAAGGAGCATCAAATATCCACTTGAAAAGACTGGGCTTACATGCATCAACATTATTTGTGTTGTCCGACAGCTGAAGGATTTGGGGCCAACTATTCCTGCTCAGCATTGCTATGACACACTCACCCATCCCTCCTTTTGTAGATCAGTGAATATAAGTTCAAAAGAGCTCTGGATCTTAGTTCAGTAGCTCTTATTTATATGAATACTCACACATGCATTCAGCAGCATTTGACCATGCTTCATAATAATATATATATATATAATATAACATCTAGATACACAGAGAATATCTGGTTTATAGGCAGAATTATTGCAGATGCAGACATTTATGAGATGAGCCCTGGATTTTCCAGATGCTTACTTCCTAGAAATTAGAACTTGCAAATGCTGTAATTATTGCTAGCATTTTAACATATTACCTTTAGCGAAGTTAGAATTACTTAGATTTCATTCTCAGCTCACCTTTAAGACTGTTTCTCCTTTGATCCATGAAACAGAAGGTTTTGGATTCCCCATTGTAGTGCATGGAAGAACAGCCTTTAACCCTTCTATTATTTCCACATTTATAGGTGGTCGGGTTATTTTGGGTCCTAAAATTTTAGAAGTCAAAAATTAAAGTTGAACTGAAGGTAAGACATACTAAGTAAGAACAAGTCCAGAAATGACAACAAAATCTTTGCTGCTTTTTCTGTATATTGCTGAAAGATAGAAGGGTCTTAGTAGCTCATGGGCTGCCTTGGAAAGAAAAAAAAATTAAGCACAGCATTCAGAGTTTCAGTTTATGAACACAAAATCAGCTAGCTTGCATGGGTTATTTGTTTTCAAGAGTGGAGTTTGACAGTCATTTGAATTAGGGCCTGGGCTAAAATCCAAATCCAGATAAGAGTATTTCCAATATTGAAGAATGTTTGCATTCCAGGTTTTGACATTCTTCACTGCATAAACAGTGTCTTGTGTGAAAGCTCAGAGCAGGAGTGAATCAGTTTTGAAATAGTTTTAACACAGGCCTGACTCTAGCTCAACAAAAAGAGCATGTAAATTCAATTAATGTCCCTAATTGAAGGATTTATCACTGTTACAAAAAGGATAAAGGGTCCTTAAAGAAAAAACAAGCAAAATCCTGCAAAGTTAATATGTGACAAATTTAAGGTAATTTTAAGCAAAGAAAAATATGGCTTAGCTTACTGTGAGCTGGGGGTAAAAATACCTTCATCTCAGTGTTGTGAGAGATAGGGAGCTTTGCCTCCCTTGTACAATGCCAAAGCAGCAAAAAATCGATATTCAGAAAGCAGGCCCCCACCTGCAGGCAACTGGAGTGCTGGAGAGCCCTAGAACTACCAGACCTGGAAGGTCATGCTCATTAGTGCAAACAAAGCCTTTCCTACAAACAGATGCTTTAGCCAGGATATATCTCAGCTGCCCTTTAAGTGTTTGTGAAGTAACTGCAGCCATGTAAGCTCGTCTTCACAGAGCTCAGCACGCATATAGCCCTTTTCAAGAACCAGTCCTCTGCCCTCCATGCGGGATGATGAGATTTACACTGTGGTGATCCAGACCTTTCAAGATTGCTATTTAAAAACATCTGAACAGCATTTACTTGCTTTTGCCATCCTCAGGCATAAACCTGATTAGTGAAATCTTATGTTTAAAATTCACTAGGGATTTATGCAGTATGGCTACAGAGGTCTAATCTATCAAATTGTGCTGCTTTTACCAAGTTTTGTACAAAGCATCATTTTTTATCCTCTGCTATGCAAACAGTTAGTTCCTCTGATCCTAGCACAACTGTGCATTATTCAAAGTGAATAATCACAACTGCTTATAATTAAGATATGATCTGATATTCCATGTCTCTGTCTCAAGGGTCTGCACCCAGCCCCACAGGAATATGGGTCTGCCCCAAACACAGACCCCCAGGGGCCATACCTGGGGGTCTGCTCAGGCTCTCAATGACACGCTTACACCATGTCAGGAAGAAATTACATTCCCACTTACGCATTTTCACTTGGAGAGCCCCACAGCTCTGCGCAGCTGCTCCAACCCCGTTATCCGCTGTGCAGCAGTACACCCCATCATCACTGTCCTCCACGCTCAAAATGGTCAGGAGCTGCCCGTTCCTCTGTATGCTGTACCGGGTATCAAACAGCCTGCAGGGCACAGCACAGATTGTCAGGGGCAGGGGGATAGCTGGGGACAGAGAGCGGGAATTGCATTTGTATCTGCAGACTGCTGATGGCACTACAAATGGTAATGTGTTTTATTTTTTTTATTTTCAACCTGCAAAGAGAAAGGAAGGTACTGAAAATGTTGAGATGGGCCTTAAGATTCAGGTTGGTCCTCACTAGACCATGCAGCTCCTGACTGGCAGCAGTGTAGTGGCAATTCTTCTTCCAGTCAGGTGTTGGTAAAGTAGGTATCATGGTTAGATTTCTGTCTGACCAAGGACAGGCAGGAGCACAAGTAATCTTATTCAGCTTGGTCGCCTTCTTCAGATTCAGAAAAACAACAATAATGCTGTTTTCAATAAACACATGATGTTATGGGAAGATTTTTACTGTTGTGAACAATAAGACACAAACCAAAACTCAAGTATTTTTGTGTCTGCATCCTGGAATGGTTTTGTCTGTTTTTTAGAAGAAAAAAAAAAACCCAAACCAATAAACAAACAAAGAAATGTGCTGAAGGAAAGAAGCCATCTAAAGATTAGAAGATGCAAAGATAGCTATAGTCTAATGACAGCAGGTTTAAATCTGGAGACTTCAGAGAACTTAAGAAAAGCCCTGAAACTGGAGCAAACAGAAGTGTGGGATATTGGAAGAAAGTCTGCAGAGAGAAGAGCAATTCTATATGTGAGCATGGGGTATGCATGCATGTGTGTGTGTGTGTGTGTGTCTGTACATGTGCAAGAGCAAGGGAGAGACAGAAAGAAAGGTGGTGAGAAAACTGAGGGCTGATCTCTGATTTTTATTGCAAAACTGGAAAAGTATAGTAAAACTTCAGTGGAACAAGATTTGCAAAATGTTTCACAAATTATGTTTTATTTTTGCACATTCATTGATGTCTTTTGGAAGAACTTTCATGCAATTGGCCTTTGATTCTGATGAACAGTAACAAAAGGATCTGACTTGAGGATTGTCTCCCAAGCTATCACAAATACCTAACAACTAAGTATGTTCTATTTTGTCTTTTATGTTAAAAATCTCACAGCAGTCACCAAGTAATTTGAATGTGCCATTTATGGTGTTACAGACTTTCAACAGGCTTTCACCTTTTAGTCTTGTATCTCCCTCCTCTTTTTACCCTGGGAAGAAAAAGCACAATGAACTCATCCATTGTGTAAAAGGCATTCCTTCCTTTCCCTGAGGAAGGCTCACCGCGGGCAGCCCTGTCCTAGGAGATGGGGCAGGTAACTATTTCACCTGGCACAGGGCACCTGCCAGAGTACTTGCACAAGTTTTGACACCAGGAGAGGGAACTCCAAAAGACTAGCGCTAACAAGAGCCTCTGTCCTGGCACTATTCCCATTGAAGCTGAATGTTTACATACTGGTATGTTTTGAAGGGTAGCTTAGTCATCTGTTCAGGCTGTTGGGACTTTGGCAAGAGAAGAAACTTTTGTAAACAAAATAACTGATATTTATTGTTTTCAGTAACTTGCCACTTTGATGTTTGATACATGCACACACAGACACACAAATATATTTATGATTTTTTAAGAAGAAAAAGTCCACTGGTCTAATCCTTTCCAATTGTACAAATACTCTCATCCATGTTCTTGGAAAGTAACAGAAATAATTTCAGCTTATCAATATCCCTGTCTTTGGTCTGAGCTTTTGTATCCAGCAGCACTGACTATTAATGCTAAAACAGCTTTGGGGAAGTTAAATAGTTGCTGCTATTAATGTTGCTCCAGAAGCCCCAGTAAAGGAACAAAGCACCTGAGCTCTCTAGCCTCACCAGCAGAGCTTTTTTGACTGGTATTCTCCTTTGTGGTCAACGTTGTGAAAAAGGCACTGTGTCTCAGAGAGAGTGGGATGGCTTTTAGAAAGGTGTACTGGGCTTCTGAAAGTGGGGATTGAGGTAAGAAACAATCTGGTTTTCCTATGATATTTGGACATAGAAAAAGTGAAATTTTAAAGACCATGGGAAGAAAAAGGCATGTAATCTCTGTGGTCCTGCATAAATGTCTTCCTCTACCAACCTTGATTTTCAGGCACAGTAATTTCATCACTGATAGAGATGGAATTAAAAGAAAGGTGACCTGATTTGAAAATAACATCTGTGGAAGTTCGGACCTCCACCCTACGACAAAGCTGGGGTCAGAGGGTTAGGACCAGGGTTTTTCTGAGGTTCTGTTGCAGGCAATGAAAAAAAGATTTCTGAAGGCCAGTATGCACATTCAACATTCTGCTTTTCTCCTTTTCAAAAACGGTCTTCTTAGCAGTAAGACCTTCTGCTGCTGCTTACTTAATTGGAGTCTCCTGAGCCAACGGTTCAAGGGCTTTTTTTATGCTTGACCCCGACAGCAGGAACCATGTTTCAGGTGACTGTCTGCCTAACAGGGAAAACTTTTGCGGAGAATGGGCCTTAACTGTGTTACACAGCGTTGTTCTGTGATTTTCCCTTACAGAAGAAGTCACTAACAGTGATCTAGCATGAGAAACTAATGTGAAGCCATGTGGCAGATGTAATGTGCTCTCAGGGTTGGAAGATCACATACAGTTTACTTTGCAAGATCCTGCCTACAGTAACAGAGCTAAAGCAATGGTAGCAACTTCTGTAGTGTGCTTCCAAGGCTGCCTTCTTCAGCAGCGCTATGATTCCTGGTGGTTAATGTCTGATGGTACATTACAACAAGAAGCCAGTTTCCTACAGTCAGATCCAGAACTAGAAGCAAACAAGAATGGTGCACAACCCCTTCCACACAAAGTTTCCAATCACAATGCAGACACTTGAGCAACAAGTCTGGCAATGATTCTTTTAAATATTACACAGCATCTTCCTCCTCCATAAATGCATAAACTGAGGAACAGAGCAGATTGCATCATCTGAAGGTGGAGAGCAAACTCCTTGCATTGCTTGCAGCAGAAACCAACTGTCTCCATGCTCAAGCACGTGAAGCTGCAAGAGAACCCCCTTGGTGATCCTATCACTCCCTAGGGAACAGAGATTCCTGTATAATTACAGCCACCCACCCTCTTCCCTGCCACAGACTAATTCTGATGTTTCCAGATACCTCTTTCATCATGAAGGAAAGCACTGACAGTTTTGGCAGGAGGTGCTAGAAAGGGTTGGGGCTGATCCCTACCTGATGGGAATGCTGTTGCGCGTCCATGTAATCTCTGGCTCAGGGTACGACTCCACTACGCAGACAAACCTGGCAACATCTTCTACCAGTGCATCCACAGTTTCCAGAGGAGTGCTGATCAAGGGAGCTGTGTGAAGGAAAAGAAAATGAGAAAACTTCCCAGCACCTCCTGGAAAGAGGCACAAAGCCTGCCAGATCCCTTTGAAGGATGCAGCCATGTTCCTGCAGTGTCACTCCATGGCTTCTTCCCCAGCACAGAGGTGCTTTGCACACCCTCCGCACCTTCACTGTAACACAGATGCCTCTGCATTCATAGCTGCAGCCTTCTGTGATTTGCTGCAGGTTATGCATTTTCCCTTGTTCTCTCTCTGTAGGGTGCAAAACAGAAGGACCCAAGCATAAAGCAGCTCCAACAAGCCCAGTGTGTCCCTTGTTTCAAACCCTCCACTCCCCCAGGGTGCACAACACTGGGTGGCAAACTGTGAGGACACAGTTGAGGCTGCTCCCTGCTACTGGGGTGGCATCGCATCAGCTGGAAGAGCAAGGAACAGTACACACATTGAAGCCAAACTGACCTCCCCCAGGAGTGGGCACAGGGCCTCCTTATTAATGCACAATGCATGAGATTTGGGCTTCTTCATCATTAATAAGCAAATTGTTCCACTCAACTACTTCTATTAAAAAAGACAAAAACAAAACAACTGCTACATAGCACTGTATTTTTCAAAGCCAGGCTCACAAAGGCCCTTCAGGTCTTCCAGGTTTGTGGCATTCTAGAACACATTCTCTTTTTCTCACCATTTCTAACCAAGTAGCCCCAGGGTTAGAAGTCTAATAATTCTGCTTGATGCTTATTATTGCAGACCTGTCATCATACATTATTTGAATGTATCTTTAGAAACATTTTCCGTCTCCCTTGTAGAAGACTTGAAGCATGGCTGGAAGGGATCAAAGGATATGCCTAGTAAATTGCTTTCCCTGTGCATGCTATGCATTGCAGCCATTGCCTCCAAAGACGCTTGAGTGAGTTTTAATCTATGGCTGTGAGGGACACACATCCAGTATTTGTTGGACTGGATTTCATGAACAGCTGTGCTGAGATGAACTAGTTTCATACCATGTTCCTGAAACATCACCTTGAAAATGTACAGTGGATGCAGGAATCTTCCTGTTCCCTGATGACTGCAGCACTATCTAGCACACTGTGTGTCTTTTCACAGGGAAATCCTGCCCACACTGTATCTGCTGGCCGTCCTCAGTACAATAAGATTTAAATACAGGCAAAAAATAAACTACACCAATTTTACCGCTCCCTCCTAAAAAAAATGGCAAAATACAAGATGCTCCAATTCCAGTAACTGAGAATAATAGGAAGCTTTAACTTAATGCTTTTTTTATTTGGGAGTAAAAATTAATGTCATCAGAGTTCAGCTGGAATGAAGCTAGAGGAATAAAGGATTTGCTTCCACTGTCAGGTTTACGTAGAAGTCCTAACGCTTTTTGAATGTCATTAGAAAGAGTCTGCCTCAATAATATTTATGAATTATATGACTTCAGATTGCATAATTGGTAACGACTATACGTACCTAAAAAGATCTTAAAACTACAGCTAAGGCAGCACTAAAAATTATATTAACTGAATATTAATTAAAACACACCTATGTCAGACATGTGGTTTAAGATCACTGCTTCAAATTGTATCAAGCCTCAATTTACTGGGTCATTTTGAGTCACACTAGATAGAATTAATCATCCATATTGCACCCAAGGTGAATCCCCAGCCAGTGAAACCAAATGGAAGATTTTCATATAGCCTAAATTTCCCTGCTACTGAAGGTTGTCTTAGGAGAATAACCTCCACTGATGGCTATCCTGTCTACTTCAAAGGGGACATTGCTATTTCGTGACAGAGTTCAGTATATTTTTGTGGCATTAAGCCTGGCTGAAATGGAGTTTTACAATCTAATTTTCTATAGTATGTTTTTATTGCTGTTGTCTGCATGGCTTGATCTCTAGAAGGCTGGGTTTTTAACCCTGAGAAATATAGATTAATTTAGAGTAAGCAAAATTCAAAGCAACCGATTTTATAACTGAGCTGTTACGATCTGTGGCCATTCTCACAAAGAGTAGAGTTAGATTTGTACCAGGAGCCAGTATACAGAACAACAGTATTTTATTCTTTGGGAAGACAAGGGCTGCCAGTTTTATATATTAAATAAATTCTCTAGCAACAGTTATGTGCTTTTATAGCATCTCTTAGATTCAACAGATGACAGAATTATCTTTAACAGTATTGCCTACACTGGGTCTGATCTGGCACCTCCTGAAAGCCAACACACAGCTCTTAGGGCAGAATCAAGCCCTATACTCACAGAAAATACCATCCAAACCAACAGCACTTCACCTGTGGTAAAAGCAGAAAGGGAAGTTTGTTTTTTACAGCTGCTTCCTTAAGTTCTATGTCCTCGAAAAGCAACCGTGACAACAACAGCGATGTGTCATTTTCTCGAGTGCTCTTTTTTACCTTTCTAATATTAAAAGTGAGCACTGGACCAGTGGGGAGGTGAAGGCAGTGTGAGGCCAGGGTGAGGGAGCAGAGGGCAGGAGGCCGGAGAACACACTGCGTGTCTGCAGGGGGCAGCGAGCAGGCGAGCATGCCGCCATTTTGTCATAAGGCAGTGAGGGAGACCCAAAATGGCTGAGATGGTGCTTGCTTCTAAAAGCTGTCTGAAAGGCTCAGATGTTGGTGTCAGTCCACGTTTTCTCAGGAAAGCAACTGAAACTTATGAGGCCTTCATTACCAGATTTTAACATGAGGAAATAAAATTCAAACGACGTACTGACATACATATACCAGCATACAGAAATGGCCCCGAGCCTTTCTGTGCACATTCACTGGGGCTCTCTGACGTTTTTTTAGGTAGCCCTGTGGCTTTAAATAAATTGAAAATCAATTAATTTGTATATCTCTAAAGCCACATAGGTGCCATTTTACTGGATGTCAGCTGTAGTTTCCCGAGATAGCAAAATGACCCAAGGCCAGTCACGGGACCCAGGCGAAAGCCAAATCCCCTTCAATCCCCGGCCCACCAGAAGGTCCAAAATTGCTTGGCTTTGGTTTTAGATCCACACTTTTCAAACAAGTCAAGCCAGGCAAACAAATCAAAGCTGAAAACAGAGGCGGTGTCCCCTGCAGCATTGCAGATGCCTGGAGACAGTGCAGCTCCTCTGGTCAAAAGCTGCTCAATCTTGTTTCCAGCTGATGCTGCAAAACCCCTATAGGGCACCACTGGGTCGTAGTCACGTTTCAGCCTCTCTCAGGGAGCAAGGCAATTCAGCCACCTGTGACGTTTTAGGAAAGGATGCGTATCTCTTCATTGCACTGTGCCATCCCAAAAAATCCATCCCCTTCCTCTTTCTTTCCCTTGTTTCTCCAATCCTGTCTTACTACAGCTTTCAAAAAGACTGGAGTTCGCTTTAGTAAAAATTAACATTTTTATTTCAAAAGGTTTCTATAAAGACCTTTCTTTTTCCATTTTGAGGCCAACCTGACTAACAATCGTAAGAGCACAGCCCTGAAAAAACAGCAATGTTGGCCTAACAGGAGAATACTGGCATCCTCCTTGGGTTTTTTTTTATATTTTCCTGAAGCTGCAAAGTTTCTGGTATACTTTGAATGACTCCTGACAATCACCACACAGAAAAACCTTTTGTCCTCAGGCTTACCAGACAGTATGCCCAGAAGACCACTGTTGCACTTTGTACCTCAAAGACTTTCCTAGACGCATTTTTTTTCAGTTCTTGCATTGGCTAGAAGTATGTGTGCGTGTAAGCATACAAGAGAGGAAGAAAGTATAATAACTTTTGTTATATGCAATACAAAACATGCATATTTGTATTTCTATACACATGCTCTGTAATGACTTTCTAGCTGTTCTTCTTTGAGCTTTACATATTTTTAAGCATACATAGACATGCAGAACACCATAAATCTTGGACTCTGCAGCAGTGGGTGCTAACAGCCATTGAAACCTCCAGGCCCCCTTTGACATAAGAAATGTCCATCCTACCTAGGCTGAACCCAAAGGTCTCCCCTGCCCTTTACCACAGGACTAGGTGCTTTTCCTAGGCAATGAACTTTCAAGCCCAGACACAAGCATGAGATTATTTTCACTGTTATCCTTCTAAAAGCAGTGAAGCGATGACTGCAAGCAGCGTATTTTTGTCCTTTTCAGCAACACCACCAGACCACCCACCCCATTACTAGAGATGCCTTCCACGTTGCAAAACCTCCTTCAGCAAGTGGCAGAAGCAGAGCAGGGCAAAAACCCCTCCAAACAAACCTTTCAGAAGTGTCTCGGCCAAGCTCAGGGCTGCCAGGGTGAGGACATGCACCAGGGGCACCTTCAGCAGGTCATTCATGTTTGATCCGGAAGGCATCCGGCTCCTTCAGGTGAAGTGTGCAGAGCTCCCGGCTGGCTGCATTTTGGCTGGTGGTGTGCAAGCAGAGCTTCTCCGCTAATGACAGAGCAGAGTCTGCAGGATCTAAGTATAATCAGGAATTCTACCACCCGGCTGTGGTGATGGACATGGCCAGCTGGTGCGTATCCACTTTGGTCACTGTGAAAGCGTGGGGCTCATGAAACAAGAGAAAGCAAATCCCTTCTGAATTCCTTCTAAGCAAACAGAGAGGAGTACAATGGGAAAATATATTTCCAAGGCAGTACCCTACCCCAGTACTGCAAAGCCACCAGGTCTTTATTTCAGCGCTGTGTAAGTGCAGTAGTGGGAAAAGTGCTTGCCATTGAATTTTCTGACAGCTTAATCCCCCTCTTTTTAATTTTTTCTCCTCTCTCTCTCTCTCACATGCATTCCCTCTGTCTTATTATAACCTTTCATGATTGGCTGCAATATGCCACCTGTTACCCTGCTGATAGCATTTCTTTTCTTAACAGATGTATTTGCTGGAGCAAGAACGGTTGGCATTGGTGGCTGGAAGTGCCCTTCTTTGCCAAGGAGGTTGTCAGTGTTTGAGAACTGCTGCAGCACGATGAAAAAGCAGAGTCTTGTCCTGGAAACAGACCCCCAGAAAAAATTATTATCCACAGTAGGACCAACTTTTATACCTTGGGAGAAAGGGAGAATTTAATTTCAACATCAGCAGAGCCCAGGGTATTTGGGCATAGATAGAGGCATTGCTGTAGGGAAATATGACTGTTGGGTACTGACAGAAATATATTTTCCACTAGGTTTCGACCTAAAGTGAAAGACTGAAAGTCAGAGCTCATTTCCTATGAAGATTTAGAGGACCATCAGACTTGAGGCGAACTCCTGACTAACTGTGTCTTGCCCCATCCTAGCACAGCAGTCTACATGACATCATCTTTTTCAAAAATGTCATTTGTACTCCCTTTTTTTCAAAGTAAATATTAAATGAAGAGTGTTTGCAATCAGTCCTACCACCATGGAAATACCAATGTGGGGGCAACACGTGCATAAGCAGAAAAGCAAAAGATGAATAATCATGCTGAGGAGGATAAACTGATGTTGAAGCCCTGGGATCATGACTCCAGATACTTTTCATCATGTTATCAGAAGAATGGATATGAGCTTTGCGCTAAAAGGCATGGTTTGAGGAAAGGGAGTGTGCAGTCATAACATGTCACAGTAAAAGATATTTTGAGATCTCTGGAATTTCCTTTATTTGCTGAACCTCTCAGTTTCAACTACTTCTTAACAGTCATTTCTGCAGTGAACATACATAGTTCGGCAGTGCTTTGTCTGAGGAGCACATGGAGTAAAGCTGGACAGAATTGGGTGAATCTCAATGGTTTGGCATGGTGTGATAATCGCAACGGGGACATGCAATGGCTGATTAGGAGCAAAGAACCCTAGACAAGTTCTCATCTGAAGATGAATAAAGACAGAAGCACTCACTGAACACATGTTAAAGATCTTCCAGGAATTCTGGAGCTAGCAACAACAACAAAGCAAAACAACAACACAGCAATTGAAACAATAACCTTACCAGGGAACAGAGAAATCCTGACTTACAGCTGAACTCACAAATATTTTTTTTGTTTTGTTTAAGTCCAATCACATCCAATTAATCTGTTCCATAGAAATGCAACTTTGTCTTTTAGGGTAAATTTCTCTCTGTGGAGGGACTTGACCAAAGATCTCTGCATCACTGAATTCCTGCCTGGGCTGTGTTACAAGGACGTTGAAAATATACCATCCCATTCAAGTAAGAAAATTAAGCTTTCCCTTTTATTTTCCAACTACAGCATTTAGAAATTACACTGACAGTGATGACTGTTAAATGTTCATAATTCCTTTGCATTTTTAGGATTAACAAACTACTCCTAACCTGTAATTTCCTCTGCTTTGTGATTTTTTTTATTAAGGACCACAGTGAGTTCACTTGCTCTAAGCTGGAAGAATGTAATTATATTATAAGTCGGAGTACACAGGATACACATGCACAAGGTGGTTATTTTGTTCTCCAACCATACAGCTAACAAACAATATATATGGGAAGCTGGTGGTGATCATCTGTGTCCACCATGGAAACATGTTTCTGTATAGAGTAGAATCAGTGGAAATGAAATACTGGTGACACCAAATTTTCAATGAATCCAAGCATTCTCCAGGTTTACCTTATAAAAGTAAAATACTCCTTTAATTTTTACTTCAAGTAGTTATGAGTTTGCTGTTTGTTGGTTGTTGGGGTCTGTTTTTCCAACAAAGCTGAGATGCATGCGGTTTACAGCTAACTGTTATTTAAAGCTGTTGTTACTTGTAGTCATGCCCCAAGGCCTCTGCCAAAATGAGGTCCCAGCAGCCTACACAACTGGTAAGAGGAAGCAGTCTCTGGCTTCCAGGCAGGCAAAGTTCTGTTCTTACAAAGTCTGTGCATCAGCAAACATCTCCACAGAGGCTGGTTCACGAAGTTCAGTGCACAAAGACAAGGTGTGCTGGAGCATTCTCATTTTTACCCTTTGCAAATTATTTGCAGAGTGAGTTTTAAAAAAGAACATACTTTTTAATAAATGCATAAATACAAAGAAGAGAAAGTTAGATTATATTTATGACATTTTCCTGAATAATTTATAGAACTGTCTTCCAGTTAATTCATTGCTTGACATCTCCCCACCACGATGAGGGAAATGTTGCTCCTCACTGCAGGACAGGACCATGTGGGACCTTTTCTCTATATACCTCTTCTCTTCCTCCTTCTTCCAAATGTTCTGCTTGAGGCTGACAGTTTTACACGCTAAATGCAACATGGTTTCACCACTGGAAACTTTGAAAACTGCCTTTTGCCCCTCATCACCATCTAAGATGTCTTCTCCCTATGTTATGTACTCCCAGATGTTCACCCATGTAGACAACCCAGGGCAGGTATTTCCAGCAGAAAGCATCCAGACAGGGAAAAACTCCTTCAGGGGAGGTACCCAATGAAGTTGCTTTAGCAATGACTCCGGTCACCCAGCATGTGCTGATTCACACAGAAATATCCAAGTCATGACTAACCCAGCCTGACCAGTGTCTGTTTTAATGCAATGTTGTGAATGTTGGTGCAGGCAACCTACCTAAGCAAATACAGGGGTCACCACTTTTCAACTTTGGTGCTACTGGTACTGCAGTTACCCTTTTGAATGCAACACAGACATAGTCTCTGAAGCATGAGACCAGATCTGCAGCCTTATACAACAGGCTATTTTATTTGCTTCTCAGAAGCAACAAGAATCCCTAAAAATGACTACTCTATAGTATTCAGGTCAATTTGTATATGGAACAATCAAGCCAGAAAAAGAAAAAGCCCTAACCTGCAGAGGTAACAGAGGAGTACAGACACAAAAGACAAGTGGTCTTCAAACCTCAAGGTCCCACGTCAGAGCTCCAAGCCTCTTCCAGTCAGCACAGAGCCCAGAAGGACATATACTGTGCGGTCTTTCCCTGAGATGTATGTATGCACATGCCCTTGCATGCACTAACCTTGTGTCTAGTGTGTCCTTGCTGCTCCCCTCCTCAAAGCTGCTCACCCTCAGATAGAGGTGTCCTCACAAAACATTTGACAGTGAAACCCATCTGACCACCTGGGCCTGCATGTGTGCCTTCCTACACAGAAATATATCAAGGTCACATTACTGTAGGGTTATGGGCTCATCAGTTCTCACAGTCCACCCTGCCCACATTGCCAACAGTGCCTAAATGCGACACACACCTCTGGGTGTATGCCATGGAAAAAGCATCTCTGACAATGCATGCCAGCATTTGGGGAGGAGGTAAACATCATTTTAGCTCTTTGTTACACATTGCAACTTGCTTCTTTGCAATGATCCTGAGTGGAAGGAGCTGTTGCAGCCACCAGCTCCAAGGGATTTAACCAAACCTGCAACACACATATGGCCAGTAAGGTATAATTGCTTCTGTCAGTAACAGCAAATGCTGCATACAGTGTAAAGTGTGAGGGAATAAGCTATGCTGCTGCTTGTTCTTTACCCTGCATTTATGGGGTTTTTTTTGGGGGGTGGGATTTTTTTTGTCAAAATGAAGGGAAGACTTCTCTTTGAAGTCCTTTAAGAAACACAGACCCATCCCAAAGCCCCACTCATCACATTTAAGTTGCAGGGTTTCAGGCACACTTAGTTTGACCTCTGCCCACAGCCATCTGGACTAGTCTCTGATCTTCTACTAATATTTCAATACTCACCCAGCTCTGATGCCTGAATCTAAAATGGTTCCCTTTTCTTCTCTTGAGATCTTGTGGGTATTGGGAAGCCTATGATTGGCATTAATTTCTTGCTATCATCTTGCTGTAAAGTTTCCTGTAAGTTTTCAGCTCACAGGATCTGCCTGTACTGACTAAGGCCAATCTAATCTGCTCTCCTGTGAGGCGGGGCAAAATTACGTGGTATTATGAGTTGTAATTACTGTAGTGAAATAGTGTAAATACTGTAGTGAAAGAGCAAGATCCCTTGTAAAATGGCTAGCTAACTGTGCACTGGTGTCTATAGCACAGAGTGTGAGCTGAATGCAGGTTTTTCATAATATATGAAATTAATTGCTCTACAGAGAGATCAGGCCTCTGTTTCACCTCACTGCCCACAGCAGCCAGCCCCATACCATAACGTGGGAAAAGCTCCCACCCTCCATAGCCCTCTCCTCTCTGCAACAATAACGCTGTTGCTATGCTGAGCTGGGGGGAGTCTGAGATGCCCATGTTCAGCCAAACAGGGATGACAAAGGCAAGCACACCCTTTGCTCCCCAGCCTCTGACTTCAGACCTTTATCCTCCAGCTGCCATCAGAATAGTGCAGTCTGTGGGGCCAGGGTGGCTGCCGACACATGAGACCTGCTCTCCATCACATGGTATCACAACCTGGGCAAGCAAGAAACAAGACCCGTATTTGGAAATTGTTATAGCAGAGCCCTGAGTGAAACCTCCAAGAAAGGTGTGGACTTCCAGGCCATAGGGACTGCGCAAAGGAGAACATCTCCCTACAGAATCCATTTCTGCAGAAATGAGGAGGTGCTTCAGGACAGGAATGTGTTAGGGATATAACATACCCTGTTCGTTTCGACCTCAGAATACTATACCTTGTTAAATCTCACTCTCACCAAGAAGTAAATTCAACTTCAGATTGATCCAATATAATGTTAGCAGTTACTACATGAATACAGGCACTACAAAACTGAATCTATTTCACACCAGAACTCCTGTGAGTAATATTTCAATTCTTGTCAACAAATCTTTAAAACAACCAGAACTAAAACCAAGGGAAATCACAATGAAATAAATCTATGTACTGTGATGCCTCATCTGTCAGGTGACTGAAAAATAACCGATTTTCAGGTTTTGATCGTCATTATTTGTTGTTCCTGATTGCTGTTTTAGAGTTTGTAGGAGCAAAAGCCAAGAAGAAAGAGTTTATAGGTGTGCCACAAGCAAACAACTAGTTAGGTTTCAAACACACAGCCTCTAGCACAACTGGCTTCAAGTGGAAGATTGTGGCCCTGTACACAGTGTACAAATTAGCTTTCCTAAGTGATTTGTATTCATAGGCTTGTAAATACCTTTCCCACCCATCACTATGGCATCTCTGAAATGCCACAGCATCTGTCTGGAGCCAAATGGGATCTGGGAGGTGTTACAACATATGGGCGTGATATGAGGAAACGCTCAAGTTTCAAAAGTACCTGCACCCATGCAATAGAGTGTCTGCCAGTGGAACAGGACACCTGAAACGGAGCTGCCATGTCCTGCCAGCTGATGGCGGGTTGCCATGACCGGCTGCAGGAGGTGGGCAACACACAAGTCCCAGTGGCATCCTATTCCCTTTCATTTTACTGAACCATGCACAGCGTGCTGCAACATGTGAAACAGCTCCACAAGCTTTTTCTGGATGAGATAGTCTTTTTCTGTTGCTGTGATAGGAAGACGAACTTTGCAACATGTGTAGCGCAGGAGTAACTGGTGACGTTTTTAGACACTGTACCATATGCTGAAAAACATTTTGGGGGGCTTCAGCCATATTTATTAAAAACAAGGAACTAAATTCTGCTCTGAGTTAACCCCAGGCAACCCCGCTGACGTCAATGGAGTGTAACTGAGAGCAGAAGGTTGCCTGTGATCTTTATTTCTTAGAGTTCACCTGCTGCTCATTTGAAGCCATAATCCTTGGTGACATCCCAGTCATTCCTATGAAAGAGAGGCTTGCGTTGCAGAGATCAGGTCCCAGTGTGAACTTCACTCAATGCAGCATTCTTGGCTATAGCGTTTTGGACCATCCCAATACCTACCTGCTACGGTAGTCTCATTGGCTGCTATTTAAACACTGCTGCCTATTATTTGGAAGCACCACAGTTAGCATGGCAATATGTGTGGATATGTCTCCTTAGTCAAATGGCAGGTCTTTAGTCAAAAGGTGCATGGAACACACTCAGCACATATAACAGCAAACACTGCAATAGTAACATGATGACTGACATGAGGCAAGAAATGAGAGCAGAACCAAAGATCCAAGCCTCAGAAAAATGTCCCTAGTGATGCACAGCCCTCCATGGACAATTGGTCCTGCACCAGCTGAGGAGGGAGTGCAGACGTGGCGCTACTTTCTGCAGGAACCACAGTGCAGGGTTTCCTTAGGAGCTGGTTTGGTTCTGAAAAAGAGCTACAACATAGAAAATCTGATCCTAAACACTGGCATATCCACAGGATTAGTCCTTTTAGCTTCGGTGAACTTGGCCTGAGGCTCCTGTCTTTGCCTGTTGTTGATGTAGCATCATTAAACCTGTTTGAAACAAGGGCAATGTCTGCAGTTTTGGTGTCTGGCCCTACAGCCTAAGTGTTTGGCCAGCACTATGTGCTTTTGACACTTTAGATATTGTGAATAATTAATAAATGGTGGTGTTGTGGTTTAACCTCAGCCCACAAGCTGGCTAAGCACCATACAACTTCTTGCTTACCCTCTGCCCTGCCAGTGGAATTAGGAGGAGAATCAGAAAAAGGTAAAGCCTGTAGGATGAGATAAGAACAGTATAATGGTTGAATTAAGTATAAAAGAAATAATAATAATAATAATAATAATAATAATAATAATAATATAATGAAAAGGAGAGGAAGAGAGAGGAATAAAATCCAAAGGAAAAAAACCCCACAAGTGATGCATAATACAATTTCTCACTACCTGCTGACTGATGCCCAGACAGTCCCAGAGCAGCAATCGGCCCCCTTTGGCCAACGACCCCCACTTTACATACTGACTATGACATTCTGTGGTATGGAATATCCTTGTGGCTAGTTTGGGTCGGCTGTCCTGGCTCTGCTCTCTCCTGGCTTCTTCTGTACCTCCTCACTGGTAAAGTATGGGAAACTGAAAAATCCTTGATTAGTAAGCACTACTTAGCAACAAGTGAAACGTCAGTGTGTTATCAACATTGTTCTCATGCTAAATCCAAAACATGGCATTGTACCAGCTATTAAGAAGAAAATTAACTCTATCCCAGCCAAAATCAAGACAGGTAGATCAGTAGTACAGCTGGTCAGGAGATGAGGGTCAAGGGGTTGCACCACAACCTAAACTGAAATTGCGTTGTGGCTAACTGCTTCACCATTCGATACCCACCTGTTGGGGAGGGAGTGGCAAAGGACAGAATTTATGTTATGCTCTGAAAAGATGGTCATAAAGCAAAATACCTTGACTCAAAAACCATACAGGTATGTAGCAGAAACCACCCTGGGTAATTCTGTGAGAGGTTGATACTCCAAAGATGGGCTAAGAGCCCTTCCCAAGAGCCACAGCTGCTGCTGCCAAGGGTTGAGTGACTTCTACATACACCTGCCCTGATGAGCTGTCCCCAAAGGGCAGATAGAGGGGGATGTTTTTCCAGGTGAAGATATTTTCCCCTTCACCTCCTCCATCCCACCCTGGATGGAGAGGGGGCTTTGGTTGCTGCTTCAGCACTTTTCCACCTTGGACTTTCTTCCCCGCCAACAGATTTGCGGCAGGTGGGTGGTCTCTGGGAGAGGAGGTCATGCTAGGGAAACCCACATGGGTTTAAGCAATGCAGATGTTCCCCAGGAGTGGTAAGATACCTGAGCATCTTTGCAGTGGTGGCCAAGACAGCCTGTCCCAGATTTCACAGCTGGCAAGGGAAACCAGACTCCAGGCCTCAAAATAGCTTACAATCAGTCAGCTGTGAGTGTCAGTGCTTCCATTTTTTCTGGGACATTTTCATAGTATTTGCTTTTTTTCTATAAGTATCAGTGGCAGCTCTGGAGCATCTGGATGAAAACATGCATCAGGCCAAATTAATCTCTGAGGTGTCTCCTCTGAACGCCACAGCAGGTGGGCAGCAGGGCTGGATTGCTAGATTTTTCCCTCCCGAGAGCTGCACTTATTGCACCACAGCAGCCAAGCCGTGCCTGCTGGCATGTCTGGAGCAAGCAGGAGCTTTGCCACAGTGGGCTCCTCATCTCACTGCAGACCAGGTCCACCAAACTGCAATATTATTCATGCACACTTGGACAGGCCACACAGGTCCACAGGGTGCCATCAGCTGTGTCTTGGGGGCCCCCCTGCCCTACATAAAGGGATGGATCATCACATACCAAATCCATGATTCTTCCCCAGCTGTTCAGGGACACAGAAGATGGTCCACAAGGGATGCGCAAAGACCTGGTCCTCTCTCAGCAGGGCTGGAAATCCCGCTTCCACTGACACCAGAGGCACAATTCTTACTGTTGTCGATAAGACAGTTGATGTTGCAAGACAGAAAAAGCAGGATGGACTTGAATTTCCACAAAACATCCACAGACTTCCAGCTGATGTAAATTGTTATCATTCCCTTGGCAATAGTGGAGCTATGCCAGTTTGCCCTTGCTGCAGAACTGGGTCTGTAATTCATATTTGATTAGTATCACTGAGACTTCAGCTGTTTGTCTTATCTGCGCATCAGAGGTTCCCTGTGCAGCTGCTGTGCTCTTTAAACTGCTCTGCTCTCCCAAGCCATACCTCCAGCCGAAAAAAGAAGTATTTTAGCCTATGGAGACATTTTAAATTAAGCTGCTGTGAAGATTGGTGCCACAGAGGCTGTGTATAGCATCTAAGTTACAACTTCAGTGGATGTATCTTCCTACTTCAACCAAATCATAACAGTCAGATTCTGCATTTTGAATGTGAAGTTTCTGTTAAAAGTCTGAATCTTTTATAACATGATAAACCCATGTGTGAGTGTGGTGGGTTGACCTTGGCTGGAGGCCAGCTGCCCACCAAGCTGCTCTACCACCCCATCTTCAGCAGAACGTCAGGAGTAAAAAATAAGATGAAAAAATCTTGTGGGTCAACATAAAGGCAGTTTAATTAAGCAATAGCAAAAGTTGTGTGCTTGGAAGCAAAGGAAGACAAAAGATGTTATTCTTTACTTCCCATCAGCAGGTGATGTTCTGCCAGAACCCCGGAAGCAGGGCTGCAGTACACATAGCAGTTTCTCTAGAAGACAAATGTCATAAATAACGAATGTCCCTGCTCCCCACCCCACCTTTCTCTTAGCTTTTTTACCTGAGCAGATGTCATATGGTGTGGAATATCCCTTTGGTCAGTTTGGGTCAGCTGTCCTGGCTGTGTCCCCTCCAAGATCTCACCCTAATGGGGGCAGGGGGAAGGCTGGAGGGGCAGCCTTGGTGCTGTGCGAGCGCTGCTCAGCAGCAGCCAAAACACCGGTGTGTTACCACCCCCTTTCCAGCTGCCAGTGCAGGCACAGCACTGTGAGGGATGCAGTGGGGCTCAGCCAGGCCCAATACAGTGAGGCAAAATGCAATTTCTCTTCACCAGGTCAAGAAGTGAGAAGTCTCTGTCTTATAACAGCAACCGCCACCCAGGTCAAGAAGTGAGAAGTCTCTGTCTTATAACAGCAACCGCCACCCACCAGTTTATATCCATGCTGTTGAAACACGAGGTGGACAAATGAATGACTGAGTGCTGGTTAGGGTCTATCCTAAAACCCAGGCCACCCCCGAGGACTGTTTTAACATGGCCCAAAACTGTGCCAGAGTTCGTAAAGCATCAGATAGTATGGACCTGAAGCTTCGAGTGCTGGGCATTTCCTGTTGATGTGCAATCTAAGGTGTACACAGGGCTACAACATCCAACCAAAGACAGGGACCCCATTTTAGTGCAGCAAGTAGAGCCTAGTACTTCAGTCCAGGCAAAAAAAAATATCTTTGGGGTATCTGGTTTTTTGGCACTTCCCAGCCTATATGGACCCTAGAGCTGCTCTCCCACTCACGCCAGCGTGCTTTCCACAGCAGCAGGAGCAAATCTAGACAGCCTTTCACAAACACAGTCACTTTCCTTTCTACGCCCAGCTGAGTTGGGCAGTTATTAAGCAACTGTCTACAGCTCTCTGTAGAGAGCCTAGCCCTAGCTCTGGGGGCTGTTGTCACCAGTGCCATCTGGCAATGCTTGTCCATGCCATGCACTCATCCCAGTAAACCCCTCCCAAACACTGCTGCCTAGCCCCTGTAGCCTGGAGCTCTAGCACAATAATTCATGGTGTCACATTTTGATCGAAGCACTTCTTCCCACCCAGTTCTCTCCTTTGCCTCCTACAAAGGAGAAGCATTGCACAGTCCATCACTGATTGCAAGTGGCAACACCACCCATCAGCACTGTCAGGCGTCAGACATCAGGGGATGCTTTTTATTCCAGGAGCCACCTCAGGGTAAGGAGGACATGCTTTTGGGGCAATAGACAATACAAACTCCCCAGATCCTGGCCAGCAAAAGAAGGAATCAATTGCAACTGTAAAGTCACAAAGGCATGTGGGATGGCTGCACATAAAGTCAATGTACCCATACATGGTACTTCACAGCTGTTGTGTCTGTGCTTTCGGACACTGGAAAAAGAAAGATCACTATCAAGGATGATAGAATTTGCATCGTGAAGAAAGTTTCATCATGGAAATTGTGCCGAAAGTGACATATCTAGCAACCCCTTTTTTTGCAGACAAGCATGATTTTGAAACAATAAACGTGTAGTAGGACATTTGTTAAGGCACCTCCAACAACAGACTCATGTCAGAGGCTCCTGGGGGCTTGCTTCTGGAATGTCAGAAATGCATTACAGAGCTACAGCATTCAAAACATTCAGAGAAACAAAAATCCTTGAATTAGGTAATGTTGCAAGGCTGAAGAAATAAGAAATCTAGCCGAAAAGCTGAACAATAGTTGTACTTCTGAAAATGCACTAGGGTCTCTCAGGCATTCAAAAATTATGAGTCAGGTCTTAAAAAAATCCTAGTTGGTTTAAACATAATAGCGGGGGGGAGACGGGGGACACGGGGACACGGGGTGTGTAGTAACCTTGCATTGTCTGCACTATTGAGGGTTACATTTCTAAGTTCTCCTGGAAAAGCTAGAAAATTAACTTTATTTTGCAATAAAAGCAGAGATTCATACATAATCTTATAGCCCTAGAGGCTGAGGCATTAAGCAGAACATCAGATAATGTGATAAAATCCCAATGGTTGGAAATGCTGGAGCAAAACTAGCTTGTGTAGCCCTGGCAATAGGTTTGGGACCTGGTTCAAGAACCCACATCCACACGAGTAGTGTGCTCTGGTGGAGTGATTCACAACTATAATTTTTCCAGGGTGCAGTTTTTGGATGGTGGCTGTCAGAAATTACATGACAGCCCTGTTCCAGTCAATGGAAAAAGTCTCTCTGAATAAAAGAAAAGAAAAGCCCACAAGGGACAGACTTCTGCAGTGACAAATTAAGTAGCACAACAAAGTGTCGAGTTTCAAAGGACTTTCTGAGGTTTTAGGGGCTTTACAGGGAGAATGTGTCCCATTGTATTTCAATAGATGCACTGGGCTCCTCTAAAACTTGTCTCCTGTGTTTCACATTATGGTGCCATTTGTGTGTAGCATAAGGTTTGGCTCAAACACATTTACTTATTTACTAACAATTTGGCTTTTAAGGGGACCTAAAGTTTTATTCAAAAGCAAGAAAAATTCTCAGGTTCTGACCGTTCAACAAACCCTTACAGAAGCCCAGCCTGTCCTAGCACATATCAGAACTCTTTCCATTAACCAGCCCCTCATGCTGAAAGATGGCCTGGGAACCCTGAGTCTCTACCATCACACTGAAGATCGACCTGGAACGAGGTCCCAGTCCTTAAGGATGTCACCATGCCCTTTGCATGGGGAGGAACAGTTCCCATATTTGACTGGGAACAACTCCGTATTTAGAAACAATTCCAGCATGGACTTAGGCTGAGAATCACATCCTCCACATTTATTTATTTTACTAGAATATAGGTAACTATAACCCTCTGCCAAACTTTTCATTCACCCCCTCAAATCCACCCACCTTCAGTTGGCTAACATATGTCACACAATGACCAAACATACAGCATGTTTTTTTTCAGAAAGTGTGTATCAACATTTCCAGCAAGTGCACTTCATTACAATTTTTTTGCCAAGTGGTGCTGCATCTGGCCATGGCTCTGTTATAAAAGACAGAGTACTATATTTGTTTGCTAAGAAAAGGGATGCGGCTCTTCCTTATCAGACTTTGCCTTTAAAAGCAAAGGTGCTGCCACTAGAGCACTTGCGATGAAGCCATCCCCATCTGCTGCTCCCTGCCTGTCAAAAGCACAAAATTACACAATTCTTTTCTGTGCAGCTGGTATTTGAGCAACTGTGGTAACGTCTAGACTCTCTTCTCTCTTACATGGTCTCAGAGGCATCACAGACACAGGCTTTGCCCCAGTTCAAGTTCTTGCAAGGCTTGATAAAAAGGTTTGTGGCCCTTCTTGTGTGCCAGCCAAGAACTTACACCCATCAATCCTATCCTCTGGCATAGGAGTCTTTAGACTGTCACATACAGTACCTCATATTCAGTTAGGTAAGAGAAGTTGGTGGAGGTCTAAAGAAGACCTCTCTGAGGCTGTAGTACCTGTCTGTGGCAGTGCACAGCCTTCACTGATGAGAAGGTGGAATGGGAAACACTCCTTTTGTCTCCATCCTGCAACTACTTGACCTCAACATCAGTGTTGGGGGAAAGGAACAGGGACACGTAACCAGAGATGAAGCTAGATATAAAAGTGCAAAGACTGAAGTAACTCTAGCTACTGCTACTGCCAGTGGCATACACAAGCTACACACAGCAAGAAAGGAGTTAGTACAGGCAGCAGTAAAAAAAGCAAGAGAGAAACAATCCCAGCCACAGCAGACAGAAAAGGAATTTATGGATCCTAAAAGATATAGAGTTGGCCTGGGGTGTGGGGTGAAGCAGACGTTGGCCTTGCAAGATGGAGACTTGGTGGGCTGGAAGTAGGTCTTACAGACCAAGGAGGATTGTGCTAGTGGAGAGGATCAGTACTTGGTGATGTCTGGCAGAATGAGACTTGGTGTGGTTACCCTTACCTCACCACTGCATGGAACCTGCCCGCTGTTTGGAAATTGCATCCCTAGAATGCAAGCAGGCTCATATAGACTTTCCCACCAACTGGCTGCACATTGCACATTTCCAATTCTATCTGCATTAGGAAGTCAGAAACCCATGCTGAACACCACTGTAAAAAGAGCAACTTAATTTCTTCTTATCAAAAGTTCAGAGGGTGATGAAGAGACTTCCCTTGTTTGTTGCACACAAACTAAAAAGTATAACCTAGGGATCTCAAATAGAGAAACTAAGGACAAATCAAGGGTGCAAAGACAGTAAAAAGTCCATTACAGAACGAACTACAATACACCTTGTCCCTTTCTCACCATCTTTGTGCTGGCAGTCTAAGCCTGCTGCCAGCCTGCTGGCTTAGCAATACTCTTTTAAACCCTTGCTCCTGTATGGAGGCATTAATCTGTAAGTATCCACACCAAACACTGGGCACCAGCAACAACCAAGTGACTGTACAACCAGTCAAAGAGGCAACGATTAAATCTTGCCAGAATGATAGCTTCTCCATTTGTTAGCTGCTGTCCTGTAATTCACCTTGTGAGAAGCCATTTTAGTACTAGACAAAGAGCATGGAATAAGAAATCCAGCCAGAAAATCCCTGACTGCTGTGGCCCGATGCATTTCCCTAGCGGTACCCAGCAACATGAGACAGCAGAACCAGAGGGCACAGAGAGTATGCATCACACAAGGGTCACACAACACTAGGTGGGAGGACGGAGCAGCAATGAACAGGACCAGCAGATTTTAGCCCTGTTGGAGTTAACTGGTGACCTGGGAGCCAGTGTAAGTGGCTTGTACCTCTTGCAAGATTTTCCAGGGGACACCCTTCCCCCTCGCAGTATGGCCACAATGGTATGAAGCCTTGCAGTGCTACCCAGCATGGGAGGAGCTATATCACATAAAAAGCACACATAGTGAGCAAACCCTGAACCTGGACAAAGGGATAGTCCTAAAATGATTGCCAAGGTGCAAAGAATTTTGTTCTAGCGATGCAACTTAATTCTAATATCTTTATTCATTGTGAGTATATTGGAGAAGTTTAACACCTGTAATAAAAAAAGGGTAAGTTTTTGTTCAGAAATGGATTACAAAGATCTGTTCCACTTCTTTTGCAGAGATACGCATTAATTTCAAAAAGTTTTGAATTACAACTAGAAGTCATCTAGAAACACTTTTCCTACATAAGTTTTTCTGCGCATTGAATATTGGTCCTATAGATCCTCATATAAAGAATTGGCAATGAATGAAAATGTAAAGAAAGTCTCCAGATTTTTGGTTGGATTCTTAGCCAATCTTCAGATAATCATTCTTTAATACTGTGTGAAGTGTCTGATTTTATCTAGATGCTATTACTTTTTTCAAGTCAGTTAATAGGGATCATTGAACATTGACAAGTTAAACTCTCTCAAGCACTAGGAAAAATAAGTGAGGACTTAAAAAGAAAAATGCAGTCTGGGACTAATTCCCAGGAGATTTTTGGTATACAAAGCCTCTATTACATTCAAAGTACTGGTAATTCACAGGAATAAGCAATGTATAATCTTCCTTTGAAAGAATTATGGTCTGATTCATGGTAGGTCAAATCTGAACTTGGGCTACTACGCATCTGCAGAAGGGTTTCACGTTTGAGGAAAAGCAACACAAATGGGATTCCGTGGTGCAGTGTCCACTTGCTAATATGAATAATACCCTTACGTAGCACAAAATGCAACACCCCTTGTGGTATGGTTTAAAACTTAGTTCCTGGCAATTGCAAGTGCAAAGACTGAAGTAACTAACTCTGTGCACCACAATAAGGCAGCACCACAGGAACGTGCAAGCTTGCTGTTTCAGCAAAAAACTTCCGTGGTCAAGGCATCTGAATTTCCAGGGACAGAGGTTTGTAAGAGCGGTAAATTGGAGATATGCAAGTTACTGAACTAAAGACCATTTTAATAAGCATTGAGGATGAGCTTGGGAGGTTGCCACCAACTCAAAAGCAGGTGAGAAGTTCAATTGTGCAATAAGGTCATTTTGAAAGGAAAATTCTGTCTATAGCCACAAAGAGTCATTTCTGTGTGAGTTCCCTCACGTGTGCCTGTGTTGGCTAGACACGGACACGGAATAATCTGCTTCTTTTGCACATGCCGTCCACTAAAAGGACAGGAATAGGGCTTGGATGTCATTAAATATTCATTAAACACCCAGAGAGCAATAAATTCATCTCCAAAAATGGATCAAACTTGGTTGAAGACATTTAACAGGGAGCGCTCAGACTCGGCCATGGTTTTGCCCTGTCAGGCATCATAGTCCTTAAGAAATACTGTTCTGTGATGTGAAATTACATATAGTCTGATGGGTGTTATAAATGTCGCTTTTGAACATGCAGTCTTAAGACCCTCCAGTAGCCCTAGAAACCAGCACCTGGCGACTGGATACTATTGAACATCCACAATAAAAGGATTAAATTTAAACTATTAAGATAATTGTTCTGGGGCCCTTTTGTCTCAGAATTGGTCATTATTACGAATTTTCATTAAGAAAGTCTGTTTTCCTATGACAATTTCTTTGTCAGGGCATGTTCTGTTTAATTTCTTACTGGATGATCCTGAATACTCTGGTATGAAACCACAAGGAAACCCATCCACAGGCTCCAGCAGATAATTCTGCTCCTCACGGCTGAAAAGACAGGGCACCAATGGCACACAAAATTGTGAAAAATTAACACAATTCAATAGGTCTAACAGGAAATAGAAAATCTTGGCTGTCGGGGCACCAGTTTCTCCCAATCTGCCATTGTAACAACATACAGGAAAAAACAGAGAGTTGACTTGGACTGCATGGGACTTTTTTGGGGACCTACTCTTGCAGTCTCCATCTGCGGTGGGCCTGGCAAAACAAGACCATGGTCTTTCTGACACTGAATTAAATGCTGCTGAAAACCTGGTGCAACTTCTTACTGGGATTTTTCATGAGCTGATTTCATGTCTCCATCTCGTGATTTCCTTCACATTCACAAGGCATGATTCTGGCATGGGCACAGACAGGGAAGAAGTCCATTCTTTCAAAAGCAGAGAATCTGGTGTGTTTCTATATTGCTGTTTATTTTATAACAGTGGAACAAAGCCTGTAAATGTTGTTAAGCCAGAGACAGTATTAGCAATGGAAATAATTACTACCACTTTAACTGACGTTTTGTTAATGTTACTGTAGTGCTGTCTCATGAGTCATAACAGGATGGAAATTAATCTGTCACTGCTGTAGGTCTCTCTACTATAGACAGTTTCTCCTCTTACATTCATCTGCTTGAGTGTCTGTAATAGAACTAATAAACCAAAAACATGCTTGAACATCCCTGTACGCGCTGCCTTCTTTGTGGCCAAGGCATTTTAAATGTCATTTTGCTTAGGTAATGGAACAGTGAAAACTGAGGCCCTGGAGAAGGCACCTCTGAAATTCATGGAAAGGCTCTGGACCCCTTCAGGCTTTGAAAAGATATATCTTTACAGTATTCATGAAGAAAATTTGCTTCTGAAGACTTTGTGGAAAAAAGTTGTTCCTCCACAAAATGGAACTCATACTCTATCAGTTTACAGCAAAGCCAGCTGTCCTCTGCCCAAACTCACCTGCCAGCATGACAGCACATGAAGCCCATGTGGTCGCCTTGGCAGCTGGCAGCAGTTCTACATTCCTTCACATTCTTTCCAAGATGCTTCCTTCTTGTGATCCAAAGGCTTCTTGAAAGTCCAGTTAAACTATATATAAAGAATAAGCAAAAAGCAAGGTGTGTATTCTACCTGGTGACCACAGGAAGTTCTGCAGTGGTTGGGGCTGGAGCGTAGGGCATATGAAGGAAGGCAGAGGGTGCTGGGCTCGTTCAGCCTGGAGAAGAGGAGGGCAAGGACAGACCTTATGTCAGCCATTCCATGGTACACAACAGGCAAGAGGACACAATTTGCAAGGGTTATTTTGATTTACTTATTAAGGAAAGGTTTTCATCATCAAGGTGGTCAGTCACTAGTAAAGGAACTTGGAGATATTGTGGGATCTCCAACCTTGGAAATACTCAGATTTTGGCTGTACAAGGCGCAGAGCAACCTGCTTTAACAGTGCCTGTTTCATGCAGGTGGTTGCACAGCCAGAAGTCTCTTCCTACCTCAGATATTCCATGAGTTAATGAAGTCTTTGGAAGGCTTGCTGGTTTGTTTTTTATTTGAAGAACTGGCTTCTAATCCCTGTTTGGTTTCTCTGCCTTGAATTTAGCAAATTCACAATGTTTCAAACAAAGTCTTTGACCAGCTTTTCATTCCATATAAGGGGGTTTTATTCTAAAAAATCCAGTAAGAGAAAATAGGTAGATTCCTAGACAAAAAATATATCAAGCAAAAATTCCTCTTCACTTTTCTTTTGCCTGTTGAAACAGGAACTTGTTCTATGTGTGCATCCATTTTGGCATTACCTGTGGATGTGTTCAGTCCTTTCTGCAACACACCCAGACTTCAGCAGCCTGTTCAGTCTTTAGCTGACGGCATAACTTGCATTTCCCAGTGTGGATTATGACTGAGCCAGCTGCAAATGTAGCCGACTTCATTTGGCACCCTCCAGATCTGTTTCCAAACTCTCTTTCTGAAGAGTGAATAAGTAGGAGTGCTAATGTTAAACTGTGTCTACTGAGGAGCTTTTTCTTGGGTTTGGAGCCCAAAGAAGCCTTTCTCTGTTCTTAAGTGATTTTATTTCATATATTGAATTTAGCCCTTACTGAAACTTGAATTTGTTGTAAGTTGGAGGAGCATACTTGTGGGGGGAGGGGTGAGTACGCATGGCATTTTAATGTCTGAAGTGATGCAGTCAGAAAAGCTGGAAGAAATTAGACTTACGATGAAAAACAACTTTCTTGAAAAGAGACTCCAGCAGTGAGGTCGGAGGAAGCCTGAGGCTCTCATCCCCACGTGCAGGAATCCAGCTTTGTCCCTGGAAAAGTATGTCTACTTTCTGTGACCAATAGCTTTCCCGCTTTACACTTAAAGGGTAAGACCCAAGTCCACAGCACACCTCCATCTGCTGCCTTCACCCAGGCTGGTGCACTGCTCCATGGCCCAAGCATCTTTGGGAAGATGATAGTTTATTTTCAGCACCATGCTATACTCCCCTAGCAGCTTGCACACAGCACGTACACATCCGCCTGTGAAAGGACCTGTGGACATAGGAAATGTCAGACTTCTTTTCATTGCTTCAAACATGTAGTTTAACACTTAAATGTTTCATTAGCCCAGGATGTGCTTTGACAATACACAGAGGAAATAACAGTGGGCTTTCTGTCTGCAAATTCCATTTTTCAGGTGAAATTTCAGCTCTTGAAACCAGATCCTATTGTGAAACTCCTTCCAAAGGGCTTTCTGCAAGACTGATGCATATTCCTTAAGTTCTGAAACAATACAATACCTGCCTCATGACACAGATAAACTACACCATTTTCCTCATTTTACGATGGCTGTCTGGTTTTTAACACTGCAACAATACAGATGCATATTTAAGACTTGAGAAAAAACAGAACCTTGATAGTCAGCACAGTATATTGGCCAACAACAAGGCTCCCTCTTGCATCAGGCAGAGCAGTCTGATCAGAGAAGGGCCTGAGGAGGGGAACACACACTAAAACGTGCCAAACACGGCTGCTCACCTTGGGGGTTAGGAGAAGTTGGCATAACTTCTTTCTATCCCAGCGGCAGCTTCATTTAATTCAGTTCTACTGGAAGACGTTTGGGGTTTGTTCCCCAAATTGCACAGTTTCTCTAACCACAGCCTGAGAAAAGCATGACCACACACAATGCCAGTATGTTATCCACAGCTTCCACAGCACCCACAAATTAAGACTCGAAAGGCATTTTCTCAGATTCGCTGAACAAGATCCCAAACAGCTGGTAGCAAACTTGAAAAGGCATCATATCTAGGCTGTTTCCTATCTCTCCCTCCATCTCTCAGACCTTCAGTCTCTTGACCCATAACTTTCACAGCATATACCCACATATCTTTTCCTAAATGAATGGATCTCATCATTTGGCAAAACAACACATAGCAGAAGTGGAGGAAAGCTGCAAATGTCTTTCGGTAGATGGTGCATTTTAGCATCTGGACTCATTACAGGTCAAATGTTATGCTGCAGTGCCAATGGGAGCCAACAGTGTGCCCCCATGAACACACGAATATTTGCTTAACTAAGTAAAATGAGGAAAGCTGGATTCTTCCTGTAGATCATAGGTGATTTCTGTTGACTTGGCACGAACTGCAACAAAGAGCTTTAAAACAAACAGGATTTGGCTCCTGACAGATTATTCAGGAGTATATTATCTTGCCTTCATTAAATACAGGGAGGCTTAGCCACTCACGTATCTAAGCAGTATAGCTGAGCACATTCAGTCTGAGATCATTCCAAATGCTCTTGAGATATCTGTTTTTCAGAGGTGCTTTACTTTTTCATGGGTGTATAGATGCTATCAGTGAATGACATATGGAAATCCGTCCAGTCAAGGAAAGCTCTCTTGCAAGTTTGACTAGACAAAATAAATAAGTCCTATTTGTCACCCTCAATTTTATCAACTTCGAAAATGTTCTCCTGGGTGAGAGAGAATAGGAGGACTGCCTAAGACATGAATAAGGTCTGCAATTGTCCCTATCACTTCCTCAAGCTGCCTGTAAGCAAGCAGCTTGGTTTTTGTGACTGTCACTTCTTGGTTTCTTTGACACACTTGCTTTGGGTGTTTTTAGCAGCATTGATTTATGAGATCGGGGATTTCTATTCACAAGAAATTGCATGGACATCATTAAATCAAAGGCACAAAACACTTGTCAAATGTTAACAGTATCCAACCAATAAAATCTGATACAGGAGTGAGCCAGCAACCTGGAGGTCACAAGCATTTTCAGTAAAGACCAGATCTGATTTTCAGCTCTTCTTCTGGTTTCTCTTTACTTTCAGCCTTTTCATGGAGTATGAGCTATGGAGGGGAAGCAAACTCTTGTATTTTGGAAATAGGAAAGCCACTGTTTGACCTTGTCCCTGGGTGAAAACACAGGTGCAGTTGTGCTAGTAGCTTTCCCATGCGAATACTGAACAATTTTAATTCTCGAGAAAGAGTACGTCCTCTAAGACATGTCATATATAAAAGATATCATGCAAATACTAAACTTCTCAAAGGAAACTAAGCATCTGTTTCTTAGGGGTTTCTGCACTGCTGTTTGTTCCTTGTGAGCATACTGACATCTCCTGGTTGCATCTGAAACTGTGACCAGCTCATTTACAAAAGACTAGTTTCTGCATGGATACTCTTTTTACATAAATTCCATTGTTTTGGCTGATTTCAGGAAGACAGACCATTGAGAGGGAAAAAATTAGATGTGAAACTTGAAAAGGAGAAGGATGAGTTTTTTAAAGACAATTGTTTCCAAAGTGCCTGAACAGATTCCGAAGCCTGGAGTACTGCAGTCCAGGGATTCACAGTTCCTGGCAAAGCCACCAGTGGCAAGACTCAAATCTGTTACCACCATTCACTGTCTTCAGATAGAGACAGGTGAAGTGATAGTCTGGGGGTTGCTGACTCAGTGTGATCTGGCTTTGTCCTTCTCTCCAGACCCTTGCAAAGGCACTTACGCATGCTCTGACCCAGACCACTGGCGTGATCGTGCATGCCTAGAAGATCAGTTCTGTTCATGCCAGAGAGCATTTCCAAAAAGTTGGCTAAATCGAGACAAAGGACAGCTGAGTAACATGCAAATTTCAACCCACAAATTATTCCTTTTGTCACGAAAACCTAAACTTCTCCAGACAAGGAGCTTTAACGAAGTCTGTGTTTGGTATGTAGATGCAATTTTTATTGTGGTTTTGGTTTCAAGAAGTTCCAAGCAAAACCAAAATTCCTTAGTGTGAACACCTGAAATATTTTATCAAAAAAATACTGAAAGAAGATAGTCTGAGTTTTCATCCTTCTTCTCTCTGTGTACCTCATAGCAGAGCTCATACTGATCTTTAACTGCTTTTCTGGTAAGTAAAATGTCCAGACTTTTCAGCTGCTTTGTTATATTACTTTATTTGATCAGTAAATATACTCAGCTTCTCCATAAAGCATTGCTTAGGGCTAAACCTTCTAACTATGCCTGTCTTGGTTGAATTTTCTGCAGTTCTAGTTAATGAAATCCTATTATGCAACAATTACACTGGAAGTGAGAAGAAAGCATGAAATGTAATTTAAAAACCCCCACAACTCTCTGCATATAGGGGTAAGTCACATTCATGTAGCTAGTTCCCAGCCATTCTGTGTAAGATAAAAAAAGCTCAGCAGGCAGGCTGACTCTGAGCTCACCAAGGCATATTCACCACCTGCCCGGTGAAGGGCACTGTGGAAAACCTTCTTGAGACTGACTTCAGTTACTTAATCTGTTTCAAGCAAATGTAACCATGGGAGCTGGTCCCTGATCATCTGCCATGTCTGAGGGGTGGCTCTTGTCCTTCTTGGGGTCCCAGTGGTGCTGGAGGCTTGTAGAGAGTGAGAGAAGACTGAGATGGCCATATCTCCTCCCTCCGCAAATCCAGAAATAAGCAGAGCTGGAACACTGCAGAGAGATGAGGAGAGCACTGGCACTGATTTTGAGGCTGCAGACAGCTCAGTGAGGGATTTTTCACCACAGACCTGAAGAGGAAGGCCTGGTTAAAAGGCTCTGCAAGAAGCAAGCCTGGGAGCTGATACGCTATGTGTTATTGCTGACCCTCCTCTAGACCTAGTGCTGAGAGGGGCATTCCCAGCGAGCAGCGACCCCAAGGGTGAGTCCCACAGGGATGGCCAGGCTTCGCTTTCCTCCCCCCTTGGCAGGAGATGGACTCCACAGCAATAAGAAAAGCCAACACAGGACTGGCATCAGTGGAATCTGTCATGAAAGGGAATAGACAGGGATATAAGGAGGAAACCCAGCAGATAGGATGCTTGGCTGTGAAGGTTGTTCACACGCTATTCATTTGTCATGGAGCTATTCCAACTCAGCCATGCAAGGTGTCTCTTGTGGACTTCATGGAAAAAGACCTTTTTCCCCATGAGAGTGGTACTCACAGGGAGTGGAGGAAACAAGAAATAGGGATGCTCTTAACACAAGCAAAGATGACCAATTTCCAAGACTGTTAAGCAGTAAAAAGTGGATTAAGTGTTCACAAAACAGTCATACAATATGCATGCAAACATCATATAACAACAGCTGCTGTGTCCATGTGTGGAGCTTGTGGCTGAACAGCAGCACTTGGTAAAGACTAAGCCTGGGGAGGCTATAGCCACCCATCATGGGGCACAGCACCTCCCTTGTGGAGGAATGACAAGCAATCAATGAATGGTTAGTTACATCTTTCATTAGCTAAAGGATATTGCCTGCCTCCTCAGAAAAGTGTATTCCAGCTGCACACAGTTAAAATTAACTATTCATGGCTGGAAAGGTCAAAGTATTTATCCCAGAGGAAAAGGCTGGATATTGTACCTCTGGTCATTCCTATTAGTGCTGAGGGTGTGTTGCTCTCAAGTCCAGCCTTTCAGAAGTTGTGAAGTGTATTTTACTCCAAGGAAGAGGGTTGCTGCTATCCCCAGCAAGATCTGCACAGTGCTTCAGATCACACCATGTCTGTTGCATCTTAGTTACTTTGTGATGAGTTCTTTTCACTTGCAGACTTGGAGAGATGTGAGCAGCCTTTAGAGGATGGGCAGGTTTCCCTCAGAAACATGTATCTTCTCTGTTTACAACCCATGTTTATAACGTGTCACAAAATCCACCCCAGCCCCTCTTCCCAGTTTTCCTTCCCAGCTTGGCTGAACCTTAAAGATGCCCACACAGGAGAGGCTCTGGCAGGGTGCATGGCCACCCACAGCAAAGATTGCCATGTGTGGGCTGCTTTGATCTGGATGGTGGGCAGACTTTGTGGCAGAGGGAGCAACAAGCAAATGTCAAGCTGTCAGCTCTGGCCAGAAATAAGCCTTGTGGGGAGTGGAGTGCATAGCTGGGTGGAGAAGCTGCCCTGCAGGTTTGGCCTCTCTCGGGTCTCTGAGGTGCTCTCCCCAGCTCTGTAATGTAGTTTCTCATCCTTCCCTAGGCAATCTTACAGGCCTGGGGGGTAAGGAATCAAAGTAAATTTACTATTAAATGTTTCAACCCATAGTCCCTGAGAAGGTGAAAGTAAGAGCAGAGAACAGAAGTGTTACCAAATTGGGACTGGGAAATGATCTTATCTGTTTCAATGGATTTTGAATCAGCTCTTTAAAGCCCTTCATGACTAGACTTTGTCCTCATCGCTTTCAACATAATTACACGTAAAACATTGTGACACTAGCATTTCTAATGGATATATCTGCTTGTTCATCTACCAAGGCCTCAACTGCAAGGCCACCTCCTGTGGCTCAGTTGTCATGCAATTGATCATGGATGCTGCAACTGGACAGACAGAAGAGGGGATGAGAAAAGATAGGTATAATGTATTACTTTCTACCATCCTGAAATGGAGAGGAAAAGATCTCAAACTTACCATAGAATCACAGAGTGGTTTGGGATAGAACAGACCTTAAAGATCACCTAGTTCCAACCCCCTGCCATGGGCAGGGACACCTTCCACTAGACCAGGTTGCCCCCAGCCCCATCCAGCCTGGCCTTGGACACTGCCAGGGATGGGGCATCCACAGCTGCTCTGGGCAGCCTGTGCCAGTGCCTCACCACTCACGGTAAAGAATGTCTTCCTAATACCTAATCCAAATCTACCCTCTCTCATCTTAAAACCATCCCGCTCTCTCCTATCACTACAAGACCTTGTAAAAAGTCCCTCTCCAGCTTTCTTGTAGGCCCCCTTTACGCGCTGGAAGGCTGCTATAGGATTTTCTTGGAGCCTTCTCTTCTTCTTGTTGAAAAACCCCAACTCTCAGCCTGTGTTCGTAGGAGAGGTCCAGCTCCCTGATCATCTTCATGGCCCTCCTCTGGACTCCCTCCAACAGGTCCATGCCCTTCTTATGCTGGCGTCCCCAGAGCTGGACACAGAACTCTAGATGGGGTCTCACGAGAGCAGAGTAGAAGGGGAGAATCACCTCCCTTGACCTGCTGGCCATGCTGCTTGTGATGCAGCCCGGGATTTGGTTGGCTTTCTGGGCTGCAAACGCACATTGTCAGGTCATGTTGAGCTTGTCCGTCAGCACCGCCAGGTCCTTCTCCTCAGGGCTGCTCTCAATCCATTCTCTGCCCAGCCTGTATTGATACTGAGGGTTGCCCCAACCCAGGTGGAGGACTTTGCACTTGGCCTTGTTGAACTTCATGATGAGTTTCTGAAATTTCTGAAAAACAGCAATATTGATCTGAAACAGAAACAAAACCTTACTGATCTTTAAATGGAACTTAGCATTTGCGGAGTCAGATTTTCCCTTTGCATAAACATAATTTATAAAGTGCTAAAGTGTCACAGTCTGGCATTTCAAACAACAAGCGTTTCTGGGGAAGTTGCTTTAAACCATCTATTTTCTTGCTGTCTCAAAACAGGCTAATCTTTCTGGAAAAGACTTCATTGTCAAACTGCCACTTATTGTTGTCTATTGGTCAGTGCAGGGCTCTTTCCTGCCTCCCAAACAATGAGGAGACATAAGATTATGCCTGCAGGCAGAAATTACTGGCTGCTTGGTTTATTGACTTCCTTTTCCTCATTTGTGCCACTTATTTCAAATCACTGGTGGGTGGAATAAAAACGCTTGAAAATCTCAGTAACTGGTGGGTACTCAGATTGTGCTCAGAGCTCCTGAGTCCTAGAGCAGTTTCAAATGTCATTATGTCTATAGTATGCAAATATTTGTAGCCTGCATAATTTTAAGCCTTTCTTGTATCCATCTCCACACCTTGAGTCCTGGATATGCAAAAAGACCATACAGAATGCAGCAATATCTTTAAAATGTCTTTTGAATTTATTTAAGTATATTGCAAAGCACAGCTTTGAATTACTCCTTAATCAGTCTTCACCAGTAGATTCAAGCACACTCTGTTGCACAGAACCAGATGGGCAATCACATAAATTGGTCTTTTTCAGGTCTGGATCACGTTTTAAGTGAGCAATTGTGTTTGTGACCGCCCGAGAAACGGCCGTTGTTTGTAAATTGTCTGCAGTTTCAGCAGAGCATCACCAGAGGGTAGCACGACACTTTGCCGAGGTCGGCGTTCCCGGGGTTTGATACAGCCTTTGCAGCGCTGAGCTTGTACGGACCTCCCTTGCCCTGCGTTTGTTCTCTTCATCCACGAGAGATATTAATTTCCTGAAACAGTAAACGTTATTTACTGTCTTTATTCTTTTGAAAGACAGCAAGGAAAATCGGGACAGAAATCCCCACCAGGAAAGTCTTAGTTGTCACTTCTGCATGGTAATTGTGCAACACCACTCAGCTTTAGTGGGTAGACTCAGTCTTCTCACCCACTAGCAACAGCAGTTACTGTTTTGCGAACTTCTAACTTCAAGAGCAAAATCACTGAAATAGGACTCTGTCTTCTGCACATTTCAGAGTTGCCTCTATGGAAAGTAGTTGCTAAAATGCTGGTTTCCAGGATGCAGTTTGCTACAGCTTTGTACAATTGCTGCTTAGTTGTGAGTTCTTGCAGGACCCAAAGTGCATGCATCTACACAACAGTACATTTGTTTTCTTCTTGGCATTGACGGTCATTGAGGGCTTTCCAGCTAGGACCAAAGTGGTTCTTTCAAGAGTAAGAAAGCGAGCAAAAAAAGGAAGTCATGTATGTCCCTCAAGAACCTCAATGCACTTAAAACACTTTCCTCCCATTGGAAATAAAGAACCAAGGTATTCACAACTGCACTGGCATGTTTTTCTACACTGCTGCCTTTTCAGGCTTAATTTGGGAGTGTCTTAGGAACAGCTCTGCAGAAGGAGAGGACCACCCTGGGTGGAGATACTCACCTGATGTAGCAGCTACTATACCAGGCTGTGTGTGGCTTGGCTGGACCAAGTTCTTGGTCCTGCTGTTCTTTCTAGGTAACCTTTTCTTCCTGGAGGAAAGGGGACAGTATTTTCTGCCCCATGTCAAAAAAGCTATGTGCATGAATTGATGTTTGACAGCTGGATCATACAACCATGACCTGAATAGTTTTGGTCCGGTTTCTATTAGATGCTACTGTAGCCACTCTAGGAAACAGAGGCCATTCCTGTTACAAGGAGGAAAAATACATTGTTAATTTAACTACAAATATAGCTGAAGCAACTGTTTCTGCTCATCAATTCACATCCAAACCCTACTGTTCAATTTTATCCTTAGGGTACTCTAAAGTGAGGTAAACAACAGAGATTTCAGCCCAGATGACCACCCAGCTACTTTACACTGAGGATAACCAAGCTTGTGTGGCAACAGGCTTCCAGTGCTAGCCTGCAGTTCCAGCTGTCTTTCATCTTTTTACTTCCTTCTGCATGGGACATTATCTAGGGTATCCTAACATCAGAGCTTGGTGGTCTATTTCCATCATATGTCTGCAGAAGCAAAGCAAGGCAGATGTAAAAAAATCCTGCCTCGTTTAGCTGGAAGCTGAAATTACTATTCTGGTAAATATGTGATGTAGTAGCAATGGTATATAATAAATAAAAAGTAATTTTAGGAAAACAAACCCAAATTGTCATCTTTCACGTTGTAGTGGTTGGGGAAAAAATGAGAGGGAGGGGAGTTGTGCACACATCCTCTGTGGAGTCACTTTCTTAATTACATTCTCATTACGAGTGACTTCTGCCAAATGCTGTTTACTTTTTGCTGTCATATCTGTCTGAATTAACCACAAGAAACTCGACTTGAAAGTGAGACTTGTTCTCCACTGCTTGCTGAGTGACACACAGACCTAGTGTGAGAAACTGCCTGCCAATGGCTCCATCAGGCAGCCTGCTTCAGTACAACATCTAAAAAATAAAAGATACCTTGCCAAGTCTCCATCTTAGCTCATGATCTCTCCTACTGCCCTCCCATGGATGCTGTTACATGACAGTGGTGTGGAGAAGGCTTTGGTCTACAGAATTCTCACCTGTGGAGCTGGTATTGCACTGATGACAGGTTCAGAAGAGAAATAATGCAAGAATATTATGCCAGCACAGACTGGTCACACACATCTTAGGAATGAGAGAAATCAAGACTAGATGGCAATAGGGCACGTGAAGTCACACTGATGGACTAGGAAAGTATGAGGGAGTAGTACACCAGATTTCATTAATTGTGTCTGTTATGAGCATCACAAAAATAGTTACAGGCTTTAATGCAGTGTATTCATGGGGTAGCTGGACTCTTAGAGAAGCAGACCTCGGGTCTCTCATCTTGTGACCGCTTCCCTTTTTCTACAGTATCTGGTCAGTATGTATTGGTGGTATTTACTCTGCCTTTACATATTAATTAAGGAATTATTCCTACCACACTTACTTACACTTACGTCACAAAATACAACTGCCCTCTGAAACACAGGCTGTGGCTTTAGTTTCCCCTTCTTTTCTCAAGACATCTGAGATTAAGCCAAATGTGCTTACACCAAAGTTGACATGTCTGATTTGTCCTTGGCCTTCCAGGTACTTCACGGGAAGTAGTCACATCCAGAGTTGGCCAGGTCACATGGTCAGTACTGTAACTTTCAGGGTCTGGTTACAGTGGTGAAGATCTTAGCTGACAATCCTTGGTGATGTACAAACTCTCTGCTCTTGACAAAATAGATGACTTCTTGGTGCTCCAATTCACACAGCTGCAAAAAGTGAAGAACTCAAGTGAAAGCAAACCACCTTCTTTGAGCTAGTGGTCCCTGGATGAACTGTTGACAAATGGGAAGGAGATACAATATTTTAAAACTGTGAACACAACAGGAGAAAAATATCATGTTCAAGTGACATCAGATGTTTCCACATGAACAGCCAAAGCAGTGCTCAGAAAGCACTTGGTTTCCCCTGGTGTTACATATGTCCTAGTCAACCACCATTGCTTTTTTATACCCGCCCACCCCCCATGCACCTACAGCATAGAGTTCTGTGGATGGATGAATAATAGGAGAGAAAAGCTTTGGGCCAACTTCTCTCCACTTGATGCCCATGGGGAGGACATTACTATCTGTGTGCTGTCCCTTCCCTACCTGCCTGACTCTTTTCTTTAAGAGAAAGGAACAAAGAAACTTCATGAACTGACATGTTAATCCAGAAACATTGTCTCTCCATCAGGTATGTTACAGTCAGCAAGAAAATGCACACCTGTAAAAAAGGCTCCGGAGTATGTGGTCGAAAAAGAATTCCTAGCAGACAGAGCAAACAGAAGGGAAATATCAGCATGTGTCTGCCTGCAATTAATTGAATCACACCCTTTGTGCTATTGCTTTTACGTAACAGTGATATGGTGGTAGTAGTACTGCAAAAATGTGTATAATACTTTGCTCTCTGAGCTGAAAAACAACTGTCCTCATGCTCTGTGTCCTCTGGAGAGAATCGCCAGCCCCTAAGAAATGCCCACTGTGAACACCATGTGTTTTGTTTTGCTGGGGGTTCCCTCTGTGCAATTTGGCTTCCCTGATGTCTAATAGAGGTTAAACTTGTACAGCTGTCTTGCCTTCTTAAGGTGTCTCATTGTTCCCATGAAGCTTACAGTAATTTAGTATCTGTTAGTGTCTTTGAGACTCTGTAGTACTCTATCATGAAGAGCTGTCCTCAGCTTCAGAGACTATGTGTGATGCACACATGTTGTATTCACCTCCACTTAGTTTCCTTATGCTGAAAAGGTGATAGACAACATGTTAGAAGTAGTTATTGACTTCTTTATAATCAGAATGCGTGCAGTTCAGTTCCCAAAGCTGTAAGATGCATGCATGTGAAAACAAAAACCTGATCTTCAAAGCTGCTTATGATACAAGAAGTTAGTCAGAAGAGCTGATTATTGCTGTTGTGGCCCAGGGTGGAACATGCGATCTACACGTGTGCATGCTGGGAAGGCAAATGGACTAACTGCTGGTGAGGTATTTTAACATATGGCCCTGATTCTAGGCTGCAACCACACCACACCTGAAGTTTCACTGTCTAAAGTTGATAGAAATGGGTGTAATTCAAGGAGAAGTTTGCAATAGATGATGGATCATTTTTACAGCCAAACAAAGCAACTGTCCCACCAGCTCCTTTTCTTAGGTTGCAAATGAAGGGGGCTGAATAGATTGCAGTTGGTAGTCCTTGGTTCTCATCATGGGGATTAACTGTATCACAGTCTTAGAGATCTAGGGGATTTTGCACAGCCATCCTCTGCCTTAGTGCTGCTAATGCTTTGTCTAAAAAATCCTTCTCAGTCTGACAGAAAGAGCTAATTCTATGCAAAGTTACTTTATGATTTAAGTGACGCTAGTATGGTGAAAATCTGTTCTCTGGCACCTCAAAATCTCTAAGCCAAGTATCATGGCTGTGATCCAGCAAAGTCTTTAGTATGAATGCTCACTCTAAGCACATGCATTGTCTTATCAGATGCAAGCACTAGCAACAGAGCCATCATAACAGAAATTGATTGCCTGTATAATAATTCACCTCTTCAAAATGGATGTTTAATATCCTCTTCACATGTGCTTTTCATTTTTCCTCATCTTGAATAGAAAGCTTCTTCAAGATTTTTTTTGCAATCAAGGAAGTGGGAGCAAAGCTAAACAGATTAAGAAATGTTCCTGCAAACAAGAACAATGACAATTTCAAGTTACCATGAACTTGTACACAGTCTGTACAAACCTTCCATAAGTTTGCATATTGAGGCTTGTTCAGTATTATTTTTGGAAGCTGGGTGGGGTTCCTCTTCTGTCAGGTATTTCCAAATCTCTTCTGCTCTCTGTACAGGGTTCTCAGGCTATCCCATCTCTTGGGTGGTATCTCTAGGTCTGTCTTCTGTCCCAAGGCTCTGGCCTAACAATTGTTATGTTTAAACAATGCCTCTGGGAGTGAGCTTTCCCCCTCTGCCTG
The DNA here is from genome assembly GCF_963210335.1 of Falco punctatus. Classification (NCBI taxonomy): domain Eukaryota; kingdom Metazoa; phylum Chordata; class Aves; order Falconiformes; family Falconidae; genus Falco; species Falco punctatus. The sequence goes on from NC_137586.1 coordinate 73,513,074, forward strand.
TCTTTAAGATGGGTGGGAAACAGACTTTGAGCTCTCAGATATGCACTGTGCTCTGTCCTTGCTGACTCTGTCCAGGTTAGCAAGATGCACAAGCACACCCAAGAACACAACTCCTGCAGCAGCAGCTAGATATGGCTTACAACAGAACATGTCCTGCTGCATTAGTACTGACTTGCTCTCTGATAAATTGTAAAGCTGCTTTGTCATGTTTGTTGTACTTTGAGGTACCTGAAGGAAACAAGATTTCCCATCTTGGCACTGTTGAAAAGCCATGATAAAAGTATTGACCTGCTTACAAGTGAGGAAACATTCCAGTTATGTAAACAGCAGAGAAATATTTTTTTTCTCTGCATTCCTAGAGTAAGCTGGCTTTAGCTCAGTCCATAACTTCTGTGTGCTGTTCTCTTTGCTGCCTCCACACACATAAACTGATTTCTTTAGAACCACAGGCTGTTGGCTCCTGAAACAAGGGGTTTCATTGCATTCTTGTAAATGCCAGCAGAAGATCTTGAAAAGATCTCAGGTGTCCAGCCCTGAAATGCGTTTCCAAAAGATGTAAAAACTGCCATGCTGGGTGAGGCCAAATGCTGCTTTGAGGAGCATTCGTTTCCAACAGTGGCTGCTAATGAGAGGTTAAGAAAACCATACAAGAGGGAAAGTTAAAACCTCTTCTTTTTCTTCTTCTTGTAAAAAGCCTCAGCTTCCAGTGTCTAACATTGTAAGAACTTTCTGGAATGGCAGCTACGGAGTTTAGACTTGAAGTACTGAGTTCAATAGAGTTTAATATCCATATATAATTATCTTCCTTGGATCTATTGAACCTATTTTAACCCATTCATATCACTGTCCTCTACAATATTCCATGCTACATGAATTTCAGAGTCTAACTTGTGTAGCGTATATAGCAGAGAAGAGGTCGAAACCCAGGGAAGGAACTTATGTTTGTTGGTTTAAATTGACTGCCTCACATTTCAAGTCTGTTGCCTTTAGCCCTTGAATTATTAACAGTAGCAATTCTCAATCCTCTGCACTTAATGCTTCATATAGTTGCATTCTCAATCATCACATTCCCCGGAGCAAAGAGTTATTTCACACATTTGACATTTTTTCTGCTCTTTTGTTTAGTTTGACATTGAGATGAGGCAAGAGAACAGGCATATAATAATACTGGTGTGGCTACAGGACAGGTCTATACAGGGCTGCAGTGCTTTTTATTCTGTTCTCTCTATATATCTACAAGAGGAAGTTGAATGGATTCCTTGCCACACACACCCCAACACATATAGGGACTTGAAATTAACGAAGCGCAAGAATATTGTCACAGCATAATGCATAGTGGGCTCTTTTTTCCGCTTTTCTTTCATTTGGACTGGACCTCCATCTGGACCACAACAGCAGAAGGCAGGTGGAAATAACACTTGAAGTAAAAATACAAATCTGAGAGTCATCTAGATTTCCATTTCTTCTGCAGCTCAGGCTCATTTCTTTACTCATCCATTCAGGAATGCTTTCTGTAATGGACGCTGCAGCCAGTCCAATTCTACCTCCATCCAACTAAACTGACTGCACTCTGTTAACAAAGATGTCAGAAATTTTATGGCTCATTTCCTTTTGAAAATCAGCTTTAATGAACAACTGCTGGACTCCTGTCCTGCAGTGCAGCTACTTCATCTTGTCTTCATTCTTTCAGATGTATTTCAGGCAAAAGACAGAAAGCACAACAGACAGCTTAATTCACCTATTTGCTAACTAACATCAGCACAGTCCTCAAACTAAGACTGCTCTGGAATGCCAGAGATAGTGAAAGCCACACATAACTAAACAAACAGCTCAGAATAATAAACTGATGCACGCAATTTCCTGCATTGTCTCTTTGGAGTCAGCAGGATCATGCGGCTCCTAAGTGAGCAGCAAAAGGACAACCAGCTCAGCCAAAAAAAGAGGTACTGACATAAAGCAAACACTCTGCAAGAGCTGTGTTAGCTGCAGTGGGTGTTACTTCACCTTTTCAACCTTCAAACAAAATTGAGGCTACCAGGAAAAAGCAGCAGTTCAGGAAGTTTGATGGATGTGGGTGTCAGATCATGCTCAGAAGTAGCAGTTCTACTTTAGCCCCAGCATTAGCATTTCTTCTGTAAATAAATGTGAACAATACATTATGAAAACCTGCTTTTCAGGTGCAGACCAGAGGTTCATTTGGCATAAATATATGAAGTGGGGGACATGTTCTCAAACGTTAAATATTGCCCTCTTTCTACTGAGGGCAGGGAAAGCTGCAGTGGTGGGTGCATTACTTCGCATGATGGAGCTTAGCTGAGTAGCATGTAGCATTATATATGCACCTATTTGCAGTGATCATTGCAAAATTCCTGGATTTGTGGAATGGTAGTGAGATGCTTCCTCCCTATGTCTCTTCTATTCCTGTTGGATTTTCTGTTCAAAATAATTACATGACAAAAAAACCCGATCCCTTTTCCAATTTGGAGCTGAAGTCTGACACTTTTTAAAATTAGTAGTAAATGCTCACTTTCTACAATGTGTTCAGCATTTGGGTGTAAGACAGTAAACCTCATCTTCGGCTTAAGCTGGACATCCAGATAAGGCTGAATCTTCATTAAGAGTAACTTTCTAAACAAAGTCAGAAGAACAGCACGAAACCAATAGACCTGCGAGCCCCATGATCCTGTTTCTATCCACAGGTATGTTTGTTAATTGTTTGGTAAGCTACTAAGAATATTTCTTCGTTCATTTGAAGAATCCAGCAATATTTGTAAGGAGTAGCTGGCCATGTGAGAGGCACAGACTTCATTCAGACTCATCTGGGTGTGTGCATGTGTGGAACAAAGCTAATTATGTCAGCACTCCCTACTCATGCTGCTGCTGCTGCCTTGCTCAATGCAAGCAGTTGTGTCCAAAGGGTCAAAAAGACAACATAGTTGTGTTATTTCCCAGCCTCAGTGTAACCACTTTTGCAACCTGAATGTATCCCTCAAACTTTTCAAGTGGTCTTAAATGTAGGATTAAGGTAACAGACAGAGATTGCATGTTTCCCATGACTCTTTGGCAAAGTGGTGTGCTAGGCACAATATAAATTTTAAAATATTTGGAAAGCAAAAGTAGCAGCACCTGCCAGTGGATGACTGTTTCACAACAGCTCTCAAGGTTTCAAAACTTGTTTTCAATGTTTATTAGAGGAAAAACAAAGCTCTTCCAATGCTTTCAGGAAGTGGAGTCATGACAAAATGGCTCTGCCCAGACACAGAAGTCCAGGACACACAATTTCCACCTCTCAGCAGCAGATCTGTCACTTACAGTTCAAGAATCCTCTCAAATTTTATGTAAGACTTTATAAAAAATTATGTTTTGTTAAACGAGGACAGTATTTTCCTTATTTTGAAAGCCTTTGGGTAAACCTAGTGGATCTATCAGCTCTAAAGCAAGTGTCACCTTGTGGATCTGACAGAAACTGAATGTTCCACCACACAATCCCTGACCTAAAGGCCAAAGTGACAATAGAAACACAGTAACTTTTCCAGGTTGTGAATTTTTCTTGTTATATTACTTTAAGTCTTAGTCACACATTCTGTTTCTTTTGCTGAATAAACCCCAAATCTTGTGATGAGGAGAGCATATAGAAAAATCATGTCAGAAGAGCAGAGCCGTTAGTTTTCCAGAAAGACACATGCTCTTCATGCTGCTTTATTAGTACTTGAAGTGTAGAAGCACAGCAACGCATACATTTTCTGTGTTTGTACATTCATCCATTCTATGCCAGAACCTTTACTGGTGAACCAAGCACCTTGCCATTCAACCTTCTGCAACATTCATGCAGACTATTTAACAATCCAGGCCAGGGAAGTTAATGGTTCTAGGCATACTTGTACAGTGATCTTAGCATTTTAATGTGTAAGTGGTCAACTCCTTCTATATTCAAAACCCAGAAAAATAAATGAGCTTTCCCATTTTGCTTCATCTGACCATTTAAGATTGTTTTATGAAACAATAACCAAAGTGACTTTCCAAGGTCATTTGCATGTTAGTGACAGAATTCAAATATAAAATGTCAATGCACTCTTAATTAGGTCAAGATGTCTGAGCAATATCCCTTCTGTCCAAAGCATCCTTTTTTTCCATGTGTAGGATAATTAAAATAAATTATGCTCATGAGAAAAGCTATGCTCTAACATCAAAATCCCATTTATCTAGATAACCTTCAAATCCCTCCTTGTTTTGTTCCGTTAAAGTTCATCTGTCTTTATTTTTAATTGATCTGACTTTCCTTAAGATTAACACAGTGGTTTGGGGGTTTTTGCCTCTGTAGCCTCTATGATTGGGTTTACATGATTGAAAAAAGGTATCCTTAGTCCCTTCTGTTTTCCAGCTGCCCTCACACTCTTCATCTTAACTCTGTTAGTGACCATATAGGCCTCTCTATTGGGCTATCCTTAAGAAGCAATAATACAAAGAGCCATCATCAAGTCCTTCTTCACCCTGATGTTATAAGGTGAGGCAATAGTTGATGGCAGGGAAACACCACAGTTTTCTCAAAGGTATAGCAGTGGACAGCCCACTTCACTCCAGCTGCACACTGAGGAGAAGGCTTGAGACAGGCAGCTGTGCCAGAGACAAAGGAAGAGTATTAAATGCTCCAGTATTCATTTTTGCAATAGATCCTTCAGTTCATGTTCTTCCTTTCCAATATTTACATTAGAAAGCCCTATTGCTTTCTATGGGATAGCTCATGAGTAGTAATCATACCCACACATAATGGTACATTCAACACCAAAAAGGATGGTTGGCCCTAGCCTTTAAAACTAGAAAATCATCGTCCCCTTCTTCACTATCACCTGGAGCAAGAAAACTAGCCTCCACATCTAAGGGAAACTGTTTCCTTTACCCTTCACAGCTTTCCAAGAGTTCATCATCCTTCTACTCTGGATCTTTCTGAGCTGCTCTCTGTGGTGACTTTTCCCCCTGAGTTTTAACACTCTAGAAAAATGTTCCCTTACTGTAAACTTTTATATGTGCTTGCAGGAGAGAGAAGTAAAAGTAAATAGAGAAGTGAAAGGGATGAAACAAAGAAGAAAAGATATTTTCTTTCCTCTGTGTCAGGGGTCCTCAAACTATGGCCTGCAGGCTGGATATGACCCCCCAGGGTCCTCAATCCAGCCCCCGGTATTTACAGACCCCCCCTCCCTGCCGGGGGCTGGGGGGGAACCAAGCAGCCGCAGATGGCTGCCTGCCACCGCATCCGCGCCGGCCCCTGGTTAAACAGTTTGAGGACCCCTGCTCTATGTAATGGAAGGGGGAAAAATTCTGATGCTCAACTAGGTCCTAGCTACATTTGTTATTTTAAAAGGTTCTTGCTTGCTGGTCTGCAACATAGGCAGCTGGTAATAATAAAATTTAGAACATGAAATTAGCAAGTTTCAAACCTCAGACGACTATTTTATGGAAAGGAACATTTTTGTATTCTGTTACCCTTTCATTAAGGATAAAAAGCGATTTCCACTATTACCTCCCTCTCAGTTCTGCAGACTTTATTTTGGGAGTTGAAACTTTCCATTCTTTTTCTAAATCTAACTATTTAATGACTTCAGTGTGAATCTGAGCTGTCACAGAACTTGACTTAAACTTTGAGCTTTTTATCATATATGTCTTTCTTGACCAGGGTTACATACCTGAACTAGAGAATCAAATGCATGTCAATTTCTTCATGACCTTCTGTAGGCATGCTTGCAACTCCTGCAGCTGTGAGCTACAGATTGCACAGGATAAAACAAAGGAAAGAAGAGAAATTTATAATTTTGGTCTTCATCAAGCTACGACAGTTTAAGAAACATGTGCAGTACCATAAAAAATTATTTTTTTAAGGACACCACAGCAGTAAAACTCACTTTTAGACCTAATGCAGCATTAGGTTTCCTCTTCCCTCTTGTCTATATAGTCTTTTTTTCAATATTTGACAAAAATCAGGAAACTTTAAAAAAATGTATGTGAATGTACTTTATGCTTCATTTTTTAACATTAAACTTTCCCAAACTGTAATAAACAATGTAGATTTATGATATACTGTATTCCTTTTTCTTACATTTATTTAAACACAATAATGGTACACTGCTAGTCAGTTTATTTCTGCAAGTGGAACACAAAAGCCTGCAAAAGTTCCTGGTCATGGTAACTGCAAAATTCTTAGAAGGAACAAAATACTTTGACTTTTCATAGTTCCTGAAGGGCTTATCACCTAATGAGAAGAAATTTCCAGGAAAAGGAAGATTTTTTTTCCACTGATTATGGTAAGAGGTCTGGAAATATATTTGGCACTAAACTGCCATTTTTTTGTTCCTCTAATCTTAAGTATGTGTTCTGAATTTTTTTAGCTAAATCACCATGTCTCCTTGGAAATTAAAATTCTTATCAACACTGATGAGAAAGGGAAAGAGAGAGAAAGTAAACTTCTGCTAGCATGGCTCTAACACACAGAAGCTGAGGGGAAAAGGTGAACTTATCCTTCGCAAAAAGCAACATTTTATGGTGGTGTCCTAGTGAAGCTGTTGTGCTTTAAGGTGATTAATTTACTTAAATGGCTAGCTGCTACAAGTACCAACTCAGTCAATTATCTTTGAAGAGTTTACATATACTGTGCTAATTTGGAAAGGTGGTGACAGTCACTGCTGGGAGTCTGCCCATTCTTAAAGATAAAGACATTGAAGATTCTGTGTGGCCCCATTATTTTTATTAATAAAATAATCGTTTTTTAAAACGTCACTCTTTCCTTTTGAAATTTTTTGATGTGATACAACTTTTCAACACCTCAACCAGCTGTACCAAACCGGAGCGACCCTGACCCTATGGGCTGGCACTTGCACATGCACAAGCAAAACAATGTAGCAATGAAAAGAGAAGCAATTCTTGTACTTCCAGACAAAAAACTCTTCTTTGTGGAATAATTTTAGAAGTATGTGCAAGTAATTGTAAATAAATAGGCAAAATCAGTGTTCATAAACAAGCAGCTTTGAGTGTAAAAGATAACTTCAATTTGGGGTGAAATAAGCCATTGCTTCTGTTCACTAATAGAGGATTCAAACCAATGGCATTCTCTTATGACACTTCTGGTGGTGTCAAGACCAGAAGTGTCATGGAAGTGTCAAGAAGACATTTTAAGGACTGTATCTAACAAGGAATTCTGTCATTTCATTGGCTCCTTCTGTGAATAATGGTATCTTAAAGGTATGAACAGAAATTGTCACCATCTGCTTGGTGTATAAACGAGAATATTCTGGGTCTACTCCACGTAGAAGTCTGTACAGATGCCATCTGGTATTTGGAGACCTGAAGGAGTTCTTCAAAAGATCAGAATACAATCTGGTTATTGAATACTGATATCAGGGTATTACACTAATATGTGTAAAGGAAGAAGCAAAATCTAGAGTGTGTGTTTTGTGTGTACATACAAATGATGAGGAGGGAAAATACAAACATTACATTTGGAAGGAGAACTGAAACCATCAACAGGCAGGAAAGAAAATAATGAAAGAGGGCCAAAGTACCTCTTTACACACAGCGGATGATCCAGGACTTTCAGTTCCTACCTAATGGCTACTAACAAGTCCTGGTGTTTCCCTCCCAACATGTCAGTAGGTATTTGTAAAAGCTATTTATATCCTGTTGGATATAAACAACTTCTCCATACTGCCCTAAGTGATTCCATCCCATGTTTCTGGTAAAAACACGTGCTTAAAGCTTCACTCCTATGATTTTAAGAGGCTTGATCTAAGCCAGCTTTAAGTTGATTGACTCTTAGAAGTCCAGGAGCCATGGTACTTTTATCAGGATCCACCAGGATATTATAACTCACCTAAAAAATAGGGCTGTGACATCCCTGATGATGAAGACTGCAAAGCTGCAAACAGCAGTAGATTCTAGTTGAAACTGAGCTTGGTCATGCAGTGGTATTTAGTGCATGGCCCTGACAACAGCTCAGTAACCTCAGCTGTCTGAGAATGAGACACTACTGAAGTGTGAATGAAGGTTCACTCTACTGGCTATCCTCAGCCAAAGCTTTTCTGAGGAGATCAAGGCACGGACTCCTGAATCTGACCAGAAGACCCTTTATTAATCCAAAACCCATGCTTATATATACTCGTTTGATGTCCACGCGCAACACTAAAATATCATTGGTTAATCAATACTGTTCACACACGTCTTGACTACATATAACTGGTTAATTACTAAGATACAAACACACTGAACTTGTTGTATTTTTTTTTTCTCTCTTCTTTCTTCCCTCTGTGAGTTTCATGTTCTCAGCCAGCTGCCGACGTGGCATCGCGCATCCGCTCCAGCCTCGCTTCATATCCCATTTTTCTTCCAGGCGTTCAGCCAACCTTATCTTACTTTCTTTCTTCTTTAGCTTTCAACATCCTTCACAGGCATTGTGGCCTCCAGCACCTGCCACAAAGCTCTCTACACTCTTCCCTCCCTAAGCATCTCTTTCCTTCCCCACAGCACTTGGTAAAGAGAAGGTCTTTGCCTTCAATGGTGACAGAGACTATATCACAGCAAGAGAATGGAGATCCTTAGACAAAATCTATTCAAAAACCTGGTGTCTAATGCAAAGTAAATCATTGGAGGAAGTCACATAAGCTTCAGTGAACAAAGGACTGAAGGCCAAAATGGAATCATAATTTCTTTAAAGCATAGTTTCAGTTAACTGTGCCTAAAACAAGAACAGAGCACCAAGGTACAGGTAAGTAGAACAGCCTTATAAAATGGAAGAGTACTAGCACTAAGTTGACTAGACATGACTCTCCAACATGACTTAATTCTTGCACAGCTCTAGTAATTGCGGCAGAGGGTGGGGGTGGGGAATTCATTTATTCTTGGTTAGGACAAAAATAAGCTTGTACAAGATACAGTAAAATATAAATAAATTTATTGTATGTCTTTTTCCCAAGATTTGTCTATGAGTGGTGATAGTGTCAAATTTTTTTCAGATTTTTTCAGAATTTTTTTCAAAGTAATATGCAAGCTTTTAGTACAAGTTGTCTACGGACAAAAACTTCACAACAACCTTCATCTTCTACCATACACTCTGTAAAGAGGTAGTAATTAACTTCATTGTTTGCTTTTCTGGTTATAATTATCCTTGCTTCATCCCCTGTTATAAGAAAGGATGAAGTCTACTTCTTGGATTAGGAAAAGTTGGGATCATGAAGAAAAAGAAAGATCTGAATGTCCTTTAATGGAAATTATAAGAAGCAGAGGTAGGCAGGTTTACCAGTCACAATATTCATTAACATACTTCTCTGAAGGTTGGAAATACAGGCAATATGTGAGAAACTCACTGTGTAACCCTTTAGAAGACATTTTCCCTTTATGTTTTTATTAAACTGTAAAAGTAATCAAATCTTACAAACTAATTCCCAAGTTTATAATAGTTCATGAAAAAGGAGCTGGTAATAAAATGTAAGAAACCAGGTATTTGTAATAGAATATAAAATCATGGGAAGCAAATTTTTAAATGGTCAGATTCTTCTTTTATTTCAGTTAAGGATCATGCTTTACTTCTTGAGAAAGTTCATTTAATCATCAAAAGTGATAGAAGTGAGAGCATATGTTACTGAACTAGGTTCATCTAACTCCCTCTTCCTTTATAGCATGCAATACTGGTCTGCTGACACAAAGCTAATCTTTGTGACAATTAGACAAAATACAAGACTATGGAAAAGGTAAATAGCAAGATACATGATTGCTGTACAGAGTCCAGACAATGATAGAGGGACGCACACAAAGCATCATGGTTCATCATGGTGCTGATGTGTCTTCATCTACCAGGCAAAGAGCCTTAGGGCCATCACTACACATCAGAATGAAGGTGTAACATTAAGATGATATGCTTCAGACTCCCATTTGGGATTCTGAAATGGTGTCAACTATCATGGCTCCACTGATTTCACTGATTTCCAGAGTTAGTCCAGATTTTGGGGTCTTTCTTAGCCCTTTCTCTGTCAAAATTTCCATTGGTAATAAATGGGAATTATGCTTGAATATGCATGGAAGGATTAGGTCCAGGACATTCAGTCTCAGTTTGAATTCCCTGATGTTTATTTTTGTTTTGCTGAAAGTTCAGTATTATCTAGCTTTTGTTAAACAGACAGAGAAGGAGACACTTTGGACTGTTAACAATAAAAGGATATAACCTGGATGTCACTTCAACTGGAAACAAAGTCTCATGAACCAAACGGGTCAGACTGCTAAAAGAAGCACTAAGTTTAACCCAAACACTTTTTTGATATAACTGCTGCAAATACATACCATTAGTGTGATTTCAAGTGGGCAAAGGAGCCACATCCAAAACACAGCACATCTTCCTTTCAGTTTGCCTTCTGATAGGCTGCCAAAGTGGACATGGCAGGGTTGTATGTGTGACTTCAAACAAGTGTTTGTAAGCTCTTGAGGTGCTGAGTGTACCTGCTTTTAGGACCAAAAAGATGCAGCAGGTGTCTGGAAAAGGAGAGGATGGAGGCTGATGCTCTTCCAGCTGTCCCAGTATCGTGACATGACTGTTGGCTGGGATGTCCCAATGCTGTCCTAGTTAATGTGCAAAGGAAGAGGTAACTGGACCTTCCTACCGTTCTAGCTGTCATTTCAGGTTTTTCATGCTCCCATGTTAACATACTGAGCTCAGTATTAATTATTTCTGCTGTCCCTGAAGCTGCTGACAGAATTCATACTTTTTTCTGCGGGAGAAAAGAGAGCACATTCTCTTCCCAATCTTGTATATTTTCTTTCTCTCGGCACTGTGTTTGTAAGAGCTCTTTGTCCTAGATGTGCATCACAGCAATTTTGAAAGCATTTCTACTTCTCATGTCTTCAGTCCTGGGTTGGCTTAATTTCAAAATAATATTTTGAGTAGCGTGTATGAACTCTCATACAGAAAGTGAGATTCTATGAATATAGTATGAGCAACACCAGACTAGACTAAGGATCTGTCTATGTTTAAATCTTTTTAACTTCCGCATGTTAGGAAACATTTTAAAGCTAGGCAAATGTAGATAATACTCTCTTAAAATCTGGGATATGCAACTCCAAGTTGTCAGAGGTGGAAGAGATACCTTTGTACTGTGTTAAAACATTGGATGGATTTTTTTATCCACAGTTTTTCTGCATACTAACTTTTAGTATCCACTTTATTATTATTATATGGCTTGGAGTTCAATTGCTTATGTACACTCCGTTGTGTGAAGTATCTCCTTTTAAAAGGGGTCCCTGCCATTTTCACTTAATGGCATGTAATCTTTGCGTCGGAAACAATAGGGAAGTCACTCTGTACTCATCACCTCTTGTTTTTCTTCATGACTTACTAACATATTCTTTTCCGTATCACATTTCTTTTCAGTTATCTCTTTTCCAGGCTGAAGATAATTTCCTGTCTGAGAGTAGTATTTTCATCATAATATCTTAAAGTAAAATATTTTCTACTCATAGGTGATACTAAAACTTGTGTGAATTTTAATGAGGAACGTAAATCCCTGGAGACTGGAGTCCTTTCTTATCCACAGGCAAAAGTCACATTTCTCCTACTTGCAAGTTTCAGTTGCAATTGGGAAGAACTGTTCCACGTGCCCCAAACCTTCTCTCCTTGACTCCTTAAACTTTGGTACCTCTGGAAATGACAGAATTGAAATCCTCATTCAGAAAAGAACTTTCCAAACATGCTTTTCAAGACTGGTTCTTAGGTTCTTTGAGAGCTTTTTCATCTAGGGAAGAGAGTTTAGAAATTTAATCTTATTATTCCAGAGCACCGTTCTGCTTTTTTGGGTTAGAGCAGAACACCCTGTGAAGCAGATACTCACAACCGTCAAGCAGTACCTGTGCATTGTAAGCAAGCACAATCGAAAACTGCCAGTGCTTTTGTGTTTCAAGGTTACAATACACAGTAAGTTTTGAAAAAGCAACCTGGAATGGCCTGTCTACCAAACCCGGATTTTAATTGCACCAGCTTATTCAGGAGCCAAAAAAACCCTAAACAGACTTCACCCTATAGACTTTGCCTGTATTCTCTGTCCTGCCACACCAGAGCTTTCAGTCTCCAGTTTCCCTGCATTTTTTGATCCCTGACTTTTATGATCAAAGAAGCCTTCCACAGTTTTCTCACATTCAATGTTTGCCTATATCTTTACAGAAAATCGTACAGCACATACTTTGGGGTGTAGAATATGGCAAAATATACTCACTTTATCATTAATATACTAGGCCAACGACAGACTGACTTTGTGCTTATGGACAAAGTATGTTTCATGAACTCACATGAGCTTAACTTAAAAGTATATTCAACATCTGCTGTGCAGACAGTGACCAGCAGATGTTTTGATTTTGCCTACCCTTTTTTTTCACCTTGGAAGCTAGCCATATGATACTCTTAGTGTGCACTGGGCTTGTCCACAAGTGAAGATGAAATTCCTATGGCTAAACTTTGTCATTGTCTAAATACTGCAGAGCAATATGAATCTTGTTTTTCTTTTTTATAGCTTGAACTAATAACCCATAGCTTGGATCATTCAAATACTCGTTTGCTCTGCTGAAGACTAAAACACCCAGACCTCTGCCTGGAAGAGGAAACTTTTGGCAGAGTGACTATTCTCCTCCTACGTAATAATCTTTTTCCAAAGTCATGTGGACAGACATTTTGCTCTCATTTAAGAGCCATGTACTCTCTTCAGTCTGTGTCAGAACTCCCAGAGGTGTCAATGGGATTTGCATGTATAAATCAAAACTGACTGGTCTCAATTTGTGTGTGTTTAAACAATTTATGTGGGAAGTCTGAACTTCAAGTTTCTAGCCCTGAACAATTTATCTTAAAATAATTAAAGCCAGTGAATTATTGCTATTTGAAAGGATTGCAAACTATCTATCCTAGCTTTTAATGATGAAACAAGTGATAATTTCAGAGATTAATCTCCTTTTTTCTCTCCTTTTTGAGAGTACTCTTTTTTACAGAAAATTCTTCATTTCCTCCATGCGTGTTGCTTCATGTTCTGTTTAAGCCAAGAGCTGAGACCTAAAAGGGCCAAAAAACCCCACTCGTTTTTTATGACTAAAACCTTGATTGCCTAGCTTTGGTACCTCAATACCAAACGTAAAATACATCCTGATCTCTCCTCCATGCTCCTTTCGCTATTGCCACTAGAAAAATATTAATTAGTCGGAAACTGCTGAGGCTGCCTGTTCCAGCAACGCATCCTACTATAGGAAGCTTTCAGGGGCAGACTGCTCTGCAGCAAGACTGCAGTCCTGCCGGGTCCTGGTCATGGTTTGGTGGCAGTGAATGAAAAGTGAGGCTAGAGCTGCAGGCAGGTAAGGCACTGGCAGCGCTGGGAGGTGAAGGTTCTCAGGGGTTAGGAGATTAACTCCCATGCCAGGACTCGGGAGCTGGACCAGTTCTCTCTGCCCTTCCTCCCAAAACATACAGGAGGAAAGAGGAAGAAGCAACTTCCCAAAGCCCCTTCTTTTTCTGAGGGCTGGCATTTTCTGAGAATGGAAGTATTTCTCCTCCCACTCTAGAAATACTATTCCTGCTAGCTTTGCTCCTAATAAAGACTCCTAAACACCCCAAGCTGAAATACTGCCCGATGTCTGCAAAGAGAAGTGGACAGCACAGAGCAATCCTGTACCCTGCCAATAGCTGACATGGAAGAAAGAACTCTGGCTTTGCTAGCTCCGTGTTTTAGCTCTCTGAGGTTTCCCCAGATGGACGCTCTGTGCTTGAGCACAAAGAGAGGCTTAGAACAACCTTGAGTAACATCAGGTTCTGATTTCTGTTCTTAAGCTGTCGATTTATCTCTACTTTAGATAAAATTTAGAATGCTGCAAGATTCCTGCAGAAGACTTAACATTTCAGTTGCAGCTGTGTTTCCAGTGTGGCATGAAGTCACTAACAGAATATCTTTATTGTAAAAATAAAAATGACCTGCATTCCTTCAAAAATTGTAGGGTATGTGATACTGCGGCATTGTCTCTGCAGGCACAAATACTGTGTGGGTTGAGTACAAGGATGTATTCTGTCCAGCTGTATTTGGGGGAACACGAAGGGGAAGGAATATAATGCTTTTCTTCTCCATATTTGGAAAGATGCTTGGCCGTGTTTCATTGAGTAATTCAACCAAAAAGCTATTTGGCTAAAGGACAGCAATCATCAGACTGTTTGTTTGCAGAAGGGTTTTTAACCAGGGGTAAAGATTTCCCTTTTGTTTAGTAAGCAAGGTGGTGTTAGATGACCATATGATCTTGCAGGGAGACAGTAAAGAATTACTGGAATTTGTGAAGTCTGTGGATTTTAATAAGACAATTAAAGAGATACAGCAGCGCAATTGTAAAAGCAGTTGAAGTACTGCTCTTAAGCTTTCCTTTTCAGGACCAGTCAGCCCTTTTCTGTCACATGCCAAAGGCAATTTATTCACAAAATCTAGTGAGTTTTGTTACCCGCCGTTTTGTAATGGAATAGAGTCACAGTCCAGCACCACCTTCTGGTGCACACTGCCATCAGAAGCCACAAGAAACCTGCATTTTCTGTTCAAGTAGCAAAACCCAGGGCAGATATTTTCACCTTCAGGGATGCCTGAAGTGGGAAACACTCCTTCTGCTCTCCACCTCCCCATCTGCTACAGATCACTATGAACCAAAGCACAAATAACATGCACGAATACAACAGGGAAAAGACCATCAAAAGCAGAGGGCTTAAGCGCATCAACATGGAAAGGATTTGTAAAGAGCTGGCAGGCAGGTTTGGAGAAGGCAATTTCATTACAACAGAGATTTACCCTGGAAATGCTGCTTTCAGAAAAGCTTAGCAAACATACAGCAAGCAAAATATTTGCTGCTTACACACACACACACGACCTCCACCATCTGAGAGATGACTGTTTCTCTTGCAAGCACAACCCCATGGATAAAATACCTTCCTGAAGATTTCACAGGCTGAATCAAAGCTTTTTAAGTTTCAGTTTATTCCAGAAATTATTCTATATTTTTTTGAGATCACATTGGGAACACACTGGAATAGTTTGGATGCTCTCACTCTTTCTCTCATACCATTAGATAATGTTTATTACAGGTGCTGACACATATTTCTCATAGTATCTTGCTTATTTACTGTCCCCTCTCTGCACAACTAGGTTGAATGCCAACGATGTTAAAGAGGGCTACCTGTGTTATACACAAGGGAGAATATATGAGAAGAGTTAGACACTATTTACAGGTCACTGATTCTGTTTTAAGTCTTTTGCACACTAATAATTTATGGACTGAAAGGGAAGTTCCCATCACTACTTCAATTTTCCTGGATTTTGCTTCACATCAGTACCACACTAGGGTCTGTCTTGCATCCACAGTCCGCACTTAGCTGTTCACCTATTTACTCCTTTTCTACTGTGAAGTCCCTGTGTGACAGATGTATTTACATTTTGGTGACTTCATGACTGCAGGGCCCGCGTGACCTAGAAGAATATGCATTTTCACAAATTGTGTTAGTATCAAGGACTAGTTTATAACTGCCCTGTTATTTTTTGCATTCACAATTGTGATAAGATCACTAAGACTGAAATCGACTGCTGTATTCTCACAGTTAGTCATACCAGATTGCGGCCTCCCACACTGGCAGTACAGGAGGCACATAAGAAAATTGGCCATTGACACGAATTGTTCTTCTTTTGCTAAAAATGTTTCCAATTCATCCTGCTTTCCTTTGCTTCTGAGTTCTCAAATGTGTGGCATTTACAAATCTAGGTCTGGTGTTATGAAAACATGGGGAAAACAAGGGAACTGACAGCTTTCCAACAAACTAAACCAGCCTAGAGAAAATGACTTTTTATGACCTGGACATTCAGGAATAACAGCAGCACATCGTAACCGCAATGATCCACTTCAGTTAGGAGCACCTTGCAGAAACCAAGCATTTCCTCCATTTCCACCTTCTCTTCTTGGCTGTACTTTTCCATTCTTTCACTCTGGTCTGTGCAGAGACTGATATGACCTCTAGCCCAGCACAATGTAGATGAAGATCATTATTAGTATACTACTGGCATCACTCAGACCCCAGTGAATGCAATTACGGCATCATTTCTTTAATCCTCCAAAGACGAACAGTACAGATCAAGGCTGAGGACCGTGGTGGTTGTAGCAACTTTAGTCTACCCCTTTCAAGACAAAAAGGTTACAGAGTAGCCCAAGTATGGTGTTGTAGCCTTTATTTCACTGTCACACGCATGAGCAGAAACAGGTTAACTGATCCAGCCCATCAGCTGCCCATCCTCCAATACCAAAACTCTTCAACATATGCCTCTGAAAGTGTCTGATCGCTATCTTCTCTTCAAACACCAAGTGGCAAAGGTATACCCAAGAAACAGATTTTTGTGAAGCACTTAGACTACTACATAAATATAAAAGCATGTTGAAACTGTTTATTAAATACATAATTTCCCTAACTAAATAATATCTTCTATTACTTGGTCTCTTGGTATTTACCATGAAATTTGAGTATTCCTGAGAAGTCAAAGGGACAGTATTGGATCAGTTTTCCACCAGCTGACACCTCAGTGAAGAAAGAGTAAATAATTCAATTAGATGTAAATGTGGGGTTTGACTTGCAAATACATCAATGTACTCTATTCCATGGCACTGTGGAATGTCACCAAAAGTAAACCAAAGCAGAGATGAGGACTAGAAATTCAATAAAGGAAGGAAAAATACCCGTGAAAGGCAAAAGTTGCAATCAACAGGTTTACACGGCTGATCCATCCCAAAAGAATTTTTCTGAGACATGAGTTATTCCTGGAAATGGAGTTGACCAGCTAAAGAACTGTTTAATACTAAACTAGTGGCTAAAATGAACCCGAGTTATTGCCTCACAACAGTCTAGAGAATTAAATCTGTACAGAGGTTGGCTGAAGGGGGAGCGGGTTCTGAATTTGGGCAGGAGGTCTCTTTGACAGTGTTTCTCACTCCCGAAGTGATTCACAGCCAGCCAGCCAGCCAGCATGGGAACCCTTCCAAGCAGTACCTTGTAACCTCACGCTTGGCTACCCTGAATTTTTCACAAGGACAAAAAATATTGTCACTGTTGATACATTCATGCATATATGTGTTTACATATATATGTAGATGTACGTATGCAGGTGCTGTCACTGCCTTTCATGCACCGACCCTTGTGCACACTCATCCCATGTATCCAGACACCTCGCCATTGCTTCAGTGAGATGCACATCAGTAAGGTATTGCTACATCGTCAAAGCTGGAAAACTGAGTCCACAGGCGGATGAAGTGGCCCCTTGAACAAGACAGGGAGACGGTCACAGAGCCAGGAGCGGGACCAGCGCACACCCCCCCGCAAAACAACGGGCTAAATTAACACTGATTAATGTAGCACGTGTCAGGACCAGCCCTTGCTCCGTCCCTGCGACCAGCAGCTCCGGCTCCCGCGGCGGGGGAGCGGAAAAGCCGCTCCTCGCTTTTGGGGTTTCTTCCCGCCTACCCCCACCCCCCCACCCCCCCGGAGCCCGGCACCGCGCCGCTTCGGCTCGGCGCCTTTCCAGCGACCGCCCCCCCCCCCGCTGCCGGGCTGGCCCCCGCCGGCCGTGCGGGACCCATCGGGGCGGGACGGGGCGGCGGGGGGCGGGGAGGGATCGGGGCGGGGGGGCCGTTACCGAAAGGCGAGGGGCCGGGGGGGAGGGGGCTGCCGAGAGGGGGGCGTGCGAGGGGCAGCGCCTCAGCCGTGGGGGGATTAAAGGGCGCGGGTACCTGCGGGGGCCGGCAGGCGGGCGGGCAGGCAGGCCGGCCGCCCCTCCGAGCAGAGAGGAGGTGGGGCGTCAGGGGGCGACCAGCCGCTCTCTTCCCGCGGCTTGCCGGCGTCTCTCCGCGCCCGCCGCCCCGCGATGTGGCCCCTGGTGGCTCTTTGCTGCTGGGGGGGGCTGTCGCTGTCGTTGTCGCTGTCGCCGTCGGCGCCGCAGGGGCGGGCGGGCGGGCCGCCGGGCGCCCTCTCCCGCGCCCCCACCTTCGCCTCGCCCGCCCTGGCGGCCCCGCCGCTGCCCGACACGACGGAGAGCAAAGTGGAGAAGCTGGGCCGCGCCTTCAAGCGCCAGGTGCGGCGGCTGCGGGCGCGCAGCGGGCGGCTGGAGCTGGTCTTCCTGGTGGACGAGTCGTCGAGCGTGGGGCCGGCCAACTTCCTCAGCGAGCTGCGCTTCGTCAAGAAGCTGCTCTCCGACTTCCCCGTGGTGCCCGCGGCCACGCGCGTCGCCATCGTCACCTTCTCCTCGCGCAGCAACGTGGTGCCACGCGTGGACTACATCTCGCGGCGGCGGCCGCAGCAGCACAAGTGCGCCCTGCTGGGGCGCGAGATCCCCGCCATCGCCTACCGCGGCGGCGGCACCTACACCAAGGGCGCCTTCCAGCAGGCGGCGGTGAGCCCGGCGCGGCGGGCGGGGGGCCGGGGGCGCGCCGCGCTGTGCGGAGGGCTGGGGTGCGTAGCCGTGCGGTGCGGGGTGCGGTGAGGAGCGCCGTGCGCCTGTGGCTGTGAGGGAAGGGGAGCGGTGCCGGGTGCGGTGAAAAAAGCGCCGTGTGTGTGTGTGTGTGTGGCCGTGCGGTGCGGGGTGCGGTGAAGAGCGTCGTGTGGCCCCTGAGGTGTGCGGTGCGGGGTGCGGTGAAGAGCGCCGTGTGCGTGTGGCCCCGAGGAGAGGTGTGCGGTGCCCTGTGTGCCGGCTGCGGTGCAGGCCGTGGGGAGGCCAGGTGTGTGGGGAGGGCCATGCGGTGGCAAGCTCTCAGCGGCCAGGCCTGGTGGCTCCGTGCGCAGCATGGCAGGGTGGCTCCGCGTGCCGTGCGGACAGTGTTCACTCTCAAGGGGTGTAGGGCTGTGTGGTGGGATTGAGACGGCATGGCATGGGATGTGGGATAGCCCAGTCAGAGCAGCTAGTCACCATCTTCCTGTGCTGTCTGCGCCAGCGGCTCCCATGTTTTCCACTGCCCTTAAAACCAATGTGTGAAATTCACTCTTTGAAGGGGCATGGAGCCTATGTCCTGATTTCAGAGTGATATTTTTGAGTCAAGTTTGGCATCTGAAATGCCTGCCTTGTTTCTTGTCAGCAGGACTTGGGTGCCCGATAGCTGTCAGCAGTCAGAGATATCTACATACTGTCGCCAGGTGACTCTTTTAATTGCTGATGACAGACAAAGCATGCACAGCTATTGGGCACCTATACCAATAAATAGAAGCATGTCCAGGAATGTTTCCAAACACTGGAACACAGTCATCTGCTGTGTTGTTGCACTGTTCCAAGGCACAAATTTGATCTGGGCAGCTCCTGGGCACGTGTTAATACTTGAGCATGCCATCCCAGTAGATGGCTTATGGACAGCCAGTCTGCTCTGGAACGTTTTTTACAAGGCTAGACAGACAGCTCCTTGCCATTTGGCCACTGTGTGTGGGAGCATTCCCAAAGCAAACACAATCTTCTGTTACTTTTATGTGTAATTTCTAGTCATGTGCTATAGCTGAGCATTGGGTGTACTTCTCTTGAAACATCTTATGCACTCTCATTTGGAGCTGATGAGTGAGACAGCAAGAGGTGTGTCAGTGCTGGGCATATGAAGCTGGCAAAGATTGCTCTCGTCTTTATATTTGGCAGAAAGCAAGACCATTGTCTAATGTGCTCAGAGTTGCACATGGAAAACCTGCTTTAGGAAAACACATCCCTGTGTTGGATCTTCCACTGTGAAGTCAGGTTTTAATATAGATCCATCCCAGGGGTGCTGTGTGAAAGTTATGGATACAAGTTTAAAATAACAATTTCAAATAAAACATAAACTTAAGAAATACTGTTTGTTTTCTTGATATGGAGTCTTGACTAATCACATCTCTCAAATTGAATAAACAAAAATTCACTTCAGAAACATACAATTTACTTTCACAAGCCCAGCTAAACCTTGCGGCTACCACTGCATCACTGTCATTTTACACTGTGGTCTCATAAGAATGCAGGAAGAAAAATATTCTCATGGTGGCAGGGCAAATTGCAATAGATGACAAGGTTAAATTTCAGGCTGCTTGGTGGCTCTTGGTTAAAGATACTCTGCTGTGGTTTTGTTCGGTATGTCTTCTTCATGTGAGACAAATTACAGCTTCAGGGAATACCCTTCTTTCTTAGAGACTCTTCAGAAAATGACTTATAAGTAGTAATACTACTACTGGAATAACTCTAGAGAAGTATTTAAGTATAACAGAACTGTCTCCTCTGGACTCTTAGGCTGCTGTCCTCTGTTTTTAACTGACTTTTACTGAAACTGCAATTATTTCTTCTTTCATTTTTCTAAAACATCTTTTCTTTCTTCTTACGCTTTAATGTGGGGTTTCTTCTGCTTCTAACCAGAATTCTCTGCTTCTTTTCCAAAACCAAAAGTGTCTACAAAGCATGACAAACTCCCAGGAATAGTATCAGTTATGTGTTGTAGTAACAAAGTGAAGGAAAGTGTGTTGTTAGAATAATCCCAGCACTTAAGCTGTCTTGCAGCACTCTTCATGGGTAGGTCTCACAGCGATTAATTCAAGTCTGTGACAGTTCTACAGAAGCTATGGAGGCAGAGAGATAAGTGAATTCTGCAAGGTCATCAGGCCAGTCAGTGGCTGACCTGGAAATGTCAGTGAACAGGAGCAGGATTTAGTTAGCAGTTACTGTTTTACAACCTGTGGCAGTAAAAACATCCTCCTAAAAGAAGAGCTACTCAGTTTGCCAGGCTGTTGCACATCCATGCAATGCCCATCTTTTTTGAAAAAACAAGTTAGTTCTCCTTGGCACTGCAGTTTTGCATTGTTTCCAAAGGTGCTTTGCAGAGTGGTTTACTGTGGAGTTTCTGTGTTTTGTCAAAGCTGTCCATGCTTACCTTTGCCCCAAGGAGCACACTCTGACATTCCTGCCCAGCAGCTTAAAGATAAATTATATGAGGTACACAGAAATATAGAGGATGCATGACAAGAGACAGTGGCAAGAGACAGCACCCTAATGAGGAAGGCTGAACTGCTATCAGTGTTCAGTTTTGTGACTCTGTTTTGGTATTTCATGCCACAGTTGAGTGAGGAAGTGCTTATGTTCAGCAGTCTTTCTTTTAAACACTCTTAGATTTGTAAACAGCCTAAAAAGGGGGAAGAAACTAAGCTCATTTATTCAAGACTCTTCGGCTTCAATTTTTCACAGAATGAGTTAGTGGAACAGCACAAACTATATGTATTTTATGTTGAACAGATTGCTTATTGCATTATGGAAAGCTGCAGAGCTGTTGTGACAGCAAGCAAGAACTGAAGCAGAACTGAAGGAAGTACAAAGAGGTTTGAGCAAGCATTGCTGCTGATGATTAAGGAACTCATCTAAAGCCCACATTGCTGGGTAGTGTGAAGTGCTGAATTTTGCAGCTGTAGGCACCTGGATTGGATCTTCTGATCCTGAGAGAGAACCATAGCACCCCATTGCACCTCGTGAGAGGGATGTGCATTCATTGTCAGATCCATAATAAAATAGAATGAGGGATTGTCATACAGCAGTGGAAATTTAATGGTGTGTTCTTGTCTTAGCACCCAAGAGTCATAGTTATACATGTGCCAGCACTGATGTGCCATCTTTGTTGATGGACAATTTAAACATCCTGAAACTGCAGTGATGGTTGTGGGGTAAAAAAGATGAAAATATAAATTATTTAGACTACTTTGTGTGGCAGCCCCTTGACAAAATAATAATGGCTGCTTCTAAGAAGACTGGGTGGTTTCTGTCTTCCAGCGGGAAGACTTTTCTCAAATGGGAAGTGTTTCTCTTCAAAACTGAACTTGGAAGTCGCAGGTGTGCACTTGAAGCTGAAGTCAGAGGTAGCACGCAGGCAGCCTTAAACAGACAAGTCAGTAGTTCTAAATGACTTGGCAAAGCAGTAGCTGAAGGAGGCTTTGGGAGTTGCTCTGTGTTATTGTGATAGTTGTTGTGTTAAAAAGCTGGTCTTTTTGTTTTTGTAATTCATCTTCACTCCATTGAACTAAGTGATGTATTTAAGTGGAAAGTCTGTCTGTCCCAGCATCTATAGTGCTATGTACACCTATAACGTACATAGAATCAGGTGATGCATTTTCTGAATATCTGGTCTTTAAAATCTGGCTTTTGTATCTAATCTGATCTTGGGGGATCATGGTGAATGGCCAACCAGCATGTTAGATTCAGCATTCTGTTGTCGTCCATTTAACAAACATGAAAAAACTGGCTCTCAAAAGAAGCTAAGCACATATCAATTTAGTATAAACAGTTCTAATGCTTTTATTTAATGCTTGTTTAAATAAGTAATTATGCCTTTGTTTCTTCTGTATGTCAAAAGCACAAAAGTGCAAGATGCATCATTGTTACTCACCAGAATAACCAGCTTTAATGTCAATGCATTTTCAGATTCAGAATCTCATTTTGAAATAAAAACAAAAGAATAGTTGAAACAAAATTGAAAATCTTTTCTTACCATCTAAGAGGTCTAATTATTTTTATTTGAAAATGTAGTACCCTCTTACTGAGAAGGTGGGCATTTAGCATTGTGTATGTTGTCTGTTTATCAAGAATGTGTTTATTGAGTTTTATTCCTATGATCTCTGCAGAATCAGCAGCTAATAATAAGAAAGCAGCAGATTCTAGCCTATCTCCGCCATTGTGCTCTAAATATCTGATGATGGCTTAGGTCAGTCAGAGCTAACTGGTTAGTAGAAGCGAGCCTAGGTTCTGATATGGCCTTGGAGTTTGTATTAAAGATTACGGTGAAAAAAAATGAAGCCAACCTGGTTTGCCTCTGTGGTCACCTTTGAAATTGCAGAGCTGGTAGTTAACGATTACTGAGCAAATTGAGAGTGGAGTTCCTGTCAACCACCATTAGTGTCAGCTCTGAATCACCACTTTTAATCAGCGTAGTGTTTGTGAAAAGTGTTTGTCCTGCATGCTGCAGTCCTGCATAGGATTTGCTCGCAAGATTAATACAGGAGGGTCAGAGGCAAGGTACACATCTGCACATTGTTCATTGTCTTTAAACCTAGCCTGAAATAGGGCTTAAGAAGTTACTAAGTAGTTCATTTTTCTGCAGCTTTTTGGCTGGGACAGACTAAAAGTGGTCTGTTTATCATCATATATGGGGCTAAGCAGGGTTAAGATTTTCTTTGGTTGAAAAATCTGGAAATTGATCTGTTTGTGCTCCCAAAATTGTGTTCTGCATTTTGGTCTAAGCAGAAGTGTGTGATTTGGCAGTCTGGTATTTAGCAGATTAGCTATTTACTATCTTCCCTTCAACTTAAGTGTAAATTTGTTTTTAAAATGCTAAAATACCTGCCTTACAAGAAGCACTGTAGGATATAGTCCTGCATAGCCTTTTGCCTCATTAATTCAGCAAGGCAAACTGTGCTCATCAGTGTGAGGTACAGAAGAGAGACAGCCTGGCTTTGGGAGACTAAAGTGCCTCATCCTGGGAGTCTGTATCCCAGTGGAGACCACTGGTGGGGTCATCCCCATGTGCAGTGCCTCTACATGGCAGTTCTGCGTTAGGTGTGCTGAAGTCCTTTATTCTGGTGTCCTGCTCTCCTTGAGTACGTAGGAAGCTGTGCATGCATAGATACACCTCCTGACTCTATGTCAGGGGTCCTCAAACTACACCCCACAGGCCGGATAAGGCCCCCCAGGGTCCTCAATCCAGCCCCCGGTATTTACAGACCCCCCCGCCCCCCACACACACACCCCCCCGGGGGTTGGGGGGGGAAACCAAGCAGCCGCAGATGGCTGCCTGCCACTGCATCCGCGCCGGCCCCTGGTTAAACAGTTTGAGGACCCCTGCTCTAGACCCTGAATTAAACACCTGCTTCCTCTCCCTTAGTGATGTTCTTTCTCCAGTATCCCTAGAACCAATACACTTGGTAGTTCTGATTTAAAAAGGGCAAAAATACCTAGTGAGTGTTTGGTTCTTCATTGCTTTTTAAAGAATTGTTTTTCATGTCTTGAAAAAGTCACTTGTCAGTACTCTTCAACAATTTGTACTGCGTGCCCTCCCAAACCATAGTTTTTCTACCTTTGAATATATTCCAACAATATGTTCATGCTCACACTAGGGATAAGTACCAGCAATGCAAAATGTTGTATAAAAAGAATTATCAGATGGAATGGTTTACAATATTTTCATGAAGAGTTTATGGATTACTAAAACTTGGCTCGAAGGCATTCAGATTACTGTCTATGCTTGTGCTTTTGCACAATTCCTGGCCAAGCAGTTTGCTCATACCACTTGAGAGCGGCAAATGAGCCCACAAAAGAACTTGAAGTTACAGTTCTTTTTTCGTTCTTCAGGTTTTGATGTGCTCATTTTGGCATATAGTTTATTGCTTGTTGCACTACTGTGAGTTTGATCAGCGGTATTCAAAGATGTTTGGTTTTAGGCAGCAGAAGGTAGAATTTTGAAGACATACTAGATTTAATGCATTTCCATTAAAATCTTGGAAGTTCCATGGAAAGTGCATCAGGTCCTATTAGTTTCTAGTTGACTGACTGTGCTTTCTGAATGTCCTTCATGAAGTTTTAAGGCTGAAATGATCTTTATGAGTATACTGTTTGACCCTGTGCATAACTACATAGAGTGCTTTATGACTTCCACCTGTAAAGAGTACCTGTTGGTGATGCTGTGTAAGACTAGTTAAATGGTACAGTGATGAGCTGATGTTTTCTGACTTTCCCATTCGCTTTGAACAGGGGATGCCATATGTGCACTGGGAGCTGTTCAGGAGACTGTTACAGTGTTTAGGTGACAACCCAAGGGACTGTGCAAATGGCCAGTACATTTTAGTAATGGTGTAGGTTGTACTAAAGTTTTGGAAGTCAATCATCTGAAGTCTTGTTTTCCATTTCTATAAAAGACCATTTCATTTTGATCCATTCCACCAGTGTTAGTGTATTCTAGCCTTGCTGATGTTCTGAAGTCGTTGTTACACATAAAAAGGAAAAGAACTATAACTTTCTGGAAAAAGGGGGTAG
Source organism: Falco punctatus (assembly GCF_963210335.1). NCBI lineage: Eukaryota > Metazoa > Chordata > Aves > Falconiformes > Falconidae > Falco > Falco punctatus. The sequence goes on from NC_137586.1 coordinate 73,538,141, forward strand.
TTGTAGGAGAATATGCTCCTTTCAGCACAAAGAGGATGTTCTGAAGAGCATTCTGTGTGTCCCATTGCTGACTTGGGCACTACCAGTAAGGAAAGTCATATTACTGGGTAGTTGTTCCTTGTCCTGCCATTGTGTACCTGTCTCAGCCTGTTTCCCTGGACTACAGGGAAAACATGAAAAAAAAATCATCTTTATGTAGACATAGTCCATGAAGTTGATGGGGACTAGTTAAATACATGCACTGCATAGTGTATGGCAACCTTCCTGACCCGTCTGCTGTCAAACATCCATGCACGAGCTAAGGAGGTTTGGGGATACAAAGAGAGGTGTTCTACCATCCACGGTGTTGCCTGTCTGCCAAGACAGGCCTCCCTTAGCTGGCACACTCTTTATTTACAGCATAGTACCACAAAGGCTTTAGCCATTTCCCTGTGTATCATACAGAGGCAGAGGAAAGGTGAGAAACATGAGACATTGCTGCAGGAATTAACACAAATCTTACCGATACAACAGCAGAACTAACAGTGCACTGAATGAAACCTTTCATCACTATCCTATCTGGATGATGTTTTCATAAATATTTCAGGAATAGAGATTACTTTTCCTGAGAAAACCAATTTTTTTGTCCTCTTGTCTCAGAGCCTTTGCTGGAGGGGTCTGACAGTTAGTCCTTTAGAGTTAGCACCTTCACAGAGAAGTAAGTCTTAGCACGTGCTTTGCTCCAAAGATACAAAGACAAACCAGAAAAGCCACCTGGCTTTGTTCCAAGAGTAGGAAATAAATTCCAGGCATTAAAATTCTGAGTAAGGTAGGACAAAAGTTGTTTTATTTTTAGACCATTTCCTGGACTTAAGAGAGGCCTTACCAGCAAAATACACCATATTTAGCAGTATTTCCTGACATGACCCTCCGTGTAAATATTCTGTATGTAATAGGTTTTGCACATTCTGTGACACATTTTTAACATTTTTCCTCCCGTTCCACTTGTTACTGGAATTTGAAAATTAGATTTTGCAGGCGAGACAAAATGTTTGTGGTATTCAGAATTTTCTGACTGTCCTAGGTGCAGAAATTAAAAGCATTATTGCCTTTAGCAACAGGTACACTCTTCGGGTGACCAGGACCCTGTTCAAATGTTTGAGCTACTTACTTCTCCATGAGGTTAACACAATTCAGAATGGAAGCTCCTGTTAAAACTGTGATGTTCCCTCTGAGTCTCTCTGGTAACCTCACCCAGTAAGAAGAAGAACATCCTTGAATCTGACAGGCAGTCTGAAAAAGCTTTAGCATTCAGAGCTGTGGCGCTCTGCTGAGTGTGTGCAGCATAACTAGTGAAGCAGGGAGTCCAGCTGTCTGTCCTATTTCTCTCCCAAATGCTCCCCCAAAGCCATTTGATGTGGGACAGTTGTAATCAGCGCTAACTATAAGATTGTGTTACTCAATTCTAACAGTTCTGGAGCAAAAGAAGATATTCGGAAAATAACTGAGCAGTGACAGCTGGCAGTAGACAGGTCAGGTCATTAATTGTGTTTGCCCTTTTGGAATTCGTTATTCTGTTAAGCTTTTTTCCCTGCTTTTTTGAAGTAATGAATGTTTAAAACAAACACAAAAGAAACAGATATTTGGCAGATGCACTGGTCAATAGTGGTGCGAGCGCTTGGTCTGAAAACACATGAAGATTAATTACATATTTGGTAAAATATTTTTTAGTCCCTTTTTTATTATTAGGCAAAGACCAGGGCAGTATTGGAGGAGTAAAGTAAAGTCTTGGTTATATTAATGATGGAATTTGCTCACACACAAAGAAAACTAGGATGAAGGCAAAGGAACCTTGAAGCAAAGGGTGAGCTTTGCAAAAGGATTTAGCATTGCCGTTTTGCTTTGTGAATGACATGCAGATTCACTTCTAAAGCCATCCGTAAAAAATAAAGACATACTGTTTAAATATTCTGCTGAATATATAGATCAAATCTATGCAATGATTTTTGTAATAAAGTATGGTTTATTTTAATACACATTTAATAGTGATTATATTGTATTATATGGTTATATTAATTCTGTAATATTGTAAGATGGGAACTGTTTCTTTCATAATGAATAAGTGATCCTCTGGGAAAAAAGAGTTGCCTTGTTCTACTCAGAACTCATCCCATGGTGTGGAAGTTTGATGTAATTCCTAAGGTGAAAACAAATTCAGTGTAAGTGGTCTGCTGGTATAGCAGACCTGAATGGCTCTTTAATAGAGGGCCTTCTGGTTTGCTTCTGAGGTGCAGAGATGGTTCTTCGTGACCTATAACAAATAATACTCCCTTTGTAGCCCTTTGATAGTGTATTCCCTACAAGGTATACAAGGAGCGGTGTAGTTTTTGTGATGAATGCTTGGATAATGTTGTTTTGAAAGCTAGATTCCAAGTTAAACCTTTTAAGGCAAGCTTCTCCTGGCAAGGATCCTGGGGCTGTCTGATGTTATCTAAGGCTTAGTTTGTAAAGTGCGACAGATTAACCCGTTTCAGTTTGTTTCCCTTTAGACAGATATATGAATAGCTAATTCTGTATGGTCATAATCTTCTTTAAAAGCCAGACACTGAGTAAGATCAGGCCCAAGATCAAATGTTTACAGATTAGATGTAGAACATGTACTGGAGGCAGTAACTGAGAACCTTTGATGGCATCATTGCTGTGGCTAGCAAATGGCTGAAGAAGTTTTTGGTCTTGGATGCTACTCCGCCCCTGATTTTGTTTTACAAACTCAATATTAAAAACACAGAAGTTAGAGGTTTACCTGGTTTTGTGACTGTACTGATAGGATTTAATTTTGGTTTACAATAGTGAATTTCTAGAGCAGGATTTTGTACAACTTTTTTGTTGCACAAGACTTCATTTTTTAATTCTAAGGACAGTTATTGGCACAGAGAAAATGGCGAGTCTGCCAGATATTTGTACACACTAAATAGAGACTGAATACAATACAGATGTTAATAACTTTTTGCTAATGTGAAAAGAATGTTTTATTTAAGATCTGGTAGGATTACCTACCAGATTACCAGTAGGATTGACTATCTATCGCTCCCATGAAAGAAGTATAGACAAGAGAATAGGTTCTAAAACAGTCAAAAATGAGGTATTTCTCATGGCCTCATGCATTTTTTTGCAATCATAAGGAGCATTAATTGTTTTGTTTTGTTTGTACTTATCCATTATTATTAATTTATAGTACTGATCAAATGGGCTGTGTTCTCAAACAGGTCATTCAGCCCCTTATTTTGAGTTATGTCTGGTGCTTAGTTTCATTTGATCGTAAAATCAGAAGCAGATGTGGATATTTATACCAAAGAAACAGGTTCTCAGAATTTTTTCAACTTCTAAGCACTGTTTAGTGGGCTTCTAAGCTTTATTTATGGAAGAACCTGACAATTTACAAAAGGACTGCAGAGTCTTGTCATGAAGAAAACTCATCTTTATGTAGACATAGTCCATGAAGTTTTTGGGCACTAGTTAAAAACATGGAACCACCTCTGTATGTGCTTGCAAGTTTAGGGGTTAAGTGAAGAGTTGTTTTTAAATACACTAAATTTCTGTTGGGGAAAAAAAACGGCTTTCAAAATTACTTTCTGGAGAGGGAAGGAAAGACATGTCTTGGAATAGAGGAATGTGAGTCAGGGTTAAAGGAAACAAAATTGATGTGAAATGCCACACAAATGTTGGAGAGAAAAGGCAGAGCAATGCAGACTGGTACTTGGATTGTCTGCAGCTCTGGATGTTGGCCTGTCCCTTATGTCACTGTGATTTCACAGAAAGAAGCAAAACACTAACTGGACCACTGGACATACACAGATGATCAGATAATTTAAAAATAGGGTTATGTCTCCACCCCTACCCCACCCCAAGTGTTGGTTTCTTTCCATTGTTCTTCTCCTCTGCTGTTATACAGCAGGGATTCTGTGTCTAGGGTTACAGCTGCAAGACATGAGGGCCAAGCTGTTCAGTGGCTTTGTTTTGTTTTGATTTCTAGGAGCAATATGTAGCAATCTTGTCTGTTCATCTGTTTCTCTACTGAGATCCACTGGTGCCTGAATATTCAAGTCTATGAGGTAGCAGGAAGACAGCTTCATGCTCTCTTACTTGTTCGCTCAATTTGTGTCTGTGTGCCACGAAGAGGAGAGTGTCCTTTCAGATGCAGAGAACAAAAGAGCTGTTGGCTGCTTGTATCTCAGGGTCATGTAGCTAAGGGATATTTGCCCCTCTAAAATGGTCTTTTCCTGATGTTTCCCACTTACTCTAACTGATGACCCACATTTTTAAAGCAAACCAGGTAAGCTGTTGTTCACAGGACCCTGCAGCCAGGGAACCTTTCTCGATCTCACAGAAAGCTGGTGAAGGGTTTGTGTGCTCTGCACAGCAATTTCAGAGGGCATTGGTGGAGTCTGATTTTGTAAACCAGAGATCCCTCCTGATTTGCTGATCAGAATTAAATAGTCTGTTCTGAGATGTGTGCTGTCCTGGATAGACTACCGGGGCTTAAGATTGTTCATTGGCCACGCAGATATGTCCCTGTATTTAGGGAAAATGTAGAGATTTGATGGCTACCTATTATGAGTATTACTTGCTGAAAAAGCAGGGCAGTGTGTAATGATGTCCACTGCCTTCATCTGCCAAGTTTGTGCATCTTTGTGCTATGCAGAGGGAAACAGTGCTGAAAGGGTATTACTGAAATTGCAAAGCTATGTCCTGCAAAATTAAGCTTGGTTCCCCCTTCTGTACATATTATGACATAATTGCAAATTGAAATCATGTTCTACTAGACCAAGCTGCGTGCAGGTGGGATCTTCAGAGAATTGCATTGGCAATCTCTGTTATGTCTTTTAACTCTGTGCAAGTTGTGATTTCTTCCTCAGTTACACAAGTTCCACAACTTGCATGTACTTGGGGCATGTTTGTCTCCCTTTATTACAAATGTGATTTGCAGATTGAAAGTTCCTTGTGCAAAGCTCGGAGATGCTAAAGTTGCGAAAATCAAGTAAGTATGAATGGAGCATAGGTTTTTCCGCGTCTTGTTTTTCGAATTAAAAGCTATTTTCACTGAAACAGCTTGAGGCAAATATCCTGAGTGTACAATTTCAGCCTGGATACTTAAGAAGTTGGATAGAAGTTTGTTGCTTACATTCTATTTTAAAATAGCACAGTTAACTCTAAATATGTTAGTTATCAGTGCTAATTGTGAATACCTGCAGTGCCACTTGTCTTGGAGCATCCTATTTTTTGGCTACTGTTTGTCAGCATATTGTCTTTTGCTTTGTATTCTATCTTCCTGATTCTTTTCATTCTAGTTTACCACTTCGTTCTGGTTTTTCAGTTCATTCTGGTTTTCCACTCACAACTTATGCAACATGAGGAACAATAGCTTTGGTTTGTGAAGGGTATTTGTGTCTGCAAGAGAATTCGGTTTCACTCCTTTTGGGTTTTGCATACAAGTAATAATAAAATCAAGCCCAACAGCAACACATTGCTTGGCAGTCTTTCAAACCATGGTGCCAATGGTCTGTGCTTTGGTTTGTGGTGTGTGTGCTTGTTTTTGTTTAGTATCTACCTGAAATCAATGAATTGCCAAATCAAAATAAAATTGTCTTGATATCTGGCCTGGCTTACTGAGAAAGTCCAAAGAACCTGCAGAGATTTTATAGCCTGGGCTAACTTGCATGCTTTTGGTTGAGCTGAAAGCCAGACAATGTAACTGTTTAAGTCTTACTTCAAGGTTTTGTAACAAAACTACTCAACTCAGTTCATCTCCCTTTTTGGAATTTGTTGGGGGTGGCTTAAATATGTTTAGTTCTCATCATACAATGATCTGATTTTTGCAGCATCATTCAGAGGTCTGTTGTACTGATTGTAGCATGGTGCAATCTATTATCGAAACAAACATGGTAGTAATTTGCCTGCTACCAAGTTGAAAATCTGCATCTAATTCTTTCTACATAAATTCACAGAGGAATGAGAAAGTACATCTTCACAATCCCCTCCTTTAGGAACATCCCTATTTACTCACGCTCTGACAGACTGTGGCCAATCATGAGAGTGCTAACTCCATAGGGTGGTTTCTAGTCCACAGCACGTTAACATCACACTTTTGCAGGTGCTTTGCCTGTTGGCTAGTTATGAACATACGCGGGGAGTAGTTAGCTCTAGTGCACTGTCGAACTGCAAGAATGAAATGGGCAGGAATCTGTGGGGGTTATCTTCACTCACGCACTACTGAGTGTTGTCACAAATGTTTTGTATGAAGTATTAGAAGGAATGACCCTTAAATCTGTAAATGGCAGCAGGATGGAAAGGACTATGGGGCACTTCTTGTGGTCAGGACAGACAAGCTACAGTGATCTTGGAAAAATGCTGTAAGGGAGAAAAGCACAATTCAACAGGGACAAATGGGGAATGGTAGGCTGGGGTTAAAATAACCATAATCCAAATGCTTTTGGGGAGGAGACTAACAATAAATAGGAAGCGTGCCTGATAATTTCGTGGGTCAAAACATAAAGTGAATTAGAATAAGTTAGATCATATTTGTTACCTCAGACTTGCAAGAAAAACAAGAATGTTTCACCAGCAGAAAAGTGGTCACCACGGTAAGGATTTTGCTCTCAGGAGCAAGCAGTTTGTGCGCAATAAAGAAAACTAAGTGTTCTTTTAGTCACTTTTTTCTCTTTCTTCAACTGATTACCTCTGTTATCCCAAATCTGGGTTCTTCACCTGTGTGCAAGATCCAAGTCACACGCAAGAATCAATACACTTGTTTGTTGCGTGTCTGTGCAGAGGTGGGTGCTATGTGGTAGGTCCACAAAGCTAGCACACCTCTTAACATACAGTAGAACATTTAATGCACTCTGAACAATTGTTTATAATTATGTTTAGTCATAGTTAATTTTCATTGTCTCTTACCGGCCTCATCTCCATTTAAAGGTACAGCATTCTTTTTTCTCACTGGCTTGTTCTGTGGGGAGGGGGCTTTGTTAGTAGGGAGCTTTCTTTGCTCTAGAGTGAATCTTTTAGTATGCTAATTATGACAGTTCACACATAGTTCCAGTAATTTTTGTTTAGTGTCATTAACCATTTGGTTCTCCTTGAGCTTGTCTTGTGCCCCACCACATATCTATGGTGTCTATTCCTTCACGCACAGCCATGTGTTGTTAACTGTTTGGATGGATTTAACTAATATCCTCTGTTTTTCAAATTATTTCTTGTTATTCACTATAGATATTTATATTTTTCCCTCTCTCTTTTTCTCTTTTTAAAGTAAATAATTCTTGTATCACCTGGTTAAACCTCGTAACTGTTGTCTCTGATCTGACAATCAATCCTTGAATGCATGGTACCATAGGAAACTAATGATTGTTGTCACATTTTGGGTTTTGTTCTCCATGCAAAAAATTACCGGTTTGAGGCCTTCTTATTTTTCCAGGTTCCAGCTTCCAAGTGCAGTTGCGCTGGCAGCAAAGATTCAGTAGCTAACTGTTGGAGGCATGCTGAGGGTGCGTTTAGGGAAGCAAGTCACCCTGCGCATGGTCACTCTTTTGAAGCTTGTTTAATAGGATATATACCCAAAGTTTTGGGGTTTTATTTATAATTTACTATCCTGGCAATTCGTAGGAACTTGTTTCTAACTGATTGCATGTTCTCATCTGTTTCTAAAACCTGTTCAACTTTCCTTCATAGTGAGGCTTATGAAGCCTCATCGGGCACAGCTATATTTTTGCATTACCCATCGGGTATGTGAGATGCTTTTTTTTTTAAAGACTAACGTTCCTGACAGAACCTCTTCCATCTCACCAGCTTTTCCTTCATACCCATACAGATGTATGTACGTGCTCTGTGGCATGTTCTCTGTCTGTGCACACACTACTACGTTTCTTGTGGTCTTACTGGGTAAAAACACTTTTTTCCATTTGCCTTACATGGGAAGAAAATGACACAGCCACAGTTTTGTTTTCCACAGGTTCAGCATATTTCACCTTTTAGAAAGGAAATGTTAAGAGGGAAGGTGGGAAGGAACATGTGTAACTACAAAAGTTGTGGGCTTGTGGTCAGATAACCACACTGAAAGCTTTAACTGCTCATGGTTTCCTCATAAAAGTTGACACTGTATGTGAGAGCTGTTTTCAACATAGCTATTTGTGGTTTTGACTGATTCTTCATATTTCATTGATCTTCAGTCCCTACAATTTTTCCAATAGATCTGTGGAATTTTTTGAGCAAAATAATCCTTAATAAAATACTTCTTGTTCTTAGTTGCCCCTTAGAAGCCATGTAGGATTTGTCCGTAAGTGACATACTGAAAGACATGATGATGAGAGCAGGTGTGCCACCATTTGCAGGTACATTTGTAGCGCATATTCTTGGTGAGATTTGCTAAGTTTTTCACCTACCTGAATGGTCAAGCAAGTTTGGAACTGAATGTCATTCATGTGCTTGAATGGAAAAGCAACATGGACCAAACTGGGAGCTGATAGGCTTCCACATCACTCCCATGGCACTGAGACAGTTGGCAGCATCTGAACTTTGGTCCCACAGATCTTGCACTAGATTTTCAATGTTTGTATTACCTGTTCAAACTGCAGTCTGAATGAAGTTGCTAAAGCACTGATGAGGATCATTGCTGTCTGAGGCATGGGTGACTTTATCAGTCAGTGTGCAAGTGTCTCATTTCAGATCCTGTCATGATTTCTGTGATTGTGCAGACTGACTGTCTGAAGTGTGACTCAGTGGTTGGCCATGTCTAACCAGAGGCTTTGCTTGCAGGTGGTTGATCTTCATTACAGTGGGTGGTCTTGCAAGGACTTAGTCTAGCTGCATAATTCAAGGAAAAGGAGCCACATCACGAAGGAAGTAGTGTACAGATCAATGACTGCTACCCTTTGCTGAGGTGTGCAATTTCATTTTCTCTTCCAGCAAATATTACGGCATGCCCGTGGAAATGCCACAAAGGTGATATTTCTCATTACTGATGGATATTCCAATGGGGGAGACCCAAGACCCATTGCAGCATCCTTGCGTGAATTTGGAGTGGAGATCTTCACCTTCGGGATATGGCAGGGGAATATCCGAGAACTGAATGACATGGCATCCCATCCAAAAGAAGATCACTGTTACCTTCTTCACAGTTTTACTGAGTTTGAAGCTCTGGCACGCAGGGCTCTTCATGAAGGTATTAATGTACTAACCTTAGAAGTCTACAGAGAGCAGAGAGGTCTGCGCAGAAACATCTCCAGTACTGTCTTCTAATTACATTTCATGTAGTGTTGATTCCTTCTTTCATATTTCTTTTATTTTTCATCTTACTTTCTAGCAGAAGTGTTCACCCTTCAGGTAAAAGGATAAACTGTTTGTTTGACTAACTTATCAACAAAAGGGGAGCCAAATTCTCGTCCTGATATACATTCTTTCCATTTTGTCCACAAAGAACAAGATCATGGGCTTGGCCTAGTGTAACTCTGCTTGAATGGATGAACCTTGTAGTCAGATATATGGTTGTCCAGAAGAGGTGCATAGTACATACCTTAGGACTAGCCTTAATACGTGTTGGTATTTTACACAGCAACAAAAGCCAGCCTGTTCAGAACTGATCTAGATCTTTGTATATAAGGGTAAATACAATTTATGTTTATAACATAATACCTTCAGTAAAACTGGAAAGAGCAAGGAGTGGGAAGAGTTTGGACTGTTGTTTTATCCTTTTTTTAATCTACCATATAATAATAAAAAAAAATTCTTCCTGAAAAATAGAGTAATTTTAGACTAGCAAGTGAGGACACATGACTAGACTTTCATTTGTAAGCCAGTGCATCAGACTAGCCATTAGTATTTATTTGCTATATTTAATTTTAAAAAGCGTACTTTTACATAAATGGTGTGGTTTACTGACATTCTGTTTGTTTCCAGTAAGGTTTAATTGGCCTATGTGAATGTGCCAAAGGAAAGATATTTTTTTTTTTAAATACAATGAACTGGTTATACATGCCATGACCAAATGTGCTCCTGATGCCAAAGATGGCATCCACCAAAGCTGTCTCAGCAGCATCTGTTGGGAGTGAGACTGCATTCTGGCAGTGTTAGACTCAAATGAAGCTGAGTGAGAAAATCTGAGGATCTTTGCACCATGGATTTCAGTGACCTTTTTTCCAGAATAAGAACCAGCGTGGTTTTTGTCACACTACAAGTGTGGCAAGGCTCTGCTTCATGCTGCCATTACAGCTGCTTAGAACTGTGATGTACGGTTTAAGAAACATTTCACTAGTCACATAGTATGAGACTGTGGGGGGAAATTTGTTTGGATTTTTTGTTAATAAATTGATACTATTTCAGATCTGCCCTCTGGCAGCTATATCCAAGAAGATATATCTCATTGTTCCTATCTCTGTGAGGCAAACGAAAACTGCTGCGACATCATGGCAAGCTGTAAATGTGGCACTCACACTGGCCAGTTTGAGTGCATCTGCGAAAAAGGATACTATGGGAAAGGACTACAGCATGAATGTACAGGTGAGTCGCACATCTCAGTGCTCTGCTTTCTCTGTGTGTCCTGAATACGTGGTTGATCTATCTGAGAGTGAAAAGTTCTATTTGGGTTTATGGCTATGAACCTGGGTCATAATGCATTTGAAGCTGTTGAAAGCTCTCTAGCTGAAGACATAGAATAGCTCTAGCAGTCAAACTCACGTCATACCTTGTCTCCAAGGTATGGCCCAAATTGATGCACAGAAAAGAAGTAAGAATAGGGCAAATGTTCTGACACAGTAAAACTTCCCTAAAACACAGCTCACAAGTAATTTGTGATTAGAGTTTACCAAGTATGAGGTAATGACTTCTTTTTTTAGTAAATTTTCCTTCATTGGTTTTGCTGATCGCTAGTTGAACTTCCATAAACTTTCTTGTTTGGAGAGGGGCTGTGTTACACAGGTCTCTGCAGGATAAATCCTTGGTGAACCTTACAGTCAATTAAATGTTCTTTAATTCTCTTTTGTTGACTTTCTGTTGCTAAAGAGAAAGAACACATTTGGATCACTAAACAGAAACTTGTCGTCACATTTTGCTAAGATTGTTGTTGTTGTTACTGCTTTTTGGACGTATTTTTACTAGTGTGCTTTCAAAATCTACAGTTGAAATAACAACAATATACAGTTCTTTATTGTCAGAGAAGGTATGCAGGTTTTATCTAACTCCATTGATTTTTCTAGGACAAAAGTTTCAAAATTGCTAGAGCATATCTGAACTCTGTTACATTTGCTTTGTAAGCTGGACAAAAGGAGTATTTATAATCAAGTATTTATCAACTAAAAACAAAATACAGTATTTATATTAATCTTGTTTGTATTTGCATATTATCACTTACATTATGCATATCACAGTTCTCATGGGATGTTTCCCCATGAGATGTGAACCCAGTGTGCTGGATATATGGATTATGGTTGTACAGCTGTTTATGAGGACCATGCTGCTTTTTTAAATGTGATTTTCATTACATGTAGAGAGTCTCTTGATGTAAGTTGTAAAGAGTTGATAGTTCTGTTCAGAGAATAGACACAGGCAGGTTTATGGCTAAGAAGCTGAAGAATTCCTCCAGGGGAAGGTGTGATGGAGATTGTGATGGCTGTATTCCTGCACAAGGACGATTATAAGGATACACTGAGGGATCCAGACTTTACATAAGCACATGACAGGGTAAAGGTGTTGTCTGTCACCAGGGCAAGAAAGGTCTGAGATACCCCAGTGTTTGTGTTGGGAAGTTGACCGTTATACTCCCTACCAATTCGCAACTTGTAATTCACGTTGTGCCCTTGGAGTATCTTTCTATTGTTCTGTATTAAGAGAAGTAGGTAAGCAGGAATTCGTTGGGTTTTGAGTGCAACATGAGTAAAGGAATGGAGAGTCAATCTCAGCACTGACACTTTGGATCAGATTTCTGTTTTATGTAAGTGGGTGCAGCTTCCTTGTGTGCTTAATTAAGTCTAAACGAAGATAGACTATTCCATTTTGCTTATTTTCAGTTGTAATTGTTTCAGACAAAATAAAATTTTCATCATAACTTTTTCTTTTGTATTTCAAGTAATTTCCTCCACCTTGAGTCCTCTAGTAGCCTATTGAACAAAATAAATGCAGCACTTCTGCCTTTGTCAGTAGTTTGTATCATTAAATATTGTTCCGAGCTATTCCTAAAGATAGTGGGCCTATCATTTTAGAGTTACCCTTTCTACATGAAAGGATATTTTGATGGGGTGAGCATACCTTTTCAGTGCCATCAAAAATGATAGAAGTCTGGTTTCTTTAAGTGGGTACTTTGCAGCTGCAGAGGAAAGTTTCATTTTGACAGGTGCTTCTAAACTAATTTTGTAAAAGGGGTTGGTACTAGATACACCGCAAATAAGCTGATGATTGCAGCCATCTGTTGTATATTTGAAGATAATTGAAGATGCATACATATATTTTAGGGAAAATACAACCTGACTAACTCCAGCCCATTCTTTAAAATGTGTCTGCTTTGCTCAGCTGTTGTATTCTCCTTTAAGACAGGCAGAAACAAAAGGTGTTCCTTAAACGATAAACAGCATATTTTGAATTATTTTATTCTGAAAAGCATTCCAACCTTTTTTTTAAACATTTCTCAGCTGAGCATATCTGTGGATTTGTAAAGCACGAGGAATCTTAAGAATGCATCTTAACTTATCTTCACTATATAAAGTGCAGGATGACTTTTGGCAAGTTTACAGTGACAGGACTTACATTTTAATTGGACTGCTTTTAGCTTTTGATTGATTAAACTTTGATTGATTAAACTGTGGTTTACTATGTTTACCTAATATAGTACGGCTTTTTTTAAGGAGTTTTCATTAGGACAGGAGAATGTTCTTCTGCAGTGTATCTGTTCTTTTTGCTATTTTAGTTATTTTCTGTATGCTCTTGTGTATACCACCTTACTGTTTGTGGTTTTGGATGTGAGGCATCAGGGTAACTATGTAAAAATCTTAAACAGTTTTTTAGTTTCCTGATTACTTGAAAACATTGTCTAGAAAGCCTCCATAAAAAAAGCAGGAGTCACATGCTTTGTTTAGTGATCCAAAAAGCCGAAATGGTCTTCAGTGTCCCCCTCCTGTTTTTTGTAATATTGTTGATGATGTGCCACAGAAAGAAGAACAGACTGACTGTTCTCTACTTTAAAAAAGCAAACCATACAAAAGCTTCTTGGCCCATGCTAGGAGCCTCATGCAGCAAGAAACATCTGTGACAATGTGACAAAGGAAGGGAGGAAAAGGAAGAACAGAGGCAGTGTCAAAACCAGTCCCAAGTACTGTAGAGTACATGAACACCTCCTCTTCGAAACCACTTTTTTTGACTCCTTCCTTTCCTTGATTACAAATGTTGACTTTCAAACTAGAGACAACCAAGTAAAAATAAGTCTGTGATTTCCACTAAGACTTTGTATTCCATTCCACCAATAAAAAGGTGGGCTGCTCAAATCAACTGCTTGTTCCATGGTAAAGTAAAACAAATGTCCAGATCTCCGTTTATATCTTCTTCCCTGTCTTAGGAAGTTAAGGAATATGTCTTTAACACAGCCCTTTCACAATTTTTTTTCAGCAAGATTCCAGAGAAAGTTCTTTTTTAATTGGGCTCTTGGGTTGGATGGCCTTTTAGGTTCATGATGATGCAACTGAAGGATGCACATTGTGTTTCTCATCAGTTATGTCCTAAGCAGAACAACAGTTACTGGGGAGTTCAGAAAACTGTTGTCTTACAACCACTTCTTCTACAACTTTACAACCAGTTTCTTTTATCTAACATGTGGACCTCATTTTTTGAAGATGATGTGCAGTTGGCGGGGCAGAACTAATACATTAAATGCTTGTAGTCTATTTTAGTTATTCCTTCTATTATTTATTTTTGTTCCTTTACCTGGGTATAATTACTCAAGTGTAGAATTTTCACCATATATTTGAGTATTCAATAGGTTGCCTAAGCTTTGATTTAGGAGTATGCAGCATACCAGTTATCATCTGCACAGCCACTAGGGCAACAGTTTTGTCTACAAAACAGCACATAAAGAACCTTTCCAATGAAAACTGAAGTAACGTGAAAACTTTTATGAATTTTAATTCAGAACACATTCACTGAAAAGACTTTAAACTCTGAGGAAATTTAGATCCAGCAAGGCAGGGGAGATTTGCATTTTGTGGTTTGTTGGATTTTGGACCCAATTTTCAGCTGAGCATTTTATTCCATGAAATTTTCAGGATTGTTCCTATGGAGAATGCAAAACGAAACCTGATGTTCATGAGTTGGATAGCTTTCTAGTTAGAAAAAGAGTATATAGTTTTTTATTTAAGATACTGCTGCAAGTTCTTTTCTTAGTCAGACAGGAAGCACTTTAATTCTAGGGGTGATTCTAGTGGCCTAATTAAAGAAAGCTAAACATCTGTTCTGCCATGCTGTATCCTTCCTCCCTTCCTTTTCACAGGAGGTTCTGCCCCCTTTGAGTCTGGGTCACCCTTTCTCAATACTCTGTTTCAGGAGGTGTTTCTTTAGCTACCCTATAGGAATTACTAGCTTAATGAAGCTTTGCTAACCATCCTGAACTTGTCATAGTATATGTGGAAATTCTTCATAAGTTTACAAGATCTCTCCAAGCCCCAAGGCATCCAGGATTAAGAACACATACCATAACATACACTATGCTCTTCGGCAGGTGCCTGTCATGGATCTGAAGGAGAACCACCAGGAACACTCTGAGATTCCACTAGTAGTTGATAGACAGGGAAGGGAAAAAGAGCAAGAAAGGGAGTGTGAAAAAGATGGTGTATAAAATTTCTCCAGCTATGGTAAAATCTTAGGCTAAATTTGCCTTTTGAATGTGGAGGTTTGAATTGGTTCACAGAACTGCACATTTTCAAGCAGTAGTACTTAGTCTTGCTGTCTCACAAGGCAGTGCCATTTCATGTTTTCATCTATTGAGAATCTGCATCTTAAAACAGGACAGGAGTTTGTTTTGGTTTGTCTTCTCTCGTTTGTTTTTAATTTCTAAATTTAAAAAATACTTTTCAGTTTTTGCCTAGCTCTCACAAAAAGAAGGCTTCTCCTGAGACACACAGCCATTGAAAACTGGCTAAATCAAAGGAGCATCTCCTTGAGGAAAATGTCAAATGGTTGCTAATGTGTTATTTTGTGCCACATCATCCTGCAGATCTCGATAACCAAAAGAAGAAAGTAAATAAGATTTTTAAGCAATTAAAATAACTTGGATTACAGCTGGACAAGGAAGCTGGGATGTACACACGTAAGGAAGCATTAATGCCTATAAAACCTGAGCAGTTTGGAGAGACTTGGTGTTGGACTCACCTACTGTAGAGACAGAAAAGCTTGACTGGAGAGTCTTTGCTCTGTATACAACACCTGGCAGTCCATAATTCTCCCCTTTTGCTTAACAGCTCTCTAATAATGAACACTTTCTGTAACCCTTTTGGAGGATGAGATACCTTTGTATATGTTACTCTTATTTTTAATTAATTTTAGAAGTGCTTCTCCCAAGTGGAGCCTTCCTCTGTTACAGCCTCTCTTCAGTGGCTTTTTGTTTGTGATAATATGCACAGGTTCTATTGTGAATATATTGTGTTAATCATGAGTGGCTGTCATGTAAGAAGAAGAGAAAACAAGAAAGCAGGGATCAAAACCAGAAGGAAGGATGCAAAATACCCATGACTAAGCAACAGTGAATGGATGCTTAATTAATACTGGCAAAAACATTCCTTACTGGCATTCTGTGTAATTTTTCTTTTTCTTATAAATCTTGTTTGACTCATTATGGGTAGCAATTTGAGCATAACATCGTGATGGTTAAATACAGAAGAAATATAAATAAGTGTGTTTTTCTAGTGAGGTTATCATAACATCAAGATGGGTAAGTACAGGAGAAATGTAAACTGATCTGGTTTTCCACTGAGGATACTGGAAGACAAGTAGATGAGGAAGGTAGATATAGGAGGCAAGTGCTATAGAAAAAGCTGTGGAGATTTATTAGGTTAATTATCCTTTAAAAAAACTTTTTAAGACTCCAAAAAATTATGCAAGAATATTCATAATTGTTGTTTGCACAAAGACTAAAGGAAATGGCTTTTACAGCTATTTTGTGTGGAAAATAAGTAAGTCTGGAAGCATGCAGACATACTCCTCCAGACATTTTTACATTGAAATCTGCTTTCTCAAAGATTTCTTCCTTGAAGCCCAGTATTTCCTGTTTTGCTTTTGAACATCCAGGTAGAGATTCTCCTACTTGTTGCTATAGGAAGCAAAGAAAAGGCTGAGTGAAAAATGGATTTGGGTGCTGCAAGATTTTTCAAAGAGGAGCACACAAAGAGGAGAGAAATTCTTTGTTTTGGTAATTTAAAAGCATGATGTCCATAAATTCTTCACGTCAGGAGGGGTTTTTTGGTAGGAATGACTGACTCTGAGGTTTATGTTAGCTTGCCTGATACTACAGTAGTTCTGTTTGCATTTTAAGTGGCTTCTGGCACCAAAGTATTTTGTTTCCCACCTGTACAACCTGCTTTATGAAGATGGGACATTTCTGGCAGTGGAAGCTTCTTTTGTTCCTTGAACCCTTATGACTTTATACCCACAGAGTGATACTGAAAAGGTTCCTGAGACACAGTGTGTATGAAGCGATAACAGGTTTTGTCAGGTACTGAAGTGTTTCTTACTGCACTGTGAAAACCTCAATGATCTGCTTTCCCCATGTGAAGCCTGTGAAGTGAAACAGTAGCAAAATATTTTTTCAAGTATATGTTTTATAAATATAAGTAGGAAAAAAACTGATGAGGTTGGGATTTTATTTATCTTTCTTTAGGGATCTAAGTATTCACAACTCAGGTGGAGCAAATCATGAGACTTGCTTGGGGTTTTTCCTTCTTTTTGGAGGAGTATTGTTGTTTTGTTTAAGATTGTGAAGCTCATCAATTCCAAAATGGAATTTTAATCCAGATACAGTCCATCAGAAAAACTCTTTAATAATCTCTAGAGTGAGGCAGGGAGCTTTCCAAACCATCATAGAAATGCTAAAGTTTTAAAATCTAACCAATGGCATTGCTTGCAAAATTGTAGAAAAAGAGCTTTTCTTCATCAGTTTGGTACAAGTTTTTTCACCTTAACAAATGACATGTCCAGCTACTGGTGTTTTTTAACTGTATCCATCTTTTTGATAAGCCTGTTGAAGTGAATGAGTGTTTCCTCTTATAATACTGTTAATGAGTTTTGGATCAAGTCCTTGGAAAGGAGTGACTCATTTTTCTGTCTTCTTCAGGCTTGATGTGTCAACTTATACATATCTTCTGTTGCAAAAATAAATATTTTAAGTAACATGATAAGTAATATGGATAATGATTATTTCACTGATATATGATTTTTCTAACTCTGCATGATATATCTTGTTTCCTTTGCATTTAAAACTGAACTGTAGTGAAGAAAGAAAACCCTGAAAACCTGTGTATACAGGCACTGTTTCTGAGGAAATTCTTTCAGAACAAAGTTATAGGTTAGAGATGAAAACCCAGATTCAGTTTTGACATGTGCAGACCAGAAAAGGAGAGGTGTAATTTTACATCTGTATACAGTATTGAAAAACATCTTGTCCTTTGCAACTAGATGTCATCTGAGGCTTTAGAAAATAAGTCTCTGTGCTTTCTTTTGTATTCAGTACAGAGCTATTTCTGAAATAAATTGGATGAAAAGTTGGAAAGTGATGCACAAGTTACCCTTTTTTCCTTATCTTGGAAGTGACTTGTCCTGGTCACCTCAGGATGAAAATAATGCTTCTGGCAAGTATATATATATATATATATATATATATATAAAGTATCTGGCAAGTTCATAGGTGCAATTCAAGGAGAAAAATCAACCATGTGGAGGGCTTGAGAGGAGCAGAAACTGTGCTCTGAATAGAAATAGACATGACATAGGAATAGTCTCTAGCTTTGTGTGCCTTAGGCACAGACTTAGGCTTCCCCTTGAGCGCCTAAGCTTTCCTTTGGCCACAGTGCAGCCATTGCAGGTGGCCATCACAATGAAAAAGGCTCCAAGTGTAAATACAGCACCAGCTAGGTTTAGCCTTTAGTTAAATGACTGTAAAACCTCTACCGTTAAGCCTGGCTTTGCCTTGAGTCTCTAGACAGGATAAAAAGCAGGCTGTCTTACCTTACCTTGAGATTTTACATGGTTTGAAAACATCTTTCCTTTTCCAGCTGTGCAATCCTTTAATAAGCCTTTGTCTGGTCTTGCAGATTCGGAAATCATTTTCAGGATTAGGACTTGCATCATACCAGGCACTTACTGGAATAATTGTATGTCCATGGAATCCCTTCATTAAAAGGTTTTTACTGCAACATTCTTTGGTCACCCCTATGGATTACATGGTGTCATCTTGCCTTCAATACCTTTTCAGGAACACATAGCCAGGATGTTTTCACAGGCACACATGCACACATATTATTCCTGAACTTGTGCCAGTTTCGCAAATTAAAAGCAGACATTTTAGCATTCTGTGAACTTTTAAGTAGCTTTTGTCTTGGAAAAGGAAAACCAAAAGTACTTGAAAGAGTGCATCATGGATAAAATAATATGGCAGTATACAGCAAAGGGTGTTAATTACGGAAATGAGGAGAGAGATTAAGAGACTTAGAGCTTGTTTTAATTAACTGTTTGGTTCCTAGTGGCTCTTCAAGGCTCCAGAGCATCACCTTTAAGTACTTAAGTCATTCCCAGGATGTAATTTGCACTACAATTAACTCGAAAGGTTTAACCTTAGTGCCTGTGCCTCTGAGGTTGTGAATAGGTATCAGGATTCCTAGCTTCTTTAAGTTGCTCCCAAAGTCTTGTCAAAGCTGATCCATTTAACCAGAATGGAGCACAGCACTCTTAAGGTGACAGACTCGTGCAGTCACTGTGTCCCTGCATTTGGAGTTTGATGGATTGCACATGGTGTGTTTGTCATTTGGTCAAACAAATTTGAGTCTTAGCTCCCAGGATCAGTTTCCAATTGAATGTAGAGTGTAGGATTTTTTTTAAATTTTATTTTATTTTAAAATCTTTGCCTTGATGTGTGCTGTGATAGTTACTCAACCCAGGCCAGTGATTATTGCAGAGTGTGTTCTCTGTAAGAATGAGTACTATTCCTTTCAGCATTATAAGTAAAATTGTCTATTTCTCTTCCAATAGGAAGCAAATACTTTGTATGAAATGCAGCTTGCATAATTTAGCAAATGTTCAGAAATGGTCATCTGTTAATTGCCGTGGGTTTGCTGAGGGGGAGAAGAAAAATGTAGAAGCAAAGGTGCTTCTACACCTTCTATATGTTCTACATGTAGAACAAAGGTGCTTATCAGGTCATAACCCACAGCTAAATAAGTCTTTGGAGATTTTGACCTAAAGAAGGTCTTTCAAGGGATATTTACCCAAAAGGCAATATAGATGTTGCTTGTACTACCTTCTATTTGGCTGCCACCATTATAAAACAGTAAAGACAGTAGGAAGAAGGGGTATGATGGCTTTTCTGTTGCCTCTCCTATTCACTCCTGTCCAGCTGACTTCCCTGCGCTCTGTATGGAAGATTGGCAGGTTCCACAGATCGTTTCACAGTCACTTCCCCAGGAAGAAGCCTTCTCTTTCTGTCCTCTGCAGCTATGCTCCTCACTTCTCCCACTGTGTGGATTCTATGTTTCTTCATTCTCAAGGGTCCAGAAGTACTTCAGATGCTGGTACCAGTCCAGCAAAGGCAGCAGGCAGCCAGTAGAGTATGCTGGAAAAAACACCGTGATGAAAAGATGGCAAAAGCCTACTCAGCTTGGAGAAGAATTAGGGCAAATAGATTGCAGACATTTTATGATAAGCTCAATCTATCTGCCAGATACTCAACAGTCAGAATGGACAGGAGCATTTTGGTCTGCTGTCTTCTAATCAGCCTCATTTTCTTCTGTCACTCTAAAATCTACTGCAGATGTTCCAACCTTCTCACCCAGAAACAGTGCTGACTGCCTGGTGGAGTGTGACCAGGTTCCTTGAGAATGAGAGAGCAGCAACACAGATCAGTTTCATCAAACAGGAAATTGGTTTCTTCTGGTTCTTGTTGGTGTTTTGATGAAAACAGAAATCAGGACTTTGCACAGAAATGGGAACGTCTTCAGGCCAAAACCCTAGGGTTTAATTTGTTACCATGCAAAACAAAGCCAGACCAGCAACTCACACTTCCAGTGCAGATGTTTTAGTAGGGCTGACATCTGAAGGTAGTTTGAGGAGTTGAATTTTTTCTCCCTGTCTGAAATTTATTAAGTATAAATTGTTTTCCTCCACAAGAATGGGAAGAATGAATGGACCTTTTTTTTTTTCTTTTTTTTTTGGGGGGGGGGGGGGCGTAGGTGGGGTGACATTGGGGGGGGTGGAGTTGAGAAACATTGATTTTACAGAAGTGTGTGTAATATAATCAATTGGTCTAATTATAATCATGTTGTTTAGTTTGGACCTGACAGATCTGAAACAAAACCCAATACAATTAAGCACTAAGTTGCAGGGTTTTGTTGTTGAAAAGCATAGCGGAAGGGCAAAATCTCCATCTGTGTAGGTGTGTGCAGCTGTATTGATTTTATGCAGAGTTGCACCCTATTGTGACAACCTAAAATCTGGCTCCTTCTTTTGGCCATGAGGCAAATCTGCTGGGTTTTTCTCCATGAGAGCAAAAGAGACATTCTGAGGATAGATAAAAAAATAAGCAGATTTTTGGCCCCAAAAGTTCAAGCAAAGGGTGTTCCCTTGTAAATGCCATAGTAAATACCCATGCAAAGTTTCCATCTTCTTCTGGTGTGTAGTTTGTTTCTCAAAAAAGAATGCCAGAAGATAAAGTACAAGAACTTTCCTACATTGGGACTGCTAATGCTGCATGGTTTTTTTCTCAGATCATTGCTATTAATTCCAGCCTGTTTTGTTGGCTGGGGCTTCATGGAATGGTCTAGAGTATAACATTCCTATTACTATTCTCAGGCTTCTCTTCAGCTCCAGTTTTTGTGATTTTATGACAGAAAAGTGCTTGCTGTATTCTGACTGTGTTCCCCTAGAAAAACTCTTTTATCTGGAAATACACATAGGTGGTATTAAAAACGGCTAAGAGATAGAGACAGGAAATGCCAGTGTTCTGGTGAAATGCAGAAACACCTACATCTGCACAAGCTGGGAATACTCTTTAAGTCACATTAATGTAAAGGCATATATTTATATTCTGAGATTAATGTCTGTAAAAACACCTGGAGCTTTGGAGGAAAATGTTGACCTGTTAACTGTTTTTTCTTCCTGTGCCTTGTTTCACACGTTGCCCATCTGCTGCCCACAGAGCATCCCACAAAGCCTAGTAGGTCTGGGAGCAGCAGTCTGCTAAAGCCTGCTGCAATAACTTTAGCATCGTAGGAGACAAGCCCAGTGGGTCTTAACAGTAGCAACAGTGTGTGTACTCTGGGGAGTCCAGGCCAGTGTAGAGGTACTCTAGTACCTTTAAATACAGCAGCTAACTAATTTAAATCTTATGCATCTTTTTTATATCTGTGGCACAGAGGTGCCGTAGGTCTCAAGACAGACGGTATGGGAGAAAGGGTTGCATGCAGGAATATGAAGTGCTGCAGAAGATGCTCTTTCAAGTAATTGAGTTCACAGGACTAGGTGTTTCGAAGTGCAAAAAGGAGAATGGAGGGCTTAGTAGCCTTATTCTGAGGAGTCTTGGTATCAACACAGAACATAAGGAATGCTCGCCAAACACCAGAAGAGCTACATGTAGTTTCTTTTGGACTTCCGTTACTATCTGTCTCACAGAAGCATTACTTTGTACACCTAAATATACTCTGGTCCTTTAGACCTATCAGCTTAGCAAAGAAATATCACCTGAGGTGCAAATACATAGGTTCCGTCTTTTGAGAGTTTATGTCTTTGCCTCAGCATAGTGAGGATCAAAACATGCTGTCATTTGCAAATTCCTTCACTTCAATTTTTATGTCATAGTGAATTGTAGAGGAGTAAAACACGTACGTAAATATTGCTCTTTTATTTCTGAGTGGAAATTCAAAATATAATGCCTTACAAAATACAACACCATTTTTAAAACATGGCACTTCTGTGAGTACCCATATTCTTCCTGGTTAGCCAAAAACACTTCAAAAAACTGTCCCAGTGGCAGTGCAGGGGTGGTGGTTACGTCATGGCATAGGAGTACACAAAGGCAAGGGCAGCTGGTCTTCACTAGTGACTTGATTTCAGCAGTGGGAGTAGCAAAGTTATATATGGCTTTTTTAGGTGGACCAGTAGCCCACCTTGTGTCCACAGTCCCAACTCATGAGAACAGAAGTAATGTGATTACAAAAAATGAGGAGTATATCAGACTCGGACACTGAGGCACCATCTGCCAGTGTCTCTTCAATGTAGCAGTAGCTGAGGGTTACCTACATTCCTATTTTTTCCACCACTTAGCACTGATGCTCCTTTTCAGTACTTATCCATGACAATGGTTGTCCTAGCCTAGGTGCCAGTTTGGCCTAGAAGCGGTACTAAGCTGTGCTATGGCCCCAGGAGCACAGTTTGCATGGCCCTCAGTTCCATTTGACAAATGAGATGTTACGTTCTGCCAGCCTCCAGGATTCTGCTGTCTTCACTGTCCTAATAGCTTTTCACCATCACCAGCAGTTCTTCAGCAGCTGCCTGAGCACTTCCCACTATGTCACAGGCAAGATGGCAAATTGTACCCTGAGAACATAAGGGAAGCCCCTTATTGTACTTTGGTTGCCTCACTCCTTTTTAACTACCTATCCCTCAAGATGCAGGTAATGATTACAGCTGTTACTTGTCTGGGTTTTGCCTCAAGGCTGAAGCACAGACAAGGATGAAAGCTAACAAGTTCAAAGTCTGTGAATGTGATGCTTCACAAAATTGCCTGTAATGCCTTAAATTTCACTCCCAGTGATGCTGGTTTGATTTATTTTCACTGCTTTTAAGGTCATTTTTGGGAGGCCTCCTGTGTTGAAATAGAAAGTGCAGTGCCTCATACATTCCTACATCAGAGAGATAGTTTGTCATCTGTTGCTTGCATCCCTCACTGTTTCACAGTCTGCAAAAGTGCAAGAAATTAGCCGAGAATTTGGCTCCAGCTCAGGAGAAACTGGGGTATTTTTAGACAGCATTAATTATCTGTGAACCTAACTAATTGGAATCAAGTGCTGTTTAGGAATAGAATTTCTAGGTAAAAATCAGTGGTTTAATAATCGTAAGTCCTAGGTCCATTACACAGTGATTTAATTGTTACTGCTGCTTGCCTTTTCTTCCTTTTTTTTTTTTTTTTTTGCTTCAGGTTGCAGTTAAGAATGTTCCTCCTCCTTATTCTCCATCTCTGCAGGTGTAGATGGCCTTGTTTATGGCAGAGGAGATCAGAAAAAAGGCATGCATTTAGAAACAGTAGGACCAGAAGTGTGGCAGACCTTTTTCCTCCTGAAACATACAAAGGATCTCTCACTGCCCTTTAGAAAAAGAACATGTGATTCTGCTTCTCCAGGGTGTAAAAATACCTTTGAAGCTGCAAAGAGGATACAGAGGTGGGACACAGAGCACAATTTCACTTTGTTGTACCTTGGGAGTTCTTGAAAGAATCTCACTCTGCTGTTTCTCTGCTCCCTTTCTGGCAGCAGCAGCAGACTATTTCGTTCTAGTTTAAACAACTGAAATTCACTAAAGCCTTCAGACGTTACAGGTTGCTACTTTAGCAAATGTTTGGTCAGTACTGATAGCAAGAAGAGGCCTTATGAACACATGACTCACAAGCCAGGGATACCTACTTCATGAGAGAACTCCTGCATTGCAGAAGGTTATTTGCAGAGTGGCTAAGCAATGAAGACCAGGTCAGTGCTCTTCAGTGTGGGATGCAAACATGTTATTCAGAAATGTTTTAATGGAGGTTCTTGACAGAAGGAAGCTTTGTTAGACAGAGGAGTAAGGCTTTGTGTAAGGTTGTGGTACTGCAACGTAGTATTTTTTGCCTTTAATCTTTTTACCATAGCTTTTGGAGTAGCAAAGTTCACTTCCTTGGCAGGCACAGGACTTAGTACTTAAAACATGTTGCTTCAGTTCAAATCTGAGATGACCCTTTTGCTCACAGCTGACTTGCTTTTGCAAGAGTCAGATCCATCCTTAAGAATTTGCTTTATGGCTTGCAAAGAAATGAGAGGGGAGAAGGAAAGGGAAAATGGGGGAAATGAAGTGAGAAGCAATCACTTTTCCAAATGTTTCTTAAGCAAGCAGCAGTTAATAGTGAGCACAGTTATCTAGTTGTTCTCTCAGTGCTCTTGCTTTCTGTAAACAAGACTCTGTTTTGATCTGCATAGTGAGATAATGTTGAAAGAATTCAGGAGATCCTGTCAGTTTCCATAGGAGTTTTGCATGAGGAACGGAGAATGGGATTTATGGCATTTTTCACAGTAAGTCATGGGTATCAGTAGTGATTCCAGGAATCAAGTAGAAACTATAACATTGAGATTACAACAGTTTACTGAACTCTGCATGGGGATAGCTGAGCTAGTTTCACAATATGTAAAAAAAAAAAAAAAAAAAAAAATTGGCAAACCAACCACTTTTTATTGTCTGATTACTGGCCTGAGCCATTGCATGTGCTTCAGTTCTCTTAAGTTAATCAAAAACTGTCTGCCTTCTACCCTGGGCTGCTGAGTAAATAAACGTGGAAATAGTGACATATGTTCTCCATCTGCACAGTCATGTGCTATATCTTCAGTGCTCAGAAATGTTACTTAATAGGAGTATAATCACTGTTGTTGAAAAGTATATTTAATGATAAAAATAAGGGATGTGGAAAAGAGGCCAAGTTTGGCACCTAATGCAGTAGTGACAGTTTATTGAGGGTCTGGCAGAAATGGCTTCACTTTCCTGTTTATAATAGCTTTTACTTGCTGCATTCCCCATCTGTTATTCAGCAACTGGAACTACTCTGATCTGCAGAGAAAGGAGACAGGAATAGGTATCTTTTTCTTTCCTTTTCTTCATGATCATATATACTGACAGCTGGTGAGAGTGGGTGTTGGAGACAACAGCAGAAAGGGAGCATTTCATATTAGACTAGGAAATAATTCAGGACCATACAGGGTTCTGTTAATATTTTGCCAGAGAGCATATTCACAATTTGTGCTTGGATGCGAAAATCTGAGGATGTGGAGTCTCTGACTTCCTGGATTCCTCATGCAACTTGCAGTTCTCAGGAAGGCCAGTTTACTGATTCAGTTTGACCAGAGTCATTTTTAGTTACACTTTTAAGTTCCAAGAATCATTGAACACAAAACTGTTCAAGTTGCTGAGCAGGTGAACACAATGGATATGGATCTTGAACCACCAGGCATATTCTTTACTGCAGAAACCTATCAGTGTTGTGAAGCTTGGGGTGCTTTTGTTGACTTCTAAACTCTAGTCCCTAATAATTACCTTTCGAGGTGTCCCAGGAGAAGGTGATCTGCTGAGTTATCTCTGTAACTCGAGGCTGTTGCTCCCTGCTTCTGGAGTAGAGTGTAGGCTGTGCTGAGCAAGTGCTGCCTGAGTTGTGGTAAAAAAAAAAAAAAAAAGCATGTCCCAAGAGTTGTAGACAGTGAGTGGAGCAGATTCTCACTTCTGTCCATCTTTCTCTGGGTGTAACAGATCAGGAGCTGTTAACCAATTGTTTTTTACCCAGCCCCATCTCAGATGTCTCTCGGATCTCCAAGTAGTCACTCTTCCCAGTTGTGGATAAAGGAGGACTATTTCTTGCATTCCAGTGTGTGCATCTAGCTCACGTGAAAGTTAACCAAGCAGCCCATAGTGCAGCCCAGATGGAGCTTTTTCACTTTTCTGATGCATCTAACTAACATCACTGGAGATTTGGTCTACCAATAATTTTGGCTCTTTGGGCATCTAGTCCAACTTGTTAGGGAGGTGATGGACTGGCGGATTTGTTGGTACAATGAGTAGTAATGAGAAAGGAAGAAAAAGTATGACGTGACTTTGCTCCCTGCATCTGATTTGAATCCCTGCCCTGCATATTCATCCTTTTCTTGGCCCTCCCTTTTCCTCCTTTACCCAGAATCCTTTTTGTCAGCTGAAAAGAAGAGTTACTTGTTACATGGTACGATGGTTGAACCAGGCCTAGAGAAAACTAGGCCTGCAGTGCCTTCACATGAGACAGGTACTAGATCTCTGAAACAGCTATTTGCTCATCTCTGTGTAGCACAAACTAATTAAGACGTTGGGGTTCTTTTTAATGGCACTGGCTTTACTTCAGCCTGTCTGTATTTTTTTACAGTTTTGTAAAAGCAAAAGTATAACTTCACAGCAAGTATATTAAAATCGCAAATAAGTGCACCTAGGACAGGATGGTGATGTTCCTTTTCAGTGTTGATGAATTTAAATAGCAGGAAGCTATCCAGAGATGCAAGTAATTTTTAACAGTACTATTTAGAACAACATGTGCTGTCACATCAGCAGTGATCAAGGTTTACTGAGGAATGTGTGTCTGTGATTATGGTGAAGACCATGTCCAGAGAAGCCTACTATATAGTAGTTCTGCTCTGAGCAAAGCATTTTCAGAATTTAATTTCCCCTTGTAATTAAGGGTCTGATGGTGTGCAAACTTTTGGACCCAAAGTCTTCACTTGCATGTAAACTCATAAATAATCTCTAGCTGAATGGCAAACTTTACACAATCAACTAAGTTTCCCAGAAGGACCTTTTTGTATTTTCAGAATTTGTTGTACACTTTTAGCATGATAGGTTTTAGAAATATGCAGGGACATGAGGACATAAACAAGTATCCAAGCTCTAAAATCAAAAGTGCTGGTATAAGCTGATATCCCCAGCTAATAAGCATATTTATGTTTGTGTTGGGTATGCACTCCGAATGTGTCACTAAGGTTAGATTTGATGTGTATGCAAACAGCTCACCTATAAACACTATTTAAAATGCCAGTGAAATTTAAGCCAAAATAGCTTCATTTTAATTCAGTACATGAATGCCATTTGTGTGTATACAAATTGCACAAGTTGTCAGGATATATCTTGTAAATTTGTGGCTTGAAATGAAGCATTGGTAGGCTTCTTTTTAAATTACAATACAGTACATGGAATCAGAATTTTCTTTTTTTATTCCTGAGTAAGCCACATGCTTTGGAGACAAAGAGAGAAGTTACCTTCTGTAAAAGTGTACATGGTAGTCTTTATTTTTATGTTTGTAAAACATTTAAAATAGTTTTCAAAGCTCTGTGTCCTTGCAATGGACATGTGTGGTTGAAGGATGACTCTGTTTAAGGCAGTCACCATGTTTTTAACATATATTAGTTGGTCTGCTTTTTATAAGTTTTAAAACTGGGCGTAAATGGTTTCTTTATACATTCTCAGTACAACTGGTATTACCAAGGAGGATATTTTGTAGTCAGAATCATTGCTTTGCAGTGATCCTGTCTAAATGTGCTAGACCAGGGGTCCTCGAACTATGGCCCATGGGCTGGATACGGCCCCCCAGGGTCCTCAATGCAGCCCCCGGTATTTACAGACCCACCCCCCCACCCCCCCACCCCCACCCCCCCGCCGGGGGCTGGGGGGGAAACCAAGCAGCCGCAGATGGCTGCCTGCCACTGCATCCGCGCCGGCCCCTGGTTAAACAGTTTGAAGACCCCTGTGCTGGACCCAAGCCTACTCAAAGATGGTCAGCACAGTTGTGGCTCACTACCAGATCTCCCTGTGAAAGAAGGTCCTTTTTGGCATCCTAACTTTTACAAGTTGTCATATCTTTTGGGCTTATATACTTCAGCAGGCAGATTGTTCCCCACACTGGGTATGCTTCAGGTACTGAGATAGGATGTTCACCCAAGGGACTACATCTCCTTCCAGGCAACTTTGCAGTTCTGTCCCATGGGAGAGGATCCAAATTTCTCATTTTTACTGTGAACAAGTTATTGCTGCTGAAAGTTTGTTGTGATTGTTCAAATTACTTAAAGATCTAGAGCTAGATCATCTGAAAGTGGCATTCCAAAAGCTGCAGCCTACTTGGTAGTAGAATGTTACAACTTTGATACCTGAAAACTCAATAAAAAGATTTGAGTGAACCCTTCCCTATGTATCATATCTATAGCTAAACTTTGGACTTATTTCAGCCTGCTGTCCCCAGTGAGAGGAAATTTGTAAATCTAATAAAGACATGGAGTAAAATACATGTCTTCTCTGTTCCTATTTGATGTAGCTTGTTAAATTGCTAATCATGTTGCTGTGAGAAGGGTGCTTAAGGAATACTGACAAAGAGCAGATGGATGAGCAGGTTCAGTGTTTGAAATTAATGCAGAGCACATGCTGGGGATAACAGGAAATACTAAAGACTTAGCAAATCCTTCCCTGATTTCCACAACTTAAAGGCAAGCTCAAGGTTTTCCTTTACAGTTCCTTTCTTTGTACAAGTCTTACATGTCAAATATTTATTTAACTAAAGCCACATCTTTGCCTATTTTTTGTAATCCTAGCATGCTCCTGACTCATGGTTTTTTTATGGCACCATACATGTTGCAAATTGCAGAAAGGTGGATTACAGCATCTGCCAAAGGTTTAGATTTTTTTTCTCCTTAGCTTTCTGAAGGCATTTCATGGGCACAAAGTGCCTGTTCTGACAAACCTACAATATAGGAGATTTTTAAAAAAAGTACCTTCCCAGATAATTTAAATGTGACAAGAGCTGTAGCTTCTGGAGGCAGTCTCTACACTATAGACCCAGAGCGTGGAAAGTCTTTGAGAAGCATGCTTAAAGATCTTCATGTTCAGGTCCAGTGAGGTACATTCCAGAGGCCAGGGTGGACTGTTTTTCTTCTGGCCCAAGCTGAGTATTTACTGGCTTGTTTAAATTCCAGGAGAGAAACCGACAACTGGTTGATCGTTTGGTTTAGTAGAATAGACCTGAAAATTACAGAATCCTGTATTTTTGCAGGTATTCGCAGAATAAAGTATTTACAGCAATAGCCAAGAGTTATCACTATGAAATACATGGACAGGGCAGGGACTGGTGAGTTTCGTGCAGTCATGGTTTCCATTATGCTTCCCATGTTATTCATGTTCTTCCCTTGCAGAGGCCACTCGCAAATTAACTGTGCAGCAGCAGAAGAATGTTTTTTTGAGGCAGGAAGGAGGGGTGGGCAGCACTGCATGCTAGTACTACAAGACATCCCGAAGTCTTTCTCATCTGCAGCAACAGGTGGAAAAGCGTCAGGAAGTCTAGCTGCTTGGTGTGGAACAGGGACCTCTATTTCTTCCTTGACACCATGCATTATCTTTGTAAAGCATATTCTATTTTGTAGGCCATTGTCACAGGGAATACATAACAGCCCCTTGTTCCTAGTGCTGATTCTATAGAGGGTACATGCAGCCCTTGGACAAATCTGATTGTGTATTGTCATAATGAAAGACACAGATACCAGGGTAGAAAGATGCAGCATACGGTAACATACTGTAACTTCTTTGTACTTCCTTCCTCATGAAAGTTTTTTACTTCTATTTAGTCAAATAACTAAGCTTTATATAAAGGCCCATTCATGGTGGCAAATCTAAAGCATAGCTGATGGCAAATACACCTACCACAGCCCTTTTTTCACACACGTGAAGATCAGAGTGACATATTTTCTAATTTTCGTGTTATTTTTGCTGTTGCCAAGGCATAAGAATCTTTGATGAAGTAAAGCAGAGGGAGAAAGAGCCCACATCTTCAGGCTGTAGTTCTCCTCCAAGGGCATAAATGTAAGTTAATTTGAGGGTTTGGTTGTCCTGATGTTGTGGACTATAGTTTGAAGTAGTTCTAGGCACACAGTGGATCTTCCACATAACTTCCAATGAATGAATTAAAGTACAAGACCGCATATGCCAGGTCAAAAGATCCACATCAACAAAAACCTCCTGTCCTAGTATGTTGAGTAACAAAAACTGAGGAAATAGGGAAAGAACTGAATACAACACCCAGTAATTGTTGTTCAGAGATTCTGTGACCTGTGGATTAAATCATTTTAGTAGACACCAGCAAATCAAAATAAGAACAGATATTCATGGTATACTCTCTGACTGTGGGACAGGTTTACCACTTCCTTAGGCTGAATGTGTATCCGTGTAATCAGTGTCATAAAAGTAATTACAGTAGCGTGAAATCAGTTTGATTAAATAGAAGACTAGGCTTTCTTCCTCATTTATAAAGTTTGAGGATTGAGTTATAAAGTCTATTTATATATTTGTAATTTGCATCATGGTGTCATTTCATTTAGGCTTTACATATATGGGGGGAAAATGAAAATTAGAGACTACGGTCATCACAGTACCAGTGTATGAATAGAGCTCAGGTTGATGCAGGAGACAGCAGGATATTTTCTATGTGATTCCTGCCATATCCCACAAAAGATAAACCATTAATCGGATCCTTCATTAGCATCAAGTGTAGAAAAAAATGCTCATGCCAGGGATTACTTAGTATATGTAGTTAGCGGGAGAAATTATGCACTGAAGAAAACACAAAATCCCTCAAATTAATCTTTGAAATACATGGAGTTTGACTCTCCTCTGTCTTACATTGGAATCAGTGAAGAACAGTTCCATTTCAGTGACTTAGATACACCAGAGTAGTTGGATAGGAAACTGAGCTTGCCTGCTCTCCCAGGATTTTACAAGATTTACATTTTTAAATACATACAATTTGTACTTGTACATTCAGAGGAATAGTCATGGTCCTGTGTCTGAGTAGAATCCTTTGACACATGATCTCTACCTGTTTAAATCCAGACTAGAGTCTTTATGCTGTCGAGTGGGTTCAACACCGCGTGGCTTAACTTTGCCACTGGCTTTAGTATTTGCAGTCTAAAAAAAGCCAAACTGGATAATACAGGTTAAGTGTTTGGTGAATCTCTGAAATATCCTTTGTTTTATGTTGTCACTTTTACGATACTAAATTCTTCTTGCTTGAAGATTATAATATGAAATTTGTTATTATTGTAAGCAGGCAGAGCAGAAGAATTTCACCTGAATTTGAAAGTGTCCTTTGACGTTTGGTGGACTCTCCTAATTTCCCATGTCTATTGTTCAGCTTCAGGCACTGTCTTAACATACAGTTAATGCTATCAATACATATGTGTTGACTGAAGTGTTTTTATGTCTACCCTTTGGGTCTTTGTTTCTAGCAGACCTGTGTCATATTTCCTTTCTAGTGATTTCTTTTGTACACACAACTTAATTGTTTTTGATAGATAAAAGCTTAAGAAAGTGTATTCCATTGGTGGCCTAAGAAGTCATCAAGCCCTGTAGTGTTCAAAACCAGAAGAGACCCGCTGGATTTTCTTCCATTTTTTCAGTTAGTTGTATATCCTAGGAGAGCATAACCGAGGAAGAAAGTGCAGGAGGCATGCTGAAGTAAGCCTGTATTATTTCTTTCCCATTTCTGATCAGAGGGTTATTGTACTGTCATTAACATGGACAACAGAATCTGCATGTTGGTGAATATCTACCATTTCATTAGAGCAGGTTATTGTTGATGACAGCTTCAATGTGAGCCACCTTTGTGTGCGTGGGGAGTTTGGGGCTTGTGCTTGTTTTAGTTAGCACACTAATCCTGCTTCCAGATATCCTTTCATTCCTGTATCAAAGAGGTAATCCTCTGGTGTAGCTCAGTGTTCACTATTCTGGTCTCAAGAGGAGAATTACATTAAAGAATAAGCATTTCCTTGCTCTTCCCCTTGCGAACAATACGGTTCAAATACAGGCAGTATTTAAATCTTTTGTTGAGAAGATCATACATGCAGATATACATATAAGTGTCTTCTCTGTTTAAAGGCTGATACCGTTTCCCCATTTTAAGATTCTTGCCTTTTTTGTCATTCTTGACAGTGCTGGATTGATGCTTATTTACACTGGGGTTCATTTGTACGCGTTTTGAGCCTTTTTATACCATTGCATTGTTGGCAAGGGGAAGCAAACCTTGAAAAAAAATTAAATTGTTTTTACAGATTAGCACTGGAGAACATGATCTCTCCCTGCAGTCAGGTTTTGTGGGTATAAAGGGATGTTAGTGAGTGCAAACTGGTGACTAGAATGCGATGAAAATTTGGCACTGCTTGATTTTCTGAAGACACCCTAAGGAGACACATGTATGATCAGTCATGGATATGGCCATGTTTGCTTTTCAGAGTGCTTGCCCCTCAAGTTCTTTCTTGCCTCTGAATGCATCGCTGTCTGTTGACTTGGGCCATGCTGTAGTGTTTCCTGGAGCAGGAGGGGATGGGTCTGCACTCTGACTGGGTCAGGTATAGACAAGTGCAGACTGCAGCAGATGACCAAAGCTCTGCTTTTCCATCAGTGATTTTGGATGGTTTTAACCTAAGCTGTGGCCATGCTAACCATGCTAATATGGCTCTGATGAAAATGCACAGAGGTCAGCATGCTTATGCTCTGTTCTAAAACCAGTCAGGATAGATTGTGTGATCTCACACACTTAGAAATAGTTCTGTAACCAAGTGTTATCTTGTGGAAATTCTGAATGTAGGTTGCGTAGAGTTTTGTAGCTAAATATATCTAAGGGACAGGTAAGGTCAATGAGGAATTCCGGAAGTCAGGCTTGGAGACAATTCTACATAAAAAGCCAGGATAGGATGTAATTCGACTTTTTGGAAAGGCAGTGGGAAGCATTTGAAGCATACAAGAGGAGTCAGGACATTTGCGGAAACTTGTCTTTCCCAACAGACATAACCATTCTAACAGTATTATTTGCCTCCTGTTGCTTCACTGGAAAGAAGAAATTGTAAGTGTAATTTCAGAATGAACAATTTTTGTCAAAGCCAGACTGATTCAAAGCCCTAAGCCTATTACAGGGTTTCTTGTTAAAAATGCCCACATCGTAGAAAGGGTGATTATTTTTATCCCATAGTTTTCAAAACAGAAACAGAAAAGAGCTGCTGCTTCTTCATCTAAGGTGAGGTTGCAAGAAAGAGAGAACTTACGGGGGTTTTTTTGTTGTTTTGTTGGGTTTTTTAATTAAACACTTCTTTTAGATGTCATATTATACGGCGCTTATAGAACAGAAGAGACTGATTGACTTCAGCTGGCACATGGAGAGCCACTTTGTCATACAGTAGGTCCCTGTATGTACTTCATCACTTTGTGCTAGATAGAATTAGTTTTTAGCAAGCATGCACAGAGACTTCCACAAAGTGCCACAGGGAAGTATTTAAAGAAATTTCACAGAAATACCTCTGATATTTAGACAGTTTGGAGGTGATCATCTGAAGCATGAGAGAGTGTTTTGGAGAGATCTAATGTCCAATGCGGGGATTTCTGCACAGAAGAGAACAAAGAAGCAGTAGCAGTCCAAAAGGAATGTCTTGGGTGGGAAAAGCAGATGAGCTATAGGAAAGGAATCTTTTTGCAGATGCTTTTCCAAAAGTCTCAGAACAAAAATGAAAAATTCCCAGCTCTAATTCTGTTTGGATTTTTCAGCCCTTTTTCCTTCCTGAAATGCTTTGATTTGTACTTATATCTTTTACTGCCTAGCTTAGGCATTTTCACTGTCTTTTTAAACATGAAATCTTTTAAAAAAAAGATTTGTGAAACCAATTTACAGCACACAAAATCACCTTTTAACTGCTAGCCACTCGGTTGCTTTCTTCAAAATAAAACTGCAAATTTTTCTGAAAATGAAACAAAAATAACATCTCTGGAAGCCTTTTAAAAGAATCTGCTCCTTCGGGAAAGAAGTACTAACTGTTCATATGGGTTGATTTTTTTTTTTAAGGTTTAATTCATAAAATTTGGCTTATGAAAGTCAATTCTCCCATGACAGGTGAGAAAAAGGAGGATAAGATTTCTTTTGGTATCGTTTTTTGGTTGGATTTTTTTTTTCCAGTTGTCTAGAAAGCAGGAAGTTGTTTCCATTATTAAGACAAGAGTTAGAGTATCTTAGCAGTCACAGAACAAACAGAGCTGGCCCAATATCTACCAAAGAAAAGACTGATACTGCCAGGATCTCTGAACTCCAGGAAATATGCCTCAACAGGAGAGATTTTCTCCAGAAGCCAATCACATCTGACTATGTAAGGAGGAAGGCACTTGAGAGTGTTTACAGTTGGTCAGTTCTTTATACCACCCAGAGCTACACCAGATGGTACCAAGTGACTGTACTGAGGGGAGGAAATAAGAGGCTGACTTGCAGTCTGCAAGAGAAAGTGTGGCCATTAGGAAAATGCATAGACAGTGAAATTAATGAAATGAGAGCTTTTTTGGCTGGATTTCAGTGTTAATATTGCATAACCTTCTCAAAATATTTCCTGAACTTTCCTTACATCAGGAGGTACTTTTTTCAACCCAGCTGTCTTTCAGTTCTGTTTCAAGTGGTAACCTGATCAAGCAATACTTCACTTTATCAGCACCTGTTGATTAGTCACTCCCCTGTTTCTTACATCATCCTTGTGAAATAAATGATTATGGTGGTTTCCTGAAGAATAGAATTCAAGGCAGAGAGAGATAAGACTCAGACTTATCCAACCAATCTGAAGTTCTCAGGTGAGAGGGCCTTTTCTCTATGCATTTTCCCTGTCTCTGAAGACATCTCCTGAATCTCTTTAGGGCTTGTGCGTTAACAGAGTTAAAAATATTAAATGGGATATAAATGAGTGCAAAATCTTCAAGGAGCAGTTGCTTTGATTAATTGCTTCATTGTTTGTGGTTTCATATATTTTAGCAAACGTAGTGTGTAGATCATGTATAATCATGATGTATAAATCAAGGGCAGGGTTTTTTGCTAGCTGTTAGCTTGTTACTAGAATTTGAATGCATTAAATGTCAGTGAAGTTTTAAATGGCAAGGATTTTTTTACACCTCTAAATCAAAAATCTCTTCATGAGGTCAGCACAGCTTTTATTAATGAAAATCTGGTGTGTGTTCTGGGACTGGGCTTCTTTTCAAGAAGATTAATCATGGACTTAACATTGAGTCTCCAAGACAGTCACTGGAGGGACCTCCACCAACTTTGGTGGGCTTTATTCAACCCTCTAAGCATTCTACAGCACTTCAAGCAGAGAAAGCTCCTGCCCTAAGTAACACTGGACATATTAGGTAAAAAAAGTAGTAAAACAACACACCTGAAAAATTATGCTACCTGCGAAAGTTGTCTATCCTGAACTCCTTTCTGTCATGTTTTCTTTTGCTCAACAGCTTGCCCACCAGGAACATACAAACCTGAGGGTTCACCAGGTGGAATCAGCACTTGCATCTCATGTCCTGATGAGAATCACAGTTCTCCACCAGGAAGTACCTCTATTGAGGATTGTACATGCCGGGAGGGTTATCATGCTGTAGGACAAACCTGTGAAGGTAAGCGTTTCCATCTAGGAACGGAATAGCCCGGGAACGCACAATGCAGTACTGGGACAATGTTTTTATTTGTGTTTGCTCTGCAAAGTACATGTCAAATTGCGTGCAAGTTTTCTGTGTCATTCCAAAACAACAAAAGTACCAAGATGCAAGATGAGTTGAAAATGAAAAAAACTGTTTTCCTTCAGCAGCCTATTGCACTCCAGCTAGCATCATAACTCTGTTGTGGTTGTTTAATTATTTAGTTGTTCACTGCCCTGAACTGAAGCCCCCTGAAAATGGTTACTTTGTCCAGAATGTCTGCAACAATTACTTTAATGCTGCCTGTGGGATCCGTTGCAAAGCAGGATTTGATCTTGTGGGAACCAGCATCCGGCTTTGTCAGCCAAATGGCCAATGGTCTGGATCAGAGGCTACTTGCAGAGGTATGGGTGCTGGGTGTTTGAAAAGTCTTTTTCTATTGGATTAGTTTGTTCTTAACAGTGGTTTTCTCTGCTCACTACATAGTTGGGCATGCAGATCTGATCCTGTTAACTCCTGGGTGAAAGAAAGTTCCAAAGGTAAACTCTCACTCCAATCACTGTTTCCCTCCTTCCTAAAATGGAAGGCAGACATCTACAATAGAAAATGCAGAGTGGTATTTACTAGGCAGACAGGTTTTTTGCAAATGAATCTTCATTCTCTTTACGTTCTCCTTCTTTAAACCTCTCTCCACCTAATTTCTATGAATTTTGTATCTACATTATGTAAATCCAGTGAACCTACCAAGCAGTCAAATATATAACAAGACCTTGCCACATGGATGTTTTAGAGTATCCACCAGTCTCCTGGCACAGATGGGCATTGGAGTTGGGAGGCAGTAGCAATGGAAGAATTCCATCTTGCTTTCTTCCGATTCCTTCTTTGGGATTTGGGCCTTGAGCGCAGTCTTCAGAAGAATTGAGTGGAGTTTCACTAGGGAACAACTGGTAGTATCCTAGAAGTTCACTGTAAAAGAATGTCAGCTGGAAAAGAAATAAACAGGTGTGAAAGGGAGGAGACAGGGGAAAGACCATCCTGAAAAACATTATTTCTCAAGCTTTTACAAGCACATAGGAATACACTTTTGTTATCACTTGTCTCTGCCTGAGGTTGGGTTCTTGATGATTTAGAAGGGGAGCAGCATCCCCATGTAGTTCTATCGGATATGTCTTCCAAGGAGGGCCTAAAAAAACAGGTAGCAGCCCTCACCTCCTTGGCAGCTACAGGTTGTAATTCAACATGTTTAACTTGAGTTGAATGCACTTGACATTGGTAAACTGCACTGGAAGCTAATGAACAAGAAGTTTGTTTGAGTTCAGGGAAAAGAGTCAGGATAGATCTCTGGAGGCATTAGCACTATGTGCCACTACAGCAAACACTGAAGCCCTTAAAGAAATAGCAAGTCATGTTTCTGAAAGGAGGCATCTGAGATAAAGATCCATTGCTCAGGACATTCTTATATAGCAGTTCACTTGTGCTTACATTGCAGGACTTTCCTTCAGATAATCCTGGAAAACTTTTATAACTTCCAGTAACAGAAGGCAGGAAGAAGCTTTCAGTAGGAAATAAATGGCTGGCCAGTACCTTGTGGGTGTTGAGAAGCTAGACTTCAAGCTGTTGACATTCCAGGGGTCAAAACATAGACTGAAGATGCATGCTAGTTTAGGTAAACTGGGATACTGGGGAAGAGCACCTGCCTGTCAAATCTTGTCTGACAGGAGTCTCCAGTGCAAAAAATCTGGGGAAAGCTGCAGTCAGCCACAAAGAAAGGATCCTTCATCCTCGCTTTCTATAGAGAAGTGGAAGATTCTAGTACTTGGAGAACTTTCTGGAGCACTTAAAAATATTCACCTATTGGGTGTTGGTGCACGTTCTTCCTTTAACAGGGAATTTGTCTGGAAGTTTGGGGAAGAGAAAAGTCTGTCTTGATAATGAGTTAATATCCTTTGAAGCACTGAAAGGATAAGTTTTTGCTTTTCTTCTGCCATTCTTCATCATACTGAAGACTTCCAGTTAAAAAAAAATATTAAAAAATCCTACCTTTACATTTGCTGGATCTGCTCATCTCAATTCACTCAGACTATGACAGGGAGCGAGATCAAAGCCACAGTTTATAGCTTTCTTGTTAATCCCAGGAGTATTTTATCAAATAAATTGGGGAGAGTGAAGGAAAATCCCTTTGCACTGCTTTGGATTTTGACATTAAACACTCCTCAGTTGTTCTGCTAGCTGGAATCTGCTTTGTGTATTGGAAAGTGATTAATGCAGTCGTGTCATGCAATTAACAGTGACCCTATAAAAAAAACAACTACAAAGCATGGATTTAATCCAGAAATATTTATTAAGACGTCTTACACCAGAGGAGGTTTAGATTGGATATTAGAAAATACTTCTTCAACAAAGGAGTGGTCAAGCATTGGAACAGGCTGCACAGGGAGGTGGTGGTATCACCATCCCTGGAGGTGTTCAAAAAATGTGTAGATGCAGTGCTTAGGGACATGGATTAGTGGTGGATTTGGCAGTGTTAGGTTAATGGCTGGACATAATGATCTCAAAGGCTTTTCCAACCTGAATGATTTTATGTTTCTAGGAGAAAACGCAGAGCAAGCAGAATATACCATTGTTTTCACTGGCTTTATGGAAATACTTCATCATGGAAAATACCTTATTCACAAGGGGATGGTTTTGTGTTTAATACATGGAACCATAACCAGAATGACATGGGCTCAGTTACAGGTTCCTTCCAGAGCCATACTGAGACACTGAGTGTTTGAACACTGAGGAGGCAGGAGCACTACAATTATGCATATTCTGGACCTTCCAGAAGAGATGGCTAGACTTACAAGGTAGTGGAAGGAAGTGCCTTCTCTGTAAGCACATTAACATTTCTGAGAGCCTACTCAGTGCTCTTAATTCATTCAGCCTTCCTCAATAATGCCATAGTTTGGTAGGATTTGCTTCCTTTTACCACAGATTGCGTATTTAAAGGCTTCCATAGAAACCATAAAAGAGAAAGCCTATTCTCTTCTGTATAAAGCATGTGTGATTCAGCTGTAAAAATGTTTTTCTTGCTCATTCTACTACAGTTAAGATACAGCATATTAGGAAGCTGCTCTGATGCTCAGAATGCCTCGTGCAAGACGGAAGTTTCAAGTGCACTTCCTAGAGGATGCTTGTGTATATGCAAGCACAAGAGGAATAATACTTTCAGAGAGTAAATGTGAGACAGTGATAATGCAAAGATATATGAGGTGCATCTGAATGGCTTTTTTCTTTCTTTCCTATCCAATACACATAGGTTAGGTTTTGCTACAGACTTTTTTCCATTCAAGTGCCACTATACCTGTTTTCAAAAAAGACATTACTTAACGTGTGGGGATTTTGTAGCTTAGAGGGGTGTGTGGTTATTGGCATTTATACAGCTGGCTTTCATTTGAGGAGGGAGCACTCAGGGTATCTACCCATTTATTAGTTTGAGGGTGTATAGGGATCAGTTCAGTCTGTGTGTCCACTTACAGTTGTGTCCTGTCTCATCAGCATGCAGAGTAAATAACTGCTAGTATGTGTAGAGAAAGCTGCCAAGCTGACTTACTTCCAAATGCATTTGGAGAGGAGCTTGTGGTTTGCCCCCTACCTGGCAGCAGCAAGGATGGGTTAGTTGGTAAATCTGGCATCCCAAACCACAGTGGAGAAGTCATCCAGATCTCTGAAGCTACCTGTCAGCAAAGCTTGCCCTGCTGCCAGCAAGGTCAACAGAAACTGTGAAAAATAATCCTGGGAGAACAGAGTTTAGGGAGCTGCAGTCTTCTTCATTATGCATTTGAGCGGTTACGCTGTTTGCCATTGTGTGTTTTTTCTCCCCCTAATAACTATTGCGTATACTGAGCAGTATCTACCAGCTTCAGCTGAGGGCAGGGTTTTCAACCATACGAGTTTTCCACTGGTTTTAGAAAATCAGTAGCTGGTTATTGAAGAGAGGCACAAATTATTGAAGAAAAAGGTGCACTAGGACCCCAGCAGGCATCTACACATTTGGGCTTGCTATCAGCCAGTTGTCATACTTGTATTATCATCTCATAGTCATGGCCAGACAGTAGGTGGGTACAGCTTAGCTGTTGAAGGGACCCAAAGGCCAGGCAGTGTCTGTGTAGCTGAGAGTCTTGTCCAGAGGTGAACAAGGGGACAAATGCGAAACCATACTGGCTGAAAAGGAGAGATGGAGGCAGTGCAAAGGAGAGAGATCGTAATAGAAACCTTGAGGTTATGACTGAAACAAAGAACACAAATCCAGGCCATACCAGTGCTACTACTTTTTTCTTCTGTTTTGGTTTCTTCAGCTGTTTTGGTACAGTCTTAATTACAGTATAGCTTTTTGTTAAATTGCAGCTTCAGGATTCAGTAACAAAACCATAAGACCATCTTGAGGATCACTGTCTGTGCCCCACTTCCCTTTCTGCACACCTGTCCTGCAGAGGACTGCATTCTCCTTGGCATCACACTGCTTGCAGCGTTTGTGAGACATATCAGGAGAAAGACCTCTGTGCTGAGCAGCAGCCAGGACTGTCTCCATGGGAAGCCCAACACTTGAAGGGTGTTTTTTGTCTCAGCGACAGCCTAATTTATTCCTTTTCATCTCCTGTGGTCCTGTTGTCTATATCAATACCTTGTAGTCCTTCTTCCTCTCTCTCTCTCTCCCTCCTACCATGATGAATGCTGCCATTCTGATTTGTGGAGGCTCACGTGTGTCTGTGTCTACATCAATACACTCCAGAGCACCTGAAAATGTTCTTGAGCACTGGGACACTGTCATCTGCCCTGTTAATAAACTTTTAGCTTCTTCCCTGTGCACTTAGTCCATATCAGGCTACCAGCTGGAAATCCCCCAAAGAAGTCTCAGGCGTGGCTGGGGGATTAGAAACTTCCAGAGACAAACACTTTTCCACAAGATTCCATTTGCCTGTACCTATCCCATTTTAAAGGCTGATAGACATTACTAGCACAGGTCACACATTGTGTGCCAGATGCCTTCCATGGCTAGGAGCATTTCTGAGCACAATTAGTTTGCTAGCCTGGACTTATGTGAGTTTGGAAGCGTGTGTATATAAGACTGCTTCAGGAAGAGGAAGGCATCAGCTTTTGAAAAAAAATCAGCCCTGTTCCAGCCCTGTTCCCTAGATCTGTACAAACTTCTGTAACTGGTGTACAACCCAGTACCTGTCTCACCCCTGAAAACCTGGGAAAACTAGTGCAACTCCACAGTACTGCAGAGTTAACTGGTGGGTTTTTTTCCCTTTGCAGTTCGAACATGTCCCAAACTTCAGGCTCCTGAAAATGGACACATTAATTGTTCAACAGCTGATATCTCCTATAATACAGTATGCTTTGTGACCTGCAATGAGGGCTATGAAATAGAAGGAAACACCAAACTCACCTGCCAGGGAACCTCACAGTGGGATTCAAAGGAGCCAAAGTGTGTGGGTAGGTATCTGATCACACTCTTGTCTGTTCGTGTCAGTGCCACCTATTTTGACATGCCGTCATGAGTGAGAAACTCTCCCTTTGGTAAAGCTGAGACCAGGATGAGAATTTTTCTGTGGATGTTTTATATAGGTCTTAGAAGTTGGGGAGGGGCAAAGAAATTTGTAAATGGAGAAAGGGGACATATTGTCATTGAAATCAAGCACAAACAGCTGATAACTAAAAGGTTGTTGCATCTGGTGAGTGTTACGACACTGTCACACAATGCATTGTAGGAAACATGCAAGTTGTCCGTCTATAGTGTGAATTAAATGTGAACAAGCAGGAGTTTCAGTTACCATCTTAAAGCTAAAGTTGACCTCCAAACAAGGACTAAGGTATGTTAGCCAGGCACTGTGAGTGCCAAGCAGAGATGTGGTAGTTGTCCCTTTTGCTGAACTGCCAGCAGGAAATAAGTTTAGGCAAGTTAGGGACCAAGCACCTCTAAATCAGGATTCAGAGGTCACACCACCTGTGCAGGG
This sequence comes from Falco punctatus, assembly GCF_963210335.1. Taxonomy (NCBI): domain Eukaryota; kingdom Metazoa; phylum Chordata; class Aves; order Falconiformes; family Falconidae; genus Falco; species Falco punctatus. Next base: position 73,579,615 of record NC_137586.1, read on the forward strand.
GTAGGTAAGCATATATTGCTGTTCCAGAAATGAAGGATTGTAGATTTCAGAAGTACCCACTTAGAACTATTGACAAGTATTAAATTAACTTAGAAAGGTAAGAGGAAAAAGTACAGTTGAAATAATTCCAAGGGTACAGAGCAAAGAAATAGCACAAGCTTGAAGTCCAGCAATTTGGAAGCCAATGCAGTACTGACTAAAGTCAGGGTGAAGTATATGTCACCTGGGCCAAGTAAATGTGATGCCAGTACAGTGACTCAACTTGAACCTATGGCTATGTTTTACTGTTCTACTGCAGGCTTGAAAATGTGGACTTTGTGTGAGACAAGAATAAATTTCTAATGGTAGATATTTTCTCTTAAATGATGAAAATAATCCAAAAGTATTAATTTACCAAGAGAGTTTGTTAAGAGATCCTAATCTTTCTTCTCTTGAAGTCAGTGGAAAAACTTCAATTAACTTCAAAAGGAAGGGACTCTGAAATCCTGTTGGAAGATTATAATTGGAAGATTAACTGTATTCATCAGTTGAATTCATCCTTCCTAGCTTAGCATTTTGATTATTAAAATCCAGCTCTACTGTGTATCAGAAGATTTCTTCACACCATGGAATATTGCCTCCATTCCTGGATTACCCATGGCAATAGCTTATTTTTGCCGAGTCTGAAAATCTAGTATAAAAGTTACCTTTCATTGTCAGAGAGGGAAGAGTGTTAGCTGGAAAATGTCTCTGATGCTTCTTCTTGTGGCTGGTGTTTAGAACAGGCTTGCTGGGAGTCTTGTTTAATATAGATGTGCTGCAGAATTTTATTCAGGGAAGGATGCAAATCAGAAGACTAAAACTGTGTCCTCAAAAACTACCCTTTGTACTCTTTTTCTGAATATTCATCATTATCGTGGAGGTATTCTCCATTTATTTTTAGTCTGTTCCGCTCAGATTATTTATCATGTGCTACATGACAGATACGAGAAATTCTGCTGTATTTAGACATTTGTAATTGAATATTTATTAATTTACTACCCTTCTGTTACAAAAATGAAGTGGAATTGGATGCAGTATCTTACCTTTAAACAGATTTCTTGAATGAAACTCAGGATACTCTCCTTGCTCTTTTTCTGAATGCTAAAAGTAAGCGCATTAAGACTACTAAAACCATCTGTACTCATATAACTGACAGTGTATCATAACATAGCTTGGAATGTTTACAGTCACTTCTTAGAGTTCTGTTGTCAGTCTCTTCTGTGAGTTCTGTTGTCATATGCATCTTTTTCCAAGAGACTAGAAGTTAATGCAAGTTTGGCTATTACAAATTTTTACATTTTTTTTCTTTTCATGAGAGATGCTGTTAGCAGAGTTACTTTTGAGCAGGTTACATATGTAACAGATTGCTTACAAACAAAACATGTGCTGAAAAGGGATGCTTTGTTATTTGTCGAATTTGCGGGGGGGGGGGGGGGGGGGGAACCCGCCAAAACTCCACAGTCATGTTCTTGTGTTTGCTACCCCATTGGCAAAAGACTAATATCCAGCACGCTAAAATCAATTAATTTTGCAAGACTGTTCTTGCTTTGTTCAGGGATCGGTGAAGAAAGGTAAAAATACAGATGGCATCCAGGGTGTTGATGCCATCTAGTGCTGAAAGAATTAATACGCCATACGTCTGAGTGCAGCTGGCCAGTCCTTTCACTGAAACATTGTGTTTGCAAAGGGATTGAAGGAAAGAAGCATGATTTGTTTGGTAATCTTTTCATTTTTTACAATATTGAAGGCCCTCTTGATGTTGAGAATTATAACACGATGTTGTAGATCATCACAGGCAGTTGCAGATGAAAGCAGATTCTTGTCTTTCCTTAGAACTACTTTTTTTTCCTCTTTCTTTATTAATTCTTTATCCATGTGACTTACATGGAGATCACTGTGCTCCTCATGAAGTCCAGACTTCCTGGGTCAGCTTGATCAAATTCTGGAATTGAGCACAGTTAAAAGAGCTAAACAACACTATCCAAAGGGGTTTTCTTTCTGGTAAAAACCTGTCCCACTTAGAAGATATTCCCTCAGGCTAGCTATATCAAAGATTATCTTGAATGTTTGTCTAATGTTTCTACTAGGGTTTTGCTAGTGTAGTTGGAGGTGTCTCAACCAGGAGGGCTGTTACTGATTCCTGAAGAGCTCTCTGCTTTACATGCTTACACCTTTCACAGCCTTTATTCTACTTGTTCCATGACCAGTATACATTTCAATGCTTTTACCTTGCCTTTTTAAACACTGCTTTTCCAATTTCTGATATTTCTGCTATTAGTCAATTACCATCCTGTGGAGAGCAACCAAAAGTTGGGGGGTTGGGTTTTTTTTCTGCTGGAGCTGTTTTACATTGCATAGCCAAGTGTCTGCCTGAAGCGAACAAATGTGTGAACATTTGTGATCTTTGCATCCTGTTTAAATGAAGTGCAGTTATTAATTGCTTGGACTTTAAACACAATTTCAGTATTGATAGTTTAAAAGGCAGGAAATACTTAGAATGTTTAGACTCTTCAAATTTTATTTCATGCAGAAGAACCAGTTTTAAGTTACTTACTCCATATTTTGGGGGATGAAAGGAAAAAGATATTACATGTTCTGTATACAAATCACTTTCGTGTCATTAAAACATTGCTAAGAGATGAACAGAGCTTTCTCTTCTCTAACTAGGTTGTTCTTTTTGTTCCCTTTGTGTAAAGACCTGTCTGATTTCTTCATTTGACTAGCTAAAGAGATACAAGTCTTCTCATTGGCTAGAAATAATGATGTATTTTTCTTGTGTGTTTGTCTATTATCTGTTGTAAGAAATACTGCTGAAGGTCTATGAACTGCATTCATGGGATATCCCTTTTTGCCCTGTTTAATGCCTCCATGTTTGAAGTAAAAATAACATTCTTTGCTCACATGCTAAAAGCAACAGCTCAAAAATGAAACAAAGCTTTTGTGACATTTGAACTTGTTCACATATATTGTGGTCTTTGAAAGTTCACACTTTGCAAATGGTCTTCACAGTTTGTAGTGAATTCTCTTAATAAAATTGTTCAAATCTTCCATTTTAAGCCTGTAAGCAACCATCAGCCATTCCTGACTTTACAGAGGTCAGCTGCCACTTACAGTGGCCCTGAATCTTTGCATCTGCATTTGAACATAGTCAAGCCCAAGTCCAGTTTCATTCAGTTTGGAATATGGTAGGCAAAATCATATGCCATGTCCCTAACCTACAGTGAGCTTATGGCAGGATGTCCTTTTTCTTCACTCATTCTTACTTCAAGAGACAGTGCAAAAGCTGTAGAAGTCAATAGATACAGGACTATCACCTCTCTCCTCCTATGAAGGTCTGGTTTCCATAGAAGGCAAGGGAATGCGGCTACAAAGCAACCATGAAAAGTGAAGTTATAAAGGAGAAAAAAAAAAAAAAGAAAAACCACCCAAAAATGGAGAGAAATAAGATACAGTGGAACCACATGAAAAATGCCATCCTTCTGTCCCAGAGAAAAGTATGAGCAAGAAAATAGAAGACGTGATATCCTGGGTGCTGTTCACTTCAGTCAGCATTGGAGTACAAAGCTTAACCAGGTCTTACTCTTTTGATGATGCACTCATAGCACATGCAGACTCATTAAAAAGTTTGTATATTTTGTGTTTCCTCTGAGTTGACATATAACTTTATTTGCAGATTTTTCTGAAAGTATACTTCGTGTATGTCAGTTAAAAGACGTCTTACTGGTCTCTCGTAGAAATGCGTTGCCCCGTCTTCCAGAAACCAGTAGGTGTAACAGTTCTCCCTCCCAGATGTGGGCTGGAGCCTGCCGTTCCTGGGACTGTGTGCCAGCTGAGCTGTCCTCAAGGATTCATCTTGTCTGGAGCTAGAGAAGAACTAAGGTGCATTTCATTTGGGAGATGGAGTGCAAACATCCAGGAGGCTCTGTGTAAAGGTAGAGACCAGCACAAAATCATTTCTGTGTACATGTGTGTGCAGGGTTGAAGGGAAGCACACAGCAAATAACTGAGTGAAGGAGGACAGATCTGAACTGCAGAAAGCATGATTTAAACAGCCTGTAAGAAGTGTTGCCTATACCATTATAGCTTGGCTGTCAGACCTACTTGTAGTTCGTAAAACAAAAAAGTGGAATTCAGAGGTTGCTTGAGTGCCATCTTACAGTGCACATCATCAACTGTCTCTCCATCTCATAAGTCTGTTCTAGGGAAGCTGCCTGCTAAAAGGCCTGATGTGCAGGTAAATTTGAAATTTCAGAGTAGAAGTGAAAGCTCTTGGCTTAAAGATAGTCAAAGTGGAACTCACACTGCTGGTAAAACGATGGTAATACTGGTTTAGCACAGTTTTATGTAAGCCCTTTAGTCAGAACAAATCTGTAAACACTGTGTAAATTCTGGCTGGTAGACAGACTATAGAGGGATGATTCATTTCAGTTGTCTTTGAACTGACTATAGCTGTTGACATGCCCCAAACAACAGTGCACAAGTCTTAAGGCCAAAACTGGCTGACATAAGCACACAGAATATAAAGACGGGCAGAAGATGGTTATGTGCATTTAAGTATGGTTCTGCCATGTTCACCCACCTCTTCTAGTACTATTAGGTTATTTATTCCCTTACACGTACACTGAATTGTAAGGAGTTTGGCTTTGGATTATAGGAGGATATAAGCAAAAGTGCAGTTTGTCTGGGAGTATGTTACTTGCCTCTTCATGAACTATTGTGCTGCTAGAGCTAATGCTTCCACCCCAAACTGGGGCCCTCACTGGCCACTGGGTGAAAGAACAGTACAGTTATGGCAGTCATTGTGCCAGGTCACTAAAGAAACTGAGGTGGGAACTTGTTTCTCTGAAATGACCAGTAAGATTTTATCCCTCTCTTTAAACATATTATTTCCCACTCTGTGATGTACCACATTGTTTTTCTGAATCTTATGTGTAAACCTGTGCCAAATCACAGATTTTAATATTTGATGGGATCCCAGCACAAGGCTACAAGCTGAAGTGTTTGGATCAAGATAAAGCAGCATGGCTTGTGTTCAAGCTTTTAGATATTACCAGTGCATAAACCCCTAAAATAAGAGGCACCAAGAAACTCTGAAGATTATTCTTCTCTAGTTAAAATGAACAGTTGCATTCCGCTTGCTTTCATTCTTGTTATTGTCTCCCTTTTGCTGCCAGCATATTTGGCCAGTTCAAAACAGCCATTTTCTTTCTGACTTATTTATTAGTCATTTTACAGAATTTCACTTTTAAATGGAATTTGCCCCAGCCTGAAGGTTGTGGTCAGATGAGTGTGAACCATAACTGGTGGTTATTTTACAAAGTGCGTTCTAATACAATTTTCATCAGAATGAGTTCAGAGGAAGGCAAAATCACTTGTATTTATTGCTTTGCACTCTTAATTACAGAGGTTTCATTGCCTGAGTTATGTCTTTACTGGAACTATTTAGTAACAAAAATATAACTGATATCAGTTCTGAGTTGTTTTAAGGCCTCCTGGGCATAGATGAGTTCAGAGCTGAATGCCTCCTTGTCTCATGAGTCTAGAGAACATTTATCAAACAACACTACAGCAATAAAACAACCTGACCACAGATGTTTTGGGAGGCCTTGTGCCAGGGGAATGAAGTATTGTAAGTTTGTCGTACAAACTTGAGGCTTAAATTTTGGTGGTGGTGTTACCCATATTGTACCACCAATCCTTTGAAACCTTGCAACATTGTCATATATGTCACAAGAAGACTCCATTTGTCCTACATAATCATAAAATCATAGAATGGTTTGGATTTGAAGGGACCTTAAAGATCATCTAGTTCCAACCCCCCTGCCATAATATCTTGTAGCAGTAGTTTATTAAAGAACTTCTCCAGCAGCTGCTGCCAGGAATCTTGCCATTGTTTCCTTCAGATTGGTTCCATACCATGCTCCAGGGAACTTAAGAGTCACTACTGTCTTTTCATAGTATATATATCATGTCACAAATACTTTTTTTTTTCTACATCACTGATAATCAGAAACAAGTGTTTTCATCTGTATGTGTCATGTGTGTGGGCAGTGAAAGAACAGAGAAGCCATTCCTTCTTAATGAAGGATGTGTGTAATGAAGGGATAAATAACAAGAGAAACAAATTCATTCTGTCTTATTTATCCCTTGTTTTGTGGTTGCATGTAGAAACCAGAGTCTTATTGTGCTCAGTGATGTACAAAAATGCAGCAAAAAATAGTCCTTTGCCCAGGAGAATTCACTGTTTATGTGTGAGCCTGTAGGCAAGAACGGAAAAGGGGCAGAGAGAGGAAGTTTGCAAAAATATGTGCATTTGTATTCCAGGCAGCATAAAAAACAGTGGTTATAAAAAAACTGCAGTCTAACCATTATAGAGGTTTTATTTCTATAATCCCACACTTAAAACTAGTTTGTCTTTTTCTGGATCAGATATTGAAGCTCCTCAGATCCACTGTCCAGAAAATATTGAGACTGAGACTCTGGACCATCATAACTCTGCTAATATCAGCTGGCAGGTACCAACAGCTGAGGATAACTCTGGAGATGAGGCAAGTTAAAATCTATACACTTGACTGGCGGCAGTCTTTCTGTAGCTAGCTATTTCATATTAATTTTATGATCTGCTAGAATTTCCTTCTTCTGATAAGCAGGAATAGAAGAGAAATCTGCTGAAAACTTTATATCTTGAGAATTCAGCTTTTTCTGTCTTGGTTAGCATTATGCAGTCACAGGACATTCTGTATGGTGTTTAAATGCATAAAATCTCATATGGTTAAGTTATGTGGTCAAAAGAAAGAATGTGCCCTTGTTTACAAGATGGAGACAGCTGCTTTAAAAATGAACTCTTAGAATGTGAAGAAGTTTAATAAATTGTTCTCAGAAGGAAATAAACCAGTTCATTAATCTAAAAGACTAGCAAGAACACACTGTGATAAGTAAAAACTCATTTCAGCTTCTCAAGTGAGAAAGGAAAATCTCATTTTCCTATCCAATGCAAAGATCAGACATGGGCCTTTGATTACTATGGGTTTCAGCAGTCTGGAAGTGGAGTTACAAGGAAAATTGCTCCAGAGCTGTTTCATAAAGACTAGCATTCCCTACACAGGCTCAGACATGATCAAGTTACAGCAACAGCTTTATCATGAGTCAGCAGAGGAACAGTGACTCTGTGTGTGCTTGTAATTTGTTGCAAACACAGGAGGTTTTGCACTTGGAAACTGTGAGGTATCCCAGTAAAAGAGGTTTAAATTCACACTTTTTTTGCTGTAGCATAGCCTTGGTCAGGTACTGTAGCTCTGCTGACACAGGGTCATTCATTGACTGTAGAAATCAAGTGCCTTAGCTCTTAGTTGTAGCTGGTTTGTTAAAGCCACAGTTGTCAGGTAAACTGCTTTGTTCACATGAAACCAGCTCTTCTAAAAAGAAGTTCCTTCAGACAGTTTCAACCCATATGAAAGAACCGCAGACAGCATGCAAATGTGATTTACTCCAAATCTAGTGTTCCCTTGCCGTGCCAGAATGTTTTGAAGTATTTGTGGGCGATTGACTTATAAACATACATAGATTAAATCTGGATATGTAAGTACTTACAGCTCACAACTGTCTGCTCCACTTATCTCCCAAGTCTGCTGCACTTGCATCTGGAGAGCTGAACTGCAGACAGAGCAGGTTCTGAGCCGGTGTAGTGTGTGATCAGTTCAATGAGACAAACAACAGTCAGTCTTTGAGCTTTCTTAACGTGCAGTGCTGTAAGCTGTAGCAGGTCAAGGTCCAAATCTTGACTGAGTAAATCCCCATTGGTATAAAGAAGGCAGTCTTGAGAGAAGGGGAGCAGAGCACTCTGTTGTGAAGTCTGCCCTCATTACTTGAAGAGGCCACTTGCACTGAGTAGGTTTGACATTGAAGGATACTGTTTTGTGCCCATTTCTTGAAACATGAGTGTCATGATCAGTAACCAGCTTTGTTTTTTAAGTAACAAGTGTTTTCCTATAAAAGGTCTCAGTTCACGTTACCCCAGCTTTCATACCACCGTTTCTTCTCCCAATTGGCGAAGTTGCCATTACTTACACAGCGACTGATAAGTCGGGCAATGAGGCAAGCTGTACGTTCAATGTCAAGGTTATTGGTAAGTGCTGGTAAAAATCTGGGGAAGAGTCTGTCGTGGTTGAAACCTTCTAATTCCGTGCAGAAAGAGACTGTGAGTCACTGTGACCTTTGTGTGTGTCAGTACAAGCCCAGGAGTAATACCATCTCTGTAAATGCTTTCCTGGTCTTGGGTCACAGTTTGCCTAGTACGCAGTCGTTGCTCTCAGATGTTCAGTTTGGGTTGTGTTTTGTTCTGTTGTTCATTCTGAATGTTAAGATTTCTCCTCACGTTGGTAGATTAAATGCTTTATTGTGTTGTCACTTACTGCCTTCATCTCAGATATGTTTGGGTTTTTATCTTGAAAAACTCCAAGAAATTTCCAAGGTTCCCACACACTGCTGATGCAAATCATTGTTCAAGTATTTCTGTCAGTCAGTTGCATTATTCAGTAGTCCCATTAAACAAAGTTTACTCTGTAGAAAGCACACAGAATGCAGAAACCATGAGTTCAGTGGAAGAATTATTCTTGTCCATTCCCTTAGCATCTACCAGTTGCAGCATCTTAAGAGTGCACCTAATTTTGTTGTATCTTCTGATGTGAACTTAAAACTGCTGTTTCCTTGACTTTTGCTGACCACAGATTTCATTTGAGTGTGGTGACAGTTCAGTAACATAATGTCATGCCATCCCTTCAAATTCTGCAGATGCAGAACCTCCTGTAATTGACAGGTGCAGATCTCCTCCCCCCATGCAAGCAGTAGAGAATGAGTACCCAGCGACATGGGAAGAACCTCAATTTTCAGACAATTCAGGTAAGATGGTACACCCCAAAACATGCATGCAACAGTGGAAAGCTAGGGAACTCCAACCCATTCACCCTTGATCCCTTGGAGTTTAGGACTTTTTGAGGGGATTTTTACCTATTTATTTTTAAGAACACATGATTTGGAAGATATGCCATTTCCTTCTTCATTTGTCAAGGTTGGGTATGAGCAACCCTCTTTTACTTATTGATGTTTTAGGTTGTCTTTTAACTCTTCTAGGTGCTCCACTGACTGTCACTAGGAGTCATGCACCTGGAGATCTCTTTCCCAAAGGAGAGACAACAGTTCAATACACAGCCATGGATCCCTCTGGCAATAACAGGACATGCGAGATCCACATTGTCATCAAAGGTTTGTTGTCTTAATTTTCTGGTCAATAGTGTATGGCGTATCATGTCATAAAGGATGCAATGCTACTCCACTTTTTCACTTAGTCTCCACTTTTAGTTATTCCCATTTTATATTGGAGTAACTTGAAGGCAGACAATATTTGTTAGTACCAATGAATAAATCATCTAAGACTGAAGCAGCACAGCAGTGAATTTGGTCCTATAAATTCAAATTAGGTGTAAAAGCACTGAAATTATGATTCGTTACACAGTAAAATTTACAGTAACAGATCCATATTTTTTTTCTCACCAACAGATGCCATGAGAAATGAATTAATAGGTGTTACTGAAGTCTTGCTTCAAATCTGTAGTTAAAAAGGAAAACTATGGGAATATTTCTGTAATGCCCTACAAAGACTGTAACAGCAGAACACTCTTCAGATTTTTTAGAAGCTGTCTGTACCTATAGATATACTGATGCATTGTGTTTATTGGAGAGACACCTTTTCCCCACACTTTACTTTCTTCTTTAAAGGCTGAACAGTAATTTGGCAGATAAGGTATTAAGTATGAAAATTCTATTTCATCCCTGAGCTCTAGTGATTATGTCTTTCTTAGACATCTGTGTAAAAAAATGCTAGCAAAGAGATAATTTAAAATCATGCAGACTGGAATTTTGGTCATAGCTTTTAGAAAAGATAAGTTACAAATGGATGTGCTGACTTCTCATTTACTGTAAATGTTAGCAGGAGCAAGCCAATGTTTATCATTATTTCAAGTTCTACATCACCTCAGACTTTAGTGACTGGGTGTTTATAACTACGTTTTCAAACATTCATAATCTCCTTCACAATTGGCCTGTAAAATAAATCGTAAGTGAGGTTTTGCAGTCAGTTCCTCCTAAGGTGATTCTGACAAGTCATGTGTTGTTGCAGTAGTGCGGAATGGATAATACTTTCAGAATTCAGAATGTATTATAGTTTACTAGGATTCATTGTGTGAAAATTCATTAAAAATTTAGGTTAACGTTTTGTATTTTTTTTATAAGTACTTGCTTGAGCCATGCACCTTTGCAGAAGATGTACAGCAGGGTTTGGGGTATGCATTTCTGAGGTTTTTTTAATTTCTCATATGTATTAGGAATAAATTTTTTTAAGTCTTCACATTTCTGGATTTCAAATTCCAGTGGCAATGTTTGAGAATAATTCAGCAGTAGCCTGATGGAAGTAACCTGCCTTTACGGAATTAACAAATAATACTTCCACAGACTTCAACAGAGGCAAGATCAGGTTGATAATAAGTACTTTTGGAAATCCTATCAGTGCTGTTTTCCTCTGTGCTTGCTTACTTCAGCAATTTGATCATTATGTAAATTTTTGTATTTTTCATAGGTTCTCCTTGTGAAATCTCCTTTGAGCCTGTGAATGGTCATTTTACATGCATCTCAGATGAAGTGGGAGTTAATTGCACATTGCACTGTTCAGAGGGTTACAGCTTTTCAGAAGGATCAAGTGAAAACTACTATTGTGCATATGAGGATGGTGTCTGGAAGCCACATTATTCTCCAGAGTGGCCTGGTTGCTCTTGTAAGTCTTACTGTTATTAAAATGAAACTGAAATTCATCAAACACTATGTTTAATGAAGAAGTAAATGAAAATATCTTAGAAATTATGACTTCTATTTAATGATAACAAATCTTCTCTGTCCTCTGCCTCCAAATTGTTACAAATGCTATGAAAGAATGCCTGGAAGTCCCTAAATGTGTTATTTCAGAAGCTGTCTAAAACATAAAAATGGCAGTGAATTTTAATCCTGGGAGTCACAAAATAGCAAAGATGGCAAAGTAGACAAGGTCTGTCATTGTTTTGAATCAGTATTTGAAACTGTTTACAAACACTGTATTTTCAATAGGAATTTCAACAGTATTTGCAACTTACTGATCCAAATGCACAGTGCATTCTGTACTAACATATCTAATTATCACCAAATCAGAAGCATTTATCTATTTTCTTTGAAGCGGACGCAAGCAAAACTTCAACTGTGGAATTTACCAGCTTTGGTGACATCTTAATAATAAATGTATTGGAGTAACTTACAAAGTCAATCTTGGCACCATGTTTCATCCACTTCCATCAGAGCAGATTTCTTCATTTCAGCAAATGAGAGCAGTGGTTCAGCTATAAGCAAATGAGAGTTCTGTTTCAGAGCTATCTGTCAATTCAAAATCTGTAACTTGGACACTTAGGAATGTTGATTTAGTTAAATCCTGGATGAGAATTTTTCATATTTAGCCTAGCAGCATTAGTAGTAAGATTTTAAATCTTAATTACTTCTCTCAGTAAAAAGCAAGCATGGAGTTTAGTTGACAGTTCACAGGTTTCTTCCATTATGAAAATGCTAAAATAGATATATGACGGGGTTTTTTTGATGTCTGTTAGCTTTCCGAATAAAGTTGATGACTAACAAGGGTTCATATTCAACTGCATTGTCTGTATGAGTGATCCATTTTCAGGAACACAACGCTGGAAAATTAGGTTGTTGATTTAAAGGCAATAATTTTTAGCTTGGTATATTCCAGTTTTAGCCTGAATGATTGTGCTTTTAGCTCTGAAACTCTTGCACTGATCAGTAAAAATGTATTTCTCCAACATTTTTCAGTAAATCGTTTTGCAAACCATGGGTTTAAATCTTTTGAGATGCTCTACAAAGCAACACGATGTGATGACAACAATCTTCTAAATGGCTTTACTGATGCATTCCAGAGTGCACTTGGTAAAATGGTAGGTTAGTAAATACTCCTTCATTTTATGTACTTCTTTAAAAATATACCTTATTTTGCTTTCCCCGGCTGATTTTATTTATATAAGGAAAATACAACAGAAACCCATAAACGAAGTTTGTGCTTTTTCAGAAGATGACAAGTCTCCTTTAAAAATACAGATGGGCATTTTAGTGTAATTCAGTCTTCGATATGGAGTTATATAGGACAGAATTTACAGAAGCGCCCAAGTAGCTTGGGGATGTGGCACTCAGATTTTCAGTAAGCTTTCAAAGAGAACCTGTACAATTTTGAAAACTCTAGTTGTGCCCTAACCTCAGCTTTTGAAAGTTGGATGTGATTATAAAATATACATATTTTAAGTAGACTACGTATAGCATATAATATATATCAATACACATGTATACAAATAGATAAATTCCACATTTGGTGCCTAAGTCCAGGGACTTAAATGCTGTAGCAGTGATTTAAGTAATTTCCTTGAGTTTCTGAGTTCACAGTCATGGTAAGAGCTACATGGCACTGAATTTGAAGAGGTACTGTGTTCCTTCTCTGACATGTCTCTTGCTTTCCACTCCAGTATCACAGTCTGCCTTTATAATCCACAAGTCTGTCCTCAGCTGCATATCAGAAGCAGCAGGACTTTGAGTTGTGGTCTTAGGAGTGGATGTCCAGGCTTAGTATGATAGAATTGCATCAGAAGAGAAAGTGGCCATTTACAGATGTTTTGCAGGCCAAGGCCCATATGCTAAAAGCTTCTCTACTAACTAAAAATCATTGTTAGCACATGCAGCTAATGGACAGACTTCGGCAATTTAGGAATATATGTCAGTACCCCTTGTTTGGCTGAAAACTTACTTAGCACTTCAGGCAATTTATGACACTTGGACCTAAATATGTATTACTCACTTGCCTGGCTTCAGTTTTGTTCTCTTCCAGTAAAGAAATCTTGCCTGATTTTATTTCTGTTCCTTTCCCCTAAGAGCCAGCTACCACCAGGTTCCAGTGCTTAGGCTATTATTAGCAAGCAAAAGATAATGAAAAAAAGTTTAGTGACCTGCCGAAGCAATTACATAAAAATGCAACAATCAGGGAAAACAATCCAAAAGGCTGTTTTGAATAGGCCTATTCACAATATTCCTATTCACAAGAATTTGAAATTCTAGCAGAGATTTGTGAAGTGGGGAGGAATCAGCAGGAGCCATCTTTCCAATGGAAACAGATACAGAAAAAAGCGAAGAGCTCAACTTGCTTGAAACCTTTCCGGAAAAAGCAAGAAATACAGATTTTATAAAAAATCATGCATTCATCTGTTCTTATCTAATCTCCACTGCTTTTGTAGACAGAAGAAATCAACAATACCGGAAAGGTTTCTGTCAAGTTTTCTGTTCTGTGGTTTCTGTCCTCCTCAGATGATTTTCCCTGTCCTGGGAGGGGGAGAGGTGGGTATGAAGAAACAAGGTTTGAAAACCAGAAACAACGTAACAGCATTGTTGTCAACATGACAGAAATGCAAGTTACATGGCTGGAAAAACCAACGCTTTCTAACCTGTGAGCTCTGCTGATAATCTTCGGCAGAGAGAAACAATCCTGAACTTACTTCTGTATTTTGGAATTCCACATGCAAGAGTGGTTAACTGAATGGACATCTTCCCTTATAAAAAAACGTTTTCTCTAACAGAGAATTTTTATGCCTACAAGTTGCCTTCTTATTTCCCAGCTGTTACCAGTAGAACATAGTTCTTTCAGCTGACCTTGCCAGGATTATAAGAGACATGAAATTTGAAATCTAGTGGCACTGGCAGGGCCAGTGCTTTACATTGTAACTAGAAATCTTTATAAATTGCGGAGAGGGCTACCTGGTTTTATTTTTTTAATGTTATTTTTCTTTGTGTTGGAAGGTCCCATCATTCTGTAATGATGTTGATGATATTGACTGCAGATTGGAAGACAAGACACAGAAACACTGTTTGGAGTATAATTACGATTACGAAAATGGATTTGGCATTGGTAATTATTGATTGCATAAATTCTTAGCTATCCAGGTTTAACGCGACATAATTCTTTTTGTTCTGAAATACAGAATGTGTTGTGTGAAACGTTTTTTAGAAATAATTATAGAGCTCTTAAGAAAGTAAGCAATTACATAACAGGTTTTATAACAATAGATACTATTCGTAGTCTGATTATGATACTGCTTCCCATATAGTGTAGAGGAAAAGTTTACTGAGATGACTTATGATAGGGAAAAAAACACACAGAGAATCCTACAAACCAGTTTGGTTAGCCTGTAAGAAAGCAATTTTGTAAAAACATAATGTTTTGAATGAAAATACTGAAAAAGTACAATACATGATTCTGGAGATTGTTGAGAAAATGAGGAACATCCTTGATGCTGGTTCAGATCAGCACAAAACCCCCACAGTGTTAAAGCTTAAGTTTGCCCATTAGCTGTGCAATTACTTCCTGTATGCAAGGGCAGAATTTGCAGGATGACTGTGGCTGTATCAGAGTGAAAGCCATGACGGTCCTAGTGATTGCTCCCACTGTGCTTTATGCCAAGTAAGTTGTTGTTTTCAGTCCATTTTTGAACAGGTTAGTGTCTGCGTTGTACTGCTGTTGTCCTTGGCATTTCTGAGTCCATGGGGGTGCCCAGAGCATAAAGGCTAAAAACAGGTAACTTAGATTAGCTATCTTTGCAGGAGGCATTTTAGCAGATCATCATCAGAATATGTACCCTGTCATAGGACTGTGGCTCTTTTACAGGTTTATAGTGGAGTTAGTTGGTTCCTACTTATTCTTACCTTTTAGACACGCTTCACTGAGTTTGAGAGCACATTTGTTTGGAATCAGACACAGGGGGCTGTGTGTTCAGTTTGCAGTTGTCATCAGGGTAGGGATGAATACTGACGACAGCTGGATCTGACTTGTAAAGGCACTTGGAGGAAACAGTGTTGAGGCCATGGGATGTATGGTCCTACTCTGTTGTGGTTCACGTCAACCTCTTATCAGAGTTACGTTGTTGCTATTTTTCTGGAGTTCCTCGTGATTTTATACTGGAGAGGCAGAAGAAGAGAGGGGACTCTCCTCAGGTCATCAGAGACAGTTTAGAAAACTAGTTGTGGAATACTTGCACAGTATTAACCGCAAAGCTGTGGGGTTGATTTGCCCTAGTTTCCACAAATAAAGTATAGTCTAGGTGACTGCTAACAGATAATTGGCAGAATTCTTTTCTGTCTTCATGTTTTCTTTGAAAAGAGCTAGGTCATTGAAATAGACCATGCACTTCTACGTTTAGTCATTATGAAAAGGTAGATTATGTGCAATTGTTTAATTGTTTCTGGTTGAGATAGTTCTGGTGTTATAGGTGAAAGACATTACACAGGAGGTGAATTTGACTCACTATGTGTAACAGGAAATGTCTGTCAGGGTGATGCTACCAGCTTTTTCTGAGAGGGCAGATGATGGTAGAACTATTCAGGAGTTGTGAGAACAAGATGCAGTGGGGACATGCAGCATAGGCCATGCTGTCTGTAACTGAGCAGGAGGAGGAAGAGAGCAGTATGAAGATGTTCCTGGGAGGTGAGGGTCCATGCAAGACAGGAGAAGAGAAAGACTTGCAACCTGTATCTTTTGTAGAAGTATTTCTTTAATGTTTCAGCTAACTGCATGAGATTCAGGATCTCTAGGATATCAGTTAAGTGTGAAGCTGGTTTTTTCCTTTTTCTTTAGTCAAAAAAATGGTGCAGTAGGCACTTGTGCAGAGGCAAAGCCAGCACATATCATCTGGAGCTTCAAACAGACCCCATTCTACGGGGCATGTATTTTAGAAATTAGTACAGCCTATTCTTTTCCACATGGCTTGCTTCTCTTTTTGTTCTTTCTTAATGCCTCACAGGACCTGCCGGCTGGGGGACAGCAAACCAGCTGGATTATTCCTATGATGATTTTGTTGATGCAGCGCAAGAAGAAGACTTATCCAAGCATTTCTCTGCCTCTGTAAAGGCAGCACCTGCTCGAGTCAAAAGGCATAAGCTGAATGTTCCAATGACTGACCACAAAATCAAGTTAATATTTAACATCACAGGTGAGAAAAGTCAAAATACCCTCCTTTTCCTGTTCCTTCTTTTTAACAAATGTTTTGAATATCTCAGTAAAATTTAGCCTTCAGTTCACAAAGCCTGCTGGAGATGCAGGTGATAGTTTTCTGGAGACATTCATAGCCCCGTTTCATCACAGACTTTCTGCTTGGGGGAAAGATCACAGCCTCATGCTCAAGGAGAGCATTGTGCACATGGCCTACTTTCCACTTTCCACTGGCAAGTTTGAGTGTTGTACTCTTGATATACTCCAGAGTATACTGAAAGTGCTGACTGTAAAATCTGTGTGCTTTTTTTGTATTTTCTGTTTATATCCCAGCTAGCGTGCCACTGCCTGATGAAAGAAATGATACGCTGGAACTGGAAAACCAGCAACGGCTCCTTAAAACTCTGGAGATGATCACAAACAGACTGAATAGGACTCTCAATAAGGAACCCATGTATTCTTTTCAGTTTGCATCTGAACTCATTGTAGCTGACAGCAACTCACTGGAGACTGAGAAGGCCTTCCTTTTCTGCAGGCCTGGTTCTGTGCTGAGGGGGAGGATGTGTGGTAAGCTAGATTACTTGCTCCTTACATGTATTCAGAATCCTTTGAAAAGCAAGGTTTTGGAGGATGTTTGCAGAGGGTTATGGTTTGACACAGTCCAGTGCTTGTGGTCTCGCAGAACAATAAACTGCAAAAATGTGCAGTTTGACTTCCAGAAGATGTTTATGTTCCTAACCAAGGCCTGGGGAAAAAGGACACTTTTGTAACCAGGATTCCACTCCCATGGGTTAATCAGGCATATAGACACATGGTGATACACAGGAAAACAGTGCTTGGTATGCAGTCTTTTAACCCTATTAGTCTTGTGGGTGATGTGTAGCTGAGATAGGGAATTGGATTCCATTTCCTGTGTGAGCTTTGCAGTGTTCCAGAGAAATACATTTGCTGAGGAGCAGATCCACATTTCACGTAAACAAGGTTTGACTAAATGGGGACTCCAGAGGCAAGACAGGTATGTATGATTGTGCAGTCTGAGGGGAACCTTATGTTTCCAATGTTACAGTCAACTGCCCTTTGGGTACCTATTTCTCCCTGGAGCATCATACCTGTGAAAGCTGCTGGACTGGATCCTACCAAGATGAGGAAGGGCAGCTGGAATGCAAAAGTTGTCCATCTGGTAGCTATACCGAGTATCTACACTCTAGGAGCATCTCTGAATGCAAAGGTGAGAACTTGGTCTACTTCATACAGCCACTTCTGTATGTCTGGTGACATCCTTTTGGATCCTGTGGTGGGACTATTGGAATGAAGTTAGCCTGTGAAATGAGGAGCAGTCCTAACTGCCCCTTCATGCATATGCAAAGAGAAAAATGCAGGTTTTCATCAGTGCTGTGGCATGCAGGATGCCTGGTAGATGTTTTAAGAAGAGTTGGCCTTTGAAGCTTTGTTGCATTTCTGTCTTCATTCTATGAGATGCTAAGCCCATTTTACAGGGACTAATACACTTAAAATAATGCCATTCTTGCCTTTGCCAATCCTCTTCCTACCTCAATCAAAGATAAAATGTTTGCATCCTACACTACAGTGCTGGGACACTGAGCACCTCAGCACCACTACTGTGACTTTTTCTGAAAAAGCAGTTGCTAGTTTTATTTCCTGTTTATTGTCTTTTCATTAATTTTGTTGATTAAAAATGAGTAACTGAGTTGCAATAAATCATCTGTGAAGCTGATTGGAAGATAATTAACTGGTTAATAATTCACAAGTGCACTATCTGTAACTTACCCCAATTCTTTTTTTTTTCACTCTTTTGCTCTTTGCACCCATGAAGTCCTTCAGAGTAGAGTAAACTCTAGAAATAAAAGTTCTTGTGATGTGTGTTGTGATTTCAGCATTACTTTCAGATGTCAAGAGCCATGTTTCCTGTTGGACATTGCTTGATATTTATGAATTCTTCTGCCTTATAGCTCAGTGCAAGCAGGGAACGTATTCATCTAATGGTCTTGAGACCTGTGAAACTTGCCCACTTGGCACATATCAACCAGCGTTTGGATCCAGAAACTGCATCTCTTGCCCAGAGAATACATCAACAGTAAAAAGAGGTGCAGTGGATGTCTCAGCTTGTGGAGGTTTGTAACAAAAGGGGCTATGACTTTTTTTAATCCAATTCTAAATGCTTCTAAATGTTGCTTAAACGTCAGCTAGTGTAATCCAGTTCATCTGTCTGAGATTGAATTCTACTTCTGGTTGAGTGTGGACCAAGCAGCATTTCCCAGCAAAATGATAGGTCATTCCCTGGTAGCTTATTTCAAATGCCTTCCTTCTGATGTCCAACATGGATTCTTTTCTAGACATGAATAAAATGAGACATGTGATGGTTACCTACATGAAAATGAAACTTTTTTTCTTACAGAAGAGAAAATAAATGACAGGATTTTTCTCACTATTATCTCCAGAAGGGGCTTCCACATCTTCTGTACAAAAATACTGAATTTTAACAGTATTTGTTCCATAACATTTTTCAAGAAATCATCTTCAGCTGTCTTTGGGAAGCTTTGTCAGAAAGATTCCTAGAGGAAATAGTCTGCAGGGATTAATGTCCAAAAATCACTTGTCTTTCATCCTTTACTCCTTCTTGAAGGGAAAGGGGGAAAAAGAGAGAGGGTGGGGGGTAAGTGTGGGTAAGGTAGTGATAAACGGGGAAGGAAGTTGCATTTGAAAGCTGCCCCCAGAGCAGCACAACAGCAAAAGGAATAGACAGAAATACTTCCCAGATATTTCCATAGTCCTTTGAAAAACCACTTCACCTAACAGCACAATTTAAATAAGCTTCTCCTAGAGTTGTGAATTCCTGGCAGGTTTCATCCTATTCCTTTAAGTCTGAGGAGGGACTATGAGGGGAAGAGAGAAAACGATCTGAAAGAGTTGGGGGCAGGTAGAGTGGCAGTGCAAGTGATCACTCCAAAAAATTTCCTTTTTTTCTTGCAGTACCATGTGTTGCAGGGGAGTTCTCTCGTACAGGTTTGACACCTTGCTACCCTTGTCCCAGAGACTACTATCAACCAGACCCAGGAAAGTCCTATTGCTTGTCTTGTCCCTTTTATGGAACAACAACTGTCGTTGGTGCCAGATCCATCACAGATTGTTCAAGTAAGCCAAATTATCTCTGCTGGAGAAAGTGAACAAAGGGAATATCTAAAGGATGACTGCCAGTAGTCTTAACAGAAAACATCCCACTGACTCTCCTAACAAATGCAGACCTTCCATTTCAACCAGTGAAGTTCACAGATGGTTTTGCCTACTGGTTGTTGCCTCTGTGTTATGTAGGAGTGACAGTGTGATACATGCCAAGGCTCAGTAACAGTGTATACATATGCAGAGTGTGGACACACAGACACACACACACACAGAGCATATTTACTATATAGATACTATACAGAGTTTTATATATATACAAGTATGTATATGCATGTATGTGTATAAATACATATAAAACATATTTTATGTGTATACCCACATGTATGTGTCTTAGAAACGTATGTGCTTACAAATATATATTTGTAAAATATATATATTCATATATACTATGAATATATATGTTATATAATATAATATATATATAAAATAATACTATGGTTACTGTAAAGTTTGCTTTTTATTCCCATAAATTCACTTTCTTCAGCATATCTTTAGATACATTACTAACATGCAATTATTATGCCTTCATAGAACAGGAACGTTGCCACAGAGTGTTGTTAACAACACTTTCATATCGTTCCTCTTTAGGTTTCGGCTCTACTTTTTCAGCAGCTGAGGAAAGCGTAATGATGGTACCAGCCTCTCCAGAAAATATCAGCAAGCAGTACAAAGTCAGCAGTCAGGCAAGGACAAGATATATTTTCCGATGTTATCTCAAATGAAAGAAAGAGTGTCTTATGCAACAGGATATGGCTATGGCCTTTTTAAATGTAGTCGTTACGCTGAATATTTCCTGAAGAGATGAGAGCGATGATCATGAGGGGAACACTTAAACTCTCTTCGTAATCATAGAAGCACTCTCACTGAACAGAGGAGACTGCATCAGCTATTAGCGATCTTAAATTCTGGACTTGAAGCCTTCACCTGATATATGAAATATTTATCACACTTATAAAAGAAATGTAAACTCCATGGAGGAAGTTCAGCTAGTCTATAAAATGTAGGTTGACCACACTCAGTCATCTGATGTCTTCCATATGCTGAATTCCAGAAAAATGCTACCAGGCATCTAAGTCCCGGTTGTAGAATCTTTGTCCTACTTACTGCAACACAGATACACTTGAGAGGAGGCAAGCGGAGCTCCCTTCTGCTGCAAGTACCCAATTTGAAATACAAGCAAGTCCTGATGAGAAAAAACTGTAGTGACATTTGCCAGAGATGCTCCCTTACCCCAGCCATCGCCCCCCCCAGCCTGTAACTCTGGCAAGACTGCTTTGTTTGAATCTGAAGTTAGGAGATGGTGTAAACAGAAGCAAAGTTGACTGATGATAAATTTGGCCTGAACCATTATATAACACATGGACAAGTGACAAACTGATCTCCTGTGGCTTTAATTGACCATTTACTGAAGGGCTTTGGTGAATTCAGATTTGCTACATTAGAAAAAACAGTGAAGTTTGCCACCAGCTCACCTGATGACTAGCAGCAGGAAGGTGATGAGCCAGTGTAAAAAGATAAGAAGTGAGAACTCTCATAGAAAAGCATAGTATAAAATGTCACCTGTGAATCATAGCTAAGACAGTTCTAAAGAAACAACTGTGATGATCACATTTTGCTAAGTAAAAGGTCATTTTAAAATAGTAATTCAGATTCCTGGTATTTTTCTGTAGAAGGAAAGAATGGTTGGTTTGCTGAGGAGGCAAAGAGGAAGAGCTAGAAGTTAATGCCAATGACTTTTTTCCCAGCTTTCCAAAGTGACTATAGGGCATGCAGTTTAAAATTAGAATATTTTGTTCTACCTGTATTTCCACCTTTACTGCAATTGCATTGTTCTTGCCTCTGGCAGGTCTTTCATGAGTGTTTCCTGGAACCATGCCACAATAACGGGACATGCAAACAGTTGGGAAGTGGATATATCTGCATATGCCCACTTGGATATACAGGTAAAAAATTGAGAAGCAGGTGGAGGAGCTAACATGTCTCCATGCCCTTAACATGAGCAAGCATAAAGGAGCAAAACATTTCAGTGCAAGAATATAGCCTAACTAATTGGAATCTCCACCACAGATTTAACATACATAAGCATTACAATAAGAAATAGTTTCTCATGTTCTCACTGAATTATATTGTGTTTAGCAGAAAAGGATTTTGAATGGGGTTTCTTTTAGTGGAGTTAGTGGGTTTGAAAATCCTATCACTTGGCAATATTTACAATTAGCAAAAGCTGGGAATTTGCACTCTAAATGGCTAATTCCACCAGATCTGTCTGTACTCCTCTTCAGTGTTAACTTCCCAGTTGCTTCAAAGCAAACAGGTGATTTATTACTCAGCTACTATCAAGAAGTGATCTCTGTTACTTGTGATAAGTATTAAGTGCCGCTGTCTGGAACTGGTAAGTCAGTTGCCCAGTGTGCATCATACCTTTCTAATAACATTTTATCTCAGGTCTGTGTTAAAACACAATCTAAAAAGAAGATATTAAACCTGAATGTCTGGTAGCGTATGCAACTAATCCGTCGTGTTTTCCTAGTAGTCATGGATTCTGTGTTTCTGAATAAATTCAAATTTTGTCTCTCTATTCTCAGTCCTTTATTTTGCATTCTAGGCTTGAAATGTGAAATAGAAGTTGATGAGTGTAAATCATCTCCTTGTCGCAACAATGGAATGTGTAAAGATGGCATTGGGACCTTTGTTTGCCATTGTCAACCAGGCTATTCAGGTAATCTGTTTCACTTCATAGCTCTTCTTCAGACAGACATTGTTTCTGTGCCCAGTAGATAACAAAAAACACAAGGGCTGTATAATTCCACATCTGTGGAATTATAACAGGAAAGCAATCTCATTTACAGGTTAGAGCAAGGTTCCACTGTATGTGAACAGGGTTTGAAATAAAAGGATGAGCATTCAAGGACAGTCGATGTGCATGTGTGTGCCTGTATGGCTTCTGTTTTGTGACAGTTCTGAAAAGAAATGAGGTTTGGGGAATTAGTACATACTCACAAGCGAAGTGCTTATGAGACTGAATATGGCCTGACTAGACAGATCATTTACACAGTTGCTTTACAGCAGCCCTGTGAGTGAGTGAGATTTTTTTAGCTTTTTTCTCTCTGTTTTTAACTCTTACTTGTACGTACGTTGAAGGTATTGAAATCTGTGCAAGAACTGGCATGCTTGAGTACTTTCCCAAAACAGCACCTAATTTCTGAATGTTGAAATAAACTACTGAGGAGATAACTTCATGTGACTAAAAAAAAGATCTCTTTTTTTTCCACCAGAAATGGTCTTCCTCCCCTCATTTTTCGTGTTTATGGCTATACATTTGTCGACAGCAACCCATGCTGGATATTTTTTAAACTTGAAGGCAAACTATGAACTTCACATCTTTCACATCCCAGCATCCAAATAACACAGCTGATCTCTGTAAATGTTTGTAGTAGTGCAGTTAAACATGGAATTTTATCGCCTGCTCTTGGAGGCATTTTGTTATGCAAGCAGTATGGTGCTGTTCTGTCTTCCACGTTCAGTCACTGCACCATGCAGACCTTGACTATGTCCTGATCATGCCTTGTAACCCTTGCTGTTTGAAGGTCTCTTGTGTGAGGAAGACATAAATGAATGTAGCTCCAGTCCATGTTTGAATGGGGCCCATTGTGTTGATGGCAAGAACAGTTACCGCTGCACTTGTGCAAAGGGGTTCACAGGTACACATTTCTCTGTTTAAGTCAACCCTCACTCTTTCAGACCACAAAAGATGTCTTCCTTCCATGTCTAAAGTATTTCAATCTCATTGCTATATATTACAGTTGATATGGATGTCCTAGATTCCTTAGGTTGATCTCATCTCTCAGAGTCCCTGTAGCGTAAGTGTGGCTTCAGAAGTAAATGTCTTTCAGACATTTCAGACTTTCAGAAGTAAAAAAAATTTAGTAAATGATTGATCTTACTGATTTTGTCATGAACATACTGTGTGATATTGAGGAAAGAATAAGGACATTCATACGGGTGCAAATTGTTATGTTTAATTTTATTTGGAAAAGAAAAATACTATTACAGTAAACAAGACTATTTATATTAAAACTACTCTTCATCCTCATACTCAGCTTCCTACTGCTTTCCTAGATTTATGTAACAACTAGGCATATCTATTGATTATCATGTTGCCAAAGAGCTACACCCTAAAATCACAACGCAGTTTTTTCATTCTGCAGTGCTTGTAACATAGAGCCTCTTGTACAGCAGAAATCCCAGAATCATGTGTTTTCTGGCTTTCATTTTCTGCCTTTAGAGTTAAGGTTCCAGCTAAATGTCTTTTGTAGTAGCTTTTCATTAGTAGCTCAAAACAGTTTCTCAGGTGATTTCCTGATTCAGCCCAAATTACTCATATAATGGACAATATCCATTTAAATTTGCCACCATTTGCAAAGCGTTAATTTCTACAATTGCAAAGATGGTTCCTGTAATTCTTCTATGACTACTTAACCTCAGTTAATGGAGTAAATCCCAGACCTGCAATGGCTATTCAGAGCAGAGCTGTGACTTTCTTCTTTTCTTCTCAGGTGCTCACTGTGAAATGGAGGTCAATGAATGCCTTTCAAACCCGTGTCTTAATAGGGCTATTTGTGAAGATCGAGTTGGCAGTTTCTCCTGCAAGTGCCTCCCAGGTTTTACTGGTGTCTTATGTGAAAGAAACATGGATGAGTGTCTCAGC
Organism: Falco punctatus; assembly: GCF_963210335.1. Lineage (NCBI taxonomy): Eukaryota > Metazoa > Chordata > Aves > Falconiformes > Falconidae > Falco > Falco punctatus. Next base: position 73,603,650 of record NC_137586.1, read on the forward strand.
AGACCCTGTAGGAATGGAGCTACATGCAAAGATGGTATCAACAGCTTCAGGTGAAAAACAGATGTATGATTAATGTAATACAATGTGGAAACTCAGATCTGTTGTGGTGCTTCAGCCTTCTTAGATTTCAGCAAAGCGTTTGGCAGGCTGATCCAGTATGAATTGTCCCCTTACGGGCAGTAAAGGAGATTTTAAAATGCAGGAAAATAAATCCTCATGTCCTCACTCTTAAAAAATTCCAAGATAGACAGCAAAGAAAATATACAGAGTTTGAATTGTAAGCATGGTAGGACTGCATGGTTTTAATAATGATCTTCCAAAAGAAATCCACTTTCCCAAGCCTCAAGGGCTTGTCTTGCTTTCCACTAGAAGAATATATGATGACGAGTTATGTATCTGATAATATTACATTTCTATACCCTAGAAGACAGGGATATCTGTACATATTGAGAATACAGAGATTAAAATACGAATGCTGATGTAATCTTCTGAATATTTATTATATGCTTTAGGGTATCTGGACTCCAATCAGAAGTTACAAATACCAATAGAAGTGTCATATCCTAGGTCACTGCAGAGATAGATGTACCAGCTGTTACTGCCTGGGGTTAATAACTCTCTCCCTCCCCAAAGCCCCAGAAGTTGTGGTGCCTTTCAAAAACCTTGGTTTTCCAAGTACCAGAAGTTTTGGTGCCTTTCTACTGCCTTGGTTTTCCCTCTATGTAAGCATACCTGCCTGAAAAGTCAAGTACCTCTTGTCTATAATTCTGTGGACCTAAAAGGCATGCTTCACTCACGGGATTGCAATGATTGCCTCTCCCAATTTCATATGAAGAAACTCAGGCACTTTGTTTAAATATTCTATTGTCCTTATCAAGAAGAACTACTACACAGCTAATAGAATGCAAGCGTACTTAAAGGATCAATGAGAATAAAATGCCATTAATTCTGTAGTATCTCTGCTGTTGATATATATTTTTTTTTTAAGTATATGTCGTTCCCATTGGCAGATCTGACCTCGTGGCCAGGATTCTTTGTCATGACAGCAGCCACCTTTGAAGTGTGCTTTTTTCCTCTGTAGGTGTCTGTGTGTGACAGGGTACACAGGACTAAACTGTGAAGTGAACATCGATGACTGTGACTCCAGTCCCTGCTTAAACCAAGCCACCTGTGTGGATGCCTTGAACTCATACATTTGTAAATGTCCCCCTGGCTTTACAGGCAGCAGGTGTGAAACAGGTACACAGGACGAAGTGTCAGAAAAAGGTGGCTTGACTAAGTCTCTGGGCAAGATTTGCACTGGCTGGGCTGGTTTCATACAGCTTTGCCAGAATACAGCTCGGGTGGGGGGACTCTCAGGGGCTGAGTGGAAGCTGTGTGACGGCAGTGTTAAACATGTAATTGCAGACTAGTAACAGCATGTGTGCTATGTCATATTTACATTCATTTTTCTAAGGAACAGTTCTTGCTTTTATTACCTGGTGTGTCTGTCAAGTTTTATTTGTATTTGCCATGTATATTTGAGTTAATTAGCTCTTTCTGTTTCATGTGTTCCATGTAGGGGTTTGCATCACAGGGTCAGAGATTAGTATGTGGTAGTCTCGGCTTTAGAAGTTGAAAAGACATAAAGTTCCCTATGGTTGAGCAAAGTAGGTCACAACTACTGCAACTTCCTAGATGATGCTGGAGTTATGCGACACAGCCACAAGGCTCAAATCCATTTGTCCTTTAGTCACTCCATGAAAATGATGAAGTGTTACACTAGTAGCTGGTGAATCTTTAAGCAGAGGCTGAAGAGCCCATGTTGGTTTTACAGAGACAGTGGAAGGCATACAGGTCAATTAGACTCGCTATCTTGTTTTAAAGTTTAATAACACCCAGCTTTCAGGAGAGGCTGCATTTGATAGATGTACATGTAGTATCCTTGTAAAGCATGTCACTCTGTATTGAAGAGCAGCACAGAAGTCCTGTTCCATACCAGTGCAGTGTATTTCAGTAAGTCCAGAACAGAAAAAATCTTGTGGTTTGGTGTTTTGTTTTTTCTTTTTCAATTAGACTGTTGTGAATAAAATGGAACCAGCTGATCGCATCTCTTTGGGTTATTGGATGGCAGGTGGATATGTCATTTCATTGGTAGTGTACTAAAAAGCAAGGTTCATGTTCTGTGTTTGTTAGATAATCAGCTTCTTTTCCAGTCATTTGTCTTCAAACCCTGTGTGTTTTCTAGACTCAGAAAGTTCTATATGCTGGCTGATGTTAGACTGCTACACATTCTGTCTACATCTGATCAATTTAAAGTGAATAACTTTTACAGATGGGTTGCAATCCATTTTATTGCATTTTCTTAGATTCAGTTTGATTCTTTTTTGTAGGTTTTCAGGAATATAGCTCTGAAAATTCTTTGTCTTTGTTGCAGAACAGTCCTCTGGTTTCAATCTTGATTTTGAAGTCTCTGGTATCTATGGGTACGTCATGCTTGATGGTGTTTTCCCATCTCTTGGTGACATCACCTGTACATTCTGGATGAAATCCACTGACACTACAAACTATGGAACTCCCATTTCTTATGCAGTGGAGAATGGAAGCGATAATGCATTTCTTCTTACCGATTACAATGGGTAAATCACAGTTTTGCTTTTCTGTAGCTTACAGATGTGTTGAATTGGTAAAGAAAGTGTAGACCAGAAGTCTGAATATCAGCTTTGCCTACTTTGGAGTAAAAAAACCTGCATCCAAACTCAATGGCTGGAGTTGTCTCTCTGTTTTGTTTTTCTCCTTCATTTCCTTCACTTTTTGCCAAATAGAGTAATGGCAAGAAAGAGAAGTTTAGAAAGCCTGGCATTTTTGTCTGGACTATGTTTACATCATATTTAAATGACACATTGAGACAATTATTTGATAAAATGGAGCTCAGCACTCAGAGTACTTGTAATGTGACTCCAGACACAGGGGTGGACCCAAGGGGCAAGTGTAAGAATCCACTATTCAGCTGTGACTAGAGTCTTGGTATAAAAATACATTACTTATTTCACCATGCTTTGGATATGATAACGTAACTTCTAAGTTCTTTGAGAGACACATATCTTGTATGATGATCTTTCAAGAGATATTTCTTGTATAATGTAGACAGAGTTACTTCAGCAAGTAACATTTCTTTTGAGTCATGTGGGACAGGCTATGCTTTTAAAGTTGCTGTGTGCAAGTGAGTATGCCTTCATCTTCCTTCCATGCAGCTGGGTTCTTTATGTAAATGGTAAAGAGAGGATCACGGACTGTCCTTCAGTGAACGATGGTAACTGGCATCACATTGCAGTCACATGGACGTGCACAGATGGGGCATGGAAAGTGTACATTGATGGAAAACTGTCTGATGGAGGCAGCGGGCTCTCTGTTGGCTCAAAAATCCCTGGTATGCTTTATTTATATTACACCAGATCTGTTGCCTTCATTCTGTTTTTATTGCAGAATTTGCTGTGCCTGCAAGGAAATGTTTATTTTGGTGGTTTTAGTATGTTTTCACATTTTCAAAGTTTATGCAGGGCTCACGTTTGCTGTTCTTGTTTATGAGAACAGTTCCCTCACTGAGCCTTGCTGAAGACAAAGTGCACATTTCTAAGGCAAACTAGTAAGTAACTTGTTTGTCAGAGTTTAGTCCAAAGGAGCCGTGCTGAGCTAATTTTGGAATGCTTTGTGAGAACAGGTTTATCATGCAACAGACTTAACTGGCATTTCCCTTACAAATCTGTGCTCAGAATTGATTGACTTAGCCTTCTCCTGTCACTTTCAGACATGTTTTTAAAGTTATATTTGCATTTTTTCCTAACAAGGAAGATTTTGCTATTTCATTGTTTCCTGTGATCAGCAGTCTTTCCAGTAATATCAAAGGTATGAAAAGGGATACCTTCAGCACTGAAGAGTTGTGAAAGGCCTGACATTAGATTGCTGCAAAGAAATTCGGTTTTGACAGTGTTTTCATACTACCACCATCTGGATTTACATAAAGTTTCAGAAAGCTACCATATTAAAATAAAGAATAAAATAGTGAAGTTTTAGTCTGTGTACTTTATGCTTGCCCCATCTTTCCCAATTATATTGGATTTATCTCTAGAGATGAGGCCTAAGTCTGCAGTCTTGATTACTTTTTGCCCTTGTCCACACACCCTGTGACATACAAAATGCATGCCCATATCATCTGTGCTACTGGTTGAGGAGAGGAAATTGAACCTGTGTGGCATGTCAGAATGTTGACTGTCTAATCACCAATGTACTTCCAAGGATTTTGAATCAAATTTGTCCTATCTGACTTTCTACTTTTTTGTTTAAAGCTGGAAGTGCAAGCTAGCACTGTAAAGTATGCCCTGCCTGCTCAAAACCGCATTTGCATTGCTCTGTAGTATGCTTCAAATACTGAGCCTAGAAGTGGTCTCTTAGAGGCAATGCCATTCCTGAAGTAGCCACGTGAATTTTCTTCTGTCATCGGTATGAGTTTAATATTAATGTTTATTTGAGAATCACTTACAAATTGTTACGCTTACTTACCTCAGTCTAGTATAAAGCTTCCCAGAGTTTTTTTCTGAGACAATTTGTTGAAGATGCCTGGTCTCCTGCACTACAAAATCTTAGCAACATAGAGTAGCAAAAGTTTGGGTTTGCTTAGTTTTTGATCTTCCTATGGAGTTCCCTGCTGTAAGGCTTTGTTTCCCATCCCTGCTCTCATTCTCTCTGAGTCTAGGTGGTGGTGCACTTGTACTGGGTCAAGAGCAAGATCAGAAAGGAGAAGGGTTCAACCCAGCTGAATCTTTTGTGGGCTCCATCAGCCAGCTCAACATTTGGGACCATGTCCTGTCTCCACAGCAGGTAAGTGGAGCTGGAGCACAGGGCTCTGAGTGTAGGATGATTCCAGATTAGCATACTGGGTAGACCTCTGTTCCCACCAAAGTGTGTGGGGACCAGATGAAGCTCTGGTTTAGGGTAATAAGCTTAGCATAGTAAGTAGATAAGATACCTTTAAGCAAAACTAGGTGTGATAAAATAGCAGTCACCTTCTATTTTAACTGAGCCTTCCTGCATTATGTAACTTTGAAAGAGAAATGAAGGTGTGCACAAAAGCTATCAGTCCTCTTAAAGAGGGAGGAAACCCAATGAAACAAGCTAAGGGCTTATTTTACAAGTTATGGTTTCCTCATCCTGCTGTGTGAAGTCACCTGTAAAACTTCAGAAGAGAGGCATCAGATTTTCTGTCAATGCATTAGACATTATGAAAAATCAGACCTGTATGGTCCCAGGAAAAGTCTGAATGGGCAGCTTAAATGACTGTCAGGCTACTTTTATTCAGGTACCAAGAATAAAGTTTGGCACTAAATTTTCACAGAGGTAAAAGACTAGTGAAGATCAAAAGATGTGTGTAAGTTCAGTGATCCCTCAGCTTCTCTGGGAGACAAGCTTCAATGTCCAGCTATCTTCAGAATGAGGGGTTTTTTCACTGTAACTAGTTGGGTTCTCCCACTTCTATTGATGACTACTGTTTCTGGCTCCCACCATGCACTGCTATGAAAAGCCTGACTATATACTTGCTTACCTCTCCATAGGTACCAGGGACTGCTGTTAGGTGTCCCCAAGGCTTTCTCTGCTCCAGGCTGAACGAGCTTTCTTCCCACAGTCTCTCCTCACAGTTTAAATGCTCCAGCCCATCATCACCTTTCTGATACCCTCCCCTGAACTTGTTCCAGCTTGTTAATGTCTTTCTTGTACTGATGAGCCCAAAATGAAATTCAGTACTCCAGATGTGTTCTAATAAGCACTGAGAAGAAGGAATAATCCCATCCTTGGTTTTCTGGTTGTGACACTATTCACACAGCCAAGGATGCTGTTGGTTCTCATTATTGCCAGGGTGCACAGCTGGCCAGTATTTAGCTCACTGCCTGCCAGAGACCCAGGTCCTTTTCCACAGAGCTGCTCCCTCTCCAAGCTTTCCCCAGCCTGCATTCCAAGCTTTCTCCTTCCCATTTGTTCTTGTTGAACTTGATGACATCTATGTTGGCCCATTCCTCCAGCTTGTCAAGGTCCCCTATAGATGCAGCTCTGTCCTTAAGCATATTATCACCATTTGTAATGCATGATTCAAATAAGAAATAATGAAATTAATAGACAAAAGAAGTAAAGCAGAATCCAAATGTCTCTTCTGCTTCTTTCTCTTTTTCTCTGCTGCTTTGGCTTTCTGCTACATTTAGAACAGCCCAACAATCCACTACTCTTCCTGGCTTTTGGGGTTACAATTGTTGCATTGCCAAGTCAAATCTTCAGGGTTTTGTTCCCTAGCAGTTCTGAAGCTGATAAGTATGCATGTGATCTTACAAGACACACTGATGAAGAGGTTAAGTGTGATTTTCTGAATCTTTCTCAGTAGTCACCTGTCTTTAATGACAGGCTTGATTAAATTCCCATTTGCTTCAAATGCAGTACAGTTAGGACAGGGAAGAAAATCATGCCTTTCATTTATGGTATGTGTAGTACTCATCTGAAAAGACAGATATGAGACCAGACAGGGAGCTAAGCCAAGTAAGCGTCCTATTAAATTTTTACCTCACTCTTTTCAGAGCTTGAGATAGTAAATCACTATCATTATATGTTATTACCAGTTTTGTTGTGGCCACCTGGAACTATTCAGTAAGTCTTACATTCCTCTTCTCAGCCATAAAGGAAAGCAGGGTGATAGAATATGTTGCCCGGTGAGTAACATAAAGACAAAGTCCATTCTTTAAGATTTTTATTTGTGTACTTTCACTGCTCATGCACTTGCATATTGATTTTATGTAGGTAAACCAACAGTCTTGTTGGTCTGTTGCTGAGTAGACAGCAGTAGAAATATGAGTTGTCTATATGGGACTGCAAGGTCCTTTCTGGCCATCCATTCTCCATCGTACGGCTGGGAAAGACTGATTCCCAAACCTACCTTTCCCACACAAGGAGGTTTTCCCTGCAGATTCCTTGCAGCTTGTTTGCAGCCGTTGATGTAAGCAGTTTCCATCAGTACATACTGTTGAAATGAGATCTTCGAAAAGGCCTCAGAGTAAGTAAAAGCATGTTGTTGTCTTCTCCAGCTAAGCTGGCTCTAGAGGAGTCTGATCCACCTCACTGAAGTCGGGGGAATGTAAGAGCAACTCAGTCTGAGGTTCATGGCATACCTTCCTTCTCACAGACAGTATAGCACATTATTCTTATAGTTGATTTCATCCACTAGAGACTTAACAGAAGCCAGGTCACCCTTTTAAGAATGGCAGTTTCTCAACTGTTTGGCATAAACTGGGCACACCTGTGCTTTCTTAACCAGTTAGCTGTGCCTTGAAGGCATGCTACATGTATTGTATGGGTAGGCTGACTGTGCTGAGATGTACACAGCCCACTGGGCTGCTCATCTTTGTTCTGAATTAATTTTTTCATGCTGATGAGGGAAACATTCTCTCTGCCAGGGAATTACTGGAATGACCCTCCAGCACAGAAGAGCCAAAGAGCAAGAAGTAGTCTCCGTAGCCCAATTACTAACAAGTTCTCTTAACTGAATAACCATCTTTCCTCCATAGACTACTTCCCTCTTGTGATACCTTAAAAGAAAAGAAAATCCTTAATTATCCCTTTATTGCGTATTTATCTTCCTCAGGGCACATATAATTTCTTCCAGCAGTTCATGGCTGAGATATGATTGCATCTACCCTGATAGGGAGAAACATAATGGGGAGTACTGTGCCAATAATCCACCTTCGTCCCAGTCACCTCTGGGACTATGTTTCTATTTTCCTGGAGTTACAGTGAACAAAGGCAGTGCAGAGTGAATCCAAAGCCCTGGTCTTTCATTTGCAGTTTTGAAACACTTTCACGTAGCAGAAATCTCCCTGAGCATCCAGCAGAACTGGGAGGCTGCCTTTTTCACAAATGTTGGGGTCAGGACATCCAGGCTCTTTCCAGGGGACCACTATGGAATATTGATATGACATCCCACCATTAAGGGTCTGTCTGTGTATACTTACTATTGCATATAATTTACACTGGGGTCTGAATAGCTTCCCAGTGCTGTGCCATCAGGGATTGTTGTCCCCAAGTTCCTTGTATTGGTGGCCAGACAGAAATATAATGATGTTACTATGTTTACTAGATTCTGAGACTCAGTGAAGAACCTTATTGAAATACATACTTTTTATAGTAAAGTACAGAACTGAAACAGCTTAAGAATTCCTCTTTGCATTTCAGTTTCTTGTAGTAAGAATGCAAAATAAACTTCTAGTGGTGCCATTAAAGGAGTTATGTTTTAAATGGAAAACATTTCCATCGAAGGTATTTGACTAAGTCTGTTCTCAAGATACTGATCTGCTGTTGATCTAACAGTGTGTTGCTTTCTCTCTCCTATCGTTAGTTTGCCCATGTAATTCTTGTTTCGGTACCTGGTTAGTTATGGCCCTGTCCTGCTTTGGTGAAGTCCATGCCAATACTATTTTTAGTATTGTTGTGGCTAGGCCTTGCGTGCAGTGTTTTGACGAGCCTAGTGCATTGAATTCACAAAACTCATTTGTGTTTCTGCTCCTTAAATGCGGTGCAGTGCTAGCAGAGTTTGTGGAATGCAGATCTTCAACATTAAGTTCCTTTTGGCTCCTTTTTGATATTTTTCTGCAAATACATCAAGTTTTCCGATTGCATTCTTCTATCTGCCTTTGTCTGTGACATAATTTTCTTTCGTGCTAAAAAAAGCAATTGTGTTTTAAGAACTATGTTTTATATTTTGCTTGTATAACAAGTATTCCTTCAAGTATTGCCTCAATACATGCCTGTCCACAGCTAGCTGGCTTCTAAGTAAGTATAACAAGCAGTTCAACCAGAAGCCTCTTGTGCTAGAAAGGATGAACATCGCTTATTCAATAATTTGTTGTAGTGTTGCATGCAGACATGGAAGGAATATTTTTTTACATTCTTCTCCTGCATGGTCCTTAAACAGCACCTAATCAACTGTTTTAAATCCATAGGTAAAATCTCTGGCTACATCCTGTCCAGAAGAACTCCAAAAAGGAAATGTACTAGCCTGGCCAGATTTCCTGCCAGGAGTTGTTGGAAGAGTGAAGATAGATTACAAGAGTATATTTTGTGCTGGTTAGAACTTTATTTCCTAGAACCTTTTTTTTCTGAACAGTATTATTAGACTCTTTTACGAGGTCAAACATGCTAGCTTTCAGCCTTTGCCCTACTAACCTTGAATAAATTATTTTGATAATTTGACAGTTAGAACATTCAGTCCTTCATTCCTTGAATTCCAGGGTTTTGTAACAAAAGTTCAATGGAATCTCTGACAGAGATTTATTGCTTCCTGAATTGAGATGGGGAAAGAGTGAAGATGGTGGTGGGTCAGAAGGAAATTTTTCTTGTCTTTTATTCTAAAAATAATTGAATGGTATTAAAATAACTACTGCTTCTTCACCTCTTTTCCTATGCATTTCTTTTCTGATGGTACATGTTGATGATTCTCAAAACCCTTTGAACCCAAGCAGGTTCAGTAACATACATAACACTTCCCAAAGCTTTCTCCCGGATAAATACAGGATCAAAAAATCAGATAACAAATTTATTCATTTCAGCACATAGCTGTATCTCTTACTGTATGCATATATTTTGTCCACAGACTGTCCATCTTTGCAAGGATCCATACCACATCTGCGGGCCTCTTCTGCTGATTTAAGGCCAGGGTCAAAAGTGAGCCTTTCCTGTGACCCAGGCTTCCAGATAGTGGGAAACTCTGTTCAACACTGCCTTAACCTGGGACAGTGGACACGGCCTTTTCCCCGCTGTGAAAGTGAGTTGTCTCAGTGGGCTAGCAGGATTAGGAAACCCTAGCTTTTATTTGGACTCTGTCACTATTTGTGGCCTGTTTATCACTGCAGCTGTGAGGCACTTGAATCCATCCATGTTATAGCATATACATACATGCTTAAAACTAAACTTACGTTTTACTGAGCAGGAACTACATTCTGCCACCTTTTTCAGTCAGTTTCTAATGTCTGTGGCAGAAATTAGTCTATTTGGATCAGCAATCTGATATTCCAGACTTTCCTTCCTCGTGGCACCAAGAGTGTGGAAGATGCACAAGAAATGCTAGAATATTTCTGTGATTTTTAAGTGTAACTGAGAACATCTGGTTTGAAGTAAAATGTTATAATTTCTTTAAAGGTAGGTAGTAGGTATTTCTGTCAGGACTTAGAAGTGCTCCAAGACGTACAGAATTTCTTAAGAAACTGGGCTATATACATTCAGGTTGCCAAGGTTCTTTGATTCCTGCTCCTTCCTTCTCCTTTCCTTTGTTTTTTCTCTGCTGTGACTGCATAGGTGACTGCAGTTGCATGTGTTGGAGCTGACTAGTAAATCAGGTCCCAAAGTAGGCGTGGCATGATCCCAAAATTGATCAGTAGTTAGGGGGAAATCATCAAATTAATTATAAATACCTTAAACCAGTTTGATCTAGATTTGATGCAATGTTTGTGCCTTCTTCTTTATTCAGTTGTTCATAGCACAAATCCAGGATCTGTCTCCTGTTCTGCGTAAGGAATAGCATGCATGTGAGGATTCACCCAAAAGCAAGTCCTGCTGGGCATGAGTTCACTGACAGAGGCAGCTTTGCTTTGCCTTGCTTTGTTATCAGTGACAAGCTGCCAGAATCCTGTTAGTATTGTCATCTGATTTCTCTGTATTCAGCGAGGCAGTTTCACCTGTTGAGCACAACGCTCAGACAGGACAGGGTTGACCTGCCACAAATATGCTAAGTGAACTAGGGCCAGACTTGCCCGCTGGCCTTGTTCAGCCTGTTCCACAAGTACCTGATGAATGAAAGTCAGTTGGAGATCGCTGTTTCCTGCAGAAAGAACTACAAGGTTTATGGTAGAAGGTATGGCACAGGAAAGGTTCTTCTACGGACTGAATCAGGATCATTGTAATCACTGCTTTCACCCACCAGGATCGTTTTCTGCTTCCTGCTACCAGAAACACCCAAAACCACAGGGCGCCATCCCATGACAGCCTGTCTTTGTTACAGGCTCTTCAGTTCTATCACTCTACAGCAAGTACTCGGCTCCTATTACTAAACATTTCACAGTGTCTTACTGTGCAATCCTTGCACATGGCTGAGTAGCAAGGAGTTGCTACGATCCATGTAGTCGCAAAAATGAGCTATGTAGCTGTTGCATTAAGTTCATGTAATTTTGATTGAAATGCAGATGCACAGAAGCAGCTCTCCTAAAATAATCTCCGGCAGGCGGGTACGGTGATGCCTTCAGCTGGCATAGCTGGGGTCAAAAGGGCTTATTTACTATATTTGAAGTCAAGGTGATGCCTAAGGTTTGTATATGAGATCAGTTCCCATCTCTCCATTGTAAATGCACTCTCTGGTCTCATACCGGTACTGTAACCTCTTAGCAGTAACCTGTTTCCTAGTTTTGCAACACTGAAACAGTTACATTGAACTTGTCTTTCAGTGAAGGGAAATAACAGGAACTTCCACGGAGGCAAAACTTACTTTTCATTTTTCCTTAAAACTCACCAAGGATCATTGATAGTTAGGGGAGGTGTCCTGTGACTGAAGTGCATCTGCTCAGATCTTGGTGACAGATGTCTCCTCCAGAGCTAGCAGAATAGCGGGAGCTGGAGAGTCCGGCTCAGTCTCTGACTGACAAGTGGCCACAAAACAAGGCACTCCACAGGACCTGGAATTAATTACCAACTTCAGAAATGGTCTGGGCCCTCTTGCAGATGGGATTCCACAGTTGCAGACAAAAAAATCTGCAGTGCTGGCTCTCATGGAATTACTTGATCTGTGTATTCTCTGCTAACTTCTGTGCCCTCTTTTCACTCATGTTGCAGGAATCAGCTGCGGAGTGCCTCCATCTTTAGAAAATGGATATTATTCAGCTGAGGACTTTTTTGCTGGCAGTACGATTACCTACCACTGCAACAATGGCTACTATTTGTTGGGTGACTCCAGGATGTTGTGCCTGGACAATGGGAGCTGGAACAGCATATCACCATCTTGCCTTGGTGAGATGTGCCATACATGTGGCTGTGTGGGCTGGCAGTCTTGTACTTCTCCTGTGCCCTTGGGTTTGGGTGGGATTTCATTCTGAATTTGTGAAGGCTGACAAGAGTCTCAGAAATCACACTCCAAAACATTCACAGTTCTGAAATACTGTGCTCAGCATTATGTGAAACCAGAACTACATTCTGGCACCTTTCTCTGTCAGTCCTCTTGCATGCCCCACACCCTATACTTAATAAGCCTGCATTGTACTCCCAGCCTCTCCCCTTCCAGGCTCATTTAGCCCCGGAGTCCCTGCATTCTCTGCTTCTAACCTGTGCATTTTCCTGTGCTTCAGCACACTGTCGGTGTCCCATACTGTCTGACCAGGTTCTTTTAGGAGTTCCTGACACTGGAGGTTGTAATGTTTAATATTAACTTTACTTATTTGAAGATAGTTGATGCTGCACAGAATTTCTGATTCAGAAGAGTGATACAAAATATTCTGTATAACACAACACAAATAGTTGCAAGTTACACTTAGCAAAATGTAACAATTTCAGTACACAGTTCAATCACAAAACCGATGTGTTTCCCGTTACTAGTCTTTATAATATACTCACCACCATGACACTGGGAATCCCCAATAGCTGGGAATGAGTATGTGGCTTGAAGACAGCTCAAGCCCATTGCTAGTTGTATGGTTTTTATACACCACATTGGCCTGAGCCATGTATTCAGTTTCCCCCTCCTCGGTGCACCAGCACTGGTCTGGCTGATTCGGGGAGACATTCATACTCTTCCAATCAACTCGGGGAGAAGCATTTATACCACCAGTTGATCCACTTAGCTATTGATAGCTGTTTACCTAAAACAAAGGCCACCTTTCTGTCAGCTTCTTTGTAACACCAGTGGTCAGTCACACCTCGTGTTATTCCCCGGGCTTCATGGGCAGGTCACCTTTGCCCATCTCCTCTGAGCCTTCTTCCGTTGTGAGGGTTTATTGGTCAGTCACACATGCCTGTCAGCAAGCAGCTGCAGCGCTGAGGGGTCTGGGAGTGCACATACCGACACAGTTCATGTAGTTGCCACACTATAACTTACTTCCTGGTCACCTGGGTCTGATGCACCACATGCAGCTGCAGGAGCTGAAACGTGAAACAAGCCAGCATTGTGCTGTGTATGGGAACTGGGTGTGACTGTTCTTGTAGGGCCATGTCTCCAGCAGGTCCCTTCTGGAATCCACTAGCTAGTTGTACTTGGATTGCTGTTTAGTCATGGGTAACGTGGGAGTTGTGGGGTGACAACCTGGCAATGTTTGTGTTTGGTTTGACTCTTAATTTTAAGTAGGTATAGCACATAATTTTTTCAGTCAAGACAAGTAAAAGAAAAGCCAACAGGCTTTTAGTTCTGCCAGAATTCACTTTGGAGTAGGATCCATCTGGTTTCATAGTGTACTGTCTATGGGGACTCCATCAGAACCTCCAAAAAGACCATCCAGTGTGTTGTTCCTCTCTTTGCTTTTCTCCTTTGCACTTTACACCAAGGCTAAAGATAAGCAAGCTCAGAGCAGATGCTGCAAGGCTGTCCACATAGTTTGACATCTGTTCATCAGGAAGCATGATGTTGAGAAGGAAAAGCCCTGTGCCTTACCTTCCAGCTCGCCTTGTCTCTCATGCAGTAAAGTAGTAGACTAAGGGGAAAACGAAGACAAGAATGGCTTTGCTACCGTGACCCAACCTTTACCTTTCTAATTCATGCTCCAGGCAGGTGCTAACAAAGCCTGGTACACCTATGCTCTGGGGCGTTCCTTTTGCCCTGTTATGGATCTGGTTCATAATGTCCTTCCACTGTTCCTTACCTTACAAGACATTACAGGAGAAGCAGTCATTCCAGTTCTGCTGTGGTAGCACTTTGCATTCTCCTGATGCTTGTGTAATTGGCAACTGGTTTGATTTTTACGTGCAGCTTTCATTCTGTATGTCAGAAGGAAACTCCTTTTCAGAACACTGTTGTGTTCTTTTCATGCTGGCTGGACTCATTCAACAGTGAAGAATAAACACACCAATTCAGGAAATTTTGTTGCTTATTTAACCAAGTTGCTTTTTTGCTTGGAAATGGGCAAAGAAGATGTCTGCATGGTATACCTAGTTCGACAACTGTCCTGTAGCAGGGCTTTTAAATGAAGAATTGTTCTTCTCTAACAGTCTGGGTTATATAAAGAATAATCCCTGAATCTTTCAATTAGATACTTGAAAATGACCCTTTGCAATTTATGATTCATTGTTTACGTACCAAGGACACTTCTGTAGAGTCCGAATTTGAAAACTGATATGAAGTATTCTGGAATGAGGGATATTTTTATTTTTTTTTTGCTGTACAGTACCAAGCCCCATGGAAAATAATCATCAGTTGGCATTTCTAGGCACAACTGTCATGGAAGTAGTTAATTATAATAACTAATGTATTTTGAACTAATTTTAAACTTTGTGGCAACTGCAGACACTTCTCATTCCTTGTCTAATATATTTCTCTTCAGCAAAGGTGGGGTTGTAATCATATTTTATGTTAAAAGTGTTTCCTTTCTTGGCTAAGTTTTCGAGTCTTACAGGTGGGAGGTTTGAGATAAAGAGGGTTTCCCAAGCAAGCGTTTAATGCAGAAGTCTTCCCTTATAGTCTCTGTCCAAACTAGTAGTAACAGCATATGAATTACAATATCTGTTCTTTTACTACTTGGAAACAAGATACTTTTTGTGGAAGTACTGACTGAAAGTTAGTAGGATTTGTCTCTAATTTTCTCACATTTCACAATACTATATAGTAATTTGTATAGAAATCATAAATATTAAATAAAATATTCAATTTTTAATAGTGCATCAAAAATGTGATTGAAGTAAGAGTGATTTTTGATTATACTAATTAAAGCAATTCCTCTTGAAATTTAGTGAGACAGAAATCTAAAGCAGATTCTTACTATAAATAATACCCTATAGACACCTTTTTTGCATTTCTTTTTCATAGATGTTGATGAGTGCGCTGTTGGATCAGACTGTGATGAACATGCATCTTGTCTCAACACAAATGGATCCTATGTTTGCACTTGCATCCCTCCTTACACAGGAGATGGTAAAAAATGTTCAGGTATGGATTAAAAATCAGGCTAGTGTTTCCAAGGTTCTGTATAGGCCAGTATCCTGCCTCCCACTGTGGAAGACAGTTGCCAGTAGCTGATATTTAGGGAGGGACAGAGCAGGCATGCTTTCATCTCCAGATCACTTTGGCCTTGAATGAGGCTGTGATGAAGTGTCTCCTTTTGTTTTTGGGAGCTCAGCTCTCCCTGCGGAGACAGCTGTCATTGGGATTCTGCTCCAAGACATAAATACATGCAAAATCCTCTTGCACATGGAACATGTGTGCTGGAGACCTGGGAAGTGAAGAAATATTTTAATACAGGCATCTGAGTAGGGCTTGAGCTGCCTGGAGACATTAAGCAAGGTAAATTTGCTTGAAGATAACAAGAAAGCGGCATAGGCTGCAAGAAAAGGTAGCTGAGCTGTTGTAGTGTTCAAGGCTGGACATGCTGGAATGGGCTTTCCCTCACAGAGGGAAAAATGACTATGAGATCTGTTTGCTTCTGACAATGAATGCAGACTCAGTTACAAAAGACTCTTCGATATCAAGATTAGCTTACTTGCATAAGTCTTCAGTGCCTGGCACATACAGAACAGAGACAAGCTGGTAAGGCTGTAAGCTGCTTATGAATGTTTTCCACATGCTCGGCCTTCCTACTTTCAGAAAACTCCTGAGGATATCTCCTGCCACTTGTTTATAAAACCTGGTACTTAGTTATGTTATTGATAGTTTCTCTCTTCCCTCCCAGAACCAGTGAAGTGCCGTAACCCAGGAAATCCAGAGCATAGCCATTTATATGGGGACAGTTACAGTGTTGGCAGTGAAGTAACATTTTCCTGTGAAGAAGGGTTTCAGCTGACAGGAGTGGCTAAACTTACATGCATGGAGTCTGGAGAGTGGAGCCACGCAGTACCGTATTGTAAAGGTGTGGTTCCTGAGGAGTGGGGAGATTACATATTGTAATGTGTGTTGTTAGAGAGATGGGAGGGGGAAAGTAGTAGTGTGGAGCCTTTAAAGACCATGGCAGCTAATGAAACCCTGTCCTAGCAGACATGGGTCTCAGTGTAGAAGTCTCTGTTGTCTTAAGAGATACAAGCCCCAGTTGAAGCTTTTCCAACAGTTATCATATTCATAGTAATATTCTCTTATGCAGATTGTCTGAAGTGTCAAAGGTGTAGACTCACCTCATTTTAATGCAAGTATTAAAAGTGTCTTTCTTTTGCACCTAGCTTCCCATTTGCAAGGAACTTGTGGGAACATAATGTCTGTAATGGATCATTAACTGTGTTTCAGTGGATAAAAAGCAACCAGAGAGGACAGGCTATTGCATGTAGATATATATATGATATAATTGCACATAATTTTTTGTTAGAAACCCAGAATTAAGAAGATGAAGCAACAGGTGACAGGTGAATGAAGGGGTGACAAAAACAATGTCAAAAAACAATTACTTAGTCCATAATGGGGGTTGTGGTGAATATGGAGTCCTCTTGGTAGTCATGTGCTTTGTAGAACAGTTCCAACTACCTGTTTCCAGTTAGTCCAATTTCTTAGTAAAGTCAGATAAAGAGCCCTAAATGTCAGTTTATAGGTTAGTCAAGGATCCAGTGTCATCTAGGGCTTTACACCTCGTCAAACCTATTTAGAGAAAATAAGGCAAATCCTGATTTTCTGTTCTTTTTTGTTTGTGTTGTATCAACCTCTCTTCTGATCCTGTCTTTTTTAAGCTATATCCTGTGGTCGTCCAGTTATTCCAGAGAACAGTACCATTTTGGGCTCAAATTTTACATACCAAAATAAGGTGCTATACAGGTAGGAATTCAGTAAGTTTCAAGTGCTGTATTAATAATCGCTTGAGAATCTGGCAATGAGAGTATGGCTGAGTTGAGAGAATGGTTGATATGAAAGAGAGGAACCAGATGGGATTAAAGTAATGGAAAGACGTTTGGTTACAGCTGTGGCTATTCACTAGCAGAACATACTCCACTACTGCTCTCTATGCCCTGCAGAGTGAGGTGTTGTATGCAGGTGTGAATGAAGAGAGAAAAAGCGTGGCTGATTACGCTGTGCATAAAAGGCTCAGTGTTTGATAGCAGTTCTTTTCTTTTAACTCAGATGCAATGATGGATATAACTTAGTGGGTGAAAAGGAAATTCTGTGCCTTGCTAGTGGCATTTGGAATCATCCTCCCCCTTCCTGTGAAATGGTGACTTGTCCTAGCCCACGGGATATCAGCAATGGAAAATACACACTCACTGGCACAACCTACCTTTCCTCTGTATCTTACACCTGTGAGAATGGATACAGGTAAATGCAGGAACGTTTCTGAACCAAATGCAGGCGGCATGCCTGCTGGCAGGTCTATCTTATGTCTGAAAGAGATAAAGCTGGGATCACTGCTCAAAGATAAAATACTGAAATGGAATTTAAAAAGATTTCTTTATATCTTGAAAGTATTTTCTGTATTTCGTCATAAATTGGAGCAGTTCAAGAAGGTAATTCAGGATTTTACATAGATATAGATATAGATGCAGATGTGCAATGCTTTCATTTTACCATTAAGCTCAAAGACTTATTTTGGATATTCAGAAGAATAGTTGTCATTTTTGAAAGCTCTTATTTGTCTTTACAGCTCTTATTTGTCTTTACAGATTGTTATACGCCTACAGCTTTAGTACATACCCAGTATTCTTTTTGCTATTGTTCTACGATGTCTTTGGTGAAAGAACCTTCTAGAAGTTACTAATTTCCTCCTTGAACTCTTTGTAGTAGTAATCTATTCTAGACTTTTATTCTGTTTTCCATTTGTAAGCAATTATATTGGAAACACGTTTTTAATATGCTGCCATTAAAAATACAGTAACGCTATATCCAAGGATGTGGCTTTAAGTGCAGGTTTCTGCCTCTCCTGGTATCTGCTTGTACCTCTAGCAGATTTACTGTGACATAAGCGGTCTCATACGGACCTCTTGAAGTCTGATTTTTTTCTGTATTTTCCTGCTGCAAGCATTCCCTTGTCCAGATGAAGGCAGGTAGGTGGGGTGTGCTCATTTGGTGAATGTTTCAATCATGTTAATACAAATGCATACCTTGGCTGCGTACAATGTACTGTTAAGACATAGATCCACAGACCCACAGTGTGAGCTTATGCACGCCCCGCTAAACCAGGTAGTGTTCTTAGCAATGTCAGCAAGTTTTTTGACCATGGACGTAGGACATACAGGCAGCAGATACCACATCAGTTGTGACTCTTTCCCTTTACCTGTCTTCTATAGCTTGGTGAGAGATGTCCTCTCTCCTGTGGTGACCACTCCAGGGGAAGCCCTCCCAAGCAGTGTCCCTCTTATGCATTATTTCTGGACCTAAATGTGGAACCAGTCTCTTCCTTCAAGCACCTCTTATGTGCTTTTTTCCTTAACTTTATTGCCACAGGTAGGCAAAGCCCACTGCCCTGACAAGGGCTGGTGCCATATCTGTACGGGCTTTACAGGTCAGTGTTGTTCTCTTCCATTAACTCCCAAGTTCATTTCAGTCAACTAAACATGGGGGTCTAATACTATTTGAGACAAAATTGTAGGAATCAGAGACACCTGTGTAAGGCTCTCAGATATGACATGGGATCTACTGGGAAACCATAGCCAGATGACAGCAGCTGGAGGCCAAGGCATTCACCCTGGGCATCTCAGGGTGGTGTGGAATACCTGTTTAGACAACTGAGTGACACCTTCTGTACCAATGCTTTGCTGTTTCCTCAGCTAAGGAAACAAAAAAATACCATCAACTTCAAATGTATGTGGTCATTCACTTAAGCAATCCTTTACCTCCTGAAGGAACCAAATGCCTTTTTGTAAACAAACCTGAAAACTGGAGCATTTCCTTCAGTTTTCTGAGAGAAGACAGTGTTTAAGACGTTGAGTGAATCAGGTCTCAGGCTGAGGTCTAGTTGCTAGTCTCAAGATTGGCATGGTGTTGATGGCATACAAGTCAGTCTTTAAGCTTAAATATTTCAGCACCCAGTGAGTTTCTTTTGTGGATCAAAGATGGGCAAAGCTACAGCAGAAGTTATGTCTTATCTGCACAGTGCACTGAGGCCCTGCATGAATTCCACCAGCTCTCTCTTCAAAATCTGAAGACCAGCTTTTTTGACAGCATCAGCAGTGCTTTTTGATGAACAGAGGGTGAGATTCTGGCCTTTACTGAAGTCAGTGAGAGACTCCCCTTGGTTTCACTGGGGCCAGGAAGTCAGTGAGAAGCAAAGCACCTCTTTCCCTCGCTGTTCTTCACCTGGACTGAAATGGCAGCCTTAATAATGGTCTTTGTGTCTCAGCCTTCAGGGACCTTCTGTACTTGTCTGTGCATCTTCAGGGAACTGGAACAGCACTCCTCCAGCTTGCAACATTGTCACTTGTGGATCCCCTCCTGCCATCAAAGATGCGGTCATCAGTGGAAATAACTTTACCTTTGGAAACACCGTCTCTTACACGTGTAAGGAAGGGTATGTAGATTAGCACTACTGAACTAATAGTCAGGATGAGTAAAACCGGTCCATTGCTTCACAAGGCCTTTATAACTGCACGCTAATTAATTTTTACTGCTTCTGTCTTAACTTTCTGGAAATTAAGTATGATGGAGATGTTTTTTGTGGACCATCAAGTTAGTACAGGACACATAGACATGCCTTAAAGTAGCTTCACGGCAGCTGAATACACTCTAGAAGAGGAGAATGGAAAGGAGTTGTGGGGAATAATAGACCAATTCAGTAGGAAACCCTCTCCCTTGAAGTTACTACAGAAATAGTACTTCTGTGATAAATTCGAGGCCCTGATCGTAAAGAATTCCTTATGTCTCATCAGGCTGTAAGAAAGCTGTGTGGTGTGTTTTAAGAACTATCTGTTCTAGTGTTATAAATTCAGCTTCCTTAAAACTGACTCCTCATTTATTGAGGTGAATTATTTTTCTTTGATTTCTGTCTGCTCAGTGTAGTGATCTTTTCAGACCATATTCCATCGAAGATGAGGCTCCGTTTTGATGATTTCTAATGTGAATGTAATGCTGGACTCTGATCCTGCAAGAACCTTTGCACATGCTTATCTCTACAGCCTGTGAGCGGTCCCATAGAATTTCTTGAAACTGTTCTGTCCAGAAGGCAGAGCAGGTATACAGAGATTTTGCCAGGTCAGGCCCTAAGCGACTGGAGGATTTTCGGCTCCTACTTGCTGTAAAAAGGTAGATTGATAAGACAGCATTTTTCTTATAAATGGGCTTTGCAGTATTATTTGAAACATAATTGAAGCAAAGCATCCTTATTCTGTTTTCTTGACTGCATTATGATTTTAAAAGCTGCTTCTCTTTCCTATAAAAGCATTTTAAATGGGATAAGATAGCATCATTTAAAGAGGGTCACAGCTGTCTGTGTCAGTGAATAGAGTGGATCATATTAAACGATGACACATAATAGGCTCTTTTTCTGGAGTCCAGTCGTAAGGCTTTGAAAACAAATCCTGCAAACAAGCCAAAGCACTTTTATAAATGTTGCAATCAAAATCTGGACAACCAGTTTCCAGCTGAAAGAGTCACTGGGAATTTTGCAGTAGTTACTGTTTCTTTGCTTTTTGTGAGAGCACACCACAGAGATTTCAAAACTGAGGCAGGTAGTCACAGGTACTGTGACTCCACTGTTGCATGTTTAAGCAGCACGGTTCCAAGTGGGGTGGTGAGCAGCTTGTAGTAATGCTGTCACTGTATCCAAGAGACAGAGAAGTACAACTACACTGACAGTAATCATGTGGTAGAATTTCATTGTAAAAAGTGATACTTTTTTTTCTACTCAGCATTAATGTTTTTTATTGACTTTCATAAGTTTTTACAGTGTTTTTTTAGGAAGTTGTTATAAAACAGCCATGTGCATTACTGGCAAGAGCATCTCTGGGTAACTCACTAAGGAGTTTCTCATTGCTTGCAAGTATGAAAATAGATTGATAGGGCTGATACAGGAACCCAAAAGGCCTTTACGGGCTTTTCATCTCTTTCTTCTCCAGAGAAGAAGCTCTGCTGAAAGGGAAGAATTTGTTGGTGGGATCATTTCTTTGAGGATTGTATGGACTGTCACAGCGTAATATTAGGTTTGTTGTAGTAGTTTCAACCAAAATGGAAGTTCAATAATAGTAATCAGATGGACAGCTGAGAGACAAGCAATATACACAGGAGTGCTAGGCTATCCCTAGTTGTGACACCTCACTCATGGACATGTAGGCCCTAGAATTTTTCTTTTGAAGTTTATCATAGCTTTTGTAAAGGATCCTATTCTTCTGGGTGCTAGCAGTTAGGCTTGTACTGCAGGGGCTTCAGGAAACTGTAGGTAACATTAGACAGTGCTTGTCTTTTTGACTTCCTGTGTGGTTTCCTTATCCACAGTTACACGTTAGTTGGCCCTGCAACCATAGAGTGCTTAGCCAGCGGCGAGTGGAGTGTGAGCCACCAGCAGTGCCTGGCAGTATCCTGTGATGAACCACCACATGTGGAAAATGCATCACCAGAGAGTGGCCACCGCCTCTTTGGCGACGTAGCTTATTACTTCTGCTCGGATGGCTACAGCCTGGCTGATAACTCTCAGCTGCTTTGCAATGCAGAAGGGAAGTGGGTGCCTCCAGAGGGCAGGGAGATGCCCCGTTGCATAGCTGATTTCTGTGAAAAGCCATCTGCCGTCTCATACAGCATCCTGGAATCCATTAGTAAAGCCAGGTTTGCAGCTGGCTCCATCGTGAGCTTCAAGTGCATGGAAGGCTTTGTTCTGAACACTTCTGCCAAGATCGAGTGCCTTCGAGGGGGCCAGTGGAATCCTACTCCTTTGAGCATCCAGTGCATTCCCGTTCGCTGCGGAGAGCCTCCCCACATTAGCAATGGCTATGCCAGTGGGGCCAACTACAGCTTCGGAGCAGTGGTGGCTTACAGCTGCAACAAGGGGTTCTACATCAAGGGAGAGAAGAAGCGGACCTGCGAGGCCACTGGCAACTGGAGTGGCAGTTTGCCCACATGCCACCCAGTGTCCTGTGGAGAACCACCACAGCTTGAGAATGGCTTTATTAAGGTACAGAATAAGTTTTCTCATCTGCCTGGTACCATAGCAAACCAAATGTCTGTCTTCATAATTGTTGCTGTTGGAGTTTTCTTTCTTCTGTTTTGCTCTCTTAATAAAATTGAGGAAGTATGTGGCTGGATGAAATAAGCAAAGGGAAAAATGGGTGGATTTCCAGCAGAGCCATGTCTGGAAAACATGAAGACCTCCAAGGAATTTCCTGTCTTAAAGTGGGTTTTCAGTTAGGAGACTCCAGATGCCATTTGACAATCAGCTGATTTCCTTAATGTCTTCCTTTTCATTTTTTTGGTCCATGGGTGGTTTTCCGGTGCCATCTAGAGGCATTTGAAGTACCGTTTCCAGTTCACAAGCCTTGCTGTTTTCACTGCTATGAAAAAAAATCTGATGTGCAACAGAAAAATCACCTTGGGATAATTTCTCTCCTTTCAACGCAAGCACACTTCTTTACTGAAGCCCCTTTCCTTATCAGATTACATTGCAACAATGCCTGAGGTCAAAAATCTCCTTGTGGCAGCCCAGACCTGTAACAACTACTTAACCTATGTTGTGCTTTGATGCACAAGGGTTATACTGTGGTAAGGAAGATCAAAACCACTATTGTAAAAATTTAACTTTGAATTTTTAAAACATTATTCTTCTGAATACCCCCCCTCGTTACATCTGCAGGGAATCGGCATTTGCTGAAAGTTGGGGGTGGGGGGTTGCATCCCAGTTCCTCCATTGGTTTCCGGCAGTAATAGCAACAATTTCTGTTCGGACTTCCACACAGGTACCTCCTCTAATTAATGCATATCACTGTGTGTTGTCTTTCTTAGGTAGGATCACTCCTCCAGATCCTCCTTCCAGTTAGAGACATTTTTTAATACCTCAGTCAGAGCTCAGCTGCAACTTTACGAGGCTCCTCAGCTGCCTGCTCAAGACCCTGTGGCTGCATATGTGGCACTTCTGAATGTCTCTTAGTGACAGTACATCTGGGGGCTCCGGCCTTGAATACACCTGTAAGCTAAAGAACCACAACAACAATAGGCCATTTCATGGCAGCTTCTCCTGAGCCGTTTTTTATTTCCTGTCTACACAGCTTTTGGCCTCATAGGTCAGAAAGGGGTAAAGCAGAGCAAATATTTTCTAGCTTTTACCTTTTAAGCCCTAAATCCTCTATTTTGTTTTGATAGTGCTCTCGGAATTCCTAACAGCAGAGTGCATTGTTTGAGGGAAGACGTTCTGTGTAAGTTATTTGCATTCATTTCTTTGCAGACAGCCTTTACTGCTGTCAGGGATGCAGCTAGAAGGCAGACCAAGAGAACACAAGGAGCTAAATCAGTCTTCTATTGCCACAACCATGCATCTTCATTTCAGACATGTCCCCGTCTTACCTGTTTTGCAGGAAACAACTGGACACTTCTTTGAGAATCAAGCAAATTACCAGTGTGAGTCTGGCTACCAGATGGTTGGGAGCTCAGTGTTTACCTGTCAAGCCAATCGGCAGTGGTACAGTGAATCACCTCCTTACTGCATTCCCCTCAGCTGTGGAAAACCACCACCCATCCAGCATGGCTACTCCAAGGGAGAAACTTTTGATATGGGATCCAAAGTTGATTTCTTCTGTGATGAAGGCTATGAGCTGATTGGAGATGTTTCTTGGACGTGTCAGAAGTCTGGGAAATGGAGCAAAAAGCAAAGCCCAAAGTGTGTCCCAACAAAATGTCCAGAACCACCCTTGGCAGAAAACCAGCTGGTCTTAAGGGAAGTAACTTATCAAGTTGGTGTTGTACAGTTCTCCTGCAAGGAGGGTTATGTTTTGCATGGCTCCTCTGTACTGAAGTGCTTGCCTTCCCAACAGTGGAATGATTCCTTTCCCTTCTGCAAGGTTGTACAGTGTCCTGCACCTCCATACATCCCCTTTGGTGACCCCTTGACTTCATCCCTTCATTTTGGTAGCACTGTGAAATACATCTGTGTAGATGGGTTTTTACTGAAGGGTGAGTCTATCATCAGATGCCAGGCTGATGGCTCATGGAGCTTGCCTTTGCCAGAATGTATTCCTGTGGAGTGCCCCCACCCAGAAGAAATTCAGAATGGCATTGTTGATGTGCAGGGCCTCACCTTCCTCAGCACAGCTCTCTATACATGTAAACCAGGCTTTGAACTGGTGGGGAACACAACTATTCTCTGTGGAGAAGATGGTCAGTGGCTTGGAGGAAAGCCAGCTTGCAAACCTATTCAGTGCTCAAGGCCTAAGAAGATCCTCAATGGCAAATACTCATTCACAAACTTCCATTATGGGCAGAGTGTCAGGTATTCTTGTGACAGAGGTTTCCAGCTCCAAGGGGAGGAAACGCTGAGGTGCCTAGAGACAGGAGAGTGGAGTACAGAGGTTCCCTCCTGCAAAGCTATAAATTGCCAGCCCCCCCAGCCCATTGAGAATGGCTTTGTGGAGGGTGCAGATTATAGCTATGGGGCCATGGTGATTTACAGCTGTGTGCCAGGCTTCCAGCTGTCTGGCCTTGCCATGCAGACCTGTGAAGAATCAGGCTGGTCCAGCTCCACACCAACCTGCCTTCCAACAGACTGCGGCCTGCCTCCTCACATTGACTTCGGGGAGTACGTGCAGGTGAGACATGGGGAAAGACATTCTGACCAGGAGAGTGTTACAGAGAGTTCCTCCCTTTCACATATGTTACTGGCTGACAGTTTTAAAGACTTCAAAAGTTCCTTGAAGGAGGACAGTGCAGCGCAGCTCACCACTTTCTTATTTGGAACTATCATTTTATACACATGTTACTCTGGCTATGAGCTGCTGGGAAACCCAGTTCTAGCTTGCCAAGAAGACGGGGCTTGGAATGGCACTGCCCCTGCCTGCGTTTCAATAGAGTGCGCCTTGCTGTCACCCCCAGAGAATGGTTTTTTACATTTCACTGAGAACACACTCGGTAGTGCGGTGCAGTACACTTGTAAGCCAGGGTTCACGCTTGTTGGCTCCAACACACGACTATGTTTGCCAAGTCGGCAGTGGAGTAACACTGCTCCATACTGCACAGCAATAACATGCAACTCGCCTACCCAGCTTATGAATGGGAACATAAGAGGGGAAAACTACACATATGGGAGTGTTGTCTACTATGAGTGTGATCCTGGATACCAGTTAAATGGCCCCACAGAGAGGCGATGCCAAGAAAACCAGAAGTGGGATGGCAGTGAACCGATTTGCATTCCTGTTTCCTGCAGCCCGCCACCAGTTTTGGAAAATGGTCGGGTGACTGGAGAGGAGCACACATTCCAGAGACATACAGAGTACAGCTGCAATGAGGGTTTCCTGTTAGATGGAGACAGGATTAGAGTCTGCCTTGCAAACGGAAGCTGGAGTGGAATTGCTCCAGTCTGCAAAGCTGTGGCCTGCCCTGTGCCACTGCCTCTTCCCAATGGGAGAACTAGGGGCTCCGATTTTGGCTTTAAGAAAGAAGTGCACTATTACTGCAATGAAGGCTATAGCCTGCAAGGAGTGTCAATGCTGACCTGTCAGAGTGATGGTACCTGGGATTCAGAAGCTCCACGCTGTAAGCCAGTTATTTGTGGACCTCCCGAAGACATCTCCCATGGCTTTCTGAATGGCTCAGGCTTTACCTATGGGGAATTTGCTGAGTATGTGTGCTTCCCTGGTTATGAGCTGCATGGCAATCCTTTACGGCAATGTTTGTCCAATGGCTCCTGGAGTGGAAGCCTTCCATCTTGCCTACCCTGCCTGTGTCCTACACCACAGATTCAAAATGGGGTGGTTCTTGGTACAGATTTCAGCTGTGGGAAAAGCGCCCAGTTTCAGTGCCTGGAAGGCTTCAAACTGCTAGGGCCTTCTGAAGTCACCTGTGAGGCAGCTGGCAAGTGGAGTTCTGGGTTTCCTCGCTGCGGGCAGATTTCCTGTGGCTCTCCACCCATCATCCCCAACACATTTATCAATGGGAGCAACCCTGCAGATGAGAACACCATCATCTATACCTGCTTGACAGGTTTTGTCATGCGGGGGAGTCCAGAACTGACTTGTGTGGAGACTGGTGTCTGGAAGAAGCCATACCCAAGCTGTGAGCTGTTAAGCTGTGGCCCACCACCTTCTGTCCTAAATGCAGAGGTTCTTGGGAACACTTACACCTATGGGAGCAAGGTCCAGTACAGGTAAGAATGCTGCTGCAGTTCTGTTTCCATCAAATCTCTGAAGGAAAGAAGATGGAAGGTGCATGCACCCTCAGTGCAAGTTTTCAAAAGGCCTGGAAGAAAAATTATGCCCTGTCACATGCTCAGATTCACAAAGCCATGTTCCCACGTACCCTAAATATTATTCGGTCCACTGTCAAAATTCCAGCAAGGTATTTCAGCCTTTTGGGCTGCACTCTTCCATTGCCTTTAATTTCCCATTCCCTTTTGCATTCCTCTTCTCCTCCTCTGTAACACTGTTCAGGACATTCAGGTTTTCTTTGCAGATGGCAGCAACAGTCGGCAGGATGTGCGATTTTTCGCCCCTTTTGGCACCCCATTTACATCTTCCTACTTCAGGTGCCTGTTGTAATACAGAAGGGCTGATCTCCCTCTTGTCCCATTTTCTGCACTGCAACACTGCACTGTCAGCAAGTGTTGCTGATGCAAAGTTACTCCTGTGTCAGATACAAGAGAAAGGGGGTTTTGTTGATTTCCTGAAGTGTGCACACTGGAGATCTTTCTCCAAGGTGACTTCTTTGGCAGAAGGGGAGGGTTTTTTAGCAGTAAAAGCAAATGGTAGTATGGGATAGAGTCTGGACATGGCATGCAGATTAATTTAGCGGTATCAGTCATTTCCTTGCATCTTTAACAAGGCAAAGGGGTGCTTGAGTCTGCCTTTTTACAAGTGAACCCACTTTTGCGAGCCAATTGAGTTGCTCTTGGTGAAGGTCCATGTGGAACAGAACAAATCAGCCTTAAATATCTTAAGTAAGTGCCCTGTGGTCAGCATAAGGCTTGGTTTGTTCTTGGAAGAAAGTGAGATCATCTTTAAATTGCTTGGCAGTCACATGCTGTTTACCTAACCAACAGCACTCCTTGCAAAAGGGCAGCACAGGAGCTACGCTAAAGCGTTCAGTACCCTCCACCCACTAAAAGCCACCAACTCACTTTCCCTTGTGGTGCTGCAGCAGCATGAGGCAGCTGGAGATGAAGTCTGAAGCTTCAAGCTCTTGCAACAGAATAAAATCAGTCCAGACATGCTTCTGGGTTACCTTGAAGTAATAGAGAAATCCCAATGTGTGCTTATGAACAACTTGTGCTGAAAAATGGCTGTCTGACTTCGTAATTTATGGGTTAGCTTATCCCTAGCTGTGTGTCTGTGGTCAGGTCTTCATGCTGTGTTGCAGATGCCTGGAAGGCTACACAATGGTGACAGAGGTGGATGTATGCATTTGCCAGGAAGATGGACAGTGGTCTCCTCAAAATATTTCCTGTTGCCCCAGAAAGTGTCCCCTCCCAGGAAATATCACCCATGTAATCGTACTTGGGGACAACTTCACTGTGAACGCAAACATCACTTTGTCATGTGTGGAAGGCTATTATCTGGTGGGAACAAGTACATCTGCGTGCAAGGTATAGTGTTATTTGCAATCTTTTATTTTGCCAGCTTTGTTGAATTCAAGAGTCCTCCTCATGCCCTCATTAGCTTTTGGCCCTTAATTGCACACAGCAAAAAAATTTAGAGCATGTCCTGCAAAATATAATGTGCTTCCTTGCTGTCCAGTAAGAACAATTACTGGTTTTCAGAACTAGAAATTACTGATTTCTTCTTCCATTGAAAACTAATGTTGTCCTTTAGAAAAGCATTCCTTTTTTCACATTTCAGGGAATAAATCATGTCCAAGAATTTAAAAAGATGTATCTAAGATTTCTAATGTATTTTGAGGGTTGTGTGCAGAGCTCTTTTTCTCCAGAATAACAGGCAGCACACATTTTAATCCGCTTTGCAGCTGTAGAAACTTGAATCTACAGTATGTTAAAGCGCAAACATCTTCATCAGTTCTGCTACTAACCTGTTGTCACATTAGCTGTGGACAACCTTCACTTAAGCTTGTAAATAGACTCTTTGAAGTCACTAAGTCCGCTTGTATGAGAGAGGCTGAGCATGTGTGGTTTTGCTCAATCAGCACTTCAATAAGGAGAAGTTTTCCTGTTATTTTGCTGTTTCAAAAATCTGTGGAAGTAGGAGTAGGTGCATTTGATGAGCATCTCTTCAGGTATCGGACTTCCCTTGGAGAGCCTGGGAAGGCAGCTGGAGCACTTAGTCATGCTGTTAGACATTCAGCCAGGGGACAACTACAAGTACAGAACATGGTATCAGGCATCTGTAATTTCATTCTTCTGGTGTGTTCCCTGAGCTATTAGGTAACCTTGTACAAGTGAACTACCCTTTCCAAGCTTCTGTTACCCCATTTACGTTTTCTTCCTTCTGTCTTGTAACTCTAAGCTGAATGTTTCTGCCAAAGCTGAGCTGCTGTCTATGTTGCCATCTTAAAAGTGTTGCTTAAATTACTGAGTTTTATTAAGGATTGCACAGATAATATTACATTACCCATATCTGTACACCCACAGCCATTGGATGCTTCTACTATGATTTTCCTAACTTTTTCATTTAAACATGAATTAAGCATATAAAGTGGTGCCTTCACACTTCAAACTACATCTGTTTTTCAGGAGAGTGGATTTTGGGTGCCACCATTTTCTGATGACATCTGCATTCCTGTGTCCTGTGGGACCCCAGAGTCTCCAAAGCATGGATTTGTGGTTGGCACTAAATACAAATACAAAGATGTGGTTCTTTATAAATGTGATTCTGGCTATGAATTACAAGTAAGCAAGCTCAAATCTTCAGTGCTCTAAACCTTTAGTTGTCATTTTCAGTTCTTATGTGATTGCGAGAATGTATTATTTCTGGTCTGTACTGATATATTCCCTTAACTGCCGCAGAAGTTAGGTATCTGCTGTTGTTGTTATTGTCTGTAGAAGGTTCCTGGTATGTCTGGGAGAGTACTTAAATGACTTAAGAGTATATTTGAAGCAAATATAAGCATCCTGTTCAGAGATACATGTTCAGCAGATACCTTTCAGTGTTGTTTTTTTTTAAATGGAAAGTTGTTTCAAGCCCTTTGCAAATACAGCATTATATATGCTTGTGACCATAAACCATGGAAGAATTAGTTTTTCATGTATTGCTCTCTTGAACTGGTTCTTTGGCCAGACTTAGATTGCATTCTTCCCTCTATTTCATAATGTCCCAAGCATTATGTCTGCTGCATTGTCCCTTTCAGACACAAAGCTCCTGATAAACTCCACTGCCCTCAGTTCTATGACATAGATGGACGGTACCAAAGTGATATCTCTTGTTTTAGTAAGGCAAAGGGATTCCAGTTTGTTCAATGGCAGCTTTATTCCCTGACAGAGAAAGGAACAAAGCTCGTTCCTGTCCAATACTTTTTACTATGAGTATTGGGCTCTTATCCCTACCTGAGCCCTGGATCAGCACTGCAGTCCCATTTCAGGACTATTTAGACTAGCCAATTTAGAGCTGCCTCAGGTGCGTTTTCAAAAGCTGCAGTGAATTCAGAAATGAAAGTATGTTGCTGAGGCACAGCATGGCCTCAGCCATCCCCAGGTGATGGCAGAGTACAGCCCAGTCACATCCAGAGGCATGAGGTGGTGGAGGTGTCACCAGGACAGAGGCTGGCTCTTAATGCTATGTTTTGTGAATACTAAGCAGAATGCAAGTCTGCTTCCTTTGTGCTGTTGTAAGACCAGTAATAAAGTGAGTACTTCGTGAATGGGAATTTACCCAGTCAGGAGGGAATTCACTCAGTATACAATAAAAAAGAGAGTTTAGAGAATGCTTAGGTAACAATAAATTTAATTTGCATTTTGTTGCCACGTATGTAATATCACTGAGGATGGAGGGGCGGGTTGCTATTTAGACAGATAGGTAGAATTGCTGTTTCAAGTAAATTTTGGAGGTAATAAGCTAGTGCTTTCATAAAAAAGTAAAAAGTCCTTCCAAGCTTTGTATTCCCGCTTCGCCACCTAGCGTCAATCTGTCTCCTTGAAGTCCTGATTTTTTTCCTTTGGGAAGCAAAGTCCATTGGGTGTGATGCCACATGATCCTCAGGTCAAACAGCTGCCCTTGTCAGTGGGTTTGCTTTGTAATGAAAGTACATTAGTTCAAGGGACACATTTGGATGTTGTTCTCCATGTCTTGGAATAAAGTAAGAAATCAATTCTGGGCTATTACACTGGCTATAAAACCTGTACCTAAGAAAGGTTATTTATAAGCAAATTTAAAGAATTGAGTGTTTGGGATGTGGTTAAAATCAGTAGGTTACATTTATAAAACACAAGCTTGTGCTGTTATTGAAAAAAATGCTAGTTAGATTTTCTGTGAGCGAGTCCTGGGAGGAGAAAATCTGTCATCATAACACATTCCTGGGAACAAGAGTGGTAGAACTGACAAGAAAGATAATATCCCAGGGAGAAGGATGAGAGAACTGACTAGCTGGCCCCACAAACTTTTGATTTATAAACAATACCCATCACTTTGCAGGAAAGAGTGCTACCCTAAACTCTGCTGATAGACTTGGGCGGCAGCATTTAGCTGTCTCTTTTTGTGGGTTGCACTTGGAGGGAAAACGTCCTGGCCTTGCTGGGTACTAGAGTTGATGGGAGAAAAGAACGGACTAGGTAAAGTTGTTCTTTGAGCATTCTTTTTTGTTTCACAGGGTGACGCAGAGCGGACTTGCCAAGAAGACAGGCTTTGGAGTGGCTCAGTGCCTGTGTGCAGAAGTACGTTCCACCTCAGTTTATCACTTAGTGTTGGTCAAGGGTGATTTTACACAACAGAAAACACTAATACTTACTTTGCTTTATAACTCATACGGTCTGCATTTGCCTAAAAATTTTGGCAAGTACCACTGATAACATCCTGGTAGAGCTGCAGAATAGCTGGTGCGTGCAGGTGATAGTGTGAAAGAAATTACTACACCTTGCTGCTGTATCCCTAAGAAAGCTGTGCAGGCAGCTTCCAAGTTGAAATAGGTCTGACAGTTGATGTTATGATTTCTGGGGTTACTGGGGACCTCTGAACACATTAGTTGCTAGCAGTCACAGGTACTTAGCATCCTCAAAAGTGGATACTTATTCCCAAAGGTGCTTCACTTCTGTGAGATGTCTGATGCCCACTGACTGCAATGCCAAAATAGAAGTTGTCTGCATAAGTATTTACCAGCTGTTGGGTGTAAGTGGCAATAGTGGACTCTCCCAAGACTTCCTGCCAGCATACCCACAATAGATTTTTGTCTTTTAGTAGGAACTGGAAGCAGAAAGCATGATACTGTTCTGCTGCTCAGGGGTAAATATCTGGGAATGCCCAGATACATGCTGTGTTCTTTGCCCATTTCTCAGAGTAAAACCTGTGGAGGTAGGTCCTGAACAGGGCAGGACATTATGGCTGATAGTAACATATTCCTTGTGTTATAGGAGTATCATGTGGACCCCCAGACATGATAGAAAATGGATCAGTTCAGGGAGAAGAGTTCCTGTTTGGCAGTGAGGTTTTTTACAGTTGTGACCCTGGCTTTGAGCTGCAGGGACCAAGCCGAAGGATTTGCCACGTTGACAAGAAGTGGAGCCCCTCCACCCCTTCGTGCACCCGTAAGTAGCAAGCAGAGCAACATGGTGGCAGTTTTCCAGGACAGTTTGTTCTTGGGAACAAACAGAGTGCTTTTGCTGGCTTCCTCCCAGTCTCCCCCTCCAGCTGGAGGGCTGTAACAGGAGGAGCCAGAGGAGAAGCCAGCAGAGAAATTGTCATTGGCAGTTCCTCTCTGGTCTGAAGGGAGCTCCTTTTGGCACATTAAAATGGCATAAGCATAGAGTTGTGCTTAGGTCGGTAGGGGAGGAGTGTGTCTTGCTGTATTTGATTTGCCTTGCATTGCAGTCAGGGGCCTTGGACATCATGTGCTGTGATGGTTAATCTCTGCCATGCCAAGGATGCCAAGGCTAATATATCCTGGCCACTCTGTATGTCTGGAGATGGAAGACTGTGCTCCCTAGTAACAAATCTTGGCTGTCTGTGCAGCAGAAGGTCATTAATGGTAGGAACATGGAAGGAAGGATTTATGACTTATTTCATACAGGTTATAAATAAAATGCTAATGTTTTATAATCTTTACCAATAAATCATTTTTCATCTTCTCGTGGTGATGTCATAGTCCTAATCTTTGCATTCTTCTCTCTCACCTCTCACGAATTTGCCTTGTCTCCACAGTAAGTGTGGGACAGGGGGCAAGATCCTTCTTAACCACTGTCATTTTTCTTGAGGACACCTTGCGATCACCTTCAACTGTAGAGGGAGCAAAGGAGACTGCAAATGCAACCTCTGGCCTGCTCAGAAGAAACAATCTGGATCGTTGATTGAACACGCCTCATAGCTCACAACACCATCAGATACGTTTGGACACGTTCTCTCTCAGGTGTCCGAAGCCTGAACCCCAAGAGAGAGGGCAGGCAAGGCATCATATAACCCTTCGCCATATAATACTTCACTGCTTCTTTCTTCCTACCTTTCCATTAATTCAGTGTGTGAACAGAGATGTCAGACAGTGTGTAACAGATAGAGAGAATGGCCTTCATTGTCTGTAAAAAACCAAAACGTTTTCTCTTCTAGGAATTACTTGTGGGCTGCATCCCTCAGTAGAAAAAGCAGAGGCCATTTCTACAGGAAGCACATATAGAAGTAATGTAACTTTTGTGTGCAACTCCGGGTACCATCTTGTTGGGCCCCAGAATATCACATGTCTTGCCAATGGGAGCTGGAGTATACCCTTGCCGTTGTGTGAAGGTAACCGTTTCATGTCTAGCCTGGCACGTTTCATGACCTAGCACATTCCAATCTGGGATAAACAATATCTCCTCCTTCATGCATGCATATCATATGATCCAGGGATTGAGCTGATTTTGGGAAATTATTCTGTAATGTGCATTAAAAATGGTGCCTGAAAAATGAGATGTGTCACCATGAGCACTGCCTGTTACCAAGCCAGAAAGAGCTTAGACATCATTTTTCCTAAGGTTGCAATCTGCAGTTTAACAAGTTTAATGAGAGATGAGTTTACTTGCCATCTCAGAAAATCAAACCCCTACCAAAGGTGGTAGCTGCATGGACAAGTGACTTTTCTCCCAGCGGTCTCCTGTAGTCAATTAAGTTGATGCTCTTGTTTCTGAACTTTGGGCCCCAAAGGCAATCTCAACAGCTCAGCCTTTAACCTCCACTCTCCTCACATGAACAAACACCATGAATGTGTACCATTTTGCAAATCACCACTTTCAGGTGCTCCCTCAGCAGGTCCTGTCACTTGTGTCACAAAGCAGAATGAATGCCAAGTGAGAACTGTCTGTGTCACATGGAGTGTGCAGTGGTGGGTGGAAACAAGGCTGTCAACACATAAAGAGAACAAAAACTTAAGATCACAAGTTTGCATAGATAGCCAGTGTTGTTGGGTGTTTGTTCGAAATGTAAAGCATATAGAAGCTTACTAAATTGCAGTGTCATTAACTTCTGAGTGCACTTCATTCTTGGCCTCTTTGCCATAAAAACACAAAATCTGGGCTTCGTGCTTTTCTTTTCCTCGAAACACACTAACTTGTTTCCTGCCCATCTACTTCCTTTCAGGCCGTTCTTGTCCCTGCTGCATATACCTCAGGTCTCCCAAGCTGAACTGTAGACCCAGCATCCTGCTTGCTTTTCATAGCTGCTCTTGCCATTCTTACATGGGGCTGACATGATGATGTCTCCACACCCAGCTGCACACACAGATCCAGAGGCAACCAACATGTTGTGACAGCTTCACCAAACTAAGACGGATAATGATCTTCCACTCAAGACAGGTGTTAGGTTCCTGTCACCAGAGCCATGAAAAGTGCATGAATGCTAGGGATCATCAGGTGTGCAGTGTTGGGCAGCCACACAATGCACAGATCACTGTGCGCTACAGTGCCCTGATACTTTACAGACCTTATAGCAGCAGCCTGGAAAGCTGATAGGGGACATCCACATCAGAGAGGAGGTCTCTAGCACCTAGCCAGCCACCTGAGAAAAGCCACACACTAGCGGTGCTGAAAATACATCTTGAACAGGGTTGAGCACAGCCACTTCACCAACTCCTGTCTTCCTCTCCTGATGACCTTATGTCTGTCTGATAGTTTAATCTTCGGTCATCCCATTACACAGACCACCTAGGAAAATCAACTGGAAAATGGGATGCAGAACAGAGTCTCTTTTGTAGCAGTGGTAACCCAGCTTGGACTGTTAGCCTGACAGTGTCAGAAACACAGCTGAGATTCTTAAGGGGAGCAATTGGTAATGTCAGTGTTGGCATCTTGCACCAAACCCATCCTTCATCTCTCTGGTATTGTCAGATGAAAAGGAAGGTGCAAAGGGCTGCAAGTTTCTGGGGTATCTCTCAGTGGCAAGAAAGAACCATGTCCATGTTCTGCGCCACTTTGATATGAAGTCATAAATGTGTCCTCTGCTCTCCAGCACTGCCACATTTTGCTGACCTGAAAAACACGTGGCTGTGGCTTTTTTCTGTCACTGGGAGGAGCTCCTTTCCTAGCTTGGCTACATTTCCTTCCCAGGGCTACTGAACTCTCCTTCAATGCTCTTCATGATTAATTGTTCTGTGGCTGCTACTTTAAGCATACTGTGTAATGCAGGAATTGTTAGAAGTCCAAGTCTAATATCCAGCTGTATTAATGTGAGTTCTTCCTTTGCAGAGACCAGATGCAAAGTTCCAGTTTCCTTACTGAATGGGAAGGCGACTTATGAAAACAATACAGTTGGCAGTACAATAGCATATTTCTGTGAGAGGGGATACAGCTTGGAAGGGGAACCTGCAGCAGAGTGCACAAGAGATGGAAGATGGAGTAATCCCTTGCCTCTCTGTAAACGTGTGTGTTTTCTTTGTGATGAAAAATTGGTCTCAATTTGTAAGCACTGAAGTCTAGGCTGCTTTTCATTTAAACTGACAGAAAGAGAGAGCAACTTCTGCAGATCTCTGTGGAAATGTACTGCAATTTTCTTCTGGAGTGGCCATGAGCAGATTTTGTCACTTGTAGTTTAAAAATATGTAGTTTAAAAAATTGGTTTGGCCTACATGGGGAGATTTGTGGGTGTGCATTCCATTTTTACAGAGGAACAAAGGGAGCAGTTACTAAGATGTGTTAAAGCATTAACTTGTCTGAGTGTGGTTTTGTGACAATAGAAGAACAAAGTGTGTTCTGCCTGGCTTCCCGTAGTTGGAAGGTTGACATAAAATGGAGTCAATTGTAGTCAACCACTCAATATAAAAGGAGCAGATGAGATAAAAGTTTGGAGGACAAGGCAGAAAGGCGACTTTATTGTTGTCTATAGCTGACTGTTGGGAGGGTGTAAAGAAAAAGAAGCCAGACTCTTCTCAGAGGTGCACAGTGGTAGGATGAGAGGCAATAGACACAAGTTGCAACAAAGGAAATTCCAGTTAAGTATTCAAAGAAACTTTTCACCATCATAGTAGTCAAACACAGGAACAGAGACCCAGAGAGGACACGAAATCTCCATCCTTGGAGATACTCAAATCTCAGCTCGTCAAGTCCCAGAGCAACCTCTGACCTAGTTGACCCTGCTTTGAGAGGGAGGTTGGACTTAACAGCTGTATAAATGATTCTGTGATTCTGTGAAATAGCACCTCACATACATGTGCACTGTGCCACACACACACAGTAGCCTTCCTTGTTGCTCTGTGTCTGTAACAAATTTTAAGATCTGCTGTAGTTTTAGGGTGGTTGATTTGAGATATTTATTTTTTGTATTACAAAGGACTCATGATTTTAGTTTTCAGGAAACTGGCCTCAATGTCTGCTGTATATAGAGTCCAGCCTTTTCCACAATCATAATGAAATCAACGGACTATGCAAAA
Source organism: Falco punctatus (assembly GCF_963210335.1). NCBI lineage: Eukaryota > Metazoa > Chordata > Aves > Falconiformes > Falconidae > Falco > Falco punctatus. The sequence continues at coordinate 73,639,918 of NC_137586.1, forward strand.
ATAGCTCAGCAAGCTTACAGCCAGTAATAAATAAGATTATCAGAGAAATTATAAACTCTAAATCAGGGGTCCTCAAACTGTTTAACCAGGGGCCGGCGCGGATGCAGTGGCAGGCAGCCATCTGCGGCTGCTTGGTTCCCCCCCCCCAACCCCCGGCGGGGGGCGGGGGGGTCTGTAAATACCGGGGCCAGACTGAGGACCCTGGGGGGCCGTATGCGGCCCGCGGGCTGTAGTTTGAGGACCCCTGATCTAATGGATGTTATTGTTAAGTCTCTGCTCAAACACCTGGGCTTTTGCTGCTCTTTATTGACCCAGCCCCTCAGAACAAGAAATAGGATAGGTCTGGGTCTTTTTTAGAGTTACATTAAACAGGAAGGACATGAGCAAATGGTTTGATAGTAACAGGCAGGATATTTCCCACTTAAATACTTGATATGTCTTCTACTGGCATCAGTAGAGTATGGTGGCAAGCTATGTGACAGCAGAGAATCAAACAGTAATAGCAGTAGTATTTTATTACCTTAATCTCATAACGTTACATCGTTATAAATTGGACTTGTGTGCAGCATCTATTTCTATTGCTTTTCATATTATTTGATTTTGAAGTTTGCAGAAACTATTCTAAAGTATTTGCTTCCTTCCTTCCTTCCCTTTTCCCTCCCTTCTCCTTTTCCCTTACACCCTTTCTTTGAACAGCAAACCCTTGTCCTGTGCCTTTCGTAATCCCAGAGAATGCTCTTCTTTCCGAGGTGGATTTTTATGTCGGTCAGAATGTATCCATCAGGTGCAGGGAAGGCTACCAGCTGAAAGGGCAGTCTGTGATCACCTGTAATGCTGATGAGACCTGGACTCCAGCAACAGCCAAGTGTGAAAGTAAGTACCTGATATACAGTTCCACAGGGGTTTGGTACTTTCCAGAGGGCTGGTGACCACAGCTGTATCACACAAAAGTGTGACAGCACAGGTGTGTCAGCAGAGCTCTCCATCTAGATGCAGTTATTCTGGAAGCAGAGAACTTTTGTCAGCTGTTGCCATTTGGAGAGGTGGGTTGGTCCAAGAGATCCTGACACATAACGGTGACCTAAGAAGCTCCACAGAAGAGCTATTTGATTTTCTTTCTAACAAAGTTGTTTCTTTAAAAGGATCCAGAATATACCTATGTGGGTTGATACCCCAACAGCATTCATCCTACTGTCTACTAGGCCCTACTGTAATTTTCTTTTCAATTTACCTTTTGCAAGCACTGGAGCTGGGATTAGCTGTTGTATACACTAAATATCCTGAGAATGATTCCTGTGAGATTATGGGTGATGATGAGGGTTGTAGGGACATGCTGCCTTTTATTGTATTTATTGGCACTGACAGAAGGCATAGTGTCTTTTTGCAGACATGTCTGAAAGCTTTTGGCTTCTTGCAAGCAGTATTGATTAGTTTGAACAGTGACATCACCTCACTCTATAAATCCAGCATTATGAATATCCTGGGACCATCTGAAAGTTTCTGGTCTATGTGGTGGATAGAGCCATTGTTGCATTACCTGAAACTGCTGTTTCTGGTCATCTCAGTGTTCACTGCATGTACGTACAGGTTCTCCCTGTGAGTGTCTGCACCATGAAGAAGTCCTACTTACTAATTTCCCATCAGAATTGTCTCTCTGGCACCTCGCCGGTCCTTTGTGCAAAGTGCTGTGTCCATGGTTAGAAACTGTATCGTGTAGGCACTGCAGCTTACCAGGCTCTGGGTGGTTTCTTTTTGTTTAGAGATATCTTGCGGCCCCCCAGCTCACACAGAGAATGCTCTGATTCGTGGTAGCTTCTATCAGTATGGAGACATGATCACCTATTCATGCTACAGTGGGTACATGCTGGAGGGGCCCTTGCGGAGCATTTGCTTAGAAAATGGAACATGGACAACACCACCTACCTGCAAAGGTAAGTCTTTTTTATGAACAGAAGCATATCTTAACTTGCCATAAGCGCAGACTTATCATCCTAACTGCAATAAAAATGAAAATGAATTTTTGCTAGTTGCAGTGCAGTCACAATTTCACCCAGGGCATTTAAAGTGCAGAGTGTTGCTTTATTTCCAAGTGAAACAGAAGGCTTCCACAATTTTTCTCTTTAGTCTTTTCTAACCTTAGAGTTTCTTTTGCTACAGTGTTGTATCCCACACCTAAGATCCTCTCTCCTCACATCTTTTTTGAGAAAGTGATGGAACCAGTCATCTTTCTTACATGCTGAGCTCTTTCAGATAAGCACTGCCACTCAGTCATTCCCGGTCAAAGATCAAGCACTGCCGAAAACAAAGGAGATGAGTGCTTAGTCTCTCACTGTGTCTAGAACTTGGCAGCTTCTGAGAATTGTTTTGCAATATCATATTTAAGGATATGTTGATCAGCTCACTAAATAACACACACTAAGTACTGCAGAAAATTTGTGGTTTTAACAAAATACCAAAGACAAAGTCTAGCCTTTCTACCCTTGGTATGCTGGCAGGAAGATGTCACTTCTTGATTTGTTGAGCTAAAATTCACCTGTTTAAATTACAGAATTAACTCTTCTACACAGAAGATTGAAATAAATAAAAAGTTTTGAGCAGAAGATGGGGGAAACTGTTAAAAACATATATGAGCATCTTCAAACAGTAACTTAAAACCAAGGATGAGGCATAGCAAAAGGGTTCCAGGGTCACAGGGCTTTGATGGAAGAGACCTTGCTATGTGCCATTTCTGCATCAGAAGCTTGACTAGCCTTCTGCCATGAGGTAGCTATAAAGCTGTGAGTTACCTTCACCCTTAGGTCTTACCTCAGATGGTGTGACAGCAACCATACTACAAACTGAACCTTAGGTATTTTGTTTAGAAATTTAAGTATTAAAAGCAATGAAACCTTAGGGCAGATCTGTGGCCAGTCATAAGCAGCCCCATTGCCTAAGCTTGAGAACTCGCACAAAGAGGAAAGGTGCCAGAATGCTCTGGGAACATTGGATCCATCATCAAAGTTGTCTTCTCCTCCTGCAAGTCTCAGCTCCCTGTGTTGAAAATGGAAGTGACAATACCTCCTCTTGGAGATTCTCTGTTTAGGTTAGAAGCCCTTTGGAGATGGAAGATTCTATACCGTGCTAAGCCTGACTAATCAGGGTCCTCTCGTCAGTTTTTTAATATGAATTCTGTCAGCAAAATACCATAATGTTAAGACATAGACAAGCTGAGTTGTCCTACACTATGAAAGCACACACTCTGTTAAAATGCTGCTTCTAATAGTTATAATGGCCTTGCCTAAAAATCATGGATCAGTAGATCATTTTGAGGAGACTCAAAACCAAAGAAGTGGGCTCGTAACTCCTGAGTATTTCAGGAATAGAAAAGCTGCTCCTGAAAAAGAGGTTTCTCCTGGTTCTGTGACCATGGCTTGCAATTGCCATGAAGAATCACCTGTCAAGTAGCCAATTAGAGAAGATGTACAGTAAAACCACCTCAGTTACTTCAGATGTCAAGAGGTATCCAAAAGTTATGCTAGAAATTTACACCGCCAGAGCACTGAGACCTTTCTGAAAAGTTTGCCAAGTATCTCGTCATGTCTTTCTAAACTGTGGTGGCTGCAGGATTCGAGGGATCTCTGGATAATAGCTACTCCATCTAGCTAGAATTCATTAGCAAAATTATTTCAGTATTGTCTCTTCAGATTGTAACACTTTTGATTCTTCAACTGCCCCTTTAATATTGCTAGCTTTACTTTTTAAATATATTATTTAATATTTCTTAGTTACACAGAACCCTACTTTATGCCAAAGGCTGTAGGCTTCTGCTGAGGCTTCTTGCCACTGGTTACTAGGAACCTGGAAGGGCTGATCTGAGAAGCACTGTCAAACATGTGTCCTGTCTGCAACACCATGGAGTCTACTGGGACTGTTCAGAGGAATAAAGATTAGGGAAAAATATTTCAAAAAATTGAAGTGGTGAGGTAGACAGATGATCAAGGTGTAGTGTAGGAAAACAAAGAACAAATAACGTGCTTTTTTGTGTATTTGGGGAGAGGAACAATTTCCCCCACTCTTTTTGCCTGAAAGGGGAACTAAAAAGGACTAAAGATGTTTCTGAGAGGACAGACCTGTGTTTTCATGACACATGTCAAAATAATCTTTCAAAACTGCTTTACAATTCATTTGGGGGATTTGCCTAACAAAAGGCCTACAGGACCCAAGCCTTTGTGGTCTACATCAGAAGTGACATGAAAGCACTCTTTGTAGTGACTCATGCTGCATTTCTTGTTTTTGGCTCTGTGAGTTGATTATTAATGCGTTCTAAACCTGCTTGAAATGTTCTGGCCCGGTTGAACAGGTTAGTTAATGCAAATTTTATAATTAAAAAGCAGACTTCGTTAGCTTCTTTGGGAGAGCTCTCACCACTGCTGCACTTGCCTGAATCACTGCTGGTTAGAGGTTGCAGACCAGATTCTGATCTGAGTTTCAGGGGTGAGAAGTATTAGGCTGGATCTGCCAGTCATAAACACCTGCAGGACTCAGCAGGCTGCACGCAGCTTGTTTGACACCAGTTTTTTCTCTCTGAAATTCTCTAAAATCTGTGTTGTCTGTTTGCCCTCTGCCTGCACCTTGCTGACTGTGAATGGTAGTGTGGGGACCTGCCAACCAAAAAGTTCATACCCCATCACCAAACAAAAGCATTGCGAGAGGGCAGCTGAAGCATGGAGGAAATTGTTCACTTGCAACCACAGGGAAGATTTTTGGCAAAGCTGAAAACAAATATCAGAAATTATTTCTTCCCCTTATTACCGCTGTTTGTCTTGCAGCAGCACAATAATTTTGTGTCCTGTGGAGATAACTTTCAGGTATGGATTTACAAGAGGATCTCAAAGATGAGATTGATACCGTGGATGTGAGATTTACTACTACTAACTGAAGTCACGCCTAATGGTTCCCGTTCTCTCCCCAGCACATCAGGACTGCATTTGCCATGCTTGCTTTTACAATAGCATAGAAAGAGAATGAGATCCCAGCTTAACTTCCCACCCCAAGCCTTTCTGTAGTCTTATCTGTTGAGTGAAGAATAATCTCCACAACTACAGACACAAAGTCTCTGCCTGCCTAAATTGGTGTGTAACAGGTGCACACGTAGTGAGATACTGTCTTACTCGTTTTCACAACCAGGGCCTGGGCAGTAATCCAGGAAAAGCCTACCTCTGCCCAAGATCCTGGATCGCTGAGCGGGATGGAGTTGCCATCCAAAGCAATTTCTGTAACTCATGAAATATCTACATCTTATCCACTGACAGAGGGAGAGAAAATACATTTCAGAGACCATGGGCTTTGAATTTAGGGTGGGATATCATTTATACACAAACCTTTTAACTCCCATTCCTTTATACTTTCATGGAATATTGTTTCAGTGGTGTGGGTCACATAAAGCTTTAAATGGTTTTTGATTAAACTTTCATAATATTTCATAGCACAAAGGACATCTGGTTAGCACACTTTTCTACTTTAGTCAGCACTCGGAGACAAGCTCTCTGCATAGTCATTGCTATCTTTACAACAGAAATTGTTCAAAACCTGTTAAAATATTGCAAGTTCTCTGAACCTGCCAGGGTCTAAGGTCTCCTCCCACTCTTATTATTAGCTGATGTTTGATGAGAAGGCTCTTGAGACTGAAAAACAAAATGGCAAAAGCTTTGACCTCATTTCAACAGATCCAAGCTGCAGCTCGCAGCTTGGATCTGTTAGCTGCAAGAGTGACTCGAGTTTGGCTCTGTCAGAGGAAGATTTGCACTCTTTCCAATGTTGAGCTCAAGTCTGAACAGTGTTTCCATGTGCTAAACCACTGTTTGTATTTAATACTAACACTGAACAAGATATGAAACACTCAAAGCCTAAACTCACATTTTGCTCACCTAGTAACTAATTAAAGATAGGATGCAATTAACAGTTCAGACTGAGTTTACTGTGGTTACTCTGTGTTCATAGCTACCACTAATTAGAAGTTAGTCTGATTACTTACTTGTACTGTAGTATCATCTCGAAGCCACAATTTTTGATCTTCTGTATATATTATGTACACCAACATGACAAGGATTATACTTCCTCCAATGATCTTTAAGTCTACCATGTTTGTACTTAGCTTGCCACCTGATTTTGTAAAGTCATCCAGGTTTCCCTGCATGTAGTAGCCAAGATGCAGTGCAGTGTTATAGAAGCGACAGCGAGTCCAAAGCCTGTCCAGTCCAGGCAACATATTGGGCTAACGTGACAGAGTCCACTTCAAATTCCTCACTGCCATGATCGGAGGCTTATTACAGGTGTGCAAGCCAAGGAGCACCAGTCAGCGTGAATGCTAACTGAGGTTTATAATCACACTTTGGGTTCCACAGGTGAATGTTTCACTGTGCCACTGTTGCACCCTGTTGGTCACTCCTCCTTATGCTGGATGACAGTGCAGTAAAAATTGCTCATTTTACCACAGCATTTAATCTTACTTTTGACAAACCCTATATTATGCCAGATGATACTATCTTGGTGTTTCATACCAAGGTTAGAAGAAAGCTTGATTTTATTTTAGAGTTAATTTAGAAGAGAGAGGAAGAAAAGCTTAATAGTTTTTGTTTGGGGTGGGTTTGTTTGTTTTGTTTTAAAATATGAGTGGGGAAAAGCAGATAAAGGATAGCATCAGCTTTGAAACATCATGCAGATAATTTACCCAACTGTACTAAAAACTTTTAAGTTTTCATTCTTGCCATGGACAATTTTTGATTCTCTTGATATTGTCATACTCTTGCTCACAGTACTTAGACACACAGAGCCAGAAAACAATGTAGCCCTTGAAATCACAACCATGTTTCTATAATTCACTACCTTTGTTTGTCCTACTCTAAACTTTACAACTGCACAGATCTGTGCAAGATACTGAATTATTATGCTTCTAATGAACCATCTTGAGTTTGTAATGAAATTTTATTGTTTTCAGCTGTCTGTCGGTTCCCATGTCAGAATGGTGGCATCTGTGAGCGACCAAATGCCTGCTCATGTCCAAATGGCTGGATGGGTCGTCTCTGTGAAGAGCGTATGTACATCATCCCTAAGCATAGTTTTAAGTGTGTTGTAGGTAAGACAAGTGAATTTAGTGCAGTGAACCAGGTAGGAAAATTACAAAGGCATAAGAACGAAAAACATAAAAATCATTGCTTTATTATGCTTGATGAATTAGAGGGAGTAAAAAGGCCAACTTCTTGCTTGTTTCTAGACCAAAAACCATCACCTGACATCTCCAAACCAAAACAAGCACTTTTTTTAGTTGATGCAATTTTGTTTGTGGGTGCTCTTTCACTATGGTTGAAGAACAGCCTGCTTCAGTGCTCTGAAGTCTGGTTCTAATAGCAATACGTGATAGTTTCAGGGGGGGAAATGGGCTGGAACAGAAAAGATGTGCGTTCTGCTGGTGACTGCATTTGTTTCTTGGCTTCCTTTTCTATCAGTCTCTGGTTATAAACCTGATCAATTAATGGTCAAATAATACAGTTGTGTCACCTTTTCCATGCTGTCCTTCCTGACCTGTGTACCTGTACCCCACAAATTCTGGCCTGGTCTTGCCTCGCCTGGATCCCTGAATAGTTAGAGAACTGGATCTATTCTGATTGAAAAAAGCCAAATCTGACTCTTGAGTCTCTCTGAGATTTCCTGAGGAACACTGGGGGTGCAGGTTTGTGCTGTGTTTCCCATCTTCTTTGTGATGGTTTTAGTACAAGGATTTTGAGAGGGCTAACCCTTTCATGCTGCCGTAGCTGCTGTATGAGAAGCCTTATGACTGCACACATAGTTAGGCATGGGTCTGTGTGGATAGAAAAGTATTTAGCCTTGACATAAAGCTTTCGTGTGTCCAACATGTCGCTGAGGTGGTGTCACTGTCCCTGGCTGTGAGTGTACATGGAGATCTACAAAAATATGTGGCACCTCCTCCTGTAGTCCTTGGAGAGGAATGTGGTTCAAGCATTTTGCTAGGTAGATGTATCACATCTGACAGTGGTCCTCTGAATCTGCCTCTGCAGCTTTCAGGTCTTCTCTGTGGCAGTGTCAGTTCCACATGGCACAAGTTAGCTGTGGATACAGAATGAGGAGAAGAGATCTGGCAAGTTTTGTCCTTCTGCATTTACAGAAACTCCACCTACATGGTGCATTCACATAGCCCTTCTTTTGCTGTTCCTATGCCTCTCAGTACCACCACAGCCAGACGTGCAAGCGCAGCCCTGTGTGTATCCCAGTGTCAGCAGAAGAGGACTGAGCCCTGTGTCTGGCAGAATTGTGGGTTTTGTATGCCACAGTTGATTTCCTTACCTTACCATTAGTAATGATATTCTAATGTATACTTCAGGACCAGAGGATATATTTTATGCCCCCAGCCTTTTTTGTTCTGTCAGCCCATTTCAGACCCTGTTTTCCTGTATGAGGAAAGTGAACAGACAGCTGACAAGCCAGATCACTCTTCCTGCGGATACAGGCCCTAGCTCTCTCTTTTTTTTTTTTTTTTTTTTTTCACTTTAGCATAGGTATTGAGGAGAGAGGAAAAGGATTCCCACAACTGGTTAGTGCCGCCTCAGTTTTCCAGCATTATTTGTCAAACAAGGTGCACCAGTGAACAGAAAAGATAAGTTTAATATTTGAAGTTGAGGACCTGTTGTGGAAGTCAAAGGGATTTTTGAGTCCTAGCATTGAGCACAGATCCAAGTGTTCCTTCTGCAAGTGATAGAGGAGCCAACGAGGAGAGGTGCGATCTTGGACCTTGTTCTCACCACCAAGGAGGGGCTGGTGGGGAATGCGAAGCTCAAGGGCAGCCTTGGCTGCAGTGACCATGTAATGGTGGAGTTCAAAATCTTTAGGGCAGTGAGGAGGGCACACAGCAAGTTTGCAACCCTGGACTTCAGGAGAGCAAACCTTGGCCTCTTCAGGGATCTGCTTGGTAAAGGGCCCATAGGATAGAGCCCTGGAGCAAAGAGGGGCCCAAGAAATCTGGTTAATACTCAGATTTCTCTAAGCCCAGCAGCGATGCACCCCAGCAAAGAGGGAGTCGGGCAAAAACACCAGGAGGCCTGCATGGATGAACAAGGAGCTCCTGAACAAAGTCAAACACAAAGAGGAAGCTTACGGGGGGTGGAAGCAAGGACAGGTAGCCTGGGAAGAATAGAGAGAAAGTGTCCAAGCAGCCAGGGATCAGGTTAGGAAAGCTAAAGTCCTGATAGAATTAAATCTGGCCAGGGATATCAAGGGCAACAAGAAAAGCTCCCACAGGTACGCTGGTGATAAAAGGAAAACTAAGGAAAACATGGGTCCTCTCCAGAAGGAAACAAGAGACCTGGTTACCCAGGATGTGGAGGAGGCTGAGGTACTGAACAACTTTTTTGCCTTGGTCTTCACCAGCAAGCTCTTCAGCCACACTGTCCCGAGTTGCAGAAGGCAAAGGCAGGGACTGGGAGAATGAAGAACCACCCACTGTAGGACAAGGTGAGGTTTGAGACCATTTAAGGAACCCGAAGGTACACCGGTCCGTGGGTCCCGATGAGGTGCATCTGTATGTCCTGAGGGAACTGACAGATGAAGTGGCTAAGCCACTATCCATCATATTTGAGAAGTTGTAGCAGTCCAGTGAAGTTCCCACTGACTTCAAACAGGGAAACACAGCCCCCATTTTTAAAAAGGGAAGAAGAGAAGACCTAGGGAACTACAGGCCAGTCTCACCTCTGTGCCCAGCAAGATCATGGAGCAGATCCTCCTGGAAACTGTGCTAAGGCACATGGAAAATAAGGAGGTGATTGGTGACAGCCAACATGGCTTCACTAAGGGCAAGTCATGCCTGACAAATCTGGTGGCATTCTACAATGGGATTACAGTATGGGTGAATAAGGGAAGAGTGACTGATGTCATCTACCCAGACTTATGCAAAGCATTTGATGCTGTCCCGTACAACATCCTTGTCTCTAAACTAGAGAAACATGGATTTGATGGATGGACCACTGGATGGTTGCACTCAAAGAGTTGTGGTCAATGGCTCAATGTCCGAGTGGAGACCAGTGATGAGTGGTGTTCCTCAAAGGTCTGTAGTGGGACCAGTGCTGTTTAACATCTTTGTGAGCAACAGGGACAGTGGGATGGAGTGCACCCTTAGCAGGTTTGCTGACAACACCAAGCTGTGTAGTGCTGTTGACACACTGGAGGGAAGCGTTGCCATCCAGAGGGACCTTGACAGGCTTGAGAGGTGAGCCTGTGTGAACATCATGAAGTTCAGCAAAGCCAAGTATGAGGTCCTGTACCTGGTTCGGGGCAACCCTCAGTATCAATACAGGCTGAGCAGAGACTGCATTGAGAGCAGCCCTGAGGACCTGGGGGTACTGGTGGACAAGAAGCTCAACATGACCCAGCAATGTGCGTTTGCAGCCCAGAAAGCCAACCGTCTCCTGGGCTGTATCACAAGCAGCATGGCCAGCAGGTCAAGGGAGGTGATTCTCCCCTTCTACTCTGCTCTCATGAGACCCCACCTGGAGTTCTGTGTCCAGCTCTGGGGCCCTTGGCATAAGAAAGACGTGGACCTGCTGGAGGGAGTCCAGAGGAGGGAGGGCCATGAAGGTGATCAGAGGGCTGGAGCACCTCTCCTATGAAGACAGGCTGAGAGAGCTGGTCTTGTTCAGCCTGGAGAAGGGTCTGAGGAGACCTTATAGCAGCCTTGCAATACCTAAAGGGGGCCTACAGGAAAACTGGAGAGGGACTTTTTACAAGGGCTTGTAATAGGACAAGGGGGAATGGTTTTAAGCTGAAAGAGGGTAGATTTAGATTAGTTATTGGGAAGAAACTATTTACTGTGAGGGTGGTGAGACACTGGCACAGGCTGCCCAGAGAAGCTGTGCATGCTCCATCCCTGGACATGTTCAAGGCCAGGCTGGATGGGTCTTTGAGGAGCCTGGTCTTGCGGAAGGTGTCTCTGCCCGTGGCAGAGGGGCTGGGACGAGATGTCTTTTCTAACCCAAACCATCCTATTTCTAACCCAAACCATCCTATGATCTGTCAGGATCAGGCCACACTGAGACCACTCAGCTCTGACAAAATTCGGTCACCTAGTAGTTCACAGTGCATTTCACAGATAGCAAGATAGATTCATCTTCCTGAGAGAGGCCTGACCACTCTAAAAAACAGGCATTACTAGTTTAATGACATAGACAATTACTGTTGATATGGCTTAGTCCTGTGAGCTCTGTGGAAGTCCGCTATTCTTTTCGTATCCAGGCTGACTGTACCTGCTCAGCTTGACCTCTGCTATGCAGTAGAAAAGGAAGAACCCCTGCACCAGTCCCCCACAGCCCCCCATCCACCCTTCCAGTATGAAACTCCATTGGAAGTGCTACTTAGGGGTCCAAATTTGAGACCCAGCTCAACTGTTGCTCTTCTTAGAGCATCTTCACACAAGTAGTACTTCATTCAGTTAGGGTAGTAGAGGTGGCAGTTTTGTAAAGGTGCTTAAGTCGTGAAATTGTGCACGTTGGACAAGTGTGTAGATCTGCTCACAGAAGCAGTATAGCTTGATTGGTGCTCAGTCCAAAGGCCATCAGCTGCTTGGTAGCTGCTTTGTTTGCTCCCCAGAGTTTCCAGCCACAGCCAATCTGTTGCATCCAAAATGCCTTATACCAAAGCTGTCTTTCTATGGCAGGCTTATGGTGTCACCTGTCTCAGCATGTTTTCATGGGCCCAGATCAAGTGCTTTTCTATGGGTAGTGCATAGATGAACACGTTTTGCATGTTACATTGTGGGACCCCAGGGAATCGACAAACAATCCAGTTTTTTGTAATTAAAGCATGAACTGGGTTTGTTAGCCACCATCACAGAAGTGGGTAGTGTCTGTGGGCATTATGCATGAGAAGCAAGCAAACAGCCCTGCTCATTTCCAGTGAGCACAGAGCCTACAGGCATCTGAAGGACTCTAGCAACGGCACCAGTCTGTGCATTTGTTTGTCATCATTCCTTCTCGTTTCTGGCAGTTATGCCAGTTGTATTTGTTGCTCGTGCCTTGTGGGTAGATGCTACTCAGCTCTGCTGATACTGCATGCAAACAGTCAAGGGACAGTAGAGTTTCTAATTAAATGTAAGTTCTTTTCTTGCACACTTTATTCTTTGCTTTCATGGAGGTAATTCTTTTCACTGGTTCTCTTCTCCCCTTAGCGATATGCATTCTGCCATGTCTCAATGGAGGTCGCTGTGTGGCCCCTTACAAGTGTGACTGCCCCGCTGGATGGACTGGATCACGCTGCCATATAGGTAAAACTTTCACCTGCATTTTTTTCTCACTTTTTGTGACTGCTGTCAATACCTAGCACAGTTCACTAAGGACTCTGTAGAACTACTAAGCTTCTCATAGGAAAACCCAGGCCTGCAATAATATTCCTGGAGGATTTACTGTCCCCAGCTGCAGACTATTTTCCAAGTAGTCCCTGATGAGTCTTTCAAATCCTCGGAAGAGTTTGCTCCCAGAAAGGACAGACAGCATTCACAGGAGTGCTCTCTGCAAAAAGCAGAGAGGAGAGTATTTCCAAACAGAAGAATAAAACTAGATTGTCCATTCCAAGAAGAGTTTGAATTTTTTTTTCATCTTCAGCACATGCAGATCACCACAACTCACAAACAAGCTGCAGGTACTATAGAGGTTTTTCACCGCATAGCTGTCTACTTTGGGGGCTTCCCACTTACTGCTTGAGTTCTGAGCAGTGCAAGGATTTGTTTAAAGATGTCTGAGTTTAATGGGTACATGGTACCCATGTAAGGTACTGTGTACATGGTATGTAGGTACCTTACATCAGGTATCATCTACATTCTCTGAACAAACGCAACACGCTCTGCATTTTACTAGATCTCTCGCTTGCACCTAACCAAGGTTGAAGGGCATGTAGCACACCAAAACAGTGAGGAGAGTGATTCTAGGCTCCAGACCTGTGTTCTGGCAAGTCAGCTTGTGTCAGATGAGGCTGGTTTGCAGTTAGGGATAATATTTGAACCCAAGTTTGGGATATATGGTTCCACATCAAGACTAACCAATTTTTGAAAGGCTTGTCCCTCTGTAAATAGACAGTAAAACTCATAGTAATTGAGTGATGATTGAAATGTCTTTCCATCATTATCTAATTTCATATTAAATATTTTTTTAAATTGTTTTATGGTTTCTGCACTGTATTTTTATTGTCCAGGTGCACCTTAACTGATTGTTGACAGGACCTTAACGTGAAAGCCCGGTTTTGCCTTCCTGCAAGACTTTGGAGTGGCTGGTTGGGTGAACTGGAGGAGGATTTCATGCTTTTGTTAATGAACGCTCATATTATTTGTTCATCTGATAAGAATAGTGAGTCGGGGTGTTAAGCTATGTGATACACTGCAAACCCGACTGTCCTTCAGCAAATTGAAATTCCAGAATGAACAGTGCCACTCAGAACTGCTGTCTTTTAAAGGGACACTTGCCTAGCACGTGTATCATTTCTTCTCATATTTCACAAACTTTGCAACTATAACAGCATAGGTAGTAAAGGAGGATAAATGACTTCTTCACTTTTGGACCAGCAATTCAAATCTGTTCAGGCTGATATGCTTTTCAGTTGCTAAAGAAAAAGTTCTAGTGAACAAGTGCATCTGTGCCAAAGCCTGTTCATAATAGCTCATAACCACTGCTTATGAAGCTATTAAACCAGTTCTCATTTTACTTACTGGGTTTGACCTTTTGCCATGACAGAGCAAAGTGAAATGAGAAATATTTGGATTAACTACTGGTCTCACAGGAATAATGATGTGCATAAAGAAAGAGCTAAAGATGTTTCATTCACATGCTTCATTCCAGAATCAGAAGTCATTTTCAACACAGCAAATTTGGTGCACTTAATGTCACAGGGATGGTCCATCTCTATAACCTCCTGCCATTGTTTGTTGATGTTTGGCCCAGAGGAATCAGAGTAGTGTATTTCCATATCCTTTCGCATTCCTGTGGTTGTTCAGTTCCGTTTCCTGTAATTCCATTTTAATTAGTGTTTCCTGATAGATATTCCTTCAAAAAATATTGCGCAGCATTTGTCCTCACTGGTATCTTTAGGTCCATTCTCTAGATATAGGATTACCTGCTTAAAAGACTTAACGTATTTCAGCTTTCCTGTGATACAAATGTCTGCATTTGAAGGACATCACTAAGTGATCTCTAAATCTGTTCTGTAAATTGTATGATGCTTTGTCTTCCAGTCTCAAAATTGATAGGAAGACTTGAAGGTTTGACTTTTGTTTGGTTACTTGATATTCTTGGGTTAGGCTGTGTGGATGTGGCTGTGCAGATGTGGCCATTTCACAGCTGGCACGGCACAACCCTATCAGGCAGGCTAGTGTTTGTTCTCTAGTTCACATGTCCTGTACCACCTAGTAACATCTCTTACGGCTATCCAGTTTCTTTCAGGAATGTACTGATGTTCTGTGCTTCCTTTCCTTGACTCTATACAGGTGCCATTGTGTAAAGTCTTACTGCTTGCCTGCCATTGACCTGTAAATGGCTTTCTGACCTTTACTTTCTCTGTTTATGCTGCCACTTTCTGTACTGTTTTACCATGCCTGGTGTCTGCTTGTCCTGGGCACTGCTTAACCATCACATTCCTTTCAAATAAACACCCACATTTTCTTCCTAGAAATAAGGCCTACTCTCCTGTTGGTCTTCTGACTCTGCTCTTCTAGTTCCTCCACTTGCTTCAACTTGAGACAGAAAGAACAGAGTTTTTAAGGCAACATAAAATAATATACTGTCTGTTTCATGCAGGTTATACACTGTAGCAGGTGGCAAAAGCAGAAGAGAGGGTCAAATGGCGTACAGCAGAGATGTGCTTCTAAGGCTGCACTTTCCAGAACAAACTGTCTTTTACGGCAGACTGACAGCTGATGTTTATTATTGTAGTTTTGAGAGTAGTTCATTCTTAACAGAATAGTGCAGGCTGGATTTTCAGTGCTTTGTTCCTTAGCTTGTTGTGGGTGTGCTCATTAATGCATCTCTTACGTGTGTGTATTTCTATGCAGCTGTTTGCCAGCTGCCTTGCTTAAATGGTGGGAAGTGCATACGACCAAATCGGTGCTATTGTCCCCCATCATGGACCGGACATGACTGCTCTAGGTAAGTGTTGCTGAGCACTGTCCCATAGCTAGGCTGAATCACACTAAATCTGAAGAATGTGCGATTAATTTTGCACATTTGGAGAAAAATGTAGATCCTATAAATCAGTAGTCGTTGGATGGCTCGTCATTTGTGGACAGCCTGGAAAGACCTTAAAGACTATCCGCAAAATGATTGCCAGACTTCTAGAAAGCTCAGAAAATGGTACATTTACATGTAAGGAGACAGGCAAACCTGCAAGGTTTAGCCTTATTTCTAATGATGCAAATGACAGTGTTCGTTGTGGTGTAGTACAGAATGTTCTTCAGGAAATTTGGGTGGCCTACTGTGTACAAGTGTTCTTTCTGAACTGCATGTACCTCAGGTGGGTCCAGGTTTAAGATTAGGGTCATGCCACAGATGTTATAAATAATAGTTTTACTATTTTACACCTAGTGTTGAGCGGTGTAATCATTTGAACACAGTGCCTCTGAGTCAAGTCCCAGTTCATCTGGCAGTGCAGTCCATGTATCAAGAGCCCCAAGGACTGGTCTTAGATCTGGTTCATACGTGCTCTCTTTTAGAAGAGTGTTACCAGTGCTTGTGTTTTGGTTTGCTGATTCATGTCCAATGCGGCAAATAGCGGACTACGTTTTCAAATCAGTGAGCCCCATCAACATGCAAGGCAGCATTTATAAGTTTTAATTGTAGCTTTGGTTTTTTGAAGTTAGCTTGTGAAGTTTGGGTGATTGGCTTCAGGGACAGTCTGAACAGGACTCAGTTTTTCTCTGGAAACCTGTTTCATTTCATGCTGCCGTTAAGACCCACTTACAATCCTGAAGAGGGGAGGCAGGTGGAATGGTGATGATGTTGTTGTGGTCAGGAATCAGACATAATAACAAAATATACAGCATAAGTTCTCCTGCTCCGTGTATGAAATATTAATGAAGCCATGAAACACATGCTAATAAAAATATTTATACCTCAACTCACATAGGCTCCTATTGAATGCATTGGTCATTATCCTAGAGAGTTAAATAAATAACAGCTGAATATTAATGTTTTTCTCTGGGATACAGGCAAAGCCTGTTAAATTGTACATTTTTTCTAGTCTTCCTTCTGGACAAGCAGTGACAGACATTCTTCCCTGTCTTTCTGATACACTGTGTATCTTAAAGCTGCAGAAAAGATGCTTGAGAAATTACATTGTCCAGAATGAATGGTTTTCATTTGTCAGCTGTGATTATATATGCCTAACTGAAGCAACTTAAATGTACTAACTGTATCCTGCTTTAGACTGCAAGCTACACATCTAAAGTCTGGTAGTATTTCCATTTAGGACATGAAGCAGAGAAGCCCAAATCCAGTGGATTTAGCAGCCAGAAACAGAGTTTGTCTCTGAGGCAAAGTAAAGTTTCAGTCTGTTACCAAACTGAACTCATGTTGGTTTTGGGGTTCCTTTGTCCAAATCCACAGTTCTGTGCAGCACTGTGAAGCCTGAAAGAAGGTGGATCATTAACCTTACAGGCTTGCAGTCCAGCAGCTCATCCATCCAGGAGCTGTTTGAGAGGAAGTTTTCCACACAGAACTGGGAGGGTGGAGGGCAGGGGACAGAATCAAGCACTGAGATCTGTTTGGTGTTTTGTTAAACTCTGGCTTCAGCACTGGTGGGCCTTTATGGGGTACAATACTATTCTGAGGATACAATAATATACAATACAATAAAAACAATACAGCCAGGACAGGAGTAGGTGCCATGATAGCAAAGATTTGCTGTTGCAGGTTAACTAGGTGTAATTTATAAGGGGAAGCTGAAAGGGCCCAAAGCTTTTATCAGCATCTAGGACAGGATTAGCTCCAAGCCACCCTGTGATGAGTCATGATTTACATTAAATGCAAGGTATCTCTATTCCCAACACCCCCCCACTTCCCTTCTCAATAGGCCGCCTTGAGCTTTTGCACTCTAATCCTGGTGTACTTCAGACACCATCCTCTTGTGCCTCACTGTTGATCTTGTTTGGTATGTTCAGTAATACGATTTTATTTTCTTTGGGGTTTTTTTACACAGGAAACGGAAGGCTGGATTCTACCCCTTTTAACATCAGAGCAGCAGTTCTACATTCAGATATCTTTCTTCAGCCTAGGCACCAGGGCTTGGAATCTAATGCATTGTAAATCAAATCCATTGCATACCTCCCCCCCAGCTCCCTTGTTTTGTATTTTATTTTGTGATACACTTTTACTATACCTTTTCATTTTTAAAGAAATCCTCTGTATTTTTCATTTACAAAAGTATTATCAAATATATGCTGCTACACATGCAACATACACATACAAACGTTAAGATTTCTACTGTCCACTGAGGAAGTGGTTGTGTAAAGTGAAGTCCCTCCCATTTCTTACATGTAGTAAGCTAATTAAACCATATTATACTGCCAACTGTGATTAAACAGAATGTGGCAATTCTGGTTACCATCTGCCAGATCATACTGCTGTCCAGCAACTCAACAGTAAAGAATAGTTAAGCAAGGCTAACAGAGCTGCTAAACTTTGCAATGGGCCTGTTTCTGAACTCATGTTGATGTAAATTAGAAATACATGTGATAAAGTCCATGTTGTAACTACAGGTTCTGGTGGGCATAAGAAGAAGATTCTGTAATGTATATTATGTGACGTTAACATCATTGGTGAGTGACTTAATAGAAGGCATCAGAATGAATTTTACCTGAGATTTATTGGTAAAATAGTCAAAAATGTAAAAGAGATAAGAGAACATCATGTCATTTAGGGAACGATGGACAAAGTTGAGCCCACAAGGCTTTTTGGATTATGGGCAGTTCAGGTGTAGCTCTAAAGCTGAATAATCCAGGATCCAGCAGTGGGAAGCAGGCAGACAACTGAAACTTGTGCTTCCCACTTGCTGTGGGACTCACCACCATCCTTTTCTTGTGTAAATTATGAAATACATGTCTAGCAGCTGTCAGCTAGGTGAATGTTTTTGATACATAGGGTTTGAGTCCCAAAACTAGACTGCCCCTAAGATGGAGAGAGAAGGCACCAGTTATGTTTACAGGTGAAACTTTGCTATTTGCTTACAGGAAAGTTGTATTTGTTTTATGCAGACCCCTCAGACAACTGGAAAAGGCCTCTTTTGAGTACATGCTTAGGCAAAAATGCTTAGCTGAGTGAGAAACACTGAGAGCACACAGGCTGTCAGATTTCTCTTTTCTCAAACCGTTGATCCCATTGCGTTTGAGGATAACACACACCTGAATGCTGTCATTAAGTCATGCACTAATGAATTGAGATGCTAAGATTTACCTACAATTAAGCAGCATGGTGGGATTACAAGATGGAAGTCACACACATTTTTTGAGGTCAAGTGTTTGGTAATTATAGTCAGTGAGCAAAAAGTCTGATCTATGAGAGAAGATGTTAGAGTGAGAACCTAAGAGTCATTGATCAGAAACTCCATTTTTCCCAGTAATAACAGAAAAGCATGACTTGCAGGCAGCACTGGGAAGAAAGAGCAATAAATTTTACCTTCTGTAGCATTCCTGCTTAGTTACCCTCCAGATTAAGAGTGTGCACAACCTGCCCAACTCCTCCCCCGTTATAGGTTTACCTTTCTTTTATGAATGCATGAACTTGGACACAGGAAAGTGGGATGACACCAAAATGAGCCCACACCAGGGCACTAGTAAACACTGACACATAATTGATGGCTGTTAGCCCAAGACCAGAAATGCGGAAGAAAGAAACAACCAAATTTGTGAGTCAGTAAGAACTTTCAGCCAATTAAAAGAAAAACAGATAGGTAAAGAATAGGAGTCATTAGGGGATCAGATTAATGTGAATGTAGAATCCTTCCCAGGGGGAGCTGCAACAATCTGGTTGTTTCAGCTCCCACAACCTTCTTTTTCTAATGGACTCTGCTAGCACGTAGCAACAATCTTCTTGTCTCCCAGCTCCACAGCCATCAATGTTTACAGCTTTGACTGAAGTTAGTGTTCATTAAATAATGTCTGCATTTCAACCTGTAGTCACCACCATTTGTAGGCACTTTGTTCCTTAACCTCATTGCTGCCTTAACAGCAGTGAGCAACACAGGACTTCTCAAAGGAAAGAGTGCATGGGTGAGAAAAGCAGATCTTTGTTTGTATGTCACTCTCTTGTTTTGGTCCCTTTTCCAGTGTGCTTCCCTGATGTGTGCCCTCAGTCTGCCCTGGTGATCTCCAGAGCAGAACACCAGTGGTGATGACAGTGCTTAGAGCTGGCAGGACATTTTTGGAGACTTCAGGGCTGCAGAATGTCTTTTAGCAGTCCAGCTTCACACTAGTGACTAGTACATGGAATCCCGGGATCAATCCAGTCAACATGTTTCATAAGGAGATGTGGTGGTAGGACAGAGTAGCTGAAACTAGAGGCTGTTACATTAGTGCTGTTTATGATGTTTTGATACTTGCTGGAACACTCTCCCCTCCCTACCCAGTACTGTATTGTCATTTATGTCACTGCTTGTTGTGTGTTTTAAACAACTTCTGTGTGATGCACTTTACACTGTAAATAAAGTTGCACCCTGTTTAGTACCCATATAGAGGCAACATTGCATTCTTGCAACAAAAAATCTTGACCTGCCCTTCAGGACCTGCTGGCAAAGCCTGAGTATTAGGGAAAGGGAACTCCACTCAAGGGAAAAGACAAAATAATTGCCAGGAATCTTAAAAGGATGTGCTGGATTCATCCAGGTTTGATCTTCGGGTAAGAATGCAGTTAGCACGTAATTTTTCAAATCCTTTCTGCTGCTAGAGCATATTCTAAAACCTATAAGGGCTAAATTCACCACTGACATAAACAGATACATTAAAACCTGTTTCACTCACTGCTCAGACCAGATGAAGATACGGCTTGTTTTATTCGGCACCCATACTAGAATTTTTAAAGCTATGGAGACACCTATATTCAAAGACAATTGAGGTGAGAAATGGAGTACTGCAGAAAGAAAACTTTGTAACTCAGCCACCACTCCTCCAAACAAGGAGCATATATGACACAGCAGTCAAAATATTTAGGGTATGGGAGTTTTGAAGGTAACATTAGTAAGCCTTTCAATGTTTTGATAGACAGAGGTAACTTCGAAGTTCAAACAGCTATCAGTGTCTCAAAGCCTCCCCAAAAGCCACCAGCCCAAAAGATGATGTGAGGTTACAGACAGTGCTGTTAATGAAGCCCTGAAATTTGATGTGCATGTGATAGAAAAGATGCAAATTTACATCTCAGATTTACAGTCCTGCAAATACTGGTAATAATCCTGAGTGGAAACATCTGGGCTGCCTTTGCACGTGGACTCAGATGTTGCGTAGACTGCAGAAACACAGAGCCCTGATTTATTTAAAAGAAAGCATGGTAAGAATGGGGCTTTTTCCCTGGCCCTGTCCTTGTTGCCATGATAACTGAACAAGCTGTAAAGCTGAAGGGAATCTGCTGACATCTAAGTCTCTTTGGTCTTGGAAGTACAGTGGTAAAGGTACAAGTGTCAGCTCTGATCTCAGCTGATCGCTGGACAGGGTTAGTGTGTGACAGTGGTTGTTACTGTGAGGAGTTACCTTTCACTGTGAGGACAGTTTGAGCACTTGATCTGTTTTGTATCTCAGTGCAAGAACAGTTTGTGCATCTCAGGGTTGTCTTAGAGCAGTTTGGATCTTCACTGCAGAAAAGATCCCTGCTGCTTTTACCGCACTGCAGATGCTTTTCTGGGAGAACATACCCTGACCACGCATGCTAGCACTGAAGAATGCATTACAGTACCCAGAGGCAAGCCAGGTGGAATATACAGCACCATTATTGATCTCTTTCTCCAAGGTTATTTCCACTCATGCACATGAAACAGAGCACTTCACATATCGATTCCATGTACAACGAGCTCCTCTCCCAAAACCAGGACTGCACTTCTATTACACTTGCTTTCTAGGCTGATGTGTTGCTAGTGCCTGCCGATATCAAGGTCTGTGTGCTTGCCACCTCTCCTAGATGAGCTCAAAGCACTATAAAAGCTGATTCTTTTCACAACCTGATTGATACGGTTCTTTGGTGCAAGCTGGTCCATCCTGCTGGATGTTACTCACGTGAATGGACCAGCATGATCACTTTGTGCTACATGAAGCACCATACATGGCCTAGTGGATAGGACACTGAGTCTCTCCCAGCCAGTGGCAGTCTGTCTCACTGTAAGAAAGTCACTTCAAGTCTTCCTATTTTATGGGCCAGTTGAGCCCTTCCTTTTCCACCAAGGTGCTGCACATGAAAGCAGAGAGATGAGATTTAGGTCTTACCATCATTATTAATGGTAGCCCTTCTGCAGATGTCATCCACAGACCTCACTGCTAGCCCAGTGGACCAGCACTACCCTTAATCTTCCCAGTCAAGTCTCTGCTAAAGGTAAATCTTCCTCCTTCATATTGTTGTTTGCAAGCAACAGCTGCTGAGCAGGTCATCCTGGAAACGTGAATCCCCTCTTTATCTCCAGAAGATTTGAGGCTATGACAATGTCAGCCAGCCCAGACCAGTGCCAGTGCTGGTTGCACCCAGAGCCTGCATGCATGGCTGCATGCACCAGAGCCTTCTGGGGAGGGATGGGTTGGCTCTGTGATGCTCCTCACCTGCATCACCTGGCAGGCCAGGAGCATGGTGAGGACTAATCATGTGCCGCTGCCCAGCACTCTTCTCTCCTTGATGATGATCTTACTGTATTTCATCCCAGCAACCTCAGGAAATCAGCCTGTCCTTATGCAACCAGGTGGCAAAGAACAACCACTGCAGCCACCACTTCCTCCTCATCCAAGCCCTGTGAACAAATCCAGGGCTTTCCCAGTTGGCCCTTGGCCATGCCTTCCCCTCCTTTCCCCTTCTTTCCCCTCCTAGCTGCTTCCTCAGCATAGTCCATTTATTTTGCTTTGTTTTCAATATCCTGGCTGTAATATTTAAGTTTCTGTTGGAAAAGGAGCCTCAAGATTTTTGCAGCCAAATCAGAAGTGAACAGGATTCATTTGGCATGAAACCAGCAGCCTCACTGGCAGGGAGGAGGCACAGTGTGCAGGGTGATTAAGCTGTGCAACTGCTGGTGCAGGCAGGGCTGGAAACACACAGCGGCAGCCCTGTGGAACTGAGCACTCCTCCAGCTGCTGCTGCCTTGCCTTGCCTGCTGCCCCCTTCCTCTTGTGCTCCCTGACCGTCTTCTTAGTTTACAGATACAGGCAATGCTTGCAGCTGCCTGGGATGGAGGCTGGCCCTTGCATTTTCCAGGCAGATACCTAAAGCATGGAGCAGAGCCGTATCCAGATCAGCTTGCAATAGGTGGGGACAAGATGCTGCTCCCTCTCCCCCTGTTCCACAGCAGACTGGGATCTCCCTTTTCCCTGGCACCGGCTCCACTGGTGTGACTCACAACGGATTTCTGCATCTGTGCTTGCACAGCTCCGAGCACAGGGCTGCTGCCTGATAGATATGGCCATGAGCAGAGTCCTGGGCTAGTACAGGAGGGAACAGGAGCAGTGATGTGCAGACACCCTGCCCACCTCGTGCATGCACAGTAGGCAGGTCTCAAATATTGCTGAGCACCAAGGGAATTATAAAGGGAATTACTGCTCTCGCCTGTTACTGGAAGGCTATAATGTCAACTGGGAGCTTCCAAGCCACACAGAGCATCAAAGCCAGGCTGCACGGCCATCCCCAGCTGATTCCCCAGGCAAACTCCAGGTTTGCGGCACCCTCTGCCAAAACCAAAACCTTGCATTGGGGCCTTGTCCTGGCTCTGCTGCTGCCTGTCCACTCCAGGAGAAGAGGGGTGTAGCCAAGCACTAGTGGCAGGCACCAGGCATGGGAGCCCAGGAAGGGTCATCTCCCACCCCCTGGGAGTGAGGTGGGGGAAAAAATGCCTGCAGTTGTTACTGGCAGTGTCGAACAGGAGCAGCCCCAAAGCTCTGCCTGGGGAGAGCCTGGGCACATCTCCAGACCCATGTGACCCAACACAGGGCATTTGAGGAATTCTGGTAAGGGCAGCACCCTGCAAATACAAATGGGATGGCAAAATGGGAGACCATGTAGTATGACAACAACGGAAACATCAATAAAGCTGCAGTTCAGAAAGCACTTAAGTATATATTCATGTCATACAGCCATTAAGAGTACTTAGCTGCACCTATGCAGTTAAAAACAAGTTTAAGCGCTTTTCTGGACTGCAGCCTTAGTCATTATGGGATTATAATAAATACAAAAAACTGTGCCTGCCCTGCAGACACTGGTGAGATGGCTACTAAGTGCCTGGCACTGGGTATTTGCTGTCACCTGAATGCAGAAGGTTGATAAAAGAGGCAGATGCCCAGTCAGGTGTTGCTAGGCCAGATGTCTGGTTTGATTTTATTAAATAGCTTGGTTAACAATGTGGGGTAAGGGATAAACAGCTCATTAATTAATCCTGCTGCTAATAAGCAGGGAGGTGCTGTAAGCACCTGTGGAAATAAATTACATAACAGAAGGATAATCATATTAAGGGAAATGACATGAAATTAAAGTTAGAAATGATAAGTCAGTGCTTCCTGAGCAAAAAACCCAAAACAAATGTGCCCCTGGGGAGGGAGGGAGGGAGGTGTGAAGGCATGCTGGTGTCCTAGCTATTCCCACCCACACTGGGTGTGGGTTTCCTGCTTGGGAAGAAGCAACACTGGCAGAGTTCGAGGCATGAGAGAGAAGAGCAAAATCAAGACCAGCCCGCAGCACAGCAGTGGTGCAGCAACAGAGCCTGTGTGGGTTTTGGTTCATCTCTGTTTTGGTGCCAGCAAGGTTATGATTTCTGTCTGGCCAGCACCAGCGAGATAATGTTGCTGCCATTCCTGTGTGTGCTGGCATATGAAGCAAGTGGCTTCCGGCAGCTGGCTTCTGCACAGCAGGAGGAATTGGCTAGAGGTGCAGGGCTCTGAAATGGCAGATAAATAAGCAAAGATAAATACAGCCAGGCATGGGGAGCAGACCCTGCTTGTGCCACCAAAGATCGTGCTGCACAGCACAACTCGGAAAGCCTGCTTCTGTTGAGAGCCTGGGCTCGAGCTTTTCCCTCCTGCTCAGAGTGCAACTTTGCAACCTAAATGTTCTGAAAGTATGGGGTGCTCCTGATGTCATGCCTGGCAGGACTGCCCAAGCCAGACACTAGTGGCTGTCATGTATAAATGCCATGTCTGAGAGGAGTTGCTCAGTGTCCCTCTGGGGATATATAAAGAAACAGGACTGAAGACAAGTGAAGCAGGTATTCCATTGCACCAAAAAGCGTATGAGTTTTTTGGGATACCTGTTAGCTAGGCTCTCTCTGAGAAAATCCTGGTGTAAAACTAGGTGTGATACAGCATGATGAACACGTTGTACAGTCCAGAGAGCTTGCTCCAAAAGGTTTATTTTATTTCTGTTCTCAAGAAACTACTGGAGGGGGGGTGGGGCAGGGCGGGGCAGGGGGAGCAGCAGAGGGGAGGGCAGTTGAGTCTTTCAGGGTATTCACAGAAAGATGCAAAAGTAGTGAAGAATGCAGACAGTCTGCCTGGGGGTATGTGACTCGGGCTACACTGACACTGGCACTTTGGAAACCACCAAACACTTAAGCACGGAGGATTAAAACAAGGAGCCATATCCATCCACCTACGTTTGCAAGAAGAATTAATAACAGGGCCTTAGGGCAACAGAGATAAAGCTGAGCAGCAAAAGTGAATCATAGAATCATTTATGTTGGAAAAGACTTTTAAGGTCATTCAGTGCAACCATTAATCCAGGACTGCCAAGTCCACCACTAAGCCATGTCCTTAAGCACCGCATCTACATGTTTCCTAAACAACTCTGGGGATGATGATTCCACCACCTCCCTGGGCAGCCTGTTCCAATGCTTCAGCACCCTTTCAGTGAAGATATTTTTCTTAATATCGAATCTAAACCTCCCCTGGTGCAACTTGAGGTCATTTCCTATTGTCCTGTCACTTGTTACTTGGGAGAGGAGACCGACCCCCACCTGCCCACAGCCTCCAGTCAGGCAGCTGTAGAGAGCAGCAAGGTCCCCCCTGAGCTGCCTCTTCTCTTCCAGTTCCTTCAGCGGCTCCCCACAAGACCTGTGCCCCAGCCCCTTCCCCAGCCCCGCTGCCCGTCTCTGGACACGCTGCAGCCCCTCTACGTCCCTCTTGCAGAGAGGGGCCCAGACCTGAACACAGGGTTCGAGGGGCGGCCTCAGCAGTGCCCAGTGCAGGGGGACGGTCACTGCCCTGGTCCCGCTGGCCACCCTGCTGGGGACACCAGCCAGGGTGCTGCTGGCCGCCTGGGCCCCCTGGGCACACTGCTGGCTCCTGCCCAGCCGGCCGTCACCCAGCACCCCCAGGCCCTTTCCCACCAGGCCCTTTCCAGCCGCTCTGCCCCAGCCTGTAGCGCTGCGTGGGGCTGGTGTGACCCAAGGGCAGGACCCGGCACTGAGCCCTGCTGACCCTCACACCACTGGCCTGGGCCCATCGCTCCAGCCTGCCCAGGTCCCTCTGCAGAGCCTCCTGCCCTCAGGCAGGTCAGCACTCCCCCCAGCTTGGTGTCATCTGCAAACTGACTGAGGGTGCACTCGATCCCCTCATCCAGGTCATCGATAAAGATATTAAACAGCACTGGGGCCAGTTCTGAGCCCTGGGGAACACCACCTGTGACCAGCTGCCAGCTGGATTGTAGCTCCATTCACCGCCGCCCTTTGGCTCTTTGGGTTCGGCTGTCCAGCCAGCTTTTAATTCAGCAAAGAGTACACATGCCCAAGCCCTGAGCAGCCAGTGTCTCCAGGAGAATGGTGTGGGTGACTGTGTCAAAGGCTTGACTGAACTCTAGGCAGACACCATCCACAGCCTTTCCCTCATCCACTAGCTGGGTCGTCTTGTCATAGAAGGAGATCAGGCTCGTCGGGCAGCACCTGCCTTTCATAACCCCATGCTCAGTAGGCCTGATCCCCCTGTTGTCCTGCATGTGTTGTGTGATGGCACTCAGGATGATCTGCTCCATAACCTTCCCCAGCAGCGAGGCCAGGCTGGCAGGGCTGCGGCTCCCTGGATCCTCCTTCCTGGCCTTCTTGCAGATGGGCACCATGCTGGCTGACCTCCTCGGTTAGACGGGACTGTTGATAAATGATGGAAAGTGGTTTGGTGAGCAGTTCCACCAGCTCCCTCAGTACCCTCGAGTAGATTCCATCCAGCCCCATACACTTACGTGTGTCCAAATGGTGTAGCAGGTCGCCTGTCATTTCCCTTTGGATTATGGGGGCTTCATTCTGCTCCATGTCGCTGTCTTCCAGCTCAGGGGGCTGGCACCTGGAGAACAACTGACCTGTACTACTAAAGCCTGAGGCAGAGGTGGCGTTAATTACCTCAGCCTTTTCCTCAGCCTTTGTCATTATGTTTCTGCCTGCATCCAGTAAATTATTCTCAGCCCTCCTTTTGTTGCTAATGTATTTATAGAAACTTTTTTTTTAATTGTCTTTTACAGCAGCAGCCAGGTTAAGTTCTGGCTGGGCTTTGCCCCCTCTAATTTTCTCCCTGCATAACCCCATGACACTCTTGTAGTCCTCCAGAGTTGCCTGCCCCTTCTGCCAAAGGTCTTTTTTTTTTTTTTTTTTTTTTTTTTTTTCCTGAGTTCCAGCCAAACTTCTTTGTTCAGGTGCAGGTGAGGGTGCAGGTTTGCACAAGAGCTCTCCTTCACTGATGCCAGATTCAGGCTCCCAGTTTGACAGGAAAAGACTCAGCACCCCATCATTTTTTTGAGGTTTGAGATGTGCTCAAGCACACCATCTCCCTTAGCCCTGTTCTCATCACCAGTGGGTGTCTTTGGTCCCAAAAGCAGCTGCAGATATCTCTGGCAATTGGTGTTTGGAGTTGGACAAAGACCCTTCTGTGGGATTTAATGAAATTAAACCCAGGATCAGATTCCGTATGAGGCATCAGTGGGCTGGAGCAGGAAATAACACCCGCAGTGAATACCTGTCGAAGACAACAAAGAGCACAACTGGATTTTCCACATTGCCCAACACCCCAAAAATTTCCACTGGACTTGGGCATCACTTAATCCAGAAAATATCTGCTATGAGAAAACCTTCATGGCTGATATATCCCATCACATGAACTATTTCTACACCTCAGTTGTGCACATGCAAGTGCACAGAGGCACAGTGTTTGCCGTGCGTGGGGAAGCAGCACCAGTGCTTGTGCTGGCTCTGTGTTTCCCTGCTCTGTACTGAGGCACAGATGGAGTTGCTGCAGGGGACAATCCAGATCAGCTGCTCATGATTAAAGTTACTTCTCCCAATTTAAAAACAGCCAAAGCCTGTTGGTGGGAGCTTTAGTCGTGCCCTGCCCATGCAGGCATGGTGAGGCAGGCATCTTCAGGGCTGCAAAGCACTGAGTCAGACCCAGAGCAGCTGGTGCCCTGCAGCCTTGCCCTGCTCTGCCCCACAGTAAGACCTCTTCCAGGGGCAGTGCTGCTCTGCACTGCAGCCATATGGAGAAGCAATGCCCAGCGCCTTGCCTTGACTGCCTCAGAGCACCTGTACAGGATGCATATCCCCATAGTGCTCATGCACAACCAGCCTCCCCAGGGAGGTGGTTTTGGGCCAAAAGTGAGTGCCATGCAGCCTGCAGGCATGCACCTGGCAGGGAGCGGGGCAAGTGGAACTCCAAGCAGACAACCTGATGGGCCTACAGAGGAAAGTCAAGAGCTTTCCCTGGGGGAACAAAGTTGCTGTCCCTCTGCAGGCTGATGCGGAGCTGCACTGACCCCTGTCTCGAACTAGCATGTGGCAGCCAACCCAAGGCTGGCCTCCAAGAGCAGTGCTGTGTCCTCTGTGGTGTCCTGTTGCCCCATGCTGGGACTACAGACCTCCTTGGTCCCCCCACACTCAAAGGTAGAGCCAGCTGCTGCAGCTGCAGTAGCAGCCCAGGCTTTTGCATAGGGGTGCCAGGAGCTCTGCCTCCTCTGCCATCTCCACCTAGATGTGCTGGTTAGATGGGATGGATACTGCTGCTGCTCTCTGTTACTGCCCAAACATTGCTGCAGCTGGGCTGGACTGACACTCTTCTGATGCCAATACTATGCGTGGATGTCGCTCATTGCAGTGCCAGGCTGCAGGTCAGACCTGCAGATGGGCTTCAGCTTGGCCTGTTTGCAGACCACAGCCACATGTGATTAATTTCTGTAGCAAGGCTTGCAAGTACTGATGTCACCTACAGAGACGGGGAAACTAAAGCACAGGCACTGAGTAATCTGCCCAGCCGTGCACAGGAGATGGAGAGATACAGTCTAGGACTGGAGCTGGGACTTTCCAGCTCCTCTCCCGAGCTGTACTGCTGCCAGCCTATGACTGCCAAGCAGAGCTCGCACTCATCGGCTGCTGAGGCTCTCAGGGGTGTGGTGGGGTGTCTGAGGATGCAGAAGACAAGTCCCATGTCACCATTACCAGGGTACCCTCTGCTTCAAAGGCAAACAGAGGAGTATGCAAGAAACCCTGGGAGAGCCACATGGTCGATCACATAAGGGATCACCTGGACCCTAAAGGCAGCAAATAACTGAAAGCAGGGAGTAATAAAAAAGCTCTGCAACACGTAGAAAAACCCAAGTTTTAGGATGCACTGGGTTTGGGCTTTCAGGCTAACCATTCCCTTGTGAAAGTTTCTAGAAAGTGGCAGGATTTCAGGTTCCCTCCTGCTCATTAGTCACTGCATCAGCAGCATTGGCCATCAGATCAATCTGTGAGACTGGTGCAACCAGACGGGAAGTACTGCAACTGCTTATCTGCTGCTGAAGAAGATACCTATTAGAATAGAAGAAGGAGAAAAAAACCTCAAAGGAAGCCAGCTGCATCAGGAGTTTGTTTCATGATGTTCAGGCTTGTCTGGAAAGATCCAGGTCAGACTTGACATATTCCTGCTTGCTGGGAGGAGGCACTCAGGCAACAGCCAGCCTTGCCTCCACCTGCCCATCCTGGGGACAGAAAAAGTGGCAGGTGTAAGAAAAGGCTGTTGGCTCTGCTGTCATTTCCCATAGCCACAAAACCCCATTATTTGTCTAGTGGGGGTCCCAGCAGCCTGTGTTTTGCCTGCTGGTGCAGCTCCTGTCTCAGACCAGACTGGGAGCCCCATGACAGAGGCCTCCTCACCCTGTTCATGGAGATTTTTGGTGGGAGATTGGACCCTGCATCCTTGCCAAGCAGTGCACTGCTGCCACACCACTGCAGAGAAGAGAGGTGTTCAATGGGCAGCTCCTCTGCCTTCCCCCCAAAAGCGGTGCTTGCACATCGGCACTGTTTGCAAACGGACTCCCCGGGGAGCTGCTAGGCTGCAGTTACAGCAGGTTGCATCAGCCCCCAGGTGTGAGCATGTTGCTTGCAGTTTTGCAGTGGGTACCAGCAAAGCAGCAACCCAAGGGCAAATGCCTAAACACCCTCTGCCTGCAGCGCAACCGGCTGACCCTGGAGAGGCCCAAAGAGGGACACCAGGGCTGGGCTGGGTCCTCCTGGACCAAAAGGGGACCCTGAGGAGCTTTACTACCTTGGATAAAACAATCTTTTGAGAGTCCTTTTCTGAGGCATTTTTGCTCTGGCCTTGGTGAAAACGGTCTGACATATAGCTTCTGGTTTTTTCCTAGGACAGTCTATTTTCAGTGCTCTTCCTTCAAAGTGTCCTGTGGGAGGAAGGAGTGCTTTTACCATATGAGCAAAGCAAGAGCACACATCTCCAGCTTGGCCAAAAGAGTCAGATGAAGATACCACTGCTTCCCTGACAACCCTGTGATGTTTAGGCCGGGGTTTGATGCAGTCTGACTGACATGTCCAAATGAAATGCTCCTGTGCTGTGAGCTGCTCACATTCCTGGACTCTGCCTTCAGCCTCTCAATAGGGCAGTGACTCCCATGGGAGCCCAAAACTGCAGCCTGTACCCTGCCACTCTCTGCAGCATCCCCTTCACACACCCCTCCCTCGGTCTGTCCATGCCAGAGCCAAACTGCCCTTGCAGCACAACACATGGTTTCGCTTTCTCTGTGCTGCGTGAAGCTGTACATTTCTCCTCATCTCTGTAACATCTCATACGCCTTTTTTGGGGTTTTTTTCCCCCCCTACCTTTATCCTGTTTCTGCTTTTCTTTCCCCATAAGACCCAGCAAGTGTGCCCAGCTGGAACTTTTTTACATGTGGTATCAACACCTGTGCATTGCCACTAAATGCTTCAGGTGTTGCTGTTCAGGGCAATAACACAGCCCAGCAAGTTGGACCAGAGCTCACAAGACTCCTGCCAGCCCTGCTATCGGCTCAAGCACGTGCGTGGGCAAACCCCTCGTCCCCCATCAGTTTCTGTGTGGACCTTGGGCACCAGCTGCCTTTGACAGGCTGGCACAGACATATTCATACCAAAGTGTGGGTTGCATAGGGACTTGCAGTGGGGGGAAGCCTTTTCTCTGTTGGCAGCAGGGTCCCAGCTGAATGCTAAAGCCTAATCCACACTCCCAGTCTGCAGCTCCATCCCTTCCACTGTCCCTGACAGTGCCTGCGGTGCTGGTGTTCCTCCATAGCTGCCATGACCAGAGCATACAAGCCCTTGTTGGGATGTGCCATCCTGTCCTCAAAAGCAGCTATAAACACTTCTCCACTTTCTACTATATTTTTTCTGCAGATGCCAGAAGCCTTCTATACTCTAAAAGTTTCAGTGCCCCGGCCTGGCGCAGTGAGTCTCCCCCACCATGCTGGTCTCTGTGGGAAGGAAGATATAGCATAGGTCCCATGCCTTCCAAAATATTCTATGTTATCTATGTTTGCAACATCCCTCCTCTTTATCGTATCTGCCCATGGTCCCTCAGGGTGAGGTTTTTTTTTCCTGTTTGTCTTAATTTTGATTACACAGAAACAAGAAGAGCAGAAAGGAAGGAAGAGATTTGAGGAGGCAGTGAGAAGGGAAACATCTCTGATCTTCCCCTCCCCAGTGCTTACCTCTAAGCCCAAGCACGTCCAATGCAACCCCTCCAGGGTCAGATGGTCTCAAGACCACCCAAGACTCAACATCCAAAGGCATTCTTGTGTCTTCACTTTTCACAGCTGAGCACCCACAATGGGAACCCTCATCCCCCCAGCCCCCTGCCCTAGACCACTGTCTGGACCATCTCCAGCCAGCACATACACACAGTATGAGACACCGTTTTTTCATGTCTTGTGCTGATAAAGGTGGGGTTTGTCTTCTTCCTTTTCTACTCTATGTGCCCAGTATCAGCTTGTCAGCCACCAGAAGGGAAAGAAGTTTCCCAGACTTGCTGCATGGATGCAAAGGAATTGTTTGCACAAATAAGTGTTTGCACTTGTGCTTTTTCAGAGTAATTCCTTTTAGTTTCCAAACCTCTCTTCCAATTTGCCAAAATATTCAGTCCTACTCCTGTTCTCCCAGTGCCTCCCAGTTTAATGTCATCTGCTGAGGTCAGAAGCACATGCCATAGTCCAGCATCCAGTTCAATTATAAAAATACCAAGTGGGACCAAACTGACAGAAAAAACAACCAAAAAATCCTAAAACTTGCTTGAAGCACCTCTGCAATGTGCAGATTGGCACTAGATGCAATCACCCAACAAAGTCTGCACCCACCTTGTAACAATCTTATTCAAACGATGCTGTGGAGAACCTCACAGGAGATGTAAAAAGCCTTGGTAGTGCCAAGCAAAGTGCCAAGTATCCTGGTACTGCGTGTCAGCATCACCTCTTAACTTATTATAGGAGAAAATCAGGCTGGTGTAGTACAATGTCATGACTGCTGTGCAGGTGCCATGATGCACTTTTTGAGCCTTCTGCCCTCTGCAAATTTTCACTGGTAATCACAAATAGTAATTTGTATTTACTCAGCCTGCGACTGACTAAGCCAACCCTTGTATGGTTTGAAGATTAATTTTGTTAGGCCATAACAACCTGTAAGTGTCTAACAGCCGTGGGTTTTTCTCCTCGATCTTGTTGTTTGCTACTGCTATTTAACATCTAGCTCAAAAATCCAGTGTGTGCCTCAAAATGAAGACTGATGCAAATACAACATTAATCAGTTTGGCCTTTCCAGCACCAACAGTTCCTGCCTTTTTTTTCGCTTTGAGTCTCACAGGAGGCTACCACTATATTGACTGGGACTTGCAGTGGATCTGCTTGGACTGTAGTATTTGAAACCACATATGTACTAAAGATGAGAAAAAAAGACAGAAAAGAAAACATAAGCTTTGTTAGCCTTCTTGTGCTGGTGCTCACAAAATTTCCAACACAAACAGGACAGGAGCATAATGACCATGATGCTGCATTTCTGGCAGAGAAGGTACTGTCACTGCACACTCCAGAAATAGCTGGCAAAACCATTTAATGAAGTAGGACAGGATGTGAACGCCAGGGTCAGAGGATGGCTCTGGGATTTGTCAGACATTCAGAAGTACTTCAAACATGTGGTACCACCAAAGTACACAAGTGGGATGGGTAAGACGTTTGCAGAAAGGCCTTTTTGGCAGGTCAACAGCACTGCCGTACTCAGCAAACTCCTCCTTAGCCAGAGTGGAAGGAAAGGTTCGTACAGCCTTCACTCTTAGCTGGTTGTATTGGGTTTGCGTGACAAGGGTTTAGTAGCAGGGAGGCTGCAGGGGTGGCTTCTGTGAGGAGGTCCCAGAAGCTGCCCCCGTGTCCCACAGCGCCAGCACCAGCCGGCTCCAGGCCGGACCCGCCGCTGGCCGAGGCCGAGCCGGCAGCGAGGGCGGTGGCGCCTCGGGGGTGACGGCTGGGAAGGGGGAAAGTCGCTGTGCAAAGGCGACCGCAGGCAGCGGGGAGCGAGAGCGTGAGCGCAGCCGCCCTGCAGGCACCCGGGGCAGGGCAGGGCAGGGGCAGGGCAGGGGGGGCTCCGGGCGCCGGAGCAGAGGTTCCCCCCCAGCCCGTGGGGAAGCCCCCGGTGAGACGGGCTGTGCCCCCAGCCCCTGGAGCCCACGGGGAGCAGCCCCCCCCCCGCAGCCCGGGCAGGGCCCCACGCCGGGGCAGGGGGACGCCCCGAGGGGGCTGTGACCCGCGGGCAGCCCGCGCTGGGGCAGCTCCGGGCAGGGCCTGTGGCCCCGCGGGGACCCGGGCTGGAGCCGGCTGGGCCGGGGGGGCTGCGCCCCGCGGGGGGGCTCACGCTGGGGCAGCTCACGGAGAGCTGCGGCCCCTGGGAAGCCCCGTGCTGGAGAAGCTCGTGGAGGACTCTCCCATGGGAGAGAGACCCCAGGCTGGAGCAGGGGCAGAGTGTGGGGAGCCTCCCCACGACAGGCATCAGGCTGAATCCAGTATATACACATTTTAAAGGTCCTTCACCCTAAATCGGCAATTACCAGGTTAAAACAGACAGTGGTAGCAGAGACACATTGGACTCTCCTTTCGTTCTTTTTCTGACAAAGGGCAGCACTGACACGAAAAGCATGTGGGACCTTAACCGCCTGTCACCCCCTCAAGACCTTCAGAAGATGCTTTTCCTCCAGACTCCCCACTGTCAGAGGCAACGAGGTCCATCCTCAAAGCTCAGGCTGCAGGTGAGGGCTGGGATGCATCCTGATGAACCCTGCACCTGCCCGTTTCAAGGGGCATTGGTACAGTTACTGCAGCAAGTGAAAAGTTTGTCAGTGCTCCTTACAAACATGAATGACACATCAAAGCCACAGAAAACCTGCGGGCTGTAAAACAGCTCTGTGGTTTGCCTGATAAAGCTCTTCCTGAAGCTGTTAACTGTGCTTCTGGTCCTGTTGTTAGTAACAAATCAGTGGAGGTGATGCATTCAAAAAATTAACTGTGTGTTTCATTTAAAAAGCCTTTGTCCCCATCAAGCTACATTTTTTAAGCCACTGATCCTCCAGAGGAGATGGTTTTCAAAGTCAATGCAAAGTCACCTCCCAGCTGCCTGGAGCTCTAGTCTAAGTGAGCTGTTAGCACTGATTATGACTGCTGGTCAATGTTGAAGACTACCTAAAACACCCTGCTAAAACATTTGGAGAGGTGCTGCGCAATCAAGGCTACTTACCTGGAAAGCAGCAGTTTTATTTCTTCTAAAACATGCAGAGCACTGTCCCCAGGCAGCCCAGCTGTTCACCTCCTGTTGGAGCAGTGAGTGGTTCCTGGGACAACAACACTTGCTCCCAAAGCCTCCCAGGGTGCACCCCATGTTTCCCCCCCCCCCCCCCAGCACACCTCCCACAGCACACCTCCCACGTGTGTAGTTTCCACCTAACAGCATCATCACTCCTTTTCTGCTTCAAAGGTCCCAAGTATGGCTGGCTGAGCACCGAAAGGCAGCCCCCCATGGGGATGGGAGGGCAGCCCTGGGAAGAGGTGGGAGCCAATGGGCCCACAGATGTTTTTACTTTTGGCTCCCAAAGCCAGCTTAGGCCATGCAGCATACACAGACTTGACAAATTTAATTGAGACCCATGAATTTTAACCCCCTTAGTGCCCAGTTCATCTCAGCAGAGGACTCCAAATATTTGAGATGCACTTAAAACCAATAATGGGCACAAGCCAGCCAGTGTTTCCTGAGATGCCAGCCAGCAATTGCTCCCTGCCAGCCAGGTAAACTGCACAGTTAAACAGAAGTTTAACCCATGTGGCTGATGTGCTTTCAGCTGGCTGCTTTCCTGAAAACTCATCCCTGGGACTTTCAATGTGATGAACCACACTGCGAGAAAAAGGGTTTGCTCAGGAGCATACACAACAGAAGCACATGTCCAAAACCCATTCACCTGTAAAATAATAGAGATTCACAGAACTTGGTTGTTCTTCATACAAAGGCACTGCCTTGTTGTCTTGTGCCTGTACAAGTAGAGTAAGGTGACCCAGGCTTACAAGGAATTTGTCATTGAAGGATAAAGATGTGTTGCTACATTTGACAGACATTCAGATAACTATATAAAAATATAGTGATGGTGTAACTGTGGGTAATGGTGGCACTTTATTGCACTGTCAATTATCTGTAAAGTTAGCACAAAGAGAAATTTGTACAAAAGAAGAGAAAGAGGTTTGTCTTTTTTTTTTTCTTTTTTTTTTTTGGTGGCAAAACAGCAAGAAATGCAGGTGAATATGGATGACAGGAGGGAGAAGAGAAATGTTCACCATCTTGGCTTTAACTTGGGGAGTTTCTACTGAGAAAAAAAGGAGGATGTTGAAAAGCATCCCAAATGTTGAGTCTTACCTTTTCCTCCAGCCTCATGCCCTGTTTGCTCAATGCCCAGTTTGCTCACCTGTACAGTCTTCTGGTTTTGTGGCTGTATCATGAAAAGACATTATTTTGCTTGCTGATTTTCATAATATGTGGCACTTTCCCTCCTCCATGCATGGCTGGGCTGGCCTTGCCTCCTCACAGGGATCTCAGCAAGGGCCCCGCACCTTAATCATAAAATGCAAAGAAGGGTATTTAATTTCTACCAAAAGCTGGGCACCTCCACTCAGACAACATCAACAGGGCCAGTGCTACAGGGAGCTCCAGTGTCACCACCCATCCCCGCTGGACCACTGCTCCCCTGCCAAAAGTGAATGGGATCAGCTGTAAGGATGAATTCTGGCACTGCTGTCCTGAAGACCGCCCGATGCATATGGCCACTGGGACCCAACAGCTGGCCTGAAGGCAATGAAGAGCGCTGCCCTTTACTGGCATCTTGGCAGATGCAAAAACGACAAGTGGAGTTTAAAAAGAAGAAAACAAAGGACCTCAGGTGCAGTAAGCTGCTGAGATGCTACTCCCAAGCAAGGGGATACTCTACCCACCAAAACCTAACGTAGAAAAGCTCCTGCAGAAGAGAGGTCTCCTCTCCACAGGGCGGGGTAGCTGTTTCTTTCTTAACGTGGAACCGTGGCTTGAGCTGCACCTTTGGGCTGACTTAACCTGCCCCATGCTGGGCAGCGGGAGCGCCAACAGGAGAGAGCAGCGTGCAGCCACCTCCAGCAGCACAAGGCTTAGGGGCCTTCACTTTTGCTGCCAAAGTCACAGGGGCTAAGCATCTCTGGCAGTCTGATGGGCTCCTTCTTAGTCTTTGCTAATTGCTCTTTTTTGTTTGGTTGGTTTTTTGTTCTTGTTCTTATTTTTTATGTCTCTGCTACAGGGCTTTCAAGTCTCCACTCTGAAGTGAATTTCAGCTGGGTGGTCACCAGGGAGTTTGCTGCCTGCAGACCCAGGTGGACCATCCTGTATCAGGCCTCCATGCCTGTTAGTTCTTGAAGGCTTGGTGTTATAAATTAGCTTTCACTGTTGGTGCTGCAGCCTTGTGCTGAGGGGACAGCTGGCCAGGCTGCAGCCATTAGACATGGCTGCTGCAGGTAAACTCCTCTTATGCTGTGCTTGGAGGAGTTGACTTCAGCTGATTTTTCATCTGCCTCTGCACCTCAGGCACAGGGAGAGGTCCCTGTGTGTGATCCACCCCGCATCTGTCTAGGCTGTACCAGGAATCGAGCCTTTTCCTGGATGACAGCTGAAGCTGCAATGGCTAATCCTGCTGAGTAATGAAAGGATTATTTCCACAGCTGTCATGCAATTGCAATAGAATCCCCAAGGGTCTATAGAAACCCACAGAAATACCCACAACTGCAAGGCTGGTCCTGTACCCTACCCCTGGTCCAAGCACAAGCACAGTCTCATCCTGACCTGCTGAAGCACCATTGCACATCCCTGTCTGGAAGCACTCCTGGCCACCGCTAGCAATAAGACTTCAAGGTAGCTGGACCTCTGATCCGGCTCAGCATGGCCATTTCTGTGCTCCTAGCTCAGATAAGGGATTGCTGCAGACATCAAGTCATTCTTACAGCTCCATTTGAAATCTCCCCATTTTTCAGTATCTTTCTAGGAACTCCTGGAGATGGAGAAGCCACAGACAGTTTTCTAGGATAGATAATCTTGTGCCTTTAGTATTGCCCTATTTAATACTCCCAGTGCTTGATGTCATGGAAAATACAACTTTCTTGCTGAAGAACACATCAAAGAGCCAAGTATAAACAAAAATATCGACCGAGCACCTCTGTCTTCTGAGTCAGTTAGCGATTTTCCATCCTTTAGCTCTTTTCCACTCACAACTCCCCCATCTCTGTGTGACTCTGCATTTAAGGAGTCTTTCTCATTGTTCATTTCCTGCTTGCCAGAGATTTTGTTCATGAGTTCATCAGTCTTAATCAAAGAGCAGGCTTTCCTAACTCCAGCTCTACACTTGTAGTTGCTAGTGATCCTAGCTTTTCATTTGACTTGTACTGGATTGTTTGTAAATGCTGTTTTCTTTCCCGTTCGCAATGAAATTGGATTTCCAGGTAAGGAAGCCCCCTTACATCAATGCAGCACTAGAGGACATGCTGGAGTCTCAAAAGCCCTTCGTGGTCTCTCTTCAGCCAGCACCATGCTTAGTTTCACATTTTCTTTCATGTGAATTTGTGATGTGACTACACACAGGCACCCATACATACATATGCACATGCACATGTACACACACACACATATGCATATGCATGGTCAAATGAGGACAAGGGAAGATACCCACCTGAAGAGCGCCAGCCCTCCTGAGCCTGTAATTCAGCAGAATGCAACACCCCAGACCTGGAGACCTCGCAGCCCTGCATCCCAGGCCTGACAGGGGTTGTCAGGACTACATCTTGCTGTGGTGTGAATGAGAAAGTGCAACACAGAAAGGCTGGTGCCAAAACCACAGAGGCTTCAGGGAGTCCTTCTTGTGGTTGCAGGAACTCCAGGAAAAAAGTCCATCCAAGAAGCCAGGAGTTTGGCTTGCCAAACCCTGGGTACAGCCAGCTCCCAGCAGACAGGGCAGGTTGCCCCCAGTTCTAGGACACCTGGCAGGGAGCACCTCATCCCCAAAATCAAAGCGGCTGCAGGATGTACTATGGATGTGTGTGTCAGCACTGCAAATGTTTTACTGTAAAGCCCTCATAAAAGGGCTTCTTTAATACCTGAGCTGACTTCTTGGGCTGTCAGTCACAAGAGATTTCAGTGGTGTTATGGCAACCAAAACTGGAATAAGGGGAAGAAAGATCAACCATATTTCCCTGCAGGTCTGTACTTTCCTGTGGTTGATGCAAGTTCCTCTGGTATCTCATCACACCTTACTTCACTGATCCTGACCTACATGTCAGGTGGGACACAATGTAAAAAAGGTATGAATAATTTATTATTGACCCAGCATGGGAAAAAGTAAATAATGAACAGATTGTTATCGAGAAGCCTTTGAAGTAAAGGAAACAGAAATGTCTCACTGCAGATGACACATTCTTTCTGCTGGTAAATGACAACCAGCTGTGATGACTGAAAAAGCCTTGTTCAGCCCAGTGTCCCAGCTCCAGGGTTGTCATGCAGTGTTGGTACAGTGGTATTTGGGGCACACACCACCACACACTGGATAACTGATGTGTGCAGACAGTCACACATGGAGGCACACCAAAGCACAGGGCATGCACCACTGGTGCAAGGAAGCTCTATGTGCAAAAAGCCTTGCCAAGTCCTGTTGTCAAACTGGGACTCATTTTTTTTAGTGTTGACAGCTGGACAAAGTGCCTCGCTTGCAGCAGGAACTTTCCTGAGCATGAGTATCAGGATTTGTAGCATGGGGTCCCCATTAAAGAAAACATCCCCAGGAAACTTGCTAAACAAGAAAAAAAAGTGTTGAACTGGACCTGTTTTGCTGAGTCTGGATGATGCAAAGGTGCTTGAAGGGAACAAACACTTCTGAGTCATCTGATGAAATCATATACTCAGACTATCTCTTAACTCTTCTGGTGACTTAAACGGAAAATACTCAGTAGTTTTGTGAATTCCAGGCTTGAGTAGGCTGTTGGAAATACACTAATTGTCTGGTAGATGGGTGTGTGCTGTACATTGTTCCTGTGGATTTACTCAAGCCCTCTTTCTGACCTCTCTCACTTGCAAAGGAGGAGTGCCATTGCACTGACAATAAAGTTGAGCTGGTATAAAAGTGGGGTATGATCAGAGCCAGTCACCTGGGGTTTTGCAAAGCCCAGCTAGCAAGAAAATTTTGTACCAGGACACCTTTTTGAGATATTGGGGCATTACCTTAGGATTATGCTACTGCTTGGTAAAGGCAAACTAATCCTGCAAATAGAATCATAGAATCATTTAGGTTGGAAAAGACCTTTGACATCATCAAGTCCAACCATTAACCCAGCTCTGCCAAGTCCATCACTAAATCATGTCCCTAAGCACCGCATCTACACATTTTTTGAACACCTCCAGAGATGGTGACTCCAGCACCTCCCTGGGCAGCCTGTTTCAATGCTTCACCACCCTTTCAGTGAAGTTATTTTTCTTAATGTCCAATCTCAACCTCCTCTGGTGCAGCTTGAGGCCCTTTCCTCCTGTTCTGTCGCTTGTTATCTGGGAGAACAGATGGACACCCACCTGCCTACAACCTCATTTCAGAGGTTCAGAGAGCAATAAGGTCCCCCCCAAGCCTCCTCTTCTCCAGACTAAACAACTCCAGTTCTCTCAGAAACTTGTGCCCCAGACCCTTCCCCAGCCCTGCTGCCCATGAGGGGCTCAAACCTGAACACAGGATTCGAGGTGCAGCTTCACAGTGCAGGGGGACAATTCCTGGTCCTGCTGGCCACCCTGCTGGGGACACCAGCCAGGGTGCTGCTGGCCGCCTGGGCCCCCTGGGCACACTGCTGGCTCCTGCCCAGCCGGCCGTCACCCAGCACCCCCAGGCCCTTTCCCACCAGGCCCTTTCCAGCCGCTCTGCCCCAGCCTGTAGCGCTGCGTGGGGCTGGTGTGACCCAAGGGCAGGACCCGGCACTGAGCCCTGTTGCACCTCATACAAATACAGCACGTTCCTGAAAAGCCGTTGGTGTAGACTTAACAAAACCCTTAGGTCAGCAGTGTAGAAAGCAGGTAGAGGCTAGAGAGCCATCCTGCACACCCTCAACCAGTGCCCAGATCACTTCATCTCTTGAGGGCAGGTGGGCAATGCAGTCACATCAACAGCACTCATACATGTCCTGCACATCTTTGAATAAGCAGCATGGATTTTCCTAGGCAAATTTTTATGAGCCCTCCCCCCAGCACATGCTGTCATATGATTTTTTCTTATAACGCATTTCGTTTGCATTTTCCCTGCTTTGCTGTTTGCCTCTGTGCAGAAACAAGCCATGGGGTGAACCCATGCATTCATCCCTAGAGCAAAGGCATGTCGCTGCCAGGAGTGGAGTCTTTTTATCCAGGCTACAGGGTGGTTTTGGGGTGGTATTGCATTGCAAGGGATAACATTCCACCAAGGTTTGTAGGAAGTAAAGCAATGGCTGTGGTGACTGCCAGGACCGTATCCACATGGGCAGGGCTTTCAAATTTGTGTCCTCAAGTGTAGAAGGATGTCTGTGTCCCTAACTACATATTACTGAGTTTTTCCCAGACCAGTATTTTATCTAAAGTGCATTTGCTAGCCATCTTTAGCCGGGCAGCTACATCAGCTTTTAGCATCCTTTTTCCCCCTCATGAAGAGTGCTCATCTCCCAGTGAACATGAAGGCTGCTGACTCAGAACAACCTGCTGGCTTCTGCCCTGGGAGCAGAGCTGAACTACAGCAGGGAGGCACCCAGCAGAGCCCCGCCACAGACACTAGCCTGTGGGAGCAGAGACCCCCAACCCATCTCAGGGCATTCGTCAGAAACTGCTCTTGCTGCTTAGGATGAAAGGTAAGCAGAATTCCAGCTCCTCAGGGTTAACAACCAGCTGCAATAAAGACAGCTAATGCTACAAAATAGTAAAACAACCATCAGTTAGGCTGAGAATGTCACTAACGGATATTTTTCCAGCCCTGCTTCAAAGCACAATGATGGGCTTTCAGCAGAGCAATTAAAGCAATGCTCAGAGTGGAAATATCTCACATGTACCAAGTTCCTCTGGGTGGTTTGGCTGCAAATTGTACTTATGCTTAAGGTTCAAAGGATGTAAAAAGGGTTTAAATATTTGGGGAAGGAGGATGAGGGGAAAGTATACATACTATCGAAAAATACCCTCTGGCTCTTCTTAAGAGGGACAACTCAGGGCACATGGTGCTATGGCATGCCGGAGAGGTGATGTCACCTAAAATGGATCCTCCAGAAGGAACAGATAAAACTACTTCATCCTCGTCTCTGTCCCTGGATGTTGCTGTTCTGTGTTACACCTCCATGAAGAAGGAGACTCTCCTTCAAGCAACCTGTAGCTGGTTTGGGGTCCCCTCACCTAACCAGCAGGTAGAGAGCACCAGGCGGACAACCCAGATTCCTGGGAGCACCTTGTGGTGCTGGGATGCTGTGCCGCACCATGTTCATCTGCTGCTGCGGGATCAGGCAGAGATCTGCTAATGCACAGCAAGCAACAAACAAAAGATGTGATCAAGTGGAGGGAATGCCATTTTCTGGGGAAACCTCAAAGTCCTTGGGAGCTATGGCATCTTTCCTCCTGCAGCTGCTCTTTTGCTTCCATGCAGGTCAGACAAGAGCTGAGGGCTCCTGTGCGGTATTTAAAGCAGCAGTAGAGGAAGCTGACAGGGCAAATGCTTTTTTTCCCTGCTGTCCATCCACCTGCATTGAGCTGGGAGGGGCATGAGTGGTCCCCCCCTCTGCAGGAAGAGGTCAGGAGAGGGGAGTCCAGCCCTGGTAATCAGCTTTGAGCCCAGAGAGCAGCCCTGGCTGCCCACACTGCTCTGGGGGGGTGGGTGTGAAGGGGGAGGGCGCTGTGCTGCAGAGCTCATCCTAGCAGCAGCAGCAGGAACCCTGATGTGGGGCGTCTGATGCAGGCACAGGCACCTGGGGTTATTGCTCATCACACCAGCTGTACAAGGTACCCCAGTCCCGGTCAGCCCTCAGTGCAGCATGGGTCTGGCTCTCTCCTGACACTCAAGCCAAGCAAGACTGTTTTTGGGGCTATGGGATCAGATAAAGGGAAATGCAGGGTGAAATGCAGCACCTGGATCCAGGAGCAAATGCTGAAATTCCCCAAGGCTTGAGGGAATTTGCTCCAAGAGGTTTGTCTCCAGCTTTCCTCTTTTCTTTGCCAGTAA
Organism: Falco punctatus; assembly: GCF_963210335.1. Lineage (NCBI taxonomy): Eukaryota > Metazoa > Chordata > Aves > Falconiformes > Falconidae > Falco > Falco punctatus. The sequence continues at coordinate 73,682,168 of NC_137586.1, forward strand.
CCCCCACCCCACCCCACCCCAGCCAAAAGCAAGACAAGCATTTGTATGGACCCAGCTGTATTGCTCACAGAGAAAACCATTACTGGCAGCACCACAGCCCTGCAAGGATCCTCTGTCTTCAGCAAGCACAGTGCAAGTGGTGTCTAAAGCTTTCTAGCTGTCTCACTAGCTAGCTTTAGCAATAACCTGCCACAATCATGTCTTTCCTGGGGAGCAAATAAAATCCAGCTTTCAGCTCAAAGCAGATGAAAAAAATTTACTTCGGAGGAGGGTCTGGTTTGTAACTGCTATGGTTTAATTGCAGCAGAGCGGCCTGTCCAAACGCACCACATCCAAGGAGACCCTGCAGCTCTTCTCTGCCTAGGAGTCTATGGACTGAAGACAGCATGCTCAGATAGAATAGCACAGTTCCTGTGCTGTGGAGTGCTGGCAAGTGATGGGTTTATTACTTGTCATTATGGCAAATCCATTTATTCTACTTACTCCAAAAAATAATGAGCAACACAATGTTCTGTAATTTTGAAGTCAGTCTGGCGGTAGTTAAGCAACGGAAGACAGAGACTGAGTCACCTGTACTTGTAAAGTCCAACAATAATAGATCTTGGACATAAAACCCAAACTACTAAGCCACCCTCCCCAGACTGCAAGAATTTAAAGCATCACCAATTCATCCAAGTAAAGCAGTCCCGTTGACTGCAAGAGGATGCATTTTCAAGGGTCAGACTAACAAGCAAACTAAGTTTTGCGCATAATATTTAGTAACTTGAGTGTAAAGGAGATATAAGGGGTGAAAAAAGAGGCATTTCCATGGGCTACTTCCCCTTCCTAAAGTTACTTGTCTGTCCTCCAGCCACTGAGCCTTGCAATAAAATGAAAAGGGAATCAAACTGCTCCTGGTTTTGATTCTTGCAAGACCAAAACTTCAGATACATTGGGATGTAAGTCGAGCACTAAATGCCCCAAATTATCCACTGATTCAGGTTTGTTGGAAACACATACTGGGCATCTAACGCAGTTCTTGTTTCACATCCCTGGAACTTACATCAAAGTCAGGCCCTACTCAGTAGAGATCACTCCTGGTACAGATATGCATAACAAAGAGGGGGTTCAATGTGCACTGGTAACGTTTTTGCCAGTCCTTGTCCCTTTTGTTTAGTGGTAACTCAGTATACAGCAACTAAACAGTTAACATTAATATACCAAATGTAAAACACACCTTTCCTTTGGTGGAATAGAACACACCCTGTTCTATTCAAGTCACCAGATCCATGTCAGCTAATAAAGATGACCAAGCAAATCCAAATCAAATACAGGCCATGATCTTTTATTATTGACAATAGGAGAGGGTTTCTGGTCAGCTGCCAGGAAGTTAATGTAGGATTAACTGGGTGTTTCTTGTTTCAAAGACCTGACCTTCTAACGCTATTTGAATTTCCACCTTGGTATACGTCTGGGAAACGTGGTTGCTTCTTGCAATGGGGAAATCTCTTAACTGTGGCAAACAAGTAAAACAAGAAAGAAATCAGGAAATGGTAAGTCTCCTACTAGGAGTGGGGAAGCAGATTCTGTAAGACTGGGTGTGGACAAATCTTGTACTGGGGGAAGGTGGTATGTTTTCTCCAAAATACGCTTCACAGCAGCCTTTCATGGTCTCTGCATTTAGTGGGCACTTATTTCTACCTGTGCCAATGAGTAACTGAAGCCTCAGCTTCTCCAGGCCTGCATCTGGCTGTCTTGACAAAAACCTGCCTGCAGCTCAAACACACCTCTTTTGCTAATGTTTCAATCCTGGGGGCCCAAAAAAGGCAGACCGTGGGGGAAAAGGGCAGCTACCTTTTAGACAGATGTAGGCCAGAAACTCAAAAGTTTACACCCAGGGTCATGCATGATCTTGGGGTGTCCTGCTACAAGGGTGGTTAGTGTTAAACTCCAGGACCAAATAGACAAAGGCATCAGAGTAGGAATTTTCTTACCCAGTTTTTGATGAGACCACATCCCAGCAAATACCATTTTGCTCCTGAAGGCTTGAGCTACAGTGTTGAAGCATTACTAGTGTTTTGGTTTTAATCTATGTTAAAAAGAAGAAAAAAAAAAAAAAAAAAAGAGGACTGAATTGTTTTTGCCTGGCCCTGAATGGCTTTATATTGTGTGAGAGCTGCAGAAATGAGAACCCTGAGCAGGTGTTAAAAACTGCCTGGCACCTTTCAGCCCAAGGTAATATACACCAGCTGGTTTCCAGCCTATATAACAGCCAAAAGCAACATGAGCTAGCCACAATAAAAGAAGAGGTATGAACAGAAAAAAAGCAGGGTGCAGTTCAGTAGCCTTTGCCTCCTTCCCTGGTCATGCCCTGTTCAAAAAATGAAAGGCCAATGACCAGTCAATGTAAACTACGGCCAGAGGTCCTCTTGGAAACACCAGCTTAGTTTTGAGTCAACAGGCATCAGGCAATTCGCACCAAGTGGCCAGGGCTGGTCCAGAGATTGTTGAAGGCTGGAAATACTCCCAGGTATTGCGATCATTGGAGTTGGTTTTTATACTGGACATGTACCAGCCCAGGTCTGGGTGCCCTCGCAGTCTTGTTCTCTCCATTTCAGCTGCTTTAGCAAACTTCCTTTGACGTCCCTCAGCCAGCCAGCCACTGGCGTCACTCTTAGGCAAAGCAAGCCTAACCTGGGCCCACAGATCGCAAAACCCAACAGCACACCACAGCCTTGCTTTCTGCCCACGCCTCCAGCTGCCTAATGAAGTGTGCTTGCAGTGACCCACCAGTTTCAGCACTTTGCTGAATTGCATCCTAAAACCAGTGTCCCAGACCACACTGTGCAAGCCTGGTGCCTAGAGCATTGCAAGACTGGAGGAGCCTGGTTCCTCCCTCCTGGTGACTTGATTTTCATCAGGACATTAGGAGAAAATCTGCCACCACCACCTGGGAATGGGGCCAGGCTTCCCACTGCATGAGCAGGGAGTCCCCACTGAACCAGTTTCTTTTCGCATACAATCCTCCCCCAAAAATAAAAGAGTTTGCTGCAATGACAGCATTCTCTCTGTAAGAGGCTGTTGTCAAAAACTGGGCCTTTATTCCAATACTGAAAAGAGAAGTGAGTCAAGACAGCCCTTAATCTTCTTAAGAGTTCAGAGGACTCCGAAACATTAATTGGCCTGTCTAGACCAACGCCGTGTCTGGACACTGTTATTGCAGTCTCTCTTGCAGATGTTGAAATTAGAGTGTGCGACCACACAAAAAACTTTAAATTTCCTTTCTTTACATTGCATCACCCTATTTCCTGCCTGAAGCCTTTTCTTCTTTCATTTCTTAACAAAAAAGAACAAACTTTTGCATTTCTATTAGTCTTTGTATTGCTAAGTTTCTGTGCTTTGTAGCTGCTGGGAAAAAGCTAGAGCTCTGATTGCATTAAAAGGAAAATACATAAATATGATGTTAAAGGGTAAGCCTAGGACAGAGTGTGCTTGGCTGGCACAGCTGCCATGCTAGTGTTGCGCAACACAAATGCAAGTGAGGAGCCCCTGCTAAGTTCCACAGCAAGATTAATGTTTACGACTTGAATTTGGGTCAGATCTGAAGAATATCTCCAAATCTTAAAGCAGTTGTCACTTGTCACCGAGACAGGATCTCCCCCAGGCCATGGTGAGGGGGGATTCTTTTTGGAGCAAGGGATGCTTCATCTGTCCCTGTGGACTGGTGCTTGCCAGGTGCAACGCTGCAACACTGACAGGAAAAGCCAAGGTTTATCAGAAAGCTGATGACCATGCTAAAACCCACCAGCCCACATGGACTCCCAAGGTGGCCCTCCTGCAGAAATCCCTGCTGCACCAATGCCATCCACCAACACCAAACATGGGGTGGCCATGGAAGAAGTCAACACCTATCCTTGCAGCAGGGCACTCACGCCCAGGTAGGGTGTCCAGCCCATTTGTCTCTGGTGGCAATAACATTGCCCCCACCCACAAGCATCTCTCATCAGGCACGGGGGGCCCTGAAGGCTGTTAACTGGTGTCACACTTCTCAGAAACTTCTCATAAGTCATTCCAGCATTGTCAGGAGAAGAAATTGCATGGCAATAAACCAGAACTGTTTGGTTCCTGTTAATTAGTCAGAAAGGCGGTAAACAGTAACTACACATGCGAATCATATGATGCATACAGGTGTTCAGGACCTGTTCTCAGCTGAACACTTTTTTTTTTCATTTGGAAATCTTTTTTTTCATTCTGGAGGGGGGCTGTCTCATGAATCCTATAGGACACAACAACATACCTAAGGGGAGTCAGATGTGCAGCATGGGAAGGGAAAGCAGCAGCTGCACCTCCCTGCATCATTAATTGATGTCACATCCTTTGCCCTCCAGCAGGTCAGAGAGCTGGTACGACAGCTCTGCCCACAGCAGTGTTCACCTTTCCAACAAAGAAGAAAATGAAGGGGAAGTCCACACGTTCCCCTGCACCTTGACTAGGCATCCAGGTGCAGCTTGACTGGGAGGTGCGTAGTCTGCAGGTGGCACAGCCCAGTAACCTGAAAGCCTCTGCCAGTCAGTGGCTGAGGTTCAGCCCGGTTACAGAGAGGGTGGAGAGTGACCTAGTGCTCCTCTCTCCATCAGGCACTGCCATAGCTAGTAAGGGTCCCAGCAGAGAACGATGGCCTGGGCTATGCAGCTCCACACGTGGTGGGGAAAGCCAAAGCTTTGTCTTCTTAATACTCTGTGGGCTGCCCGGGAGGAGGCTCCCTGTCCTCCTCCACACCAATAAAGACACCTGATGCTGACCAATGCCTGAAACACATCGCCCACATTTGCATGAACTGCAGCCAGCCATACACTTCGGTACCTTCTGTGGGTGGTCACCTTGCCCCGCAAGCCCCACATACACATTCACCAAGCAGCTGTGAAATCCTTATGAAAGAGATGTCACCAGCCACCAGTATGAATGTGACACCATTTACAGCATATCTTCTGTCCAGATTTAGTAGTGGCTTGAGATGGCCAATGGATAAGTCAGACTAGAGGAAAGCCTCCCCCCCCCATCCTGGGACTCTGGCTGTGTCATTCCTCGAGCTTTCCTGTCATTGCATCAATCACAGCCACCTCCGAGCATGTGGAAGAGGCAAGTGAGCAGATGCATGTGTCATGAGGCAGCAAGTTAGTGTTGTTTCTTCCTGTCTGCTCTAGGGCATCTCAGCACAAGTCTTCAGCTTGTTTTGATCTGGCTAGCGATTTTGGTTGCCCTGGTTTTCAAATGCTTTATTATAGGTACTTCAAGCAGCCTAAGGTTTTCCAGGATGTGGTGGCCATCTTCCCACCCATCCCTGCACTCTAAAACTGGTCACAGTTGGACACTGCGTAATTTGCACATCCAAAAATATAATTGCTTTGAAAACTGTCAGCTGGAGCGCTTCTGCAGTGTTAACACAGGCTCTTCAGCACCACCTGCTCAGACACAGAAATGCAATTAAATATGTATTTTCAGTAACTGGAGCCTGTGCACATCTCACTTCAGTGAGGATTACATTTCCATTAATGAGCCTCTAGAAAATCACAGACAGTATGTTTTTTAAACTTAGCTCCATGCCCACACACAACCATCCCCTGACCTGAGCCAGCATCAATAGTTGGAGTGCTCTTGGTTTTGGGTAAGCCAAAGAGGCACCAGTGCTTTATGGATGTTTGAGTTTGCATGGCAAGGTTTTGCTAGCAGCCGGGCTGCAGGGGTGGCTTCTGTGAGGAGGTCCCAGAAGCTGCCCCCGTGTCCCACAGCGCCAGCACCAGCCGGCTCCAGGCCGGACCCGCCGCTGGCCGAGGCCGAGCCGGCAGCGAGGGCGGTGGCGCCTCGGGGGTGACGGCTGGGAAGGGGGAAAGTCGCTGTGCAAAGGCGACCGCAGGCAGCGGGGAGCGAGAGCGTGAGCGCAGCCGCCCTGCAGGCACCCGGGGCAGGGCAGGGCAGGGCAGGGCAGGGGGGGCTCCGGGCGCCGGAGCAGAGGTTCCCCCCCAGCCCGTGGGGAAGCCCCCGGTGAGACGGGCTGTGCCCCCAGCCCCTGGAGCCCACGGGGAGCAGCCCCCCCCCCGCAGCCCGGGCAGGGCCCCACGCCGGGGCAGGGGGACGCCCCGAGGGGGCTGTGACCCGCGGGCAGCCCGCGCTGGGGCAGCTCCGGGCAGGGCCTGTGGCCCCGCGGGGACCCGGGCTGGAGCCGGCTGGGCCGGGGGGGCTGCGCCCCGCGGGGGGGCTCACGCTGGGGCAGCTCACGGAGAGCTGCGGCCCCTGGGAAGCCCCGTGCTGGAGAAGCTCGTGGAGGACTCTCCCATGGGAGAGAGACCCCAGGCTGGAGCAGGGGCAGAGTGTGGGGAGCCTCCCCTGGGGAGGGAAGAGCAGCACGGGCAACGTGTGAGGGGCTGACCGCAGCCCCATTCCCTGTCCCCCTGCACTGCTGGGGCGGGGGAGAAGGTGGAGGGAATGGGGAGTGAAGCTGAGCTGGGGAAGTAGGGAGGGGTGGGGGGAAAGTACTTTAAGGTTTGTTCCTATTTCTCACTATCCTAATCTGACTTTTGGCCGACAATAAATTAATTTCCAGAAGCTGCAGCTCTTTTGCCTATGACAGTAAAAGGTGAGCAATGTCCCTGTCCTTATCTTGACCTCCAGGCCTTTCACCATGTTTTCTCCCCCCTGAGCAGTTCAGCGGAGGAGTCATAGAGTGGGTTGGTGGGTGTCTGGCCTCCAGCTAAGTCAGCCCACCGCACCCGGAAGCAAAACAAACACCAACATGCTTTTGTCCTCTAGTGCAGACACCACACATGCACTTACTCCTTGTGGCTTACTTCCTCAAAGACATCTCCACATGTGCACCAACAAGCTTGTCCTAACATCCCAGTGTTTGCCTATGATCAGGCAAAACCAGCACATATTCTTCCCCAAACAAAAAGTTATAACCATACAAATGTCCTCAAGAAGGCAAAAATCTCTCCTTGCCCCCTCTCTAGGAGTCTCTTGGTGCAGCCCTGATGCCTCACTCAGCAGACACCCAGCACAAGCACAGCAACCACGAAGTGCAAGATTTCACCTTATGCTTTGGCCAGGCCTTGAACTCTTTCTCGCTTTGGATGCTGCTGCGCTCCAGCACAAGCACTTTGCAATACTGCTGGGTGTTTACCCTCCTGCCCCACAAAAGGGTCTTGCTCTTTTGGGGGATGTGTGGCGCAGACAGATCCAGCAGCATCCCCTAGGAAAAACACAGGGGCCTTTAGAAAAAACACAGTGTCTCCTAAGCAAAATGCAGATCTGCTTGCTCCAGCCTGCCCTGCTCCCTGTTGAAGTGCAGAGGCTGTGAGGATGGAGGAGGTGACTGAAAATCACAGGCTGATTTGAGCTATTTAAGGCAATTACACAACCCGTCTAAGTCTCTCAGCTTGAGACCAGAAAGCATGGATGAGTGTTCCCATGTTTGCAAATATCATGTCAGAAGTACCTTCCTCTCTGGAGACCCAGAGCATGCCACAAACCCAAGTGAGCTCAGAGGTTTATTTAAAACCAAATGAACAGGTTAACTCTAATACAAGGCCCAAAAGTATCAGCTTCATCAGCTCAAGAGTGTTTTGAGATTCCCTTATCCAAAGAACTTACTAAAAATGGAGTGACAATGAGCAGGAATGAAAATGAGCACGCATTTTGTTCTTGGCTGTAGGAGGAACTGCTTGGTTAATCAATATCCCCGCTCGGTAAGGGGACATGAACTGTGGCCAAGATTCTCATTTTCCTTTTTCTTCCTCAGCTTCTCCTCTCATCTTTTAACCAGACGTGCTACACCAAACATTCAAAAGACTCTGGGTAATTTGGTTGGTAATACATAATCTTGGGAGAGAAAAGCATGTTTGCTCTGTGACTTATGCTGGCACAACACCAAGCACACCTATCTAATTATTAAATATTTATTGCATCTTTAATAGGTCAGTTACAAGAGCAAAATCTTCTAGAATAGCAGGCTGGAAGGAAAGGGAAAGCACAATTCAAGGCTGCTGCTTTTTTTCCGGTGTCAGGGCCAGATGTAACACCCCTAATTTACATTGTAAGGCACTGGCAAATAACGTGGCCTTCCTGTGATAAAATCTTATGCAGCTGTTCCTGGAGTTGTTGCCTCTAGCAGCTTGTTCATTTCTGCAACTGTCTGCACCATTGCTTAATACTGGACATGAGTGACCATCTGTGCCATGGCTGTAGTAATATTCTGCCTGTAGCTGTCCCTTTTACTGCATCACACATTTGAGAAGTCAGATGACTTAAAACAGTGTTTTGGGGAGACAGAAGTTTGTCTTACTTGTGTTCACGGGAGCTTGGAGGGGTTAACTTCTGAGAAGTTAGCACAGGCTGCTGGATCTGGGTCCCTGCTGTCTTTTCCTTTGTTCTTCCTCTTTTTTCCCCCTTATTTTTGGGTTTCCTCACTGTCCATCACAAGCCTGTAGGGAAATGGAACATGAGTGACCACTGTGTGCCAGAGCCCCAAGCCTGCAAGAACTGGCTTTCTGTTGGTGAACATTCAGCAGTGCCGCCCTTAGGATGTCTGGCTGCAGATCCCCAGCCCACCTTGAGTCTCACTGCTCGGTGGTGTTTCCTCCAGCCACCAACATGCACTGGCTCACAAAGCAGAAAAGACAAAAATGAGCCCTGGAAAGCAGATCCATGTCTCCAGAGCCCAGCAGGTTTGTTTACCCTCAACTGCCAACAGAGAGATGCTGCTGGAAAGCTGCTGGCAGAGGCACATGTGAGGTTACAGGAGCATCACACTCACCACATTCATACAGATGGATGCCATGATTAAAGCCCTACCTAACTGGTTGTCCTGACAGGTATCACTGTTGCCCACCTTTCCCACCTCTCCTAGCAGCTTGGAAAGAACTGAAAACATAATTTGTCCAGCCTCTCAAAACTCCTATGGGCCTGACCCTGAGCACACTGAGGTTCACCACCCGCTATGGGCAATGCCCTTCATCACTGCTCATGCATGTTACTCTCACCTAAAGAGGTGACAGAAATCAGCACAAGCTGAGTTTAAAAATATGGATGCCTTCTGTCACAGGAGCTTTAAAGATGATTCAAAGAGGTCAAATTTTCATGGTTTACCCAACCAGATGTTTGTGAGGGTCATGGTGGGCATGGGCTGGTCAAAATACAGACCTTTTTACTGGCCTGCATCTAAGTGGTGCTGATTAATTCAGCTGAGAGCACCTAAATTTAGACCTGCCAACTTCCTCTCCCACAGTCATTCCACACATCAAAGAAGTGTAGCAATTCATTCTTATAGTGCACGGATGGTATGAGCATTCTTCAATGTCTCCAGAGCTTTTGCGAGAGAAACACTCTAAAGACTGATTTTTGCAGCATTTGCTGTATTTCTACCCTGTCCTTCCTCCAGCCACATTCTCTGACTTTAAGGAACAAGCAAAACCACGTTCCTGAAGGGCAAAGACGTGTCTTTAAAAGTGCTTCCTGGTTCCTCCATGCGTTTGCCAAGAGCCTGTCTATTGGCTCACCGTCCTATCAAGTGACTCCTGCGTGTGACACAGCATACAGCAATCTGCTGAAGCACAAAATTAATTCCATTTCCAACCTCCCCACAGTCGACATGCATATTTTTAACAGCCACCTTCCCTCTCCAGCAGCTCAGGAGAGAGAAGTGTGTTGCATTTATGGCTGTGAGAAAGGTGGATGGGAGTGAGGGCACATGAGAAGAAAAAGCCTCCATAGTTGAGTGACTGTGTGCATGGTACAGCTACAGCACTGTTGAGCTAAACTATGAGACACTCCATAGTTTACAAAAAATAATTAAAAAATTTTGAAAAAAATAAACTATGAGACACTCCATAGTTCACAAAAAATAATTAAAAAAACCACCAAAATAATAAGAAGACAGGGTGTGTGGGTTGTTGTTTTGTTTTCTTTTTCCAGCCAGAGGACCCAACTCCCCTCTGTGATTTCTACTATGTTCTGTCACGACAGTAAGTAGTACACTCTAAGGATCAAGTGCAGATCACATAAATTATATTACTGTCCAGTTATTTTAGGCATTCATACAACAATCGCACAGCAACTTTTCAGACTTCAAACTGCCACATGCCTAAGCTTGTACCTGACTGTAAGCACACCAGGAAGCAAATGGTCGTAGACGGGTTCTGAGGACAGGGGGCATGCAGGCACCTCTCCTTCTAGTTCATAGAATTTATCCATCCATGCTCACTTGTAGGAAGCAGCACGAAGGAATTTACTATCTGTTATCTAGGTGAGCTGTTTCCTACTGTTTGCACTAGGTTTAGTGAGAGCTGGGAGATGCTGAGCTGAGCTGGGGTGCTTGGGAGCTGGGTTCTGAAAGTAGTCTGGGTTTCTCTTATCGTTTCATCCTGCCTGGCAGCAGGTTTCAAAGCAAGGTGCCTTAGCTCATAAGGGTTTCCTGCTTTTCCTCTTCTGAGTCAGCTGTGCCTCCCTCAAAGCGGCACCGGGCACATGCACCAAGCTGCCCGCCTCTGTCTGCCACAGGGGCACACAGACAACAGGAGCAATGGGGACCAGCTGGAAGAAAAAACAAAACCCAGCAGGAGCTACCAAGCTCTCATGGTGTTGCTTCTTACTCACAGACTTCCTAGGTCCTCTGGTATTGCCACCAAAGGAAAAAGGGGATGCTCATGGCATGGGACAGGCAGGAGAAGGAGCATGGAGAGCAGGACCCAAAGTGCTTCAGGTAGGTAAAACCAGGTCTAGAAAGGACTAGGTGGGAGGTGACCCATGATGGCACACACAAAAGTTGCACCCACAAGCAGGAGGAAGAGCAAAGGGGATGGCACTGCAGAGTTGGAAAAGAGCCTAGTGGTTGTTGTGGTTCTGCTGCTGTAGTAAGCCACACGTTTTAATAAACTTCCAAAATAAAACCTGACATATTCTCATCACAAATTTCCAATGTATGAGATGTCCAGCACAAATCTCATGGGGCAACCGTTGAGGCTGTGAGGGATGTTACCATTTTTTCAGTGTCTACCACAAAGCAAAGCAACGGATCAAGGTACATCCTGTTGGGATAGATTGGTACCTGTACCCAAGCCAAACTATCTTTTATTTCCTTTTTTCTTTCTTTTTTAATGAAGAAACATCTTTTTATCCAAGATGTCCACTAGTCTTCCCATCCTCTCTGCTCAGCTACATCACAGAGCAAACCTTCCACAGGCTGGTAGCCTGGCTGTGAAAGCCTGCAGGAATGCTTCATTCAGGACATACCCAGCACCAAGTATTCCAAAACCTAACATCACCTTTCCTGTGTCCCGTGTAGTGGGAGCTGGAGTCAGTAACCCCATACCCCAAAATGAAATCTTAACACCCCAACAATAGGAAAGGAGGGCTGTGACCACCCCATTTTGCACTCTTGCACGCTGGTGCAGCCAATAGAACAAAGGACTTCTCCAAAACAGGGAGAAATAAATGAGGTAAGTGGAAATTCAACGTTCTGTGACAGTCCCCTCAGCTGGGAAGGCTGAAAGAGTGTGTTTCTTAAGGGCTGTTTCTGATCCTGGCTGACTTCCTGCAAGAGGTGAGCCACACCAGATGGTCACGGTGTCTCTAGTCATCTACACTGACTTCAGTGTTTGCCACCCGGCAAGCACCGCTCGTGTGGGCGAGCACTGCTGTGCTGCAAAGCACACAGAGGCAGAGCTGCTCTCCTGCCCTATCCCGCGCCTTTTTGTTGTTTGGGTTTTTTTGGGGGGGGGTTGGGTTTTGTGGGTTTTTTTGTGGTGTTTTTTTTGTTTGGGATTTTTTTTTGTAGTCTGGGGGGAAGGAAGGAAAAAAAAAGGCAAAAGCCCTCCCGCGCTGTATTCCTCCAACCTGGCCCTTCCCTGCCTTTTAGCTTTGCAACAGCCCTGCTGCCTGGGCGCCGTGGGCAGCGCCCCGCGCTCCGGCTGCCACGTCAGAGCCCGGCTCTGCGGCGGGGAAGGAGGAGGAGGAGGAAGCGGGGAACCGTGCGAGCCCGGGGGACGGCGCCTCCGACACACTTCCTGCTCATCGTTACACAGCACTTTTTCCGGCGTCCACAGGCGGTTCGCTGCTGCTTCTCCCCGGCTGCCGGCAGGGACGCAAGGCGCGCCTTCCTCGCGTGCTCGGCCGGCCGGGCGGGGTCGGGGGGCGGGAGCTGTGCGGGGGGGGGGGGAGGGGCCTGCGGCCACGGCCTGCCCGCCCCGCCCCGCCGCTCACCGGCCCGCCGCCCCCGCCGTGCGCCCCGGCGCAGCCCGCGCGCCCGCCACCCCCCTGCCGCGCGCGCCGTGGCGTCGCCCGCGCCCGGGGGAATTCGAGCCCCGCGCCATGGGGCGGGGAAGGCGCGGCAGGCGCATGCGCAGCGCGGCGCGGCGCGGCGGCGGGCATATAAGGGGGGCGCCGGGGCGGTGGTGGGAGGGCGCTGAGGCGGCTGGAAGGGGCGGAGGGCAGCGCGAGCGGAGCGCAGCAGAGCAGAGCAAGAGCGGCGCGGGGACAAGGGCCTTGTCCGCCTTCTTGCCGTTTCGCCGCCGACCCCGAGCCGTCGCCCCGCCGACCCTCCTCCCCAGCTCCGAGCCGTCGCCATGGTGAAGACCGTGGGCAGCCTGGTGAGTCCGTTAGGCGCGTGGCGGCCGCTGGCGCCGCGCGGACCGGCCGTACCCCCGCCCTGCCGGCGGCCTCCTCCGCCGGGGGCCGCGGGGGCAGCGCGCTTCTGCCCTCGCCTTGGGCGTGGCGGCCGCTGTCCCCGGGCGGCGCGGCCTCGTCCTTCCGCCCAGGGAGCGGGCCGGGCGGCGAGCGGAGCGTTCCCTCCGCGGCGCGGGGGGAGGGGGCGGGTCTGCTGGGCCGGCCGCTGGGGAGGCCCAGGCGAACAGGTGCCTCGCCTTGGGCCGCCGCGCAGCCCGGTGGGGCTTGGCGGGCGGAGGCGGGCGGGTGAGAGCCCCACGGGGGTCGCCGTCAGTGTCCCGGGCTTGCCCGGGCCGCAGACCGCCAGCCGCTGCGGGTGGGAACGGGGAAACGGAACGGAGGAGTCGCCTAGACCGGAGGGAGGGAACAAATAACTGTACGGCCTGACGCTTCAGATAGCCGGAATGAGCAGGGAGATGATGTGACTGCATAGCACGACGCATTGTTGCTCGTCTCCACTTAAAATCTTAAGAAAATGTCATGGTTTGTTTCTCAGGCTGGTAACACTGCACCACGGTACCCTCGTGTGGAAGTCCCAGCTTGCCTTAGGTGCTCTCAGTGTGAAGGGGGTTAGGCAATTTTCTTAGCAGAGATTGGCCTAAGTTGTGGTGTGTTTCTGGATAGGCATTCATGGAAAACATGAATACAGCTTTGCTGACTTGAAAGGAATTACTAGAGCCTATTCCTGTACTTAAATAACCGGAGTTGCTGGCATAAGAAGCATTTCCCTCGTTATGTGCTGACTTGCTCAGTACACTATTGCAGCACCTCATTGTTTGGATGGCTCTATGAATACAAACACATCTGTGGCTTTGAGATACAGAATAGTAATAAAACTTAAGCCAACACATGGAGAATACGCTGCTGGTGATGAAATAGTGCATGGTCTTGTGCACAGCAGCTGATGCAGTTGTAGACAACAATAGAGTACTTGTTAGCTGTAAAGTTAGTCTTTTAAGTTTTGAACTTGAAATTCCCTTGAACTGCCAGATTAATCTGATTGTGAGGGGTTTGTAAGTAATGCTCTGTGGCATCCAACTCTGTCTTCTAGGCTATGCTCTTCTGCGGTCTGCTGTGTAAGTGAAAAAGCATGGCAGACTTCCCCCGTTAGACTGCTATGGTGTTAACATCAGATACACGAGTATACTAATTCTTACGACCGCAGTTTAAATACCTGTGAATACAGAGAGCTCCTTAAAGTTAAGATGAACAAAATTTTTGCCTTATCATTCAGGTCCTGGAGATGGCACAGTGTGTGAGTTCACCTGAAATTCTTATTCCAGTCTGCATCTCTTCCTTTTCCCCTTTCTCTTCTTATGGAGTGACAGAAGGGGTGAACTTTTTGAGTTAAGGTGTGAGATTTCTGATATAGGCTGGAACAGCTTAAAAATGGAGAGTCAATAAACCTGGCTTTGGAGGAGAAGCCTGCTCTAACTTACGTGGTCAGACTTCCACTGTCCTCCCAGCTATGAGCACTGATTAATAGTCTGCCACGGTTAAAGCATGGTTTTGTTGCTCATCCGTGGAGAGACAACAATCATGCTGACAACAAGATTTTAACATCAGCAACATCCAGAGTATTCAAGTATTCAAGTGCAACTGGGATTTCTGGATTAGTTCTGGTTTTCAGTAAAGTGGGTTTGTATTCTTATCTGATAGAAAGAGGAAGACCTCTTCCTCCACTACCTGCAGAAGATTCTGTGAGTGACAACTGTAGGGCAGTGTGAACATGGCAGCTAGCTAAATGTGGCCCATTTCCTAGCACACCTGTTCAGAAACTTGACTAGCTTCTGAAGAGTGGCTGCTTTCAGGGTGCTTTACTGGTCCCTCTCAAGCCCCTGCTGGTAGACAGAAGGAGCAATACTTGAGCTGGTTTAAGTTTGTGGTCTTGAGATGGGTGACTCATGTAACTTGTAACAGGGTTTGAGTATGGGACATAATGCCTTTTATAGCAGAAGTTAATGGGGTATATGAGCTATTAAAAAGCTAGTGTTGTCAAAGTTTTCCCCTTCACACTAGCTGCCTCTGTTATTTGAGTCAAAGCAAATATTGTAAAATTGCAACTTGGGATGCAGGTGATAGTTTTAGAACTGGTGTCTGCTAGAGAGTTCAGGCAGTTAGACCTGCAGTCTGTTTATGCTGGCTTCTGTATTTAAAAACTCTCAGACTACTAAATTATGTAGTAATGATTAGAAATCACCTGATTGGGTTAATCAAAGGTTCAAGGGTGACTTGATATGTGTTGGAAATCATGTTTACAACTAAGGTCCACACCATCTGGCAGATTTGATTAAAGCCATTTTACTTGTTGCTGAGAGCAGTAGACATCTTTCATTACTAGAGCCTTTTCTCTTACTTGGCCCTTGGAAACAGAGGCCCGCTACCAATGTGTTTATTGCATTCGGTGTGCACTTTTCTGTTGGAGGACAATACAAGCAAAATGTCTATGCTCAGAGGGGTTGTAGTTAAATCTTAAAAAACCCAACCAGCTAACTGGTAAGAAGTGTTCCCCAGTAAGGTGCTACCTGAAGAAAATACTGGTTAACAAAGCTGTAAGATCTTCTAATAGTGTGGCCAAATGGTCTTGCAGTGGGAGGTTCCCCTTCTGTTAAGAAAGATGTTTGGTTTTTATAAGAAAACTTGTCACTTCACAGTTAACACAAGTCAACTATGGAAGTTGATCGGACAGGTCAGGTAGCTTGTTTTGCCTCCACTACTGTCTTCGTTACTCCAGGGAAATTAAGTTATCTGGGAAAACTTTCAGGACTTACCCCCTGGTTCAGTATTTCTTAACTTGCAATAGTAAGCATCTTTGGACCCTCTATTTCTTCTCAATCTCCCACAGAAATTTTAGCTGATACTAGAGATGACTTGCAAGGTAGCACCTGATTGTAGTCAGGACCAGGTCTCCAGTGATGTATGATGCATAAACAACTGTAGGTATCATGTCCTCCCACTTACTCCTCATTCTGTGGAATAGCAAACCTGAGGGGTTTTGCCATATGACACACACATCCCAAGGCTGAACTTTCTTTTGCAGAATATGGTAATTATGCAGTTGCACAGAAGACTTTAGGGTAAGAAGAGGATGGTCTCACTGGCAGGTGCAGCAAGTGGAATTGATAAAGAGCTGGTGATGTTACAGAGCAGACATGTGAGCAGCTATACCAGAAAACAAGCTGTAGGATGTGAAGGTGGGGAGGAGCGAGGCTTGACTGAGGAACTTGTAGTGTGAGCATCTAATGTGGGTTGCTGTGTACAGGGACATGGAACTTCAGTGGAAAAGAGGTACTTCAGGGACTGGGACCCGGGAATGCATACTATGTCAGCACAGGAGTTGGGGGAATGTGGGGAGACAGGAAAACTTACTGTTCCCATCTCTTTCAGACAGAGTAGTTGATGTGGAGTGTTAGCTACTGATCTTACAGCAGAGTAGTCTATGTGAATATCCAAGGTGCAAGCATGGAAGAGCTCATCATCTGGAGGCTGAGCTTCTGAAGATAGCTACATTGGGAGGGAACATGTCTTACTAACAGGGAGACTTGGTGGTTTTGAAGTTACAGGAAGCTATAAAGACTTAAAGGTTTATATATATACTTATATATGTATATATAAATATTGCAGAAGCTGGCATTAGTTAACTCCTGCCCTACAAAACTAATGACAGTGTACATGTGGCCATAACCATGTTGCTTTCAGTTAGCTTCTAATGCTCTGGTCTGTGAAGCTGGGAGGAGTAAAGCAGCTACTTTTTCTATGCATAATCTGAAATTAACTTTGTATTTACAGCTTCCCTGAAGCTTGCATTGCCATGAGGACAAAGTTGAATGTTGAAGTAGCTTGTACTTGCTTTGGAAAAGACACTGTCAGGAAGTAGCTGATTAGCATTTTCTGCTTCTGCCCAAGAAACTTGTTTGTCTTTTGCTAGCTTGCAAGTATTTATTGCTTTTATTGTCTTTCAGTTCTGCTAAAACATTCACTGTTGGACCAGAAAACATGGTTAATGGCATGTAAGGACCTCTAAATTACAAAGAACATTGTGTAAAAAAGATTGGTGTGACAAAGTGCAACAGATAGACTCAAAGCTCTAAATAAATATTGGGTGTTAGATGTGTAGCATTGCTTTGGCTGGTGATGTTCCATGTGGGTTCACTGGGCAAAATAAGTAAAATAACTATCCTGTGACGTTGCTTTAGGAAACATGCTGCAAGAGTAAACAATACAACATCATTTTGATGTTAGACATTGACTGGAAAAAGCATCAAAATGGGGGAGCGTTACAAAGGTTTGTGTCCTTTTCAAATCCTACAGAGGAAGGTCTGTCCCAGAAGAAAATGGCAGTGTTCCTGTTAAGAGAGAAATGAGAAAATGGATTATTGAAAACCATAAGGATCACATTCAGGGGGTAACACTAAACAGTTGGCAGAGTTGAAGATTGTAGGCTAGATTAATTTCTAGTTTGTTTCCACAATTCAGTGAGTTGCGGTGACAGAGCATTGTGGTCTTTCCTAACTGAAGAGTCATAAGACACTGGCTGATCTAGCACTGATGAAAACAGTTCATACTGAAGCACTTGCATGATGGTACAAATACCCCAGTTAAGCAAAGTGTTTAAAGAGAGCTACCAAAATGGTTAGTGTCAAGGCTGAGAGCAAGCTAGCTTTGTGATTAGTCTAAACCATTTTGGAAAGGAGGGGGAAAAGCATCAATATGTTCTTTTTCTTATAGGTTCAGTTTGAGGAAGAACTGAAATCTGCTGGTGACAAGCTTATAGTAGTTGATTTCTCAGCCACATGGTGTGGACCATGCAAAATGATCAAGCCCTTTTTCCATGTAAGTAGCCTTTCTGTTTTTATTGGTAACTGTATTGGAGTGCATAGAAACATTTTTTGTGCTGCTTGACAGTAACATGGAGGAAACTTCTTTTTGCCACATGTGATTGCCAGCATTTTCTGGAAAAGGGAGAAGTCACAGAAGTACCTACTTTGAAACTGTGTCAAGTTTAATATACTAGCCTTTAATATAGCTTGGAGCTCCAAGGTGGTTTAACTTCTACTGTCCTAATGCTTACATGTATCTCAGGTCTATAGGGACGTAACAGTTGCATTGCCTTAAGGGGTGGGATATAGAATGGAAACAATGTTTATCCTTCTGTACACAGTTACTGTAATCACTCTAGCTGTGTTTAGGTGGCAATATAATCTAGTAAAATATGAGAGAGGCTGTAGCATTGTTTGGTGATCAGCTGAAGGCTGTAAGACAAGACCTTTTACCTATGTCTTTGGATATTTAAGTCTTCTCTGTGGGGAGTATGTTTGAACAAGTTTGAAGAGACTTCCAGGTACTGCACAAAAAAAAAAAATTTGCACTGGTCGGTAAAACAGCTGCTTTAAGCAGGCAAGTTTCACAGTGGGTAAGCAGCACCAGCTTTATAACTTATATGAATGTGTCTTTTAAAAGAAAGCTTTCCTGGAACACTAACTGCATAGTTTCTTGTTTTATTCTAGAGTTTGTCTGACAAGTATAGTGATGTGGTGTTCATTGAAATTGATGTGGACGATGCCCAGGTATGGTCCAGGGGGATGCTGAGAGAGGGCAGCTAACGAGTTTCACACAAGTGACAATGTATATTTTTTTTAATGTCCTTGCACATACTGAAACAAAATGAGAGATTACTTCAGCTTTGAGAAGCAGAGGGGTTTAGCACTTACACTGGAATGAATTATTTTTTTCTAGGGGACACCTGAATAGAACAAGCTGTCTTGGTTATTTGCATGCTTGAAGCCTTATGGCATGTGTTAGATAATTTGGGAAAACTGACCCTCTACTTTGGGAGGAAGTGTTAGTCTAAGGCCTTAAGCTGCTTTGATGCAATCTTCCCTAAAACTAGTGGCTCGCAACTGTCTGCTGGTTAGTCTGGTCTCTCCACTGCTCTCGGCACTGTTTCCCCTTTCATGTCTTGCATTAAGTGCAATAAAATGTCTGCTGTACAGCAGTTCAGCAGCGTCACATAGGTACTTGAGCAATGTCAGGTTGAAACACAAGAGTTGCCATAGGGCTCTGAGCCTTACAAAGAGTCCTGCCTGTTTTGATTCAGAAGTCAAGCTGTTCTTGCTAGTGCTGGACTACCAGAAGTGCTCTTGCTTCAATTTGAGCAGGATCAGCTTTGCCCTATCACCTAAACAAAAGGCAACTTGGTGAGTTCCAAATGCAGCATCCTTCAGACATGCACAGCTGAAGATTGTTTTCTGTCTCTTCCAGGACGTTGCTGCACACTGTGATGTGAAGTGCATGCCGACGTTCCAGTTCTACAAGAGTGGGAAGAAGGTAGGCTCTGTTCTTTTGGAGCTGGAGCAGGCAAGCTAAACACTTGAAGACTGGGAACGTGTAGCCTGCTTTCTGTTGATAACTTATCTGGGGCACCCCTGGCATTAAGACACTCCTGAGAGCGAGTTCATCTTGGTGCTGCAGCAAATGTAATGTGGACCAGCAGTTAACTGATGAAGTTGTTGTTCACAGGTGGTGAACTGAATTAGTGTTACAGGTCAGTCTTACAGGCAGAGCTTTGTGAGGTTAGTGGGGTTAGATGTCTGCCTAGCACCCTGCTTTTTGCTGATCTTGTTTAGTATTTGTTGTCTGGATGCAGCTCACATTCAAGGAGAGACATGACTGTATGTGCCTATGGAATCTCACCCAAACAGAAGTCTCTAACATGGTTGTATATACACATGGCTGCAACAGCTGCTTGGATGCTTTTACACAGAGGCTGCATAACCTGTGAAGTGGAGGTCCTGTACCTGTCAGAGGATTCAACAGACATTGTGCCTGCTCTGCCAAGAGGTCAATGAGATGGCATGCAGACCATGCTCTGGCAGCATACTGTGCAGCCTACCTGTGCAGGGTAGTTGTGAATTGCTTTCTGACTGAACTAAAGAATTGCTGAATTGCTAAGAATTGATAAAATGTGTTCTCTCAGGCTTTTGAGTTTGCTGAGAAGGCTGAAGGTAGGCTTTTATACCACGAAACAATGCCTGAATGGAAGTTTCATGGCTGCAGGCAATGGAATTGTGCCTTGAGTGTCAGATGCTGGGTGACTTTCAGTTCAGTTTAATATGAGACCGAATCTTGATTAATAGTGAACCTTTGACAGCTTTTGCAGGGTCAGCTTCCACAGCTTCATAATGTAATTGGAAAGAACTAAGGTTATGGTGTGACAGTGTGTGAAGGTGATATGCCTAACCCTGTTGTGTGGCTTTTTGTTTTGAGTGACCTTGGCAGTTCTGTGGACACATGACTATCAAGCAAGCAATTTCATGGCCCATAGTGTAGTTCAGCACTGTAGGTGCTGGAGCTGATGTTATTGAAACATTAATGTTGTCTTTCTCTTTCTGCTCTGTAAGCTGCAACAAGAATAGTTCTCACAGGAGAAGCCAGGTTCAGGGACAGGTAATTTGGAGCAATCCTTCCAGAACTTGATTGGTAGGGGACCTATGCAACTCCAAAGTAACTGTGAGCTACCTCTGCTGTGCGTTGACTTCCAGAGTGTCTTCAAGCCTGTATTTGAGTCTTACACAGCATTGGTTCAGGATCAGTTGTCCCTTTTAGATGTAGAAGGCTCCAGCAGTGGTAGTTTGGAAGTGATTCTTGATAGCCTCCTGTCCCAGTTTCTGTAAGGGTTGAGTGGGAGATGAACAGGTGAAAATCTACAAAATGCTTCCTGTTCTGGGAGTGAAAAAATTTTAGTTGTAGCAGGGTTGAACAGATGTATGTGTCTGGATACTATGCAACTAATGTTATGAAGCACTGAATGCAGAATGCAACAGTTCTAAAAATCAATTTCTTTACAGGTGCAGGAGTTCTCTGGGGCCAATAAAGAAAAGCTGGAAGACACCATTAAAAATCTAGTCTAATCTACAGCTGTGGAGACATTGAAGCATGATTGCTTTGGCCCGTGACTTTTCTACTTAAAAGATCTAAACAAGGTAGCTAGGTTAAGTGGTGGAAACTATCCTCTTGATCTATGTAAATGAGTACAATAAAGTGTAAGTTCTTCACTTTTGGATATTACCCTGTGTTTGAATGAAAATGTGAGGAATGTTGTGATGTCACCGAGGTGTCAGTTTTTGCTGTGTTAAAGGCATACTGACTAGATACAAAGGCTTGTCAAATGCAACCTGATCTGTTGGTGTGTTACTGCTGTGGGTGGAAAATTGTGTTCCCTGGGATAGCAATGACAGTTGCTTTAGGAGAAGTCTGCTGCCCTCTGACTCCTCAGGTGGTGGTGACCAGGCTATAATCTGAAGAGTGGCAGTCTGGCTTGCAGATACAGAAAGGGGAGTTTAGTTGTTGAAAAGTGGGTAGTCATGGGGTGGGATAAGTTCTTTCTTTTGTTACCTCTTCTTAACTAAAGATTCTTTCAAAATTTGTCAGGCTTCATTTTAGATTTCAAAGCTAAGGCTTGGCTTAACAGAACATAATACCAATCCTACCATGGAATTGTAAGGTAGGACTTGGAGCTGATGCCCTTTTACCCTTCCAGTGTTGCCTTGCCCCTGGTATGCCTTCTGGTTCTATTAGTAGCAAAACACATTTAGTCTCTGAGTTGGGCTGCTCTGTTCCTAGGCAATAGTCTGGAATGTGTGACTGAAGAGGCAGAACACATAGTGTCTTAAGCCCAAGGTACTTCAATTTATGCGTTCTTGTCATTTTAATTTGACTGCACTATTGCATTCTGAGAACATACTGACTTCCACATGCTGGACAGTAAACTGGACTCTGCAGTCCTCAACACCTACATAAGGTTGTCTAATGCTAACCTGCCAGCCCCTGTGCCATTCAGCTGCTCTTTCTGGTGTTGCTGAGAACTGCATTGTTTTTCCGCCATATCAAAGTGGCTTTCTTGCTGGCTTGGGTCTTGCCTGGGATAAGAACTCTGTAAATAAGGAAGCAGGGCTGTAGCTAGCAGCTATGCCTAGTGCTGTGGTTGTGGCGAAGGTGAGCTGCGCTTCTCCTTGAGTATCACTGATGAAAAAGCAAGACTTCCTGCTACATAGGCAGACGACGTGGAATGAACAAACCTCTTGTCTTTGTGGTAGGGAGTTCATGTGTGACTCAGCCTAACACTCATTTCACCAGCATGCATGAATCTCCTGGCTCTTGAGGATTGGGGGCCTTTGCCAGCTTGCTATGCATGTTCTGCATTGGAAACAAGATTTTTCTTGTCCAAGAAGTGACCACACCCTTTAGCCAAGGATGAGCCATCAAGGATCTTGGATGTAAGCTCTGATTTGTTTGTAATCATGGAATGAGAAGGACATGCAAAATGTTTTCTGCGTAGCTCTAGCTGTTTGACTGGGAGTGCAGCAGGATGTTTAAAGGACTGTTCACACAGGTGAGAAACCACAACCCCAAGTGGTACTGTGGACAGGTTCATGGGAAGAGAATAAAATGAAGCTGGAGCAAGAATGCACCGTAACATTACAGCACCTGCAATAAGCATTGCTTTTAAAAGCAGTTTCTGGGTGGCCTACTTATTCTGTCTGGGTAGTAGCTGGGAGCAAGAAAGTGAAGTTAAGTAGGAGGCTCTAACACATCCAGTTTCATCTTTAAGAAATAATGAAGCTAGTAAGATGTGTTGCAATATACAGTATTTCTCCTGAGGTGAGGCCAGACCAGGTTGCTACTGATTACAGCAGGGAGAGGTGCAGTTAATGGGAAATGCTCCTTGGGTGTCGAGTTTGACTTCCACTTTGTTTACTCCCTTAATAAGATGCCACTCTGCAGTAGCCTGGAAAGATCCAGGTGACAAGTGACCATACATTAAGGATAGGATTGGGAAAGATCAGAAAGGCTGGATTAACAGGATCTTGTGCTGAAACCAGGGGTGCAGAGCAGTTTTTTCAAGTGCAGTGACTCTGGTATCCTGTGCTGCAGTACCTTCCTGTTCTGAGAGCTGGCATGTAGGTATAGTGTGACTGCAAATAACTTGCATAGCCTTGTTTGGAAGGAAGTGTTCTTTAAGGCTAGGCTCTTTGAGGAACATACAGGGAGGATCTCTGTGTTAGGTAAGCTTTCCCTTCAAAGGAACTACCAAGTGTATTATCTTCAAATGTGTAGTTATGCCAGAACCCGAGTGTGTGAAGTTGGTCGTTGTTGTTACAGGTCATTCGAAGCAAAGCCTAATGATTATACCTAGTTGAAGTGCAAGGAGTCCTGGTTCCTACAGCAACAGTGCCCCTGCTGGGAGAGAACACCATTTTGGGATGGGAACCGGCCTGAGTCTTGCAACAGGAAAGAACTTGGGGTTTCAGCAGTTAACAAAGCCTAGATATAGTAAATAGGTGCTTTGCCTGAAATGGAATGGGTGCAAGTAGCCTTGCTAAAAATTTGGGCTATATGCCCTGCCATGTGGCCCAGGTTATTAAGGAAAACCCTGGAGGGCTCTGTGTGTGTGCTTTTTGGTTTTTTTTGCTTGCTTGTTTTTCCTGTGAAGGACTGAGATCAGTATTGCAGTATGCCAGACAGTAGTGCAGCAGAGTCACTCTTGCTGAACTCTGCTGCTTGCATGAACAGAAACAACTGCTTTGACCCAGTAACCTGGAAGGATGCCTGCAAGAGGGAGGTGGTAGATGACCAGTGGACATCATTGTTTGGAAACAACTTGATGTACATAGCAGAGAAGAAATAACATACAAAGGTTTCTTTGGGAGTAAGGGCTTCAGGAAGAAGTTCCCCCCTCAGGTAATGACTGCAGTCTCATTTGGCTGTGAAATGGTTGGGATCTGTCTTTTGCTGTCAAACCAGCAGAGCAAGATATTTCTGTCTGCAGGCCTGTAACATAGCTTGCTTTCTTATAGTGGGCTGGCCAACTGGAAGAGAAGTACTTCCTTGAGTACAGCAATTGGAACACGTGGTTAGAATCACTAGGCTTAATGAGAGAGGACTAATGATCATGAAGGGGAGGGCCAAGGAGTCACAGTGAGTGGATGAGGGAACTGTGTGTGATTAGATTGCAGTGAAACAGTGACACTCCTTAACTCCATCTGTGTGTTCTGAAACTGCTGTCCTGCACTTGGGCAAGGATTCTCATAGCCACCTGTGTATCTCTTCGATGTATTCTCTTGTAGCAGTCAGCCTAACTTCAGTTCCCATTAACCATCTGCTTTCCATTCTTTCCTTAACCTGAATGGAGTTAGACTTGGATTCTCCCCTTGAATGATTCCAATTTAGAGTATTTATAACTAACATTTAAATTTTTACTCTTCATTCATCAAAACTAGCTGGATCTAGTAAGGACATAAAACAACTGTTGTTTTACCAGTGCCAACAAATGGTGGCATAGCAGCTCTGTGCTATGCTTTGACAAGCAACTTCAAGCCACTCAAGGAACAGGCTTGAGGAATAAGCTGGTGAAATCCTTGCTAAACTAACTCTGTAGTGCTGACCCCTTACCCCTGCTGAGGGGTGGGAGAGGTTGACTGGTGTGTTGACTTTGGCTAGCTGCCAGGTGCCCACCAAGCCCCTCTTCACACTTACCCTTCTCAGCAGGACGGGGAGAAAATTACAGAAAAGCTTGTGGCTAAATAAAGATGGGGAGATCACACAGCAATTACAGTTGCAGGCAAAAGAGACTCAACTTGGGGAAATTAATGTATTGCAATTAAACAGAGTAGGATAATAAGAAATAACAAATCTATAAACACCTTCCCCTGTGTCTCCCTTCTTCCCAGGCTTAGTTACATTCCTGGCTCTTCTACTTCTCCACACATTAGCAGCAAGGGGGGATGGGGGTTGCAGTGCATTCATTACATGTTGTCTCTGCTGCTCCTCCCTCCTGACACTCTTCCCTTGCTCCAGTGTGGGGTCTGTGGGGTATGGCCCTTTGGGAATGGGCTGTTCCAGTGTGGGTGCCCCATGGGTCCATAGGTCCTGCCAGGAGCTGGATCCTCTGGGCTGTCCATGGGCTGTAGCTTCCTTTGGACACATCCACCTGCTCTGATGTGGGGTCCTCTGTGGCCTGCAGGTGAGTATCTGCTCTGGTGCCTGGAGCACCTCCCTTTGTGCACTGACCTGGGTGTCCGCAGGGCTGTTGCTCTCATACTCCTTCCTCTCCCCCTGCTGCTTCTGTTTACTTTTTTCTTTTTTTTTTAAACCCTTTCTCAAATATATTATCACAGAGGGTTCAGCTTTGGCCAGCAGCTGGTGTCTCTTGGAGCTGGCTGTCACTGGCTCAGTCTGATGTGGTAGTAGTTTCTCATGGAATCTGACCCCCAGCACCACCCCACACCAAACCTTCCCATGTAAACCTGATACACTGACAAGAGGCAGTGTGGGACTGTGAGGGCACCAGACTTAGCAGTAGCCTAGCCATGGCATGGAATCTCTGCTCTTCATCTGAAGCGATAACTTGTATACAGACTGCTACAGCTGTGGGTCTTCCGCAGTCAGAAGACCAAGCACAAAGCTAAGGCAGGAAGAAGAGTCTTATAAGGAGCTCTGGAGAGGCAGTGGGCACGGTACTCTGTTTAGCTGTGCTGAGGTTGAACCATACTGTGGCATCCTTATTTTCAATGGAGGTTTCACACAGATGAGAAGTATACCCAGCCAGGTGCCTCCAGATCTGGTAAGGATCAACTGGATGAGTTAGAGGAACTTGCAGGGAAAAAAACTCTTCTGGAGATGTTGAGGAAGTGCATCCATGTGAAATGTGATTTTTCTTCTGGAAAGGGAAAGATGGTCCAAGTTGGTAGATAAGAGGTGGTGAAGAATGCATGGGAGCTATGTGAAGCCTTGGCTCTAGCTGCAGCTGGTAAAGACAAATCTGTGACAGATGCAGGTCTCCAGAAGGTGGCAGTGACTGTCTATGTTAATACATACACTTAGACACATACTGGTTGTGGGGATGCCTTGTGCTTTTCCCTCTAACAGCACTGGTGTCATGGTAGTACCTCTAGGTAATGGGCTAGAGGAGAATGCATGGGGGGTGGGTTCCTGCTATCCATGTGGCACCATCTGCCTGGCCTCCTGGAACTTGAGCACCGAGGGTGGGGTGGATGTGGCAGAGGTGTGAACAGACTGTAGTGGAGTAGAGAAGTGTGGATCCAACTGTATCCACAGAGGAAGAGTCTTAGACCAAGTATGGTTCATCTCCCTTCCACCTGAGTCAGTCGATGGCATTTCCTCAGGGAAGCAATCAAGTCTGGTTTTTCACTTCACATCTGTTTTTAGTTCCTCTGGGAGAGGAGCCTGGGGGAAGAGCAATGGCTGGCACCACGAACAGTCCTCAGAACTGTGAGGCCTGCCGATAAGGGAAATGCAGTGGTTAGTTTTAGCACCACCTAGCAGGATGGCCCCAGAGGCTTTCAGCTAACCAGGAAGCAGAGCCCGTGTTCAGATAGTGATGAGGAGCTGAGGATATGGGCAGGAGGAGTCTCCCCATGCTGCAGGTAATAGCCAGCAGCAAGCTAAGCTGTGAGGGAGGGATGTATTTGGAGCTGATGCTGGGGGGGGCTGGGGTGTGAGCGATTAACAGCTACAGTCAGGGGACATGGGAATAAGGTGAGGGCAAAGGATCTGAGGTATGTTTTGCTTGCTTCGATACAGGCTGCATCACAGGTACACCTCTGATGCTGGGGGGCTTTAAAGTTGGATTTGATTCAGCTGGGGAATGGGTCAAATGAGAATGGATGCTGTGGCTGGGCCATGTTGTCTTGACCCATCCTGTGGACACCTGTCCTGGATGACCATGAGAGAAGCTCAGCAGACATCAATGCACTCCAGGAATAGCTCCTTGGTATCAGCAACCCACAGCTCTTTGCAGCGATTTCCAGGGCTCCCTGAGGCCACCCTTGGTGTGGCAGGCCATGGTGAGCTCCTCAAGGCTGTTCCCCACTGTGTCCTGAGCTCAGGCAGGTTATTTCCACCAGCCCCAGAACAGGAGACAAAATTTGCAATATTTATTACTGGAACACCTCTAACCTAGAGTCTGTTTCATTTTGCACAAGCAAGCATAAGGCATCAAGTGGTTAAACCACTACTCTAGAAGTAATGATACGTATAAATAAAGAGCTGTTTAGTCAACAGATGATGAAGCCTGCAGCTGTTTACGTTTAAGATTATGAAATAAACTCTTCCTCTTGCTCTCATACATTACATCCTCAATGAATTGGGACCCTAAACAGTCTCAGAAATCCCACTGTCAAGCCTACTTCCTAAGTAAGTGTAACGTACTTAGGTAGTGGAACAGATACAGCCACGTGGACTGAGGAAAAGCAGCACAAAAAGACTAGAGGTGGCTATCAGCACAGCCACAGCTGCAGGCCCTGCAACCTAGGCAGAGCCTTTTCACCTTTGCAGATGCATGCAATGGAGGACCGATGCAGCACTGAGAACCTAGCCCCAGGCAACATCTTGCACACCTGACAGCCACTGGGGCCACCAAGAGCTCACTCTTTCCCGGAAAACCTTTAGGTTCAGCTGCAGAGTGATAATGTTAGAAGAAGGGTGTCGGCAGCCGGTATTTGCCACTCACAGGCCTTGTGCAACTGGCTGGAGGATTGGCTTCACCTCCACAGTGCTACGAGTGCTCTGCCTAAAAGCACACGTGATCATGTATTGGCAAAAAGGGCCTGTCCCAGCAGCACATTGCTGCGCCTTTGCTTGCCTTTGCTGGGCGTTGGCACCTTGTTCAACTTCATTACACCGACTGTACTCATAGAGTTAGCTGCTTCTCTAGAGGGGAAAAATACAGAGGGTTTTTGTGAACTTCATCCTTCCTTGTGCTACCAACACTCACTCCCATGACTGTCAAGGAAAAAAGAAAACAAACTATGTTTTTAATACTCCCTTTTTGTTTTCATCAACACTGTGGAAAAATTCAGCTGTCTCTCCATAGGCTTTAGAACTTAGAGGACAACCAGGCTCACAGTGAGAAACTACTGCAAGACCTCTAGACAGTGGCAGACAATAAGGGATATTACTGTCATTACTCACATGCTTCCAGTGTTTCCAGTGTGTAATAAAGAACTTGGATTTTCGGGAGGAAATAGCTGCCTTCCCCAGTGAAGCTGAGAGGTTCAGGGTGGAGTTTGGTTTTACAAAAAAGTTATATTGTGAGCATAAAACAGCCTTGCAAAATCAGCTACAATTCATGAAGTATGAAATCTATACACAGTGAGGGGAGCTTACAGGTCAGTATTTTATGAGAAAGCAGGCCAAGCTGGGATTATTCTGACTGACATCTTTATGCAACTCATTAAGGCCACTTGGGATCCCTCTTCACAATCGATAATGAGACCTAAAAACTACCAAGAAGTCCTCCACAGTCATTGAAGATGGATCACCTTCAATGCCTGTCTGTATCCCCTGGTAACAGGTGCTTGTTCTGGCTTTTTCAAAATATCTAAGGTATTTATTGTTGCTAATCTCTTTGTCTCCTTCGCTTGGTGCCGTGTGGGTCCTGGACACCAATTTAGCATGGCTAGGGCAAGCATATTGATCTCACCTTCCAGGAAAGCCAGGGTGAACAGGATGGCAAAATCAACTCCAGACTTGGACACCGGTGGCCAAATTACTCAAGGAAGTAAGCAGCCTATCTATATCACCTGTACTGTGAGACCTGCTGGGATAAGTAAGTGCTTGTAATATTTTAGCCACTCTGTGTTAACCACAAGGTAGTGGAGGACATTCCACAAACAGGACTATAACACAAGGAAAGCATCCATTAACAGAGTTATTCTTTCTTCCCATAATCTCAGAATAACTGAGATATGTGCATTTCCTGATGAAAGGGGGGGGGGGAGGAAGCTGGGAACCCCCCAGGTGGTGTTAGCCTGTTCTTTGCTCCTTGCTCCTCAATATTAGTTAAAAGTCCCTCTGGGCCGGGTTCTGGGCCAAACCAGTGGTTAAACATGAGTCATGAGATGTGCCATCTGCTGGCAAAGCCTTTAGAATTGTTTTTCCTTTCTACAAGCCAACTCGTGGAAAGGTTCAAGCTACTATTAAATTTGTTACAGTTCTGATGAAGTTCAGCAGATTTAAGGCACTTTTTTGTGGAGCTTTGAGTAGCAGCTTTTAAGTTCTTCAAGAGCAAAGCAACTGGCATATACTTAACCCCTACTAGCCCAATTATTAACAGAAGTTATCATCACCAAACATCCAGCAAAAAGACTGAAAAATACCTTTCAATCGGTGAGTTAAAAACACTTAACAGAATCGCATTCTCCACCAGTCTCCCAGGAACATGTAATCTTCAGACATTTACAATGGCTTTTCCAAGACTTTCTCCCTTTAACATTCCAATGAAAGCCATTGGCACATTCTCAGATCCTTCAGTAACTTGTTCATGGCACTTTCACTTTGCCCTGTCAAAAGTAAGACAGGAAATCGCTGAGTTTTTATTCCCCAGATGCCTAGTTTTTACCGTCTTCTGGGGACTAAATTGCAACCAGATTTTCTTCAGCTTGTACGTTTCATCTGAAACATGCAAGCTGGCATGCACCAGGGTAACTAAAACTAGGTAGGCTGTTGTGAGGATCAGCTTTTGTTGCACAGCTTTCTACTTGGAGTCATAACAAGGAGCAAAAGTCACTGCTATAAAAACACACCAAGACAGATACAGTGCTACTTGATCCCCAAAGAATGGAAAGGTAGGGGATTATTGCCACAAAGCCAGACCTGTCTCTACCTGTAGGGAAGTATGGAACTGCAAACCCAAATGGTCACAAGCTGAGCCATCCCAAATCCCCATGTTTGTAAAAGCTAGAGCCTCTTAGCCTTTAGTGTTCACACCCACAAGCTTTTCACAGCCATGAATCAAGTGTTAAACTCAGCATCCATTTAGAAAAATAAAATTTCAGAAATTCCCCATTAAGTCCCTTTAAAGCCCAGCTCTCAATTCCATAAAAACATCCATTCTTGTCAGTAATTTCAGCACACCACTACAATGGAAATCCTTGCTCATACCACAAATAGAAGGAGACTTCTGAATGAGAAATAGAGGCACTGCTCTAAATATGACTCTTCATTGCCAGAGAAGTGTTTTGAATTACTCTGGAAGCATCTTTTTTCAAAGCCTACATGTCTTCAGGAATATATCTAAGTCCACAAGGCAAAGTCCAAACAAAGCAGAAGGGATCAGGCATGTTCACTATGGTTTGAATGACCCCAAAAGGCTCAAAAATTCAATCAGGTGGAAGCAAAGTATCACACTGGGACCTCACCTCAACAGTTAGGACAAGAGAACGCTTGCAAAGAGGAAAGCTGTGATGTGAGTACACCTTACATAAAACTACCCCTTCCTCCCTTATCTCCACAACCCATTTTAGCAGCGCTTTCAGACTTTCCTCCCAGCAGTTATTCCAGTGGGTCACAATAAACCCTTACATTCAAAGGTCTTTGAAGATCACTGGAACCTGCATGGAAGGCCCTGCAAGAGAAAGGAACCATCACACCATCTGTAATATCAGTTTCATTTAAAATAAGACCCAATGTATAAAGTGATATTTTAGCCAGTAAAGACTGCTGAATCACTGTTCCAGCCAGAAGCAACTGCTGTTTTTTCCAAACAGAATTTCCAGAGCAAAACCCCAAGGATTCATGGACAGACAGCCACCCAGGGAAACAAAGGCCTGATCCATATGGCTGTGGGACCAAACACCCAACAATTCTGAAAACAGTTTCATTTAGAAGTGGCCTGAGCTTCACCTGAGGGGCTTTAGCTGAATCCTGGAAATCCTATTTTGACAGCTTGTTTGATAGCCTGCCAAGCTCTCATGCTCTTCCTAAATCTCAAAAAAAAGTTATACACATTAAAAAACAGCTCCCTCAATCATAAAAATGTGTGATAGACTCCCCACTCTCAAAAGCCTGTCCCATTTTCAAACTAATGTGGGAGTCCAAAGCCAGTCAGTTGTCAAAGAGAATTCAGACCTCCCATTCCTTCTAGAAGGCAAATCCGGAAAACTTGGTGCTATTGAAAGTCAATAATTCATCTCAGCCACACTTCCCAGCAGTTCCACCAGTAGCTGAAATCTTAGGGGAAAAAAAAACCCAAAGCCTAAGATGCCTCATCTAAAAACCCAAGGGAAATCCATCCTCTCATCTGAAAGTACATACTGCGTAAATGGCATCATGCCACCACACCTGTCTTCTACTGATCTGTATCTGCTTAGAGCCCTGGGGAGTGCTGTTTTCAGTAGTTCAGTCTCCTTCATTTCTAATCAGCTGATGTTCTCCATCTGATATGAGTGTGCACAACGGAGGATGAGTGCATGCACACACAGGGAGTGTGGTCACACTCCCACTGTCCCAGAGCAGCGGCAGAGGTTAGTCACCCAAACGTACACACGTACATATATTCAAACGGCATATGGAAACAACCAATAAAATGTCAAGAGACACCTATTACGTCTTTCTTTCTGCCATCACTGAACAGGAAATAAATTTAGTCACAGGAAAGCAGGCACAGCGTCATAGTACTGAGAGATGGCTCCACAGACTGCAATCCTTCCATTTCTTCCTCTGGTTGATAGCAGTACTGGCAAATTCTCCACCCACCTACAAGAACAAGAGCATATGCAGTGTTACAGACAATAAAGTGTGGCATTGACCGCCAGAACCTGCCAACCTTGCACTGTTGCACCAACAGGTTCAATCAAGAGGTGAAGAGGTGAGTTCCACTACTCCAAAGACTTGGTGGTTGCAGAAACACTTACACTTAGTCAACACCTGTGAGGGCTAGATCTCACTGTTCTAAAAATTAGTTATGGACACAGGGAATCAGTCTGAATTCCAAATCTGCTTCTTCACAAAGCTTGGATTGGAAACACTGGGCAGGACTTGCCCTTAGGTCCCTTCTCCTAAGAAGCACCCACCACCTCTGCTTTTCCCCCACAGCGTTCTGCACTTTTACCTCTTCGCACCATGCTGATGTCAAGTTTTTACTTAATGATTGCCTTTTTCCAAATAGAGACACGCTTGTGCTCAGAAGCTTTTAATGGAGAAAAGCTGTGAGAAAATTTACTGCTGTGGAGAGCTCTGCACAAAAATTGGAAGTGAGAAGGAAGGGAATGGATGTGATCATAAAACCTATTTAAGACCTTAGCAGCACAGGACATGAATTTTGGAAGGGTAAGGCAAAGCAACAAGGAGTTCCTGCTGCAGGGGCAAGCGCTTTGCCCTGGCACCGTGTGTTCACATTGATTGTCAGGGCAAGGCAAGTGTGTTGCAATCCACACAGAACTACAGTGCCATCGCCCATGGGTTGTTGAAAGACCTATTAAAGGGGTGATGATGGATGC
Source organism: Falco punctatus (assembly GCF_963210335.1). Lineage (NCBI taxonomy): Eukaryota > Metazoa > Chordata > Aves > Falconiformes > Falconidae > Falco > Falco punctatus. Next base: position 73,714,159 of record NC_137586.1, read on the forward strand.
CCTTTAAACCAAGTAGCTAACCAGAGAATTTTAGGCCAGTGTCTCAGCTAATACCCCTGCGCTAGGTGTTATATTATCAGGTATAATGCATACATCAGTTGTACTAGAAAATTCAAAAAGCCAGCACTTGTGTACTGGCTTGAGGGTGAACTGACACCGTTTGACTGCATCCGTACTGTTAAACTCTCTTAGCCTCCAAATCAGGATGATCACATTCAAACAGCCTGTTGAGAACAGCCCGCGGTCCCCATAAACCCCAGCCGTACTTAGGAGAGCTCAGAAGCCACTCCTCTGATTTTACAAGTGTGCCTCGCCACTGCTGTGTTTACAGGGACTGGTGTAGCCACCTAGATCAGGTAAGGTGGGGCTGTCCACACTCAGCCCCTTCCAGCACCAGCAGAGAACTGCCTGTGGTCCAAGGTGGGGCCGGGAGTGGACTGGAGCTCTCTCTGTTCAGCATCAGGTAAATGTTCACTGTGACCCTCACCTCCATGGTCAAAGGATTATGACAGACCAGGGATTCATGACAGTATGTGTCATACTTTCCAGAGAGTGAAGGTGAGCTTCTCTCTCTCTCCGTTCACAAACAAGGCCAACAGTCCAGCTTTGCCTTTGCACCTTTGTTCTGCTACTGCCCAAGTCAGCTGCAGAAGTAAGTGTGGGAAGCGAACAGGAGAGCAGCACACTTATGGAGGCCATTTCTCAGCTAGATGGTACTCCATAATAAGTTCCTGGTGTAGTCTTCAACTAGATATATACAGTACTGAGTTCCTGCTATAGCTTAAGGAAAATTACGGTCTCCTCAGGGCAGGACCCTCTCTCTGAACTCACATTGTCAAGGAAACTGTCAGAGCCATCAGAATCTTTATGCAGTGCTTCATCCAGAGATGTAACAGTCTTGCAATTAAAGGCTTATTCTTTTCAGATAAGCAACCTTGTCATCTGAGCTAGCACAGCCAACCACTTTGCAACCCTGCAAGGAAAGAGGAAAAACATTTCCAAATAACCCCTCACAACACAGGCTGACACTTGGAGAGTGCTGCACCCTTAGAGTACTCACCACACAAGTTTCTGAGCTCTAGGAAACATTTAACTAGCTTTGCTATGACATCAGCAGCTTGTCCCATCTCAAGACCTTACAGTAAGGCATGCCTTCAGGATGCTTACCCTCCTGATCACCCATGACCTTGTTCCCCTGTCTCCCAGGCGAGATTTCTGAGGAGCAAGTATGAGCAATTCAAGCCACTCACCCCAGTTTTAGCAATCTGCCCCACCGCAGGGCCCACAGCGCCAGCTGCAGCATTAACCAGCACTGTCTCTCCTGGCTTCATCTTGCAGACCTCCAGCAGACCAAAACATGCTGTGAAGAAAGGAATAAAAGTGAGGAATAAAAGATACCAGACACAGAGATGCAACTTGACCACACTGAATTAAAATATCGTCACAACCAGAACAAGATTCAGTTTTTCTGATTCTTTATAAAATAAAAAAATTAACCCAAACTTCTTAATCTGGCTTTTTTACAGTCATCCCAGAAAAAAAAAACAGATACACTACTGGGAAACAGTATGTTATGGCAGAAGTCTGCTTTAGGTGAAAACAGCTTTCTAGCTGGAAGGAGAAACACATAGAACTCTAAGGTGACAAGTCAGTTACACACTGGAAAAAAGAGTAAATGCAAGCTAGACAGAGGTCAGTAGCCAGCTGGCATCTATCAGATTGAGGCGAAGATTAAATGATACTCATCACAAATCAAAGCTAGCAGAAAAAATGGTGGCAAAACCTTGCTGAACTGATGGACACGCTGCTCCTGGAGACTGGATGAACGGTAATCGGTTTTAGGAACCACTGAAGCTCAGCTCAGGCAAGTTTCACTGATAGCATAAGTACTGAATGACATCAGGCTCTGCAAGCTTCCTGAAGCGATTTGATCGACTGGAACAGAATCCAAACAAACTTTTCTTCTAACTTCTAAATTCAAGCTTAGAGCTTCCCACGTGGTCCAAACTGAAAGGATGAACTGAATCCATCTAGCAGCTGTCTGGGAAAAGACGCATGAAATTTGAGAAGTTCTACATCACACACAATATTGCAATCATTTTGAAAGCCTTCCATGTCAACAAGACTGACCAAGTCCAGATCTCCTAATACAACCTACAGAGAAAGAGAGAAGAAACATAAGAAGATGACAGACACTGCAGCAGCGAGCAGGAATTCTGAAGCACTGCAGCTCTGTCTGCTGCAGTGCAATTTAAAGGACATCTATTTTTGTCACAATACGACAGCTGTCTTTTGCCATTTGGGGGGCAATTCTGGAAATATGGTGACAGCAGAAGAGCCCAATCAGGAAAAGCAGACTACTTCAGGTGCCAGTGAAGTCTGAGTCTTTCTACTGAGGTTAATTCAGATTAAACTGGATTCTTTCCAGCCCCTCCTGGATTCTCTTCCTATCTTATTACAACTTCTGAAGCAGAATGATAACATAAAGTCGGTCATGGAGAGAAACCCTCCAAGACTGGATTTGAAGTTTTAGAAGACAGGCAGTCTTTATTACAGCGCTGGGAGCACGGGGGAATGTTCCCCCAAGCGTGCTCTGCGAGTTACTCGAGGATACACGTTATACGCAGCAGAGTACCTGCACATTCCTAGCACATTACATACTCATTTCCATTCACACACAGGACTGGTTACGAGTTTCTCGCCTCTAATGCGAAGCGGCGTGCACCCTCCGATAGCGCTGCTGGAGTTTGTCACCACCTGCACGTGCTCCCCAGGCCGGGGTTTGCCCTCCCTCGGGGGGGCTCTTTGGGTCGGAGGTCACGATCTCCCAGCACCACAGCTGCCTTTGTCCCACTTTCAACCAGCTTTCTGTGGGTCGCAGCGCTCCATCAGCCTGTCTCCTCTTGCAGCCAGACCTCCCTCCCTCCCTCCCTCCCTCGGAGGCTTCTTTCTGCAGAGCTTCAGATAACGGCACTCTTTTCGCCATCCACTGTCTTTCTCGTCCTTCCCCGGGCTCGCTCCCTTCATGGGAAGTCCCTTCATCTGTCACTTTTAACAGCTTTAGAGGGGGGGTCAGATTGCCCCAAACCTTAGGCACAGGTTTGTTTAACATACAGCTAAACGCTGGATCAGAGTTTTGTAATTCAGGAGTTCAGACATCTTGTCCCTCATATGGCAAAAGTCTTTCAACGTAATCCTGAACAGATGGAAAGGTTAAGGCCTTTTGCTGAGCCAGCAACCTTCCCTTAACAGAATACTTTGGCATAAATGCACATACAGTGGTATCTACACAGTGGCATCAAGAGGCACCATAATCTCCAAGGCAAATCTCTGATCTAGAGGATGGGCCAAACTTCAGGCCCTCCACAGGGTAAGGGCATTCAGAAGCACACTTTTTTTTTATCAGAGTGACCAGACAACACGCTGGTGGAATGAGATGAGGGGGGAAAGGTCATACAGGTAGGCAGAAACACCCTGCACAGCAAAATCCAGGGGATAGTTGCCTTTGCATCTCGAAACTCACCCTGGCATGCCAACCATCCCAACGGTCAGAGATTTGGGGAGTGATTCCAGCCAACTGGAAGGAAGGAGTTGTAGGTCTTTCCCATCAGAGATTAAATGAGTCCTCCAGCCACAACAAAGGCCCCCACGGTGAAAGCAGGATTCTTGCTCTTTACAATCTTGTTTAAAAGAAGAAACAAACAACAAAAAAATAATAATACCTTGTCAGAGACAAACTACTACTGGCTCTTTCCTCCTTTATTCCTGTTGCCCTGTGGTGCAGGGGAAAAGAAGTATTTCATGTCAGGACATCTAGCCCATACCTACAGATGCTGAAGGCTTCAGATGTCTGTTCTAGAATGTCTACAATCTCCCATCACCAGGGGGATATTTGACAAGATGATTCTAGACTCAGCCCTGCCCACAACAAATCCAATGCTCCCACATGGATGCTGACTTTTTTTTTTACTAACACTGGTCTGGTATGAATTCAGGCTAGGTTTCTGTGAGTTAGAAGGCAGGAAAGGGGATGCGGGATTAAAGGGTGGAAAAGAAGGAAGTCACAGTTAGGTTGTAACAAGCAGTTCCCTTCTCAGACACCTGCACCTCATCTAAATGTAATTTAATGTAATTTAAATGTAAATTAAATGAAGATTCTGAAGATGGAATCTCTTGAGGTAACAAAACCAGACAGAAAGCAGTATCTAAGAATAGGGAGAAGTTCATACTTGCCGTGTCTCTATTCCAGATGAAAATTCAACTCTCTTAGTCCAACAGGAAAACTACATCGGGAAGGGGTAGGTAAGCAGCTTTGAAATGGTGGAAACAGTTGGCCTTTGTTCAGAAGACTTGGTTGGTTGTTCATTTTTCCCAACTCTCAGTGTTACTGCAGGGAAACACAAGAGTCAAAGGCCACAGATGTTTCTGGGAAGAAACCTGGAGGCAGCACAGCAGGGACAAGCTGAAAAAGGCAAACATCTGTGTGGCTAAATTACCACAACCTCAGGAAAGGATAGATTTAAGGTTAGATAACTGTTTGGCTAGAGCTGTATCTTAGGTGATGATGAGGTATTCTCAACTGGAGTAGGCAGCATGCATGGTTTAGGGCATGCAATTACTAGCACATCAGATTTTAAAATATGAAGCTGACATGGCTAGTAAAATAGTCAGACCTTCATACCTCTGCTTGTAAAAATTTCTTTTATTATTGCCAAAAATAACATATAGTTTGTATCAGAGGACTTAATGCTCTCCAAGAAGGCAAAAGAGGCTCTTAGGGAAAAACACATTCTAACCAATTACAGATAAGAATACAGAATTGTGTGAGTATGTAAACTCAAGCCAAGAATAGTCAGTGCAGGCTGCAGATGTCTCAAATGTCAGTACATTCCTTTCAGATCTGCGTGTGTATGGATAACAAGAACTGAAGCTCTTATCTGGCAAGCTGTCTGCCTATCATTATGTCCCCTTCCTTCATGTCTCTTTGACTGTAAGATCTGTAACACAGGCAGAGACGGTTTACTGTAAGCAACTTTAATGTTGTTCCAGATACACTATGAAGTAGTAGCTGACCTGGAAAGACAGCATAAATAGTGATCTTGAACAGATTGCAAAGAGCTTGCCATTGTAATGACATACCTGGATGCTTCCCCTAGCCAGCTACTTGAGCATCCTGTCTTGACCAAATATAAGGGTCACAGTAGCACTAATCTTCCCAGCATGGTCCACCACTACAAGAAGGCTGAGACTTCAGAGAACTATCTCTGACACCAATGTCCACCAGGCTTCTTCAAACTATCCTGTCTCCCTGTGCTTGAACTACCACCTACCCATTAATATGGGCATATCAGCAATTTCCTGCTCAGAATATGTATCCTTACATACAAGCAGCTACTGCAACAGGGCTGCAGTCTCATTTGACCCCATCGCACTCCAGTGGAAGAAACATGACAAGGAACAACAGCATGGTCCAAGAAAAGTCTAGGGCTGCAGCACTGTTATCCCAATGCCTGGCTAAATCTGGCACAGCTCCATACTGGGAGTCTTGTAATTTACACAAGTTTTATCAAAAGCAGACAAAGGCACCAGGGACTCTGGCATCAGGGCGTGCTCCCAGTACGTGTTGTTTTGAGGTTTAAGTGGGGGTTCAAATGAGGTATCTTAGCCAGCAATTTAAAAAGAGGAAAAATACCTCATGTAAGTATCAACACTGAGAAACACCTATTTAAGCAGCAACTCTGCAACAAAAGACAAGGCAAATTCCTGGGCATTAGCAGTGCAGTAAAGCATAGTTTCCACAAGTCAGTCTTTCAACAAAAGCAACAGGAATTCCTGACAGCTCAAAACCCCTATATTCCATCATCCTTTAGGGAAAAAACTACCAGAAGCCACTACCATGTTCATCAGCTTTGTCTGGATCATTGCTGTGCTGTTACAGAAGACACTTTCTGTAGTGTCTCTTTAGGAGGCTAGCTTCTTCTCAACCCCATTTTTCTTTACCTGTCTCCTCTCTCCCCAGAAGGCTCAAGAGGCCAGGCCCTATAAGCAAGTCACTAACTTACTTCGACCCACATATAAAATGCCTTCCCACGGTTCAGCCAGCAGAGGGCGGTAAGAAACATTGCCACCGGTCAAATAAAAACACAACTGTGGCTGCTGTAACAAAGCATTAGGCTCTTTCCTAGGCAGCCTAATCCACCTTTACTGTCTCTAATACCACTACTTCTTGTGAAAGACACCGCTAAACAAATTTTAATTTAAATTCTCATTCACGCAGCAGTTTCAGCTGTTCATCTCCACCTAAAAATACTTTCCATTGCCTGTGCTGCAGTGGTCTAGCTAATACAAGCTAGAAATATATTCAGATATAAATATTTTCCCATTATTCAGAGTAAGCAGGAAGCATAATCAAGGCAATGTAACATAACAAGAAAGGCCATCTCCTTTAAAAGTGTTGCTCTAATATGAAGTTATGCCTTTTCTTGTAGTAGGAATTAAAATGGGAAGGAGGAAATGACTCCATGCTTTTAAATACCCACAGGCATGAAATATTTAAGTGCATCTGAACACTATAGAAGTGCACATGCTACACAAACACTTGAAAGTATATATATGAAGAAATCACCTTTCAAACCTTTAAGCTGTAAACAGAACTAGTACTTTAATGCAATTTCTTTGGCACACCTGCTAAACTGGAGTAGATTTTGTAAAGGACAAGTGGTGGGGTGAGGTTCAAGACAGCATGGCATTGAATGCCCATGTGAAGTCAAAAATCAAGGTTCATTCTTTTATCAACAACTCTTGCATATAATAGCTTACCATATTCCCTACCCTTTTCAAAAGAGAGGAACACAGGATGTGCATTTCTTTCTCTTTTTATTCATTCTCTTTTGCTGTCACAACAGGTCAAATATAACAGACAAGCAGTGGGGTAAAAAAAATAGATGTTGAATATGGATAGCAGTCTTGACTCGTTGCTTCTTAAAATGAAAGACTGACTTCATTGCCAAAGCTTCCAAGATGCAGGCTCACTCCCACCCCAGTCATTCTCCTCTCCCCCGGCACTATCCTCAATACCTTCCCTATCAGCATGGAAAACTCCGATGAAAACCTACTCCCAGAGGCTGATATCTTGCCCAGCTTTCTCCAAAGGATGAAGTATATGAAAAGGATGAAGTATATGAAAAGCTTTCACCAGTGAAGCATGTTTGGGTTTTACTACAGTTACCTTGTTTCCTCTGTCATGGTTCACATCTCTCTTTCTAAATTAAACAAATTCTGTTTCCTTGTGGCGGTCAGTTTCAGGGGCCTATTGCTTCGGCAATTTTCTCCAGTAAGCTTTATTTGCAAACACATTCTAATGCCTTTGCTACCGAGCACCATGTGTGATTAGGCACTGCGAGACTGTGAAAAGCATGCTGCAGCTGCTGCTGCTTGAGTTAGAAGAGCTCAGACGCTGTTTCTAAGGGTATTATTGGAAGTCAAGTGCCTTAAAACCCAGCAAACCCATCAGCACACACGTTCCTAAGCAATCGCCTTTCTCTGCCTAAGGTGCATGGCTTGTCACAAGCTGTGCTAACCCATTTTTGAAAATCCAAGCCAGAGAAACATACAAACAGTTCTACAGACGGACAGCCATTCATCATCAATCAACAAACTCTGGGAAAAAACCCAGGTGGCACTCCTCTCACCTCCATCCTTTAGGTTTGACAGCTCTATCTTTTCCAAGGTCAAAGTCGCTGGTTTTGGGGAAACCCTCAAAATGCTTCTTCAGAACCCACACCTTGGCATTCACCATCCTGCACAGCAAACAGCACAGCCAAAGAGCGCCTGTCAAAGAGATGCCCAACAGTGCTGGGCTGCTCATGAGGGCTAGTTTAGATTTCACAAAGCAGAATGGTATCTTGATAACATGCCATCACACAAGACAGCCTTTGCTTGCACCCTGTGGCAGTATTGCCAGATCAAGAAAACATTTGAAAAGTCCTTTCATTGTCCAAACAACCCACAGCTTCCTACCACCTGCCGGACTGCCCTGCCTGCTGGTAGCAAGCCCTGGCGTGTGAAGTCAGCCCCAGGAAGATGTGCAGCTCCCGCTCTAAAGAAACTGAAGAGGGAAAATTTACTAGTTTAAGGAGATAAAAAAAAATCCTGGAAGGAAAAAAACCCAAACACTTAAACTTACTCTTGTGTCCCAGTTACATGGGATGAGTACTGAACCTGAACTTTGACAGGTTTTTTTACAGTGCAAGTGAGAAATACAAAGGAAAGAAAGACCTTTTTTTGTGACACCCTGTATGCTGAAAGAAAACGCTTCTCCAGTTGCCAAGCTAAGGGCTTGGAGCTCGGAGCATATTGTCACCAGCGTTTTCCATACAGGATGGAAACAAACAAATTACTTGCATTTGCTTTACCCTTACAGACCCTTTTTCCTTCCTATAACCAAGCACATGAAAAAGGCCAAAGAAAAATAAGTTTATACTTAGAGCAGGCTGGTGGGAAACCATGTCTTCTGCTGACAAGGTCAGTCAATAACCTTCTGCATTTGACTCAGTGGCTGGAGTCCTCCAGCCACACAGACCTCCTGAAAGGTGAAGATATCTGCTTTTATCAACAGAGCAGGTACTGCCTTCAGTCCACTTCCCCAGGAGCAAGTGTAAACCCCTAGTAAACTTAGTACAGAGCACACCCAATGTGATTCACCTTTCTCCTATTAAGATCTGCGATCATCCACGCAGAGCACTCAGCTCTGCCCAGACATTTGCATAGGAATGCGCTACAATATGCCAAACCAAATACAACTAAAGCCCACAGTTCTAGAAACCACAAAATACTGGAGTCCGGAGACTAAGATTATCTCCCAGAGCAGCCATTTCTTCAAATCGTATTTTACCAGTCCAGCCCTAAACCTCTTATAGAGTTCTGCCACTGAAGAAAACTTATATAATTAAAAATTAACATAAAATTCACAGTTCAGTCTGTTGCCTAAACTCCCTAATTACTGAACTCTGATTTAGTTAAACAAACCTGTGCCTAAGGTTTGGGGCAATCTGACCCCCCCTCTAAAGCTGTTAAAAGTGGCAGATGAAGGGACTTCCCATGAAGGGAGCGAGCCCGGGGAAGGACGAGAAAGACAGTGGATGGCGAAAAGAGTGCCGTTATCTGAAGCTCTGCAGAAAGAAGCCTCCGAGGGAGGGAGGGAGGGAGGGAGGTCTGGCTGCAAGAGGAGACAGGCTGATGGAGCGCTGCGACCCACAGAAAGCTGGTTGAAAGTGGGACAAAGGCAGCTGTGGTGCTGGGAGATCGTGACCTCCGACCCAAAGAGCCCCCCCGAGGGAGGGCAAACCCCGGCCTGGGGAGCACGTGCAGGTGGTGACAAACTCCAGCAGCGCTATCGGAGGGTGCACGCCGCTTCGCATTAGAGGCGAGAAACTCGTAACCAGTCCTGTGTGTGAATGGAAATGAGTATGTAATGTGCTAGGAATGTGCAGGTACTCTGCTGCGTATAACGTGTATCCTCGAGTAACTTGGTTACGTGTGCATGTCAGGAGGAAGTATCTCCCATGCACCTAGTGCTGCGATAAACCAATGTCGGCTTTGTAAACTATCAATGGATTTGGAGAGTTTTCCTGGTTACGATTTTTGGAAAGAGAATTTGGTGACACAGGTGGGACTTGCTCTCTGGAATCTCAACAGACCAGAGGAGTCATAAGGACTCCAAGCACACACCAGAGTGTTTTCAAGGAGTGTCTCTAATTCCCTGGCCAGGTGAGTTGCTATGACAGCTCCCTCTAATATTAACAATATTGGTCATAAATACTTAGGTTGCTTACAAGTAGGTTGTATTGGAGAGTGGGTAGAGTCCCACAGTCCCACCAGAATATCTGAATACATGTCGTTTAGCTGTTGGTATTGTGGGCTAGACTCACACCAGGATATTTGAAGTGCACAACTGTGTAAATCTGTGTACTATTACAGGGATACCTGGAGTCTGAATTTTGGGTATTGGTAATTTGAATCTTTGTTGGATATTGTTTGCCGGATCTTGTGTGTTGGTGATTTGAAACTTTGCTGGATTTTGTCTCTATTGGATTTTGTCTTTGTTGGATTTTTTCTCTGTTGGATTTTGTTTAAGTATTGAATATTTGTGATTTTGAAAATTTTGTAACATGATCATTGGATATTCTGCTGGGGGTGTGGGGGTGGTGGGGTGCCGTTGTAAGAGTACTCCGTTGGGCTGTGTATTGAGATACTGGAACAAGTTTGTAGGTGACACCCTCACTTGGAAAAAACTGGTAAAATATTGTAATCACTGGTGGCCCTTGTATACCTTAGATTATCAGAAAAAATGGCCTAAGAACACAAGTATAAATTATGATACAGTATTGCAGTTAATGTTGTTTTGCAGATGCAAAGGAAAATGAAGTCACATATGTGAATTTGGGTTTTTTTGCCTTGAGAAATTATCCTGAAACAAGGAAGAAGCATAAATTGATGATATTTGATTCTAATGTGTTGACAGTGCTGGAGGATAGAAAGAAACTGACTTGGTGTTTTTCTGCTTGTAGCATTGGAAAAAGGTGTTTGAAAACAAAGACTGAAGAAAAGGATGTACAACTGATGGTGTCAGGATAGTGTTGTTAGTAACAGGGAGGGATTCTTGCCTAAGGAAAAAGAATGGTGTTGGAGAAGACTCAGGAAGAGAATGAGAGGGTAAGTGACTTTTACTGCTTTGTTTGTAGGGCAGTCAGCTCCAGATATAACAAAAAAGTTGCAAAAAGTAGATGGTATGTCTGGAATGTAGGTATGTCAGTTGATTGAAATTGCTCCTAAGGTCATAATAGCAGAGAGGGATTGGAGAGGGGGAAAAAAAAAAGATAAACAGAAAGAGAAAGTAAAGAAACAAAATGCTGCAATTTTGGCAGCTGCATTCACCCAAGCTCAAACCTCATCTCAGGCAAAAGGTTTCCTGAGAGGTTGAGGGCATGGAAGAGAATAAAGAATAGGAGGAAATATAAGGAACAGAATCCCTCTGAGGAAAGATCAGTGCATGCTTTGCAAGGAAAAAGGACACTGGGAAAATGAACATCCAAAGAAACAATCAACTGCATCCATTCCAGAGGCAGACCTGCTTACGGTTGGTACAGAAGATTCAGATTGTCAGGGACTGGGGGTGAGCTTAGAGGCATCCCCAGCAGATCCCCTGGTGTCAATAAAGCTGAGGAATTAAACTATAGATTTCTTGGTAGATATAGAAGCAACTTATTCCATAGTAACTAGTTGTAAGGGGCTTCTTGGTAAACTTAATATGCCAGTTGTTGGGGTTACTGGAAAGAGAGAATTAAGGCCATTTTTTAAACCAAAGGAATGTCACACTGGAGGTAAAAATATCCATGAGTCCTCATATATGCCAGAATGCCCTATACCTCTCTTAGGTCAGGATCTACTTAGTAAACTAGAGGCCCAAATAATGGGGTTGTTTGGAGTATTCCATTCAGTTATACATCCCACTGGGAAAAGCCTGGAAAGCACAATTATATCCGAGGCAAGGGGAACAATTAAGTGAACCAGAAGTCTCCTAAGAAATCCTGGATGCTGTATTTCTGTTGATGGGGCTACTGAAATACCGGGAAAAGCTAGTACCACACCGGTAAAGACAGAATTAAAACAGAACCCCAAACTGGTAAGAGGAAAAAAGAAAAAGGAAAACAATATCCTATGAAAATGGAAGCAAAAATTGGATTAGAAACTTTGATTTGTACCACATGCTGTGTGACCTCAGTGCTGGAGCAACAGAGACATCACTGGTTATCACCTAAGTAGAGCGATCCAATGTCAAGCAGTATTATTGGAACTGGACGATGTAACTTGAAGGGCAACAACTGAATCCTGCCACTTTGTTGCTGATATCTGATAATAAAAACTTGGAACATGACTGTATACTAACTATTGAACAAATATTTTCCAGTAGGCCAGATTTGAAGCATGTTCCACTGGAAAATCTGCAGTGGACTATACATGCTGAATGGAGAATGATGATCCGGATATGCAGTGGTAACTTTGGAGGACACGACTGAATCACAATCCTTGTCATCAAATAACTCAGCACAAAAAGCTGAATTAATTGCCTTGACTAGAGCTTTGAAATTGTCACAGGATAAACAAGTCAATATGTATATTGACTGACTCTAAATATGCCTTTGGAGTCATACATGGACATGGGGCAATATGGAAGGAAAGAGGACTTTCAGCCTCACAAAGGGTCACCTATTAAGCATGGATCAGAAATACTGGAATTATTAGAAGCCGTTCAGAGAAACATAAGGAGTTGGCCGTAATTCATTGAAGGCTCACCAACCTGGACATTGTGAACTCATACAAGGGATTCGTAACGCTGATGAGACGGCAAAGAGAGCAGCCAATGAAGCAATGGGAGCCTTGACTCTTCAAAACGTTCTAACTGAAGCGCCCAGATACACTGAAAAGGAGAATGAACTAGCTAAGATGCTAAAATGTATAAGGACTTCAGACAGATGGTGGATAATATCTACTGAACAATGTTCACTAACAGCTCCCATAATGCGGAAGTCGCTACAGCAGACACTGTAAGGAACTCACACGGGAAAAGATGCTACAATCACAAGCATTAGGAGACAGGCAATAGGGCCAAAGATGCACAGCTATGCCAATCAAACAGTAAACCAATACGTAACATGTTGTACAATAATTCTAAAATGGGATTATGGCCTCCACCTGAAGAGGTAAAGAAAAGGATTATTCCGGAAGAATATTGGCAGATTGATTTTTCTGAAACGCAATAATTATAAATATATTTTGGTATTGGTAGATACCTTTTAATGATGGCCTAAAGCTCTCCCCTGCCAAACTGAGTTCCAGGTTAGAAATAAATTATTAAATGAGATTATACCAAGATTTGGAGTTGCAAGTGGTATCTCAGCAAACAGAAACACACTCTTTATAGCAGAAATAATACAATTTCTTCCCTTTTAGGAATAAAATGGGATTTACATACACCTTGGAGACCCCAGACTAGTGGGAAAGTAGAAAGAATTACTAGATCTTTAAAGAAACTATTGGCTAAATTGTGCCAATAAACTAATTTAAAATGGATATATGTTTTACCCATCGATTTAATGAGAAACAGAATCATCCCAAAAGTTAAGAAAAACCGAGCTGGTTTCAAGTATTACATGGAAGACCTTATGCTGTAAATTTAACAGGAGAGGAAGACAAAGTTCATATTTCTGGTGATTGGGTGTTAACTGAATATATATTGTCTTTGGGAAAGACTCTTTCCTCACTGTACTGGTAAATTCAACAAAGAGAACCTGTACCATTGGATGTGCCAGTGCATCCTTTCCGACTTGGAGGTCAAGTGTATCTGAGAATGTGGTCAGATGAGCCATTGAAAGAGAAGTGGAAAGGACCTTTCCATATTTTACCTACCACCTACACTGCTGTCAAGCTTGAAAGAATCACTCCATGGATACACCACAGCATGGTCAAGCCAGCCACATGGCCAGAATGAACTGTCAAGCAAGAAGGACCTTCATGCTTGAAACCAACTTGGGAATCATAAAGCTCTAGGTTGGGTCTCTTGCAATATTGCCAGGCAGCATGAAATATGACCAAAATAAGACCTTATACAGACCTGGATTGTATACAGGGAGGTTTGAGGTTGTTAACATGTTTTCTTTGTCGGTACCTGTTTAAACATGTTTTACATATATGCAGGATTTTGCTTGTTACATGGTATGATAAATACTCACATTTGGTGGGATCAGGAGAAACCCATAGACTCAAAACAGACACTTCATGATGATCCAGAAAACCATACATATAGCCAATAAGACCAACTGTTGGGTATGTACCCATTTATGGAACTCAGGTATTTGTGGGGCATTGCTCAATGCAACTGGTGAACCTGTCAGAATTAACTGCAAGTAAGTACTGCAATGTTCCACTGGGTGATAATCTGTAGTTAAGAACTTACCTGGAGAAAGATATAGGTGGAGTCAAAACCCCCTTACAGAAAGATTCATTGGATTTCATTCTTTTGCTAGGTGATTTATTCCTGGGTTAGGGATTGCTGAACTGGAAGAGGCAATTATAAATATATCTGCACTAATGGAAGGGATGGCCAGCAACACTGCAGATACCATAAAGGCTTTACAGGAGTAAGTTTCAGAAATAGCTCATAGAACTATACGCAAAATAGAATAGCATTAGATATGATGTTGGCATCTCAAGGCAGAGTTTGTACTATTTTCAATACTTGTTGTTGCATGTATGTGGATCGAAGTGGGACAATTTCTACCGACTTGCAAGAGATTTGGAAACATACTAAAATTTTGCATGAAATCCCTGAAGATTATACTTCTTACAGATTTCAAAAGTTTGGAATTGGCTGATGTCCTGGTTTCCTGATTTACACTTGTGGGTTACAAATTTAATTGTAATTCTTGTACTCATGATTGTTATATTTGTGTGATTGTATGTTTTATTAAACTGCATGGTGAAGGGTTGTATTGCTGCAAGAGAAGTTCAGAGAGAGTGAGACTTATTTGATATATATTGTTACCTAAACTCCCGAATTAACTATATATTAAACAAGTATGCACACAAAGTTTAGGTCAAGCTGACCCACCCTCTCAGGTCATCAAAACTGATGAAGGAAAGGACTTCTAATCAAGGGAGTGAACCTTGGGAGACAAAGAACAGCTAATCACTAAATAAATTACCAAACAAATAAAAAAACCCCCTACTAAGTTACTAAAATTATGCAGAAAGAGGCCACCGAGTGACAAAGAACTTGTAACCAGTCCTGTACGTGAATGAAAATGCATACATAATGTACTACGAATGTGCAGGTACTCTGCTGTATGTAACGTGTATCCTCGAGTAACTTGGTGTGCGTGGAGGAAAGATGCCCCATGCTTCCAGTGCTGCAATAAACCAGTGTTGGCTTTCTAAATTATCATTTGATTTGGAGAGTTTTCCTTGTTAGGATTCTCAGTAACATGCTGGGGAAATCACCTGTATTAGGACGCATAGGTCATTCACAAAACGAAAGAAGTATTGTCCCGTAGGCAGGTTTGTTACCGGCGTGCAGCACCAATTCACACACTGAGTCAAGGTATTTATCTTCCTTTCTTCTACTTTGTGCAAGGGAGGGGCCTAGGTGGTAACCCGCAAATGCCTAGCTCACCCATTGTCAAAACTTCACACTATACAGTTCAGCAAGCACAAGTTACAGAATTCCTTCATTACATAACACTCAGTTTCCTATTTGTCAAGTAAATCTTTTGCTTCTCATGTTGTTACCAAAAATCGTAACCAGGAAAACTCTCCAAATCCAATGATAGTTTAGAAAGCCGACATTGGTTTATCGCAGTGCTGGGTGCATGGGGGATCCTTCCTCCTAACATGCACACGTAACCAAGTTACTCAAGGGCACACGTTACATACAGCAGAGTACTTGCACCTTCATCAGCCATTTTCATTCACACACAGGATTGGTTACAAGTTTCTCATTTCTAGTGCAGGTTGGTGATTGCAACACTTTATCCGCTTGTCTCCTCTTGCAGCCAGAACTTTTTCACTTGGACACCTCTTTCTGCATAATTTACTCAACAGTGTTCTTATTACTATCTGTTATTTCCCGAGATTGACTCCTTTGATTAGAAGTCCTTCCCATCATCGGTTTTGACCACTTGAGATGGTTGGTGGGTGTTTGAGCATTAACTGCTTGAGAAGGTGGGTCAGCTCGACCCAAACCTCATGCTATTTTTGTTTAATTAAACCAGGGTTTGGTAGTTGGGGAGTTTAGGCAACAGTGTTAATACTGTTCCCATGCACGGTCTACACTTCTTTTTGGGTGTGGAGAGGTTCTTGAGTCAGTGGTCAATGAGCCAGTCGTCCTGATCTCCCCGTGTTGGAATTGCCTTTCCCCTAGCTATGCTTCTTTTGGTAAACTTCCAGTCAGCTCATTCATCCTGTGGTGCTACTTTCCTCCTTTAAACAAAGAACTTGCTGGTGCTTAATGAAGCGGTTAGCAGGACATACAAAAATGCTTGTATTTTGAATTTACCATTAACTCATTTGTTCTAATTGCCTTAAAGTCAAACTACTAACAATACATTCAATTTTATTAATCACGTGATATCAGTATTAAGCTCACTGTCAAAGCATCCCCCATTTGTCAAGCGAGCAGCCAAAAGCAGCATTCCTCACATCCCACATACAATCACAAGAAGGAAGGTCACAGAAAACTTACCTGCAGCAATCGCCATCTGACCTGCAACTGTTTTTTCTTGAAAAACAAAACAAAGCCAAAGGCAGGTGGCACTCCCCTGACATTTTCATCTGCTCCTGCTTTTGCTTTGTTATCAAAGGTGCTTACCTGTTCTTTTCAGTAGCAAATGACATTGCAACACTGTAGCAAAGTAGATGCAGCAAAGGGGCTTACAGGAGCAAAAGGTGTTACACAAACCGATCCCACTCATGCCCTTACACCCACAAGCACTAACAGGGGTTTGTCCCAGCAGCGTGTCCTGCGTTCAGACACAGGTACCTAAGTGCTCCAGCCAGGAATGACCAGGCACAAGTGCTGGCTAGGCTGGCAGCCATGCGCTGATGTGCCATTTGTCTCCCTGCAGAGCCACAAGTGATTCAGAAATCCTTTGTTTCCCATCCTGTCCCACCTCTGTGAGTCACCACTACTGACTCCCAGCTTTTTGTCTCTTTCCTCTGGGTGCCTCAAGGCTCCAGCCCTGTTCTTTACGATTGAGGAATTTCTTTTCGGGAGTTTATATCACATAATCAAAGGAAAATTGCCTCCTGTCTAATATAATGTCCCCAAGAGTACATGTACCTGGACCAAACAGCAGCCTCTTCCTGGCCAGAAAGACTGGGAGAGGCAGCTGGGTGGGGAAGAGGGTTAATGACCTGGAGGAAGTGGGAGCAGGGATTAGCAGCAGCAGTGAAGTGGAGAGAGGAGCTGCTCTGCAGCCTCAAGGGCAGCTTGGAGCCTCGCTGACGAGATTGCAGCTTGGGAGAGGGTGCTCCTTTTCACTGAGCTGCTGTATTACATTCCCACCTTCATCTCTTAATAGCTTGATTCTTCACTGTAGCTTGAGTGCAGGAGGGGTGGCATGCCTTGTTTTAGGCAGTCCTCTGTGCTCCCCATCTGGCCCTCTAAGAAGCTGCACAAAGGAGCTGTAATCCTGATGATCTGCAAATCTAGGTGCCATCTCTCTTCTACTGTTTCTTCTGGTGCTTCCACACTCAGACCTTCCATCCACACCAATTATCACATTCCTATCAAAAATGTCAACACAGATTTTTCAGCGCAGCAATGATCCCTCCTACAAACAATACTGAAAGATTGATTTCACTGAACCATTTTTATTAAATTTAGGCCTGCTTTTGAGGACACGACAAATTTTCTGCTGACCATTTCTCACTTTCTACTGAAACAGCACTATTAGAGCTACTTCAAGGCTAGGCATGTTTTCTGTAGGCTGTAAAACAAAAAGCCCCAAACTAAACAAACAGAAAACAGAACACAGACACATGCGTGATGAATGGATTCACAAACCAATTTCCAAGTTAACAAACCAAGATTATTTTGAACGTTTAGACATAAAACCGTAAGAACTGGTAAGGACTATGTTGCTTAAGCATATTAAAGAACTCTGAAGCATAAACAGCAGTGATGCAACACTTGCAGGGTCCACTGAAAGCATTGCTGGACTAAGCATGTGGCAGACACCATCTCAGATCCAAGAGCAGTAACCTTTGCACTGTAAAACTAATTCATTGTCTGTGTCAGTGGGTTTGAATAATACGTTTCTTTTGTGTGCTTTCCGTAAAGTGCTTCATAGACCATGTTAATCCTTACCGCAAAGAGGAAGCTATGATAAAAACTTGAGAAAGGACAGTCCATTAAAGTGATAAAGAGTCTTAAAAATAATTCATTTCTAGCAAGTTCCAGGAAAAAAGTAAGGTGATGCTTTTCTGCTTGATATTCTTATGAAAGAACCATTAAGCTTCTACTGAAATTGAAGTCCATTACAGCATTTATTCTGATAACCTTCAAACCCTCCTTGTCCTCTTGTTATATCCCAAATCCGGGCTCTTCACCACACAGTAAGTCAAGATAGTTGTTTATTGCATGTCTGCACAGAGATGGGTGCTGGGTGGTAAATCCACAAAGCTAGCACACCTCTTAACATATAGCAAAACATTTAATGTGCTTTGAACAATTGTTTACAATTCTTTTTAGTCAAACTTCATTTCCATTGGTTCTTGCACGTCTCACCTCCATTTAAAGGTACAGTGCTGGGTTTTCTTGTACTGTGCATGTTCTGTGAGGAGGGGGGCTTTCTTTGCTAGAGGGGGGGATCTTTTAGGATGCTAATTAGGATAGTTCACACATAGTCCCAGTAACTTTCTGTTCAGTCTTATTAACCATTTGGTTCTCCTTGAGCTTGTATCCCAGCTTGACATATTTATGGAATCTGTTCCTACTCCCACTGCCATGTGTGAACTATTTCTAAGGATTTAACTGACATCCTCTGTTTTCCAAGTTGTTTCTTGTTTTTCACTACAGATACTTACTTTTTTTCGGGTTTCCCCTCTTTCTTTTTTCAAGTAAATAATCCTTACATCACTCTGGTCCAGCCCCTCAAGTTATCAAAGAATAAAGTTTTACATTAATCTGTCAACTTTTCCCATAAAATCAGACACCTAGGAAAGAAGTAATGGATCGGGGAATCCCAGGTTTATGCAGTAACAATATCATAAAAAAGCAAAGATCTAGTCTGTGTTCACATATTGCAGTTTGTGCAGACTGTAGCAGAGCTGCAAGCACAGCACCTTCGCACAGGTTATTGCTGTTCAATCCCCAAAATCAGGACAGGGAAGGAGATGCATAATTCATAGGAAAATGGGAGACAAGAAGGAAGAGGTGAAAACTGGGATCCCCCAGCAGATACTAGCAACTGGAAAAAAAGGTCTGGAATAAAAGAGAGTACAGAGAAGTCCAAGAAAATTGAAAGAGAATGACTGGAGGCTGAGGAGCTGGTGGTGATATCTGAAATCTGGGAATCTTCACATTTAAAGTAGAAGAGTAGTAAAGCCCTCAAGGGAGAATCAGTCAAATCACTACAGTTTACATTCCTTAAGTAACCCCAGCTAACATTCGCACCTTGCATAGTACAGTTTCCCAGCCTGGACACATCCAAATCTAACCTTGAGGACAAAACCATCTTAAAAGCCTGTCAGTTACAAATAAATTTAATTCAGCTTTGGGTTTAGCTTAACAGTTCACCTTGGTGCCAGTCAAAATTAATTGGCAGGTATGGCTGCAGTACTTGTTTCCTTTTACCTCCACCGTGAAGCATGAACAGCTATGCTCACAGCTACAATGGAAGAAAAGGGCATGATTAAAAGCTGAGCAAAATACATGTCAGACATAACTCATTTGTAGATCAGTGCTGAGGAAAAAAACACGCATTACCACAACAGCAAATCTGTTCACGAAATCATCATCACACGATGATCTAGTCCCTTCCTCCAGATCCAACTTACACAGTCTCCTGCAGCATTTCAAAGCAATATCCCAGGCTTCAGCATAAAGGACTTTCTAAATACTTTAAAAAACAACCAAACAAAAAAACTTCAAAGGGCTTCTTGGCAGTAGAGACCACCTCAGAACTCCCCATACATCACAGTTACCTATTACCTGGCAGTGAATACAGCCTCAAAACACAAGTGCCTCTAAGTCTTAGCAAAAATTACCTGTTCCTTCCCCTCCGGCTTAGTACAATGGTTTCTCAGATATTTTTTTCCTGTGGTGAAAAACAAGGTAAAGGCATATCACTCTCATGTTACTTTGGGCAGACATGACACTGCAAATACCTGAGCAAGCATGATGCTGCATTATGAAACAATAAAGCTGCAACTTCACTTGTTTATGCAGTGCTACCACACCCTGGAAGGAGGTCAAAGATTGGAGGTGAGTAGTCACCACTCGGTAAAGAGTGCCACCCCACACTTTGTTACAAGGCTGTAATTCCAACAGAGGTTCAATAGTCCTGCAGAGCAAGCTCACACAGGGAGGGGAAAAGGGAAGCCAAGACCTGCGCTGAAACAGGTCATCTGCCCTTCAGCTCTCAGAAATTGCACATCAAATGAGGATCTTAAGAATCACATCTGGTAAGAAAGAAGAAGCAACAAGCCCACAGATAGGAAGGAAGGCAGGACACTGCAGGTGACTGGGGCTGATAAACCAAGCCAAAGCTTCTTAAAGGGCCAGCTGTGTTTCCCTGGTCACTGTGGGGCACCTTCAAGCACTTTTTCTCCTTTCCCCTCGCTTAAATGTTGATACAATCCAAGCACATGCTGCAACATCAGCGAATGCAAAATTTCATCAAAGCCATTTGAGACATACTGCAGCACAGTTCCACTTCTTATATATGCAGGGACATGCCTGCTATGGCACCACAGAGAAAAATGTTTCATTTGCTTGCTTTTACAGCTGCCAAAGAAAACTCAGTGTTTTCTTTAAAAGCTCCATTAAATTTAAATTTCTAGAAAACTTCATTTAAATTAAACCCTAAATTTTTGACTACACCAAGCAAGCAATCTTGTTTTAGTGGGAAAAGACAAGAAATCGCAGTCTGATACCTGACGTTGTAAAGTTACTGCAAGAGCTTCAGCATTTATTAAGCCTGTCTGCTGACTACTCCTTCCCTCATTTCTCAGTACGTACTTCCTTACTTCTGCAAAGGTTAAGCACCCCTGTCTCTTACAGCATAGTGTAGTAAGACAGCCCTGTGTGGTCAGGAGGGAAGTTACAAACATACACTTCCAAGCACCAGCAGTCCCTCTGAGGGCCCCTCCTGAATTTCTGTAATATTACAAGGGCAGATTCATCCCGGAGTGAATTCCTGCTCATAACACACGCAACCACCTTCTCCCTCAAGAGGGCAACTCGCTGCCCCAGCCCACCTAGCATATCTAACACATACCTGTTTTATCTGTTACCACTCTAATACATCTGTGGTATTAACAAGACTGAGACCAATAAATGAAAAGACAAAGGAACAAGGGAGAAAAAGAAAAAAAAAAAAAAAAAAAAAAGGAAGTCAATGAGAGTCTAAGAAACTGCTTTTGGAAAGGTGGAAGTGTAGAGCACTGATCAGCACCTGTTGTATCACTGCTTTAGACAGCAGGCAGCATTTGGCAAAAGGGGCCTGGGGACCTCCCCACACCCACAGCACACACCAGCTCAGCATAGAACTTTACTGTTATATTCCACAGCGAGTAAAAATGGGTGCATCCATGCAAAATGCCATCCTAGTGCTCCCAGTGCCACAACAGAGAAGCCATCCTGCAGTGATGTACAGCCTCTCACAACTGATAAACACTGGTCACCTGTGTCAGCTCCGACTGAGACATTGCCTGTGGTCTGTAAATGGCAGTGTCCACCTAGTCCTGCCAGAGGGGATGTGATACTGGATCTGTTGGTCACCAACGCAAGTGAGCTAATCAGTGACATCAAGACTGGAGGCAGCCTGGGCTGCAGTGATCATGCACTGGTGGAGTTTTGCAATCCTGATAGGTCAGATGAAGACTAAATTCAGGATCCTGAATTTCAGGGAAGCAAAACTCCAGATGTTCAAGGAGTTAGTCAAGAGGACCCTCTGGGAAACTGCCCTCAGGGACAAGGCAAGCAGAAGAGAGCTGGCAATTCTTTAAGGATGTTTTCCACAGAGTGCAAGAGCTCTCAGTCTCCAGGTGTAAGAAATCAGGGAAGGATGGCAAGAGACTAGCAGGGCTGAGTCAACACCTACCGGTCAAACTAAAGGGCAAGAAGGAAATGCACAGGCAGTGGAAGCAGGGATAGGTATCCTGTGAAGAGTGTAGGGATGTTGCCCAGTTGTGTAGGGATGGGGGGAGGAAGGCCAAAGTGCAGCTGAAGCTGAACTTGTTAAGGGATGCAAGGGATAACAAGGAGGGCTTCTATCGGTATGTCAGCCAGAAAAGGAAGGTCACAGAAAGCGTACCCCCTTTGACGAATGTGACTGGCAAGCTGGTAGAACAGATGAGGATAAGGCTGAGATGCTGAACGACTCTTCCGCCTCAGTCTTCGCTGGCAATCTCCCCCAAGGCAGGGACTGGGGGGAGCAAAGCCCCTCCCGCTGTAAGAGAAGATCAGGTTCGTGAGCACCCAAGGAACCTGAACATACATAAGTCTATGGGATCTGATGAGATACATCCCAGAGTCCTGAGGGAAGTGGCCGATGTAGCTGCCAAGCCACTCTCTATCATATTTGAAAAGTCATGGCAGTCAGGTAAGTCCCTGGTGACTGGAAAAAGGGAAACACTGCACCCATTGTTAAAAAGGGTAGAAAGGGTGACCCTGGGAACTACTGACCTCACCTCTGTGCCTGGGAAAATCGTGGAACAGACTTCCCCAGAAATCTGTGGTACGGCACGTGGAGGACAGGAAGGTGATGTGAGACAGCCAGCATGGCTTCACCAAGGGCAAGTCCAGCCTGATCAATCCAGCGGCCTTCTACGGTGGAGTGACTACAACAGTGGACAAGGGAAGAGCTGCAGATGTCACCTATCTGGACTCCTCTAAGGCCTTTGACATGGTCTCCCGCAACACCCTTCTCTCTAAATTGGCGAGAGATGGATTTGTTTGGTGGACTGTTCGGTGGATGGCCACATCCAGAGGGTAGACAGCTTAATGTCTAGGTGGAGACTGGTGACAAGTGGTGTCCCTCAGGGTTCTGTACTGGGACTACTACTGTTTAATTTCTTCAACAATGACAGACAGTGGGATCAAGTGCATGCTCAGCCAGTCTGCAAATGACACCAAGTTGAGTGGTGCGGCTGATGCCCCTGGGACAGGATGCTGTCCAGAGGCACCTGGAAAAGCTGGAGAAGTGGCCCCATGAGAAAGTCATCAGGTTCAACAAGACCAAGTGCAACAAGGTCCTGCATCTGGGTCAGGGCAACCCCTAGTATCAGCACAGGCTGGGGATGCAGGGACTGAGAGCAGGCCTGCAGAGAAGGGCTTGGGGGTACTGGTGGATGAAAAGCTGGGCATGAGCTGGCAATGTGCGTTTGCAGCCCAGAAAGCCAACTGTATCTTGGGCTGCATCACAAGCAACATGCCCAGCAGGTCGAGAGAGGAGATTCTGTCCCTCTACTCCACTCTGCTGAGATCGCACCTTGAGCACTTCCAGCTCAGGAGTCTTCAGCACAGGAAAGACATGGACCAGTTGGAGCAGGTCCAGAGGAGGGCCACAAAAGTGATCAGAGCGCTGCAGCACCCCTCCTATGAGGAAAGGCTGGGAGACTTGGGGTGGTTCAGCCTGGAGAAGAGAAGACTCTGGGGAGACCTTATTGTGGCCTTTCAGTACTTACAGGGGGCTTATCAGAAAGATGAGGACAGGTGTTTCACTGATAGGACAAGGGGTAATGGTTTAAAAATAGAAGAGAGTAGATTCAGACCAGATATAAGGAAGAAAATTTTTACAATGAAAGTGGTGAAACACATTGCCCATAGAGGTGGCAGATGCCCCATCCCTGCAAGCATTCAGGGTCAGGTTGGAAGGGGCTCTGAGCAACCTGACCTAGCTGAAGATGTCCCAGCTAATTGCAGAGGGGGTTGGGCTACGTGACCTTTAAAGGTCCTTTTCAACGCGAACTATTCTATGATCTTTCCCTCCTGCTTTCTTCCTTCCCTCCATCTATATGCTTGCTTGCTTGCTTGCTCCCTGGGAAAACGTTCTCCTGTGTCTCATATAGCCCATATCATCTACCATCAAGGCACCTGCAGGGCTTCTCTTTCAACCCTTTTCCTGTATGCCAAACGTGGTTTGAGAATTGCACCCTTGCAGACAACATTCACTTCAAATGAAACGCATACACATATAGCTTGCACAGCATGGACCTTCCTCCCCTATAAAAGCAGAAACACGGTCCCTCGCTCAAATTCATATCCAGCACAGCACAAGAAAACTTGGGAGAATTAAAGCAAAGATTACATCCATCACAGCAGTTTAAAACACTATCTGCGGGATTGAAAAAAAAATATCCTCGAGCTCCCCACCACATCACCTGTTCTTAGCCTGCCTGCCTTTCCTCCGGTGCTTTGTGAAGATCAGCACCTCTCCATGTGTGCAAGATGGAGAGCTGTCACAGTGAATCTCAGAGGGAAGCTTCACGGAAGCTTTGCGCGTTTTTTACAGAGACAGCTCTTCTCCAGTGTTCCGGTTTCTCTGACTAAAGCTTTTCCCATGTGAGAACCCCAAGCACACACCAACCTGCCGCCCTTGTGTACTGAGGAGCATTGCCAGACTTTTAGGGTCCCACCTGTCCTCCAGAACCCTTCTTTCAAGGGTTGTAAACCCTAATGGGAATATCAGCTCAAGAGGGACAGACACCAGCAGATACAAACCTTCAACGCAACAAGGAGAATGAAGTATCACCTCACAAGGAGACTGCAGTATCACCACAAAAGAAATGACATCCAGTGAGTATTCAGCTTGTCTAGATTAGAAATTTATTTTAGCCTCAGTTACCTGACAGAAGGAAGGTGTGAATTTCTAAACTGCCTGCTTAATATTTTGTCTGGTATTTAACCTTTGTTCTTGGTGCCATTCTCAAACTGCAAGATTACTGAATTTCAATATGCTAATCAAGCTTTCAATAACCTACTGGATTTGCCAGTTCACCTGTGGTCCCAAATTTCCCAGGAAACTGAGTCATAACCTGCATTAGTTGATCTCGGATGCTACTGATTGGTGCAAAGAAAGTTGTACCTGCTTTAGGCTGAGACAGGCATGGTTTTTCATGGGAAGAACATTTAAGCAAATAAAGCTACACAGACACAGCAAAGAATCAAATAGGAACAGGTCACTGACACAATTTCTCGTAGTATCCTCACAGCCAAACTGGTGAGATAAATTGGTGCATAAGTAGGTTTGAAGGTACAGGATTGCAGGATTGTACTCAGTGGGACAAAGCCCAGTTGGCAGCCCATTACTAGTAACCTCCCTCAGCGGTCATGTTGGGCGCCATAATGTTTGATGCCCTTACAAAAGACCTGGACACTCATGACCTGGGAGGACAGAGACTTTTCCACCACCCTGAACTCAGACCCAGCTGCATCCAGAGCACCGTGCTGAGTTCTCAGCTCCCCAGTACGTGAAAGTCACTGACATACTTGAGTAAGCCCAGTCACCAAGATGATGAAGGGACTGGAAAATGTTACAGATCTGGAAAAACCTGAGAGAAATGGCTTTGTTTAGCCTCCAGAAACAAATGCTATGGGAAGACTGCAGCTGCTTAGTAAGACAGTATAAAGAAAATGGAAACCAGCTCATCTGAGGGGGGTGTGCAGCGACAGGGTAAGAGATGATGAATGTAGTTTGGAAGACAGTCTTTTCCAATGATAATGGAAAGTTGTGGGATTCCCCGACCCACCCAAACCATGGCAGGTTCACATATTGGAACAGGTTGCCTGAAGAGATTATGGAATCTCCATTTTTCAAAATGTATACAACTTCACATGCCTGTGAGCAATCTGACCTATCTGGTCTGGCTTTGGTCACATGTACAGACTACATGACTTCCCCAAATCCCTACCAACCTGAATTAATCTGTGACTATATAATGGCAACCAGCACTCTGAATTCATAATTAGCTCTTGGTACAACAGGTGCTTATTTCATAGGAAAAGCTGTGGGCATGAACTCCTTAAGAATGAAATCAGTGTTAGGAACAAGTTACAATTTCATATTTATCATTATTTGTTTTACTTATTCTTTAATGCAGGTTTCTAGAAGATACTCTTCAAAATACCTACAGAAGCAGAAAACACTCATGGGAGACTTATTCAGGACATACATGCCCTAACTTCTTTCACCAGAACTGAGTTCCGAGAAGAAAAAAAGAACAGTTACCTCCCCTGAACCAAGAACCAACAGCACTATAGCATGATATAGCAAAAAACCCCACCAACATCAAAAAAACAACCCTTACAATACTTGTCTACCCAAAAGGCTTAGTGTTAAATCCCATAAAAGAAAAAGAATCAGGCATCGCTTTACCAAAATAGAACACCATCTTTCATGTATCTGCTGTGACTATGCTTTCAGTCTTTGGAGATCCTAGTGAACACTGGTGAGTTCCAAATATGCCACCTCTTTCTGAACTGACTACATCATTAATTTTGCGCTTTACTAAAACAAAAAATTACTAAAATTTTCCAAATTCCTAAAATATTCCTTTCACAAACCAGTGAAGCTATACTATATATTTACCTTTGCAGAATGTGTACTTGCGGCTTCAGAGGTAGGAAAGGTATGAGATATATTTGGTATAACGCACATTATGGTATAATAATACTGCAAATTCTCCTAGATAACTAGCTGCTAAAAAATACCCTGTCCTTCCTCAAACCACATACTATATTCATTCAACATGCTAAATGCATGCTGAGTAGCTGCAACACTTTTTTTTTATTCCTTAAAATTGGACACAATCATTAAAATAGCACATCTTACCATTTTGCCAAAGGAAGCACCCAATTTTTAGGGCCTATGAGGTCAAAGCTATGACATAACCACTTAAGAAAGGATGAAATTACTCTCTCTCTCTCATGTCACATGCAAATAAGAGAACATACACTACTATAGCAGATAGTCTCACATCTGAAGCGTATGGTGGTGGTTTTTTCTTTTTTTTTTTTAATTTTCAATTTTCTTCTTTCAGGCTGCAGTTAGCCCGCATGGAAAAGGGGTAGCTGCAGCAGGTACAGCACTGACTACTCAGCTGCCAGCTCCATCAGCCACGAAATGAGAATCATTCCGGCCCTTTGAAGGGCAATCCGGTGCCATCTGCAGCGTAATCCAAGCAGCCACCTCTCACAGAAACTCATCAGGAGCTCGCCTTCAGGCAAGAAACATGTAAGCATGTTTGCCAGAGACTGCACATTTTTTGCCAATGAAAAATGATTCAAAAATAATTTGGGAAGATTTTCAATTCCCCAAATAAAAAGAGGCATTTAGTGGTGGCTGTATAGTTATGTGACATCAGTGTAATTGTTCCCCATAATTGGAACACGAATTTTCTCACTATGTGTCTCAGTAATGAACAGCTAACGGGACACCATCACGTGCTATTCCACCCTGGCTACAGAACCCCCAGCATTAGTGCTGTCACATTAGTCGCTTCAACAGACCAAGCTGCACGCAACGTAACTTCTGAAGTGTAAGAAATTCCCTATAATGCAGGAGTGCAGCCTGAATTACTTCAAAGGATTAAAATCACCTCAGACTATAGGCCAGGTAGTTCAGTGCAGCGAGTTTTACAGCAGCTCCCCAGATCTCGGGGGTAACACGACGTCCAGCTGACAGGCCAGCACTGCCCTCCTGCAGGTTCCCTGCCCGCTCTCACAGCGGTTACAGCCGCTTCAGGAGCGGGCGAGGGCACCCACCGAGCGGCTGTCCCCCCCGCGGCCGGCACAGCTTCTTCCCGTGGCATGCCCTCGCAGGTTCTGAACCGGTACGCTGTTGTGCTCGAATCAAACACCTCTGTAAAACACAGCAAGATAGCTGAAACGCCGCAGAGAGTTTTGAGGGTGGGGGGAGCTGAAGTCCAAAACTGCACTTGCTTAATTTTAAGGTAACTTAAGGGCGGTACAAAGACGCGCCCCGCCGTGGCCTGGAGTTAGCGCTCGAACTCCTCTGCGCCGCGCGTAACGCCACGCTACCGCGCAGGCGCCTCCTCACCCGCTCTGCCCGCGGGGGCCGCGGCCTCACAGCTGCGGCTCCGCCCCCGCCCCTCACGAAACCGACACCCGCCGCTTCCCCGACGGCCACAACCCCTCCCCCGCCGGGCGCGGCTGGAGAAGCCTTTCCACACCCGCCTGGCCCGGGCGTGCGCACTGTGCGTCCCGCCCGAGGAGCCGCCCTGCGGCCACGCTCAGGCCCCCCCCGCCACGGATGGGGGGAGGCCCCCGCCCCTGCCCTCCCTCGGTGGGAGGGGCGCGCCGGGCGGCCGGGGGCAGGCGGGGCCCGGGCAGCCGCGATCAGGCGCCGCCTTCTTTAACGGTCGCCGCCTTTTGGCGCCGAAGTTAAACCGGCGCGGGCGGCTGTGAGCGGTGAGGCTCTGCTGAGGCCCCGGTGAGGCGGGGGGTGTCCCGCCGGCGGTAGAGGCGGCTTGGTAGGGGCTCCCGCGGGGCTGTGGGGAGTCACGTCGCCATCGGCGAGAGCAGTGGGGCAGGCGCCGTAGCGGCGGGGGCTGGGGAGGGGGGTGTGGGGTAGGGGCTGCGCTGATGGTGCTCCAGAGCGGAGGCTGTCGGTTTCCGGGGCTTCAGTCCCCCGGCGCGGTGGGGCCGAGCGGTGGCGGTGCTGCAGGCTGGAGGGAGGGGTTCCCCCCTGCCCGGTGCCGGGAGAGCCTGGCCTTTCCCTGCCTCTCGCTGGCTGATGGGCGGACGGCCAGCTCTGCGAGGAGCCAGGGTTATGCCACAGCCATCGTGGAAGTGTTGTGATGAGCGTTGTGTGAAGTCATGTCGCTTAAAAATGCTGAAGGGCAGGTTATTGTTGGGGTGCTTCCTGAATCCGGGGTCTGCTTGGAATGTGCCATTTATAAAGGCATAGTATTTTTGTTATAAAAGGCATGTGTTCTTTCAGCTTTTCTCACACATTGAGCTGTTTGTTTGGCATGAAGTATGATTCGTTTGCAGCTGCTTTTTTTCTCCTTTTCTTCGAAATATCCAGATACCTTTGCTCATACTCATTGGAGGGATACTTTGCCTGGTCGCCTGGGAACGTACAGAAGATGTACATCAAGAAAATTGTTCTTGAAGGATTTAAGTCATATGCTCAGAGGACAGAAATTCCTGACTTTGACCCATTATTCAATGCCATTACTGGCTTGAATGGCAGTGGCAAGTCCAACATCTTGGACTCAATCTGTTTCCTCTTGGGTATCAGCAGTCTGTCACAGGTAAAGAGAAGGGAGTGTTTAAGAAAGGGCTGTCATGTGTCAGCAATGTTTCATCCTACTCTGTTGAGTAATTGCCACTGGAAGACCTGAAGTGGTGTTTCTGTCCAAAAAAAAAGAAAAAAGAAAAAAAAGGTTTTATTTATTTGGATTTTCATTATGTGAGACCTTTTCTGTCATTCTTGCTCATTCTTACATTAAGATTGAATTACAGTTTCTGCAATATACTACAGTAGCTCAAAGTATACAGCTTAAGTGGGTATTTTTAGTTTAATATTTAAAAGGCAGCAGTCTCAACTGAAGATATTTTGCAGCTAAAGGCACTATCTTGTTTATTTGTAGCAAACTTTTTCACTTCTGAATTGGTTCTTCACATTTGGCCAACTGCTTCATCACAAAAAAAAGAAAAAGCTGGTTTTCATGCAATACCTGCTATTTGAAAGATGATACATCTGCTTTACTTTTAGGAAAAAATTGTGGGCTTTGATGTTAATTTGAATCTGTCTTCAGGCGATTATTTTTTTTTTTATCCACCCCACCTCCCAGTTGTAGACAAATCCAGCAAACCTCCAAGAAACACTTTCTGATTAATTTCCCTGTGAACTGCATTATGAATAATAAATGTTCTTGGTTTTTTTTCTTTTAAACATCAGGTTTTGACAGGAATCTCGTACAGAAGCTCACTAAAACTACAGATTTTGCCAGTGGTTTTACAGCACTAGCACCATACAGGTCCCATATGTCAGTCTTAAATTGGCAGCTAGATTTCCATTTTTTTAATTAATTTCTCCAAAACCTACAGTAGTGCACTGAACCTGTGTAATTAATTGTTTTAAAAAAATACTTGCCTGTTCTGTGGATTTAGGTGCGTGCTTCCAACTTACAAGACCTAGTTTATAAAAATGGGCAAGCTGGAGTTACTAAAGCAACTGTGTCTGTTACCTTTGATAATTCTGACAAGCAACAGAGTCCACTGGGATTTGAAGCTAATGATGAAATCATCATCACTAGGCAGGTGAGTCTTAAGTATCTGTATTGCTTAGTACCCTATTTTTACCACGCTCAGCAGAGTGACTTTTCAAGATTTAAAAAAACCATAATTTTTAAAGTCCCTGAGTTTTTGCAGTTAAGGCAGTGCTTCTACGATGAAGTTAGTAATGCGAACTATAAAAGTAGATCCAGTGTACTCGATAAAAAAAAAAATCGGAATTACATGGGAAATCAGTTGAATATTGTTGAATGTATTATGTCAGTAATGTTTTCTGTGGACTTGCACAGAAACAATAATGAAATAATGTTTCTAAAGCAAGTTCCAATTTTCTGTTTCATGGCTTTTTCTTCTGCTTTAATATTTCCCTCTTAATATCTGAACTGTGTGTTAAATTTGGTCTCCAAGAACAAAAGAGCCTTTATATTTCTGATTTTCCGATGAAGATGTCTCACGATTTTTAAAAAAAAAAAAGAAAGTGAAAACTTGTGGACTTTGGAAATTTTCTTGTCCATATTGCCCTCGGTGATTGATCTTTCATGTTTGAGTTAGATACTCTAAAGGTCTTCAGTCTCACAAGATCTGTTTGGATGTTCTGTATAGTAGGTGTATATGTGTGTATGCAAAGATAGAATATACGGGATTTGCTCCAATTTTGTATCCTGTTACAGTTTATATTCTCATAATGCCAAGTAATGTTCAAATCACTTGCAGTTTCTTCCATTTCTTTTCCTCCTTCAGATTGTCGTTGGTGGTAGAAATAAGTATCTTATCAATGGTGTGAATGCTACCAACACTCGTGTGCAAGATCTCTTCTGTTCCATTGGACTTAATGTTAATAACCCTCACTTCCTCATTATGCAGGTATTGTGCGCATCCTTATACAATTCAAAAGGAATAGAAGTTGTGTTAAGTTTGAGGTGGGTAGATGGTGGAAGATCATTTAATTTCCTAATCGGAGAAAAGCAACTTCTTATCAAGTAAAAATCAAATGTCTGAAGTAGTTAAGGTTTCATAGTTTGACTCTAAAACATGAGTCTTGGAGCACAAGATGTTGTGTAGCCCTTATGTAGCAAGCTTTTTCTGAAACATGGTCTAATTTTATTTTCCTCCTTTGTCTCTGTAAGAAAGGTCTTGCATTTATTATTATGCTAAAAAGGCAGATTTTCTTTTCTAATATGTGTGTTCCGTGTCAGGCAATTTTATATATTAAGTTGACATACCTGCCGCCTTAAGCCACGGTTAAAAAAGAGAGAACTGACCAGCTGAAAAGACCCTTATCAACATCAACACAGGGAACAGACAATTCCTGAAATATTTGCAAGGAATGATAAAACAGAGCAGGATTACTGTCTCCAGTGGAACTGTCCCAAATTGGGGAGGGGGTGGGGGAAGGCAGGGAAGGGCAATTTTGTGCCTTTTCTGCTTCCTATTCCTTACATATGAGCTAACTTTCCAAAAAGCCAGTTTATGATTAATTCAACATCAGCAACTCAGTAAGACTCTAGAAGAAAACATGTATGTTACTCCTTTAAGATGTAATCAGGAATGTGGATGATGAGCCATTTCAAACATGCTGAGTGAGGTGACTTGTTTGAACTTCCAAGAGCAAAACAACTGAGTAAACCAGATTATCCTTTAAGGCGGAAAAAACCCCTCATATTTGAACTTATAATGCATAAAAATGAGTGGGGTTTTTTGTTTGGTGTTGACTTTTTTTTTATTACTATTGCATGGTACACAGACATGATTCTTGTTTTATCTTGCTGTCACCAGGGTCGAATTACCAAAGTTTTAAATATGAAGCCACCAGAGGTAAGGAAGTTGTAGGAGTTTTTTGTATCAAGTTTTACTGATTCATTTTGAGTGACAGGTATCAATACTTTTGGGGTGGGGCAGGACACACAGACACACACACAAAAAAAGCGTCAGAGGGGGATGAGATGTTCAGCTCAGTTCTGAGTTGAACCTATCTAACATAAGAAGAAACGGCAAATTTTTGTTGCATTGCTGTATTTCAGATTTTAGCTATGATTGAAGAAGCAGCTGGCACTAGGATGTATGAAACCAAGAAACTAGGTGTCCAGAAAACCATAATGAAGAAGGAAGCCAAACTGAAAGATATTGAAGCGGTACTGTGTATAAAGTATACTGTCTCTAGTTATTGAAGTTAACTGAATAACTAGTGTAGTTTTTAACTTGTAGAATATTTGATTTCTGCACCTAGAAGTAGGTATTCATGCTTAGACATATGAGAGTTTTGAAAATTGGAATATAAATGTTTTGTTTTGTGTTTCAGGTCTTAAATGAGGAGATCACTCCAACTTTAGAGAGACTGAAAGAGGTATGGAAAAAGTTGAAGAGTGGTAGGGCCCTTAAAGTACTAAAAAAATACTTTCAGCTACTTTGAACCAGTATATGGTGGCTAAAACAACAGCGTGTTTTCAAGCTTTGTAGAATCTTTTAAGAAAGATAAAATTTTTCTTCTGTCCAAATACAGATGAAGTGACATTCAGGACTTCCAGGAAGTCCTAGAGGGTGATGTAGGGAAAAGCAAGAAAACAAGAGAACTAGGTAAAACCAGAAGATAAAAACATATATTCGTTCTTAAAAAACCCCCTTGTGCCAAGTGGTATTTCTGCTGTACAATCAATTGTATGAGTAGTGTTTTATGTAAGATTTTCCTAAGCAGGCCTGCAGTGTACAATACTGAATATCGTAACATGGAGAATCCTTACTCTTATCTAAAATAATAATGTTAGTAGAAGTACTCTACGAGATTTCTGTAACAGTCCTGTTTAATATTATTTTTCCATCAATATTTAGATATTTTTTTATTGTTGCCTTTTCAGGACCGAACAGCATATCTAGAATACCAAAAAGTAGTACGAGCATTAGCTCATTTAAGCCGCCTCTGTATAGCTTATGAGTTTTTTCTGGCTGAAAAGACAAAGACAGCCTCTGCTGAATTATTAAAGGAAATGAAGGGTAATATAGAGAAGCTTTGTGAATCAGTGGCTGAAAATGAAGAGAAGATAAGACAACTTAATGAAGAAATAGTGGGGATGGAAAAGAAAAGGGATGAGGTAAGTGAGAACAGTGTTGTGCTTTTCTGAATATCTGGCTACAAGGAGTTAGATGAGAAGTGAATTAATTTTATAGAAGATATACCCTTGAATTTTTATCTTTTTCTGGTGTGTTGTTTAGATTATACACTGTTGTCGTTCTTAGCTGTTGACTAAAAGACATCCATTTAAAGTTTTGTCTGAAATTGTTTACTTCCACTTGCTGTAGATGAGTAATAACTGAAGAATAGAAACTGTTCGCCTTCGTGTTTCCACTCTGTATTCAATGGTAAATTTTACCGAAGATTTTTTTTTTTTCCTCCTTTTTTGTTGATGTATCAAAGAAACACACTTCAAGTGGAAAGTGCTTGTTCAACAAAAATCGGTACTGACTGATTTTTGGACACAGTAAGTTTGATGTTTGGATGCAATAAATTTGGTTAGATACAGGATGGCCCGTAGGGTGTTTGCATGCCTAAATGTAGCTTTTGTGCAGGGACAGTGTCCCATGGTATGGAATGGTGTGGGTCTTCAAAATAACTCAACACCACTACTGGATAATGGAGGGAAAAGATGTTCTGACCTGTTTGCATTGGAGTCTTAACTGCCCACTTGGTCAGCTATTTATCTTCTCTACGTACAGCTGTGAACAGAAGATGAAATACTGCAAATATTTCTACTAATTTCTTAGGCTAAATTAAATTTCCTTTATTTCTGATTGTAGGAAGTTGGTGGTAGGCTCTCTTCACTGGAAGATGCTCTTTCAAAAATTCAAAAAGCTGATACTAAAGCACAAAGTGCCCTTGATGTCAAGAAGGAAAACTTAGAAGTTGAAGAGATTAAGTACAAAGAATTGATAAAAAGTTGGGAGGAGGTAAGAGCTCTGTATATAATTTTCTTTAATTCCGATTGAGGGGGACAACTTTTTTCTTACCTATTACGATAAGAGAAATCCTATGATTGGCAAGAATTACATCAGGAAAGCAGAAACAAATGGTAAGGGCATTATTTGTTTTGTGCAGCATAGGTAGTAGCATCACATTTGTTTCTAATGTAAAGCATGTACAAAGAAAGTGCAACTCTTCACAGCTGCCAACCTTCCATTAAGCTCAGGAGAGATCCCTGTAGCTTCAAAAGGATTATGCTCGCTGGACATGGGGTATTCTTTAATTTTGAGAAATTTCTACATTGCCTATTTCTGACGGGTGATGGTTTTTTTTTTTTTTTTATGCAAGAGGATGAGAATGAATATCCGAAAGAACTGAAGAATACCTTCTAGATATTAGGAAGAAAGAGCTATGTCTCCTAGTTCTTGGGCTGTTGTCATCTCTTCCTGTATTTTGTCTTTCTGTAGATCTTCACTGCACTCATGGGGCAAGTACACACTTGAAAGCATGCGAAGACAAATTATAAGATAACAAAATCTGACAAAGGGTCATAGAAATTTAGGTGACGAAACTAGTCACAGCTCCTTATCTAACTGGCATGAATGCAAAGTTGATGGGATGGATGGGACTCAGGTTCTTTTCTCCCCCCCCCCCCCGATTTGTTTTGCTGAAGGAGTCTGAAGTATTAGTGTCAAAGGAGAAAGCGCTAAAGGAGGTACAGAAAGCACTAAATACTCTACAGGAAGCAAGTGAAAAAGATGCAGATGCTCTAGCTGCAGCACAACTGCATTTTAATGCAGTGTCTGCTGGCTTGTCCAGCAGTGACAGTGGTGAAGAAGCTACTCTTGCTGGGCAGATGATAACCTGCAAAAATGAAATCAGCAAAGCAGCAACAGAGGCTAAACAGGTAAGAATAAAAGCTCTGCCTGTCTTAGACCAGTCTTCCTGCTTCTTTTGAGAGTTGTTTGAAAACCAAATGACACGCACGAAGGTCAGTGAAAAGACGTGCAGAATTATCTCTACAAGTTATTTTACAAGTTAGCTTATACATTAAGGTGGCTCTTTGATGAAATAAATCATTAGAAATAATAAAATCCTTGCATAAATATAAATAGGGAAAACCTGTAACACCACTGTGAGGAAGTACAGAAACTGACATTTGAGACGTAAAGTAGGACTCGCAGTACTGAAGTGACTGACAGTCTTGGGTAGGAATAAATTAAGACCGCTTTCTGTCATGTGCATTCATGCTATAGATATTTCTACAGTAAAACTTAATGGAATCACAACAAAGATGCCTGATACTGTAAATGGAAAGTTCAGAAGAAACTATTTTCTCCTCAGTTAAATTGTGTGCTAGTCACATAACTGAAACAGACACCACTTCTTTTGTCTTAAGATTAGAAACCTCTGCTGAGGTAGTTTTTACAGTGGAATTTAAATTTTCAGAGTTGAAAAGTCCACCTTGCTTGTCTCATTAAGGAAAAAATCTTTTGGGGAAAATAACAAGGGCAGCTGTGTCCCACCTTATTTTATCTTGTTTCTCCTCTGACTCTCTTCTTGTGCTAACATGACTTACCATATCCAAATACGTGATTTATGTTTTTATTTCCAAAACACCTGTGCCCTTACCTTCAAAATGCAAGGCTGCTTTTTGGCATTTCTGCAACCAGTGGAAACATGATATTAATGTACGTGTTCTAAATCCACACCTGCAAGGATCTCTTTTGATTCTGTGTTTTCTTACTCCTTACAGGCTCAAATGAAGTTGAATTATGCACACCAAGAATTAAAGACAAAACAAGCTAAAGTTAAAAAGATGGACAAAGGCTACAAGAAAGACCAAGAAGCGTTTGAAGCTGTCAGAAAAACAAAAGAAGTACTAGAGGACCAAATGAAGAAGCTGAACTATGAAGGTCTGTACAGACTTCTGGTACATACTTTTGGGGGAATCTGAAGAGGAATATAGAAGTGTGGTGGATTGACCCCAGCTAGAGGACAGGTAGACCAAAAGTGTTTTATTGCTCCTCTCCTCGGCTGTACAGGGGAGAGAAAATACAACCAAAGGCTGGTGGGTCGAGATGAGGACAGGGAGATCACTCAGCAATTACTGTCACAGGCAAAATGGACTACTCGATTTGGGGAAATTAAATTAATTTATTACCAATCCTATCAGAGTAGGATAATGAGAAATAAACCCGAATCTTAAAAACACCTTCTTCTGACCTATCCCTTCTTCCTGGGCTCAGCTTTGCTCCCGATTTTCTCTGCCTCCTCCCCCCACATGGTGCAGGGGGACAGGGAATGGGGGCTGCGGTCAGTCCCTCACACGCCATCTCTGCCACTCCTTCCCCAGGGGAGGCTCCTCACACTCTGCCCCTGCTCCAGCCTGGGGTTCCTCCCATGGGAGACAGTCTTCCACAAGCTTCTCCAGCGTGGGTCCTGCCCATGAGCGGGGGTCACAAGTCCTAGCCAGGAGCCTCACAGGCTTCCCCCAGGTCACAGCCTTCTACAGGGCATATTCACCCTGCTCCGGTGTGGGGCCTTCCATGGGCTGCAGGTGGATGGATATCCACCTCCCTGTGGACCTTCATGGGCGGGCTGAGGGGCACAGCCTGCCTCACCACGGGCCTCACCATGGGCTTCACCATGGGCTGCAGGGAAACCTGTGCTGTGGTGCCTGGGCACCTCCTGCCCCTCCTTCTGCACTGACCTGAGTGTCTGCAGAGTTGTTGCTCTCACATATTCTCACTCCTCTTTCCCAGATGCTTTTGTGCAGCAGTTTCTACCCCTTCAGGTTATTACAGAAGCACTACCAGCACTTCTGATGGACTCAGCCTCAGCCAGCTGTGGGCCAGCTGGTACTGTTTCTGTCAGACACAGAAGCAACGGAAAATAAAAAGATAGTCTTTGCTTCTGATCAGCAGCTGATGTCCAGACACTTCTGTGAAGTAGGGCCTCAGTATGCGTAGCAGCTGTTCTGGAAGAAAAATGCCTTAATAATGAATGCTCCCTCCCCTCTTCCTCTCTCTTAACTTGTATTGTTATGCACACCTTCATATGGTATGGAATATTGTTTGGGTCAACTGTCCTGGCTATGTCCCCTCCCGACCTCTTGCCCAGCCCCAGCCTACTGCCCTTTGGAGCCAGGGTTGGAGAGACAGCTCTGATGCTGCGGGAGCACTGCTCGGTGTAGTCAGAACACTGGAGTGTTACCACCATCTTTCTACTAGAAGTGCAAAGCACAGCATTATGAGGGCTGCTGTGGGGAACATAAATTCCATCCTAGCCAGACTAAACACAAGAAGGAACTGAAAAACCAAGTATGCTGCTTTCATACACAAAGACATTTCTCTAGTTATAATAATAGTTTTTTGCAAAGTTTAGGCCAAATGCTTTAAAGTTTGTTGGCAAATTTAAATTCGATCTAAAACGCGGATGGAAAAGGTGACTAACCTGCCTATTCATTCATGGTTTTCTCTACCTTAAAGCACTTCTTAAAGTTCATTTCTCATTCCAGGTAACATTTGTTGCAGAAGCTATCAAAACTGTAAATTGATATTCCAGAGTGACATTCAGAAGCACATTAGACTTTAAACTCTCTCTTTGGCATATTTGGTATTGTGATGCCATTATTTTGTCTAAACTGGAAATTTACAAAGAATTTTATAAAGTGTTAAAGTATTCTCTACATCTATGTAGATAGACAGTGTAGCGTACCAGTTTTTAAGCTAATAGGTTTCTGTGCCCTGGGTATTTGTCTGCTGCTTGTGCTCAACTGTTCAGAAGAGAAAGAAGAAGCCCTTTTAGCAGAGAAAGTGGCATTGACTCGTGACATCAGCCAACTGAGAGAACGCCATGAAAGCTTAGTTGCAAAGTTTCCTCATCTACAGTTTGAATACAAGTAAGATCTCGGCGTCATCGTGAAAGACACTTCAGAGTGCTTTTTGGGGCATTTTGTTTGGCTTATGGGACTTGCAGGATAATTCCAGCAATTGCTTAGCTGTTGCTTTCCTTTTAGTGCCAGTGAATAATGACTATCTTAACTTAATGCAGTTGAAGGGGGGAGTGGGGCAGGGAAGTCGGGAAATGCTACTTGATTTAATGGGCAGCAGGGAAAGTGACACAGTCGTTCTTAAGTGACAGACATAAAAATCACTGGAATTTAAAAGTTTTGTATGATGGTGTTTGCAACTTCAGTAGCTGAAACCAAATAGAATAGAATAGAAACCAAATAGTAGAATCCAAAGGCCTAAACTGCAAAAATGCATAATCACTACTTTTCAGAGTCCTGCCTGAGGACTGTGAGTAGACTTGTGCTGTGGAGGTCAGCATTGTATCTGTTCCCGCCAATCAAATATATATACATACATACATATATATATATATCCCTATATGTATTTGCTTACGTAATAATCGGTCTGAACATACTCCTATAACTGTGCTAATAATAGAACCTGTAGTTAAAATAATTTTAAAATTGCGTGAACAAATTGTACCAAAATCAGAAGGGCCATATGTTTAATGTACCATATGTTTCTTTGTAACTGATATTTTATTGGGAGGTTTCTTGCCCTGAAGTACTTAATCTAATGATTTTCTGTGGGTTTTTTCCTGATAGAATTTAGAATGTCTTACACGTGTATAATAAGCAGTATGATTTATTAAATATAACTTTTTTTAAGATGTGTGGGACAGAAACAAATGTGATTATCATAACTTAAATTTATTTTAAGGCATCCAGAAAAAAATTGGAATGTGAATTCTGTGAAAGGCCCTGTTGTGCACCTTTTTACTGTGAAAGATCTATCCAAAGCAAAAGCCCTGGAAGCGGTGGCTGGAGGGAAACTCTATCAGATTGTTGTGGACACAGAGGTATATTTATTACTTCAGTACAGAGATTCAGTACAGATTGTGTGATTCAGGGTTAGCCAGCATGCGAGTTCTTACTGATTTCTGTAAGAAGTGGTTGGGGCTCATGCATGTGTTTGAATTAGAGTAAGTGCCGTGCATATTTAGTGGCAATGATAGAGTCCTCTTGCAATGCCCTATTGCCTTACTTGACCTGAAGAGGTAACTGATTTTGTATACTTTGTCTCTCATTTGAGGTTACTGGCAAAAAGCTTTTAGAAAAGGGTGCACTAAAGTGTCGATCCACCATCATTCCACTGAACAAAATTTCAGCCAGGTGTGTTAAAGAAGAGAAAATCAAGTTGGCCCAAACCTTGGTATGTAAATAAATATACTGTTTACTATCTTTTGTTTGTGTACCTTTTTGTTTCTTTACTAAAAACATGAGCTTCTTAATGGTAGTACTGGTAAGAATTTCTAAAGGCTTTGAGGATTTCTTGATTTTTATTTTTTTCCTTTGTATCCTTTCAGCTACATGATGTTTCAATGGATATTCATTATTCCATTTTTAACTGAAATGCCTTTAAAATGTGATGATGTTTTTAGAAAGTGTTTTTATCAAGAGAAGACAGAAATTCAAGTTGAAAATTCTTACACCTTAAGGGATACTAATTGCATTTCATTTGATTTCTAGGCTGGTCATGGTAACGTGTATTTAGCCCTTTATCTGATTGAATATGAATCTGAACTGCAGAAAGCAATGGAGTATGTCTTTGGAACAACACTGGTCTGTAATAACATGGAAAATGCTAAGAGAGTGACCTTTGACAAAAGGATAATGATGAGAAGTATTACATTTGATGGAGACGTGTTTGACCCCCAGGGCACTCTGCGTGGAGGCAATTGCTGGTTTTATTTCTAGAATAATACTGTGTGTCTGTTGATTTGTTTACTTCTCTGCATGTTTTTCATAAAAAAGAACGGTAACCTTTTTGTTTAGACTCGTAGTGAGGCTAATATCTCTTTGAGCAAAGATTTGTTGGTCTTGAGCTGAAGTAAGATTTGATTAGACTAAAAAAATGAATGGCAAACTATTTGCGTGAAGTAGTTTAGATTTTAAATACTTAAATCCTATTTGGCTACGTAATTCTCCTGGAAGAAGTGCTTTGAATTCAGGTACTTTTTGAAGTCATTCATAATTAGTTTCAGGTAACTGCATAAATTATGAAGTTAGTTGATTTCACAAGAAATGCAGTCAGTCTGCAGAATTAAATACTTTAGCAGAGGAGGTAGTCTTTTTCCATTGAGAACTTGAGCTGCCTTTCTGTGCAAACAAATTTTTCTGCACCATTATTAACATTTAGAATATGCTGTTTGCCAGTGGTGTATCCACTAGTCTACTTCCAATTAGCTTGACTTGACTTTTTTTTTTTCACTGAACAGGTGGGTGCTTACAGTTTACATCAGTGTTGTCTAACCTTCAAGAAATGAAAAATGTTGCAGCAAAACTCAAGGAAAAGGAATCTGAACTTGAGACTGTAGAGGATGAGCTGGCAAGGTTGAAGAAGGTTGCTGAAAAGTAAGGTTTGCCTTACAAAATAAAATGTCTGTAACTTCTCTTACGTGACTGAATAACTGTAATACAAAGGTTTTATTGGAGGGCATAGGGCCTGTTGAGAATGTAATATGCAGAAAATTATTCTCTTCCTCTCTATTCCCCCACCCCCCCCCACCCCCCCCCAACAAAAAACCCCAGTTTAATTTGTAAGTACAGCAGTCAACAAGAAAATTCAGTTTTTAGATAATACATGCAAGAAAACTTATTTTTGGATAGCACAGGGAAAAAAAAAAAAGGCATACAATGATGTCTACTTGAAATCACTTGAAGTTTTCCAAAGTTTCATGAAGTCTGCTGAAGAATGAATCTGTGCCAGCCGTATTTTGTAACTCCCCATACAAAATTTCAGTTTGTGATAGCTCTTATTTTTCTCCCAAGAAAACACAAAGATACGAAAGGGGAGTATCTGAGTGATACTGTAAGTAATTTTAAGTTTATTTGATTTTCAGCTACCTAATTACTGAAGATCTTATTAAAAGACGGAATATAAAAATATGTTTGGTCAGGTCTATAAAAATCCCATAAAGAGACAGTGTTATGTAGCATGCTACCTACCACCTGGATTTATTTTTCAGATTGTTTTGAGTCATAATAGACTTCCACAAATATGACCAAAAGGAAGAAACAAGTTTTACCTTTAGGTATTTTTTTCTTTAATCATTCAGCCTAGCATTTGCCATGCTGCTGGTTCCAAAAAAATACCAGCTCTGAATTGTTGTCAAATTCCATGTGTTGCATTTGTTTGGTTTTGATATATTGTATTAGGGCTATGTAACCAGGAGTTACATATATAATAACTTAGATACCTACAAACTTCACAATTACTATTTAAGAAATTATATCGGGCTTTCTTGCGTTTAAGCTTATTTGACCTACAGTTGTCATTGTTTCTGCCATTAGAATGGGAATGTAAGTATTTTTCTGCTCACTTTTCTATCTACTTATGTCAACTTTGAAACTGAAGTGCTGGGTACTTTTCATATCATTACTGTCTTCAAAGGTACCGGCAACTGAAACAGCAGTGGGAGATGAAGTCTGAGGAAGCAGAGCTGCTGAAAACAAAGATTCATCAAAGTGCTTATCACAAACAAGAGGAGGAGCTGCTTGCCTTGAAGAAAACAATTGGTGACAAATGTGTTCCTTATCTTTTAATTGCAAAATAATTGTTGAGAATGAACTGGATATTTAGCTGTTTGAGTAGCAGAATCCTTGCTTAAGAGAAAAACATTTTTTGCTTTGAAAATACTGTGTCTATATTTTGGAACATGTAACAAAATACAGAATCACAGTAGACTTGCATAGAGGTGATTCGCATAAGGTTGGTCATTCTCTTGTAGTAAAGGTTATATCCTTAGGTGTTTGATATACTTTACAACAAAAGGAAAAACAGCTTTGCCAGGGAAGTTTTAAAATGGGTTTGATCCCATATTTGAATAATCTTTACTTTTTTTTCCAAGGTATCTGTTTCTGTATGTATTTAAGGTTAGCAATATTGTTTGTGTAACTAAAAGTATTGGAAAGAAGTACTGTTCACGTAGCTAAGAAAAACTGTAAAAGGAAGCAAATTAAGCAGTAAGTAAAACACCTAAAGAAAAAAGAAGGGCAGACGTGATTCATATGTAGACATAGTATTCTAGGGATGAGGTGATAGCTTATGAGGTAGCCATCTGATTAATTACTTCTTGATCATGTGGTTCAGCATATACTTGCCCCTGTCAAAAAAAAAAAAAAAAGGCTTGTTTTTATTAATTTTAATGACTGGTTGTCTGTTTGGTGCCCTACCAATAATTGGTAACAGCACATACTGTCTTAGGGTAATCACTGAAATAGCTGTCTTCAGTATCTAGCAAACGTACAACCGCTTCTTTCTGTTAGCGGTGAAGATGGATTTATTTCACTTGGAGTTTATTATGTAAATTTAAAGATAAGAACTACGC
This sequence comes from Falco punctatus, assembly GCF_963210335.1. NCBI lineage: Eukaryota > Metazoa > Chordata > Aves > Falconiformes > Falconidae > Falco > Falco punctatus. Next base: position 73,756,560 of record NC_137586.1, read on the forward strand.
TCAATCTCAGTACTGTACTTCTTGATTCAGTGGAATGTGAAGAGACATTAAAGAAAACTGAAGAGAGCCAAAAGAAAGCAGAAGATAAATATAAGGTATTAGAGAATAAAATGAAAAATGCAAAAGCGGAATGTGAAAAAGAACTAAAAAATGCCCAGCAGAAACTAGATGATGCAAAGAAAAAGGCAGAGGCTTCAAGCAAAAAAATGAAAGAAAAGCAGCAGGTAAAACTTAATCTTTACTGCAACCACTTTTGACATTGAGAAAATTGCCAATAATCAGAAAGTTTGATTCTTCTTGAAGTTTTAATACTATCAGGTTTGGAACTTTATATTTATTCCATGGTCCCTGACATCTGACATAGAAATTGCTGATGCTTTTTTTTTTTTTTGTGAGATTGCCCCCTTGCTGAAGAATGGGTACTGTTAATATTCTACAGCATTTACTATGTTACACTGAATCTTAATTCTTTCCAGTTAAATATAACTAATAAATTCGGAAACATCTCTCTAGGAAGTTAAAGCTCTAGTTCTGGAAATTGAAGAGCTAAAACAAGAACAGGCCTCCTATAAAAAACGGATAGCAGCTGCAGAGAAAGTAATCCAGTCCTGCCACGAGGAATTTAATGCTATGGCAGCTGAGGTATCCAAGATTAAGGTAAAAATGAATACTGTGTTTGATTATCTATTTTGATGTTACTGAATTAGAGCTTTAGGGGATCATGTCTTATAATGTGTGTGTTGTTGTTGGATTGTCTTACTAGCACTCAATTGTGTCTAGCCTGGGTAGTTATTTTTTGGGTTTGTTACCACATGTGAATTTTTTTTCTCCTTCCTTTCTGTGTCCTTCTAACAACTGTTTTAACACCAGCCTTTAAAAGAAGCTAATAAATGGCTGTTGGATTTTCTTTTCAGGAATCTCTAAAGAAATCACAGAAGGAGCTGATGAAGGAAAAGGAATTAATTGCGTTACAGGATGAAGCAATTAAAGCCAAGTCTGCAGAGAGAGCAAAATACACGGAACAACACAATGAATTACAGCTTAAGGCTAAAGCTTTAGAACACGACATCAGCAAACATCAACAAGAGGCTGCAGATGCTGCTACCAAGGTATTTCGGAACTGTGCCTTTCCTTAATCTTGTGACCAAGAGTGGTCATTTCCCTTGCCACATGCAGAGGAAATAAGCCTTTTTATCTTAATAAGCACCGTCACATTTGCAGCTCTTGATGTGAAGAGTTTTATCCTGGGAAGAAGGGGTGGAAACTGTAAATTGTATGACAGCTTATTTTATGGAATAATAGAGTAGATCACAGTGAGGAGGTGATCATTGAGAAGAACATTCTGACTGTATGGACAAATCAGATAACTAATTAAAGAAGCTAATCCCAAGATATAGGGACAGTGGCTTAGTCCAGATACAGAAGAGTGTGTTCCAAGGAAACATGATGGGTATATGTGAAAGCTTCCTTAAAATCCTGCTTCATCTATAGTGCTGGAAATCACATGAAGTATTTTAAAGGTATGCACCTGTGCAGTGTTGGGCTAGAAGAATTAATGTAATTTCAGGAGGTTGGTTGATAATTTTTTTTTTTTTAAATTCCTGTTTGAGAAGGTGAGTGGGGAGGAAAAAGCCTCAATGTATCTTCTTGTTTCCAGGTGACCAAAATGCTGAAAGAGCATGAGTGGATAGCTTCAGAGAAAACACTTTTTGGTCAGCCAAACACAGCCTATGACTTCAAAGTTAACAATCCAAAAGCAGCAGGTCGGGAGATGCAGAAATTGCAGGCAAAGAAAGAGATGTTGGGAAGGAATGTGAACGTGAAAGCTATGACTATGCTTTCTGAGACAGAGGAAAGGGTAAACACTCCGTGGTTTAATGTATAAAGATTGGGCAGCTTGGGTATATGGTATTATGTATAACATAGCTTTGTCTTTTCATATGCTCTGTTTCTGAATATACTGAAAATAGAACTAAATCTTCATGAGATAGCAGGAAACCTTTTGTTAGGTCTTTTATGCTAATCTTATATCTTTCAACTAGTCATGTGTGCGTTAGTTTTCTAAGTTATGTGTAATCTTTACTTTGGATGATAAAAAGAATTAATTCCATTGTTCCCTACCCCAGTCCATCCTGAGTTAGCAGCAGCAGCATTAGGCAAGCTTTCTGGTATCCATTACAGTAGCTGAGAATTATATGCTTTATTAAAGGTTGCAGATCAGAACACTGTTCATCTTCAAGCATGATAGCTTGAAGGTGTTCCAGGGTTGTCTCAAATTCATCTGTATTTTGAGGCTATTCCAGGATTGTCTCAAAACTGTCCATTGAATGATGCTCCCAGCTTTTCTACTATTTTCATTAGAATTGGCTTGTTCTTCCTCTCAGCCTCCAGAAGCACCCTTTCTTCTGTGGAAAAGCAAATGAAACAATGAAACGTGATTAACTTGAAATGGAAGTGCCACTTTTCAGAGTAATGTTGGTCTTCCCCTTTGCTGATTGTTGAAAATCCTGATGCTTTAATTTGCAAATAATTTCCTAAAACTTAAGTCCTGTGTACAGCTAAATGAATGATTTGGATTTCAATCTTGCAGTTAATGGCTATTTCATAGTTAGAAAAAAGGTAAACAGTGAAACTGTTAAGATTGTGCTGAAATACATTTTGTGCCAAAATTCACTGAAACTGGTCTTTTCTCATTGCACCAGTACAATGACCTAATGAGGAAAAAAAGAATTGTAGAGAATGACAAGTTAAAAATTCTTGAAACTATTGAAGAGCTTGACCAGAAGAAAAGTGAAGTTTTACAAATTGCTTGGGAAAAGGTATGTGACACTTGAAATCTGATCTTCACATTCTAGCAGAGGACCAGATTTAGATAGGATTACTGTTTTGCGTATTTCCATGGGGGAAAAAAAAAGCCTGTTTCCAGAACTGATCTCCCTTGTATTTAAATTACAAAACAACCACTTCATTTCTCCTATTTCATCTCACTTTTGAGAAAAAGATAGGAATTCTCTGAGAATTGTAAAGATGTAATCAAACCTGCAAAACTACTTTTATCATTACTTTCTAGTGACCACAAAAATTTAAAGAAGGTCAAGCTACTGGCATGCTGAAATCACTGTCTCTCACATGGAAGTTCAACAAAACAGTAATGCGGTGTATTTTGCTTTTTGTTTGCTTAAACTAGTGTTTGACCAGAGTTAAAATCTTCAGGTTCTGTGTAGCCCCATACAATGGGGGCTGTGGACCTGGGCTACTACTGTGTCTGTCACTGATGGGGTAGGTAATACTGGAATAGAGCAACAACTGATTAATGTTTCTGTTATCTAAGCACTCTGCCTTCTTACTAATTCTCTCATATTGTGAGCTATAACAAAATTATAAAACTTTCCTTTTCTATACAGAAAGCCTGACACGTTGTTTTCTGCTGTACCAGGAGAACTTGTACTTTTTGGCCTTTGAAAAGATCAGTGATATCTAAGATTAAATTGCTCACAAATGAAGTATCAGTTTTAATTATTACTGCCCATACCGAAGGTATCACTGACAAAATGGTACCTTTTCATTGCAAAATCTTGTTTGGCAGAAGTTAGTGAATTGTATTTAAAAGCATCATGGGTGGTGGAGAAAGTGCGTTCTCGGATACATTCTTTGACCTAGGAAACTACGCTGAGTTTACAAAGTTGCATCCCATCCAATACCTAGGTATTGTTTAAGTAATCATGGGAAGAAAAAGAGGGGGGAAGATGCTAGTGTGTGCCTTTTGCAAGGTGCTTATATACTTTCAATAGTTCTTTAATTGGAAGAAATCACAGTTTACCAGTTAATAAATCTGAGATGGGGCATAACCTTTTCCCTGGCTGATAGCATAAAAAAACCTTCTAATATTCCTTCCATTTAATCCTTCTAAAATGCTTGGTATAGGGTGTTGCATATATATATACACACACACACGTGTATTGGTGTTGCTTTTCTTTTCAGTACAGAGAGAATTCTGTACTAATTCCATATGCTAGTATTTTCTCACCATCCTCTGTGTGTTAATCTTCAAGACATAAGAAGTCATGGGGTTAAATAGGGCAAGAAGTCTAGAGCATAGTGAAGCTTACCCCACTAAGTTTTTAGCTGTTTGTGCTCTTGATGCAAAGCATGCACATACTTTCTTTTTTTTTTTTTTTTTTATGGTCTGACTTCTAGGTGAACAAAGACTTTGGTTCAATTTTCTCAATGTTTCTACCAGAAGCCAAAGCTATGCTAGTACCCTGTAAAACCCAGGATGTCTTGCATGGCCTGGAGTTCAGAGTTGCCTTAGGAAACACCTGGAAGGAAAACTTAACGGAGCTTAGCGGAGGACAAAGGTTGGTGAACTTTGTGTGTTTTTTTTGTTTTCCATTGCAGTTGTGTATGTAATATGTCTAGCTAATTATAGCTCAGAAAAGCAAAAAATTAGTATTTTCCGTAGTCAAAGTGGGGACTTCTGTCTCCTTCCAACCTGACTTAATATTGAAAGCATTATTAATTCAGCTCAGCTCAAAGAAGCATCCAACTTAGAAAGAATGCATTACTTGGCATACAATAGTGAACAAGATTTTACTCCATGGAGAAGTGAGAAAAAATTGAGTAATGAGAAAACTGCAGTTAACTCTAGGTAGTACTGTGGTACTGTTGAATAAAATGCTCCAGCATTTGAGTTGTAGTTTCAAAAACCTATGCAGACAGATTCTGCTACGGTGTCAAAGGAGTGTCACGGGGACAGTTCTCTTCTCCGGTGATTACAGCTGCTGTGTAGGGGATGTGCTTCTTTGCAACTGCTAAGGGAAAAATCTAACAACTTGAAGAGCAGAAATGGAATTTAGGAAGAGGTGAGACGGAGAACTTTCACAAGGACAGAATGCTTCAAGAGCTGTACATTAAAAAACAGCATTACAAAATTCAGAATTGAGACTAGGTAAAGCAACAGTGTGATTTTAAATATCACCATGAATCTAGCCTGAATCTGATAAAAGAGAAGTAACATATGTCACTTCAGGCTTCACATTTTGAAATCAGAAGTTGTAGCAGAAGCTGTCATTTTGTCTCTTCAGAACTCACAGCAGTAATCTGCTTTTGAGGGAGAATTTTGCTACTACCAAATTGTTTTCAAGTCAAAGTCTCTCAAACGAGGGCAAAACATAACTTTCTTCTCTGTATTAGATCATTGGTGGCTCTGTCCTTGATCTTATCCATGCTTCTCTTCAAACCTGCCCCAATTTACATCTTGGATGAAGTGGATGCAGCTCTTGATCTCTGTCATACTCAGAATATTGGCCAGATGCTTCATGCTCATTTCAGACATTCCCAGGTATGAACTTGAAACTATTGTGATCATCTGTTTATACACTTTAGTTATTTTCAGAGGCAGTCTGCCACTGAGGAGTCTCAGCTGTCTGAGTACTTTATTCCAGAGTTGTCTGTTGTATGGCTAGGTTATTTAAACTGCAAGTTACACTGATGATGTGGCAACTGTGAATCTTCTAAACATTGTGTTTTAATGTAAGCTGTTGCTGCAGTGGCTAAAACCTGTAACTTATATTATTCGTATTAATAGGGAAGAGTATCTGTGATGCAATCAATTTCAGGCATGACCCACACACTGTGATTTCCCCCCACCCCCCAAGTTCTGTAACCTGAGCTTTAAAAATACTTTATTTTTGACCCTGTTGAAGTAAGCCAGGCACTAGTAAGAATCTCTGGATCACTGTGGCCTATGCATGAAGAAAATCTGTAGGAGTGAAGAAACTTAGTTTCTGTTTGGTGGTAGGACATGACCTTTCCAAATTAATGAGAGAGAGGAGGGGAACATTTGTTAAGCAGTACTGTAATATAATTTGAGCAGTATCTTTAGACTATGCAAGACCCTGAATCCTTACAGAATTCATAGCAACACTTCTTTTCCAGTGATGGATGCACCATGAACTGGTATTCTGTGTTGTGGCCTGTATCCCAGGCCAAAGCGCTGGGATATGGACAGACCCATACACCGCTAGCTGCAGAAAATGTCTCACATGTGGGTGTATGTTAACCTGCTTAGTACATTCTGTTGCTCTTCATCTAAAGTTTAGAATACTTTTTGAGGAGTTAACATCAAGATATTAGCTGAATAAAGTAAAAGGAATTACCTTTTGAGAGCCTTTTCCAATGTTATTTAAAGTCTTTATTTGGATGGCAGTATTTACTTTAATGCTATAAATACTTCAATAATGTATATATATATAATACTAAATTCTGCTTTGTTTTTAGTTTATTGTGGTGTCCTTGAAGGATGGAATGTTTAGCAATGCCAATGTCCTCTACAAGACCAAGTTTGTGGATGGTGTATCCACTGTCACAAGACACAGTCAGCTTAAAGAAAGAAAGAATGCATCTGTCCTTGAGAAAGCACCTAAAGAGTGACAAAAGAGGGGCTGCAGAACCAGGAAAGTTACTCACTGGCTCTTCATGTGCAGTAACAGCTGCTTAAGTGTTCTCTGTCTTTCTGTCTGTAGCTAGGCCAGGAAGACACTCTTAATTCTTTTTTAGAAGTACTTTAAATCTTGAAATACTCTTTTATGTCTCAGCCTTTAGTTCACATCTGTATCTTACATCAGTGCTGTAAATTATAAAAATTCTAAAAACTAACTTGGGATTCTAAAAATTAATTCTCAGTATTTAGCAGCATCTCAACATAAACCATCAGGTTGTGTTGTTTGCCTTTCTCACTTTTTCATTGAACAGCATCTACTCTGAATTAAGCACCATGTTGTATTTCTCAGTAATTTGATTTAATTACGTATTTTAAACATCAGAGGCAAGAGAATCTATATTTCTATGACCATCTGTGCCTAAGGTCAGATAATGCTGATGTCTTTTTATAGTATACTTAATTTCCCTTGTCTTCCTTAAGTAGTGAACCCAAACAACATAATGTTATCCTGCTGCCCTTGCTAGTGGAAACCTGTCTGCAGCAGAAAGCAAACTTTAGTCACGCTGCCCGCATGGAGTATCTTCACTCACTGCAGCAACCTGCACTATGACAAAGGGATGCGGACCTACCACGAGCAGCAGCAAGGTTCTGTGTTTTGGGGGTGTATGGTGTGACAACGTTCATCTTACCAGATGGTGGCCAACATGCACAAAGGAGGTATTCCCTCCTCCCCCCTGAGGCAAGTTCAGAGATAAATGTAATTGAGGTTTGCGGTGGGAGGCAGGGAATATGTCTGTCTGGAATAGTTTGGAAATGTTATGTTCTTAATCATTAAAGCAAATGTAAACTTTCAATCTTGTGGTCTCATCTTGCATATATGTATATATATGCATGTGTATAAATATAATTGTATTCCATTTTCTGTATACATGTTCTGTAATTAACACTGCTGGGTTGCAAGAGACAAAGCTGTTGCTTAAAAGGCAACCTGACACAGTTCCTCCTAACCAGGTGTTGCAGTCCGTAGCACATGCATTCTGCCTGGACAGCTGATACCCACAGTTGGGATGGCCCAGTGCTCCACTCGAATACTGTAAAACACTTGCAGTGGGAGAAAAAACCACTAGTCACTTCAAAGAACAGGTCATGCAGCTTTTATTTAGTTTTACCTTTTTGGTAAGCAAGAGGGTTTTTCTTTCAGTCAGACCATTCACATACTTTTGACAGCACAGATTGCAGTGAATTTGATGGAGATCTTGCAACGTTAGAAAACTTTTCTCAATATACATCCATTTAAGCAACAGCTTGTAAGTCAGAATGTGAGTGCTAGAGTCAAGTCTGCGCACTGCACTCCAGGTATACAAAGCATTGCAGCAGCACAAGAAATGCCCGCACTGGGCAAAGTACAGTGTGTTTTACATAGTGCAATCACATTTAGAGGAAAAACTCTAGGAAGGCCACATCTATTCATTATTTATTATTTTTTTTTAAATCCTGTCAAGTTTACAAATGCGAGGGGGGTAGAAATCAAACCTCTGACTGAATTAACTTTTGTACAGGTAGGTTTTGTGTATAGGCACGTGCTTTAGAGAGGAGCTCTGAATCTGTTCTGTAATCACGAGAAAGACATATTGCTTTGTGACTCAGAAAGTGTTATACCATCTCTAACCTTCCTAACACTCTTAGCCAGAGATGTTAATCCAGCTGTTTTGTAGAGTTCCTAGAATATGCTCTTCCCTCTAGTGTAAATCCCCAATACAGAAATTCAGGTTGCTAATGATAGCAATTACAGTTATTCTACTTGCGGTCATCTGACCGTGTTAGGCATTGCCTCTGATTACTCCAGTCCACAGTGAAAACTCAGATTACCAGAGACATGGAGGCTCTTGCTTTTCTGTTACTGTCACTCACCAATACGAAAAAAAACCAAGTCAGACAATGAACTGCTACAGCAAAGCATAACTGGTAATACTCATCTAAAACAAACAAAAAAGGAGCACTCATGACACTGTCATGGTAAGCAAATTTTTAAAGATACCGCAGGGTGATTTGCCCAGTAAAATTTTAAAACATACACTGTGCTCAATAGTTCAAACTACACATAAACAAAGAGCAGCTCCCTGCAACAAAGTGTAAATCAAAACGTTATAGCACCAGCTCCCAAGCACCAAGGAGTTGCCCACTGACCAGTTCTAGTGTACAATGCAATAGTGCTCGCTGAGGTTTCTGCTACAGGAGAGCCACAGTGGGACAGCTCTGCCCATTTCTTGCTGACATGTTCTTAACAGGTGTGCACAAATTACATTCCTCCCTTCCCATGGAGAGCAAGTCAAGATGACGAGATTGTTACAGTACCAGAAAACACTGAATGGGAAATGGCACCTGAGGGAAAAGTAGGTACTGCATACCTGATTTTGAATAAATGGGCATGGAGGAAACGTGATGTTATCTGAGCAGTCCTCTCCCTAACAGATCACATCTGGAAGGAGCTGCAGACTGTAAGAAAAGAAACAAGCCTTCCTATGCTGAAAGCCACAGACACGGTATTGCCCACACTAATGATTGTATTTCACCATCAGCAAAGCATTTATCCCCAAAAAGCTGTACACATACTGGTCAGATTATGGTGCAGTGCTATACTTTACACTGTTAAAAGTCTGTTGCTATAGTGGTCAGGTTTGTCTTTTATCTGAGGAGGGCAAAAAGGAAACAGGCAGCATGGCCACATCATCATATAGCAATTTTACTCCACGTTAATGCAGGTATGATCTTTCTTCTTAAGTGCAAATAAAAAAGTATTTCCGAGAAACCAGCATGACTTGGGCTGCTGAGAAATGACAGGTGATTCAGTTTCTTACAAATACCGACAAGTTTAAATCATTACAGGTTTCCAAAGCAAGAACAGGGTTACGAACAGGAAGGGAATAAAACATTACCACTATTAGAAAGACATGTCATTGGAAACTTCAAACACTCTTCAAAAACATATCTAGAAAAGATTGTTCTCTTTTTTTTTTTTTTTTTTTTTTTTTCTTCCTGCAGCTGAGGAGTGTCCATGCAAAACAATTTTGAGAAGAGCAGTGTTCTACCTGGGTACCAACTAGGCCCAACTTTGTCCCACACAGCTCAGTAAAGTGCTCTCTTGTGCATCCTTTCAGGAAAAAAATTCTCATTTAAGTTTGGGAGGCCGAGGTTGCTAGCTGGGGGAGGCATAGTCTCGGTCAATCCATGTTGAGGTCAGAGAAGGAGGAAGGAGTGAAGTTAACAGTACTCTGCCTTTCATAGCTCACAGACAACAGGCTGCAAGGGAGGAGCATGCAGGAGAAGCAGCGGTGGGTATCAGAGGAAACCCTGCCCCTGGGAAGCCACAGAAGTTTAACACAGGCTTCATCAGGGAAAGCATTTCATTCTCTAAAGATAAAAGCACTAGCTCTGCTGCAGAGTCCTGAAGGTTTACTGTTCAGACACCAGGTAACACATGACATAAGTGAAAATCAAATATGCTTTTCACTTCCTGTGCTCGTCATTTTTCAACAATTCCTTTGAAGTACAAAGGGGATCCGAGTAACATTCTTTTGCCGATGTAAAGAAAAAAAAAGCATCTTGCCCTCAACTTTTTTTATGTTGCACATTTATAAACATTCTAGGGCAGACTGTTAGAGGTATTTACTGATAAAAGAACTAACCATCAGCTTAAAAGAGTAAAACCAACATTAATGGGGAAAAGAATAAGGCATTTTCTATTTTGGCCAGGAATGATGCATGCTACAGAATAATCTTCATTTTTCCACTTGGTTTTCAGACCACTGCACTTTTTCTTTTTGTTTTACATGGCACTTTGTGTTTTACAACTTAGTCAAGCTTTTCAAGTGTTTTCTTCAATATAAATGCCTTCTCTTGTAGCTCGGGTCTGCTGTCTGATGCCATTGTAGACAACGAATGAATGAGGTGCTCTCTGCTTTCTGGTGTCAGGCTTTCCCACTGTTGAGCTTCTGTGTAGAGACAGATAAGACACTCAACATGAATACCAGAATGCCAAAAAAACCCAAAAGGCCATCTCCATCCCCAGACAGGCTGAAAGAGTGACTGCTTCAGCATTTCACCTGCAGTCCACGCTGCTCTTCTAGGAGCAGGCAAATTCAACTGGACGCTTGGGTGCACGGTGCTGCCTCCTGCACAGGGAGTCAGGTCTGTTCAGACTAGGCTTACTGTCTTAGGACTGTAATGTGAAAACAAGGGCCTGAAAACCCAAATGTTTCCCATTTCACAATAGCTCCATGTAGTGTAAGATTTTTGCTGGAATACAGGAAACATGAAAGGCGTAACAGAAATCCAAAGGAAACGCTTACCACAGAACAACTGCGGAAATGCATGACCTTGAGACCTAACTAGACTAATTCTCTCAAGTTCCATGAGGTTTAAATCCTAAATAATGAGGAACTAAACTTGGCACTGAAAGGGTAGAAACTACTCTTCTGCACAAACAGCAGCTCTTCCTTCTGTGGAGCTCGCACACTGAGCAGAATCTGACTACACGCTCAGTCCTGTGTGCTCTCCCTGGGACCCTCCTTGCTGGATGTTTTCCTCACCCAAGGAGTATCCAACAGTACTTCAGACCTTGAGTTTATCCACAGGTACTTCAAACCAAGTTTCCGGAGTCACCAAGCACAGAACTCCAAGTCCCAACCACCCTAAAACCACCCAGTGCTGCAAGCAGAAGGTAACACCATCTCTCCAGGGCTCCAGGCCACACAGCCAAGTGCCTTCTTTACCAAACAAGAGGCTCTCCCAGGTGGCAAGCAAGAAGTCTCACCTTGCAGTCTGGTGAGCAGCAGCTGTATCACAGACAAAGCTTCTGTTCTTATGGACGTGTAACTTTTGTTTTCTGAGGGATTTAAAAAACAAACACAAAAAAAACCCACAACCACACTGAGAACCAAAGGCACATTAACTGTACAAAAAGCCGTCACCACTGTAGTCTCCAGACCACTCCTGTTAGCACAGCTCACTGAAGCTCATTTGTGCCGGCAGTCTGCACGGCTCCCCGGTTAGACACAGCTGAATGGCAGCAAGTGGCCAACTAGAGGCTGATGAGTCAGCTAAACCTTGTGCGTCTCCTCTGCCTCTACTGCAGTGCTTGCATGGGTTGAAAGGGAACAATGCTGGCCTAGCTGCAGCGTGATGACGCACAACTTGTGCGCTAACAGCCTGTTCTTTTGGTGAGTTGTAACGGCTATAAACCATCCAAATTTTAACAAGTAGCATTAAGTGAGGGTACTCTATGCCAAGAAGCACAAGCTTGACACAAAAAGTTATTTGGTCTCCTGAGGTAAAATCTTGCTTAGAGTCTCATTCCAGGAGGACTCATAGCTAAAAAGAAGCTTTCTCCAAAGGGGTCTCTGGATTGGTAGCCACATGTGGGTATGAGGAGACTTGGGACACTGTTACAGTCACAGGACAAGCAGAAACACTACCAAAGTAACGAAGAGCCCCACAACCATCAACATTACATAGGCAGCATTTACAGCCCCATGGGCACTTGGCCCAGGAAGAACACAAACTGCCTCAAAGCCTCCGAGCTTCATGCGCTAGCTGTCTGAGAAAATTTTGAGTCTTTCCAATGCATACGTATCCAAGAAGTCCGAACTGGAGCAGAAAGCTTGTGATTCATTAAATCAGTAACAGCTGGATTAGGTGGGGTCCATCTTCTGCATGCTGAAAATTACCATGCTTCCAATTTGCATACCTGAGAGGTTGCAGTTTGCTGTCTGCCTCTCCTTCCCCTTTCAGAACTCTTTTGCACCACACCAATTTACTTCTCTGTGCACAGCACCCTGCACAGTACTGTCCTGAACAGCTACTGCAACACCAGAATAACCACAGCGCAGTGCAAGGAAAAGCAAAATGTCATCTCTGAGAGCTTATGCTTATGCTGCACTCCCTATACCAGCCAACCCCCGCAGGAGGAATGTATTAATGAGCAATTAATTATCAACCACAAACCAGGAAAAGTCCATTTACCTAAAGAATGTGTGATAGACGAACAAGTTTCCAACAGTATTTCTGTCAAAGCCACAGGGTCTGACTGCTCCTCCTCAAACAGCATAAGCCTGCCAAATACAGAAACTCTGTCAGACATGCTGTATCACGGGCAGAAGTCAGCTTGACTTCCTCAAAAGAATCCAGCATCACCTTCAATTTCATTAAACAGTTTGAAGCAACAAAGAAAAGACACAAAGTGGATTGCAGAAAGGAGAATTACCCTTGAAAGTATATATTCATGGCTTGTAGCACTCCAAGCTGCACTTTCCACGTGCTGAGTTTCAGACGGTCACACATCAACTTGCAAAACTCTTGGCGATAGCAACCTACAGAAAAATAAGAATGCAATTGTGTTACTGTGGGGAAAGGCAAAGGGAAACACTTCCTGTTCTGTCTCCCAGGTGTTCCTTGTGCTCCTCCTCCAAGTGACATCAAGCTAGTCACTGCATACGACCAAGTCAACATCCTGCAATGAGGGACTCTGAAAGTCTCCATCACATCAACACTCTCCTTACAACCACTGGAAGATAAACAGCTGCACTACATATTCTGGCATGCTAGTAAAAGCAACGTATTTGGTTTTTTGGTGTTGGCTGTTGTTTTTTTTTCCCCAGAATACCCAGTTCCTCCACCTTCTAACAGCTTTAATGCAGACATAAATGTGAGCAGCAAAACTAGGCTGCTTTTGACTAAACAAGCCACCTCAGGCATTCTGCATGTCTCCATACACTCAGAACAGTTTGGTGAAGTGAATTTAAGACATTAAAGCAATTTCCCCAAGGATGGGCTACTCCGTGGGAAAGATGTTGAGGCAACTTTCTCACTGAAGATCTTGCAAGCTGCAGGCAGCAAGAACCTGCAGCTCCTCAAAATCTTCCTTACTCCTCACACCATCTCCAGGTCCCTCCCTCCTTCCCTTCTTAATTTTAAGAGGAAACAGTTTGAACTGAGAAAATTTGCTTTGCACACCATTAGCCGACTTACGCTGTGTCTCTGGGCTCCTTGGCCAAGCTTTGCCCAGGGTCTCGAAGGCACAGATCACGTACTCCATCTGCAGCTCCTTCTCCCTCATGTCCTCATCCTCTTCATCATGCTTTGGTAAACTCAAGCCCATGCTCTCCAGAGAGTTCTGCAGAGACCATGGGGGGCAGTGTGATTGACAGAAGGAGGATGGCAGGCTAGCCACACACTTCAGTGCATTTCAGTCTTCCCTTGCACTCTGTGCCCACCAGTCCTGTAACCTCTTGGTGCCTCCACACAGATGCAGCACAGGCTCCCCACAGCCACCGGCAGCTCTGGCGCTGCTGGCAGCCTGCAGAAGTGCACGGTAGGCTCTCTGGCCTTGCACCCAAACTATATTGCCTGTGCTATACCAGTCCCACTTGCAGAGCTGTGAAGCACTACTGATACTAAACAGAAGCACCCTAACACAGCTTCCTACAAGTCCCTTGCTGCCTGTAGAGCAGCCAGGAAATAACTTCCAATGCTGTATCAGAGCAGCACTGTACACCAGAGGAAGGGCTCTGCCTAGAGAACAGTTGGGCCAGTTCAGAATTTGGGCAGCACAGGTACAAGCCCTGATGGGGATCACCAACAGTCTTTCAGTTGCACCAGGGATCTAGCTGAGTGTGGGGCAGAAACCTGGCATGTGTCCAGCATCAGCTGGACTGTCACCACTTGGGTCTTTTGCACTGAAAGAGGGCAAACTCAAGAAACTGAACCGTCACCTTCTTTATCATGGGAAAGATGATATCTGCCAGCTCCTGGAACCGGTCTTCCTTGGTTGCCTGCAGCACCCCAGCCACACAGCGCAATGCCACCATCTTATACTTTAGATTCTCTTTCCGACATTCTTTCAGGACAGCCTGGACAATATCATTGACAGTGGGCTGGCCAGGCACCGACTTCTGCAGCTCTGCACTGAAACACGGCACACAGAAACTGTCAGACCTACATTAATCCCTTCCCAAACACCACTCTTCTCACAGATAGGAGGTAATTCCTGTGTCCAGGCGCAGGGCTTCCTACCAACAGTTACAGCAGAAGTTACACTCTCATGCTCTTCTTCGCTCTTACCCTGTCTGTTCTCCCTGTTTCTTTCCTGTCTTCCCTCATATGTTTCCGACGTACTTTCCCCCTCACTCTTCTATTTACCTCTCCCTATCTTTTCCCCTTTAAGGTGTCCATCCTTCCCCTTAGGCTCTTCTTTCTTCTTTGCAATTCTGGCCTCTCAGCACCCTCTTCCTTGCCCTACGTTACCTCTGCAGGTCTCTCAGAAGCATCGCTTGCCCCTCCCAGCTCTCACCAGTGACCCACATGTTGACAAGCAGAATGGAGAGAGACTCCTCACATGCCGATACAAGGTCAGGATGTGCTTTTCAGTCTCCCTAACACCAGACAGGCAACAACATTGTGCAACAACCTCCTTCTTTGAGATCTCACGTTCTGAGACTACCGCCTCTTTCAAGACACTTACTTGCATGCAGAGACGACACTGGCAATGGCCTTTAACAGCTCCTCCTGCAACAAGTAAAACAGATAGCACTGAGAAATGCTACACAGCCAAATGGCACAGTCCTGCTGTACAAGCAAAACCTTTGTACTCTGCTGTGAGAGGTAGTGGGGAAATATGCCTATGACAACCAGCCTAGAGAAGTAATGTCTGGCTCTCACCACTTCTGCTGTAGTGGACTTGGCTTTCCATCTGCAGTAAACTGGCAGCGGAAAGGAGCCTTGCGTCACCCCTGTGCAGCACAAGCTAGTACCCCTCAAGGCTAGAATATGGTGCAATGCAAGTAATCTAAGCAGGAACCCAACGACTAAAGCCACATGAACTCTATCTACTTATCCTCCGTGTCATTTTTATATCTGCTAAATGCAGGGCATAAGGCAGACTTCCTACACATGCTGCTCTGCAGCACAGAACATCGCATTTCCTGGCCCAAGGGCGGAGTGCTGCTGTTCACTGTGATCCACGAGGTGCCAGTCTCTTTTTTTACCTTCCCAGTCCAGGTTCTCCCTGGCAGGCCTTGCAGCAGGGCAGAGATAACTATTCCCAGATGTGGCGGTACAAGGGAGCCTGTCTGTTTGGCAATTGATGCCATGGCAGCTGCTCCCTGGGCTTTCATCTTCCAGGACTGGGACTGCAGAGCCTTCTGGGTAATGGCTATCAACTCCTGCATATACAGCCTGATGCCACCCTGAGTACCTGTGTGGCAAACAGAGAAACACCATAATGCTGCCACAAACCCAACAAAAATCTGATCTTATTTAAAAAAAGAGGCAAAAAGAAAAAGCAATTACAGATTTATCTTTTTTTATTTTGGCTATGAAACATATCAGCATGGCCTACTTCAGGCAAAGGGGTTAAGAATTCCTCTCAGGCTGATTTGGTTCTGTTTCCCAGGTGCTTCCAAAGAAAATCTTTAGCATACATCTAACCAAGAGCTCATCTCAGTCCTTCCATATGGCAGACACCAGACATTGTGTTAGCCTGTTTATAAGGAATATAATTTGTGGGGTTGTTTGTTTGATTGTTTTTGTTTTTTTTTTTTTTACGAGAACAGGTCACCAGTAAAACTTTTTGCAGCTCCTTTCTGAAGTTCCAGAAAAGTGATCTTGTCACTGAGGGACCAGATCCAAAATCAGGTCAGAGAAGGAGCCAGCAAAACCACTTCACCATGCACGCAGATTTTCCTCTACAAACAGACAGCATGGCAAAATAGCCCTTCTACAGCAGACTCATTCACTGAAGTTAAAGACACAGGCATCAGAGAGATCTCCACAGAAACCAAGGCCAAAGTCCCCAGTAACTTCAGAGTGTACAGCAGCCCATAAAGGCTTGCATAAAAATTTCCAAAGATGTCCAGCTATCTGCACCACAATCATGGCCACTACAGTGGCATTCAGTACCTCCCAGTCTTAAAATACTTCTGACTGTGTCTGTGTATCCCCAGCTATTAACACCCCCGTTATTATTTTAAATACTCGTAAAGAAGCTAGCGTGCCAAAACTCACACAGGATATCTTTAGCAAGGAAGAAAATGTAAACAAGCTTCCCAAATTTTTTACCATGAGAACTCTATTTCCAAAATGGATTTTCAGAAAGCATGGTATTTCTCCCTCCCTGCTTCCCAGAAAGCTTTCAGCACTCAGCACAACTTACCAGGTACATTTTCCTGCCAAACTTCAGTCCACAGAGTAGAATTCTCTTTGTCTCCTTTCTCTTCATCAGGAAACTCATGCATGCCAAGAAAAGCCAATGGCAGTACATGTTTGGCATGGTTCTTCACTACGTCTGGACTGTAGCGTCCCATTGCATGCACAGTTAAAGCACAGCCTGTTCTGTACACTGGCTCTGAAGGAGCAAAACAATCACACATTATGACTGGGAAGCAGGATTTGCCTTCAACAGCTTGGTCTGCCTCTTGAGAATCAAAGAAATGCAGTGTATTATATAACAATATGTGGGAATTAGCCAGTGAAACCAAGCACCACAATATAGCAATGTTTCTTTACTAGCTTCTGCTATCAACAGGAACTTTTTCTGCACTGTATTCTGTAGCTGAACGCCCCCAAAGCAACATACCTTCCTTCTCCATGTACCAACTGCTGAGTTTGTGCAGCAGCTTCTCAGTGCTACTGTCCCTGGAAGTCTGTAACAGGGAAGAGACTCAATTCACTCAAAAACTTCAAAAAAACCCCAACAACAAAAAACCTAAAACCATCTCAACCCCCTACTCACCCGGACTAGATGCCCCATAGCAAAGGCAAAAGACTTCTGTACCACGCTGTTGCGATCAGTCAGGCCAGTAAGTAAAGCACTCATAAGTTTGCCTGTTGGAAGAGACTTTGCTTTATCAGAAGTATCATGTTTTCATTGCTGTGGCAAGAATTACAACAGCCTGCATTTCATTAGATTGCCTGATTGTATGCCTTCTTACTTGTCACATACTTGTGGGGTCCTTACGTTTAAACAAGTGCATAGCACAACACAGCAAGCCTCAGTGGAGGCTAGCGTTTTGCCAGCCTCAGCCTGCACACCACGACTGCTCATATTCCTGAAAGGAAGCACCCCAGCTAATCATGCTTTCAGCTTTATTCCTATCTTGCAACAGAAAGGTGACCTTCTTTCTACTATCAAATCACAGTAAATTGTAAAGAGAAGACTGAGACACAGGGAAGAGACGTCCCTGTTTCTGTTCCTCCCATAGCTCCAGTTCAAGGAACAAGTGCTTATGGACAGCACTGCACTGACACAGGCATTGTTAGCCTGCTCCAAGGGAGTCTAGCGATATTTCTGCCTGTTCTTGCCGGGTGTTATTGAATTCTCTCAACTCCTTCCTCTGCCTCTTCCACCCTGATGAGGTATGTAACAGCCCCTGGACCTACCCCCTAGCATGCCAGTCTTATACGGACAAGACAACTTCAAACAGCTCTCCAAGGAAAATATGCATCTAAAGATCATTCCTGTGATAAAATCAAGGGCCAACAGGGAGGAAATACTACCTACAGAACATCAACAAAAAGCACTACTAAAACCTAACGCTAGAAACAAACCTTACCTGAATAAGGTGTTAAGTCCTGAGGACACTGTGTGGTTAATGACACAATTACACTGGCACAGCCTCCCTGGAAGATTGCGGGGAGGGGGGGGGGAAACAAAAAGGTAACATACAAGAATATTAGCCCCTGGCTATTACTGTCAATACTTGCTGCGGGGCTACATGCACTTGTATGACATGATCTAGGCCCACCTAGCCTCTGCCCTGATATCCCAGGAGCCACGGGCAGAAGCAGAAAACCAGTCTGTAACAAATGAGTAACAAGAATTGAATTAGGAAGTGAAAAAGTTACCGGGACCCACACCCAGGATAGATGGTCCTCAAAGACTTACAGCTATCAAGGGCAGCCTTCCCCACTGAAGTGTCACTGAGCCCAAGAGCCATATTGTGGCTAACAGGGGAGGTTAAGGCAGCACACGTTCAGAAAATCACAAGTATGACTCCAGTATGAATGAGCCCAAGCTGTCACTTTAAAAGAGACAGTCAAAAGAACCATATTTACATTGGCACTGCTCTGTGTTCCGTCTCCATTTCCAAATAGACTATTAAAGTCACAGACATACCTTTGTGCCAAGGCCTACTCCACTTTTGATCAGTTCACATAGCCGAGGAACCAGCTCACCCAGGACAGACACATCCAAATACTGCAAGCCCTAGAGAAAGGCAAGGGATAGCGTGGGGGGAAGAAAGAAAGACAGACAGAAAGAAAGAAAGTAAGTAAGAAAGGTAATGGTAGCAGACGTAAGCTGATCTACTTCCAGCTGAGGCATGCCTCAGTTCTGCAGGCTGGTCTCTTCAGGTGAGTCATGCAAGTTTGCTGCATGGTGGGAAAAAAGCACCACAAAGTGGCTTCCACCACATACAGATTCTCCGGTCCCACTCCTGTGCTGAGCTGACCCCGCTAAAATTATCATTTGCTGGAAATGACATCCTCCTGCACTCCAACTGTTCTGAAAGCAACACACCAGCAAGAACTCCTTCTGGGGAAGTAAAGAGATGCAAAGGTGTGCATGTCCAAGGACAAAAGCCAATATTTCCCCAACTTCCTGAAACCCTGAAGCATTAACACATCCAAATGAGACAATGAAATTAAACTAGTCAAGACAGTTTTTGAACAACTCAAGACAAACAAGCGGTATAAATGACATAAAGGTACAAAAAGGATGTTACTGGTATTGTTTCTAATCTCCCATGAATAAAATACCACTGGGTGAAACAGAAAGCCTCATGTTACCAGCACTCTGTGAAGCGCTGCTGTTAGGGGTAGGGGGAGATCCATCCTTGCAAATTCAAGCGTCACAAACAAACTGAAGGTAAGCCTCTCCTAGCTTCAGAAGTCCTATCATCTGTCACTTCTCCCTCCTGCACTGGTATGGTGAAGAGAATTAGATCATTATATATTGATTATATATTTATGATATATGATATATTTTTTACATATATATATATGGGGAAGGGAAGATTATATCATATAATCTCCCAGCCAGCCCCAGAATATACAGGAATAGAGAGAATGTTGCTCATAAGCCAGGACATCTTCATGCTACTCCGTCCTGTTTCTCTTCTCCTCCAGGAAGCACAGCCACCTCCTGCAGGTCTGGCAGAGGCAAGGCATGGCCTGGGAGGAGGGACAGCAGCAGCTGCTGCAGCCTGATGCGTGGCAGTGAGTACGCTTTTTCATGGAGCCTTCCATTCCTAGCTGCTTTACACACTATTTATAGAGAGCACTCCACCTGACACCAGAACTCAGCTCCACATGCTGCTATGTACAAGAAGGCTTGCTGTTGATAATGTTCCATAAGCACAAGAAAGAAAGAATAGCTCTGGTGGCTATGCTTCTCCTAAAGCTCAATGCTCACACACCCAGCCTGCTCACATGTGCCTCGCTGTGTGCAGTGCCTGAGCAGAAAGGTGAGTTTTCTTTGGGAAGGGACAGGCTCTTACAGAGGGCAGAGCGCTCTGCCAAGACAGACCCTACAGCACAGTGTCTGCGCATCAGCAACTCCTCCTCCAGCAGCAGGAAACTATGGTGCCAAACACCAGCTCCTGACAGTGCTTGCAGTATGCCTTCTTTATCAGAGCAGACAGGTCTTGAGGTGGAGAAATAATCCCTCCAACTCCAAATGGAGCCAAGGTTATTCACAACTGATCTGAGGAGTAAGTTGTGGTGACAGGATGAAGGAAGTCAGAACATGAAAAAGAAGGTGGACATCTCCATGGAAATGTGATGATAAAATGAACCCTGAAGAAGTATTCTGTAAAGTTCCCACTTCGATTCATCTCCTACAACATACCTTACACTGGAACCCTTCTGAATCAAGTACTTACCATGTTAATGGTTTCCATCATAGGAGATGACTTGACAGCACTAAGTCTGGCACTATCCATTGCAGTCTAAAAAAAAGAAAAAAAATAAAAAGGAAAAAACCAAAACCAAGTGTAAACTCAACATAAAAATAGCAAAAAGGGCATAATCTGTAAGTTACCACCTCACGTACTCAACCCAAAATACATTCCTGATGCACACAGACAGAAAATAATTATGTGTACAGACTATGAGTGTCTCCTTTCCAGAGCCAGACGAATGTTCTAGCTGGAGTACATAAGCTAAACCATGTACTCCTGACATCATGGAAAGGAAAAAAAAAAAAAGAAAAGAAGGCGGCAAAAAAAGAAAAAAGGGGAGGGGGGGAGGAAAATTTCCTCTCTGACCTCCTGGTCACTCCTTTCTCATTGGCAAAGGACTGAGTTTGCAGAAGATGGAGTCCCTCCCCACAATGAAATTAGCTATATTTGCTTCTGAACAGTGGGTTTCAGTCACTTTCCTAGAAGACCACTACTGATTAATAAGTTTCTTTGAGACAGATTAATGGACACCGTGCTGACAACGTCCACCTCCAGCCCACAGTACTATGGCACACCTTCTAACTTGTGTTGTGAGTTTTGCAGTTATCCCCCTGTGTAAACCAGAAAGGTTTGACAGTACAGTTATACTGCAGATAATTATTAGAGACTCTCTTCACCTGTTTCACAGTTGTATATGGTGTTGACATTTAACAACGGGTCTTACTAAGATTGCTCTTCAATTTCTGAAATATGTGGTGGTCTAGTGAATAAAAAAACAACCCTAACTCTTCAAAAAATCCCCACATTTATCCAGTCATATTCCAATGATGAAACTTTTTTTAATAACTTACTAGCTACTTCTCTCTGCATCTTTGAACACCTCTCAACCAAATCTGCTATTTTTCTGTTCACTGAATGAAGCTTAAATCTTTGTTATTTTTGTTCTGATGGTACTTTCTCATTATAATTGCACTTACCTTCTCCTGATCTGTTGCACAAAGACTCAAATAATTAAGGACCTGAGGCTCCAGCACACTCAAGGATTCCAGCAGGGCTGGGATAAGTTTTGGTGCATGAGGTTTCAGCATAGACCCAGCACTTTTACTGATCTTCACAAGAGTGTTAATGCTGGAAAAAGATCAAAAGGAAGGTCAACAGAGAAGCACACAGACTTAGCTGAAAAACCTCTCTGGTGTACTGTAATCCAGTACCAACAAGGCCAATCCAAACCTGAGAGACACCAAGATGAATCTACCTGCAAACACAAATCTGTGTATTTCTCTGCTTAAGCAAAATCATACCCTAGCCCTGAGCTTCCAACTGATGCTATGCTTTGCACAGAGGCTGTTTACTTTGGCCAGGGTATCACAAAGAGAATGGGCAAAGAGGCAGTACTATAGACAGACACAGGAAGAAATAACCCATCTTCATGTTTTAAAAAAGCTCTGGGCACAGTCACCCCAGAGGCATCCATTGTCTCTGCCCAAGAAAAATACTACAATCATCTGTTCAAATCTCACTTGTCAGCTTCAGACTGACCACATCTCTCAGGCTTCATTTTGACGAAGGGTTTTCAGATCTTCAAAAGGGATGAAAAATTCAAGGAATATTCACTATAATTTGTTAGAAGCTTTCTCACCTTCCTGGATAATCATGTACAATAAAATAAAATTATTTTTTTGCAAACATCAACTACACTCCAGGTCTGAATTTTCCAGCTTTTCTGTCCTTCAAGCAAATGAAGGAATAAACAGGGTTACAAAGTGACAAGTCCCAACACATTAAGGGACATCCAATGGTTACAAGACATAAAATGTATTTGAACAGTGAGACTAAATGCAGCCACCTCTGGGGTGTGAACTGTCCTTACTCACAACCAGTCATGAAGTAAGACCTGGCAGTTTCAAGAACTGTGATGGGATTTTCTGTTTACAGGCAGGTGAGGTATGCTGGTCCTGAAGGACAGCTTCATGCACAGCAAATCAGAACAACTTCCTGCTGGAAACTCAATCTGGGCTTTTGCAGAGAGGCCAGATACTCCCAAAAAATAGGCAGAGTTCCCAGGGCGGGGGGTTTGAACTCTGTGAGAAGAGGACTCAGCTGGAAAGCTGTTTTGGGGAGAGATATGTCACTTCAAACATAAAGAACTTTCTGCAACTCAGGTGAACAAGCTGGGTCTCCCGGGGACAAATCATGACACAAGTCCCAGGCAACACACATGATGCAAAACTAACCTGAGAGATCGGACTTCAGCAACTGTGCTTACTATTCCTTTGCCTAGGAGGCAAGGGAGCAATACAGCTATCGTCTTCTGACCTGCTGCTCCTTTAGAGGGATCACACATTTTCACACAGACCTGGGGACAGGTGAGAATCAGCGTTGCAGTTATATACAAACCCCCTGCTCAAATTACATTAAAGCACATTCTCTGTCACACAGAAGACAGGAGCAGCTGCTCACAGCCAAACCCAGGCTCTGTTAAGACCTTCATTATCCTCTCCAGGAGGTACTTAAGCCCTAAGCCACATCCCTGAAAGGAGTTTCAGCTATGGTCAGCTTCCAGAAAAGACAAAAATTCAGACCCTAGCAGGCCCTGGTCTGCATCTGGATGAAGAGAAGGACCAAAGGACCTCTCAGTTGAGGGACAGCCTATCTCAGCCACACGGATTCAATCATTACATGAGGCAGAGCAGCAAGTCTCAGATCAGAACAGATTCTGCAATTGCAACAAAATTTTTGGACCAGATCGCAATTTTTGCCATTGAAATGTCATGCTGCATGCACTGTGAAGGCTGTGATTTTAAAGACAGCTCTTAAGACCTATTTCCATTTCCACTAATAAGACTTTTTGAGAGGAATACCAGACACAGTATTAAGCGGTATGTGTACTACACCCAAAGAATCTTGTGTTAGTAACAGCCCTGGTAAGTGAAGTCCAGTCAGATCACTTTGTTTCACAGCAGTGAGGTTCCATAACTTAGTCAACTAGATCAGTTGAGCTTGATCA
Organism: Falco punctatus; assembly: GCF_963210335.1. NCBI lineage: Eukaryota > Metazoa > Chordata > Aves > Falconiformes > Falconidae > Falco > Falco punctatus. The sequence goes on from NC_137586.1 coordinate 73,779,961, forward strand.
ACTGTTAGAAGTTACAGGAAGTTTCCTTAAATCCCACCCCCAACTGGGGAAAAAAAAAAAAGGACATCGGGGGGAAAACCCCCCCAGCACCCCAGTTCACTATATCCCTCCTTCGGTTGTATAGAACTTAACATTGCACTACCCTCAAGCAGCAGAACTTCACCAGCATCAACAGAAGTACTGAGCAGTATGTGGTCAAGCTATTATGATTGCTTTCAAGGGGGCTGCCCTGTTTATCACAACCCCTCCTTGTACTACAGATCTTTTCCAGACAACAGTCCATGGTGAACAGGTCAGTCCTGCAGATATGGTAGTGAACGATTACCTGACATCAAAACCACACACATCTCCACGCTCAAATGACAAAATTAGTGTTTTACCTTGCTTAAAGTTTTTAGGGCTAGTTCTGCTGCCTTTCGCACAGTCTCCTAAAAAAGAAATCAACAATCCATTGTTGCTATTTTTAAATCTTCTGTAGAATGATTCATATTAACTGGTAAGTATAACACTAGTACTGACAAGGTTATATTCATGGCCAATACTTAATATGATACCTTTCAAAGAAATTTTTGCTTTGGTCCATTGGAGTATCTGGTCTAGTCAAATACATAAACAAACCTGCCTGACACTGCCAGGTTCTCTGAGCTTCTGTTCACATTTGTGCCTGTGATAATATTTTATTGGTTGTCCTTTTCAAAACAAAAGGACACACCAACAAAAAACCCACAAAAAAAGCCAAACAAATATCAAAACCCCGAAACAACCCCCCAGAAAACAATGGAACTTTCTACTGCAAAAAGTAGTATACCATGCTCTGGGTTTGCTTTACCCACTCCTCAGTATAATGCCTGTTGCTTAGTGATGCTGTAGTGAACTGAATGTCTAGGACTAGAGAAAGATGGACTAAAAGTAAACAGTAAAATCAGTGCAGCTGTGGTGGCACATGACACCACCACCAATTAGACTCTTTACCTGTATTGATGAATTAAGCTGTATCTACCAATACAGCTAGATCGCAGTTACTGGGTACTGAAACACAATCACCTGGACTGGTAATGTCTTAGGGTGTTCTTGGAAAAAATCTGGCCTGCCACAAGTACACTTTCCCAAACAATTTCAAGCAAAATTCAGGAATTAGACCCTTCCCAAAAGGCAGTCTGCAGGTGGTTACTCTGTTCTGCAGGCTAATACAGCCTAAGGAAAAACTGCTCAGTTGGTTCCAGTTCCCAGGCACATTTCTGAACACACTAAATCTACTAGTATGGAAGCAACTTCCTGGTACACAGTACACTTTGGAAAACAGCTCAGCTTTTGCTTAAGCTTGACCAGGGAAGTCTGGATTCAGCAAAAATGCAGCTTGGAAAGACCTGACAATTCTGACTTTGTATATGCAAGATATTTAAGCACAAAAGCAGCCCAAAATAAGTGTTTCTAAACTTGAGAGTTAAGCAAATACTTAGGAATTCTTGTATATTCACGAAAAATGCTGAACCATCAAGAATAAACACGGTACAAATGAAAACCAACACTTAAAAATGTGAGAAACATATACAAATAATTCCCAACGTGGCATGGAGATTTTAACTGCAAGAGGCTTTCAATTTCTAGTCTGATTAATACCCAAAATTCCCACTGGCTTCGACTTTATTTCTCACAGAATCTCTCTTTAAACACCTCAGAGCTTGATCACTGTATTTTCTGTTGAAGATTCCTGTTCAATTGTCAGTTCCATTACCTTAATGTCATCTTGCACTCTGAATAGGATTTCCCAGATCTCTGGAAGCTTGTCTATGATGTCATCCAAAGGTCTTCCTCTTAGTAAGTCATTCAGTGCCAGACAGCTGCAAACAAGGAATTTTCTTTCTTTCATATGGTGTACTTATTTGATACAGGTGTATATAGATACATTTATAAATGTAAGCAAGTGGTTAAAAAAAACCCCAAGAATATTTCACATTCCTTATTTTCCTCAAATCCTCAACCTACTCTGTCATAAGAACATCTCCTTTAGCAGAGGAAAAAAGATGTTTAGCCAGTCAGGTGAAATCTGAAACAGGTGACAGCAAGTGAGAAAGCAATCTTCACCACAGCAGCCTATGCAAACATTCCAGTTACAAAATTGTTTCCGATTTCTTTTTTATAAGTATAGGATAAGAACAAAACAAAATGGTCTAAAGTCTAGAACTGAAACTAAAATGAAGTTTCCAATACAGCGTAACTACAAACCACTATAAACAAAAAGCTTTATTAAAAATACTATACCAACTGGCATCCTGCTGCCAAGTATGTATTTAGCCAGACTGCCAAGATTTTCTAACATTAAGCAATATTTCAGGTCCAAGAATATGCAAGAACTTTGCAACCAAAAATCTCCTCCTTCAGAGAATGTTGTTTAGTATCATGCTCAAGCTACATGCAAAAAAAAATTTCAGGCTCAACGAAGCAAACAGCTTCAAGATTGTACCACATTTCAAGTGCAGACTACAAGACTGGGCTCTATCCTGATGAAAGGATGTGTTCTCTTCCCCCCCTCAACTTCTTCAGGTTAACAAGTTTATGGTGAAAAAGAGAAAAGAAAGTTTGAAGAAAAATCTGTTACTTTTCCTAGCAATACCTGGATTCCCTGATCCTCCACAGACTGCTGGTTAGGTTACTGATCAAATCCTCAAGAATTTCCTTCATGTACTTATCAACCTATTATTAAAAAAAAGGAAAAATCATGAAACAAACATGAGTCATGCATCCTCATTCTGTATTTTGGGTGCGGGGCAGGGGGTGGGGTAGAAGATAAAAAAAAAAAAAAAAAAGATCCTTTTGGACAAACAACCTGCCTTCAGTCACAGCAGGTGAACTAATGCTTGCCAGAGCTTACCCAATGCAAACTTACTCTGACTTTGCTTTAGACACTTTCTCTGCACTGCTTCAGGGCTTAATGCTGTGACATAGATGACAAGAAAAGAGTTCTTTCCCAGCTGAACTGTTTAGAAGCAGCACAAAACACACATTTACAGGAGAAGCAGCTGCACTCTGATGAGGTATCAGAGCAGATGACTTCATCCTAAGATCAGCTTTGCTAGGAGAAAAGATCTGCAAACCCAGTTCCAGGCCTTTCACAGCAAAAGCAAGGACACCTCACAAAAACCACTTATTTCTGAAATTTGTCTAGGAGAAATTTCCCTCAGACTGATGGAACAGCTTCTTCCCATGGGTTTCCTCCCACTTAAAAACTGAGGAACCATACTTAGATGCTCTTGCTCTAGGAAGCACATCTTAGGCCACAAGGATTCCTGGAAGAGCTTCTCATAAGCAATGTCAAAGCAATATCAAAGGGTGGAAAGACTCCCTTAAAGTAAAGTAAACCATGAACTCTTAACACTGGCTGTACAAACAACGTCTGCGATATGCTTTCACATGTAAGGGGCAGTACAAAACCTGTGCACACACCCCAGCTCACACATGGATTCAAGCACCTCTTTCTCTGTAGGACAATACTTCCCCCCTTCCTGCACAGCCCCTCCTTTCACAAGATGCAACCGTCCCACAAGGATCTTTGAGATGCTGCTGGCTAGCAGCAAACCCACCGCTATGCACTTCGCTGTTCACTCACCATTGACTTGTCCATGACCAAGGCATTCCAAATACTGGTCATTGCCTGTCGAATGCCCAGGTTGGGGTCAAACTGGTAACGGTAGAGCCGGGGAAGAAGCTGGGGCAAAAATGGAGCTAGCTGTTCTCCAGCCTTGGCAGCTATCACATTGAAACCAAAAGCTGCTCCCTGAAATGATGACAAAGGAGTATTTTTTGAAACAATCTAATCACTCACTCAGTTACTGCACCTGAGCACACCAGTCAGTGGCAAAGTTGATTGATACAGTTTAGATTTAGACTAAACCAAAAGGGCTGGAATGGTACCAGAATTACACCCACCCATCAGCACTACAGTACCACAGTGTTCTCAAGCATACAAACACACTCAGCAGACAACACAATACTTCAAAACTTCTTTCTCTTCAACCTTCATTTCAAGATACTGATTGACTCCCTTTGCAAAATTGGTGGTGAAGAATTAAAACTATCAAGACTTGAATATACTCTTCTGAAAGATTCTTTCTCCGTAAAACTGGTGAGGGTGGGCCACCGCTTCCCTACAACTCTGCTGTATTTAGAACAACTTAGGAACTGAGAAGCTAAGACAACTTTACCTTACCTCTACAACCTGAAACTTCTGTGGATTATCATTTTGCATCTGTTCATATTTACTTTTAAAACGCAAGTACTCTTCCATACTCTTTTCTTTCTCCAACACTGTCAATCCCACTGTCAATTGTAACACAGTGGAACTGATGCTTGCCTGTGAAGTCCCTTGGGATTTGGGAGGACAGCCCAATAAGAAATTGTAGTGCAGTGACAGCCTCTAATGACTTCATGTCAGTGTCAAAAGCTGCCACTCAAAACCCCATGCTAGGGATTTCACAGTACAGGATGTGCTGTCTGGGTTAGTCTAGAAAAGGAAGACTAATAAAGACACTCTCAGTTAGGACCACTGCTGTGATGAGCAAGAGGCTGCAGAAAATAGAAGGAAAAGGGAGGCATCATCTGCAAGGCCCTGAAAGGCCTGCTCTGCTTAGCTCTTGTGTGGAGGCTTGGAGCAGAGACTTCCAGATGCCCCTTTCAACTTGCATGATTCTGAAAATTCCTGAAATGCTAAAGCTCAACCTGCAGTTGCTGAGTGGATTTTCTTGACTCATCCTGACTGCTGCAATTCCACAAGGGTCAGGAACCTAACCATGCTCCTGTCCTTCTCAGTTCCCAGGCAAAGAGCGGGAAGTCTTGAGAAGCATGCCGATTTGTCACACTCTGGATGAAACTTAACGCTGGGGCTTGTTTTTTGCATTAGGTGGTGTTGCCAGACTTAAAATCTCAGGTAGCAAGGAGGAAAGAGCGTGAAAGGTGCAGTATAGTAGGTGCAGCTACTTGGTTCTTCTGCATGAAAGCACTCAAAAGGTGCTCTGCCTGCTCCCAGGGTCACAACCAGTTTTCCATGCTTATCTAAAGCCAGTGAACAAGTTCCCGAGTTAAGCTCTGAGAAGTATACCTGAATCTTCAAATTTATGATGTGACTTTTTTTGGCAGGATGTGGATCCTGTACTATTTTGGCTTTGCTAGAGTTCCTAGTAGCTTTAAAATACCAAGACCCAGTTAAAAAAGAGTACTTCTGGCAGCAGTGATTTAACTGGTATATTGTCAACCGGCTTAGCAACAAGTTCCTATGCTGAATACTTTTTGCTCTGCCTTTTTACATAACAAAAGTCACCTTCTCTAGCATCTGAAAACTCATCCTGTTTTGAAAATATTACCTCGCTGTTTGAACATGTCAAGACCTGGCCTCTAAGCACACTCAAAAGTAAAGGGAAAGGATCACAGTTGATTCAGAGAGTAATGTAGAATGATATGAACCCTACGATACCAATGTTTTGTTGTAAGAATTTCAAGCAATCCTAAATCTGTTTTTCAGGCTGATAAATTTCCATTGAACCTAACATCAAAGCCTTCACAAGCAGTTACCCACAGATCCCATAACCAGAGATAGAGAAATGCAGTTATTGTTTCCAGAGTTCATGGTGGGAATGGAAGTGGTATGAAAGCAGCAAATTACCTTCCGAGAATTCCACATGGCATGATGGTTGGCCAGGTTCATGAATTTGTACACCAGGTCTGGTTGATTGAGATCACTAGCCAGAGAACAAAGCTCCTTGTAGGTAGACAGGCCTTGACTTTGGAAAACAGAAGTGAGATCAGTGTTACTATGTTTAGCTACACAAGTGCCATAATAGCTAAAACTATAGTCAAACCACAGACTAAAGCAGAGATAAATGAATACCCTATCTGTATCACAAGAAAATAGTTAACGGTAACTTAAAGAACAAGAAGGAACAAAAAGCTCAGGAAGCCGTTTTATCAGCACTGATTGTGCGTCTGTCACTGAGACTGCCAGTAAACTTACCCATCTGGGGTTTTGCTCAGGCCACCCTGAAACACCACAGTTTCTCCAGTCATCTCATGTTTGGCTCTGGTAGAAAAGAGGTCCAGAATTAGCTTTACCAAACTCTGCCCCTGAATGGACCACACTACAGAACAGAAAGTTAATTTGGTTTGCTTTATTAACTCAGCAATTTCCCATTCCTTCAGCTCAAATCCCACAAAAACCATATAGGTGTGAAACCACACAAGCTGCAAGGAATCTCATTAACCCGTATCATGTGTAATATTAAGGAAATGCTGCAGAAAGTGAAGGTTCTGCTGTGCAGTCAAAAAGTAAAAAGTCAAAACGTGAAAGGATGGCTTTTTATTTCTGCTCACACACAACCCATATAATGGTTTGCAATTCTCTACTTCAAAATGAAAAAAATCCAATTTCCATTCATCTAATCTCTTTCAGTTTACCATCGCTGGATCCCCACACTCCCAGCCTAGGTTTTTGTCATTCACAGTGGCCACACTCATACAAGATTAGACAGGAGTAGGCTGTTAGAAGAACATTTCCAGCACCCATGAACATAATTACTAGCCAGGAGTCCTGCAGGACCAGCATTGTTTGCAGTGAAGCAGACAAGCAACCATTAAACAAGAATTCCTCGGCAAAAGGTACATTTTGGGCACAAGCAAGTCCCTGCTTCTGCAACATTCACACTGTGCAGAGTTGCTGCAAGTGGTCATTGTCTTTTGCAATTACACAATGCAGCAAGTAGGAAATCTAACCCAACCCCAACTGATCTGAACTGCCTGAACCAGGAAAGAACCATTATTTTGAAGCTTTGTTGAATGAAACAAAATCAGAACAATTTCAGTTACTACAAACTAAGCTGAATTAAGAAATGTCCCAGTTTACCCACTGGGAATATACACATGTTGGCTTGCCCCTGGCCACAAGACATCTCTTTCCACACGCAAGAGAGGTACACTTTTGTTGCCATCAGACACATAGCTCAGAGTACTCCCTCACTGTACCTTTTCCCAGTCATAAGTGTATCAACAAGTGTGGTGACTAGCTCTTGCTGATCCTGTTCACTTCCTAGTTCATATATCAGTCCAAGACCTTTTGAAGCAACATCTTGACTAAGCTCTGCAAGAAATTTTACAAAGTAAAATTAAATACAAGCATGTAATAAAGTAACATACAAATTTCAAAAATAAGTCCCTACCAAAAGATCTCTGTGCTGCAGTTCACAACTCTCCGTTTCAGACAAGATCTAGTCTGGCAAGACACCAGCTTTGAATTCTGAAACAGCTATTTGTTTTGAAAGCATACCGCCATCATTCCAGGTGACACCTTCATATTAATATTGTCAGTGCAGGTTTTAAAATAGCAGAGATAGTTCCAAGAGTCCTAAGTATTCTGACACACTGCTGGCCCCTGAAGTCCAGCAGAGTTAATAGTAATACTCTCTTCAACTTCAGTGAGCTTTGGATAGGCTGCCACACGCCACCCTTTCCAGCAGCTGCAATGGGGAGAACTACCAGCCAAAATCTGGTAGCTTAAAGATGGCTTAGAGTTCCTGTCCATGCAGAACTCTGTTATGCATCCTGCTGCTCAAAGCAGACCAGAAGCAGCACCACTGAACAGCTTCTGTCATTGCAGTCTGAAAGGGCAAATGCAGAAAAAGATTTGTGCATGGTTAGCAAAGAACAGAAAAAAGCTGTGCTTCTTATGACTACATGTGATGTCTAGAAATCATTCCTATTATATCAGAAATAGGATGTTGCTACAGTCACCTTTTAATGCTGACTGACAGAGAGAACGTAGGTGACTTTCTGCCTGCTCAAACATTCCCTCCATTCTGTTAAAAGACCACCAAAAGACACAACTCTTAAGATGCGATAGTACTTACCATCACTATCTGACAGAATTGAAACAAATGCACTTTGAATATCCTTGAGATGAGACTGTAAAGTGAGAAAAAAGGACATTATTTTTATCTCAGGTTTTGGATCCTTTGTCTGGTCTCAAGGCAGGTTCCTAACAGATAAACACAGGCTACTGTACCAGTGAGGTTGCCTATTTGAGCTGCACCTATGACAAGAACTGCCCTCCTTTCCAGACAGGTAAGCAGCAGCTTTACTGACATTCACAGAAGGTAACAGTTATTAGTCCAGCATCTCCTTACAGCTATCATGCCATTAGTAAACAACTTTTATTTTCCTTGTCTAATACATAGGAGTAATGCAGCCAGATGGGGCTGTCTTTTGTGCAAGGACATCTTTACTTCATCCCCAAACTAGTGGATTTTGCCACCTCCCACAAGGTGCATTGTTTAGATCAGTGTAAATATGATCTTACATTTGCAAAGCACTTATTGTCCCAAAGCTCTTTATCGTTACCTGGAGAGCAGAAAATGGTTACATGGTCCCATCACAGCCTGTAGTACCTCTACGCAGAGAGCAGACATTTTGGTTGGGAATGCTTTATTAAGTCCTTGCATGGGACCTTTCACATTCTCTCATTACAGACAAGCACCCTAAACATAAGGTTTCCATCAAAGCACATCAAAAATACGGAACACATGAAGGACATCGTAACTGCTCTCAGGTACCAAAGTTGTGATAAGCTCTGTGAAACCAGGTCCAGGAATTCCATCTAGTTCTCCCCCTTCTTCCCCAACTAGAGTGCCTTTTAATGTTTTCCAAAAATAAATCCTGAAAATTATACAGACACCAATCTCTCCTTCCCAAGGGAAGACGTACTATTACATTTTGCAACAGCTGTTCACACTAAGCTCACTCTGACTTCAGTGCAAGTCAGATGTTTACAAAGGTGCCAAACAGCCTTGTTCACCTGCCAGTTAGTACGTACCCCTAGTAACAGAAGGTAAGGCACATCTCAAAAAGACCTCAATAAGGTCTCAATAAGTGCAGCACTGGGGGAAAAGAGTCAATGGAAGTGAAGGAGAAGGAAGGCACAGAAAGGAGGTGAGACAAAAACAGGGACAAGGAGCCAGTGTTGGGAAAGGAGCCTATTTCTTACCTTAATTGCTTTGTGTGTGCTCAGCTTCTTCACCATTGACAGAAGCCAGATGCAAGCTGCCTGCCTGATGTGTGGGTTGGGGCTGATAATGTGCTTGTTCAAAATAAGGTCTAGGACCCAGGGAACCACGTCATTCACTTTCAAACCTATATGGAAGAAAGAAAGGTGAAGGGGAGAGGGGGAACTTTGAGAATTTGCCGCACCTATTTTTTATTTCAATAATGTGCAGTGGCAATGCAAAACCTAATCAGGCCGTAAGTACTCAGATGACACCTTAATCTCTGCTTATTTAGGAAAAGCCTTCACTGGAGTCACTGGGAAAGTATTTCTCCTAACAAACAGTGAATAGAATCCTCCTAACCCTTCCTGAAAGTGTTTCGGAGCCTGTGGCCAAGATGAGGTAGCACTCACACTGCGTGAGACCCACTGCACTACTGTTAGGACTCAAAATTTCTGGAGCAATGGCAGGATTTGGTTCCTACCCCATTCTGCACATGCTCAGCTTTGTGAACAATAGATATCTAAGACCACTCTTACAACATTAAAACACCTGTTTGCAGATCTAAGGCCAATAGGTGCCTGTTCTGAAACTAGCATTTTGTCATGCTTGTATTTCAGTGGGTACCAAATCTTAGTCTTCAAATAAAATTTCTGCATTTATTGCATGCAAATGTAATTTAATCATATCACTCCAAGTCGTTGGAAAAATACTTGTAATTTAGTTTCATAGTGCTGTTTTCCTGTGCAGGCTTCAAAATGCTATTTTAAAAGGTCTGTGTGTCTCAAACTTGAACTAATACAACATGGCAAACCAAAATGAAAAAAACCGAAACAAATGCAGTGTCAACTGGCAGTGAATTAGATTTCATGAAGAAGCTATTTAAACAGCACATGAGACAGTCTTTTACCCTCTGAGTAAATGGACTTGAAGAGGTGAAACGACCCATATATAATCAGCACAGCAGAACATGGCACTGTGCTAACAGCAAAAAAGGCTCTTACTTCTACTGTTACAAATCAAACACCACAGAAATAAAAGTTACGGAGCCCAGTGATTTTACACTGTATGATACTTTACATTCCTCAGCCTAGCCCCTGCATTAGGAAGGCCTACCTGAAGGAGGGATATATTCCTCCTCTGTGACTGTCCATGCATCACGTGCAGCCACTGAGCTGGTTCCTACAGCAGCACTGGTAATAGCTTCACCTACAGTGAACTGCAGTTCTATTTGTTTGGCCTGAAAAACACAACAGAGCCTCACTGACAGTACTAATTAAACACACCCGAAAACTTTTGGCACTTACGCCACAAAACCACAGTCCCTCTTCCAACCCCAACTCTCAACACCAATTTTCAGTAAGATCAATCCTTTGGTGAGCTTCTGAAACTATGTGGCACCTAAGACCCACTGAAATTGACGGAAACTGAGCAGATGTCGAACTCTCCAAGATATATGGTAAAAACTAAAATTTCCATACTTATTTTTTAAAGTGTACCTCCTACAAACTATTTGCTAGTCTCTGCAAAAGTTCAAGTTAGTGAACAGAAAGAATTGGAGAGGCAGGATAAAAATAAAAGTTAGAACAAGACTGCCAGTCATTAATGAAAATTACTGTGGCTTTGTTACATATGCAATAGTAGAAAGATTTTCCTGTAATTCCCCAAGAGATGCACAAACCTGTTTTTCACATTAAAAGAGTTCACACAATACTTTCCTTTGCTTCTTTGTTCTATTTTCACTATTCTCTAAGCTCTCAGGAACAGAATGTGCAGAACTGTGCCACTTTTTGTCATTATTTATGATGAATCTTGAGTCGTAAGAACTGATTTCCATACCTTCTGAGCACCTTCTAGATTGCTTTTCTTACTCTCTGGAAGCATGAAATGCTCAGGCATTTGAAGAAGCCCTTAGCTTCCTGCAATCTAAGATAAATTGTTTTGTTTTTTCAAGTACACATTTTAAAAAGGAAGCTGCTAATGTCCCTAAGCAGTTAAAGGAGGTAAAATTATGTTTCCAACTGCTGTTTCTATGTTCGTGTACGCAATGTTCTTACGATTACTGCTTGTTTGATCACATCAGATTGAAGGACTCAAAGTCTGTCTGATATATTCAACAGCTGCTTCTACAGCGCTGAACCCTATGTCAGTCTGAACAAGAAAGGAAGGTGAAGCAAGCTGTAAATGAAGAACACTAAAAAAAGTTCCCTGACTATTTGATTCTGCTGTCTGGCATACTGCAATATGTACATCAGCTCTGAAGTACTGCTAAAGAATGAAGTCTACTACACTGATGCATTTAGACTGACAGCAGATACATACACATTTCTATAAGGAAAGCTTCTAATTCAAGTCAGTTGTATCAGCTGAAGTAGTTCAGATGAAAAAAAAAGGTTTATTTATGTTATCTACTTTTATGGTTCTTTTGAAGAACCAAGTACAGACCTACAGTTTCACTACTATAAGCTCTTAAGATTTTATACATACAGATAGTTCTCCTGAAGGGGAACACATATTCACCTCAGAGACTGGGGCAGAGACCTCAACTGACAAGTTTTTGAACTGTGGCATAAAATGTTTCACAAACCCCAAGCCTACCTCTGCTCTCTATTTCAAGGCAGTTTTAAAAAACCCAGAGGCACTATTACAAAAAGACAGCTCACCTTGTAAACCTGGCTCTAAAGTATATAGAAAACATTCAACTAGAAATACTGTCCTGGTTGCAGCTGGGATAGAGATAATTTTCTTCTTAGTAGCTGGTGCAGTGCTGTGATTTCCATTTGCTGTGAGAACAACATTGATAACACACTGATGGTGTTAGCAACAACTAAGTTGGGACATTTTAACTTCTCAGGCTCTGCCAGTCAGAGGGCTGGAGGGACACAAGAAACTGGGAGGGGACACAGCCAGGGCAGGTGACCTGAACTAGACAAAGAGGTATTCCATACCGCGGGGCATCACGCTTGGCGTATAAACTGCGGGGGCTGGCCAGGGCCTGCTGATTGTTGCTTGGGGACTGGTCAGGAGGTGGTAAGCAGCTGCTGTGTGTCACTTGCTTTCTTTTCATTCCTCTCCCCTTCTCCCTCCTTTCCATTATAATTATTATTATTGTGGGGGTTTTGTTTTATTTTATTTCAGTTATTAATTTGTTCTTACTTCAACTCTTGAGTTTTACATTCCTTTCCAATTCTCCTCCCCATCCCTCTGGGTGAGGGGGGAATGAGTGAGCAGCTGCATGGTACTTAGGTACCAGCTATGTTAAACCACGACAAATACAGCCATATAAAGAATAATATATTGATAATGCCTCACCTCCACAGAATCCATTAAACCCTGCAGCAGTAGCTTCTGGTGGGGAAAATCTTCATCTCCCACTGGGAAGTAACCTAATGTTTGTATTGCTCGTTCCTTCATCTTAAATACAAACAAAAAACCAACACCATCACATAACCTTCCTCCTAAGTCCAGAAGACACACCTTAAACCCACTCCTTCTCACCCCGATGAAGTTTCACTTAAGGTACCAGAAGTTAGACATGCAAGTGACTTATTAGATCAAGCAGTGCACCTCTCTTCCAAAACACAGATCAAAACAAATGTCCTGTTACCTTTGAGATTATTTCCAGGTAAAAGAAAATACTCACATTTTTCTTGAATTAAAATTACAACCATTCACAGTTTTCATCCCTTAAGCTCCTACTTACAACTGCAGAAAGCACAAACAATCAACAGCTAGACAACACTGGAAAAATCCTTAGCCTAATTCTGAAAACCCTCAGCATAACCCTGACTCACTGAAGCCAGCAATAAGCCTAATTCCTTTAAAAAACAAGGCTCAGTTTGGCAGGTAATACATAAACCTGAGGACAAAGCATTCCAGAAGTGAACAAGAATCATAACAATACTACAAAATCTTGCCTTATTTGTTTCCTTGCTGGAAGGGATGCGGGCCAATAAACTTTCAACAAGTTGCAGCTTTGTAAATCCTGTTCCTTCGCTGGGGATTGGCAATGGGCCGTTCCTGCCAATTTCCCCAAGAGCTGTACAAGCAGCCACCACAAGGAAGGGAGAGGTGCTGTCCAGAAAAGAACCTACAGGAAAAAGCAAAACAGGGTAGCTTGGATTTTATATTAGTATTTAACTGTAGGCAGGCAGGCACTTATATTTTAAATAATTTGCTTCTTGCATGGGTATCTATCTCCTTTACAGCTGGTAGAAAGCATTATGCTAGAACACAAAGTGAAAGGAGATACACTGAGGAGCCTAGGCAGTGGCACCAGTCCTAATCGTGCAATGTTGGTATATGAGCTAAAAGTCCACCTAATTCTTGTTGAAAAGTGTTATGTCCATACATCAGATGACATTTTTGAAGGCTGTAAATTCTATAACAGAAAGTGAACTCAGGATTACAGTATCTACGGGCCGAACACCTTAGAAAAGTCCTCAGTCTGGGGTGGTTAAAAAAAAACCTGTTACATGCAGCAGTCTTAAGTAGGAAGTTACCTATTGTCTCTGTTGTCGACTTTATGAGTTGTTCTTGTTCCGGCATCACTGCAGTGTTTGGGTGTTCTATGTCATGTAGCTCCATTGTTCTGATTTTTCCTTTAGCCAAGTACCTTCCTACTGTAAATCCCAAAGCCAACAAGGATCCGTGTTGGACCTCCGGGCTCTACAGACAACACCAACAGTGCAGAAAACCTCATTGTCAAAGTAAGTAACCCTTTTTAAAAACACATACGGACAAGCCAGATGAGAAGGCATCCTGAATAATGCAGTACTAACACACAACGCAACAACAGAGAGTTTGATATTGCTAGTGATCTCTGACGGATGGAGTCCTTTAAGATAAATGAACAAGGTTTAAAAGAGGCTTAGGAAGACAGATTAAGAACTTATCACCAGCACTCACACTCCTGAAGCCTACCTTTTGGTAGCTAGGCAAAAAAACCCACTCCAACAATCACATTTAAAAAATCCAACTCACCTGATTTGTAAGTAAAGACTTACGAAGGTGAACTAAGTTAAAACTATGCTGTCTCTACTTAATAACTGGACCTTCTCAGATTGAGCGGACAAAATGTGCTCTTTGGTAAAAAGCAGTAAAGGGAAATTAAGTCTAGATTTGCATTGCTAAGAACAAGAACACACTTGGCCTATAAATACTGAAGGCAATGCCTCTACACAGTTTGGTAGGCCACAGACTGTGAAACCTAATTATTGCAATTAAATGTCAAGAACATTAATTTCTCCAATGCTGATTTAGTGCGGAGACTATCTAATGATGGTGCTCATTCCTACAGGTGAATTCTAGCAAAAAGATTTTGTGCAGAAATAAGGCTGTGAGACTTACATGTTACCTTAATTAAAAAAACACAAGGAAGGGGGCAGGAACTTAAACTCAGATTAGTTAGTCTACCTAGCTTTTATCACAACCCTGCAAAAAGTTGCATCAGTGCAACTGGGCTGCCAGGACAGAATCCTGAAACTAGCTTGCCCAGCAGGGACTGCTCCTTGTCGCGGTCTCACAGCTACAAAGCCAGCTGAAGATGAGTCCTTCCCCTCTCTTCACTTCAGCTACTCATTTTCACTGCAGTGAGCCACTAGAGATCACCACCACCCACCCCTAGCTGTATTGATTCAACTGGTTTGGTACACTTGCAGCAAAACAGAGCTCTAACTGACTCAAACTCAAAAATGCATGGGAACACCCTGCTTTTTTTGTTTCGTGATTGACATCTCTCTTCATTCTCAGCCAGTTTCTGCAAAAGGTTTCATGTAAATCTTAACAATGACAGGGCTTTAGCTCCCAGACAGAGCTTTGAGAGAGTTAAAATAAATTGTGTTTGCTAATTACAGCAAAGTGATCAGCACCTCTAGTCAACATTTGAGCCTGCTACCTGCAATGTAATATGGTGGCCTGTTCAGTCCTTCAGAGAGACTGATATAAAAACGTCTTTGGGAAATGTAACCTAAAAATACTACTACTTTCCCTGCCTTTCAGGATTCAAGACACACCAGCACAGAAACCTGCCTGATTTGTTTTCAGGACTCCTTCTCCATGCCTGTAGTGGCAAAATGCAGAGATCAGGATCACAGGGAGGGGAAGAGGGTGCCCGAGGAGAGAAGGCTGGCGAACCCACCATGCAGCGACACAGCAACAGAAGGCTGCTGAGCAGTCCATGTGGGGTGGGAGGGAAGAAGCCAGCCCTCACCTGGCAAGGGCTGCTGGCAGGACAAGACCCTGAGGCAATGAGGAGCCAGGAAGCGTTTATGGCTCAGGAGGGGATGGGGGAGTTAAACATTTCACAAATTAAACATTTTCTTAGTTCTGTGGGTTCCCTGTAGTTGCTCACGAATAAGGAACTGGTAAACTGAGGCAGTGTGATCTATTGCCACTCAATGGGATGAGGAATATTTAGCTGGCTAGAATTGGTTAAATATCTGACAGTGCTGGCTTTGCTTAGGAATTGCCTCCAGGAAACCTTTCTACTGACCTTAACAACAGCTTCAGGGATTAATTTATTTAAAGATCTGCTGAACTCACCTACAACAAAAATCCCTTCTCACAGGCCAACTGGAAGTCAGCTGGTTAATTTTACACTCAGATTAAGGCTAATACATCTTGGGCACACTATGAGATTCAGATTTCTTATTAGTTACATGACATGAGGAAATCAAAGAAGCAGCAGACAAAGGAAGGTAGTTACATGGTTGTCTTTTGTCATCTTGATCAGCTGCTCCAGGGAGGTCCTAAGCTCATCTCCAGACATGGTAGACAGCACGACAGAATAAAACAGGGCTGCAAGCTCACGCATTTCTTCTTTGTTCGTATTCATCAGGCTCTGCGGGAGTTTTTAAAAAGAAACATAATATATGGAAGCAGCTTCTTATACCACCTGTTCATAGAGAGCTTCAATATACAAGCACAACTGTCATGCAGCTACACGTGTAGTACTTAACTCAGAAACCACTCTTTCAACTGACAGCATTATTATTTAGTAAGAAACAAAGTACTCAGTTCAGCAAAGCATTCATTACACACTCAGTGTTTACGAGGATGGTTACCACTAGCCACAAGAGGGCTACCCATCAGTTCTGCGTTAAAACACGCTAATTGAATGCTTGGCCAAGTTTTGTCTTCAGACTTGAGCTTCCACATTTTGCACCTATACTGAGCTAAAAAAAGCTCTAAAGAAACTATTTCTCCTGAGCTACTGGAGGCTTCCATTTCTTTTTATTAATCAAAGGGGGAAAAAAACTGAGGTTAAACCAGTTAAATCCAATGGTGACAAAAAAAAATGTCCAGGAAAGCACAGCTATCAATGCAATTTATGCACTTTATATTAGACGTTGTATTATTTAAATTGTTGAAAATTTGAATTTGGGAAGCCTCAGGTCATTTGTTAAGATACAATCTCACCTCTGTCATTAATTTGAGGTGTAATGCATCACATGTAAAAAATTCATACCCAAATTTGAATGGCTTGGGCCACCACAAAGGCGGCAAAAATGAGCCAAGCAAGAAATGAGATCTGGCAGGCATGAAAACGTAACTCTAACTTCATCTCAAAACTTGCATCAGATCATGTAGCCGACAAACTCCTGGAACTGTTCCTTCCACTTGGCAAAGTGATATCACACAACAGATGATTTACAACAGTATTTCTGGAACTAGGTAGTATCGGTTACCACTCCTGGAAGCTGAATTTTGCAAATGGACACCAGATCAAAGAAAAAGGAGGGTTTTCTGCAAATGATGAGAAATACTGAAAAGCAGAATGATTTTAAGTCCTTTCCTTTGAGGTTCATACCTGCATTTAACTGAGACATGATAAACTGTATACAGTCCGAAGCAGCACAGAAAGGAGCAGGAGAAATTACTAGAACATATTCTGATTTTTTTTTAACTTGACCAAGTATTTTTTTCTGCCAGATTCCCCCAATGAAATGAAAGGCAACCTGCAAGAGCTTAGCAAATCCTGGATGCCTGAAGCAAATCAAAAACATTAAGTTGCCTGAGAAAACAATCTAGGGAAAGGAGAATTCACTTTGGTTTATTCCCACGCAGACTTCAAATTATCCCTTTTTTTTGTTCAAGGACAATAAAAAAAAACAACCAAGAAAACCCCAAAACTCCATAGAAAGGGCTCTAAAACAAAGATCTAGTTAATCTCATTTTCTGCAAAACCACTCACATCTTCCCACTGGAACATTCCCATTGTTAAACAATTCCTTGAAAAATGTGCAGAATTTTTTTTTCAGTTTTCTTTTGCTGTTTAATGGATTTTCTTATCAAGGGGAAAAACTGACTGACTATACCAACAGGATCAATTACATAGATTACCCAGAAGATGTAGGTCGATGAAGAAAATCAGTAACAGCACACAAGCAAAAAATAATTTTCCCTATCCTGCTATATATAACACGTCATGAGGTGCTGTAAGTAGAAATACCAGATTTCAAATTCAGTGCATGCTTGGAAATAATACTCCATTCCACCATAGGAGAATGCCAATTTTTTCTAATTCAAACCCTCTACATCCCAAAAAACAAAAAACAACAACAAAAAAATGGGGAAGTTTCAACATACCTTTATCCAATCCATTTTGTCTACAAATCTAGTGGCTAGTTTTTCTGGATACACTGAAACAACTTCTAGAAGACAATACATGACTGGCAAACCTAAGAAGTAATTAAAGAATCAGGTTATTAAACAACTGCAGTATTTACAACAACCTAACAATCAGTGATAAAAAGAGGTTAAGAAGTATGAGGCATTTCAAAGCACTCATTTGCAATTCACTACGGATAACAAACAAAACAGAATAACAGGGTACAGTATTTCTCAGAAATACTAGGAAAAACTAACAGAAGCAAACATTCTGGTAGCAATTTGTTCTAAAGGCATTCCAGCACTTTAAGACTACACTTGTCACAGATGCGCCATTATCAGAGTGAGGAAAACATAGCATTCACTGGTGAGGAAGCTGTTACAGGCAATGGCCTCACAATTTCAAAGCATTATGTCAAGCAATGCTGTAATTTTACTGTCCTGCTTTCTCCCACCTACACAGCAGAATATAAAGGAACAAGTTAAAACTTGTCACCATATTGTCAATGTCACAATTCTGTGATTGCTACAGCCAAGTTCAAAGCATTGGGAGTGGCAACTCATTTCTAGTAATAGAAGACTTTTTCTTTAAGATGCTGCTGCACACAGCTTCTTACCTCCAACACCGGCTAAGACCTGCTGAAGAAGGCCAATATATACATGTACAGGGTTGGTTTCTGCACTTTTTGAAGAGGAGGAGGAAGAGAAAGAGATGTGGTTGCCAGACATGAGGTTTCTTATGTAACGTCCAATGGCTGGAGCATGATCTTGCATATCTGCCAAGCTCTGCGAGGCTGGCATGACACCTGCACTGTGAGCAAGACACATCCGCAGATACAGAACTATCTAAGTAGAGAAGAGAAAAACACAGGATACCAAGTGCATGAGCGCTTGGAAAACCATGGAGAAGACCAAATAAAAGAGCATGGAATATGCTGTATTTAATGTAATCAAAAGAAGACGGTTTCTTCTTTAAATCAAATCTAGACAGAAGAGTCAGGAGACAGGAACAAATACAAAGCGTAACAAATCTTAGGACCACTTAAGGCAATACACCTGCGTAAGCAGACAACCCTACAGTGCTGGCAACACTCTCAAAAGATTAAATTATACACAGACTTCTGGTTTACCATTAGCGGATGCAACCTCCTTGCAGACAATTCAGCCTGTATCGCGCACTAATTTGGCATGTATACGAATGCAATCCAACACGCTGCTAATACAGACCTTGCATCACATCTGAATTTGTGTTTACACATCACTGAAGCCAGGGAGTCTGCTACGAAAAGAACAGCCTCAAGAAGCATAATGGGACTTTTGCACAGGATTGCCAGTTTCTCCCTCTGACAAGCTATTATTATATTAGGTACGCTGCAGAAAGCAGCCCTCTCAGGAACATTCCTCTCAATCCTCCATGACAATCCTGTTCAGACTGCCCTTCAAGGACAGACAGATACAAGATGGAGAGTTAATCCCAACATCTGTTTAGAAGAAGAATTTCAGGATGTAGGGCAACTTACGGTAAATGTTAGTTTCTTATACTGTCCTCTAAATAAATAACGGTACCATATCTGAGGAAGTATATCCAGACAATTACCTCCGCAAATGTGGCAGGATTGAAAGGCAATGCTACAGTTCCAGTCATATATTTAGCTGGAGTTTTCATTCGGTGAGAGGCCTGAAAAACAGAGTATATTAAGAGTGGAACATTCAGACCTATGAACAGCAGAGATGTTGGAAAGGTCAAGGAAATTTTGCTGATGCAATTATGTTTATCCTCCACTTAGCAACTGAAAATGTACAACAGTTCTATAACAAGAAGGGCACAGTGCACTTGAATAGTACAGTTTAGGTCCACCAACTTTATGTCCCTATCAACTCAGAATGCAGAAACTCTGAATTCACGAGAGGGAACGGCATGGGAGGCTGGACAAGGACAACATTCTTTCTTCCTCCCAGGAAAAAAAGAAGTGCTTTAGAACTGGAAACCAAAATACCTCATAAACTTCCAAACTCTAAGGCATCCGAGCTGACAGGCAACCAGGAAGGTTGGAGACAACAGCTCAGCCTGGAGACGCTGCAGAGCAGCCAGACTTCCCCAGTACCAAGAGTTGGGCAACTTGTGCTGTACCAGCCAAAACCAGGGAGCCTCTCAGACCCTACCACCTGCTAGGTAGAAGGCTGCTGCAGCAAATGAGTAACTCCTTTCCATGGGAATGTGAGGTTTGACAAGCAGGAGTATTCCAGCAGAAAACCATCCAAGCAGAAGGTTTCCAGTAACACCCACTACAAATACGGCAGAAAAGCATGTCTGTATTCTCTAGGTGATGCGCACATCAGTGCTAGGGCTAGATTCAGCAAGGAAGCCTTGCATCTGCATAAACACACAAGGTAGTCGCACAGAAGTCAACAGATCCTCACATCTCAACATGCTCAGGTCTTTTGCTGCACTGTAACTGCAATGACATCCAGAAAAATTCATGAAAACCCGAATTAATGAACCAGAAGATGACCCTCTTGAATACATTCCCATCATATCATGCAGATCAGGTCCTACTCTTTCATGTACACTTTCTTGCAGAGGGAGACAAGGATCATGCTAATGCATGCAGGAAAGCCCTTTTGCATCTTGGTCTACTGTGCCAAGCAAAGCATACAAACTTCTTAAACATCTTCAACACTTGCAGAGTATTCGTATGTGAAAATTCACACTTCAAGACAACTAACCAAAGAAATGTACCTCTGAAGATTTTTTAACATGCCTTCAGGACATGTAAAGAAGATCTGAAAAGTGCTCAAAGAAAAAAATTTTTAAAATTCAGCCAGGAGTGAGGGAATCTTGTTTTTCTCAGCAGTGATTAGACCAGGCTGATCCATATGTATTTAGTGACATTACAGAAGTCAAGGAAAATTAAAAAATTAACTAGAAGGGGACAGGCATTTAATAGTGTTACCTAAAACTCAATCTTTGTTTCTTAATTTTTCTGTATCAATTTGAATAACCAGTATTTTGGACAAAAGCAAGTTTTTTCATAAAGCTTCACATACTGTGTACACCAGCAGAGTACACCGTGTTTCACAAGAAATCTCTGTTCTGCTACAACAGAGCTCTTGCAAAACCAGAGGTGCTCCAACACGTTAAGACTTCTGATATTTTTAAAAAAACAAAAGTAGACTATCACAGGGAAAAAAAGTACCGTCAGTGACCCTCCACATCACCTTTATAGCTTATAAGCCTAGCGTAGCTACTACACACATAGGTGTGTAATACAGACTACATTTTAACACTTCTTCAGATGATCTCTCAGTGCAAACAGTGAGGGTAAACTCAGTAGTACAGTTTTCAGTATATCATTCCACTAGACTCGTGAATGGTTATTTACATGGTCATTATTTCCACAGATTTCAATGAAGATAAATAATCAAGCCTTTAAGTCAACAAACCAGACTTCTTCTCTTGTTCCAGCATCTCCTTTCCTAGCCAGGGATCTTTTTTTGTTTTATGTGCAATATTAATTTTCATCAGCCCAGCTGGAGCGCCATCTTCCTATCCCTTCAAGAACATGTTTGTGAGCAAACTGTGAAACACACTGGATTATCACTCTTGAACACTGGATTCCCCAGTCCACACATCTTCTGCACCAACAGCACCAAAGCAAAATAATGCCTTTGTTAAAGGACCTGCCTCCTTGTTACCTAACACTTGGATCTCTCGCAATTATGGCCAGCAGAAGGTAACAATGAATGCTAGCTAACCTTGCCAATGCAATACTATGTGTGGTCTTCACTGTGACTTTAGCTAACTTTATTCCGTGGGGGAGGTGAGGGAGATGGATACAGGGAAGGGAAGACCACACCTACTACAAGCCTGAGCATCAGGCATGTACTTTTATATACTGGGGCAGAAGCACTGTACCTTGTCTTGAATGTAGTGGACCATTTCAGGGAAGGCAGGCATCTGCTTCCCAGAACTCTCCTTTTCATTTTTACCAGGAAATGTTCTCAGCACCCGCTGGGCTTCTCCATGTACCTCCTCCCGCCTTTCAGAAGAAAAGATAAGACAGAGGTGTTATTTGCACAGAACAAATGACCTGTAATGGGCAATAAGGTATCTTGGGAAGCTGGGGGAGAGATAACACTTTTTAAGTAAGAAGTGGGGTTTTTTGAAAGGAAGGAAAAAAATGCTTGCATTAGAACTTCTAGTGATTTGTTTATTTTAGAAGGGTAAGAAAAAGGATAGTGATGAGTGGCCTCTACAAAAGAGGCTGGATAAGCCCACTTCTGCTCCTCTTACATCCTGCTAGTGTTCACTGGTTCCTGGTTACCACATCCTTGTTTTCCTATCTGCTCCTCCTCTCCATCACTTCCTATATTCAAGCTTCAGCTGACACCTGTCAGGTTTATCACTATCTACTTAGCAGAAGGTCAACTCCTGAAACAGTGCTGACACTGCAATGACAGAAAAATTTGTTGCAATTGATCTATTTAGCTTTCCTTAGTTACATAATAGCTAATCACATCAAAACCCAAGCAATTAAGTAAGCTGGAAAAAAATCCACCACTTAAATTGCAGTAACAGAAAAAGGCAGATGAAACTACTACTGTAATTTAATCAGTCAACTACTCCTCAGCAGAGTGGCAGCTCTCACAGATGCATGCTCCTGACTCAAGCTAAAAACAGACTGATGGAATTTGCCAGGAAAAAATAATTTTTAGCCACTGTAAAGATTATTTCAGTTAATGCATTTTTGCTTCTCAACTGCAATTGATCATTAACATGAAGTGCTTTAGTGACAGTGGTTCATCTGAAACAAGAATCCAAGCCAAAGACTACCATAAGGCACAGCAACAGTCCTCCACAGAACACTGCCACAGAATGCCCCTGCGTAAAGGATAATTTCCAAATCATCATACTTGATTTTAGTAAGCAAGTTTTTATGTACATACGAACACACATACAGATGCACTTATATTTCATCCAAATATATACTGGATGCAAATGTGTGTGTGTGTGTGAAAATTAAAAGGAAAACAACTTACGGGTCTCCTGCAGCTAACAGGAGTAAGTATCTGGAAGGGATATGATCTGGAGGGAATACCGTGCTAGCAAATTTCACAGCCACTTGACGTACTTGAACTTCAGGCTTAGAGAAAAAAAGACACAAACATACTGTTGAGTTTTAAAATAAACATGCTAACGACCTGCACTCTCCCCTTTTAAATCATCAGTCATCTGCTTTGTCCTTTGGTATGAACACGACCCAAAGAATTTTGACATTTTGAGACACTGTTCTTGCTAACTCTTCATATTGCAGGAGACAGGGAAAACAAAAGCTAGCTCCTCATATAAACATATACAAGTGGAAAATAAAATGTTTGATTAAATACATGCACATTTTTTTGAATCACAAATCAGGGTTATCACTAATTCTTAGACAGCTCAACTGCCCCAGCCAGGCAGTGCTGAAATGAAGAATGATATACATCATCTATCCACATAAAACAGATCTGCACTTAGGAGCAGCACAGCCAGAGGTGGAAAAGAAACATTAGGTTAGGGTCGTCATTCTCTTTGCTGCATTCAGATAGTCTCAAAATGGTATTGCCTAGTGACTTAGATTGCCCAAGCACCCAGGCAAAAGAGTCATCAGCATGAAAATAGTCTCTTACACAGTTACTAGTGCAACCACTAGAAATACCTCTACAATCACCCTGAGCACCCATGCAAGCACAGAGTGTGCAACACCTACTCTTTCCGAAAACCCAGACTTCTGGGGAATTCTGAACACAAGATGACACTCAGTAAGAGAGTTAGTGAAGTGTGGTTTCCTCTGGGTTAGTGTCTCAAGGCTGAGTTCCTGGGGAGGTTCTCAGGTGCCTTATAATGTTAGAAATCTCGCAGCACACTGAAAACCCCACTTAGCAGTGAATGACCCTTTCTACCAAGCTCTTGCTTTCACAAAGTATTTCACAAGATACAGTCCCTGAAGTAAGGATACTTCTCAAAAGTTTTCTTAGGAGACTATGAGAGACACACAGTGTAATCACAATGGCTTTGTTTCTTTGCAAACCAGAACACAAATAGAAAACTGCATTGTCTCTCTTCTTGCAGCCACAAATATTAAAAATATTTCATCTGAGCATACACAACCCCCCTTCTCCCAGATCAGCCAATACATTCAGTAAGAAAAGGGAGACCTGTTCCAAAAATACACCACAGGAAGTGTCAGGAAACAGAAAAACAACAAACAGCTCTTTTTTAAAGGTACTTAATTTTGACTCCACTGAAAATACCTTTATTAAGTATGAAGCTACAAGAATTTCCATCAGGGTACGCTGGGCTCCTTCCAAGTTACTGTATGCTCCAACCATCATAGACAAAGCCTCCTGAATGGCAAGCCTAGTATCAGCATCTTCCTGCAGTACAAAACCAAGAGTTTTCACTTTACAGCGTACAGTAACAAGAATTAAGCAAAACCAGCACAAAATATTAATAATTTCCCAAAACACCATCAGCACCCACCTTGCATAAAGCTTCAAAGAACTGCTGTACCAGTGCTATATCCTTGGTAAACAGCTGAGGCATTCGGCTGAAACGAGATATTTTAATCCATGAAGTTTTTGTTTTTTTTAAATTGAAATGCTTCACATTTCATTGGTCTTCCCCTCATCCCACATTTTAACTGCCAAACAAAGCAAAGTCAGCACAGAAAGTTTGCTCTATCTTATCCATTTCCACCATGGAGCAGTATATCCACACTTAAGACAGTTTGGGAAGTGAGGTATTCTATGGACAATCCTTCAGATCACCAGCATATCACCAAACATGTCACTTGTCTAGCTTTATGCCCTCTGCTTTTTGCTGTACATTCCTTAAATTGACGTTTTTAACAATCCAGAAAATGGAACCATTTCTTAAATTCTGTGCATAATTCATGAGCAGCCACTAATCACTGCTAGAGAAACTATCAGCTAAAAACACTTCTTTTTGCATCTTTGGAGATGTCACCAGAAGAATGCTTTCCTCTGCACTGTATACTCAATTTGCAGGTGGCATAAAGCTTGCTGCTGATAAATCAACAGATTACTCTGGAAAAATTATGCAATGCTCCAGTGCTTAAACGGCGCTTCAGTTACCTGGAGAGCTTTCCAACCGCTGAATATGCCATTGACAGCAGTTTTGAATCCTTGAATGATAAAACAATAAATAAAATTCAGCAAAACCAGAAAAATATAATGGCATATCTTTTATAATTAAATATTTACTTTAAATTCTGTCTTCAAAGCGCTTGAATAGGTTTTCATGGATAAAGAATCCTGGAACATAAGATAATCATAGCCGAGAATAAAAGCATCAGGTAGGAACAGAGGGAGCAAGCTTTTCCAGCAGAAACACAAAATTGCATATGGTGACAAAATGTGAATCTTCTTTCTGGTCTCAGCTAATCACATTTTATTTCAAAAGAGACAGCTAAGTAGATTCAGCAAGTATACGAAACAGTAGCAAAGACACAGAAACCTTCTGCTGGCCCCCGAACAGCAGCTTTACCCATAGGATGCTGTCTGCACAACAGATGCTACAGATGACCAGTGCAGCACATTTATATGTGGGCTTACTTCCTCCTGAACATTCCTTTTTCATGCCCTTCCCAATGGCAGGGGAGGCCTATACTTTGGAACACTGACTCAGGCCAGAAGGTCACAACCAACAGTTCAAATGAACCAGCAAGAGGATCAAAGCTGCAGCAGGTGATCTGCAACATCAGCCCTTTGTCAGATATATGTAGGGGTACTGTGGGGAATTTGCCTTCTGAAACGGCAGCGGAAAGACTTCTTCAGGCCAGACTGGCATTTGCAGTTTTGTTTGTAACACTGTTCCCACAGCAATACCATCCCTGGACAGAGAGGATGGAAGGTATTACAAGCAGGCCTATACAGCTGCTTATCACAACAGGATGTATGCCTGGAGCTGAGGCCCCTGTATGCACCAGAGTAATGAGCAACAAGAGCAAGATGCTACTGTGCCCTCACTCTTCAGATTACCAACATGTCGATTTCATGAGACTTTGCAAAGTGTCCAGACGCCTATCCATAGCTGTCAAACAAATAAAACAGTTTTCCTATATAGCCTTTTATAGCATTTATTTCTCTTCAACATTTCTTAATAGGTATCTTTTGATAGCCATCTCGGGCAACAACAAGAACACTTTATCAGTCTCCATCATAAAGGTATTTGTCTTTTGCTTGTATTCATATGAAGAATTATAGCTCTACAGCAAAGAATCTTTCAGCTTACCTCTTTGTATTCATTGATCAGCTTTGTAAGTCCATTTAAAAGCATTGGGCCTAACGGCTTTATTTTACTTTCTGGACAACTGCAATTAGAGACAAGAATAAACAAAATACTATCTTTTGCATCCCTTTTAAGTATATTCTGTCAGTTTCATTTTTTCCTCAACTTTAAGCTGAGAAATTACATTTTAATGTGTGCAAGCACACACACACAGATTTCAGGATTAAGGAAAAAACCCCTACTTTCTACGAGTTTTACATAGGTAGTAAACAGGCTTCCAGACAAATAGCTAAAAAAACACTGTGCTCTCTAAATACTTACATGATACAGATATGATGCACAAACTGCAAGGACAGATTTCTCAGTTTTGCATTTGTGTTTGCACCAAAAAGTCCATCATAAACCACCTGGCCAAAAGGAATAAAGAGCAGATCAGAAAGGTCTGGCTTCACTTTCAAAGGTTTTCTAATTCCCCTTCTTTAAACACTATCATCAGTAACAGCGCTTCCATCCCCTAAGTACTAGGGGAACTGTAATATCAAGCTCATTGGGAAGAGCAGCTTTGCAATGTAAACATTACCTGAATGTTAGCTGGGAATGTTTCTGCAGCTTGCCTGGATCGCAGAAGATGAGGAACTATCTTTAATTTAACACGGGTGCTGACTGACTCTCGTTTCATTTCTGGTTTCAGAACAGATCCCTGTCAGAAGCAGAGTTCAAATAATATAGAGCATCACTGGACAACTACTTTTAAGTTAGCTAAATTACTTTCCATTGCAAATCAGAACACACTGGGATAGAGAAAGAAAATTTATTCAACAGCAAAAATGTTCAGTGAGAGCAGAAATCAAAGGAAGCGACAGATTTAAGAAATCTGTGTCTTCTCCAAATAAAATAAGGCAACTAAAATTAAAGCTTCACAAATTAAGCAGGTATGGCACTTTGAAGGCTTACCTCCTTGGTTTTCAGTGGTATATCCCCGAGATACACTTTATACATTTTGTTGATGATAGCAGGATTGTTCCAGTCAATTAAACTAAAGAAAAAAACATATTTAACACCAACATGTTGTGATTCTGACCTTCAATTACTTTTAAAAATATGTATTTCATAACGTTTCACATCAAATTCATATTCTTTGCTGAGTTTTAATAGATCTAGTTTGACTTCTAATCACTCCTCCCACATGAACATAATATATAATCATGAAGAATGTGATTACAAATTTCACATACAAATTATGACAATACAATTCCAAATAATTTGTGAGAAACCTACATGCTCCCTTCTCTCCCACTGAAACAAGACATATAAACAACGGTAGCCTACTGACTAAATACAGAATGGTCATCCATTAACAAGCTTCTCCATCTATTTAACCATCTAATACATAACCATCTAATGCCAGCTATTGATGAGACTGTTTGGAACTCACACATACATCCAAGAAACACCCCAGTGAAAACAAGAAGTTAAACATGCATACTTCAAAAGAAGTGGAAGAGATAACACTATCTCTTTTCTTTCAGATCTGTGAACAAGTGAGCTAGGAAGTAGCAGGGTTTTTCTCATAAAAGACGTCGAACATTGCCTATTAACATGGATTTTGCCTACACATGTAGTTTGCTCTCTGGGCAAAGAAAGAATACCGACAAAAAGGGAAAGATGAGACAAGCAGCAAAGGAGAGACTGCCTCCCTTAACCAGGCTGGCAACACCTACTAGAATCACCTCCACTGCCACAATGGAGGCACATGAATAGACTCAAATGGAGAAGATTTCCCATTGCGTATTTGACTCCAAGATAAATAGTCCTGTACTTGTAGTAATACAGAAGCCATCTGCACATTTCAAAGGCAGGTCTCTCTTGCTCCAAATCTCCTACATGAGCCAGCAAACCTTGTATGATCAATGACTCAGCAAATAGTACCACAGCTATTACTCTGGCCTCTTGATGGGTTAGACAGAAGCATTGTCTGTAGCTGACGAAAGGTGGACTGCAGATGAGCAAAAGGTTTAATAATGCAGAAAACGGTGGCTGCCAAGCTTCCTAGACTATAGTCCACTTCACAATTACAGTCTCTTTACCTCCTTAATAAATCAAATGAAAGTATACTTTTCTGGGAAAGACAATATAGGTAAGCTGACCAGTTGTGAATCACTTATAATGCCTTACTGACAATCTATAGTCCACAGAAGGTAATATGGAAACGAAGGAGTAAGAAAATGGCTCAAAAGCAGTATCAAAGATGATTGAAAACAGACAGCTAAAACTGCCAGCTTCACAGCCAGGTGATGTTCCCAGCTACAAGACTGTGAGCCACACCATTCCCAGCCCTGTGTGGATACACAGCAGCTTTGCAGTTATGCAGGGAGACTGCAGCCTTCTCCCTTTCAGAGCACAGTCTCTCTGGAGCACTACATTAATTGCAGCTAGCTCTCCTAGAAACACTAGCACCAACATTTCCAAACATCCAAATCTGTACCTTTGTTTGCTCTTTAGTTCAAGGTCTGCTGCGGTGGCAACACTGTGTCTTGTATCACTGGAGGCTACAACCAGGTGTATAACAGCTTCAAGTTCTGGCACTTGCTCAGCTTCAATGAACTTCACAATCCCCAGCTTACACTATTCAACAGTGGGGAAAGTAAAGGCAGTTACTTGACAAGAAAGCATTACGTTACAGCAATGGTAGCAGTAGCAGTACAGCTGTCTGAAATGATGGCTTCTGCTTGGAAAGGAAAAGTTCATATACTCTCCATCTCTTCAGCTGTACCCTGCTCTTGCCTCCTGCAAAGCAGTCACCTGCAGCAAAGTATCAGCATTACAATTAGGGATATTCTGCAACTTCTCTACTAAATAAGGATGATTCATCCACAGGAGAGAGTTTTGCAACTTTACTATCTTTAGGAGGAAAATGCAAGAGTAGGCTGCAGTCACAGTTGCCTCCTAACTAGCTCCAAGAACTGCTGGCACCTCCCACCCCATCTCACTATAACAAAGTTCCTTACGGCATCATGCAAAGTCCATCAATAAATTTATTCTGGGCAACAAAAGACCTGATCAGAATTAGTTACGTATTCTCCCACCAGCCTTACGTTCTTCTGCCTGTAGCCATCTCTGTTACCAACCCCAGTTCATCAAGAACCAGCCCTGCAGTTTTAAGTACCTGTTCTAGCAGCTCTGGGGTCCACGGACTATCTCCAATTATCCTTTTAGCTGCATAAAAGCTCATCCCTGGAGGTGGCTGAGGGATTCCAGGACCTCCCATGCTACTTGATGAAGAGCCCGGGGCCGAGGGCACGTTTTGTCGACTCTGAGATTCGTTCAATACGAACCTAAGCAGGTGAGAAAGAAGTTTCTTTAGAGGCTTTACCAACCCATGTTGCCAGCTGTATTAGAAGCTGGAATGGAGGAATAAACATAATCTGTCCAACTTTACATATTCTTCCTGAATTAATCCCATGGCTCTGACATGACAGAATTTTACTTAGTTGAGACTCAGTTACCAGTTATCCCAGCATATTCTGCAAGAGCCGTAACAATCTCATTTTAACTGCCTGAAAACAAACCTGTTAGGAAAGGGAAGGGTTCACTGGCATTTCTGAAAAGAGTTCTCAGGTTACGAAGCAGAAAGAAAGATCTCTTTTGTATTAGAAGTGACTGCTCAAACAGTACTACATTTGATAAACTTGTACTAAAGGCTTTAACAACACTTGGTATGATTACTATACAAAATGCAAACCTAACAAGGGAAATAATGAAGCATATGCAACAATGAAGTGGCAGGAAACAATCCTTGATATATATATATAAAAAAAAAAGAATAATGTATTGGGAAATGGCAATTTTAGTGCTGGGCAGGGAAGGAAAGCAAAAACCATAAAGGTTAAGTTTACAGATCATAGTCTTTTCAGAACCTGGCTAGTCTAGCTGCACTATGCACACCTCCATACTCCACAAAAGCCATTCCACTTCTCCCTGGATCCTTGGAAGCTGGTCAACACATTAAGGCATCAAAACTGTAGTGCAGAGACCAGCAAGAATTACTTTGCTCCAGACAGCTATAATCTGCACTGCATTCAGCACGCAGGTAACAAAAGGAAGTAAACAGTCTCATCAATATGGATAAACATTCATTCCAAGTTGTCATTAGTTAAAACATTAAAACACTAACTTGATGATGGGCTTTAAGCCCTACAGTTAGGTTTTAGGGTTGTTCTACTGCATGCAGACTGGCAAGGCTAATTCACAACTGGGCAATGATTGAGCAAATTCTACCAGGCATAAATTATCTGTAAATGGCTGTCTCACTGGAAATAGACATCCGGAGCCACACGCTAGCTGAAGACGCTCTCAGAGCACCTTCTGGAAAGAAAATGAAACCTTCACTCCTACCCTCGTGGTCTCTGAGTATTTAAGAACTTGTCATGCTTGGCCAGAGTACAAAAGCACGGAAGGCAATGCAGTGTCACTGCAAACCCTGAGTACTTGAAACTACAGCCACAGCAGTGTGGGGGTGAAGCTAAAAGCATAAATCTGGGCAAACTAAAGAATGTGAGCTGTGAACAGAGGAGCAAGCTAGGCATTTTGAACTGTAAGATGCAAGTCTCTACACACTCAAATGGTAAGGAACTGGCCCCTGAAATGCTTGATAGGAGCATGGCCTCCAGCAAAGCTACATGAGAAACATCAGATGCTCACTATTTCAAAAAGTCACTCTTTTAGGTTAATCCACTTGGGTGAAAAAAAATTAGATGCTCAGAAAAATCCTACGGGAATCAATGCACTGTCAAAACCCCCCCTGTTCTCCCCCTAGCAATACAAAGACACTAGAAAAGTTGGTGGAAAATAGATTTTGAGAACACATTGATTTTAGACACTATTAAGATTCCTAACAAGCAGTGATCACTACATTCAAGTTGCTCTGTAAATCCTTCTTGCTCTCAGAAACAGTGCTCACACCAAGACATGTCATTACATTTAAAACATTTTTCAGCAGAAGACAGATGAAAGACAAATCTTGTTATTAAAGGTTCAATTCTGGAACTCAGAAGTTTTCAGATACTATGCTGGCTTAAGACCTTGGAGGAATAAGCCTTAAAACTCAACTGCAGGAAGATGAGCACATATTTTGATTTGGCTTCTATTTTAAAGATTTAGTTATTTAACAGATAGTTCACGTGTCTCATAGCTTCACTTTGATCCCAAAAGAGGTCAAGGACAGAACAGCGTAACACCTAATTAAGCAGAAAAAAAAGACATTTTATTAAATAAGGAAGATGGTGATCCCATTCTTAAAGTTAGGGTCCTGCTCTGTGTCTTACTGAAACTCGTAACTGGCTTCATTCAAGCTAGGAAGTAGCAGCTTATTTTAAATGAGTTTCCCAAGGTACAACTCATGTTTCACACACAAAGAACACATCAATACTAGAGAAGACTTGGATTAACTGTTACTTACCCATAAGGCATAAGAAGAACATCCAACATGAAGTCCAAAAGCAGCTGTACAGTCTTTGGTTTTTCAGCAAGATTAAATGGATAAGAGGCTGCTTTCAGTGGTTCGGCAGGGTATTTCATGTGAAAAAGGGTTGGTATTAGAAGATGCATTAGGCTGAAAAACAATTATATTTACTGCAACCATTTAAAAAAACCACATCTGTTTATTCTTAACATTCAAAAGAGAAACTTAACAACAAACATGGTCCTTAATAGCAAAAAAATGGTTAACAGAAGACAAACTGATTCACAGTATGGTGGCCTCTATTTGCTACCTGATGCATTTAAAAATGGAAGGCAGAAGACAAACTAGGATTTGTTCTTAAAATAGAACATATATGTCTGCATGCATGCTCACAGGCAACCATCTGCAGATGGTGTATATATTCACAGATGAATATACTGATTATATACCAGTATAGTAAAATTTCCCATCTCTTCACTCATGTACTTGCTTTTCACAGACAGGGCAAAACCATGGTCCCTGAGAAGACAATAAAGTATTTTCACACTGTTCTCATGAATGGAAGCAAGATTTTACTGCAAGACCTTTCAGTAAGGTCATTTCAAAAATAGCTTTACACTGTCATAGTGACAGACAGTGAATGAAGATATGATTTTTATGCCATTTTCCAGTGCCAGCATGGTGGAAACTCATCTCAACGTAAGTAAGAAGCAGGTCCATAATGAACAGTTTTCTCAAAGTTCTTTGTACACACCAGTTCCCAACTTCAGCCTTTTTTTTTTTTTTTTTTTAAATTACAACTTGGTGTTTCAAGTGAGTAAGTACTTTGGTTATTTCACAATTTAGAGTGGCCAGTCTGAGACATTTACTGCTGTTCCTGTTGCTGGACAGAGGATTTAGTGAAGGTCTGGCCTTAAGCGGGAAATGAGAAATTGATGAAGAGTGATGGGGAATATGGACAGGCATATCTGTTACAACACAGACTTCTTATCATGCAAGGAGTCTGCTGCTGAAGATCCTGTATATTATTACAACATTAGACTATATGAATTCTTTGTACCACGCAAACTACTGACTTGCTGATCCAAACTGCACCAGCCAAGAACATCCTAAACAATTAGGATATCACAGGGGGAGAGAAAAAATATCTTTTAACAATTGATACAATTTATTTTATTGAAACAATACCAACAGAATTTGCTCCAAGGATACATAGTTATACCTGTCTTGCTGCGGTTGAGGTTTCCCCTCCATTGCAGTGAGAAGAGTTGGAGCCAATTCACATTGTTTTTCCACAGGCAGACGAGGGTATCCCATCTTAACATAAATTATGGTAAAATTCTAAAGGAGTAGAAAAAGCACGTAGTATTGCAACAGTGCAAAAGAAATACCTGCTCTTTAAACTCTTTTTGTATGTTGTGTTACATAACTGGGTGTTGGAAACAACGTATGTTTTGGGAGACCAATTTCTTAATTCTAAGACTCATCAGACTAACAGCTATTAAAGGGGAGTCTCCGCAAAACCCAGTCAGAAAACCTAAGAAAATTCAGAAAGGGTTTTCTGAGTAGGTCTTGCTAAACCTCCACTTTAAAAGGATGAAAACAACAGTGCAAAAACCTTCTCTAGCTTCTCTTATTTGCTGCTAATTACACCAAAACCAGCTTTACCTGAGCAACAGCTTCAACGAAAGCAAATGTAATGTTCCCTCTCATCTACTTCCGAAACAAAATAGAAAGTGGTATTGAATAAATAGAAAGTCAGCAGCATAGGCAAAGTTTCTCTTGAAAATGTGTTTCTGTACCATCATGAAAATGCAATCCAAACACAGCCCAGTGACAGGTCAACACTGCAGAGCCATACTGAATACTGGACTACCTAACTGTTGCCATGTTGATCCAAATTCAGCCAAGAACTGTAGAGATAAGAGTTACGCATTCAGTGACCTGGTTGAAACAAGTGTTGAAGTGGGAAGTATGATGCTTCCTTGCAGATGGCACTTGTTAAAATTGTATGAAGCCTCATGGCACAAAACAACATGCATCACTCAGATACATGAATGAAAACAGATTTTTGACATGCCCAGCCAAAAGCACAGTTTATCTTCAAACAAGATCTTATTTTTTTTACTGCTCTACAGAATGCATGCATTCTCAGCTATTTCTAAAGGGTGAACTCCGGATAATCCACTTGCTTAAAGACAATATTACATTATTTCTATGTTACTGCTGCTTAAAATCTAAATATTTCTCCATCAGTTTCTAAGACACTATGTTTTCCATTTATGCTACTTAGGAACGAATAGTCAAATGAGAAGGACAAAAAAAAATTCCTCTGATTTTATCACTTTTTTCATGATGGTCATTTGCAATAGATCTACCACAGTTGAAATGAAAATTGTCTTCACAGACAAAAACTTTTTTAAACTATTTTCACTCTTTAAACTACACTGAATGAATCCATCTAGTAAAGTTTCCCCATCTATAAAATAAGGGTTTTTTTCATCTTTTCTTCCTTGGCTAAGCTCCTGACCCTAAAAACACATAAAAATATGGGTTCTTAGGTGTTCAGAGAAATACAGATGTTTGAAATAAGACGGATCCTGCATGTATCAGGATAAGGGTTAGTTTGCAAAAGGGAGCTTCTAACAATGAATTGACCCTCTACAACACAAACAAGGGCAATTCACGCATTCATGAAATATCAAGCACAATTACCAGTACTTTGGACAGAATCAATAGTGCAGCTGCTTTATGAAACTAGTTTTAACCCAAAACAGACTACCAAGTTTAGTTTAGTTTAAAAAAAACTCTTAAAACATCAACCTCATGACAATAACACACTTGCTAGGAACAATGACAGAGCTAAAAACAGAGTTTCAAAAAATATTCTGCTTGTTACAAGTAAATCAGCAACTGTTCTTGGAAGAACAGACACTTACAGTGACAAAGGACACTGCAGAGGGATCTTGATATTGAACTAGCAATGTCTCTACTGGAAGCTGAATTTTTGGACGACTTTTGATGCGTTTATTCAGATGAACCAGCAGCTCCATGACCTGACAGGAAGAAAACAAAAAACCTGAAAGAGTCACCATTAATTTTACTACATTGAACTTTGCACATCATCCCCAGTCCAGAAGGCAGGCCTATTATAAACAAATCAGGCCTGAGCTTCATGATTATTTAATCTCTAAGAAAATGGCATCCATCATTTATTACATTATCTTGAAACCACTCTGACATGTCTCAAGTCACTAAGACAAACACATAAAAAAGTCCCAAACCACACCACAACGAATAACCTCCATTAATAGAAATGTCAATAAGAAATGATTACTGAGGATGACTACACAGTTGGTTACCATCCCCTCAAAACTGAGCCTGCCTTGGAAACCCACACTGCTGCTCTGTCTTGGGGTTGTAGAGTAACTCCAGTTCACAACATGGAACAAAAAAAACAATGAAAAAAATGCACCCATGATAAAGTTTTCAAGTAAGCGTATGAAGACAATGCTTGGAGTGGAACAATACTGAACTGAAACCCACCAGGCAAAAGAAGCCAAAAGGAGCCCTATGCATGTCGGGCAGGAGCAAGGCACAGCCCTGGCCTGGGTAGGCAGAGCCCCAGCAGAAACGTCAATGGGGCCAAACAGCAGCTCTGGGGGAATGGCCCTGGGCTCTGGCAGATTGTGAACTGAGCAGAGGCCAGACTGCATTGAAACAAGAGAAGTGCAGAGTGGTACATTCTCATGATGAGGACTCTCAAGTAGTTGAGCAGGGGCCCAGAGAGTTTGTGCAGTCTCTATCCTTGGAAGTTTCTCGAGACTCATCTCTAGAAACCCTTCATCATCCTTGCCAGAACTTGTAATGGCCCATTTTAAGCAGGAGGTTGGTCTGGAGAACTTCCAAGGTCCCCTCCAAGATGAATTACCCATGATTCTACAAGCCCATGGAATAGTTTCTCAGCATAGCATCAGCAAAGTGTCATTTGTAAATCCACTAAATGAGACACCATAATTGAATGGAGGAACTCAAAAAACTACAGACAGCATCCAGTATGGAACAATAGGTTCTTAGAAATCACACCAAACACCTGCATCTTGCCTACAAACCCTACCAGGTTCTCAAGTGACACGATGCAAAAATGTAAGTAATATGAAGTGGTGTCAGCTCAACTTCAGTAAAACCAGACAGAGCCCGTCCTAGATGCATGTTGACTTCAAGCAACGGAAGTCAAAGAGCCATGGTGGGCATGCTGTCCTGTGTTTTTCATGGCTCATTACCTTGGTATGGTGAAAAAGCAGCTGAATTACTGTCACTGGACTTTGCCATGGAAACTGCAGAACCATATGCTTATTGAGCTGCATATGAGCTAAGACATCACCTTCATATCCACTCCAGGATTAAGTATCAAACAAAACAATGTCCAGCTATAATCTAGAGCAACTGCATAGCTGACCACAAGCATGGGATTGAGACCAGATAAGCCGGCAAGCTAAGTAATGCTGACAGCTACCAAATTTTGCTGCTGCAAAACTATTATAATAGCAGTCACAAATTACTATTATGTTAGAGAGGAAAAAATGTGTCTGCACACACTTTTTTGTGAAGGAAGAGAAACACACAACTACAACAGAGCTTGAGGAACCTGTTCAAGTTACCCACAGTAGCTGGTGAAAAAATACGTGGATGGATTTGGGTATGTGTGAGAGTTTAGCTCATGTCCTGCTTCTCTAATCATTAATATCAGATCAGTGCACTATGGAACTCATCCAGAAGTACTCATGTGACCTGAATCAGGCAAATGTCTGCACATCTGAGTATGACTGCTTCTTATGGTTTTGCTGGCTTCACATGGGTTGCATAAAGCGACACAGTATCCAGTCTGGCACAAATGCTGCCAGTGCATCGCTTGCTTCTTGGAACACATCTGAACCCACAGAGTGAACTCACCCCAGACTAGTTCTTTGTGTGACACTGCTAGGGTAACTGATTTGGTAAACAAAAAAAATCCTAGAGTTGAATCTGTTAAAATGTGGCCTGAAGAGGGATTACTTTTTCAGAGTAAATGGACTAACAAGGTACAGGCATTGCAAGCTTATCCATATAGCTAGACTACATCCTAGATCTGAAAAAATATGAGGACAATCGGGTTCAAATTACTGAATGCTGCAGTAATACTGACCTGACAGTCAAAAAATTAAGAGCACCCATAAGACCAACAAAGCAATATGTTAAGGCAGCAGGAAGAAAAATGGAATTTTAAGTTACCCTTTCCATGTTAGCAGTACAAGCTTGAGTAGAAAGTTAGTCTGGGGAGTCAGAGTGAAAAATGTGTAGTCAATCCATGTGGTGTACTGAATGAACTACACTGTGCTTCTGAAATTCAGTGAAAGGAAGTCCTTGAGCAATGGCATTGATCTACCTTCAGCAGCCTACTGGCAACACACAGATGTTCTTTTTTGCCCATATGCTATGAAAAGTCAACATTTTTGACTACATTGTCAACTCAATCAAGATGATTTAAGTTTTCAAATGACAATTAACTATGTTGGTACACTTTTTCGTTGTTGTTAGGTGGTGTTTTTTTTTAAGTCATTAAAATAATTGCAGAGGAGACATGACATGGAACAGCAGACATCCGTCACTGCCTGTAGTCAGTCACTGGGTCAATAAGGAGTCTGTCCTTCTCTTTCCATTCTATTTCATCTACTTCATAAGTCATTGTTAGATTAGCTTTCCAATCACCTGAGTGCTCATGTGAGAAGACATACACTTTTGTTTTATTTCATTGCCTTAACATAATTTTGAGGCTGGAGTTGAAAAACAGGCACATTCCTTGTTGTCCAATAGGAAAAATTAGCGCTGGAAAGAAAGCCAGGCATTTGTGCTTAAAAGTCATTAGCATTTGAAAATGCATCATACTTCTTAAGACACCTACCCACATTAACAACAGAGTAACCTGTAACCAGGCTAGGACCAAACAGTTTTGGAGGTGGAATTTAATATGTACCTGAATGAATTCTGTGATAAAGCTGCCTTCTGTACCAGGGGACTGAATTCCTTCAGATAGATATCAAAGTCCATCTTCAAAATTGTTTGGTCCTTGCTCCTATTCCTGTTATCAGACAAGTGAACGACATCGATGAGTATGTCTTCATGAGTCTTTCACACACAGAAGCAAGCTTGCTCCGTATGTGCCGTATGTAAGTCAGGGGAATGCACAACAGCCCTAACCTGGAAGCCACAGCAACCGCTGCTATGGCAGAAAGTCTTGGTCTCAGGCTAACTCACAGCTAGGTGGTCACAAGTGGAAACAAATGCAGCCTCCACAACCTGCAAAAGCCACACAGTTGCAAAAAACCTTGCTGATGCAAGCCGTGACTGTTTCCTTTAAGCCCTAATAGCTGTGATAAACCCATTCTCTATCAGGCTCACAACAACTTTTCCTCAAAAAGGGAGAAGAACCAAGCACAGTAAACCATGATACACTGGGGCATTTCCTTCTCCCTGATCTGGAACATACTGTTACAGTAAATTGCCCAGAGAAGCAGCTGAGTCACTATCCCTGGAGGTATTTGGAGGGAGATGTGGCGCTTAGGAACATTGTTTAGTAATTGACTTGGTGGTCCTGGGTTGACGACGGTTGGACTCTAAGGTCTTACAGCTCTTTTCCAACCTAAACTATTCTATGATTCAAAATGGCACTCTTACCTTTTTACGAACTCCTTCCTGTGTGCTGGACAGCTTGAGGAGAACAGGGGGTAGGAATTTGGAAATAATGTTCTGTAACTGCTCGTCTGTTTCTGCATGGCCAAGACGCAAGAACACACGCTCAAGCTGATCTGCAGTTTAAAAAAGAAAAACAACAAAAAACCAAGACAAAAACCTGGTTGAAACTTGAGATTGCTGTAGCAAGAAAACAACTTTTTCTCAACATTCCCTAACAGGCCTGTAAGAAATGCTGTACACGATTCTCAAAGTACTTCCATCTCAACAGCACTCAGCAGAGAGCCATCTTGTATTTTTACCATTAACTGAGCCAACTGTTGATGGCAGAAACCAGTCTGATAGCTTTGAGTACTAGTCTCCACAATTACAGAGAGACCACTCTTACCAAAGACAGGAGCAATTAAGGTTTTCTTTGCTTCACACTGTGTTTCAAGTAGAGGCTAGAATATCTCCAAAAGTGAAACTCAAGGTTAGGATCTCAAGTCATTCCTGCCCTTTCTGCTTTGATAGCAAAGGTTTGCAGCTAACTTTTGAAAATATGCTTGCTGTGATCTGCATTCAGACCATGATGTTCTGTATTTCCTCTAGTTAATCAGAGGGCAAAAAGATCTGGCCAATTCTTGCTATTATTCTTGTTAAACCCAGAGTTCCGGTCATGCACAGAGATCCCATTGTTGTAGATATTGTGTCAACAGAACAAAAACACCAAGCACTTACAACAGAACGCAAGACTGTTAGTATTGCAGAAAGGGAAGTGTCTAGGCAAAGTACAAGTTATAAGCCAGGGGCAAGCCACATCATGGCAGCTGCCTACAAATAAACAGGCCACACATTTGAAAGCGCCAGAAACAAGCTACAAAGTGAGAAACAAATTCTTTGAAAGCTTGAGACTATTGTTCCCAGACAAATTTGATACTCATGGGAGTATTCATAGGACATCTTGACACAGACTAATCTGTTCTGCCCACAACTTTCTGTTATGGCACTCAGGTCTTCCAGGAAATCTTTACAAAGCAGTACAAATGTTGACTGATTCAGTTACTGATTTGTTAAAATTTGTTGTTCTTTTTTCCCAAAAGACAGCATTGTCATCAATAGGAGTAAGATCATAAACGTGAAACACTGGACATATTGCCATAACTTAAAACACAAAGCTCCTATTACAAAGCTGCTGGAGTGTTCTATCAAATTCCTCTAACAGCTTCCTCTAGCCAGCAGGTCACCTCCCCAAACCCAGGAAGGAACAGGGAAAAAAAAAAAATAATTAACATCTGCAAAGAGGTAGAAGTTGCAATTCCTACAAGATCAAGAGGAGGAGTGGGGCATGGAGGAATTACATCTGCTTTCTCAGGAAACTAGCAGAAGATCATTTCAAGGAAACAGATGACACCAAAACCTTCTGTCAGCAGCTCAAGCACAAGGGCTGATGACCATACATCTTTATAAAAAGAATGGGAGAGTCCCCATGTCAAATGCCAGCATGCAGCTGCCCCAACAGCTAAACCAGGCAAAGCAAAACGTCCCTGGCACAGCAGCACTCCCAGCCACCAGGCTGACAACAGTCCTTGTGCACAGGATCACGAGCATCTCTTCTCCATACTGCAGCACTGCGGGCCAGTCCTACAGGCAGCAAGGCCCAGGGCTTCTGAAGGGACAACAGGTCTTCAGACATCCTACAAGGAGTAAATCATTCCCCCTAAAACTAAAGTGACCTGCTGCAAGCTGAGATTAGAGGGAGACCAAGGAGAACCCTCCTTCAGCAGAGTAGGATCACTAGGCTGGCTGTAAAAGAATACAGAGGCAACAGAGAAAAAAGCACTGGTAGAGGGCAGAGGGAATGATTGAGGTGAATGGGTATGGTTGGAACCTCAGTGAAGAAAAAGGATGTTCAAATGCAAATACAGCTCTAGCCAGCAAACCTATCGTGATGTAGCTGTAAAAGCCTTTACTGTCCTGTTTTTTTAAAGTCTGTGCTATCCCTGCGCTGAGTCCTCACAGCATCATTCCTCCTCTGCCAACAGCAGATTAAACAGATCACTTCCAACATCTTATTTTCTGCTCAGCAAATATGACAGGCAGCTGAAAAGACAGAGGACTATGAAATTTTACTGTCAGGGAAATTGCAAGCCGAAATTCTGCAGCACCTACATTGCAAACTGACTTGCAAGTCAATCTCTTGCTTCAGACAGATTTCATTGAACAATCAGGCTTTCAGCTAGTTTACAATTTCACAACATTTATCTCATACTCCAATTTTTTTTTAATTTAATCCTAACAATTTCTCTCTTCACTTTCCTCTTCAAGTCATGCCCCTGTTATCCATTTGTTAATAAGTTAAGATTGATTGACTTTATTTGATTGATTATTTGATTTTATAGAATTATTTTATAGACTAGAAATATAGAAGGATAAAAATATATTTTGAGGAAACTTATAACTGCTCAGTAAAAGCTGCTATGAGACCCTCTGTACATCCTGTACCAAGGCCAGAAGAATGGGCTGGAATTATTGCTGAAACTTAGGTAATAATTTAGGGTTTGAAAGGTTTCTTTGTATCTGACCAGTCCTCTGTATGTAGAAAGTGTATTGAGATGTCAGAATATGAGATTAATGGAAATTGGGAAGAGTCGACTGGAACAGCTTGCAGTTGCATGCCAAGAAACCGTGAACTTTAGTAAAAGGTAATTCCGGCAGGGGGAGATCGCAACCACCGACTCACATACCACCTACCCAAATCGTACCCCAGACCCATTTCTAGACCTTTCTAAGCTCTACTGCACAGAATCGGATAGAGAAGGAGAGTATGTTAATGATTTACTGGAAATATTATGATTATGTATGAATACTTAATGAATATGTATGAATAAGTTCTATATATGGTATTTGATTTTGAGACCTGGCGTGCGTTGATCGTGAGAGGACTCGCTCACGCACCCGGCCGTCAATAAAGAAGTGTCTGCTTATCTACATCACATTGGTGTCGGTAAGT
Organism: Falco punctatus; assembly: GCF_963210335.1. Classification (NCBI taxonomy): domain Eukaryota; kingdom Metazoa; phylum Chordata; class Aves; order Falconiformes; family Falconidae; genus Falco; species Falco punctatus. The sequence goes on from NC_137586.1 coordinate 73,821,066, forward strand.
TCTTCATTCTGAGATTTCGGTAACACCCCCTCCCCCCAAGGACCTCCATGGTGTCTCATGACCCCAGCTGCATTAGGTGACTGCTTACACCATGCCAAGCAGCCCTAGTAACTCAAAAAATGAATGAAATTACCAAATCTTTCCCCTCAGACCCAGAACTCCAGAAGATCACTGCAGACCTACCATCCTCAAGCAAGCCAACTGAGGAACCTTGCCAACAACATGTTCTTTCACATGGTAACAGATCAGGTTCAAGCATGAGGAAACACGAGTGGTCATTTCTGAAGCCATCTGTTGTAGCCATGGGATGACACACGCCTTCCAAAAGCCACAGAAACCACTCTGCACATGCCCACAGGAAGCGTAGCAATGTGCTACATTTCCAGCATCTATGCCATTTCCAGCTTCCTCCGTTATTCTGTTGTTATAAGCAGCAACCAGAATTGTAATAATAATAAAAAAATATCAGTAGAAAAAAGGCCACCTACTTGTTTATGCTGCCTGTGACATATATTTACTTTTCCCATTATCTCTGCTGCCTAGCCAGTTAATGCCATGCTGCCATCATGTATCCCTCCCTTAACCATAAGCATGACAGGACTCCAGAAAATTCAAGACTAGTCTCCTGGCTGCAGTTAAGAAACTGCTCAGGAGTTTGTCAGAGCACTCTCCTGTGCTGCCAATGCAGGCTGTATCCACAGCAGTGGGACAGGAAAACAAAGAGGTATAAACCCTCCCAAGTACCGCACACTAACTATTTTCTGCTCAGTTTTTATTCTACTAACAACTAAGACCATCTCTCAAGCTGACAACATTCATTATGGGAAAGCATAAACCCCTGAGATTTAAAGCACCACACACAATGGTCCAAGAGAGGAGCCCGATACTGTGTTCTACCTCCATGCATGTTGCAGACTCGCTTGCTGGCGCAGGGCAAGCTCCTTCCCTTCCCTGCCTCTTCTCCTCACCTTCACCTAGCCTGCGCGCCCAGCCTGCACCAGTGAGCAGACCACCGTGTATCAGACATCAAACCAGACAAAGGGTTTGCTCACAACCCATCTCACATTCCCATAGCATGCACTCCACAACTTTTTAAGAATGAAGCCAAACCCTCCTCCATCTAATTTTACTGCCCCTACTGCCAACTATAAAACCGCATAGTTGTAACTTCACGGGTAAATGCTAGGTTATATGATAACAAAAATAAGTGAAGCAAGAGGTCTAACTTGCTTTGCTATATACACCATAGAAAAAAAAATTACACAAGACACTTTAAATAAGGTTTAGCAACTGAAATTGACTACTACAGCAATCTTACCACAACCTGACAACAAGAGCACTGAATTTTAATCACAAAGCTTTATGCATCTCAGTCTTTATAGCCAATACTGAACTTAAAATGCAGTCCAAGCAATGACACACTTCCTAGTTGAGTAATCCAGTTAAAGGTATTTTTAAAGTTTTTGGAAGCACTGAAGAAAGAAGTAATGGGAGGCGTGGCATTTAGTAAAGTACACCGTTATTCCCACCTATAAAGCCAATACTTACGAGACCTGAGATTTTACAAAGGCTTCTCCTTCCTCAGTCTCACATTAAACCCTCATCTCAAATTTAGGACTGTAATATTTCCTTGGTATTGGTTCCCACCTATAGCACCCTCTGCATTAGCTAATTATGTTTGTTTATAAAATTCCTTCCATAGTCAATCTACCACAGTTCAGCTCTGGTGAACATGGGGCTGGGGGAACAATATGCTGTCAGAGGCAAAGAACCAACTTTTAAGGCAGTCCAGAGAATTTACAAATACAATTAAAAAAGGAGGGGGTGGGGTGGAATTACAATGTAGGAATTCGCCATTGTTTTATTTACACTGGTAAGAAAGTCAAAGTGAAAGGGAGAAAGGAGGAAAGGAAGGAGACTTCACTAGAAACAACTGGAAAACCCTGTGCCCAATCCTGCAGGATTCTACAAAAAACACTACAAGAGCAAACTTGCACTTCAGAAACAATGGAAAAGCTTAGGGCACACGGAGATCGTTGCAAGCCTTCTAGATTTGCTCCATTGTGGAGAGCTCCTTGCTTTGCCACGGAGTGTTGGAAGAATAACCCAAATAAGATTAAATCATTACTACCCTTCAGTGCATCACTGAATTCATCTTTTTGGGGATACTCTTACAAGTTTCCCTTCAGAAACATGAAAGCTGGAAGCAGTTTCTTGAAAAAAAGATGACTGCCATGCACACAGCTCATAAGCAGATTCTGGGCACCAGCCACAGTCCGTCAGACTTCCCCACAGTGTTGGAAATCACCTGAGAAATCATGTCTCGTTTAATATGTAGTCTTAGAAACATTTTGTGTGACACAGATATGACAGTCAACATTTTACTATGGATTTAAAAAAAAAAACCAACAAACCAACCAAGAATGAACTGCGTGAGTAGATTTATTTTTAAAATACATACAAGTAAGTCCATGCAAAATTTGTAACAGATATTCATGTATTTTGGTACAATCACAACTTCTTTCCATGCTTCTGTGTAGTATTTTCACACAATATTTCATTTTTTTGTAGCATTTTCTTGCTGAGGGGGCAGCATTTACAAAAGGAAGAACATAAATATGGAGAATTTAATAATGGGCATTGCATATAAAGACACAATTCCTTTCACTGTATGTAAATGAGCCAAAGTGGCAGGAAAAGAAGATATATCTTTGTACCCTTGTTATCAGCAGCAGTGTCCAATTTGTGTCAACAGACATGGTTTATTTGGAATTTGAAATCCCCAAGTTACCATGGCAATGTAGCTACCTATCTGTCAGAAAATGCATGTTTCCCTTCTAGTTCTTTCCAGTCTCCATCTAAGACTACAATGAGGAATATAGTTTTCAGTGCTTAAAGACCACACCTCATGCAAAAAGGAAATATTTCAAAACACAGACAATGTGTACTGTGATTTTCTTGTAAAATTCGTAAGAACAAGGCTCTAACTTGTGCTTTATAAACTTCTAAGTCCTACAACACTGGCCATAAAAGGGCCACAGATTTCTAAGTCTTGTTATTTCAGAACTGATCTTGCAGTCTCCCAAGCCAAGAGCAAAAGCCAAACCTGCTCACTGAAACACACCCCTTCTTCCCATTCTGCTATTACAGTAGCTTGCCAAAGAGAACAACTGAGAGGAAGACACAGAAAGGATGAAGTAAATAAACAAACAACTTAACATTTTCCTTCCGTTAGCAAGGGTGTCTCCTTTTTTTTTTTTTTTTTTTTTTGATTAAAATCATGGAAGTGAACTCTTTGAATGTTTTGCCTTACTGATGTAGCTAGTTCACTACGTGTCGTTCTATCTCAGAAATCTGCTCTCAGTTCAGCTAAGCACCATTTCACGTGCACAGGTTCTCCTCGTCTTTATGCAAGATAAAGAATTAGATCCCTCTGGCATTCATAAATACTGTGCACAGTACCTCAGCTGTTCTGCACAGATCCCTCAGCAATGTAAACTTGTCTAGCTGAGTATCAAGCAAAACACACACTGTTCTTACAAAAACTGACTCAAGAAACTACTGGGGCTAGGACATGTCAAGCTAACTGTACTTCATAATTTAACTGATCACCACAAAAGCATCCCAGGAACCAAAAGAGAGTCAAAGTCCTCTGCAAAACAGAGCAGAGAATGGGGCTAGCAAAATGCTGTGCACAACGCCAGAATTTATCTTCACTTTCCCATAAAGTGTTTGTTTGACAGATTAGTGGTAGCGCTACATTAAAGCATTTCCAGAACTGTTTCAGTAAATTAAATTAATCAAATCAAATAAATCCTCCCCCTCCATTACCTAAACTCTGTAGAAACATTTAATCACGCTAGCATCCCCCACATTTTCTCCAAAAGGCTCTATGCCAAATCAAGAGTACTGGACACAGGAGTTTTCAACTTCGCTGCCTGGATGGCAGGGGTAGTTTTAGGGGCAAGTTTCAGCTAAAGCAAAGGCTCAAAGACACTCTTCAGTCCCTCCAGAGCTAAGCAATTCTTTTTGCACTATTCTGCATGCAGAATAAAAAATAAAGTTCTCATCTACTGTGCCACTACTATAATAGGAGTCAAATTCTGGTTCAAATGGTATTACGCTTTGGGAGAAAATATATCTAGTATGATTACAGCAGCAAACGGTGAGTCAGGATTTGCTGGTGCTATTCCTGGCTCTACCAGTAACCCACTGTGTGCTTACAGCCAAATCACTTAAGGGGGCACGTGTAAAAGTAGCAGTCACTGGGTTATTTCACAGGATCTGACCGGAAAAAGGCCGTGAAAGACTGAGGGAAAGGGGATATATTCTCTCCTTTCATCCTATTCTTCCATTTTATAGGAAAGCTTATATAAAACCTTGAATAGCATACAGAAATCCAAACGTTTGCACTATGCCAGGCTTAGGCTCTCCATTCAAGTGGCTGACTATTCTTACTCAAAATTAACTTTCCTTTCCCTTGCATCTGAACTCTCACAGCTTCAGGGGCAATTTACCGATTTTGCCCCTGTGACATTTTAAACTGTCACATCTCCATTCTTACACTGCCTTCAAACAATCTGTCCTCTAAAATGGTAAGCAACCTTATACAGAATTTAAAGAAACAGTATGCGTTTGTGTTTGACTGGAGCTATAGGTCAAAGCTTACTATAGCCATGTGTATATATAAGGCAAGGAAAGCTGGTTTTCCAATCTAAAACTAGTAGTAACTATTCTTTTTATTTTGGGGCTACTCATGATCCTTAAAAGGAACAGACTTCTTTCCAAATATGCTCAAATTTAACTGTTTAAATGTATCAAAAGACAGTAGGCCCACACAGAGGCTGTTCAGTAATATCATGTAGAGAAGGAGAGGCAAACTTTTTCCATTAGCTTTAATTTTCATTTAAGACTACAAGTACTTGCTATTCAGTGACAGATGAGGTACCAGGGAAAAAAAAACCAACCAAAAAAATATCTATTCTTCCCCCACCCCAAGATTTCTAACCAAACCAATAAAAACCTCTCAATTCTGAAGGACACAGTGGTCAAATAACCTGAATGACATCATGTAATTATTAACCTGAATCTCAATCTAAGGACATTTGTCCTTTCAGTGCAGCTTAATACAAAGGGCTGCGTAGCAACCAGCACATGGCCAAGGACTAATTTTTTGCAGGATCAGATTTGGAAGCTGGGAAGCTAGATTACACATAGATAAAAGCCAAGGAGTTACAAGCAAGAGCTCTCACTGACTGGTTTCACCAAGGACAATAACATTAGCATTATAAAACTGACAATAGAATCTCTCAGATGACAGCGAGGTCTTTCACGGTCATGATTACAATTTATCCCACTTGTCAATGGAATAAATAGCTCGGCATTTGTGTCCTCTGACTCAAGCACTGGTGTAATTGAAAGATCCTTCTCATTCCACCATGAGCTCCTGGTTCTTTGGCGACATAAGGGCATCCCCACCATTTACTGTATGCCTGTTCTCCCTCGGCCTAGTTCCAGTAACATCTAACGAAGAGCAGAACGGGGATGTTACTTACACAGCAGCACTCCTGCACCACCACCAACAAAAAAAGCCAAGTGACATATCACGCAGAAACGCCTTAGAGCTGAAAGCCCACAGCACAATCAAATATGCTACAAGTATGCCTTCTGTCCTTCCTCTCTGGTGGTTGCCAAGTACTATTTCAGGGCAACCAAGGGCCCTCTCGTTTGGCTGAGTCATACATTATCTTGCCATTAACTCCTCACTGTTGCCCAAGAACTAGCTCTGCTCCGAGACAGCAGGGAAAAGCAGGGAAAGAAAAAGGCGTTCTTCAAACTTTCATAGGCTCGTCCAAAGAGGAGCGGGTCGCTCACAGCACCGAGAAGGGACCTGGAGGTGACAGGCTGGCAGCGCGGTGCGGGCCCCCCACGCGGCCGGGGATGCGCCCACGTAGCGGCGGCGCGGCACGGCACTGCGCCTGCAGCACGGAGCGGGGCCGCTAACGCCTCGCACACGGCATTTCCACACGCGTTCTGCGGCCAAGAGGCGGAGATCGAACAAAGGAGAGCGAGCGCTGCCGGGCGAGCGCCGCTGCCCGCCCTCCCCGGCGGCGGGGTGCGCCCCGCGGCCTCTGCCGGCCCCGCGGCCTCCCTCTCGGCCAGGAGCCGCCGCCGCCTCCCCGCCGAGGCGGCGGGGAGGCCCCGCAAGGTCACGCCGCCGGCCGGCGGAGCTGGCCCCGGCAGGCTACAGCGAGCCCTCCCTGCCCGCGGAGGGTCCGGGGCGGGGGAAGGCCGCCCCTGCCGCCGCAGCCCTCGGTTTCCGCTCCGCGACATGGCTCTCCGGGGCGGCCGCGGCCTCGCCGCCGTCACCGTCTCGCCGGGCCTGGAGGTAGGCCCGGTCGCAGGGGCCGAGGAGAGCCCCCGGTCCGGCCCGGCCCTACCGCCGCCCCGCACCCTCCCGCCCTTCGCGGGGACGGCGCCCGATCGGGAGCCCCCCGGGCCGCGGCCACTTACTGAGCTCGTCCTGGGCAGCCGCGGCGGCCGCAGCCATGTTGCCAACTGGGGAGGGAGAGGAGGCGGCGAGAGACGCGCCGCAGCCGCCCGGCCTCAGCCGTTCCCCGCCTCCCGCCCCTCTCCTCCGCCGGCGGCTCCACACAGGCACAGGGCCGGCCGGCCGGCTCCCCGCTCCTCCTCCCTCTTCCTCCTCTCCTTCTTCTTTCGCCCCCTCCTCCCCGCAGCTCTCCCCGAGGCCAACCGCCGCGAGAAACTGCGGAGCGCGGCAAGGCCCGCCCTCCCGTCACCGCCGTCTTATATTTAGAAAGAGCCACCCACGCCGCCGCCCGTCCCCGCCGCACACAGGCACCGGCCCGCCCGCCCGCCCCTCCCGGAGGGTCCCCAGGTGCGGGGCGGCGGGGGGGAACACACTGACCCGTGTCCGCGCTGACCTCCATAGCGGCGGCGGCGCGGGCCGCGCTCACGGCAGGGGCGGACGAGGGAAGCGGCGCGCGGAGCCCCGGGCGGCGCGACTGCGCCCTCTACCGGCCGCCGGTGCCGCCAGCGGCCCGCGGGCTGCGAGCCCCGGCACGGCACGGCACGGCCCCGCCCGCAGCCCCGGCCGCTCCTCGCCTGCCAGCCCGGGCTGCGGCGGCCTCGGGCTCAGCACTCGGTGCCCGTGGGCAACAGCCGGCCCCGCCGCAGCCTCCCCCGAGCGCCTCCCCTCCCCTGCTGCCCCGGCTGTGGGTCAGCATGCGCGACACGTATTTAGGAATGACCTTTTTTTTCTTTTTTTAAAGTTCAGTACTATTGCTGCTGAGCTACTATATTCTAAAATCATTCGCTAAAGGGAGAAAGTTGCATTGTAAAATACTGGTTTGGGGTTGCTAAGACTGTGAGAGAAAGGCGTGACCACCACGCGACATCCCGAGCTCAGGAGTGCCACATGCCAGGTCCGTAAGGAGCATGTGGGCAAGAGGTCAAAGCAAGGCATCCCCGGAGCACAACTGGCAGCAGGCAGCGCGATGCCTGCTTGCCAGCTTTTGTAATGCTGCCTGCAGATGGCATGGGGGCAGCTGGTGACCTCCCCCTGCAGCTCCAGGGCCAGTTCTTCTTGGCAGAAGTGAGCCCCAGGTAACACAGTACCATAGAACTAGCTTCCTTCTCAACTTAAAATATAATCATAAAAAAAGGTGGGTGGGCAGGTGTCATAAAACTGTGGGCAATTTTTGCTGTATTTGTTAAGCTCAAGATTTGTGGAGTTGACTGTTAGCCTCTGATGCTGACAGGCTGGACACTAACAAGTTGTAAAGAGGTAGAATTTTTCTGAGGAAGCAGCAGATCTGGGACTCACCCATCTGTCAAGGAAACGGTAAACACTTATTAATGCAAAAAGGAGACACACAGAGAAGGCCCCGAAGTATGACCTGCATACTCCCTTTCAGCGGGAGAACAGCATGTGTTCTCTGATGAGCTGGGCATTTTTGTGGCGCCTACTTCCAGCGTCAAGCATAAATCTGATTTTCCTGGGAAAGCTCCAAGATCGAGGCAACGTTCCTCCTGGTTACACCAAGGCAGAGGTGTAGCCCTCCTTTCCAAACCAAGCCCTTGGGTAGAACAGACCTAAAGGCAGCAGCCGTGGGGCCTCATCTGAGGATTTCAATGCCCTGCCCTTTGCCACCGCTGCCCAGGGCACCTGTACGGATATCCCTTGGCCAGCTGTGGATACCCTGGGCAGCTGTACATCCCCTAGGCCAGCTGTGCATCCCCTGGGCAGATGTGCATCCCCTGGGAAGCTGTGCATCCCCTGGGCAGCTGGACATCCCTTGGCCAGTCCTGCATCCCCTGGGCAGCTGTGCATCCCTTAGCCAGCTGTGCATGCCCTGGCCAGCTGTGCATCCCTTGGCCAGTCGTGCATCCCCTGGGCAGCTGTGCATCCCCTGGGCAGCTGTGCATCCTCTGGGCAGCTTTGCATGCCCTGGGCAGCTGTGTATCCCTTGGCCAGCTGTGTATCCCTTGGCCAGCTGTGCATCCCCTGGGCAGCTGTACATCCCTTGGCCAGCTGTGCATCCCCTGAGCAGCTGTGCATCCCTTGGCCAGTCGTGCATCCCCTGGGCAGCTGTGCAATCCTTGACCAGTTGTGCATCTCTTGAGCAGCTGTGCATCCCTTGAGCAGCTGTGCATCCCCTGGGCAGCTGTGCATGCCCTGGCCAGCTGTGCATCCCTTGGCCAGTCGTGCATCCCCTGGGCAGCTGTGCATCCCTTGGCCAGCTGTGCATTGCAATTGCAGCTGTACATCCCTGTAGGCAGCTGTACATCCCCTGGTCGGCTGTGCATCCCTTGGCCAGCTGTGCATCCCTTGGGCCAGCTGTGCATCCCTTGAGCAGTTATGCATCCCCTGGGTAGCTGTCCATGCCCTGGGCAGCTGTGCATCCCTTGGGAAGCTGTGCATCCCTTGGCCAGCTGTGCATCCCCTGGGCAGCTGTGCATCCCTTGGCCAGCTGTGCATCCCCTGGGCAGATGTGCATGCCCTGGGCGGCTGTGCATCCCTTGGCCAGTTGTGTATCCCTTGGCCAGCTGTGCATCCCCTGGGCAGCTGTACATCCCTTGGCCAGCTGTACAGCCTCTGGGTGGATGTGCATCCCTTGGCCAGTTGTGCAGCCCTTGGGAAGCTGTGCATGCCTTGGCCAGCTGTGCATCCCTTGAGCAGTTGTGCATCCCCTAGGCAGCTGTGCATCCCCTGGGCAGCTGTGCATTCCAATAGCAGCTGTACATCCCTATAGGCAGCTGTACATCCCCTGGGCGGCTGTACATCCCCTGGGAAGCTGTGCATCCCCTGGGCGGCTGTACATCCCCTGGGAAGCTGTGCATCCCCTGGGCAGCTGTGCATCCCTTGGCCAGCTGTGCATCCCTTGGCCAGTCGTGCATCCCTTGGCCAGCTGTACATCCCCTGGCCAGCTGTGCACCCACTGAGCAGTTATGCATCCCCTGGGCAGCTGTGCATGCCCTGGGCAGCTGTACATCCCTTGGGAAGCTGTGCATGCCCTGGGCAGCTGTGCACATCCCCTGGGCAGCTGTGCATCCCTTGGCCAGCTGTGCATCCCCTGGGCAGCTGTGCATCCCTTGGCCAGTCGTGCATCCATTGGCCAGCTGTGCACCCACTGAGCAGTTGTGCATCCCCTGGGCAGCTGTGTATGCCCTGGGCAGCTGTACATCCCTATAGGCAGCTGTACATCCCCTGGGCAGCTGTGCATTCCTTGGCCAGTCGTGCATCCCTTGGCCAGTCGTGCATGCCCTGGGCAGCTGTGCACATCCCCTGGGCAGCTGTGCATCCCTTGGCCAGCTGTGCATCCCCTGGGCGGCTGTGCATGCCCTGGGCAGCTGTGCATCCCTTGGCCAGCTGTGCATGCCCTGGGCAGCTGTGTATCCCTTGGCCAGTCGTGCATCCCTTGGAACTGTACATCCCCTGGCCAGCTGTGCACCCACTGAGCAGTTGTGCATCCCCTGGGCAGCTGTGTATGCCCTGGGCAGCTGTACATCCCTATAGGCAGCTGTGCATGCCCTGGGCAGCTGTGCATCCCTTGGGCAGCTGTGCATTCCAATAGCAGCTGTACATCCCTATAGGCAGCTGTACATCCCCTGGGCGGCTGTACATCCCCTGGGAAGCTGTGCATCCCCTGGGCAGCTGTGCATCCCTTGGCCAGCTGTGCATCCCTTGGCCAGTCGTGCATCCCTTGGCCAGCTGTGCATCCCTTGGCCAGTCGTGCATCCCTTGGCCAGCTGTACATCCCCTGGCCAGCTGTGCACCCACTGAGCAGTTATGTATCCCCTGGGCAGCTGTGCATGCCCTGGGCAGCTGTACATCCCTTGGGAAGCTGTGCATCCCTTGGCCAGTCGTGCATGCCCTGGGCAGCTGTGCATCCCTTGGCCAGTTGTGCATGCCCTGGGCAGCTGTGCACATCCCCTGGGCGGCTGTGCATCCCTTGGCCAGCTGTGCATCCCCTGGGCGGCTGTGCATTCCTTGGCCAGTCGTGCATCCCTTGGCCAGTCGTGCATGCCCTGGGCAGCTGTGCACATCCCCTGGGCAGCTGTGCATCCCTTGGCCAGCTGTGCATCCCCTGGGCAGCTGTGTATCCCTTGGCCAGTCGTGCATCCCTTGGCCAGCTGTACATCCCCTGGCCAGCTGTGCACCCACTGAGCAGTTGTGCATCCCCTGGGCAGCTGTGCATGCCCTGGGCAGCTGTACATCCCTATAGGCAGCTGTGCATGCCCTGGGCGGATGTGCATCCCCTGGGCAGCTGTGCATCCCCTGGGTGGCTGTGCATCCCCTGGGCTAGCTGTGCATCCCTTGGCCAGCTGTGCATGCCCTGGGCAGCTGTGCATCCCTTGGCCAGCTGTGCATGCCCTGGGCAGATGTGCATCCCTTGGCCAGTCGTGCATCCCTTGGGCCAGCTGTGCATCCCCTGGGCAGCTGTACATCCCTTGGCCAGCTGTACAGCCTCTGGGCGGATGTGCATCCCTTGGCCAGTTGTGCAGCCCTTGGGAAGCTGTGCATGCCCTGGGCGGCTGTGCATGCCTTGGCCAGCTGTGCATCCCTTGAGCAGTTGTGCATCCCCTAGGCAGCTGTGCATCCCTTGGCCAGCTGTGCATTGCAATTGCAGCTGTACATCCCTGTAGGCAGCTGTACATCCCCTGGTCGGCTGTGCATCCCTTGGCCAGCTGTGCATCCCTTGGGCCAGCTGTGCATCCCTTGAGCAGCTGTGCATCCCCTGGGTAGCTGTCCATGCCCTGGGCAGCTGTGCATCCCTTGGGAAGCTGTGCATCCCTTGGCCAGCTGTGCATCCCCTGGGCAGCTGTGCATCCCTTGGCCAGCTGTGCATCCCTTGGGCCAGCTGTGCATCCCTTGAGCAGCTGTGCATCCCCTGGGTAGCTGTCCATGCCCTTGGCCAGCTGTGCATCCCCTGGGCAGCTGTGCATCCCTTGGCCAGCTGTGCATCCCCTGGGCAGCTGTGCATGCCCTGGGCGGCTGTGCATCCCTTGGCCAGTTGTATATCCCTTGGCCAGCTGTGCATCCCCTGGGCAGCTGTACATCCCTTGGCCAGCTGTACAGCCTCTGGGCGGATGTGCATCCCTTGGCCAGTTGTGCAGCCCTTGGGAAGCTGTGCATGCCTTGAGCAGTTGTGCATCCCCTAGGCAGCTGTGCATCCCCTAGGCAGCTGTGCATTCCAATAGCAGCTGTACATCCCTATAGGCAGCTGTGCATCCCCTGGGCGGCTGTACATCCCCTGGGAAGCTGTGCATCCCCTGGGCAGCTGTGCATCCCTTGGCCAGCTGTGCATCCCTTGGCCAGTCGTGCATCCCTTGGCCAGCTGTACATCCCCTGGCCAGCTGTGCACCCACTGAGCAGTTATGCATCCCCTGGGCAGCTGTGCATGCCCTGGGCAGCTGTACATCCCTTGGCCAGCTGTGCATGCCCTGGGCAGCTGTGCACATCCCCTGGGCAGCTGTGCATCCCTTGGCCAGCTGTGCATCCCCTGGGCAGCTGTGTATCCCTTGGCCAGTCGTGCATCCCTTGGCCAGCTGTACATCCCCTGGCCAGCTGTGCACCCACTGAGCAGTTGTGCATCCCCTGGGCAGCTGTGCATGCCCTGGGCAGCTGTACATCCCTATAGGCAGCTGTGCATGCCCTGGGCGGATGTGCATCCCCTGGGCAGCTGTGCATCCCCTGGGTGGCTGTGCATCCCCTGGGCTAGCTGTGCATCCCTTGGCCAGCTGTGCATGCCCTGGGCAGCTGTGCATCCCTTGGCCAGCTGTGCATGCCCTGGGCAGATGTGCATCCCTTGGCCAGTCGTGCATCCCTTGGGCCAGCTGTGCATCCCCTGGGCAGCTGTACATCCCTTGGCCAGCTGTACAGCCTCTGGGCGGATGTGCATCCCTTGGCCAGTTGTGCAGCCCTTGGGAAGCTGTGCATGCCCTGGGCGGCTGTGCATGCCTTGGCCAGCTGTGCATCCCTTGAGCAGTTGTGCATCCCCTAGGCAGCTGTGCATCCCTTGGCCAGCTGTGCATTGCAATTGCAGCTGTACATCCCTGTAGGCAGCTGTACATCCCCTGGTCGGCTGTGCATCCCTTGGCCAGCTGTGCATCCCTTGGGCCAGCTGTGCATCCCTTGAGCAGCTGTGCATCCCCTGGGTAGCTGTCCATGCCCTGGGCAGCTGTGCATCCCTTGGGAAGCTGTGCATCCCTTGGCCAGCTGTGCATCCCCTGGGCAGCTGTGCATCCCTTGGCCAGCTGTGCATCCCTTGGGCCAGCTGTGCATCCCTTGAGCAGCTGTGCATCCCCTGGGTATCTGTCCATGCCCTGGGCAGCTGTGCATCCCTTGGGAAGCTGTGCATCCCTTGGCCAGCTGTGCATCCCCTGGGCAGCTGTGCATCCCTTGGCCAGCTGTGCATCCCCTGGGCAGCTGTGCATGCCCTGGGCGGCTGTGCATCCCTTGGCCAGTTGTATATCCCTTGGCCAGCTGTGCATCCCCTGGGCAGCTGTACATCCCTTGGCCAGCTGTACAGCCTCTGGGCGGATGTGCATCCCTTGGCCAGTTGTGCAGCCCTTGGGAAGCTGTGCATGCCTTGAGCAGTTGTGCATCCCCTAGGCAGCTGTGCATCCCCTAGGCAGCTGTGCATTCCAATAGCAGCTGTACATCCCTATAGGCAGCTGTGCATCCCCTGGGCGGCTGTACATCCCCTGGGAAGCTGTGCATCCCCTGGGCAGCTGTGCATCCCTTGGCCAGCTGTGCATCCCTTGGCCAGTCGTGCATCCCTTGGCCAGTTGTACATCCCCTGGCCAGCTGTGCACCCACTGAGCAGTTATGCATCCCCTGGGCAGCTGTGCATGCCCTGGGCAGCTGTACATCCCTTGGCCAGCTGTGCATGCCCTGGGCAGCTGTGCACATCCCCTGGGCAGCTGTGCATCCCTTGGCCAGCTGTGCATCCCCTGGGCAGCTGTGCATCCCTTGGCCAGTCGTGCATCCATTGGCCAGCTGTGCACCCACTGAGCAGTTGTGCATCCCCTGGGCAGCTGTGTATGCCCTGGGCAGCTGTACATCCCTATAGGCAGCTGTACATCCCCTGGGCAGCTGTGCATCCCTTGGCCAGTCGTGCATCCATTGGCCAGTCGTGCATGCCCTGGGCAGCTGTGCACATCCCCTGGGCAGCTGTGCATCCCTTGGCCAGCTGTGCATCCCCTGGGCGGCTGTGCATGCCCTGGGCAGCTGTGCATCCCTTAGCCAGCTGTGCATGCCCTGGCCAGCTGTGCATCCCTTGGCCAGTCGTGCATCCCCTGGGCAGCTGTACATCCCCTGGCCAGCTGTGCACCCACTGAGCAGTTGTGCATCCCCTGGGCAGCTGTGTATGCCCTGGGCAGCTGTACATCCCTATAGGCAGCTGTGCATGCCCTGGGCAGCTGTGCATCCCTTGGCCAGCTGTGCATCCCCTGGGCAGCTGTGCATCCCTTGGCCAGCTGTGCATCCCCTGGGCAGCTGTGCATGCCCTGGGCGGCTGTGCATCCCTTGGCCAGTTGTATATCCCTTGGCCAGCTGTGCATCCCCTGGGCAGCTGTACATCCCTTGGCCAGCTGTACAGCCTCTGGGCGGATGTGCATCCCTTGGCCAGTTGTGCAGCCCTTGGGAAGCTGTGCATGCCTTGAGCAGTTGTGCATCCCCTAGGCAGCTGTGCATCCCCTAGGCAGCTGTGCATTCCAATAGCAGCTGTACATCCCTATAGGCAGCTGTGCATCCCCTGGGCGGCTGTACATCCCCTGGGAAGCTGTGCATCCCCTGGGCAGCTGTGCATCCCTTGGCCAGCTGTGCATCCCTTGGCCAGTCGTGCATCCCTTGGCCAGCTGTACATCCCCTGGCCAGCTGTGCACCCACTGAGCAGTTATGCATCCCCTGGGCAGCTGTGCATGCCCTGGGCAGCTGTACATCCCTTGGCCAGCTGTGCATGCCCTGGGCAGCTGTGCACATCCCCTGGGCAGCTGTGCATCCCTTGGCCAGCTGTGCATCCCCTGGGCAGCTGTGTATCCCTTGGCCAGTCGTGCATCCCTTGGCCAGCTGTACATCCCCTGGCCAGCTGTGCACCCACTGAGCAGTTGTGCATCCCCTGGGCAGCTGTGCATGCCCTGGGCAGCTGTACATCCCTATAGGCAGCTGTGCATGCCCTGGGCGGATGTGCATCCCCTGGGCAGCTGTGCATCCCCTGGGTGGCTGTGCATCCCCTGGGCTAGCTGTGCATCCCTTGGCCAGCTGTGCATGCCCTGGGCAGATGTGCATCCCTTGGCCAGTCGTGCATCCCTTGGGCCAGCTGTGCATCCCCTGGGCAGCTGTACATCCCTTGGCCAGCTGTACAGCCTCTGGGCGGATGTGCATCCCTTGGCCAGTTGTGCAGCCCTTGGGAAGCTGTGCATGCCCTGGGCGGCTGTGCATGCCTTGGCCAGCTGTGCATCCCTTGAGCAGTTGTGCATCCCCTAGGCAGCTGTGCATCCCTTGGCCAGCTGTGCATTGCAATTGCAGCTGTACATCCCTGTAGGCAGCTGTACATCCCCTGGTCGGCTGTGCATCCCTTGGCCAGCTGTGCATCCCTTGGGCCAGCTGTGCATCCCTTGAGCAGCTGTGCATCCCCTGGGTAGCTGTCCATGCCCTGGGCAGCTGTGCATCCCTTGGGAAGCTGTGCATCCCTTGGCCAGCTGTGCATCCCCTGGGCAGCTGTGCATCCCTTGGCCAGCTGTGCATCCCTTGGGCCAGCTGTGCATCCCTTGAGCAGCTGTGCATCCCCTGGGTATCTGTCCATGCCCTGGGCAGCTGTGCATCCCTTGGGAAGCTGTGCATCCCTTGGCCAGCTGTGCATCCCCTGGGCAGCTGTGCATCCCTTGGCCAGCTGTGCATCCCCTGGGCAGCTGTGCATGCCCTGGGCGGCTGTGCATCCCTTGGCCAGTTGTATATCCCTTGGCCAGCTGTGCATCCCCTGGGCAGCTGTACATCCCTTGGCCAGCTGTACAGCCTCTGGGCGGATGTGCATCCCTTGGCCAGTTGTGCAGCCCTTGGGAAGCTGTGCATGCCTTGAGCAGTTGTGCATCCCCTAGGCAGCTGTGCATCCCCTAGGCAGCTGTGCATTCCAATAGCAGCTGTACATCCCTATAGGCAGCTGTGCATCCCCTGGGCGGCTGTACATCCCCTGGGAAGCTGTGCATCCCCTGGGCAGCTGTGCATCCCTTGGCCAGCTGTGCATCCCTTGGCCAGTCGTGCATCCCTTGGCCAGCTGTACATCCCCTGGCCAGCTGTGCACCCACTGAGCAGTTATGCATCCCCTGGGCAGCTGTGCATGCCCTGGGCAGCTGTACATCCCTTGGCCAGCTGTGCATGCCCTGGGCAGCTGTGCACATCCCCTGGGCAGCTGTGCATCCCTTGGCCAGCTGTGCATCCCCTGGGCAGCTGTGCATCCCTTGGCCAGTCGTGCATCCCTTGGCCAGCTGTACATCCCCTGGCCAGCTGTGCACCCACTGAGCAGTTGTGCATCCCCTGGGCAGCTGTGCATGCCCTGGGCAGCTGTACATCCCTATAGGCAGCTGTGCATGCCCTGGGCGGATGTGCATCCCCTGGGCAGCTGTGCATCCCCTGGGTGGCTGTGCATCCCCTGGGCTAGCTGTGCATCCCTTGGCCAGCTGTGCATGCCCTGGGCAGCTGTGCATCCCTTGGCCAGCTGTGCATGCCCTGGGCAGATGTGCATCCCTTGGCCAGTCGTGCATCCCTTGGGCCAGCTGTGCATCCCCTGGGCAGCTGTACATCCCTTGGCCAGCTGTACAGCCTCTGGGCGGATGTGCATCCCTTGGCCAGTTGTGCAGCCCTTGGGAAGCTGTGCATGCCCTGGGCGGCTGTGCATGCCTTGGCCAGCTGTGCATCCCTTGAGCAGTTGTGCATCCCCTAGGCAGCTGTGCATCCCTTGGCCAGCTGTGCATTGCAATTGCAGCTGTACATCCCTGTAGGCAGCTGTACATCCCCTGGTCGGCTGTGCATCCCTTGGCCAGCTGTGCATCCCTTGGGCCAGCTGTGCATCCCTTGAGCAGCTGTGCATCCCCTGGGTAGCTGTCCATGCCCTGGGCAGCTGTGCATCCCTTGGGAAGCTGTGCATCCCTTGGCCAGCTGTGCATCCCCTGGGCAGCTGTGCATCCCTTGGCCAGCTGTGCATCCCTTGGGCCAGCTGTGCATCCCTTGAGCAGCTGTGCATCCCCTGGGTATCTGTCCATGCCCTGGGCAGCTGTGCATCCCTTGGGAAGCTGTGCATCCCTTGGCCAGCTGTGCATCCCCTGGGCAGCTGTGCATCCCTTGGCCAGCTGTGCATCCCCTGGGCAGCTGTGCATGCCCTGGGCGGCTGTGCATCCCTTGGCCAGTTGTATATCCCTTGGCCAGCTGTGCATCCCCTGGGCAGCTGTACATCCCTTGGCCAGCTGTACAGCCTCTGGGCGGATGTGCATCCCTTGGCCAGTTGTGCAGCCCTTGGGAAGCTGTGCATGCCTTGAGCAGTTGTGCATCCCCTAGGCAGCTGTGCATCCCCTAGGCAGCTGTGCATTCCAATAGCAGCTGTACATCCCTATAGGCAGCTGTGCATGCCCTGGGCAGCTGTGCACATCCCCTGGGCAGCTGTGCATCCCTTGGCCAGCTGTGCATCCCCTGGGCAGCTGTGTATCCCTTGGCCAGTCGTGCATCCCTTGGCCAGCTGTACATCCCCTGGCCAGCTGTGCACCCACTGAGCAGTTGTGCATCCCCTGGGCAGCTGTGCATGCCCTGGGCAGCTGTGCATCCCCTGGGCAGCTGTGCATGCCCTGGGCGGCTGTGCATCCCTTGGCCAGTTGTATATCCCTTGGCCAGCTGTGCATCCCCTGGGCAGCTGTACATCCCTTGCCCAGCTGTACAGCCTCTGGGCGGATGTGCATCCCTTGGCCAGTTGTGCAGCCCTTGGGAAGCTGTGCATGCCTTGAGCAGTTGTGCATCCCCTAGGCAGCTGTGCATCCCCTAGGCAGCTGTGCATTCCAATAGCAGCTGTACATCCCTATAGGCAGCTGTGCATCCCCTGGGCGGCTGTACATCCCCTGGGAAGCTGTGCATCCCCTGGGCAGCTGTGCATCCCTTGGCCAGCTGTGCATCCCTTGGCCAGTCGTGCATCCCTTGGCCAGTTGTACATCCCCTGGCCAGCTGTGCACCCACTGAGCAGTTATGCATCCCCTGGGCAGCTGTGCATGCCCTGGGCAGCTGTACATCCCTTGGCCAGCTGTGCATGCCCTGGGCAGCTGTGCACATCCCCTGGGCAGCTGTGCATCCCTTGGCCAGCTGTGCATCCCCTGGGCAGCTGTGCATCCCTTGGCCAGTCGTGCATCCATTGGCCAGCTGTGCACCCACTGAGCAGTTGTGCATCCCCTGGGCAGCTGTGTATGCCCTGGGCAGCTGTACATCCCTATAGGCAGCTGTACATCCCCTGGGCAGCTGTGCATCCCTTGGCCAGTCGTGCATCCATTGGCCTGTCGTGCATGCCCTGGGCAGCTGTGCACATCCCCTGGGCAGCTGTGCATCCCTTGGCCAGCTGTGCATCCCCTGGGCGGCTGTGCATGCCCTGGGCAGCTGTGCATCCCTTAGCCAGCTGTGCATGCCCTGGCCAGCTGTGCATCCCTTGGCCAGTCGTGCATCCCCTGGGCAGCTGTACATCCCCTGGCCAGCTGTGCACCCACTGAGCAGTTGTGCATCCCCTGGGCAGCTGTGTATGCCCTGGGCAGCTGTACATCCCTATAGGCAGCTGTGCATGCCCTGGGCAGCTGTGCATCCCTTGGCCAGCTGTGCATCCCCTGGGCAGCTGTGCATCCCTTGGCCAGCTGTGCATCCCCTGGGCAGCTGTGCATGCCCTGGGCGGCTGTGCATCCCTTGGCCAGTTGTATATCCCTTGGCCAGCTGTGCATCCCCTGGGCAGCTGTACATCCCTTGGCCAGCTGTACAGCCTCTGGGCGGATGTGCATCCCTTGGCCAGTTGTGCAGCCCTTGGGAAGCTGTGCATGCCTTGAGCAGTTGTGCATCCCCTAGGCAGCTGTGCATCCCCTAGGCAGCTGTGCATTCCAATAGCAGCTGTACATCCCTATAGGCAGCTGTGCATCCCCTGGGCGGCTGTACATCCCCTGGGAAGCTGTGCATCCCCTGGGCAGCTGTGCATCCCTTGGCCAGCTGTGCATCCCTTGGCCAGTCGTGCATCCCTTGGCCAGCTGTACATCCCCTGGCCAGCTGTGCACCCACTGAGCAGTTATGCATCCCCTGGGCAGCTGTGCATGCCCTGGGCAGCTGTACATCCCTTGGCCAGCTGTGCATGCCCTGGGCAGCTGTGCACATCCCCTGGGCAGCTGTGCATCCCTTGGCCAGCTGTGCATCCCCTGGGCAGCTGTGTATCCCTTGGCCAGTCGTGCATCCCTTGGCCAGCTGTACATCCCCTGGCCAGCTGTGCACCCACTGAGCAGTTGTGCATCCCCTGGGCAGCTGTGCATGCCCTGGGCAGCTGTACATCCCTATAGGCAGCTGTGCATGCCCTGGGCGGATGTGCATCCCCTGGGCAGCTGTGCATCCCCTGGGTGGCTGTGCATCCCCTGGGCTAGCTGTGCATCCCTTGGCCAGCTGTGCATGCCCTGGGCAGCTGTGCATCCCTTGGCCAGCTGTGCATGCCCTGGGCAGATGTGCATCCCTTGGCCAGTCGTGCATCCCTTGGGCCAGCTGTGCATCCCCTGGGCAGCTGTACATCCCTTGGCCAGCTGTACAGCCTCTGGGCGGATGTGCATCCCTTGGCCAGTTGTGCAGCCCTTGGGAAGCTGTGCATGCCCTGGGCGGCTGTGCATGCCTTGGCCAGCTGTGCATCCCTTGAGCAGTTGTGCATCCCCTAGGCAGCTGTGCATCCCTTGGCCAGCTGTGCATTGCAATTGCAGCTGTACATCCCTGTAGGCAGCTGTACATCCCCTGGTCGGCTGTGCATCCCTTGGCCAGCTGTGCATCCCTTGGGCCAGCTGTGCATCCCTTGAGCAGCTGTGCATCCCCTGGGTAGCTGTCCATGCCCTGGGCAGCTGTGCATCCCTTGGGAAGCTGTGCATCCCTTGGCCAGCTGTGCATCCCCTGGGCAGCTGTGCATCCCTTGGCCAGCTGTGCATCCCTTGGGCCAGCTGTGCATCCCTTGAGCAGCTGTGCATCCCCTGGGTATCTGTCCATGCCCTGGGCAGCTGTGCATCCCTTGGGAAGCTGTGCATCCCTTGGCCAGCTGTGCATCCCCTGGGCAGCTGTGCATCCCTTGGCCAGCTGTGCATCCCCTGGGCAGCTGTGCATGCCCTGGGCGGCTGTGCATCCCTTGGCCAGTTGTATATCCCTTGGCCAGCTGTGCATCCCCTGGGCAGCTGTACATCCCTTGGCCAGCTGTACAGCCTCTGGGCGGATGTGCATCCCTTGGCCAGTTGTGCAGCCCTTGGGAAGCTGTGCATGCCTTGAGCAGTTGTGCATCCCCTAGGCAGCTGTGCATCCCCTAGGCAGCTGTGCATTCCAATAGCAGCTGTACATCCCTATAGGCAGCTGTGCATCCCCTGGGCGGCTGTACATCCCCTGGGAAGCTGTGCATCCCCTGGGCAGCTGTGCATCCCTTGGCCAGCTGTGCATCCCTTGGCCAGTCGTGCATCCCTTGGCCAGCTGTACATCCCCTGGCCAGCTGTGCACCCACTGAGCAGTTATGCATCCCCTGGGCAGCTGTGCATGCCCTGGGCAGCTGTACATCCCTTGGCCAGCTGTGCATGCCCTGGGCAGCTGTGCACATCCCCTGGGCAGCTGTGCATCCCTTGGCCAGCTGTGCATCCCCTGGGCAGCTGTGCATCCCTTGGCCAGTCGTGCATCCCTTGGCCAGCTGTACATCCCCTGGCCAGCTGTGCACCCACTGAGCAGTTGTGCATCCCCTGGGCAGCTGTGCATGCCCTGGGCAGCTGTACATCCCTATAGGCAGCTGTGCATGCCCTGGGCGGATGTGCATCCCCTGGGCAGCTGTGCATCCCCTGGGTGGCTGTGCATCCCCTGGGCTAGCTGTGCATCCCTTGGCCAGCTGTGCATGCCCTGGGCAGCTGTGCATCCCTTGGCCAGCTGTGCATGCCCTGGGCAGATGTGCATCCCTTGGCCAGTCGTGCATCCCTTGGGCCAGCTGTGCATCCCCTGGGCAGCTGTACATCCCTTGGCCAGCTGTACAGCCTCTGGGCGGATGTGCATCCCTTGGCCAGTTGTGCAGCCCTTGGGAAGCTGTGCATGCCCTGGGCGGCTGTGCATGCCTTGGCCAGCTGTGCATCCCTTGAGCAGTTGTGCATCCCCTAGGCAGCTGTGCATCCCTTGGCCAGCTGTGCATTGCAATTGCAGCTGTACATCCCTGTAGGCAGCTGTACATCCCCTGGTCGGCTGTGCATCCCTTGGCCAGCTGTGCATCCCTTGGGCCAGCTGTGCATCCCTTGAGCAGCTGTGCATCCCCTGGGTAGCTGTCCATGCCCTGGGCAGCTGTGCATCCCTTGGGAAGCTGTGCATCCCTTGGCCAGCTGTGCATCCCCTGGGCAGCTGTGCATCCCTTGGCCAGCTGTGCATCCCTTGGGCCAGCTGTGCATCCCTTGAGCAGCTGTGCATCCCCTGGGTATCTGTCCATGCCCTGGGCAGCTGTGCATCCCTTGGGAAGCTGTGCATCCCTTGGCCAGCTGTGCATCCCCTGGGCAGCTGTGCATCCCTTGGCCAGCTGTGCATCCCCTGGGCAGCTGTGCATGCCCTGGGCGGCTGTGCATCCCTTGGCCAGTTGTATATCCCTTGGCCAGCTGTGCATCCCCTGGGCAGCTGTACATCCCTTGGCCAGCTGTACAGCCTCTGGGCGGATGTGCATCCCTTGGCCAGTTGTGCAGCCCTTGGGAAGCTGTGCATGCCTTGAGCAGTTGTGCATCCCCTAGGCAGCTGTGCATCCCCTAGGCAGCTGTGCATTCCAATAGCAGCTGTACATCCCTATAGGCAGCTGTGCATCCCCTGGGCGGCTGTACATCCCCTGGGAAGCTGTGCATCCCCTGGGCAGCTGTGCATCCCTTGGCCAGCTGTGCATCCCTTGGCCAGTCGTGCATCCCTTGGCCAGCTGTACATCCCCTGGCCAGCTGTGCACCCACTGAGCAGTTATGCATCCCCTGGGCAGCTGTGCATGCCCTGGCCAGCTGTACATCCCTTGGCCAGCTGTGCATGCCCTGGGCAGCTGTGCACATCCCCTGGGCAGCTGTGCATCCCTTGGCCAGCTGTGCATCCCCTGGGCAGCTGTGCATCCCTTGGCCAGTCGTGCATCCATTGGCCAGCTGTGCACCCACTGAGCAGTTGTGCATCCCCTGGGCAGCTGTGTATGCCCTGGGCAGCTGTACATCCCTATAGGCAGCTGTACATGCCCTGGGCAGCTGTGCATCCCTTGGCCAGTCGTGCATCCATTGGCCAGTCGTGCATGCCCTGGGCAGCTGTGCACATGCCCTGGGCAGCTGTGCATCCCTTGGCCAGCTGTGCATCCCCTGGGCGGCTGTGCATGCCCTGGGCAGCTGTGCATCCCTTGGCCAGCTGTGCATGCCCTGGGCAGCTGTGCATCCCTTGGCCAGTCGTGCATCCCTTGGCCAGCTGTACATCCCCTGGCCAGCTGTGCACCCACTGAGCAGTTGTGCATCCCCTGGGCAGCTGTGTATGCCCTGGGCAGCTGTACATCCCTATAGGCAGCTGTGCATGCCCTGGGCAGCTGTGCATCCCTTGGGCAAGCTGTGCATTCCAATAGCAGCTGTACATCCCTATAGGCAGCTGTACATCCCCTGGGCGGCTGTACATCCCCTGGGAAGCTGTGCATCCCTTGGCCAGCTGTGCATCCCTTGGCCAGTCGTGCATCCCTTGGCCAGCTGTACATCCCCTGGCCAGCTGTGCACCCACTGAGCAGTTATGCATCCCCTGGGCAGCTGTGCATGCCCTGGGCAGCTGTACATCCCTTGGCCAGCTGTGCATCCCTTGGCCAGTCGTGCATGCCCTGGGCAGCTGTGCATCCCTTGGCCAGTTGTGCATGCCCTGGGCAGCTGTGTACATCCCCTGGGCGGCTGTGCATCCCTTGGCCAGCTGTGCATCCCCTGGGCGGCTGTGCATGCCCTGGGCAGCTGTGCATCCCTTGGCCAGCTGTGCATCCCCTGGGCAGCTGTGTATCCCTTGGCCAGTCGTGCATCCCTTGGCCAGCTGTACATCCCCTGGCCAGCTGTGCACCCACTGAGCAGTTGTGCATCCCCTGGGCAGCTGTGTATGCCCTGGGCAGCTGTACATCCCTACAGGCAGCTGTGCATGCCCTGGGCTGCTGTGCATCCCCTGGGCAGCTGTGCATCCCCTGGGTGTCTGTGCATCCCCTGGGCTAGCTGTGCATCCCTTGGTCAGCTGTGCATGCCCTGGGCAGATGTGCATCCCTTGGCCAGTCGTGCATCCCTTGGGCCAGCTGTGCATCCCCTGGGCAGCTGTACATCCCTTGGCCAGCTGTACAGCCTCTGGGCGGATGTGCATCCCTTGGCCAGTTGTGCAGCCCTTGGGAAGCTGTGCATGCCCTGGGCGGCTGTGCATGCCTTGGCCAGCTGTGCATCCCTTGAGCAGTTGTGCATCCCCTAGGCAGCTGTGCATCCCTTGGCCAGCTGTGCATTGCAATTGCAGCTGTACATCCCTGTAGGCAGCTGTACATCCCCTGGTCGGCTGTGCATCCCTTGGCCAGCTGTGCATCCCTTGGGCCAGCTGTGCATCCCTTGAGCAGCTGTGCATCCCCTGGGTAGCTGTCCATGCCCTGGGCAGCTGTGCATCCCTTGGGAAGCTGTGCATCCCTTGGCCAGCTGTGCATCCCCTGGGCAGCTGTGCATCCCTTGGCCAGCTGTGCATCCCTTGGGCCAGCTGTGCATCCCTTGAGCAGCTGTGCATCCCCTGGGCAGCTGTGCATCCCTTGGCCAGCTGTGCATCCCCTGGGCAGCTGTGCATGCCCTGGGCGGCTGTGCATCCCTTGGCCAGTTGTATATCCCTTGGCCAGCTGTGCATCCCCTGGGCAGCTGTACATCCCTTGGCCAGCTGTACAGCCTCTGGGCGGATGTGCATCCCTTGGCCAGTTGTGCAGCCCTTGGGAAGCTGTGCATGCCTTGAGCAGTTGTGCATCCCCTATGCAGCTGTGCATCCCCTGGGCAGCTGTGCATTCCAATAGCAGCTGTACATCCCTATAGGCAGCTGTACATCCCCTGGGCGGCTGTACATCCCCTGGGAAGCTGTGCATCCCCTGGGCAGCTGTGCATCCCTTGGCCAGCTGTGCATCCCTTGGCCAGTCGTGCATCCCTTGGCCAGCTGTACATCCCCTGGCCAGCTGTGCACCCACTGAGCAGTTATGCATCCCCTGGGCAGCTGTGCATGCCCTGGGCAGCTGTACATCCCTATAGGCAGCTGTGCATGCCCTGGGCAGCTGTACATCCCTATAGGCAGCTGTGCATGCCCTGGGCGGATGTGCATCCCCTGGGCTAGCTGTGCATCCCTTGGCCAGCTGTGCATGCCCTGGGCAGCTGTGCATCCCTTGGCCAGCTGTGCATGCCCTGGGCAGATGTGCATCCCTTGGCCAGTCGTGCATCCCTTGGGCCAGCTGTGCATCCCCTGGGCAGCTGTACATCCCTTGGCCAGCTGTACAGCCTCTGGGCGGATGTGCATCCCTTGGCCAGTTGTGCAGCCCTTGGGAAGCTGTGCATGCCCTGGGCGGCTGTGCATGCCTTGGCCAGCTGTGCATCCCTTGAGCAGTTGTGCATCCCCTAGGCAGCTGTGCATCCCTTGGCCAGCTGTGCATTGCAATTGCAGCTGTACATCCCTGTAGGCAGCTGTACATCCCCTGGTCGGCTGTGCATCCCTTGGCCAGCTGTGCATCCCTTGGGCCAGCTGTGCATCCCTTGAGCAGCTGTGCATCCCCTGGGTAGCTGTCCATGCCCTGGGCAGCTGTGCATCCCTTGGGAAGCTGTGCATCCCTTGGCCAGCTGTGCATCCCCTAGGCAGCTGTGCATCCCTTGACCAGCTGTGCATTCCAATAGCAGCTGTACATCCCTATAGGCAGCTGTACATCCCCTGGGCAGCTGTGCATCTCTTGGGAAGCTGTACATCCCCTGGGCGGCTGTGCATCCCCTGGCCAGCTGTGCATCCCTTGGCCAGCTGTGCATTGCAATTGCAGCTGTACATCCCTGTAGGCAGCTGTACATCCCCTGGTCGGCTGTGCATCCCTTGGCCAGCTGTGCATCCCTTGGGCCAGCTGTGCATCCCTTGAGCAGCTGTGCATCCCCTGGGTAGCTGTCCATGCCCTGGGCAGCTGTGCATCCCTTGGGAAGCTGTGCATCCCCTGGGCAGCTGTGCATGCCTTGGCCAGTTGTGCACTCTCTGGGCAGCTGTGCATCTCCTGGGGAGCTGTGCATCTCCTGGCCAGTTGTGCATCCCCTGTGCAGCTGTGCATCCCTTGGCCAGCTGTGCATTCCCTGGGCAGCTGTGCATCCCTTGGCCAGCTGTGCATGCCCTGGGCAGCTGTGCATCCCTTGGCCAGCTGTGCATTCCCTTTGCGGTTGTGCATCCCTTGGCCAGCTGTGCATCCCTTGGCCAGCTGTGCATACCCTGGGCAGCCATGCATCCCCTGGGAAGCTGTGCATCTTTTGGGCAGCTGTGCATCCCCTGGGTAGCTGTGCATGCCCTGGGCAGCTGTGCATCCCCTGGCCAGTTGTGCATCCCCTCGGCAGATGTACATCCCTTGGCCAGCTCTGCATCCCCCGCACCCCTGTACACCGCCTGGGCAGCTGTACAGCACCCGGGGCCCTGTACACTCCTCGGCATCAGCAGCAGGGGCGCTTGCCCGCGCGGCTGTTGCGGCGCGGGTGATGCGTGTACGCCCTTCTGGGGCTGGCGGCGGCACCCGTCGATCCAACACCGCACAAAGGAGAGCGAAGCCCGCCGAGCCCTGCGAGGGGGAGCTGAGCGGAAGGGCGCGCCCAGGGGGCACTTCCGAAGGTCCTTCCTTGGAAGGAAGAACAAGCCGGGCAGGTTGGAAGAAACCAGGCACAAGATCGGCGTGTCGAGCCCGGGCTCTACCGCCACCGCGGCCTTCTCTCGCGCTGCGGGCCGCGCTCTATCGCGACCGCTTTCTGCCGCGCGGCCGCTAGAGGGCCCCAGCGGCTTGCGCTGAGGCCGCCCCCCGCCCGCCGCCCTCGCCGCCCCCCGCCGCGCGCAGGCGCCTTCGCACGGGGTGGGCCGCGGGGCGGGGCGGAGGGGCGAGGGCGGCTGCGATCGTCAGCGAGATGGCGGCCGGCGGCGGCGCGGGGCCGGGGCGGCGCTGGCTGCTGAGCCTGTGGCTGTGCGCGGCCGTGCTGCCGCGGGCGGCGCGGGGCCTGACGGAGGGCCTGTACTGCGGGCGGCGCGTCTGCTACGAGGTGCTGGGCGTCAGCCGGCAGGCCAGCAAGGTGGAGATCGCCCGCGCCTACCGGCAGCTGGCCCGCAAGTACCACCCCGACCGCTACCGCGGAGAAGCGGCGGCGCCGGGCGGCGGCGGCCCGCAGGCGGCGCACGAGAAGTTCCTCCTCATCGCCACCGCCTACGAGACCCTCAAGGTGAGAGCGGGACCGCCGCCGCGGCCGGAGCCGCTCCGGTAAGAGACAGCGCCGTGGCGGGGGGCGGCGGCGGGCCGGGGGGCGCGGCGGGCGGGCGGGCGGGGCGCCTGACCCCGGCCGCGCGTCTGCCCGCGCCGCCGTTTCCCTCGGCGGTCCCGTTTCGGGGACGGAGGCGGCGCCCAGGCGGGTAGGTGCGGGGCGGGGGCCAGCGCCGGCCCGGGTGCTGCCCGCCCCTCTGCCGGTGCTGGAGCCGCCCGTCTCGGCGTGCGGGCTGCGGGGCGACAGGCGGCGAGAGCGAAGCGGCCGTGTGCCGCGAGGGGAAGAGCCGTGGCTGGGAACGTGCGCTGGAAGGCCCGTGGTCCCCTCCGAGTTCTGCTCGACGGCTGCGACTCGTCTGCTGCGTCCGGAGCGCGGCGAGGGAGGTCCAGCGCGGGGACCCTGCCCGGCCGGCGCCCGGCCGGCGGTGGCTGCCCCCGGGAGGACCGTCGGAGCCCCTCGGGTTGACACCTCCGTGTCTCTGCAGCTTCGGTTTGGCGTTCCTTTGTCAGCACTTCGCCGGCTTGCCTCCTTCCAGCAGTCAGGGAGGGGAAAACCACAGCCTTCTTCAAGAGCCAGTCCAAGACCGCAGGGAGGAAGGATGCAGTTTTCCTGAAAATCCCTTTGTAGCTAGAATTTGTTCTTTTGAAAGTGCCTTTGCATTTAAAACGAGCCAGTTTGGCTTTATCTTTGAGGCGTACCATTAAACAAAAAAGTGACAGTAGCGCATGGGATCTATAAAGGAGGCTTATCGGGCCAGATGTGTGGCTTGGCAAAGGTGGAACTCGGGAATGGCAGAAAGAAACCTGTAAGTGCGTTAAGGCTACAAGGGAGAAAAAAGGGAACTTTTTTGCGGGTATGAAAGGAATGCAGTTGAGGCTGACAAAATTAGATTTCTCATCTCTTAATTACATGGGTGAAAATGAGAAAAACTCCAAGGAGCTGAGGACAATGAGATTTTGAAACAGCCTTCCATTGGATAGATTCCACAGCCCTGTAAGCTAATTCTAAAACATTTGTAAAACAATCTCTTAATAGGTTCTTCATCAGAAAACCTTATTTATTCTCTGGTCCATGTGGATTCACATTCTGAAGTTAAAAATACTTACGCAGATTTTAGCTGCCTGTCTTTATTTCAGTATTAAAGATCTTGGTGCAGTGTGTGCATGTGTATTTAAGACCCCATATGGCGGATACATGTGAGAACAAATTAATTGAGAATATGAGAAAAGGACCAAAGATTTTTCTCTGTACTTCATACTCGGTTGGGCTATTGCCAATTTTATAGCAGAATGGCCATTAATAAGATGTAAAACACAGCTATAACAAGAGTAAGTGAAAGCAGGAATCTGAACCTGTGCATATTTTTCATCTCGTCCTGCAGGATGAAGAAACACGTAAAGATTATGACTACATGTTGGATCATCCTGAAGAGTATTACAGGCATTATTACCACTACTACAGCAGGAGATTGGCACCTAAAGTGGATGTCAGAATAGTGATTCTTGTTATGGTGTGTGCCATCTCCGTGTTTCAGGTAAAATTTCATGTTTACATGACACTGCTTAATGAGTTTCTGCATGGAAAGGGAAGTATCTGCAGCTCTTGTGATGTGCCAGGTATTAAACAGTGTCCGTGAGGAGGCCCCTTCCCATCTGCTTTGGTAAACTTCTGTGTGGTCTCCATAACAAATCTGAAGTCAGGATAGACTGGGCAAGATTTTTGACTGTCCTTGGTACCTTGGACAAAAGTAGAGATTGGTTTCTTTTAACGGTAGGATATTTCATGGAGACCAGTGCAGCTTTTCTGAAGAAGTTACAGTTCTTCATGGCAGGCTCAGAATAGCCTGTTCCTGAGCGCTAGCAGGACTAGCGCTCCCAATAAGCATGTGTCAGTTTGTCAAGCTGGATAAGTACTTTTTTAAAAAGAGATCAATTACGTACTACATTCAAGACTCAATTCAGATGATAGGACTGAATATCAGGAGTTTACTAATGTGTGAATCTTACATTGCAGTGTGTTTTAAACACCACAGTGAAGTCAGGAGAGAAGTGAATTGGGTTTAGCGAAGTTTGCTCTGAAGGTGGTAGATCCAAGGTCAAGAAAACAGCCTGTGTTTTGGATGAGAAAACTTGTGCTATTGCTGACAAATACTTAAGTGAAAGAAGATGCGTAACTCTTTTCTTTAGGATTTATTAGCTTACTTGTTCAAAATGTCATCAAAAGTACTCCAAAAATTTAAGACATGTAGATACAACTTATTCTGTAGTACAGATAGCTCACTTTTTAGTGGCATATCTGAAGTTAAAACAAAAATGTGTTGATCAGAATGTCAGAGCTTGGAAGATTAAATTCCAGTGGCATATGCAGCTAAATACTTAATTTCTCTTCTGACTTGCGTCCAATGGCAGAGTTTCATTTCACCTCTGATTTCTTGTTTTGGCTGTAAGTGGAGGTGATCACTTTTCTGCAGTCCAGTTGCCAGATGTTTGCAAATTCAGTGTAGATGCCTGTATAAACTGATCTGCCTCTCTTGCTTTCTGTTTTTTCTGCTTTTTGGCCTTTGTTAAGGTTGTATAATGTGTATATGCCTGCCCTTTGTCTTGGTGAACAGTGTGAAATACTGCTTTTTTAAAGAAGTTGTCCCATTAAGACACATTCATCCCAGGCACTGTATTTCTGGTTGGTTTGGGGTTTTTTTCCCCCTTGAAATTCAGAGGGTAGCTGGAGATTAGAGAGGGATGTTGAGAATCTTGTAAAGTGAATCCTGTCAGACTAATGAGATGTCATATTCTTAAGTCATGTTTAATTAACTGACAAGTAAAAATTTTATACTGAAATGTTCACACACCAGCTACTTTATTTATAAATCCAAGGGGGCTTCTGAGAATGGGCAGCACCAGCCTAGCATTAACCTTCAGGAGATTACCATCTTCTTGTGAGCAAAACTGAACAGTGTCTGCTTGTCCTTCTTTGTCACTGTATATTGCTGTGAGGTATATATCTATATATCTGTTTTCCAGGTGCCTTACGAACTGTGGAGGAATAATTATAGCTTCTGCAATACTGCGGAAGTACTCTTACCTTCAGGTTTTACTCTTGCTGTAATGTGATTTTGGTTAGAGTTGTATAGCAGCATTTTCTTTTTTCCTGGCAAATCTCCAAGTAGGATTGTGTCTGTATAAAAACATGTTTTCTACTTTTACTCTTTAATTACAGTTCTTCAGCTGGTGGAGTAGTTACAATGAAGCTATCAACTACCTAGCTACAGTGCCAAAATACCGTATACAAGCTACTGAGATTGCCAGGCAACAAGGTTTACTCAACAAGACTAAAGAAAAAGGCAAGAACAGGCGCTCTAAAGAAGAAATTCGCGAAGAGGAGGAAGAAATCATCAAAGACATTATTAAAAATAAAATAGATATAAAAGGCGGTTATCAGAAGCCCAAGATACATGATATCCTTCTATTTCAGATCCTTCTTGCTCCTTTTTACTTGGGCAAATACTTAGTTTGGAACTGTTGGTGGATTTATTGTTTCTCTATTAAAGGGCAAGAATATGGTGTGGAAGAGAAGCTGTATATCATACGAAAGTACATGAAAATGTCTCCTTCTCAGTTTGACAGCCTAGAAGATCATCAAAAAGAGACCTTTCTTGAACGGCGGCTGTGGATACGAGAAAAGTATGAGGTGGGTAGCTCTGGTGGAAAAGCTAATGTTTGTTATCCAGCACTTCCAGAGTAAAAATAGCTGTTTTGTGATACAGGGCTATGTGAAGCAATGCTCCAGTTTTAGCTGTTGTTTTCTAAATTGGAAACTGTTAAACAACCATTTGATGTGTTTTCTTTGACTTATTCTCATGGTCTGGTAGACAACAGCTCCTGACCATGCCCATGGATGTAGGAAGAGATTTGCTTGGTCAGGGGACATCCATCTATGCATACATGATTTAGCTGAATCTGATGAAAGGCTTTCTTATAACAATGTGGTACATGGCAAAGTTATTACAGTAGGTTGAAGACTGTTCTCCAAACAGTAAGAATTTGTAATGAGAATTACCTGGATCATCTGAAACTCCTATTTCATCAGTCTTCTAAACCATGAATTCCTAGGTTGTGGTTTTTCAACTATCCCTTGACAGTTCTTTGGCCTTCAGTGAGTCAGGGACTGTTGTTGCTGTGCCGTGAGCCTATTCAAGTAAAGATGGCATATGAAATACCACTGGGCACAGCTGCGAACTCTTGCCATGGACAGCCAGTCGCTAAATAGTGAACGAGTAGGTTTTTTTAAGCTTCTGTGAGAGCAGTGAAAGAACATCAGCCACAGCACAGAATTTGGAGTCCACAATGACTGGGGATGCTGAGGGGTGGCAGATGGACAAAACACTTTCATTGTTCCATAGAAGCTCATCTGTGGCCCATCTGGGTGGGAGGTTTCTACAAGAGAAACTGACAGTACGAACTTGGCCTGCTTAAGGGGAAGAGGAGACATTGCTGCTGCTCTGCATATGCTGTAAAAAGAAATGGAATGGTGGCAGGACTGCCTTTGCTGCTGGCAGACCACTGAAGATAGGAGAATGCTTCTTTAAGAGTAGGCAGGGGTGGATTAATCTAGAAGCTTGTAAAGGAATATGGTAAAATTCATGCTGATGTGAGGAAAGGAGTAGCCAACAGGTACATACACATGTTAAATTATGATGGGTTTGCTAGAAAAGAGTCTGGAAGTCCAAAGATGGAGTAATGTTACTAGTCAAAGCAGGTGTTATATGGAAAAAGTAGGATAGAGTGAATTTCTTTTTTTTGTAGAGAAAAAATGACATGATTTGGATTCCTTACTGTTTCTAACTACTGATGTTTTGGTCACTGAATATGAAGGAGCTGTGTTTGCCAGAAGTGAAGTCTGTTTAGCCCAAACTCATCTCCTGGGGTGGTCAGCAGTTGATTTTTAGTGAAGAATACATGAAATTTGCACCTATATAGCAATATTTATCCAGTATAATTCGCGGCTTTGGGACATCCTGAAAAGGAAGTGGTATCTTTGTAGGTAATTGCTTTAGTGAGTTTTCCTTTAATAAACTTACCTAGTCACTCCTTGAATGCATTAAAACTTCCATTGTCTGCTGTGCCATCTGGTCATGAGTTCAACAATACATGTAGAAGATAGGTTGGGGGTTTTTGAAGCCACCCAGACACCTGTGTGTTCTTGCATTATTGGAGGTGGGGAATAATTATACTTTATTCTCTTTCCTTGTGCTGCCTGTGCTCCTGTGTACCACTTCCATATCCTTACTTGAAACTTAACTATGTGTTTTCTAAGCTGAAAAATATGTTTAGGTGTTTCTCCCCAAAAGCTTCTTTGTTCTTTGATCATTAGAGGTGCCTATTTGCATATTATTTAGTTTTCTAATGTCCTTTTAGCATGGGAAGGACCAAGAATTCAATACACATGTACATCATGAAGCTCCACAATATTCTGCCACCCCCCACCCTACCCTGTTACCTTCCCAATGATTCCTAAAACCTGTATGATCAGTGAACATTGAGCGGTGTATTTATAAAGCCATCTATAGTATTTTTAAAATCTTGTTCATGCTTAGCAGAACCTTAGATTTAATTCCCTTCTTGGAAGAAGTCAGATGCTGAGATGACTTAAACCTGTACAGTGTTGAGATTTACACTGGCTGTATTATGTAAACTGCCTTCCAGACTAAAACTGCAGATACAGTTGCTTTTTTTAGATATATATCTCTGCTGATAATTGTAGATTTCATTACGACAACACCATTTCTTGACAGAATGTAGTTACTTGTCATTTGGTGCCCTGAATAACTAATGTAGAGATACTTAGTTGAGAAACTTAATTAGGAATAAAAAGTTCTGTAGCAGTATTTTGTCTAGGTGATGACCTTGAAAGAGGAAAACAACTTAAGTGAGGAGCTGAACAACTGCATTGAACAGTATGTGTGCGGGGAAGGTATTCTGAGCATTAGCAGTTCTTTACTGTAAATCTTACTTTGTTGAATGCATGAGCATCTAGTTCTTTTAGCAAAAAAAGTTGTGGAGCTTGCAGCAACATCTTACAAAGAGATAATTCTGCTTTCAGCAGAATGCAGAGCATCTCGACCACAGCCAGTAGGCTCCTCCATTGAAGATACTCCTACGCTTTGTTGGCCAAGGTCTGCTTCTATGTTGCAGTTCAGTCTTGTGTAAAAACAATAAGCTGGTGAATGGTTGAACTATGAATGCTTCATGTCCCCCTTGAGGTTCACTTAACTGTTTCTTCAGCCTTATTAAAAACTTTCATCTGTCTGTCAGATCTATAAACGCGAACAAGAGGAGGAGTTAAAGAAGAAGATGGCCATGGATCCCCGATGGAAGAGGTATCGGCGGTGGATGAAGAATGAAGGACCTGGAAGACTGACTTTTATTGATGATTGAAAGTTGCTGAACAAAGTGTGTGCTGATATTGAAAGTGATTTGCAAAACTTTTCACTACATCATTCAGAGTTTTGTCTGCTGTGGCTCAGCAGTGATCTAAAACTCAGGAATTATTAAATCAGGCCAAAAAATAATACAGGTTTACCATTTTTATAAATCAGACCTATTAAACAGGCTCAGCTAAATGTACATATGCCACTTACTTGGGGATCTCGGTGTGGAATTCATTATTCCAAACAATTATTTTCTCTACATATTTCATATTCATGATCAGTGGAACTGTAACTTTAGTCTTTCTGAAAATATTTCTAGATCAGTCCTTGAATGTCCCGGTTCTCCCTTTTAAACTGAAGCGTTCCTGCACATGGACACTTGAGCAAGGGCCATTTTCTGTTTTCCCCTCTCTCTTCCTCCCTACTTTTCAATCTAATGTCTAAGATGCCAAAATGTTTTTTGATGTAGACAATATGGGGATTATACCAGACTACTTTTGCTATTTCTGCTGCAGTTGGAAATTAATTTTATTTTTTGTGGGAATAAATGATGCATGGTTGATCATCATTGTGATGCAAATAAGCCTTAATTCTTTGTTTTACAGAGTAATTAATGAAGTAGTATGTGTAGATCTTTTGCGTTTGGGTTTTCATCTTGTGTGTTGGATTGTACCTGCTTGTTCAGAACAAGTATACCAGTGAGTATTAATCTACTAAATGTGACATTTCTTTCACCAAAGTATTGGTAAAAGGGAAAATGACCCTTTTGTTAAAAAGGGCAATTTTGATGCCTTATGTAAATAAAAAGTTTATATAATATACACACTGAATTTATTTTAACTTCTAAATCTAAAGTATTCTTTATGTTTATCTCTTCTGATCAGACCTCAGAGTACTTGGAATAAATAATGCACAACACCATCATGTGGTTTCCTCTGTAACTCAGCCCAGGTCAGAGTTTCCATGATTTTCTGGTAAAAGGGATTCTGTTACCGTATTTCTATTCAGGAATTCTACTGAGGAAGTGACAGGTGGGTAGCATAGCCAATTTGGGCTGCTTTGTCATTTATCACATCTGTAAAAACAAGTTCCTCAAAAGTGTTTCTACTGAAAATGGTACCAGGTTAGCTTGGCTCCTGTTGAGATCATTCTGGGAGAAAAGCTCTTGAACTTACTATTCCTGCCAAAGCCGGTAATAACGAAAATAATCTGAAACTCCTATTTCATCAGTCTTCTAAACCATGAATTCCTAGGTTGTGGTTTTTCAACTATCCCTTGACAGTTCTTTGGCCTTCAGTGAGTCAGGGACTGTTGTTGCTGTGCCGTGAGCCTATTCAAGTAAAGATGGCATATGAAATACCACTGGGCACAGCTGCGAACTCTTGCCATGGACAGCCAGTCGCTAAATAGTGAACGAGTAGGTTTTTTTAAGCTTCTGTGAGAGCAGTGAAAGAACATCAGCCACAGCACAGAATTTGGAGTCCACAATGACTGGGGATGCTGAGGGGTGGCAGATGGACAAAACGCTTTCATTGTTCCATAGAAGCTCATCTGTGGCCCATCTGGGTGGGAGGTTTCTACAAGAGAAACTGACAGTACGAACTTGGCCTGCTTAAGGGGAAGAGGAGATGTTTTAAAAGTTTTAAAATACTTTTTGATTAATATTTGAAGCAGGATGTTTCTGATGCTGCAAAGGTGACCTGTCCTCATTCTTTGAAGGAGGAGTTTCTATTCCTAAGCCCCTTCTGGTTAGCTTTCACTAGTTCTTGGAATGTCTCATTTTTCTGTTTAAAATAATACACATGCAAAAGTCTGTTAGAAGTATTATGCTAAATTACTTACATCTGTGTGCATTAGTAAAGTTGAAGAGTAACTGCTAGATCTGTCCTTCATCTCTGCTGTGTGAGATGAATTAATAAACTTAATTCACTTCATATTTAACGGTCAATTCAAATCTAAGACCTGTTAAAGAATATATCTTGCATAAGCTGTACTTACTTTCCTGAAGTAGGTTTGGGGACACTAGTGGTGTGGCAGGGACACTGCAAAATGTTCACGTATTGCAAGACTCACAGCTTGGGTATATTGCTGCTTCATCCCCCAAGACAGCCTCCTGTAAAAGTGGAGGGGGGAAGATTTGAGTTGCTGTAATAGAAACAAAGGGAATAAAGGTAAGCACAAGTGAAATGGTACTGGTTATTAGGCGAGACAGTTATGTCTGGAAAGGAACCAGTCAAGTGCATGCAGGAGGATCTAAACCTGCAGTCACAGTCTCACAGGCTAACGGCTCTGCTGCGTTTGCCCTTGTGCCCCATTTTGCTCCATCCTTTCCCTTGCAAGCCAAGTGTTTGGGTTACGCAAATAAGAAGTCAAAACACAGACCTGTTTTCCCTTTTTGCCTGGGTTAGTTCTAATTAAGTTTAACTTCCTGACCTGACACTGTGGCAGGAAATTGGTGCAATGGAGGGGCAGTCCCTGGGGAGGACAGAACAGTGTCTTTCAGCAGCAATGGTGTCTTTGTCTTTTAAACTGTGGCCTGGTACCGAGTCAGTGGAAAAGGGAGAGTCAGCAGGTATTGTACAACCTGCTCAAAATGAGCTATTCTTAACATATGAGTCCTCTGAAAATAATTACGCACAGGCATAAATTCATGGGCTGCAGCAAAAATGTGCTGGGCAGTGACACTGCAGTCGCATCTCTCTGACAAAGGATGGAAAAAACTCGTGTCTTTACAAAGCTAGCAGCGTTGCAGTGACATCTGATTAGCTGAGCCTACTGACCATTCCTAGCCTAACATCTCATTGTAGTTCTACGTCATGTCTGTCTGCTGGAAATAAGTTTTCAGGTCCTATTTTGTCTGGGAAATAAAGTTGACAAAGCAATTACACACATAGGAAAACAAAACCAGGAATGAGACTGCTGACAGTTACAATGCTGTACCTAGTAAAGTCTACATTGAAGTGACGAGAGAAGTGTTTGCATGAACAAGTGTTGCTGGTACTGGGTAGCGGTGAGATCTTCGTGTGGAAAAGCGTGGCAAGGTAACAGGGTCTTGGAGAGGAACCGCGTTACCTGCCCATCAACTCTTTTCAAAGAACTGTGTTTGTTAACATGGTTGCACTTTCAAATATATAGTGTATCTAAGGTGAAACTGTATGTTTCAGTCAATATGCAAAAGGTATTTGGAGCCAGGGCCTTTCACGCTCAGCGTGGGTCTCTTCCATGACCTTGCCGAGCTTTGGCTGAGGCTGGAGCATGTCCGCAGCGGCTGCCTCTGTGTTCAGAGCAATCATTTGAGGCGATGAGCATCATCCCACTTTTTAACAGCCTGGCAAACCGATGGCTGGCAGAGCCCTGCCAGAAGGCGAAGGGACCCCAAAGGGGCTTACAGTCCCTAGCGAGACAGCCACGGACAGTGCGGGGGGACGCAGCAATGCTGGCAGCGGGGCAGTTTGAGCCTGACAGCTGCCTGGGCCAGAGCACGCTTTCTGTCGAACCTCTGCAGGCCACTTAGAACTCCCTTTCCGATTTTTTTATCCCCTCACTTTGTATCCCCCACATTTTTTTTATTTTTTTCTCCCTTTCTCCCTCTTCCTCCCTTTTTTTATTTTTAACCCTCCTCCCTTCTCTCCCCCCCCTCCTTTTTTCCTCTTCTTCCTCTTTTTTTTTTTTTTTTTTTTTTCTTTCCTGCCCTGTTTCAGCCAACGAGATTTTCTGCCCCCGGAGCAGCCGGAACCCCCAGCCAGGGCGGCTGCCGGGGCCCTGCGCCAGGGCGCGGCCGGTGGGGCGGGGCGGTGTTGGGGCGGTGCCGGGTGTGGTGCGGGGAGGAGCCGGGGCGGGGCAGTGCTGGGCGGAGCCAGGGCGGTGCTGTGCGGTGCGGGGCAGTGCTGGGCGGAGCCGGGGGGGCGGAGCCGGGGGGCGGGGCAGTGCTGGGCGGAGCCGGGGCTGTGCCGCGTGCGGGGCGGTGCCAGTGCTGCTCAGGGCGGCGCGGTCCCAGCCCTGGCCCCGGCCTCTCTCCGGGGCGGCTCCGCGGCGGCGGAGGGAGCCGCGCCGAGCCCAGCCCAGCCCAGCCCGGCCCGGCCTGGCCTGTCTCCCTGCCTCCCTCCCTCCGCGGCCTCGGGATGTCGTCGGGCGGCAGCCTGAGCACCATGCAGCGGCTGGTGGAGCAGCTGAAGCTGGAGGCGGCCGTGGAGCGGATCAAGGTGAGCCCGGCGCGGGGGGCCGAGCTGGCCCTGCCGTGTCCTCCTTGCGTGTCCGCGGTGCCCGCCCTGCGGGAGGGGCGGGGGGTGCGTGTGCGCTGGGGGCTCCGAGCCCCGGCTGCCGGCGCGCGGGAGCCAGTGCCGTTCCCTGGTGGCAGGAGCCGTGATAAATAATGCAGCGGCGCCTCGCTGATCCTACGGAGGCAGGCGCGGCCGTGGGGACGGTCCCTCAGCGGCGCCAGCACGTGGCCCCGCCGCGGAGCACCGGCCGGGTCTGCGTGTGCGGGCGGGGGCAGGCAGGCGGCTTCTCCGCATGCAGGAGCCTCCTGCTTGCCGGTCTGCAGACAAAGGGCGGCCAGCGGGGCGGCCCTGGCATCTGCCAGCTCCTGAGCTTCGGGGTGGGGTTTTGTCCCCTTCTGGCAGGCCCCGCTCGCCCGTGCAGACCTGCGCGGGGCAGCTCTTGGTTCCCAGCAGGCGCCTGTGCGCGTGTCTCCGCAGCTGCTTTGCGCAAACAGCACTTTCCAGCCACGCACTAAATCCAGCATAGGCTGTCAAGTGACGAAGGTCAAATTAATTTGTGGCCTACATTTTCCTCTTCTCTCATCACTTCCACACATCCACCATCTTTCTCTGGCCAGTCACAAAACACGAGCTTCCTCAGCCTGACAACAGTGCCGGTATATTGAGCTGCAGGAACTTAGCTAATTGTTACAAAAATAATTTAGAATACCTTTTCTCACTGTTCCTGCCCCGGGCTGGTGAAATTTTGAAGTGCCCCATTGCAGGGTGAAACCACTGTGGCTTTTGGATGTCATCCCGATCGATTCATTAATGTTACTAAGATTTTTTTTTAGCAAATACTGAATCAGCAGATGTTTGATCCACGGGGAGTGGCTGCAGTGTATCACTGCAGTGATGTGTGGGAATCTGTGAGAAACGGCACCATGCAGAGTAGAAATGTAGGCTGTTCTGGAAAGGGGGATATAATTTTAACGCAGAAACGATTGACCAAATATTTCTGTTTATACCACCAATGGTAGCCTGGATCTCTGTTCCTGCTCATTTCGGGGCTTATACCTTCTCCCTGCTCTTTTTTGTGGGTGGGGAGGAGGTCTAAAAAATATGGTTGGTAGTTTATTGGGGGTTGCTTTGTAGCAGTAACATATCCTGGAGCTGGACTTGGACCTGATGAGACCTCAAGTCTCGTCTTTCTTGCAGCATTGTGTGTCACAGTCTCTTTCCAGGTCTGCTGTTCTAGGAACCTGTTCAGGTCTTTTTCACAGGAGAAATAATGTATGATTAAAAATGTGTCTTGTAAAAGGTGTCATCTGGGTTTCTTGACATGCAGTGTAAAACCAGTAAGGAATGTATTCAGCTGAAGAAAACCCTTTTGTATCAGTTTTAGCAGACACTGAGGTAGGAGGAAACATTGTTTTGGCTTTGAATAGACAGTGTGTTTTCAGACGGAACTGGATATGAAAGGATTTTTAAAAATACATACATCCCATACTACAGAGTTCCGATGGTGGTTTTGTTTACACTGCCAGCTGAAAAAGCAGACAGGAACAATATTTTCAGAAAGAGGAAACCAAGTAGGAAAGAAGTACCCACAGACATCTTGCACACAGGAGGCTGTCACAGCGAGTGTGTTTGTCCTGTGATGAAATACAGCAGGAACCCTTGTAATTTCTGTGTGAACTAGAGGAACAAAGAGTGTTAGAGGGGCGTAGGTAGGGCTAAGAGTAGGCAGATCTGTCCTGAAACAGCAGTCTGCTGCTATACAGATAATTCTAATACAGATGCCAAAAAACAGATCTGTAGCTTTTCAGGAGCACCAGGATATACGTAACTGAGTACATGCTGGAAAGTTCAGCAGCAAAGTACAAGGGGGATGCAGTGAGGAACTACTAACTCTGCTGTGCATATAGACCAGTCTGTGCCCTGATTGCTCTCTGCTCATTTTCCATGCAGCCTTGGCCTGATAGCATTATGTCTGCCTGATAGCTGTGTGGTGCGTAGCTGGGTACCAGCAAGGGGTTGGCACTGTGGTTGAGGCAAAGGATGCTACAGCTGCAGTGGGTCCAAGAGGCTAGGCAGGGCAGGAGACCTTTGCAAGCTTCCAGAAAGATGTTCTTCTCAAGGAAGGGAGGGGTGATGCAGCTCTTTGACTAGCAGGGGTCCTTGCTGCAGATGTTTCTCCATGTAGTCCACTCAGGAGAACCTGGGAGGCTGTGGGAAGACACAGAAAAACTCTTAACTCCCTGAAATGCTGACAGCTGCTGATAAATTCAGGCAGTTACTAGGATGAGTGTCCTGGAGGAGAGCTGGGAGGCAGTGAACAGGACAGCAGTAAAATAGCAAATGAAAGCATGCGAGATTTCCCA
Source organism: Falco punctatus (assembly GCF_963210335.1). Classification (NCBI taxonomy): domain Eukaryota; kingdom Metazoa; phylum Chordata; class Aves; order Falconiformes; family Falconidae; genus Falco; species Falco punctatus. The sequence continues at coordinate 73,860,323 of NC_137586.1, forward strand.
TGCACTTCCAGATGCTGCTAGATGGGATGGCCCAGAACCAAAATCCCATCGGGGTTCTAGGTAGCCCCTTTAATCAGGAGGCTGGGAAGCATGGATGGTCCTTCCGGCTTTTGTCTTGTTCCTCCACTGGCAGCATTGCAAAGTTGTGTAGGAAGAAAAATCAGTATTTCAGGAGCCCTGTAACGAAGTCAGAGGTGAGGTCACAGGGGATCTTGAATTCCCACCAATATGCCTGGTATTTCCTTTTATAAAAAAAATGTAGCAGACAGCATGGATTTTCACAGTTCCCTGTAGCTGTTACCAAAGTGTGTCTGAGAAATTGGGAATTCCACTATGTTTTCCTTCAAAAATACAAGCACATGACTGACTTGCCATCCACAGGGAGAGCGGAGGAGTTCAGTGCTGGAGGCATCTTGCCTTTGGGTTCCTGGGCTTGTTCTACAGCCCTGGGCTGTCCTTTTTGGGGACCAGAGTGTGGATGTGAAGCTCTCACTTCGCTGCCAGGCAAAGGTGGCGATTTGGCCTTAAAAAGCTTTTCATTGTCATCTTTTGGCTTTCATTCCTTACTATGCTCTGTGTTGCTTAGCAGTTTGGAAATTAAACCCCTTTTAATAAATGATTTGAGGATATTAGAGTTCAAATAGAAACCTGAAAGCAGTACAGCAGACTGGAAAATGTTGTAGTCATGGTCCTGTGCATTTTGATGGGGACAGATTCCATTGCACTTGCGTCTCAGTCCTCTGCACTTCTCTGGCTCGTCGCTGACATGGCATTTTGTGCATGTTTTGTTGGAGCTTTGTAAATGTGTGTCTTGGTGTTTCAGAATGCGAGCTGACTTGGCTGCTCTCCAGCTGTTTGATAATAGTTCTTGAAGAGGAAATGCCTAATAAATGCTTGTGAATTAATTAGTTTCCTCTCTGGATTTGTTTTTTCTTTTTGCAGGTCTCTCAGGCAGCTGCCGAACTCCAGCAGTACTGTATGCAAAATGCCTGCAAAGATGCCTTGCTTGTCGGGGTTCCTGCAGGGAGCAATCCCTTTCGAGAACCCCGATCCTGTGCTCTACTCTGAAATCAGGTAATAAAGTCACAGATACCACAGCAATGACTCTGATTTTAAACTCAAGCCCTAGGAGGCACGAGGGCACATGGTGACAGCCATTTGAATACCTAGCTCTTGGCAGAAGACTTTGCCTGTTTCTTTTAGGTGTGGCAATTGAAGCATGTCTCTTTACTACAGCTCTTTGTAGAGGTGTTTTGTTTATGGGTTAGAGTTTTTTTGTTTGGTTGTTTTTTGTGTTCAAGCAGCTCTAGGGTCATTAGCAGCATCCAAAATAATAAAAATTGTCTGTAACACACAACTGTGTTTGACATAGACATAAAACCCAGTTACATAGCCAGCTTGAAGTAAGACAAAACTGTGTGAGTTGCATGGGTTCTGATAACTAACTCACAGCCTAAACATGAACATCGTTAAAATACATTTTGTCTTCAATGTCAGATTGCAGTTGATTTGGCTGTGTCTGTGCTTAGGCTTTTTCTGGTTTTACTGTTGGTACAGCACCAAAAGCGGTGGAAGCAAGAGAGGAGCTGAGGCAATCTGTAATCACATCCTTCAGTACCTTTTTCATCACAGGTCTAAAGGATGAGATACTCCCTAAACGCTTGTCTGCCATAGTGCTCTGCATTGGTTGTAACTGAGTAACACCTGCAGGTTGGCAGGGTGACTGTCCAGTCCTTGCAGATCTTTGGGATTCAATTCCATGATTCCCATTCTTAGCTCTCCCGGCTGTCACACAGATACCAGTGGTTGCAGCAGGAGGAAGAAAGGCCATGTGTAGTAGTAGTCCTAGGCAGGATCACACCATAACTTTTGCTGTAAAATCTTAGTTCTTCAGCATGACAAACAAATGTGAAAGTAGGATGTTCAGAAGGGGTTACTTTTCTTTGGAAGAAAAAAAAAATGGTTCCTGCTAAAGAGCTGAAAAAACTAGAGAGAGAGGAAGAACCACTAAATTCTGTTCTTCCTTTGAGAGTGCTGTCAAAGTGAAAATGTTATCTCTAAGGGCAGAATTTAAACAAGAATGTAAAGTACTTGTAAAATCTTCCCCTTCTTGCCACCAGGGTTCCTGAGCTTGCAGTTGTGCTTGTGCCTCATCAAAAAGCGTGGTTTTGATTGTGGCTACATAGGTTTTGACAAAACAGGGTTGAACTTGATGAGAGAGAACAGCTGAGCATGAGTCCTCTTCTGGAAAAACTTTGAGGCAGGAAGGGGAAGCACAAGCAGAATATTTTCTTAATTTAGTTGCAACCCTTAATTCTTCCTGCAAATAAGATAAAATTGATAGTGACTGTTGCATGTGGTGTTCTGTTATTGAAACAGCCTCTCTGCTTTTTCTTTTTTTTGAGTATCTGTTTGTGTATGTATGTATTTCTAGGATTCAAGTTTGATTGCGTCATCCAGACAAGACGCAAAATATTTTCTGAAATGAGTTTGATGGTTAATTTATGGTACTTTTAGAACTGCATAGGTCAGCCTGAAATGCCATTTAGTCATCTTTTGCTGATAAATCAATTATCTAGTTTATTATTATTTAGTCATCTTAGGATCAAAAAAAAGACAGCAAACTCAAAAAGCCAATTAAAAATTATATGGTATTCAAGGTTGCCAACATCCAACAAAGAAAAGTGGCTGTTCATTTTTTCTCAGTGCAAAGGAGATTTGTATTATAATTTGTAAGAGAAATCTATCACCTTAGGAAGACAGCATTTAATAAGCCTTTTTCTCCTCTTACAGGGAAGATCATCAGAGAGCGGCCTTCAAGCATGACATGAATAACAACTGCCTTTCCTTCACACTCTCTGTGTCCTGACTTTTATGTGGCTGTGTCCTAGATATTTATGTGTTTGTTCCATATCTGTACTTCACTATCTTTTGCTAATATTCTTAAAGTTTTTTAATATAACTCTTTTAATAATCGTCACCATTGTTACTACACTATGCTAACTATACAAGTATTAGTTGGGAAGTTTACATTTTAGAAAAGAAAAACACCTGAATTTTTATCAAATTATTTACTCCTATCTTGGTAAACTGTTACACTGGAACGATAGTAAAAACTATTCGTTTTTTCCAAAATAAAACACCCAGAAAGTGAATCATTAAAAGCATAAAACTAAGTGTTAGTACTGAAGTAGTGTTCTTAGGGGACATTTTGCTTCTGTAAGCAAGACCTGGAAGCAACTACTTCCCCCCTACCCCCTAGTGTATCTAACTCCATAGATCACACATACTAGAAAGTGCTGGACATAATGTGTGGCACAGGCTTGATTCCTAAGACAAGTTTCTTACAAGACTTCTAATCCATAATAATTCTCCTAATTTTATTTGTAAAGGTACTGCCACTGTGGAATATCCTTGACGTGCTTAAAATCTGATCAGACACTAAAAATTCATGAACACCCAAAGATAGTTGCATGCATAATTGTTAAGGTTTGCATTACACAAAACTTACTAAAATGTGCTTGGTCATTTGCTTTCAGTTTTTTATAGAGCACTTTTACAAGGATGACTTAACTTTTTTAATAGGTTTTTAATTTTGTCTACTTTCTATTGTTTGTATTAATCTTAGAAATTTGGAAATAAAAATTCCTTTTCCTGCTGGCTTTGAACTAATTTTTAAATTGTAATAAAGAGCAGATATTTTAAGGAAGAGGATGCTTTGATTCTGCAGTGGGAGGAGAGGCCTCAAGCCATTTGGCTTTTTGGGAAGATTGTTGGATTTTTAGGAAGTGAGTTTTATTAATAGAACAAACCTATTGATAGCTATTTACCATTTTTTTTTTTGGTAATGAGTAACAATGTTGCCAGGCTCACTTAAATGTTTTGAAAATAGAAGGAAGAACTTTCCAATCTAAGTATTTAATTTTCATTAATGTTAACTGCAATGGTGTAATGAGTGTCATCCAGGCAGTTCAGTCTTTGTAAAAAGATTTTCATGCTGCTGTCCTGCAGGAAAACACCAGAATGAGAATCGTAACCCTGCCAATATGTATTGTGCCTCTAAATACAGAAGAGAATGTCTGTCCTTAAGGGCTCTTTTTTGCATGTGGCTTCCTTTCATTGTAGGCTATTTGAATAGGGCAGTTTTTGTTTCAGTACTCGACACATGCAGTCACTGTGGAAATCTAGAAGGAAGCATGGTTATTCTTCCTTGCAGAGGGGTGATCTGAGGCTCAGATTGAGGTGAGTGCTTGAGTCAGGGAGGGAGGGAGAGGGATGAGAGTATGCATCAAACGCAGCGTGTAGCTGCTGGCCACTGCCTCCCAGGCAAGCCCTTCAATATTTCTTTTACCTTCCACAATAAAACCTCCCCATGTCCCCACATCTGTTCCTCTCCCTAGGCCCACCTACTGCATACGCTTTCCTGCTTAGTGTCCTCACTTGGAGCTTGGGTTGTGGAGCGGCTGCTGAGCTGGCACAAGGAGCTGCCAAATTAGAGTGCAGGAGAGAGCAGCCAGTGCTAGCCAGTCAGCTGCTGTTGTCTCTTGGCTGCCCTGCCCAGCTCCATGTGGTGGTATCTTTGGTCTGGAGGACCATGGTCAGTACATGTCAGAGGAACAGCACTGTGAACACACTCCAGGTCCTGACTGCGTCCACATCTTGCACCAGCAGTGGACAGAAAGACCCATGCAGCAGTTTGAAGGATGGATTGGTGTACCTGTGAGGGTGGTGGTTGTTTTGCAGTCTCATGGGAGGAAGACACAAATTCCAGTCTCTTTAGAGGAGCATGCTTGTTGCACCCCTTTGCTCTGAGGGCAGAGCTGCTGCGTAGAAGCAGGGGGAGGGATGACAGCCTGCCCTCCCGAGGCATGTTCTGTGACAAAAGTCGGGTGTCAGAACGAGCTCCGGAACAGGGTTGGTTGGCGTTAAGGCTCTTGGGTTCCTGCAGGGAATCAGTTTTATGAAGCTTGCCACTGCCCATTGTTTTGTGTTGGCTAAATGAAGCAGCCCGCATTTTACCAGCTCAGCTTTTGCAGGTCCCCTTTTTTGATGTAACCAAGGAACCTGACAAACAAGCCTGGGCAGCTGTTTGCTTCCTGTAGGTGGCGGAACAGGGTGTCTCTTACCTGCCCAGTCAACAAGACATCTTGTCTCCGGCTGCAGGTGTACCTGGGTTTGCAATGCCTTGCTGAACTGAACTCTGGGATGGCTTAGACAGGGGGGCAAGCATCCCATTTTGCTGCCCCTGCCGTGTAATCTGCAGTTGATTGGACTACATCATCTTAGCCTCCTTTACCAAAGACCATCCCAGAGGGCTGTCTGCTGAGGTCTCAACTCTCCACACACCGCACAGAGGCCTTCATACCAGTGTCATGGCAGCAGGTCCCACAGGACACCCACAATAAAGCAAATTGAGTGCACACATCTGTACACTAAGTGCCTCATGTGACCCACAAGGCCCCGTTTTCTCACTGTCGTCTCTCACAGTCTGTCGGCAAGGCTCTCATCCATCTATGGCTGCCGCCTGCCGGGTCACTAAGCAGTTTACAGATTTGATCCAAGAACTGAATGTCCCTGCCTGCTGATGGAGGACTGGTGATTAGTTTATGTATTTGTGCATCGTTTTGCCTGAGAATTAGCCACTTCCTAATTCATCTTAGTAATAGATGATTTTTTCTTTGGGGGGGGGGGGGGGGAAGTGCATCTTTGTAGAGCAAGGTAATTTTCCTCCACATTAAACATAGAAGGACATGGGGGAGAATGTAACATGATAAATTTGTCCAATACGTACTCATCTGTGAGAGATTGAGTCATACACAAATACAGTGCAAAACAATGGTGATTGCAAGCCCTTTTCCTTATTTTCCACTATATTGCAAATAACTGTTTACTGACATTTTTTCTCACTAATGGAAACTTACTGCAGACAGCACTTGAATTCTTTTTACTTATTTAATGTAGGCAACATGCCTTTGTTTTCAAAGTGATCTATAGATTATCTGCGCTAGTCTTCCATGACTGTTCATGTGGAAGTTCTGGTGTCTGCTTCTCCCTGCGGGAAGGGAGGACATAAATAATAGCTTGGCAGTGGCAGCTGTAATCTTCTCTACTGTGGTCATCTGTGACTGAGACTGTACCCAGAGCTGCACTCTTAAAAGAACAGATTCCTGGGCCTGGCAATTTGGGAGACAGTTCTGAAAAACAGAGCCAAACCCATGATGCAAGCGATGGAAAATGGTTAGGTCAAGTGACCACAAAAATGGGCTAGAAATAGTTAGCAAACTGCAATTTTTATGTAAGTCTTCCTTTCATTCTGGGCAAAATAGGGAAATGCTGGCTTGTTCACAATTCAACCAGAAGTCTTTTTATGTTACACTTGGAAGGTGTTTTCTAAAGTCTTGCAAACAATTTGGGTACAAATAATTTGGGGATATTATTGCGAACTAAACTTGCTATTAGTGCTGTCAACATAGCTCTTAGGAATTCTCAGCTAAAAACCAGCATTCCGTTTTCTCTGAGAGACCAAAGCTTTCTCCCCTGAGTGCTGGTTTTATTTATCCAAAGTGACTATGTGCTTAATGAAGGCTCAATATCAAGAAAGTATTTTACTACAAACATAAACCATAAACTTGGTGGGGATTTTCTTTTTTTCTTTTTTCTCCCCCCTGCTCCCATTATTGCATCAAACTTAAAAAGGACTTGTGAGTCTGAAAACTGAATCATCTCAGCTGAAGGCTGCTGAACAGACACTGACATTCTGGAGCTGCCACACATGCCTGTGCTAACTGTGTATGCATTCCTGCAGCAGAATGGAGTTACTGTCTGTCATTGCTCCCACACGTTTCCAGTTTCATTGCCAAATCTTTTGATGCAAAGTGATGGTTTGGGTACTATTCTATCCTCACTCTTCTGTAGCTTGTAATTGAGATGGCTTTTTTTTTTTTTTTTTTTTTTTTCCCTCCTCCACCTCTTACCCATTCAAGCTGTAACCTACAATACCTGGCAGCGCCTCCCAGATGACTCTCATCTCTCTACTTGTCAGTGCACTGTAGTAGACTGAAAAATGTGGTTGCCGACAAACTGCCTCCTCCAGATTATGCAGAGAGCTAGGGTCACAGCTTAGTTCTCTGAATCAAATCTATTAGAATCCTAAATTTCAAAATATCTTTCACGTCTTGTCTGTAAAATAAATAGGTTGTTTCTGTAGCTTGGTTATGATTAAAGGCAGTTCAGGAACTTATCACACAGTTTCTAAAGGAGCTGTCAGAAAGAATAAAATGGAACTGAACCCAGAGGACAAATACAAAGGGTAATAGCTGTAAGTGCAAGAAAGCTCTAAGGCAATGAGCAGCCTTGAGATTCTGGCAGATCTAGCCCATCTTCAAGTCTGGAAAGCTGCATGCTCAAGGAGCAAAAATAGGTGCCTTTAAAACTATGAGCTTCAGTGTCTGGCTTTTTTTCATTCACAATTTATTTTTTTGTGTAAAGAGGGATCAAGAACTTTAATATCATCCATGAGAACAAACATAGCAGTAATTCTCCAGGTTCAAGCAACTAGTTTGCTTAGTAAAATTTTAAAAACATACAAAAGAATCCTGAATTAGTAAGGATTCCCAAACCCTAATTTCTCTCTAAAAATGAACAAAAAAAAATTAATCCAATCTATTTCCCTTCAAAAAGTTTAAGAATTTAAAAAATTATGTGTAGTATGCAGAACCCCATTCCATTCAAAAGAATTTAAGACGTGTTTGTCCATCACTTCTTCCAGGGACTCTTTCATAGGTCAATTTCCTTTTTTTGAACTCTGGTGCTTCTGCAAATCCTGAATCTGGAAAAAAGGTGGAAAGAAAATATATGCATGATAAACAACAAATACAACATGTATGCAGACTTAACTATGTGTTTCTCAGAAGCAGTAACATATTTTAGTTTTAACCAGTATGCTCTGTATGAAAAGCACAAACTGTCATAAGATTAAAAGTGTACAGATTAATATTAGCTACTACTGATCAGTTTTATGCATACTGTCCTGTAAAAATAATACAAAATAAATATATCCATATGCACTATACTTAACTACAATATTTCAGTAAAGATTTTAATGCTTATTTATATTTCATTAATATTATACACATATTATTAAGTAATTGTGAAAGTTAATTCCTGTTTCTAAGTTGTTTAAGAAAAGCTACTTACATTCTTAAGATTCAATTATTTTTACAATAAAAGCTGCTTATTCAAAATAAGTGACTGTGAGAAAATTCTGTTTAGTCTTTACAAAAGCTATTGTAAGAAAACTTTAACACTGACCTAAAGATTTAGTATCTTCCAGTGGAAATACTGCCTTGGCATATTTAGATTAATTGTTTGTGGTTTAACAAAAGTTTGATCTGAAGTCTGAAGAAATCCCTGGGGGTTCCCAATGTGTCTTTTTGACTTGAGTCTGCACACATTTCTTAAACTTGAGATTTCATATTTCTTAAATTTGGGACTTCAGAAGGCTTTCACTGTATTAAGGTATGTTTTTGCATTATCATGCACAACTATTTAGTATATTTATTTTTCCCCTGGCTAGTGAATAATAAAGTAAAGGAAGTCTATTCTTCCAAAATCTAAAACAAAAATCACTTTTCCTTTTTTGATTTGATTCAGATTTAAGTATACCTTTGCTCTACTGGGCAAGAATATTACAGAAAGCTTATCAGTCAGAAATTACAGTCTTTTCAGAATACTGTAGAATATGGTACTAGAAGAATCTGCCTTGATCTCTGCTGAAACTATTTTATACAGAACTTTATACAATCAGTGCCAGTTACAGGTTACTGAAATACTATTAACTACCCACCAACATTCCAGGTCTCAATTTTAATCTCAATGGAGAGGCAACAGGTCTGTTTAGAGTTTTTGTATGAAGACTTTAATTTACATAGGCTGAAAAGTAAAAGCAGTTCACCATATCCAAATAACTTTTCCTCTCTTTACTTCCATAATTGTCTTAAGCAGCCCATGAAACATGATATCAATAAAGTTACTTGTGTTTTCTTGAATGAGTCTGATCTAAATAGTGAAAGCATTTTAATGCTGCATTGACCTTGCTGTACCACCAAGAGATTTAACAGGCAGCAACAGAGAAAACATAAATTAAATCATCTGTACTAGGAATTAGGCACTTTATCTGGGAAGCTTAACCTTGGATTTTTAAAGAATGTGGTACCTTATCTATAAGGAAGCAGCAGAATTAAAAAAACACTACAATATATGATACAGCAATACTTAGTGTGACAGGGACTAGAGATACTTTCTTACTTTTAAGACTCCATGGGTACATGTTATGACTTATCAAAAAAAAAGGTCTCAGAAAGAAAACCAGGGGTAAGAAAGAGAAAAAAGAAAAGCCTGAAGATTTTATATAAGGACTGGACACAGTGTCAGGGTAAACAAATTTTTGAAGTACAGACTATACCATCTGTTTGAAGAAATATGCTTTGGAATGATTTCAAGTGGAAAGTTTAGCCCTGGAGACATTAGCTAAAAAAAAAAAAAAAAGTATATTCATATATTCCAAGAATAGGTTAACTGTATGAACAGTTGTCAGAGTGAAATTCTTACTCCATTAATACCAACAGCAATACAATGCTGTTAGTAGCATTTAAATTTCACTCTATGAATTTCCTAAATCTACTTTTTGTCCTTTAGAGAAAATGCTTTCTAGTCTTTTCTTCCCCCTTTTGTCCAAATCTATGTTTACAAAATAATCTTTCCCATAACTTTTAAAATAATTCTGGCATTTTTATTATGCACATTTCAGGCAGTCAAAGAGAGAAGAGGTTGATGCATACAATATTGGAGAACTACACTTTTCAATATTTTACCAAGGAAAAATAATGGTAATAACACAATTCTATTTTTTTAAATAAATATTCTTTATGTTCAAAATAGAAAATAAATGTTTAGGAAATATTTATCACAGAAGAAATATATACACAAGGAAGTTTTTTAGTAAAGGAAACATGCAACTATCGAGTTGGATTGGATTTAACAACTATTCGAAGAAAATATAAAATCTAGTCTTACAGATACTCCTGTTTCCAGTCAAGTTACAAACAGAATTTCAGCAAATTCTGCTTGCTTTGGACATACCTGTTCTATTTTTTTCCTTTGTCCATAAGAATGGTAGAATTTGGTTTTTCTTTCCTTTAGATTCTTTACTGATTTGGTGAAAATTCAGACTTTGAAGCTCATCTAGGTCAACAAAGAAATCAGGAAGAAAACCATCAGGTGCAAATGAATCACATCGGCCTGTGGTTGAAGAGTCATTCCATTGGGTCTGGTCAATCAGAATTTCCGGGCTCTTAAATGTTGTGTCTCTAAATTCTTCTAGAAAACTCATAGAGCTCTCCTGAGCTGCACAGTCACTAGATGTTGCAGAGAAATGCTCTTTTTCAAAGATTTTGGAAGAATGATCAGAGCTAGAGCGTGTCCTGAAAGGCTGCCTTTGAACATGAACAGAATTCATAATGTCCAGATGAGCAAAATCTTCACAGTCCTGCGGCACAGCAAAAGAATTCTGCTTCCTCCTTGTAATTACTTCTGAAGAACATGACTTTTTTTGCATATAGCTTGGAAGATGAGAGTCAAAAAACCCCTGATGACGATTCAATGGAGGAGTTAAGGCTTCAGAACTCATATGAGATGTTCCTGATAGAGAAAAATTTGAACAATTCTGTTTGGAGAATGAAAAAATAGTTTATTTCTTTACATTTTACAGAAAAACAAGATGCCATTGAGCATTTTGATTGCAGTTGGTCTCCTCAGAATAACTGACCTTTCCATAATTAGAAGATTAAGATTCTAATACACTCAGATTTTTGCTAGCTTTCAAAGGAGACACATTTTCCTAGTAATTCAAGGTATTACCTGTGCTGTTTTGTGCCATATCAAGCAGCAAAAGAGACTGATCATTTTGTTTATAATCCAGATAGAATATGTTGAAGTCATTCTGGTTTTCTGGGTGTGATGCAGATTTCCCTGCTGTTTCCAGTGGAGCAGCAGCATTTAGGTTGTATGAAGACATCATCTCACTAAAATGCTGAAACAAACAAACACAAAAAGATACTTGAGAAGTGTTTATAGTACATGTCTACGCTGTCAAATAGGAAAAGTTAAACCAGCTGTTGGGACTCTAAGGTGTATATTTTTTTTGTTTCCTGGAAAGGAAAAAAGAAGACTTACTAGTAGAGAAAAAGAGCCATGTACAGTAGTACAGTAGACAATGTGCCTGACACCTGTCCTAGATCTATAAACACAGTAATAGCCTTTCTCTTGAAACCCAGAAAAATCAATATCTTAACACTTTATTCTCTTTCATTAGTCCAGGACTGGAGGAAGTAGTGTCTGCAATGGATTGGCACATATCATACATCATAGAGGAATTAAGCCAACAAGATCTTTTTCTGTTTTTCAGTCACTAAATATGGCTTTATACACATGCAGTTATTACAGTAACATGTACAACGTGATATTCAGTGCCCAAATATGTGTTTGCTTGCTCCTTCACCTTAACTGAATGTTTCTGATGTGGAAGTTTGTCCTCCCGCTTTCCTGACTCACGAAAGCTGTGCATTTTTTATCTAATTAGCTGGCTATAATCAGTCTACAACTTTCCCAGACTTGGCCCAACTGAAACAGTAGGAGCACATAATTCTAACTGTAGGGGGGATACTTTAGCGAATGGAATTCTTCACCCTAACCTCTAGGGTTCTTCTTTATAAGTTGTGGGTTTATTACTGTGTAAGAAGGCAGCCTAACGGAAGGAAGGAAGGAAGGAAAGTGGGAAGGAAGTAAGTGAGGGAAGGAAGGAAGGACAGTCAAAAGTCAAAAGTCCTGGAAATGCTAAATTGGAGAACCTTTCTTGTATTAGGGAAACACATAAGCTTGTATGCTGATACAATACTTGAGAGGATAAAGCTTGAAAAGGAAGCTGATCAAATGAGTATTTTTCCAGTCAAGGAAATGTTCTGATCATCTTCACATGAACATAACAGTAACTTGACAAAATCTGCTGAGAATCAGCAGGATCAACATTTTGTATATGAATTATATGCTTTAGCATATAACTTAAATGATCACGCTTTAGCAAATAATTCTCAATGATACCAGCAAATGTGCATGTAGCATCAGATACACACACCCCCCACCCCCCACCCCCCTATTACAACAGTGCAAAAAGATTGATCTAATACAGAAGTTAATTTTGGCCAACCTTTAAAGCTTTTTTTGGAACCTCTGGCAGAAATTCGTGAAGTTGATCAAAACTTGCAAGAAACAACCTGCTCAGTGAAGATCCCTTCTTTAACATTAACTGAGCAACCAGAGGGTTGATACAAGGAAAAGTAAGTAGGCATTTTTCTGTCTGGAAATAGAAGTTATTTTGTTAGATTGATATCTGACAAACAACTTTTTCTTTTTTTCTGGTTCTACAGAATGACTCCCTATGAATAGGTCATACATTATGCCTTTCAAACAGTGCACTTATATAGGCTGAAGAAGACTTTCTGCTTTTTACTACAGATGTAATGGTGTATCATTTTTGCAAAAGAGTAAGTTCTGCATAATAGTTCGGTAACAGGGAAGCACAGTCTAAAGATGTTTCTATTCTAAAGGATGAAACCTGTGAATCATGTAACCTTGATTTGAGAACACATCACCAGATTTACAATTTACTTGCCATTTTGAAGAGATTACCTAAGTCAAGATAAACTGACAAAGCTGATTTTGTTTTGGAGAAGTTACATTTGTAAACAGCAATAAGACAGGTGGTAAAAGTAGGATTTGCTAGGAGGCAGAATGTCACACAGAGAGCAGCAATTTGAGAGCTGTAGCATTGTAAGAATGTCAGCTTCCAGTTCCTGACATTTGTAAGGGCTGGCGCTCAACTGATGCCAGGACGTAATACCTTTGACAGAGACAAAATCAACGACTCCTCTAAGTTTTTTACCAGTATCTTTAATCTCTAAATTGGAAAGGCTACAATCCAGTATCCCACACTTGAAAGGCTATCCCAGTACGTGCTTTAAAATGCTTCTGAATTTTGCTGAAGGCAAAAAGTATCTTGGCTTTACAAGAGTTCAAAGCTTCCACATAAAAGTAACAGATCTATATGTTTAATTTGAAAACCTTACTACACAAGTTAAAGAACATCATATATTTGACTGTGTGATTGATAGACCTGTTCCAGCATTTATTGTAAATATTCAGTATCAACTACCGTATGAGGGGTTAAACTACTTTCTATTATCTTGTATTAAAGCAAGTCTGTTAGCAATGCCATTTACTTCAGGAATAGATCAGCACTGATGTATTTGTCTTCCTGCCAAGCCATTGTATATTTATATTTTACAATTTGGGCAGTTTTTTTAACTTAGTGACTAGAACTGTAGAACTCTACACTTTGGCCAGCGGTTGTGGAGGATAAACCTCTCTATTGGTTAACTGTGAAAGCACAGATAAAGTCCAAATTGCATCTAATTGTGCTGGCAAGGATGATGGAAACATTATATATGTGTGTATATATTTTCATATATATATGTAAATATGGATGTGTGTGTGTATATATGTATGTATATAAAATTAATGCTTATTTTAACAACATATTTTCAGAGAGTAACAACCCCCCTCTAGAACTTCAGGAGTCTGAGAAATTAGAGAAAAAATGTAGTTTAATGGAAAGATAAGCAAACCTCAGACGGCAAGACAGAAAGCCAGGATTTGTCCAACCACTCATGAGGACTGATATTAGATGCTATCAAAATGTTGTCAGCAATCTGACGAATTATCAGTGCTGTCTCTTTAATTCCTGGTGTAAGAACTACCTAGAAGTGAAACATAATATTTTGGTTAAAACTTATACTAAAGAATGTCTTAATTTGCTACAGAAATTAAATGAGAAAGCTTAAAGGTGACCCCAAACACAACAGCTGGTAATGTGGAGTAATTAAACCTGAACCATGATTATTATGCAGAGGAACTCCAACCTCTGACCACTAGCCTGGCCACAAATTACACTCCTTATTTATGCAAATCCTCTACAGGTGAGATGAGTTTCTCCTATAGTCTTTTATCTGTATCAAGTTTATGGGTACAATACGTGTTCATAAAAAGCCAGGTAATACTGAGATGCCTAATGTAGTTTAAGAAGATGTGTAACACTTCGAAGGTGTGATTTCCACATGAATTACACTGCTTAGTACATGCAATGAAAAATGTTCTGTCCTCTCTTTAACCTTCATTTAACCAGATAAATCTGAAACAAATTTTAATACACAAATAAGTAAAAAATGGCCTAAAAAGATGTCAATTCATCCAAAAGAAATAAGTTACAGACATCAGCTTGGTAAGACAAGTGAAACTTCTGCCCAGTTTTTAATGCTGATTATTCTAGATACTGCATTTTCTGATTTATAATAAAAAAAGTTAATGTATCTTGCCATATTAAAAAAGAAAAGCAAACTAGCTGACAGCAAACTACACTATTTTTTGTTCTACTACATTAGTAACATAATATTAATCTTAAATTTCAAATTAAGGCATAAGCAGGATTAATACACATTCTAATAATTTATAAAATTAAAGGTACAATCTCATTTCTTGACTCCTAGTCTTTCATAGAAACACTTCAGCTGCTATTCGATTCGGATTGAACTTGTGCTGGAGTCAATAGTCCTTTCACTGACCTCAGCAGCAGTGAGGTTTCCCTCTTATTTTAGTGATTTTGAGCTATTTCATGTTTTTGTTGTAGAATGCATACTTACTAAGCACTTCAGAAATAACATACAGTGAAGACTAAACCAGAAAGGTTGTTATCAAAAAATTACCTTCACTTCAAAATCTTCTGACTTTTGTGTAAGTTCAATTAGAGTGGCATAAATTAAGACAAGGTTAAGCAGAGTATCTCCCCTGAGACTGTACCTATAAAACAGTTTCATTGGACTGTTAATATTTAATATGCATATATAATAATTCAAAAACATTTGTTCAATGTGTTACTAGATGTCTGTTTCATTTCCTGGAATTCAGAATACCAGTACAGTTTCAGCATTAATATCTGTGAAATTAGAACTAGGACACATTAAATGACTGTGTGCTGCAGGATGCACTGTGAAGAAGAAAATGCAGTCAGCTCACAGCAAAGCAAGCCTGGCCTGAAGCAAAAGGACCGGATCAGGGTCAGTCACTAGAGAAAAATCATACGGCGAGGAAAGGTGATGCATGGAAAACTTACCACTTGCTCGTAGAAAAAAATCTCACAATAGGTAATAAAGAAATGCTTATGAGCTATATCAACAAAAGCTGTGCTTCCATAGAAAGGAGAAATGCTGATGGATTGGAAGAACACTTGAAGAATGTTTCCCTGTTGCAAATGATATACAGTGATGCTAACACAGTAAGTCATAACCATGTAGTTGTAGGGGTTAATTTACTTCAAACAGTTACAAAGAATAATTCCAGTGGCTAAATAACCTTACTCTTGTGAAACTTCTGGACCTGCTGATTTGAAATACATCTTACATTAGTATTACCTGCCTCAAATCTTGCTATTTTATAACAACCATTTCTTTATCTCTTGTGTAAGACTAAAAAGCTCCTAAGACATAAAAAAACATCTTTTCTGACTTTTTTGGGGGTCTCCGGTGATCACTGTTACTTCTGCCATTCCATGGAGTTTTTTAGTAGGAGCATGATAATACTGTAACTAACTGAAAAGTTCAAAGTACAAGAGAAATATGAGCTTACAATATTTACATTGTTCTAAGATAAATGTGTTCCTACAGAGTAATTCAAAGAACAAAGAGCATTAGCTTGTTCTAATAAGTAGCTTCCTTTAGTGAGAAGTTTGTTTCAAAATACCAAGATAAAAGAATTTCATAACTTACTCTAAACTCAGTCCTTCTCTGGAATAGAAAATGATCCAACAGCATGTATATTGAAGTGATAATGCCAGCAGCTTCAGTATCACATTGTCACAGGATTTTTCATAATTTAGGTCTTCTATACTCTACCATAAAATTAACATTAAAAGTAAAAAATAAATTAAAAAAAAAGCCCCGGTCTGTCACAAGCTTTTAATTTGCAATGCTGTATTATGTAGAAGTTAGAACAAACATAAATACAGCTAAATAATACAGGTATTAAAGACACATCTGAGAGTCAGGAAAACTAGGTGGTATTCCCAACTTTTATTTTATTTGACCTTTAAAAAGCTGATTCACAGCTTTGGGACTCTTTTCCCCTCCTGTAAAAAGGAAACACAACTACTAACTTTTTAGGATGTCCTTAAAGATTTTTGAGAATTCAATAATGGAAAATATTATTGTTAAACTCTGAAGTTTTAGTTAACCTATAGAAATCATATTACACCTACAATGAATATATAAAATACATCCCTAATTGCAACAGCATTTGCAGCAACATGTAGGAACATTTCTTGGTGTTGTGCTTGCAATATTATTTGATTAATTATCTGTCTTTCAGTAGCAGTTCTACCTGTCATCTGTCTTGCTGCATACCAGAATTTGAGTATTATGGTATTGTCTAAACAATTACTTTTAATTAAAAGTAGGACAAATTATTCTCTAGACTAATTCATATAACTCTTTGAAATGGGAGCAGTTAACACGCACATGGTAAGAGAATATAGTCACAGATACTTTTAATTGCTTATTATAATATTCCTTCATACAACCCTATTTTCAAGTATGCATCCATTAACTATATTTGATACAATCCAATTACAGGTCAAATGTTACACTTCTGTGAAGAAATGTAGGTTTTAAGTTAGTCAAACTGGCACAAACAGAATTTTGGTGTTAATGAATTTGGAAATAATTTGTGATGTGAAACAATGCATGAATTAAACATGGTTATAAGGAAGAAAAGGTATGTTAGAAGGCTGTAAATATGGCCTAGAAGTGACCCAATGCATAACAGAATTTGGGTGCAGTAGTTTCATTTTGTACCTGCAAAAAGACAGCAGTACATTCATCTATTGTCAACACAACATATGGAGCTGTACTTCCAAAGAGACTTAAGGAGTAACTACTGCTTCTTTCAACAAAGGTAATGCTGTACCTGAAGAAGTCAAATAATTTTGTTAAATCTCAGTTAAGCAAAATAATATTTTCTTAAAGGAAATGAGTAACACACATCTCAATACAATTTAATACACAGTCTGTTTATATTTGTTCTTTCTCAAATTCTCAAGTTCACTTTAAGACACATTTGAAGAATGCACATCAGTGTAGCAGTGACTTAATGAAATA
Source organism: Falco punctatus (assembly GCF_963210335.1). Taxonomy (NCBI): domain Eukaryota; kingdom Metazoa; phylum Chordata; class Aves; order Falconiformes; family Falconidae; genus Falco; species Falco punctatus. The sequence goes on from NC_137586.1 coordinate 73,877,641, forward strand.
TTAGTGGATAATTTAATTGTGTTGCTAATTGCACCAAATATGACCTTGATATACAGCCTCTGAGTTTACAAAAAAAAAAAAAAAAACATGTAATACAGAAACTAAGGTAGATCAATCAATAGATACTCCTTTTGAATAATCAAATGTATACTGCATTTCTTCCTTTCATGACTGTGCAGCACAGGGAAAGAAAACGGAACGAAAACTCCCTGATGGACATTGGTATGATCCTAAATTTTTCTGAGTGGATGAGAAATGCCAACAGAACAGCCTCCTGTTAACAGCGGCGTTAGCAAAGACTCACTGAATGAACATCACATGCTTAGGGCTTTCAGGGAGTCTTGGCTGACTAAGGAGGGAAGCTGAGAAGAGACAATGATCACACTACTTGGCCTCATCCCTAGGAACACAAGAGACCTAAATCTGAATCTGTCAGCAGTAAGTCCTCTAGAAACTTGCATGGACAGTGTATTCAGACATTAACAAAAGAGTGAACGGTAAGCTTTTCTGAAACTATATAGTGCGCTGCTCATCTACTCAATTACTTCACCAGAGCTAAAAGGAGCTAGCGAGAAAGTAGCAAAAAGCATTCCTGGCTATTTAGCTTATGGTCAGGCTCAAGAGAGAATATGGGCAGGTCAGAATTTAAAAGTGCATGTCAAATAAATGTTGAAATTTTAAATGTCAAACATATATGGGTTTTTTTTCCCCCTATTGAACTGTCATTAGACACAGTTCAAAATTGGCTTCAGAGCTCACTTGAGGATACAGCAAGGATCAAAACTGGCATGTCTCTTCAGCAACATGGTGAAATCAACCATCTGTGTTCTGGCACTAGGTTTAAAAGATGATGCTTCTCTGTCCCCTATTTATATTTTTTTTCTCCCCATGATAACAGCCACTTTCATCAGGTATTTATTACAGTGAAAGCAAAATGCAAGAAAATTATGTCAAAGAAAATAATGCACATATGCAATTATTTACAAACATGAAAATTTTTGCACAAGTTAAAGAGTATTCAAATCCAGTGTATATTAGATCTGAATTTTAGAAATAAAGTAGTTTTTGTTTTTAACTTAGCCTTTCCCAAAAGCTGTGATGCATCAGAAAATGTGTCTGTTTTATTGTTGTTTGGTCTGGTTTTTTTCGCATAGCTCCAGTAGTTAAAAATCAAAAACTCCAAAAGCAATTTTTATGAAGAATTGAATACAAAGTCTTCCAAGCGCCAAGAAGCACTAAAGCAAAAAATGTTCTGGGGTAACATCACGATTTTCAGGTAAAAGTAGACAGTTTAAAAAGTTGTTTTGATTAAAAGTGCCAGCTCATTATTAAAATAAAGAAACTGGCCAATTCCATTCTGGTTGACAACTGTGTGAATCTATAGAATTAAGCTATCAGCTTCAGCAGAAAAATTATCTTCATGTCTCTTAAAATGCTAATAGTGTAATTGCAGTAATGTACCTGATAGTCAAGTAGATGGCTACTACATGGTATATTAGGACAAGATACATGTCCTGGAAAACTGAAAATAAATAGTCAATAAGATTAAATATATTATTTTCACTCACTTGGATTCCAAAACCTGAAGAATATCTGGCATATTAAGAAGACCTTCAGTTGTCAGAAATACGTATGGAATCTGTACTTCCAGAAGAAAGGAACCACAGTGATGCCCTGAAACATTTTGTGTATGTAAGATAATAGTTTCATAAGCAAAAATCTAAACATTTAAGTATTTAGCTAGATGTGTGTTTTAAAAATGCAGCTTTTATTAATCCCTGAATGTTTCCATTCCATGCCTTCCTGCTCCCCCCACCCCAAACTCTTCTGTATCTCTTTGAAATTAAGCTTTAATTTATATTCCTTTAGATCTACAGCAACATACACTTAGGATGGCGAAGGGTGGATACGGCTCGTAGTAACTGTAAACAACCTGTGAGCTTGGCACAAGTCTTCTATCAACCAACATTTAGTACTACATCCTGGCCAAAACTAACCTCACACCCTAAGAAAAATGCCTTCCTGTCTTTCTGTATAGATAAACCAGCTCTGTTTGCTTAGCTTTAGCCTTCATAATTTGTTACTCATTCTCTTCCACAGACACATGAACATAGCATTTTAGGAACCACAGAATGCTTTCCTTTCATATTGTTTGTTACAGTTCTGGAGGGCACTTACCCATTTGTATTGTTTCAGGGAGGGTGGTTTTAAGAGTCATGTAAGTAACATTGAGATTTTTGCACAGATCCTTCCAGCAAGAGTCTTCAGAATAATCATATTCCATTACTAATGAGAAGTGTGTCCAAGGGAAGTCAGCTCCAATTTGCTGATTATGTACAACCACACAGGAATATCTACTAAGGCTTAAAAAAACAACAAAGTATTAATAAAATTAAGTTCAGGTAGAACTACTCTGAGAAGAAAATAAACACGTTTTCACTCTGAAGAATTATCACTGTTTAAAGTCTGTTTATAGAAAAGTATTTACCCTTCCCAAATTTAAAACTATAATATCTCTAAAAATTAGCTTTTAAATTAAAAGCTGTACTTCCCCTCCTCCAGTTATCTACTTGAAGTATTCATGTTTTCCTGCAATGTCATAATTTGCCATTATCTCTTTTATGCTCTTTCCTCCCCACCTTTTCCCAAAACGTGCAAAACAAAACAAAAAGTTAAAAACACGCAATTGCATGTTTTCTAAAAGTTCCTCTGAGCTTCACAACTAAGCATTTTAGCGGAGTGTGAACAAAATTCTCCCCTCCCAGAGTGAAGATGTACAGCCATATTCTCAAATTTTTCCACCAGACTAAAATCCCATGGAAATGAACAAAAGTAATGAAAATTTCCTGTGTTAGTCCTGAGTAAAGACTTTGTTCTCAAAAATCAACAATTTAACTTACTTGCTTATGATATCTTTGCAACTTAAAATAGTTCTTTTTTTCTCAGAATTCAAATCCCTAGCTTTTAAACCTGCATAAAAAGAGTTAAAATCTTAATCAAACAAATGAGTCTCTGCAGGTATAAATCTACGCACAGCAGTAAACAGCAAATGTGGAATAACACAGAATATTAAAATTTCATGTATTGTGTTGTCTGTCTTGATGAAATTCTACATAATTTAATTTGTATTGCACTGGTGGGTACACTGATTTAGAAACTTCTGTTTTGAACCCAAGGAAGAAGTGAAAAAGTTTCATGTCTTACAAACTCACAACCTGATTACCTTAAAATGAAAATTAAAAGGCTAGTGCAAGAGGAAGCATCTTTTCCCCTTTGCAATTTAAATTCCTTTACACTTTCTGTACAGCTCAAGTTTCACAAGTATGAATGGAAGATGTGGTTAAAAAGCGATATTTGCGTAACACAAATGACTCTTTTCAAAAGTTTAGTTAGTTGGATTGACCTGTGTTTGCAACCAAGTCTTAAGATCTTAAAACAAATAAAATACTTTTCATTAAATATTATTGTTATTAAAAGCATTGTGAACATGCCTCTTCCCTTTCAAAACATTCTAAAAGACAGGCTTTCTTCTTTTAAGAGCACAGGAAATTTAACTTTACTTTTAAAGGCAAAAGAACAATACAGTACATGACACTGTTGATAAGGTTCAAGCAAGAAGGAGTTACAAAAATGGGTTTTAAAAAGCACTATGAAAGGAATCTGTGTCTTCCTCTAAACATAAGTACAGGCTCAAATAACAGTCTTCCTGAAACATGTTTGTTTTACAGCTGAATCTGCAATGTTGACCAAGCTTTTGTACAAAAAGTACAATTTTTTGTACAAAAATTACTCACAGGTAAAATCATGAACTGATGAAAGTGTTGCTTATATAAGTGGGGGCTGCGATACTGGAAACTATTTTTTTTTCCTTGAGTTTAATAGATTGCTACAGCTTATGCTTACATATTTAGTAAATTAGCAAACAAAGTCATCAACAGATAGCTAAGGGAAATCATGATCTGTACCAAACTACTCATTTAAGGTCTTATGCCAGGGAACTTAGTTAAGACTTCTAAATGCTAACTGTTCTTAGTAAGTTTTCAAGGAAGAAAACTTTCGACCACCCATCAGCTAAAAACAATGAGACAGTCTGACCAAGACAATAGGTGCAATTATAATTAGGCAATGGGCTACCCACATCTCCTTTGTGCTCTGTTAAATAAATCTTTCACCTGACAGATGAACTATCATTCTCTTGCAACAGAAAACACCACACCAGAAATCTTAATCAGAGGAAAATAAAATTACAAGAAAGAAAGAAGGCTGACGGAAGATCTAGGAAACAGAAATCAGTGAGAAAAGTATGTAGAAAGGTTCCTGATGAGGAGAAAAGGGAGAAAAACCTGCAAAAAGCATACAACAGCAATGCAACAAAGCACAGAATAACAGCCACTTTTTCTTTCAAAGATGCACATAAAAATTATTTATTTACCTTCTACTCTAAATAAAGTCTGAATGAGAGCAGCTTTTTCCATCTCAGAGTCCATCCTTGTTATGATTAGTATCTGGAAGAAGGCAAGTAAAAGAAACTCTAGTATTGTAAAGAATTTGTTCTTTCAACCTGCATACATCTTTCTTTCTCCTTTGCACAGAAAGCACAAGATTGACTAAGCAGGTGGCAAGAATGGAAACCTTGGGGTCTTCCAGAAGAGCAATCATAGAATCATGGAATCATAGAATATCTCAGGTTGGAAGGGACCTGTAAGGATCATTGAGTTCAACTCCCTGCTCTTCACAGGACTACCTAAAACCAAACCATCCAAAAGCATCATCCAGATGCTCTGCGAACTCTGACAGGCTTGGTGCCATGACCATTTCCCTGGGGACCCTGTTCCAGTGACCAACCACCACCTCAGTGGAGAACCTTTTCCTGATGTCCAATCTGAACTTCCTCTGGTGCAGCTTCATCCCCTTTCCTCATGTCCTATCACTGGTCATCAGAGGGAGATCAGCACTTCCCCTCTGCTGCTACCCTTGCAGAAGCTGTAGGCTGGAATGAGGTCACCTGTCAGCCTTCTCTTTTCCAAGCTGAACAGATCAAGTGAGCTCAGTGGCTCCTCCTAAGTCTTGGCCTCGAGGCCTTTCACCACCTTGGCCATCTTCCTCTGCACACACTCTAAAAGTCTGATGGCCTTCTTATATTGGGTGCCCAGAACTGCAGACACTGCTTGAGGTGAGGCTGCACCCATGCACTGTAGGGTGGGACACTCACCTCCCTCGGTGAGCTAGCTGTGCTGTGCTTGACACATCCCAGGACATGGTTGGCCCTTTTGGCTGCCAAGGCACACTGTTGACTTATATTCAACTTGCCATCAACCCAGATCCCCAGATATCTTTCCGCGGGGCTCTTCTCCATCCTCTCCTCCCCACATTGGTATGTATAACCATGATTATCTGGTCCTAGGTGGAAAATCTGGCACTTGGTCTTATTAACTTTCATATGGTTGGTGACTGCCCAGCTCTCTACCTTATCCACATCTCTCTGTGAGGCCTCTCTACCCTCAAGGGAGTCCACAGCTCCTTGTAGTTTAGTATTGTTGGCAAACACAATGTACACTTAATTTCTGTGTTCCAATCATTTATAAAAACATGAAAGAGCACTGGCCCTGTAACTGAGTCCTGGGGAACCCCACTGGTGATTGGCTGCCAGCCTGATGTAACCACATTTACTATAAACGTTTGAGCTGACCCATGAGCCAGTTGCTTACCCAGCATATGATGAACTTGCCTGTGTGCTGGCTGTTTTACCCAGAAGGATACTGTGAGAGACAGTATCAAAAGCGTTATTAAAACTCAAAACCACTACATCTACTGGCTTCCCTTGGTCAACTAGATGGGTGACCTTGTCATAAAAGGAGGGTAAGTTGGTTAAGCAGGATGTTCCCCTTGTGAACCCATGCTGGCTATTACCAATGACTGTGTTGTGTCTCAAGTGTTTTTCAGTAACTCCCAAAATAACCTTCTCCATAATTTTATCATGCACCGAAGTGAGACTGACAGGCCTGCAATTGCCAGAGTCTTCCTTCTAGCCCTTCTTGAAAAATGGGACAACATTTGCCAGCTTCCAGTTCACTGGGATGTCTCCAGACTCTCAAGGTTGTCAAAAAATCATGAAGAAAGGTCCCGTGATGATATCGACTAGCTCTTTCAGTACCCTGGGATGAATCCCATGGGGCTCCATAGATTTATGCCCATCCAGCCGGAGCAGCAAGTCTTGAACAAGTTCAGGGCTGGCTGGGAGTTTATCATTGCTCCAGTCACAGCCTTCCAGGCCAGGGCTCTAGGGGTCCCAGGACTCGTCATTGGTGTGAAAGATAGAGGTAAATGACAACATTAAAAGTCTCTGCTTTGTCTACATCCCTATTTGTGAGGGATTGGTCTGTGCAACAGACCAATGTTATCTCTGATTCTCCTTCTGCTGTTAGCATATTTTAAAAAGCCCCTTTTGTTGTCCTTCACAGTGTTGGCCAGCTTGAGCTCTAATTGAGCTTTGGCCATATGAATTGTCTCCCTACAGTGGCAGTGTCTCTGTAGTCCTCCCATCACCTGTCCTTGTTTCCAATGTCCATACACTTTCCTTTTCCACCTGACTCTTAGAACAAGATCCCTACTCAGCCAAGTGCTCCAGTTGTTTCACTTCTGACACTTTGGAATTGCCTGCTCCAGTGCTCGTAAAATATGGCCCTTAAAAAACAACCAGTGTTCCTCCACCCCAATACTTTCAAAAGCAGATTCCCAAGGGATCTGCCTAACTAGCTCCTTCAGCAGCCCCAGGTCTGCTCTCCCCACATCCAGGGTAGAGGTTTTGCTCTGGTTTTTCTCCTACCAGCAATGACTTAAACTCAGGTGTATGTGTGCATTATTGCATGAGTTGAAGAAACAATATTATAGGAAACATCAGTATTGGAATTCAGTTTTAGGAACAAAGCTGTTCTAGAAGAAATCTTAAACTGGAATATTTGAGTCAAAGTAAAAACGCTAATTAGAGATATTATCTAAAGACATTATACCACATTATTACTGTTGCACTAGACAGATTATTATGGTCACATTAGAGGCATTATCCCTATGGAGGCAAAACTTAAACTGAAGATATCTAAATTCAGCCTGCAAGATGGTGATGTACTGGAGGGAGGTCCAAGATGTACTGCTGAACTAATTAGAAAGATTTTCCAGACCATAGATGGAGTACACTGAAGTGTTCCTGCCAGAGATCGCTTATCTATGAGACTCATTAAATACTGCTTAAGATGAAAACATTGAAAAGGATTAGAATCTACCAAATTGACACAGTTTAAAAAAACCCACACTATCAGAGAAGGTGTTTACCTTGTCCAACATTTCAAGACTGAACTTGTGCTACATAATCAAAGTATGTAAAGAAGAATAGGCACACACATATAGGGTTTACACCATACTTTCAGACAGGATGATCTCTGAACCTTTATGTATAGACACTTTACATGGTGCACACAAGATAAGATTTTAAGGAAGCACATGGCACTGTCTAACTCTTAAATCTTACAGATGCAAGATAATTGAATAAGTAAAAATGAAGAGTGTGTTAAAGCTTGTCAGAAAAGAACTTCTGGATATCAGTCAGCCTGACCAGCTCAAGACAAATTTCTGTTTCCATATGTCGGTGCACAGAACAACCATCTGAAAACCCACTGGCTCCTTTCAAAGCAGTTTTGGACAACTGCATTTTAAAATGCAGAACTGCTTTTTCACACATAATACAACAGTGTATTTATTACATGTTGTTGTGAGCTAGGTGACATTTTCTATCTAATCATTAGTACAAAAGATAATGAAACAATGAGTAAAGTTCAGGTTATTCTATTCTGTTAGCAACTTCTTGCTTACAAAGAAAACATCAGATTATAATCCTGCATCAATAAAAATTTTGGCTAATAAAATTATAATCAGATTATTATATCTGACATCATTAACTGATGCTGATGTGATGTAGTAGAACAGGAAATGGCTTATTCAGTACAAATTTTACTTCCTATTAAAACCACAGTACTTCTGCCTATCCTGGCTCATTAAAACCTGTCTCTGAATGCTAGGGAAAGGCAAACAATTTCATAATTGGGAATAAAATCATATACATATTTGTACATTGTATGTGTGTGTGTGCACGACCTTAAGTTTAAGTCAAGCAAACAAGTCAAAACTCAGGAGAGTTATAGTTAAAAATTTTACAAATCATATCTAGCTGAGTTCAGAAGAAAAGCAGAATTGTCACTGAGCTGACAGTAAGATAACAAAGTTGTCATATGTCTCCTAGTGCAGCATATTCCTAGTATCACAAAGCAAAATATGTAACTATTTAAGAAGATCATGCTGAAATCAGTTTAGAGCATCTATGAAGGACAAACACCAAGACCATCAACACCACTTTGTTTTGGTTGCTTCATTTCCATTTTAAATTCTAAAAGGGTGTACAATAAGATATTATATTTTTCTTCTCAGGAAAATTTAATCAAAAGATGTTCAGAGCTCTTTGTGCAACTCTTAACAGAAACAAAAGGAGAGTGGTGAGGCACTGGAACAGGTTGCCTGGAGAAGTTGTGGATTCCTTACCCCTGGCAGTGTTCAAGGCCAGGCTGGATGGGGCTTTGAGCAACCTGGTCTAGTGGAAAGTGTCCCTGCCCATGGCAGGGGGGTTGGAAGCAGATTATCTTTAAGGTCCCTTCCAACCCAAACCATCCTATGATTCTATAAGAAAGCTCCAGGAAGTGAAATATGGAAAGAAATTAAAACAGATGAAAGTAAGCTTGAAGATTCATCTTTTTTGGCTGTGTGTTCAGTAGCATAAATTCTACTCCAGTCAGGACACAAAATATTACATGTTTTATCCCTTCTGTTTCATTGTACTATTAATTTATTCTGTAAATAAATAATAAATATTCTGCAAAAGAAAATAATTTTTTTCACTGCATGGTATCACCCAAAATATTCACATATCCTGAAAAAAAATTATCTTTGGATACTTGAATCTCCCCTACAACTCTATCCTCCATGCCATAACTATCACTCATGGGTATTTGCTTCCTACATAATTATAATGGCAGGAGATTGGCCTGATACATGGGTTAAGCAGAGGTCGTCTATAGATAACAATACCCACACAGTCCATGATGTGTGAGCTTTGAGCCACACTGTACAAGTACAAAATACTGACTTGTGCTGTGATTCTCTTTGCACCAGAAGATTGAGGCCTTCAACTAAAAGGTTATTATACACTTCTCAGAAAGTGATGTGATACAATATACTTACCAGGGAGACAAAGCCACTTGCACAAGATGAAGGCCTGGCAGTGTTAAAACTCATATGCATGTTATTTCAGGCACGAAACAAGGGGAGATTTGATCAAACAGAAACCTGTTTGATCAAACCTATTTGCTGGTTTATAAAACCTGTTTGCTGGTGGAAGTCTTAAAACTTTGCTACCCTTATTTAACAGATACTGTGAGTTGGAAAGGTAATTATAAGCCTTTCTTCCATAAACCAACACTTGTTGAAAGATGGTTTTATAATTATTCACATAGTTTGGAGCAGTTTTGTTTGCTTAGAGAAATTGTTTATATTTTTAACCTTAACACTGTGTTCCTCCCCATAAATTTGCATCCAATTTAAGATTTGATGCTGAAGCTCTGTTATTTTGGGATTTGTTTCATGCTTTTTCTGGCTGCTGTACTGTACAATCTTCAACTGCCTCCAGACATTATTCAAACAGGATTCTAAGACGGGTTTATAGATGTCCTTTGCCTTGGACAAATAACCTGTTAATAAAGCAATAAAAGAAGTAATTTCAGTGACAAAAGATAATTGCCAAGGTTTGTGTTTAATCTACATGTAAGTTTAAAATTTATGTGACAGTATATTGTGCAAAAAAGATTAAAATTTACTGGCTTACCAATCTGGAAGGACGCTGTTACTACTAATCAGGTACATAAGTGGCCTGTATAAAACTGCTATACCTCCAGTAGTATCTGCTATGTGACTCCAGCTAGAATTGTTGAACCTTGCTTTCTATAGCTGCAAATACCACCATCAGCACTGTTATATTTAACTAATCTATATAGTTTATACTAAATAACAACTTTCTTTTTATTCCCAAAGTCCAAAGCTTTATTTGTCCTGTGTTTTCTCTACTCTTCATGTTATCATAACTATCATCTCAGAATGATGCCTTTTGTATATAAATGGTGAACAATGCTGGGGTTTTTTGAAAATGCATGAAGAAAAAAATACATCCAAGATAACTATGTGATGAATCACATAGCACAGCACAAAATCAGAACAATAGTGAGGACTACAGGGCCTACTTTTTGAAGATCTTTTTTACTTGTGCAGTTTCCTGTGTGAGGTGTTGCTGGGACCTGGAAGGACAAGAGCTGTGTAATTCTGAAATATCACCTAGGAGTGCTTTTGCTACAATAGAACAGAGGAGGAAGAACTGCACATTTGTCTCCCTCCCATCTTCCCACATTGTTTATAGTAATTACAGAAAAGAATTCTACTTAGTATTCTACTTATATATGCAATCTGTATTTTTCTTTCTACTCTTTCATGGCTACGAATATTTAAGCAGACAAAAAATAATTTCCCAACAGTTTGGTTTATGACAGATGTCTTCCATTTTACATCGATTTTAAGGAAACACCCTCCAATAAGTATAATTTAGAGTGACTGAAGTTAGATGCTCTGAACTGCCTTATCTCCTATAAAGACAGAGGGAGCCTGACTTTCCCAGAACACTCATAAAAGCTGACTTCAGCTCCTTATGAATGTATTCCAATAGATCTATCTGAAAATTGACATTACACAACAATTAGAACTTGACAAGCAGGGCATTATCATTTCAGGCATAAAACTGGGTTACAATGAATTTTCATACTCCAAATCTGAATAGTACAAGACAAGAAAAGCTTCTGTGTGAGTCCAGTGCTAAGATTTGGACTAACTTCAAACTCCCTGCCTTGTGATAGGTTAGATAATATTTCAGATTTTTCTTAAAATGCTCTCTGTTTTAAGTACAAGGAGTCTAAGAATATAGGTGTTCCACACCCATTCCACACTTGCAGAGGGCAGACTGTAAACAACAAAGGACCTGCCATGTTGCTCGGTTTCCACGCAGAGAATCCAAAAAGAATTTGTCATTCTGGGATACAAGGCAATACATTATATATGTGGAAGCTCATATGAATGCTTCTTAGGTAAATCCAAGTAATAAAATAAACAGTGGTATATTACTCATGAAGTGAGCATATATGCTACCAAAGTACAATCTGCAGTTAATTAATTTCTAATGATGGAACAGAAATAAGGAAGCAAAGGGGGCTGGATATCGTATTGAGGCTACTACACTGGAGATACACTAATGGCAAAGAACCACAGCCTACAAACATGAAAGACGGACTGCAGAATACACACAAAGCATTGGGTTTCTGGGTATCATTATTCACTATGAAAAACTAACCTAGTCCTGTGTCCAAGCCACATGCTAACAGAAGATCTCGAACTGTCACCAGCAGATGCACCAGAGCAGCATGTCTGAACAGCATGATCTCCTTCTCATTTATTTTACCTTTACAAACAGAAGACATGGGTGTGGTCTGAATAAAATTTCAGAAATCACGCTATATATACGTAATCCATTTAAAAGATCCTGGTATCAGAATTTTCATTAAACACACACAGACATAACCTCCAAAGGTTGGATCTGGTGGTCTTGGCAAATAGCTTATGATATAGCATAACTTTTCCCATGTCATCTGACCCAGAACAAGTGGCACACAGGGAAGTGTTTTTCAAAGTGTAGGGATAGATGGTCCTTGCTGGAAGAAGGGTAACAATTCCCTTAGGTGTGTCATTAAACCCACACTGCCTTACTGATTTTAGTAAGGCAAACTTTAAATATACATGGAAACTGATAAATTTTCCATATTTTGGTCCATCATACAAGCCCAGCTGTTCATAATACTATTTCCTCACCTGACTAGTCAAATCACTAAATTTTTCAGCAGCACTGTAACTCCATCTAACCCATTTTCCAAACATTTCAGAACTCTTTCCAAGAAATCAAAATGGCAGATTATCTACTAATCAATAAGCAATTTTAAAGCAGTGACAACCTCAAATTGAGCTTTTCACAGAATCTTTCCAATAAATTTTAGACTATAAAAGCCACATTCTTTATGGCAAATGATTTGGACCCAGCTAGTCATCACACATAAAATGAGAAAAAATTCCTATTGTCTTCCAATACTGATCCACTTAGAGTCTTAACTTCTGATATTACCTTCCCCCCACCTAATTAACCTATCTGGATGAGAATCTTAACCTTCTTTGAGAAGATAAAATTGGAAGACTTCTGCTTCTTCTTGGACCCACAGAGTAAATCAAACAATTTATTGTTGTTATTCTGTATTATGTACCTGTTATCAATAAATCTTCAATGAATCGACTGAACAGGAAGGACTTACTAGTCTGAAGAAGTCATTTTTGAGAATTGCACAGAGGGAGTGGTGCAGTTTGTTATCTCAAGAAAGGAAATATGTCACTGCTGCAGAGTAAGGAGAATTGATAACAAAAAGCATACTTCAAGATGCTAAAAAATGGTTGAGCAAAATAAAGAATAAGTGACTACAGCTGATGAAGAAATTAGTGAATGAGATGCATTATACAAGAAAAATATTAGCTAGTTCTGTGTACTGGTATCAACATAGCTTTTAATCCAAAAAGGAAAGTAAAGCCCTCAGGAAGGAAAAATCAAACTTATGAACACAGCATACAGAAGAATTAGCTGGATACAGCATAGAAGACAAAGATCTTGCCACTCTTCTGTATCAGAGGACAGAAAGTGACTGTCTCTGTCAGTGAAGATACTGAAACTGAAGAACTATGTCCAGTTCTTGACACTACTCACCGTAAAAACTCAGTGACGAATACAGATTATTTAGAGTATAGCAAGACAGTAAGAAACCATATTTTATGATGAAAGACTGGACATTTGATGAAGAAAGAAAAGACCAACAGGGGAATAATAACCTTCTAATAGATCAATACCATCACAGTAGGTGACTGTTCTCTGTGTTCGCTGGGGGATTAATAAGAAAATGCATCAGCACACTCTGGAGTAAAGCAGAATGAGGTTGGGTATTGTGAAACTATTTTAAACTAGGAAAGCATTAAAAGAGTAAAGTTAGTTACCTGGGAGGTTTTGGAATCTCCTACACAGTTAGAGAAATACTCATTAGGAATGGATTGGATATGTTAGAATCTTTCTCATTTCTAAGTTTCTATGGACCTTTCAGCAATAAAATTCCTGTCTCCTTCTGCTTCTTTAACTGAGGACAAAATGCAAGACCTCCCTTGCACTTTTCTGTCTCTTCAGTGCAGACAATAGTAGCTAAATCAACCTGACTTTTTTTGTATTTCTAACCAAGAGCAAGATTTTACTGCTTTCCTTGAACTGTAGTCAAAGATCCACCTGCTTCATAGGTCAGTTCTGCGTTCCACAACAGTTGTTTTTGTATAACAAGGGACGGGTAAATATTATCCATTTCTCAGAAAACACTTGCCCTTAAAAGGAAGGTCCAGTAGATGGCTATTTGCCTCATCAGTATTTCAGCCATTAAACATTTTCATTGATTTCACTTCTCTAATTTTAGTAATTGATAGTATACTGCACAGTTAATCTACAAGCAAAGAGGGCGCTGAAGTTTGAATAAGCACACAACTCAGCCCAGCACATAAACTGCATTTGAAAGGATGTAAGTTTTCTTAACTTAATCTTGCACTAAAATGCAAACTCATATATTTTTCCTTGATCCTCAGTCAAAGTAGTAGTAGTTCTCTGTTTACTTTTCTGAGCAACGTTTTCCTTTCTGTGATCCACTGGTACAGATAGGGAGTTTCTCCCTCATGTTTGTGCAGATTGTGTTTGCTTATGTTTAAGCTCCCTCAAACTAAGAGAACTCTGCTGCTGAGTTTTCATATAGTAATTCTATAGACCACAGGCTGTCATTCTGTGGAGACCACTAAAATTTGTGTTTCTTGCCTTCTCTCTTATTTGTAATTTCATTATCGTTAGTTTTATTTTGAGAAAAATACATTCAGCACAGAAAGCAATAAAGCTGAGATAGCTGAAGTTTATCATGTAACTTATAGAATTGTAGAATCATAGAATCATTTATGTTGGAAAAGACCTTTACAATCACCAAGTCCAACATTAAACTAGCACTGCCCAAGTCCACCACTAAACCGTGTCCTTAAGTGCAACATCTACAAGTCTTTTAAATACCCTCCAGAGATGGTGATTCCACCACCTCCCTGGGCAGCCTGTTCCAATGCTTCACCACCCTTTCAGTGAAGAAATTTTTCCTAATACCCAGTCTAGGCCTCCCCTGGTGCAACTTGAGGCCATTTCCTCTTGCCCTCTTGCCACTTTTTATTTGGGAGAAGAGACCCTCACCCACCTCACTGCAACCTCCCTTCAGGCAGTGATAGGGAGCAATAACATCTCCCGACCCTCCTTTTCTCCAAGCTAAACAAGCCCAGTTCCCTCAGCCTTGTGACATAATATAAAAATGCGGCAGGTAGTAGACAGCCTGCTACATTATGCTTACAACTAGCTCTCAACTATGAGCCGTACAACTAAAAAAATAACCCAAAATACCCAATAACCTTCTGAGTCTTCCTCAAACAGTCTGTATTTTGCTGTGAGGTTTTCCTGACCTTTTCTTTTATCTATAGCCAAAAATCTTCATAACGGGTCACTGATTCTGCTGGCTTTTGTTTTCATTTTTCTGCTTTTATAGGGTTTTTACATGCCATGGAGGAGAGAAATGAAGCCAGAAAGAAACAAAATTAATAGGGATTTTTCTTCTAATTTCTAACATGGGCATAATGTTTTGCATCATGCAGGTGTGACAAACACTAGCTACTAAAAGGAACAAACCAACAAAAATATATAGACAGTTTTTAATTTTATAATTGAGCACGAAAAAATTGTTTGGTATAAACCCAACATTTCTGAAGCATATCTAGAATATTTTTAAATCCAATTCAGCTAGAATAATTTTTGTATTACAATATTGAAGTCAATAAATGTAACATTGAAGAACTAGGAAACACTATTTTAGAAATAAAAGAAGAAATTCATTACTTTAATTACAAAATAAACTGATGAAAGTTTTATCATCAATTTATCAAACATCTTGAACCTTGTATCACCAATTGAACCTGTATCAGTATTGAAGAAAACAAAGATTTTTTTGAAAAACATACCTTCTTTAAAGCAATCGCATATCACTTTCTCTTGCTGTTTTAAGAAAAACCTTGTATGATCAAATTTAAGGCTGTCAAAGCGCCATTTTACAGCAGCAAGTTCACCCAGGTGTGTCAAATCTTTTAGAACAGGAGCGGCTGCTTCTTCCAAGAGGCAGTATGCCTGCCATTGGCTTTCTGGATAGCACAATAAAAAAATTTCATAATAATAATGTTTGGTTTCATATATTACTACTGGACAAGAATATTGAAAAGACCTATCAAAACACAAACAACACTGACTTCTTCAAGAAAGCTGTAACATTAACAGGCAAACAGTTGCTCCCCCTGGCAGCCTCCTGGGTGGTAGGATTAAGCTGATCTTCACAGCAGGCAACTTTGTTATTCCATGGATTTCATAAAGTGATCAGACTCCATGTTGAAAAGTTAGGATTTTCTACTCTTGTGACACCTGCTAAGATTATACTATTATTCCGTTGCTTGACAGCTGCCTTCTACTTTGTAGTCTAAACCTAGACTTAGTTCCTTTATATCCACTTGTTACCACAACTTCAACTTAAATGGCCCTTCTCCTTCTCTGGTATTTAACTTCTAGTATCTTTGTCTAGCTAGACTAATAAGTCAGTCTCTTCGTACTTTAATACTAACAGTTCTTAATAGCTTCTGAGTGGCTGTCCTACAGTTCTTTCCAAATTACGACTGAGTTTCTTGCTATTAGCATCCATGACAGAGCTGTCAATTGCTGAATGAGTTGAAAGAGATGTCTTTTTCCTCAGGTAAGAAGGTGAAACTCTTCTGTACCCATTTTATAAAATTACAGTTGAGTTGATCACATCAACAAGATCAAAACTCTATGATTCTTCATTTTCAAAGATCTACTTTTGCTTTTGAAAAGTATTTCCAACTGATCTATACAAATCATTTGATTAGCAGCTGACAACTCACTTGGTCAATGCATTATTTCATAACAGCAATTAATAACTTCAACTTTTTAAGCATTCTCAAAAAAGGCATATTATTATATCCAGTTTTTCAGCCTTTAAGGAAATAAGCCAGATGCTACTATAGTATTTTGGATGCCCATTGTATAATTTCATTCAGCTATTCCTGTATTACTGTATTAATTTTTTTAAGGTGTATGTTTCATCATGCATCTTCAATGTTCCACTGTTAAGTAATATGCTTGTGTGAATCTTTCTGATCTCTGTTTTAGATAGAGCTTGTTTTTGATAATGATTCCTTTCTTTCATGTGCAAGGTAACCATGGTGAAAAACACTTTATTTCAAAGACTCTAATGGCACATTCAGTCCCAACAAATACTACCTTTGCCAAATGCTGTTTTTTGTTTTGACTGCAGAAAAGCTTTATATTTTGTTCCAGTTGCATTAAAGGAGTCTTGCTTCAAAATTATTTAAAAAAAAAATAAATAAATATGCTTATAGCTGTTATATGAGTCCCATCTCAGATGGGAACATGAAAATACTGTTACACTCTTTCACTGGTTTCACGAGAGACTTGCATTAAGCACATGGTTGGAGTGAATGTATTTCCATGAAAAAACAAACTAACCTGTGCTAGGCCTACAACTTCCTAGCACTGGCCATGCTTAATTTGAAGCTGTAAACTATCCTGGATAAATATCTTCTAGGTTCTTTCTCACCACTTCTACTGCATGACAAAATTGTTGTCAGCACATGTTCTCTCATACAATGCCTTGAAAAGTACAACAGCAATAGTTCACAGGTTAAGGCTCAGTCATGTATGAGAAATCCATAGTGGATTACTACAGTGTTAAAGATATTTCCTACCAAAATGACTGTCAATCCTTTCCATCTCTAATTCTCTTATTTAATCTGTCAGAGGAAAAAATACAGAATAATAATTTGAGGGTACTGACTGGCATTAAGAGGTTTCGTGTCCACTGATTTAGATCAGACATGACTCAAAGTCCGTACTTTTTAGTTTGCATGCTATTTGCTTTAGTTTTAAGACAGAATTCCACAGCCTGCTGTTACACCTGCATCAAAATAAATATCCTTCTATTTCGAATGTTTTCAGTCACAAGAAGCAGAGACTAAGCCTAATAATTTCCATATTTTTCTGAGTAGTACTATTTAACATAAAACTATATTGCAAAGATATATAAAACAAAGCATATCCAAAACCAGTATACCTGATGCTTGAATATCAATTGTGACACTGTCCTCATTCTCTCGTTCTTTTTCCTCTGTTCTTACAGTCTCACAAACAGAACTGTCCTCTTTGTGAACATGCATATGCTGTTCTTCAGGTTCTAGCACTACATCATTAAACCACAAGTGAATATTTAGATACAAATATCACAAAACCAGCTCAATCAATAAGAAAATAGTTCTATAAATCATTCTACATGCAAAAATATTTTCAGATTAAGTAGTTTCTATGACACATACATTTTCTTTTCATTAATTTCTTTACTGTTTTCATGCGCTTATATAGTATGGGAAAACCATCAAGACACAGACAGAGATGAGGCCCTGTCAGCCTTCACAGCCCAAGAAGTCAGGCATTAGTTCCTCTTCCTTAGGGCAGAAATACAAAGCTGGGAAAATTAAGGAGCTGGTACTACAGCTCTATAGGAAAGCTCATATGTCTTTATGTGGAGGAAAAACCATATATGAGAGGAAAGATGTTGCTGACTATAAGGAGCTCGAACTATGAAAAATAGTGTGAGTAGAAAAGGTTAGATAGTCTAAGTGACACAGAAAGAATATGGAAGTGGCAAATGGCAGAAAAAAAGCAAAGAGAAAATAAAAAATGCTTATTGAAAATAACTTTTTCTCCTGCCTTACAGCTATTTTTGCAACCTGTTAGTAATTCTAAGTCTCCTTCCCTTATTCCTTATGAATACTAATGCATGAGCTACAGCTTCTGCCTGCAAAGTTTCTTTTGGCAGCTCTACCTCTTAATTTCTGAGAGCAGTTCTGGCCAAATAGGTGTCTCCTAAATATTGCTGATTTTTTCTAGTTAAGAATGTCAGTCCCCTCAGAAAACAATTTGGTCATACAGACACATAAACAAAAGAAAAATTTTTATTCTAGTTAAGTTAAAAAAAAACCTTTTCTGAAAACCTATACAAGCTTCAAAACTGGATCAATGAACTGTTTCTACTACTTCCCTCCTGTGTATTTTCTGAACTAAATATTATACACAATGATGTCTTTAAAATGTAAGCCAAACAACGAAGACAATAAAGAAAAAGCCCTACAAGCAGTGCTGGCATTTCTTACTTTCAGTTAGATTTAGAATGACCCTTAACAAATATTTTTCATTACTATAAAAGTATGCAATAGTTTACACAATTTCTGCATCACTGTGGTAAGACCTATACATTTTAATGGGTTCTCTATATATCAGACATAACTGATGTGCAACACTAGGGTCAACCTGTAAACATAGTATAAACTGCTGTAACTTAAACCACAAGCCTATTTGTAAATGTTACAGCTTGTTTCAGTCAATACATTTGGATTCTTGTTAGGCGATGCAGTTCTAGGTGGTAGCATAAATCTTCATCTCAGGTTCCTTGATCTACTTTTTAAATTGGAATTGTTGCTTTCTAAAGCCATGGAAGTGTTTTAGGCATGTGTACCACTGTCAGTAACAGATACGAACTTTATCAAGAAATAACTTCCTCCACAAGATTACATATGCTTGCTATTTAACAAGTATTCCAATTCTATTCTATAAGGAATTACTGATGAAAGCTTTTATGTAAAAATTTTAACTTTTTTTTTTTTTATGGGACATGTAACTGAAATACAGATAAAAGTTATTGTCAAAATTCTGCCATACAAGTCAAAAATTGAAAACCCTTTTTTTTATACAACTTTACCCTGAAAATGAATCTGGAAATATGTCACTGTCTCCCAATATTTTGCATCATAAATATTTCTTTTTTAAAACAAACAAGGAATTTCTTCTACTTCTTTAACCTCTCTGCTATTTGGCATTTCTGCAATGTTCAGTGCATAGCCTGAGATTCTTTCATAAGTATTGTCAACAACAAAAACAGGGCTATCAACAACTTTCTGTTTTCCTTAAGACCTGTTCTGCCTCATTGTCTGATGGGGTTTACACCAAGGTAACTGACTCAAATGTTTTTTTCTGGAGAAGAACTTTTAACTATTGTTCATTGTCTAGGCTATGGTAGTTCTACAAAAATAACTGTATTGATAATTACTATTTGATAACTACAATTGATAACTACTATTTCTCCAAACAGGCCAGGAATTCTGACTCAGAACATACAGATGGAAGAGAACTTCTGGAATAAGTACCATTTAGAGTTACTTTGTCAGAATAGGAATAGAGACATATTTATTCTATTAAAAACCACTTCCACCACCAAAAAGACCCTAAACCCAAAACCAAAGTGCACACACACACCCCGCAACCAAACCAAACACACAAAATCCCCTAATGGATTTAATGGAAAAAACAAAAGGCTACATTAAAGATCGTAAAAATACTAACGTTGCCTTCAAAGGACTTTCCCCCCCCTCAATCTACTAGCACGAACCAGCATCTATTTTAACTGGTATAAGAGAACAGATTTAAACCTGGAAAAAATGACAGAATGACTTGGTTCACATACCTTTTCCAGGACTACCTACATCACTTTCTTCCATTCTTTGGGTGAGTATATGTTTAAATCTCAGCATCATAAAGTTGCTCAGATCAGAATCATCATTGTTCCATTTTGTAGCAAGTGCAAATGATGCAGAATTTTGACTGTTGGATGAGTTGTTTTGTTTAGAAGACACATCTTTACAGCTGACTGACTCAGATGATTTGGGATTCTTCTTTTCTTGGTTTAAGAAATAAATTGCCTTTTCTACCTTATTCTTTTTTATGCTTCCTCCAGGAAGCCCTTCTTCCACAGATGTATTTGTACTGTCACTTTCGGCAGATGATGCAGGACTTACATGCAGGGCAATGTACTGCTTTTGAGTCTGTGGTGATGTGTGAAGATTAATTACTTTGTCCAATTGATGTCTTTCAGTAGAAAGATCCTCCTGGTTTATTAGGGAATTCTTCTCTTTAAGCCATCCTACAAAATAATATTTAATTTCTTCAGTGCACATAGATTTTTTTTGTTTTCTTTCTCCTGGTTGAAATACTTCGGATAATTATAGAAAAAGCATTTCTTTATTCTTTCTGCCTTCCCAGATCATTATAATCCACTTTTAGAAAACTTTTACTGATTAGACCTAAGTAAAACTGTACAATGTTGAGAAACAGAAGGCCATGATACTGTTTGGAGAAGTTTTCACCATCTGCATGGTGCCTACTGGTGTTAAGATTTCTATGAAGTGGGATGGATGCAACACATTTAATCAGGAAGAAAGATTGAAAGATTAACAGATTTTTTTTTAAAGAAAAAAAAAAGAAGTAAAGTATGCATTAGTTCCCTCTAAAGATGCGCTTCACTAGAACTGCAAATTTTTGCATTGCTTCTGCACGTCCATGTTAAACACAGTACCTAAACACTTCACAATACGCAAAAAGCAGTTGTGGCAACATTCTTTTATGAGTGGTGCCTATTCATTTCACAATATATCATATTACTGTAAATTCTTAGAGTTCTACAACTACAACTGATGCCTTGCAGCCAGGCCATAGTTATATAATGAAATCTAAATAACTTTTTGCATTTTCTATTGAAGCTTGGTTGTAAGTATTCATAATGGTCCATGAGAAATTCTGCAGCTTATGAGTGGCTCATAATTTAAACCATAGCCAGCATACCCCCCCCCCCCCCCCCCCCCCGAATAGCATTATAAAATAAAGAATTTTCACTGTAACATACTCTCCCCACTGACCTTCTGCAGATAGGACTATATTAATGTCTGCTTTATTAAAATATTCCAGTACAAAACTACTATTTGTTAAGAAATTCTCCTGTATGAAACTGTTTCACTAAAATAGCATGACTGGTGGAGGTTACTTTTCATCTGCACATTAGCAAAAAAGATAACTTGGTGTAGTTAAACACTTTTGTTCCTACAATTTGTTCTAAGTTTGTGAAAATACACTTTAATTGTAGTAGTTGCTACAAAACATTTTGTTCTCGAGAATAAGAAATCTTCCACTTCCTTCCTTCTTGGACGTATGTAACTGTCACTGTGTGATTCTCTGTTACTTATCTTTTGACTTCTTATTACTTTCCTTAAAAAAGAAGATACTTACTTTCTAACTCATATGATGTAAATTGTGTGAATGTTTCTACTTCTGTAGGAAGCTCAATGTTTGCATTACTGGCATCCGTATTTAATTGCTCCAAAGTTTCTATGGAGACTGGATTTAAACCCAAATGAAGCCACCAGCCCTCCTCTAGTGAGCTAGACATTGGTGCTTCTACCTCAGCTAGTAGCATTTCCTTCAGTTCTGTAAGTGAATGATGCTGATATGCAAGTTTAACAGTCTGATGCTCTACAAAAACCAGAAATCAACATATAATATTAATAATATAGAAACATAAAACCAGAATGACATTTTGGAAAGAAAAGCTCCTAAGTATTGATGACCTACTACACATATCCATTGTTTATACTTCCATTTGTAACACAGTATCCTTTAATAAACTTCAGAGCAAAGCAGTTGGTGTTACCAGAACAAGTGTGCTTTTTATTGAGTGTATGAGTAGGGGAGGGGTAATTTTTTTCCAGATCTAATAATGTGTAGCTGGTAGCTGCATTACAAAAGTTACAAATTATCTTATTATCTGTGAGCTTACTTGTCATGCTTACTAAGACTCAACATAGTCCTTACCTGAAAAAAGTAAAGAACTTAAATAGTAATGAGCCTACCATACATTATTTTCAACTATAAATGAATGTACAAATGAATCAGACAACATAACAAGTCAATATAGCTAAGTCAGTGAAGGCAAATAAAATGAAATGAAAGAACAGTGGTAATGTGTATTCTGGTGCTGTCAGAAATAACCTGCAGCTTATTTTGGTTTTGTGTATTTTGCTTCCTTATATGAACTCTGCTCTTGTCAAGTTATGACATTATTTTTCATTAACAGTACTTTTCTATCGATTGACACATATTTTGAAACATTAAGGAAAAATAGCAGACAGAAAAGAGTTCAACAGATTACCAAATTTCAGTTACCACAGTTACTGAATGTAACTAGTAGTTGTGAGCTGAACATTTTCATAATGAAACAAAACTCTTGCTTCATTTAATTTACCTCCATAGAAAGATACATGACGTATCAACTCCCATGTTGCCATACTGTAAATTTTTATATGTACTATAAGAATCAGATAATCCAAACTTCAAAGGATTACATTAATTTGATAAACTTCATGGTTCAAAAGATGTGCTCTGCAATATAATGTCATCTTTTTTTGCTATATTTTGCTATATACATTTCTCCATGTACACGGAACTCTTCAACACCAATTAGAAATTGATCATCAATTAGAAATCCTTACCCACAAGTAAAATAGACTTCATATTATCCTGATACTTCTCTGATTGCCATACCAAAGATTCCAAGTATTCCCTAGAGGGTTCTGTAATCAAAATACTACAAAGAACATAAAATAAGACTTGGAGGTATGAAGTTTAACAGCATTATCTGTTGAATTTTGATTTATATAAAACTACCTTTTACAGATCTAATTTCTCTCTAAATTTTCCGTTCATTCATTCATTTACTTATTAAAGTTTTTTCTTGTCCATATAGAGAGTCACATCATGCAGCACCACAGTGAACAGGGAAGACTGAGAAGAGCCACCAAGGCTGGTTCATGAAGTAAAGAAGCACTGAATGGGAATACTCTTTAGACTATGGTTCCCTCCCCAAAAAGATATTTAAATACTTCATCTACAAGCAAGAAAGATAGCAAGGCAAGAATTATTAGTCTCAATACAAGATTAGAAGTAAAAGATGAAGCAATCCTAACCCCATGTCAGCATGAAAAGGTTTAAATTCCATTGTTGGGGGATATCCCCAAAACACAGGCAATACTTTCTTGTATCTCTTCTGGAGATTTAAGTAGGTAATAATTGTTCAACATCTGTGTCTGCCATATGTATAAATACATGCATATACACACATACATACTTGCTATATACATAAATGTTTACTGTTGCCTACTCTAAAAAGAAGATTGGAATTTCAGGCTATTATGTCCCCTAGAAGAAAGAGGTTTACAGTATCAACTGTCATTTCCTTTTGCAATTTCCCCTGAAAAGCCACATATATGGATTAGGCACTGTTCACTCTTTCATGCAAAATACAAAATATATACAGCTTTCTCAAAGAACATAACTACCAATTCACAAATAGACTAAAGTTATTTTTGCACTAATTTTGAGCATTTATGATTTAGACGATTTTTGACAAGATTTATTACTACAAAGTTTTTATTACCTGCTACCAGAAAGAGAAATAGGTTCTTCTTGAAGTCCTGTGCACAGAAAATTAACCCATGATCTTTGTTGTCTGCATGGAGGAGTTAAAGGTACTTCCATTTCATCTTTCCAATATGGAACATATTTAGCTAGAAATTGCACAAAGCCCCATGCAAAGTAAACAAAAACCCAAATTTAAATTACAAAGCAACTTGTGAATGAAACACACATGGTTTAGGAATTTTACACTAGTGAAATTTTGGATTAAAGTACAAAATACTTTCACGCGACAATTCACTATGTAATCAATAAACCCCAAATACTTCACATTTAATTTCCAGACAGTTTGGGGACAATAATGTGTAGATGAGATTCCTTTATTCATTCTGTAATGTAGTTATGGCTACATACTCTTCCTATGTAAGATTAATTTATTATTAAATTACCTGGCACGATGACTGAGGTTTTGATATTGTGTTCACCCCTGTTGGGCTTCTTAGATAGTTTCCACATAAATTAAGTTAATTAGATGGGAGAGAGACTTTGGACAATACTATGGTGGTGGTAACATTCAGATGAAAGGACTCAAGAACTTCAGAAACAGTCAGGATTTTACAGACAAAATTACTCTTTCAAGCAGAATTAATACAGTAATTATTAGGGATGACCACTGAAATTAATTACTACACTAGTGTTTTTTGGTTTTTTTTAAAAGCAGTACACAAAGAAACTTGGCATGTTAAAAGCCCTCTGCAAGTCACTTTTCAAATCCTTTTTTTTTTTTGCCAATCATATTAAATGCAGACATTTTAAAGGATTATTGCTTTTTATTCAAATCTAATATGCAGTTTGCAACTTCATTGACTTTGGTTTCATTCCACAAAAATTGGTGGTTTACATGATCACCTTGTTATTAATCTCTGGCATTATTCCATAATATTTCTCATTAAGCTTGACCAGAAAGTAGAGGTCACAAAAAACACAGTTCCTCCATGGTCTGTGAAAACTAACAGCCAGAATTCTAAGTACGTAAGTGCCTCCATAAGGAAAACCACTTGTAACAATCTCCCTATTCATTCCAACAGGCAGTAAGCAGCTGCAGGCATCATACACACATTGTTTGGCCAACTGGCACACAGCAGGCTATGAATCAGCCACCTGCCCAGCTGCTTACAGCTGCTCCTTGTCTAACCTAACAAGCAGATTGTACGGCAGGAAGGGCAGGAAGGATAAAGGACAGTGTTAGAAAGTCAAAGAATATACAGCACACATTGGAGAAAAAAAAAAAGAGAGAGAGAAAAAAACACCAAAGAAACCAAACTTAAGAAATAAAGGTGGTTGCAAAAGAAAGAAGCAGACTTCCAATCAGTATAATTTCTTTCCCATTTACTTAGAACTAAAAAAAGCCCAGTGAACTTCTGCTCACAGACAATTTTTGGTGATGAGAAACAAATTTATCACTTTTCTTTGAACAGGACAGGAGCTGATTGCAGGACAGCAAAAATTCCTGACACATCTAAAAAGAGCAATTATTTCTCTTTGAGCAATTCTGTTCATATTCAGTCTGTTCATATTCAGTCATAAACTGCCTACGCTCAGGGTGCCATTCCCCTTCTCAGAGCACTAATGACTGAGTGAATCCTCTTATCTGTCAACACTTTCATCAATAAACAACCCCCACAGCTGGCAGGAGAGGAATGCAAATGATGAAATGTTTACAGAAAAAGCCATTATTTTATGACTGTTTCTTCTCAGAGTTCAAGCAAACATATTTCACTTCTGGTAAGTCATAAATAGCAAAACTAATTAGAAGGAGAAGACTGCAGGGCTGAATTTTTTGCCAAATGCTGAAATTTGAACCCTAATAAAGGAACTTCCATTAGCAAACAGTGTCTTAGCAGTGCATGTACAGGTTTGCAGGTCTCTATCGTATAGATCTGAGTATATCCTACAAAAAAAAAAAAAAGAAAAAAAAGCATGGAAGTATGGAAGTTGTCTGTGCCCCAATGACTGAATCTTGCCTGACTTAATGGCAGAGCTGAGCCAGAAAACTGGCAATAAAGTTCAATGCTATCATTTTCTTTTTAAAACAATCCAAGTTGGTTTGACTACTCATCTACTCCAGAAGAATGGACAATATCCTAGATAAGATCACAGATTCATAGAATCACTTGGGTTGGAAAAGACCTTTAAGATCACCAAATCCAATCATTAACCCAGGACCGCCAAGACCATCACATCACAGTCAGCTTGTTATTACTGTATATAGGAGGAAGGTCTCAAATCTGTTCAGATTTGCTGCACTTAGGCTCCTCCTGCTTATCACACGCTTTAGAAGTAAAAAGCAGTCAGATACCTCACTAGATACAGTTAATCATGCTAGGCAGTAATCTCCACATTGTTTTGGTGGGACAAGATATGGTGGGTGTGCCTTGAGCTTTTGTATCAGACACTTTGAGCTGACATGAGTGCTCCTACCAAAAGTCCACTTAAATGCAGTATCAGGACTGTGATGCTATTAGCTTGAAGGAGACAACTATTAGTTAAGTTTACATCATACTGAAACTAAGACAAGAAGAGGAGTTTTGGTCTGGAGAAAACTCAAAATTTCTCAAGGATTTTAATAATTGCTGGGTGGAAAACTATCAAGTTAACATGCACTGGAGGATAATACTTCTATTGTCCAATGCAATAATGGACAGATTTTTTCCAAGATAGGATACACACTAGGATGAGAGGTACATGTTTATTCAAGTGTTGCCACTCTGCCCAGATCACATCCATTTGTAAATGGCATTCTTTGTGCAGGCTTTTCTGCATGGAATTAAAGGTGAAAAATGTCACCAGCACAGCCATTTTTCTGCCTCCCTTAGCCAGTCAACATTAAGCTGTGAAAACAGTGGGGCTGGCAAGAATATCCATTATTTTGAGAGGTTACACCTGAAACCTGAAGAAATTTTAACTGAGGTTGGATAGTTAGTTTGAACAGTCAGACACCAAACCTGTCTGGCATTGGTATGCGTTGTAACCAGCATGTCTCACTGAGTTTTCAAGCTATTAAAGGTGGGTATGTATGAAGGATTTCTTTATGCTAATGTAGGAGAAGCCAGGATTCAATGCACACATTAGCAAATATTCAACACTTTCAGTTTATTTCTGCGGGAAAAAAGCTGTGGTGACTATGTGAGTTAATGTCACAATCAAAAAGCTGTACTGAACCGTTTGCAAACCAAAAATGTCTGCATAGGAGTTCTGAATCTGTAGAAGTTATAAACTCAGTACTTCTCCCTGGTTTGTCCTCCACCACCCTCTTTTGAAAGCATTTACATAAGACACTAACAAACTTTAAACTGCGCTCTCTGACTCCACAATTTTAATCAATCTGTCTCAGCTTTCCTCTGCCCTCTCTGCATAGATATATTGTTAGATAAAACCCTTAAATATCTAATCAGGTGCCAAAGATATAGACACCACTTGCAGCCAAAAGCAAAATGAAGGAACTGTAAAGTTGGTTGTGTTCAGCTTTTAAAACTGTTAAAAGGTGTATGGCATTTCTGCCTGCTGATGGTGCAGGTACAAAATAGTAGATTACACAAAGCAAATGTTCTTATCTTTTATCTATAAGGGGCATGTACTCCCAAGAACAAAATATGGGGACAATCACTTGAAGGCTTTATTTTAAGTATCACCCCTTGATTTACATACATCTTCCTACCTGACTCACAGAATTCCAACATTCCTTTGCTATTACTGGCACAAACCTCTTGTGGCATGGGACAGTACTTGAAAATTTCTATTTTGTCTGTAATTTCTGCTTTGAGATCTGAAAACAGATTCAAAAAGGTGTCATAAATGAACCATTTATTGCTTTTTCTTGTGAGAGCAATTTTTTTCTTTCAATTTTTTAATGGAATCTCCATAATATATATTGTGAAAAATTACAGTTACACTTAGTAACCCCAAATCCCATAGCTGATCTAAGCAGTATTCAGTCTTGTCCCTTAAAGGTGCCAGAAAAAAAATAAAGTATAGTATAGTCACTACCTGAACTATTCAAGGTTCTTATGTGATCACATAATCACAGTGATGTGATTTCTGGAACTAGAAGGTAGCCTAAATTTAGTTTATCAGGAGTTTGTGTACAAAGATTTTCTTGCTACTAGAAAGGACTAAAACAGAACAAAAAAGAATAATAGGTTGACATCTATGTGCAAAATCCTCAAATCTCTGAGTGGACGTTGGTTCACTCAGCTTAGAACATGGCATGTTCTAAGTACATGTTGTGGTGTACTAAATGTATCAGAGGAATGAACATTAAACTGCCTTAGTCAAGTATACACTTAAAATTTTTGTTCCTTTCTTCAATAAGAGACTGGATTGCTGCTGCCCTATCAGGAACAGAATTCAGCACACCTGCTTCATACTCAGGAGCAGGAATCTTGCTTCTTTGAGCTGCTTTCTGTCCACCAAATAAGTGGTTTTCCTCACTTGTTTGCCCAAACCAATGTAAACTGGTTTATTTAAATCAAAATTTAAAAATCTCAGGCACTGTATTTAACTACAAAAAATACTGTCATAGATATCAATTCAATAGCCAGTTACTGTCATTGAAATTGTACTTATCTGTAGTATAACAGCATTTAAGTAACTTTAATTCCTTTAAAGAAATTACTACTGTCATTTAGAATATTCCTATTATCCACGGAAATATTTAACCCTTTTTTCTAGAAATCTGCTTTCATGTTTGCAATTACAATGCAATATAAGCAATTTTTATTGTATGACTCCACTGCATATAATCCTCTTAAGGATGTATCTGAAAGTAAACCTAATTACTGATAAGAAAACATAACACTGAATTATTATATTAATGGTAGACTGGATATCATGAATCATGGCTCATGTTACATTTGTTTCCAAGATTACAACCCAACCATGGATTGAACCAAATGGGAAATAATTTATTTCCCCTTGTCTATTTAAGAAGACATTTCTAATACTAAGAAATCTGTGTTCAGCACACTTCATAATCTCATACAGAGAAATTCTTATTTGATAGGCTGTGATGTAATTCGTAAGTGAACTGAGTATAAAGGACCTAGATTGTGTTAGATGTGTGCAAATGAAAGAAAAATCAGGTGGATTGAAGCAAACCAACTCTCACCTTCTTTGATCACTTGTTTGCACACGTCTTCATCAGCCATGGTTTCTGGAGCTAAATTTAACAACTCTTTCAGTTCCAAGTATGATGGAATCTTAACAGAATCTGATCTGCCATTATTGTGTTTGCAGAATTCTAACTCAACAGGCAACATGAAAGACTGAAAAATATTAATCACAGCAGAATTGTAAGTAATTTCGGTTTTAGAATTTTGGAAAATGGAGCAAAAAAAGATTTGATATCAATTAAAAAAAGAATCCAAGCTAGCCCCCCAAATCCCAGAACATGTCTTGGTACTTTCCCATTTCCATGGACATGTCATGGCTTCCTGTTCTGGTTCATTTTTATTCTTAGTGTAGCAAGTACCTACATAAAACTGCCAACACATCAGGTCCCAGGGGAAACAGCTGATCAGAGTGGAGATTCCCAACAGCAGCATCCAAAAAGTAAAAACCCACAAATAATACCAGTGTTTTCTAACCTTGGTAATATGAAGGCTACAAATACTTGGCAAGTGTGAAAAGAATTCAGTAAAATGACTTGCAGATGAACAAACACTCATGCATAACGTAAATCAATCGCTAATATAATATTTAGCAAGGAACAATATGGTGATACCTCTTCATCTTTTACAGGTATGGCACAGAAGTTCTCTTTAATCCACTGCAATTCTTTTTTACGCTCTTCTATTTCCATTTCCTTTTGGAAAGTCAAACATTCCCTTTAAAAGACCATAAAATAATGCAAGTGACTTCTTTGTATTACTTTACACCTAAGACCGAAAGTCTTAGTAGTAGCTTTGATAGCCAAATGCATGGCAAAAGTTTTTTCCTAAATCTATGTTTTTCTAAGAAAGCAATTCCAAAGGATGCAGTAACAATCTGTGTAATTAACTGAAGTTACTTTTCAAGAAATAATACACTATATGCAGAGCAGAACCACTTAATAGTGGGACCTGCCTTAAAAAAGTTACAGAAAACCCCCCAGCATATTAAAACTGTTCATCATCTCAACACATATGTCCTGTCATGTAAAAATACTTTTTCCAAAAGCTGCTGACTTAATTTTCTTCTAATGTCAAGTTTTTATGCCATATACAAAATTTCTGCAATCTATAACATTCAGATTATTTACCTTTTGTCACCTTTAACTTCTGTTTTCAGGAATGATTCAGCACCAAAGGTGGCAAAGTATGCTCTCTACTAATTAAAATGAAAACTAAAAGTATGTTGCCTGGTTTAACCGACACACTTCTAAAATGCCAAGTAAAACTCAGGAGTGAGCCTACTACTTGTCTTGTAAAGTAAGGATACAAGCAGAAAAGGGATGAAGATTTTTCAAGTAGAAAGAGACCATTTCATTAGGCTTGACCCTCAAGGCCATTACAGGCACTAAATCTATAATGACTTTTTCAGGGGGATAGGAATACTTTAGACTGAAGAGTATAAATTGTTCCACACCTAGCCTTGGGCTGCTCACTGAATTTTATCTGAAGTAGAAGTCTGCCTAACTGTATATCTTTGTCTAAATGTGTTTCCCTGTGTGCTCTACTAGGAGATTTGGACTCCCACGTTTACAAGGCTTGTGGCTTTGCTAGTAAACTGCAGATAAGCAGGTCAGAGTTATTTCTGTCACGGTTCACACTAGCATTTTTTTCTTTTGTGACTGGAATTTCTGAAAGTCACTACAGAACTTGGATCATGTTCTCTTTGCTGGAAATTTACAGTATTTACACATGCACATAGTCTTATGTCCAAGGCTCACTGTGAGATCAGGGCTCATGTTTCAAAAAACCTGCAAACAACCCCACTCGTCTCTGCTCTGTTACTGTATAGGTACAGTTAAATCAGGTAAAATTGGCTTTGCCTTGCTTGTGATTCATGCAACCCTATCAAGCGCAAAGGAAGCCATACAAGTCATCCAGAAATGGAGTAAATCAGCGCAAAATTTAGCCAGACTTTATGAATGTATGCATACAGATCACTACATTCACAAAATAGTAGGCACATTCTGAATATAACTTATACCTGTTCTAATGTACCAGTTTGTTCAAATTCCTGACATAACATTAAATTAAATTCAATTAACCCAGTGGTATGAAAGTGAAGAAAACCATAAGAATAATTAATATTTGAATTTAAAGAAATACAATTCAGTAGGATAAGATCACGTATTTACTAACAGCACGACTGAGAGGAGAGAAAGAAGGAACATGTAAGCTAGTGTAAAATCCTGGCCCAAGTAAATTTAGTGGCATTTTACTGACAGGGTATCAGTCAGTCTGAGGAAGGACCAGGTTCCATAAAGATGAACATTTTTTCAGTGTGTCAAAACTAAACTCCTAAGCACATTACACACTTACAGAATGTAAAAATGATTCAATTTCATTTATCCAGTTTTCTTAAATAATGCATATAAATTTTACCCTACTCATTTTATTGTAAGAAAGAAGAAAAGCTGAATTCTTTACCTGCTGCCAATATAAATTAGTTAAAAAGTTAACATGCAACAGATGTTAAAATGTTAATAACATTATATGCAGACTATTATTTATGTTTAATATTATACAACAATTTGTCAATACCGGAAAATACTCTCTTCTGTTAAATTCTGTCCTTCAGAACGTAAAAGGGGATCTTTCACTAAAAAAAACTGTAGTCTGCTCAGAAGTTTAGATGAAGTAGGCAGTTTTTTATGAAAATTTTCAAGATTATCAATAAAAACAAGTTCCTCTTCCATATATAAATCTGAAGAAAAATAAAAAATGCATTAAAAAACAACATAAACATAAAAGGAGTTATCAGAATAAAGAGAATTGTTGAGCAACTGTTGGAATGCTGTAAATGTCAGCAAAACAATAACTACTTTTTACTTTAAATATTTTAGGATTTCTAATCTTTAAATGCAACAAAGTCTAGACTTCCAATAGTTCACGTGCTAAGTTTGATTTTCTTTTGCTTTTTCCTTTGTCTCATGTAACACCTGTTCAAAAGAAACTGTTTGCATTGTAAAGTATCATAAAGGAACTTCTGAAGTAAGTTTTAGCTGAGAAATGTGGCTTGGTGCAATTTTTAAATTAGAAAAGAAGCAATCTCTCTATACACATCTAAATCTAAATGCAGATTCTCTAATTTTGAAGCAACAAAAGTTATTCACAAAATGAGCAGACAAAAATATAGGTTACAAATTACTGTGATTTCAAGAAAGGTGAAATTATGGACCTTAATTTCTTTCGCATCTAGGCTACTACTCTCAATGAGACAGAACAGATGCAGTAATCATAACTCTATTTGATGTAATCCTTTATATTGGCAATATAATATACACATATATACACACACATTATACACAGAATTATATACAGAAGGGTTCTTCCGTATTTTTTACCAGTGCAGAAGTCCCCTCATTCCCACATCCCCCTTTCATTCCCTGTATGACTCGCTATCTGTAATCACCTTCCTTTCCTTCCTAGTGGCTGCAAATGATAGATAATGATTATGTTCCCCCCAAACTGTTTTACACTGCTAACACAAACAGACACCCATAAAGAAACCTTTCAATTAAAAAATAAAGGCCTTGTTATAAAATGCCTGTTTAATGAGTTCAGGAGAGGTTACTAAAGCTTCTAGTAGCCTACAAAGCTTAAAGTACCTCCAACTGAAAAAAATGACTTCTTTTCTGATACAATTTACAAAATTCCTGATCTGTTCTTCCTTTTCTTCAGGCATCCGGGAAAACAAAGTAGGAAGCACCTCAATAGTCAGGAAAACAGTAGCTGCAAAATTAGGTGCTAAGATCAATCAGAAAATAAAGATCGCTTCAATGGCATAAACTTGATCACGCTGTACTCAAATAATATCTCGTTTAATTGTTAGTTCAAAGAAAGTAGGATAAATCCTAATGCTAAATCAGATCGAATAAGGCACAATTTCACCCTTAATTTGAATTTATTATCACAATTTAGCCATACTTTTTATTATTTTATTATTATATTCATTTGTATTGTATCTTTTTATTGTAAGGGGCTCCAGTACTTAAAGAATATGAAAAAATGAGGGTTTTTTTTCCAATTAATATCATTAATCTGATATGTTTTAAATATTTTCATTAGTGCATTTCTTTGTTAATTTTAATGTGTTTTAACCTGTTACTCCCCACCTCAGGAAAGCATGCCTATGCAAGAATGCATGCTCTGAAGTACCCTCCTGAAGCAGACAGAAGGAATCACATACCTAACTGCTTTCCTAATACATACTTTTACAACTGGAGCAATAGGTAGAGTTTGAAATGCACCAATGCCAGTGTTTGAAATCCATACAAAAGTGAACTGAATTGCCACTTTGTGATTTTTAGGAAGTGCACATTTTTAAATACTTTTATTTTCCAGAATTGTAACTTGAATGCAGCATCATCACTTTCTTCAATTTAGTAATTTCTGATGATCGAAGCACTCAAGAAAAAAATTTCAATAGGCTTAATCATGTGCTCAAGTACTTTATCAATCAGGAAGCAAATATTCAGTGCATGTTTGAATGGCAGTTTCACTGACAGTGCTATCATGTGCTAGTGTAAAGCTAGTGCTCTTCCATTTAATGATACAAAGATGGTTGTCATTCCACTGTGACCTCTTTCTCATAACAGACAGCCTATGAAAAAAGAGGCTATTAACAGCATGCTAAATATTGAAATGTTGTTTGTAATCTGATATAAATATAATGTAATTGATTAGATGTTTAGAACTCTACAGTTACTAGACTGAATCAAATTGAGTTTTCAACTTCTGCGTTCAATGTGCTTTCAACTTTCTTACTGTTTTCCACTGCTATAGTCCAGTAACAACTTACTAGACACATTTTAAATGTGTGCGTAACCTACTACGCTAAACTTGACAACCTTATTGGAAACTTCTTCGCTTTAAACAAGAACCTTTAAATACTACAGCTCTTAGTAAGTATTATATGCAGTATTTCTTATATTACAGCTCAAAAAGTGAAACGACTGAAGAAATTGATTTTCTTCTCTGAAAGGAAGAATAGGATTACATTAACAGAAATAATAATGAAACATTTTCATATGCACAAGCTAGTGGAAAAAACCTCCTGCAGTAATAAACCAAGCTATTTAGAATTCAAATATAGCCTTTCTGTATTGGAAAAACAAGACTTAAAATGATCATTTGAAATCCTATATCACGTTCTTTCTTTTTTTCCAAACAAGTTAGAGAATTATGCCATATCACCCACAGTATTCCACTTCTGACAATTTTTATCTATCAGTTAACTTTCACGTTTTTGACCTCTCTGTATGTATAGTCAAACTTTTAATGAAACCTAGTCGGTTTTGTGCTGTTAACAGACTACCTGGCATTAGCAGGTTCTCAATGATACAAAATAGCTTGGAAATCTTTCAGAGTGGCAGCTTTAAAAAAATGTTAGAATTAATAATTCCCTCAAAAGTCAGCAGGCTTTGGCTAACATTTCCTTCTTTAATGCAAACAGAAAGTCAGAAAAAGGGTTGGCAGTAACACATCAGTTACTTTGAAAGATTATTGATTTGCTAATTCAGTAAACCAGTCATCAGAATCGTAAATAATTTCATGTCATCCCATAAAAACCATTATGAATCCAGTCTCTTCAGGTTGCCCTTTTATGTTTGTTTAAGTGCAACAGTTATCTGTAACTAGAAAAAATACAAAAGGTTTTATGATATTTATATGTTTTTTTTTCGTTTAGACTCCTGTCCATGGAAATTTAGCTCTCTTGATTGTTCCTAAGAAAGTCATAATTAAGACATGGGAAAGCATCTCAATTATTTTTATTCTCTTTGTAAGCACACAACATAGAGTGCTTTATTAATTATCCAAACCTTCTGACATTTGCCATCTAACTTAAAAAAAAAAAAAAAATCAGGTAATTACTTAATCATATGAATTAAGATTACTGTCTTTCAACTGACTGCAATACACTTGCATTGTTGATACTTTTTACTAGTAAATGTTAACTTGTACAATACTGTACAAGAACCACCTGTCTCCTCGCTGTTACCGTGGAGAAAAGCTCTTAGTAAATGATTACATTACTTTCCTTTTCCAAAGTAATATAATTGACAGATATATCAAAAAAACTATTGAAAATCTGATAGTTTAGAATAATAATTCATAATACAGTTGAATGAAACACTTGCTCAGCATTTTGCTTTTTGTGATCAGAATTCATTATAACTGTTAGGGAACTAATAATCATAAAATTTCAGAAAACACATTGGAGCACTACCCAGTCTGAACTATCTTTATCCCAGCAACAAAGCAGAAACTGCTTACTTCTTTTGCTTCTTGATACGGTAAAAGAACATGACACAAGGATCTGATTCTATTGAGGTACAAAGGATCATTTGCATTTTGATTAATGCCTGATAAGACCTACTTATTGTGATACTTTTTGACACCTCCTGCCATATATTTGATCAGCCTGAAACTTCTTTTGGTTTGCATCTGTCTTCAGCTGTAAAAACAAACCCTGCTTCTCCAGGGAATCAATCTCTCTTCACTGGTTGTATCTTCTGTAATTGCAAAGGCTGTGATCACCCAAATTATCTCTTCAATGTCTACGGATCATGCATAAGAAACTATGGAAGTTCACAAGCTGAGTCCACAAAAAGTAAGAAAACAGTGAATTAAACACTTTACCTTGACATTGTCCTTTAAATTCAGTGGCATAGTCAGTCTTCAAATATTTGTCTTGGGTGTATTCTTCCTTAAAAACATCCTTCATACGTAAAAAAGGTCCTTCTATGTCAGTCTGAGAATAGGGGTTTGAACTTGGAATAATTTCTATTAACTCATTACTAATATGGAAGTCTACAGAGGACATAGGTTTCCTATAAAGCAGAAAAAAAATCTTGATACTTAAGCCATTGTAAAAGCACTGTTATAACTTCCCTGATGGTTTAGTGAATCGATGGCACTCAGAAAGATACTCTAAGAACTTTGACAATCACCACATTCACTGAACAATATTGGAAATTACAGAGAACACTATTCACTAGATCCATGTCAAATTACATGTTTAATACCGCCAGCATTAAAATGAATAAAAGGGTTATGGATGGAAAAAAGCATCAAACCTATTAATGTCATAACATTTACAACAAAAATTTTCTGCTGAGTTAAATGTATAGTTGTGTTTCAAAAATCATGAAATTGCAAGTAACTGCAATAGGGCAAAGACAGGATAAATGAAGAAACAAACCCACTTCTCTTTCCTGTTACTCTTCATACTAATCTCATTATAACTGTTATTCATCAGGAAAAAAACCTGCTTGTCAAATAGCAAAATCATTTGACTACAGAAAAAAAAATCATAGTCCTGAGCTAATGATATATCTTGACAAAATATTTGTATTTTTTAATTAAAATATGATTGTTTTAATGCTACGTTATCTATATAAATGGACAGGAACAATAGACTGGCTCCGACTGATGAGTGCTGACATTTCTGAAGAACCCAAATTTTCTGCTCAGCTACACTTACTGAACTTTATATTCTAATTTGAGACAACTGATTTCTCAACTGTGCATCCTATTGATTTATTCAGTTTTTAAATAATCCTTTGCATTACATAATTTTGCTATTTGCTAGCCATCTGGAGGTAAATCTCATAAATGGAATCAGTACAGGAGTGCACCTCTGAATTTCGCTATAGGCCTTCATAAACATGAAGCATTTTAAGAGGCTACATATCTTTAAAAAAATCAACTATTTTACAGTATTTTTTAGTATAGCTCAGAAGTTAATTTTGAAACTACAAGTAGTATAGTTCACAAGCAACAATTACGCAGTATGAGTAATAATTAATGACCAAACTTTAATATGACATAAGCCTTTGAAAATCCCAAAACCTTAGAACACTGTGCCAAGTTACATGTGGGTAAAGTTTACTGAGATCAATGGGTTTCCCTATAGTTTTATAGATAGATCATACCTAAGGGAGTTGCAGATTTTGAGACTACATGGGCCAGCCTTTTCCAGATTCAAGCCCAGGTAAGGCTGTTCTGGAGAACAGTAAGTGCTTTAAATGACAGACTACTCTTAAATATGGAAACATATATTCCAAGTCATATAGCTATGCTTGTACACTGTTTTGAACACAGAAGGCACTGCATTTGAAATATGGAGAGTTGAGTCCCATTATCAAAATAAGTATAGTGATTAAGTGCATGCACTAAAGCTAGTAAGGGGTTTATCCAATTAAGTAATTTGGAAGTTCCTAGGAATTAGAGACTCACTTGCTTATCTCCTTTCCTGCCAGGTGTCCTGTCACCACTGCCTAGGCAGTCTGTGTCTCCTCAGTGTTTTTCTCCCACTCTGGGGTTTTCTCCTACCTGTTTTTTGTCCTCTTTCTGTTTCTCAGCCTCTCCAAAGAGATATTAGGCTCCCTGGCACTCTGAACTAATTTTCCCTGATGTATCAGTCCACTTCACTGATCTCTTTGATCACACACTCCACACTGGCTTACATGAAGAACTGTTAACAAAAAACTCACAAACCCAAAACCCCCAAGTTGACAAGCTTATGTCAAAATACCACCTCTTCTAATCTAGTTACCTAAAGTTTTATACACACAGAAAAGTATTAAAAAAAAATCTACAAAAAGTGCCTATTTAGCACAAAAACCTTGTGCCTACTGTTAAAACAGAACAAACGCATCTTCTGAGCAAAGTCTTAGCATAGAATGTATTGAATCTTATGACAAGCAATCTAAAGACACTGAACTCAATTATAACCATATTACATATCAGCACATCTGGGACATACTTTGATAATTATTATGCCAAACCTTAATTAAGTCTAGAATCTTTTAACTAGACAGTTAATACTTTTTTTGTACAACTCCAGGACTACAGTCCTCCTGTGTGCCATACCCAGCAGAGAATATTGTACTCCAGAGAAAAAGCCTACCATTTGTTTAAATGACAACAGCAGAACATTTTAATGCTTCTTCCTAATCAGTTTTGAAAATATTATAACATCTTGCTTATTTCCTGTCATCTGTTGTTTTAACTATTAGAAAGAAATTAGTGTTATCTATGAATTTACTTATCACGCTGTTCACTCCCTGTTTCTTACTAACAGTAAACCTATTGAAAAACACTTACTGTAAGTCAAGCTTTAAATATCCAAAATAAGCCACCTACCCTATTTACTGCTCATTCCTGTCTTTTCTCTGTGTGTCTTGCTTTGCACATACATGGCAGTATATTACATTCCTCACCAGGAATTCTTAAAATGATTTGTGATTAATTAAGTGTATTAATACTCCTTAGTCCTACCCACAGGGCATCCTAAATCCTAAAATACCGGAGTTATTTAAATTCTCTTTACTTACCTTAAACAGAACGCAAAGCACTTAAAGAATGTGAAGCACAAAGACATCTTCTCCTCCTAAGTTTAACTCCTTGCTCCTTATTCCCTAGTCTCATTCCAATTAATATTTCACTGGTACACAGACTAAGCCCACTTAATTCTAAAATACATTACATGAAATAACCTCAAATTCTCTGTAACTCAAGTCTAATACATGCACTGATTTCCTCAGATTTATCTAGATATTATGATTAACTTAAATGCAAAAACAACAGGTAAAAGTAAATGCTGCCTGGTCTAATAAACTTCATTCTTGGAATTTAGTATCCCTTGAGATGGCATCTAATTGACTCTTGAATTGCTCACTATAGATATCTAAATGACACTGTATCTTTATAACAACTATTATTTGGCAATTTCTTTTTCTGTTACTGTTATTAGTCTAGACAATGTCATGGGTGATATCTTCCCATGTGTTTTGCAGCAGCCTCATAACATTTATCACTCTCTGAAGGTGCACAGATTATTATATTACATAGAGTAGTCTTATTTTTTCCTGAAGATGCAGTTTGTAATTTCAGTTTTCTTCAGTGCAGCATACAGCATTAATCCAAACCTATAGTTCAAGCCTGTTATAAGGCAGAATCATTTCAGATACAGTTAATGTCATAATTACCTTTATATCATAAGATCTCAAAATCTATATAATTTTCTTTTAAAATGCAGTGGTGTACTCGTTACATTGATAGATGCTGGACTGAATTAAAACCTGAAAATACAATCAAATGCTTCCACTTCACAGGATCACAAATCACAAAACGGTTGAGGTTGGAAGGCATCTCTGGAGGTTATCTAGCCCAACCCCAGTTAAGCTATTCAAATGCAAGTCTCCAAAGTAACATTTCAAGGTTGGTTTTGGCAACGTAAACAAGTAAGTATATTTTTTTTACTTTGATTTTGCTGTTTCTATAGCACAATAAAATTTCTGCATTTGTGCAAAACCATTCTTTTATTTGTTATTTAATTTTTAATATATAATATATAAATAACATAGACTTAATATATTATATATTAATGATACATTTTGAAATATATTTAATTTTTAAGATTTTTCCATTTTTTACATTCAGCAGTTAAAATCACCCAACTTTCACATAATATGCATTCTTTATAGTTCAATTGTTAGGGGAGAGATAGGGCTTCAAGTCCAAACTTTTAAAAGTACTCAGACATTTCTTCATTTAGTACCACATGCCTGAGGACAAGATGCAGAGGGCCTATACAGCTAAAAGTTAGCCACTTCAACATCTGTTAGTTATCTGAATCCTAAAGAGACATGAAATGACAAGAAGAGAACAGTTGTTAGCCTAAAGAGCGCATTTCCCAAGACAGAAATGCAAGCATCACAAGGAAACCCACTCAGTTCTCCTACAAAGCCTTACAAAAGGCTTTCTGTCATTATTGTTTTCAGAAGGTGAAGACTTCCAAAGGACCAAGCCTGAAAACATTTTACAGTTACTTCGTGCTTCTTTTTGTTTTTCAAAAAAGAGAAGGGGAAGTTGTATTAAAAATCCCTGTCAAAATAATGTTGAAAGTTACAAAGGAGGTCGCTGAAAAGTTAGAAAACTTTCAAATAGACTTAGACCCTTCTTAAAAATTTGTACTATATTATGTCCTACTGGGTACTGTGTTTAGTAAAGCTGTGATCATAAATAATTTTTGTTTCCAATCTTCTGGTTGACTGAGTGATGAAAATTGCTCATTGCTATGATCTTCACTATTGAGCATATGGCTGTAGGCCATTTAGTAAAACTCAAGTTGAATACAAATACACTATCTTGGATATTTCTAATAGCATTGTGAGAAAACCAGAAACGTAACTCATTAATATTCACAAGATTTCCATTAAAATGCCAATATTGTAATCTACATTCTCTAGAACAAAACTGAGATACTCATGCTAGATGCCAATCCAAGGCATCAAACTCCTAGCCTTTCACAGTATTTGGCATTTTTCCATGTTAAAGCACTAGCATTTTCAGTTATGAGCACTCATCTTCTTTGGATCTGCCAGAAAATAAAGAGGAGGACATTCAGTGGGTAACTGCAGAGGTTTTGGTTCAAATGGTTTGCCCAAAATCACACAGGAGTTTTGACAAAGCCAAAACCAGAATAATTTCTGCAGGCAGCATTCAACTTACTTTAACAAGCTTCAGGAATTATGTAATACTAGGAAAACACAACCTATCCTGGGTGTATTATGATCATTAACTAATGATCGAAGAACTACACAGAACACCAAGAGAGTTAACTGCCCTTTTAAATTAAGGACAAAGATTTTTTTTTCCCCAGAAACCTCCCATTATGTGCTTTTTATTCTAGCTTTCTTTTCCTGCAGTAACCATGTGTTTGTATGTAACTATGTACTTCTGTACCTCCTTTTCATGAAATACCACTTGTACAGGAAAAGCACCTCTCTATTGTTACAAAAGAGGCCAGATTTCACAGACAGCCACATCATTCTCTGCACAGCCTTGATCCACTCTATAAGCATGATATTTCCATACCATGAATGAGCAGAGAGTTAAGCCAAAAAAATTGTATGTAGCAATGCAATTAAAGATTGTATCACAGTGAAATCACAGAGTGCCAATGTAAGGTCCTGGCAAGCCTGGTGCTGACATTTTCTGTCATGATTATTTTCCAACCACAAGTTTTATTCACAACCACATTTTAATGGAGATTTGAAGATAACATAGATTTTACACTGGCCTGTAAAAGTGTAAAAGTAATTCCCCTATTAGTTTCACTCTGATGACTGACAGAAGAAATACACACAATTTACTGGCTTTGTAGAACAGTTATGTTCTTTCACGTCTTAATGTATGCTGTAAAGGCTGTGTTGCAAACCTATTTTTAAAATGAACTATTTCAGAGTTCATTTGATGTATTTTGACTTTATACATGTAATTTTAAAATAAATACTTCTCTCTTTAATTGCTATAATGCAAGTTTGTCTATTTATAGCTGCCTTTTACACCTTTTCAAAAGTTTGTAAATACTTTTCTTTGAATAGGTTCATCTACACTTACAAGAGAGAACTGTCTTGGGGGGTGGGGGACAGAATGTCCTCATGGCTTATTTTCATGCTCATGCACACATTTCAGAGACCTCTAATGTCACAAATAGATTACACAACCATTACAAAAAAGAGATAAAGAAGCAAAGAACTCCATAAACACACAATACTACTTTTACTTAAAAAGGCATCTTTAAGCTATCTGCTACAGTGTACAGCTCCAGGGCACTGCAGACTGCCTACCATCAGAAAACCTTTCCATATTCTGTTATTGTCATTAGCTTACCATTCACAAAGTACCTGAATGATATCAAAGGAATCATATACTTTTTTAACTTAAGGTTACTGACTTTTCCAGGAAATCCTCCACAGATAAACTTTTCTTCCACTGATCCAATACCGAAATAGTGATCATGTTCTGTGTTGAAGTAACTAAGACAAAAAGAGAGAAAAAGAATTACACAGAAATTATTAAAATTTGATCAAACTATTCCAGAGGCTAACCAAACTTTATGCACATGTGCAGAAGAAACAATGGTTTTAGTTTTCATTAACAAAAGTAAATGCAAATTTACTTTTAAAATATATATATGCTTACCTCTATGCTTGGAAAGCCCCAGTTTTTTCTGCAGCTCAAGAAATCAGCATCAACTTTCAAACCTCTCTCAAAACTAATCAGATTTAGTATTTTACTTATCTCTGATCATTGCTTTTCTTCCATGACCACATGTCCGGACAGAAAGTTTTCCGGAAATCTCTAAAAACTAATCAAATATTGTACTCATTTATGATGCCATACACAAATAAATATCCATTACCCATTTGTTTCTACTTACACAATGAACACACTCTACCTTCAAGAGCTATCTGAACTGACATACTGCTACTTCTAGAAATAATGTATTTTTAAATGAAATGATCATGTTATACACAAACACAAGCTTTTCCTTTAATCCACAGTAAATGTAAACCAAAACTTAAGGACTGTATAACCTACTTCTGGTCCATGGCTTCCTATACTTATCATCAGCAAAGAGTCCAGTGAGATGATACTTTTCATCTTGATGTAAACTGGGAGGCAAGCAAAGTGATAACTTCCAGATGGAAAACTTCTGCCTTGCTATAATCTGCACAAAAAAAGGCATATGATAAAATTATGAGAGAGACAGTTCCATTCTTCTTCTTTTTGTGCACTACCTCTTTAAACAGTCCCACTATTTTCAGGTGTTTTCTACTAGAACATAGTATTTTATAGTTAATTTTTTATTTTTTGGTAAAACTGACAGAGTCCAAATTAAGAGAAGATATTAACATTTACCTGACTTGATGGTTAATGTTTAATCTATACTTCTGCATATGCAAAATCTCACATACCCTTAACTACACTTACCTAAACTTTGTGTGTGCAATTACAAGTGCTTATCTTAACGCTTCCATTGATGTCCTGAGCTGATG
Organism: Falco punctatus; assembly: GCF_963210335.1. Lineage (NCBI taxonomy): Eukaryota > Metazoa > Chordata > Aves > Falconiformes > Falconidae > Falco > Falco punctatus. The sequence continues at coordinate 73,920,417 of NC_137586.1, forward strand.
TGTATATAAGCTGATTTAAGTGCTCATAATATTATAAAGCCTCTCAGCTTTCATGTGCCACTACAAGCTAACAAAAGCCCTTTATAAATCCTTTTATCTCAATAAAAACAAAGAGGGAGCATGGTAGTAATCAACTGAATTCTAGAATTAAATAGGCAACACAGCGACTTCAGTAACTCTTCACTGAAGACCACCTTCAACAAACTATGTAACAGTTCTTTTGTCACAAAACCCCATGTACAGTACTGTATAAATACCACAGAACCACGGAATAAACAGTGAGTTTAGGAAGCAGAGAAATATTATTATTACATAGGGGGTTGGATTTAACAAGTTTATAGTTTAGAAAGATGTCCTCAAAACTTCTGGGGTGTAAAAGGTATATTAGAAAAGGCAACTAGGTACAGAAATGGAGGAAAACACCATGAATGAGACTAAAAACTTCTTTCTAGTTGTAAGTACATCACTTGATTTCAGCTTTGTTGCTTCAGGTTCTAGAAATGTCCATTTCAGCATATGTTGTCAAGCCAGTTATAGCTTGTACCATTAGGCATCTCAGGTGACAAACTAGAAATAGTTCACTGACTTGGACTGCTACCAGAACTACCATGCTGTTGGTGCACTTTTCAAACGTTCACGTATCGGTAGACAGAAAAGGAAAGGAAGGGGAAGGGGAAGAGGGGGGAAGGGGGGCAAGGGAAGAACAGGGGAACCAAGACAAGGCAGGGCAAGAACAGGACATGGGGAAGCAATGTGAGCAAACAATGTCAATTCTGTGAAATGCCACTGTTACAGATCCTTTACCCATTTCACTTTAATTCTTTGTGGGATAGTTACAGGTCTGTAAATGACAGTTAAATTTAACATCAAAGGCAAAAACTGCTGTCATCATAGCATCTTTTCTTTAGAAGGTTCTTCTAAAAAATTTGTTCCCATCATACTGATCTAATGCATTCCCTCTCGCCCAAATCAGAGTATGACTTTTCCCCAGAAGAAGGCAGAAACAACTACAAGCAACTGGACCTATGTCTTCCCCGTATTACTGGCTGTACATCAGTTTAAGTAATCTGTATTGAACTTAGTGCTAAAACAACTGCATTTATCATAATATAAAGCACAGCTAGTGAAGTTCCTGGTAGAGATAACCTTTCTCTTCATTTGAACAAGCTGTAAGGACTGTGACGTACAGCTCCCAAAGTACTCTTAGGTTACGTAAGAATGACCTGCTGGAGTCTAGGTAGAAACTACTGAACAAATAAATACAAGCTATACTATCAGAGATGAGAAATAAATGTTTTAAAACAGTATGTAGTTTTACTGAATCTAACTTTAGCTTGATAGTTAAAATTGTTTCCAATCACTGATGTTTGTAAAGTGGAACAAATACATCCTAGGGCTATCATCACAGATAATGGCCTTAAAACAGGAAAATTGTGCATTTTACAGAACATTTTAAATGAATTTGTTTTAAGTGTACAGTTTAAGCTGAATTAGTTCAGTTTACAAAGCCTGCTAATACACAGCCTTTCTTTCCTTTCTCAAATATATAGAAGTGTTTTTCAAGGCCATTATTAATGGCTATGGTATTTAACCAATGCACATTTACCCGTTTCTCAAAGAAATGAAAAGGTCTTTGCAAAATTCTCTCTTAACTGCAAGACTTTATGTGCATTTTTATAGTTCCATACAGCCTGCATATCATACATACAGCTTGTCACTATCATGTAAGAGAATACTGAAGTTCTAAAGATGACTTTGTAACCACACCTACAACACAGCATGAGGAATCTAACTCATGTCTCTAAGTGACTAAAAAGCCTCCCTTCTTCAAAGGTGTATTTATACTGGGCAGCTGGAAAAAACATATCCAGGGTTGATAAAAATGCATAACAAGTATATTAAGAGCAGGATTCCACATCCAGTTGAGCCAGATGTGTGCAGAAATCGAAGTTTGAGACGCCCGTTGAATACTGGCATTTCCTAAGAACTGGAAGCATTAGGCAAGTGCACTTGATATATCAGACGCCTGAAAAGGAAATGTAACTATCATGTACTTTCTAGAAGGAGGGTAGAAGTTAGGCACAAGAGCTGAACAAGAAGTTGCGGTGACACTAGAGATGTCCCCTTTTGGCAAACTGCCAGAGTAGTTTTTTATTTAGCTCATAGACTTTCTTTGAAAATGTAAAAAAGTGAATACTCAATTAATTAAGAGAGTATGCTTCAATGATAAGCAGTTGGTAATATCACACAGATGTGGACAGGAAGAACAGGACTTCATAAGGTTTCTATGTCTTAACTGATCAACGTCTATAAAGCCAAAATATTCACTGAAGGTGTGAAAAAACATCTGCTTTCCATGAATTTAATCTAAAACATTATAAAAACTCTTTCCTACCATCAGTAGGGAATACAGTACTGTGTATACTATCCTAATACATATTAAAGTAGCTAGAAAATGTGATTTGTTCTCCAAAAAGTCATTAATCAAATTTTCTGCATTAGAAGGCACAGTGCACCCTCCAAAGAAAGCTCTAAACAGGAAACTGGCTATAAAACACAACTACAAGTGCAGCAGACATTAAAAAAAAAAATGATGCTCTTCAGTTTTGGCAAAATTTTACTTTAATTTTTTATTAGAAAAAGCCTGTAAATCACTTCAGTATATTCTCCTAGCAAGTGCAATGCAACAACCACACCGAAACAGAACTCCTAAGAAAGTAGTTATGGATATCGTTTCTTTAAATGTGCACTCAATCTTTTCTTCAGTTACTGACATATTTATTGCAGAATATCAAGAAAAATATTAAAACTATACCTCATATAAATAGTCTGTTGAGTGGTATTTTAAAGCCGCAAACATCTTGTTTTGTGATGTTTTCAATGCTTCATCTAGAAGATATACAGAATATGGATTAGTTAAAAACTTCCTATATCATGCAAAAATACTGAAACAGAAGGTTGAAATTAAGGTTCAACAGATGTAACTTCCTAATTTCTGCTAGCACATGACCTTGGATTGAATTTCCTATAGAAGGCAGCTACCCAAAGCATTCAGTATTCTTCCTTTGGAGGGATATAACACACTAACTACAGACCATGGACACAATTTTTATCCACAGGAACTGGGCTTTTGCGTTGCTTTTTTAAGCTGTGTCTTCTGCTGTTTATTTCATACAAAACCTTTCAAACCATTAAGTGAACATAAGCAATACAAATTACCTTCCCTAAGCAATACTTTTGAGAAACTAACTCCTTCAATTAATTTTTAGTAGTTCCACTGTCTAAACTATTAACTTTTTACTGCCTCATGTATTTATGAGGGGACTTTTTCCCTCTCCTTCAGTTTTTCCTTCAGGGAAAAGGTGACTGTATAGACTAGTTGTGAACAAGAGGTCCTGTTGGAACACCTGGTCTCTAAATTAGTTGATGTTTCTGATGGGAACCAGGAGCGAGATGAAAATTATAGGACAGAGATATGGTGTGAGTGCAAAACAAGGTATGTTGTTGCTCAAGTATGCATAAGGTAAGAGAATACTTGTTTTTAATTAAAATTAGCTAGGAGAGTCAAGGCTAGAAAAAGAGAATTCTATCCCACAACTGTACTATGTAAATGAAATATAACCAACATGAATTGTAAGGCCATAAGGAAAACCTGTGACAGAAGACTGTCTTCATATACAGCAGGTATCAGTAATATGATACTAGGCCAAAATTGTGTAGGTAATGATGCTGGAAATACCAGACTTGGGTATGGATGTTAACAGAACTAGGACCAATGAGGAAAAAGGAATTAGGGCTGTTTGCTTGCTTAAAAGGAGTCTGGGCAGGGAAAAGGAAGTGCAGGGGTAAAAAGGTAGGTTCAGAAAAATAAAAGAAACAGGGAACAAAGTATAAAATGAGATGGAGAACTAAATAGAGGGGAACCTTCTGACAGGAGGAAGGTGGATGGTTAGGGACAGTGGTGAACCCAATCAGAGGACCAAAAATGCTGGGGATGTTAAGTAAAACCTTTGGATAACCTGCTGGATCCTCCATCAGGTCTATGACCAACAGACTTGGTGTGTGAGGGTGGTACAAGGACAGTTGTGTTTGTAAGCAGGGCTAGATTTGTACCTTAACACTAAGTGCAGGAGGATGGGGAATAGAATTGGCAGTCCTGGCCTAACGGTTAGACTTTATGATCATAAAGGTCTTTTCCAACCTGAATGATTCTATGATATGTATCACTTATTAAGGTTTCTTTATGGCAATATAACCATACATTCTTAAAATGCTGAACAATGTAATTGTAACTATTATGTGCAGCAAGGCAGCTGCACATTAATACCACTAATAGTAGTGAACTGCTTAGTTGCCACTCAAAGTACTACTAGTTTCTTAAGAGGATTTCACTTAATCAGTAAGCATCAAAACCATCTCAATCAGGTATGTTTCAAGTTTCCAATTTAAAATAGGAAAAGCAATACTTAGAAATGGTAGTATGTGAGGATACAAGGAAAACCACAGAAAACCATGACCCTGTTTCATTCTCCAGGCACTCCAAGGCACACCTCTTCAAGTAAGTGAAATATGCATAGGACGTATTTTTGCCGGCAGCAAATGTTTTTAAATCCGCAGTTTTCAAAATCGGTGAAGCATCGTCTGCGGCTACGTGGCGATGTATGACGGAAACGGAGAGCAGAAAAGACATAAACCAACCTGGCGCGACACGCCACACCACACGCCACACCGGCACCGCCCGGTCCCGCCGCCCTCACCTCAGGAGCCGGCACTCCTGCCCCGCCCCGCCCTCCGCCCGCGCGGGAAGTGGAACCGGCACCTCTGATTGGCTGCCGCCCCTCCCGCCCTCGGCGCCCACGGCCGCGCGGCCGGCGGGGGCGTTCCGCCCTTTGCCGCGGGGCAGCGAGCGGGCGGCGGCTGAGGGGCCGGCCGCGGTGTAGCTGTGGGCCCCGCCTGTCGCCTCTCGGGGACCGGGACAGCCGTGTTACCTCAGGAAAGGGTTATTGACTCAGCGCTGCCGGGGAGTTGTACGCGAGAAGTCTCTGGCGACTGACCGGGGGAGCTGTGCTATTCTTAGAATGCTGCAGCCTGCCCTTTACAGGCAGCGTCGCCAGGCGGTCACAAGTAGACAGGCCCTAATCTCTGTGTAAAATAAAAACTCTCAGGAGGAGCAGATAGGAAAGCTTGCATGATATTCGAAGCTGAGATAAACACGTTTCTAAAGCAGTTGATGCCACTGTATAGATACTGCTGTATATACATTTATGTCAAAGTATTCTGGAAGGTCGTTAGCATTACACAAAGCTGTGCATAAAGTTTGGGTCAAGCTGACTCACTTTCTCAAGTATCCACCCTCTCAAGTTGTCAAAACTGATGAAGGAAAGGACATCTAATCAAGGGAGTCTTGGGAAACAAAGAATAGACCATGATAAGAACAATTGTGCAAATTATGTGGAAAGAAGCCTCCAAGGGAGAAAGTTCTGACTGCAAGAGAGACAAACTGATAAGGGGCTGCAACCCACTGAAATTAAGTCGAAAGTGGGACAAAGGCAGCTGTGGTGGTGGGAGATCGTGACCTCTGACCCAAAGAGCCCCCCCCGAGGGAGGGCAAACCCCGGCCTGGGGAGCACGTGCAGGTGGTGACAAACTCCAGCAGCGCTATCGGAGGGTGCACGCCGCTTCGCATTAGAGGCGAGAAACTCGTAACCAGTCCTGTGTGTGAATGGAAATGAGTATGTAATGTGCTAGGAATGTGCAGGTACTCTGCTGCGTATAACGTGTATCCTCGAGTAACTCGCAGAGCACGCTTGGGGGAAACATTCCCCCGTGCTCCCAGCGCTGTAATAAAGACTGCCTGTCTTCTAAAACTTCAAATCCAGTCTTAGAGGGTTTCTCTCCATGAATGACATTACGGTATCACAGTAAATGCAATTAAGTAACTAAATTTCATCATCCATCCACTGGTAGCAGCTTGTATGGGAGAAGCTTAAAGAAAAGATAAAGGTAGTTTTTAAAGTGATTGTGTCTAAAACATCTGCTGACTCACTATCTGTTACCTCAGGAACAGAAATAGAATGAGGCCAGAATTTAATATCCAGCAATGTTTCTGCTTCATATGCTCAGCAAGTGTATGGAATGTCAGTTTCCACAAATAGCTGTCAACTTTGAGAGGTGATTTGGGTTTTTAATTTTATTCTTTTTTTTTTCTTCTTCTTTTTTTTTTTTTCTTCTTCTTTTTTTCTTCTAACTGCTTGTCTAAATTGCTCCCACCTTAGGCTGTGGAGCAAATAGTGTTTCTCAGCAGGCAGTTCAGCATCAAATTTCTGCTATGGTCCAGGCTCTGACTAATCCCTGGACTGTCAGAAATCTCAAGACTAATTGTGAGAATGCCCTCTCTTCCTGGCACATCCTCCCTTCTCCCTCCCCCAACAACACAGATCCTAGCTGCCGCTAGGCTCAGTTCTGCTTGCTGGAATGGCACCTTCTTTACTGTGGTTGGCACCAAAAGCCATTATATTGCATGTCCTTACCTCACCTCCTTTTACCTGTGGAAGTGGATATCCACAAAGGATGCATCAGAAGAGTGGAAATCTTTGGTAATGCTGCAGCAGGTGGATTCAGCCTGTTCTTATGATAGTATTGGGACTCTGGAAAATATGGCTCCTCCAAGAGCCCCTTGCAGGTTGAATCCCAGATGAACATAGATTTCCATGGGCAAAATAAAAAAAGACTTTTCACTGAGGTTTTAAGAGCTCCACTAGCTTTTGTATATCCCAGTGAGTGTAAAAGTTAAGTAAAAAGCATATGAAAGGATGCTGTCTTTACCACTACAAAATACTATTTTTTTTTTTTTTAACAGAGAGGATAGGTTTACCCCAGCATTAGCATAGAGCTTTTCCAAGCACGGGCATATTGCAAATGTTTCTCAGGCAGGTGTTCTATGAGAAATGCAAATCTCAATACGTCATTGTTCTCTCAGTATTTATATTTTAAAAATTTATTTTTTTTCTGCTCTCTAAGAAGTAGAAGACAAATTGGTGGGCTAAGTAGGGATAATACACAGAACACGGGATCTTCCAATTAAAGTATTTCAGAAGCAGTCCTCTCCCAGATGGAATATAGAAAAATGCATGCTTTTACCCCAGACCAGGAAAAAAAGTAGCAGTATATTATGTGTAACTGAAAAAGATGTTACCCTCCAGCAGCAAAGCCTTTGAAGTACCTGGAAAAGGTAAAAGTAATGACAATGACTAGAGCAGATCAAGTACTTTACGCAGCAACCCCAAGAAGCAATGCAGCAACACATACTGTAATTAGGGGATAGAGATATCCTGTGAAGGTTATGGTATCTCCAGTTTTTCTTCATCAGATTGAAGAGTTTATGGGGTACACATCCTGCAGAAGAAAATTGGCAGCAATTCAATTCATAGTTACCTCCATGACTCTTTTCCTCAGATATACCTGTAACATGGGGATTGTTTGTGTGGCTGATAAAAAGTGGTAAGTGGTACATGCTAGATATGTTATTGCTGTTACGATTAAGATCACAAATGGAAGAAGTTGTTCCAGCTCACTGCCAGAATGCAGGCAAAGCCTTTCTCTGTGCAGGATGCCAGCGGGGGCTACGCGAAATCGAAGTGGCAGCTTTGGAACTCATTGGGCAAGTACATACTTTCTTAGTAAGAATACATGCTGCATCTTGGTTGGATTTCTAGTGAGTGAAGCTGATAATGTTACGCATGGGAATAACATGAATGCCAGTTAGTGCTGTCTATCAGGGTAAGGAATGTGGGGAGAGATGAGATGCAATCTGGCAGCTGCATGTGTTTCTCATCATCTTTTACAGTCAGGCTGCTCTTTAGAATTGCCAGAAATGATGATAAAATGTTTGGTTTTAGCCCTGACCAGTGCTACAGAATCTAGCCTGTGCTCTTTCCTCAACTTTCTTAAAATTTATCAGTGAGCTCCAGAGAGACTTTTTTTTGGAATATATTGGAGGGATGAGCAAAAGACGACTATGTGTACACTCATAATCTTGACTACATCTCCTTGTTCTCTAGAAAATAGTCTATTTTGAGCTGGATCACAGCTGGTCTAATTCAGCTTAACCATATATAAGTGACACCAACTCTTGTTAACTGAGAGTTTAGTCCTGTGCCTTTGTTATGTCTCTTCCTTTCTTCCTCATTTCATTTTGTTTTAGTAATAGAAATCAGACCTGAACGTAAAATACTACTAAGCAAGAAGGCAATGAAGTTGTAAAGAAATATTTGTATTTGGAGAAAAGAAGTATGTTGCTTCATATTGCTTTGAGATCAGAAGAGATTGAAAATGTGTGAAGTTGCAGATTTGTTTTTTCTAGAGGAATCAATCATTTTATTTTTGAGGTTTTATTTACTTGGATAAAATGTAACAGAGTTATGCCTGATTTGTTCTTTCAGTATGTGTATTCCTCAAGTGCAAGTTATTCAAAACCTCCACAGACATGTAAACAATATACTTTCTGTGTTACTCATCAAGAATTTTTATAAACCAGCTAAAATAAACAAAACAAGTGTTCATTCTACAAAAGCAGAATTTGAAGATGGCACAATAAACTAAGGCATCCAGAAAAACAGAGAAAAAGGTTAGCTACACAATGTAACTACATAAATGTACCACAGACATTCGTTTGGAAGTACACCTTCCTATGATGCCTTTCATTCAAGTTGCTGCTTTGCATCACTACTCTGTTGTAACATGTAATAATATTTATATGGGAAATGTATGTTGAAAGAGACATACTTTTCTGCCTCAGCCATTGGTGGAAGGCTGGCAAATTTTGGGAAAGATGCAGCAGCTGCTGAGAGAAAAGTAGGGGGAACTGAAACACACATTCAAAGCATGTCCTTGAGTCACATGTTTGTACTTGACCTGTGATGCTTAGATACTGAAATGAGAATAGTGGTAAGAAGTTGAACACAATACATTGCTCTTTTATTTGCTTTGTATTTTATATAAATTTTATTAGCTGTAGAGGCCTTCTTAGCCTTCCACGTAGTTGTTTAGGGGCTAGAATAAGATGCCTCAGCTATTTTAGGTGGAAATGGCAGCTTTGATTCGTATTTGCTTAATACAGAGTTTGTTAATGATGAGGAAAGCAATATAGGCTCATAGAATAATTTAGTTTAGAAGGGACATCAGGAGGTCTCTAGATCAACCTCCTGCTCAAAGCAGGGTCAGACATCAGATCAGATGAGATTGCTCAGGGCTTTGTCCAGTTAATGGGCAGTCTGGAAATCTCCAAGGTGGACATGGCATAACCTCTTTGTGTCCCAGCTCCACTGCGTGGCTGTCTTTGTGGGTGAAAATCTTTTCCATATCTCCAGTCTAAACCTCTCTTCTTTGAGCCTATATGGGCTGTTGCTACCCAGTGTGCTGCTAGCCCCTGCTCAGCTCACTGCCTGCCAGGGCCCAAGGCTGTCCCTTCAGAGGTGCTCCCTGGTCCCACTGGCCCCAGCCAGGATCACTGCTGGGCTTCTGCCTTTCCAGGGCTGTGCATTTGTCTTGGCTGAGGTTCATGGGGTTGATGTTAGCTCCTCCTTCCTGCCTGTCCAGTCACCTCTGAATGGCAGTCCAGCTCTTTTGTGTATTGACTGGTCCTCATGACTTAGTGTCATCTGCATAGTTGGTGAAATTGCACCCCCTTGCCTTGTCTAGATCAGTGATAGAGACCTTGAAAAGGACAGGTCCCAGGATAGATCCTTGGGAACTTTTACCTGCCTCCAGGTTGAGTATGACCCACTAACCAGCACCCTCTGAGCCTGACCATCCAACCAATTTTTTACACATCTATTTTTTCATCCATTCATAGAACAGCTTTCCTTTTCAAACTCCAAATTGAGACATTATTTTTTTTGCTTTGTTTCTTTTCACAACAGAGAAGCTTCAGGAGCTCTTTATGCCAAATTCTTTCTTGTGTTGTATAAGAAGAATGGGGCAAGCAAAATCATCAGTTTTTTTCACTGAAAGCTGAAAAGGGCTGTCAAATAAGCTTGTGGAGCTGTGAAGCTTAATAGATAACTAACTATTCCTCTTGATTTAGGAGATTTTAAAACAACTGGTTCCTAACCATCATTGGCTCCATTCCTGGGCTTTCCACTGTAAGATTATAAAATCATCATAGAACTGTTTGCGTTGGAAAGGACCTCAAAGATCATGTCATTCCAGCCCCACTGCCATGGGCCAGGACACCTTCTACTAGACCAGGTTGCTCAAAGCCCCATCCAACCTGGCCTTAAACACTTCCAGGGGTGAAGCATCCACAGCTGCTCTGGGCAACCTGTACCAGCACCTCACCACCTGTGAGAGTTACTGTGAGAGTAAAGAATTTCTTCCCAGTATCTAATCTAAATCTATCCTCTTTCAGCTTAAAACCATTACCGCTCATCCTGTCACTATACTGCCTGATCAAGAGTCCCTCCCCATCTTTCCTGTAGTCCCCTGTTAGGTACTGCAAGGCCGCTGTAAGGTTTCCTTGGAGCCTTCTCTTCTCCAGGCTGAACAACCCCAACTCTTCCAGCCAGTCTTCATAGGGGAGGTGCTCCAGCCCCCGATCATCTTTGTGGCCCTCCTCTGGACTCACTCCAACAGGTCGAATTTCTTATGCTGGGGCCCCCAGAGCTGAATGCAGTGCTCCAGGTGGGGTCTCATGAGAGTGGAATAGAGTAGCACAATCCCCTCCCTCGACCTGCTGGCACACATGTTTTGATGCAGCCCAGAATACAAGTGGCTTTCTGGGATCCTAGTGCACATTGCCAGCTCGTATTCAGTTATTCATCCACCAACATCCTCTGCAGGGTTACTGTCAATCCACTCATTGCCCAGCCTGTTATCCATGTTTGGGATTGCCCTGACCCAATGCACAGGACCTTGCACTTGGCCATGTTGAACTTCATAAGTTTCACACAGGCCCACCTCTCAAAGCTGTCAAGGTCTATCTGGATGGCATCCATTCCTGCTAGAGTATCAACTATACCACACAGCTTGGTGTCATCTGCAAACTTGCTGATAGTGCACTCAATCCAACTGTCCAAGTCCCTGACAAAGAGGTTAAATAATATCAGTCCCAATACCAACCAGCTTGTCACTGGTCTCCGCACAGACATCAAGACACTGACCACAATTCTTTGAATGTGACTATCCAGCGAATTCTTTATCCACTGAGTGGTCCAGTTGTCAAATCCATTTCTATTTTAGAGAAAAGGATGTTGTGTGGGACAGTGTCAAATGCTTTGCACAAATCCAGGTAGATGACATCAGTCACTCTTCCCAATGGAATCATTCTCCAGTGCTGTAACCCTGTTATAGAAGGTCACCAAATTTGTCAGGCACAATTTTCCCTTTAGTGAAGCCAAGTTGGCTGTCGCCAATCACCTTCTTATTTTCCATGTGCCCTAGCATAGTTTTCAGGAGGACTTGCTCCATGATCTTGCTGGGCACCAAGGTGAGACTGACTGGCCTGTAGTTCCCTGCGTCTTTTTTCCCTTTTTAAAAATGGGGTTATGCTTCCCCTTTTCAAGTCAGTGGGAACTTCACCAGTCTGCCATGACTTTTCAAATATGATGGATAGTGGCTTAGCAACTTCCTCTGTCAGTTCCCTCAGAACCTGTGGATGCATCTCATCAGGTCCCATGGACTTGTGCACCCACAGGTTCCTTGGATGGCCTTGAACCTGGTCGTCTCCTACAGCGGGCAGTACTTCATTCTCTGTGAATTGGATGGCATGGGTCTTCTGATAGAACCATCTTTTGTAAATATGGCTGTATAAACACAATCAGTTGTGTGGATTTTAGAGGCTGAACAGCAACAGCTGAGAAAAATCTTGCTTATAATTACAGTTCATCTAGAAGAAAAAAAATGCAGAAAAATCACTAATGTGAAGAACAAACAAAGCTTTCTTAAAATTCTGTGGTGGTCTAATTGCCTCTTATATGCTGTAAAGTATGCAACTGAGTCATTAATGAGCTGTCTGTTTCCTTGTAAGTGAAGTGATTAAATTAATTCAAGGTAAAATACTGTTCTGTGCAGGGGAAGGAATGAAGAAGGGAAGGAGAGCAGGGAGAATCCATCTTACAGACATTACAAAGTGGTCTCTATCACAGTATCTTGAAAGTGGTGAAAGTGGTAAGCACACATTTCAGAATGAAAACTACACTTAGGCGGTTAGTCCTTTATGTCCTGCTCTTGCTCTCTCACTCATGTTGCAGACCCCATTGGTTTCAGTGGAAAGAATTCTTTCTCAGTAGGGTAAATAAGAGGGTTGTACAATCTGGGTTGTACCATCCCTGACTGTGTGAGCAGACCCTGTCTGTGCACAGTCTCACTACCTTCTGACTGTACAAAATTTTGTGTAAGGCTTTCTTTCTGTGATGAATAGACTTAATCTGGGTGTGACTCCATTACTGGACTATTAAGAGAGAGAAATGTGTACTCAGTTCCAGTTAAAGAAACCTGAGTTCATCACAGGTGAGTGTCTTAATGCAAAGTCATTCACAGCTTTAATACATGAATATAGCATTGAAGTTGCTTTTGCAGATCTACTTCCAGTGAGTCCAGTGAAATCAATGTTTCTACTGGATTTTAAATGCAGTGGGGTGGAAAGCCTTTTGATGCTTCATAATTTCATGGAATTAACAGAAAAAACTTGGAGCAGATATGCTAATGAAAACCTGTGATTCTGTCTTTTTGTAATTACTGTAGTGAATCTGCATCAGAGAACAAGGTATTTATAGATCTTTTTGGTTGATTCTATGAAAAATGAAATAAAACAGTAAAATTTAATAATTATAAAGTAGACATGCAAGGTAGAATAAAGCATTGAAGGGATTGATCTAATCTGCTGTGACCATGAGTTCAATCAGCTGTCAAGTAAACATGTTTTAAATAAACTAAATGATGTTGGCAAGTGGCCAGCCCTGACCTGTGGTATATGAACAAGCCAAGAACATGAGAAATTACAGATCCTTATGGATAGAAAAAGGCCAGTCATAGCTGACCAGCCTTCACCAGTGGATACAGCAATAAGATCCCAACATAAAAAATGATGGGGATGAGAAGCACTTAAAAAAACAAAACAAAACAAAAGGTGAAGTCCAGTGGGGCAAGGCTAGCAGGGAAAGGGTGGTAAAGGCAAAGTATTAAATGAGGGATTACTTGGTGCTCTCTTCCAAACATTGATAGGACAGACAACAGTACTGTCACTTCTCTTCCTCTCCTAAAAAATTACATTTTTTTTCGAATTTTACTTAAGATTTTTTTAGAGAAAGGTTGATCAGCATGGATATTTTTCCTGTTTATTTTCAAATAAATGCAGTTAGTACATGATGATTGATATTTTTTTCCACTGAAAAATGTTGATAGGGATACGTATTACATGGTCTTGTTTGGATTCTTCATTTTGATTTTGGTTTGCAGATGGTAGGTGATGCTTTATAAAATGTGTGACAAATTTTTCTTGTTGTCTCAGGGTCTGTTTGGGTAGAAACTGAAATCCAATAAATTGCAAAAAACTTTTTTGTTCTTTGCCATTTGCAGTGCATTTGTTAAAATGAAGGAGTCATCTGTGAATTGAAGTGATGGTTTCTAGTTTCTAGTTACTAATTCCTTCAACATACCTCTACTAGTAATATACATAACTAATTCCTAATAACTTGTAATAGGAAAAGGAATTCCTGCTCCTTGAACTCCTTAGTTTTGTAGAAAGTGTTCACTGCTCTGTGGTAGCTGAAGAAACAAGGAAGAGGAAAGCTTTCGGTACCTACCACAGAGGCTCCTGATAGCAAGACATGTCTTTGCATTTCACTGCAAGTGTTTACCAAGTAACTTGCACTCATTCACTTGTTGCCCCTTGTAAGTAAGCATGTGCCTAATTTTATTTAAACTGTATTAATATTAAATTTGGATCTTTATGTAGGTTGCCATCATTATACATTACATCTTAATTAAACAGGGTTTTTCTGAAAGAAAATGCATTAGATAAAATCTCCATAAAAAAAGCAAATTGATTCTACCTATGTTGTTAGCCACTTAAATGGTCAAACTGGTAGGACCATACTAGCTTACCACTCTTTCTTTCACAACTGTGAATCTAAGTGTGTGCATTTATTAATTCAACCATAGTTGTAATGTGCTTTACACCACATTATTTAATTTGCCATAATTTTTATTAGAAAAAGGGGACTTTTTATTGATGTCTATCAATGTACATGCTGAAGTGGCATTTGTGAAGCCAATGGGACTTTTCTTACCAATCCCAGTGGAAGGGTTTTGGCTTCTTTTATATCATTTTTTAAATCTGTGTTTCTGCCTCTACTGCAAAGTATTTATCTTAGAAGAACAGTGCTTTGCTAATCAGACATCTCCTGCCATTTTTGCCTTTTTTCTGCTTATTTCAGTAGTTGGCTGGACAGTGTCCACTGCTGGTAGGCCTGTTTCAGTGCTGCCACATATGCGATGTTCTGACAGTCGAAAGCTTAAGCTAAAATGCCTATTTAAGACATGAGCCTTGGAGTTAACCAGCAGTCAGAGATTAGGGCAGCACCAAATAAATCTGATATCCTTCCTGTGCTAGTGACTTATTTTTACTATATTGAGGTTTGGAAGTTGCAGTCACAGTGGTCCTGCTATTTAATGCATGATTCTGAGGGAGGTTTGTGGTCGATATATCTCACAGAAAATGAAAAAAAAAATATTTATCCATGACATATCTTACAGATGCACTATAAGTTTGGAATACTTCTGCAAGCAACAGCTGGTGAGTGAATGTAAATGTTGTTATCCAAACATTTTTCATAAAAATGCTAGGATTCAGATTAAATCAATTTATGCAGTTGATTTCTGCCTATCCAGAACAATGGAATCTTTTGATACCTGCACCCTTTGGAGGTGATCAGGAAGGGCCTTTCAAAAGTTTTCAGCACCTCTGAAGATTGACTAATGCATTTCCTGTACATGCCATTTCGTAGGCATACTATCTTTCAATGACTTGTTATTCTGCTGACATCCTTTCCTCCTGATCATAGTTTGTTTCCATGGCTTGCTTTCTGATTTACAAAAGTACAGACACTTAATAATGGTAGAGTACAGACAAGTCATGGCACGGTAGCCACATTTTCAAATAGATGCTTTTCTTTTCTTTCCTTACTTGAGGTTTATTTGCGATTAAGTTGAAAGAAGATAAAGCAAGGAATGATCTATCCTTTGCAGAATGCATACAATCCATGTGAACCAGGTTGTCCTCTCTCATTTTAAAACCTATTGTTATATGTCTATATGTTAGCTTGCATATTTATGGTGTTCTCCTTTCAAGAATAGGGAGGAAAGGCATGAAGAGAGTTCATCTTACTAAGTAAGTACTGGGTGATTTGTATTTTAGCGTTAGGGAGGCTCATCCCATTCAATGTAAAGGCTTAAAGCCATTGTGACTGGAGAACCCATTGAAGTTGGTAGTGTGGTTTGTACAAGGCAATAGTCTCATTTCCCTAATGAAGTTTTTTGGCTCTGGAAAACCACCTTTGTAACTTCCTGTCCAAGCAAAAAGGAACAGTGATTTGTAGAATCAAATTGCCCTGTTCCTATGGAGACAATATTATAGAGTTCTGTGTGCTTCACTGAGGAAATTGGAAGAGTTTAACAACAAGAACTGTGGAGTCACTGGGTTTGTACAGTCTTAGTGCTGTAGTTACATCAGGTATATAATGCACCTCTAAATTTGATGCCTCAGTATGAAGAAATATAGGTTGATGAGATTATATTTACCCCACAAGTAAACCTATCCTCTATTTTATGATTTATTATGGTTTGTTAAATTGGCTTTTGTTTTGCAACATTGCTCACACCTACAATAATATTTCAGTGTTTACTTTTTAATAGGTACTTTGAATCAGATAATAGGCTTAATCTTACCATGTATTAGATCCTTCTAGTCATGAAGACACTGATTTTTGTCAGAACATCTCAGGCAGAATTGCAAAATTTCATCAAAATGGTGATAATAATAACTTTTAAATCAAGGTAGATTTCCTGCTTATTGGCATGAAGTCATGTGACATTGACAACTTCATGAAGGAGAGAAAGGCAAAAATTCCACTTTCAAACAAGACAGCTGAAGACCGCAGAAAAAAGGAAAGGTGTTAAAGATACCTGGTAGTAAGTAATGCTGTGCCACCTCAAGTGAGAACAAATGCCAAATAATTTTTTTTCAATTGTCAATCAGAATAATGAGAAAAGCAATACAAGTTTATACTCACTTTCATTTCAGAAAAAAAAGTAACTGGAAAATACAATTGGTACATCTAGAAATGATAAAGGGAAGAAAATAAAACAATTTGATGAACCAAAGCATGTAGATTATACCTAGTTAGAGTCCATGAAAAATTAAGAAACTTGTGGTCATATTGATTCATCACCAGCATTTGTAGAAAAATACACATCCAAGTAAAATCATGCAGTGCTTCTGGAAGAGGTTTTGGGAAGGGCAGCTGTGGGTGTAGTCGAGCTCCACTAGAGGCTGTCATTGTCACACATCTGGCTGTCAAACAGCTACCACTTGCTCTTCAATACATAGGCAGAAAAACTCCACAGGGACTGAAAAAGAAAGGCTTCAGCTGCAGGTATCCCCAAACAAGGGATCTTTCTGTCGGCCTGAAGAAACAGCTCCTCTGTCAGAACAGAGGAGGCTCAAAAGGGAATTGGCTTTAGTGGTAGCCCTTGAAATAAAAGTGCAATGCTTTCATGGAATTTTGATGTATTTCATGTGTTGTTTGATTTACTTGCTTCCAAAGCAAAAAAAGAAAAAAAAAAGGAAAAAGAAAGAAAGTTTGTGACAATTATATTATTATGCTGCCACAGAAGTTTTGTGAAATTAAATATTATTGTTTAACAGTTCCTGAATACTGCAAACTATCATGTCATCTACTTTGAAAAACTGTATATGTAAGGTATGTTGTTGTTCGCATGTAACACTGAAGATTTTGCACATCCTGTTGGTTGAGGGTGAAATATCATGTAATATTTTTACATAATTCTTTTTTTGGTATGAAAAGTACTTCTGTCATACGTGTTTCAACGAGGCCCTGAAAGACGTTCAAATAATTAAGTATTAATAATATTAAGAATGTTTTTTGAAATATATTTGCAAACTTTATCTAACAGTAAACAAAGTAGGCATCAGAGTGACTGTAGAAGATGACTCCAGTCTTGGGCCGTTTGCACGGTGGAGGAAATCCATTTAAAATTAACCCTATGAAGATGTGCCAGCCCCAGACATCCCTGGAGGTACATAAAATCTTTAGCAAGATGAGAGAAGGGGTTTTATTCCCACTGATTTTTTTGTAAGATTGAAGTTTCATTATGGTTCATTTACAAGTTGGACTAAGATATTCTATAGCATGATATTGAGGTATTGTAACATGCCACAGGTATACTAGCTGTGGAAACTTGGTGAAAGCATAAAGTGCTACCTCAGACAATATTTACCTTTTGTCTAGCTGAGACTTGGTATTCAAACATGGTTTCAGTGAAAAGCACAATGCAAAACAGCTGGAATGATTTCAGTGTTTCTCAGTGAAGTCATAGGGGTGATGCAGATTAAACTTAAAAATTGCAGATGAAGGTGGTTATTGATGAAATGTTTCAGTTTGTTGACTAGTCTTAACTAATGAAACACTAAGCAAGACATCATCAACAGCTTAGGTGACGCTTCTCCCGAGGTTCAAAGATGACCTTATAAAGTTCTGTCTCCCTGACACCAATTTCTATTTCATAGGCTTTTAATGCATGTCTTGTCTTTTGAGCTGTGTTACCTGCGATGCATATTTTTCCACTCTGCCTTCACTGCTTTTGTTTCCATCCAAGCTTAATTTCTTTCTCCTGCCATATACATATACTATTGACTGAGAGTATTATCAATTTTAATCTTAGAACTGAAGGGCAGTTCTGAAGTGTGTGTTGTTACCATAAAGGCATTGGTGTGAAAATTGTGATTGTTTTGCAGTTTCCTCATGATGACTCATGGGCCACTGTTTTCTCTTCAGACCTCTGGAGACCTCATGGGTACAGTTCTTTACGTGACAACTTGCAAGGATACTGTAAACTTTAGAAAAGGAAGACATTGAGTGGTAGGATGCATATAGTTTTAGAAAAGAGCTTAGCTTTAATTTACAGGATTGTTTTCTCTTGGGACTCCACAGCAACCCAGAACAGGAACATTCCTATGCTGGAAGTGCTGCAGAGGCTTCAGCATCTTAGGCAGGTGTCACGGTCCACTCGGTTCATTTACTATGATCTCGAAGAGCAAAAAATCAAGGCGACTATGCCAAGGGGTTATGCTTTCATCAAACAGCATAACTTTATTGTTTGCCCATAAAGCGGTGTGCAATAGATAGAGTGACAGGAAGTGAAGAAAAAATAAAGTAAAAAAGGAAAGAGGATTATAGCTACCACCACGGGTCCAAGGCTTCCCTATGGTCCCAGGTCCAGGCAGCGTCCTGCTGGCCCTTCCGATCATTGTGATCCTTGGTGGGGAAGATCTCCAAAGTTCAGTTGCTAAGGAGCCATCTCTTATGCCATGCAACACCTCCTCTGGCCCATGGATTGTTGCCAGTCTTGGCCTTCTCGAGCCAGGTTACCAGCATGTCCAAAGAGGAGTGAGTGCCTGAGGTGTGGTTTGCCTTAGAGGTGGGTGGCTTCAGACCAGGAGGTGTGGTTTTGTATTATAATGATATTAGAGTGAAGAAAGTTCACCTGAAGTTCAAGTATTCTGGTTCATTGCTATGACCATGGTTGTGATCCATCTTCTGGACAGCGGTTATGCGGCCTTATCGTATTGTTCCTTTCAGTCCCAGGTAGCAGGGAGCGGCATAGTACTCCTCGTACCATGCAGTTCTCCTTCCCAGGGTCTTTGTGTCCATAAGGACCACATTCCATCTCCAGGTCTCTGCTGGCAATGTTGAGACAATATCATTCTCTTTGGACTGACTCTTACAACAGGTAATACGAACATTGCCAGTCTTGTTATAAATTTTGGGTGAGCTCTTACCTTTCATGTTTGGGAGAGGATTTTGACTATAGCACTCCCCCTCTGATCATTCTGTTCAAAACTATGGACAATAGAGGGAGGGAAAATTAAAACCAGCAATTTTATAAGGACTCAATAAATACTACCTTCTTAATAAGTGCACACATTTAGTTTTAAAACCTGAACGTCTTGGAGCCATATCCCAGCCAAAATATCAGTTGCCATAAAATTTTCTTTAGGATTGTTCACTACCATCCCAAACTGCTTGTGTGTTAAGGACGTGCTGTGACTAATACAGCAGATCTTCTTGCTGATCTTCCCCCTCTGTCCAGTTTGGAGACCGGATAGGAAACTGGTTTTCAGTCGGTCAGAATCCTAGTCAGGCTGAAGTATTCATTGCTAAAAGAGCAATTACAACGGCAGTTCTTTCCATTCACCTTTCTTAGTTTGTCACAGACACAGAGATTTTTAGCATGGTAAAGGATAGTCTTGACTATGATACCTTTCATTCTAATGTCTGAAGCATACCAACACCTTGTATGTTTTCAATGGCTTAAAAAAAGATGTGGTGTAGTCATTGTTGCTGTTTTCTACTGACTGCTTACTTCAGTATATATTATTTCATAAGACATTTTATGCATTTCAGGCAGGAGTGTGGTGACTAAGAACAAGAGACTAGCGTTCTTCTGAGGGAAAAAAAATCACTTTTCTGTCATGGCTGTATAGATCAAGAAGAAAAAGGAAGAAACCTAGCATACCTTTTAATTTGTTTGTCTGGAACAATGGCAGTACTTTTGATGAATTAAGCAATACCAGGGACCCTTAATTTTGGGTGTGGTCTAAATCTGAAGACAAAGCAGCAGAACAGAAATGACAAGCCCCTTCTGTTCTGCACAGTTAGAAAGATTACTAAGTTCCTGGCCTTCCAGGGGTCACCATGTATTTTTAATCACAAAGGAGGCGCATACATTGTTTAATTCCAGGTGTTTAGTCAGGCACCCTGTATAGTCAGTGACAGAGGTACTCTATATTTCATTGCTGCGGAATTCTCAGTATATTCCGTTGTTCAGACTTATAGAGGTGTATTACTTTTCCCTTAGCTATCAAACCTGTCTCCTAATTCAGGCATGTGCCAAGTGTAAACTTAGACGGATTACTCCCAGCAGTCCCAGGTTGCATTTCTGGCCTAGAAGCACCATTCTGCAGTGAGCATCTGCCATTAGAACCAGCATCAGTTCAACATACATGTCTGCTTGGTTACTTTATGTTGCTGGTGTCATGCTGCCATCCCTGCCTACGCTGTCCTCAAAGCAGCCTCTGCAACTTTTGTCAGGACTTCTTAGGCAACAGTTCATATAACAGCATGAAGCTGAAATACTGTCCTCCACTAAATGGTGCAGCTCTCAGTCCTGGTCATTAGACCACCTGCCCTCAGTGCTTAATGATACAAGCTATCTCTGCACCTGGATCATTTCTGGGCAACACTTCGTATACTTAATGTTTCCCTCAGCAGGCTCAGTAGTACCTTGCTCCACTGTGATGTGTGAGTGGAGGATTCATGATGCAGGACTTTGTGACACCTGCACCACAGAACCATAGGATTGTAGAATGGTTTGGGTTGGAAGGGCCCTTTAAAGATCATCTAGTCCAACCCCCCTGCCATGGGCAGGGACACTTCCACTCCACCAGGTTGCTCAAAGCCCCATCCAGCCTGGCCTTGAACACTGCCAGGGGTAAGGAATCCACAACTTCTGAAAGGTAGGTTGTCTTTTGCCCAGTCTGGCAGTAGGACCAGTGGAAAGGTGAAAGGTGGAAAAGTGAAAGGGGGCAACATGTTAACAGCAGGGTGGCTGAAAAGGTGCAGGGAAGACTGTGCTATGTATAGTGTTAGCAAGGGCTCACTAGGTCACATAGCCAAGGCCACAGTAGAGGACTATATTTTGTGGTTTTGTAAAATTTGCAAATCATAATAAGATTACAATACTGTGAAATATAGAGGTCCAGACTCAGGGAAGACACATCTGCAATGTCCCTGGGGATGTACTGAATCTAAAGAAAACTGTCTAAAGGTAGATACTGTATCTAGGTGAAGGAAATCAAAGAGAAAACTGCAGAAGGAAGAAGATGAACACATTGTCTTCATGTGTCATCAGGTGGCAGTTAATACAATCTGTTTTCTTTTCCATGCAGACACTTTTCCAGGTCTTGGTGTGGTTATTACACCAACTAAGACTCTTAGGTATTCTTTCACGCACATTTCCTACACTTGCTAACTATTGCTAGTGGTTGCTACTTTCTGTGAGCTGATTTGATGACTGATTTGAGGCATTGACGTTTGTTTTTCTCCTGTGAATCCAGAGTTGTGAGAAGTTAGATATTAATGAAATTTGTAATGGAAAAGGCAACAGTCAGGCTATTCACAACACTGACCTGAGGTTACTGTTAGCTGTGGTTTTTTGTTCTCTTGGCTTCAGTGGACATTTGTAAATAGCTTTTATAGTTCTCTTCGTGATAGGTCTATAACTGGATAGAACTGCTCTACGATCTTGGGTAGCTGTCTTGAGCAGCTAACCTCAGGTGTCTTGGGAGCTGGGTATGGAGAACCTAAGTGCTTCAGCACTGACCACAATATTAATTGCTGATGTGGCTGGGTTTTTTCATTAACAGCAAAATATGAAGTTCTGAATTATACAGCTGAAAAGATAATTTTTTAAGTAATTTGTGATGTACTTATAGATTGGGATAGCAAATAGGAAGCTAAGGAAAATCTGTGAAGCTTGTGCAAGTTATCAAGTTGCATTCCAGTGTAAAAGTTTAGTAAAAATCTGTTTGCTGTGTTTACATATTGACACTTTTTTACTTGTGAGGCTTACATACAGGTTTAAATATGGAGAACTTGTCTAACTGAACGTTTTTGCACATAAAATTAAGAATAACTGTGTAAAAGAGACACAGTAATATGATTTGCATCTCTAAACATCTAGACCAGCTAATGTTTAGTATTTTGTCGCAATAGCACTTCAGTGATACCTGGCAAGCTACATTCACTAGGACAGAAAATCGTAACAGAAAGGAGATGCTGACAGTGGTAGGAAGCATTATAGCTCATGAGGTGAAGTTTTCATAAGTCTCCTAAACAGGGGGAACATCTTGTTATAGCCTGCTCTAAGTGGCTTGAATGATAGTGTGCACTAAATTATAGAAAAGATAATTTTTTCCATGCAGGAACTAGAGGAAGGTATTTCTGGTGTTAGAGTGAAAAGAAACATGGGTGTATCTAGACAGTGTCTGAACTTACGGGCTTTTGTAATTATGGTTGAGCAGTTTCCCTTGATAGATGGGGTTGTCAGAGACTTTTGACAGTTCCTCTGGATGCTTCTTTATCACAGTCAGACTCAACATCCTTTGGCCTGCACTGAAATGAAGCCAAGTGGTTGACATTCTGCAGCATGCTGGGTTTGACAGGTAAGGGCATCATCCAGCTGCGAAGACTTGAAAGCCAGGTAACTGCCACCTTCACAAGTCTAGTTCGGATATAATTTCAGAAGTTTCTACTGTGGTTAGGAATGATGTACAAATGGGAAAGCAGGGGGACTAGTTTGAACATTGAATAATCTCATTTCTGCTGGAAGGATGGCCTGCTGTTCTCTGTCAAGCCCTTCAGACAATAATAAGAAAAAAAAATAGAATGGATATGCTCTTTCCCTCTGCCAAAGGAATCAGCAGCCCTCTGTGATAATCAGGATGGAGGGCCTTGGATAAAGACAGCAAAGCTGTAAGGAAATGAGGGAAGCAGTTGGCTCAGGACAATATGATGTCCTGAAAACTCACTTCCAAAGAAAAAAGCAGTCAGAAGTTTGGAAACACTGATGCTTTTGACAAACAGAAGCAGGAGGAGACTGAGCATGGACTTTGAAATTTGGGTGGATGTTGTGTACTGAAGTGCCTTCTTCAGTTACATGACCATATCAAGTACTATCCATCTGGCTAGAAAATGTATTCAAAAGCTCTCCCTGTGGTCAGTGCAGACTTCAAACCTGTTCTTCTCTGGGGTCATCTGTGCCTAGATGGAGTGTCTGAGAAACTGCCATGTGAAATCATTTGTGCATGGGCTAAGTGTTCCAGTCCATACTACAGCGGGCAGTGAGCAGGCAGTGACATCAATGATCTCAGGAGGACTAGCAGCTGGTGGTAGATTCCTTTTTTACAGGCTTAACTGTACACTGAACACTTCCAGAATGATAAGGTGTTGACAGCTTCTTGGACATTATAATCCAAAACAAATGCAGCTTTTTTGGAAGGCCATGACTTAATACATTAGATAGCACACTAGTGGCTATTTGGAATGCACTCAGGAGCTGTCATATCTGGTATAGGGAAGGGCCCTTAAAGAATGGTCTCTGTAAGATGTGATTTTCATGCAGCTACAGTAAGTAGAGCTCTGCAATTAAATGTTTCAGTGATGGTTCCGAGGAGAGATCAGTTCTTCTAACTAGGCAGAAGAAATGACATAATGATCAGGGTCAGAACTTACCTGAACTGAGGATATGTCCGTATCAAGCAGTCTGCCTTAGGACTATGCTGATGCTATTTCTGCTGCACTTTGATAACTATCCCTCCAGCAGGTGGTGGTGGTGAAAGGCAGCACTGTGGTCAGAAAGCCTCACATACACCCGTAATGACAGACTATTCCTCTTCCCTTCACCTTGCACCTTTCCTTAGGTGTTTCTACACCAGCCAGGTATTATCCATTTAGTCTGTCCTCAGCAGTATTGAATATTGGTAACTTCTGGAGGAGGCACTAGACCAGGCTGGATATAATAGTGGTTTAAGCTACAAAGTTGCATCTCATGTTTCAAGACATCTGTGAGTCTCCAGGCATTTTTACTGGCACTTTCTTCAGATTTTGGTTAGTCACCTGTTGGTTTCATGTTCCACACCTGATGGAGCACAGAGTGAGGCTTTGTTTTGGACTGACACTAAAGTGCCATAAAAGATTACTGAAAAGCCACCCTCCGTGGTTTACTGTAGTATCACTGAAATGGTAAATGTTGTTGAGTAAAATACGTTCGAAATTGTGATCTTTAGATAATATCTGTAAACACCAGTTACTTCACTTTATGTTGGTCTGTAAAGTCTAATAACAAGAGTTTTATTTTTTTAAGAAAAAAAAAAGAGATTAACATTCAGAAAATAGATTCTATAAGTACTTCATAAAAAGGATAGATTGATTTGAGGAAAAGGTCCAGTTCTTTTGACATGTATGTTACTGTTATTAGCCACAACCTTTGATTAACACACAGTGACTAATGTACTCTGGGGGACTGGCAATTTTGAGGATGTTATTTGCTCAAGAGCCAGAGATAAACATAAAAACCTGCAGTGTGCTTTATTTTATCTGTTAAGTGCTGCTGTCTCATTTCTGATGCCAATTCTTATCACTGGCTCCAAGCCTAACCTTGGGTAAATTATTTCATCACTATGTACTTTCAGGATCATGGACCAAAAGTTTCATAATCATTGCAAAATGTCCGTTTCTGCTTATGACTGTATTTGAGCAAATGATGTGGTATACTGAGACCTTCCAAGGATATTTACCACCCTGGGCTTGCACTCCTCCTTCCTATCTTTGCTGCAGTGCATAAGGACAGACCTTTTAAAAGTGATGTTGCCTGGCTTCCTGCTGAAACATTACACTTCATTGTTAACTACTGGAGGCATGGAAAAGAGGGAAAAGTTAGCTGGTGAAAGTTCATAACATTGTCAATGTAGTTCAAACAGCTTATAAACAATCTGTCCCAATAGGCTGTAATCATCCTGTAGTCCATATGTAACTCATGGAAATGGTAGAAGAAACACAATTTTGAAAGCTGTAGCAGTAGCACTAGCAAAAAGTTCACATGGCAACTGCTGTGTGAAGGTTACTCAAGAGAAAGTGGGAATCCTGAGGTGAAAAAATTTGAGGATCACCAGGATATTCTTCTGCAGTGAAATCACGATATTCCTGTTGTACTACAACCCATAGACAGGAGAAGGTTATGCAGTTTGTCAGGTGTCCCCACTACCACCGGATTATGCTTGCAGTGACAAGCAGCATTTGCTTCTGCTTCACAGGGGATATTCTAGCAACATGATTCAGTCCCTGCTATGTGTGTTATCCTAGTTCACTTTTGTGCTGGAGGTGCTATCAA
Organism: Falco punctatus; assembly: GCF_963210335.1. Taxonomy (NCBI): domain Eukaryota; kingdom Metazoa; phylum Chordata; class Aves; order Falconiformes; family Falconidae; genus Falco; species Falco punctatus. Next base: position 73,945,665 of record NC_137586.1, read on the forward strand.
TCTGAGATTAATTTCTACACAGTTGTGTTTCAATTGCCTTCATGATGACGTTTTGTTTACCCTCCTTTGGGTCTGTGTGAGTTGCACTGTCTAAGCCCATTTCCTCTACACACCTGGAGACACCTGCACTGTCAGTTGTGTTGTGTGGTCATTTTTCAGTTGACAGAAAGTCAGGAGGAGAGAGCAGCTTCAGTTAGCGTGCTGCATCATTAACTCCTGTTGCTATTACTGTCTCCTGTCCTGGGCCTGGTTAGTCTGCAACGTTCCATACTACCACCCTTTTTTCCTCAAGAAGGCCTAAAACACCAAGCCCATAAAGGAATAAGATTAAAAATCAAACACTCTTTCCCTAACCTCAAGATCAGAAAGCTACCAAGGCTGGACCCTCACAACATGCCAAGTAATCCCATTCTGACATCCGTTTCCTGGCATCCGTTCATTTTCATGTGTTATGCTTAGTTTCCCTGCAATGCCACAAAGCAATGGTTAATTATAAAATTAGTAAGTTATTTCAATAATAAAGCTTCTTACAGTGCATGATTTATAACATACAGGTGTAAGAATGATAATGTCATGTAAGAAGTGCTTTGCATAACACAGGTTACATTATACCTCCAGAGCGTAATTGCACATTCTATCAGTAATGTAGGGAGGACAGATGCTACTTACAAGACTCTCTGCCACGTTTGTCTTCTGCAATGTTGATATGTCCTGTCATGCTCTTGGTGTCTCACAGGATCTGTCGGAAGTTTCAAGATTGTCAGAATTCCCATGTAACCAATATGACATTGATTATAGCTTTTGTAGAACTTCGGAAAACTAAGGAAAGATTTTCATGATGTGCATTGTGTGGCCCAAGAAGTCAGCCAGCTGAAGTTTCAGCCCAGTCAGCTCTCCATACCATCTGATAAGCAGGGTGACAAGCAGAGAATTAAATTTCTAAACAGAGAAGCAAACCTAACAGTGCTTAATTTGTATTTTCATAAATCAAGCAGAGAGAAGCGAGGTAAAACACCATGTAGAGATGTTTTTGATGTGTTCACGCCCCTTATGAGTTTATCTAATGTGAATTAAAGAAGAAAGAACAGGTCTTCGATACTTCCATTGAAAGGCAAATGAAAAAACTTCAGGCTGTATTCCGTAAGCTGCATCCCATGCCTTGTGTCCTGTTTTGTAATGTGGCATTTGGAGGCTGTGGTGCTCCTTTTAGGAATGAGACCCTCAGCTGTGAAGGCTGAGAAGCATCCCTTGCTTGTTCATTGACACCATTCACCCAAGTAAATTTCCTTGTTAGTATGTGCTATGAACTGAAATTGTATGGGCAATGCCACAGTTTCAGAGTTTAAAAAAGTATTTATTTTTCTTTTGGTTTATCTTTGTTTGCACTATAATAATCAGCTACTTAAATTTTACTTGAATCAAAAAGTCTCAATCATTCTTTTTCTTAAAGCTTGTCCTGTAAGAAGGCAGGAAAAGAGCCAACAGGCTTTTCCTGTTCTGTTGGGGTGGATTGGTACACCCTTGAAATAGGTATCAGGCAAAGTATCTTTTGGGATGTTCAACACTTTCCTAAAAGCTACAAGGGCAAACTTAAGGCAATAAAGTAATCCCCTTTAGAATTTTTTTGGCAATTAGCCAAAAGCAAGTAAGCAACTCACAGCTATTAAGAACTTGAAATTTTTGGCAGCTGTGTTGTTTCCAAGATTTAGATACCCCCAACACAATTACACTCTTTCTTTTATACTAATTTTGCATATGTTAACTTATATAAGTGTGCTTTATATATTAAGTTACTATGTACTATTTACATCCCCTCTTGTTTTCTTTATTCTTAACTAAAATTTATTTACAAGCAAAACCGTAGTGTTTTGACAGGGAACAGAGAGCCCTTGTTTCTGCTGGGAAAACCAAACCAGTAAAGGTTTTCTTCCCTATGACAGTCATTTTCTGTGGATAGCTATGGCCATGACTGCAGCTGATATTAGAGACACTAAAATCATAAAACAGAAAGATAAAAATCCCCTTAAAAATAAGGCATCTACTCCATTCCCTGATCTTGACGTGGTATTTCATTGTGTTTTATCCAGTCTTACATTAACCAAGCAATTTGTCTTTTTTCCCTAAGATGAACATTCTCACTGTGAGTGATACATACTTGTTCTGGTAGTTAGGAGATACCAGTGCAAACCAGAGCACCATTATGCCGCACTGGGCACATACAGTCAATAAAAGAGTGAGCCTTGGTTCCAAATTTGCTTATAAACAAATCAGGTTTTTCTTAGACTCCCTTTAGTATTAGACTCATTTTAGTATTACATACTAAAATATTTACACAGTAGGATCTGTTTGGAAGAGAGAAACATTTTTAATATTACAAAACTCTTCATGTTGCTGATTCAGCTCCCAGTGATTTACCTTTCACCTGATTTTGACATCTGCAGAACCATCCTGAGATCTTGTGTCTTGAGACGGCACTTTTACATGGCTGGGAGATTTATCACTGCACTGTGACATTTATCACAGGACAAACGCAAGCCAACTTGTTTTTTGCCTTGGCCTGCCAAAATCTACTCCTACTCAATGCTTAGCTATGCGAAACTTGGTGACAAGAAGCTCCACCTCTGGTTTCGTGACTAGTTCTGCATTATTTTATTATTGTCACTTACATGAATAGATAAAGGAAGGAACCCATTCTGAAGAGCCTGCAGGTTTAGTTTGGATGTGATCTAAAGAGGTGGCACTGTACAAGGAAATGGAAATAGGATGGAGGATTACTAGTAAAAGGTAATAGGCTTGTTGCTTACTAGTAGGTGTATATTAAGCCTATTAGTATTTTTAAAAGAATACTGTTTGTGTGGACACAGATTATGCCTTTCTAACTCATGCTGAATGGCACTGCACTCCGTAAGCAGTTCCACTGACAACTGATCAGGAGTTAGCAGGACACTTGCTAGGGTTGGGAATGTGCCCAGCAGAGACCCATTTTGATTTTGAGGATGCATCACCTCCATGAGGAAAAGAAGAGGGTTTTAGATGTTGTGATGGACAAAACAGAAACAAAAGTAATTAGTGAATCTGAAAACCCCATCTATGATATTAAAGCATGTATGATACATCTTTGAAAGAACTGTCACCACAAGAAATTACCAGAAAGTCAGAATGTTACACAGAACATCACAGGAACTGGTACCAAGGACTTTCAGGCTGAGGGGGCTTTTTCTGACATTGCACCAGAGCTGATCTCTAGCAACCAATAATCAGGAGGAAATACAGCCAAAGGCCTCCCAAAGACACTTCTATCACAATAAATCCATAGGAATAATTCCAGTTGTGAATCCATGCTCAGTACACTAGCAAAGGCAACCACAGAGGCTGAAAAGTCTTACAGAAAATTTTGGGCTCAAGGATATTTATTTTTTTTCACACAAAGGTCTTAGACTGTTCAACATAAAAGCATTCACGGAGTCATTCAGGCTGAAAGTGACCCTGGGAGGACACTAGTCCAACCTCCTGCCCAAAGCAGGGTCATGTGCCAGATCAGACCAGAATACTCAAGATTTTGTCCAGCTGGGACAGAGATGGCACAATCTCTCTGGGAAACCTGCTCCACTGCCTAGCTGTTCCTGTGGGGAAAAAGTCATTCCTTATCTCTAGCTTGAACTTTAATTTCAGCTTATGCCTGTTATTTCTCACCCTCTGCCTGCCAGGCACCACTGTGAAGAGCTTGTCCCTGCCCACTCTGTCCCCTCCCCATGGGTGCTAGGGTGTTGTTAGGTGTCTCAAAAGCCATACATGCTGCAAAGCTGAGCTCTGCTCATACTGCTGCAGGTTCTGCTGGCCCCCATTGCTGATGAGATGCACAGACTGGCCCTTGCTCAGCTGGTGGTCCACCAAGGCCCAGGACCTTCTCCCCAGCACTGACCTCAGCCCCACCAGCAGTGCTGCCAGGACTCCACCTGCCCAGGGCAGGGCTGCATGTTGCTCCCACCCCAAGGGCATGTGGGCCTTATGGGACCCTTTCTTCTGCCTATCCAGGTCCCTCTTGATGGCAGCCCTGCCCTCATGCATTATCAGCTGGTCCTTGCAACTTTGTGTTAATTGCTAACTTGGTGAAACTGCACTTCATTACCTTGTCCATCTCGTTAGTGATACAGATCTTAAAGAGAACAGGTCCCAGTACAGACCCATGTGGACCCTACTTGTTATCAAGCTCAAGGCAGAGTATGACTCATTATCCACCAGTCTCTGAGGGCTATTGTCCAACCAAATGTTTACCCACCTGTCTGTCTACTCACCCAGGCTGTACTATCCCAACCTGGATAGAAGAATATTGCAGAAATAGCATTGTAAGCATAGCTAAAGTCAAGGTAAATGGCATCCACTACTCCCCCCGCATCTGCAGTTCCAGTCATTTTATCACAGAAGACACCCAGCTGGTCACACATGATTTACCCCTAGACAGTCCATGCTGACTGTTCACCATCACTCCTTCTTCTCCTTCATGTGCCTAGAAAAGTGCTTTAAGAGGACTTGCTCCAGCCTCAGTGAGGTTGGTTGCCCTGTGATTCCTCAGTGCGTTCTTTCGATCTTTCCTGAAGATAGATAAAGATAGGTTTCTGTTTCTTCAGTTGTCAGGGTCCTTTCAAATATTTAAGAAGCCTTGCAAGGACACTAGTCATCACTTTTCAGGGCAACCCACTGGGTCTTATGTGCTGACTATTTACAATCTCAGGCTGGGATTTCAGGCAGACATTAATATGACTGTCAAGCAAATAGTCCTGTATCTAAGGTGGTGTACCTTCCTCTGTTGAACTGATCTTACAGTGTAGTTAATAGATCTTATTTTACACCAGGTCTCTTTCATGCAGAAGTGACAGTCATTATGTGACACCAACTCACAAATGGTCCACCGCATGTTGGCAGCATGACTTTTCAGAACAGTGCATAAGAATAGGAGTCCAAAGAGCAGTTTACAGAATGTGCTGGCACACTGTGTTTCACCTGTGAAAGGAAGTCAGCAGCTGTATTGGGTATGTGTACTGTAAGCGTAGCTGAAGTTGCCAGTTAAATTCTGTCACAGATTGTACATATATACTGTGACCATGACTATGTCTGTGCAGAGTACTTCCCCAGGTCCCTGCTCTCAAAGGACTATAAACAGTGCATACAAAGATGAGTATTACAGAAGTCACCACAAAAACCAGATGACTGGATTTGGGCTTAGCCTTTCTTCATGGAATCATTTCCTCCACTGCTGTAGGAAAGCAAAGCTGGAAGTGAAAAAGGCAGGATTCAACTTTCCTGCTAAGACGGGGCTGGAAAGGGCGTTTGTCTTGCTGTTGCAGGACACGGACTGTACAGCCTCAGATCTCTTTGGGGGTGATGTTGCTGGTCAGCCTCCGGTAGAGCTTGTCCTATGAGTGAGTGTGGTGAGGCTCTGGGGTAGTAGAACAGGCTCACTGAACCAAGATAGCTGAAAGTTAATGGCCTGGAAAATTCAGAGGGCAAAGCTGGCTTACCGTCTTAACACCCACAAGGACTGTCCTCCCAGCTGCTGCTGCTAGTGAGCAGCACACAAAAGGAGGCTCAGCATAGCTGGCTGTGAGAACGCACGTGTGCGCGGCTGCATGGGGCAGCTGTTTTCTACATGTTACTAAAACCTAGAAATCTTACAACTGTAATAACTCTTACTAAGCCTTATAGCACACAACTTTATTTTAACATGGTGAAGATTATTTCATAACTAATTCATAACAAACATGAAAATTGTTAGGTATTCCAGAATTTTGCTTCTTAAGGGAACTTTGGACACATTGTATTAGTTCTTTATTATTACATATAATTTTATTAGCTATATCATATGTCTACATAGGGATCTGTGTTTGTTTATGTACACTACATTAAAGGCAAGATAATTTGCAAAGTCTTATTGATATTTAAACCTAAAAAAAGATGCACTCTATAGAATTTCTTTCTTTTTTATTCCTATGGGGTTCTCCCACTGAGTGTCATGTATGTCTTTCGCAACTTTAAGGCTGAAAAGGTGGGCTTTGTGCATGGAATTTTAATGCTTTGAGAAAAAAGCTCCTCTCATAGGCTTGGAGGCTTGCCCTGTTGCCCTTGCAATAGATGAGATTCTAATGGAAAAGCCACTACTACCAACCAGGGTGGCTTGCATGGCTGCCAGTGCCAGCCAGGACTCCTTTCTTCCTCTGTTCTCACTATGCATGAAGCCACACCAACCTTGTAAGGGAGTTGCCTGGATGACATATGCCCAGATGATCCAACAGACTGTTTATCTTCCTGCTGCAAAAGAAGTATAAAATCAGCTGGTCATTCCAGTCAAACTTTAGAAAAATCATCCCAGATTGTAAGTCTGCTGATGCGGTTGACAGATAATGTGAGCATCCAAGAGTAGATAGATATCTTGGCATCACTCCTGCCCAGGGGTCTCAACCATCTGGTGTCTCTTCTCCAGCTGTGGCCATTGTCTAGCACATCAGATAATGGCTAAAAAGAAAAATCCATAATGCACACACCTGACTGTGGTGTTCTGAGAGAAACAAAATTGTTCCACGTTTTTGGCAGTTGACTGCATGAACTTTGTGACAAATGCTATGGGTGCACTAAGGTGTCTCTCCGGACAGCTCTCCCCAGAGCCCTTAGGAAAGAGGTGAAGGTTACAATATGAAGATTCACAGCAATGTACATCTTATCAGCAATATTTGAGACTGATAGTGAAATAACATTTTAATGAAGCTGCTTTTTCTAGTGCTCTGTTGCTGTAGCTGCACAGTATGAACACCATTGTCAGGGGACCAACAGTATAAGAAGATCCACTTGCTGGAAGTGAAAACTAATCAAATTCAGGCTGGAAGTGAGGCATAAATTTTTAACAATGAAACCAATTAATCACTGGAAATTGCACTTAGCCAGAGATTCTTCATCTCCGCCAAGATTGGAGATCTGCTGAAAATAAGTGTGGGAATGCTCAAACAGAAGGTACAGGCTTGATGCATAAATTGCTGAGTAAGTTTCTATGAACTTACAGAAGCTCAGTTTTTCTCCTGTCTGTCCTCAGAAGCTCTGTGCCAAGTCATCCAGCAAACACTTCCTCAGCATTACATACTTTTAAAGATGTTAGCCTCAGATCAAATGCTAGAAAACCCAGAAAAATTAAACCACTACTTGCTGGTTTACACACATCTAGGCTAATGGTGATACTTTCTGGTATCTGAGATAGGACACTGCTGTCATGACTGGGGGGGTAAACACTGCACAACAGCTGGGACCTGCTGCAGGAGTTGAGTGGGTGAGAGGTGTCAGTTTAGGAAGCCAAACAAAGATAAAAGTATTCACTTATTTATTTGGTAGGGCTGGTTTTAGTAGGTCAGTTTAGTGCTGTGATCAGGCTGGTCAGACAAGCAGCAATAGTGGTGAAAGAGCAACACAAGTGCTGAAGAGGGGAGAGAGAAGCAGGGCAGCTGGGTAATGTAAACACTGTCTTCAGCAGCAGCCCAAAATTAGAGTAGTTCAGCTGTACCATACCCTAACCCTGGAAGCTGTTTTTCCTTAAGCTGACGAAGTGGTCACTTGAATGCATTTCCTCTTTAATTGTGGCAAAGATGAGCAAGCGCTAATGTTATTTTTGTTAGTCTTTATCATTTGTATTGCCTCATGGGGCATCCCGTGTGGGTGGCCACAGCCCAACCGGGCGATTACCCCTCACACACTGGAGTTGCTTATGATAGATATAATGTCCGGTGAGTCCCACCTCTTAATTCTGGCAAGGTGGAACATATGTAAGGCTTGCCAAATGACATGGCATTCAGACACTACAATGACAGGGCAAAGTGTAATCACATAAACAGATATGGAGATCAGATTTGCTTCTGAAATTATAAGCCCTCTCAGATAGGAAAAAATGGTTATCCTTAACCCAAATAATTTCTTAAGTACTTAGACAGCTGCACAGTAGAGCCTAGGGGTGTGGGAGGGCCATGTGATGTTCTTAAAGGTCTTTTCCAACCTAAACAATACTATGATTCTTTGAGTGATGGGCAGGAGGAACAGGGAAGCAGGAGCTTCTCAGGCAAGCTTCATCACTGGAGTAAATGATTCACTGAGTCAACCCCCTTTTTTTGTGATGAGAAAATACCAGAAGATATTTAATTGTAGGGCGTGCTATCCAAGTACAACCACTGTTTCTGTGACTACAATTGTAATAATGCATCACAACTGAACACAATGCTTCAAATACCGCAGCTACACAAAGACAGGCTTGATGGCCGTGTGCTTTCCCAGTGTGCTGTACTGTCAGTTGGTATGTCATCTAGTTTTCCTAACTGTTCATTATTCTACCAGCTTTACTGTCTTATTTTCTTACAGAAAAGATTTAATCCCCTGAGTATTTAGGAAAGTATATATCTCAGCTCTTTTATTTCTTTGTTCAGAGTAAGGAACTACCTCTCCCTTTTATGGTATCTCTCAGTTTGGATGTATTTCCCATAGCTGTCCTTCTGCTTTCAGTATATATCAGCTTGGATCATTCTCTGTTGGAACCACTTTTCTATTTGAAGGAAATATCTGTTCTTAGACATGTCTGCAAATGTGAAAGTCTGCGTCGTAAACGGCTAAACATACTACATATGTTTTCTTCATACCTACTGAAGAATTGAATCTTCAAATCAGGACATTTTTCATCACCATATAGGGCTATATATTAGCGTTGCAGAGTTCTGTAGGGTTATTTCACTTATAAGGGCTGATTATTTTCTTGGTTGGGAAAGGAGTTGAGAGGTGGCTTTAAAAGACACTGACTGCGGGAGCAGTATCAGCTAACATAGACCTCAGCTCCAAGACTCACTGCAGTTTGCTTCCTCCCTGTGAAGCTATGGAATTAGTCTGTTCAGTGTTAATACTGGTCAGCACTGTGGCACAGCATCATCCTAAGAGAGAAGCTTTCTTTTTTTCTTTTTTAAGGTTATATGTAGTTAACTACTTAAATGGGTATGTATCAAAGTTATGTATAAAATCAAATATGATTGCCACAGTCCTGGTTGGACTACCACCTAAGAGTACCTCCCAGCTCTTCCCTTTTGCCAGCTCTGGCATCTGTTGGACCCTTTGCTGAGGTAAGAAACTTGCATCCCCAGAAAGGACAGCCCACAGTCGGCTTTCCTTACTCTGCCTAAAACCACTGTTAACTTACTGATGCAGTTTCTTGCTTTGGCTGAAGCTGTCACCAAAAAGGGAATTCTTTCTTTCCTTCTTCCCCTTATATCTGGGTTCCTTGTGCTAGTTGTCATGTAACCAAAAATCATAAACAAACCCAAGACTGGTTTTCCATCTCACAGTGAGTGGCTAAAGAAAGACTGCCAATGCAAGAGGAATGTGAATGTTGCCTGCTTTCTTGAAGAGTGTTTAGGCCACGGCATCCAGAGCTCTTGGTGGATGAAGTGTGTGTCTGCTCAAGATGTTAGAGGAATTTCAGTGCTATTTGACATATCCCCTACCAAAAAGTCTTTCTTCTGCTTTGCAGAAGAGTGTTCCTTTCTGTATGAAGAATTTGCAAACGTGCCAAGAATCTCTGCTTGTATTTTCTCCTCTTTGGTGATGCCTGTACCCAATTATGCTGAGCCTCTTATTTTTTGTTATCAGGATGGATTGAGTTATATTGTAGGATAGTATTAGCAACTTTTATCAAGGAGGTCAGTGGTTATGTCTATTTTAGTAAAAGAAAAATTGGATCAGCAATGTTTTATGAATGTGAATGTATGAAGAAATGGAGGAATTAATATTCTGAAAGGATATCTATCAATTGTTTCCATGTAATATATATGGTATCATATGCTTAAAATATTTCAATACTACACTTGAAATATTTTAGCAAGGAAAAACTGAAAAAAAGTAAACTCAGATAAGATGAGAGTTTCTGGCCCATTTTCAAGAACAATGTTACAGTAATTGCCATGCACCTTGAACAAAAGGGAAAGAAAATTATTACAGAACAGCTACAATTTGGGAAATAGCTTTAGGTATGTTATAAATAATGTAAGTGTACTCAGTGTTCCTAAAAATGGTTTTAACAAATGAAGGCTTTCACAGATGTCCTGTGGGAAACATAGAATTAACATGTATTTGCTCGGGAGGCTCAAAGGTAGGGTGTTGACAGAAGAATGGTGACAGGTATATGGTGAAAAAATCCGCACGAGGAAGGACAAGGACAAGGAGACATTGGTATTTGAAATTCTGTACAGTATTTTCCATTTGTTGATCTTTTGACAGGGTCTTTTATTATGGCTGGGTTTAAGATTAGATTCCACCCAATGCTTTGCTCAATAGCTTGGCAGGGCAGTTTCTATACAAATATTTATTGGCTGCTCTCCATGCCAGGATGTGAAAGAACATAGCTGTAGTTCAGCACAACCTGCTGCTCATAATTTTGGCTTGTGTATGGAGAAGGAGAAGATCCCTTCTGCACTGATCTTTCTTTGGCCTTTGAAGACCACTTCTCTTATGCAACGTATCTTGAGGCCTGAAAGGCAGTGCAACACATCAGTGGTAGAAAAGGAAGGCTCTACTTGTTCTTTGCAAATACACTGACAGTGTTAGAAAGTTCAAGGCCTGCCTTCCCCTGGGGGAAACAGCCTTTAGGCTGATGAAGTAAGATGACAGGTTTGCCTGAAAAAGCCTGCTTTGGGCCTTCTCTTGAAGTCCTCACTTGGTCAACAGAGGTCTTTACTTTTCAAGGTGTCTAGCTGAGATGTTTTAGGGGCGGTTCCAGTCTTCTTATAAGTTTATGAGGTTTCCCGTTCTTGGTATTTGCTTTTTTACCTACAACCAAGGACGGTCTGAGTTAGAATGCACCACGGAAAACACTACCATCTTCATTCAAAGAGCAAGAAAACACTTCTTTTGTTCCCTAATAAAAGCCAAAAGAAGCTGTCATATTCTGCTAAATTCTGGTCTTGGTGTGATGAGTACACACAGTAGTTTTTCAAGGTGGTGGGTGGAAGCTGAGCTTCAGAGCTATTTGTAGATAGGTTGTTCCTGCTAAGGAACAATAGTCTGCTCTCCCAGTCCTCAGTAAACGCTCCATAATGTGTCTCCTGTAGTTTTGCCAGCATCAGCTTCTCCAGAAGCGATCCAGCCAGTCCTATGGTCTCCAATCAGTGTTACCAGTGGGGACTGGCAAATTCAGGCTGTATTCATCTTAGCCGTTCAGACACACTGATCAGAAGTGTGGTCCCAGGTTAAGGGTCATGATTATTTCCCTTTAATCACTTGAAACTATACTCATGAAGCTGTAGCTGGAATCCTGGTGTCTAGTTTTGCGGAGGACAAGAGAGATACTAACAGACTGGAGCAAGTCCAGAGGAGGGCCGTTGAGATGGTTCAAGGGGCTGGAGCACACGACATGCATGGAGAGGCTCAGGAAGGCAGGTTTGTTTAGCCTGCAGAGTACAAAGCTAAACAGGCATCTCTCTCAATTCAAATACTTAAAGATGGTCCACAGGGAAGACAGAGCCAGAGGTGCACAGTAGAAAGACAAGAGACAGGCATTATTTGCTAGTAACAGCAAGGGAAATCTCAGCTTAATGTAAGAGGAAAAATTTTTCACTGATTGTAGTTCAACACTGGCCCAGGTGCCCAGAGAGGCTGTGAGTTCTGCATTCTCAGAGATACTCAAAATTCATCAAGACCCCAGCCACTTGATCTAGTTGCTTCTGCTTTGAGAAAGGGTTGGACCAAAGATCTGTATGGGTATTTTCCCATGGGTATTATTCCATGACCTGATTTTAAAGATGAACTGAGCACTATGCAGAATGGCAAGGTGCTTTGGAGAGAGTGACTTTGCACTTACATACAAAAAGTCCCTGGACACCTGTACTATCTGTAGGTTGTGTCTGATCTTTAGCAGAAAAACAATTTTTTCTATAATCAGGCTCAAATTGTGAAAGTCTGACTCTCTACTATATTGGTCAGATGATCACTCAGGTGTTAGGGAGGCAGTAATATATCCATAAACACCTTTCACCATGGATGAAGACAGAAATAAAGGTAAGTAATGTTTAGTACCTGTCTTTGGTTTCCTTATTTGATTTTTTTCATTCATATTCTCATGTTTTTAGGTAGTCTGTCATTGTCCTATATGACTGCATGTATAGACTGCCCATGCATGTAAAATAATTTCACTCTGCTTGAAAAATGCTCTCTTAGCCTAAATCAATTTACAAGTAAGTCTTCTTATTTCTGTCCTTTGCATTAAAGAGCACCTGAAAGGCTACGGTGGAGATTAATTCCTCAGTACAAGCACATAATAAAATATATTGTCATACTGTTTAAACTAGCTTGAAGATGATTTTTTTCTGAACTTATGCCCCTCAGTCATCTTTAAAGTTTTGAATGGAGTACAGTAGTTTCTGCTAAAAATTAATGTCTTACCTAAAGAAGACCATGTTTGCAAAAGGTAAATTAGTTGGCTGAAAAATGCTGTGGGGACACATTCAGGTGTGCTCCACTGTTCTCAATCTATGTATCACTTTAGCTGATGCTACATCCCATCAGAGACCCATTTTTAGTTGTAGATCATGAATCACACAAAAAAAAAAACCCAACATATTGTAAGCTAAGGACATAGGACTAAAAAGATTGATTATTTTCCTAACAAAGGCAATTTTGTTAGTATTTTTTTCTGTAAGCCAATATTTATAACTCATTGCCTTCCTTTTACCTCAAATTTTAACAAAGAAAACAAAGAAAAAGTCCAGTTCTGAGCAGCAATGAGATTCAAACAAATGAGTAATGAGATTCAAGTAAATGGAAAAGAGGAAGCTGAAAATCATTTTCACAGCAGAGGGTGAGAAAAGGCCTTCTTAATCTACTGAAAGAATGTGAACACATAAACAGAAAAAGTAAGGAAAAAAAGATTCTGAAATCCTTAATTAGGTGCTACACATGAAGTTTGGTGTGCTACTGCATATAAAGCCTGACTTGCTAGTTAGTGGAACATTGTGAAAAATTAATTTTTAACAGCTTTATTGAAATATCTCCATTCAAGTCCAGTTCTGTAGTTCTAATAATATTCACAGATATCAGCAAGCCTTATCAGGCCTTTTGCCTAGAGCCGTTAAGACCAGGAAACACTATTTCCATGGTACAATAAAGTGTAATGAGATAAACTGAGTTAAAGAATATGTAGGTGGATTGTCAGGAAACACATTTCTTCATAGTGATGACTCTCAGACTGGGGGGTGATCAGAGAGGAAGAGCTGGAAATCCTTTTATTAGAGGAACTGCAGGCTGTAAAAGGCTTTTGGAAATATTTCACGTTAAGACATATTTCATTTCACAGACAGAAGACAGAACTGCACTAATGTGAAGCAGTTTTCCTAGAAAAAGGGAGTTTTGTTAGACAAACCCAGGAAGTTTCCTGCCTTTACTCCTTCCCCACAAATGCCTCCATCAGATTGTGTGGATAAACAGATGTACAGGAGATTGGTTACAAATGCAATCAGGGATCACGGTATGGAAGCAAAAGGGCTCAGTGCAGGGAACTGATAGCATGTTCTCGTTTTCCTAATATCATTCTTGTCTGAGCGAAAGGACAATTTGCTGCAGGTGATTGAACACCTGTATCAGGTAACACCCCACAAAATTTGTAAGTGCAACATATACAAGTATTTTCTCCATTGAAGCAAGTGACAATAAAAACCCACTTGACATCTGCTGAGTGTTGCATATCTGATATATGGAACATGAAAGCAATTTGCAACAGTCCTGATTAATGCTGAGCAGAGTCTTTTACAGAAGAGTATTTTGTTGTTGATACTCTAGTGCAGGGGTCCTCAAACTGTTTAACCAGGGGCCGGCGCGGATGCAGTGGCAGGCAGCTGTCTGTGGCTGCTTGGTTTCCCCCCCCCACCCCCGGCGGGGGGCGGGGGTGTCTGTAAATACCGGGGGCCGGATTGAGGACCCTGGGGGGCTGTATCTGGCCCGCGGGCTGTAGTTTGAGGACCCCTGCTCTAGTGGGAAGGGATGCCATCCAGAGGGACCTTGACAGGCTAGAGAGGTGGGCCCCCACGTAGACCTCATGAGGTTCAACAAGGAAAATGCAAGGTCCTGCATGTGGGTTGGGGCAACCTCTGGTACCAATACAGGCTGGGGATCAAAGGATTGAAGCAGCCCTGCAGAGAATGGCTTGGGGGTGTCGGTGGATGAGAAACTGAATACGAGCTGGCAATGTGCACTAGCATCCCAGAAAACCAGCTGTATCCTGGGCTGCATCACAAGCAGTGTGGCCAGCAAGTCGAGGGAGATTATTCTCCCCAGCTTTACTCCACTCTGGTGAAGACCTCACCTGGAGTGCTGTGTCCAGCTCTGGAGCCCCCAGCACAGGAAAGACATGGACCTGTTGGAGTGAGTCCAGAGGAGGGCCACAAAGGTGATCAGGGGGCTGGAGCACCTCTCCTATGAGGACAGGAGGGATTTTATAGCAGCCTTCCAGTACCCAAACGGGGCTTAAAGATGGGGAGAGACTCTTGTTCAGGGAACGTAGTGATAGGATGAGAGGTAATGGTTTTAAGCTGAAAGAAGATAGATTTAGATTAGATACAAGGAAGAAATTCTTTACTGTGAGGGTGGTGAGACACTGGAACAGGCTGCCCAGAGGAGCTGTCGATGCCCCATCCCTGGCAGTGTTCAAGGCCAGGCTGCATGGGGCTTTGGACAACCTGATCTAGCGGAAGGTGTCCCTGCCAATGGCGGGGGGGTGGAATGAGATGATCTTTGAGTCCCTTTCCAAACCTAAACCATTCTATGATTCTTTCACCCCTTTGGGATAGCAAAGGTCATGTGTCATTTGTTCAGGTAATCAATGCTATATTGTTTTTAACATTTAGGAATTACAGCTCATAAGAGATCTGAACTACCAAAATCATGCAGCTATGAGCACCTGAGTTTAAGATATCTCAGATGGGTCTGCACTCCAGTTATTGTTGCCACCAGCTTACAGTTGTATCATTAGAGGTCACTCTTAAGGCCCCTGTGCAAACTAGCTTCTCTTAATTTATTTTAAATGACAAGTTCAGCAGCTACTCTCAAATGACTTTAGAAAAATTAATTAATTTAACCTGGAAGTAACCTTGTGAGGAAAAGTTGTCATTATTTCTGTATTAGAGAAAAGGAAAAGAACCCCTACAGAGACACTATCATAAGACATTTACTCAAAGCCCCAAGGGAAAAGTAATTCAGGAAATTAAGAAAAAATACTTGTATGTGTCTGTAATTTTTGGATCTGAATCACAGAAGTGTCTTTTTTCTGCAGGCCAACTGTAAGCATTGAGAAACTATATTTTTCCTGTGGCTCAACTATCATTTTTCCTCCAACCTCCTTGTTTTAAAATACATACTATTTTCTTTTGTGGTCCATGCTATCAAGGCTAAGGTTCATTCAGACCTGAGTTGCTTTTTCTATATAAAGAGGGAGAAAAAAACCAATTCAGAGTTTATCACTTTTAGCTCAGTATTTCCCACAAGATAGAAATTTACTTAATCTATATTTGTGTGTAAAAAAGTAGGTTAGATTTGGACCCTAAAGTGATAGTTTTCGTCACATGACTTAGTCTGTAGCTAGTCTGGAAAGCTGCATCACTTCAGATGGTGAGTATGGCCAAAACTTGTGAAAGAAGTCCAAACTGAGATCTTAGTAGATTTTTTTAAAAAGGAACACATAAGCATTTCATTCAGCTTCTTCATTAATAGCTAATTCCAGGTTAATTAATGTGTACCTAACTAATTAAACTTGCACTGATATGATGAGGGAAAGCAAGCAGTTTCCTTGGGACTCTCTATTAGTAGTTTTCTAGCAACTTGGATACAGATCCATTTGCCCTGCAAATGCTGAAAAATCTGTTTTGCTTTAGAGACCTAGTGCAGTGGGATGCTGGTACAGAATAAATGTAAAAGCCTATCTTGATCACTGTCTGTTCATTTCTTTCATTTTAATATTGGGAGATGTTAAATAGTGAAGCATTATTTTATCCACTGTTTTGTACGAGATAATTAAATTTTTTAAGTAAACATAATCTGTTTTCTCTAGCTGTGCTTCCTTCCAGTGCTTCTCTCTTCTGCATCAGAAGAAAAACTTTTCATCCTATTATTGTTGCACAAAAGTCAAGGATTAAGGTGATCCAGCATAAACGAACTGCTGAAAAAAGCAGAAACTCATTGGCCTCTGTAAACGCTCACTAGAGATACCTTGGTGAAAAATAACATTATAGATAAAACAATCTTATTTTTAAAACTAACCATTTCAGTGCAGTAATTCATAGCTTGGCTCAGACAAGCTGTGCTGCCAGTACAAAAGCTTGAGCAGTGAACCGCAGTGAGGCTTTGGGGAATGAGAGAATTAGGGACCTTCCGAAGACAGCTTTAATGCCAAGAAAAAGACCTGTGGTGCTGCATACGAGAGCAGCTTGGATCTACAGGAAGTGTAACACACCTACAAGTAGCATTTTAGATGATTCGCAGGGAAGTTGTTTTTTCCTCCCTATAGCCTCTGATTCTAGCGTCTCTAGCTTACAGAAGAATCACAATTTCTATTTAAACATTCCTAGCTATCAGGGTTGCAGGCCAAGAAGTGTCTGAAGTGCAGCCTGGGCTTTGAAAACAAAAACAGACAAAGAAACAGGAGCTTTTTTGCATTGTGTGACGTTGAAGCCCATCTCGTGGTTTTAGGCAAATCTCTCTGGGGTCAGAATGCAACCCTGCCTGCAGTCACAGGGCAGACTCTGGGTCAGGGCAATACCTACCTTCAGTTCCAAATATCTCCATGCTATGAATGCAGCGCAAAGAATCATGGTGTATCTCAAACCCAAGGGCTCAGTTTCTGTCTTTCTCAATAATGATTTTCTGTATTCATGTTTAATCTTGACAAAGTTCAGGAAAAGAAGGATTAAAATGCCCAGTTGTTTTTAAAAACTCTTCTGTACTTGGTCATGCATATGACTGATAATTTCCAGTTCTCCAGGAATCACATATTCTCTACATGCAAAAGGTCTTGGCAGACATATACTTTTATTCAAGCATGCTGCAGTCCAAAACCAGAAACCAAATTAATTAAAACAAACAGAGAGGCAAAGCCCTATTAATCTCCTCTCACAATCTTACATGCTCCACAGGAGCCTTCTCAACCAAATGGTTTGTAACCACCCTGCCCCACAAAATACATACATTTATTTTGCGTTTCTATAACCTTTTCTCTCCACAGGTCTTTAGGAAATGAACAATTTTTTATTCACAAACCCTCACATTTAGCTGGTTTAAAGGAGGAAATCACCCCTGGAAAGTTATGACTGGTCTCAAAAATTACCTGGAAAATTTCAGCTGGTTCTGTGACATATTTTTATTAGTTCTGTTCTGATCAGAAATACTGTGGCAAGTACCTTTTTCTCCAAGTACTTCTGGTTTCAGCCTGCAGTGAATCTTGGCAATGGAAAAGGAGATGAGTGAAAAATGGTTGAATATGAAAATAATGTGCTTTGGGCTCCTATGTGTTGCTGCCATGCAAATTACTGGGTAATAAAAAAATGGCAACTGTTACAATTCTTGAAGTATTGATTTACAGATAAAAGATTCAGATCCAGTTCAGTATAGCAAATCTTTTTCACTCGTCATTACGTGCTGTCTCGAGTGACTTCCCTTAAAGTTAGCTTCAGACACAAAACAGGGTATCTTCAATTCAAGGTCTGCCACGTAGACTTGAGTTTAGTGAAAGTTGCTGCAAAATGACTTTTTGCACCCCTTTGAGTACCGGCTTTGCCTACTTGCTTTAAAATTGTAAATTTGCATTGAGTGGAAGACTACTTTTCATAGGCTAATACGAAATAATACTTCGAATTGAAAGCTGTAATTGTTCCAAGCAAGGGCTAACTCAATGAACTAACCCACTCTCTACTTGAAACAGCCTGCTGAAGAGGTTTCCCAGCTAGCATCACACAGCACCAACGCTCAACAGAGATATACAGAATGGAATGGGCTGTTTTGGGGGGGTTTGTTTTGTTTTTGTTGTTGTTACCAAGTAGTTAATCTCAAATACCCTGTCTCCACTGCTTCTTTGTCGATGCCCTTTCCCTCCAGTCCATGTGAGAAACAGAAGGCACAGTTTCTTCTACTCAGCCTGTACAATTTCGTTTGCTTATTCTGTTTCCTCCAAGTGGTGCATTTATAGCAGCTTTGGGAAGGAAGTTATCTGCTCCTTCAAGCTTTGGATCAACTTATTAGTTATAACTCAGACTGATTTTCTGTTACTTTATAACTCAAATTTTTTCATTCCTTCCTGTCAATTTTAAATTAACACTGTACCAACTACTACTTCATATAAGTATCCTGTACAGATCGACAAGAACAAGTAACAACTAAGCTTATGTGCAGACTGGATTTCTAGAAATATTTGGGTAATAATAAGATGTAAAGATACTCACATGTACAATTGTCAAACCTTCCTTGATTTCTATAGATTTATTATATATAAAATATATATGGTGTATAAATATATTACATTATTTGATCTAGTGAGATATTTCAGAAAATCCTGTTCTAAGGCTACCAAGCTCTGCCTGTCAGTCTTTGGTGTATATGTTAGCTGAAATGTTTTTGGTTCTATAGTTTTCCCATAGTAATTGAGAAGGTGTGCCATAAATAAGTACAACCTCTAGAATAATGGGAATAAGGAGGTTTTGTGTGCTTTTACCTGAATTTACAATTTCCTTGTGGAAAGGGAAACAACAGGAAAGACACTGACTTCATTTAGATATATAGAAGGCAGTTTCACTGTTATCCACAGAACTGGCTTTACACTAAAGGGCTTCTTTGAACCGAAGCCTGTATAATTAGATTTCATCAGCAGAAGTACTTTCTGGTGCAACTGGCTTGTAGCATTATCATGCAAATGATACAAAGGGCTAAAACTGGATCCTAGATGTAAGATCACAAAGCTGATTTGGTGTAGCAAACACATTGCAAAGTACAACAATTACCAAAGATAGGACTGAACTGTGATTCCTTCCCACATATTGCACTGCTTTTATACAACATCTTTCATCCTATCCTAGCATGATGCTTTTTTTTGTCCCCCCGAGATTTTTCCACAAATACATTGTTTTACAAAAGAGAAGCCTGAACATGTAAGCTACATTGATGCATGGTCAAAAGTCCAAACTGAGGAGATTAAAAGCTCTGAATGCAACTAGATACCCATTTGTTTTACTAAAAAAAAGGAAACTTCATCATTTTTAAGCCAGATCATTATTTTGGTGTCCTGACTCATGACTTTATGGGTAAAATCAGGCAACGTTTATACAGATGTATTTAACTGCATGTCTTCATCTTTTAAAAACAAAATATAGATAATCTGCAGCATAGTGCATTTGGGAAAATTCCAGCTTAGAAGTTGTCCCAGGCATGGGCTTTCTGCATTCTGAGTTCTGTGCTGTCTCCTGTATGCACAAAATCAGTGATTTTAAGAGCAGCACAGCTCACATAATCATAAATGTAGACTGGTGTCTGAAAGGAGACAGGTCTGCTCAAACTGGTAAGTTTCATGCAACATGATTTCCAAAGAAGAGAATTGAGAAGCATGAATCTGCAATCTATTGATATGGCATTTATTATTATTTATAGAATATCTTAGGTAAAGGCAATATTATACAGGCAAGCACAATGGGTTCACAGTCCCGTCACATAGATGCTGCTTGGATTTCTAGGTAGAGAAGGGATGAGCGTCACCACATTTCTTAAGCCCAAAATAAGCACGCAGGACCCAAATTTTCATTATTTTTCCATTTTATTTTCTTCTGCTTTTGGTTTGGTTTTGGTTTTTTTTTTCCCAGAACGGCAACTTTCCGGTCAAAATCTTGTATTCTTTTTTGCTCTACCAGGCTGCAATTGCATTCCAGAAAACTTTTTGCAGTGCTTCTTGCAATTAAGTATAATATTCCCTGGCTGACGTGTTCCTTGCTCAAAGGGATATTATTTACTCTCTTTATGTTGCCAGAGTGGGTAAAGAGATGCAAGAAAACTGCTGCAAAATAAGATAATGTGACAATCTTTAAGTATACATATCTGACTGGGGAAAGCATGGAGCCTGCAGGACAGCTGAGAGATTTTCTGGGTTTCCATGATAGGGTCTATCTCAGAAGCACAGCACTCATATAATTTTAAAAGTTGTATGCTTCATCTGAACAGTATTAATACAGGAGAACAGGTGGGAGATATGGACTCTTTTTTTTTTTTTTTTTCCCTCCTATGAATATAGCCAATTCCTTCTGACAAAGAACCTCATTAATGAAATATTGAACCTTATACACCAGAAGAACATGGAAAGCTTGTACTAGGAGGACAGTGGTCTGGAGAGTTATTTGTCATAAATATAAATTTTGATATAATCTGGATCAAAGAGGCATTGAGTCATATTAGTCCATGGAGTTAAACCAAGAAGGAAGAAATTTTTCTTGTTGGTGTGATCCTCCATTGAAGTTACATATCCATGGTCTTCTCAGAAATAAGAGAAAGGAAAATGCACAAAGGTGACCAGGCAGCACAAATAACTCCACGGTATTGAACAATATAAGTGTTGCTAAGAGAAATTCAAATGACATTCAAGGATACTCTTAATCTAACTGAGCCTTCTGTATTAATTGTTTACTATGTGGCTTCTGCAAATGGCTTTATGTCTGGCCAGTTTACCAAGACAGATGTGTGTATCTGGAGAAAAGCTCATTTCCAAAACAGTTACGAGTTTGAGCAGGAGAGGTTGATCAGGAAT
This sequence comes from Falco punctatus, assembly GCF_963210335.1. Taxonomy (NCBI): domain Eukaryota; kingdom Metazoa; phylum Chordata; class Aves; order Falconiformes; family Falconidae; genus Falco; species Falco punctatus. The sequence goes on from NC_137586.1 coordinate 73,966,492, forward strand.
TAGCAACACCTAAAGGAAAAAGAAGGCCAAAATTTTAACAACTTGTATCTATTCTGTCTTTAAGACATAATTATGTGAGGTGCATATGATATATGAGAAGAGACATATGAGAAGGTGAGGTGCAAAGAGATGACAGATCCTGCACCAAGTGTGCGGCGGTGATTTGGGCATCCCAGTAAACTCTGCAGAAAGTTGCAGGATTTCTTAGGCCTTTTGTGAGATAGGAACTCTCCAAGGAAGCAGTAAATATGCAATTTTAAGTGTAAAACTCCTGCTGTAATAAGAGTATTTACTGAAAATTAAGCAATGAAGGTATTTATAAACATACAGTCTTTTAGCCCAGATATTTACATCATAAAACCTGTGTACAATTAGGAGGGAAAAAACGAGGGTGGAAATTAATGAACAATGAAAAATTCAAGGCATCCTGTCACCGATCCTCAGCCTAAGATCATAGCTGCTCTTTTATTACCTGCAGAACAATACTGCCAGATTCATCACAACATGCTGTTTTCCAGGTATGGAAGAGCCCAGATGAAGATCACACCCCCAAATATTCTCTAAGCATCCATCCAGGATTTACTGAAAGCACCACAGAAAGGCACTCTGCTGAGACATGCTGATAAAAATGAACATTTCCTTCCAGTAAGAGTACCCTTTCCCGATTTTCACTGTGCAGAAAGCTGCTCCAGTAGAGCAGTGCACTTGGCACCTATCCACCATCTCTCCCATATTCTCTCACACGTTGTTGCGGGGAGTTTGTATGACAAAATAGTTTGAAATGTTGTCACTGCCTGTGCAGCTTATAGAATCATAGAATCATTTAGGTTGGAAAAGACCTTTGAGATCATTAAGTCCAACCATTAACCCAGACCACTTGGCAGTCCCAAATTAATGGTTGGACTCAATGATCTCTAAAGTTTCTGTGCATGAAACATCTAAAGCAACATAACTTGACATGGGAAACACCATGAGAAACTCTGTGACCGCCTCCGGAACCTGGGCAAGCTGGACAATCTGCTGTCTGAATTGGAGATTGTTTATATACTTGTGTCTGCAGAACCATGGGCCTCTGTCCAGTACACCCACATTCCCAGTATTAGGAAATGATTGTCCTCACTCCTTGCAGACACCACTATAACGTAGTTTTCATTACCACCTCTCATCTTAGAAAGGCAATGATACAATTTTGTCATGATATTTACACATTTATGACCAACAGCTTTTGGAGTCTTTACATGGAAAATCTCCATCTGGATCAGAATTCATCAGTTTGTCCCATGTGAGAGGACTGAGAAGCTCTCCGAGCTCTGCTTACAGCCTTAACAGAAACAGGTTTGTGACAGACTGCTGATGACCACCAGCTGAAAGATCTGAAGGCCAGCAAAGACATCAAGGCCATCTCATTAGCAGTCTCTGTGTAATGCAGAGTCAGAGGACCTCAGTCAGCGAATAACAAGCCTTTATCTTTTCTGTTTGAACTTTCAGATCATTACCAGAGGTTAACATGGGTGACCGCAGTGTCATTCCCTAAGCCCCTGCCACCCTCAACAGCTGCATTCCTCAGAATAGGAAGGGAATGACATGGTGCAGGCTATCTGCTAAATCAAATGCCAGCCTGACGGTGACCCTATCTCCGACAACTGCAGATGATCTCTTTCTGTCAGAGGGCGGGGAGGGATTACCCCAGAAATACCAGGCAAAGCGTTTTTGTAGGCATACAATGATGAAAGCAGTAGAGAGGAAAGACAACTTCTCTTAATCTTTGTATTAAAAGAGGTGTTCTCTGCTTCTAAGTGCAGCTTTGGTCTCCAATTTTGAATACCAATAATTTAAAAAAATATTTTCACAGCACATAGAGCTTTAGTGAAACTTACTATATTTCAGATGAAAAAGAAACCCCATGGAATTTTCCCAGACTAAATTATTGTGGAAAGAATGACCTTTCAATACAGCAGACAGAAATAGAAATGATCCATGATTACTAACATTTTGTATTAATTACCATGCACTTCCTTAGGTAACATCAAGAAGTTGAAACTTCTGCTGCAGCAGAAGGGAGGTAAAACACAGCACGTGAAGGACATGAGAGAAGACAGATGCTTTTAGGGCTGGGGCATTGGGCTGAGGACTCTGGGTCATACTCCAGCATTAACTTCCTATGTGACCCTGGGCAAGTCACATAGAGTGATTCATCCCACCCAGCTATTGCTGAAGTAATGTCTAATTCAAACTAATTGTGTAAATTACTACTGAAGAGAGGGATTATTCACATGTATTTAAGTTGGGTTTCATCCCTTCTGAAGATGTCTCTCTCTCTCTCTCTCTCTCCATTTACCATAGAAGAAATCTACTGGCTCACTTAGAATAGATACTTAGCTTGTGTGTGATCAGATGCAGGTAAGATGTATCTAGGTCTTAGTTAAATGTATTATCTTTAAGTTGTAGTTTAAATGAAGTTAAAGATGTGTATAATACAGTGTATGTATTAAAATACAGTTATTCCTCTTTTCAGCTTGTCTTCTACTGCTAAAAGTTTAGCTCTTCAGAGATGGAGCTATCCCTCAATATGGTACATGCAGCAACTTGCAAAACAGAACTCCTAGGGGGTTAAAGCACTACTGTCAGATACACAATATTGGCAACCTTCTCTCTGACTCTTACATTAGGTGCTGTTTGCCTTGAAGTCTCAGGTTCTGTTGTCCTGTGGTTAGACTAGTCTCAGCTTTTGCTTCAATCAAAAGTAGGTTTATTTGCTGGCAGAGATCATTGAAAGGAAACCTGAAAGAAATGATCTGAAAGAAAAAGTAAAATAAAAGAAAATTTAGATCAAATCTTTCTTAAGTGTTTTAATCTCTTGGGTTGGAAATAATGTAGTACTCACAGATACAATTGCTTTCAGCCTGGCTCCTGGCTGTGATGAAAGTGTCACCTAATTTTCACAGAATAAGTGGATTCCAGCACCTGTTGAGAACGAGGGTGGGAGGGTAGGCATCTGATTAAGGATGTGTGTTTGGAACAAATTTCTGTCTGTGAAGCTCTTCTTGACGTACTTAACTGTTTTGAGGGTCACAGAGAAGGGAGAGTATCTTCTTGCTCTGCCTGTTGTCAGCCCTCAGATCAGCAGGGCTTTAGTGTCACCAACAGCTGTGGGGAAAGACAGTGCCATTGCAATAAACTGTCCATATAAATGACATATATGGCATGTGCCCTGGCATAACACAGGACATCTTGTGGGAACATATTTGCCTGCAGAACAGCTGCAGGAGGCCTGCTAGCTAGCAAACTCACCTCTGGTCTGCAGCTAGTGGAGTCCCATTGTAGGCACCCTGGCAGGGCATACAAATCCAGTGCATTCTTTCCAGGCATCTGTGCTGATGGAAGTCCCTTGGGGAAAATAAAAAGTCCATGAAAATGAAGTATTTTTACCCCAAGTCCTAACACTTACCTACCAGTTTATTGTCTGAAGAACACCTGCACAGATGTTTCCACCTGCTTTTGCTGTGGGGCCCACACAGAGAAAAGTGTGAGCTGAGCACAGCTCTTCTGTGCACACCGGCAGCAGACACATGCCTCTGGCACCACCAGTGCTCAGCTGCCCAGATGGCAAGGAGCTGCATCCCAAGTTTGATTTACTGTTCTTTGTCACTTCTTGCTGTGTGGAGTACAGTGCTACAAACATTAAGCCCTTCAGAGCAAGGGCTGTCCTTCCATCCTTTCTCAGTGCAACATCAATCATTGTGGCGTCCCTATCCATGCCTGGAGTTTCTATGCATTACCCACAATGTAAGTAGCAACTAAGAAGGACAGTAAGTGCTGTCTGTCTGTCTGTCTGCCTTCTTCCTTTGTGCCAGCAGCTGAGTTTTTTGTGGTGTTTATGTCTGTAGTTCATAAATAACTGTGGAATCCTCCTTTCTCAAATAGCACTCTATATATCTCGAGTCATATACTTTTCAGAATTTTGCACGCTTTTTAAGGTTACATACTTTTAGTCACAAACAATGGCAACCATACTTGTCCTGGACTTAATCTGTAGATAAAACTGACTACTTCAGAGCTTGCTAAGGATTAAGGACTTGCTTACAAAGGATTAAAGGCTTCCTCACTTTGAGTAAGGATTAAGGACACCATGCACTGCATGGTCAGCTGATGCCACTGTGACAGTGATGACACTCAAACCCTGAAGCAGTCCCCAACATAAATTGGAAACAAGCCATACATGACCAAGATGCCATGAATCCTGTGGCCACAGTCCCCAGATACTCCTCTGTCAGAGGTGTTCTACCCCAGGTTTGCTTTTATTTTGTATGAAGTGGAAACTCAGCATCCATGAACTCGCATTGAGAAGACAGGCATTGAGCCAGCCCCCATCTGGCTATGAGCCACATCTGGTGCAGAACAGGATGACAGGTAAACCATTACTCAGGGAAGGAGACAGAACTGAAGGGTCCTAAGCTTAAATTTACTCACAGGACACAGACATGTCTGCAAGCTCAAGGGTTAGAGCTGACACAGGTCCTGCCCCAGTCCTCGTAACAGCAAAAAATGAAGTTACTATTGCTAAGATTATTTATATTGAAAACCGTAATTGGATGTTTCATTTTTTCCTAATGTTCTGGCAGATTAATGTAATGGCTGGAAGGAAGAGGTCACATTGCCCAGTCTCCACAGCACTTATCACATGAGGAGCAGAGAAATAATGACTACAGGCTGGATACTTAACTGTTTGTTTCAAAAGCAGCTTGTTGGGTAAAATTGGCAGCAATAAAGAGCGAGCTGAACAGCTCCATCTTACTAATGGGTGTTGCTATGGAAATGAGGAAAATATGCTGCTTCTTAGAATTAGAAGGACACATAGGATAATGGTGGAAAAACATATAACAACCTCCCTTAAGTGGCTCCATGATGCTAGACAAAGATGTATACATCTGTGTATAATTCTTATCTCAAAAATCAATCTGCTGTCATTTGCTTGTTCTCTGACAGTTTAGCACAGGCACTTCAAGCACCAACCCTTGCACAATCATGATACAACTGTGAAGCCCCATTTAAAGCGGGGGCTCAGGCAGCTCTCCTATAAGCTTTGCATTGTTTTCCCTGGTGTTTCCATGGGAACCTCTGAATCGGCTGCTGGTAACTGAGAAAGGAAAAATTCAGAAAGTTCAGCTAAGCGAGTTTAAAAGAGCAGCTGCAAGCTACTTATGTAGCTTAGAGGAGACAGAACAAAAGAAACTTTAGTAGGAGACAGGACAGAAGAAATTGTAGTCTTTTTAAATTAAATCTGTACACCACAAGAAATAAGTTATATATATTTTTAGCATATTGTTCCCATTACTCCATAGAGGGCAAAATTCAGCTGAAAGTACGTAGCATGCTTACGGCTCCATGCATTATTAAAACTGCCATATTACAGGCAAAATTTACTTCACTGGGTAAAGTACAAGCAATACAGACACTGCATGTGAACCATGGAAGCAGCAATGCATCCTTAGTTTTGTCCGGAGTGGGGAGAAACTGCCGGGCTACAGCCTACGTTTTCTCTTGCAATATACTGTATTTCTTGAACTCTTGACTCCCAGGGATGACATCCATGTATGTTACACTAGCCCCTGCTGGTGTACCTTTTGTATCAGTGTTCATATTGGGCTTCCACTGTATGAGTACATCTCTGCCCAGGAGAAATAAAAGCTGGGGCAGGGCTTCCTGAGGTTCTGTTTGCTGGTAGGGTTTTCAGTCCTACTAAAATTGTTACCCAATAAAGGAATGTTGCCTCTGAAGTACTGAAAACAACATGTCATGACCTGGCAATAGACAAGGACAAATGTGACTTGAAATGTATTCCATTAATAAAAATACAAATATAAATGAACAAATAGCTTCATAGACCAAATCCTTCTATTAAAGTAAAAAAAAAAGGGAAATTACTTGTTCTCAAACATAACTTGCTAGTTTTGCACAGTGTATTTATGAAGACCACACAGTTGTATCCTGGAATATTATGAAGCATTAAATACAATATGAAAATTGGAAACCATTGTTCTTAATGGTGAATTTGTTCTTGTAATTTTCCTGGATAAATCATGCCAGGATTAAAGGAAATCATGCTGAACAGGTATCTAAGGTACTAGTTTTCTAGCAGAAAGTAGCTGCTTAGTTTTGGGGCATGATTTCATTTCTGTCTTCCTGGAAGGTCCAACTTTATAATATTGAAATATATTCCATCTGGTGTCTTTTATATAGTGACACCTCAAAGAACTTCAGAATGGAATACATTGTGCAAATGTAGTTTGGTACTGTTGCTAGCACATGGGGTGACCATTGCACACCGGTGTTCATTGGTCGTGGCTTGGCATGTTAGCTTTGTTTTGCCATGAAACAGACTGTAAGGCAAGACATCATGGTTCTACCCTACTCTATTGCTGATAAGACGGAAATAGGAGTGCAGAAGCTCACAGTTCCAGGGATTTCTTCCTGTGTTGGATGGTTGGATCATGTAGATAGAGGGGAGTAAGACACCTGCGAGAAGAGTGACGTTACTCATTGCTCCAAGCCAGTTCACCTACTGTGCAGGTGCAGGTGCTCCTACTGTTCCGTAAGTGTGACTTAAGAAGTCCACCACCAAGGTAAACTGAATGATACAAGACAGGTTTATGCTGAGTGAAGATTACTGATGGAAGTCTTTGCAGTGATGCCATGAACTTGTTTTCAAACTGATTTAAAGTAAAGCTTGTGCTGACTGTTGCTGTTGAGCGCCCCTCTCACCAAGAAGGATGATGGTGTTGGGTTTACAGGGAGACAGCTGGACTGTGAAGTGAAATTTAACCAAGCGCTGATCTCATTGGCTAACGTGAAAAAAGTTATTTAGATTGGGGTCAATGGTCTCGTGTATATCGCTATATAAAGCAGATAATGCTTTTGAGATTCCTTTCTCTGAATGCAACTTTCAAATTGTCCAAAAATCTATAAATAGAAAAAAAGACTTTAACTATCATACGGCCTTAAGCAGTCCATGAACTGTGTTTCTCAATTATTCTTCCAGTAAAATGGTGATAATTGTACCTACTTGCCTCACTGAAGGGCTGTGAGAATAAGTTGTTCATAATCAGCTTGCAGGCTGAAAAAGGATGCCTTTTAAACATTCAGAAAGGGAAGGGAACAGTTAATGTTAATATTCACAAAAAAAGGAGCAGAGGGAGGAAAAGATCACAGTTAAAACTTGCTTCCTCAAGTGCCCTTTCTACTGTTTCCTCACCCAATATAGTAATCAATTCAGGTCAAAGTAAGCCCATGAAAACAATGCTAAGACACTCCTGGCAGATTTTCAAGGGCAGGCCAGCACTGCAGCAATGTCTGCTTGTGGCTTGTCAGGGTCTGTACAGGAAATGCAGGCAGGAGCAGGGTTTGTTAATACAAGTGAAGGAAAAGAAGGCAACTCATCTGTTCACTGTTGCTTAACGTGAGTTTGGGCAGTACTCTTCCCAGGCCTTCCTGAACACACCCTGGCACCTGAGAACAATTTTATACGGAGCAGTTATGAGACACTGTGATTGATGTAGTTCTGCTAGCAAGCTGTAGCAACATTTATAAACTGCAGAGCTCCACAGATAGTAATACACTTGGTATTACAGGAAATGGGACACGGTTGCTTCACCTGTGCAATTAGTGAAGCAAGTTTCTGCATGATCATACACCCTTATACAAGCAAGAAATGGACAGAATGATCCTGTTGTCATCTGGACTCATCAAAATGCCATAGAGACAGTAAAGCATCACAAGACACTGGGCAAGATAAGAGAGTGTAAAATGCACTAGCTTCTTACAGTCAAATTCTCTGATACCTGTACTGCCGTGTAAATAATTACAGCACTGACAATGTTTGGTTTTTGGTATGGATGGTATCAGTTTAAGTCACTTCTGTTTGTATGGGAACATATATTATTCTCAAGTTTGCATCCACACAGAAAGGTCTTCGCTTTCTAAAATGTATGTCTGTTCCCCAAGCTGAGGAGCTCTGGGAATGCTAGGCCTCTGCCTACAATCAAAATCCAATAATGCCAAATAGATGTAGAATAGTAGAGAGAAGTTAACATCTTGGTCAGGGCACCTGGTGTCAATGTTTTCTCATGTCCATCAGCCAAACAGCTGTCATTTCATTTTTCCCAGGCACTGAGTTAAACTGCTTGTGAATAGCATTTCTTCTGTTCATTCTCTCCTGTGCTACAGCCAAGGAATTTCATCTGCTTGGAACCAAAATTCATGGTCTCACTGGCCACACACTTCAGACTGCTGTGGTCAGCTTTTGCTTAAGCACTACCAAGTTTCACACCATCTGAATTTATGTTCTCTGCCAGTGACGCAAATTAGCTTTTTTCTAAGAGTTAAAATTGCAAAATATGCTGCATAAATATGATCATCTGACTTTTAAGAAGGTTTGTCAGAAATCAACTACAACTACAGAAATGTAGAAGGGGAAGCCAATGGAGTGTTAGCACTAAAATACCACCTACCATCTGGGGAGGGGCTTAGCATGCAGCGACAAAGCGAAGCCTGGGCATAAATTTGGAAATATTTCTCAAAGATGTTTAAAGGCATAACTCTAAAGACAAGCAGACCGCATAATTCCAGGACTTAAGTTAATGTTTGTAATGGGGAAAAGCTTCTGGTGGGGTGACATCAACTACAGTCTTGGTGACACAAACCCCAAAGTTCTGCCCTGACTGGAGGACTGGAAACAAAACCCTACTCCATTCTGAACTGGTTGCAAATCAGTACAGCACTTCAGTCCTGTCTGTTGTGCAAAAATGAGTTTTTTCTAGATCTGCTATGCTTAAAGAAGACAGAATAAAAATCAAAAAAACCCAACAACATAAAAGGATATCAGTTGGAAGAAAAAGTAGGAAATACATGTTGAACCTTAGGGAAGGAGCGAGAGGTTTGTTTTCTGCCCCATGTATTGCTGATGGCTTGGTTGGCACTTGTGCATCATAATCACAGCCATTAGAGATACACAAGTGTATGCTGCTGATATTCTCAGTAAAGCTCTTAGCCAGTAATGACTCCTAGTGCTGCACTTCATTACATATCAGCAGAAACATGTAATTCGATGGGCCAAACATTCCTGCCCATTGCTGTGCCAGCAGGCCGCTCATTCATTTCGGTGAGAAATCCAGCCTGCAGAGCAGTGATCAGAATTTCTATGTTCGGTAAGCTGCACACACGGTGTTTATTGCAAGCCAGATACACATGGGTTTTGTAAAAAATGACAACGTGCCCCAAACCTGTACAGCACATGGCTATATTTCCAAACAATCTTGCCACATATTTTGTTGTAAGAATGACATTCTTACAACATATTCTGGTGACTTTCAGGATTTATGAAGGGCTGCACCTCCCTGACTTGATCCACTTTTCCTGTTGCCTACCCAAGCTAGTTCTGTAACAACAAACATTTCTTGTTTTGTTTCTGGTTGTGGTTGTGTTGTGTTTTTTTTTTAAATTCTGACCTCTGCTTTTTCTTCTCATGCTTTACCACCCTTTAATTTCATCTTCTTTTTCGCTACGGAATCCCCCTTCTCTTTGCAGTTATGTGGAGTGAGATCTTTTCTCCTTTATAGCAGACCTAAGGCAAGAGTGATAAAAAAGGGCTTGAAAAAATCCTGTATCTAGCCAGGAGAGGATTTCTTCCATGCAGGCACTTCAGAAGACAGATTTCTGAGCCATGGATCTCCTCAGAAACGCTTCCCTGCAGCAGACCAGGGCTGGGGATGGTACGGAAGCTAGGTCAAGCTGTGTGTGCTAAGGAGGGTCTAAGCAGACCTGTAGCATGCAGGAATATGCCAGAGGCTTTCTGAGCTTCAGCTAGTCTTCCAGAGCTAAGTACCTGGAGAGCCTGCAGCTACCATGATCTTCTTTTTGCCTGGCCCACACCTATGGCAGACAATCTCCAACACTGTATTTTAAGTATGACTTACGATGTACTTGATTTTATTGTGATTTGTATCACTAAGGCTGGAGTGCCTTGGCTAGCTCTCTTCAGAAATCAAGGGGCTGCAAAGGGATCTCAAATGGGAAGTAAGAGAGATTAAGTTGGACTGAAATGGAAAAATTACTTGGTCGTATCACAAAGTTTAGCCAGTGTGTGCTCTTGAATGTTGCACAGGAACACACCACAAAGTGACTGGACTGCTGGAAATTTCAGCCTCAAGCTACAGAGAGTAGCAAGAGAACAAGGGTCTATGTGCTGTGTCAGTAAATGCACGTGTAAGTATCTGAAAGTGAGTGTTGGCCACAAGAGAGTGCTTAGACAGCAGGGTTCCTGGGGAGAGGTAGGTCTTGAGGTCCTTCAGGCTCTTAAGGTCAAATTAGCTCTTTGAAAACGTTGCTTCTCATTCTGATTTCACTACTCAAGGTGCCTACATAAAACACATCAAACTATGACAAGCCTCTCTTGCTGACTTCTAGAGTATTCAGTCTTCTGTTTTCAAGTAGGCATCTCCCTCTCTCTTATTTTAAGGTCACCTCTGCCCTGTTTCCCGGGAATGGATCTCCTCCAGCTGTGAGATGGGAGTGATCTTCTGAAGAGAGAGACAGAAAAGCAGGTTCAGAGCATGGTGTCCACTACGGGGCAGGTGTGGGGCAGCACAGTAAAAGGCAAGGGAGAGGGCAGGCTCTTCCAAGTCAGATGGGCACTTTACTCTTATATCCGCCTGTGAAAGGATTGAGGTTCATGAAAAAGAGAATTAGGAGGAGTGCACAGCTAGTACAGCACACAAAAAAGAGCAGAGTATTTGGGGAGCACTTATTTTGCTTGGGGACATCCCAGATGTTAAGGGTAGGGAAGCCAAAAGTTGAATCCATAGTCAGTAATCTACATATGGCACAGAAAAAGATGTGCGGCATTTGCAGTACCAGTATCTCACTTCATATTACCTCTCTACTTTGGAGAAGCCCTGGTGTCACTTCGGCACTGAATATGAGCACAGTTCTTGGGTAGAAGAGTTTTTTAAAATGTTGTCTCCTTTGCAGTTCCAAAGAGAATGCACAGTGCCTCTGAACCTCTGTACATTAGGTAGATCTGGTGCTTTATGAGAATGGGAAAGCTGGCTGTTATACAGATTCCCATTCAGTAAAATGAGTGAGCTAGAAAGGTAAGAGAAGTGCAGCAAGCTTTGGGACAAAAGGGGGAAAGCACCTGAGGTGTCTTATGTATATCAGAAAAGAACTGCAGTATCAAGCTACTAAACTAAGAAGCAGACCTCAGTATAATAAAATAAAATTATTCTCCATGCTTGTCTCTTAAAAAAAGCCTCAATTTATTGGAGCCAGCAGTACGAACCATGCAATATTAGCAACTTTCTTAGAAAGTACAACAAAGAAATTCTATTTTAATGAAAAAATTTTGCAGAACACTTCAATTTTGCAATAACCTGCAGAATCAGGAAGTGTCTTAAGTGTGTTGTAACAAATATTTAATATCTCCCATGTTCTGAAACCGTTGTTTTGCTGATAAAATACTCTGAAGCTTCTGAGAACCATTTCACTCGTCAACCAATGCATTCACTGAAACTGCACTTGCTTTTCAGCTGGGAAAAAACAGAAGAACCCAGAAAAGTGCCTACTGCAAATGGACACAGAGGTTGCTCTCTTAAGAAGGACATGATTTCAAATAAAGCCCTAATTTAATGGTGTGTAAGAAAGGGATTTTGTACCTCTAATACAATAACACTTTTATAATTTTGTATGGTTTGTATTTCCAAGTACACTGCTACTACTTGCATTCTTACATACTCCAGAATTATCGTAACAAAACTGATTCAGCTACTGTGCTTAAACATGTGGTTTAAGATATGCTCTTGTATTTGTTACATTGCTGTAGACAGACTATGAAATGGATTTCTGATGGCATCTCTATACTCCACTCTATTAAAACTAACTCTATGTTCATTGTAACCTTAATTTCCCTTATTTATCCCCTTTTCTTTGCTTATTGTCTTTCTAGTATCATAGTATCATGGCTAAAGTCTGACCAGAAGCTCCTTGAGGAACTGTCTGGTCTCTGTGTAGTATGTACCACAGAGTGTATGACATAGAGTAGAAATGAAATTTTAGTAAAGAAGAGTGTATGACATAGAGTAGAAATGAAATTTTAGTAAAGAATCTAGAAGATTTTGCGTGTAAGTAGCCACATGAATTATAACATGGTTCTATCACATTGCACATTTGTAATTTGTGTTAATTGGAAATGGTAGCCATGGGAATTATTTTCCTAACCCTCAGAAATGTGGGTAAAACCTAGGAACAATATATATGAGGAAGGCTGTTCATGTTTGTTGTGTTTATGGAAATAATAATGTGTTGAGCAAAGGTTCAATTCCCTATGTATAGGTAAAGTGGGAAAAGATGAAATTAATTCAACATGATCAGATGTGAAATGTCCTATATTTCAGATACTACAGTGAGACTCATGAGAGCAGCGTATGGTTTTGTTCTGTTTCAGTCTTTGCACAAGAAGGTACACTGAGGTTTCTTTAAAACTTCAGAAAATTTCTAGGATAAACAATGAAAATCTCAGTAATGCTGTGGGCATGCAGCATGGACTTATTTTAAGCTATTTTTAAATATTTTAAAATATTTTTTAAAGAATTGTCAAACTACAGTTTGAACTGAACATAGATCCACTGCAGTCAGGGTTCAATTCTCCCCAACAACTGACAGTGCATTGCTTCAGTCTGGAAGCACCTTTTGGGACACCATTCACAACAGTTCTTGACATGCTGCTTACTTGTTTGCTTTAGTGGTACTTGGTCATGGAACACTATATTTAATGCATAATAGCACGAATGAACATATAATAGCATCCTATCCACCCCTGAACCCAGGACCTAGTTATGTATCTGTCCTGTAAATCAGAAAATATTAACAGATATGGTAAAACATAGCAGAGTCATTTATGTTGCTTTTCCCAGAATTAGGTAAATATTGCAGAAGTATTGACAACTATAATTAAACATTCCTTAACCAATTGACTTTGATTGTGACAACTTTTTCACACTGTCTTGATATTTAGCTGTCTCCATGCGAGATTGAATACCTGTAGTCAACAAATCCAGAAGAATAGTTGGGAGTTCTCTTGCTGGAGCCTTGATGCTAACAGAGCTACAACCTGCCAATGTCTTAGTAAACTTCTATCACTGTGCCTGACCCTGCCTGTAGGACACCAACGGCCTGTGCTTTGACTTCTTACTAATAGGTTTCCCTAGAGATGCTTGGGGAGGTTGCATTCAGACCCTGCATGGTGTGCCTACTCCCCGCGAAGGATTTAGCACCTGCTCCCTATTACCTATGGATGGAGAGAAGCACTGTAGTCAATCCATCCCAGCTTCTTTGGCCACACATCCCTCTAACCAAAGAGTGAGTGGGTATATGAATATCAGAAGCAGCCAGAAAAGTCCAAGTTTTTCTTTTTTGCCTTTTGGGAAAACTGATTACTTCATGTCATGCATAGCTTTATTGTCCCATGGGAGTTTGTTTACCAGCTCCACTCTTGTGGGTAGATAACTGTGAAAAGACTCAGTGGCGACTAAGTTCCTGTTGGAAATAGTCTGGAGTTTCTTTTGAAGCCACACCTGTGTGTATGATATAAGCCTCCTGAGCCTCCTGTTTTCTCATCTCATTGAGCAACAGAACATGTCACACCCTGATGAAAAGCAAGGCAAGGCAGTATTGAGCACACAAACACACATGCAAGAAAACGAATGCCTTTAGGCTGCTGGGCAACATTGTCCATTTAGCCCTATCTGATATTTGCACCCCCCCACACGCACACATACACAATATTTGCTACCCGAGTAATATTTCTTTTTTGTTTCAGAAGGAAAAATAAAGGAAGGGCAAAGGCAAGGTTTCCAGGTAGGTGTACAGAGTCAGCTGAAGACAAAATGCCTAATGGTTTCTACAGATGCCCAGGTCTGTAAAGGTGTGATACACTGAAACAGAATATAGTATTTCCATATCCAAAGTTACACAATTACATGCCTGAAAAGAACCTTTAACTGTAATAAAAAACAGAGCAAGTCACTAAGAAATGGATGAGAAGATACAACCTTGTAATAGCCCCTTTCAGAGGATGTAGTAATTTGTAGACACTTGCTTCCTACTTACCAAAACTCAGTCACACCTTACACTGACACCATGGGGTTGGAATACATGATGCAGGGAAACGATGACTCATGGTGGTGAGTATGCAGAATGAACCTGTCACTTGTGTTTCACAAAATCCACCCAGTTGTGATTTACTGGTGAAGGACCAAACTTCTTGTCCTCAGGCAAAGGGCACAGCAGCTGTGTCTCCCAGACATGGTGTCAACACTTCCACAACAACCAAGCCTACTCAAGGGAAGGCCTATTCAAGGGCAGTTTTGTCTACACAGGGCTTTTTGGCACAGGCAGAGGAGAAGAAGGACAAAATCAAGTGCTAACCCTGTGGCTTTCACTTTCACATTTTGTGCTGAGGTCTCGAAAGAAAGTGGGGGAAGTTGCTCAGTCATCTGTTCACTTTCTTCAATACATGAAACAGACTTGTCCAGAACAAGACAAAACTTTGATGAATCCTGCAGCTGTCCCACTGTTTTTTCCTTGATGTCCAGGTTGACACAACCAGATTGACAACCAATGTTGACACAACAGCAACCAGCTGCTTCTATTTCTGTTTCTGGCAAAATGCTGCTCTTACAAATGTAAGCATGCCTGATGACAGACACTGGTGGTTGCTAAGGGCAGTTGATTCCAGAAGCAGGTGAGTATATATTCCATTTCAGAGGCATAATTTTGGATGCCATTCTGCCATTCATCCATACCAAATCAAATTAATTCCTGTCTGTACATCTTTATATAAGTCACTCTCTGGGTCAATGACAGGAACTGAACTGGGAAAAAAATTCCTGAGCAAAAGCAGAAGTCACTACATGAAAAGACCATGATGCTAAGAGCTCTAGTAATCCTGCATCTCTTCTAACTAGTAGTTCCCAGTGCGCACCCAGTTCACACAACACCTAAGAATGTAAAGTTTACAATAAAAAATAAAAACATGTTCTGCTTAGGGAAAGGAAAATCTGTGTAGAATTTTATAAAAACACTATTTAAAAAGCAGGAGTTCTCAGACTTTTCTCAGAGCTGCCTCCTTTGTAATGCATCAAAGCTCAGCCTTCTTTCTCACCTTCTGTGTTCTTAATTACAAGAATATGCCATTGCAAAGAAATTTAGAAGAGCATTAAACTGTGGGGCTTTTGTGATGGCCTTAAGTGGTAGCTGAAACTTGTTAATTTCCCCATCAGATTTCCCCGCTTTCTTAAGGAGTAACTCATGTCAAGCAGGATGCAACAACACAACTAAAGATGATCTTTTACTTGCCAAGAACCTTAAAATGCTATGGAAATGCTGAATATATTTAGAAACAGAAACTCAGATAACATTGGTTATCTAAAGAGAAACTTAAAACTCTGGTTTCAAACTGTGCCTGTCTAGACTCAATGTATATTAGTCTTCTGAGCCACTTAACAGCTGCTTCACTGTGACAGTGGTAATTAAATAAGCATAGCAGAAATACAAAGGACCACAAAGACATCACAGGAAACTTGGCAGCTCACACATGTCAGGTCACCATGTTAGTTACTCATTGACATTTCTTCTAACTGGGTGCTTGTCCCCGTGCAAAGCCAGAGCTTGTAACTACTGTGGAAAATGGGCATAGCTCAGAATAGATGATCCCTGTGATCTGCGCAAGCATGGTGAGAACATTTAAGAACATCACATAAATGTGAAAATGGCTGTGCAACTGCAAGCCCACAAGAGAGTGGCTCTATCCTGCTGGAAAAAAAAAAAACATAACAAAACATTTCTCTGAAGTAGCAGTTCTGGACTACGCTATAAGCACATTTTGGGACAGCAGAGCTTCTTAGGTACAGGGGCCTGTTCTTGCAACTCCTTTAAACAGCAGGTATAGAAATGCAGGTACTGCTTTTGCAGGTTGTGTACCTGCACTTGACATGGTTAGTAAGAGGTGCTCCTGAGAAAGAATCAGAAAAACCTGCTTAGGGTTGTGCTGAAATATTATTTACTCAGCAGTTTTTATCAAGTTTCTGTCAGTAAAGCTCTATTTTTGAGCTTGGTTTCACAGAAAAAGGAAACTGGGATGTCAGAAAGTGAAGTGGTAAAATGGAGAAACAGCAGTAAAAGCTAAGTGAGCAACTCTGGAATAATTCATATTTGATCAAGTGAAATGTTGTGTTATTAACTATTTAGAAATAACCGTTCACAAAACACTGAAATAATAGCCACTAAAATAGTTTTTTAAAGAGCACTCTGAAAAAGCCAGATTATTTTTCCTCTTAACAATTTTAGCAGTGTATCTTTGTCCTCAGGCTGCACTGTCCTCAGCTTCTTTTAGCAGCACCCAGGCAAAGACTGGACAAGTCAAACTGCCCCTTCCAATCCTGCTCTGAATCTGTGACTCTCTGGGATGAGAACCAAGCATACAGGTAGAACGGATGTCTTGGGAGTTCTGGCTACTCGTACATAACGTTTCATTTCAGTCTGCACCTCCATTCAGATTCTGGGAGATTGCTGGCAAATACTCACAGGTATCAGGAAGGAGATCTCAGCACTCAACACGGGAGTGCAGTGATTCCTGAATGCTTGGCAACTGTGCAGTGGTTGGGAAAGACACAAATACAGCTCGTATCTTCTCAGGCACTTAGGCAAGAGACATTCCTTAAGCATACCGCTGATGAAGCCAGTGGAGTATGCTGTGATTCTAGCCATTGAGACATGGGTAGGAAACTGTGAGATGTCTTGATGACTACATTCAATCATAAGAGATATCTTGTAGTCAACGTCTCAGTTGTGCACTTGAGAAATTGACAGGCACTCTGCTTCAAGGTGGGGCTGAACCTGATTTCTAAGCCAGATACCTTTCTAAAGCACGTATTTCTTCCACTCCTCTAATGCTCAGGTGCTTTGATAAGGACAAAAACATCTTTATGATTTTGGTCACCTCCTGGCCAAGGCAGTTTTGCTTTCAGGTTCTCATGGCTGTAGTAGTGAGAAAGAACTGGGGGCTTTCCAGCTGCTCCTGGATCTGCTTCCACTGAACTTGGGAACCACCTCCCACCCCAGCCACCATTTTTTGTACCATAGGTGTCCAGTGTTAGGGCCTAGAAGTGCACCCGTTGCTTTCTTAAGGACTTAATGTCTGTGTTGGTATCTATAGGTACATCTAGCTATATTATTTGTATCTACTCATATTCTTGGAGCATCAAATATTTGTTGCTGGAAGCATCAAACATAAATTTTAAATCTAGTGTCATATTCAGTCATGAGACATCACTGCTTAACACACTGCTTCTGTGGATGGATTCTGTTCCTTCTATTGTTTTCCCTGATTTCACTCTTTTTGGCTCTTGCTCTCAGCTTACAAAAGCATTAACATTTTTGGTCCTCTAGCCCGAGGGGATCCTCTGACCCCAGTTTCTCTTCTGTTGCTCCCAGACCGAAGTCATTCTCCCCTCCCGTTCTAGCCATTGCTGCATGCCTTTAGTTCCTAACTCCCCGAAAAACTTTCTCTTTGAAATTCTGCTCTTAACTGCCCTGGACTGGGTTAATAAGAGTGCAACAGTTTCACTGCAGAAAAGATCACTACATGCTAATAACCTTGAGTGCTTGGGTCCAACAACTGGAAAAAGAAACTTGACTATATGTTTCTATTGGTAGTGTGCTTTTTAACTTGCACTCAGCATTTATTTATGGGAGATTTTTATTTACAAGAATGCTTGTATTGATGGAAACTCTCAGACACTCTTCCATTGAATGAATACTTGCTATTCCATAAGTTATGCAAGATTTACCTATCATCTAATCAATCTGCAATATTGTTTGATTCTCCTCCTTACCTTTATAAAACTGGATTGTCCATACCGGACATTAATCATTATGAGGTAATGTCAACGGCCATTTGAGCACCATGAATAAAAAGATAAATTAGAGACAGAGTGAAAAGTCCATGCATACGGTGTATCTGACTGGGATAATGAACAATAACCTTTTTTTTTTTTTTTTTTTTAAAGATACTTGTGAAAAAATCAAAATTTATTCTTGAGAACTACTAATGAAAAACATAAATTTTAACCACTATCTAAACAGAGTGAAATGTTTTAAGACTTAATGACCCATGCTTTCTCTCTCTATGTTCATATTCAATACTGCTCTAATGTATTTTTTGGTCATAAAAACCCAATTATATTTTGACATATATTCTGATCAGCATGTAGAATTCCACGGCCATACCTGCAAATAGACTTAGCTCTTAAAGGGAAGTTGTTTGCTTAATATTCCTTAGAGGGGTGACTTTTAAACACTGGAATGCAGAGACTATTTCTGAAACAAAGCCAGCCCCCCAAAATTAGAGGATTTACAGCTTAAAAAAACAAACCTGAGCCCACAAATATATATATACATATACATATATACACACCCACACCCACCATTTCCTTTTGTATATGAAGGATTCACATAAATTCCATGGGGAAAACTTCAGGAGTGAAAAATATCACAGATATTGAGTTGTTTCAGCCAGATGCTCTCACCCCCGATGACCACCCCCCACCCCTTGTTCTTAGATCACCACACAGGGAGACTTGGCCATCTTCCTTAGCCTGTGGCTCAGCAATAATTGAAATACTGTGGCCAGATGGTTTTGTTTGGAGGTGGGCATAGCATGATATTCCCCAGAAGGAGCATGTAATTTGTTTATAGGACATTACATTGTTTTAAAAGCAAAAGAAAACACCGGTGTGTAGATTTTTTTGTAGTAGTCTGCATAATGGAAAATAATGTCTTTTCATGTTAGAGAGATCATCCTTGACCTGAAAATCTCACAACAGAAATGAATGGAGACAAGGAAAGGTAAAGAATAATTAAAAAAAAGGACAGATGAAAATGGAAAAATTATCTGTCAACATTTACTTATAACAAATCCACATTGATCTTGCTCATTGACAATTGGAAGTTAAAAGAAACTCTGCTGTACCTAACAGAGGACAAGACAGAGCAAACATGCATGGAGGTGGGCCTTGGAGAACAGATCCCTGTGAAACATGGCAGAACATAGTCTACAGAGCAAGGAGAGATTGACTAAGTTTGTATAGAAAGAGAATCAGAAATCTGGAGGACAAGAAGACTGGGCAAGGCAGGAGAAAGAGCCATTAAAATGCAAGGAAGATTGAGCTCTGCTGGGCCTCAAGAGTGGGACCGCTGCTGAAGGTGGGAGGGTACCTAGTGACAAGGGACATGGAGAAGACTGAAGTACTCGGTGCCTACCTTCAGCGGAGGAGGATCAGGTTAGGGAACATTGAACTGCACTGGAAACATATATAACCATTGGATCTAGGATGCATACATCCTGAGGGAGCTGGCCGATGTCATCATAAGGGCACTTTTGACTGTCTTTGAAAGCTCAGGCAGATCAGCGCAGGTTCCTGAGGACTAGGAGAAAGCAAATGTCCCTCCTGTTTTCCAGAAGAGCAAGAAGTTAGTGCCAGGAAGCTACAGCCTGATTAGCCTCACCTCAGTCCCTGGAAACAATTTCTAAACATACGATGAACAAAAAGGTGATTGGGAGTAATCAGCACAGATTATGCAGGGGGAACCATGCTTAACCAACCTGATAGCCTTCTATGACCAAATGACTGGTTTGGTGAACGAGGAGTGATATCTGGATGTTGTGAATCTGAACTTTAGCAAGGCTTTTAACACTGTCTCCCATAATATCCTCATAGACAAACTATTCAAGATAAGAACTAGATAAGGGTATGGTGAGGTAGACAGAAAGTTGGCTGAACAGCCAAGTCCCAAGCCTTGTGATCAGTGGCAAGAAGTCCAGCTGGAGGCCAGTCATATTGGAGTGCATCAGGGGTCAACAGTGGGGCTAATGCTGTTTGACATCTTCGTTAATGGCAGGATGCACCCTCAGAAAGCTTGCCCATGATACAAAACTGGGAGGAGTAGCTGATACCATACATGGGCGAACTGCCACCCAGAGGGCCTTCGACAGGCAGGAGAAATGGGCTGACAGGACCATGTAAGTTCAAGAAAGAGAAATGCCAAATCCTGCATCTGGGGAGGAACAAACCCAGGCACCAGCACACAGAGGCCAACTGTCTGGAAGGCAGCTTTGCACAGAAGGACCTGGGGGTGCTGGTGGACACAAAGTTGACCATAAGCAGCAGCATGCCCTTTTGACAAAGAAGGCCAACAGCGTTCTGGTTTGCACTGGTATGCATGTTGCCACTACAGGAGAGGCATGGACACAGTGGAGTGAGACCAGCTGAGGGCCACAAAGATGACATAGGGACTGGGGCATCTGACATACAAGGAGAGGCTGAGAGAGCTGGGATCGTTCAGCCTGGAGGAGACTCCAGAGGATGTTACCAATGTACACAAATACCTGGTTGGGGGGAGTAACGAAGTTGGGAGATAGACTCCAAACTGGGCAAGCTGCTCTAATTGACCCTGCTTGAGCAGTAGGTCATCTCCAGAGGCCTCTTCCCAACTCAACTATTCCGTGACACTGTGAAATTACTTACTTTGGTTTCCTAAATTTAATTCTTTTCCAAATATTCCATAGTTTAATGCTGACTGCATAAGCATAACTGTTTTCAGCAGCAATACTTGGGAGAAGGTTTATAGGTTAGTGTAGACCCGGATCATCAGTTTCTCAAGAAAGATACCATGTAACTGAAACATTTGCATGGAACTTACAATATTGTTTGAGATTATTTTTTTTTAAAGTGCTTTCACATTCTCTTCCAAAAAGATTTCTGAAGAGGTAGTGAAGCCTCATTCCTCACAGGTCTATACTCTGAGGTCTCACTGCAAGATGTCGGTTTTACCTTTTCCATTCTTGGGCATTTGTAAGAGCTCTGGTGTCTTTAATTTTTCTGGTGTTTAATTTGTTGAGACACTCTACCAGATGAGAGACAGCCAGTGCTATGGCTAGCCTAGAACTGCATTTTTTACACCGCATGGGCCGCTTTACACATGCTGATTATATAGCTTGTTACTGCCAAATTAAAGAGGATATTGGTAGAGTTGCCCAATAAGTTTGGTCTCTCTCTCTCTCCCCCCTACTAAAGAGGCTTTTCCACAATACTTACAAGTGCTTTAAGATTTGAATAAAATTCTGAACTCACTTAGGCAGGAAGACTAACAGGTGGAGAGCAATTTGATACATTTCTATATCAAATCCAACTAATGGCGGCATACTTTTTTTTCATCATCTAAATAAAGATTTAGACAAGAGGAAGCTCCAAGAGAGCATGTTTGTATAATAATAAATATGCTGAGCAGTAATATATGCACTTCTTTGATTTAATTCAAATAAAAGGAATAAAAAAGGTATTTTAATAAAAGGTTACTAATACATATCCAACATCCTGCTTGGCCTTGGAGGCAGACTTTTCAGAGTTTGAATTATTAAAACTTAAAACAATTCCAATATATATTCCCTTTATAATAAGGTACTTTACAAAGCAGTTTCAGACTGCAGATGCATGAATGGATCTAATCATTATGCACAGGGAAAACTTACACTGTCTGTCCCCTTATTTCCTTATTTTCATAAAGAAGAATGCACAAAACCAAGAGCAAGCTAATTTGTTCTTGCCTTCTATTTGCCCAGAACCTCAGTGATATCATTCTGAACAGAAACAGTAATAGCACGGTAAACTGGGGAGCGCATACTTGGAAGTACCAACAAAGGCACACACAAGCTGTGAAACACTACATGTAAAATACATTTTTAACAGGAATTCAGGTGACAAACTGTTTTGCCATCTGAAGATGGAGAACTAAATCACAATTTTCTCTCTTCAAAGCTTATGTAAATGATGGGTTTTGACAGAAACTCTGATGGTTTGGGAGGAAACTGAAAAATCTGTGTAGGGGTTTAAGCTTCTACAGATATACTATACTAATTAGAGAAACTTTTGTCAGTCTGGTTTCCACAGTCTTCTCAGAACTAATACCAGCATCACTACAGGTTAACACATTCATGTTCTTTTGCTAATGATCTAAATATTCTAAATAAACATATGCATTTCTATCAGTTCAAAATGACATAAGAATCTTTATATTGCATAATTGCTGTTGGAACAAGAAGTTTCATATCTAGGCCATTTAGGACCCTTAGGAAGGAGATTTCTATTAAATCTTTTCCAGTCTGCAACAAAGCCACACTCAAGCACTCCTAACTAAATTCATCAATATTTTGGCAAAATGATGAATGAACCAAGAACAGTAGCTGTATAGCACATCGCAGGATTGGTTTTTTATTTGTTTTTAATTTAAACACAATACACACCAGCGTGAGTCCAAAGCATTTGATTAAAACACCAGGGTGTATCATGCCTCTGGGGCACGATGAGGCATCTTTGAAGAGGCGGCAGATTTGTACTATCTGAAGAACACTGGTCTCTGTGAATCACTGCACTCCACACTAACAGAGGGGAGACCAGGAGCATGTCCTCTACAACTGAACTGTCACAGCCCCAGATGGCCCCTTGTTCCAGGGAACCCTTACTCTTTTTCCCCCCACTAAGCTTAAGATACCTGCTTAAAGAATCCATATGGCAGGGTTTGACTAGAGAAGTTACTCAGATCGAAGGCCTTGACCTACCTGACTTTCCTCCACCATGCTCCCAATGAATCTCCTCAAAGTACATTGGAGATTGTGATTTTAAACCAGACATCAACCTGAGTGCTGGTGCTGCAGCTTTTTACTCTAAACCCCTTACGAGAGATAAGTCCTTTCTCCCCATACAACAAAGCCAGAAGAACAGAATGCTGTCCCAGAGGGGAACGGCAGAAAGATGGTTCCTTTGCTAAACCAAAGTTATTTATGCCGTCTTGGCATTTTCCTGCATAATGTTGTTTTGAGGACTGCTAATTCATCGGTATGGTTTGCTGGAGTATAGGAGCCAACAGCAAGTTAAATAACCTTTGTTCACTTTATTTATGAAGAAGCCTCAGCAAAGTTTGTTTGCATGGAGCCATCGAGCCTAACTATTGCAAAACAAGCAGCCTGTCAATGTAATCTCCCAGGTAAACACCCACTAGGACAAAGAATAAGCTTTACTGCTTCAGCTCAATACTTCTTCAAAATGAGAAAAAGTTTAATAAACTGTGATTATTTGCTCAACTCACTATTAAAGATAAGCCCTCAATCTTCCTAAATTCACTGTATTGTCCTATTTCAATGCACTATACTGTTTTGCATAGGCTGTTTCTGCCTTGGAAGAGAGATGCAGTCCAACCAGATAAGGGTAATATCAGCTATATTCTAACAATTTATACATATCAGCTCATAATTCTCTGGCTAGACTAGTCTTCCAACAGTGTCGAAATTGAGCATGACAACCAAAATCATGGCTTAAAAATGTATATAAAGCTCACTGAGGCAATTTCAAGTCAATATAAATGTGATCGTTAGACTAACAGCAGGAACAAACAGAAAAATGAAAAATGGACTGCCACTTTCCAATTTTTCAAAATTCCATTTTGCAAATGGAATACAGACACCATCTGTGATAGGAGAATTTCAAAATTACGGTTATTTATTCTACTTGAAAACTAAATTTTTATAAAGTTTTTACTTTCTAAAGAGAACACTGAAGCCAGTGTAAAGGTATGTTGCTGGCCACCATGATTTATGTAGGAACTAACAGAATACACAGGCAGTGTCGGCTCTAGGATGCACTGATACTTCATCTGTTCTTGCCAGTTATCAGTAGCTTTTCACTTTCACTTTTAAATTGTGCTTTTGATTTAAATGTCCTGCCACATCATGTGGGAGCCTAGCTTTTCTGATGGTAAGTTGCCTTTCAATCTCCACATTCTAACATCTCATACACAACTAGAGCTGCCTTGAAACCTAATTCTTCTACAGTTTCAAAGCATTACGGTGACTAGAATGTTTTTTATAAAAATGTGACCGAGTTCTTAGGCAGAATTTATGAACACTCCTTCATCTGCAGTAATAATTGAGAGCTGTGGAAGAAATCTGTTATGAGATGTGCATGCATACACAGCAATGTTCAGCTTGTGCTACTGGTGAAGAGCCCTCAGGAAAAACTGTGCCTTCTCATGTACAGGTGACCACAATCTCTTTCTGTAAAGCTGTGCTTCTTCCAGACTAGAACTGACCTGCATCTGGCAAGCTCAGTATGTTGACACACAGGCTCAAGTAATTTTACCTTTCCACAGCACACCCCATATTAATGGGGTTAAATTTAAAATGGTTACTGCAATGCGTGTTTGCCCATTACACAATCAGCAGAAGAGAGAAACCAACGTTTCTGACCTCAGATCCGGAACACTAGCGTGAAGTGTAAGAGATGAACAGAATTGCTCGGAAGAACTCCCTCAAAAAACAGGGGCAACATCAGAGTAATAGGAATTGCTATAAATACTGTAACGAAATGCAGGCAAGACTAGAGATGGCTTAGACGATTAGTAACGAGCAACAGCCTCCTTCATTCCCTGGTCCCCAGCTAGCCCAGGCTGGTAGCCACCAGGTGCTCCACCACCGCGCAGGGCCGCCGGCAGCACCGCGTCCGCCGGGGGAGCCCGTCGGCTCGGGGGGGTACCGGCACCAGCAGGGGCCTCCAGGTGTGCACCGGAGCTGGAAACGGCAATCCTAGCCCGCAGCACTCAAGGTCACCGAGAATACGTTCTGATTCAAGAACAATAAATAAAATATAATAAAGGCTGCACAGCCCGATCAGCTCATCTGTGCTGGATCAGCTCGGCCACAACCGGCCGGCCGCCCCCCGCCCGCCTTCTGCGGATAAAGGGCTGCGGCCTCCCCAGGGGCGGCGGCAAGGCCCCGGCGGGGCAGGAGCGCTTCGAAAGGTCACGCAGCCGGCGGCGGAGCAAACCCCGGACCAGGCCCCGCCCTGCGCGCCGGGCGGCGGCGCCGCCGTAACGGACCGAGCCGCCCGCCCCGCCTCCCCGGTGTCAGCCGGCGCGCAGGGCGGGCGGTGCCTGCGCCTGACGGAGCGGCGGGGCGGGCCGGGACGGGCCCCAGGCTCGCCAGTGCGCGAGTGGCCGGCGGCGCGGAGGGCGCCGGGCCGGGGGAGCGGCGGCAGCAGCAGCAGCAGGAGGCACCTGGCGAGCCCGTCCGCGGCAGCTGTCGCCCCGCACGCAGGCAGGCAGGCCGCCCGCCCAGCCGCCTTCCCGCGCCCCGCTCCCGCGCCGCCGGCGGTTCCTGCTCGGGCCGCCGCGCCCCAGGGATGGCGGTGCTGGCCCTGGCCCTGGAGGGACTCGCCATCTTCGGGCTCGTCCTCTTCGTCGTGCTCTGGCTCATGCACTTCATGTCCATCATCTACACGTAAGCGCGGGCCGCGGCGAGGGCGGGGATGGCGCCGGCGTTGTTTCCTCGCCCCCCTCCACTTCGCCCCCCGCCGTTGCGCCGAGGGCGGCCCGGCTACTGAGGAGCGGCGCAGCGGGCCTCGTCCCCCGCCAGCGCACGGCCTGCCCCGCCGCCCGGTCCCCCGGATGCCGGGCACGGGGCGCCGCCCGCCGCCCTCCCGCTGGCGGGGCCCGGCGGGGCGCACCTGGGCCGGCGTGCGGGGGGCGCCCGCCCGGGGGTGGGCTCGGCGCGGCCGCCGTGGGCGCGGAGGTGCCCCCTGGGCGCGGGTGCCTGCGCCGTGACGGCTGCGGCAGCGCTGCGCGGGGCGCGGTGCCCGCCGGGGCGCCGGTGAAGCGGGGCTCTGGCGCCGGCGGGGACGGAATGTGCGTGCTAGCCGTGCAGCGAGCGAGCGGCACCGCCGCCCGGGTAGTGCGGTACCCGGTGCCGGCCTGGCAGAATTTTAGCTATAAGTACAGTTTTTATTGAGAAGTAATGGTAGCACCGGCAAAAAGAAGTGTATAGTGTGTGTCCAGAACCTTCTTGGATAACTCTGAAGAAAAATGCTTGAGGAGTTTGAGGGATGTTTGCATTTTGGTGGCTGAGGGAAAAAAAGCTGATCCCTGCTTGAGCTTGGCAGAGGAATTGACTGTGGTTATGTGGGGGAAAGGATGAAGAATACATCTCTCTTTCGTAGAGGACTGTGTTTTTACTCCCTTAAATAAAAGGCCGCTGTTGCATCACTGCAGGGATTAGAAAATACCTGAATTTGTTTGCTGTGCTTGTGCTTATCTGTTCCCCTTTCTTGCTGTTCCACATGCATGTGATAGGTATCTGTGATAAATCCCAGCCCTTGCTGAAGGCAAAGCCTCTTGAATTGGTGGATAAGAGATTTGCTACTGCTGCCCTTGGTCACAGTTGCCTTGTTCTTTTGTTGTTTTTTTTTTAAATGTGAGTTCACTTACAAGCTCTAACCATTTTTCTGTACTCTGGTTTGGTCTAGATCTTTTATTCACTACTTATAATTGTCTTCTGTCTTGAAAACTAGCTGTATGTGTTGTCTTGGGCACAAATGG
The DNA here is from genome assembly GCF_963210335.1 of Falco punctatus. Taxonomy (NCBI): domain Eukaryota; kingdom Metazoa; phylum Chordata; class Aves; order Falconiformes; family Falconidae; genus Falco; species Falco punctatus. Next base: position 73,993,024 of record NC_137586.1, read on the forward strand.
CAGGATTTCGCTCCTAGGGAGCTGCAAGGGTGCCTGGTGGGGGAAGAGACCGTGGACTACTGTGGGCACAGCTGATTCTGAACAGCTTCGAAGCTGATGAAAACAGCCCATTGCATGTTAAAACCTCAGTTTAGCAGGTGTGTGTATGTGGTGCTGCTGTTCATAAAGCTTTAAGGGTGGCAGCTGTGAGGGGCAGGAGACATAAATGGAGCTGGGGGAAAGACTTGTGAGGGAATAAACAGGAGGAAGAAGGATGAGGTACACTTAGATGTGAGAGGAGAGAATAGAAGGGGACATACTGTCAACCAATCCATTGCCATAAGAGCTACACCCTTAAAGGGACTGCCTCCTGTGGAGGCTGTACACTGGAGCAGGGACGCTCCTGAATGGACTCTGGGCTGCAGGTAAGCCAAGCTAGAGCAAGTACACATACCCCTGAAGGAACTGTGACCTGTGGGCAACCTGTGCTGGATTGGAGATGCCCTGAGGGACTGCAGCCTGTGGGTGACCCACCCCTGAAGAGACTGCAGCCCATGGGAGAGCTATACTGGGGCAGAGACTCAGCCGAAGGGATTGCAACCTGCAGGTTAATCACTTCAGAGCAGGTACACCTGCTAGAGCAGAGTAACAGTTAAGCAGCAGCCAGCAGTGGAGGAAAATGAGTAAGAAGTAAGGTGTGGCAGAAGAATCATTACACACTGAACCTCACCTTCTGCGTCACCTCACCAAAGGGCTTGGGAGGAACTGAGTGTAAGGAGCAGTGGAAACATGCACAGTTCACATAGAAAGGTGGGGAGGAAAGGTTTCTGAAGACTTAAGACCTCCCACTTGGGGGAGGAGGACAAAACTCTGAAAGTTTGGTTGGTTGTTTTTTTTTTTCTCAATACCCAATTTGGTAATCAGTAGCCTTTTAATTAGCAATAATTTAAGTAGAATTTCCTCAGTTGACTGTTTTGCCTGTGACAGTAATTGGTGGGGAAGGCAGGCAGCAGCTGGACCTGATGTAGCCCAGGGCTGGAGTATTTGCAGTGGTGTGAAACTTGGAAGGAGTTGTGGTTTTTTGTTATTGGAATCTGTGTTAACAAGTGTACATACTGTGCATGGAGAGTTAATGCAAACAAATGTGGTAGCAGGTGGAAAACCTTGCCAGCTGTGAAGGGGATGGGTAAGAATTGTGGTGATCATGTCCCAGCCTCTAAGATTTCTGGAGAAAAGTGTTTCCAGTAGAGCGCTTGAGCTACTGTCTCAGCAGGTCCAGAGACAGGGGTATTTAGTGCTCTTTGTGAAAAGGAGGGTCTTGGTCAGAGATGCGCAGCTGGTAGCACTGAAGTGACCAAATTGCAAGCTATGTTGGGTTGGCAGGCTGTTGTAGAGGAGCTGCCCCAATTACAGTGATTTGGCAGATCTGTGGGAATAGGACTGCTGCTCCCCACAGTGTGACCACACAGCTGCCCTTGGTTTGTAGTGAAACTAAAGAAATGCTGGATACTTACAGCAGCAGTCCCAGGGAGATGTGCTTACAGTGGCAGTGGTGGTGCTGGGAACTGGAGCTGGTGGGATATAGCTAATGGCTGGAGAAAGTGCTGCTCTGATGACTTTGGAGCCTATGCCAGCTGCAAGTGCTGCCCAGTGCAAAGGAGGAGGGCTGTGGGGCTGTCTGGTGGAATGGTGTCTGTAGGAATGGCCCAGTCCTGCAAGTGAGATACCACTGTGAAGAGAATTAGCAGAAGGGGATAATTGACTGTATTTGCTTTGACTGCTGGAGTGCCTTTGCTGAGAAGGGAATCCAGACAGACGGTGATTTTTAATGCTGTGGCCTGAAAACTCTGGTGGCTGGACACTGTTACAAGTTCCCCCCATCTCACAGAGACTGCTTTGTCTGGGCCAGCAGACATAGCACGCAGCATCCTTTCCTAGACCACTGAGGCATGAAGGGATCCTCGATTACAGATGGACTCTCCTTTTAATGGATATCCGTGGGAGGATGTATTATGTGTACTTGTCATACACTGAAAACTGCTTACACTGTACCTGCTACAGGAAGTAAAGAAGGTAAAGAATGACAAAACTAATTAGTCTTCCTGTTTTCTCTTTATGGACAGTATTGGTTCAACATTTTTTAACAGTCACTGGGGTAGGGGCTGTTTGTCCTTGGTCAGCGCTGGTTAACTGTTGAGTTGGAAGGGTTTGATCTGTGGCACTGAAGTGCTAAGACAATGTTGAAACATGTCAGCAAAGCTGTTGTGGCCTAGGCAGACATGCCTCTGTGGTTCCCCATCGGTATTTTAGATGTTTGGTTTAGCGAAATGCTTATAACATGTCTGAATTAAGTAGATAAATGGGATTATTAAAGAAAGTAAGCTTTTTTGTCTTGAAGTGCTGTCAGCTGTTAAGGTCATGACAGCATTTCAGCTGTGTTGGTTTGTGCTGTAGTTGCTTTAAAAGATGTAGGTTTTGGATACCTGAGGTACTGTACAAGGCTTCACTTGAGGAAGGATGTCTGTTCTACCATACTGCATTTGTAAAGTCTGGTTCTTGCCACCTCTTTCCTGTACTGCCCTTCCCCACTTTGGATGGTCTTGATTTATAAATAAGTATAGTAGGGTGTGTTGATTTCATATTCCTTTAAAACAGACAGGTAGGCTGAGGCAATAAAATGCAGATAGTTGCACTGTTAAGTGAAAAGGCTGATCTTCATAAATTGTCTAATGTATGTGATTATGAAATGGGTCTTGGTTTGGTGCTCCTTCCTTAGTACTGAGTCAGTGAAGCAAGTGCAATAAACATGGACCAAATAGGTTTTTATAGCTAGTAATTAAAATGCAGTTTGCATATATTACTCTGCATAGTAAGGCTGTGATATTGGACATGTCTGAGTTACCAACAAGTTTATACCCAACTTGGGACCTTGACTAAGACCCTTCCTTGCATGCATATAGGCTATTCAGCTGGAGTTAAGCCATCAACTGATCCAGTAGGAAGAGTTCAGTCTTGAAGATTATCTGGTATACTGACTGAAACTATCTCAGGTGGTGTAGTTTTTTGGGCAACTGAAATGAACTTTCAGAACTAAACCTAACCTGAAATGGAAGACCATGTGTATGATGTGCTAATAAGGAAAAAAGATTTATAGCATTAGTTGAAGTGTTGTTCTGGAAGTTGAGGAGTAAATTTTTATATTTTAGCAGTCTATTAAATGTGCTAAAGTCTATTTAATGGTTCTTACTGACTTTCATTCTAAGGACATACGAAGAATGGAACAGAAGTCTTCTGAAATCGGGGGGGAAGGTTAAAAACCCCAACCAACTCCCCAAAAAACAACCAAAACAAAACTAAAGCTGTTTTATTGGGGTTTATGGCATTCTTAACGCATCTTGCAATTGTGCATCACTGGCTATCAAGATATGTAGCAGCTGATTTGCTGTTTTAACTGTATTTCATAATAAATGATTCTAGTTTAATGCTGACAGGAGCTTACTGAATGTGGTATGCCTCCTTCGGAAACAAAGCTGGCAAGTGAAGCCTGCAGAACCTAGAAAATGCCTTTAAGCATGATCAATCTGATCTCACTTCCCTACTGTGTCTTCAGACTTCAGTCTAGAAATGAATGAAAGGTATTATATTTTCTCTCTGAATAATTCTCTCACTGCTTGTTGTTATTTCAGCTTGAACACTTAAGTAGAGATGTGTATTGTAAAGTTATTCTGGGGCTGAGGAATGGCTTTAAGTTAAGGAAGTCAACTTCAATCTTTGGTGGTTGGCACTCAATGCTGCTTCTGCCACAGAGTTCCTAGAAAGTGTTTGGTAAATCTCTTAAGCTGTTTGTCTCTTGCTGTTTTGTTTGCCTGGTCCACAAAACCGAACTCATGGAGCTGTGTGTTCTGGTTTTGTCTCTCCATTGCTCTTGTAACAGTTGTCAGTAGCAATTCTAATTATAGCACTCAATATAAATCACTTCAGGGCACCAACAGTTGATACTGAGGTGGTTTGTTGTCTTGGTTCCCAGGTGTAAGTGGGAAGGGCAGTGCATGTCATTTAATTCATAAACATATTGCTGGTTTTAGGTTTTAAAAATAGTCTGTAAGTTATGGTAGTAAATGAAGAAATAATGAATTCTGCATTCACGTGGCATGGATATAACTGGGCCCATTGTGCTTTGTCTGCTGAGTGAAACCCAAGACCTTCTGCAACATATATGTAATAAAACACCTGAATGTAACTAAAAGTAATTAATAGCCTTAGTGTAATGCATATACACACAAGGAGGAAATTGTTTGCACAGATGTTTAAAACTCAAGTTTCCTGAAGTACTTCTGCAATGTTGAAGAGCTTTCTAAACATGGCTTCCAAACCTAAACAAAAAGACCCACGTAGCCAATGTTTGACCTGGTTTTTTTTTATGTGAAGTCATTTTGATCTTTTGGTTGATAGTCTGTTACTGTATAGTAATTGTGACCTTTCGTTCTTAAGAAAATAACAATTCGATTTCTCTTGGCCCTATTTGATTGTCTTGTCACCCCGTGTTTCTGTCCTTCCCTTGTTGCTCAGCCCATGATTTGCGTCCAGGCTTGCCTTTCTCTGTTCTCTGACCCCTCTGCTTGTCTTTTGTCATCGCCTTTTGACCTTTTTGCTTGTTGGTAGGGCTGTCTTTTTCCTTTGGGCTGTCTTGTATTTTACAGTGTAAGCATCTGGCAATAGATTGGCTAAAGTAGCTGTTAAAAGCAGCAGTAGTTACTCAGTTTGCCATCAATGGTTGCATTTTCTTTGGTTTGTGGAAGTGCTTCAGAGGCAGTCTTGTCACGGATAGGAGCCAGGATGGGATCTAGTATAGATCTATAGAATCTAGTATAGTTACCAAGCATAAGTGAACTAACATTTTGATAGGCTTTGGAGATAATGCAAATACTTCTTTCTGAGATAAGAGGTACCCTTCTCTTTTCTTGATAAACAAACAGAAAACTGTGAAGTGTGATTGTACTGGGGCTTCTCTAGGATGTGGCTGGAAGAAGTCTAGCTACATGCAGAATGCCACATATGTTCTTGGGTTTGTCTTCCTTCCTTCCTTAGTTGAATCTTAATTGAACTTGAACCACATATGCTTAAATTTTCCATGCAGATTGTCTACCTTAGGGTAAATATTTTTTTCAGTTTATGTAATTGATGACAAGATTGATGTAAAATGTTGGTAAATTTGACGATAGATTGTTGGCTGTGACCTTGTATATGTGTAACAGCGAATGGAGCAAGCCCATGATCTGTGTTAGTAATCTTTTTTGATGGAAATTCTTAGAGGGTTAGAAGCACGTGAAAAAGGACTTGGATGTTTGACCACAAACTGGGACACTAGAGAAGCATGAAAAGCTGGGAAGTTATGTGAGGCTTCTGTTTGATCTTGGGTAACTTTTTCATCTTCCTGCTGTTCCTCTCAGTAACCCTTCCCCCAACAATTGTGCACTGAGGACAGACACTATGCAGAAACCTTAAGATCCTTGCTGTTGAGTGTTAAATCCTTAGAACTTGATGGATTGCTTATACTGAGCAAGTGGATGACAGCATTGTAGCAGAGGCAAATCTGAAGGATAGCAATGCAAAGATACGAGGTCAAGTACAGTTACTGGGGAGGCACACAGGGAAATGACAGGGTATGGGAACACACAAGTGATTGAGACTAATAACCTAGAGGCAGAGGTGAGAGTCCTTTTCAACACTGTGAAGGAAATAGAAATGCTTCAGGCAGGAAATATCTGTTCAATGTTAAGTTCCAACTCCTGCTTAAAGTTGGACCAAATTTCGGTGCATAGATGGGGTAATTATAGCTTGTGATAGAAAGTGAAAACCACTGAAGCAATGCTAAGTTTGACATGCACAGAACAATAGGCAGTGTCAGTGCTGGTGCCAGTAGTGTTTGACATCTTCATTAATGAGCTGGTTAATGGGACATACCAGCAAGTTTGACATTACAGAACTGGGATGTATGGCTGATACAGCAGGTGGGTGTGCTGCCACTCAGAGGGTCCCAGACAAGCTGGAGAAGTGGTCTGACAGGAACCTCATGAAACTCAGCCAAGGAAAATGCCAAGTCCTGTACCTTGCAGGAGTAACTCCATGCGTCAGCACAGGCTGGGGTCTGGCTGGCTAGAAAGCAGCTTGGCAGAGGACCTGCGAGTGCTGGTGGATGCCAGTTTGACTATGAACAGCAGTGTGCCTGTTGTGGCAAAGAAAGCCAACAGTATCCTGTGCTGTGTTGCTGGCAGGTTGAGAGAAGTGAGCATTCCCCTCTACACGGCACCAGTAATGCTGTGTCTGGAGGGCAGCGCGCAGTCTGGGCTCCCCAGTATGATACACATAGATATACTGGAGCCAGTCAGGCTTAGGGCTACAGAGGTGATAACGGGACTGCAACATTTGGCATACAAGAAGGGGCTGAGAGCTGGGACTATTCAGCCTGGAGAAGGCTCAGGGGGATCCAATCAATGTGTGTAAATACCCTTCTGGGATGGTGGTGGAGCATGAGGATGACTGAGCAAGACTCTTGTCAGTGGTGCCCAGTGGCAAGATGAGAGAAAGCAAGCACAAGTTAAAATGAAAGACTAATTTTAAACAAAAAAAGACTTTCATGGTACAACACTGGAACAGGCTTTCCAGAGGTTGTGGAGGATCCAGCCTTGGAGACAGGAAAGGCTGACTGGATGCTCCTGAGAAACCTCCTCTAGTTAACCCTACCTTGAGCCAGAGGGCTGGAGTAGCTGGTCTCCAGAGGTGCCTTCCAACCTTTGTTTTGTGATTATTTTTTTTTATTTTCCTAAAAGATGACACCCAGGCTCCTGTCTGGACTATTACAGAATGATAGACTGAGAAGGAGGTTATGTGGAAGATATAAATTGTGTATGTTGCTTGTTTTAAACAAGTTGAAATGTACCTGATACTGTTTAGTCACAAGACTTAAATTTAGGTAATCCTTAGGGGAAGAGAGATCAGGAGAAAGCCAGAGTTAATTTTTGAGTTGTTTATACTAAGATTGTGGTTGAATTGAGTTTTTGTATTACGAGATATATAATTAGGGGAAGCAAAACAGTGCAGAACCAGAAAACGTGGGAGAAACCCCATAATATTGGAGGCAGTGAGGAAAGGCCAATTTTTTAATAGTGTGAGCCAGAAGGGTAAGGCCTGGACTATAAACTTTGGGGTGACAGTATGGTAGCAGGAGCTCTGGACATGAATGATTTAACAGAATGCAAGGAACCAAAACCTAGATTAAAGACTCTAGTGTAAATTTAAAGGAGAGAGATTGTAGTGGACTGGATAATACGCTCCTGTTGAGAGTAGAGAAGATGCTGAAGTAGATGTGACAGGTAGGCTTTAAAAACAAACCATGTCTGAGTGGTTTGCATGGAAGGGGAAGATAAGATCATGGAAATGAAATTAATTGGGTTAGGTGAGTATGTGATGCTCTTGGAGGACAAAAAAGTATCCAGCCTTGTAAGTCAGCTGGAGTGGAAGAAGCTGAACTGTAAGATGACATAGAATCTAGTCTTCGTCAGGATATAAAGGTTTTAAAGAAGCCAAGGCTTTACGTGAGCCGTGTTTCCATAAAGGCATAACTTTTTATTAAAGTGGGCAAGTAGGGGGGTAGATAAGTGACTTAATTTGTGTAATTTCTGTCAAAACTGCTCTGTGGAATGTTAAGTATGTAACTAGTTTTATTGGTTTACTAGAGTACCCTTCAGTATTTGTGTCCATCACTCCCTGGGACTTGTATAATGCCAAAAAGTGGTGTCAGAGTACACTGGGATTTTTATACTTTAATTGAAATTATGTTCTGTGGTTTTGACGCAATATTTGGTTTACATTGTACTGAACACTGTGGTTTAAAATAAATGATTATTTTGTGAGAAACATTTTGCTATAGATCAAAAAAGTTTTTCTTTTTGCTAATTTCAAAGTGAATAGTTTTGCATTTTCTTAAATGCGTTTCTTCTATTGATAGCTGGATGAGGATGTAGGCTAGACTATACCTTCTCATAGTTGGCCTGGGTGAATTCATACCTTGAGTCAAATTATTGAAGTTGTAGCATGCATGAAGTCTTAATGCTGTCCTCTGGACAAGTAAGGTAAAAACATGTTTACAAGTGTAGACAAAGCTAGAAGGCCAAAGTGAAACATTATAGTAAATTTAACGTTAGTACTGTCTTGGTAGTGCTTTGTAACTTTTTTGCTGTGGAATTTTTGAACACTTAATTGGTGTTTTAGTGGATCAATCTTTTTTTCATTAGACCAGTGGGACAACTAATAATGTAGCTTTTGCTGGCAGTTGGTTTGTTTTAGTCCACTTAAATCGTTGTTCCCCCCTCTTCAGAAACACCTCTCTGTAAAGCAAGGACTGTTTGGGGGTTGTTTTTTTTTTCCCCACCCTTGGTAGGGTTCATCTCTGCTTTATCAGCAGTACAGTCCATGTAGAGGAATCTGTAAAAATGAATGTTCACCCTTGTTTACATTGGTTGCAAGTGTCCTGTTTTTATTTAGTGTTTGTCTTCAGGTCTTGGTTCAATATGCCTGCATATTAATGACTTTCCAGGCGACTGCTACTTTGATAATGGTACTTTAATAATACTTTGATAATAAAAAGTGAGCTACACTTCATAATGAAGCAGAAACATATTTCTTTATTTATATACATACCTTTTTAGACATAGAATAATCAAGCTGCTAAAAATTGGATTTCTGACAACGTAATGAGCTGTAATTGAGATATCCTAAGCACTTTCTACTGAAACACTTTTTTAGCTGAAATCAACATGCATTTTTCTTGCAAGCCTTGTTAAATTAAGAGTCTGGGTTAAAAAGAGGTAGAAAACTGAGACTCTTCTCATCATGAGAACATAATTTTGAACTGTTGAATGTTAGTAATAGGAGTAGCAACTGGAAAGTGAGAAAATCTACTGGCCTTCATCCTTACAGATCCCTGTGATGGGTGATGGAGAGAGGGGGGAGTAGACATGATTTTCAGGCTGCAGGAGTCTGGGGGTTTTTTACTGCTTTTTCCCTGCCTGCCATACTGACTGTGCAGTATAAGGTGGTACAGTGGGCGGTTGAAATACCATTGTTAATGGTCATACCTGTGAACCTTTTAGAATACTACTGAGATGTTTCAAAATTAAGATGCTTCTCCCTTTTAAGCATTTTTGAGAGATGATACTTATGTTTCATAACAGCATTTCTGAGCAGATTGTTTTATGTAGGTTGTGTAGTGGTAAGGGAAGAAAACGATGTTTTTGAGGGTCTGTGAACCAAAGTGTTATGTGGTTTTGGTTTTTCGGTCGTTTAGGTTTGGTTTTTTTTTTTAGAGGGAGAAGACAGGTGAAATTTACCAAGTTTTTCTGATTTGTATCTGTTGGAAACATTAAAAAAAAAAAGCCCTTCAAATATGGTGTTGAGTATAGAAGTATTACTTACAAATGTTCAAAAGAAAATGTTAATAATTGCGTTCTTCAGTTTCTGATGCTCCTTGTAGGAGGCTTGTTCAAGCTTTTCAAGGCATTTGCAGCATGAGGGCAGTGACACTATATTACTGACAATAGTGTAGTCCAGACAAGGTTTACATCTTTTTTTTTGTATTACCCCAACTGGGATTAATAGGGCCTGGGACCGTGTTCAAATTTGTGTGAATTGGTGTTTAAGTAAGGTTTCTTCTTCAGTGGTATGCTCTTTTGTACTCTGGAAACATTGCAGCTCAGTTAATTAAATAAAAAATGGCCTGTCATCCACTGAAAAATAGGGAAAAATATTGGCATAGTATCTGCTTTATGATTTATTAATGTAGTTCCTGTTTAGTCACTAACATAATTCTGTTACTGGCTGTTAATTGGATTGGAAGCTTTTAGGGAGAAGAAATTGGACAATGTTGATGGGTGGCATCTTTGGCACAAAGGGAGCAGTGAGGAGCAACCTGGGGTCTGTAGGAAGTACATTACCTAGTGTTTAGCAAATTACTTAATTTACACTTGTGCCTTATGAAATGAATAGGGCTGAGCTATTTTAATCCTGTAGACTTGCAAAATAAGTCACAAACTGAATAGTCTCACAGTGCAAATGTTCCGAAGCTCTGAGCTTTAAAAGATCCCATACTTAACACTGAGGGGTTGATCCTGTACTAAAAGCTGTCTGACATGGTTGGTTTATCTGGCCCAGGGGTACTGCCATCCACTGGAGATACTTTCAGAAATTAAATACAAATCGTGCTGGATGCAGTTCTCTGAAGTTGCATAACATTTGTTGCAAGGAGTCTGTATCAAAAAGCACTTCTATTTCTAAGCCTTAGTGGCTCTTGATTTGATGCTCAAAGGGATAATCCGAATCCCCTCCTACCCTTACAACTTTCTAAGCATTTCTGCCATTCTAGTCTGCCTTCAGTGAGCATGTGGCTACATGGTGACTCAGATCAGCAAGCTATTTTTTTCTGTGGGATAGCTCTCTGATCAGCAGACTGATCCAATTCATCTTGTGGTGCTGACTGCTTTATAGCCACCGGTAGGCTGAGGGAAAGCAGAAAGAGGGAATGAATCGCTATTTTGATGGCAGCTTGCAGATAGACTACAAGGAAGAACTGTGTGTTCATTTAAATGCTTAATATGATGCAGTAATGGCTGTGTTGTAGGCATCTTGCTGTGTTTTTAAGCATACTTCATTTCAGCTTGCTGAATTGTAAACTGTCTAGCATTTGGACAGTAAAAGGGTTCCCATTACTTCAGGTTTAACTACTATCTATTTTATGGGAGTCTGTTTGTTTCTTTTTATTGTGCAGGTGTGGGGGCAGAGAGGGGAGCAGGAGAGGAATTCCTAGATTTAAAAGAAAGGAATGTTTGCTGGTTTTAAGTTGAGGTCTGCAGTGTTTGCTTTTTCTTCTTCCTGAAAGATAATTCTTTTCTACTTAAAACCCCAAACCATATTTGAAAGAAGTTTAAACTCCCCCCACACTGCTCTCCCTTATAAAAAGGCTGGGTTGAACATGACTTTTATGATAACACTTGGAAGATACTTCTTAAAGAATTTCCATGGTGTATGAAGATTTTAAATTCAGAATGTCAAATACCACTAGATAAGATTTCTACTGTTCTGCATTGTATATTTGTCTTTATTCGTAGCCACTGATTGAACTACTTCCCAAAACTGGAATAGCAAATTGATGTTTGATTTTTGAGAACATTCACCTTCTGAAAAATAATAATGATCACAATCTAGGTTCTTTCTCACTCAGTTCCATCTTGGGACCTTTGGTTTGACTTGTGGTGAAAAAGTGTTGACTCTTGCTATTTGGGAGCTCGTTCTAGTTTTTTTTTAAATCATTCCCCTTCATCTCCACTACCTATTGTGACTTCAGTGCATTACATTCTGAGGTCCTTTTTGTCTGTAGGTTGAGTGTAGTACAGGAGAAAATGTGTTGAAAGTGAATGAAATGTTTGGTCTGCCTTCTGCTCTCAGCAGGCATGTGATGAAACATTAACCAATTGCAGCATGCTTTTCAACATAAAAGTCTAGTATGCAAACAGTAGGATTACAGTTGTTTCATTTTTTTTGCAGGCATGCACAAACCTATGACTGTTTCTCTGCTGGCAGACAGCCACAAAAGTCTGTACTACAAAGTGGGCACTTGAATCTTACCCAGCATTTTCTTCTTTCAGATTTGTCTACTTCCCTCTGTCTCTGAGCATTTTGTCAAGGCCAAGTGACATGTTAATTGTTTTTTAATTACAATTGCTAAGCCCTTTCCAATTGTCCCCAGTTGTGTTTCTGCTCCTCCTTGTTGGATCTGACACTTGTGTAACTGTTAGGTTGGCAGGTGGGTGGATTGATGTGCTGTGTGTTCATATGGCTGTTGCATGAGATGTAAGCAAGTGGCAAGAGTGGAGGATTGGGAAGACTGCCTACCTGAGAACGCTGGTTGTTTGGTGGGATGCACTGACCTGGGCCATCAGCCAAGCAAAAGTGTCCTGAAATGGTACCAACACGTTTCTGCAGGGTGATCTCTTCCTTTGAGCCAGTGGCATGCCTTAGGTATTACTTCGAGTCACTTGTAGAAAACACTGCCAGTCTTCACTAGTAATTACTTCTAGTTAGCTGTTTCTAGCAGGCAAATAATGGCAGCGAGCAAGATATAAAGGACATAATGCTGTGAAGAAAAACTGATGAAAAGTTGGTTGGGGAAGAGTTTTCAGGGGCCTGACCCTAGTACTCATGTACATTTCTAGAGTCTTATGGCCCTGATGCTTCCTTTGTGCTGACACTGGTCCTCCTCTGACTCCCTGATGAGTACACTTATGCTGCTTGTCTGTGGGCCACTCAGCTCTTCTGAAAGCCCACTGAAGCCTGAGGAGTAAGGAGACCCTATTTTTAATCTTCTCTGGTGATCTTGGCAGCATATTTGCAGCCACCTTCTTGAATATGCTCTAGAGCTTCGTGCAGCCTTCCCTAAGGTGTTGTAACTCTTAATTTGGCAGAAGACAACCTAAAGTAGGAGGAAAAAGCCAGATTTAACTTTCTGTTGAGTAGGCTGAAGCAGGATTGTATGAGCACAGATGCTGGCACTGTGTCTTGTTTGGGTGGTGGTGATGGCAGCACAGAAGAGAAGGAACATGGAGGGAATCTTTGCTGCTAGTGAAGCTGCATAATTGTCTTGCTGCATCTTTTCAAACTATATACTTGCTAAGTTAAACTGATAAAATTCTGATATTACACGTGTTATGTGGTGGTTTAAGTATCTCAGCTAGGTCACTGTGGGATCAGACAAATGTCAGCACCACAGAGAAGCGCAGCACATGCCAGAAAGAGGGGAAGGGCAGAAAGGGAGTGCCTCTGAGCAGTAGTCTGTAGTTAAAACTAGTTCAGCTATGTTATAAAACTACTCTAGGGAGGGAAAAGTTGACAACAAGACCAAGGTACTTAGCTCTTGCTTGAGGAATAATTCTGTCCATTTGCTAGGAGGCCTGTGGCTACAGGTGCTGGATCTTGTTTGATCTGTTTTGCAGTTTTCAAATCTACCTGAAGTCTAGGAGGTACCTAAAAAGGAGTGATAGTGTAATAGGCCTCTTAATGTGCAGTAGTATCACTGTGTGCTTAAATCTGGGTAGAGCAGTGTGAGAAGTAATTCATAATACAGTGTTACTTAGGCTTAGTTGTGTCATTGCTGAGAGTACTTTTGTGGCTCTGTCTGCTTCCATGCCCAAGTGTGTTGTTCTGCTTCCTGGTGGGGTGGACCAGAGCTATGACAAGCTGCTTGTGCAGGCCCCTTCCCTCCCACCTTTACAGACAGGCAAAAACTTGCACTGTAGCTCCCAAGTCAAATGCTGTCTTGAATTCATGACAAATACATAAAAAAAAATCTTAGTCTATCTATCAATATATAATCATAGAATCATTCCTCTAAGATAAAGTCCAACTGTTAACATAGCACTGGCCAAATCCAGCACTAAACCATTTTCCTAAGCACTGCATCTACGTGTCTTACCTCCAGGTATGGTGAGTTGACCACCCTTTCTGTGAAGAAATTTTTCCTAATATCCAATCTCAGCTTCCACTGGCACAACTTGAGGCCACTTCCTCTCAATCCTATCTGTTCTTACCTGGGAGAAGAGACCAACACCCACCTGCCTACGATCCCCTTTCAGGTAATTGTAGAAAGCAGTAAGGCCCCCATTGAGCCTCTTCTCCAGACTAAACAATTCCAGTTCTCTTCTAAGACTTCTGCTCCAGAGTCTTCACCAGCTCCGTCGCCCTTCTCTGGGCATGCTCTGGCACCTCAACGTCTGTCTTGAACGCAGGGTTCGAGGGGCGGCCTCAGCAGTGCCCAGTGCAGGGACGGTCACTGCCCTGGTCCCGCTGGCCACCCTGCTGGGGACACCAGCCAGGGTGCTGCTGGCCGCCTGGGCCCCCTGGGCACACTGCTGGCTCCTGCCCAGCCGGCCGTCACCCAGCACCCCCAGGCCCTTTCCCACCAGGCCCTTTCCAGCCGCTCTGCCCCAGCCTGTAGCGCTGCGTGGGGCTGGTGTGACCCAAGGGCAGGACCCGGCACTGAGCCCTGCTGACCCTCACACCACTGGCCTGGGCCCATCGCTCCAGCCTGCCCAGGTCCCTCTGCAGAGCCTCCTGCCCTCAGGCAGGTCAGCACTCCCCCCAGCTTGGTGTCATCTGCAAACTGACTGAGGGTGCACTCGATCCCCTCATCCAGGTCATCAATAAAGATATTAAACAGCACTGGCCCCATTACCGAGCCCTGGGGAACACCACCTGTGACCAGCTGCCAGCTGGATTGTAGCTCCATTCACCGCTGCCCTTTGGCTCTTTGGGTTCGGCTGTCCAGCCAGCTTTTAATTCAGCAAAGAGTACACATGCCCAAGCCCTGAGCAGCCAGTGTCTCCAGGAGAATGGTGTGGGTGACTGTGTCAAAGGCTTGACTGAACTCTAGGCAGACACCATCCACAGCCTTTCCCTCATCCACTAGCTGGGTCGTCTTGTCATAGAAGGAGATCAGGCTCGTCGGGCAGCACCTGCCTTTCATAACCCCATGCTCAGTAGGCCTGATCCCCCTGTTGTCCTGCATGTGTTGTGTGATGGCACTCAGGATGATCTGCTCCATAACCTTCCCCAGCAGCGAGGCCAGGCTGGCAGGGCTGCGGCTCCCTGGATCCTCCTTCCTGGCCTTCTTGCAGATGGGCACCATGCTGGCTGACCTCCTCGGTTAGACGGGACTGTTGATAAATGATGGAAAGTGGTTTGGTGAGCAGTTCCACCAGCTCCCTCAGTACCCTTGAGTAGATTCCATCCAGCCCCATACACTTACGTGTGTCCAAATGGTGTAGCAGGTCGCCTGTCATTTCCCTTTGGATTATGGGGGCTTCATTCTGCTCCATGTCGCTGTCTTCCAGCTCAGGGGGCTGGCACCTGGAGAACAACTGACCTGTACTACTAAAGCCTGAGGCAGAGGTGGCGTTAATTACCTCAGCCTTTTCCTCAGCCTTTGTCATTACGTTTCTGCCTGCATCCAGTAAATTATTCTCAGCCCTCCTTTTGTTGCTAATGTATTTATAGAAACTTTTTTTTAATTGTCTTTTACAGCAGCAGCCAGGTTAAGTTCTGGCTGGGCTTTGCCCCCTCTAATTTTCTCCCTGCATAACCCCATGACACTCTTGTAGTCCTCCAGAGTTGCCTGCCCCTTCTGCCAAAGGTCATAAACACTCTTTACCCCCCGCCCTGCCCCCCCTCTGAGTTCAGCCAGAGCTCTCTGTTCAGCCAGGTTGGTCATCTCCGCTGCCAGCTTGTCTTTCAGCGCATGGGGCTGGCTTGCCTCTGTGCCTTCCACCACTTTCTTCTTGAAGAATGTCCAGCCCTTCTGGACTCCTTTGTCCTCCAGGGCTGCCTCCCAAGGGACTCTGATAACCAGGCCAAAGCCTGCCCTCCAGAAGTCCAAGGTGGCTGATATGCTGACCCCTCCTTACTTCTCTGAGAATCAAACACTGTAATTTTGTGACTGCTATGCCCAAGATGGCCTCCAATGGTCATATCACCCACATGTCCTTCTCTGTTTGCAAACAACGGGTCCAGTGTGGCACCTTCCCTAGCTGGCTGATTCACCAGCTATGTCAGGAAGTTACCTTCCACACACTCCAGGTACCTCTTAGACGTTCTTCTCTTCTGTATTGTATTTCCAGCAGACATCTGGTAAGTTGGTCCAGCATGAGCGCAAGGACTAGTGATCATGAGACTTCCCCCAGCTGCTTATAGGCTGTTTCATCTCTCTCTTCATCCTGGTCTGGTGGTCTGTAACAG
This sequence comes from Falco punctatus, assembly GCF_963210335.1. NCBI lineage: Eukaryota > Metazoa > Chordata > Aves > Falconiformes > Falconidae > Falco > Falco punctatus. The sequence goes on from NC_137586.1 coordinate 74,008,843, forward strand.
ACTCCCGCTATGATATCTGCCCTGTTGGCTTCCCCCCCAATTCTTACCCATAAACATGTGACCCTTTTGTCACCATTATCAAGCTCTAGATAGTCAAGACACACCCTACCATTCAGGGCTATCCCACCACCTCCCCTTCCTCACCTCTCCCTTCTGAGGAGTTTATAGCCATCCATTGCAGCTCTGCAGTTGTGCAAGTCAGCCCACAATATTTCCATGATGGCAAGTATATCGTAGTTTTCTAGCTGCACAGTGGCTTCCAAGTCCTCATGTTTGTTGCTCACGCTATATGTGTTGCTGCAGATGCACTTCAGTTAGGCTATTGATCCCACCACCTTTTTTGGGGACAAGACCTAACTCCTATGTGACTGTTCTCAGGTGCTTCTGTAGCTTTAATACGTCAGTAACCCTTGTGTCTTTGCTGCTGTGTGGATTTCCATCCCCTGCCTCTACTGAGAATGGCAGACGGAAGGACCTTGCTAGCACACTGTCCCTCAAACACTGGCATGCTGCCTCTAGGGTTATCTCTGGTGAGCCTGGTTTTGTCCCTTCAAGTCTAGTTTAAAGCTCTTTCAATAAGCCTAACTCCTGTGCAAAGATCCGTTTCCCGTTTGAGACAGGTGTACCCCATCTACTGCCAGCAGGCCTGTTGTCATGTAGGCTAACCCATGATCAAAAAACCCAAAACTGTGCTGGTGACAGCAGGCTTGGAGCCAGGTGTTGGTCTGCTGGCTCTTCTTGTTTTTTCCCCTCCTCATTCCCCGCAGCTAGAAGGATAGAGGCAAACACTACTTGTGCTCCTGATCCCTTAACCAGTTGTCCCAATGCCATTACTATACATATATTATTTTCATGTATAAAAAGTGAAATCTCTCTCTATAAAGTGTTTGTCGTTACTTGATTGTGTATATGTATATGACTGTATAAGAAGTTATTGCTGTGAGATACTGAAACTTACTTAGTAGTTACCTATGCCTTATGTGGAATTGTCTTTATACAGTTACATTAATGTGGCAGGATTTTAAGTGGGCTGCTACTAATCTTGATGAAGCAAGGGTGCTGCACGTTAACACTTTCATGAATTCGGGGCTTGTCTAATATTGTTTGCACTCTTCCAATCTTCTTTTCAGTTCTATTCAGTGCACTGACCAGTGTGGTGGACCTGTAGCAAATGTAATTTTTTCCTCTGGGGGTAAAGTTACCTACTTCTGGAAATGTTTTAACACAAGATACATATAAAAATAAGGAAGATATGGGGACCTCATCCTTATGTTTGTTGCCAAAAGAAGCAGGATAACCTTGTATTATTTCTCCTGCTCGAGCAGAGATCTGTGTTACTCCATAGCAGACAAACATAGTCCACAAACACCTGTGTGAGATGGTTCAGCTCAGTAACATGAAAACTAACTGGGAAGGGGGGGGAAAGTGTGTGAATTCATAAGTAGAAGTGAGAAAACAGCCCCTTTCAGAAGTAATGATCTGCTAGCTTATCTTGATGGCCTATGGAACCATAGCCTTCAAAGGAGTTCTTCAGTGCTTCCTGCATCTTGTTAGTGCTCTCTTATTTAAGTATCTGTTCCAAGTTTCTGACCAAGGATTACTTACTGACCCCTAATAGGCCAGTTCTTTAAGTGAAGTAGTTGCTGAGAGGAGGTTGAAATGAGTGAATAAAGGGTGTTTGGGTTTTTTCCAGCTGCTTTAAAGAGGAGTATGTAACTATGCCTCAGCTGAGAGACACAGCAGTCTGCCTACTGTAGCAAAGCTTTTTGCTTTTGCTAGGGTACTGTCCTGCCTTTAGTGAGGTCGGGCCTTGTTTGATGGTGATTAGCAAGGATTCATCCTGTAGTATGCAGGCCAGTGATAACTCAGTAGCCTGGATTTTGTGTTTCTAAATACCCTTTTTCCTCAACTGAGAGAAGAAATCTATTGCTTCTGTGGGTTAATTATTATTGTGTTAAGGAACTAAGCTTGAGGAAATTTTGCAGATGCCTCTTACATGATATAGGGTAGTTGAACTATAGCTCCTGACACCATTATGCATCCTGCTGCCTTTTTTTTTTTTTTCTTCCATCACTTATTTACCCCAGCACCAGACTGCTTAAAAAGGAATTTCACAGCTTCACTGCCTAGGGATTGCAGGCTGATTCATTTAATATATGTAGGTGCAAAAATGCTTAAAGATAATCAGGCTACTGATCTTTCATAGAGGGGATCTGAAAGTGCCTTTAAATAGTGCTCTACCAGATCTGTTTCTGAGATCACAGTTCTTATGCATTCCTTGGTGTAGTGTTTTTTTGTGCAGCTTATTGCATTGGGCATTAACAAACTACATCTGTATAGTTAGTGGTTTTGACTGCTTTAGGCTAATTCCACTGCAAAATAATATATTCTACATGTGATACAAACTTTCTGATAGGATGATGTTCCTTTATCACTTTGAACTGTCATACGTGCTGTGTGGTAATAAAGACCTGTCTTGAGAGAACTGAACCACTATACAAACAAGCTAGTGCTCAAAAATACCAATTTACTGCTTTGTCTTACTTCTACTTTGGAGACTTTGCATGTTCTGTAACACACAACTTCATCTAGAAGGTACCTGCATCAACAATGTTAATATTGTTTAAATTTAGTCTATTATTTTGAGTTTCATGTTAAATGTTAGTCTTACTTTGATTATTGAAACTTGGGTTTTTGTAATGGTTGGTTTGTGTCTCTGGTGATAGTAGGTTTTCAATTGTAACTTTTAATTTCTTCAGAACATGCCACTTCATAAATAGTCCTTCTCAGTGTAAAATGGTCTGGCTGACTGTTAATTTGCCTCTTGCTCCACAGAGTCTAACAGAGCATTGTAATTACTGGTGTGGAAATTGCTTTACCCTAGTGTCACGATACCACAGTGCTTTCAGGATGGCAGGCTGCCACTTTTGTGCAGTGCTATGAATAGAACAGAAACTGGAGTCTTATTTTTAAGATGGCATTTTAAGAGAGTTTTACCATACTGAGACATACTCTGTCAAAAGTCTCAGTGTATGCTGTTTCATAGCTGAGTAGATTGTGGTAATTCTGTCTGCCTGATTTGCATACTTTGCAAGGTTTCTGTCTCTTAACCATGTGTAGGCATTTCATTACGTAATTTAATCACCAGCATAATCCCATGTGTCAGCATGGTTTGTGATATGATGCCTTGCAAAATTCTGCAGTTTTGTCACTTGGTATTTATTCATTATCACAGTCCTGCTTCAAGTCTGTATTGATCCTTTCCTCCTTACCTTTTCCATTTACTCTGCCGCTTTCTCCTTTTATCTCCTGTTTGTCAAGGCTTTTGCCCCTGTACAAAGCTATGTGCTTTACTACAGTCAGTTTTACATACTACCCTGCCACGTCTTCCCCCACATTACCTGCCTCTTGTGCCTCCTGGTCAAAGTTGCATTCTTGAGACTCTCCCTTCTTATTGGTACTAAAGCCCTTGTTTGCTGTTATGTTTATGAAAATTGGTGAAGTCTTTCTCTGTCTGGGGTACCTGTCTGAACTATTGCTTTGCTTATTTTGGTCTGACTGTCACTTGGCAAGACTTTCAGTTGACCTTTGTGGTACCCAGGCTTGGACTGGTTAACAACATACAAGGACATAATCTGGTTTGTCCTCCTGTCTTTAGTGAGGCCATTGTTTATTCTCTGTAATGGCATTATGCCCCTGCTGTCCAGCTGCAAACCTGCCTGAAAGGAGCATGGCGGGGGGGCTGATGAGGTAACAAATATGATGTCACTGTTCCATTTCAGGAAAAAAACACTCATAGAGAACTACTGGAATCTCTTCTCTTAGTGAAGCTCCTTGGCAGTTCAGTATTTTAATTGGTCAGGCATGTCCTTCAGGAGTGTGCTTCCTTGAACGTGACGACTTCTTTTACTGTTTAACCAGGATGAAGCACTCCATGAAGCAATCCTATTCCCATTTTTGTTTTTTTGAGGCAGCGTCTTGTATATTTTTAAGTGTGAAACTTTTTAAAAACTGATACCATTAGGTACATGCTGCAATAAAATATACTTTCAGTTTGACTGATGCTATGCATATTAGAAAACTACAGTATACAGATATATGCTAATTGGCAAACTCCAGTTAAATTATATATATATGATTCAAATTTGTTTGTATACTGGCCCATCAAGCTTTCAGAACTTAATTTTGCATTAATTCACACAAGGGTGTAGGATTAAACATTCATGTTAGTGAGTTGTGACATAATCATCAATTTACTTCTGTATATACATTGCTGAAATACTAGTGATTGTTTGGAATTATGTTCGGAGTTTATCTGTGTTTTTGACCCAGGCTGATGTCCAGTTTCTAGGATTTCTGTACTACAGCTGATTGATCTTTTATCCTTTTCCTGGAAATGTTTTGTTAACAATTAATTGGTAGGATCAACTGTTTCCCATGTGCTTTCAACTTGCTCTAATTTTTGCATAACATAATGGAGGAAAAAGCATCTTCTCCTTTTGTTTTTTTGCCTTGTTTACAGTAAATTTGTTTTTCTGATTATCCTGTTATAATACTATATCTTTTAATGCTGTGGAGGAAGGTAAAAAATCTTGTCTCCTGTACAGTTTGGAAAAAGTGATACTCTTACTATTCAAAACGCATACTACAAAATGCAGTATTTGAGAAATTAGAAAGGTTGAACTTAACCTACCTACAATGATTAAGTGTTTTTAGGTATTCTCTGACACATCGTCTGATACAAAAATAGCTGTTGTTTTCTACAACCAAAACTAATTTTTTTTGTAGCAGTTTTAACTCCCTAGCTTTCTTAGTTCTGACTGTATTTTGAATTGAATTCTCTAGCATATTTTCTTTATGTGGTGGTGTATGTTACTTCTCCTTACAGACGCCTCCACCTCAATAAGAAAGCCACAGACAAACAGCCATATAGCAAGCTGCCGGGTGTTTCACTCCTAAAGCCATTAAAAGGTGTGGATCCTAACCTGATCAACAACTTAGAAACCTTCTTTGAACTGGATTATCCAAAAGTATGTATGCTACTTAGTGTCTTTTTTCCTCCCATGCCTCCAAAAGTCTTATTAGGAGCTTGGGCTAGAACTATGCAACTTGGTTATGACTTAGGTTGTTTTTCTTTCCACAGCAAATCCACAATTACGTATTTTACATGTTGCAAACAAAACTTAACTCCTGTCTATAAGCTGTCTATAAAGGAATCTGACCAAGGCTTAGGGACAAAACATATATATATATTTCACTAAGATGTGTTGAATCATTATTCCCATATTGTGGTGTTTATAGCAGTATAAAACACTTCAGTCTATAAAGGATCACTTGAGAGGCCAGACACACTTCCCAACTAATGACTTCTCTGTAACAGATCCTTTAAAAGAGAAAGTTGGCTAATAGCCTGAATCTTTCTGGTGGTTCTTACTGATGGCTCATCTAACAAAGAATTGCTCTATGATGAGGTGGTGTGCCTCACCAGTTGTTGGTAGGCAGGATATTCTCCAAGCCACTCACCAGTGTTAGGAGATAAATAGGTAATAAAAAGCTTCCATCTGTTGAATGCTGTTTGTAATGTAAGTGGGAAGTAATGTAAGTCACAAGTGTGTCAGATGTTGTCCTTGCTCTAAGAAAAAAAGGAGAAATCTGCAAATGCCTGTTGCATTGTTCACTACTTGGTGTATGCTCCTGTGGATGGAAAAAACAATACTACGTTTTTCTACTGCAAGCTTCCTGAATTCTAAAACTTGCAATTCATTTTTAATAAAAACAATTTTCTCAGTTCTTCTTGAAATTACTTCTGGCACTGCTGCTTCAGTTGTAGAAGGTCCAAGATATGTGTAAGCTGTACAGTGAGTTTGAGTATTCTCACCAAGAGCTTTAAAGTTACTCCTAAGTAGGCAGGGTAAAACAAACAAAAAACTCCACCCTTTGGAACTTGTTAGAAGTTGGATAGTACCATAGTGAAGCTTGGGGCCTCTTGAAAAGCTCTAGGCATGAACACTTGAATCCTTTTAACTCAACAAAAGTGCAATGAAGATGTAAGTGTGGCCGAGACAGGTTTAAAGCATACTTGAAGCATGCTGTGTATGCCAGTATTGCGAACTGCAAGGACGCTGCATTGATATATTAAACTATTTTATGACTATAATGAGCATCAAAACATTATGCAACTGAAACATTGGACTACAAACAGATTGTATTTGAGAATTCAGAAAAGCAGTTACGCTGGATCTTGCTCTTTGAGAGATTGTCTTGACCCTTCTGATAACATACACGTGTGGCAATCTTAACATGTTGCTACTCCACCCAAATCTGAATTTCAAATAGCAATAGTGACAATCACGTTTTTCCCAAGGAGGGTGAAAATGGAGTTATGAACACTTCAGTTTACTGCAACACAGATTATGCAGTACAGGCAAGATTCCCAAACTGTTTGAAAACGCTTCTGTATGATAACTACATAAATACTTCATTTAAGAGATTGATACTACACCACAAATTAGAACAACAATATTGCCTGGTGTTCAAAGTTCAGCTGTCCAGGAACAAAAAATGTTAGGAAAGAGTAATATTAAACTTGTTCCAGTCAAGCCAGTGATACTAGATTCCTATCTGCAGTGATACTGATTCCTATCTGTGATACCCTGTGTGTGAAGTAATCTTGTCTTGCATTGAAGCCAGTTATGCAGCTTCTAAACTCAGGACTTTCACTTAATGTTTTTATCATTGAACAGTTCTTACCTGCTGTGCATATCATAATTTTTGAAGAAATCTTTCTATTCATGCTATGTCCATATGAACCTCATTGTACTGTTTAAGTGTATAGGCATCTTTATAGTTAATATGCTTTAGCCATACATTTTGTAGTTCTTTGTTACTGCATACAAAGGCCATTTACTGTGAATTTTTCTGTTTTCAAATATTAGAATGTTAAAGTTTATTATTTCTGGTTGAGTTTCTTAGAGAACATGGATATGGAAGCGTTGTAACTGGATTGAAGATTAGTTATTTAATTACTAGCAAAAATAGTTGGTTTTACATATTTAATTGGATGACCAAAAATGAACCAATTCCTTCAGTTAGTAATTTCTATGGTGTTCATACTGTCAGGATTGTTATGTTGTGGTGGAAGGACCTGTCTGCTTAATGAGACAGGTCTCTTTCCCTTAATTCTGTTTTCCATGCTGGTAAAAATGATAGGAATCAAATACTGCTTGCTTCTCAGGCAAACTGGCTTTGGATTTGTGTTCTAAGAGGTAGAGAGGTATGTTTGTGTTTGTCTTATGGTTTATAGTGCTAAGACCAAGTCTTAGCAACTCCCATTTAGTGGTTAATGGCTTCCAGTTTCTACAATATTCTGAATGCAGTTCAGTTGTAGGAGTTTTTTGTATTTAACAATAACATTTTTGTGAAATAATATATGTATTTACCAATGTCTTCTGTTGTATGAAATACTACTTAATGGACAAGAACATCAGAGGTTGTCATCATTGAGCTGACAGGCAGTTTCCAAATTTCAGATTACTTTTTGCTTATGTAACTTACTGAAAATAGTTTAGTGAGGTGATAGAATAGCATAAGGGAGAACAAGAACTGTTTTGATCACTAGTTGAGACTTATTTACAATCAGTATATCAAATGAGATCCAAGAAAATTGTTTTTATTGAGACTGAATTTTTAAATTTTGGACTATAAAATTGGCTTCTAGCCTAAGAAATCTGCATTTTCTGGGTTATACTCTTTGGATTTGAGGTCTAATAACTTGTGATAGTTTTAATAAGGGGAAGAGAGGAAGGTTTTACCAAAACGAGTATTTAAGGAAATTGCTGTTAATGCAGAACAGAGATACCTTCATCAAAGCTTACGAAGCTGTCTCAAAATGTTGTCTGATTCTTAAAACGCTATTTCCTCACCCACCGCCTGTAGCTTATGTGCAACAAGCATGTAGTATGATTGCTGAAACAGCTACAGTTTTTCTTTACCTCCTGTTGATTTTTTTAACCATTAGTCTATTAATGACAAAAATAGACATACAGAGAGAGAGAGAGATATTCCTGAGCTTAGCTTTATTATACAATTAAGAGTACTTACACTGGTCTGAGTTGTCTTCCAATTCTGTTCTGCCTGTGCATCTACAAAGTTAAGGAAAGGAAGGTGTCATTCAGAGTTAAGTAGTCAAGTGTATCATAGCAGCATTCCATTAATATTTTGTGTTCTGTAAATTCATTGAATATAAGATTGGATTTAAGATGCATATGTGAACCAAAATGGAAGCGGAAATAAAAATTCTATGTTGTATACCAGGTTCTCTTGCTTCATGCCTAATACAAACCCTTCTGATAACAGGAAAACGAATGTTTCTCAGTAGAAGAGTTTACTGGGACACAGGCTTCATTCTTTTTTCATCAGTAGTTGGTTGTACATCCAAAAATAGTCTTACTTAGCTGTAAAACAACTCTTTTGGTTTTATTTTTAATCCTATAACAATGTTTTAATATTCAGTTTGGTACACTATTAAGCTTTATTCACTAGACCGTATTGATATTGTATGTATGTGTAAACATATACACGTGTATATGCACTTTTGTTTTTACCAGTATGAAGTACTACTCTGTGTACAAGATCATGATGATCCAGCTATTGATGTGTGCAAAAAGCTCCTTGGCAAATACCCGAATGTTGATGCTAGACTGTTCATAGGTAAGCAGTGGGACTCTTAACTTGTAAAATGCTTTTAGGTCTTCAACTCCATAGACAGTATTCTAAAATAAACAGTTGTCTTGTTCAGCCCATGTTGGTTCTGTAGCTCAATCATCAGTTTGGAGTAAGGAAATGAGTTTGTAATGACAATCTGTGACATCAGTCCAGAAAAAACTCTAGGGAGAATAATTTATGCAACTGCTGCAACTTTTTCCTTCTAAATCTGAAACAGCAGTTCAAGTCCTGTGTCTGCACTGAACTAAATGTGGAGAGACTGACTTGGTGGTGTGGCTGTATTTGAGCTTGAGGTCCTGCGACAATCCTTTTTCATCAATTTAAGACTCTAGGGCTCTTTATTCACTTTACATTTGAATTAGAGGAGGGAATGGGTATTAAGCTAGGTATTAGAATGTCATTTTTTTTTTCTCTTGATGTGAAACAAACTGCATCATGGCTGCTAGTTGGAAGCAAAAGTGTCTTACTCTATTCAGCTGCATTTTGTGTAGAGTATAATGGTCATAATGAGTAGTCTTAAGAAAAAAAGAATATTTCTCTTATGGAATATAGTAATAAAATGTGTAGGTCTGCTGCCCTTTTAATTACATTAACCTTGTTACACTGCCATTTTGAGGAAGCATTTGAATATTTTTTCCCTTTTTAATCCATTGCACAGTTGTAGTAAGATCTAAAATAGAACATGAAGGAGTAATTAAATTTAAAGTCCTTTTCATAGAAGTAGACTTCAAAAATTGACGGTAAAATTCTACTGTTTTTCAGTTGGTATATTGAAGTATTTCAGGTATTGGATCTGAATTCTAAAAAACTCACATAATATATTTGTGTACGATGCTTGTATTTTTTAGGTGGCAAAAAGGTTGGCATCAATCCCAAGATTAACAACTTAATGCCTGGCTATGAAGTTGCCAAATATGATCTCATATGGATTTGTGATAGTGGAATCAGAGGTAGGTGTGTGTTGCAATGTGCTGTTACATTGCTCTTGTTCCCTGAAGGCAAGCTGTTGCTGGAGATTATTTTGACTGAGAATACAAGTAGAAATAAAAACCTAGAAAAGTATTTTCGTGGTGTGTCACCTCTAACTGAAGGTGACACTCTGGTTTGTTCAACTGTTTCCATTGTTTGCTGTTCATCATAATGGTGTTAATAGTGATGATAATTTTTCTGAAACTTTGTGAAACACAGATAGTGTGCATCAAAGTATGTCCTCTTGATAGTGGTAGTAGAATGAGAATTCCTGTCCCTGTACAGTAGTCTGCTAATGACAGAATTATTCGATGAAATGTCTTTTTTTTGATTTGTCACTCAGTAACACCAGACACGCTGACAGATATGGCTAATCAAATGACTGAAAAAGTAGGCTTGGTCCATGGGCTTCCCTATGTTGCAGACAGACAGGGATTTGCTGCTACCCTTGAACAGGTGAGTGCAATTATATGTTTTGGTTTTTTGTTGTTTGGGGTTTTTTTCCTGCAGGATTTTGCTGACTAAAATTGTGTAGTGCCTCTTGCACCTTTCGAGTGAAAACGTTTATTTTCAGCTGCAGTCACACTATCTATGATAACTTCTAAATGCTCAACAATTCTACTGTAGTGCTCTGAATGTTAGTTCAGAATTTAAGTTTACATTACAAACTGATTACAGGATGAAATTAAAAAATTTCTTAAAACTGAAGAACTCTTTCTAGTGCTTTGTCAGAAAGGGCCATTAATTCTATTTTGATGTCTGAAAAAACCCACAAATGGCCATGACGAGTCAGTCAGAGAAAAATCCAGCTCACCCAGTATGTTATTTCCAGCAGGGGTTAAAGCAGAGTCTTCAAGGAGAGTAGAACACAGGCAAGGTTTATATCCTGTTTTCCTGTAATACAGCTGAGAAACTTCCTGAGCAGGAAGTAGACTTGTATATTTACTAACCTTCAATATATTAGTATTTTAGTAAGAACAGATTTTGCGTGAAGACTTCCATTCTTTCTCTTGAGTCCTTAAAGATTTTGAACATCTGAACTGTCTTTACCAGGAAGTTCTGTAGATATGCTATCTGTTATAGGAACCACCACCTTGTTCATTCTGACCCTTGTTCTTCTACAGTGCTATTTCATGTCTCTTAATACTTCTTTAGGAAGAGAAAGTGAACAGCCGATTCCTATCTTCATATCACTCATTCTATCCTATTTTCCCCTCTTCTTTTTCAATAAGTTCTTTTATGTAGAATTAAGAAGTTGACCTACCAAGCAAGACCCCTCCCCCCCCCCCACACACACACTGGCCCCCACCTATCTACCTACCAAGCAAGCCCCCTCCCCCGTTTTCTTGTTTGTTCTTTGTGTCTCAAAGCATGTAATTTAATCAACTATCTTTTTATTCTAAGCTGGCATGTGTAAGGCATTTTGACACCAAGGCTAACTAACATGTGCCAAAGGCAGAAATGCGAGATGAAAGTGCAGTGAAATTCAGTATTTCTTCATTGTATGGAGAGAGGGCAGCTCATGTGATTATTCTTTTTTTTGGTGACAAAGTCTCAATGCTTTTCCCAAGGGCAGGGAGCTATACCACAAAGCTCTTAGTACTGCTAGCTGCTGAAGTAGCAAGAATTACAACTCCTGATACTATATTACTGGAAGAGCTTTTTATTTCCAAATCCAGTATACTGCAAAATGAGCATGCCTTTTCTTGAATGTAAGACAGTGTGGAGGCCATCTATAGGAAGAATAGTAGTGAGACATGCTAGCACTCATTCCCACTGTCTCCTTATAGGACAGTCCTGGTTACTGAACCTTGTAAGAAGACTTGCTCACAATCTGAATTTTTTCTTTGCTTTTTCTGTTTGCAGGTGCATTAAGTAAACAAAATACTCATGCTTCTGTACAACCATAGAGTAATTTTAAGAACGTGTATGCAGTAATGCAGTTAATCTTTACAAGGGGAAGGAGACAGCATGTCTGTCAGCTATCACCCAATAATATATTACTCCTAGGGATTAGTCAGTTACTTAATGGATTTTTTAAATGTATTCCCTGAGAACAACTTCAAGAAATTATATACCAAATGAAATACACTAGTTTAATATGTGGGTTTTAAACCCACTTATAGATTTGTAAAAACACAGCCAATATCACTCCTAGATATCTCAGATTTGGTGGTAGGCTAGATTTCTTAGATTGGTGAAGATCTTTCCAAATACACAGCCATAACTGGCCATGTCTAGCACTGCTTTCCCCTCCAGACATTTCTGGAGGAAAAGTTGTCAGTGAGTAGTACCTGTGTAAATACATACAGAGTTTTAAACCCTATCTTGTTTTGGCAGGTCTATTTTGGAACTTCACACCCAAGGTCATATATTTCAGCCAACTTAACTGGCTTCAAGTGTGTAACAGGAATGTCATGCTTGATGAGGAAGGATGTCTTGGACCAAGCTGGAGGACTGATAGCTTTTGCACAATATATTGCTGAGGATTACTTTATGGCCAAAGCTATAGCTGACCGGTAAGATGACAATGAATTAAGCTTATTGCTTTAAGTGCAGTTAAAACAAAGTTTAAAACTTTGTTTTAAACACTTAGTACATACTCTTAAGTAGAGGTGTTAGGTCAGCTTCACATGTATACAGCCAATACACTTCTGATACGTGCTTTGTCTTATCAGTGTAGTCTTTTAGAAATAATTAAGCCATATCATTGTCAATTCCTTTAGAAGAAGGTTTCTGAGAACATGATTTAAGTATTACTCAAATGGTGTTTGTACTCTTCTGATGAAGAGACTTGATAACACCCATTCTAATGATACGGCACAAACTTTTCAAGCTTCATAACATTCTTGGGGGTGTGTTCTCTAATTGTTTCTTGCATCTCTTACTTGCATGTTTTTTATAATAATAAATTCATTTTTCAGGGGCTGGAAATTTGCAATGGCCACACAAGTTGCAATGCAAAACTCTGGTTCATATTCTATTTCTCAGTTTCAGTCCAGAATGATCAGGTAAAATTTTAATCTTTACTTGGTCTCCCCCTTACCCCATCACCTGCTTCTGATGTGGATGACCTGATAATGAGGGAATATATTTTCCAAGCTAATTTGATCTAATTTCCAGAATGCTGAAGTTCCAATGAACAGCGTGATGCAGGCTTCTTATTAGTGTTTTGGAGAGAAGCACTGACTTTCTACAGAAGTATGACTGATCAAAGTATTAAAAAACCTCTGCAAAACCTCCCCTTGGTACCTTTTAAATGCTATGTGCAGTATCTTTGAAAGGGGGAATTATTGCAATATTTTATTTGGAGGTGTAAATTAAATGAGATTAATGCTGTCAGAAAGGACCATGATGGGTCCACCATCATTTTGAGGTGGGGAGGAGGACATTAAGAATACTACATAGTCAGAACTGATTTGTTTGTCTTTTCTAGGTGGGCCAAACTGCGAATTAATATGTTGCCTGCCACAATAATTTGTGAGCCAATCTCGGAGTGCTTTGTTGCCAGTCTAGTTATTGGATGGGCAGCTCATCATGTGTTTAGATGGGATATAATGGTATTTTTCATGTGTCACTGCTTGGCATGGTTTATATTTGACTACATTCAACTAAAAGGTGTTCAGGTACGTAGCTTCATTTTCTTTGGAGGTTATTTAATTAGTAGTGCCATCTGCTTCAGCAAAAAGCTAAGACCATTATATTATATAAATAATAACAACAAAATAATTATCTTGACAATCGAGGAAATAATAGGTCAAATCCTGTTAGTTCTGAATGTTCCAGCTTCAGTTATAGAAGCATGAAAAGGAGTGAATGTGCTTGGTGGTGTTCTGTATGCATCTGCCTTTGCTTAGGCTCTGAAGCTTTGCATATCTGTTCCTTTATTTTCCACATCTCCGGGTTGTACTACCTAGGCATATCCAGAAATTTTGAACTTTATTTGTAAAAAGTACAAGAACAGCAGCTTTGTGGGATTCTTAGCTTCATATTCTTGTATTTATTGAGGTGTATATGTACTCTTGTGAGTAATGGACGTGGGGGACAGCTATAGCCTGCCTCTAAAAGCAACATCTTCCCATCAAAGGGATGCCTCAGATTTTTTAATATAGGAAGATGTCAAAAAATCAGAAAACATTTGTTGTTCTGATGCTGTAGAAACTATTCAGACTACTTTCTGGTGTGACCGTAATCAATCTAAATACGATCCATAATTACTTGTGTATTCAACCTTATCAAATATTTCTCATCATACTGAAAAACTATGTGTGGTAGTCTTATCACATACTGGAAATAACAACAACAACAACAAAAAGTTAGCCCTTGTACTGATTCTGTAGTACTCCAGAAGGTTAGTTTGTTACCTTTCTGATTACTCTTCTGACCCTGTGCAGCATGTAGAAGAGCTTTGTGCCTACTTTTCTTCTACTGAAGCCTCTTCAGTTTCCAGCTCTGCGTGTAGCTGTAAATTCTCAAGGGAACAGAAAATATATAGAGGCCATAAGCTTTCTTCTTAGTCCCAATTTTCCTATGCAATAGACCAAAGTTTTATTTATTTGAATTTCACTCCTCTGGGAATGCAGGAGTGTTCTGCCTAGATGCTGTTCTTCTGGAGTCTGTGGCAAAAACCCAGTGTCTGCATGAACACAATTTTACAAAGCTTCAAAAAGAAGAAAGTGAAATTGTCACGCTTTTCTTTGCCTTTTGTTCTATGTACAGGTCTCTTTTCAAACTTCTGGTTCATTCTGCCAAGCTCCAGAAAATGTTCTTCTAAAAAAATAAGCTATTGATATGTAAATCTGTATAATATGCTTTAGAATAGATTTATCTGTAACACAAATGCTTTAAATGACTTCAAAATCCCTTCTGAATAATCAGTACGTTTAAATATTGTTTTTCATTTCCTAGGGTGGTGCTCTGTGTTTTTCAAAACTTGATTACGCAGTAGCTTGGTTCATCAGAGAATCCATGACAATTTATATTTTCCTATCTGCTTTGTGGGACCCCACTATTAGCTGGAGGACAGGACGCTACAGACTACGTTGTGGAGGCACTGCAGAAGAAATTCTTGATGTATAGCCACAGCTTTGTAACTGTGAATGTCAAAAAGAGAAGGGGGGGAGGAGAAAAGTATTATAAATGTTTATATAAATACTTTGAAGAAAATCTACCTTCAGTAGTTTTATTACTTGTCTGTTTTGGTATCTATTCTTTAATTTATTTTTGCATGGCACTTGCATCTGTGAAAATACATCTGTAGTCTTGGCCAAATGGTACCTTGCTCCTATGTACAAATAGAAATGGAGAGAATTGGTCCTGATACCTACTTCCTGTGGGAATGCTCTGCAGTAAACTCTGGGGAAAAAATATCCTCCTGGATATGAACAGCTTCTTACTCCGTGGTGTGCGAGCCTAGCAAATCCAGGGTTCATGTAGCTATTTTCCACCTGGATTGCGTAAGACTATATGTGACAAAATCACAGAAAACAGCTGATTTCTGGTTTATCCCGCTAAGTTGAGCTAGTAACAGGACCTTTGGAAAGAAGCTCTTAAATGCTTTATGCCTACCTCTTGTAGTTGCTGCAGAACACAATGAGTGGGAAGGTAAAAATGCTTTGCAAAAACAAACTAAAGCTGGAGTCTTGTGTTTATATGTATATATGAAATACTTTAGTTATTGCAATGAACCAAAAGTGGACTGAGTTTGATAGAACAAATCGGAAAGAATGAGTTGGAAAGAATTACTGGTCAGGCATGTATTGTGGGGGCATCTTTTGGCCAACTCTGATCTGGTTCTGTCTTGAACCTTGTGAAGCACTGTGCTGTAACTAGCCAAACTGGTCCCCTTCAATATTACCATACTTTTTTAAGGGGTGTTTGTTTTCCCCTATGATTGAATGCTTGGGGGTGGGGGGCACGGTGTGGATGGGACATAGTGGGGGATAGAAGGGAGCAGAAACACATTTCATAAACATTTCACACATGAACTATTTTCTTACACCATGTCCTAAGAATGTAATTTCATGATGCAGGTATTTAATATCTTTTTAAAGTGAACACACATACTTATACTAGTCATAATTAAGTATTCAATGCAGTAGATATTGTGAATATATTAAAGGGATGGGTGAGTTTGCTGTTACTGATTAAAACTGTAATCTTAATTTAAATATCAAACTAAGTCTGCTCTTGGCTTTTTGCCTTCTACTGTTAGCCTAGCCTTTAAATTGGACTTTTGTATTCCAGTGGTATGACTACAAGGAATAGATTATAATGCATGCTGTGTTTTTTCCCCTCTCTGGTCCCTGCAGCTTGGTTTCCAACCTCATTGTGAGACCTAATTTGTGGTGAACTGGACTTGTTTTCATTGAACACTTTTTAATTAAAAGAACACAGCAAAGCTGGACAGGGATGTTGCATAAGCCTTCTGTTTTCATAATTTCATTTATGCTGCTTTACTTTTTTTCATATGGAATAGCATATTGTCACCATGAATGTGAGCTGCTAATTACAAGGCTAATGCCAACAAAGCAGCTTTAAAAGTTGGATGATAAAGTGTAGCATATTAGCAATAATGACATGTATTTGTAAAAATGGACATTTTTACCTATCTGAGCCAATCCCATACCTGTCATATGCTACACGAGTGTAATGTGTATGTATGTGTTGTAAAACACACTCTGGGCCAAAATGCTTCATCCACCCTAGTATCTGTTTGCCTTATGATACCATGGAACTCTTTTCAATGGGCATTTCTGTACAACAAAGACTTTATGATGCATGCTTCATTCTCTTCATATGAATCAGGAAGAAGCACTCTTCCTGAGGAAAGTTGCGCACGGAAAGCTTGTCTAGTTGTGACCCACAAAAACAGTCTCATTTTAATACTGTTTTTTACATAGTTGAATTTTGCTGACAATGGTTGTATCTTCATTTATTTCATGAAGTTTGATGCCATTCATTGCACTGCTAAAGTGAAGCTTAGCCTGCAACTTAGCTTCATGCTGATTTCTGTGCAGGCAACAGAACAGAACCAAAAAAAAAGAGGCTAAACAGACTTCATTGTAAAAAATAAAAAATAAATTAGGTGGGGATAATTGTTTTAACAGGTGCTTTTGTATTAGTAGAGCCATCTTTGGTCATGAAAAATAAAGCTTCACTTAAGCAAATAATTTCATTTGGGTATTTGGTTGATTATAAAATGGAAACCAACACTGTCAAATATTGTAGAAGATGCTGCAACAGAACTTTTAGAAGTTAAAAATGGCTAATGTAAAGTTATGTTGCTCTACAGATGTGTAGAATATACCATGTTTATTTAAAATCATTGTCTTGTTTTTTTCCTTTATTTATAAATAAATTTTGAATACAGTCTGTTTGGAATATAGGGGGTTTTGCCCTTTGTTCAGTGATGCTGCTTTAAGAATGGCAATTTTGATAGATTTGGCTTCTAATTAATCTTTGCAGCAGTAAATGGATGTTCCTTTCTTTTGAGGTTTTTCACACCTAGACTGCCTGTTTCGGATTTTATATTTTGCTGAAATTAACTCATATGTGCCTAAATTGTATTTTGAGTGATCCTTAATTTTTTAGAATAACTTCAAAACCCCCACAGCTGAACAGATAGTTCCCTATCTGTTGTAACTAGTGAGCCTAGATTCACATTTGGAGATGGGTTTCTTTGCTACAAGACACGCTGGGATTGAGGAGTAGCGTTTGTACTTCGCTTTGAGGCACTCTACCAGAAAAGCACTGTGCTTGCTCTGTCATCTGACTTGGCTTTTTCTTCTCTCTTCCCTAATGCTTATTAAGATTTTCTTGTGAAACTTAATAAGAGGCTGTGTGCATGATAGGGTTGTGGAATCTAGGAGGCTTAGCTGAAACAAACACCACTGGAATTACCTTAAACTATTACAGAAATATTCCTGAGTGTGTGGTGTGCTCAGTATATTTGCAGCCACACAGCACAATACCTAAATTTCCCTTTCCTGAGTCCTTTCATTATTTTCCTGCCTACTATTAAACAATGTTTTGATCTTTTTCTGTGCTTTCAAATGAAGTCTGTCCCACCTGAATTCTGTTCATTGCCCTCTTCTGTCTCCTGATAACTGACTGCTGACTACCTGTATTTCCCCTCAGGCTCTTTTTTTTTTTTCAGCTGGAAAAGTTTGTCTCCTAATTACCACCTGCTTTCATGTATCACTTCTGAAAGCTGTTTCATTTATCTTAAAGGATTCCTCTAATCCTCACACTGAATTGCTGATCATCTAATTTTAAGGTGGGTTTGAGCTCCAGCCATTCTTGGGTTGAACTGATCCCCCATCAGCTGTGACTAATTTTAGCTGTTGAGGACAAGTTAGACAAAACCTGAAGTTTTGTATGGTAATAGATAAACTTTTTACAGTTCTGCAGAGTGACTTGAATACTCTTCAGGTTTGTCTAAATAATAACATGGAAGAGAGGATGGCAGTGTATAGAATGGCAATAATTTCAAGCTTAATCCAGTTTTGGGTCTGAAAATGCATGAAGTAAAGTTTCTAACTAATTTTCAGATTATACTGCATTGGTCTACTACTTGGATATGCAGAGAGAATGCACAAGTTTAAATATAGAGGTGTTTTCTTAGCTCTTCAAACAAACTCAATTTCATGACACAGCTACCCCATAACAGTGCTCATGTCTGGGCAGATAAGAACTTCCCCTAGGAAAGTCATCTCCACCTTCATGCTGACTGTGAAGAAGTCCTGTATGATTCCTACCTTAGTGTTGTAGAACTGCACTGTATCTCACATCGGTGATTTGGGATGTGCTTTAAGACAACCCCGCAGAACCAAGCCCCACTGGCTTTGTGTATCCTGTAGATTCTGAGCGTTTGAAGTCAGACTGCTCTAAAGGTTACCTTTTCTGCACTGCACAAACAATTTTCCATTGCCAGCTATTAGACAACTGAATAAGTGATAATTGTTATGGTTAGATGCCCCAAGTTCTGGTTTCACCGCTTGTCTGATCCTTAAGAGTTTGAACCTTTCAGTAAGGAAGCAAGGTTTAATGAAGCACTTTGGGCCGGTTTAGACACTGCTGTGTTTGTGTTTAGAAGACTGATTACCTCTTTCACATAGAAAGTTGCAGTTGACTATTGCAAATCTTTGCTGAAAATGGTTTTTTTGTAGCAGTTTCTACTGAAAGCTGGCTCTGTTTTCAGTTATGTCCTATGTGCAGATCAGTGTCCGGTTCTCCCTTCAAATTGTCTTGTTCAGCTACAGGTAAACCAGCAGGTCTTGTGGATCCTAAGGCTTTGTCACTGTTCAGCTATAACCTTGCAAGGTTATGTCCGGTGTGTTTCCTTTTCAAAAGCAGTTTTAGGTTAGTGTCTTGTAAACATTTACTAACTGTGCTGAAGCCCTGCAGGCTGTATATGGAAAGAAGTGCATCAGTAGGCTTTTCAGTGGAAGGATGCTTCTGATGCTTGTCTTAACACTTAGCTCAGGTTAAAAGTTTACCAGCTTATTCCTGTAAACTAAGACTAAAAAAAGAAAAGTAGTGTCTCTAATACTCTCCAAGACAGCTTTTGGAATGCTTTATTTTTTTAAATGCCCATCAGATAAGGAGTGGGATGCTACTTATGTGTGGTTCCTGCTTCTGGGGAGAACATGCATCCTCTGCTTGATCTTACTTGGCTCCAAGTATTTTTGCCCAAATGATTGATCAAGAGGTGCAAACCAGGCAGCTCGCAATGGAAGCTTGCAGCTTGCTGCTTGTTTCAGTCCCGTCCCTCCACATGTCCCCCCAGCGCTCTTTCCCTGTTGCTGGCAGGAGGTGCCTTAGCCAAACCCATATGCCAGCTGGAACTGATGGCCATTTTATTATGTGGCCAGCTTGTGGGTGGGTAGGAGAGGTCAGGGTCGTGTGCCTGTGCAGGAAGCCAGTAAGGTCACTAGGAGCATGAAACAGGAGCTGTCAAAAATTTCTTCACGGGGCTTTGAAATGAAGTGAGTTACTGTTCTTGACTTGGGCTTTGCATCCTCTGCGCCCGTGTTAAACTTCGGTCAGCTCACAGGGTTTTGGTGAGCTCGAATCTAAAGCTCTGCTAGGCTTCCCCCTTGCCCTTCCTGTATGGTGAGTAGCTTTTCCTCCTTTGAGGCTTGCCTGTTGCCTGGAGGAGTATTTTATATATATATATATATGTATTCCACAGTAACTTATCTTTGGTGGCAATGGCTCCTTCCTTTTCTCTGATACCAAAATATTGGGGGGAGGTGCAGAGACAAGGGAAGATTTGTACGGTATGCATGTCAAATGCAGTAACACATTCAAAAGACACCCTGACCTTGTGGAAACGAGAAAATATGGAGAAACTATTGAAGCCTTTGGGGGATTCTGTCAGTATGTATAATTAAGCTTATTTTTCTACTTGCACATACATACAATTATAGATACAAATTTATATGTGCATACATTTTTATATATGAACTTTTATATAAAAAATATATATGTACTATTACCAAAATAAAATCTTCAAGAAGCCTTGAATTTTTTGACAAGCCTGTTCTTTCCTGTAGGTGGACCAGACAGGTAAAGTAATGTTTTTCTAATATAAAAAGCCAGCAGCTTAAAGTTAAATAAATCATGAGCCACTGGGGCTGGTATTGAGTTCCGTTTCATCTCTCAGCAGACAGAGGAAAGCTCAGAAAAATACCAGGGTGGCGTGTGGGTTTTTTGTTGTTTTTTTTTTTTTTTTTTTCCCCTCCCCCCTGGACTCCTTTAAAACGTGAACAATGTTTTAACTTATTTAGCCTTTTGGGTCATCTCAATAACTCTCCACAGAGGGGTGCTTCCTTAGCTGGCAGCCCCCCAAAAGCTAAGTAAGACAAGGCATAGACTTTTGTCACCTTGACTCCTTTCTATTCAGTTTCACTGGCTTCTGCGCTTCCCTCTTGGGACAACTGTTTTGCCCTGAAGGTCTTTGTAACAGGAGTTTTTCCCCCTAGGACAGAAACGTGCAGGAGGGGGAGCAGAAACAGGGAGCGAACTGTAGTGAATGCAGGTTAAATTTGTCTGTCACTAGTGCTCCGGAGTGAAGGAATATGGGTATGTCGGGGTACTTCTGCAGTATGTTGGGTAATAAAGAATAACACAGAGGTGAAACCTTAGAAAGGTTTTTAAGGGTTCTTGCCTAGAGGCTGACACCTCCAAGAAGTTTCTCAAAGCTAGCTCTCTAGAATAAGCCTGTTTCCTGTGAATGACATGGGGCTTTCAGCAGGATCTGCTCTAGGGTTATGTAGGGTGGCTAGCAAAGGAGGAAAGCAAGACAGCAGGGTTTGCTGCCCACCCTGCAGTTGAGTAGCAAGATGTGAGAACTTGCAGCTGTTGTCTCCTGGTTACAGACCAGTTGGAGACCTTTTCATTTTGGCTCCCCATGTCTTGGAGTGTTCATTGGCATGCAGACTCCGGCAGATGACTTGTAGGATAAGGATGGTGTGTCACTGTTGGCACCTTGGCTGAATGGGGAGGGAGCCACAGCTGGAGCAGACAGATCTGGACGTTCCCCAAGTCTAGGAGTGTCTGCAGCTTTGAGATGACGTTTAATCTTGACATTGCTGCTGGCATGGTGGTTTTCCCTACAGTGCAGGGTCTCTGCTGATGCTGTGGGACCTGGGGAGTCCATTTGTCTAAAGCAGGCAGCATATTGGGGAGGGAGAAGCGAGCTGGCAGATGTTAGAAGGAGCGTTGTCCTGTAAGTACAACCTGTCTAATCCTGGTGGTATGGACTAGGAACAGCCTTACTTCCAGATACTAGAACAGCAGAGACTTAAAATGTCGGTGGGTTTCAGGCATCCTCCTGCAATTATGATGACAGTTAAGCAGACCTACGTAACATGTAGTCAAGGTTGACTGCATGTGAACATAAAGTGTATCTTGTCTGTATGCAGACTGACACCAACAATGATCTCATCATGTCAGCAATATGCTAACTCTGCTAGGAGTGAACAGTCCTATTTGACATTCAGTGGTACTTCCATAAACACAGTCTTTGTGCAGCCAGAATACAACTGCATAACCTTTTTGTGCTTTGCCTGTCAAGCAGATCGCTTTTGTATGCAGCAGGTGATGGCTAAAGAGATTATTTCATTTGGCTTAAAGCTGTAGCTGAAATGAGCACCAGAAGTGAAATTTGGCATTTCCAGTGCTCTGTTCCATGACTAACAGAGAAGCTGGTGCTTTTCTGCCTTAGGCAGTCTGTTGCTTTTGAGCCGTGAACCTATTCTCTATTGACATACAAAGTAATAAAACCAAGTCCACAAAGCAAGAAGGACTGCAGCTGTGCATAGGGTCTGCCTTGAGGCTGGTTTTCGTAGAGTCTTGGTGAAGTGGCCTAAGCTCGGCAGCGGTTATGCCCAGCGGCCGTGTACCCAAAGAGCTGCTCAAAATAAAAGTGCTACCAGGTATCCCAGGGGAAATTGCCCTTCAAATGGCTGGCACGGATGGCGATAGGTGGCAGGACCACGGAGGACAATTTGCTGGCCACACAGTTATGACGTTTTACACTGCATGAGTAGCATTTACTGCTGTTGCTTTAAGCCTAAACTCAGACCACAATCCTAAAGGAAAGTATCTTTAAGAATAAAGGAGGCCCTTTTTACTAACCCCTTTCTGCCACCTCCAAACCCCAGTAGCTTTCCTCTAAAAATAGACTGTGGAATTGGTCCATTTATTACTCTCAGTACCACACTGCTGTTTTTTCGCCTCTTCTGGCTGTGAACTGTTTTGAGCTTCTCACTCCCCAGGAAGTTGTTGTTGTTGTTATCCTAAATAGGCCATTTTTCCTCCTTTTTTGGGGGCTGCCAGAGATGGTTAAATGTCTGAAGAGACTGAAGCTCTTCCATTTCATTGCTGTGCACCAGAACTTCCCTGCTGTGTGCCTTCACCTGGTTTGCACTGCAGCCACTTCTGATGTCTGCTGCATCTGTGACAGCCATTTGCTCCCATCGCAACGCTGACATCAGTGGTTTGATGTGTTTCACCTAAGCAAAGGGAAATGACCACCTCCTCCCTATTGTTAGCAATGGATGAAAACGAGAGGGCACTGAAGGGCACACTCGAGTCCTGGTTGGTGAATGTGATTCTATGTACCACAGCATGGAGACAGTGTAAGTCTGACACAGCTGATGCTTGGCAGTCCCTTGCTAGGGACTGGTTCCTACCATGGTGGCAAGAGAAGAAAAAAAAAAAAAAAAAGATATTAAAAAAAGGGAAGTCTTCACTTCGCATTTATTCAAAGATAAGTAGGTTGTTTGCAGAGTCTCACTGCAGTGTTCCTGTAAAAGACACGTCCTTGCTACCCATCTCTTTAGCAATGTTTCAGGTTCCTAGACTTTTCTCCACACCTAGCTGAAGCCTATATTGAGGGGAGAAAAGTGCATCCCCACCCACTTGAGTTTGATCAGATTGACTAACTCACAGGCAGCCTTTATCCTCTGTTCGCCCAGTTCATAGATCCTTAAACTTTTTCCTGGATGGTCTGTTGAAGACTTTTTATCACAGGCTTACTTTGCTTAGTTAATTTCTGTGTGTCCTTTAGAAGTACTCTACAGATATCCACAAGTCCATAGGCAATGAATCTGAAGACACCAGACTAAGAAAACTTTGTGTGACAAAAGAATTTCTACTCCCTACCAGAGAGGGTCCATGCTGCTTTTGGTAAAATGGAGAATTTGATTCTTTGGTGGAAGATAAATAATCACTGCTGCTGCAAGCAGCACCAAATAGCCTACCACGAGCATCCTTGTAGCACAGGACCTTCTTACTCTCTTGTCCATCCAAAAGCAGATGCATGTGCTGCTGTCAGGGAGCTGTGGTGCCGTTCCCCCCCCAAAGAATTAGACATGAATCTTGGACCCATAGAGTAGCTGTGGTGGGAAGGGACCTTTGGAGACCTAGTCCAGCCCCACTGCTGAAAGCAGGGTCAGCTATAGCAGGTTGCTCAGGACTGCATCCAGTGGCTTTTGAGCATCTCCAAGGATGGAGGCTCTACAAACTCAGTAGACAACCTATTCAGCCACCCTCATAGCAAAAGTGTGTCCTGATGTTCAGGGGCAGCTTCCTGTGTTTCAGCTTGGGCCTGTTCCCTCTGGTCCTTCACTGGGCACCACTAAGAAAAGCCTGGCTCCACCTCCTTTACTCCATCAGGTATTTATACACATGGATAAGATCCCCTTGAGCTTTTTTCTTTTCCAGGTTGAGCAATCCTGTCTCTCTCAGCTTCTCATGTGTCAGATTCTCCAGTTTCTTAATCACCTTTGTGGCATTTTCATGAACTTGTTGGAGGGGTGGCCTCACCAGTGTTGAGTAGCGGGGAAGGATCACCTCCCTTGACCTGCTGGCAACGCTTCTCCTTATGTAGCCTAGGGCACCACTAGTCTTCATTGCAGCAAGGGCATACTGCTGGCTCATGTTCAACTTGGTGTCCACCAGCACCTCCAGATCCTTTTGTGGCAAGCTGCTTTCCAGCCAGTTGGCCACCAGCATATATTGGTGCCTGCTGTTGTTCCTTCCCAGGTGCAGGACTTTGAACTTCTCCTTGCTGGACTTCAGGAAGTTCCAGTCGGGCCATTTCTCCAGCCAGACCAGGTTCTTCTGAATGACAGCACGACCGCCTCTCTGTCATATGTGCATCAACATTCTGTAAAAAGGGAGCATGTATGCCAGAGCAATGCATACCCTAATATATTTTGGATCTCTGGTAAAAACCCTTTGTAGCAAGTGTTTTTGAATCCTCCTGATGGCAAGTCTTAATCATACAAATCAAGTTATTTTACTGGCTCCTTCTAAGTCCTCGCAATTTTCCTTTGTACAGACTAGGTGCATATCTAGTCTCTCAGTTATGTTTCTTTAACCTTTGTGCTCTGTGTCTGCCTAACTGGCAAGCTATTGCAAGCAGCTATGTAAAGCACCTGAATATTTGGGCTTTTGCCATGTTAATTCGTTAACTGTAGGTAAAATTTGTTGCAGGAGAAGCTGAGTGTTTTCTGGTACTTCCTACCAGCAGGAATCAATAACTATGCAACCTCTCATTTTTGTGCCAGATTAAAAAAAAAACCCAAAAAACAACAACCAACAACACCCCCCCCCCCCCCAAAAAAAAAAAACAAAAAACAAAAAACCGAAAACCACCAACAAACCCCCCAAACCCAGAATACCAAGTCTGGTTTTCACTTACTTAGTTTCTGGCTACTGTGTACTGTTGAGGGTCTAACTGGACTTGGGCTTTTGAAGACTTTCAACTTCTGTTGATGACAGCTGGAACTGAAAGTGCTGTAGGCATCACTAGGCTGCACTAGTAAGGCTCTCCTGCCTACACCCAGACTTCAAAGAGCATGTTTGGTTCAGGAGTGTAACACAGCTGGTCAGGCCTGCCAGAATTTCTTGTCTGTATTATGGGTTAATGAACAAATAGATGCATTCAGCCAGGAAGCAGCATTCAAGCCTTTGTGCAAGCATTCAGTTTGTGAATCTGAAATTATTTTACTTCAGTATAAATAGGGGAAAAAGCATTCTATTACTCTGAACCAAAAGCCAATTATGTCCTTCTAAGCCTGAAAGGGAAACAATACAAATGGATTGCTGATTATAATCATTGACTGTGACTGGTGGCTCCATCAGTCATTCCTGAAATAACTGGTTGAAAATAGAAAATAAATGGGGTTTTGTCACAGTTTGACCCCAGCTGCTCGCTCACTCCCCTCTCACCCAGAGGGATGGGAAGGTTCGGAAAGGAATACAAAAGTCAAGGGTTGAGATAAGAACAATTTAATAAGTAAAGCAAAAGCTGTGCATGCAAGCAAAGAAAAACATTTTCTTTTGCTACTCCCCATGGGCGGGCAGGCACGTGTTTGGCCATCCCCAGGGAAGCCGGGCTCCGTCGTGTGTAACAGTTACTTGGGAAGACAAACGCGGTAACACTGAGTGGCCCCCTTCCTGCTCCACCCCCCCCACCCCCCACCCCCACTTACATACTCGGCATGACATCAATCACATGGTATGGAATATTCCTGTGGCCAGTTTGGGGCACCCCTGCCCTGGCTGTGTCCCCTCTCATTTTCCCATGCCCCTCCAGCCCTCTCACTGGCAGGGCCCAAGGAACTGAAAAGTCCTTGACTTGGTATAAACACCACCCAGCAACAACCAAAAACTTCAGTGTGTTAACAATATTTTTGCCACACCAAAACCAAAACAAGCACTGCACCAGCTACTAAGAGCAGAATTAACTCCATCCCAGCTGAAACCAGGACAGTTTCTATATCCCTGATGTGTGTATCTGGGCACAGATTCTGAGTGCATTCATTGCATTTTTGGATGACAGTGATCTTTTCTGGGTGAGGGAATCGACAAACCATCCTTCACATCAAGCATTCCTCTTTGCCCCTGTGCCTCCTGTCTTTCTGCCAGGCTTCCCTCTTCTCCTGTCTGATCTTCCTAGTGTCTTCATCTTACCTCTAGATTTACTCTTTCCCTTCTTGCCTCCCATTTCTCCTCTCCCAGCCAAGTGCAGACACAGGCAGCTTCTCCCTGCTCAACAGCACATCTATGGGAACAAGGTGCGTCCTCTTCTGTATGCTTGGTGCAGGCAAGGACCAACATTGCTCTTTCCATGTTTGCTCTTCTTCTCCATTTCCAGGTGGTACCAGTTCACACAGAAGCCATCCATGCATGTCCTGCTGGTGTGCACCTTCCTGAAGGACTTGCATATGGGAAAAGCCTGCTGCTTGCTGGAGCACAAACACAGAGGCAGCTGTGGTGGCTTAATGGCCACCACCACGCTGACCACCAGCTGGTCCTGCTCATGCCATGCCTGGTGGGGTGGTGAGATGTGGAAACAGGCAGCATATGTGGTGGGTGTAGCATGGCTTTCTGCTGAGTTCAGGGTATGCACAGGCTCTCTGTCAGAGCCCACTGTCTCTAACTTGGAAAGCGGAGCCAGGGGCTGTTGGAATGGGGATGCTCTGGAGATGCTTTAGGGCACTGAGGAAGGCAGACTGGGGCATAAAACAGAGGGTAAAGCTGCTGTCTGAGTGTCCTGGTATTCAGAAAGCTGGTGCAAAGATTGGCACCTATCATGAGTCCCTGAGAAGTGCAACTGTCTTGGTTTAGACAAATGTGTTTGCTGGTCCTCCAGCGGGCTGAGGCATGGGGCGTGGGCTCCCTGAGCTTGACAAGACCGTGCAAGTTGTAGGCATGCCTTGAAAGAGACCCTTAACAGCAGGAATTACAGCACCTGACAGCTTCAAGGCATGGGTGCAGCTGGGTAGAGGCCATGGAAGTCAAGACAGCTTCTGAATGCCCCTCCTTGGCGCTGGCTGCAGTGATTGCTAAAGTCTTTGCAAAGCTGTTTCAGCAAACTAAATCCAGCTGCAAAGCAGGAAAAGTATTCAGGGTTGGACTTGGAGGGATTTTTTGGGGGAGGTTTTGTTTGTTTGTTTGTTTGTTTGTTTGTTGTTTTATGTGGAAGAGGTCAGTGAAGCGTCTGGTGGCTGGCAGGAGGAACAGAACCACAGCAGCCGGCACCACCAGCAGTACAAGCTGCAGTGCGCTCACACCCTCAGACAGTGTTGCTTTTAGTGGCTTAGCCCAGGTTTCAGTGCACATGCTGGTTTTTGGATGTTGGGCTAAGTGATTTAGGTTTTATGAACGGGCATTAAAGCATGCAGCTCAGTCATAACATATATTAAGCTGTGGGAATTTGAGTTGCATGTTGCATTAGGTTTGGTTTTAAGCTAGCTAAGCAACTTAACCATGTGCATATTGTATTTATATGCAATATATTCACTTTCAAACTAAATATATTGACTTGCATATTAACTCCTATTTTATTTTCTTTAGGATGATGCATTTTATGTTATTTTAAATAAATATAAGGCATGCCTGTTTGTGCATGCATGTAAATAGGAAAAAACTAGAAAATATACTGTTAATAAACTTCCTCCTCTTTATTTTCTATTGAATATATAACACTTTATTTTAGTAAATGAAAAAAGTTTTTGATTTGCATGCTTGCCTGACTGCTGTCTGGAGGTGTTTGCATTCCTACTTTCTAAAAAGACCTTTTGTTAAAACACAGTAAGCTTTCAGCAAGGTACCAGATGTTACAGAAATACAAGCAAAATCAAGATCTTAGCTTTGACTTTTTCCACAAGGTAGCATATCCTATTCCTGAGAAGCTTTATTATTTATCTAGGAGCCACAGGGCTGGATTCCTCACTGTCTTCATTTGTTCCAGTGCAAAAATATAAAAGGCTGCCAGTTTGAAATCTAGTATCTTCCACCCTCTTCATTCTGGTTTGACTGACAATGGTGCATTAATATGATGCGTAAGACAGTGGATACGTCCTCCGTGTCTTGTTTGAATGGGATTTGCCAGCAGTGTTATTTGGAATTAGTATTTTTTAGCTATAACTGCTCTTTCCTAATGAATAGCTTCACTGAGACTAGCATTTCTTGGGTGTCCATGTCTGCAAATGTCTTCTGCAGATTTAAGTCATTGTGCATGTACCTTGGACTTGCTCTTTCAGGCCATGTACTCAGGAAGGAGCACAAAGTTTTGTGGCTGTCCTTCTGCCAAAACAATACACAGAAAGTGCTGTATGTTGATGACATTGGACAAAGCCCCTGGACACTGCACAGGGGAAGCTGAACATTTTTTTTTCCCTTGGAAACACATGGGGCAGATGTTTGCACACCTACTGCAGCACTGCACTCATGCCTGGGACAAGGGGTAGTGAGAAAACTGTGCTGTGGTATTTGCTGTGTGCCCGCAGAGGTGGCTGCACTGTGTGAGAGCAGAAACCAGGCTGAGGACCTTCAGGCTTCATAGATGTGTAAATGCCATGAAGACCCAGAGCCTCTACTGCACATCATCGCAACCCACGTGGTGTAACTTGCTCCTAACAACATCAGAGCTGTGACCTGAGCAGAAGCAGGCTGAAACTAAGCACTTTAAATGCCACATACCATGCTGGTTTTCTTCTAGGCTGTCTCTAGTATTATCTAAATATCTCAAGTATTATCTTTATTCTAGGTGTTTACTATTTATCCTCATTAAAAGATTTTGATTTAGCTTTTGGACTTTGATGAGCTTTGCAGATAGCACTGGTCTCTTACTGCTTCTTTTTTTTTTCTTCCCCCCCTTGTTTTTTGACATCTGAACAGCTGTTTAATATGGCAAGTTTTTCTGAAAGCCAGCTTTAGTAACACTGCATGCCATCATTTTTCTCATTACCAACCCTTTCCCTGTTCCACTGAGAGCACAGCCCCATCACTGGGTCTCCGGTTTTGCTAAAGCCAAGTCTGGGTGGGCAAAAGCTAACCCAGGGGAGTGGAGCATGTGGCACACGTGGTGCCATGCCCAACACAGTGCTGGGGACGTGGGCGCTGCTGACCAGGTGGCAGGACGCAGGGCTTCAGCAGCCCATGGCACAAACAGCCACTCCTCGAGGCATGCTGCTTTGATGTTCGACCGTGATGTACATGATAGCATCTAGGTCAAGCATAGCTGTGTGAAGCAAACATCTTCCAGGTGTGTTTTCTCAGAATGTCTATTTGGCTGGCACCTGGAGAGCAGCACCTCAAGTCCCAGGAACTTACTGTTTAACAGGGGAGAGTTAAATCCCAGCAAACTCACTGGCACGTGAGCAGCATCCCACAGCCAGTTGCACTTGCTGACCAAGTACTGCCCTGGTAGCAATGGTGTGGCACAGCCCGCCGGTTGGTGGGCAAATGGGTTGCCGGCCCATCCCAGATGTTATTGTCTCAACACCAGCAAAGGGGGCTAGGAACATGGTAATAAGTTTTCCAACCCTCACAGCAGTCAGCCAGGTCAAACAGGCCAGTATCTGCTCATTATTGGGTCTTCCTACAGGCTTTTTACTGTCACAGAGCAGCAATCCTGCATTAGCCACACAGAAACACGAAATGGCTAAGCTCACACCCCCTCCATTGCACATGCCTGAGAACGGAAGGGGAGCTCAGATCTGAGGCTCCAGGATAAAGTAAAATTGTTCTCTAAGGAGTGAGCCTGGCTGATGTAAACTGATGCAAGCCTGTGGCTGGTCATCGCTGTTACCTACTGGCTTTCTGTTTCTCTGGCAGCACTGATTGTTTTCATCTTGCAGAGTGGAATAGGAATGAAAAAAAAAAAAAGACAGACAAAGGCGACAACATAGTCTTCCTGAGAAAGGAAGCACCCTGCATGCCTGTATCTTTAGTGCCATTTGTCTTGAATCGCTCCTTGGCCTCATCCTACTGCAGCTGTACAGTGTGGCAAAGCATAAATGACAGCTTTGTGCAAGGGATGAAAGTAGGAAGTATGTGGGATATATAGGCATGGATGCTACCTGCAGCATGATTCCTCAAGCTGAGATAATCTTACGAGGAATTTGTTTCAAAAAAGCATTTCTATTAATGCACAGAAAAACTCCCCACAAAAAGCTGCAAAATCCTGGAACATCTGTGTGAAACCAGATCTGTCAAAAACCTTTGGATTGCAGCCCAAAAGGAAACTCTTGCATACCAAAGCATGGCTTGACCTGGGACAAGCCTATGGAACAATGCTTAACAATTCCTTGTAGGGTTTTTTTTCATAAAATCTTTGTGAGAAAAGCCATGAGTCAACCCAAAATATCTCTGGCTGTTGTTGCGCTGTTGATTTTGTTCAGCATTTACTATCAGGAAAATCTGGCACATTGCAGGCAGATCTTGGGACTTCTTGGTCTTGTCTCTCCTGGACTGTCACACTGGGGACAGTTTTAGCTGCTGTATCTCTGTGTGGGAGCTGGCACTGTATTTTGTACTGCAAATGGTGATGGAGGGTAATTTTCTCTCAACACCCCATGCAGACAAGATCCCTTCAGGCAGGCAGAAGCCATGCTGCATTAGGGAGCTTAGTTTTGGTTTGCAGGAAAGCCTCTGCCACACCAAGTGGGCTGTCTGGGGACAGGCAGGCAGCCTGCCCTTGACTGCACCTGCACATCTTTGCAAACTACTCAGATAATATTCCTTCTATGCATTACAGTTTGCTTGTGTGCGATGGCTATGGAAAATTTTGCAGTGGGTGCAATTTTCTAGTGGTGCAACCATTGTAACATTCATGCCTTACGATGGATGGCTGAGTACAGAATTGGACCATTAGTATTTTTATCTGTGTGTCGAAGCACACTTGGGGTTTTTCTGGTTTGTAAGAGGGGAAATATGTTAGCCTCCTTGTGTTTTTTCTACCCAGGATTTCTTCCTGTGAAGTATTGAGCACACCTAAAATTCACTGCAGTGAGTGATTTAACAAATGGCTTTGCTTAAAAAGAGAAACAGAAGCATGCTTATTTCAGAGAGGAGTTGGTAAAGCTGCTATTTTCCAGAAGTCTTGAAATTCCCTATTTCCCTCACCTCCCTCCAAAGGTCCAAGTAAAGGCAAAGCACTTAAGATAACTTTCTGGCACTGAGGAGTTAAAAAAAAAAAGTGTAGCTGGAAAGATCTAGTTAGATATAGCCAGAATTTTGACTTAATAAAATGGAAAAACCTGCAGCTGCAGAAACACAACGTAAATTGCTGGCCAGCAGATGAGGATGACCAATGAGAATGGTGGGAGTGCTGTGCAGAAGGGTGGGCAAAGGTGACGGAAGGGAGCACCAGCATAGGAAGGACTTTCCACAGCACAGCCCTGCACCGTGCTTCCCCAAGGAGGAGGGAGAAGCATGCTGCATCACTCAAATCCAGGATGCAAAAACTTTTGGGTCCTTTTACTACCAACTTTCAGACCTTCTGCCTTGGTATCATCATGCTTTCTGGTAAATGCTGAGGAAAAACTTTTTTTTTTTTTTTTTTTTTTTTTCTGGATGATGCTTTCTAAGCATGCTCAGAGGCCTCTGTGCCATGGGGATGGGTGGCCAGGATGGCTCGAAGTGACTCTGCTCAGCGGGGGCCAGCGTCCTGGCTCTGCCCCAAGGGACTGGGGGCACCATGCTCAGCAGCAGGTACTGAGTCTCCTGCCAGAGAGGGAGGAAGGGCTGCCAGCTTTGTCAGCCTTGGCTCATCACCCATCTCATACAGAGGTCCAGGGTGTGTGACACTGTATGTTGTCAGACATTGTCACATGGAGGTGGCATGTGCTAGAGGAGCGTAACTAGGATATGTACAGTTGTCTCCCTGAACTGTTTCTTCATATTTTGGATCTACTGGTAGCTTATGTTGTGGTTTCATGGTTTCAGCTGAGTGAAAATACTGGAGTTTGGGTGAATTATGAATCATGTGGTGTTTAGCAATTACAAACATCATGAGCTGGCTGTCCCCTGGCCTGATCTTCAGACCTTGGTCCTTGCATGTGTCCAGTGTGGTCTCAGAGTTACTTATTTTTCTGTAGAGAGGTGCCAGAAGTGGTCAGAAATGCAACAGACCACTCACCGCTGCTATCTGCTGTTGAAAGCTTGGCCCCAGCTTGACAGTCTGAGAGATACAGTCTGGTTTCTGCCAGGAGCTGCTTACTCTTGTGCTGGGTTTACCACTTTTCTCTGACTTTTAAATTTAATGTTTAGTCCTTCTTCCCATCTTATAATGTCCATTCTGAATATTAAGACTATCTTAAAATTCTGGAGAGAATTTACTTTCTAACTTTACGTAAAGCCAAATGGATAAGTATACTTACATTTAGGTGTTTGATTTTGGGTACTTTAAGCACAAATAAAGCACTGTTCATGTAAAACATGTTTCTAAAAAGAGATTCATCTCTTCTTACTGCTCCAAATTATCTGACAAAGCAGTCCTTGTGATTACTGGCTGATATAAAAGGATAATCAGATTTTTACCGTGTTGTCTCAAATTTTTCCCTTCAAAAGGTTAGCACCAAATTCAAGTGGAGGCTTGGTAGCTGTGTGTGGTATTTACCACAGCAGGCATGGTGAACATGTGCATTTGCTCGCAACAGTGCGCGTGTGTGGGCAGTAGCCCAAACAATTGTGCAGGGAAATATCTGGTATAGGATGATGAACCACGTGTTCTCAGGGTTACCTTGCTGACCTCATCTTTTTTAGTTCTTTGTCCCTGTGCATAGCACCAGTAAGGAGGTTGTTGTCCTGTGATGTTCCCATAGTCTCAGCAGATGAAAGGGTAAAAGTCTTGATGGGCCTTTGTTTTTGTCTTGCTTGCAGGGATTTGAGGAGCAGTGGTAGCTGGGATGATGGTCCCTCATCGGCAGCCTTGCAGTCTCCCTGCCAGATCAGTCCCTGTTCTCTTACCTGTGGGTGACTCACCCTGGGGAGACTGCTCAAAGGCAGGGTGCAGGACAGTGTCAAGTCACTACTTGAAAAAAAGTGCTCTCCAGTTTTGTACTGGGGCTCCCAGAAGAATCTCCTGTCCTCCTGCAGCTCAGGCTATAATGGTGCCTGAAGAGAACAGCAGGAGAGAGGGGAGAAGATAAAAGCTGGAAGCTGACTCAGATTTCTTTAGAGTGGCTCGCACAGCTCACTGAGCACTGATTGCCACTTCTTAATTTTCCTTTGCCTTTTTCTATTCTCCTTGAGATCTGCAGATGTGCTTCCTCTTCCATGGGCCTACAAGCAGTTGAGAGAGGATGTATTCCTTGTAAAGCACTGACCAACACCAGAGGAGAGTGGAACCTTCGGTTTTTTTGCCCTTGGGCTACTCAAGTTATGGAAATCCTGCCATGCCACCATGCCAGTTCAGGTAGGTGGGGGTTGTGGTGGATGGCGTGGTCCCAGGTTCCCTTCACTGATATACCAGCTTCACATTCTGCTTGATGTATGTTTATCGATCCTAATCACCACCTCAAGATTTCCCTTTGCCTTGCTTCACAGCATCTCACCTGCCCTATGGTCTTTTACTTTTACTACCTCAGTGAGGCACTGAGATATACCCTTGCACCCTTGCCTGCTCTGCTCATTCCAGTTCTCAGGGCACGGAGTTAGTGGACCAGTTAATTCTTGCACAGTCCCGTTGTGGTATGGCTTGACCCCCCTGGCCTGGTGGGCAGCAGGGTGGCCAGGACACGAGATCACTCAACATGACTACATTGCATGTTACATGTCTTCTCCAGCAATAGTGCTTCTTTCAGGTTCGTCTCTGCACTGGCAACTCACACACCTGTGTTTCCTCAAGGTGTAAGAAAGTTTGGAAAGGTGAAAATCAATCCCTTTTATACGTATGTTTTCTAAAACCAGTGGCCCATCCTCTCAACAATGAAGTTTGCTGTGTATGAACAACATTGCATGACTGTCCCAGGACCCAATATTTAGCATCTTCCTCCTTAATGGGTCTTTGTACAGAATGGTTGAAGCTGGAAGGAATCTCCTGGTCCAACCCCTTCTGCCCAAACAAGACCACCTAGAGTCAGTTGCCAAGGACCATGCCAGACGGCTTTTGAATATCTTCAAGGATGGAGACTCCACCACCTCTCTGGGAAACCCGCACCACTGCTTAGTCACTCCCATAGTGAAAAGGTGTTTCCTGATGTTCTGGTTGAACCTCCTGTGTTTCAGTCTGTGGTCATTGCCTCTGGTCCTGTTACTGAACAGTGCTGGAAAGAGCCTGGCTCCATCTTTTTTGCACCACAATACAGGTATTTGTACACATTGACAAGATCCCCCCAGAGCTTGCTCTTCTCCAGGATGAACAGACTCATCTTTCTTAGCCATCCCTTATAGATGAGATGCTCCAGGCCCTTCATCATCTTGGTGGACTCTCTTCAGTACATCCATGTCTCTCTTGTACCGGGAACCCAAAAAGGAAAGGTAAAGAAACCTGCATGGGAAACTACCAAACCCATGAACCAACTGAGGCAGCAGCTGTGCCCTTTTCTCCTTTCAATCCAGGGAAAGGATTTCAGCTATGTGAGTTTTTGGGTTTGATTTCAACCTGCCTCTCTGATGAACTCAGTTAAGCCTTGCATGTTTGGAGAGTTTCACTCTCAGTGCACTTTCACTGTCCCATTTGCCACTAAGGTTCAGGCTGTGGTTCCTGTGCCAGCCTACACTGACCTCATGGTTTTCAGCCTTCAAGGCCAACAGAAAACAAACTTGTGGAAGAAATCTATTGCTACAGTCTTTTACTTGCTGGGCATAGGTCTTTGCCTCTATCAGAAAACCTGGAAGCTTTGGAAATTAAAAACAAACTGAAAACTGCTAATGTCACTACTGTAATTCTGAACCAATTAGATGCTGCCAGATCCAAGGAGCAGCACTCGAGACTTGTGCTCAGAGGGCAACAGTAGTGCTCCTTGTGAAGGTGCTCATCAAAACGCAGAACAAGGAAACACCTTTGCTTAGCGAGGCAGTCCTGGTGTCAGGAACTTTGTCCTGGGCAGAGGGCACAGTGGGGAGCATGAACAGTGTCCCACAGCTGGGGCAAGGGCTGTGCCTTGGTCTTTCTTCCACAGCAGTGGGAATAAGACTGAGGAAGAGATATAAATGCATGGTGTGTTTGGTTGTCTGATGCCATGAAACACTTCTGAAATGCAAAAGCTTTTTAGGCTGGAGTAAGTCATGGCTTATGACGTGAAAGGAGTATTTTGACATATGGTTTGTTGTATTATCTCACTCGCAGTAGGGAGCCCTACTCATAGATCAGGCCTTTTGAGTGCTCAGCACGGAACAAACCCAGCACAAGAGGCTGTCTGAGGCAAAACACAGGTGTTTTCTTTCATCCGCACACTGTAATTTATGCTCAAGTGCAGCCTTCCATTTTTGAAAAGTTCCTGTAAAATGTTCAGCTGAAACAAACATTATTTTTACAATTAGATGACGCAGCTGCACTGACACAGCTACCAGCCTGGCTGCCGGTATAAGCCACTTATCAAGGATATCATAGCTAGCCTAAGTTGGGACACACCTGCACAGCTGTAGCTAATTTTGTACTTAAAGGGATTGGTTTCAATTCATTGTATTGCAACCAGTTACTCCCTTTGAAGTATCACCTGTCCTCCAGAAGAGGACTACCAGGAACAGCGCCAAGGCTGGCTATCACACCTGTCTTGCTGAGATGCACACTAAATATCTTCCTGTCAAAAGCTAAATCTCACGCTTTCAGGCTTCAACATAGTCAGCTCAAGCTAGTTCTACTGTATGTGACAACACTTAAGAAACTAAGTGCTCTGAATTCATTGTAAACCAAGGTGTCATCTAATTTTGATTTTGTGGGTTTCAGGAAGCTTTATGTCTGTTTCACATTGTCACTTTGAGAGTTTTGCACTGATTAAGTGACGTGATTTTTAATCTGCAGTGACTTGGAATAAAAGAACAGCTGCAATTCTCTGGAATGAGAAGCCAAAGGGCAAACTGAAAATGCCACATCTAATACCTGGAAACGTGGAACACAGAGGGCTGAACAGTGCAGTCTCCTTGGGGAAAAAAAAACCCAACACCAAAACTTCAGGAAAATATATCTTTTGCAGCTGACATCTCAATTTGCAGTTCTTTCACTGGGCACAGTGTCTAACATGTGCCTCACAAAATTCACGAGCTGGTAGCTAATTTGCTGGTTTTGTGACCGCAGATGTCATTTGGTTCTTTTCAGGAAAGTGCTTGCCCTCAGTGCCTCGAATTTTGCCTTTAAAAGGTTAGGAATGTGTTTGCAGGCTGCTGTAACAATGGTTTAAATGACTGCCCTTTGTCTGATTCAAGAATGACTGTTTTGTCTAAGCAGAATGTACACATCTTCATTATGTTCCTGTAGAATACATCACACTTGATCTGGATAAGCTTTCACGCACACAAAAAACAGAGAGGATGACAATGATGCCAGCTTGAGCTGCATGTTGAACTGCATTTTGCTTGTCTAAGTGCACTCGCTGGAGGCGGACGGGCTGCCTTGTCTGTTCTGGAGTGACAATGCTCCAGTGCCATTTACACCAGCATAATCAATTGTAAATGTTTCAAACTTCAGATTTAGAGCAGTGTCATTTGGCACTGATGGGTAACACTAAACACCTTGAAAAATAACCTTCAGGTCTTAGACCTGCACCAGCACAGAAAGGCATACATACATACTTATATATATATATGTATATGCCCACATATATGAATTTTTTAGTTCAGCAAGCATAGCAATTCCCTGAATTCCTCCTCTCAGCTAAAAGATGTGATCCTGAGGGTTTACTTGAATCTTGGCCAGAGAAAGGCAAGAGCATTCAACATTTTCTTCAGTTTGCATGGTTGGAGGTAGCTCAAAGGATGGGAAAACAAACGCTTGCTCGTAACAGCCTAAAGAGAGATCTAATTTTCCTTTTGTTTGCTCCAGTTCTCCATCACTTTGATAGCATTGGGTTTAGCCCTGCTGTACACAACACCAATGATGCTAGGATCCATCCCACTGATATCCTGGATGATGGTGGTATGTTGCTGTTGACTTTATGGCTCAGTAGTGTTCTGTTTTCCTTTATTTTTATCTGCATGTTACAATTTCAAGATTATTTATCCTGTAGTTTCAAGGAAACATGATAGCTGGTATCACACGTGACCCAGTGATATCAGTTGGGTCTGATACCACTCAGAAGGAATTAACACTGGAGAGTAAACTGAAGGGGGCCGCAAAGTGGACCTAAAAAGGGGAAGTGGAGGGAAGTTGGTACATAAGGGGGAAAAAAGGAAAAAGTTTTGAAATAGATGGACTGGGATGGAAGGTTCAGTGGTAGAGGTGGAGCAACCAGAAAGTGTGATGTGATGGTCAGTGTAGCTGAACTGCACTTGCTGAGTAGCCAGAAAATCTGGGAAGGGGGGCGGGGCTGTGTTTCGGTACAAGACGAACTTACCTTAGAGATAATTTTGCTCTAGATGCATTGGCTTGATGACCTTAAGACTCAAACTGGGTGTTTTACTCAATGTGTGCTTGGGACAGGAGAGATGATAGCAATGTCATATCGTGTTTGCACAGGGTGCAGCTTTTCTTATTATCATGGCTAGAATGCACAACTACTTGGATTCACACACTTTGTGGTTTAATTAAAACTTATCTTCAGCTCTGAGATCATGTCCCCGATGTGATTGAGCAATGGCGGTAGCTGCCCTCAAGTAGTTTTTGTTCCCAGCGCTGCCTTTTCTAACCTTTGACATGATCCAGGCAGTGACTGTCAGCAGAGCATTTTGCAGCATGGTGGAGGCTCGCGGCACTGCAGGATTGTCTTCTGTGTGTTGACAGGGACTTTCACCTCCTCCATGCTGTGGTCTCCCTGGCATTCCTGCGCTCCCTTGTTCTCTGCTGGTTTCACTATGAAGCCCTCCAAAATACTACCTGCCAGTGCTTCTGTTTGCCTGCTGCTCCTCTGAGGGCCTAGGTCCTGGTAAGAGACGCATTGGCTTGGTGACCTTAAGACTCAAACTGCGTGTTGTACTCATTATGATAGAAATCTTGTGTCTTCTGTTGAAAGTAATTTTTATTTTAACAAGACACTTTCAGTATAAGTCAGTCAGTTCTTTTTTTTCCTGTGATGACAGTGTTGTCACTTATTGCTGTTGTGTGTGCAGCACCTTTCTGTACAGTTGGCAAAGGTTAATATTGTTCACATGAAGTTGCAGGGTTTAGGCCTTATCGGCTCATTAGCTATTGCTGCAGTTCAGAGGAAAATCACAGTTTTTTTCCAGCTGGCAGTCAATGGAAATTTTTGGTCTAATTTCCACCAAGTAATCTTGGTCTTTCCCTAATGAGTCACCACTTAAATGATGGACCTTTGAACCCTCATCACAGTCCTGCATTGATTTTTCTGCAATGACTGATACTTACTGTCAGTAAGTGGAAATCTGGGTGTGCTGGCCAGGCTTACTGGGGAAATTAAGCCCCTGGTTTTCCGGGCAGGAGATCCCTCGGCACATTGTGGCAGGGGCAGGAGGCAGGCATGTGCCAAGGCAGAAGCAGAAGGAGCCAAGACAGCCACAGCGTCAGCTTTAGGGGTATGTCCATAGTTGGAGAGCATTCCCCCATAGAAACAGGTTGGTAGTGGAGCTGCTTTACCAGTTTTAACAACATGTGCAAAGGAGGTGGGATTCCCAGGGATGAAGCCATGGGCTTTGGCTTTGCAAGTTAACAGTTAACTCACCTCACCGCTGTTTCTTACAGGAGCTTCTGCCTGTGGCATGGTGCCAACTTTAAGAGACTAATCTTGCTGCACGTTACAGGACCAACCACATCCTCCTCTCCATGGAGACGGGTGTGAGCAGCAGCAGAGAGGTACCCACATACAAGCAGCAGTGAGCATAGTCCTGCACCGGGACTGGTGATGGACTCACAGCTGTCAGTGCATGCTTCAGGATCCTTCCTCATGGCCGTGGGCTTTGCTGTCCTTGCTGAAGCAATTACCTAACCCTGCCATCATATTGTTATAAACAGCCTGTTTAGCACCTACCCTTGTGTTTCGGGGCTTGCAGCTCCTCCAGTCATGATCAAAGACCAATGCCTGATGCGTGAACTTTAACAACGGTGCTCTGCGGCCTTTTTTCGGGCAAGGCAGTGTTAGCTACAATTACACTTCCTCTCTCTTGTTCACAGTGAGCTGGAGTAGCCTTTATCCTCCCCACACCTTGCAGCTGCCAGCAGCTACTTTCTGTTGCTCCCATTGTCCACCTGCACAGAGGCTCTCAGGAACATGCAAAAAAGCAAGGTGATGCTTCCATGAAGATGCTTCCATGGCCACAAAAAGGATCCTTAGACCTTGCAGAAACAGGCACCTGCATTTATTATTTACCTAACGCTGACCTTGGAAATGAAATGGTCCCAGCAGCCTAGGTGGCATAGCATTTCTCTGGGTGTTTCTCTCTGCCAGCAGGCAGGGGTTACCGTCTGCACACTGAGAGGTGGAAGTGCCCAGTTACAGATAACAGGCAAATCTATTAGAGCATGCCAGAAGCAATGCAGGTGTGATAAATATTGCATGATTATGTTTGCTCTTTGCCCATGTCCTTTTGTGGTGTCAGGAAGGAGGGCTTTTTACTTGAGGGCAAAATGCAAAGCAAAACCACCCCTGTACATCTGAGGCAAATAAGGGTCCCGAAACTCTATAAAGCTGAAGAAATGTCTTCTGAGGTGAAGTAAGACTAAAATAGCTAATATTTATGAAGTTCTCAAGATTGAGTTATTGATTGAAATTATAAGAGATCATTATCAGCCTGAATAATGCAGATTTTTACTTTGCTTGTGACCAGCACAAAGTGAAATTATTGCCATATCAGACCAACACCACCCTCCAAGCATTTCCCACACCTGGGAAAATTTACCCCCTCTTTTGGGCTAACAAGAGTTTTGCTCCAAAACCATATGTGCTCAGATAGCATTTTTGGATAACTCTTTCATTTCTCAGCCTCCAACCAGACCTGACCTGAGGCAGTCCCTGAGATGAGCTTGACCCATCCACTGTCTGTTTTTACAAAATCTCAAAAATACTAGATGGGAGCCAATGTGAAAATGCAGCCAGGTCTGCAGCTGTGGTAGCTCTGAACAAGGGCACATGGACCAGACTTAGAAGGGAGAGAGAAACTCTGACTGCTGCAGTGCCTGTGTATGATGTGAGACTGTCTTGTCAGGCTACTCTGCACCTTTCAGACCTTCAGGTTTTGTTTGAGACTCTTCTTCCCTGTGCAATAATCCCTATTTTTTCTAGGATGCCCCAGGACTTCAGAGAAACTCTAGCTGAATAGACCTTACTGTATTAGCAGCTGGTATAACCTTGCGTTACTCTGAAGGAATAGTTCCTTTCTTTTCTGCCTTTCTAGCTGACTGTTGGCTTATTTTTCCCACTTTCTGACACATCAAAGCATTTTTCATTCTGCTGATCTCCTCCACTGTTGTATTTCTGTGCTATCTTTTTAGCCTGATGAAGTTTGGAGGCAGGGTACATCTATTACTTCATGGGTGTATCACAGGTGGCACACTTTAGGGCATTTGGTTCTTAATTTAATGGTATTTTTCTTACCAAATTAATAGTAATAAGAACAGCCATGCCAGGAACCTGGATGGCATGAATCTGAACCCTGTAGAGGTCATCAACAGTTGATCGAGCCCTCTTGCTGTTTATGAGATTGAGCACAAGAATGAAAGATGTTAATTGCCAACGTTTGTGTGAAATTGTTGAGCATAAGCCAAGCTGCTGTGAATCTCAGAGAACACACTTTGCCTGTAGTAAGAATAACATTGTGTAACCTTCTTTTATTACAGGCCAAGCTAATGACAGATTATCAGCTAAATGCGTGCTTACAGACTGCTGCTGCACTGCTGTGCGATCCCATATGGCCTTCAGTCTAAACAACTGCTCTCTAGGGACAGAGGGTCTACCTGATTTTACTCAGACTTGCAACAGGATGTATCAAACATACTGTTCTCTCCCAGAAATACCGGCATTACTTACAAGCAGTTTAATGGGTTTTTAAATTAGGAGTATTCATAGTACAACATTACAATTCATTTCAGATCAGGTTCTGCCTAATTCTGCCTAGCAGGCAGGAGAACCTCTAAACATAAGCATTAATTCTCTGCCTTTTGATTTCTTAAATTTGCTTTACAGGCCTGACCTCTCACCATGCCAGGGTGCCTGAGGGTCAGGGAGAAGATCTCAGCATGCAGAAATCTGGAGAAAGATGTCTTTCATTTTTGTTTCCAAGTCAGCCCTCTTGCACAGTCAGAGACCTCCATGAGTGGAGGAAGACCACTCACGCCAAACCATCTCTGAGCTCATGATCAAGGAAACAGGGTCACTGTGTTTAGGGTGAGAAGCTTATACCCACTGGTATAACACATGTACTTGCTCAGGGAAGTAAAGTGTGGGTTATTTATTTAATCCTTGGGGCAATCTGACTTTTTTCTTTCCTCTCTGAGAAAAATCCAGAGATGAGTTAAGACAAGCTAGTTATTTTTTTTTTCTTTTTTTTTTTAATTAAGGACTTACTGAATTTGTCACTCCATATTGCTTCTGACACAGTGAAAGCTGTAAATTAATATTGGAGCCTGTAAGTCTAATTTGTCTGCCTATTTCCACCACTTTGACAGCATAAGAAGATGGCAAACTGGGCATGTATGTGATGAATATGCACAAAAAATGTATGTGCCAACAAAATAGATACAAATATCCTTAATACAAATGGGAATTAGGCTTAGAGCATCCAGGAGTTATTGACAGCTCATGATACTTGTCAGCAACAATGATGATAAATCTCAGCAATTCAGAAGCTTATCAGTTCTCACCTTTCTCACAGTGCATACTTGGTACACAAGATGCTCCTTGCAACTGAAGAAAAGAGACCACTGAGTAAATAAATATGAGCTTTTCCCACTGTTTGTTTTTTGGTTGGTTGTTTTTGTGTTTTTTTTTTCTTCCAGCCTACAGAAGCAATCTAAGGACTTCTATAGTGCAGACTTTTCTTTTTCTTTTCTCTTGAATTAACCAAAACCTTTTTTTCTAAATGGTAAGGCAGTGGAAATAGACAGTAAAAATAAAAATAGGAAGCAAAATGTACCACGGTGAGATGAAGAAGGACTCTGTATCTCATGTGGATTTGCTTTGAGGGGGTGCTGTGGGATCCTAGTGCTGCAGTTACACTTGCATGAGCATCTGCTCCTCTTTCCACTACTTGTCTGAACCTTGTTGACCCACATCTGAGGTCACAGTGGGAAGTCTGACACCAAGTGTGCACCTGAAAGGTCAAGTGCACCAAAAAGCCAGGAAGGGCAGTAT
This sequence comes from Falco punctatus, assembly GCF_963210335.1. Classification (NCBI taxonomy): domain Eukaryota; kingdom Metazoa; phylum Chordata; class Aves; order Falconiformes; family Falconidae; genus Falco; species Falco punctatus. The sequence continues at coordinate 74,051,244 of NC_137586.1, forward strand.
GCACCCCTTCAACCCTGGTCAGAACCCCCTCTACCCCAGCCCTTGGGGTTATCCATGGAGAGCAGGGCAGGGAAGGGAAAGGATGTGAGAGTAGTATAGGAGAACATGGTACCAAGACTTCGGCCTCCCATGGGCAGGCTGCTGCAGAAGACCAAATCTGCCAGCTGGGAGATTTTACAGAGCCCTGTGTAAAATAAATACTACAGAAACCTGGAAAGGATGACATGTGGAAGAAACTTCCCTGTTCCCTGCTTTTCTGGGGAGGGATGTGGGCTGGTTCCACCTCTGTGGTGCCTGGCACAGCAGGGCTCTGATGCGGTACTGCAGGAGACTCACAAACCCACCCGGCACCTTGGCACTCACTGGCACAGGAGGCAATACCTGAGCTGGCAGTCTGACCACCTGCTCCTCCATTTTAAAGCAGTCTGAAAAAACATACAAAACCTTACGTCTTCTCTCCAGACAACATCGCTTGACTTCCCACCATGGATAATGAGTTTGCCTACAATTCCGGCTGACGATACTTTCTTTGCTGCTGCTTTGTGGACACCTGTGTCCCCATTGCTTGATCTGATGCAACCCAGTAGATGTGCAATTACTTCTTGGCACACTGCAGGGAAGTCCCACCTGGAAAAAGGGCTTACCTGACTCAGGCTAATTGACTTCATGGAAATGGGAGTTGCTGCACTTTGACAAATCCCTTCCTCCTCACTTAATTTTTTTTCAGCATCAGCATTTTGCTTGTGCCTCTGGACACTTCTTTCACAAGAACAGATTATCGATGGCACAACCTCTGCTCTGGCTTAACACCTCCCCAGCATGGCTCAATGCCATGACTCAGTACCACAGGGGCGGGATGATGCAGCCTTGACAGAAGCAAGAAAGGTATTGCCACCCGTTTTCAGTCCTTGATGTATCCGCAGCCCAAGAAATACTCTGTTTTGCTCCAAGCGCTGGGCTACCAAAGAAGGGCTGACAGCTTTAAGGTCTATCTGGGAGCAGTAGCAAAAACTACTCAAAAAAAGATTTTTTGAGATCTCCTGAGATAGTCACAATTTTCAGGTGCGCTCTGGTGTATTGCATGGAGGGAGGAGACTGGAGGTCAGCGGTCTGTTTTAGCACCAGCAAATCAGGACTGTTACTGGTAGCACAGTTCATACAGCATCACCAATCTGCAACAGCCAACAGTAATGCTGAGGTCCCAGGCTGCATTCATTTCAAATCCTGTAGAGGATCACTAGTGCTCAGATGTTTTCCTTTGGTTATTGAACAGCAGCAGAAAGCATCCATGCCACACTTGGCCTCCCTGACACCAGACATCAGCACCATATTCACCATGTATGGTTTTTCAGTCCTGTGCATGAACGGGTTTGACCAACTGACCTTTCCACACACGGCAAGCTCATGTCGCTGTGGTGATGTGGAGGCAGAGAAGCAGGACATACGTTTTGTACAGGGTACAAGGGTGGTTTTGGCTGTTTGCAGGGGTGCAGCTGGCTGTGGCAGAGGCAGGTGCAAGCTGGCTCTCAGCAGCCTCCTGTGCCCACCCCTGCAGTCCCTCTGCAGCAGGGTCTGAAGCCGCTGTGTGCCTGACCTGTGCTCCAGCATGGCTGCTGCTGGGGACAACACCAATGCATTCTTTCCCACACATCCTTTCTGATCTTTACTAATACACCAACCATTTGAGATGCGGTAACAAGAGCAACTCTCCCTGTGACAATGTGGTGCCTCGGTGCCTGTCCTTTGGCCCTGAGTCTCCTGGGAGCATCACCCACCCATTCGCTTCAGGTCTGCTCACTGTGCAGGCTCCATGCCTCAGGCAAACCATGAGCTGCAGCCTCAGTGCCAGTGCCAGGACAGAAACCTCTCACTTGCATGAGCACATCATCCTGAGCATGTGGCTTGCAGCTACTTTTTACAAAAAAACGTGGCAGTCCCCAGTCTGGATGCCTGTGTGGGGATATCAGTGAAACTGCTTAATTAAAAATGCTCCCTAAATCAATCAAGAACTCGGCATGGTTTTGTTTAATTTTTTTTTCCAGGCAAATGTTTTTTAATGTATATTGGGAAACAAAGTTCACGTGGTGGATTTTTTGCAGATTTTGTGTGGGGTTCTTTGGTTAGGCTTTCTCTATTGTGGGTTTATGTGCTGGAGGCTGAAGAGAAGTGTGGTGCAGGAGGAAAGTGGAAGTGGTTTTAAAGTAGCAAGGCAGAAATTTGCTGGTGTTGCAGCATTCTCAATGGCTCCAGAGGTATTGCTGTGGATTTTGTGCCATTTCTCCCTGACCATCCTGCTGTTTGTGTCCTGGGACTAGGTAGGGCTGTGTGCTCCAGCAACGCAGTGGCTTTTAGGTGGGATGCCTTCACCAATGCAGGTTAGAGCAACCACAGGGCTGATCCAGCTTGTGCTTTGAGCTGGTGTGGTCCTTGTGTTCTGCAAAAGGATGAAGGATGTAGAGCAGTTATGGCAGGCTACCAGCTAAAGGCCTCATGATTCAAATCAGCTCAGAGGCAGCAGCTGATATCACAGCAGCTCTGCTGAAGCTGGAAGATCATGTCAGCAGGAGTGAGAAATTAAAAAAGGCACGTTGTAAGAAAAAGGGGTAATTTTGTACTTGGAATAAGAAAGAACAATTGCACTGACACTCTTGCCTGAGCAAGGGAGTTTTCCTGGCTGTGCCTGTCACACTAGTGGCCCATCTTTTCTGTATCACTGGCTGACCAAACCTTGATTGCTCTTTTGTCCCTTCCCTAAAGTGGGCTTAAGTGATTTTCCAGCAAAGCCACAAGCAGCAGTATGGCGTGCTTACCTCACAGGCCCTTCACCCAATTAATCTTCCCTACTGGCAAGTGTTTTGAAGCAGTTTTCTATAACAACGATGTACTGCAGAGAAGGTGTCTCCTTCCAGGTAATCCTGACAAATCAGCACCCTGGCAGGCAGAAAGCATCATGTCAGAGTGGTGCAATAGCCACAATGCTGAAACAGCATCAGGTGAGCACTGGCATTTCATCACCTACATGGATATTTCTGTGTCAGTAGGAAGACCCTTGGCCTGCGCCCATACTCCTGAGAAGTCCAGCCTTCAAACATGTGCTCAGCTGTGATCAGGTCAGAAGGCTCAGGGATCATTCAGCCTCTGTATATTACAGGAGAGTGGTAAATTGGACCAGGCTTTGGCACTCCAGGCAGAGGTTTGGTCCTGCCTCCCATGAGTCAGTTCCCAGGTGTTGCCCTTCTTTCCCAAGAGAGATGCTGGGAGTTTTGGATGGGTGGTTAGGGCTTACTCCAATACAGCAAATCCTGCAAAAGAGGTATGCTGCTTCCTGCAGCCGTGTGCCTCCTCTTACACCACTGCTTCTCTGCTAGCACCAGCGCACCAAGGGTTTACCTGGTGGCCCCCATTTGTCTTCATTTGGATACTTGGAAAATACTTGGAAATTTTTATAAACTCCAAAAATGTCTTTTGAACACATGACAGAATCCTACTTCTGGGGTCCTTGCTCAACATTGTCATATTAAAGAACTAAAACCACACTCAGAGACAGGGACTTTGGCCAACAGGAACTTCAGTGTTGACTTTGTGCATAAAGCAGTGCCAAGAACATAGTCTCAGCAGTTACCATTTAGAGTACTAGACTGTGCAGTCTTGTGGGAACACTTTGTGTTACTGTTGCTTCAAAACCAGGAGCTTGAAAAAAAACAGAAGCACAAATTCTTCCACAGAAGTCAAGCCTGCCCACCCTTGATTCGGGGGGGGGGGGGGAGGGGGGGTGTGGAGAAGGAAAAAGAGGAAAGTAAAGTAAAGTAAAAAGGAAAGGAAAGGAAAGGAAAGGAAAGGAAAGGAAAGGAAAGGAAAGGAAAGGAAAGGAAAGGAAAGGAAAGGAAAGGAAAGGAAAGGAAAGGAAAGGAAAGGAAAGGAAAGGAAAGGAAAGGAAAGGAAAGGAAAGGAAAGGAAAGGAAAGGAAAGGAAAGGAAAGGAAAGGAAAGGAAAGGAAAGGAAAGGAAAGGAAAGGAAAGGAAAGGAAAGGAAAGGAAAGGAAAGGAAAGGAAAGGAAAGGAAAGGAAAGGAAAGGAAAGGAAAGGAAAGGAAAGGAAAGGAAAGGAAAGGAAAGGAAAGGAAAGGAAAGGAAAGAAAGAAAGAAAAGAAAAGAAAAGAAAAGAAAAGAAAAGAAAAGAAAAGAAAAGAAAAGAAAAGAAAAGAAAAGAAAAGAAAAGAAAAGAAAAGAAAAGAAAAGAAAAGAAAAGAAAAGAAAGAAAAGAAAAGAAAAAAGAAAAGAAAAGGGAGGGAAAAAACTCCAAGCAGGCCATTCTCTTGGTGGAGATTTATTTATCTGGAGGGACCCATCCCAGCCTGGCTTCCGAGCTTCCCACTTGAGATTCTTCTGTCAGTCCTTTGATTAGTCACTGAGGATATTTTCCACCTCTTTTTGCCTTCAGTGGCAGTGAGGGAGACAGGGAGAAATCCCTCTGTCAGCAGTGGTTCAGATTTTGTTTGTGTTTACCTAGCAGGTTCCTGCTAGTTGATAAAAATGGAAGGAGGGAGAGGCAGAGGAAGGAAAAAAGCTCAATAATCTTTGTCATTCTTAAAACCTGTGAACTATAGCGTTGTACCATCCTCATTCTCTGTCAGTAGTAAGCGGAGTTTTAGATTCAGGGGTGGGGTGCTTACTGACAGCTCACCACAAACATGATAATTTAGAGAATCCTTATGGAGTGTGTTCAGAAAACAATTGCAAAGCTTTTCCCCCCCATTGTTCAATGATTTTTTTAAAAATACACGAATGCCACATACATAAGAGATGTCAAAAGGATAGCTACAGTTTAGGAGAAGCATCAGGCTCTTTACAGCTCAGGGTCTGCCCCATCCATCAATCTTTCTTGACATTTCTCAGAAACACCAACTTCTAGCTGCCTCTATGAAGCAGCAGGATTTTGCAGAGCTTCTTCCTATATGAACACAATTAAGATGCTTAAATCTTATCTTAAAGAAGGAGCTAAAATAAAAATGACTGCCCAAATCTGAAATAGCAAGGCTTCCTGACAAGCCATGCCAGTGTGCAGCATTTGCATGCTTGGCAATTTCACAGCATAAGCTATGTTGAGCTTAGGACCCACTACACTTTTTCTCACATGTTCACTGGTGCTGGCAAAGTGGGGTATGGGGGCTCAGCTGTCCATTTTCCCTTTCTGCCACCTATACCATTTTTAGGAGTGGGCTGAAAGGTAATCAATTCATGTATATGAAAAATCGAGCCTGTCCCTGCCCATATTTATCAGCTGTTTTATAGAAAAGATATCAAAATGGACATGGGCATCTTCCGATGGCAAACGATGTTTTCAGCAAGGATTTCAGTGAGTGTATATTCAGAATTGTGGAAGAGAAATGCAAACCAGAGCAGCTGTTGCAGAGTCAGTGAGAGCCTTCCCACTAGATCAGCTCTGCCTGCCTGGCTTGGGATAGCAAGCCTGAGATCTCCAGAGGGAAAGCTCAATCACACACCAGGGCAGAAGTGCCCCAGGAGTGTCCCAGGAGGATGAAAACTTTCAAGGGGAGGGAGGAAGAAAGAACCTCCCCAGCTGGGGCAAAGCTGCCTGACATGGAGGGCACCAGCTGGTCCAGGATGAGAATGGAGGTGCCTGCTGGGGAGCTCAGTGAGACCATCAGCCTAGCTTGATGGTGGCAGCAAGGACTTGCACAGGGTTATTTACACAGATGTGTACATATGGCTCTGCAACATGGTCTGCTGTACCTGCTCCACCCCGATGTTGCCAGAAACCTGGGCATTTCATGCTCCACACTGGGGAGCACAGCCTTGGGCCCTCACATCCCAGGTTCGCAGTGCATGCTGGGCACATCAGTGACATTCAGCATTTCCACGCACGTGCTTTCTAGGGTGCCTACGCTGTGTGTACCAGCATTCCAAAGTGAGGCATCAACCTTATATGCCAGATTCTGCTGAAAATTTTTTTCTATCACTGTCCATCAACCAGCTAGGTTTTTTGGGGCACCAATTTGTCCATACCTGTGCTGAAAAGCATCCAAAGATGAAGAGAAAAAAATAGGCATTAATGGTTAGTAATCAATTCTATTTATATAAAATTACGAATGTTATGAAATGAAACTATCTGACATTCAAACACACGAGGAAGCTTGCTTAAATCATTTTGACATGGAATGTAAACACAGCTTGAGGCAGTTAGCTGTGTTCCTGTGCACAGAGATCCCAAGGGGTCGAACTTCCCCAGGGAGGTTATGAGGGAGCCTTTGCCAGTACCAAACAGCAAGGTAGCCATTTCACGCGTATGAAGGTGCAATGCCACGTCCCCACAAGGTTTTTGACATGACACAGTCTTCCTTTTTTAATCAAATTAAGCATTTGAGCTGTGGAGGGACTGTGGCTAAAGTGTTGACAAGAGGGCTCTGGAAGGATGCTGTTTTGGGGTTCAGAGCAAGCAAGCTGTGAGCGCTGGGTGAACTGGGCAGGGTGCACCGGTGCTGCTCCACCGGTGTGCGCCTGCCTGTTGCCCACCCCCTCACCACACCACCTTGGTGCCCTGTGCTTGGCAGGCATGAGCAAACAAGCAGGTATTTCTAGCGGCAGGATCAAACAGCTCTGGTCAAACATCTACAGGGGTTTGAAAGCACCCTGCTAGCTTACCTTTAGAAGAACAGACCCTGTTCCATCCTGATGCTGATGGCTGTGCCGCATTTGTAATTCTTCTTTCTGGTTATTTATTTTTGTTGCTGTGAATCATGGGCAGGTATATGTTTCACTGTCAGTTGTGGGCATGACTCAAAGGAAACAAAAATGCCGACAAAAAGAGGGAGAGGCTTACAAGCTTAGCAACAGTGCCATTTTCCATGGTTATTCTGTCAGGGACTAGATTGCACCAGGTTTCTGATTTCACCAGAAAACTTTTGAGACAATGAATGTTCTCTCGTTCTTTAAAGCCCACGCAAGTTTTATAGCAACCAGTTTGGACAGCGCTAAATATTTAGAAGTCCATCCCAAGAAATACTCTGGAATGGCAAGCAAACCTTTCTGCCTGTAATATTTCTGATTTTCCCACCTATATGTTTTTTCTCGGTGTTGTTGTGTGCCAGGTTGTAACTTTCTGTCTATAAGGCATGCAGTACAAAACAAAATTTAAGGCCAAATACAAGGCCTCTTTTCTTGACTAAGCCCCAATCCGTTGTTCTGATGACATTTTTCAAATTATAAGGGACAGAAAAAGAAAAAAAAAAAAAGAAAAAAGCTGTGAGGAGACTGAGAGGAAACAGTTTATGAAAATTTCACCTCCTTTTTCTTCTTTTGTACTTATTTGATTTCCTTGTCTCGCCCACACACCTCCTTTCACAAACATATATCCCAGCATAAGCGCAAGAGATTTTTTTTCATTATGTTGTGTTTGAAAAATGGGTTGGGAGGGAAAGGTCAGGCTTTTTCTTCACATATACAAACACAAAGCAGCTGATTTACCCCAGTGAGGGAGGTGGGGTTTAAAGAACAAGAAGTCTTGGGAGAAACCAGAAAATAAATCTTCAAGACTTCAGGATTCAAGTCAGCTATTTTATGTAAGTATTCCCGTGCGTTTTAGAGCTCCCTGGCTCCCTTCCCCAGCACTGCTCTTCTATGAGCATCTCCCCCTGACAGGTGAGGCAGCGGGTGGCTGGCTGCTCCGGCTGGGATTGCTAACATGGGGAGGGGGGGAAAGGTGGAAGGGCTGGCAGGAGTAATGCCAGTTCCCGGTGGTCCCCTTGTACTGCCACCGCCACCAGCAGACAGCAGCTCCCTGCCCTGCCCTTCAGCCATGCTCCTGGGACGTTTTGCAGGTGAATGAGGTGGAAGAGGGGATGCAGCATCTTGGGGCACACACGTCTCCCCATCCTCAGGGAGGCAGGATCCCCTCCCTGCCATAGGATGTGGACTAGCCTGCAAATTTTTATTTCCCTTATGAGCGTACCAGTCCATGTTCTGCTGTGGGAAACAGTGATGATAAAGCTGCAGAGTCCAACACTGTTGTCCCTGTCAAGCGTTTGGTGGCTAGCAGTACAGCACAGAAGTACCTGGAGAGCAAACCTGACACAGGCAAAGCTATGCCAGTCTGAATCCAGAGGCTCTTTGCAGAGCACAGCCAGAGCCTGTGGGGCTGTAAGAAAAGGTTAAATCACAACACATCCATGAATAGCCAGCTGCCTTTGGGGCGGAGGGTGAGTGTGTGTTTCACCATCCCTCCAGCACTTGTTTGGCTTAGCATTTGTTTGGTGCATCTGCTTTCCCTCTCCCAGGCAGCAATGTGGTAAGAATCTTCATTGCTTTTTCTTGACTGTAAGCAAACTCCAGCAGGGAGCCAAGAGAACAAATACAGCTGGAAACCCCCTCCCATGGTGGCTCCCTCAAGAAGATGCTGGGCAAGCATGGATGCACACAGTAGGGGCACAGGCACCCAACCAGCACAGCCCCTGGACACGCTTGGTCCCCCAAATGGCCCCTTCCCATGCCTGGCACACATTCTTGGTGCCCATGCCTACTTGCAGCAAAGCAGCATCCGTCCTCTGCCTTCTCTACACCCATCTTTCTCACTGAGCACAGCCTTTCCCCATCCCCAGCGAGCCACCAGAGCACGTTCCTGCAATGCAGGGGTCAGTCTGGGACCGGGGTCTGTCAAGGGCAATGACTTCACATTTGGTTAGACCCACTGTCGATTTCAGGTGGACCCCACCTCTGTGAAAAAGCCCCATGGGCTTCCACACAGTCCATCTTTTGCCTGATGTTATAGGGCATTTTGTATGTAAAAGGTATCACTTTCTGAACAGCTTTAGCAAGAGCTGAATAAATCCAGTCCCTGAAAACAGTAGAGATTAATTTCCATCATCAGTACTGAACAATAAGAAAAAGGTTAATCTCTTCCCCCTGGCTGAACCATTTTAATCAATGTGAATTCAGCAGGACTCACTTCTGCTTTTGTTTGCCGCCTGTAAATCCAGGGGAACTCCAGATCCTGCTCTTCCTTAACCTGCCTATCTAAGCAGGTTACTTTACATGGCTTTTGAAATACTTTATGACAAATTATGCTGAGCTGAGCAAAGCAGAGCAGGGACTGGGAGTATTTGTGGTCCTCACGGAGAGTCATGCTGATTTGTTTTGAGTGCTCTTTCACAGAGCTGATGCACTTTACGTCTGTGCATTACTGCTCGTTGCAGCTGCTGGCCCTGCAGAGGGAAGTCCCTGCTTTAGCCACAGAACTAATATATCACAGGAAGGGACAAAACAGTCACCTCCAAACTGTGTACACCACTGTGGCTGAGACCTCATTAGAAGGAACAGCCAAGTCGGTGCAGGGAGAGAAGTTAGCATTGGTCTCAGTTCAGCAAAACATCCGACCACATGCTCAACGCTGAATGCATAAATTACTCCACTAAGCCAGCTGCTATTATCATGAGCTGTCTTTTATTTAAATGTGCCAGTAAGCAAGATTTTAATTGTCTTTGGACTTTCACTCTCAGTTACTTTGCTAGACCTGCCAATAACATTGCTCTTTTGAGGGCCGAAAGCCAACATTTGCTTCAGACACACTCCTGGCCTTGGGATGCTGTGAACATCAGCATGTGCTTGCTGCAGTTTTCCCGTCACAGATTTGTTTCTCTGGTTTTCTCTCTAATAACTTTGATCACCTGGCTGCCTCCTTTAATGCTTTTGTTACTACTTTCTCCAAAACTTTCTGCACAGTGAGCACAGTGGGGAGGTGTCCTGCCTGCTCTCTCCCCCGCTGCTAACACCTGGGGACATGGGCACATCTCACCCAGAGGTTTTCAGGCAGAGCAGGGACCTGCCTCCAGCAGGGACAAGTGGCTCAGCACCCAGGGGTTTGATTGCAATGTTTTTCTTCCCAATTCCCCTGAAAAGCTGCTGCTCGTAGCATCATTTTGAATCTTGGGATGAAGGATAACAACAATGACTGCCAAATGCAGTGAGTGTTTGTGGAAGTATCAGAGATGCAACCAATGAGTTCGGTTCATTTTACTAACTAGCAAGCCTGAACAGTATAAACAAGCAGAGAACACTCCTGCTCTCCCTCAGACATAATGGTTGCAGTTAATTTTCTTTTTCTTATAATACTTCGAATTTTTAGGTTTTGAAGCCTACAAAGGACAACAGAATTTGAGAACTGCATTAGTGTGCTATTAACTTAGTGATCCTCTTGAATTTAAGCTGGTGTTAAAAAAAATATAGAAATAAACCCAAATGTGGTGGGGGGAAAAAGTGGTTTTTTTCCTAGTATATCTGCAGCTGGCTGATTGCTGAAAAATAGCAATTTAGGAAGGAAAAAGCAAAGTGCTTCAAGAGCATACACCTATTAATCCCACAGGGCTGTACTGAAAAGAGGCAGTTTATAGCCGAGTAATTACAGGACTGGGGGGGAATGAACTCAGAGAACTGGGAATGACCCTCTCGGCTCTAGGTAAGTGTTTCTCTTCCAAGCCAGAGCAAGCCAGAGCTCCACACTGAGGTCCTCTCTACTGAGCTGGGAAGCACATTGCTGGATGTTGTCACAGCCACAGGTAGCTGCAACAGAGCAGTGACTGGAGGTGATCCAGGGAGGCAGCTGAGGGTAATAGACCCAGCACTCCCAGTATTGCAGTGGCACCCAAACAGGTCTGCTCTGTGCAGCATCCTCCTGGTGAAATCAATCAGGCAACCAAGTCCAAAGAGGTGGGCTACTCATTGTGTGGGTTCTGCAGGCTCATGTGAGCTGCCTTTTGGATGGTTTTCAGATGCACATTTTGCTTCCTGTGTTTCCAGTAGCACTTACAAGAGCCTGAGGGTCAGAGTGTGGACTGGTCTGTAAGCCCACCCAGATTGTCCATCTGCTCCTAAATTTCCAGCTTGAGGAAAGTGAGCAAAAGCAACAATTAACTTTACCATCCTGATGGCTATGGGTGACATGGACCTGCCTCCTGCATGAAACTCTTCTGGTGATATCTGAGGGCAGACAGGGCTGTGGAAAACCCAGCTCCACTCAGATAGCATGAACAAGAGCTGTTGTTAGCAGGTCTCTGAGGCAAGACTAGTCTGGCAGAGCAGGGAATCCCCTGTGGCGAGCAAGGCCTGTGCGCAGTCCAGCTCTGTTTTAGCCCAGACCACACTGTGTGATGCTGGGTTACAGCCCTTCAAGGGAAGGAGAGCCCGCCAGGATCACACAGGAATTTGTTTATGCTCAGGCAGCTAGAAAAGGAGAAACACTATCGCTGTGTTATGAGGATCTCCCAGCCTGAATTGCCCTGTGATCCTGGCACCAGCCTCTTCCAAAAAAACCTGCACACCGGAACATGCCCTGTGAAGTCCAGCTGCATTCACTGTGTGCGCTGGTGCATGCAGCGTGCTGACTGGGGAGGCAGTGGTGCAAGGGCTGAAATGTGAAACGGGCCTTAAGGGAGCTGTGCTCGGGTTAGGCTTTCTCACCCATTTTTTGGGAGCTGGTCCAACACCATAGGGCAGGGAAAGAACAAGCTTTTTGCCTCTGCCCCTGCCCATCTGCTGATCAAGGCCATTTAACTCCGTTGAAGTGATGAGGCATTACACCAGCTTGCATCTGGTGTCAGGCACCATGGGACGGTGGCAATGGCCAGAGAGGTCCAGCTGACCCTATCACCCTCATCAGGGAAGCTACTAGCAAACCCTAGCATGATTTATTTTTTCTAAGGTGGAATGAAAGCTGTTCCTATTTTCCATATTTAACTCCAGAGAACTTCCGCTGCTATCAGGCGTTACTTTTAACCAGAATTTTAACTCTCTATGATGGCTGCCCTCTCTGGCCCTCTTGTGCCAGTTTCTTAGTACTTGGGACCGGTTGTACTACCTTGACATTAAAAGTGGAGGCTGTCTGTGACATATAGATGGAGAGGGTTTCATAGCTTCACAGAGATCTTTTCTCCCCCCCTGCTCAGAAGCCTGAAGACTGTAACATCATGCTTTGAATATGGGCTGACATCTCAAGTTTGCTGCTTTCACACCATGTGGTCTCTCCACCTGCATAGGCCACACAGCCTGCAGGACTTTAACTGGGATTTGTTGTGACATCAAGAGGTTGAAAATGCTTCCTGTACCTCAAGGTTCGCCTGGATTACCTGCTCACCACAGCCCATGCGTCCCGTCAAAACCATGATCACCCATCCACTTGGACCAAGATAAGAGGTCATCTTGCCCTGCTTTTGGGAAAGGAAAGCCAAAGCACATGCATAGGGCTTGCCTGGCTCCACTTGTGTTGGGTGCGTTCAGACAGCCTGAAAAATAGCTGAGTTTTCTGCAGCTCCATCCGCCAGCAGCGATTACCAGTTTGGCTTTACACCACATCTACAAAGGCTCTGCAGACACTAGCTAGAGGAGACCTGTTCAGGTCTTAGATGGAAACACATCTGGGCCGTGCAGGGATTCCCTGCCTGGATGTGTGGCTTCCATATATGTCAGCCTGCCCATGAGAGAAGTGCTTATCCCCAAGGGCAGGAAGATCCACAGAGTTCAAGAGACTGTTTTTCTGAGCCGCAGCTGATCTCAGTGAGGATGGTTTTGTGCTGTGACCTATCTCCACATTATTCATCAGATATAAACCAGATAAATAAATCAGCAGAATTTGTACTAAACATCAGCACGGTCAAGATGATGTCCAAGCTGTGTACTTCAGAGCTATCGCCACTCTGTTTTTCTTGGTTGAATGAAGACTTATGACAGCAGCTGTGCCAGCATCACAGTGTTCAGCAGTTTCATGTTCCTGTTTATGGGTGCCAGTTTCACTCTGATCTGGCTAGAACAGGGGGCAGTTTAACAGCTTACTGCAGAACCCCCATCGCCCTCACCACAGGTCTGTCGCTGTGCCAACGTAATGCAGGCTTGGGCATGCATGGACCAAAATCAGACAACAGCAATGGAAAATACAGAAACACATGGAAGGAGCACAAAACCACAGAAAACTATGCAGCTTCTGGTGCCAGAAATCGTAACAAGGTGATTTGGAAGACCCTGTCTGAATGACTTTTGATTTGGGTTGGAAAGCAAATAAAAAAATAAAGAAGGTAGTGACTACCTCTCTGGAAAAAGCATAGATACACTTTATTTCTCCAGTTTTAGTCAGTTAATCTTCCCTCAGAAATGGCTGGAGTTAGCAGCCCCTTGAAATGGTGGTGTGCACAGGCAGTAAACCCCAAGTAGTTCCCGAGATACTACACTACAAACCACATTTCTTTGCCAAAGAAAAAGCATGGTGGAAACTGAACGTGTATGTGTATTTGTTCATTTGTTTTGCAACACTGATTTGATATGTGCACACTGACACAAAGATGAATATTTATGTGCTTGTACATTTTTTTCTTTTCTGAGTATCTGTTGTTCTTGAGAACTTTTGCATTTCATCACCCTTTGGTTGTGTATTGGACCAGGCTCTTCAAAAAGGAAACTGTTCTCTTAAATCCCGTTAAAGAAACAGTTTGACAACGTATGGAATTAACTCCTTTCAGTTTCTGATGTAGGTGCTTTCAATTCTTGATTTATGCTAGAAAGACCACTACCACAGCTGAAACAACGATTTAACAAAAAGAAATTTCCGAATAGTGGTGCAGAGGTGCATGGAAGTGATTAACAATCAGAATGAAGCTGGACCAATTCAGATCTCTTAGGCTGTATCAACAGAAAGTAAAGTCAGGACTGATTTGTGCACTGATTCCATCCTTTCCTCTCTGGAAGACAGAACATCTTGAAGACCTCTAACTCAAGGCAAAGCTGGGTATCTTTTGCTGCTGAAGATCTGAAGTCTCGGTCCTCAAGCTAGGTAAATCAGCAAGTATTTGCCAATTTCCTTATGCAGCTTAGGAACAAATCCAGCCCAGTGGTAAACATCATCATCATATATAATGTTTAATTACAGTGAGGGGTTAAACAAAACAGGAGCCATGTAAATGGTTCTCAACCTGTACCTATAATTTTTTAATAAGAAACTCACTGATCTGAATAAATACAACTCTTTTTTGATGTATTCACTCCTAGCCTTAGGGTAATTTTTAGTTTGGCTGGTGTACACTTCATGCAGAGCCTGTTTTGCTCATGTCCAGTGCAGATTTGGTGCTGCTGTTCCCAGTGCCTGCATTTACAGCAATATACAAATGAAAAGAGAGGTTTCACCAGCAGCTCACAACCTAAATATAAAGAAGTGTCAATAGGCATGGGACGGGTGGGCAGACATGGGTGCTAGGCACTAAGGCCAGGAGAAGTAGAGATTTTCTGGAGCACAGCTGGAAGAAGCAGCTCAGCACCTGCCTTTGAGGTGCTCTCATTTTCTCACCCGCCCACTCCACACCAGAGCTGGGTTTTGCCTGACTTCCCAGGGATAGTTGCATCTTCCATCTCTGGTTTCCTGACTGGTTTGGTGGCTGTTCCCTCTGAGACATTCAGCAAAATGCATGCCAAAAATAGTTTTAGCTACTGTCTTCAAAGAAGGAATGCCCCAAGCAAGGACACTGCATAACCCAGCATAGGGATGCATTAAAGCCCTCGTAACATCTTGTTTTAAGAGCATGCAGTGCATGGTGACAATGTGTCATCTACACTGGTCTGACCTCCGGAGCAGTTCTTCTGGCTTTGATGGGATTGCTCTTGAAGTACACTTATGTGCTGGCAACCAGCATTAAGCTGCAGCATGGCTTGACATTAGCATGCACGAGGACTGCCTCTGAACTGACAAATCAAAAGGGCTTGAGAAATTCTCACTCTTCTTGGCCCTTCATTCCAGCATGTGCTTTTTTTTTTTTCCAAAGCAGCAGAAGTCTTCTGCTGTGTGCTAGAACATGCCCGCAATTTGTTTGCACCATCCCTTCAGGAAATGTAAGTCGTCACCCAGGGTGGCTGAGGGATCACTTTCAGCCTGTTGTCAAAGAGAGCAGCAGATCTCTGTAGCATTGATTAGAGCTTCCCAGGCTATCTGGCCTTAGAAAGCACAGATTTCTTCAACTGAACGTGAGCTTTTGTTTTGCCAGGGTAGTGGTCCCCTGTGGGATTAAAGACTTGGGAAAACACTTTCTCTGCTTTCTTCCCTGATAACATTGTTGGCATGGTAACACAATAGGCCAAAGCTGGGCTCCAGGGGCCGTGCTTACACCTCCTTCCACACACATCTGTCTTTGTTACTGCTTTGATTTATTGCAAGAGAGAGTTCAGCAGTCCCTGCCTTTCACAGAGTGCAGATCTTGAGACTCGCCCTCCACAGAGCAGCGCAGGTGTACCCTCTCGCAGCAGGCAGCCAAAGTTTACAAGGGCTGAGGGCATCCTGCCCTTGCATGGGGAGAGCTCTGCCGCATAAAGGGCTGCTCAGCGGTGAACATGCAAGCTGGGACCATCCCTTGAAGGCGCTGAAGGCAGAGCCTGGCTGGGCTGCTCAGGGAAGGAAAACACCAGCAGGCAACATCTCCTCAGGTGCTCCCCCACACTGGGCAAGTCTCTTCTGTCTGTTTTGTCTGAGCAAAACATGCATGATTCGGGACCAGACTTCATAATGATGCTCTCCTTTCTCATGTTCAGCTGGGGCCCACGCAATCATGGAAATATACAGCTGGAAGGGATTTATAGTAAAAAAAACAAACATCAGCACTGAGCAGAAATGTGACATCCCTAGGTCATGTTGGACAGACCTTGGTCTAAACACACCTAAAAGCTGTCAGGGAAGAAGACTGCTTGGGGGCTTGGGCAGCTCTAGGCAATGCTTTTCTGCCTGTCCTTGCAGAAATCATTTCTTCACTTGCTGTTGCAGGTCACGCTTGCAGAAAATGAGGCTGATTACCTGTCTGACTTCTCATAGGCCCTGGGAAGAATGTATTTGTGTCTTCATAAATGACCAAAACCCAAGTGAAGAATGTATTTGTGTCTTCATAAATGACCAAAACCCAAGTGAAGAATGTATTTGTGTCTTCATAAATGACCAAAACCCAAGTGAAGATGGTGCTTCTCTTCTCTCTCCTTGGTAAATGAGATCTTCTTTCAGCCTTTCCCCAGTTACCTGTATGTTTCTAAGGCTTCTGTATAGCATTTTTTTCTTTCAGCTAGCTTTTTCTCCAGGCTCTCATCTCTCACGTGTACATGTCACTGCAGCTGAGACCTACCCAGTGCTAAGGTGAACACGACCTTCCTTGGCTGGGTCATGCCTTTTATTATCCATCCCGCATCATCAACCTGCTACTGCCTTTGGTGTCTGTTGCTTTCCTTCCACCCACTGCTCTTAGCTACTGTCTGAATACCGTCTAGTCAGTTCCCGCAGGCTCATTTGATTTCTCTTCCAGATGCCGCGCATTTTTGCTTCTTTTGCTTTTCATCCTGCTGACTGTGGCAGTGGCCCAAGCATAATTGTTGGTGCAGATGGTTTGTCTATTGAGATGAAGACAAGCTGATTAGTAAGACATTAACTGATCGTGTTGGCCTTCCACAGCCTGTGCCTTTTTTTATCTGTTTCCAAGTCCCTGAAAGCCCCTCCATATTTTTTTTTCTCCCTAGCCCTCTTAAATTAATAGCTGACATCTTCAGCAGGATTTAAATAGTTTGAGGGAAACAGCTTTCTCCTTTTCTCTCCTCATGAGTTTAGAAGTTAGGGAATAACTTATAGGGCTCAAGCAGGGGCAGCAACTAAATGCAGTGGCTCTATTACATGGTTGAACCATGTTGTGCTGATAGGTGGTGCCTCTAGACAGGGAATAAAGCTGTATAGTACCAATCAGCAGTCAGTCACCACCCAAGAGAGACAACCAGCTCCCATATGTGATGGCAGACAACAGGGAGAAGGTGGGGAAAAGCAGAAATACTAATGATTTGTTAAATGCTCCTCTACAGCGTTGGGCAGCAGTGCTCACAGGGCAAGAGGGGCTGGCTGCTGCTAGCTAGGGCGTTCCTGTTGTTCTCCTAGGCACGTCACTTCAAAAGGTACATCCCAAAAGAGACATTGAAGAAACCCAGCTGCAAACGGGCTGAGCTCAGTGGCCTCCTGGAAAGCTCCAGGAGAGGGTGCTTAGCTCTCTGCCATGCCTAGGGCACAGTCCCCCCCCAAAGAAATAGCTTCCAGAAAACTGGTCCTCCATTCCCTGAACTCAGCTATTTATAGACCTGGGTTGTCATTCTGCATGAGTTTCTCTTTCTGCTTCTGTAGTTGCTGGAAAACAGAATAAAATTGACCCAGCAGCCAAAGACAGTTTACCATGGCATGGAGCAAATTGTTTGGAAATGCATTTTTTGTGTTAAGTAATTACCAGTGAAGCAGTGAGGAAAGCAGAGGAGAGTCCTATGTGGGTAATCGACAGGCAAAGGAGGTCAGTATCACTGAAGGAGCAGTTGGACCATCCCTCCCCCACAATGTGGTCTGCCTGCCACAGTTTTGTGGTTTGCCAGGAGGCAGGGGTGGGACCTACATAAGCTCTGTAAAACCAGGGAGATGGCCCAGAGCCCTCGGCAGGGATGGGTCTTAGGGAAGGGCTCTGGCACAGAGAGGCTTTCAGTACAAATTGTCCTTCAGCACTCCATGTGCTGGAAACCCAACTGATTTATCAAAGGTGCCAGGAGCAGGAGGGTCTGCAGAGTAACAGCTGTCAGATCATTGCTCCAAGGTCATTACTTCTCCATGATTCAGGCGTGTTTACTTTGTTCTGAAGGAGCTTTGCCTGTTTTCCCAGCAGTGTCTCTAACCCCAGAGCTTACTTCAGTCTGACCTTTGGTTCGTGTGTATTTCAAAACCCAGGGAAACCCCCAGAAGAGCAAAAGCATGGCCTGCATTGCAGCATCTCTGCCACCACATATGGAGTTTTTCTAACAAAGCCTGATGGTAGCTAACAAAACGCTAGACAGCCCACACATCCTTCTATGCGGTAACCTAGAAAAACAGAATTACTCAACCTACTGGCCATTGCAGAACAGTTTTTTGCAATTGTGTCATCCTTTCAGTAACTCATTAGAGGAGATCCTGCCATTACTATACTCAGAAAAGCAAGAAGACATGGGATGGTGCTCAGTACCCACCCTCCCTCTTCAGCCATGGTATTTGCAGATGTACAGGGAGTGTGTGCTGCTGAATGTGCACCACACAAATGTGACCTGGCCGCACATGGGAAGCAAACCTATGCCCTGGTCAGCATTTCCCTTCCTGTCTGGTGCAGGCTTGGCAAGGGAGTCCCAACGAGTCCGATGCAGTTAGTGGTACAGATACACTGTAGATTAAATACAACAGAGAGACGGTCCCACTTCCCCTCTGCAGGTAAAGCAATGGAAGCTTGGACAGATAATCCCAGCTGAATGCCCAGCAGGATTGCTAATGGCTCCAGGCACAGCAAGAACCTCACACCGCTCACACCAGGGAGTAAACCTGCAAATACCATGCATGAAAAGCAAAACAATTCCATTAGCTTCCCATGGGCAGAAGGGGAAGGAAAAGGAGGGTTTTCATTTTACTGTCTACCATTGGATGCAACCTGATTTGGGTCTGCCTCAAAACTGGTGAGAACTGAGTATTTCTTAATGGGTGGTCTCCCTTCTATTTTGGGCCAGTGTTTTTGCTCTCCAATGTAGTTTCTGCTGCTGACGCAGCAACTGCAAGTGGCTAGGAAAGTGAGCTGCCTGCAACATATGGGTTCAGATGTCCCTGGGCATGTCACTTCGCTCTTTTTTCTCTACCAGTCCAGCTCTTTTGAGCAGGGATCTTATGTACAGTTAACTCATCTAGGGTGGGAACAGGGAAATGTGGCATCTCCAGTTTGGACTGGTGCTTGACCACTCCACCATAAAATACACCTGTAATGGCTTACAAACAAGACCATTTACTGCACCACTGTTTATCAACAAGGCCAAGTTGCATGCTTGAAGGGAACATGCCTGAAGCAAAATCATTTAGAGGGCAAAGCACTCAAACAGCAAGACACATTTCTTTTGCAGTTTTCCACAACTGGACCTCCCACTAGGAGACAGTTCAATGTCTGAGAAGCTCTGAGTAACATACATAAATAAATAAATAAATAAATAAATAAATAAATAAATAATGTGTATTATTTAACACATTAAAAATAGAAACAAAGTAAGACTTGAAAAATGCTTTGCCAACATATATTTTTAAGGTGGTTTAATTCTTCATGAAACAGCTTATATGGTCTTAAAAAAAAAAAAAACAAACCACTTATATGCCTACCACTGATAGTATAGTGGGAAAATTGATCAGACTTGGTAAATATATACACAGTTCAATTCAGTGATTGCCTGATTGGTAACAAGTGTAACTTTGTGCACCAAGCATGAACGATGTCCGTCTGCCAACAAGTATTATAATTTTCCTGGGGACTCAACATCAAACATAAAAGCCTTTTCCATTAAAATAATCACTGTCACTGAACTGTAAGAAGCAGGTTTGGTTTTGTTAGCTAGGTCCCAGCATCAAGGGTTGGTATCACCATGTACAAAACTGTTACTGATCTGTTTGAAAAACAAGGTTGGGATAGAGCTGGGGGTCATCTCCTAAAAGCTTGGGCAAAAAGTCTTCAGAGGGTTTGCCCAAACAACCTTACTAGTTACAAAAGAAAACTCTGCACTCCAGCATGTTTAGCAAGAGTGATGGAGGAAAAGAGAAAGATGAAGAGACAAGTGCAAAAGAAAATTATTCCTCCTATTTTCCAAATAACGTAGTAAAGAAAGTAGTCGAACACAAAGGGCAGCACAGACAGATGGAGCTGACAGCTAACATGAACACTGAAGAAGATATGTGTGACACCCTGTGAATCCATGTTTGCAGGTGAGATATCAATATATATAAATGAAAACTACAGCAGCACTGACATTTGAGCAAAAAAACAGGGAGAAGAAACACATGCCTATGCAACCACTGTTCAGTGCCTTTAGGAAGAACAGTCACTCGCTTCAGGGTAAGCAAAATGTCCCAGGAGCTGATATTTGAGGTACAACTAATATGACTTTATATGCACACAGGTATCACTTTCTGCTTCAGCATATTTTAATTTTAAAAGTGATCAGGGCTGGGGCAGTTCAGAGGACCAAAGCACGCTGTCCCCTCTGGGGATGCACCCAAATGCCACAAGTTTCCCTGCCTGGCAGAACTACGAATCCTCCCCATCTCCAGCCACTGCAGTGTTAGGAGTTTGCATTCATGTAGCTGTGCCTCTGGTGAGGTTTGCTTGGTCTGGGTGCCTGGTTTTCATTATGAAATCCTAAGGAAATAGTACCTGGGGCCAAGTTCATTCCCAGTGACGCAAATTCCCCTAACTCAGAGGCATTGCCCTTCTACTGAGACTGACCCCACATTCTGCCACAGCCACATTTGCTTTGGTGTGAGTAGCCAAGTTATATGGTGCAATAAGCAGAATCCCCTCTCCCTGACCCAAACCTTCACGGAGTTGTGTCTCTAAGGGAGGAAAAGTAAGAAAATAGTAAATAGTCTGTGGGAAGGGTAGGTTTATTTATGAGCATTAGTAATCTCTTTCTGGAAAGACAGGATTTTTTATAGCACAGGCTTTTTATCATGAAGATAAAAACAGGGATTTTTTTTTTGGTAAGAGAATACCCTAAAGATCCACCCTCCAGAGATATTCTCAGTCACACAGATCATCTCATGCAGCTCAAACCAACCTCCAAAGCTTTGCACCAGCAGCATAAATGGAAGCAGGGCAAATCTTTGCTGCCTGAGATGTAGTTTTCAGTTCTGTATCACTCATGAGTGAAGACGTGTCTGTTTACCCTCAGCTCTAAGCCCAGCTGGTTTCACCCCTGCACAGTGTGCCCACTTCATTATCTGTGTAGCAATCTAGCAATCCACTTTGACAGGTCAGGAGCAAGGCAGAAGTATCAGCTGAGCTGAGGACCACTGCTTTCCAGAGCACCATATTTTACTGCCCTTGGAACAGGACAATTTCACCTGTAACACCGTGACAGTGGGTAGCTCCTTTGGTAATTCCCTTGGAAAACCTTTGGAAACCAGTTGCTCGTTATAACTATGTACCTTTAGATCTGTATGTCTTTTTTGTTGGTACCAGAGTAGTAAATGGGATGGTGTAGTGGCTGAGGTTTTTAAACTGGTAACCTCAGTTCTCTTCCCCAGTTATTCCAGTTGATCTGTGTCCTTGTTCAAACCACCCAGTTTCTGTATTTCCATTTTACCTCCTGGCAAAGCTTACCCTCATCTAGGAAGAATCTGTCCCAGGCTCCCCAGTGAAGCTAGCAGCAGCCAGGTCCAAAGCCAAGCAGGGGAGGTGGCTTCTCACAGGGTGGGCGAACAGTTCCCCACAAGTGGTCATGGACAAAACCAGTGCAAGGGGAAACCATGACCACTGCATGGTTTCTTCCTCACTCTCACTGGTGCCTTCACCAAAGGGTCATGACCACATCAGTGCAAGACCCCTGCGTGCAACAGGTAACTTTAATGGCAACGGCTGCACAACAAGGTGATGGCTGCAGTGCCACGTTTACCTTATAAATTGAAATCACAGCTGGTTAACGACAAATAAACAGGGGTTAACGACAAATAAACAGCAGTAAGTTATATAACCAGGTGAACAGAAGTACCTGGAAATGGAAGAAAAAGACAAGTTTTCTTTAACTTTTCTTTATCAACCTGACACCACCCTCCCTGATGACATTGTGTGCTTGAAAGCAGACCACTGCTGCAGAGACTTTGGTTAGTTCTCTGCAAAGCATATCAGCCTTATTTGTCATACCTCTGACGTGGAGCTGGTGTAGTTGAGATGCTGTAATGTTTCCTCAAAAAAACTAACAGAAATCACACTATGATACCAGGATAACAAATTATTTGGTGTTTACAAAAGAGAAGAAACCACATCCATTACAGAAAATGCCTCAAGCTAAAAAAGTTTGAGGCTGGGAGAAAACTCAGGGGAGATGCAGCATAATCTATTGCAGTGAAGTTGCTGGTGGTTCCTGGACATCCATTTATGACCCCAGCTGAAGAGTGGATACCATGCTAGTGGGACCTGTGGTCCACACTAATGCTTTTGGACAGCTTCAAGCCTTAAATTGACAACTATCAGCATGAGAGTGACTTTGTTGCCTTTCCATTGCTGACTCTAAGGCAGGAGATGGAAAGGGAAGAATCTATGTGCATGAAGCCATTGCTGAGCCATTTGCTTGTGTGAAGGCGTGAGTTACCCAGCTGTGGAGGAAAGAGCAGCTTCCTGGTGTTTGATCCTAAAGCTGTGTGTATGAATCCCTTTTGACGTCTCTCAGCAAAAGCACAGGCTCCGTGTCTTCCCTAGATGCCAGAAAGTCATACCTGAGAAGGGAACAGCCTCTTTTAAATCAGGTATTTTGGGGTGGTGTAGTTTTCCTGCTGGAACCAAGCTGAAAAGCAGCTGGGTAAGCCAGTGCTTGTGCTGTTACTGCTATGGCAAATGCATGGGAAGCCCTCTGCAAATCCTCGTTGTGTTCCAGTTTGGACACACGGAGATTATTCAGTGCTCCTCCTGTGACCTTGAGGAAAAAGAGTGTCTTCCTTTTGCTCTGCTGAACCTGTGGGCTGTTCAGAACCTTTAGGCTTAGATCACAGTGACAGCTAAACAGCAAAAACTGCAACAACTGCAACAGCAAAATCTTCCACAAGCACAGGACACCTTTGTGCCTGTACCAAGTACTGGTGGAGTGCAAAGGTTGGATAGGATCTGTGGGGGCTGCATGCAGCAGGACGGGTTGGTAAGGAAGAAACAAGAAAGAGAAACAGGTTGCTCTGCTACATCCATCCAGCACCACCAGGCCTTGATACCCAGCACGAGTTTTACAGTCTGAAAATGTGTGAAGGTCACACTGGGAAGGTGAAAACTCCACAGCTGCCATCCCAGAGGAAGTCTGTGAATTTAGGAGATGGATTTAGTTTTCTTCTTAAAATTTATATTGAAATAGATTTGTTTTCCTACATTTTAGTTGGAGAAAACAAGTTTTGCTTGTTTTACTCATGTTCACCAGTGAGGAAAACTACTTCTGCAAACACTTGAAAATTTAGATTAAATGTCAAAGATTTTGGGAGAGGTGTTCAAGTTCAGACTTTTTGCACTGAGCCCTATGTGCACCAAGGCAGTCGCCAAACCCACACAGTCATCCCTGCATCAGTGGGAAAGAGAAGGAGATGGCATCTGAAGACAGAGCAGTAAGAACCATTACTCAGTTGCCCAAAGAAACAGCAAACATTTTTTTTCCAGTTTCATCATTCTTTACAGAAGCCTTTCCAAATCTGTTTCAATCATATCAACTCATATTGCCATTCTGCTGCAGTCAAGCCAGGCAGTCACATGTCTGAAGGTCCTGTGCAAAGTATCAACAGTCTAAGAAAGCAATAGCAAAGCTGAGTTAATACACAGTTTTTGTCTGGTGCTCTGAAATCTTTGAAAAACATTGAAACAATAACTTGCATAGGAACAATATCTCTACGAATGTTGCTCCCTGACCTTCACGTTTGCCCTGGTTGTAGTGGGAGGATGTAAATACCCGGTGAGCCTTGCATCATGATGATAGTTTCACTATATCTACTTTATATCACAAATCTAGGAGGACAATTAATCATAACCATGCCCAATGTCTTCACGTTCTTTCAGTGTAATCAAGCACACTCAGAGGTTATCTGTGCTTTGAAAAGGTAAGCATAAGCTTAGTGTTTTCATTGTTTCTTCCTTTAGAGTTCAAGCTCCTTCTTCTCCAAAGTTGCTACTACCAAGCTACTGCAAGGGATGCCAGGCTTGATTTTGTACTGCCATACTATCATCTACTTCAAAAGTGGAAGTGTTCCTTCCCATGGGCTGAATATGAAGATCTCCTTCAGCCATAGATGCTTTCCTCAAGAGTTACTAGGAACGTGTGCTGAAGGGCATCTTAAAACAAAGACTACCTTCCCTGTTGCTGTCAGTCAGCCTGTTCATAGTAACTTTAATTACAGATAATTCAATTACTATTAGCTGGGCTGTTGCAGACAGCGTGGGGCTCCCCTTTTACCCAAACTTAATGCTCCTTGAATTACAGGCAGTGGAGAACTTGAGCTAAACTGGGACTGTACAATCTGCTTGGCTTAACCCTCTGTATGTAGCGATGTAGGTTACAGTTCTAAATAACAGCAAAAAAATGAAAGCCCAAGGGTGTGTGGTTTTGCAGGTGGGGAGGCAAAATGGCTTTGTTTTCCTTTGACATCTAGATTGGTTTGGATAATGATCGCTGCAAAGTGGAACTTAATAATGACCATTGCAAGCTCCAACCAGTGCAAGTCACAGTTTCTCCTGTCTTGTTTCAGGCGGGTTAATAATTGTTTATTTTTTGGTCCTTCCATTTTTACAAGTTTACAAAGTTAATTCCTGAAAGCAAGTCAGTATGGCAGCATAAGGGCAAGCTTGTTTCTCCTATTTCACATAAAACTTAAAGAAATTTGTTTCTCATCCATAAAGCAAAATAGAGCCCCTTTTGGAACTTCTGACACAAACCAACATGTGATCAGCCCAGCGATAATCTTGCCAAGCTGCCATCGTACTTTGCACAAGCTCCAGCAAAAAGGGGGGGCTGGCATTTATTTTTAAACTTAAAAATGATCATAAGAGGTGTAAGTGCTTTGGGAGGAATTAGTCATGGTTCACAATGATAATCTTTGTTAATGAAGTGCCAAGCAGGCTTCTAGCCAGAAGTGACAAATAATGAGGCGCAGAATTTACAAGCCCATAGAGAATTCATTAACAAAGATCCTCTAGTAAAAGAGCCAAAGGAGTCTGCAGGATTTGAAGAGCAGTATTTATACCAGGAACAATGTTGAAATGCCAGGCTGGCAGTACACATGCAAGCAGGAGCTCAGCTTGTTAGCATATTGCTGTGCTGTCTATTCTTCTGAATTTGTGCATTCCCACCATTGCCCTCCTTCTCTGCCTGTTGAGGGAACAGGAAGAAGGAAGGCAAGTTTGTGGTTGAAGTTGCCTTTTGTGATTTGGAGATCTCTGCAATTTCCTCTTTGACAGTGTCACTGGGGCTCTGCATGTGCATCCCTCAGTGCAAGTTCTCCCAAGTATCCCAAACTACACTCCATTACCCCCAGTCGCTTCCTAAGTGCCAATTGCTCAGTGTGCCTTATCTTTATACTCTTTTTTAGAAATATTTTTACTATTTTAGCCTGTTTAGTTAAGCATAGAGGGGGGGGAAATGTTGCTAGGTAGGGCCTGGCGGCCAGAAGATCTCGCGCTGTACGGAAACACAGGGCCCCCCTCCAGATAGCCAACAGCTTTTGATTTATGATGTAAGCAGATGGAAGTGACATTGTAAACCTAGGCTATATAGTGTCACGTCGTTCAGCAATAAACGCCATTTGCCATCCACCACATTGGTGTCTGTGAGCTGATGGACCGCGCGGCCAGGGGTCGGCCGCCGTGCCGTTCCTGAACCAGGTCACCGCGTGCCTGTAAAAAGGCAACAAGTGGTGCCGAAACCCGGGATCGAACCAGGGATCCGGTGGGCGGGTGGGCTGGCGGGCCGGGCCTGGGAGCATGGGGGTGAGGTAGGGCCGGCCTGGCTGCGGAGGGGAGGCGAGCGCAGCTGTCTGGCGGGGCCGGGCCTGCGAGGCGGAACGCGGAGCCGGCCGGAGGATGGAGGACAAGAAGGAGGAGGGCGAGGCGGAGATCCAGGAGCACGGGCCCGAGCACTGGTTCAGCAAGTGGGAGCGGCAGTGCCTGGCCGAGGCCGAGCAGGAGGAGGCGCTGGCCCCGGAGCTGCAGGACGAGGTGGCGGCGCAGCCTGAGCACTGGGGCTCTGCATGTGCATCCCTCAGTGCAAGATGCACAGGTGTACAACTTGATGCACAACCGCAAGGCCATGGTGTGAGGTTTCTTCATGAGAGCTGCCTCCTCCTGTCCCCATTGTTCAGTGATCCAGAAATCAACCACCAGTGACACCTCAGCAGCCACCATAGAAAAGTTATGGAGAAGTGCCATCTGCAAGTGGATCACCACCCAGGTCAACTGATCACAGTCACATGTGAGTGGTCATTTCTGAATAGCGAAGGGACACCAAACTTACACAGACATCACAGAGGCCAAGTGGGTGCCCACAGCTGGAAGGTTAAAGCTATAGAAAAAGATATTTGGTTCCATACCCTGCACTAACAATGACAGATGGGAGATCTCCCCAGGGGGCTCATGGCACGTGAGGGACAGCACACTGAAGAACCGAGACATAGTAGATCTTGGACACTCAGTTGCTACTACCATACACGTTACTAGATTCCCAAGCCTGCCACAACTATGAAGGACCATGGAGACACAGTTCCTTCGATGTTGCCTCAGTTAGTGGCTTTGAGGAAAACCCCAAAGCTGTGTGACATTCAAGGGAATGCACAGATTTCTGTGCTTCTTGCTACTGAATTATTGGAGGTACTGATCCTCATAAGGCTGGCACAGACACAACACTATCAAATGCCCTGTGCTGCATTCCTTCACCAGGAACAAACCCTTTCTGAAGTCTGAAGGAGTTTTGTCCAAGCATGGACCATACAACTGAAGCCCAGCATCCAGTAACTGCAAAGTGCCATCACCAGTTCCCAAAGCCACTCTAGCAGGAGCACAGTGATTTAAGAAGCCAGGCATAGCTCTGCTGTGTGCAAGGCTTGGATCCTGGGCAAGGAAGGCAGGGAAGGCATGGGAGGCAGGGGAGGTGGAGGAACATTGGATTGTCTGCAGCTCCTGGCTGAGGAAATGCTTTACAAGCAACATTCATCCTTCCTCTCTCACTCCTGCAAAGGACCTGCCAACATCTAAGCCAAGCTGAGACTGCCAAGGGTTTGGGTTTTTTCTGCTGTTCTCTGTGAAGCCTTTCATGTTTTCTGGGCAGGAATGATTACTGTAGGCAGGTGACTGCTTGATCTTGCAGCATGGGGACAGGGCCATCAGCATCAACACCTGCCATGCCCTGGCACCCACAGCACTCCCTGCTCAGAGGGCCACTTGCTTTCACGCAGTGTGGTGCTGATGAAGGAGATCAAGGATGTGTGATTGGCTCTTGCTTGCAACAAACACTGGCATTGCTTTGCCATATGGGCACTTTCTATACCCCCCTGAAGGTATGGTAATAAGCAAGGTCTAGCCAAGCTTGCATA
This sequence comes from Falco punctatus, assembly GCF_963210335.1. NCBI lineage: Eukaryota > Metazoa > Chordata > Aves > Falconiformes > Falconidae > Falco > Falco punctatus. Next base: position 74,078,384 of record NC_137586.1, read on the forward strand.
TCATTGCTATCCAGACTTTGAGCTGAGTTTTCTCTAATATCCCAACAGTTCTATAAGTGCACAAGGACTGTGCAGGCAAGAATACCCAAGCCAGTGGGTCAAGAGCAGTGATTACTGCCTTCTCTCTTAAGCCTGAAGGATGATTATTCAGAAGACAGAGCCATACTCCTTTTCAGCAGTGCACAGCAAAGGCAATTGAAAAAATTGCAGTAAAAGAAATTCTGGCTACACAAGACACAAGGGCAAAAAAATTTGCCATGAGGATGGTGAGGAAGTGGAGCACAATGCTGAGAGAGACAATGCAATTTCCCTTCTTGGGAGCTTTCAAAACAAGGCTGAATAAAGCCCTGATCAACCTGACCTGGCAGTGAGGGTAACCCAGCCTTGTACAGGAGGCTGGATGAAAGGTTTCTAGTAATCTCTTTCCACCAAGACTAGTCTATGTGTCTGCATTTTTTCCCTCCTGAAATTTTGAGTAGCTGCTGTAATTTCTCACACGAGACCTCTTGGACTGAGAGAGAGGCTTGTTAGGAATATCGATTTTAATTAGAAATGCCAGCTTGCAGCAGATTTGCTCGTTTAGGAGAAGGAAGAAAATTTCCAAAATTTCACAGAGTTCTTGGGGTTATTTCCATAACATCTACAAATTCAACATAACCTAGTTGCCTTTAGTTTATTGTGGGTGGAGGTCTGGTCCCACATTTGGTTTATGCAAGATTGCTTGCCTAGATTCTGTCCGAAACAGACAAGGTTTCAGAAGTCCACCTTTACAGCTGTCAATAGGCAATTGATCCTGAATGAAATATTTAAGGGAGTGATTTGCTTTGCCTTCTTTTTCTTCTTTTTTTTTTTTCCTTTTTTTCTTATTTCTGAAGAAGTTTCTTAAGTTTGATCGTATTTTCATAAACACTAAAAAAAAAAAAAAAGAAAAAACACTCCTTGCAAATACTGAGTAATTGCAGAAAACACCAAATGGGAACAGACCGGTGATTATGCACAAGGGCAGGGCTGCTGCGTGGAGAGCTTGGGAGAAGGCAAGGAAGGGACCAGAGAGGCCTCATGCACTTGCACAGGGACAAAGAACAGCCTTGCCCCAGGCAGGCAGAGCCCCGGCAGTCATGCCAGTGGGGCTGGGGGCAGCTCTGTGCTCCAGCATGCAGCACACTGAGCCAGGCCAAAGAGGCTGGAGGTAGGTGAAACCTTTCTTCCCCACATGGACAGCACAGGGAGGCAATACCACCTCTGTCCTTGTTGATTCCCAACCTTCGCTAGATAAAGCCCTGAGCAATTTCATCTTATCTCACATCTGACCCTGCTTGGAATGGGAGGTTGGTTTAGAGACCTTCTAAAGTCCATTATCCTCCTTGCTACTTTTGTTCTATTTTGTTTGTTCTTTCTTTGCAAGTCACTGGAGAGGTTCGTTACATAGATACAGAAGATGAGTAAGCCTTGTCTGCAGGCTGGAGTGGACATTCACCTTTTTCAAAGACCTTGTTCTTCTAATGCTTTCTTGGATGCTCACAAAGAAGAATAAATTAAGAAAAAAAGCCTCCAAGCTGTGGTGTCCTTCCCCATTCAAGTCTGGTTTGCTCTTGAATATCATTGTATTTCAGTATTCCCAGTTCACTGGACATCTGGAAGCTGCTAGAAGCAATAGGCTACACAGATTGAATTCTACCCTTTCTCCAGAAATATTAAAAAAGTTCCACATACAAGAAAAAATAAATAATCCATTTGCTTCTTCCTACAGGACACCTTTAAAAGCTGCATTTGGGCTTCTGTAGCTTTTATGAAGCCAGTTACCCTGGCAGTTGCTTTTCTTATCTGAAAAGTAACAAGTAGCTCTTGTGGTTTTTGTTTGGTTGGTTGGTTTTTAAATGAGTTTGTTTTTCATAGCTCACAGGCTGAATCAGAGACAAGTAGAAGGCTAAAAGACCAGGGTATGTTTTTTCCTGGCCACAGGAAATATCTGCAACACTACATCAGTTTTCCAAGGGTACGTCCCACTCTGTCCCAGGCGCTACAAAATCTATATCCTGTGTGGCTTGGATATCAGGGACAAAACCATGGTTATTTTCCAGGAATGCAGCTACTTTGCAGACACCAAGACACGGTGACTTTGCCATGCAATGTGTGTGCTCAGAGATTAAATATTCCCTCTCGTGAAATATTTAGCAATGTGAGGGTGCTTGCCAGTGCTCTGCCCTTGTTCAGCCTTCATTAGTACTTTCTGCAAGTCATAGCATTTACTCCTGAGATGAGTGCCTGCCAGCCCCCAAACAGCAAAATGTGATCAGGCTAAAAATGGATGCACAGTTTGTGTCAGGAGGAGGGAAAAATTGAAGCAACAGACCAAAACTAGAAAGCTGGAAAAAATCAGCTGGTAACTAGCTGAGTTAGCCGACATCTGCTCTGCTGCCGGGTGCTGGAAATAACACTGCTGTGATAAACCCGATCCAGTGGATCAGTTGATGTAAGATAGAAGCAGATAATGGCTACAATAACAGGATGTGCCACTGGCAGGCAATCTGTTGAGCCAACACTTTTCAAAGGTGCAGCCATTGCAATTTCTTCTGCATGTCAGGAAACAAAAAAGAAAAGGCCATTTAATGTGGAGGCATCACAAATGCTGAGGCAGGACACTCCCTTCCCTGTGGGAAGCAATAGCAGCAGCACTGAGATGCTGGTGTGATGTAGGGATGTAGGAAGTCATAGGAAAGTCAGAGGGACGAAACCAAAATCCTCCCTCCAAGCCTAGGCTCTTCCTGGGTTAACAGCTCTCATGCCGTGACTGTGCATGCTGCTGAACTGGGATTGAACAGTTATTATATTAAATACATGCTTTGGGACATCATCCTGCCAGAAACATGAGAGTATCTTCAGACAACAAGCTGGGTGTTGATGGTGCACGGCTGCTGTTCAAGGGCTGCTAAGTCACTGCTGACTTTGCTGCCTGGCCATACTTAGAATTCGTACTTATTTTATTCTTACGCAACATAATACTAAGAAACAAAGGTTAAACCACAGATCTGCTGACTCTCCTCTTCAGCCAGTTCAACAAAAAAGGAAACCATGGATGTTTTTCAGCTATTTGGAAAGCTGAAAGCTCATAGCCTTCATAGATGCTCCACAAGGTTACATTAGATACTGAACATATTTTATGTTAAGGCTTGGTCTGCTGACGAGTATTGGGTAATAAGTTGCTAACCGTTTAATATAAACAGCACTGAAAAGCCATCACAAGGAGTGTTACAACTGCCTCAGCAATTGTTTATGTTTTAAATCTCCATTATTTCTGCAGAGGAATTTTTTTTTGTTTTACCTTGATTAATCAGTGGGTACCTCAAGGTTTGCCTGATTTCCATATTAATCCCAATTCTTATAAAAGAGGATTTAGGTTTTTGTTAATCTAAATCTAATGTAGGAACAAAGAAGTCTGAGGGTTGGGACAGCTTCCTTGATTTTTGCTGGGAGTTTGATACTCTCTGTGAGACAACATGTAAGTTCAGCTGCTATTATTCAGGTTTAAGGCAAAAAAAATTTATGGGACTCTTAACAGCTTGTTCTAGCATAAGAAGTTACTTTCTGATTAGCAGCCACAGGTTTCAAGCTATCTTGAACATAAGGAGCTTTCTCTTTTTCTCAGTGTGTATCTCTCTTTATCCTCACAAGACATGTGGCTGAGTCATTTGACTGTCTGCACACAGGAAAGGCTGTCCAAAATACAGTATGATGCATTGCAAGGATGCCCCTCTAGGGAGCAAACTATTGACCCTTAGATCACTCTGTGCTGGATGTTACTTGGAAAACTGCTTGCAAAGGCAGGCTAGTTTTGGAGCAGGGGCAGCTGTTCTTACATGACCAGTGGATTGTATAGCTCATAAATTTATAAACACTATAAGCACTACAGTGTCCAGCTTGATCCTGAGCTCCAGCTATGCTGCATGAGCCAGAGCTGCCTGGAAATCTGCTGGGTTTTGACTGGGGCTGCTCCCTAAACAGACATTGAGCAAATTTTTCTAGGATTTATCTCCACAGAGAGTGTAAATCAAGTAATTGATTTATTTAATTCTGGTTATCATTAAATTATTTAGCAAATAGTTGGATATTAAATACAGAAATGTTTTTCTTCAGCTATTATTTCCATTCCTAAAGTTATGACATTTGTTATTTTGTTGGTATCTCCTTGTTGATCAGGAGCTTTATGCTTTTGCATTTTACACAATACACACATTCCTGAGCTGCATCACCAGCAAGAGTTCCAGTTCTACATGTTTTTTTTTCCCAATGTCCTCTTCACTTGCATTTCATTTCTTCATTTTCTGTCAGAAGAAAATATGTGAATAACCTTGGGACTAAATGAAACAAATCCACATTAACACCCTTACAATAAGGAAAAATACCCATGGGCTGGATTATGTGGATTTAGAGTGACAGAAAATTGTCAACATCGTTTATTAAAACTCCAGAAGAAGGAGTGAAAATGAATTCTGGTTGGTTTGTTTGTTTGTTTGTAAATATTTATTTATTTCCAGGCTTGTGTGTTCAGTTTTGGGCCACTCACCACAAAAGGGATATAGAGGTGCTGGAGTATGTTTGAAGAAGGGCCATGCAGCTAAGTACAGAGAGATATGAAACCTCACCAGATCCCATTTCCATTTCTAAAAACCTGTATTTAGGCCTTGAGTTGAATACAGTGTTTGCTAAATTAAAACATGTCATGGAATCATTTAGGTTGGAAAAGATCTTTGAGATCATAAAGTCCAACTGTTAACGAGACACTGCCAAGTCCACCACTGAATCATGTCCCTAAGTGCCACATTTCCATGTTAGAAAAGGATCTGAAAGTCAAAAGGCATGTGGCTTTTTTGTGACATGCAATGGTAGCTGTCCTCACCTAGGGCCACAGTGCTTCATCCCCTAAAGGCACATTTTAGGTCTTCTGATTGCACAGTATCTTTAGGATCAACATCCCAGATTTATAAGGATGGCTTAGTGCCCTTGTTCTTTGATAATCCTTTAGACAGAGAAATTTGAGGTGAAACCTGCATAATTTCTATTTATATCTTCTTGCTATCCTTGAAGGAAGCCTAGATTATTCTGGAGGGGAAAAAAACCCCACCCTTCACTCTGCTATCAACATCCATCATACAGGTTTCCTAACATTAAAACAAATCTTGTTAGCAGAAAAAGGCTGAGTATTTTCAAGAAAATTGCTAGAAGTGTTAAGACTTTGAATTTTAGTTGGATCTTCTTGCTTTCAGAAATATTCTAGTGTCTCTAAATATTCAGAATCCAACTCCAGTGCTTACTAAGTCTTTTTATTTCAGAAGAGTTAAGGCTTTTTCGGAACTGTTTGAATGGGAAGATAATTTGTCTATAATTTCTTCTAAACTGTCCCTGTGGTTCCTGTACACAGCTTACCTGGCAGCTAACATGGGTATTTTTTCTTCGCAAGGACACAATGACACAGGTATCAAATTTCAAACATGATTTCTTTTTCTAATGCATAAAGATGCTGCCATAAAATCACAGTGTTTACAAAGTCTAGTTTTTAGTATTAGCCACAAGGACCTGATAAGAGGCTTTTCTTCCAGCTGTGCTGAGCTGTGTCCTGAGCTGTATGTTGGTGATTGCTGCTCGGATGAAATCTATGAAATCCTGCAAGTCTGAGGATGTGGTATTTGTACATATACCAATTTGGCTATCTTTGCCCTCTTAGACTTTTTAAAATTTGAAATCTTGAGCAGCTGGGCACTGGGAAAGTTTCCTTTCTGTGGTTGGAAGGCACAATATATCCCATAAAAATTAATGATAAAGTATTACTAAACTCTTCCTTTATAGACAAACTGCTTGTTTTCAGAAACTGGGATGGGGAGGGGAGGCAGCCAAGAATTTAATTTGCTTGATTTTATTGGGAGTGGTTAAGCGATCAAGGAAGCAGAAATAGTCCTTTTTTTCTACAATATTTCTTCTCCTGACCTGAAAAAGTGACACACACTTCTAATCAACCTCCACCTCACTGGATCTCCTGTGGTCCAGCCACCTGCCCCTGCAGCAGCAGGAATGAGACAAATCCTTGCAGAAACGGATCTGCTGGATGGCACCTCCTGCATGGTGGTCTCTGACCCCCAATCCTTCCCACCCACACAGCAATCAGCATCTGGGGCAATGTAGTGGGTCAGAGCATTAACATTATCCTTCCTAAAGCACTCATGGAGTTTTTACTGATTTTAGACATTTTAAATGGGCCTATTTGTCTACTCCATGTTCCAGAAGTTTACGGTTTTCTGTCTTTTCAGCATTTTGTCCAAACCAATGCAAGATCCAACTAACAAATCCATAGAACTCTACACATTGACCATCTTTTTTCCTTCATCAAATTTAGAAACAGTGATATTGACAAAACATTTGGACTGTGATAGTTTTTCTGCAGCCATTACTGGGGCTTCCTGCCCAACATCATAATTTCTGACAAAACTTTAAAGCTCTAGAGTGTTTTGTCTATTTTCTATCATGTCCTGAACTTTCCCTATGCTAGGGATGTTCTGGGAGGGAGCACTCTCACTGTCCTGCTCTAGTCTCTTCCTCTATTATGCCTTGTATACTTTTTAGAAAACATATTATCAAGTATTAAGGAACACTGTAAACTGATTTAATTTACCTAACTCAGGAAGTAATAACCTCCAAACACCACACAGTCCACACAGCAACAAGTACAGACTTCTTGATTTAAATTTAATATTAAATACAGACATGTTCCTTGGCAGCAGAGTTCCTCACAGACTGCAGATCCTGGTCATACCTGCTGTAAGAAATACCATTATTAGCACTTTTTGACCACAGCCTGTAGAAAGATCCAACTCATCTCTTAATTCTGATTTCTGGCATTTTCTTAGCTGACATAGAACAAAGAATCATGGAATGATTTGGGTTGGGAGGCACCTTTAAAGGTCGCCTAGTCCAACCATCCTACCATGAGCAGGGACACCTTCGACTAGGGCAGGTTGCTCCAAGCCCCATCCAACCTGACCCTGAGCGCTCCCAGGGATGGGGCATCCGCCAGCTCTCTGGGCAACCTGTGCCAGTGGTTTTTTACCACCCTCGTTGTAAAAAACTTCTTCCTTATGTCTAGCCTGAATCTACCCTCTTTTAGTTTAAAACCATTACCCCTCATCCTATTGCTAAAAAGTCTGTCCCCATCTTTCTGATAAGCCCCTTGTAAGTACTGAAGGGCCACAATAAGGTCTCCCCGGAGTCTTCTCTTCTCCAGGCTGAAGCACCCCAAGTCTCTCAGCCTTTCCTCATAGGAGGGGTGCTGCAGCGCTCTGATCACTTCTGTGCCACCCTGGACGCGCTCCAGCACGTCCGTGTCTTTCCTGTGCTGAGGGCTCCAGAGCTGGATGCAGCGCTGTGGGTGGGGTCTCAGCAGAGTGGAGCAGAGGGGCAGAATCTCCTCCCTGCACCTGCTGGCTGTGCTGCTTGTGCTGCAGCCCAGGACATGGGTGGCTTTCTGGGCTGTGAGCGCACATATCGGCTCGTGGCCGGCTTTTCACCTGCCAGTACCCCCAAGCCCTTCTCCGCAGGGCTGCTCCCAAGCCCTGCATCCCCAGCCTGTGTTGGTACCAGGGGCTGCCCTGACACAGGTGCAGGACCTTGTTGCACTGGCCTTGTTGAACCTGGTGAGGTTCTCGTGTGCTCATGGGGCCACTTCTCCAGCTTGTCCAGGTGCCTCTGGATGGGCTCCTGCCCCAGGGGCATCAGCTGCACCACTCAGCTTGGTGTCATCAAGCTGATGACCTACACCCCGATAGTTTGTTAAAGCTCAGCTGCTTACAGTTACACTTCCTGTTTTGCTAAGCTGCTGATAGTGCTGTCTTGCATTGCTGTTGATGTTACCTGTGCAATACAGCAAGACTTATGAAAGCAGTGAAGAGCATTAATAATACATCTAAAACCCACCTGCCCCCCTCCCTTTGTGAGGAAGCAGGGAGACCCTCTCTGTTTGCACTCTGCCTGGCTCTAAAAAGTGATACTTGGGAAGCACTGAAATTTGTTGTTTTTCAGCACAGAGGAGCAGAGAGGGCATTTGAGTTCTCAGCAGGGAAGGAGCAAACCAGCTGGGCAGCTGTGGCAATTCCAGTGTCACTCCATCTTACCAGCCTGCTTGCCGCCGTGTCCTGCCCACCCCATTGTGGAGCAGCACGCCGTGGTTTTCCCCTCCTGCAGCTTACCCCCAAGTGTGCCCTGTGCCCCAGGGTCACCGTGCTGGGGGCTCCAGGTCTTGCTGTATGAAAATGCCAGTGCCAGCGAGCGCCCCTGTCAGCGTGACAGCTGCAGCCAGCATGCTCTTCCACAACCTGCCACTACCAGCAGTTAAACTGATTTCCAAACAGTTTACTTCGGGAGGATGTGTCACCGGAGAGAAAAAAAGACGGAGCAAAAAGAAGGGGTGCATTTCTTTTTGCCTTTTAGTTGAAAAAGCACTCTGGGGAGTTTTCCCTGATCCAGTTTTCCTCCTGTGCCGTGGCCGGGTACAGTGTCAGCGCCTTCATCTTGGTGCATCTGGACAGCTGCTGGTCCCCTGTGCCACGCGTCCTGTCCCGCCAGCTCCAAGTCACACAAAGGGCGCCTGCGCTCTGCTGAGGCCGGGGTGGAAGGCAGCGCCGCAGAGCTGGGAGCACAGGCGGGGGATGTAGGAAGCAGCTGCCGCTGCAAGGCTGGACGCTCACTCTGCAACTCCAGCTCAGTGCAGTGCCCCTCTGCCCCCCAGGCGAGGTCCTGGCATCGCTTAGGAGCTGGGGTGGCAGCAGTGCTGGCTCTTTGCAGGATCCCAGCACAGAACTCTGTAGCTGAGGTTAGGATGCTGTCGCACCAGGTCCACGCTTGTGGAAATGCCAAGCGCGCCCCTAAGCCAGGCACCCAGAGCAAAGAGCACCCGGCTGCCATGCTGCAGGCAGACCCTGAGCACCTCTCGCTGGGTCTGCAGAACAGCAGGGATGAAAACTCAAGCGGTCGGTAGGTTGTATTTCAGAGGTTAGACTTGTGTTCCTGCGGTCACAAGGGCCAGGTGCCACAGGAAGGACCAGAGGAGATGACGGCGGATGGCAAGCCATAGAAATGTTGGGGTAGGCCTGAGCCGGGAGATGTGGTTTTGTGAGCCAGTTTGATCCACGTGGCAGCATCGTCAGGTTGGGGCGTAGAGTGAAGAGGAGCGACGTGACAGACTAGCCGTGTGCCTGCTGTCCCATCCTGTCCTGGGGCTGCTGTGCCCTGTGCCTCTCTGCCGCGGACCTGGTGTTTCCGCCTGCCTGGCAGCCGCTTCTGCATTCCCCTCTCTTTCCCTGTTGTGCAGCTAATACCAAAAACTTGACTTGTCCCTGCCTGGCCACGTGTCAGCGTTTTGTGTCGCTGTGGGGCAGCCAGCGGCCAGTGCAGCCTGGCTCTGATCCTGCTCTGCTTTTCCTAGGCTTGCTGCAAGCCCCGTCCTCCCTGGGTGGTCCCGTGGGCTCTACCCTTGGGAACCTGAGGGCATTGCTCTGCCTGTTCCTGTGCCTCAGGGGCAACGCGCAAGCATCATGCAGTCTGGAAATGGCCCGTACAAGAAAAAGCACGTTGTAGGCAGATTGACTCTGAAGAGAGGAGCCCGTCAGCATAAGCAACGCTAGCAGGCTGCAGAGAGAGCCGTTCGGCATCGTGGCCCATCCACAGTGGTATCGCGGCAGCTAAACACTCCCCGGCTCACCTTGCCCCGTGTGCTGGGCACGAGCTCTCAAGGCTGGCTGCAAGACAGGCCCTCGGCCTTGCTGCGGGGCTTGCGTCAGAGGTGGCACCGAGCGCGCTCCCGGCTCCGCATGCCGCCTGGCTGCCCCCTGAAGCTGCCCACCATCTGGAGCTTGGCCCATGGGAGCGCTGCTGCAGAGACCCCCATGTGCGGCCAGGGGGGCTCTTCCCCTCGAGGGAGGCCCGTGTGCCCCGTTTCCCTCTCGGACGGTGCTGGGTGCCCTCCCCGGGCTGGGCCGTGGTGCAGGACCTTGCTGTGCAAAGCCGCAGCAGTGGCTGTGTGGTGTCGGCTCTCCCGGCACGGGCCTGGGACGGCTCAGCTAGTCACACTGGTTTTAGAGCAACCGGTAGGGAATTTCACATTTATGGAATTATTGTGGCATGAGCACTTCAGCGCTTCATTTCTCTTCTCTTCCTTTTAATTTTGTCTCATAAGCTCGTGTAGTCTCCCTGTTCAATATTGTCAGCTCTTCCTCTCGCAAGAGAACGCCTGAGCTTGCTGCCTGCTAGCAGAAACCAAGCATGTAGCTCAGCGCACAGAGATCTGGGCTTTAAGAGGCTCCTAGAAAACACACGTTCAAAGGCTCGCTCCCGAGGGATGCTGACTGGTGCCACCTCCGAGGAATTTCAGGCTACGCCTAACCTCCTGGGACACCACACCCATTAGCCCAGGACCTTCTGTGTTAACAAACCCCAAGCGATGTACCCCAAGCAGCACGCGCCGCGGCAGGCAGGGTCACCTTCTGTGTGCCACACACCACGTACCCTGTGCGATGCCTTTCCCGGAACCACAGCAGCCCCCGAGGGCGGCTACGGCTGATGCTGCCCCGGTCGCTCCTCTGCCAAGCGGCAACGCTGCCCTGGCCCTGCCCGCCTGTGGCAAGGCCTGACCTCAGGGGGACAGCCGGTGTTTCACTATCTGGATGCGCGAACAGCCACGTGAAGCTGTGGGCCCAGCTTCACTTTTGCAGATACGAGCCAAAAGTTCTTACGTGCAGGCACAGGGGCTGGCCCTGAGCTGCAAGTGGGGTGAGGTGTAGCTGCCCTTACCATCGCTCAGCCTGTTCTTCCCTTGGGTGATGAAATAAACGTCGTTTTCCGTTGCATCACTGCCTGCAGGTGCTCCCCTTCGTTCAGCCTGGTGCCCTAGGAGTTAAAGTAGGCTGAAGAAGAACAGGATTTCACAGGGCACTCAGGCTGTCCCGGCATTTCCCTGGGACACAGGGTTTACCTCCAGCCACGGACGCAAAGAAGCTCCGTTCTGCTTCCCCTCACGAGAGCCACGGGTGAATCGTTGGCCTTTACACAGTTCCGGAAAACAGCACCTTGGCAAAAACTGCACAACACTGCTGTGCCGGGATTTCCGAGAAAAGTTCTCGTGAGCTGCGTTGTGTCGCTAAAGGGCGGAGGGTGAAAACGAAGCTGCTGAAGGCTGCTCAGATGGAAAGCTGAGGTGCCTGCAGGATGCTTTTGCTGTGGCTGCTTTCTCTGCTTCCAAAAGTTTTCTCGGTCCTCACACTCTTGAGCAAGGGAGAACGGCGGCCCTAGAGGGAACCTCCTGTTTGCCTTGCCAGTGACATTAGGCAAGAATCTCCACCCCTTGTCAGCCTGACTGCAGCCCCTGGGGCTTTGCAGAGGAAGGAGCCCAGAGAGCTGTTCTCGGAGCTCTGCCCTGCCTGGCACACTCGCTTCTGTAGGTGGATGCCCAGGTGCGGGCTGCAGCTTGAGCCACTACCGTTTCAGGGCCTTGCTCTGACACACAAAACGGGTGTCGCTGCATGAGCTGGCTTCACGTCTGCTGCACGGCTGCGATTTACACTAACTTGTGGGCATGGTGGCAGCTCACTTGATGGTATGTGGAAGACTGAGAGGTGCCAGTCAAGATCCCCTAAACCACGTTTCCCTGCTTTCATCTTCCCTTCCTTCGCTAGGAGCATTTCGCTTCAAAGGCGTCCTGGCCTGGGGAGCATTTTCTCTAAGAGAAAAGACTTCTTGTAAAGCGGAGTTCAGTCTCAGACGGTGAGGAGCCAAAGCTGCAGGAGGCAAAGCACACCAGTGCGAGCAGAGCTGCCCTGGCTGGTGGCACGGCACCGGGCACTAGCTCCATTTTTACTGTCTGCCTTGTTGAATTCATGCCTTTCCTGTGATGAATGGCATGGTGTGACATTCAGCCACAGATAAGGAGAACAAAGGCTGCAGTCAGCAGAGGGAATCACATGAGTGGGGTTTCCAGAGATCTGCCAAATATAACTGGATGTTGGCTGAGCTCTATAAAAAAATAAACAAAAAGGCACCCAAACCTCAAACCCATATTGAGTTTTGTTTTCTGATTATTGAAAAAGAACGAGCAACTTCTGTGTGATGCTGGATGAACTGATGAAGACACAAGTGCGCTCTTAGACTATGCTGTAGCAAGTTTGGCCGCAGCTTAAAGAGGACGTAGCCTCCTCCTTTTCTGACTTCAGCTAAAAGCCCTTCTTACCCCTACTCAGGACTAAGCAATTCATCTGTCTCTGGATCTGTCAGATATGTTCACCTGTTGGTATTTCCTGAAACAAATTAAATGAGATTTATCATAGCAATTAAAAAAAAAAAAAAAAAAAAAAAAAAAAAGAAGGCAGAATCAAAATCTCAAAGATAGGGATTTTTAAGTTTATGGAAAACGTGGTGGTTGCTGGGACAAAACTAAGGGCACTCGAAGGGAGAATGGGAATCTAGCTTCAAATCACTTCAAAACAGCTTAGAGCATGTATTCATGTTTGTCGGAAAACTTTCTGCCAGACCAAACCATAAAGATGTGCATGGTCCCCAACAGTTCAGGGCAAGCAGCTGGAGGGGGCAGGGAGATGAGGTATGAGACATGAGGGTCATGTGGAAGAACCAACCCTCTCTTAGCAGAGCTACTTCACAGCAAGGCTGATAGGGGTGATCAGGCTCTACTGGCCTTTGCAAGTATTTCCAGGCACTCTTAACATATGAAGAAAATGTAAGACTCCTGTGAGTCTGCCAGAGTGCATTTTTTTCGACCTGAGCTTTTAGGAAAGTGTCTCTAAAAGGGAAAACATGATTTCTTGCCACAGGGCCTGGGCAAGGGTCTGTCTTGGAAGAAATGCTTAAGGAGTCTTAATATCTGTGCAACACAGCTTGTGGCTAACAAGAAGAGTTTTCTTAAGTAATGTTCTTGCTGGATGCAGGAAACCTTCTGTGTTTCTAAATGGCAAAACACATGCCTAAGTGATGAGCCCGCATACCCTAATACAGAGGGTCTGCCCTGCTGCTTTGTACAGCTTCGCACCACATTCCCTACCTCAAGCCTGCTTCCTACTTTAGAGTTTGTCTGTGCAGCCAGTGGGCTGGTCAGCCTGCTTGTATTGTTGCCAGACCTGCAGCACTGAAACAATAAAGATGATGTTAATGTTCCAAACTAGTATTTACTCTGTGAATAAACTATGTATATGGAATGCCTGAACCCTGCCAGGGTCTCAGTGGAAGAACAGTCATAACCACCCATATTGCACAGAGCATGGAGATGGTTGAAGTGTAAAGGAAGGAGGTGAAAGCTGAAGACTTTTGGAACAGTTCTATAGAGACTGCTTTGTGGCATAGGGCACACAAGTATCTCTTTCTACTATACTTTTTAACAATACCTGTCCTCTTTAGTTGACCTTTTTTTTAGAGGTCACTTGTAAGACAATGGCTAAAAGTATCTCAGCAAATAAGCTCCCTGTATTTACTCTACCATCCTCAACTTAGTAAGAGTTCTTATTAAGTGCAGTTCTGCACCATATAGAGTTGTTGCAATAAAAAATAGACTACAAGTGCTGTGCAATAAGACACATAGGAAGCCATATAAACGCATCATATGCAAAGCTAGTGCAGGACAGATCTGCAATTGTATCAACCATTCATCCCTTCTCCATGTAGAAGTATGTATATTAAAGAGACACTGGAAGGGTAATAATCAATAAATAATTTTTTTTTTAAAAATGCCTCTAAGGAAACATTTCTTTGGTTTGGGCATCATCCCATTGGAGCTAAAGGGAATTGCTCTTTTTATGGATGTGCTTTGGCTCAGACACTTTGAGCTGTTCTTTGTTTGCTTGACCCTTTCCTGCTGGAGAGTAAGTAAGAAGTCATTCTTCATTTGTAACACTAGAACTTTCCAGGCCTTTAATTTTCTGGCTTGGTTGCAGTAGCCGTACCAGTTACTGTTGTTTTCCATTCCTGTAGAACTTTCTCTTGTCTGTAGATACCATTGTGCCTTTCAGCACTTCATTGAGAAAAGCAAAGATGGCAAAGTGGTCCAGAAGTGGTCAAAGAAAAGCCATGCCATGGCAAACTGGCGTGGCAAGGTCTTGTGTTTCTCAGCAAGTGCAATATCAAGCAAGAGTCAAGCTCTGAATTTGCAGCGGGCACCTTCACAGATTTTCAGGCAAGACCCAAAGTTGTCCTGTGACAACCCTGAGATGTATCTCCCACCTCCCTGAGAAATCTGCATCAAAGGACATCAGATCAGTTCATTTGACAGTGACCTGAAGCCAACCTGGAAACCAGAGCCCTCCCAGCTACAGCTACACCTCAGCAGTGGTGCAGGCATGCATCCAGCCCTCACAACAGGCTTTCAGTAGCGCAGCTGTACTCTTAGGGGTGTGGTGATGTGATGTGCTGGTAAAAACACTGATGCCGGAGTTAGAAGGCCAAACTGCCCCCTCTTCTACTACAATTTAGATAACTTTAGGGGTTGAAAGTAGTTTTATGCAGTCAAAAGCCTGTTTTTGCAACACATAAACCTTTTATCAGAGTCAAGGAAATGCAGCATCAATATATATACAAATGCATATTGATATATGCAACTCACAGAGTCCGGCAAACACCGACTCTCAATTCCTGTAGCTATAAAGGATTACTTACCTGCCAGCACAAACACCCGTTAAACAAATACTCCTCAGGCACTTCGCTGTATCTCACACTTTGATGCTGTGAAAACCTGCAGTCTTGGTTGGCTTGGTCCAGCTTTTCACCAGCTCCACTTCCTAGGGAGAGTGTTACTGGAGTGTCATTTGTGTTCAGAAGCGCCTCTCCAATTACTTTCATGTTCACCTTTACTGGTAGTGGGCTAGTGGGCTAGGGGACTTCTCCACAGCCCTGTAGAGCTCCAGCAGAGGCCCACTGATGCCATCAGAATCACCTTTATCTCATCCATAGCTCACAGTAAGCAGGAGCAGCCCTTGCCTCTCCTGTTCATCCAGAACAGCTCCAGACATCTCCATCCTCAGGAAACCTGTTTGTAAGGATGTAGGTACCCAGTTAGATGCTTGTGGGCATTTGCCTACCCCCAGAACTGCTAGCACCTAAATGCCTTGCAGATAAAAAGCCCAACAGAGCAGCTCCGGCTTGAGGGCTTGCCTTTGGATGTGAAAATTAAAACTCAGGTGAGCACAGAGGTGGAACAGGTACTATGAGGTTCTGAAGGGATACCTGTCCTCTCTCCAGCTGTTCCCTTACATGGGGAACACTGTGGAAAAAGGTGGTTTCAGATCACTGGACATTAATAAAGTTTGCACCTGTCACAATGTCTGTGTGTTTATTTATTTCAGCGACCTTTCTGTAAAACTGTGTTCTTCCATAGGAAATGGAATGTTATTGTCACAAAATTATCCGTATATTTGACAAAATATTTTGGAGCCAGTAGAAGCCCTTGGGTATGTAAGTACCAACAACCAATTACAAGCTGGGAAAAATAACACGAGGCTGTGAAACCCAGCTGTATCAGATTTTAATCATCTATATTTCTCACTTATGTCAGCACTTGGATCAGTCACAGTTTCAGAAAAACCCTACGTGGTGGCACCAAGGCTGCTACAGGTCAATAGTGCCAAATCAGGAGCTGCTTTTTTGGTTCACTGTCATCTCTGAAACAAAATACACACACAAAAAAAAAAAAAGGGAAAAAAAAAAAGAAAAAAAAAGAAATACTTTATTTCAACTTACAATGATTTACATATTTTTTTAAACTAAAAAATCTGAGTTATGAAAAGGGAGGGAGAGATACAGTGCCAGACACAAAATGGATGAGAGATGGTGGAGTTCCATATGGGAAACCAACACAACATTGTCCAAAGAGTGTCAGATGCTGCAGCTGGTCTTCCTGTGCTAATGTAGGACAGATTCAGCCATATAGCTGGTGTGCAGTTCCTGCCCAAGTTCAGATCATGGCTCTGCTTACAGCTGTAGATTGCTAGAGCACAAGCACTGGCTGCGTGCTTGTGTATAAAAAATGGTACAAACACATTATCTGTTTAAAAACCAACCAACCAAACAAACAAACAAAAGCAGCAGAAAGCCTTGTTTCCTTAAAGGGATCACAGGAAAGCATCTGAACAAGATTTGCTGTGTGGATGGGGATGCACTTTCTACAATTACTACGAAAGTGTCTAGGATTACATACTCAGGGTCTTCTGCAAGGGGAGAGATTCAAGCTGAAGCTCCTGCCCTCAATGAGACAAAGAAAAGATCTGGCTTTTGATGGATGCCTAACATCCGGGCTAGAAAGGTGACTACTGGTGCCTGCATCCCCCTGAGCTTTACAGAATGCAAGTCAGGAGCAAACTTTGCATAACACTGGAAGGGAAAACAAAAATCCCAGTGTTTTCAGGGAAAACTATGATTCGATCTCTAACCCAAAGCCTGCTTCAGCTGTCCCCACTCCTCCCACCGCACCGTTTTTTCTCTGTAGGGAGACATTTTGTTGGGGAAATAAAATTTCACCTGCTTCCCCCACCAGCACATGTAGAGTGACCATGATGTTGCAATTGGTACGCACATGCTACTGACTTGCAAATGATCTGTCTGGCTACCCCCTCAAATTGACAACTATAAACGTGGCTGGCTTTGATCACAGAATCATAGAGTTGTTCAGGTTGGAAAAGATCTTTAAGGTCATCAGGTCCCAGCTGTAAACCTAACACTGCCAAATCCACCACTAAACCATGTCCCTAAGTCCCACATTTCCATGTCTTTTACAAACCCCCAGCGATGGTGACTTAACCACCTCCCTGGGCAGCCTGTTCCAATGCTTGGCCACCCTTTCAGTGAAGAAATTTTTCCAAATGTCCAATCTCAACCTCCCCTGGCACAACTTGAGGCCATTTCCTCTTGTCCTGTCACTTGTTACCTGGGAGAAGAGACCGACCCTCATCTGCCCACAGCCTCCTGCCAGGCAGCTGTAGAGAGCAGTAAGGTCCCCTCTCAGCCTCCTCTTCTCCAGGCTAAACATACCCAGTTCCCTCAGCTGCTCCTCATAAGACTTGTACTCCAGACACTTCCCCAGCCCTGTTGCCCATCTCTGGACACACTCCAGCACCTCTGCATCCCTCTTGCAGTGAGTGGCCCAAAACTGAACAAAGGATTTGAGGTGCAGCCTCACCAGTGCCAAGACCAGGAGGATGGACAGCAACAAAGATGGACATTGCAAAAACCAGCACAAAAACCAGAAGTAGTGCATTCATCTCTTCCCAGATTTTGTCTGCTTTCTTTTCCTTCATCTCTTGTGAGAGTCATTCCTCTCCTTACTCATGTTTCCTATGACAATAGTTTCTTTTCCCTGGCTTCTCTCCAGTTTCCTTCAATGATAATTGTCCTTTCCCCTAGAAAATTTCTGTAGTTTCCACCACTGACTTTACTGTGGACCTAAAAGATGACTGTCAGCCACAGCTTAGCACTGTTTTGCAGTTGTTAATAAGCTGTTTCTTATAAAGTAGGAGAAAGGAAAAATTAAACTTACACTAAATTTGACTACATTTACTGTCCTTACTCCTTCTTGCGCTCAAAGGAATTTCAGACACTTGTCATGCAGCAGCCACAGTATTCAGATCACAACTGCATGCTCGAAGCCTAAGACCCTGCTAGTAGATGCTTGTGATATTTCTAGTCTCTGCATCTATTAGCTTGTACCGCATGCTAGCAGAGACACAGTATCACAGAGAGCAGATAACTCCACTGAAGTCCCCTAGCAATGATTCTCCTGTCCTGCCTTCCACTGCCCTTAGGGAGTTGTGGAAACAGGGTACTGTGAGTTTAGCTGGTATCCAATTTAAAGCAACAGAAAGGGAAAAGACCACATGGCTGAGACTGCGGGCTGTTGACACCACATTTAGAGAATGCAGACCGGTTGCTCTACTCATGGTTTCTTTACATGACTAAGCAAACAGATATAGAAGAGGCCTATGACCTCCTCCTCTTGCTCAGAACCAGTATCGGGCACACCACTAGAGTACATAGTATTTTAATATTTTTTCATAGATATAATACCCTTCAGTGTAACATTCACACAGATCATTTTGACAAAGTTAGAAAATAATGTATGAATTCCTACAGCATGGAATATTGTTATTTTTCACCTGCTCTTGAAACTTACCACGATAATCACAAGCACAAAGGTGGCTAAAAATCCATGTGAAATACTGCTATATTAGCGAGCACCTCATGTAACCTTCTCATTCGCCAAAGTAATGTAAAACCAATCTGTATTGTGCTACTGAAAACCAGGTCTTGATCACAGATAGGCACGTGTGCCAGAACCACCTTCTAAGCCATAAAAGATGGTTATCAGAAAAGAAAGGGATTGCATTGTCTAAATCGGCACTCATGATACAAAACTGACAAGCCAAAACAGCTCTAGTTTTATGTTTACCAATTCACTCTGCAGCAGCCAGTACAACCCCTAACTTCACTGTTCCTCATGCTTTCTTATGGGAAAGTGTTTTGCATTCTTCAGGAAAATGATGTTGTATAAAGAACAGGTAATGAAGGCAAGAACAGATTGACAGGTGTGGAAGCAAGGTGACTGCCTATATTCAGAGCCAGAAACAAAGTTCTTCATCCCAGTGAGATGCACTCTAAGATGATTAACCCCAGCTAACCAGCAGAGGAAACAGAAGTTTGTTGCAGAAAGGGAAGAAAGACCATTGCGTTCTGACCAGATTTCTCCCAAGTACAAAGGAGAAGAAGCAGTTTAAAAACAAATAAAGGAGTTAATATAGCAATGCCTAAAAATGCAGTTTATCCACACCATCTACGTTTCTTTTTTAAAAGCAAAATTGGATTACATAATAACATCTTTTAAACAGACCACCATATTTGTTTATAAAAACTTCTGACAATGTTATTTTTTTTAACAATATTTTTCAAATGGATGAGTCCATAAATGATTCAAAGGGGCGCCAATGCCTCAGTCGTACAGAGTAGCATAACCAAAAGTGCAAACCACAACCACAGACACACATCCAAGTCCCATGTCAAAAACCCTAGGGCTCTCCTTTTGCTACAGGTATATGCCCCAGACCTACCTTCCAAGCAAAACTTAGAAGCACTGCCTTGGTGCAAACCTTAATTTACTTCAGCGATCTTGTCTACCTTATTGTTTTCCTTCTTAATCAAGTTTTCTGATTTTTTCCATGGAAAGTGAGAAGGGAAAAGTATGAATTTTTGAAAAGAAATCTAAAGAAGATAGGAGATGAAGACTCACTCTGCGCCAGTCATGGCATTTTAGAACCTGTAGCTTTAAAATAACAGCAGACCTTCAATCTCCTCTCAGAAAGAGGCCTGTTTGGACAGAAATGCTCGGTCTTGAACACTTTCTTAAAAACCTTAACAATTACACAAAAGAACTCCTCTAAGGGGTGTCAGGGCCCTTCTTCATGTAGATGGTTCTTTAATTCTAATTGTGGTAATGCTTCCCTACTGACACATATGAAAGTTGCTGTCTGCGCGAGGCAGCCTTTGGCAGCCTGAAACTGGGAGTGAACAGAGTGGTTCGGTCACTTGCTCCACATTTCATTTGCTGATCCCTTGATTAAAAATCTACTGGTGAAGGTTATCTCAAAAGCAATGTAACTCTTTCTGCCAAACACACTAGAAAGATTAACAGTCATCGGCACTAGTCTTGAGTCATAGACAGTCTGTTAAGAGCACCACAGAGAAATACAAAGTCTAGATAAGCAGCAGATCCTGTGAGTCTGAAAAATGCATTCTTAAATGTGATGGCAAGCATCCTAAGCATCTACAGGGAACCATGATGGAGGCAGATCCAATGACTGGCAGCAGAGGAAGCAATTCCTTTGCAAAATTCCAACAGCAAAAGAGGCAATTCCTTTTGGGATGGTGTTCCAAAGCAGTTTGGGACAGTCTGCCTCTTCACTGTACTTTTAAAATATGAACTCTCCTTATGTTTTTTTCTTAGATCAATCATTTATCATGAAAAATCAACAAAGTTTTGTTGATGTTAGATTGCAAGATAAGGATTGCAATTATACTACTGGTTTTCTTGCTGCTGGACAGAAAGTTCCATATTTTAAGTGTACCCATGCACCTTTTCTGCCTTGATTTGAAATCTGAGAGGAAAAGGGCAAAAAAAGCAAATGGCATAGCAAGCACATTTGAAATCCTCATCTCTACCTCAGCCTGGAAGACCTTTTAAATACAACGCATTTCCTAGGGGTTTAACTGATGAGTTGTTGGCTGGTTTTTTTCTGCCACAGAAGAGGGCCATCACTCCCCTACAAACAGGGAAAGAATAGATGCCCAGAGGATGTTGACTCCACTGGGAGAGAGACAAAGGGAAATAAATGTAACTTATAATGTAGGAGAAAATTAATACAAGATAAAAAGGTAACAAAGTGAAAGTCAAAGAATGGTATGTTCTTTGGATAACATCTTAAGGATTTCAAAGACAGGAAGAAAAAGATTTATATCAGTTTTGAAAGCTGTTTGTTTACTTGAAGGGAAAAACAAGGACAGATTATAGTGATTTGCACTTGGGGATAGCTGGAAAGAAACCTGGAGCTTTTTCCGTTTCAAGACTTGTACCTGTAGCCTGTGTCCCAGCAGCCAGTAGCCAGATTTCTTCAGCTGTGAGAAAGGTTACAACTGAAGTGGAGACTTCTCCTAGATTACTCAGTTCTCATCAAAAAGCAGCACATTTTTGCTAGAGCCAGGCAACAGCAGAATTAACATATAAACTATAAGCTGCAAAAACAATAATAAAGTGCAGCTAACACATGCAAGGACCTCTAATACAGAGCATGAGAGAGGTAGGTACCTGCAGACTCACCACTGTTCCTGGAAAGAATGTAACTGTGTAAGAGTATGAATGGGGCACAAAGAGAACGGGTTTAGAGGCCACCTTTAAAAGCCCACTGCAGAAGTCTGAGACTCAAAGGCTTTTGTTAACAGAATGAATCCAATCATTATGTTGCCTCACATTTAAAATCTCCTACACTGCTCAGTTCGTTACAGCACACCTGCATAAACCTGTCTCCTTCCTCTGTCCGAACACCAAGATTTAGCTTGTAAACCTCCTTCTATGCACTTCATCTTCCCTGGATCTTGTCTGTGCTGCATCCATCTTTCCCAGAACACCAGAGCACTGGGAAAACATGTTCCCTGAGGAAGCCTGACTCTGCCCACCATCTCCTTCTTCTGCGTACATCTCATCATTCTGGACCAGCAGCTATTGGGTAAGACCTACTTAAGGTAAGCTTGCACTTGCATTGATTTTTTTTCTCTTCAATTCAGAGACACGAGTTCAGAGAATGTCACTGCTCTTTTCTAGTGAAAAACACTTCCATGATTCTCTGTGACAGTTGTCCTCAGCTCCGCTGATTTTTTCCATTGCTCATAACAGGTTTTAAGAATTAACAGACTGCAAATAAGTATTGGAGAAAAAGCCACTGTTTTATAATTGTTTAAATGTGTCTGCAAGGAACAGCCTGCAGACATGCCGGAAAGTTTTGATAACAAGCAGATCTGTGAACACTGTGCTTAACCAAGCCTGGTTTTCCTTGGATTTGTGTCTTGTCTTGTGACTGACTTGAGTCAGCATTGCTGCTAAATGAGCTTAGCTCTTAGTAGGCACAGGAGACTAATCACATACTATGCAGTAAAAGATTTCTGTTGCTGTTTCCATGCAAGAGAGAGAGGTAAGTGACTGTGCAATGGATTCTTCTGTACTGCATGTCTCCTAAAGGTATGGACAGAGCATTTGTAACATCATTTACCTGTGCACTGGATTCTCTCGTCTGACAAAGAATAGAGGCTGGATTATAGTGTTCCTCAACTGCCTGCTTTCACCAAACTCACAACATGACAACTTTGTGATTCCTGTTGTTCTTGAATGTGTCTGCAGGCAAAGACATTATTATGGGGAAGAGTTTCTAACAGGCTCATTTCTTTAGAACCGTGAAACAGTTACAGTAAGTAATGCAGAAGGAACAATTCAACTAGCACAAATGAACTTGGAGAAACTGATCCCAAGCACACAAATGAGGGCAGTTGCGGGCAGCGGAGTGTGAGATGCTGATCTCCTCTCTCTGGCAACCAGCAAGCAGACATGAGGAAATGGAATGAAGCTACATCAGGAGAAGTTCAGATTGGACATTAGGAAAAGGTTCTTCACTGAAAGCATCGTTGATCACTGCAACAGGTTCCCCAGGGAAGTGGTTACAGCACCAAAACCTTCAAGGAGCTTCTGGATGACACTCAGTCAAATGGTTTACTTTCAGGTAGTCCTGTGAGGAGCAGGGAGTGGGACTTGATGATCCTTATGGGTCCCTTCCAACTTGAGATGTTCTATGGTTCTGGTTCTAAATCTTGATTCACATGCCACTCACAGTAAAGCATACCTTAACAACAGAAAAGGAATATAGAAGTTAAGTTCAGGCGAAGTGCTCCGGGTTCTTAGACTGCAGAACTAAGGTTTTCAAAAGGGACTGGAAATTTAAAAAAAAAAACAGGGAGAAAAAAAAAAAAAAAAGCACCTGATATCCAGAGAGCGGAGGGCCAGTGTTGTGAAATAATGTCTCTTTCCACACAACGGACCAACACTTCAAGCAAGTTTCACCAGGCCACTAGGCCACTATTCCTACAGAGAAGCATATCCTGACTGCAGAGACTGTAACCATACAGAAAGAGTATTTTAGGATATGACTAAACAGAGGAAGCAATTACTCATATGTAAGGCAGATTTAACAAGGAAAATATCTAGGAAGGGAAATTCCAGGTACCAGATAAAATGCCTGGAGGCAAAAGTATTTTGCCATCATGCTGATTTACTAACATCTGCTGGGACTTGTTTATGGATAAATGCAAAACAGAGTGACATCTAAATTGGATTAAATTGGATCACTTCTCATAGTAAGGCAGTAGTCTTCCTTGCTAATACTCTACCAAGCATTCTGCACTCATCAAGGCCTTGTTACTCTAACTTAACTCTGCCTTTTGTTTTGGAGGGTGAACCTGGGCAAAGTCAGAACAGGTGCTTGCATTTAGTCATCTTATTGGATAAAGAAATACTTGTTATACCTTATCAAAGATGGCATGGCTTTTCATTTCAAAATGCTCAGAGCCAATACATTAAAATGTGTTCAAACACTCTGGTCCGTTTGAAAAACATGAATCAGTCCTGCTGTGGTAATTTTCAGGATATGTGATGAAAAAACCAAACTCCCAGGAGTCCCAGCAGAAAGCAAAACAGATCAGCAGGATCCTAAACTACTTCAAACAACCCTATTTAATCTCAAATGCTGTTGGATCGACCAACAGAAAAATCTTTCTAAGAAGAAAAAAAAATAAAATATGAAATTGCATCTTCAAACAAGAAAGGGGATCACCACAAAGGCAAAGTGCAGCTGGAAATTCCCATCTACCTTGCTTTTAGGAGACTTCCTGAGCAGAGAAACAGTGGATAAATAACAGTACTGCTAAAGAGTCTTTGGATACTGCTGTGGCCGTACTAGGAAACAGTCTTACAGCTACTGCTTTCAATCTCCTCATGAAAATGCACAACGTATTTATCTCTCTACTCTCCTCCTGTCTTGAGTTAAAACATCAGAGCAGATTCCAAACCAATGTAAACATAAATCATTGCACTAAACTTAAAACAATGTGAAGTGGCACAGGGTGAGAACCTGGATAATTCAATAAATTCAAGGGAGTTTCATAAAAATTGGGGTAGAAAGTTGAACTCAGAAAATCTGGAAGTATGCCGGATTTTGAGACTGCTTTATTGTAATAAAAATGAACATCTGGCAGATTAAATCTATGAATAATAAAGGGAGTAAGGTAATATTTAACAGAACTGAAAGGAGCCAGATTTCATTTAGCCACAGAACACTCACTTTGCCATTCTGCAACATGCTGCATAATTGCATAATAATAATTTTATTCATTTGCCAGTAAGAGGCTGATATACTGCAAAAATGAAGAACTGCTGTTGAAGCACTATTTCCCTGCCTTTCAGCAGATATTTACAATTGCTACTTGTCT
Source organism: Falco punctatus (assembly GCF_963210335.1). NCBI lineage: Eukaryota > Metazoa > Chordata > Aves > Falconiformes > Falconidae > Falco > Falco punctatus. Next base: position 74,102,489 of record NC_137586.1, read on the forward strand.
GGCATTTCACGTTCACTTGGCTCTGGTTTTGTGTGAATAAATGAATACTCCAGGTTATAGGAAAGGACTGGCTAATTGTACACATGGAAATAAAATGCCCAGGAATGCAAAACAAAATGCAAATTCCTAACATCTTCATTAGCGATGAGCCAAACCAATAGGTCATTTTACAGAGCTAAAAGGGAAAGCTGATAACCGGCTTACACCACCCCTACATTATTGTTATGTTAGGCTTTATCCAGTGTATTGGCACAGCTGATTTGTGCCCATTAGCTTGAAACATCTTCACCAGACTGCTCCAAACCATTCTGCTCTCTTTCCATCTCTCATGGGGTGGCTGCAGGAGAGACTTTTGTATGAACTGTCACCAAACCCAGGCTAAAACATTCCTGGCTAAAAGCTGCTCAAGAAAATCTGGACCTTTGGAAATTACCTTTCTATTAAGACCTGACTTATTTCTACAAACCCTTCTCTGTTGCTCCCCAGTATGTTAACATTTTTTATACTCCTGGGGGCAGAAACTGAACTTCCCCACCCTTGCTGTGAAATTCTGACTGTATTTTCACTTCTTAAGTGAAATGAAAGAAACAGAACTACATATATAAGTACAAACATATATGTTATACATCTATAATAGATGCAGTTTTTTCACAACATGATGATCCAACAAGGACATCAGGGAACATAAATTATGAACTGCAACTGAAATACATCAATTGTGCTGCCTCATGGTGGGAAATGGCTGATAAAAAGGTTACTCTTTTTATTCATCTGTAAGACTGCAGGAACAAAAGCAGTATTTCTGGAAAAAGTACACACAAATATTTGGGGAAGGAGAGGGTGGAACAGAACTTCAGAGCAAGTCTCCCTTTTTTTTGTGACTGTAAAGGTGCCTCTTTTGTTAACCTCAGATTGGAAATAGCTCCATAATAACCATACCACAAATACTTTCATTGCCCTCATGAATTCATTTCATTCCTCAGACCTCACCACTGTCAGAGCCAAAGGGAACAGGTGTCTGTGGTGTCTGCAGGGTCATTGCTCCTGCTTCCAGGAACTGTACTTGTGGAGGTGCTTTTGCAATGCTGACACTTGTTCCTTTCCACTGGAGCTCCGCAGTGAAGTCACCAACTAATTTCACCAAGTCTTCTCAGAATGTCATCAGAAGGCAACCAGCTTTGTCCTTAAAAGCAATTTAACAGTTGAGATTTTTCAGAGACTTTTGTAACCTCCTAGCAATGCTGTCACTGGGAACAGAAGCACTTCCATCTGAGCTAGAGAACATGGATCTGCCAGCTCATGCTGGACTCTGGCTGAATTCTGCTGAATATGACATGGCCCTGCAAAATAGTGCAAGACTTGGGAAATAGGAAGGGTGACTGAGAACAGTTAAATCCGAGAGCACACATAGAAACAAGGAACATACCACCCCACAGATCAGTATTTTATATATATATATATATATATATATATATGTATGTATGAATGTGTGTATATATATGTATGTATGTATATATATATGTATGTATGTATATGTATATATATGTATATATGTAAGGGTACTGTAAATACTGAAACAAACAAACATGGCTGAATGGCTTCTGGCTGTCCCTATCATGCCCAGAACACAGAAATCTCACCAAAAGATTTAAAGGACCTGTGACACTCACTAGAAAGTGTATTTTACAATAAAAAATTTCCATTTGACACATCCGCACAATTACATGCATAAATGCTGGAATTTTACAGTAACCTGCATGTTATCTCATTGTTACAGAATAAAAGATAAAAAATAGTTTAACTTAAGCTTACACGTAACTGTTTATCCAGGGCTAACAATTTCCCATTTCCTCTACAGATGAAAACACTTTGGAGATAATCCAGACATTGGTATGTATCTAAACCAAACAGTTTCTCAATACAGCACATCTCAATATAGCACCATGAATGGGTACAGATCAACGGTAGAAGCAGAGTAGCTTCTTTTGGCTTTACCTTACTTGGTAATGGTGTGGAATACTTATCTGAGGAAGCAGAGCAAAAATCATTTGAAGAAAAAGGAGAATTTAAGTGTTAACTGAAGGAACAGCAGTGAAGGATCATTAGAAATGTCTCTATAATTTCTCAAACCATGATGGTGTGATCGTGTCAATGTTGCAATTAGTTTGGCAGGATGCTACGTGTAAAATGCTGAACTGCTAGATCGTTCCATAAACTTGAGTATAAGGGTTATAAATCAGAGTAACAAAAATATCCTTTACAGACACAAACTTCTAACTCCAAAGTCCCATTCAAAGTGGCACCTGCTAGGTCTATCTTTTCCTAAGTATTTTTGTAAATCAGCTATTTCATCAGAAGTCTAAAAAGTTCATATTTGAAGTGAAACCCCTTTTAGCATAATGGCATATTTCCTTCTAATGGAATATCAGAGAACTGGTCTTCTTTAGCAGTATTCTTAAACCAGATTAATTTCACTACACAAGCTTGTTTTTGTAACAGACAAAAGTAAGTACAGCTGCTATAACTTCATGTTGTTCTTTTTGTCCAGTCCTATAATAGTTGTTCTAAGTAGAACTTTTAAGAACATTCTTCTATTCCAGCTATTACTTAATTTCCTACTGTTTAAACCTTTCTACTTTCCCTAAAAAATAATTACAAATATTTAATTGGAAAGCTTGGGAGCAATAAAGTATTTTCTGGAAGAGAGACTCTTAACAAATTAACTGTTAACATTTGCACAGTTATTTAAGGAGGACAAGGCTAAATTACTTCTCTGTGCTTCCCACATTAAACTGAAACAGATGTAGATGGAAGAAAGATAAGTGCATGACAAATGAAGACAGGCTCACAGCCAGAGGCAGGTCTGTCAAGAGCGATAAAAGAGGCAGAGGGAAAGAGGGAAACTTGCAAGACAAAAGCTGTTCTGGAAAACTTAGGCTGGCAGGCAGTCCTGCTCATTGCTTCTCTCTTATCGGTTCATTCCTGGTTATTAATATGCTGCACCACTCTACTATGCAGAAGTGTGGATGTTTGGTAAGAAAAAACCTTGTTCTGAAAAATTTATGTTATGAAAAGGCAAGCTAGGTAAAGAAAAGGCATACAGAAAAGAAATCACTTGTTGAAGGTTACATGAAGACCTCCAACTTTCCAACTACACTCACTGACAAGACGGACTTTACATTCCTGGTCCTGCATAACATACTGGAACACTGCTGGTCTTAGTAAAAGGTAAAAGAAGTTTTCTTTCACAGAGGATGGCACATCTATCTCTTTAAATAATTTCCTGCTTCTCCAGCTCTCCTTTATTCAGAAACAGCTGCTCATGAACTCTCAAACAGGACCAGAGCAGCAGGCGAATGATCAGAATGAAGTGGTGCAGTTTGTACTGCTATGCCAAACCTTGGCGACTTATTCCATTGAGAAAGGGAATTATAAGCAGAACGTGTGAGAATGAATTCTGCAGAAGAAACTGAAAAATTAAGTAACAGTAGCCCAGTATGAACAGTTAAGTTGTTCTTTCTCAATCAATGAAGGAAAACATTAACAACTCTTAACCACTAATGTTGACAAAGATGTTCTTACTCAGCTACTAACTACTGAAAACTTACTAACTCAAAGAGCAGATTTAGTAAGCAGTAGAAATGCTGAGTAACAGAAGTGATATCTGCCCAAATCCGAAAAACAAGCACCACCAGTTAAGTACAGCAGTTAAAAGTTCTCTCATGTAACTTTGACTGTTAAAAGCTCTCTCATGTAACTTTGACTGTAATTCCTCTCTGCTACCAACTATGAAGTCCGTTGTTACACTTTAAAATACCGCTTTTAAACATCAAAAAGGTATTACACAATCTAGAGAGACAGAATATCTAAAATTATAAAGCCACCAGGAATCAGAAACACTTAGAATTCCCAGAACGGGTATCCTATATTCAAATTGGTAAAACATAAAATGTAAGTCCGAAAAAATGACAACACTGAGTAAAAAACAGAACTATTGCTTTTTTATTTCACCATAACAGAATGATTTTGCTAATATATCACAAAGCAACTTCTGAACAGGAGTGGAAGTAATCAAATGTACTTGCTTTTTTCTTACAGAAGGAAAAAATATTAACTGAGAGTATACCATAGGAAATTGGTTAATTGTACTTTATTAAGTTACTCTAACCAGATGTTACATACAGCTCATTAACCAGACAATAATTTAATGGCTTTACTCAGCTTAATTACAGAACAGAGATTAACAAAACTGCACTTAACACAGGTAGCTCCTTATTTAGTTTCACATGCCACTAAAGTTGCTCAGCTTTTTGGCAAATGGCAAATGGCAAATTTTATATATTGTTATATTATTTGCAATAATTGCTAATTGTTATGAGCAATGATTGCAGTATCTCTGGAACACACCTGCTACTGACAATATTTAAGTGTGACAATTTCATGGCTAACTCTGTACTTGCTATTTAAGTACCATTACATTTAAGTGACTGATGAAAGTCTTCTACCTTTATACTTGGAAATACAATAGGTACTTTATCTGATATAAGGGTTGATCTGGATTTTCTCTTACAATGGACCAGTTTACCGAGGTATCTAAAGTAGCAGTTGATTCTCAGGCAGTCTCATCTTGATCAAGGAATTATTCGTGTAATGAAGTACAATACAGACCCTCATTATCAGGCATTCATGTGGCTGGAATAGATGAAAACCTGTGGCCAACACACTGGGTGGATACTAACGTCCCTGACACAAACCTGTTTGTGAGAGAAGGTTCTCCTCTGCATAACCACACCATCCAGACACAAGGGGAGACAATAAATATCTCACTTCCAGTAACAAACACATTTCAGCTGCCCATGCTATAGTACATATGTACCATGCAGATACGTCCATACCCGACAGATGCTGGCTTTGGTAAGAAGAGTGCATTCTCTCTACGCTGACTTCAGGGGATAACACATCAGAGGCGAGAGACATTTTCAGTCTCTAGGAATGATGATGTAATCCCTGTTTGTGCCACATCCATTGTAGCAGATAAATGTACAGCCTCACAGGCAAAAGCAGCAGGTGGGAAGCGCACTGTGCTGTGGAGATAAGCGCTGGAGAAAGAAAAAAAAAACCCAGTAAAAAAAAAATACTTAAAAGCCATTCGAGTCTCAAGCATGGACGTAACAGAGAACTTGCATTATCCATATTGATGGGATAAATGACAGAGCTTCTAAGTTTTTAAAGACTTAAGATGCTGGCATAAATTCTGAACTTTACAGCCAGTGCAAGATGGGTAGGAAGCATTCCCATAGGCTCTGATGACTAACTGATCTACATTAACCTTGTAATTGACAACACTTACACCCAATGCAGAACTTCAGAAAGCTCAACTTTTGGCACTGTCCTTACGCATCTGAATGGGTGTCGCATAAAAGGAAGCAAAGGATTAGGAGGAATGAAGCAAGGTGAATTTGTGACAAGGTATCTTAAAAATAACAACTATGGGTTACACATTTTTTTAAATGAAAAAAATTAATCAGCAGTCAGGCCGTGTGCTTTGTGAATCCAGTGTTAGAGTTCTACTCACTACAGAACAGTTAAAACTGCTGTTAGCAAACATGTTACTGGGAATTCACAATCTGTCCTGCTGTGGTAATATAATCCCTGAGGCAGCAGACTGGTGAGCTTTTGAATACAGTAGTTCTTTGTAACAGAAGCTGCAGAACAGAAAAACTTACAGGGACCCCAATCCAAGACCATTCCCCTGACACCATGACATGATCAGTTGTGGTGTCATTCCTGACAAATGTTTGTTTAACAGGCTCTTGCAGACCATCCAGAAGCCATGGTTCCACAGGATTCACAGCAATCTGCTCCCACACCTCTCTCTCCTACTGTTCGGAAGCACACAGGTACACTGCCCATCCATGGATGGTACATGTACCATAGGCACTATGGACAGGAGGAAGTTGCTCTTTCTATAATGGCTTTTTGTGTACTTGTATATCATGCTTCTTGGCAGTCTCTTCTCTGCCAGGCTAAGCAACCAATTATTAGATTGCCCTACTTGCAGTCAGATCAAGTAGGTCTCATGTCTTCTTTTGTCAAGTTCCTCTGTCTCTTTCTCCTGATGGGCCACATCTTTCTTGGAATACAGTGCCTAAAACAGGACCACGGCTTTACAACTGGACAGTGCAAAGGGCTGACTTGACATGTTTTTTCAAATTACATTCTTATCAGAATGCATTAAACCGCTGCTTATTTAAAATTAAAAGAGAATTTGTTATTTATGAACATTACAGCTACTTCTTGTGAGCACTGTAAAGGGTCTTATCACAACTGACATCTGGGTTTTCCCTTCTCTGCCTCCTACTGGGATGGGACAGCTTTAACTTCTGCCAAGGATTCTCTTCTCTAAAGCAGGAGAATGAATTCAAGAATTTCTCTGTACATGGGATCAAAAGCCTACAAGATACTGGTTCAATTATCAAGTCCTGGTCCCCAACATTGCACCATGACCTGTCACATGTACTCAATGTAGGCAGCTCCCCAAGGATGTCACCTGGGTTTTGTGGGTTTTTTTGTTCTCACTCCTTTTAAAAGATGACTGAAATGGAAGTTCAGGACCTAATCTCCTCTACACTCATTCACAATTGGTTCATACTCATACATGATTCTTTGAATATTGTCTATTATCTTAAATAGCTTTCCTATCACTGTGATGTTAATTGATTTGACAGTTTTGAAAAGTATTTATATCCCTCTCTCACATTTTCACCAGAGAAACTGAAATAACTGAGGAGCCTCTCACACCATGACAGCCCAGGGACACCTTTCCTCCTGCAATAAGCCCTCTGCCAGGAGTGCTTGTTTAGACACCAAGACAGTTATTGCCCCTTCTGCCTTAAATGTCAAAGCTGACTCTGACCATGTTTTTCAAAAATCTGCAAAAACCCAAGACTGGAAGCCTAAGTTTACCACTGTATCCTATTGCCACAGGAATCCTGAGACCCCTTTCTTCAATTAAAGAAGAAGAAAAAAACCCAAAACAACCCTGGATATTTTGAAATTTAGATTGTAAGAACTGGTTTGAAATTTAGACAGCTGCAAACAATCCAAATAACCCTACTTTCTCCACCCCTGTATAAGACTAGGTCCTTCTATTTCTAAATTCCAAACAAGCAGCTTAACCAATCAATGCTCTAGATTTCACAGCCCCCCAGCTGGAGGCTCCTGACCTTTCAAGGGACATAAGTCAGAAGACTACTCTTAGAAATAAAGATATTTGAAGAGCAACAAAGATGCATTTTTCAGTGAAGAGATTTTATATAAACACAGACATTCACAGTTACTTAAAGGCACATATTTGTTTTACCTTTGAAAGGAAGACAGTCAGAAAGTTACTGCCCCTGCATGAAGGATCATGGAACAGAAAGAAATCAAATTCTCAAAAATTTCTAACATGTTTTTATTGTGGCCTTTAGCTAAAGATCAACTGCTACTGAAAAACAATCCTTTTAGGCTTTTTGAATAAAGTTGGGCAGACTAGAAATTGGTTCTTTACATAAGAAAAGTACTTCAACATTTCTGTTGGTATGACTGCACTTCCAGAGTAGCAGAGTAAATAAATCATTTATTTAGTTACCATTAAATCAAAACACCTTTGAACTAAATTCCAGGTGCTACTCACTGTCTGAATCCTTCCTTTATTAAGACGAGCCCCATACTTTTCAGGTGTTTTGCCAGTGACTGCTAAGATATAGAGGCCATCAGTTAAAGCAATGGACAGCATTAATGGCCACTGAAGGAACTCTTTAATACCCAAGAGGCCTAAAACTAAGTATGTTGGCAAGAAAAAGTATCTGAAAAGAAAAACGCATAAGTCTTGTACAGAGGAACTAAAAAACTGGAGTTACTACATACCGTGCCACTGAGAATGACAGGAACAGTATAAGGCAGACAGCAGCAACTGACCCTAATCCAACAGCACTCATGTATCGCAGAGTGGGTGATAAATCTGAAAGAAAGTAGCAAACAATTCAAACAAACATCAAGTAGTTTAGCTTCAGTCTGCTGACTGACCAACTGAATCTGCTCAAAGCTGAAGTACTGCAACAAAACTCAGATGATGGACTTAACTCCTTAGTCAAGTGGTAATGGAGCTGACTATCCAGGAGTTACGGTCCACTTGAGGAAGTAAGATTAAATGGTGTATTTCTCAGAAGTGGTTATAAATTCTCCATCCCTCATTTTCCTGTCTTTTTTTTTTTTTTTTTTTTTTTTTTTGTCCAAGTGCCAGAATTGGAACAAACTTGGCAATGACAGCCTTACCCAAGGCTGTAATACCAGAAGCCACACAGGGACAGAACAGAAGGCTTACAGTGATATGCTGTCAAAACCTGAATTACTAAAACCTGCTGTTGAAGGTAACTTAAGAAACCCAAAACTCAATCCCTTCCAGCCACCTCTATTCCATTTTCAGCATCAGTCAAAGGTTACCTATTTCTTACTGGATTTCCCACAGACATCTAGGATGCTGTTTCTTATTCCTGCAATATTCCACAGCATTACTTGCTATTAAATCCTGCAAGCATGAGCATTTAATGTTTTCGTAAAAATTTAAGTTCTTGCAAAAATGTCACTTACTCAGTGAAATTACTGTATACGTCCACCTTGAGAATCACAGTGCCTGAATATCAGAAAAGCAACTTCTGTTACTTAAACTGAACTCTTTTTTTGGCTCATCCAAATGTACACCAATGACCAGCTCTACAGTGCATGTACATGTCAGAGACCAGCTGGAGTACATGGAGCTCTGCCTGGAGATGAGTGAGGAACTGACAGAGAGCTTATGGGTCACAATTAAATGGAAGGCAGGTGCAGGTGACATAGTGGGGGTCTGCTACCAACCCAGTCAGGAGGATGGAGCAGATCAGGCCCTTACAGACAGATGGGAGCAGCCTCACATTCATCAGACCTTGTCCTCATAGCAGAATTTAACCACCCCGATATCTGTTGGAGGGACAACACAGCAGGGCACGGGCAATCCAGGAGGTTCCTGGAATGCATTGGTAACTTCCTTCTCCAAGTGACAGAGGAGTCAACGAGGAGAGATGCCATGCTGGACCTTGTTCTCACCACCAAGGAGGGGCTGGTGGGGAATGTGAAGCTCAAGGGCAGCCTTGGCTGCAGTGACCATGTAATGGTGGAGTTCAAGATCCGTAGGGCAGCAAGGAGGGCTGTGGATGCCACATCCCTGGAAGTGTTCAAGGCCAGGCTGGACAGGGCTTTGAGCAAACTGGGCTAGTAGAAGCTGTCTCTGACCATGGCATGATCTTTAAGGTCTCTTTCAACCCAAAGCATTCTATGATTCTACAGGCACGATGGTGGCTGGGCATTCACCCTTAACAACTGATCTGAAGCGCAAAAAATCATACAGACCCTTAAGCAGAACATTAGTAGTTTACCGTCTTGGCCTAACACTTCTTAGTGAAGCAAGGCCTGTGTCTTGTATCTGTGCAACACCTCTCACCTGTAAACTTACTGTGAGTCTGGCAAAATAAAGAATTTCAGACAGAGACCCTACAAGGAAAATCTGTTCAACCTACAAGCATGTTCAGTTTTGGTAAAAATTATATCTGTCCTTACGTCACTGTAATACCAGTTTCAATAAGCAAGTTATGCAACTCTGAAGCAGATGTCAGCCCTCCATAAAAATGACAGAACAGTCTTCCCTACACACTGTAGAGTGTACTTGGTGAAAACCCTCAAAATTCATTTTATGTCTTTATGACAGAAGAAAGCATGCTTTTAACAGTTTTCTAGCACTTTTTATGACAATGATTTATCACACAACGTGTAGCTTTGTCTAGAGGGCATCTGAAACAGACCCACTTGGTTTGGATTTAATTTACAGATTTGCCTTCCACACAAGATGAATTAAGAAATACTCCTCAAAGGATTCAGTAAGCCAAAAATACTGTCAGCCTTTCCAGCTGAAGAAGTACATTAGGCCAAGGACACCATGTGGCTAGAAGTCCATTGAATATAAAGGCAAATGGATTTACAACAGAAAGCCAAAGGCCTGACCTGTCCTACTCCCATCTTCCAGTGCCCATTCTTTTCATCTCAAAACCAAAATCCACCTATATATAAGACAGCGTCTGACAAAGATCTACAAGCTGATAAATGACAAATTCAGAAGAGGACAGTTGTCTGTCTTTGCAGTTATTTCACTGCTCTTGCCTATATAGCTCTAGCAATACAGCCTGCAAACCCAGGGAATCCTTGATCTTAGCCTAGTCTCCACAACCACAAACTGCCTGAATTATACTCTTAAGTGTGGTGAAACACGAACTAGATCTCGAAAGTACACAAAAAAAGGTAACCTAGAAATAAACAAACAGTTGTCACCACAAGATCAGTAACAGCACTAGTCAAATGTGGGTTTTGTGAACAGTGGAGATGCACCTCAAGCACTCCATGCTCCATATGATTTACTGGTATTCCAAAGTACTGTCCTACTCTCCAGTGTCACCACATTTCCTAACTCCAATTTGTGAATCTTTAAACTCAAAAGCAGAATTTAGAGTTTGCACAGGAGTCCAGCACTGCCACTTCGCCAGGAGAGGAGAAAGTTTGCTTTTTGCTGAAACATGATGAAATGGGTGAAGAGAACACTTTCTACCACAGTGGAAAGGAGGGAAACTTGATGTCTACTGGATTCCAAACCCCCCTGAGGTAAACTCATTCACTGGAAACATTTTACAGTCAAAAAAGTAAAACAAAGATAAAAGCACACTGAGAATTTCACTGGCTTTTAAAGTTATGCCATTGTGTTTTTAAGTGTACTTAGAAGTACAAAAATTAGCCATACTTTTCATTTTTGCCTGGTGTCTTTTGTTTTCCTAAGTTCATAACAGGACAATTTTCCAATGACCACTTGAACTTACCAAAATAAATTATGTGGCTTCTAAAAGGTAGAAAATGTTAGTGTTTTTTAAAAAATTCTTTAATCCAATATAGAACTATCTTAAAACTTTCAGATCTTCTGTGCTTCAAATCCTTTATGCACAAAAATTGCTGTAAAGACTTGGATGTGATGCATAGAAAAAGTAATCTTGAAAACCAGGGAGAAGCCAGAGAATCCATTTTAGATTGGATTACTGAATGCATTAGAATGGAAGACCAAAGGGAAATTTTCTGCCTCTAACCTTTCCAACCCTCAAAGTCAACCAACCATTAGTGGCAAATAAAGAAACAGCTATAGCAATTATTAGTTTACACTGCCAAGCAAAGCCACGACAAATTCCATTTTCTCATTGAAAGAAAAGTTGACTTACTTTTAATTTGTGCCCAGACAGCACAGGACTGTGTCCTCACCTGAAAATGAAAACATAAAAATCACTGTTTCACATGAAAGAAATATATTTTCACTAACATCCTCTGCAGGAGCAGCCATCCGCAACATACTGTATTTTATTACTATGGGGAATGGAGATTGTTATTCCCCTGGTAGCAGCCTCTAGCCTGTCTGAAAAGATTATAAACTATAAAGATAAGATTAGAGACTGAGCTCTGATGAAAGGCTGGCTCTATTCTTTGAGACCATCACTCTTTCCTTCTTTCTACAAACTATGCATGCAAGTAAAATGGAAGGATCTTTGGAAGCTGCTTGCATAAGAATTCAGAATTTATGAAATGCTAAGATAAGGCTGAATATGCTGTATTAACTCTACCCCCATGTAGACTGTATATGTTAAAATATGGTACTTAGTGGCATGTTTTTCAAATACTGGATGTGGGTTTTTTTCAGTTATGACAATTTGTTTGCTAATTTTTAACAGTTTTTATAGAATACTTATAGTAATTTATCTTCACAGTAGTTGAATAAATGTTTATCAGGGATCTGCTTTTGCAGACTTTTTTAACAAGTTTGGTGTTTTTACAGTAAGCTTTGGTGCCTGTAAAGTTTTTTTACCCCAGCACTTCACACTCACACACACACACACAAGAACTTCAAAGTTCTGCTGTCTATCATATAATTACTGTGAAGTCTATTTTGGTAATGCTTCTAGACATACTTTTCTGCTAAATGACTTTCACAGACTTTCATCGAATACATACATGTATATTTCTCATGTTTTGGTGAAACGTGTATTATATTGCTATGGGTAACAGTGTTTCTATGAAATTGAAGGCTACATTTTGAGGCATTTGCAAAAAGGGCAAAGCCATGTTTATATGCTTAATCTTACTTGAGTCTGCATGCTGAACTGTGGAATCTCAGTGTTTCTTAAACTCATGTTTTATAAGGAATTTTCTGTTTATTTAAAAAGATAAAAAACTGACAAAAATCTCTTAGGAGAAGGAGAATAAAGAACAAGGGTGGATTTAAAAACTCAACCAGATGCCAGATCCGGGAGGCACTGGTGTGAGTGCCGTCATCTTGAAATAGCTACCTCCATGACATACCCTAGTTTGCCATCTCCTGCTTATCAGAGAAGTTACAGAGCTCCCAGGTATCTAAGCAGCAAAGTTCACTGATCTGCACTATATACTAAATGAAATTATAATTCCTTTCATCTGACGAATCAGCACCTTTCCAGAAAGTTATAATTGAAATTACTCCTCTAAATAACTTCAGTATCCATGGCTTTCAAAGTCCTTATTTCAACCTGAATATTCACAGGTACTTCACAGATAACTAAACCAGAGATAGAAATGCCTTCCACAGCTGCAAACTTAAAAAGAGATTTCGAGAAAAGAGAAGACATTCTGCCTCACTTCCCTCAGATGACTTTTTATTAGGCTAATTTCAACAGACTCTTCTCATAATAGGGGTCATTTTGATGCCAGTGTTCCAAAAAGGTCATAGCTTTTCCCCTAAAAAGACTGCAAATCATCTTCACCTTTCACAGCCTTGCTCTTACTTCTGTTACATGCACAAACATATAAAAAAAAAAAAAAACCTGATCCAAAAAAAACCTGAACAAAAGCTATGCTAAAGAAATTAATCTCAAATAAGTTTGAACCCCAATAACCTTTTTTAGTTCTTGCCCTTCACAATAAGCCTTAGCGCTCTGCACAGTATGGAATCCATAAAGTAATCATTGGAGATTAAAATAGGTACCAGATGGGTTTGAGTTATTTAATCAGCAGTATCCCTCACGGAGAAGGAGACTTCCAAGGGTGGACAATTTGTTTTCATGATAATGACAGTAAATTCTCATTTGTTCCCAAATCCTCCCTTGGTCTCCATCATCCCTATATTCCAATTGCCAAGTTCATCAATATGAAAAATGGTGATTTCCCTTATCTCTGACTTCCTAACTGCTTTCCTTGTACATCCCCAACAATCTCCTCAGATCACCTGACCAGTCTTTTAACACATCTGACTGTCCTAAACAAATGACACGTGTTTTAAATCCTCCACCTTGAAAAATAAACCAACAGTAAAAGCTGCACAGTAGACATCTTTCTCATGATCTCCAAATCTGAGCAAGGGATAAATTAATGTGGACTCAATAAAACGGAACAGCTTACTTGTCTGAAGTGTCCACACAACTTTACTTGATTCCCCCCGCCTTACCACAAAGAAAATGTGTGAGGTATATTGAGGAATAATGGCAACAAAGTCACAACCATGCCCTGATTTTGCAGCATGTACGATACAAATTGTATCATTCTCAGCATGAAGTGGTCTGGAGCCAAAAGGGACTCTGCAGGATGCCAGAACATAGAAGTCAGTAATGGGAACGCTAGTTAGGTGTCTATGACATATATTTCTAGTGTGTCTATATTCAAAGGGAAATGTGTTCACAAATAAAATACACTACAGAAATGCTGATATACATTTCACATATATCAATAATTGAAGGCAAATTAAAAAGCAAGCTTTTAAATATTAATTCTTGAATCCAAATTTAGTTACCTAGCAGATTTTAACAAATGCTCAAAACCCAACAACCCTCAAATTGTAACTCTGATTGTCTTTAACTTCTTAATACCACCAATTGCACAAAATACAAGGGCATGAGAATTGAAGATAAACCAGTATATTTGAGCCACAGGTCTAAGTTTGGTTTCAATGGGGCAGAGCTGGGAACCAAAGCTGTTTGGTATCTGCAATCCTAATAATGATTTCTAAATGCTGTATGTAACTCTATGTACTTCATCATGTAACAAAAGCCAAGCAGGAAAGTGTGTATTAAGTTGTTGCATTCTAAATGGAGGGAAGCAAAGAGTGACTTGTACCAATAGCAATAATAATATTCCATTAAATCAGTGGCCTAGAAAACACATCTAGCAATGCTAGACATGAAACATCAGGAAATAATCTACATGAAACAGAAAGAATAATGTAACTTAGAAGCAGTTTAACAAACAGCTGGCAGAGATGCATAAGCAATCTGCACTGTTTTGTGCAAGAAAAACCTCAACACAAGTAACAATAGAAAATGTTCCCCAGTATCAGGAAATACTGAAGGGAAACTGCTAGGGAAAAGAATGCATAAAAGCCAAGGATACATAAACAGAGTTCAACAATGTATTTAGGAGTGCTTAAAGCAGCTAAACTTGACTCATTAACAATCCTGCTCCACAGAGTATATTTTTTTAAAAATATTACTTGTCCAGGTTCCAGTATATTTTGGCCTAATGACACTACTTATGCTGTCATGTGTAATTTCCCTACTTCCCTCACACAATTAATTAAAAATTTGTGAGAAACAACAGCCTTGTATCAGGTTCAGAAATTACTTTATCTGTGCTATGAAAACTTAGATCATTGTTAAAGTAGATGACACACAAAACATGTGCTGCACAGATTAGTAAAATACCAGTAAGAGCTATTACATGTACTTCTTTTATTTCACTCCCTTTGGACTGAGGCAGAGTTACATTTCTCAATACAAGATGTTTTAATTTACTGAGATTTGGGTGTAGGCTTCCAAATTTGTAGAGAACTATTTACAAGTGACTCACAGATCAGTTTTTGCAGGCTTCCTTGCTTCGTTCCGCCTAACAGATTCTTGTAACATCATAAAAAATTTTAACACAATGCTAACATTTTCCTCTTGTTTCCCCAGAAATGTTTCATTCAACAGGTATAAAGAAAAGGTTTTAAAGCATCGATTACCTTATTCCACTCACTTATTATTCTCAAAAAAACACAATACTCTTCTCCCAGCTTTAAAGGAGCATTATAAAACTTCCCGTAGTAATGTCTGTCTCCAAGAGCAATGGACATGTTATCAGCAACATCCTTCGCCTGAAATTCAGCTGCCACATATCCTTTAACATCAGTGGTGTTACTAAAGAAAGCTGCAGCAGCAAAGGAGTCACAAATAAAAGTGCTTTGCAAACCCAGAGGAAGAACAATCACTTGATAAAGACTAGAGCGAAACAAAAAAAGTAAACATTAGCCCTCACTTCAATGTACTAAGCATCAGACATTCATTAATTGTCTTTTCTATTAACTGCTCTTTACTGCTTTTTATTAACAATATCCAACACAAATGTTTCTTTCACTAAAATATTTCTCTCTGTGTGTTCCATTGCATTTTGAACAAAAAGCAGCACAGCCTAAAGATGGTTCTCCTCATCACATGCACATTAACTTTACATATTTATTCATGTTCAGAATAGCATTGAACTGAGTTATTGGAGGCCATCTCTTGCTTCTGTCATCTGACATGTAAGTTCAGATTATTATTGATCATTTCCCAGAAACAAGACTTCTTCTGTTTAAAGAAGGACAGGACAGGTACCATTTATAAAAAAATAATCAAATCTGCCTTCAGACCTCTCAAAACAACGTTTAATTTTTGGTATCCAACCATAGGAAGGATAATGATCAGAGCTGTTACACTAGTAATTTGCTGAAACACTATAAGCTTTCAAATATTTTCTTTGGTGAAATGTTTTGTTACAACCACCTTTTCCTTCTACCACCAACATCACTTGGTAAAGCGTACATCCTTTTTATCTAGAAACATATTTTGGTAGTAACACACTAATATGAAAACAATACTTCAGACATTGTTCACCATTTCCTCTGGGTCCCAGAAAAAAAAATATTGTACTGGCTGCATGAGTTTGTGGGAACAGAAAAACCACATGAGTAGAGCTGTGGTTGGATCCATTAAAAAAAATCTACTCTGACTGCATTGTGGATAAAGCAAAAAAAAACAAACTAAAAATCAACAGTGAAAACTCACAATTACCAAAACAAGAATTTTGTTCCAGCTGGGAAAAGTCTGAAACAAAATATTACTCTGCTGATGGAGGAGAAACTGGGAGTTACATCTTAAGTTTTCTCCCATTGCTAACAAAAATAATCTGACCCCCAGAAAAAGTTCCAATATGTAAGTAACATAAACCTGCAGAATGTTTTTTGAAGGGTAAAGACTGCATAGAGACAAACCTGATCGGTCCATTTTGATCTTCTGCTTTCCGTAGTCTGAGCAAGGGTGCAGAACCTTTTACTGCAACAAATTCTATGTCTGGGAAAGGGGGATCTAGAAAGTAAACAAATACCAGTGCTTCAGAGAGGGTTTTGAAGTATTTCAGGCATGAGGGTTTCTAGCTATTCTTTCCCCAAAACTTCCTTTGTTAACTAAGCCTCAAACTCTGACAGCTAAAGTCTGCAAGCAACATAAATAGTCTGGTCAAGAAAAATACAGAGCAAATACAAGCATGATGGCATGGCAGCCCCAACTCAGACCCCTGTACTGAAGTATATCTGCTAGGTGGGAAAAAGAAAGATGCCCCACAACAGCAGTAGACCACAGTGAAATGAGAAAGGAAAGATTTGTTAAAAGAAGCAGTATTATTTATTAGACTAACTGAAATGGTCAAGAAGAAAAAGATGAAACTCTGGGTACTACAAGAGTACAAGCCCACTACAAGAAATAAAATGCTATGAATAAAGGAGAATCTATAGGTGCCAAAAGCACTTTCAAGAAGGCAACTTCCTTAGTTACTGCTCACAGTCAGCTAGCAATATCCAGCCCCTTAAATTGGATTTCAATATGGGTACAAAACTCTGATTTGTTTTAGTGGGAATTTTCATCAAGGCCAAAACTGAACAAGCACTTCTGCCTCTAATTTCAATGGCAATGATGACAACTGCACACCACTATCAGCCTGGAAGCAAAAACGAAAAGAGCTTCAGTGTGCACAACCAAGAGGGCAGAATGTGAAGCACATATAATGTCTACCTCTACCCTAGAAGTCCAAAAATATCACAGATATTTACATGTATGACTGAAAACTGTCTATCAAGCTGCTGAGATGATTGAAGAGTAAAAAATGTAGTGCCTAGGTATAGAAAATCAAGGCTTTAGAGCACCATTACCAAGAATAATCAGTGTCATGGAGACAAGTAAAAGAAAACCAATGCAGATTTGCCAAAGTCAAGTCACATCAGGCAAAATCTTGCTGAGATGCATAGATTTTTCAAACAAGTGGAATAAAGGTAGCTGCACATATATGCTGAAACATAAAAAATCATAAGTTCAGCAGGACAGAATGAGGTTTGGTAGAAAAACTACTAAGTGGGTAAGTAACTAGTAAATAGGAATCTAGCAAAATATAGCATGTTGGAAGCAGAAGTACTAAGGTGCAGGAAGGTTATTAGAGGAGTCCCTCCAAGACTAAACAAAGTAAAGTACTTAAGTCTGGCGTTTTGTCAACAATAGTGGTGGAAAATTCAGGTGCATACAGATTAATACTGTTGCTCAAACAATGTTACTGTAAAACAAATACAGTACGGAGAAATTATGCAAGAAGAATCACCTTTACAGCTGCTGTATGCAGAAATGGGATGAAATTCAACAGTACAAAGTAAAAGGTATTACGCTTGGGGCTGCTAACGAGATTTTTTTGCCATATATTCTTAGTTCCTTTGAGTAGTTAGAAGAGCACATTAGTACATCTCAGAATGAGTGTTAGTCACCAAAATATAGAAGAAGAAAAGAAAAGAAAAGAAAAGAAAAGAAAAGAAAAGAAAAGAAAAGAAAAGAAAAGAAAAGAAAAGAAAAGAAAAGAAAAGAAAAGAAAAGAAAAGAAAAGAAAAGAAAAGAAAAGAAAAGAAAAGAAAAGAAAAGAAAAGAAAAGAAAAGAAAAGAAAAGGAAAGGAAAAGAAAAGAAAAGAAAAGAAAAGAAAAGGCTACTCTAAAAAACAGATTTCTGTAGCACTAGGATAGTACCACCAGAGGTACAAAAGGCCCAGGTGTGATCAGTGTCTCAAATTCCAGTCACCAGTCCAACAGAGCTAAGTGAAACCAGTACAGAGGATGACTACAAGAAAGATTCAAATAAGGGAGAAACCACCTTATTTGAGAAAATCAAAACCTTGTCTTTGGAGCCTATTTGAAAGCCTACATGATCTGTGCTTTAAACAGATAAAATACGGGAAAGGAACAGCTTAAGCACAGTGGGCCCAAAATAAGGACAACAGTCCATACAAGCATCCCTAGCACGAAAAACCCTACTATGCTCTTGGCAAAAAGCATCCTAAAGAGGACCTCCTGAAAGCTTACTCAGCCAAATGAATGGCTCTGGTAGTTCCCTTTACCAGATCCTCTTCAAAACCAGGCTATGGGTGAACCACCCGTGAAGAAACCAGCTATAAATGTTTAGGATTGAAATAAGAATAAGATTCATATCTAGCAAAGCCTTAGTGTCCTACAGTGGCTTCCCTCTAATACAGGCAGGGCAGAAAACCCTTTCAGATAGTTTTGAGTTAATGAAGTGCATTGCATGGCTGCCTGCAAGAACAGAAAATGGTCTTTACTTTGGAGGGTCTTCTCAATACTTCTGCAAATGCAGATAATTTTAAAATTTATCTATTTCTATCCGAATGAAGTAAATGAACAAATAATATTTGACATCCAGTCTTTATGTACTTTGCATCTTGCAAACCTAAGCAAACTTAAACAGTAAACCCTCCTTTAACTTCAATGGTTCCTCTGTGCGAACATTGCTAGTGGATTGGGTGACAGGCAAATACATGTCAGGGTATATTCATCTGGTGTATTTCCTCTATCCTCCTTTGCTTTGGCATCCAATGCCAGCAGGAGACACTGGTGGAATTATTGATTTCTCTTGAGAATTTTCCTATTTCCAGGAAAAACCTGGGTATTTCTTCTTCAATGCCAGCCAGAATGTGCATTGCATGCAACAGCATCTTTTTTCCAGATAAGCAGTGCAAGGGGGAATAGGGGACAAAAAGACTGCTAAGTTTGTAACAATTACATTTTTTAATTTTCTATAATTTGACAGGAAAAATGCAAAACATGAAAATAAATAGCCATCCAGTATTGACAACCCTAGTAAGTGGGCAAAAGAGGGCAAAACCTGAAAAAAAGCACAGTCCTTTTAAAGCCTGGAGTCTTTTGCCATTTTCAGTTGCTGGTAAGAAATACTGATTACTACAAACATAAAGTACGCTGAAAGCAATCTGCCTGTTTTAATAGGAGAAGTGAACAACTTGCACCAATGCAAAGTAGTAAGGGAAAGGGAGAATACTATGGAGAAATGAGGACTTGCACTAGGTGGGCTGTGAGAAGAAAACAAGATCCTCCAGTCTGTTTAGGTACTGCTAGCACCTTGCCTTTGTTAAAAGATTTTTTGATTTTTTAAAGTCTTCACCAGCAGAACAGACCAACATAGCTGTAGCAGCACCAGGAAAACGCAGAACATAGCAAGAAATGCAAGTATATTCCAAGATAGTCCGACTTGAAGCACTTCCTTGTCATAGCAGTGCTATGTTACTATCACTCGGACATTTCATATTCAGGCTCGTTTTTTACAGTAAGAATCCAGCTGCTGAGTCTCCCTCTGAGCACGAAGTCAGGCTATAGGAAAGGAGTGCATGCCAGGAAGTGCCTACCACTGCAACAGCACAGGGGAACAGCACACGCCTCAATGCTGGAGCAAAAGCCTGCTTGGTGTTATACTATAATCATGCTCTTCA
Organism: Falco punctatus; assembly: GCF_963210335.1. Classification (NCBI taxonomy): domain Eukaryota; kingdom Metazoa; phylum Chordata; class Aves; order Falconiformes; family Falconidae; genus Falco; species Falco punctatus. The sequence continues at coordinate 74,122,458 of NC_137586.1, forward strand.
GTAAAAGCTACCAAGTTGGAAGCAGTTCAGTATTAGATACCATGAAAGCATTTTACAATGGAACAGCTACCTTTCTTCCTTTAATCCTGGAAATGAGCTGTTTACTTCCTGTTTTAAAGCCCTGGGGTTTGCCAATACTATTTACCATTGCAGTCTGAGGACTTGACATGCAAACTGCCACAATACAAGGAACACAGATAACTTCCATGTTTTCTCCAGTAAATTCTCCAGTACTGGTAACAGGAATACTTAACGCCTTTTCTGTCATCTGACCTTTTGTACAGTTTTGAAGCTATAACTCCAGGACAACACTGTACTACTTACATTTGGATGTATAATGCAGGCATCAAACTTAAGTTTCCTACACATAAACAGGTCAAAAATGAATGTTCAAATCCATTTCTGTCCCACCCTGTATATGCATAGGCACAAAGTTTGTTAAACAAAATTGTTTATATTTCATTAAAAAACCTTTACTTGGTGCCAGTATAGTCCTCTTTACAGCTTTCCTACATAATTTTGTGATAAAGACACAGCTTTCAAAACATTAGTGGAATAGAAACACAAAGTCCAAAACCAGATGGCAACTCTTCCCAAGTTCAGGGAAGTAAGCCCAAAAATTCCTCTAAAGGTTAAGTTCTAACTGAAACAAACCTTTGCAGAAATGACATCATTTGTGTGGCATTTCTGGCAACCAAGGGGGTGGGGTTAAAGGTAATTTGAGGGCTTTCTGTCCAAAAAGTTTTCTACTCAATTTTAAAACAAGGAAGTCAAAACCACTGCTGTACATTATAAAAAAAAAAAAAAAAAAAAAGTAGAGATATTGACAAAATAGAGAAGTTTTTTTTTTTTACCATTTGTATTGCTGTCTGAGGAGTAATTAAAGTGCACTATATATATAACAGTATAATCGCTTCAAAAAAGAGCGAGAAGAGATATTTAACTTGGAGAAAGACATCACTTCATGAAGAGAAGGAAGGAAGGAGGTTAAATATTTCACATCCACATAAAAGAATCACTTAAATCTTCATTAAAGACTGATCATCTCTGGAAACCCCACTCATGTGATTCCCTCTGCTGACTGCAGCCTTTGTTCTCCTTATCTGTGGCTGAATGTCACACCATGCCATTCATCACAGGAAAGGCATGAATTCAACAAGGCAGACAGTAAAAATGGAGCTAGTGCCCGGTGCCGTGCCACCAGCCAGGGCAGCTCTGCTCGCACTGGTGTGCTTTGCCTCCTGCAGCTTTGGCTCCTCACCGTCTGAGACTGAACTCCGCTTTACAAGAAGTCTTTTCTCTTAGAGAAAATGCTCCCCAGGCCAGGACGCCTTTGAAGCGAAATGCTCCTAGCGAAGGAAGGGAAGATGAAAGCAGGGAAACGTGGTTTAGGGGATCTTGACTGGCACCTCTCAGTCTTCCACATACCATCAAGTGAGCTGCCACCATGCCCACAAGTTAGTGTAAATCGCAGCCGTGCAGCAGACGTGAAGCCAGCTCATGCAGCGACACCCGTTTTGTGTGTCAGAGCAAGGCCCTGAAACGGTAGTGGCTCAAGCTGCAGCCCGCACCTGGGCATCCACCTACAGAAGCGAGTGTGCCAGGCAGGGCAGAGCTCCGAGAACAGCTCTCTGGGCTCCTTCCTCTGCAAAGCCCCAGGGGCTGCAGTCAGGCTGACAAGGGGTGGAGATTCTTGCCTAATGTCACTGGCAAGGCAAACAGGAGGTTCCCTCTAGGGCCGCCGTTCTCCCTTGCTCAAGAGTGTGAGGACCGAGAAAACTTTTGGAAGCAGAGAAAGCAGCCACAGCAAAAGCATCCTGCAGGCACCTCAGCTTTCCATCTGAGCACCCTTCAGCAGCTTCGTTTTCACCCTCCGCCCTTTAGCGACACAACGCAGCTCACGAGAACTTTTCTCGGAAATCCCGGCACAGCAGTGTTGTGCAGTTTTTGCCAAGGTGCTGTTTTCCGGAACTGTGTAAAGGCCAACGATTCACCCGTGGCTCTCGTGAGGGGAAGCAGAACGGAGCTTCTTTGCGTCCGTGGCTGGAGGTAAACCCTGTGTCCCAGGGAAATGCCGGGACAGCCTGAGTGCCCTGTGAAATCCTGTTCTTCTTCAGCCTACTTTAACTCCTAGGGCACCAGGCTGAACGAAGGGGAGCACCTGCAGGCAGTGATGCAACGGAAAACGACGTTTATTTCATCACCCAAGGGAAGAACAGGCTGAGCGATGGTAAGGGCAGCTACACCTCACCCCACTTGCAGCTCAGGGCCAGCCCCTGTGCCTGCACGTAAGAACTTTTGGCTCGTATCTGCAAAAGTGAAGCTGGGCCCACAGCTTCACGTGGCTGTTCGCGCATCCAGATAGTGAAACACCAGCTGTCCCCCTGAGGTCAGGCCTTGCCACAGGCGGGCAGGGCCAGGGCAGCGTTGCCGCTTGGCAGAGGAGCGACCGGGGCAGCATCAGCCGTAGCCGCCCTCGGGGGCTGCTGTGGTTCCGGGAAAGGCATCGCACAGGGTACGTGGTGTGTGGCACACAGAAGGTGACCCTGCCTGCCGCGGCGCGTGCTGCTTGGGGTACATCGCTTGGGGTTTGTTAACACAGAAGGTCCTGGGCTAATGGGTGTGGTGTCCCAGGAGGTTAGGCGTAGCCTGAAATTCCTCGGAGGTGGCACCAGTCAGCATCCCTCGGGAGCGAGCCTTTGAACGTGTGTTTTCTAGGAGCCTCTTAAAGCCCAGATCTCTGTGCGCTGAGCTACATGCTTGGTTTCTGCTAGCAGGCAGCAAGCTCAGGCGTTCTCTTGCGAGAGGAAGAGCTGACAATATTGAACAGGGAGACTACACGAGCTTATGAGACAAAATTAAAAGGAAGAGAAGAGAAATGAAGCGCTGAAGTGCTCATGCCACAATAATTCCATAAATGTGAAATTCCCTACCGGTTGCTCTAAAACCAGTGTGACTAGCTGAGCCGTCCCAGGCCCGTACCGGGAGAGCCGACACCACACAGCCACTGCTGCGGCTTTGCACAGCAAGGTCCTGCACCACGGCCCAGCCCGGGGAGGGCACCCAGCACCGTCCGAGAGGGAAACGGGGCACACGGGCCTCCCTCGAGGGGAAGAGCCCCCCTGGCCGCACATGGGGGTCTCTGCAGCAGCGCTCCCATGGGCCAAGCTCCAGATGGTGGGCAGCTTCAGGGGGCAGCCAGGCGGCATGCGGAGCCGGGAGCGCGCTCGGTGCCACCTCTGACGCAAGCCCCGCAGCAAGGCCGAGGGCCTGTCTTGCAGCCAGCCTTGAGAGCTCGTGCCCAGCACACGGGGCAAGGTGAGCCGGGGAGTGTTTAGCTGCCGCGATACCACTGTGGATGGGCCACGATGCCGAACGGCTCTCTCTGCAGCCTGCTAGCGTTGCTTATGCTGACGGGCTCCTCTCTTCAGAGTCAATCTGCCTACAACGTGCTTTTTCTTGTACGGGCCATTTCCAGACTGCATGATGCTTGCGCGTTGCCCCTGAGGCACAGGAACAGGCAGAGCAATGCCCTCAGGTTCCCAAGGGTAGAGCCCACGGGACCACCCAGGGAGGACGGGGCTTGCAGCAAGCCTAGGAAAAGCAGAGCAGGATCAGAGCCAGGCTGCACTGGCCGCTGGCTGCCCCACAGCGACACAAAACGCTGACACGTGGCCAGGCAGGGACAAGTCAAGTTTTTGGTATTAGCTGCACAACAGGGAAAGAGAGGGGAATGCAGAAGCGGCTGCCAGGCAGGCGGAAACACCAGGTCCGCGGCAGAGAGGCACAGGGCACAGCAGCCCCAGGACAGGATGGGACAGCAGGCACACGGCTAGTCTGTCACGTCGCTCCTCTTCACTCTACGCCCCAACCTGACGATGCTGCCACGTGGATCAAACTGGCTCACAAAACCACATCTCCCGGCTCAGGCCTACCCCAACATTTCTATGGCTTGCCATCCGCCGTCATCTCCTCTGGTCCTTCCTGTGGCACCTGGCCCTTGTGACCGCAGGAACACAAGTCTAACCTCTGAAATACAACCTACCGACCGCTTGAGTTTTCATCCCTGCTGTTCTGCAGACCCAGCGAGAGGTGCTCAGGGTCTGCCTGCAGCATGGCAGCCGGGTGCTCTTTGCTCTGGGTGCCTGGCTTAGGGGCGCGCTTGGCATTTCCACAAGCGTGGACCTGGTGCGACAGCATCCTAACCTCAGCTACAGAGTTCTGTGCTGGGATCCTGCAAAGAGCCAGCACTGCTGCCACCCCAGCTCCTAAGCGATGCCAGGACCTCGCCTGGGGGGCAGAGGGGCACTGCACTGAGCTGGAGTTGCAGAGTGAGCGTCCAGCCTTGCAGCGGCAGCTGCTTCCTACATCCCCCGCCTGTGCTCCCAGCTCTGCGGCGCTGCCTTCCACCCCGGCCTCAGCAGAGCGCAGGCGCCCTTTGTGTGACTTGGAGCTGGCGGGACAGGACGCGTGGCACAGGGGACCAGCAGCTGTCCAGATGCACCAAGATGAAGGCGCTGACACTGTACCCGGCCACGGCACAGGAGGAAAACTGGATCAGGGAAAACTCCCCAGAGTGCTTTTTCAACTAAAAGGCAAAAAGAAATGCACCCCTTCTTTTTGCTCCGTCTTTTTTTCTCTCCGGTGACACATCCTCCCGAAGTAAACTGTTTGGAAATCAGTTTAACTGCTGGTAGTGGCAGGTTGTGGAAGAGCATGCTGGCTGCAGCTGTCACGCTGACAGGGGCGCTCGCTGGCACTGGCATTTTCATACAGCAAGACCTGGAGCCCCCAGCACGGTGACCCTGGGGCACAGGGCACACTTGGGGGTAAGCTGCAGGAGGGGAAAACCACGGCGTGCTGCTCCACAATGGGGTGGGCAGGACACGGCGGCAAGCAGGCTGGTAAGATGGAGTGACACTGGAATTGCCACAGCTGCCCAGCTGGTTTGCTCCTTCCCTGCTGAGAACTCAAATGCCCTCTCTGCTCCTCTGTGCTGAAAAACAACAAATTTCAGTGCTTCCCAAGTATCACTTTTTAGAGCCAGGCAGAGTGCAAACAGAGAGGGTCTCCCTGCTTCCTCACAAAGGGAGGGGGGCAGGTGGGTTTTAGATGTATTATTAATGCTCTTCACTGCTTTCATAAGTCTTGCTGTATTGCACAGGTAACATCAACAGCAATGCAAGACAGCACTATCAGCAGCTTAGCAAAACAGGAAGTGTAACTGTAAGCAGCTGAGCTTTAACAAACTATCGGGGTGTAGGTCATCAGCTTGATGACACCAAGCTGAGTGGTGCAGCTGATGCCCCTGGGGCAGGAGCCCATCCAGAGGCACCTGGACAAGCTGGAGAAGTGGCCCCATGAGCACACGAGAACCTCACCAGGTTCAACAAGGCCAGTGCAACAAGGTCCTGCACCTGTGTCAGGGCAGCCCCTGGTACCAACACAGGCTGGGGATGCAGGGCTTGGGAGCAGCCCTGCGGAGAAGGGCTTGGGGGTACTGGCAGGTGAAAAGCCGGCCACGAGCCGATATGTGCGCTCACAGCCCAGAAAGCCACCCATGTCCTGGGCTGCAGCACAAGCAGCACAGCCAGCAGGTGCAGGGAGGAGATTCTGCCCCTCTGCTCCACTCTGCTGAGACCCCACCCGCAGCGCTGCATCCAGCTCTGGAGCCCTCAGCACAGGAAAGACACGGACGTGCTGGAGCGCGTCCAGGGTGGCACAGAAGTGATCAGAGCGCTGCAGCACCCCTCCTATGAGGAAAGGCTGAGAGACTTGGGGTGCTTCAGCCTGGAGAAGAGAAGACTCCGGGGAGACCTTATTGTGGCCCTTCAGTACTTACAAGGGGCTTATCAGAAAGATGGGGACAGACTTTTTAGCAATAGGATGAGGGATAATGGTTTTAAACTAAAAGAGGGTAGATTCAGGCTAGACATAAGGAAGAAGTTTTTTACAACGAGGGTGGTAAAAAACCACTGGCACAGGTTGCCCAGAGAGCTGGCGGATGCCCCATCCCTGGGAGCGCTCAGGGTCAGGTTGGATGGGGCTTGGAGCAACCTGCCCTAGTCGAAGGTGTCCCTGCTCATGGTAGGATGGTTGGACTAGGCGACCTTTAAAGGTGCCTCCCAACCCAAACCACTTTATGATATGTGATACAATCATATATGTGATACAATCATGATATGATTGTATCTTAACAATTGATAATAATGTATACATGAAAAAGTCACACATAAATCCAGAGCTGAAAAAGAGCTCACAATCTCTTTTCCTCCCTGTTGTAGCCTATTCTTGTATTCTTTTTTTCCATTTGACGTTTCATTAATCTTATTTAATGCTAGTTATACTAACCAATTGAAGACAACACGCAGGCTAATCCACATACATCACTGCAAATCTGTAAAGGACTACCTGAAGTAATACTAAAGAACCCTTGATTCACACAGACAGAGAAGACAAAAAAGCAAATAATTTTGTTCAGCTTGTAAAGCACTGGCTATAAAGCACATACTATGCCACCTATATCAATTGCTTTGTAAATAGAATGGTAAGTGGTGATCAGATGGATCATGACGTCACAAATACTTAAGAAAAAATCTTGCTATGAAGAAGTCAGAAAAAGAAGCGTAGTTCATATGAACTTAAATATCAAACATTTGAATAGTCTGTGCATAATAATACAAAATGCAGGCATGATCATATGTATGCAGGAGTTTACAGGATTGGCAGCTAATTTCCTCCCTAGATTAAAAAAATAAAACCATGTTTAGGTTTTAATCATCCTCCTTTCCCCATTACATAAATCAGGAACTCCCTTCTTTGCAGTACTGGTGCTCTGAAGGTGCACACTATAATGGACTGCCTTTCTGGAGGTACATGATGTGCTGTCAGAGTAAGAGCTGTCTGATCTCCAGCAGTCTTTCATTTCCTCACTGGAAAGCTGTTTTGGTTTTTCCCTTCTTTGCCAGGCCTTAAAGAAGTCCCTATATGAAAGAACACGTATAAATCTTTTCCATTATACAACAGAGCAGAACAATAATAACAAGTATTAAAAGATAATAAGTATCCTTTACGTGTGTGTACACTCATGGGCGGGCAAACAAATTAGACATCATAAACTGATCTGTAATGTAGAACGTTTTTCACATACTGAGACAGAAGTGGAGGGCTCTAGAAGATTATACCTAGTATGTAATGGAATTTATTCTTCTGTTTCAAGACCCTTTCTAGACTCTCTGCTTGTGAGCCTACTTTCTGACTTACATGTTCATATGGAGAGAGAGAGGATACACACATGAGTATATGGCCTGCAAGTATATCCTGGACCAAAACAAAAAGAACAGCACCTGAGAAACATAGGAACCACAACCGTGTGAGGGACACAGGCTCAAGGTCAAACCTACCCAAACCCACTGAAAAGTGCATGCACAAATATGTAAGACATGGCAGCATGCCTGAACAGTAAGCATTGAACAAATTCAAAACACCCTGGTTCTAAGCAATAAATCAAGAGGAGATAATGAGAAATCATCATTGAATCTAATATGAATTATTTTACAAGAAGATAATGTAATCCAGTAATTCAGGCACAAAAGATCTATTTCTAGTGTCCAGGAGATTTTCTTCCTTGTAAGTATGATGTCTTAGGTCACAGTGGTCTAAACTAAAAATAACTAGCTGGACACTGTAAATAAGTAGACATTCATGAACTTCCCAAAGACCACAATTCTGTCATATCCATCATAAAGAATCTATCCCAAAGCAAAGCTCGCAAACAGATTTAAGTATCAGTAGTATTTTCATGTGGCTCAAGTGAAGATGTTACTCTTATTTAGGCTATTAGAAGCAAAAGCATTAGCCCTTCTCTATTACTCTGGTTTTCAAACACTTCAAAGTGGTTTACAAAATTCAGTCATCTAAAATTCTTATGTGAAAAAAGATAATGCAATTAAGAACAATGTCTTGTCTGAGCATGCCTTAATAAATGATCTTCAAAAGGAAAAGGAATAGAGCAATGTCTAAGTAGCATAATCCCAACAGAAGTAACGAATGAGAAAAAGTACGCTCACAAGACACTCCTTTTCTTCCTTCAGAAACAAACTTCCTTCTTGCTTAAAAGACATTCTTGCTACCATCTTCTTAAAACTAAAATATAATCACTGCCTAATCATTTTTCATAATTGACTATTTCCTATCTCAAGTAGACAGATGCTCAGAGCTCTTCTAAAATAAGCTAAGACGACATAAAAGACTGTGCAAGATGCCTGTTACTGGAAGTACAAAAGGATCAGAATTTCAATGATCCATGAAGCATTTGCTAGGCTCTATTTACCATCCAGAAGATGATGGGCAAAACCAACTTCATGCTCAGCACAGAACTATTTTTAAAGGATGCTACTTGCCAGGGAGAAAAGCAGGCTTTTAAGTCCCAAGTTCTTGCTTTTTTCTTTAGAAATACTACAGATATATCTCTATTACGGAGATATGTAGATATAAATAGAGATATAGATATTCAGGATTGATCTGAATATGTAATATTCATTCATATTCATGAATATATATAGAAGAATATATAAGAAAGTAACTTTTTTCTTAACTTTCTTAACATACATTTACTAATCTTCCTTTTTGAAAAAAACCCCCACACTTATAGCTAGCATTTATATGCTTATTGTATTCCTTAACAGACTTTAAAGAATTTTCACTATCCCTGCCAGGAAATTAAATCTGTCAGGAAGGCAGTCATCTGGGACATGTCTCTTCACAGTAGTTGAAACTCCACAGTTAAGATTTCCTGAACTCTCAAAATGCAGGAAGTGTGTGGAAGTCAAGAAGACACAACATCAGGATTTGCCCCCAGCTGAGGAAACAGACCAACTGACTGTGCATTTGTTAAAAATGCCACATGAAACCTCAGACAACAAATGAGGCCACCTCCAGTACATTAACAGTAAAACACTTTAAGTCATCTTCCTCAGAGACTCCATGCTTAAGGTTTATCTTACATTTATACAGTACCATTTATGCAGAAAGCCACCAGAGCCAAAAAACACTTTTCAGACTTAAGCTGGCAGGTAAATCGAGATCATTCTACTCACCATGGAAACAAAACCCTCTAGTTTAACAAGGTCCATGATTACAAAATAAGTGGACAATTATAAATATATATATTACATACCTACTCTGTGTTTATAAATAGTTCTAATATAAATTGTTTGTCCAGCTAATGCAGTTCCCAAAACACAAAAGTCAAGGGGACACTGCCAGAAAAATTATTTTACCTGTATTCTTTTAATCAGAGATAAGCTGAAATAGCAACGGAGTTAATATCTTATTTAAATTCCCATTATTTGGTGAGCTTCAGAGCATAATCACTGTTGGCTTTTTAATTTTCACTCAATTTCACCTGCAAAAAGACCTGCTTTCATTTTTGCCATGCAAACACTTCATATTATGCTTTTTTAAACTGAAGCAAAAGAGCATAATACGAAGTGTTTGCATGGCAAGATTTGGATGAAGATACCTAATGATAGAGCAACAGCTACCTTTTATTGGTCACTGAAAAAAACTAACTACCAGATATAAAATGGCTCATGTAGTAGGGTCTTCTTTCAAGATGTGTATGACCTAACTTTATGAAAAGACCTTTTCTGGGGCTATGCATGTGCATTTGTGAAGCACTAACTCAGAAGAAAGGATAACATGCCAACTGCCAAAGCACAAATACCACTTCAAACAGCACCTGCTGCAAAGTGTTCTCTAGAGCTCTTCTGAGTAAGTGACAGAGTTCAGGAAATATCACAGGATGACAGTGTAAATAGCTATGCTTTTACTCTGAGTATGTATTCAAAAATTACCTCAGTCAACCAAATTCTGAGACAGTGTGTTATTTTTTACAAAGCTACATGTACTCATGAACTGACAGACACTACTTCTGAGTGACAGCTAGGGAACTTCTGAAAATGAATTATCAAATCATTACTGTAATTTCATTAAAAAAAAAATAAATCCATGTCATTGTATATCCTAAAAAGTATCTTTAGGAAAAAAAGATATGTTTTGCCTTTCCAGAAGCTTATAAAACTTACATATACTATTGAAAATATGGTATTACTATTTAAAATGTGGTAATACTATCAATTTCAAAACCACCACAAAACTTGTCCTTCATAAGCAGTCAGCAGAGAATTGCTTCCATCTAGTGACTGAACACAGTTACAGACACTTAGGGAGTTACCTATTCCAATTTGTGGCCCCAAGGGGAGGAATGATAACAGCACCAAACGCTGCACTTCACAGTGTAACAGTAATAACCTAATACAGGAAGTCTGATAGTATTCAGATAGTGTAAAACTGTTCCAAACAAAAAATGACAGATTTTTTTTATCACAGCATTTTAGTGCCATAAAAATATCTTGCTAAATATCAAAGCCGAGATTCTCCCTACAGAACCTTATTTGTTCACGTGCCTTTTATGTTTTGTACTCCACCAATTAAAGATGAAGGTATCCATCTGAGGTACTTGCAGGACTCTGCACATTGTATCCTTGCAGACTTCAGTGATACCTGTTGTCACAAATACCCATATGAAGTGCAGTCGTGCTATTATCTCCACTTCACAGTGGAGACAACTCATGGAAAAAGAGACTTAGACTAATAGGGCAGGGAATTTAACCCAGCTCCCCTAGATACAAATCTTGTGTCTAACCCACCAAATTATCTTTTCCCTGCTGTCGCAAAATGACACTTCAAAACACTGCACCCCTGTTTCTCTCCCACTTCTGCTGCTAGACTGTCAGTCCTATAAGATCGACAAAAACAAACAGCAATGAACAAGTCCGAGCATGGGAAGACCACTTTGACAATCCACCATACAACACCGAGATCAACAATGCTTTTTCGCCCAATAGGTGCTCCTGTAAATACATAAAATAAATGGTACCACCTACCTGTGATTTGTGTTGTCATGGAAACGAGCAGTGAAAAATTCAAAGCTACCATGGAAATATTAACAGAGTAGTTGGTGCCTGGCTGCAAATCAAAACAAACTTCTGGAGCCTGCTTGTGTGTGGTAAGGTCAAGGGTCATTTCATGAAAGAACTCCTTCTGATACCAACGCTGGCCTTGCACATGAAACTGTAAATGAAAAATCACAGAATGGAAGTTGCAATGTTTTAATACAGCACTTGCATTCAGTTTTGTCATGCTTTAAATTAGAAGAAATAGCAGAAAAACACATCACTGCATACGGAGGGCCAAAAACGTTGGCATTGACAGTTACCCAAATTCAAATGTTTCCAAAATTTGTCAGGAATTGCAGTCCCTCTTGATCAGCTCTGACATTGTCCTAGTTCTTTCAGTTATCCTTGTCCTAGTCTATCCTCTTCTGTATTAGTACTGTTATTTTGCCCAAGCCTTGATTTCCTGCTAACATACAGGTTTCCAGTAACAGGGCACTCTCATTGTATACTCTCACAGTGCATAGAAATGAGTCAAAAAAGCTCACATGAACACCTCTCTGGTCTGACCATAAGGATCAAGTAAAAAAGCAAGTAATTTTGACCTCTGCCAAAATTCCAAGTACTCTCCAGGATCTAGTTACAGACACATACATTTCCAGGCAAATTTACAGACCCGGGGTTTTTTTTGGTTCAGTTGGATTTTTTGTGTGTTTTGTTGTTGATGTCCCAAATCAACATGAAGTTATTAACTTTAGGCATCTCATGATCATTCCTCTGTTAATGAAAACTAAAATGCTTGCTGTATTTTAATCATGTGCAAATTTTCCTTTAAACAGACCCTATGCCTTCGGATAATCTCTGAGCACCTCCTAGCACACAGAGATTTGAGACAACAGCAGGTGGTCAAAAGTCCTGGCAGAGACAGTTCATGTGGAAATGCCCTGCTGGGATGACGGAAGATTGAAGACGTATCACAGGGCACAGTGGACTGACTGTAGAATTGGAACAGTTGCCTGACACCTGCACATGACAAAGTTGAAAGCACAGATAGGGAAGAAAAAACAGAGTAGAACAGGGGAAAAAATAAGCAAGAAACAGGAGATTACAAAACAGCATGGTGGTTTCTCTTTTTTGAAGGTTGCTATCCAAGCATAGTCCCTGGGTTTTTATGAGAGACATTACTAGAATGAGGAACACTGCTAGCTGTGAGTGTTTGAAAAATTAAGTTTTTTTCACATAGGTGATTGATTAAATTGTTTTGTAGATTCAAAATACAGATTGTCACTTACTGAGTATCTGTCTTCCACATCAGTTCCCCTGACAGTTCTCTGCCATTTCAAGCAGGTATCATTAAAAATTAATACATTATTGAAAGCTTCCTTTACTGTAGAGACAATAAAAAAGACAACAACTTATTACAAAAACTTTACCTTCTTCAACTTAATTGAGTATGAGTAGCTGAAAATAAAAACAAAAAAAAGTTTTTTATTTTAATTCTGTTCCGAGAAGGAGGTAGAATCTCATTTATTTTTGAATGAACAAACACAGTAAATAGATCACAAACATTTTCCAGAGAAAACAGCTTCTGGAAAAACCCAAGTACGCTATTCAGTAAATCAAGATAGGATTTATTTGTCCAGACTTAGGGAAGTAATAATGACAGAAAGATCCAGGAGTTCAGACCTTCTGATAGAAGTAAAGTTATCATAGAACAATTTGTCACAGTTAATGCCCTTTAGGAAAAAGCACATGAGAAAAAGCATTTTTGTGCGTTCCAAAGGCAATTCTTTCTTGAGGTCTGTTGCATCCATACCAGTATGTCAGAAGGCAAGCTTAAAGTTTCCATAACCAAAATACTACAGAAACTTGCTGTTAGAACATGTCTTCTCTACAATTACTGAAGAACTGCCAGAACACTGGTCATCACTGCGAAACATAGGAATATTATCTATAATGCTCACATCACTTAGGTTAGTATCACACAACTCAGCAACAGGAAATTCTCCCACAGGCAGAGAATCAGTTTTCAAGGCAAGGAACTGAAACCACTAAGCACTGCACCACGGACTGAAATTCCAGCATGTAGCCAGGAACGTCACTGCAGCAATCCTGCCTCTAGTCAGAAGACAAATCCTGAAGCAAGTTCGCCAAATCTTTCTGAAGGGCACTTACTGCCACTGCTGTTTGCTCATCGATTCAATGGCCACAGTGAGCAGAAAGAAAAATGTCCTCCAGAAAAAGAAGATGCTGATGGTGGCTACATGTATGTAGTCAGCACAAAGAATGATACAGTCTAGCAGACAGCCTGTTATCCTGTCTGCTAGACTCAAACCAGTAAACTCTGCAGCACAGTAAGTTCTTCTGTAAGCACAAGAGAATATAAAACACAGCTTACCATTTGTTTGAACTGCAACTGTAACTGAGACAATGGTGTTTCTGGAAGAGATGGCCGTAATATTCACCACATAGTTACTGCCAGGGTTAAGATCTAAACACACCTTTGGATTATCTTCACTTGTAGTGATGTTAAATATCACATCTTCTGAGAACGTCTTCTCATCCCATCTTTGGCCCAATATGTGAAACTATTGGAGATAACAAAAATGATGGTTGTGGCTCTCCAAATTTCAGAATACTAGTTCAATTCAGCCTTAAGAACGTAGGATTACATTGGTTTAGACTATCAGCTCAATCAAGAGAATAGGCTTGTGACTAACTGTTTTTGTGCAACAAGACAATGTAATCAATTAGATTTTTAATTTATTTTGTCTGTTAAATTTATGACTGTTTTCTCACGCATTTCTACAACAAATAGAAGAAATTATAACACAGACCCTACAAACACCTCCAACACAAATAGTAAGGTGTAAGTAAATTTTCTTTCTTGTTTACAGCACACAAATGGAAACTACGTCTGGTTGCTATTTTCTTTTCTCTAGTTTTTCCCCCTTGCCCCACAGAAGCAGTAGTAAGACAACACCAAACAGCAGTAAAACACAGGTGATGCACACAAACTGAAACACAGCAAGTTCCATCTGAATACAAAGAAAAACTTTTTTGAGGGTGACGGAGCACTGGAACAGGCTGCCCAGAGAGGCTGTGGAGTCTCCTTCTCTGGAGACATTAAAAACCTGCCTGGATGTGGTTCTGTGCAACCTGCTCCAGGTGAACCTACTTGAGCAGAGGGCTGGACTAGATAATCTCCAGAGGATCCTTCCAATCCTGACCATTCTGTGATTCCCTAAGAGAGTCCCAGTGCAGTGAAAAAGAAACCTGCTGTTTGCTGTACAAGATGAAGGGACATGCAAAACTTATCTAGTTGAGCTCAAGGCACTCCAGACTGTCCTGAACTTCACTGCAAGCACCCTATGCCTGCATCATTCTCAGTTTTGACTATTCTGAAGTGTCTTGCAGGTAGATGAATTCAGGCAAGAGCATGTGCAGAACACATTACACCGGAGATCCACAGCTTCCCAGTTACCACCAGGTACGTGAAAAGCACTAGTTTTGCATTGTTAGGGTAATTGGGAACTCGCTTTTTCCTTCTCAGCAGTGCTCAATAAAAGGATGCTAATTAAAATTACATTGATTTACAACACAGGAGAAGAAAGACAGGCTGTCTTCCAGCATATCACCCAACCTTGAAATGTACTGTCCACATTAACCTAACTGCTGCGGAGATCCAAAATAATCCACTTTTTCACCCTATTTGTACATGCTCAAAAAAACAACCTTGCTTGGGGTATTGCCGTTCCCAAAAGATGGGAATCCTCATCGTGTTGTTTTGGCTTTCGGTAACACTAACTGAACTACTGAAAGTTTCTGAGACTTTATGTCTTAACTTTTATTCTGATGTTTATAGATGGCAATTAAAAGAAAAAAAAAAAAAAGAAAAAAAAGAAAAAGTAGTTACCAAAGTTGCTTTCAATTTCCATGAAAAACAGTTCTAAAATGTTCAAATAAGAGATGGTTGAATCTCAAGCAAGGCACAGTACTTCAGTAAATCTTGCATTTCCAAAGCAAGTTACATCCAGTATCTGCAAGTGATACACTGCTTGCTTGAAACACCTGCATCAATATCAGGGACAGAATCCAAGTTTTGCAAGCTTTTCTATGTCAATGTGACCCTGAGCTCTACAATGCAATTTCACTAAAGAATAAACTTGTGCTTAAACATTTCTTACCGTTTCAAGCAGATGTTTAGGTGATTTACTAGAAAAGGACTCCAACAGCTTTTGAGTTTTTCAGCTAACTTTAGGACAGGGATTTGTTTCTTTCCTAACCCAGTGAGCTTTATGTTTCTAGGCATTTTACCAGGACTAGCAAGACAAACTACCATATAAACAAAAGCCACAAAACATATCTCCACTACTGACTCAGGATTAAGCAGGACAAGGCTACTCCCAAACTCAAATGGTGCCCCACTTACTGTGTATGTTTCCTGCAAGCCCAGCCTTCCAGTTTTCCTTCGCCACTTCACACAGGTTTCATTGAATATGGACAAATTACTTAGTAATTCCTCCTCTGGAAGCAAAAAGATGAACAAAGAATGAAAACAGTTATTATTTTTCATGCAAATTTTATTGTTTGGAGCAATCGTTTGTTTCTTCCTTATTCTGTTTGGTTGTGGGGTTTTTTTTCCAAACAGGAAAAATAAAACAAGGTAGGCAGAAGCTAGGTAGTAAATTTTCCTTTGACTGCGTCAGCTCCTAAAATTAAAATACAAGGCTAACAGAAGAAACATGTTCTGAGCTAATGACTGTGACAGAGCCAGAATTCCATAAATTACCATGACTAATGAAAACAAAATACTTTCTAAGTTTGCATTTTAATGTAGAACAATTTGAATTCTAATGACTTAACAGATCTTGAAGAGGAACATTACAGTTCCCTGACAGCAAAGGAACAAGCTCATTAACTATATCAGAGTACTGCTATGTTCCTATATATAAAAGCACACATATACAACAGCATTGTTTCTTACACAAAAATCCTACAGTATATACTGTACTAAAACCTTTCATATTGGGTGACCAATCCAGGCAAAAAAGACAATAATAAAAGACATTTTGATCTGCTTCAGACATTCTTCCTAGTCATAATACATTAAAAATCTACCATGTATAGGTATTCCTGTATTCCTGGTCAAAGTCTTCCATTAAAGTGTGCTTATGACAGTATTACACCACCAAAAATGAAAAGCAATAAACAATGCCCCAGTTCCACTACTTCTGCCACCCATTCTATATTGTCCTTGAACTTGGGTGCCAGCAACTGGATCTCCTGACATGCAATGGTCTCTCTCCTAAAGAACAAGTCACTCACAAATCAACTTGAAGATTTGTAGACCATCGGCTCTTATGGATTAGAAGTCTTATCAAACTGCCAATAAAACAGTCAAGCAGATTTAAACGAACTATCTGTAAGAAAAAGAGGCTACCAGTAAGCCAACAAACTTGGAAAAAGACAGTCTCCTGAATACAACAACCTACATTAAAGCATTTTAAGAAAGCTTCTGTGTTAGACTGGAAAAGAGCTTTTTTGTACCTAAATTAATGGTTTGGTTCATTATTTGTTTGGGTTTCAACATGTTTTCAAAAGGTGTTGACATTTCTCCTTGTTTCACAATAAATAAAGTAACACAGCCACAATAAAACACTTTTCAGAACAATCACTAGATGAAAAGCATGAATCCCACACAGCTAGGGAAGACAGTTACAGCAACCATAGATAAATCCTTCAATGCGCCTGTGTTAACTTACACACTTTCAAGGTTGGTTTATGCCTCAGAGAAAAAGACAGAACCAGTAAGATCAACTCTGCTCTATTTTAGGCAGTTCTCTCACTGCTGTCATGAGACACAGAGCAGCTGCCATCACAAGACTAAGTAGAGTATCCTCCCAGAGCTAAGAGCAAAGCTCCTTCTGCTTACAAAGTGATCTGGTCTTCAAATAGTCATTCCTTTGCCCAGCGGTGTTTTCTTACTACATTCACTGCATGACAAAGGTCGCAAATCCAAGCTCATACAGATTCTAAGCTGAAAACCCTGTACTAGTTTGGCAGATTCTCCAGAAATATTCACACAATAGTTGGTGCAATGCCCCGTTGTAAAAGCAAACATAGCGCAGGTTGCTCTTCCTCTGTATGCAAACCTCACTACCATTTCACAGGGGGGCCCTTGTAGCGTATGGACATGAAGCTGTCACTGAAATAAACAAATACATCAATAGCCTCTAAAATTCCTATATGTAGGTAGTTACTTAGAACTGCAGTGTAATGGTTTGCTTATTTTGCAGCACTTTATTTTCTTTTCCCCTTCCTTTTTTTATTTATTATTAAACTGTCATAAAACAGTTCTCTAACGGTATCTCCCTCTCCACATACTCAACAAAAAGATGCCTTATTCACAAGACTAGTTTATCTCCCAGCTAATTTTAATTCCTACATTACAAGCTGTCGTTAAATATGGGAATGTTGTTGAAAGCTTCCTCTTCTACAGAGGAGATTAATCTGCATGTCCTCTAAAACAAATTTCCTTACATATGGCTCTGTGATTAATTGTATTGAAATACTGCCTATTATTATTATTATCTGTTTCACAGTAACGTCTAGAAACTCTACAGTACTAAGACTTCTGTACCCACACAGAGCAAAAGAGTATGTTCAGTTACTGTATTCTTCAAATCAGATAAATTTTTACTAAAAGACCAAAAGGCAAAAATGACTCATTTGAGCACAGCCAGAGGGAAAATGGTTGCATATCCATGAGAACTGAATTAAAATGCATTACAAAAATAAAAAGTAAAAAAAAAAAAAAATTGCCAAGACTGCTCAGCAAGAAAATCAGGCACTTGATTTTTGAGTTCATAAAATACCCAGGAAAAAAATAAAGCAAAATAAAGTGGCAAACAAAAAAGTGTTTTAGCCAGGTATTCAGTCACAGAAAGAAATCTTTTACAGTGGCCTCCTTGGAAAGAAGTCATCAGAACTAGTAGAATTTTTTTCTGTAACTACATCAATTTGTCTGTTGTGCTTTCTGAACTTTCTTTGGGAAGAACTAAGCCACTGTGCCATTGCCATATACCCACAGAATACCTGGCAGACCTTTTCTCAAAAGTTTCCAGTCCAAACGAGCAGGAGCAAAAAAGGACAAAAAGTTCTAACATCCACAGAGCAAAGACCACAACAAAGTCCTGGGCTTTCTGAGGAGACTGCTTTTCCTCCCTTATTCTTACTAATCACACACTCTTTGGATAACCAAATGTACACTAAGTGCTTGGTTTAACATTAATCCCAATAGTATAAACCCAATAACCAATAACAGCACAAAGGTATCTCTGAAAAAAATGTCCTCACACCTAGAGGAAAACAGGTTCCCTAACAGGTTAGTTCTGTGAAATCTAACAGCGCTAGTGTCTTCCACAGCTTGGGCTCTCTCAACATGAAATGCTCTATACATGCCAGGCCTTATATGACATCTTAGCAGACAGTGGCATTCAGGTTGTCAACATACCTGATTTCAATCAATAGCTTTCACTCAGACTCACAAATGAGATGGGACAAGTAACTACCCTCAGTTTCCTCGTAGTTCAGCACTAGAAATGTCAACTTGTGATTAACTGAGAAGGCCACTGGATGCCACAGCTGCTCCACTGACCTCCAGGTTACCCTCACAACCTCCCTTCCATCCCAAGAGAAAGGGTCCTAGAAACGATATGCGAATGCCTGGAGACCAGAGCAGAAGGGTGGAAAAAGATCCTGAAGTCAAATACTGAAAGGTAAATCTGTGAGAGGGTAGAGAGATACAAACAGCACTGGCGGTTAGCAGACAGGAAATACGAGTGCTGGTATACAGAACAAAAATGGGAAAACACATAAAGTAAGTAACGAAGTGATTCAACAGTGAGCATCAGAAGGTGAGAAATCATGTTAAGAAAGCCCAAGAAATTAATTCTAAGAGGAAAACAAGGAGTGAAAGTCTGTCTTTTTTACTCCCCTTTCAAACGCTCTGCTAGGAACTAGGGCCTCTCTCTGTGCCTGAGTGTGTAGGAAAATCTTCTTAGTAATTACAGCCAGTGCATAAATGCCTGTACTTTCATGGTCTTCTGCCTTAACCCTGTGCTGTAAAGGCCAACCTTAATTCTTCACTTAACAACCTATGTGAGCTCAGCTCCCAGTACTCAGTGTTATTATTTGCTGACTCAGGGAAAAAAAACAGACAACCCTGTGTCTGAACACTCATTAGAACCACCTAACTTCCTCCACACGTACAATCCACTACTCCACAGCTGTAAGAACACTTGACTACCACTGACCTCAGCCCGAGATACACGTTAGCAGTGAAGCATTTTTGAACTTGCATGAAACTTGCAGAAAGCAGATAGAATCAGCTTCAATCCAATATTTCATCTTCCGCAAGTAGCTAAAAGAGCATCCACACATGCACAACTCACAGAGCTCCAACCACCAATCTCCACACAAGCATGCAATTTAGGGAAAGAAGAAATCCAAATACTAGCTTTTATGTATGTTTTGCCTGTTCAGTCCTGTGAAAACTGTGAATGATGCTGCAAGTGCCATCTGCTACAAACATGCACCACTCATACGTTCAGATGCAGAAATTAAACGGAGAGCAAACAATGCTTCAAGGAGAACTTCTGCTCAGACTGTTTCAAGGTACCTGTTCCATAGCATATAGGCAAACACCTCTTGCACAGTAACTTTCTCAAATGTACACGAATTTATTTTACAGACATATCTTCAGTATTTATACCATTTAGGGTAGCATGATAAATTTTTTTGAGTTTTCCACATTTTGAGTAACCTACTTGCTCCCAGTTTAACTAGGATTGCAAAATTAGCAGGTTTTCACCTTCAGCCCCAAACTTTACACAGAGGAAATCCACAGAGAAACAGAAAAGCTATAGGTAGAGACCGTCATGCAGGAAGGAGTAGACAAGATAATCAATGATTTACTACTTCCTTTGGTCTAAAAGCATTACCAGGAGACAAACAGGAGGCACAGTAACTCGTGCATTGAAGCAGAATGACAAAAACATAAGAGATGCAATTGTGACCATACTTACAGAGGAAAGATGCATCAATCAAGGGTGTCACATTAGACAGGATTAGATGGGCTGGGATTACCCCACCTGAAAGAGGTTCCCCAAGACTAGTATTCGCCATTGCAAACTGGGTGATTATTAACATCATTTCAAAAAACCAAACAAACAAAAGCCTAAACAGCCCTGCAAAAAGCTATGGGTTTTTTTTGTTTAACTGTTACTGGGTTGCATCACTATGATCTAAGAAGTACCACCTCTCATAACACAGACTCCACCTTTTTCCAGGCAATTAAAGAAATTACCAGATTAACATATGTCTGGATTTAACACATCAAGTTAGGCCTTTACAAAAACTAAGGCAAATCAGATCCTTTTCACTGATGACTATAATTATCCTAATAGTTTGATAGGGGGTTTATTACTACCAACCCTGGGTTTTGAATCAATGCCCACAGATGTGAGAGTGACACCTTTTCTGTTAAACTCGTAACTGTTGACATAGCTGGGAACAAAAATTAGGACAGTGACAGTTAACCCATTCACTGTTGTATGGAAATTACTGATGCTGCCAACACAGAAACATTCCAGCTGCCTTTCTGTATCATCTCTTACTGTACAAGTGAGAAGCTAAAAACTGACATCCTGGAGGATTCTAGCTAGAGTGGAAATCAGTCATTGGGAACAGGAATAAAGCTCAGGAGAAGAAGGGAAAGTGAAAGCAAAGGGAAAACAGCTCTGGATTAAAAAGTAAGTAACTAGACCCTCTCAGTTACGTGGGAATTATCTTTGCTGTTGGTCTACAGTTAAAATTAAATTAAATTACACCTGACAGACAATCCTGCTCTGTTTTTTCCAGACTAGATTCTGATTTTGCTTTTGATTTCTTCCAAGCTTTTTTTTTTTCTTTTTTTTTTTTTCCCACTATGAAAGTATTCTTTCCCTCTTCTGCAGTGTTTTAAAGTGCACAGTGTGGACAATCTGCTTTGCCTTCTTTGGACCAATTCATCAAACCACTCTTCCTTCTAAACCTTCAAATCACTGAATCATGTATTTAGCAAGTATCCTCCACTCTCTTCACCTGTTAGGATTTTCAGTTCTATCATACAACACCAATTTTCTACGAAATGTCTCAAAACCAACTAACACCTTATCCCCTTGATGTTTTGAAGATACTCTTCACTACCATAATACCCAAGTTCTACGTGATTATCTCAACAAAATCTCCAGAGACCAGGACACGCAGCTAAACTCTGTCGGTGGGTGGGTAGTCAAAACACAGAAAAATGAAGCATTCTGAAACAGAAAACCAACCTTTAGTGAAAGGTGGACATTTAGCATTGCATTTAGTAAGAGGTGAGGTAAAAAACAACATGCACACAAAAGGTTATGACGCAGAAGCTCCAAGCTTAGGATCAGACAGAATGTGCACTACTGTGAAGAATGATTTTGCCCCTTTTTGAGCTCCAGGTTCACAGGATGTTGGGACTGGATCATTTTTTCCTCTATTAACACTACCTTGGAAGGCTCTCACAACAAACTAGTAAGATTGCTGTGCCGTCAAACTCAGCATTAAAGGGACACAGGTCAATTTTCCCTTTTGACTGCAACAGATATTCCCCGCTGCCTGAGTTTTGGAATGCTTTACCAATAATACACATTACCTTTCCAGGCAGGTGGGATTCACCCCTTCCTCCAGCCTTTTTACATATCCATGGATTTTTCCCACCCACGTGCAGAAGCTGCTTCTTTTGCAAGGACAGTATTTTACTTATTATATTAAAAAAAACATTTCAATAAATGCATTTCTAAAAACAATGCTACTGGAAACTTCTTTAAATACTGAGAAGTTATTCTCTAATACAGACTTGTATTTTCTTTTTCTTGGATAAACATAAGAAAATTGGACAAACTGTCTGTCTTGACACCATATTGTTGCTACCCACACCAATAGATGCTAAACACACCGAATACTAACAACCTCCAAAGAACACAGGCATAGAGAAGGAGTTTTCCAGAGAAGGAGTTTTCTAGGATCAGAATAATGAGCAGCAGTCAACCCAGCCTATGTGCTTATAGCCAGGGCTAGAGCCAGCTGTTACAGAAAGGATAGATTAAATACTGTGAAAAAGCTCTCCCCATGACAAGGATGTCCTTAGGACTTGGGACTGGGAAATTGGAAAATGCTTGATGAATACTACACTGGAGGACTCTGCAAACAGGATGAAGAGAGCTGCAGTAGGTAAAAGGATTATCTCCCTCCAAAATATCCCTAACAATTGTCCAATTACCACAGAAAACTGCACCAGACACTACCCCCTTTGTGCATGAACTGACCCCTTTGTAATTGTAACGAAGACTGAAAAAAGTACCAGCTTTACAGCTGCACACGGTATTAAGAGCAAGACAACCCTGTAAGCACCCTATTCACCATACTGCATCTTAACTTTCCCAGGATGTGCGAGAAGTAGGTTCCCAAAAGTTAAGCTACATGTGTGTGTATGTATGTACAGCCACGCACATACACAATCGACACCTGTTTCAAGGGAAAAATATTCTACTTCAGCACCTATGTTAGTCCTTCCCAATATTTAATATTAAACATTTGTATACAAGTTCAATGAAAGATAAAATCAACTCATTTACATATTTTCACTTCAGACAGCCTCCAGTCCCTCACCCTGCCTTCTCAAGATTATATACTTCATGGACTTGATAATAGCTTACAATATACATTGCACACTGTACCATTTGCAAGTGCAGATTTAGGAACAAGTATCTCAGATAGCCAAGGCACAAATCACCTTTTTTCTGGCTGTGTTACAGCCATGATAAGTTAAAAAAAAACCTTTATTTGCAGAATCTATCAAAAAGAAAAACACGAGAGCAAAGGCTTCATTTTATACTTTTCCCTTTTATAAAAAATAGCAACTATAATTCTTATGTTACCTTATGTTCAAGTTTATGCCCACACCCAGAACCTCTTTCAGTAAGATAAATATTACTACCGAAAAAGTTTAAGTTGACAATTTCACCACTGAAATTGAAAATGGGAAAATCAAGCTTGTTTCAAATGGTTTTGTATTCCACCACTGAATGCTATAGCACTTTATAGCCAAAGCCCTCCCCTGTAACAAACAGCGATATTATTCCCCCCAGGGGATATTTTTCCATTCTGAAAATAGACTTCCCAGATTTCCTACGAAATCCCACCAGGTGCAATGTATGCCTGGAATAACAGCACACCATTTCTGCAATAAATTCTGCAATAAATTCTGCAATTCTGCAATAAAAAAATAAATGAAATGATGCATTTCTGCCCAGTAGGGGAAAAAGTTGTTCTTCCAGGACAAGTTGTACAGGACGTCCAGACTTACATGTTGAGCATACTGGACAGCACGTATTTAATTGCTGGTATGTTCTCTGCACCTTAGTCACTTGAATTTAGACATATATATATATTTTTGCATTATACACACATCAAGGGTTGGGAAAGGAAGACTGTAATCCAGCTGACTATCATCAGACTTCACTGCTGGTGGCTTAATCGAATCAGCACCTCTCAGTAATATTAATTTTGTTAAGCAATTTTTTCCATATTTAAAACATCTACAATTAAATATACTTTTATATATATCACACACACAAAACCATTTACTATATAACCGAACAGACAGTGCAACAGACAACACAAATAAAGGGCATTCCATAGCAATCACTTCTTAAAAAATGAAGAAGTGATTATTTGCCAAGGGGGACATGCTTAGGGGAATTTCTCACTTCTAATGATGTTTATCAGGCAGTAGAAAAAGTCAAATGGTTTTCTGACTTCTATCATAAGTTATTTTGGAATGGTACATGGTTTTCTCTCATTTTAATGGGAATTACTGATTAATTACACACACACTTAAGATCATATACATCTGAAATGCATCATTACTGAAACACGAATTTTATTTCAAAGCCATTTAGCTCTAGTAAGGAGAAGCTAAGAAGCTGAGGACCTCTGGACAAGTTTCCTTTTCATGATTTTTTTTTCCCCTCCCAAAGAACCCTGGACTGGTCAGGTTATTTTTTAAAAGCTTTTTTCCATTCTACTTGACTGCAACTGACTTTTTTGGCCCTCTGATCCAACACTGGAGTCTACATTTTTGCCTCTGGCAAAGCTCTTGCTGAAATCCATAGTAATGCTGTGAATGCAGTCTGCAGGTTCAAGCCCTTCAAAGTTTCAGAGTGCTCAGGACAGAACTCTTGGCATTGCAAAGACTGACACACCTGATTAACTAGCTACTCTACACAATGCTGACTTCAAAACCAATTCAGCAGTGCTGCTATGCAAATTGCCTGAATCAAATAAGAACCTTTACTTCTAACAACAGCAGTTCCATTTTTAGTAGGGCACTATAAAAAGTGACAGAACTGCTTTTCTGTACGCTCGTTTTATTTGACATCACAGGTTTATACTTGCAGTGAATGCTCAAGACATGAAGTGAGGCAAGAGAGGCATCAAGTGGCAACTCTGTGTAAATGCTTGGTCTGTGAAGCAGTACCAGTCAAAGACATGCTGCAAGTCCTTCTGAGTAACATGTGGATGTTCCAAGGCTTGAGAACAAGAGATGGACAGTTGTAGAGCTATCTTGTGATACGTCTTTCTGAGGACACAGAACAACACTAAGGAACACAACAGCCATAATCTAAAACCTGCTATTTTTTTGCTATTACTATTAAAATGTCAGTACATCCTGTTTCCAAGCCCACATTATGACATCTTTGTTACGTATCTCCCTTCTCAGGGCCCAATTCTTTTACAGAAAATCATTTTGGACTGAAATTCAGACAACTGTATCTAGGTTAGAAAGGCAACCATGAACAAAGTTTACCTTGGGCATTATGAGAGGAGGAAAAAAAACAACAAAAAAGGACCCAAGTTCTGGATTCCATTGCCCTATATTCATCACAGGGCACTTTATTAGTGCTACAAAAAAACAGTGTTAAATGCCTTGTGTTCATCTAGTGACATTCTCCTGGCTTTTAAAGCTGAAGGTTCTCAGTGCAGCAATAAAACTCCAGTTGCATTAGACCCTTTCTGTTTGAAATAAAAAGCTAGACAGCTAACAGAAAGATCTGTGTCATCCACCAGAAACTGTTGCCCAGTTAAAATTCTCTTCCACAACCTTTCCATCCAAAGTACTACCACATTCCCTACATCATAAATCAGAAATGGGTTTCTTGCCTTCATCCTTCCTCCTGTTCCTACCTTCAGAACAAGAATGAGAAACTATATAAATAGCAAATCCCACGGCAACTCCTACAGTAATATTTACCTTTGCATATGTACGTAATATTCTCCCATGACTGATCTGTTGTGCATTCTGAAAAATTCCTGTCTCCATTAGAATAATATCCGTCTTTACACTGATAGTACACTCTGCTCCACAGAGTGGTAGAGTTGTCCCAGGTCATTTCTGTGTGTGGAATCAGCAAAGGTTTGCCACAGTCTATTTCTGGAACAGAAAAACAGTGTATCAAAACCTGAAAATTAAAACAAGTAAGGCATATCAACCTGTTTAAGAAGAGAGATTAACTGTTCCAGCAATTTTCTATTCTGTTCACCATTTTTTCACTTCCCAGGGATTTCCAGAAGTCAGGTCAGCCCTTTAGAACCCAGAATTCTGTGACTGGAGACTTTCTAGCAAGATGGAACACTTACCCTTCAAGATGAACCATAAAAAATAAAACAAAAAAAGCATCCTGTTTAGAAATGGAGAACAAGGATCTCTAAGCAAATTTTTACAAATGGATCTATCTCCCTGCAACACTGTCTTATCCTCCACATGCTGTTTATTCCTTTATTTTACCTATGATTAGGAACAATAGATCTGAAAAACAACACATGGTCCAAGGAGTGATGTAAAAGAACAGCATCAAGAAGGTTATGTTCCTTTGCCGGTGGATTTAAGAAAAAAAAAAAAAAAGAAGCTGGAACAGGCAAGCACAAAGAGCACTTCTGGGGGAAAATTTGATGGATTATTCAGACCACTTTAGAGATAATTAGAAAGCTGGGCTAAAGCACTTATAAATTAATTCATTTGCTCAGATGTTTCCATGATAAATTTATGGAACAAAAAAGAATAGAGAGTGAAGACAAATCAATAGAATATTACTAGGGTTAAAATTCCCTTTCAAATCCACAATGAACACCAGACCCCAATAAAAGATTCTGCATCACTTTACTTGCAAGAAGTAAACAATGTAAGAATTAAAATCTGACTTTTACTAAAGCTTATATGCAGAAAACAAGTGCTTTTAAAACTGTTTAATAAATAAGTGATTCTGAAATTCTACTCATACAAAGGAAAACAAAGAAGTGAAAAACAAAGTTTATAGAATCAAGATCTGTACAGCCTTTCAAAGAAAAGTTAAACAGATATTGCAATGGCCAATACATCCACCATCACGATTACATTCCTTTTCATATCCCAGTGTGTATGAATGTATGTACCTACCGTAAATTGTCAGAACAATATTCAGAATAACTAATGCACATGCAAAGAATATGCTTAGTTTATAGAAGGACAGTGTGTGATGAGACACAAAAATTACTGCTGCTTAACTCCAGCTATCTGTCCACAGCCATCCTGTAATCAGACTGAAAAGCATAAATGCAGAAGTATGTTTCTGTGCAACATATTGAACCTTCTGTTTAGACTGGTGACACAGAATAAGAATATTAAATAAAATTCTAAAAGTAGAGAGTTGTTGTAACATATAAATTGCATATTCAAAAAAATTACTATGTTTGATTGCAATGAACAGAAGACTCTACCCTGCTGGATTAAACTGAAAAGGTATTTATCACCCAATAAATGGAAAAATGAAGTTATGCCAATGTAAAAACTGACTGAAGACTGTAATTATCCTGAGGTCACATTCATTAATTAATGAGTTCAGAGTAACAATAGACTATACATTTTGGTGGGAAAAATAGTTCTTTTTTAGATATACCTTTTTTTTCTTCTTCTTTTCTGAGTTTTTCCCTTTGTCAAGGAACTTGTTAGGCTGCACTCTTCCAAATCGCAGTAACATAAGGGATTTATGAGTCATGTCAAATAACAATAGCATGCTTGAGCAGTCATAGTTTGCAAATGGGAACTGGTCAAATATGGGAATTTTAAGGGGACACTAACTGCTAATAGCGGTTCAATTTTGGAGCAGTGGCTTCAACCACAGCATAGATATTGACATAGAAAAATGGCAGGAATTCAGGTTGAATTTTCATTTCATGATAATCCCAATGCTTGACATGCACTGGGATTTTGGTCTTACATGTTAACATTTAATAACTTATTGCAACTTCATTAGCAGCACAGATTAAAAAAATACCCTGTTTAATATACCACTTTTATTTTGTGACTGAACTTCATATGCTAGAAGACTGTATAATCTGAGTGCCCAAAGAGGATGTCTCTAACTGATGTCTGGGATTTATTATGGTGGTTGTAACAGTATCTATGCCAAATAAATTTGAAGGCAAATTTCATTTACCTTTGCACACCAAATCAGTGCCATCCCACTGTCCTTCGGCATTGCAGACTGCAGTCTGATTGCCGCTTGCAACAAAGTAACCATCGACACAACTATAAGTAACTTCACTTCCATATGTGGTCCCAGTTACAAATACTGGATGTGCATTTAAAACAGAAGGTGGAACCCCACAATCCACACCTAGGGAGAGGTATAAAGAGGAAGATAATCTGTTAGTCAAGCAGCATAAGTAATGACAACTGCACTCAGCAAGTATTTCTTTTGTTGTTATCAACTAAGCCTCTTTTCCTGCAGTAACCCAACACTCACTCCCTCATGTCCTCTGCAACACCCCCAATGTAACTAAGCATGCTGTAGCTACTCCAGAGCTGCTTCCAAACACAATGACTTCTCTGTCTTTCTCTCAGAATGACATGCTAAATCTGTGACTCCTTCCTCAGCCTGGCTGCTAATATAGAGAAAATGGCCTGGTTTTGTTTTTTTGTTTGGTTTTTTTTCTTTAATCTTTAAGATTCTCCTGCTTTTACAAACCTGATTACAAGTGGCAAGCTGGTTCTGTATCATTTGAAGTAAGCAACAGTCAGAGGGAGACAGACAAGAAGAAACTGCCTTCAGGAAGTAAAATTCTAAGTGCACAAGGACCAAAGAAAGGCAAAACCATAGAAAAGGTTACAACATACAATAAGCTTCCTGTTAAAGCCAGAGTCTACATGATGTTCAAAACATATTGTAATAGTTGCTCTATTCACAAACATGCCAAGTTGTCAATTACAAATGCATAAAACAAAGCAAGTAGTACCAAAAAGCAATTTGTTTGACAAGATGTCCTTTTTCTAAGGTATTTTCTAAGCCACCTAAAAGGCACTCACGTTAGCATGACACAACATCACATTCAACAGTTTACTTCATCTGAAGACAATTTTTTTATTAATATTCCAGGGAAGCTATACTTTTCACAGACATGTTACATCCATACACTTACATTTAAATAAAACAAGCAGATCTGCTCCACTTACAGTACCTTGATGTTAGGTCCCACACCTTACCGAGTCTGACCTACCTTCAATGGCCAGTTTCATCATGACTATATAAACAAAACTCCTATATCACAATAAGAAGGAAGACAAAAGACAAACACTGCTTTTTCTGAAAAAGAAGACATTACACCTGGCCAGAAGAAATTATTAAATTAGCAATAAATAATTAACAAGAAAATTCTCGGAATTTAAAGAACTATTTAAAGGTGCCTTTACCACTATTAAAAAGAAAAAAAATCAAACTTGATGGTTTTACAAAAAGAGAAGTCCTAACTGAGGTCCAGGAAAAAAGATTGCAACACCAAGAGGAAATAGGTTTGTCATTTCAGATTCATGGGCTGTTTCTTGGTGGTTGATGTATTTTATTTCAATTAACCATGACAGATGTGTTCAGAAACTCTGACCTGGCCTACTGTTTGATTGTAGATATAAAAAACTACATGAAAAAGCAATCACTAAAGAATATTAATATAAAACAAATGTACCAACAACTCATAAGGACTGCATCCCACAAGCTTTCTTTACAGACCTCTTGAGATTTTGGGCACTTCATTTTTGTTTTCAGATTCCTTGTCCTTTATTTATTTTTTGAGAAAACTGGCATTTCAACTGTTTTATTTTTTATGTCAGTAATTTTGTATTGTTTTATCTTTTCCTTCTTATGAATTTTCTGGTGATATTTAATAATTCACTTCTCTCAGCCACAGTGATTTAGCATCTTTATTCTAATGTATTCACTTCCCATAGACACACATACAAACCTCACATTTCTATCCACTTTTGTGTGTGTGTGTGTCTGTGTGTTAGTTAGAAAATGGGAAAGTTTTAGAAACCAAGAGGGCTTTTGTATTTTGAGAGAAGGAACTCTCCTCCCTAAGTGATAATGACAATTCTCTCCCCTACAATTGTTATACGCTGTAGCTTCTCTTAGCTAGCACTTCAAGTGTCATTTAACTAATGTATAGACTTTCTAAATACTCAGAGGAACAGATAATCCTGCACTTGTAAGCAGCAATACTTCAACAGAATGGGCAATTGGAACACCAAAGCAAGTGGAAGTTTCAAAGATGGTCGTGGGAAATGTGGTCATGCAAATGCTTTTAAAATCACAAAGGCTATCCAGAGATGAGGGGTGGTATGACACTTCTCTTTACTGTCAACCCCTGGAAAAAAACTTCACAAGCTGTCAGAAAATTTGTTCCTTTTCATGAAAGGTCACTGATGCCTTCCAACTCAGTAGCTTTTCCCACGAAAGGCTACAGAAATCTAGTTTTCTAGGCCTTGGTTCACAGGCAGAAGGACACATTGCAATATCTATAAAAACACAAGAATCAGCATCAAAAATGACACTACACTAACAAGAAGAGGTGGCACAATTTTATCATCTTTCTTTTCTTCTCCTTATTTTTTTTTTTTTTTTTTTTTTTTTTCAAATAGCCAGATCTTGAAAATTACCCTTCAGACTGAGGAAAGTCGACTGTCTCACAAACACACTTCCTTATGCATAAACTCCCTTAAAGAATTTAAAAAAGATTTAAGACTCTTCTCACCTTTACAGCTTAAAGTGGCAGGTTCCCAAGTTTCGTTTGCAGTGCAATATGAGAACTTTCCCTCGTTGCTGTAAAACCCTTCTTTACATTCATAATGAACTGCACTTCCTGGTAGCAAGCTGTAGTTCCCTACAATGTAGCCATGCTTCATTTCAGGAGGCGAACCACATCCAATTTCTGCAAAGAGACTGGGTCAAAAGAACTCACAGTACAATAATCACAACAAAAAACCACTTTAAAATGGGCTAAACTGGAGATGGTCACGTCATAAACTACACCAAATCTGATGAATCTGAGGGGTCGCCAAAAAGGTAGACTATTAGAGTTGAAGAGTTGTACTGGCCACAGTTGAAGGAGCACAGGGATCCAGGTACTGGATCTACATCTTTACTAACATACAGCTGGAGCCATTCACAACAACAAAGAGAAGACACTGCAATGTGATGGTGCTTTACATGTGCCAGTCTCGTCACATCAATGACTGAATGGTACCTCAACACCAGAGGAAAATTTCAGGCCCCAATGCACAGCCTTATTTCCCTGCGCATGGAAAAGGTGAAGCACTGTGGATACACTGAAATGAAATGTGGTCCTCAATTCCTTCATTGCACTGAACCAGTCTGCATACAAAAGCTACACACCTTCAGCTCCTTTGTCCAGCTCTGCAAGGGACACAGACTGTGAGATAAGCAGGATTATCAGTGATTCTGGCAAAATGAAGCAGAGCACTCCAGCTGGGAAAACTGGATGGACCACAGGCAGTGAGCTTTACTGATGGTCCTTGCAATAATTCAGAAACGAGAGCTGGACATAATCAAGGCAGTTCTTTCCACCTGGGATGCCTGGGTTCATTACATACTCTAGACAACTACAGCTTACACTGCTGGCGCTTTGCGTCTGTGAGAATCTACACTAAGAAGAAAGGAGGAACAGATTCAAACTGAAATTTTTTGGTTGTTATGGCAAGATAAACAGAAAAGTTTATTTATGCAGGTGCCACAGTATGTAATAAATAGCTAAACTATTATTTTATTATTCCTTTCCACTAGACTTGTTTCATTCCTATGACCTCTCTTACCAGCTGTTTATCCTCCCTGCCCTTCCCCTTCATGCACTGTGAATATATAAGCAAATTGATTATACCACACTTTCTTCCTATTCAGAAACTAACTACATTACCTGCAGAGCATTATTAAGCTTCTCTGACCCTACACACCTGAACCACTGCTGAGAGCCTGTAGAAATCATACCTGGTGTCGACTCTACCATCCACACACCACTGGAACAAACTGAACCCAAGAAATAAAAACTCATACAGCAGCAAAGTCCACAGAGAGGGCTTCTGCCATGCAGGCTTAAAAGCACAGGTCAGAGCAGGTACTATTATATCACATAAGACCTGATTTTATCTGATAGCAAAACCAGCATCCAAAGACTCTCACCTTTGCATGAAACTATATTTTCATCTGGATGAAAAGAATGCTCTCCATTTTCTAATTTATAACCATCATTGCAGTAACACTTGTAGCTTCCTTCAGTATTCATGCAGCTTGCATTGGGACCACAGAGCCCAGACTCCTCACATTCATCTATATCTAAAAATTCAGAGAAATATATACACACTTAGTAATAATTTGGGGTTTGTTTTTTTTTAATTAGTTAATCTAGGACCCAAGCTTAAAACAAATACAACATTCCATAATGGGTTCTATGTAGCTTGTGATGGCTTTTCTAGGAAACAAAGGAGCTTATCATTGCCTGGTGTCCAAGCATCTGGAAGGAGGAGACTCTCAGTTTTGTAGCAAGCTATCTTTTCAACTGTTTCTGTTTTACCTGCCAAGTAGTTTCCAGTGTTACCTCCTGCTACAACAACCCCAGAAAAACTTCCTGTCTGCAAGTATCTTAATCAGCTGCAACAGTTTACCACCATAACAAGGAGCTGGCTAATTCTACACTAAACATATGTATGACATTCTGGGGGAAAGATAGGGGTCATCTTCTTTTCTCTAATCTAGCTGCTTCTTCTGGAAAGATTATCACTTGAATGTGACTGTGAAGCATTAATTTGTAACACAGCAAAGAATGCAAAATGGAACTAATTCATGGCTGTTAGAAACTAGATGTCAAATCACTGTCTGCATCCCCCACAAGAAGTGCTCTGATACAGTTTCGGAAAGCAAGTTATAAAGTGACAGGGAAAAACAGATTTGTGCAGTACTAAGTTCTGGATTCCTGGTGCTCAAGATCCTTCACGATGTCTACCTGTACAGTTAGTGCCATCATTGGGAATAAATGTCTTGTTGTTGTTGGAGGCTCGGTATCCATCAAGGCAAACACAGTAAAAACTTCCGTGTGTATTATGACACAATGTATGATTTCCACAGATCTTGCTGGCTCCAATCTGGCATTCATCTTTATCTGTCAGCACATTTAAAACAGCAGAAAGAGCTTAAGAAGAGTAGAGTATCCTTCCCTCCTCACTCATTCCTGTGAAATCTGACTTCTCCTGACTTTGTCTAAGTTATTTGGGATGTATACACTGCTACTAATTTGGAGTATTTACACCAACAGAGGTGGTTGTCTCTGGATGAAACTGTGAATAAAGTTTCATGACACAGCCTGAGTTACCTATGAGCTGTTGAAACCAGAGGGCTCTGCTCTCCCTTGTGGCATACACTGGCTGCAGCACTTGATGAAGCTTATGCTGACCTTACCCAACTGGCAGAGAATTAACATGGCAAAATATACAGCTTGCCTTCTCCCACAATAATGAGAAAACTGAATTCTGTGCAGGGCCCAGTGGGTGCCAGGGCTTGTGAAAGAAGAGGAAGAGATGGAGTGGAAGAGATAAGAGGTGGAAAGCCTTCGCCTTTAAGCAGTGGTAAGCTGTTACCTACACTCAGACACAGCATTTGACATCATCCTTTGATTTACATACTGATTTGTCATGTATGAGAGAGGATTAAAAGGACTTATCAGCTACAGTAGTAAAACAATGCTGAACAACACTTTTCGTGTAACAGACACTTACACCTAACATATCTGTGTATATATGCACGCTGTTAAGAACAGATCTTCAGCTTCTGAAATTAATTTTTAGTTACCCAGAACTAGAAAAAATAGTAAAAATGTGCTACTTTTGTCAGTTTTATTATCTAGTTTTCAGTTCAATGAAGCATAGCTTGAAAAGAATAATAAAGTGAAGCCCATCATATTTAGTTTCTATTCCTGAAGCTAGGATAAAAAATATTAAATAAACCATTCCAATACTTTATG
Source organism: Falco punctatus (assembly GCF_963210335.1). Lineage (NCBI taxonomy): Eukaryota > Metazoa > Chordata > Aves > Falconiformes > Falconidae > Falco > Falco punctatus. Next base: position 74,155,889 of record NC_137586.1, read on the forward strand.
TTTTAAAAGTAAATGTTTGGTAAACCCCTACATTTTCTAAGACAAAATTAATTTAAATCCTTCACTATATAGCAGAAACTGAATAAAGTAGTTAAGCAACTAAGTACAAAATTATATTTACATCAAGTACAAGTAAAGTACAGCTCATGGATAGCTGGGCAGGAGGGGAGGGGGCAGTGCATGGAGAAAACAATCCACACCTATTATCTGTTTTGGAAATTCTGCCAGGAAATAAGAAAGCTTTTACCATATTTTGAAAAATTCAATAATATTACTCAAGAAAGAACGTTTCAGGAATGTACTTTCTTGCCATTTTATGAACAGGCAGCCTACCTTGACAATGGGTTCTTCCATTGCCTACAAATCCATAATTACAGATGCAGACACTTTTTCCTTCAATTTGATGACATGTAGCATGAATGTGGCAAGTCGCACAGACATCTGGAATGGATCTGTTCACAACTGCTTTAAGAACAGAAAGACTCAATTACTTTTTTTTGTTCTGTTTTAAAGCGGACCATAATGGTGGTCTGGTATGGGTAACTGGCAAGGAATGGAGGATAACATCCAGATTAAAAGACATAGAATAAAATGCTATCTCCTCCCACCCTGTTTTCAAATTTGCAAGAAAACCACAGCCGTAGTATTCAGAGACCAAAGATAAAAAATAAACAGAAAGGATTAAACAAAATAACTACACCAGTTGTCTCCAACCGTCTAGTCTCTGACAACAAGCAAATCAGCTTCTCAGCAGTTAGGAAGGCTTATGAGACATATAATAAACAGCTTCATCCAACATTGATCTTTTCTCCATATTCCTTTTCTTTCCCTTTTGTCTTTGTTTCCTCATTTATTCTATTGTTTCTATTACTTACGCATAGACATTTGGGCTATTTATCCATCTACTTGTATTTTGTATCATCAACATGCATATGGTATAAATGCTATTCGTAAAAATGATGTTGCAAATGCTTCCAGGAGGAAAATGACTTAAAGTCAGTGAAAGTAATTTCTCCTCAGTTAACATAAGACTTTTCACCCTGGCACTACAACGACCTTACGGTCTCAGTGACTTCACTTATAATAAAGTCATTTTAGAAATCATTTTATATTAGAAGTAGTTTAGCAGCACATCATATACAACCCAATTTATTGTAATTCAATAGGGCTATAAATATACATGAGACTAATAAAATATGAGCTTCTCTCATTTGTATTCATACTTTTAGTGTGTTACATGCATTTCTCTCCATTTTTTGAAAGCTCTTTTTGTTATCTTCATACATGCACTGACTTTCCAAATTATAAACCTCAGAATGGATGGCTTGAATGTAGACAAAGCATGGATATGCTTACACTCTTTTTACATTTTAAAAGATCAAACTAATACTGCACATGCTGATGTTGTCTCATGAGGCCGCACATAGCTGTATGGAAATTTTTACTCTTCTAAGACAGCAAAGACTGATAAAGATGGTGCAGTTCTTACGGAATACAAATGTCACTGCATATATAGCAGCTTTTGACAAAACTGTGCCTAACTTTACACAGTGTGTACATACATAACTGTAACTGGAAGGAGAGGACAGCTAAACACTCCAGCCAGCTTTTTTTACGCACCAAATTTATCACTGTGATAAAACTGCTCTTCCACATGCAGCATTTCAGTTCTACTTCACAGGGCATTTCCGAGTGCCTTCAGACTTGTGGGAAGCATCATTGATTCCTACATCTAACTCTCAATGCTTTTATATGCTTTAGCGTGTGCTCCTAACAGGGACAGAAGGCAACTGTCAGCATGCAACGGCAGCCAACCTAGATCAGAAAAATAAATTCACGCGCAGCCACAGTAAGAACTTCCTCATGATACCTCAATCTTCTGATAAGGCATGGGAGTGTCCTCCTCAGATTGCTGCTCCGGGAGATAACACACGGCTCGTGTCATCGTCGTCACCACGCCCCCCCCCCCCCCAGCCCCGACCACTACGGATGAAACTTTACGACTTACTTACCCTTAGTACCATAACATTTTTCACTCTGGCACCGAAGTCACCACACGGTTCCAGCCCTACCAGCCAGGCCCTCCCTCAGACGCGGCTCCCGCCCCGGCCAGGCCCTCTCGCCCAGCAGGTGCGGGGGTCGCTGCCGCCACGGCCCTCACCACTCCCCGGGCAGACGCCCACCACGGCCCGCCACCGCCTCCACTTCACCGCCAACGCCCGGCTGCCGCCGTGCCGGCAGGTCAGGCGCCTACCGCCGGGCCGCGCTCCTCCCGCCGCCGCCCCCCTCGTCCCGCCGCCGCCGTCCCCTTCGCGCCTTCTCCGCCTCGCCCGAGGGGCGCCGCCCTCACGGCCCAGCCGCGGCCCGCAGCGACCGGCGCCGGGTGCGGCCGGGGGCCCGGGGAGCGGCCGCACTTACCCCGCCACCGCCCCGCGCACTGCGGCAGCGCCAGCAGCAGCAGCAAGAGCGGCCCCAGCGCCCGGTCGCCCCCCGGACTCATGTCCCCGCCGCCGCCTCCGCGCCCCTAGGTGCTGTGTGACCCCGCTGCCTCCGCATCCTCCCCGCGGCCAGGAGAGGGGAGGGCGGCCCGAGGGGAGGGCGGGAGGCCGCGGTCCCCGGGCCGAGGGCGTCGCGCTGCCCCTAGCGCCTGCTTCCCGGCGGGGCGGGGGCACCCGGTGGCAGCCCTTATCGCCGCCGCCGCGCCCGCGGCCCCCCCCGGCTTTGCCCTCAGCGAGGCCTCTTTCCTCCCTCGGCCGAAGATCCCTCGCCCTAAAACCCTCGCTTTTCTTCCCTTTTCGGTTTCTTACATCTTCCCTGGCACTGCCCCTTTCCTTCCCCAGGACACCGCCTCCGCCGCGGCCGGGCGGGTGGCAGAGCCGATAAGGGCTGCTGCGGTCGGTAGCGGCCGGCCCGGGGCCCGGGGCAGGGAGATGTGGCGGGAAGGGTTATCTGCCATCCCTGGGGAAGGCGGCTACGCCCGCTTGTGCGCTCCCTGACCGCCGTCGGGGGGGGGTCCCCCTGGCCCGGCCCGCACCGCTGGCTGGGGCGCGGAGAGCAGGGGCCGGGGGGGGGGGGGCTGCCCCCCGCTCGGCGGGGTCGGCACCGATCGCGGTACACAGGCCCTCGGGGTTGCCGCTGAGCGACGCTTCCTCGGTGCAGGCCTCGGCCGCGGTGCCGGCGAAGCCCACAGGTGTGCTGTCACCGGTACCGGCAGTGCTGCCTGGCGAGGCTCCTGCTGCAGGGGACGGTGACCCTCCGACAGCTCCTGGTAGTCCTGCAGCACTGCCAGCCTGAACTTCAGAGCGCGGCCTAAGGGGGGTGTTTGCAGCTGCCATCGCCCAGTGACTCCAGTAGGGAAGTGGCAAGGAGATGAATGGGGGGCAGCCCAACAGCAAGATGGATCCAGGCGCGTTTGATGTGCACCAGGGACCAGCAGGGACCCTCCTGACGGAGGTTTGCTCACTGGCTGCATTGGTGTTATGTCAGTGCCCTTTAGTGCTAGCACAGACAAGGCTTCCGTCACCACTGCATCTGAGTGACACAAGCCCCATCTGTTCCTGGTGCGCTACCACGACAAAGACCAATCTGTGTCTGATTTCAACAGAAACAAAGCCCAGTTTCATAAAACGATCAGCTTTATTTACTTTTATTTATGTAAGTTGGTCTGTCCCTGTGTATTTTAACTACTGTTCTGCCTGCTTAAATGTATACATTTTTATCCAGCTTCTGCTACACTTACTCATCTTGACCAGGGCACAAAGTGACCTGATTCTTCAGCGCCGGCCAGTTAGATCACAAGCAGGCCTGCTTTTGGAGTAACAAGCTACAGATGTCAATACTACGTATTTCTGTCTTATATTACTGACATTGGAGGCATTCATTCTCAATGGTGGCATGTAGTTTATACGGAATGATTCAGAGAGCAATTGTTCTGCACAGCATATTAAAAATGATATGGAAAATAATTTCTCTCCCTTAGCAACCCACTGAGTTGCAGACCCAGTAATCAGTGCAATTTCTACTGTTCTTTTTTATAAAAAGTAGTAGGAACACCTATTCATAATTACAAACACCTCACACAGCAAACAGCAAAGTATCTTTGGCAGGAGGCCTGAAGAAATACATCATTATATTTATAAGGAAAACAAGTTTTTTAAAAAGCAGTATAAACATTCTTTAAAGAAAGTAACAAGGAAGTGTTATCAGTTGAAGAAAATGCAGGATGTAGACTGAAACAAACCTTGTTTTGTTCCAGTCTAGGATGTCTTAAACAGCCCATTAGTTGCTGTTTAAGACATACTTCAGAACCAAATAATTAAAATGACACACAAAGGCTACTTTACATACATGTTGCTTCCATATCTAAATTCAAAGCACAGTCATAAAAGATGTTGAGAGGTCATCTTTTCTGTTTTTCTGTTCTACAAGATCAACTCTACATAAATGATTCTTGACATACTTGTCTAACTTGTTTTTCGTAGTGACAGTGTTGTAAAATTCACAGCATTCCTAAGGAATCTGTTCCAGTACTTCGCTTTGTAATCTGAAAATGGTAATCTAAGGTTCAATTTAACTTTTAGTTAAATTGTTATGTCTTTCTTCCGTTCACAACAGACTCCCAAAAGCCAAAACCAGCACAGTGATCTGGACCCAGGTTTGAATCAGCCACTGACATGAGTCATAGATCACTTGTGCCCTGATGTCACCTGCCCAGGTTGTCAGCTAATTCATTTAGGAAGACAAAGATTCAGGAGGGCAAGACAGATCAGTGTCCCGACATGCTGATCCTTACAGCTTAGACAAATCTAGTGTAATTCATGCAAAATGTTTAATGAAAATACAGGATAATATTCACATAGATTTTCTGTTCTTGACAGGGTAAGTGTTTTAATCTTTCCACTGTCAAATTTGAAGGACCTAGTTTGTAATGAGAATGTTTTCTTTGTCCCTGCCAGAATTAAATCTCACTACCCTGAAGGCATCTGTACCACTATTTGCTTCCATTTCTCTTCTTTATGATAAAGAAAATAGTTGTGATGGTCAAAGCAATTGAATATATCCAGAGACACTTGGAAGTTTCCTGTGCAGTTTTTTCCTTGCAGCTGTCTAAATGGAGATAATTGAAAATCAGAAAGGCAAGCAGGATTAAACATTGCCCCAGCTGTCTGTATTTGTTCTGTCTCCTTTGCAGAAAGTGAATGTTACTATGTCATCTAAATCACATTCGTCTTGTAAGGATGTTTGGCATAGATTATGCTACATATTCTTACATATAAAGACAAAATATTTGATACTAATGGCTTTTTCAGCAAACAGATTTTTAAAGACACAGCAAACATCTTCAGAGTGAATAAATGTAATTCATCCTTGTTAACAGATAACTCAGCTATTCATAATGCAGTTGCATTCTCAGACATATTGCTACCAAGCACTTCTTTCCAGCTGTCAATGAAAAGAGTAACTGCAACCTGATGGAAGGTTCCTTCCATCTGAATTCTGCCTCTCTTGCCTATTTAATCAGATTAATAACTGGTTTCTGATTATCCACTTAATTTCCAGAATAAGCACAGCAATTGTGAAGCAGAAATAACTGAAAAATTGGCTTACCCTCTTCAGCTTCTAATGAAAATGCGTCAGTATTTATTTATTATTTTTTTTTTTTAGGGAAGAAAAGCATCTTCTTGTAATGACTTTTGCTACAAAGGAAATACTACCTCTCAAGCTGTTTGCAGCAATTCTGTCTGTACTCTTAGATGCCCCTATGACACTGTCTCAACTCCTGACAAATGAAGTCAAGAAGCGGAATTTCTGCAAAAGAATTAGTGAGAGATACCTAAACTTGAACCTTAAATATTGAATGCTCCTATACAATTTCCCTGGAGGATAGGCCCTGGATGAAACAGACATCAGAGCATGCCATATACATCTCGTAGCTAGAGCATGGTAGGTGATAAAGCCTGCTGACAGTTGCTGCTAATCAGAAAAGCAGTTCTACAGAGCAAAAGGGCTGCTATCTGTGGGTTTTAGCATAGGAGTAGGAGCCTAAACTGAGCTTTGCCACAAACTCACTGTGACCTTTGATAAGATAACCCCTTTCTGCCTCTCTTCACTTCTCACCCCCACTTAAATGTGAAACTGAGATAATATTCCTACATAGGTATGTTGAGGCTTAATACTATATAAGTGGGTATGAGATGCTGCAATGTCAACTTCTCAGATAGAAACTCTGATGTCACCACAGTCTGCTCCAATTTGTAAACCACAAGGACTTAGTGTCAATCACTTTATGGGGCAGCATCTTAATGTTGCTGGATCTTGGAATATCACGGAAGAAGGCTGCTGACTAGTCATTGCTTCTGATTGTTCCATGCTATCATACACAAGCTCTGTCATTGTTTTGAGGGCTATGCTGATTGGAAGGCAATAGTTAAGAGGAGAGAGGCAGAAAGTCACTAAGGAAAAGTAAAGAAAAAAAGAGTAACAGCACCCACTTCATACAGGATTAAAAAAAAAAGTCTTGTCACTTTCTTAACTCCAGATAGATGAACAGACTAATCCTAGAATAACTGCTAAAATCAGAAGAGAAAGTATTGTGCAATGAGCTTAATGCTTCCTGCTCTGCTAGGCTCCCCAAGCTTATCCACAGAGGTGCTGGTCTTCCTATCGCAGCTGCACAAATCTTAATAACAACAAACAGATAAGTCAACAGTGAATTATAGTTTCTTTTATAGGTACAGGAAGAAAACCAAATCCCACTGACTGTATTATCCCTCTCTTACCATTAGCTTTGCTGTATTTTGAGGCAAGATCAGTCTAGAAGTCCTATAATCATTAAATGGGAAATACTGGCACTTGTCAAACTATATTATCTATGAAAATAAAAAAAAATCCATACACATCTTATAAGAAGGCAAAATCAAATGTTGACTAGACACTATAAACAGTTCTCCTCTACCTTTTCAGGCACCTGGGGGTTCTTTTCCCACAGCTTCTTTCCCTACAGACCAACTGTTTCTTGCCACCTAGGAATCTCATATTTGCATCAACACTTTGTAATGGGCAAGAGAAGAATCTGATAACCAAGCCTTTCATAGTAAATACCTTGACCTTCACTCCCTGAGTTGTAGGCAGTGCAGCTTTCACATGCTGTTTATCCAGTTAAAAGAAACTGTTGTTATCTTAATTAGAAAGCACCTCAAGTTACTGCATTTTTAGACTCTGCGAACACAAAGCCAGCAGGATGAGCTGGATTTCAGTATACCATTATGCATTCATGTTTGGCATACAAAAAGAGGGTGCTTTTGTTGGTTACAACACAGCATGAGGTCTGCTCTTTGGTCCTTCAAAATTTGGTTAGGTATAACTCAATTCATTTACTGGCAATCAGAAAAGAAAAAGAACCTGGGTGATGACATTTGTTATATTGTCATAAATTGTAATAAAGACATAAGATTGACATTTCTTGGGCAATAGAAGGTCACCTAGTTGGTGCTTTGGGGGCTTTTTGTTTGTTTTTTGTTGTTTTTGTTTTTTTTTTAATATTAATTGCAAGGCTGACAGCCCTGTTTATCTTCAAATAGTTTACAATATTCCCACAAGACTCTTCAAGTCTATCAATAATGCTGCTGTCCAGAAACTGATTGGCAACAAGAGACTACTTGCCACAGTAATTAAAGGTTGAATTCTGTCTAGTACTGAACATTTGTTATTGCACCACAAAAATACAGTAGCTAAATGACAAAATCATTGACCTTTACTGGGATTTTGTCTACTAACTGCTTCTCCCCACCATGAACACAGTACATGTCAGTCAATAGGACCTAAATAAAAATTAGGGATCAGAGTTATGCTGGAAGATGACGGCAAGTTCTCTATAAAAGCAAAAGAAAGTATCTGGGAGACAGGTGTTCACATTCTCAAGAGTCCTAAAAATTTGGAGGAAAAGACTCACACAACTAGACTTGTCAATTGTTTCATTTTATGTAGACCCAAAATTAGGGAGATTAGCGTACATCTCTGATAAAGGGTCTGTGCCTGAAAATGCCTTTTTGTATGTACTGGCCTTGGGATACTGCTTGTCAGTCCACAAAAACACAAGTATTTGAAACATGTATTTGTTGGCTTTTAGAGCATTTTTTTTTTTTAAAGCACTGTCTAGGATTAAAGAATTTCCAAACACTAAAAAATTTCCAAATGAAAATACTTCCAAAATTAAACTGTTCTTTAAATGTAATCATTCCTGCTTTAATCCGGAAATTTAGGCAGCAAGTCACTGTAGATGGCACAATAGCTAGGGAACAGGGAAAATGTATTTGAACCTAAGCTATTGCTTAATTGTGATCAGTGTTATGGTGAGATATTTGAAAAAACCAAAGCATTGCTGGCAGAAAAACACTTAGAGATGTCTACGTATGTGGATAACTGGCTAGCTGAAAAAGTTCACATAAACATAGTCTAGCTGGCTGGACAAAAATGCACATCGCTCTCAGCTTATCTGAAGTAAAGCAAAAATACACTGTCTTTGGCTGTTCTTGTTACACAATAACAGGAAGATTTTGGTGGGAAAAGAATGTTGCAGGTGGGAACAGAAAACTACAGAAGAGAAACTAGGGGCGGGCTTGGTATTTAGGCAACTAACCAATAATGAGCTTAACTTTTGTAATATGTATGAGCTAATTATAACAAGGCATAAAAGGTGACTGTAAGGGACAATAAACGAAGTCTGCTGATCACTCATATTGAGTGACTGTGTCTTCCCTCCGTCGCAACATACGTATTAGAACTGTAGGAACATCTATAGACATCACTAATTTACCTTGTACCTAAGAAATTATAGCTACATCTTGGAAATGATGAAATTCAGAAATAACCTACTCTGCCTTTATGGTTGTTTTTTTCCTCTTCGTATAGAAAAAAACACTCCTTAATGACAACGCAAGTGTTTTCTTGCAGGTTATCATGAAATTAAAATATACTGCATATGAACTGTCCTTTTCTGCTGGCCTCTGAATGACAGATCTATCCAGCACAACATTTCTCAAACAGCAGCTTTTCCAGTTCTTAGGAATCCAGATTTCTGAGCATATATTTTACTTAAAACAACAACAAAATCTTTACTCAAAACAATTCAACTTTTACTTACACTTAGTGATCCTTCTATGCTTATGATTCTAAACATGATTATATATAAAAGCGACCACTTGGACCTACAGTAAATATTTAAGATCCAGAATAAAAATTTTGGGCATGTTTTAAATCTGTTTATTAGCTTATCCTCCTGAAGAATGCATGGGCAACTTGCATTCTAGAATATTCCCCCAAAATTAATCTGGACAAGGCAATCAGTAAGCATACAATGCACCAGTAAGTGCTTTACCTAGACTACTTTTCTGATCCTGTAATTAAAATCTATTTTTGAGTTGCAGAAGAGGCATTGCAATTGGTTTTGGTCATGCACAACATTCCTCTCAAAACTCCTGTGATAATATCATGAAGAGGGAAACTGAGACAAATGAAATTTGTCTGAATACACTAAATACCCATAGATCAATTTGCAGAAGAAATCAAAGTTTGTCTTGCAATGCATTGTCAGTTGTAACCTTTAAATCTGTAAGCAAAAAAAAGTCCATTAAAAATACAATCTTACATAGAAAAATGTATAGAAAAGCCGCAAACATTAAAAAAAACTTCTCTCTCCCTCCACAACAAAACTTGATATGGGCAACATATGGCTACTACGCATCTCTAATGAGTAGTTACTGAGCTACTCCCACACTTAATCCTCTTTTTGCCTTCTTGGAGAACTTTCTATACACCAGAAGAACTTGAGATTTGAATAATGTAAGTCTGTGGGAACTAAATGGTTACTGCCTGTTGAGTTCTGCACTAGGCTGAGTATTTTTTTCTTGCTATATACTACATCAACTCACTGTCTAATTACAATTACAGAATTAATTTCATACCCATTTGAAGTAGTCTGTGACATTATACAGTACGTAAACCAAATATCCTAATTTATAAGTGTCTTAATAATATAACACTGTGCATTAAGATCCAGGTTAAGTGATTTTACACTTCCTTCCAGTCTTTAAAACACCAGGGGGTATTTTTCAAGGGCCTTGATTAAAATCTGATGCATCAAAATAAAAACTAAGTGAAAAATATAATCTTCCCATAATATAAAGTTGAGAGAATCAAAGCCCCGTAGAATAAGCAGCTTGTGTAACAGCTAAAGAAAAAGATGCACAGTAACTGAATACCTTCCTCAAAGAAAAACAATTACAGAAGCAGCAGTCATAGTCCTGCATGAACGCTGAACAAAGGGCTCTATAAAGAGTTCCAGGATGTACTTTGGGAATCTTGCAAGCATACATAGCATGCCCTGAAGGTGAAATTACCCCAGGCCATGTTGTGACAGGCAGACAGTGACCTGCCAACCCAGCGCAGAAAGACAACATTTATGCCATAACAAGTCTTAGCATCAGGAAGCATGGTGTTATGTATTAACTTTTATATCCCTGTGGATGAATCAACACTGAAAGATCTTATCCTGGGAGATGTTTAAACTCAGGAACTCAAATAGCATAACGTATTGTCAATTACTGTTGAAAGGGAAGGCACCCAATAGTTGGGATAGGTCTCCTATCAAAATCTTCAACCAGTTCAGTATCTGACAGACTAATGAAGGCTCTGAGGAAGTGGGTAAACTTCTTGAAACACATACAGAAACAGCGTGAATGCTTTATACTTTTGACAAGATAATCAAAGCCTCAGCAAGGGAGAATTCTAAGCCATCCAGTCATGCTGAAAACATACACACAGAGAAAGGAAAAGAGTATGTAACACAAGCAAACTTCATATATGAAGGAAGACGTAGAAACAACTTTCAGTTAACAGAAGTGATATAGTACTTAGGCAGCAAATCCTTTTCAGAAACTTACTTTGCTCTTAAACAGAAAAACTACTCTCACAGCTTTGTAAAATAAGGAACCATAGTTACAAAATTCATAAGGTATTTCCAAATCTGTTGAGCAGATGAGTCAGATTCTGTGCATACAGGAATGACAGTTTGCTGAACACAGTGTATTGTTGCTTTTAAATCTCATACTACTTTTGAGCAATTTGGCCGTGGGAGAGAACTGGAAATAAGAGGGGAGGGAAGGAATGAACAGGTTAGAAATGCTGAAAAACCAGCGACTGACATTGCCACGTTCTTTGGGGAGAAATAAACCTGACAATCTCAACTTTTTGTCAATACTTAACTGAAAGTTTTTAATTAGAAAAGAACCCCCAACCCTCCCTCCAAGCACCCACCCACATTGCTGTGACTAAAATAGTTTATGGAGCTACAGACAGTTTTCCCAGATCATCAATGGAATTCTTAGTACTGAACAAAAGACTTATCATAATTTCTTTATATTTTGAGATAGCCTTGTGTCATTTCTGTGTTAAGATAATATTTTTTTTTAAAAAAAAAAGCTTCGTTTTTGTTTTTAAAGGCAGTACTTAGCCACCAAACAGTGTTTGCAAATAAGTTCTCTAGGTGTGTACCAGGTACCACCATCACAAGGTAGAAATAGGAACTGTATCCAAGCACAGAGGTACTAGCCTGCTGCATTGTGCAGTAGCCTTCAGTCAGTCCTCTTTTTAAAAAAAACTTTCCAAACATGGAATAATCTGGCTTTTCAGACCGAGGTGGGCTCTGGAGCAGGAAAAATCCAACATACAAAACTCTCAATAAAAACTGTTATACACCCTTCATCATACAAGTAATATATAGCACACATGACAGAACCAGTTAAATCATAGCTGGAAAACCACTTTACACAGTACATTTAATGTAGCTACCACAGAAGATAAGTCTTTGCTTTTCAACCAAATAATTTTTAATGCTTGCATTAAAGGCTAAGATTCTCTCAGGTGGACACTGACCAGCTGTACTTGAAGTAGACTGGAAATAAAAAACAAGATCTAAAAGGGTGTCCCTGATAAACTTACTTAGACTAAGCAGTAAATATTAAGGACTGGGAATGATCACTAACTTGAGATGAAAGTATTACTCTCCTTTTGGAGTCAGGCAACTCATGTTGCTACCCTACACTAAAGCGGTTTGTCCTCATTGTCAATGGACAATTTCCCTTGTTTTTTGCAGCATCTGAGCAGAGTTTATCGTTAACAGCAAAGGCATTGGTCTGCAAATGTTCTCTGGGAGGATTCATTTCTCCGAGGTCTCTTTTCCCCTCTGCCTATACCTCCCATGCTTCTTCTCACCTATATATTCTACTACATGACTTCCACTTTCATACCTTTTGTTTACACATACCTATACTCATCCGCTACACTCTGAAGAACTCAAGGCCAAATATCCAAGCACACTTAAGGAAAATGCAAGAGGGGATTTTTAGTTTATTTTTATAACATGTATTGTCCTGTTTCCAGCTCTGTAAATGGGCAAGCCCTGGGGCGGTAGACTAATCTTTTGGGACTGATCCAAACCATATGAGATCTTATCCGTTGGCAAATTCACCAGTTACTGCTGTTTCTGTCTCAGCTTGTAAGTAACAAAACAAATTCTGGTATGAAAAATTTTATATCCATGCTATTTAGAAGTGATTTTTTATTTTCCAAGATGTACACTTATGTTAACTACTTACAGAAAAATAATTACTTGCCACTATATTACAGGAGCACAACAGCAGCAGACAATAATTTGAGATGGTATTTATTTTTTGGTTAAAGAGGAAGTTTTACTTTTTCATTAAGAAGAAGACAGGTAGGAAGTCCACTCTCCTACCACACTTCCTCAGGCAGACTTGGCCAAAATAAATAAAGAAGCCACATTTTGGCCACCAAGAGCTAGTAATTTCTCCAGAATGCTCAGCAAATATTTAAGTATCAAGGACAAAATCAGGAGTTACACTTGGGCACTACATAGCTAGCCTTCGGAGAATAAGCGTTTTGCTGAAAGTTGCAGTACAGTCTAAACTGAGTTAGATTTTTGTTCCTGCAAAAGCATCTTTATTCAGAGACTGGTAGTAGCACAGATTTGGTCAGTGCTGTAATCCTAATCCTGAGACACCGGCAGTCATTAAGTGCATGTCTGAGACCTCAGATTCTTCAAGACCTGCTAGGCTTGGACTTGGTGGCAGACATTTAATCCTTGTCAGATTGGTTGAGAATTTTAGCTCAGAAAGAGGCGCTGCACTCCCCACATCATCCACATACTTATATCTATTGCTTAATACTATTGCCTGTTTACCATCAATCTCAAATTTTGGATACAAGAATAAAAGAGCCTAATTAGTGTTGTGTAATACACAGAAAGACAAGCAGAACAGCAATTGACAAGGAAGTTGAGAAACAGGAAGCTGAAAGCTGACCATCTTCTTCAGCTACTACTTACATTTTTTTATATCTTTGTGCAAACGATACAAGCTTGAATCCTAAGGCTAGAAAAAAGTTCAGCATGGTAAGAGAAGAAACAAAAGAATTCTCACTGATGAGGCCCCAAGGCTTGATGTCCCTCATCCCTGTCTCAAAGAATTAAGCAGTGTTCTACTGCTGTATTGGCTCAGGGTTGTAGAATAGATTTCTGTTCTGAAAATGAGAATTACTGCCCTGCTCAGGGGGAAGTTTAGGTGTTGCTGAACTTCAACTTTTGTTGAAGATTTGCATTAGTCCCCTTAAAATACTTTCAATATAAAAACCCCTTTGCTTAGATGGTCATGCATGCTAAAGAAAGTAACAGAAAATAAAAATTAGCTGCATAATTATAACACAAAAAAACCAAACACAATAGACAGGAACACAGGAAAACTTAAGTGAGTACAGCTGTAATGGCATTTATTAAAAGGCATGGAACAACAAAATTACAGTTCCTAGAGTTAGGAAAAGAGTCAGGTATAGACCAAGTAGCCAGCAAATACACTAACCTAAATGAAACATAATATATTGCAGTATAAACAAAATCAAATTAACTACCTACACCACAGTCAGAAAACAGGTTTCTTTAATATTGCATCTTCTTTTTGGCTTTAAGTCCTCTCAACAGGCATGAAGCCTTTTTATGCAATACCAGAAGATGCTTTACAAATTAAAGCTGTTGCTTATTGAAATATACAAAACAATTGGGGTTTTATATAAAAAGACCTTACACTTCCATTTGTTCCCCAAAACACTTTTTGCCAGGTTAAAGAGAAAAACAAAGCATGATGTTACAAGTATTTACAGCATTTTCTTGTGCTAGATGAAAATTTTTATAAACTGAAAGGCAACTTTTATGAATAGATCATGTAAAATGAGGGAATGTCAGCAATTCTTAGCCAAGCTCTGTGTGTCTTGAATGCAGTACTAAACGTTGCCCATTAACCTTTTGCCTTCTCTCACACCATTTGGTTCACATTGCGATCTCATTTGCCACTGTGTTTCATCCACCAATAGTAGTCTCAAGTAAAGGTTACTTTGCATTGGGTCTTCCCATTAGAAAGGAATGTGACAGAAAACTCAGTTTTGTGGAAAATTACTCAGTAAAACCAGAACAGTCAGGTTTTGGTCAGAGAGTTATGTTCTGATGCAGGAATCTGCTTGGCTAGCTACCTTTGTCTTGTGCTGCTGCAGTTCTAGGGTGAACTTTTGCAGAAAGTGGGTAACATTGCGGTGGATTGGCCTTGGCTGGATGCCAGCGGCCCACCAAGCCGCTCTGTCGTCCCCCCTCTCCGCAGACCAGTGCCGGGAGAAAATAAGATGAAAAAAACCTTGCGGGTCAAAGATAAAAGGCAGCTTAATTAAGCAATAGCAAAACTCACATGTGTGGAACTGAAGGGAAACAAAAGAAGTTACCCTCTACTTCCCACCAGCAGATGATGTTCAGCCATTCCCAGGAAGCAGGGCTTCGGTACACATAGCTGTTGCTCCAGAAGACAAACACTGCAAAAAACAAATGCCCCTCCTTCCTCCTCCTTTCTCTTAGCTTTTTTACCTGAGCAGATGTCATATGGTGTGGAATATCCCTTTGGTCAGTTTGGGTCAGCTGTCCTGGCTGTGTCCCCTCCAAGATCTCACCCTAATGGGGGCAGGGGGAAGGCTGGAGGGGCAGCCTTGGTGCTGGGCGAGCGCTGCTCAGCAGCAGCCAAAACACCGGTGTGTTACCACCGCCTTTCCAGCTGCCAGTGCAGGCACAGCACCGTGAGGGATGCAGTGGGGCTCAGCCAGGCCCAATACACATGCTCAAAAATAATTGGAAAGTGGTTAAATTTCACTAAATACATAAGTGGTAGCTTCCCACTCATCAACAATGCACAGGTACCAAGAATTAAAAACTGCTTACAGTGATGACAGTCTGCTATGGTAAAAGCATTCTTCATCTGTTAAGGACCTTCAACTATCGAATCATTTCATTTCTTTGGGACTACTCCAGAGACAACACTTCATTACTATTTGAAGTTGGAAATATATGGGTTATGCTTGGATTCCTGCATATTGCAGTACAAAAGACAAAAACTGCCATGGTAAAGACAGAGGGATAATTAAGTCTGTATTGAAACAGCTGTAATTCATGTCTTATATAGTCAGTGAACAATATTCATTTTTAACAATATAAATACATTCCTGCTCCCCCCTCCCCCCAAAAAATAGTATGATTGTACTTCAAACAGCAACAGATATGAAAAAACCTTACATGTAAAACTACTGAAGGCACATAAACTTTCATCCAATTTTGTTCCCATCCCCTATCTGCCCCTCCCCGAATAAAACCCTGAAGTAAAATACCTCAGAATTTTTCCCTTGTTTCTTGAAATCAAAGAAAAAAAATCCTAACTGTTAGTGTTAGCTTTGAAAAGACCAGGCAAACAGTCTTGTATATAACAAACAAATCTTCAGAAGACAGTTAGAAGATAAAGTTAATTTGAAGAAAAAAGTTCTGTGCAATCCAACCAGTATCCTTCCAGCATAATGACAATACCACCATGTTTGGTAGCCCTGCTTTAGTTAACAACATTCCGGGGCAAAAGGTAAAGGCAAAACAACGCTTTTGTAATCAGCTGACCTTTTGTTTGAACAACAGCAGTAAGAGATAACAGCATACAATGACAAGTCGTAGATCCACATGCCTTATAAAAAAAGTACTCGTCACTTTCCTGTGAATTAAAGGAGGGCAAGATGTTTGATCACCCAAACCACATCGGCAGTGTTATAACAAACGCAAACAGTCTTCTCAGCATACAAACACTGGTTTGCCATCTGTAATAAGAAAATGTGACATATGGGCAAATCCCCTCAGCTATGTAGCATATCTTAGACATAAAAAGGACCTCAATCTACCAGTGCACAAGAAAACTGCAACTGACAGGATCAGCAGACAAGGCAACCAAGTCAAATTCTGAATCAAAGTTTCAGATATTTGATCTGATGTTCAAAAACATTTCAAGAAATTCAAAGAAGCAAAAGTTCTACCATTCTGCAACAAATCACAGCTCATTTGAAAAGGCACGAAGCTGCTCCTAGGTTGTGGAAAAGGCCTCACTGCACTTAGAAGCAAGTGTGCATCCACCAAAAAAAATGGTGCTAGAGGTAACCCAGAGCTGACTTGTGGACAGAAAACTGTACCCTCAGCCATTTCCAGTACTTGTAGTCAGGGTATAACCACTAGTGGTTTAGAGTAAAGATTCCAGGTTACACTATGCGCATTACCAGGTACTTCACAAATTAAAATTCATTAATTTATCTTTTAAAAACTTAAGGCCACAGTATAGAGAAGATGGAGCCAGAATCTTCATGGGAGTTGCACAGTTAAGAGGGCAAAAGGCAACAGATGTAGGATGCAGTTTGTTTAAAGCCTAACTACGTATTAGTGGGGGGGAAATCACAATGAGAGCAGTAAAACCTTGGACCAGTGAGAAGGACAGAGATTTTTGTGAAATCTCTATTCTTGGAAATACTGAAAACTTAACCGGGCAATTTTCTGCACAACTGCTTGAAGTTGGCCCTAATTGAGCGAGAGATAGGATTAAAGCCCCTAGAGGTTCCTTTCCAGCCTACATCATTGTAAGAATCTGTAGAATACTCACATTCTTTCCCAAATCCTGCTCTTTTCACAGATAGAGGGATCTGTTCATATATTCTTTAGAGAATCAAGAACTGAGATGCAACTGTGCTCTTGCAGCCAGGAACTAATGAGTCAAGCACAAAGCACAAGAATTATTCCTTTCATCTTGATCCTTCACTAACAATACATTAAGATAAACAAAGGGTTATGCTTTTGCTTTTAATTATTCAAGACAGAACACTGAATGAGAAACTAGCCTTAACTAGTGCCTTCATTCTGCTAAGCAAAGGTTAAGATGTACTGTTAGTTTTGAAGCCTGTCTGTACTTCTTGTAAATGCAGATCTCCCTAAGAGGCAGTATCTTTAATATACACACAATTCTAGGTAAGTTGACAAGAATAATTCAACTGCTGAAACAGAACAACAAAAGAGAATTAAAAAAAGATATATGATAAATGTTTCACAAAACCAAAAAGCAAACATCAGAGATATCCAAGACCTAGACTTTTCTTAAATTAAAAAAATAGTAAATTTCTGTTAGTTAAACAGTAGGCTTCTACATTTCAAACTGCAGTCCAGAGCTGACATTAGCTATGCTTTAACATGAAGTTTAAACTGAGAAATTGTTCTTTTCTCTTTTTGAGAAAATGTCAGAGGCCCTCATCCCTTTACGTTTGATTAAGCTTTCCCATTTTCTGCTTTCAGAGTCAATAAAATAAAATGCATGTGATTCATATGTTTGTATGCACATATAACATATTACACAGACAGTATATGTATTGCTCCTGATACAGTATGTGCCAATATTAGCTCTCAAATTTAAGGCTAAATTTTTCCTGCTTTAGAGTTACATCCAGATCTAGTACGATTCTTCTCCCCTGCAGTAGTAATTTTTAAGAAAAGTGACCATGCATATTTTATAGATAATGACCTAGGTATTATCAAGCCAATTTATGTGCAATGTTAAACAAGGAATGCGTCCCAGCCCATCAAGATTCTCTTTCACTGATAACAATGTGACTGCTCACAAGGTAAAACATAGACATGAAGTAGAACTAAGTATCTTGGTGAAAAAGGGCCCATGCAAATGAACAAGCCCATTTACAACTGCACTTTAGTACAATTTTTAATATGGTGTTCTTGCACCATATAATTACTTACTTTCATGAATTTTAAAAAAAATGGTTCAAACTTCATCAAATTAACTATCTCAAATCCCAAAGATAACGTTATTCCTAAGCCAATTTAACTTTCTGGTAAATAATACATTCTTAATTTTTATTTGTGTTACACAGCACTTAAAGCTACATACGTACTTAGCATTTTATCTACTGTCAAATTGCACACTTTGTTGCAGTGTAGAGAACTGGCACCATTGTTACTTGATTGGCTGCTGCACCTCTAATTAATTCACATACATTAAAAGAAGGGAAACTAGCATCTTGACTGTTTTACAAAAATAATTCAGAGAGAAAATTCAAACATTGTACTCCAGTATACTCAGTTTATGGTAGAAACATGCTGTTTCTTCTAGAAAGATAGAAAAAAGTCACACAATTCATACAGATTAATGAAAAAACAAAATGAATTTGTGGCAAAACCATTTAGAAGAAATTCTCAGAAACAAAATTCTGCAGTAGTTAGAAGTAAATGTTATTTTTGAGAATACCTTTTTAAAAGGTGGATAAGTAAATACTAGAAAGAAAAATCTCTTAAAATTAAATTTAAACTTTAAAAAATACAATCAGACATCACTAAAGTTCATATGTACTTTTCAACACCAAAACTAAATGCATCACAGCTCATTCTCCAAAGAGAAATGGATATTCAGTATTGAACATTTTTTCATACTTGCAAAGGAAAGAATGATAGCTCTTCATTACTTGAAGTTTAATACTGAGAGAAAAATGCAGGAACCCAAAAGAGAATATTCTGATACAGCCAATGTCTCTCAAAAAGTTAGATGAAGTCCAGAAACTGAGGTGAATTTTTTGTTTGGTCTTTGTATATAGGCTTTTTTAGTGCATTTTCCCAGGTATGAAATTTTTTTCAGCCAAGTACTAGTATCAGACAACTGCAACTAGGTAAATGCAAATACTCTCTACACAAATGTATGAGTTCATAATAGCTGTCTTTATTCAGTTGCTATACCAAGGCACAAGAGCCTAGAATTCAGTGTTACATAATGACTGAATTATTTTTGAAATATCAATGAAAACATTTCCAAAAAGACCAAGATTATTTTCACAAAGGCCAAAATATATCTTTCAAGATACAACAGCTTAAAGTTTTTTCTGAAGTATCATAAACACATAGTAAGGCACATAATAAATACGCAGCAGTTCAGGTATTAGACATTATGAACTCTTGAGGTTTAATTTTTGTGCCCCCAAAGATGACCTTAAGAAAATAACCTTTTACAAACTTGTCAAACCAAACAGACCTGATTACTTTCCAGAATATTGTAAATACTTTATTCTTTAAAAGAAACACACAAAATTCTTTGAAATCACAACTATTTTCTTGTATTACTTCCTCCAAAGTGTCTAATACAACGTCTTGAAGAAACTTGGCAAATATCTTCTACTCCTCAGAGAGAAGGCACTGCCTTTTCTCTAGTAATTTAACCTATATTAACAGCACGGATTTTGTAAAGATTTACCAAAGTATAAACACACCACACTGATGACATAAATACTGTTTAGAGGACACACAGTCAGGGCTTGCTTTTCTTCAAGAAAGTTGAGCCCTGTATCACATTCAAATTAGTGTTTAATCTGTGCAGAATAGATCTACTATTTTCTTAGAAATACTCTTTGTCTGATATATTGTAAAGGCACTCAAATGTTTTGTAAAGCTGTTTTCAAACAAAAGCTAAAAAGGATGTTCTCAAAAAATAACTAACTAGGAAATTTGATGATAAATCGTTGCTAAACCAATTTTACACAAGAATCTTTCTATGGATGAATGTTAAACTGATCACATACTGGCAGCTACAATCAGAAAAGATCATCACTTAATTCTTTGTGTAAAAATGAGCTTTTTCTTTTAAGAGAACTCCTCATAGCTTTTTTAGTCTTTATTTCAAGATTTTATGAACATTGTGATACAGTCTCAAAAGGAAATTTCAGAGAAAAGTCAGATTGTCCATTTTGAGAAGGAAATTCGTAGGTAATGGTCTTCTCCAAGGTCATGATTGTGAAGTGCTATGAGAGCATGAATTGCTTCTTCCACAGAGTCCAGCTGGATAAGAGCCATTCTGGAATCTCTCCTGAAGTACAATAAAACCTGTTATTAATCCTAACAAAATTTTCATTGCACCTGCCTACACAGAAGATTGAGGCAAGTATTTTTTTCAGCCACATCACACACACTGAACACTTCTTCAGTGAAAGAATCAGAACTAGTTAGGCACCTCCTAAAATGAGGAGATAACAAAACTATCCAAATTTTGTACATTAATGGGCTACAGCCACGCCATTCTTCCATTACACTGCACTTCAAAAAATAGGGTAGAAATAAAGCTTGAAGACCTCTAAGAAACACTTGCATTGTCCATATATATGGGATTATTCTACCAGGTATGATCATGCTAAAATAATGCTGCCAAGCAACCTTAATGAATGCTCAAGCAGATTTGTCATCATCTTTTACAAGACATTTTACATATACATAGCTTGTATTTCTTTTTAAAGACACAAGTATTTACTTTCCTTAAACTTATCTAACTTAGAACACGTGGAATTTGTCAAAAGGCTGTATATTTTTCATTTAATTATGCTAACATAATTCTAATCTTAAAATTTTGAATGGGATACTATCACAAAAATTGTCATAGCTGTACAGATTTTGCCTGTAGATAAATACACATGGAATTTTGCCTATAATTATAGACACATTTAATTTCACCAAAAAGCAATTACCCCTCTCCCAGGATGAAAGCTTGCCCAGCTTTTTGACAAGAGAACTTACAGTAAAAATTTGAAGGCTTTCACAGTAGATCCTGTACTTTCAAAAAGGTTCTTCAGATAATCAAGAGTGACAGAAGGCCTATTTAGAATAAACAAACAAAACCGAAACAAAAACTCCTCAACTTCTAAAAGAGCACAGAGTTCTGTAATAGTACCAAAATCTCAATTCTGGCTTCTAAATTAAAATTTGAAGAGAAAAAATTACCTCCACCAACCTGTGTCGTGCTTCAGCCCAAACATCTTGGATTTGACACTAAGATTTAGGAACATAGTACACTAAAAAACATTTCAGATACACTCTACTGCTTTTCATCCTCCCCACTCCTCCCTCCATTAAATTCAGACTGTATAAAAATCACTGAAGATCACCCTCAGAAATACCTTTCATCTTGTAATTACTGTGAGTGTGCGTCACATTATGAATTTTGAGTTTTCTATTTTACTCAAGAAGCCATTTCCTAGAGTGTCTGTGTGTGTGTGTGTGTCCCCTTACTTGGATAAAATTCCATAGTTTTCCCTTTTCCCTTCCTGCATAGTTGCCAAACAGCAGAAGCCTGTAAAAACTTAGGGTTGGCTGTCACTCCACACATTGTTAACATTCTAAATAGGAAAAAAGGTTGCTTCAGTTTTAAAGTACATGCCGCTTAATACTTCTTTTAAAACTTTGCCTCTTTGTAAGAGGTCTGAATTCTGTAGAAACTATTCTTTTAAAAATGTTAGAATTATGAAAAAATGTATCTACATTAAACAACAATGCCAATGATGAATTTGATGTAATGTATCTCCAGCAAATTATCTAAAAAACCATGTCTTTAATCTTTGTGCTAATTCATAACACAGGACTTAATACAGGAAAAACTAAAGGATATTCTCAAGAAATTGTGAACTGCATTAAAACTCATGAAGAAGAGCATTCAATCAGTTATCCTCTTTGCTAACAATAAACATGTGACAGTTAAAGGATTCACTTATTGTTAATTACACAGCAGATTGACACAAATTCTCAGGAAACTGTAAAAGGCCAAGGAAATGTAAAGCTAGTGTCAGAGTCTGTAACTTAAGAACATAGCCTAAAAAGCATCTTTCCAAGAAGATCACATATGTAGATACTCACGGAATGTTGGAGAGATGCAGGGTGGCAGATGGAGGAAAGATATTTTTGAAGTTCTTAGAGCCAGGTCTCTTATAACGGTGTAAAGGGCTATGCAAATAGTCCTTTGTCAGACCTTGGTTGTCTTGTCCCTCATGAGGAAGTTGAATTCTCTGATGTTTTGAAAAAGTAGCACGGAGGACCTTTCCATAAAGCATCTGCCCATTCAAATAGGTGATAGCTAAACAGTGGAAATACAGTTTGAGCAGGAACAAAAGGGAGGGGAAGAAAAAAGGATTCTTTGAATACTAATATTGTCTTCTATTTAGTGTCAGATTTCACATTCTAAGTTTAAATTTCAACTTCCATGTCTACCAGGTGGCCTATGTCATAACATTCTATTTAAAAGCAGTATAAGGATGCAATATAATCTCCAGTCTAAATGCAACAAAAATGCAAAGCATTTATTAAGGCTGAGATTGTTGGGCCTCTTTAGTCTGGAGAAGGCTGAGAGGGGATCTTGTCCCTGCATACAAATATCCCAAGGGTGGGTGCCAAGAGGATGGGGCCAGGCTCCTTTCAGTGGTGCCCAGTGACAGGACAAGGGGTGACAGGCACAAACTGCAGCACAAGAAGTTCCAAATGACAATCAAAACCTGCCTGGACACACCTCTGTGCACCCTGCTCCAGGTGAACCTGCTTTAGCAGGGGGTTGGACTAGATGATCTCCAGAGGTCCCTTCCCACCCTGACCATTCTGTGATTTCAATGAAGAGCAGCTGATTATTCTTAAATAGCTAGATACAGGATTAACTACAGGAAAATTGTATGATGCATTAATGAGGTAAAATATCATAGTTCTCTTGTAGTTTAATTTTAACATTTACTAGATTGAGATTCACAGGATATTTTTTTTAAACCACCACAGGAAAATAAGTTATTTACATGAAAGCAAACAGATCATTATTAACATACACAAGGAAGTTTGTATGTAGTAAAGCATCACAATGATGGATTTAATTTGTTTATGCTTGTCACTGATAGGTGGCAAATTCTTAATCTATATCACACTCAAGCAATTTTGAAGCATAACTGTGCCTTAAAAATCATTACCTAGTTGAGCCTGGGTTGCATCTGCCATCTGAACCAAAGCACTACCTCTTTTGCTAAGCATGATCTTCACACGATGCACATTACCATACATACCTGTGGAAATCCAGAAAGGAAATTTGTCCAGAGCGTTACTATGAACGGCACAAGGGCATTTCATTTGAATAACATCAGTGTTACAAAGAATAATCACCTCATTAAACAGTTTGGTTAGAATATTAGTTTGAAGGAGAGCTTTAAAGTTTGTGTATTATTTTCTGAGGCTCAGAAATGGGGTAAGAAACCCTAGGATCTTGGTCATAAAAATGCATGTTTATGTTCAGCTTTTAAATAGTGCAATAGTGTGAAAGTCCTCTTAACAGAGGTATACTAAGATATTATTATGCCAACAAGTGTTATCTTATCCTCTGCAAATAACATACATGCCAATTCTGTACCCCATTTCCTGATGCAATCTTTGTTTTTTCATCTTACTTTGCTTTCCCAGTCTTTGTAGTAAACGAATCGGATCACACACTGAAATTCTACCGACACTGTAACTATTTTTAGTAGCTGTGGCCTATCACCGCTGACTCAAATTAGTGTCATTTTGAAACCAGCATGTTCTCTTTTGCCTTTTCTAGACAAGACAGAGCAATGGAACTTACATCAACCAGCATGTGTCAGATAAATAAAAAGAATGTTAATCCTGTAGTTTCTCAAGGTATATTTGACACATCTTACCAAATAGGATGAAAAGTCCATATGGTGTGATGGCCTGTTTAAATGATAAAATAAGTATATTACTTTTAAAGCCTCGAGACAAAAGAAATCTATTCCATAAGTGCATGGTGAACAAAAAAAATGGAAGAGATACTGCATACTAATACATAAACCTGTCTCTCCAAAAGCCATTCCCTGTAATAACTACACGGTAATATATTACACTGTATAGCATTCTTGTTAATATATATTTGCTATGCACACATAAAATATTTAAACAAGCTAACACTTCAGCTCATGCATTTTCATCACTCAAGACTCAGTCTGTCATGCCGAAGAAGTTATTAATACTTTAACTGGCTTAATTATTTGAACTTACTCTTTCCAAGCAAGCAGTTCATCCCCTGAAAAATTAAAGACATTTCCTAAACTAGAAACAGAAAAGAGCATTCAAGAACACCCTTCTATTTTCTAAACAGCAGACAACACCTATAAAACTAAAACCAGTTGCTCCAAAATGTGTTTGCTTTGTCTTCAGTTTTGTCCCCATCTCTGTACATGACCATAACATGCTAAAACGATACACATGCCATTTAACTGTTTATATATGAAGAATATAGAAAGTGATATTTAAATTTTGTTTGATAAATAAACACTAAATATTGAAAGAAATAAACTATCTTCAATGATTTTCAATACTGGGGTACCAAGCTCCCAAGCACCAAAGAAGATAATTTACGTGCTGATGCTGCCAAATTTTATTCAACTGAGGCAAAGGCTTTACCAGTAATGAATACTAAAAATACCTGCATATCAGAAGCACTACTCACACTCTCTAGCCCTATTCCTTCTCAACTCAAAACATCTGAAATGTGCACCAAACATCTTTAAATTATTTAAAAACAGAAGATATTGCAGCCTAAGAGTAAGCCCATACTCTTTTATCATCAGCATTTAGTATTAAGGGACAATTACTATCAATGGAAAATGTAATGCTTCCAGAGTTTATCCTTTTTTCCCAAACATTTTAATTCAGCAAAGAGTTTATTTAAAGAAATTTCTAAACCAAATGAGATTGCAATATTTCTACTGAAAAAATGGTTTTTGGAAGACAAAACCAGCTCATTTAAATATCATGAGGGAATGTTCAAATGCACACTGAAATGCTGCAAACAGGGCAGAAATATAAATTGAAATAAGGTCAACCAGATTTTCTACACACAGAAAAAGAAATGATATGGCTCAGACAACTACTACTGAAGAACAAGTGTTACACAGTTGTCAAGAAATGTATTTACACAAATTTATATTTCCAACAATTAATGTCATTGTACATTCTTACTTTTTGTTTTAAGAAGTTGAGCATTATTTAATACATTTATGTTGTATTATGCATTGCAGCACAAAGTTCTACATAACTTCTTAGATATGTTTTAAGTAAAGCAGCAATGTCCTAAAAATAGCTTTGACCTATGCTTCACATATGCTTATTCTTAAAAAAATTACTCTTTCAAGAGTCAAAGAATCATCTTGAATCAGCTGCAGGAAGCACATGCACAACAATCAGAAATTTAGTAAGATCTATTGACAAGTCAAATCCTAATTTACAGCCATTTCTTTTGATGCTTACTGTGGAATTCAGCTATTAGCACAAAAACCGAAACAGAGCAATTACTTAAAGCAACTGGTCAAAAGATTTTTAAACTTCAGTAATATGAAGCTAACTTCCATTCTGCCAATAACTCATAATTTTATGAAGTTTATGGTTGTGAATCTAATGAGTGTGGAAAATAAGAATTTTACATTGATGTAGTAGAACTGCTTACCAATACTCCAGTAGAATCGTGTTTATGTCATGGCCTTGGTAAAGCTTGATTTTTATTTTTAAGAGATGTACATTAGTTTTAATTAAGCACAGATCAATATGTAATATTTGAGTAACAAAGGTAAGCTTATAGTCTACGTCATTTCCAGTATAAAAATAACTATCTAATTTGTCCTTGGCAATTTGACTGCCAACACATTAAAAAATAAATCTGTGTGGTTCTATGAAAAAGTGAACATGTGTATTTGTTAACTTTTAAAAATGGGTTTACAGTGATGTCAATAGCAAAGTGCACTTGTGATATGCTTCTCCAACCTGAGAAACATTGCAAAACTCGAAGGATCCCATCAGTGTTTTGAAAGGTATTTGATCTGGCATACTTTTATTTCCTTTTCTTTTCCCTGCTGTTTCCCTAACTCATCATGTTTTCCAACAAACAAAAAAAAAATCTTTGGCTTCTCTAATGATAAAAGTAGCACACAGAGTAGTCATATTAACAGAGATATCAGTAAATTTAGTTATAATATATGTTGTTTACCCATTCAAACATTTCTCACACCTTATCATGGACTTTTTTCTAATTACTAGCTACACTGCTAACATAGGTTTCCTAAAGTAAATCGTGCTTGGAAGCTTTTCACTACTGACTGGAGTTTGAAATATTGATGAGGTTAAACTATCTCAAACAAGAATAAAGCTGTCCATTTTTTTAATACTATCAGCATAGATATTTCCTCTCATTCCTTCAGCTAATATCAATTTGCAGGAAGGATTCTGACGGTTGGTACAAGTTGATACTTGCATCAGTTCCACCAATCAAACTTACTTCAGCATTGAGGTTTGTGACCAGTAAAACAGAACTCGTTGCAAAAGCAGTAGCACCAGGAATACTCATCTGTCCAGGCACTGCAGACCTGCTGACTGAGAAAGAACAATATACTCCAGGAATACCTGGAACCAGAAAACCTGGAAAGATTTTAAAAACATCATTTAAGGTCTCAAACTAGAAAAGACATTTTAGAGGGAAATCTCAGGTTATATTTGGGAAAAAAAAAATTTTAAAATGGTTAAAGAAAATTCCTAGTATCTGACCAACAAAGCAGGAAGCATCTCCCCTCCAGGGATGAAGAAACGTCAACAGACCTAAACAAGAGAGGATATAAACTGCAGCCTGAAAAGAAAGAAAATAATTTAGCACAGAAGTTTATCCTATGCTAGAAAGGAAAAAGATCTGAGTCTAAAAGACTATTTTTCATTTTATAGCCAGAAGAGGGAAGACTTCCTGCTTTAGCTTTGAATGTCACTGAAGTCTTAAAAAAACCAGATGCTTCATTTATTCTCTTGCAGGTTAGTCTTTATCATGGCATTTAATTTCTTCACTTGTTAAATTATAAACTACATCAGTATATGGGTTTCTTTTTAATTACTGAAAGTAATTTTACTGAATACTATGAGAAACAGAACTAGAATTACTCAAATGAACATTGTGTTCTGACTGCTGCGTTTGGAACCAATTTTCTCTGAACAGGTGTATTCAGATGGACCACTAGCCCCAAATGCAAACACCACATTTTTACAAAATAGAAACTTACCAGAAGCTCGAGCACAGCCTGTGGGTTGGGCAAACACAACGGGTCCTGTATATGGTGGGAAGACCACTCTTTTGGTGCCTAGAAAGAACAGACATCTAATTAAAACAGATTTTTTAAGTTTTAGAAAACTGAAGAGAATTCAGCAATGACAATCAGCTTCCAGGGTTGCTATTCTGACCTCAGTCAGTGATTACATCTTTTATAAAACGTTTGGGTTGAAAACTCTCATTGAAATCCAAGATATTTTTTTTTACAAAGACAATTGTAAAGCCACTTTTAAAGGCAACTGATCAGCCTCAACATCCCTCTCTAAAATGAAGTCAGGGCAAAAAGTAATTTAGACAAATTTGAATAGACAAGCACAGCATAGATTAGTATCCATTGAAGTTAAGACACCTGTGGTTCAATGTTCAACAGATTTTAGTCACACAATGAAAATGCATTCTAGAAATTTTCTGGAAGTAAATACACTCACTCAAAGACATTTTGTAATGATGTAATACAACTATTTCCTAGGTATTTCTAAAACCAGTATGGGCTAAATAATACAAACAACAACAATGAATCTGAGGCTCTGCATTTTACTAGCTATTGAGATGCATATTTTACCTTTTAAAAAGATGTACTTTCCCAGCATGTATTGCTTCATAAATAAACAGTGGTTTTTATGGCTCTCCCCGTGATCTTAAGCATTAAACAGATTTGGAATATCAACACATGAGAAGTTCCAGCCTTGAAGATAGCTCAGTGATTTTCACATTAGTATGTGGTGTTAAGCACTACCTGGGGCAGCCTCTTGTGTTATAAGAGGCAGTTAGATTCAAACTTGAGTTGTGGATTCTTTCATATCTCAGCACACTAGTTGGGTTTTTTTAAAAAGAAACAGGGCATGTATAATTACATGTATAATACACCCTGCAAGCCTGGCAATATATGTCTGTCTTACTACTCAAACCGCCACCATTGACTAAAATACCTACATTCACTAACAGATGGTTATTGACAGGGATGATATAACACCATAAGAAATATCTGTTGCAAATTACAAAAACAACAAATGAAATGGACACCACAGATCGAGTATTCATGAATTCTGCATCACATTACACCTCCACTTACCTGTAGCAACAAAGTGTCTTTATTCAGTAGTTTGTATGAAAGTTACCACACCAAAGCAAGTTGTTGTGTTCTTGAAATACATGCACTAGTGCATTATACTGACAAGTTCCGGCAATACAGGTTTTAATCACTTATTCACAATTCGAGAATGATAGTGGAAACATTAATCACATGCTTTTATTCTGCCAAATATTAATATTTCAAAATCAGGCATGTAAAAATTGTCAGAGCTAATGCAAGAAATACCTGGAATTCTTTATTGCCTTTTTTTAATGTGCAAAATAATTTGCTTCATGGCTAGCAGCTAGCTTTGAAAGCAAGCTAATTCACGTATCTCTGCTTATGCTCACTGGGTGAGGGAATGCTTTAAATGCAAAACATTCACAAAATCTGCTTGTTTATAGTGCAGTATCTTTTCCACAAAAGACTCCTTTCAAACAAAAGGAAAAAGAAAGGGGGGGGGAGGGGGGAAGAAAAAAAAACTTTCAAGAGCAGTTCAGTTTTACTATTAAGGTAGCTTCAAGTCGACCAAGAAAAAAAAGGATATATTACTTTTAGTTGCATTTATCTTAAAATTCCCCATCAAAACTACGTCCACTACTAGTAACATGAAGTGTAAGTGCTGACGTGACTCCCAACATCTTTTCCTCATGTAGTGGAACTGAGGACTATCACAACATGCCTATGGCAACATATGCATGTCGTTACCACTGGCAGAAAGGCTAGAAGCATGCTTCTGCCAGTCTACAGCTAATTTTTAAAAAGGAAAACATCTATGAAGTTGCTTCACTGTGACTGCACTATTAAAGAATTTTGATACAGAAATTTGATTCACCTCTACACCAGCACCTCTTGCTGTTCTTACCATTACAGTAAATGTTCAGACTGAAAACAAGATGTCTAGCAATAACAAGCTTGGAAGAGTGAGAGGGAAGGAAAAAGAGAAGTGTTCATGTGTATCCTCCAAAACCATGTATACAATGTTTTCTGTGCCCTACAAGCAAGTTTGTCCTTAATCTACTCCAATTGTACTTTCCTCTTTCATTGACAATTCAAGTTGTGTAGGTCTAATTAATTAGAATACTTTTTGCATGTCTGGAATGGGTGCTAGGTGGTAAATCCACAAAGCTAACACACCTCTTATCTCAGACGTGCAAATAAACAATTGTATCTGTGTATGGATCAGCTCTTGCACACTGGGTGAAGAATCCAGATTTGGGATAACAATATCTGATCTATAACAACATGTTACCATGATGTTGTATGGCAAATCCTCAAAAAAATTGTAAAGATGGTTGTACATTATGTAAAGATCCAAGGCCTGCCTTTAAGGGGACCAGCAAAAACAATCCATAAAGTAGTGAGTGCAACTCACTTCTTTACTCTCAACTAAGCTACCAAAGCCAACTATTGAAAAAAAAAAAAAAACAACAAAAAAACAAAAAACAAAACAAAACAATAACAAAAAGAATCTGCCCTAGCTATCACAGAAAACTAAAGGAAAAAAAGGGAATTCTTCCCCAGCCGTTGCTACCGTTCTACCAGCTGGACAGTACTTACTCAACAGCTGAGACAGTTCTTAGCTGGGTATTATTGTGTATGGCTGTCATTAGACAGAAAGAAAAATAGCTAAATTTGCTCATTTTGCATTGTAAGCACTTCTGCCAAGTTATCACATGAATGTGTTTGGTGATTTGTATTATTACCAATTGAATAAGCATGCCTGAGCTATTTATGGTGAAAAGGTTTCTCCAGTGTGGCTTCAAGCAGACAATGTCTCCTCTATGCCATGGAGGTGACACATAACGCTCAAGAAAATACCTAAAATTTTATTTTTTACAAGATGATGACAAAACATATATAAATACGTGTAGGATTTCTAAGTTCCTTATGGCTTTGTTTGTTACAGCAAGCAGTTATCCTAAAATATCAAGAAGAGCTAACACCCTTAAAACACCTATCTTCAAGTAGCTTTAGGCAACCAGTGCAAATTTGGATGACTACTATTGACTATTTTGATATGCAACATTTATTATACAACCTGTACCAATGATACATAAAATGCTGTGAAATTGTATGTAGATTTTTGACAACACTTTGAATTTGCCCAACAGCATTCCTCATGTTGTAGTTTCAGATATTCATTTATCTAGAGTAGGACTTTCTGCTTTCCACATAAACTCTACTGGACCTAACCAACAGAAATGTACACAAAATGTATCCTTCTATGAACCTGATATGAAACCCAGAGCATAAGTGCAACATGAAAAGCATAATGATCTTATTGTGTATTCATCAGTAAAAGCGATCGTTTCTTACCAGAGGTATTAGATACAGAGGGCTGCAGGGGTGGCCGGGCATCACCAGGAGAAAGGCGAAAACGAGTGAAATCTTTGCTTTTGTTATTGTTGTACTTTATAATAAGGTTAGATAACTTGGAGAATTCAATACGCAGAGTGCAGCATGAAACATAGACGCTGTGGCCATCCAGAATCTGAAGAAAAACAATCAGAAACAAATCACAGTGGCAGCCACCACTGTATTTTATTTTCACCCCACAACTGTATCCAAACTGAAATTCATCTTCTGTTTTTAAGGCGCTGCTTTTAAATACCAAGTAGACAATTATGCTGCCGCTATCCTTACCTAAACATCCTGTGTAAGTTGCTAGTATAGTGCACTAATTATTAAGTATTATGTCACTCTTCTGCCAATGGAAAAAACTCAGCTTTAAGCATAACTTGTCTTTCCAGGTGTGTTTCTAATCTTAGCTGTCTCTCACTCAACACACAATACCAGATGCTAGTAACAATACTAATTTGGAGATTTTTATTGTACAGGAACTGTCCCTTACATAAGTTGGTGAAGGGTCTGGAGCACAAGTCTTGTGAGGAGTGGCTCAGGGAACTAGAGTGGTTTAGCCTGGAGAAAAGGAGGCTCAGAGAAGACCTTACCATGCTGTATAACTACCTGAAAGGAGGGTGTAGCAAGGTGGGTGCTGGTCTCTTCGCCAAAGTAACAAGCGGTAGGACAAGAGGAAATAGCCTCAAGTTGCATCAAGGCAGGTTTAGATTGGATATCGGGAAAAATTTCTTTACTGAAAGGGTTGTCCAGCATTGGAACAGGCTGCTCCAGGAGATGGTTGAGTCACCATCTCTGGAGACGTTTAATAAATATGTAGATGTGGTACTTAGGGGCATGGTTTAGTGGTTGACCTGGCAGTCTAGGTTAACAGTTGAACTTGATGACCTTATGGATCTTTTCCAACTGAAACAATTCTGTAAAATCTATCTTTTTAAGAGTAGCTGTGCTTGGAAAGATCACTGAAGTAGTATTTTCTGCCTATACCAGTCATAAAAGAATCATGATGGATGAACAGGGGAAAACCTGTTTGCTATAATTATTTAATATAATCTAGACCAAAAATAAATTTTTTGTGAAATCTTTAATAAGGTATTATTTATTATTAATACTGTTCTTTAAGAAAAGATGTTATTGCTAACAAACAGGCTATAATGCCAACCACCTTTAATAATTTCCAATATATATGTAATCTCTAAAACACATAGTAAATTTACTTACTGGCCTGAAGTGTAAGTAGCAATAGTTAAATATACTATACCTTTGATTCTGAAGTTGAGAATAAAGTCAACTTCAATAACAAAAGTACAGTGAAAGTTCCATTCACTCTAGTCTTCCAGTAATTTTTAAAAAACCGGAATGCTAAACACCACTCAATGCTTAGCAGAATCTGTTCTTCTATATACCTTCTATGGAAAATTTCAAACTGATTTTATTTACTACTATTGAGGTGACCACACAGGTTAAAAAGAAATACAAAGTTGTCTCAGGCTTAGTTTCAAGTAAGTGAAGTATTTTATTTTCTGTCTTTTTCACTTCACAGTTCAAGTATTATAGCCTGATGATTTGTAACATTGCTGTACCTTCTGCAAAAGTCTTTGAAGTTTCAGCTCTTTATATTCAATTATGAAACTCCCCCCCACTAAGGAAATTAACAGTATTTTCTAGAAATTAAAATACTTAGCAATAAGAAAACTAATAATAAAAGTTGTTTGGGAGAAAAATGTATTTGGTTTATATGGGAAAGTTTTGGTAGTGGTGAGGCTGATGCCTCTCTGTGAGAAGAGATCAAGGGCTGCCCCATGCTGGACAGAGTGAATTCCAGCAGGCTCCAAAACAGATCTGCCACTGCCCAAAGTGGAGCCAGTCAGAACACTGCTGGCGCTTCTGTGATAACATGTTTAAGAAAGGGCAAAAAACACAGTGCAACAGCTGAAAAAGAGAGGATTGAGAAAAACGTGAGAGAAACAATCCTGCAGACACTGAGGTCAGAGGAGGGGGAGAAAGAGGAGGTCCAGGTGCTGAAGCAGAGATTCCCCTGGAGAAGACCATATCAAGGCAGGCTGTCCCCATGCAGCCCATGGAAGTCCACAGTGGAGCAGATACCCCCACTGCAGACCGTGGGAAGAATCCATGTTGGAGAAGTTTGTGAAGGACTGTATTCCATGCAGCAGACCTAACGCTGGAGCAGGGGAACATTGCGAGGAGGATGCTGTGGCAGAGACAAAGTGCTCTGGACTAACTGCAATACCCATTCCCTGTCCCCCTGTACTGCTCAAAGGGAGGAGGCAGAAGGTTTGGGAGTGAAGTTGAGAAGAAGGAATAAGGGTGGTGGGAAGACGTTTTTACTTTTGTTTTTGTTCCTTACTAAACTATTATATTTTTAATTGGCGATAAATTAAATCTGTCTTCCCTAAGTTGAGTCTGTTATGCCTGTGATGGTAATAGGCAAGCAATCTCCCTGTCCTTATTCTGACCCACAAGCCTTTTCATCTTATTTCCTCCTGTCCTGCTGAAGAAGGGGCACAAGAGCAGCTTTTTGAGTGACCGGCAGCCAGCAAAGGTTAACCCACCACAGAAAATGGGCATAAAGTAGGTGAGTTTTTCTTCATTACCAAGAACATGCGTTTTAAAAATTGCGGTACAGCTCCGTTGAAATTAAGAAATTTAAGGCGAAAACATCGATTGCTGTAAATTTCTCACTGAAACTCAAATGAGTAAAATGTGTAACATTCGTCTAATCTCTGGGCATTTAACTACAGTACTCTTAGTATTGAGCCTCACTGAAAATACTCCATTTAATTTGAAAGGCAAAAGACTTCCTGGTCAACTACCATTACCATCACTCATCACTACTGACAACTCTGATTTTTGTTTTGGTAGACTCGTGCAGGTCTTGGAGTATATGCTATACATTTATGTTTGCAGTTGATGGTAGAGCGCTATCCTCTTAACTAATGGGGGATGTTAAAGTTATTCATGTGCAACAAGAGCATTAGAATGATAAGAAGTCATAAAGTTAATGATCAAGCTATCCCTGATGTTCCCCATTTATCTAGGGGGGGAAAAAACAAACTGAAAAGACAACACAAATCAAGCTGAATGTACTTGCACTACACTTACCATTTTGGCGTAATATGCTTCCATTGGATTAGCATACTGCAGCAAAGCTTGGAATTTATTACCCTTATTGAACATGACAATCTTCAAAACAGATCCGTATACAGAGAAAATCTGAGAAGGAAGAAACAATGAATAAATCATGCACACTACAAAACTAGCATGTAATACTCCATATAAATGTCTGAAGATTACTTTTTTTGTGACAGCTAAACATAAATTGAGTGAACTCTGAATTTTGTTTCAGGTAAAGAAAAAAATTTAATAAGAGGCCAGAAAAGATGGGGAAGAAGGATAAAATTTCCTTAAAGAGTTAACAATAACTGTTCAACAAAGGGCAGGAAAGGCCAGCCCAAACTGACATTTGTCCATTGTATGCAGAGAAATTGTGAATAATCAAAGCTGAGGTTTGAGAAATGGTCTTTCATAAGGCAGTTGAGATGGGAACTACAAATTTCCTTTCAAGTTAAACCCCTTTACATTTTGTACTTCAAACAACTTCTGGAAATTTAGTGACCAGATATACATCTTAAACTGTTTATGTGTGTACAAATCAATTACACAGACCCACTGTCCAAACTAGAAGACAAAGAACAAAAAAGTAAGACAAAGACCTAGTTTGGGACCTACTACTCTAATTTACAGTTGAATGGTATTTGATCTATGGCAAATGCAAACATTACCAAAAAAAATGTAAAGGTTGAAATTAGTTACATATACACTCAAAATAAGAGTGTACACTACATGGAGGTGTCTATACAAAAGCAAAACCACAAATAAAGAGGACAAAACTATAGCTAGAACTTATCATATAAGTGCAGAAAAACTATGTCCAAATAAATAGTGGAGGAGGAAAGGTAGGTTTGGAAAGCACTAACAGTTTTAGAACAAACTGTTAGAATCAATGCAAAGCCAGGAAAGCAGACACACACCCCCATTCCACCCCACCCCCAGACAAGTATTAAGCCTGGAATGGAAAGAAAGGCCAGAAACAAGGACAAGCATCTCTTGCCAGCCTATTAGGCCTGGAATCATGGATACAAGACACACTGTCCTAACCCTTTGTGCCCAGTTTTTCAGTCTATCAGAAACAAGGTTTTTATGCTGCTGTCATTGTTTTGTGGTAGAAGACAGAAGAGAAACCTCTTCCACAGCTGTTTAAAATTAGCCATTGAGTACCTGATCATAAAGCACTCAAAACTGAGATGATAGTAGAGCAGAAAAAAACTTCTTCCAGGACTGCACGTTTTTGTAAAAATATCCCAATTACTTTAAATTACATTAAGAAACTCATATTTGGGGCTTGTTTTTTACTGCACAAATTTACTAGTTATTACAGAAGCTTCAAGTATGAAACCCTTTGCAATATCTGAAAACAGTATCAACAAATCCTTCAGGCACAAAGAAATAATTATTGTTTCTAAACTTACATCTCTCAATGGCGTAGCACAACCTACTAGCAGGACTTACAGTAATGGCTTTCATAGTCCATATAGCTCACCACTATTCCAGGCTTTCAGAGGTGGTTGAACTAAATGGCATTCTAGCAGTTGATCGACAATCAAAAACATTTGTCAAAGCAACTCTAATTGTATATTATATCACTTGCATCCAATTGTAACAGTGAATATAAAACCCTAAAATATAATGCAAACTACAAGAGTTACTCAGTACAAAGAGTGCTAAAATATGGGTTCCCAAGCTCTTAACAGTATTTCACTATCTCATCATGTTGGTGTAAATTAGAAGTAACACCTCAAGTTTGTTGCTGCTTCTACAGAAACCAAGAAATTAAATTGAAGACAACATGAAAAGCTGAGTACAGAAGCCCTGTTTACTTTGATTTTTTTTGTGCAAAACTGTTTCAAGCCTGGATTCCTAAATTGCATCAAAACATTTTAAAGTGACAGTCATCATTCAAGTGATTAAGGATACACCTGTACTTTTTAAAAAAAAGTTAATGGATTTACAACAGCAACATTTTAAATTAAATTCTAAACAAACGATTTTTTTTTTTTTTTTTTTTTTGCAATCCTCATTACCTGATATAGTGTGTCTAAAGTAAGAGGGTAGAAAGCATTTTCAACAACGATTCGAAGAACAGAACCTTGACTGGGAGGAAGACCGTTTTTAACAATCACAGAACTTGAAAGCAGGCTTCCAGAGCGCACAGCAGTCAAAGCACACAATGCAGCTTGGGTTCTCTGAAATCAAGACACAGCAGTGACCACAATTAACTTATACACATACAAATTATTCATATCTAGACAAAGATCTTTTACAAGGAAAAGCATGTAAAATGCATTTAAACTGCAACTTTTAAGAACATATTCCCTTTATGATTATTGATTCAAATCCCACATTTTGAAGAGGTAAATCTTACCTCTTCCTTCCCTTCCCCCACCCCTAAAAGAATTCAGATCATACTTTCACAGAATTATGACCTGCTTTTTTAGTTAAAGTGTTACTACTTTGTAATGCCATATAGACACAGTATTTCTTTTGATTCCGTAAGCTTTTGTCATTCTAGAAATTTTCCAGCAAATCAGTATGATGACAATATTGTAATAGACTAATAACCAGTCAGTGCACCAAAAACAATTTCTTCTGCTTTATTAGGATTTCATTCTCTTCTGGAGCTAAATTTTACCAGAGATAAGCTTAAAGGCACATACCCTGCTCTTCTTTCTGAGCCGAATTATCGGCCACAAAACCACCTTTAAATCTCACTCCTCAAACTGCCTCATTGGGATTTTAGAGGTCTCTACACTTGTTTTTGATGGGCTCTCCTTAAATAGATCTTTAAACTGAAAGCACTGTGGACAGAGATTCCTTTCCAAATGTAATTGAGAAGCTTGCAAGCTTTCAGTGACTTGTGTCAGTGCAAATTAAAAATTAGCACTGGTTTTTGCCCCAACCACTACCTGCAACATTCTTACGAAAACAAAATCATGAGACACACATCACAGTATATAATTTATCAGTCTTAATGGGAGGTCAATTGCAATTCACCCAGTAATCCAAAAATCCAAATTAATTTCAACTGCAGTATGATGGTTTGTATACTTTGATCTTGTGCAAAGAATATTTCCTTGGTTAGACATTAGGATTTAAGTCAGTCATCTGCAATATTCAATTAGTTTTAAGAAATCAATTTTCAGTACTTCAAAAATATAAGGAAGAAATTAATTCCGGTGTTTGGTATGAAGTCACACATGAAACTGGTGTTTTATCAGTGGAAATGCCCATTTTATTTGATCTAGGGTTCTGAGAAGAAACAATAAACATTAAAAAAGATAACACTTTCAAGAATAAACTTGAACTTAAAGATGATGATTTGCTAGTCCTGAGTTTGGCAAGGCCTTGGAACAGTGCCAACACAAACCCCACAAAAGCAAGTTACACGACCCCTCACAATGACATCCATATCTGATAAACTAAAAAGCTTTAAAAGAGCTGTTTCGGGGGCAGAAAGTGGTTCATCATGTATCAGCTGGGCTTGCTCTTCCATGTGTTCTTCAGATAGCATCTGCAGACCCACAATTAGCAATTAACTTTAGGAAAACACAAACATATAAAATTGAAGTGGTATGTTTTTGTGGTATTCCTGCTACTATATTATGGACATAGTAACTGGGGGGGGGGGGGGGGCGTGGAAATCAGGACTAATTATTCAGAGAAAAGATTTACCAGAGAAGACATGGTATTTTCTTCATATTCTGAAGCTATTGAGAGCTGTTACCTAATGTTAAAACTTAGGAATGGCAAAAGTTCTTTCAGAACATATTATATGTAAGTGTTTCTAAGTAGTGTAGACTATAATAGCAGGGGCACCTACAGAAGGCTGCTAAGGACTGTTTCCAGTTTTCTAATGTGTCTGAGGATGGAGAGTCTACAACCTCTCAAAGTTGTAGTAACTTCAGGAAAGAAGTTTTTTAAGTTTAAGTGGACTTTTCTGTATTGGAATTTATGCTCATTGCCTCTTGTCCTGTCACTGGGCACCACTGAAAAAAGTCTGTCTCTACCTTCTTTACTCTCCCATCACCACATATTTGCAGACGTCGGTAAGGTACCCCAAGTCTTCTCTTCTTCAGGCTGAACAGTCCCAGCTCTCTCTGGCTCTCCTTATATGACAAAGTCCAGCTCCTTAATCATCTTCATGGCCTTTTGCTCTATTTACTCCACCATTTCCATATCTCTCCTGTACTGAGGAGCCCAGGACTGGAATAGTATTCCAGATGCGCCTCAGTCACCTCCCTCAATCTACTAACAAAGCTCTGCCTTCTGCAGCCCAGGAGGCTGCTGATCTTCCTTGCTGCAAGGGAATGAGTGCTACCCACCAGAACTCCCAGGTCATTCTCTGCCAAGCTGCTTTCCAGCTGGTTGACCCCAGTGTACAATGGTACCTAGAATTACTTCTCCTCAGGTGCAGGAGTGGGCATTTCCCTTTGTTAAACTTAATGAGGTTCCTCCTGTCAGCCCATTACTCCAGGTTTTCAAGGTCTCTCTGAATGGCAGCACAATTGTCTGGGGTGTCAACTACTCCTCCTAGTTCTGTGTTGTCAGCAAACTTGATGCAGATGTTTCTCCTCCCACCATCCAGGACATTAATGAAGATATTAAACAGTATTGGACACACTATCAGCCCCTAAGTTACTCTACTAGCAACTAGCCCCCAGCTGGACTTCATGCCACTGGTCACAACCATTTCAGCCTTTCAGATCACTTCAGCCTACTTATTTAGACTGTATTTAATCAGTTTGCCTGTTAGAATGTTAAAAGTAACAATGTTTGAAGTCTTACCAAAGTCAAGATAAACAACATCCACTACTCTTCTCATCCACAAACCTCACTGTAGAAAACTGTCACATTGGTCAGGCATTATTCCTTTTCAAAAACCTATGCTGACTTCTCCTAACCACCTTCTTGTCCTTAGAATGTTTGGAAATGGTTTACAGGATGAGTTGCTCCATTATGTTGTTCCCAGGCACTGAGGTAAGGCTGATCAGCCAGTGGTTCCCTGGATCCTCCTTCTTGTCCTTCTTTAAGATACAAGAGAGATTTGCTTTCTTCCAGTCCTTAGGAACTTCCTCCAATTGCCATGACCTTTTCAAGATTGTAAGAGTGGCCTTGCAATGACATCAGCCAGCTCCCTCAACACTCACAAGTGCATCTCATTAGGGCCACAGACTTCTGTTTAATCCAGTTAATTTAAATGTTCCTTGATGAGATTCTTCTCTACATCCTTCATGAAGACTTTCCCACTGTTCTCAGTTGTTTGATATTCCCAAGAGCAAGTCTCTAACTACTAAAGACTAAGGAGAAGGTATCCAGTACTTCAGCCATGTCCTTTGTCACCAGGGCTCCTGTCCTATTCAGCAGCAGGAGGCCCACATATTCCCTAAATCTTCCTTCTGCTGCTGATACATTTTGCAGAGCCGCTCTTGTTGCTGTTCATATCCCTTGCTGGAGCCAACTCCCTGTGGTCTTTTACTTTCCTAAGCACAGCTCTGCATGTTCACATAATGCTCCACATTCCTCCTGGGTCACCTGTCCATGATTCCACCCTTTCTATGTCTCTCTTTTAAGTTTCAGTTCAGTCAGGACTCCTTGTTGATTCAAGCAGTCCTACGA
Source organism: Falco punctatus (assembly GCF_963210335.1). Lineage (NCBI taxonomy): Eukaryota > Metazoa > Chordata > Aves > Falconiformes > Falconidae > Falco > Falco punctatus. Next base: position 74,195,456 of record NC_137586.1, read on the forward strand.
CCTTCACTTGATTTTCAGCTCATCAGGATGAACCATTCTTGAACCTCAGCTCATCCACAGTAATTTTACAGATATCAGCTAGTGCCTGTCTGAAAGTTACTGCTTAGATAACAACAGACAGAAATAATATGTATTAGAATTTGACTATTGGTGTAGTAGAAGATAGTCTATTTATTTACTAACATTGTTGTTTAACCCTGGTACGTAGCTAAGTGCCACACAACTGCTCAATCACTTCCCCCCCCAGTAGGATGGAGGAGAGAATTGGTAGGATAAAAGTGAGAAGACCCATGGGTTGAGAGAGACAGTTTAATAGGTGAAGCAAAAGCTGCACATACAAGCAAGGCAAAATAAGGAATTCCTTTACTACTCCCCATCAGCACGCAGGTGTTTAGCCTTTTCAGAAAAGCAGGGCTTCAACATGCGTAACAGTTACTTAGGAAGAAAAACACCATAGCTCCAAATGTCCCACCTTCCTCCTTCTTCCCCCAGCTTTCATTGCTGTGCACAACACGACATGTGGGATATCTGTTCGCTGAGTTGGGTTTGACTGTCCCAGCTATTACCCTCTCAACTTCTTGTGCACTCACACTGGCGGGGCAGCATGAAAAGCAGAAAAGGCCTTGATGCTATGTATGCATCACAAGCTATGAAGAAAATTAACTCTATCCTAGCCAAAACCAGTACACAACTCATGTGCAACTCTATCCTGTTAAACAGAAATTATACTTACAGCCTGATTAGGTGCATTGTCAGTCCTAAGTGTTTTGTAATTGGAGTACTGAATACAAAGAGGCTGGCTGCGGAGGTAAAGTACAGCAGTATTACAGTAGCTCACCACATTAACAGCTGCTTCTACAGAACTCATTTCCACAAGTGCCTGCAATCAATACATAGCAGTTTTTAGTGTTGCTTACAGGAGAGAACAAAACATCAAAGCACCATTTATTAGCAATTTCACTCACTAGAAAAAAATCATATAGAAGTACAGTACTGATTTTCTCAACATTAAAATGCATTTGTGTGTGTATTTGATTTGATTTGTGGATTTTCTTAAAAGGCTTTACATTTTAAATATAATAAGTCATTACAGAAGAGGTGGAATAAGTATGACATATGGGAAGCAATGCTGCTAAACATACCACACTGGTAATGAATTTAGTAAATTCCTGAATCCGAGCACTATTACCTAAGTAACAGATAAACTGATTGAAAAAGTAGGAACAGGACACTAAACACCTATCAGTTTGTTCATTATATTAACCCAACTCAGTGCTCTAGACAATTTTTAAATGAATGCCTATTGTTTTTATGATTTCAGTGTTTATTCATGATGTGAAGTACCCTGTCACATCTAAAAGGATTGAAACTCCCCCCATAAACAAATTATTTCACATTAAAAAAAATTACGTGCATGTTAATTGTTTAATCAGGCAAGTTATTTCAAGACTTCTCAAAATCAGTAGTGACAATGTAGTTCTTTATCATCTATCTATTCTTATATAAGGTGGATATAATGTTCAGCAATATTATTAAGTTACTAGATCATTATTTAATCTAAAAATCTAAAAGTTTAAAAACTTAAAATAAGACATTCTTTCACATTTGAAACATGAAACTCGTGAGCTATCAATGAAAGAACTAGACATCATTGCAATCATTTCAACCAAATGCAATTCCAAAAGGGTCATAACATGAACCATATCTTCAATCTTGATCTTATAATTGAAACATTGAAAATTACATACCTGACCTTTTCCTTTTAGTATCAATATGTTGGTTACTATGCCAAAAGGGAGAACTAATGAAATTATTTCTGCTTCAGTAGCATCATCTGGAATTTGACGAAGATGAAGGACACGCGAAGGGGAGCATGAGGATGTGGCTTGTCGTTCATTCCAATTATCTGAAATATTTTAGGGAAGTAGATGGACAAGAAAACCTATTGCACAGCGTAGATACCAAAAGCTAAAAGACATAAACTTGCTGTGTCAGCACTGACACTGACTTACCTATGGCTCTTTAAATCCTAAGAAAAGCAGTTCATATATGACCAAAGGACACTTTAAGATGACTCCTTCATCTGTTTCAAATCTCCACTGCAAGGGGAGTGTGTGGTGTGTTTGTTTTGCTTTGGTTTGCATTTATTTTTTGTTTATTTTCCTGTGGGTTTTGTTAAGTCTTACAGAGAGTCCAATAACTTCTTCCCAAATGCCCATGTAACATATTTACAAAATGTTAATTACACAGAAGAGGGACAAGTAGCAATTGGGAGGTAATACCTTCAATTCTTTTATTACTGACTTATCTTCCTGCATTGTATGTTTCTCAGATTTAGTTGCTACCTTAAATATTTTTTATTTATTTTATTGAAGAAATCCTGCTGTCCCACATGATTGTAAGTTTTAAAAAGTCTTTGGAAAGGGTAGACAGCAGTGAGGCATAAAATCCCTACAGATTCTAAAGTCTTCGACTCTGGCAAACTACCTTTTTTTCCTAACATATGCCTATTTGGATCCTGTTACAGGTAAGTGACCAAATATTACATGTCAAGGAGATGACTCGGATGACACCTCTGGAATAGGCATATTGTTCTAGAAGCTACCACAATGGAGCAATAAGTTGAAGTGGTAAAAATGAAATTCATTAGCCAAACTGCAGGTCCCAGTAGGAGATCCTACTAAAGCAAGCTACAGAAGCTTATGAGACTTGATGAAAAAAATACCCTAAACTGAGAGGAAAGACAGCATATTTTGATGGAAATTGTATTGAAGTTTAACTGCATAACACTTAAAGGAAGAAACAACAATTTTTTTTCCACTTACACACCAAAACCAGCTTCACTCCAGCAAGAGAGATAGCCTTGTGTTGCATTTAGTCTTCCAAGTAGGATCACAAAAGGTTAGAAAAAATATCTCTATATGCTTACTGTGTAATTTCAGGTTTTGCTGTAGGTTTTGAATACAGTCTAAGGCCAAGAAGCAAGATTCACTCAAGTCATGCTGTGTAAGGATCTTTACAGAGTATTTTTACTAGTGGAAGTCTGTAAAACTACAAGTCAGGTGATCTAAGTGCCAACCATTGCACACTCATAAGCCAAGATAACCAATTCCCCCACCTGCAAAACAGACAAGTCTGTTATGCGTTGATTTTCCCATCAAGAAATTTTAAATGACATCATGTGCTCTGTGTGCATTCTGAAAAATGCAGATATGTGGCACACTTGTTGGGGATGAGACTTTAGGACAAACAAACATATTAAATGCATATCAATACCAAGCCACAATGGGGTATATTACTATTAAAGTCTAACAACCCATCCTATTTTTTTACATGTACTTTTCAGGTTCAAAATGGACAAGATATTCTCAACTTTAGTAAAGAAGGCAGGAAATTAAACCTAACAGGTTTAATTTTGCCTTTAATTTAAGATGAGAGACTCTCACAGAAGCAATACTTTCTGGTTTCTGACTCATTTTCAAAGGTGACAAGATGGAGTTAAGTGGCAAACACAGCTTTTTCTCTCTACATCTTCACTGAGCATTACAGGAGTTTTCAGGTCAGGCATTCAGCCAAAAAGGACAGTGCTTACCAGAACAGTTTCAGCCTGTGTACACACAGTGTGCATCCTCTATTTCACTGTCTACCGATTAGCAAGCATACGTTAGTTCTAGTTGGTTCAGCTTCTGAACAGCGAATCATATCTGACTTTAAAATGCTCTTAAAGTGCTGCTTTTCCTATTGTAATTGTTTTAAGTTCTGTGGAACTTCAGCTAAGTCATCAAATCAGCAATAAAAGCTATCATTTATTCCATCCTAAGTATAAAGACCTCAGCATTTTTTAATCTGTTCTCCAGCTATTGATACTAATTTTGATGCAAAGTTATAATCATGTGTTACTTCTGGCATTTAATTTTAAAATTGATTCAACAACTATTTAAAGCACATGCATGGCTATCACCTCTTCTGCATTTTACACTCAACTGAGTGAAAGCAAAAAATGGCTTCAGACAAAGACAAGAGAAGCCTTATGAACAAAGTGAAATTTATGGCCTGGTGCCACAAAGGGAAGTTCATTACAATCACGATTCATGACCAGTACAAATTTATTTCCCAGGTGTGTAACCTCAGATCAAGAAATCCAAAACATATTTTAGATATGTGACCCACCAGATGAAAAAAACAATGCAGGTGAAGCAGTTGTATTAGGTAAAGAGATGCACCTCAATCGAGATTATATAAACCCAAAATGAAGTATAATCAATGAGAACTAGAGAGGTTTTTGATTTATCAGGACACAAACATGTCTATCTTATTTTAAAGTTTAGACACCCACCCTGGACGTCACTATGAAGGATCAGGGGTTGCACTGGTAATTACCAAAAGCCACCTGAACTCAATACAAATTTATATTCCTTACCAGCTAAAAAATACCATCTACGCAGGCCTGAAATATATTTCAGCTATTGAATTACTGAGTTATAAGCTAATGCTGTTTCAAGCCAAGCAGAAGCCTCTGGACATCACACTGATCTGATCAGCAGAAATATGAACAATCTGACATGTGCATGTCAAAGCAATAAAAAATAAATATCTTAAGGTTAGCTACTCGGACTCTTCCTTCCCCTTATTCCCTGTTGGAAATATAGCAAGTAAGTCTCAGATGCTTATCAAGAGGTTATCTGCTCTGTCTCTTGCCCCATTACAACATCAACTATTTGGAAACCACTGCTGACAGGCAACTGTCTGTGTCATGAGTTAGTTAATTTAGTTTACCGGAAGTTAACTTATGCAGCCATGGGCCATTAATACTTCAAGCCCACGTAAGCTGAAAGTACCTCTAAAGGCGGCAGTCCCAGATTTCTCTCACATTCAACTTCTTGTCTGATCTAAAACTACAGATAACCGAATACATCTACTGCATCTTTCTCAACACATGGAGTGGGGTAGAGCCTAAGTTTCTTTGGATGGTAGTATTAGTTTAATACGCCTGAAGAAACATGTGGCTATGTTTTCACACTGAGCCATCACATGGCTTAAACAGATCCAGTCTTCTTACCCTGCATCTGCCTATCCAACTTCCCACCATATACCCCCAAAAAAACATTCTGCTGAAAAACAACCTCTGCAGATATGTAGTGAACCACATCAAGAAAACATCTGATCTGATGTTATAGAAAATAGTGATTTTTATGCCCATTTTCAACTGATCAGTGTTAGAGCTCCCCAAATCTGTCATTGAATTGGATAGACTTTGGTGGCTGTACTCTTGGGAGTCTGATTACAGTTCAGGCTTTGTGAGGCTGCTTAGGGTGACAATAAAAAATAAAATAAATAAATACATCACCAAACAAACATTTACAGAGAAAACAGACGCTGTTGAAGAACTGTGATAAAAATCTTTTTTATATATACCTGTAACTGGAGTAAAATTCTCCATGGTAAAAGGCTTATTACTGACTTCAGAAGAACCAAGCTTGCCACGTCCACACTAAAAAATAAAAGACAAGATTACTAGTAAGAGCTGTTACAGAGAAAGAGCTTGATATAAAAGCGCAACAACTCCTGTAATTTATTCTTCCCACTAACAATCCCTTTCTATACATATTATTCACTATTGTTGTGAATCTTTCATGCAAAAAATGCCAACCATACTTCTCCTGTCTCGTTGTTAGCAAGTTCAGCTGTGTTATACTTCTTACTTCTCTTATTATTTATCCGACTACGTTTTATATTTTAAAAAATCAAGAATACAAATGTTTATGAAAATAAATAGGCTGGCTGCAGGCTCTGGGTCTGCAATACAACAGTGTTTCTAGATACGAGTAAACACACAGCCACACAGATAAGGTCAGCAAAACTAATTCAAGACGTATTTAAATATATCTAAGGCACTTTTTTTCCAAATATGTATGATCTACCATCAAATTCTTAGGACAAGGGTTAGATTTAAAAAAAATGCAAAGTGTATGGTTTAAGAATGCTGACATTTGAGACTCGTAACTACTAACAGAGAAGAATCTGAGCACCATAGGTTCTTCACTCAAATATCAGTGCCTAGCTGCCGGTTAAGTCTGTTTACTCATTAAGACTGCTCTAGTATACCAGCCAGGCATGAGCTTCAAAATGCTGATATGAAACAAGGTACCATATCACCTCTGAAAGTCAGCTAAGGTTCCTGAAACTCACCACACTCTTCCATAAATGCATTTGCATGAAAAAGTTGAGACTAAGGGAATGGTTCTACAAAACAGATTAAGCTGATCCAAACAGCTCCTCACCACTTTGGTGAAAGGAGAGGTTCCCACTGCCCTTGCCCCAGTATTCCCACCTGCTTACAGTCACAGGCTGTTTACTTTGCACCAGCTCTGGTGTGCAAGAGATTTTCCACAACATGATTCAACACTCCAACCTGCCAGCACTCTATACTGAGTTAGGTTAGTTGCTGTATAAGCTAAAAGAGGGGTTTAAAAGTGCCAGGATGCAGTGCAAAGAAAGGGATAGGGATACTTGAAAAGGAGACAGAACTAACAAAGCATCCTTTTGGCAGCAGCAAGCCATCATGCTGGCTTGTATGGGCTGCATAAGTACCACTCATAGTGGGCTGGTTTGTAAGCTGTCTGTGCTTACAGGAGTTTGGTTTTTCCACCTTTGCAATCAACCATGTGTTCCTGCTACTTCCCCAGTGCTGGGAAGATCATTCACAACAGAAGGCTGTGACCAGGTTAGGATGCTGAACAACCTCTTCAGTCAAATTTATCTGCTTGTGAAGGAGCACATGTGTTAGAGTTGGATGGAAGAAAACATGACTGTGCTTATTCCTCTCTGGCAGCAGTACAGGCTTACTATTGTTAACCATGACATACTGCATCTTAACAGTAGAAATGCAACACGTAATTGTGGCAAACTCTCTGCAAAATAATTTTTACATTAAAAGAAATAAATATAAAAAATCTATTTTAAAGAAATTCTAATTCTAATGGTTTTCAGTTGCCACCAATTAAATCCTTTTGCAATAAAAATATAGGCTAATGTAAAGAACAGCCTACTCAGGTGAGCAATAGAGTACACTATACATAATTCAGACCCAGTTAATACTTCTTTGGATGGTCACACTTTCAATTAATCTTACTAAAGTTTGTCAACAAAATGGTTACTAGATGTCTGATACATATTGCATTCTATGTGGATGGATACTGGAACATAATTAACATCCAAAATCAGTACTAATGCTTAGTTATTAGAAGCACTGTGAGTATGTTAGGTATTTTGATTGTAAGATGCATATTTTGATTGTAAAATGCATATCCTACTAATTAAACAAAAGCAGCAATATGTGTAGCTAATAAGTAGTAAAAACGATTAATAATGGTCTTTTATTAAGCCAACATTTCCTTTTATTTACAGGAGGGCAGAAAAAAACCCATGACTGCTGTAACTCCAGTTATGAGGCCTTTTAGTTTGGTGGTTTGTTTTTTGTTTGGTTGGTTGGTTTTGGTTTGGTTTGGGTTTTTTTTTTTTTTGCTTTGCATTTATTCAACATAAGAAATCTCTACATTTTTCAAGAAGGCTGTGAAAAAACTTGGTGTTTTAGCATGTCCAACTCTGGCAGCAGATGCCTTTTTGAGAAACTTGTAGATATTTTGTGGTTTCATTATAACCCTGGTCCCAAATACATCTATTATTATTTTGACAGATAAGTTAATTTCAAGGGCTTAACATGTATTCTCACAATTTTCTATTTAATTTTATATGCAGTGATAGAAAAAAACATGACAGACTTTCAGAAAAGAAAGATAATTTTCCAACATGTTCCATTTTTAAAAGTTGTCTTAGCTGATTCAACTCAGAATGCAAATAAGCATCTTGGTGCAGAAACCAGAATCTACTATTTTGACAAGCTATGTACTTAGAAGTTTTGCAGAAGTTAGGAAAATGTGTAATGGCAAGATTTTTACAAATCAGTACACGTTGTCTAGGTATTAGTCTACAAATAAGAAAAAGTTCATACAAGTTAGCATGGTCTAGGCAGTGCGCTACAAAATTCTTACTGACTCTTTCCAAAGAAGCTAGAGGCTCCTACTATACCACTAGTCTCTGCATACAAGTTTCAAGTTGGCTACTTCTTAGTCATTCACTGTTTAGCCCAGCTCAGAAACAGCTAGAGCAGTCAAATCCTGCCTACAAAGCTACCTTGACATCCTTCCTCGACTGCAGTTTATAGACACTTGACAAGCACTTCTTTCAGCAGGGATGTCAGCTTTCACTGCCCTTATACCATCACCGTTGCTTCACTTTTTCACAGCACAACTGTCCAAGACAAGACACTTAACCTAAGTGACCTGCCTGTGCCAGTTTGCTGCAGGCGTGCACAGCCAAAGACAAAGAGGCAGGCAGGGCAAGTAAGCACAGCTGCCTAACCTGCCTTAAGAAGTTAAGCATGTCTTCCAAAACAAAGCTACACTCAGAAAGCAGAACCATAGTCCTGTTTGAGTGTCAGGAGGACTGTACCAATTACAGGGTGAACAAGTATTCTTTCAGAACTGTGGGAAATATTGGTAAGTGGAACTGTTCAACACAAGGACAGTTACCAGCCAATGGCTGGAACACCCTTCTCTGTTCCCTTACTCATCCCATCATTCCAAAAACAATGAACTCCTAACATGTTAAGACTGCTTTTTCTTAAACCATAAGACTTCCCACTTCTCTTTAACAACAACACTTTTGCATTTGTTTGGGATTATTAAGTGCTGACAGGTGAGGTATGAGCAGTACAGCATTTTACAGCTAGTTCAAGTTCATTCATTCCCTTTAATTGAGTAGGAATTAGAAACTAGTTGCTTAGAAAGCATAATCTGATTTTGGACCTTTCTTTATAAATTTTACCTATTTTTAGTGCCAAGTAACCAGTCCAGTAAGGGGCCTCTACAAAATGTAGCACTCAATAATAGATTAATGAAACTAATTATTCTTCTGTATCTACCATGGTCAATTTCCCTGACTTAAATCAGGCACATTACAAAACTTCAGACTACAGCAACAGATGCCTTTCCTGAAATTATTTAAGCTGTTCTACAGTTTTCAAATTTCTGACAATAATATATGTTAATGATACTACAAGTCAAGTACAAAAAACAAAGAGGTATAACAAACATCGGAAAGTCAACAGCTCTAGGTTTCTAAAGTCTCTGTGAGTCACATTTAGTTGGAAACAGGCTGGTAGAGTCTGGTGCTCTAAAAAACTTCTTTAGAACATGTTCATTTGTCAGAACTATGGCAGTTATCTCTATTCAACATTACTTCTGGCATCAATGAATCCTATAGACAGACTTTTAATTTTTAAAAAGGCTTTATGTAAACAAATCCACCTTTTTCTCCCTAACTTTCAACTGTAGTATTTTCCTCCTCTCTTCCTTGCTAGTCGCAAATCCTTCAGTACAGTTCAATTAATTACAAATGGGATAGTCTCAGAGAAATTTACATTTAATCTGAAATACATAGTGTTTATTTTCCTATAACACAGCTAGTCACCTTCCTAGACTTACTAAGTCAACAACCAGGAAGAATATGATCATTGCTTTTTACTATTAGATTTCCGGAACAAGGAAAAAGGAGGCTCAATTTTAAGGAAAGATAATTCTTTCAAAAAGTGCCTTTCTCCCTGCATATAAGTTAAACTTTTGTACCTTTTTCTACATGATTCTTCCAAGCAACAAGTGAATTACTGTTCCAAAAACCACACACTTTGAAAGGTGACAATTTCAAGCTCTACCAGTGAAAAATTGTTAATTGTAAGTCAACTGTTCTAATGCATACCTTATTAATGTTTATAGACTCTAATTAGGAAAAAAAACCTAAAGGCCATTAGAAGAGTGAAGATTTCCATTATCTTCTACTTTTGCAGTAAGGTCTAATACCTGTTATATTCCTTTATTTTTTTGTCCACAAATTATGCTTGCAACAGAGATGCAACTCCTACTTCCAAAATGAGGATTTAACATTAAGTACAATGCCATTGATGCCAAAATAAAATAAATTTCAAAGAAAGTGGAGGTGAACTATGTGGCATTTTGAAGTCATATTTTTATTTTAAAGCTAAATAAACTGACCTTACAAAGAAAACGCTGATATTTCAGTAAAGTGGAAAAAGAAGGAAATTATAGTCAGTGTTCACAAACAAGCAAGCCTCCTTTCCTCCACTGCAAAGACACACACCACACACACACACACCCCCAACAGGCCGGTCATCAGTCATCCCAGAAATACATTGTTTTAGCACAGATGGCTGCTTTTCTGGCTGCTGAAATGCTTAGTGGCTCTGTTAGCCATACAGCTGGCTCTGCCACCTCTATCAACTACTGAAGCTCCCTGTTAACTGGTAACAAGATACTGTTCCTAATGGCAGATGCCATACTGAAGTTGAAAATAAAATACAGACTCCAAAATAGCCCCAAATATAGTGTATGATACATATAGTAAGAATTTCAAATCCTGCTTTTTCAAGAACTGTATACAAAGTAGTTGCAGAAACTGTCTAGTCATCCCATCTTAACTTTTGTAATGTAGATAATGGAACAGTAAAATCATTTCACCATTTTTCTATAAAACAGCTGGAAAAAAATAGTTAATAATAAAACCGACACTACACACACACATATTTGTCCTATTGTCTTATTTTATACAACCATTTCTCTTTTTACCATTGTAGACTGTTTTCTAAGATTTTAATTTTAAACTGCTGCAGCGGTTTAAAATGAAAAAATCCAAACAAAAAAAAATGTTTTTAAAACCATGTAAATGCTAACCACATTGTCCAAATCACATCCAGAAGCTATGTGGATAGTGAAAATCTTATCTCTAGTTTATACATGTTTGTTTTTCAGGTCAGCAGCAGGAAGATGGAAGAGGAGATAAGCTTTATCAAGCTACAGCGATCATCCTCCACTGGGGAGACAGTAGAGGACAGAGGGGAAGGAGGCTGTGAAAAGCTCATAAGACCAGATTTGAACAGTGCCTTAACCCCTGTTTCTCACCATACCAGCTAGCATAGACACATAATACGCTTACTGCATAGTATACACATAGATGATTTACCTTCAACTGCTGTCTGCTATTACTGTTTCTAAGGTGTTACCTATCTTTTGTTGGAAAAGAATATTACATGAAACATCCATTTCTTCTGTTTATATATGTCCAGGGTCACAGCTTATTAATACAAGAATCACCAATTGTATTCCACACGCTTTAATAAATACTCCCATCTATTCACAAACTCTGAGAAACAACAAGCTGTTGACAAACTGCAAACTTAGAATCATTTGAAACTAGGTAGATAACTTGAAAGTGCAAGGAGGCAAAGAAGAATCCAAGTGTTCTTACACAGTTTCAGGTCATTCATAATGACAAGTGTCCACAATGGCAACTTCTGCATCATGGCAAAGGAGGTCATGATCTTCCCATTGTAAATACTTGCCTTGCCATGGTTTAACAGGTGCTCTAATAATACAAAACACATCCCCTACATACAAGTTCTGAACTACAATTCTAGCGAAAAAACAGCTCCCTATCTTTGGGATGCTACATATGCGAGGCATAAAACTTCATTAGACTTTGACTAAAAATCAATTAAGAAGCATCAAACTAAACAAGTACTCTAACTTTATACATGGCGGGAGGGGGGGATGTAGCTTTGACAATAAAAGCTCTGAAGTCATATTTTTAAGCACTTTCAACATTTTGTATGTTGTCAGTTTTATTATCCCTGCTTAATACTCATATTTACCCCTCACTATAGCAGCAGAAATTGGAAACCCAGGTACCTGATATTTAAAGAATTCAGGTTATATTGAACCGAGCATTTTTTCTATTAATGGTACTCACCAACTACAATAGCAGAAAAACTGAAAATATAAATTCTGAAAGGACCTCAGCAGCATGCCCTAGTTGTGACCTAGGCATTCTTCCTCCACTTTCTATACATCTAAGAATGTTATCCTTCCCTTCTCCCTAAAATAGAAAGGCAACTAAATATACATCAGGTATAAATATCATGAGTTTTCATTAAGCAACAAGGTCAGGAAGAATGCAAGAGTCATTTTGTCTGCTTAACTCACCCCAAGCCTTTGCCTAAGAATACACAAGTACCTAGTAACAAAAAGCACATCTTAAAATAAGAGCTACTCAATCATTATTTGAATTAAATAGAATTTTTTTAAAATATATGACAGAACTATAATACTGTTTGGGTTTTATCTTCTCTAGAGACAGTTTGTATATGTCCTCACCAATATTAAGGAACACAATGTGGCTACTTGTTAAAATATTTTCCTAAGAAGGTGAACTGCCATTTTCAGTTTTTAGGACAGAGTAGGAGAAGGCATACTTGTGGTTTGACTCATTTAAATGCAGAATCTAGTCTTTAAAATATGTTGTAAATCCTACTTCAATCTACCAAGAAAATCCATATCTACTGTTAACTATCCCATATACATAAGACTCATAAAACATTTGATCTGACAATTGAACAGAAGCCTAAATTAATTCAGACTAATTCAGAAATAACAGAAATTTACACTGAAGATGAGATTTTTGATGCAAAATCTTCAACAGAAATACTGTCTTAGGCTCTTCTTCCCATGCATTTCCATCCCACTTTCCCACTGTGAACTAATGCAAAAATAATCCATGATCTTGTCTGCAGCAGAACCACAGAGCTGTGTCTGCATACCTATGGTATAGTTTCACAGTACATTTCAGCTGAATTAATGGTTTATTGCCACAAAGGTGAATAAGTGGTTTGCTGCATTTCCCATCCCTCTGTGCCACTCTGTCTTGCCAAAAGGGAAGAAAATTTAATTTGCCAAAGAAAAGAAAAACTCTCCTCCAAAAGATAGTTCTTCTTTTTTTAAACAAACAAACAAAAAAAAAAAAAAACACCAGCCTAGTCTCCTCAGATAAGCTGGATCTGGAGGCGAGGGTAACAAAGAAAAGATTCAAATGAGACTTCACTTTTTCAGCATCATTAAAAGTACTAGATGTCCTTCATGAAAACATACCCTCAGCGACAGAGTATGAAGGCCAGAGTAAGCAGCTATGCAAAGGGGAGGAAGTTTTATCTGTATTGCTTAGACATAACAGAGAGGTCACAAGATACATAATACATTCCACAGTGGAGATAGCAAGTAGAGTTTTTTGTTTTTTCCGTTAGGATATAGTTTTCTCAAGTCAACAGCAGCCTTGGCTACAGAATCCAAGAAACACTCTTCCTGTGTGCTTTCTGCCATAAACTCCACTGGTTTGACTGGTCCCCTACTGGTTGCATTTAGTACATTTCAGACATTTTGACCCATTCTGACAGGGCTCAGCACAACCGCATGTGCTGTTTATTGCTTTATCTGGTCAAATGCCAATTGTTGTTCAGGCCCCACTCAAGCGGTGGGGTTTTTTTTTTCCTAATAACTTGGAACAGTAGGTTCATGAGCTGACTGTATTTGGGTATGTATAGTCACCAAAATCATACCATTCCAAATAACATTTGTTTCCTTTTATGTTCATTAGTAGAAGCATTGACACAATCTTATTAATTATGTCAGTATGAAGATGGTGGTGGCCATGTTGCTATTTGATACACAGAAACCACATTTCTAGTCCTGCAAGTCCCTTCACCTTATTTCTTTTTGAGTGGAAGTCTTACATTCAATTCAATTTCAACGGTCCTTGTTATCCACCCCTTGGACAGTGTTTCCCTATACTGTGATGCCATTAACATACAGTGAATGACCTGGGGCACTGTCCTCCTCCAAACCATTCACATAAGTCTGCGACAGATGCTGGAACTATGCTTCCATCCCCATGGGAGGTGGTTCCAGGTGTATTGTGCTCCCCTTCAGGAAAGGCAAACTGCATTTTACATTCAGGGGCCACACGAATTGATAAAAACATGTTAGCTACGTCAATGGCCACCTACCAGGCAGCATTTTTATTTTGCTGCAAGTTCATATTGCAGTGCTAGCATACCATTATAGCATTACTCAAGAGTGCTGCTGCTTCATTCAAACCTCTGTAGTTCATGGCTGATCTCCAGTCCCTACTGGGATTTTGCACGGGCTACATAAGGCTGCTAAGGACAAACAGGTTCAGGTAACTATTCATTGATATTCTACTTCCACAGTAAGATAATCCACTGAACAAGCTCAGTATCTTATGCAACAGACCAATATACCTGTTAGTGTGGTATTCTTGTCAGTGCACTGTGTTGTAGCTGGCACTGATGGAGGTGACAACTGTAGCAGTCCTACTACTGATGACTCCTGCAATGAAAGGCAGTTGAGACAGCAAAGTGGTGATTTCACTCAGATCCACAGCAGCTAAGCCAAATGCCTGTGATGTCCTTATGGGTCCTTAGCATGTCCATCCTTACAACGTCAATGCCCATGATGTAAGAGGCACCAGATCCCATCCCTACTTTGTGGTGCTTCCAGTTTCTTTTAGTAAGACTGAGTCTGTCTTCTACCACACAGAACTTTCACTGACCTCTGGCGACTCTTCTGATGATGACTTGCACCTTTTCACTCAGTGTAAAAAGGAACAGCATGCATTAAACCCCTGTGCCCACTAAGGCATGACATTTTCTGGATGAACATGTGCCAGGTCACCAGACTCAGTCCACTAAATTCCGTTATGCCCTGTAATACCACGAACCCCAGCTGACCAGGTGCAAAACCTCCCCTACTCAATGTTTACCAAAGCCAGTTCTTCTTGTAGAGGGGTGTAGGATAAATCTTACACTGGTAGGGTTGATGGTGTGAGACCTTCCTCAGCCTGTCGTGGCTTAGCAGCTGTCTGTCAGGAAATTACAAGGGCCAGCTCCCCCACAAAGGATAAGGAGCCAGGGCAGCAATAAACGCCAGAAAAGCAGTGCCCTACCCCGTGGTACCCAAGTGAGGCAAGCAGGGCAAGTGCACAGATGGCAGTCAGGTTCAACTGAGAGTCCAGATCCTCCAACAAGTCCACAGGGGCAAAGCAAGTCCACAGTCAAGCTGGGAAGTCAAGTCAAGATCAGGTCCAGTGAGTATAATCAGCTCCAGCTACAGCCCAGTGACTGCTGCGCAAGCCCACAGCAACAAGGCAGAATCCAGTTCAAGCTACAGGCCAGTCTGTGGATCACAGTCTGGATCAACAGGTTCTCAGCCAGCCACAAGCATGGCTGTGATGGAGCTGCAGACTGGCATGTATAGAACACAACTGGGGCAGCGTCTTAAGGCCTGGGCCTGGACTGAAATAGAGCCAGTGCACAGAAGGTGTGAGCGGAAGCCCCAGGTGAGGCTCATCAGGGCCATTAAGACTTTTTAGTGCACTCAGGGGCCTAAGAATGTCTTTCTTGCTACTTGGATTCATATTCACAGGTGGCCAACTACTTAATCATTCATGACTGTCATTGGACATAGACACCAGCCACTGTAACTCCCAGTTATACAGCTCTACACTACGGCACACATATCCCAGTATTGTTATTGTCAAGTTACTTGGGTTTCCTCTATCTTCATTTACAATTATGCTTTAGATCACTATTTAAGGATCATGTGGTTTCAGTTTCTCACATCATTCATGTTTTTTGCCACCTTTCAACCCTTCTCCCAGTCTAGCAGAATCTGCAGTGAGAAAAAACACTCTTCACATGAACGCCAGGAGAAAAAAAGTTAAGATATGCTGCTCAGAGTACAGCTACACTGCCTTCACTCCCATTTCTTCAAACTATTCCTTAAGGAACACACACTGCTCCTCCCCTTCTCACCCCAGGAAGCGCAGTCTTCTACCACAGATGCCCCAGACAGTGCAAGGAGGATTTGCTGCACTCGCTGTATACTGGCAGTTGCTGGATGATGACAGAAAACAGGAAAGGGATAAAGTTAAACTCACTACCATTTTATGTGCTTCAAGATGTTAGTGCTATCTATATAACCTATCAAAACACTGTGTTGGGTAGGAGATGGTGTTATCTACATTCAGTATTGGCATGTCATACTAAAAAGCAACTAGTGTTATCATACATGAATTAGCATCCACTATATACATTATTAGCACACCTCATGTAGAAGTACTAAGGACACTTCCTGGCATACCCCTGGCTCATCTCCTCCCAGAAAACTAACCTAGCAGCTCTAAAGTGATCTCAGAATCATGGACATTCAGACAGCACTACTACTGTACAATCCCCTTTCACAATCCAAAGCCTCCTTCAGACCATGCACCTGACACCAGCTTTTTATTAATGGCACGGTTTGGGTCAGGACAGACTAACACTGCCGTTAGTTAGCATACAATAACTGGATTCATCTGAAGGAATATGGCTTCTTTTTTGCCTCTGCAAGTTATTATGTAAGTAACACTACAGTGTTACAGAAAAGTGGTTCTGCCTACTTCCCTCCTCCTTGCTGAAAGGAGTCGTGGGTGTCAGAGGGATTAAGGGGCTGTGCGTTGGTTCCAACCATAGAAGCTTGACCCTAGATGTCACTGGAGGTCCTCCACGGTCAGGCCTCCCTAAAGACAAAGAACAGTACCTCACCCTTTCAGGATGAGATGGATGACATTTAAGAAGGGAAAGCATCTTCCAGATCCTTTGATTTTTACTGCTTCGTGGACCTCTTTGTGCTGTTATTTGTGGACTGGAATAGTGAGTCACTGGGCAAATATTATACCTAAATTCAATTTGGCCTGAATTACACCACCTTTTTTCCTATCACCTGCCTGATTGCGCTTTGTCTAACAAAAGTCTCATCCTTAATATAGCAACATAAGGGAGGTCAAACTGTGAGCACCCAACATCACTTTAATTACTCAAGTGATGTCAGCTCAGCAGGCCAAGACATGCACTAACTATAGCTTATGAGCTGGCAATCAAGAGAAACTAAGTAGTACAGACATTTTACAATTCTTGCACAAAAGTCTTGCAATATTCCTTCACTGCAAGTACAAGTGAATATAAATGAATAACACATGGCATGAAAACTCACAAGCATTTCAATGAGTTGAGACTACTTGAGGAAAAAAATCAACTAAGAATACTTTTTCTACATTTTCAACATTTAACTAAGCTATCAAATGGGAAAGAAAACATTAATAAAGCATTCCTTTCAATATAAAGGCACTATCAATTTTCAATGATCATGACCTATCAATGACTACTGTCCCTTGAACAGAATTCCCAGAAGTTAATTTTTTGTTTAGCATTCTAAATCTGCAAATGCTCTTTTAAAGTACCCAATATTACAATAAAAAAATAGATTACTAAATACATTAAAATTATAGTTTGTTAAACAGGAGGCCAGAGATGTATTCCCAAGAAAGACACTTCATATCCTTCTCTCCTAGTGATTATATCTTGCAAGACAATCTGGGGGACTCCAGGCTGGGCTCAAACAATGAATGGAAGGTTATGTACAGAAACCAAATTCCACTTCTTCCACCTTCTGTGATAGTTCTTAAATGGACTGGAAAGTGCGTTTGGTATCCCAAGTTTTTTGATTTACTTTGTTATCCCAAGTTAATAATCCCCTTTCTCCCCTTCTCTTGGAACTTATTCTGTAGTTGTTTTTACAAATTTAAGAGTGAAGGTCAGTGTTTTTCACATCTGAGAGTCTACTTCAGCCTTTGCTTATGAAGGCTTCAAATATATATGTAGATTTATATTGGACAGTTGAATTAATGTGAAAAGTTAAGCAACATATTCAGTGAAAAGCACCATTTCCATTTTTTGTAACATGGAAAATTATAGTAATTGATACAAAGCTAAGGAATTATATTCCCTGAACCATTTAACTTTTAAGCTTATTTATCCACATTAAAAGAGATAACTATTTTCAGAGAACTGCATAGCTACACTAGTAAGTTAAAATATCAAGTGAAATCAATTCAGCACATTAGATTGAGCTCAAATGAAGAGACCTCTATGCAGACTACCAAGGAATTTCATAGTCACTAATGCTCCTGAACAAAGATGACTAACATTTTAAATAGAGATTTCAACTCTCAAGGTGTTCTAAAGCTGAAAGTATCATATAGTACATACCTCTGTTTTATATTATGACAAATTCTCTACCCATTAAGGTCTGCAAAACTGTACAAGTGTATGAGCTGGAAAACAACAACAGGAGGTTATTGCTCAGAAATTATTTTCACCTTTTTTCTCTTCTGTAAGGTAAATTTGCTCCTAGCGCAGCAGGTAGAGTTCAGCAGAGTTCTGCCACTACTACTGATCAGAAGGACAAGCAAAGAGAAGCTATTTATTATCTTCATTCATCACAGAACAGCATCAGTCTCAGAAACTGACTCTTTCACATCTCTTAGACAACGTATTTGGAATATAAGACTACACATGGGGAACCAAACAATCCAAACACCAATCAAACTGAAGAAATCACAAAATCAACAATGTTAGAGTAACAAAATGATCTGCAGATCAGTTTTTAATACAGGTTGTTCTCCCTTCCCAACAGGTTACATTTGTATAACAGGTGTGCTCCATGCACTTCAGCACTTCCATTTTAAGAATAATTTATTAGTAAATATGACTTCATAAAATTCAGTAAATTTGCACAAAACTCCAGGTAGGACAGACACACAAAATATGAAATACGTCCACTTAGGATGAAGGCTTTAAACTCTTCCTAAAGGAGAAGAAACCATATATAACTTTGAATGCTCCAGACACCAAACAGGCATTAAGTCACAGAAGCAGAGCTTCCTTTGGAAGTGTGCATCAAAAAAAACATGGCAGCTTTTCTTTGTAGCATCATCACCAATTTACGATTTTCAGTAATATTGTTTTCCCATAGTTTAAACCATAAAACCTCAGAACAGTTTGAGTTGGAAGGGACCTTAAAGACCATCTAGTTCCAACCCCACTGCCATGGTTCCACTAGACCAGATTGCTCAAAGCCAGAAGCAGCCTGGCCTTGAACACTTCCAAGCGACGGGGCATCCACTGCTTCTCCGAGCAACTTGTTCTAGCATCTCACCACCCTCACAGTAAATACAATTTTATTAGTAATAAAGATTAATGTCTATGCTTCCTAGTTAGTTTAACCCTTAAATATGTGAAGATCAAAATTTAAGTTCTCCTTACGAGTTAACACAGGTTTTTTGGTTTCAAGAGAAAATTACTTCAATATATTCCTTTCAAATACACTCCTTTTTCAAGCAATCAGTAGGACAGCCCACACAATTTTTATTAAAAATCTTCATCCTAATTCTTAGAATCATTTAGATTGCAAAAGACCTCTGAGATCATCAAGTCCAACTGTTAACCCAGGACTGCCAAGCCCACCATCTAAACCATGTTCCTAAGCACAGCATCTATACATTTTTTAAACGCCTCCAGGGATGGTGATACTACCACCTCTTTGAGCTTCCAATGCTTGACAACCCTTTCTGTGAAGAAATTTTTCCTAATATCCAATCTAAACCTCCCCTGGCACAACTTGAGGTCGTTTTCTCTTGTCATATCACTTGCTCTCTGGGAAAAGAGACTGACCCCCACCTGCCTACAGCCTCCTGTCAGGCAGCTGTAGGGAGCAATAAGGTCCCCCCGAGGGTCCTCTTCTCCAAGCTAAACAACCCCAGTTCCTTCAGCGGCTCCTCACAAGACCTGTGCCCCAGCCCCTTCCCCAGCCCCGCTGCCTGTCTCTGGACACGCTGCAGCCCCTCTACGTCCCTCTTGCAGAGAGGGGCCCAGACCTGAACACAGGGTTCGAGGGGCGGCCTCAGCAGTGCCCAGCGCAGGGGGACGGTCACTGCCCTGGTCCTGCTGGCCACACTGCTGGGGACACCAGCCAGGGTGCTGCTGGCTGCCTGGGCCCCCTGGGCACACTGCTGGCTCCTGCCCAGCCGGCCGTCACCCAGCACCCCCAGGCCCTTTCCCACCAGGCCCTTTCCAGCCGCTCTGCCCCAGCCTGTAGCGCTGCGTGGGGCTGGTGTGACCCAAGGGCAGGACCCGGCACTGAGCCCTGCTGAACCTCACACCACTGGCCTGGGCCCATCGCTCCAGCCTGCCCAGGTCCCTCTGCAGAGCCTCCTGCCCTCAGGCAGGTCAGCACTCCCCCCAGCTTGGTGTCATCTGCAAACTGACTGAGGGTGCACTCGATCCCCTCATCCAGGTCATCGATAAAGATATTAAACAGCACTGGGGCCAGTTCTGAGCCCTGGGGAACACCACCTGTGACCAGATAGCAGCATGATGTAACTCTGTTCACCACCACCCTGCGGGTTCAGCCACCTAGCCAGCTTCTAATCCAGCATACAGCACACCCATCCCAGCCCTGAGCAGCCAGTGTTTCCAGGAGAATGCTGTGGGTGACTGTGTCAAAGGCTTGACTGAGCTCTAGGCAGACACCATCCACAGCCTTTCCCTCATCCACTAGCTGGGTCGTCTTGTCATAGAAGGAGATCAGGCTCGTCGGGCAGCACCTGCCTTTCATAACCCCATGCTCAGTAGGCCTGATCCCCCCGTTGTCCTGCATGTGTTGTGTGATGGCACTCAGGATGATCTGCTCCATAACCTTCCCCAGCAGCGAGGCCAGGCTGGCAGGGCTGCGGCTCCCTGGATCCTCCTTCCTGCCCTTCTTGCAGATGGGTGTCACGCTTGCTAACCTGCAGCAACTGGGACCTCCTGAGTCAGACGGGACTGTTGATAAAGCTCCTCCACCAGCTCCCTCAGTGCCCTCAGGTGGATCCCACCTGGCCCCACAGACCTGTGCATGTCTCAGTGGAGCAGCAGGTCACTAACTGTTTCCTCCTGATCTGTGGGGACTTCATGCTGCTCCTCCTCATCCCTGTCTTCCAGCTCTGTGGGCTGAGTACCCAGAGGGAAGCTGGTCCTGCTATTAAAGACTGAGGCAAAGAAAGCATTAAGTACTTCAGCCTTTTCTTCATCCTTTGTGGCAATGTTCCCTGCCACATCCAATAAAGGATGAAGATAATCCTTGGCCCCCCTTCTGTTTCTAATGTATTTGTAAAAACATATAGGGTTTTTTTAATTAATATTGAAATACATGCAATCTGTTAATACTCTGTTTCATAAAATACTGGTAAGTCATTTAGTTACCACCTGTGGGTGGCCTACAGTTTTAAATTAGATTGATTTGGTTAAAGATCAAGTTATAAATGCCAATTAGCCTAGAACAGAGTTTTAATCTAGTCTTTGGATTGCATGTTCTGCATTTACCTGTGTGTATATAATTTCCTCTGCATAATCCTGATTTATCCAGTTTTACATATAAACACAGTCATCTTCAATGGCAGACTTACGTAAAACTTCCACACTAATGACAATTAAATTTCCGAAGCAACAGATAGCTGCTTTTAAACTGGAAAAAAAGTAATCTAAAACTTTAAATACCCTAGTTTATTTTATCAATGTGCATAGGCACTACTTCCTGATAAACCTTTCCTTTAAACAGTACTTTACCTCATGCATTAAGTTGACCTACAAGACTGGACAACATATGTAGTTTTGCTATCCACACCTTCACTCACACTTTGGTACCCCAACCCTATAAACACTTTGTTGTCTGAAGAAGAAAGATCAAGGGTGGGGGAGGAATTAGAAGAACCCAAACAGCTCAAGAGACTGTGAATGTCTGTCATTTGTACTCATCTGAAACTGACGAGTTTTATAAGAACAAGCTTTTCTATACCTCTACCAAGTTTTACTACACGAAAACAAGCTTGCTAGCACTGACAGAAACCACATGAAAAATGAACGGAACATCATGTACTTTTGCATTCAAGACGTTTCCTCCACAGAAACTACATTTCATGCTACAGCTTCCATCATATCCGATGTCTTCATACTGTTTACTGAATAACTTTACAAAAAGTCCTTATGTATTTCAAACTCACTGTATGTTTTGGGTGGAAAGGACAAGTAACTAAAAAAAAGGGGAAGGAAGAGACATGAAGCTACAGTAATTTACCTGGTAACAGATGATCAGAACAAATAGCTTGTCTGTATACACACAACAATAAAGACAAATTAGAGACTAGAAAGTAGAAACAGGTGAACTAACAAATAATAATAGAAAATATGTAAGAAAGTGAATGCATTGTAGTTTATAGTAAAATGAAAACATGAACAACCAAAAAAACCCACAGAAATGGAACTGGAAAGAAAATCCTAATAAAGCTGAGCAAAGCCAGGTAGGAAAAGAAGGCCTAACAAAACTAAGAGGGATTATGTGTCATTTATGAATTAAACTAAGTCACCTGGCAATATCACAAGTCAGTAAAATACTCAGATGCTATACTCATTTAATTTGCAGTGGTCTTTGGGGTTACTGTGGCAACATGCATTTCATGCTGACTGCCAAACCCTTAGAAGCGTTTCTAGCCTAGAAAACAGTATGGTTAAAACTCTGAAGACATATAGAATCATAGAATCATTTAGATTGGAAAAGACCATTAAGATATGGGAGTCTGTATATAGTCTTTATAAAGGGTTGATACACAGTTTAGACATGCAAATGCAGCCCTTGAAGGACGTTGTCACTCTGGACAAGTGCAAAAATCTGCTTTGAATCCTCCCTTGAAAAATGTCTATGATCTTTCCCAAAGTATTGCAGTCTAGGTATTACATAGTACGCAAGTATCAAAAGTTGACCAAATTACTGCAAGGTGCAGTAGAACAGATCTGCAGTGGCCTGCTCTGTATTACATATGGAAATTATTTCACATTGCTGGCTGGCAATGCAGCTGCTTGCTCACGGGCACACACCCCCACCCCCCACCCACTCCACCACCACCACCCCACACACACACACACAGGATAGGGAGGAGAACTGGGGGAGAAAAAGATGAAACTCACGGGTTGAAGTAAGAACAATTTAATAATTGAAACAAAATGATATCTTAGAATAATAATAACAACAACTTTAATGAAGAAAGGGAGAGGAATAAAAACCAAAGGGAAAACCAAAAAACTCAGAGTGGTACACAACACAACTGCTTACCACCTGCTGACTGATACCCAGCCAGTCCCCCAGCAGCGACCAGCAAACCCCAGCCAACTCCCCACAGTTTATATACTGAGCATGACATCCTGTGGTATAGAGTATCCTTTTGGATAGTTCAGGTCAGCTGTTCTAGCTGTGCTCCCTCCCAGCTTCTTGTGCCCCTCCAGCCTTCTTGCTGGCAGGGCACAGGAAGATAACAAGTCTTTGACTTGGCATAAACACTACTTTGCAACAACTAAAATATCAGTGTGTTGTTAACACTATTCTTATACTAAATCCAAAACACAACACTGTACCAGCTGCCAAGAAGAAAACTAACCCTATTCCAACTGAAACCAAGACACATATCCTTCTCATGTGCCACTGGACATGTGGCTGCCACCTAAACAAGAAAAGGATTACCAGTTCCTGATTTCTCCACATGTTCTGATCCCAAACCAGAAGACAGGGTAAGATTTGATTTCTGCCTATACCCAAAGTGGTTTTGGATCACCCTCATTCCCATGATTAATGCAACCCACCTCCCAAGAGACAGTAATGTTTTGTTTAAGTATAAGATCCTCGTAGGGAGTACTGACTCCACCATACATGTCCTTGACTTTAAATGCCACCATGTCTTTTAATGAATAAGAATGGCAGCAAGTTAAATTACCTGTAGTACAGCGTGATTAAGAAAGTTCATTGCAAAAATAATGGTTATTTTATTGAATCATGTGAGTGTTCATTCCACTGGCTTTCACGGGAAATTTAGGGTTTGATTTCCCGGTCAGTTTAAGCTGGTCTAAGGCTGCAGTAAGCAGAGGCCATCATGTCATTCCCCATCCTTGTGTTTCCACAGCTCCCCCTGCAGTGACTAACTGCAACGCAGTATAGTACTAGAACGGTTTACTATCTACTTCACGCATGACAATTGCTACAGCACGAGGGAGATGCAGAAACGTGTTGCAAAGGATTGTGCTGCACTTCTGGCAACACTCATGAGTGTGAACAACTTTAGCTAACAGGGAAACAGGAAGAGCAGGGAAGAGTGGTATCAACAGGAACAGTCAAAATTATTTTCCCGTTTCACCTACCCAATCCACAACAACATGCCAAAAATGCCGCCTCTTACTCCAATGTAAAAGTCACGCCAACAGATCTGAAGAGATATGCTCTATTTTCACATGCTGAAATGAGGGGGGAAGTTCTCCCAAATACAGTCTTCCATAAAGATTATGCAGCACAAAATGGAATTAAAATTATAACTTTATATATATATCAAATTATCTACAGTGGCCAAAAGCAGAAAAAACAGAAAGTAAGAGTGCAATTCCATGCAACAGTTAATGAGTGCAAAAGAAAAGAATTGAGGACTATACCTTGAAACAGCAGCTGCAGGCATACTTTCATTACATCACTCTCATCTTCATGTTTTGACACAATATTATGTTTGATCACAATATCCTTTAAAAGAAAGTTGACCTAAACACACTTCTGCTTATCACTTAATAGCTCCAGATGTGCTTCAGCTAGCACAGGATTAGTTCAGCAGAAAACTTCATAAATACTCCCCGGCAGGCCCTAGCATACTTAACTGCTAATCTCCCCCCACAGGGTACCTAAGCAGATTAATTTTCTTGACTATAGACCAAATCAAATAAATAGTATTTAAGGTGATTAACAATTAATTTAACATTAAATTACAAAGTAATCATCAATTATTCATGCTAGGGCAGTTTTAACCAATCACAGTCTTAACAGCTTGCTTTTTCAACTAACAGTTTGGAGATCCTCCAAACAAGTACAATCTCAGAAAGTACTTAGCACCTTCTAACAAAAAAAAAAAAAAAAAAAACCCAAACCACCCCAAAAACCCCAGGCTTTCCTGAAGCATCACAACAGCTCAGAGCATACTCAAACTTGCACTTACCATCAACCACCTGTATCATTACTGGAACACCTAAAAAGCTCTAAACTTACACAGATTTCTTAAAAAACAACTAACTGATTCACCTTTAATGTGCCCTTAGTCTTTGCTTTACTCTCTGATAAAGAAGTTTATTAGGATGGTTCTACTTTGTGATGTTAGATTTGTACTGTTGAAGAATTACATACATTTTGTGTATACTATTTCTACTGAAACCAGAATGAATTTCAACCTTAACTTCTCTTTAATGTTAGTATGTTATGGCAGTGCACCAAGTGATGCACGCCACACCACCACCACCCCCTTTTTTTTTTTTTTTTACATCTTTTGCCTGAGGTTAGAAGCACTGCCTTCAGTGATAATTTCCGTTTTCATGTACTCATACTATTATGATGAAAAAATAAAAGAAACAGTAAAGTACATTACCAACATCGGGCATAGTTAGTTTCCTGGGACAGTTTAATTTCCCACTATGGTCAAATTTCCTAGGCCTCTGCTTTTGAAGTACTAATAGGCAAAGGGAAAAATAGCAGCAATCAAATGTTGCACTTAAAAGGTAGCGAGGGAAGTTTGCAGTACACATAATGAGCTTGGAACTACTTAGTTTCAAGAAACTTGATATTAAGGCATATGACAGAAGTCAGCCATACACCACCTTACCCCAGCAAAGGGAGCACAACACTTCAAACTTGCTAGAAAATTATATCTTGTGAGAACCACATATAGTATAAACCTCATCACTGTAACAACTTACTGTGCACTTGAAGTCTTTGGTGTAGTCTATAAAATTTGCACCTAGGACTACATGAATAACCACTTCGATTACTAATTCACCTTGCAGAATAGGTATCCATCAGTTCATTTCCACATATGGACTTCTGTCAGGCACCTGAGACGTGGCAGACAGCAGCACCCCCCGTTTTTTTCTGCCACAGACAACCGCCCACCAGACTTGAGGTACATAAGTTACCATGTGAAACTACAGTCTCCAGAATTCACCAGGACACTCACCCACCACTAGGAAAGCGGCTCGCCGAAGAGATTTTTAACACGCTGAAAGAGGTAACTCGACAGCGAGATTAAAGCCCCGCCAACAACCCGTATCCGAAAGGCAAATGCCCCCTCCGCCCCGCAGCGTTCCGGGAGGGCAACCCGAGCCCCGCGGCGCAGCGCCCGGTGCGTCCCGACCGGGGCAGAGGGACCGGGGCAGAGGGACCGGGGCAGAGGGACCGGGGCAGAGGGACCGGGGCAGAGGGACCGGGGCAGAGGGACCGGGGCAGAGGGACCGGGGCAGAGGGACCGGGGCAGAGGGACCGGGGCAGAGGGACCGGGGCAGAGGGACCGGGGCAGAGGGACCGGGGCAGAGGGACCGGGGCAGAGGGACCGGGGCAGAGGGACCGGGGCAGAGGGACCGGGGCAGAGGGACCGGGGCAGAGGGACCGGGGCAGAGGGACCGGGGCAGAGGGACCGGGGCAGAGGGACCGGGGCAGAGGGACCGGGGCAGAGGGACCGGGGCAGAGGGACCGGGGCAGAGGGACCGGGGCAGAGGGACCGGGGCAGAGGGACCGGGGCAGAGGGACCGGGGCAGAGGGACCGGGGCAGAGGGACCGGGGCAGAGGGACCGGGGCAGAGGGACCGGGGCAGAGGGACCGGGGCAGAGGGACCGGGGCAGAGGGACCGGGGCAGAGGGACCGGGGCAGAGGGACCGGGGCAGAGGGACCGGGGCAGAGGGACCGGGGCAGAGGGACCGGGGCAGAGGGACCGGGGCAGAGGGACCGGGGCAGAGGGACCGGGGCAGAGGGACCGGGGCAGAGGGACCGGGGCAGAGGGACCGGGGCAGAGGGACCGGGGCAGAGGGACCGGGGCAGAGGGACCGGGGCAGAGGGACCGGGGCAGAGGGACCGGGGCAGAGGGACCGGGGCAGAGGGACCGGGGCAGAGGGACCGGGGCAGAGGGACCGGGGCAGAGGGACCGGGGCAGAGGGACCGGGGCAGAGGGACCGGGGCAGAGGGACCGGGGCAGAGGGACCGGGGCAGAGGGACCGGGGCAGAGGGACCGGGGCAGAGGGACCGGGGCAGAGGGACCGGGGCAGAGGGACCGGGGCAGAGGGACCGGGGCAGAGGGACCGGGGCAGAGGGACCGGGGCAGAGGGACCGGGGCAGAGGGACCGGGGCAGAGGGACCGGGGCAGAGGGACCGGGGCAGAGGGACCGGGGCAGAGGGACCGGGGCAGAGGGACCGGGGCAGAGGGACCGGGGCAGAGGGACCGGGGCAGAGGGACCGGGGCAGAGGGACCGGGGCAGAGGGACCGGGGCAGAGGGACCGGGGCAGAGGGACCGGGGCAGAGGGACCGGGGCAGAGGGACCGGGGCAGAGGGACCGGGGCAGAGGGACCGGGGCAGAGGGACCGGGGCAGAGGGACCGGGGCAGAGGGACCGGGGCAGAGGGACCGGGGCAGAGGGACCGGGGCAGAGGGACCGGGGCAGAGGGACCGGGGCAGAGGGACCGGGGCAGAGGGACCGGGGCAGAGGGACCGGGGCAGAGGGACCGGGGCAGAGGGACCGGGGCAGAGGGACCGGGGCAGAGGGACCGGGGCAGAGGGACCGGGGCAGAGGGACCGGGGCAGAGGGACCGGGGCAGAGGGACCGGGGCAGAGGGACCGGGGCAGAGGGACCGGGGCAGAGGGACCGGGGCAGAGGGACCGGGGCAGAGGGACCGGGGCAGAGGGACCGGGGCAGAGGGACCGGGGCAGAGGGACCGGGGCAGAGGGACCGGGGCAGAGGGACCGGGGCAGAGGGACCGGGGCAGAGGGACCGGGGCAGAGGGACCGGGGCAGAGGGACCGGGGCAGAGGGACCGGGGCAGAGGGACCGGGGCAGAGGGACCGGGGCAGAGGGACCGGGGCAGAGGGACCGGGGCAGAGGGACCGGGGCAGAGGGACCGGGGCAGAGGGACCGGGGCAGAGGGACCGGGGCAGAGGGACCGGGGCAGAGGGACCGGGGCAGAGGGACCGGGGCAGAGGGACCGGGGCAGAGGGACCGGGGCAGAGGGACCGGGGCAGAGGGACCGGGGCAGAGGGACCGGGGCAGAGGGACCGGGGCAGAGGGACCGGGGCAGAGGGACCGGGGCAGAGGGACCGGGGCAGAGGGACCGGGGCAGAGGGACCGGGGCAGAGGGACCGGGGCAGAGGGACCGGGGCAGAGGGACCGGGGCAGAGGGACCGGGGCAGAGGGACCGGGGCAGAGGGACCGGGGCAGAGGGACCGGGGCAGAGGGACCGGGGCAGAGGGACCGGGGCAGAGGGACCGGGGCAGAGGGACCGGGGCAGAGGGACCGGGGCAGAGGGACCGGGGCAGAGGGACCGGGGCAGAGGGACCGGGGCAGAGGGACCGGGGCAGAGGGACCGGGGCAGAGGGACCGGGGCAGAGGGACCGGGGCAGAGGGACCGGGGCAGAGGGACCGGGGCAGAGGGACCGGGGCAGAGGGACCGGGGCAGAGGGACCGGGGCAGAGGGACCGGGGCAGAGGGACCGGGGCAGAGGGACCGGGGCAGAGGGACCGGGGCAGAGGGACCGGGGCAGAGGGACCGGGGCAGAGGGACCGGGGCAGAGGGACCGGGGCAGAGGGACCGGGGCAGAGGGACCGGGGCAGAGGGACCGGGGCAGAGGGACCGGGGCAGAGGGACCGGGGCAGAGGGACCGGGGCAGAGGGACCGGGGCAGAGGGACCGGGGCAGAGGGACCGGGGCAGAGGGACCGGGGCAGAGGGACCGGGGCAGAGGGACCGGGGCAGAGGGACCGGGGCAGAGGGACCGGGGCAGAGGGACCGGGGCAGAGGGACCGGGGCAGAGGGACCGGGGCAGAGGGACCGGGGCAGAGGGACCGGGGCAGAGGGACCGGGGCAGAGGGACCGGGGCAGAGGGACCGGGGCAGAGGGACCGGGGCAGAGGGACCGGGGCAGAGGGACCGGGGCAGAGGGACCGGGGCAGAGGGACCGGGGCAGAGGGACCGGGGCAGAGGGACCGGGGCAGAGGGACCGGGGCAGAGGGACCGGGGCAGAGGGACCGGGGCAGAGGGACCGGGGCAGAGGGACCGGGGCAGAGGGACCGGGGCAGAGGGACCGGGGCAGAGGGACCGGGGCAGAGGGACCGGGGCAGAGGGACCGGGGCAGAGGGACCGGGGCAGAGGGACCGGGGCAGAGGGACCGGGGCAGAGGGACCGGGGCAGAGGGACCGGGGCAGAGGGACCGGGGCAGAGGGACCGGGGCAGAGGGACCGGGGCAGAGGGACCGGGGCAGAGGGACCGGGGCAGAGGGACCGGGGCAGAGGGACCGGGGCAGAGGGACCGGGGCAGAGGGACCGGGGCAGAGGGACCGGGGCAGAGGGACCGGGGCAGAGGGACCGGGGCAGAGGGACCGGGGCAGAGGGACCGGGGCAGAGGGACCGGGGCAGAGGGACCGGGGCAGAGGGACCGGGGCAGAGGGACCGGGGCAGAGGGACCGGGGCAGAGGGACCGGGGCAGAGGGACCGGGGCAGAGGGACCGGGGCAGAGGGACCGGGGCAGAGGGACCGGGGCAGAGGGACCGGGGCAGAGGGACCGGGGCAGAGGGACCGGGGCAGAGGGACCGGGGCAGAGGGACCGGGGCAGAGGGACCGGGGCAGAGGGACCGGGGCAGAGGGACCGGGGCAGAGGGACCGGGGCAGAGGGACCGGGGCAGAGGGACCGGGGCAGAGGGACCGGGGCAGAGGGACCGGGGCAGAGGGACCGGGGCAGAGGGACCGGGGCAGAGGGACCGGGGCAGAGGGACCGGGGCAGAGGGACCGGGGCAGAGGGACCGGGGCAGAGGGACCGGGGCAGAGGGACCGGGGCAGAGGGACCGGGGCAGAGGGACCGGGGCAGAGGGACCGGGGCAGAGGGACCGGGGCAGAGGGACCGGGGCAGAGGGACCGGGGCAGAGGGACCGGGGCAGAGGGACCGGGGCAGAGGGACCGGGGCAGAGGGACCGGGGCAGAGGGACCGGGGCAGAGGGACCGGGGCAGAGGGACCGGGGCAGAGGGACCGGGGCAGAGGGACCGGGGCAGAGGGACCGGGGCAGAGGGACCGGGGCAGAGGGACCGGGGCAGAGGGACCGGGGCAGAGGGACCGGGGCAGAGGGACCGGGGCAGAGGGACCGGGGCAGAGGGACCGGGGCAGAGGGACCGGGGCAGAGGGACCGGGGCAGAGGGACCGGGGCAGAGGGACCGGGGCAGAGGGACCGGGGCAGAGGGACCGGGGCAGAGGGACCGGGGCAGAGGGACCGGGGCAGAGGGACCGGGGCAGAGGGACCGGGGCAGAGGGACCGGGGCAGAGGGACCGGGGCAGAGGGACCGGGGCAGAGGGACCGGGGCAGAGGGACCGGGGCAGAGGGACCGGGGCAGAGGGACCGGGGCAGAGGGACCGGGGCAGAGGGACCGGGGCAGAGGGACCGGGGCAGAGGGACCGGGGCAGAGGGACCGGGGCAGAGGGACCGGGGCAGAGGGACCGGGGCAGAGGGACCGGGGCAGAGGGACCGGGGCAGAGGGACCGGGGCAGAGGGACCGGGGCAGAGGGACCGGGGCAGAGGGACCGGGGCAGAGGGACCGGGGCAGAGGGACCGGGGCAGAGGGACCGGGGCAGAGGGACCGGGGCAGAGGGACCGGGGCAGAGGGACCGGGGCAGAGGGACCGGGGCAGAGGGACCGGGGCAGAGGGACCGGGGCAGAGGGACCGGGGCAGAGGGACCGGGGCAGAGGGACCGGGGCAGAGGGACCGGGGCAGAGGGACCGGGGCAGAGGGACCGGGGCAGAGGGACCGGGGCAGAGGGACCGGGGCAGAGGGACCGGGGCAGAGGGACCGGGGCAGAGGGACCGGGGCAGAGGGACCGGGGCAGAGGGACCGGGGCAGAGGGACCGGGGCAGAGGGACCGGGGCAGAGGGACCGGGGCAGAGGGACCGGGGCAGAGGGACCGGGGCAGAGGGACCGGGGCAGAGGGACCGGGGCAGAGGGACCGGGGCAGAGGGACCGGGGCAGAGGGACCGGGGCAGAGGGACCGGGGCAGAGGGACCGGGGCAGAGGGACCGGGGCAGAGGGACCGGGGCAGAGGGACCGGGGCAGAGGGACCGGGGCAGAGGGACCGGGGCAGAGGGACCGGGGCAGAGGGACCGGGGCAGAGGGACCGGGGCAGAGGGACCGGGGCAGAGGGACCGGGGCAGAGGGACCGGGGCAGAGGGACCGGGGCAGAGGGACCGGGGCAGAGGGACCGGGGCAGAGGGACCGGGGCAGAGGGACCGGGGCAGAGGGACCGGGGCAGAGGGACCGGGGCAGAGGGACCGGGGCAGAGGGACCGGGGCAGAGGGACCGGGGCAGAGGGACCGGGGCAGAGGGACCGGGGCAGAGGGACCGGGGCAGAGGGACCGGGGCAGAGGGACCGGGGCAGAGGGACCGGGGCAGAGGGACCGGGGCAGAGGGACCGGGGCAGAGGGACCGGGGCAGAGGGACCGGGGCAGAGGGACCGGGGCAGAGGGACCGGGGCAGAGGGACCGGGGCAGAGGGACCGGGGCAGAGGGACCGGGGCAGAGGGACCGGGGCAGAGGGACCGGGGCAGAGGGACCGGGGCAGAGGGACCGGGGCAGAGGGACCGGGGCAGAGGGACCGGGGCAGAGGGACCGGGGCAGAGGGACCGGGGCAGAGGGACCGGGGCAGAGGGACCGGGGCAGAGGGACCGGGGCAGAGGGACCGGGGCAGAGGGACCGGGGCAGAGGGACCGGGGCAGAGGGACCGGGGCAGAGGGACCGGGGCAGAGGGACCGGGGCAGAGGGACCGGGGCAGAGGGACCGGGGCAGAGGGACCGGGGCAGAGGGACCGGGGCAGAGGGACCGGGGCAGAGGGACCGGGGCAGAGGGACCGGGGCAGAGGGACCGGGGCAGAGGGACCGGGGCAGAGGGACCGGGGCAGAGGGACCGGGCAGGGGCCGGCCACCCACTCCGCTCCGCCTTGGGCACCAGACGACGCCCCTCACTGCCTGCCGCAGACAGGTGAGCCGCGAGTACTGGCATGGTATAAACCGCGTCCCCAGCCCCGCTGTGAAAATAGAGAAAAAAAGGAGGGAGAAGGAGGAAAGGAGGGGGAGGGGTGGGGAAGGGGATAGAAAGAGAGAAAGCAACAAGAAGAGACACCCACACACCCCACATACCACAGCTGGCCTTGCGAAGGCAGCCGGTCCCGCCGCCCCCGAGCGAAGACGGCTGCAGCTCTCCTCCTGCCACAAGTACCTGAGGGAGGCGCCCCAAGCCCGGCCCAGCCCAGCCGAAACCCAACCCTCCTCAGGACATCCACCTGTCCCCTCTCGCCGTTTCCTCCCCCGGGGGCGGGAGGGGAGGAGCCTCCCTCGGCTCGTCCCCTTTCCCCACCCCCGGCACGGCAGCCCGCTGCTCCCAGAAGGGCGGAGCCAGGCCGGAGGCGCCCCTGCCCCGCCCCGCCCCGCCCCAGGCGCGCTAAGCGAAGCGCTCGGAGCACCGCCGCCCCGCCGGCAATGCCGCCGCCCGCCCGCCGGCGCAGCCCCGGCCCGGGGCACCGGCGGTAGGTACCAGCCCACCCGTGTGCCACCCAGCGCGACCGGCGGCGGCAGCTGGCCGGCCGGCGCGGAGCGGCGATGGCAAGGAGCGGCCTCGGGCGGGGCCGCCGTCCCCGTCGCCCCGCTCCCCGAGCCGCGGCACAGGCGGGCGGAGCGGTGGCGCCCGGCGGACGGGGCCGGCGAGCGTGCGGGTGCGGCGGCGGGCGCAGCACCCGGCCCGGCTGTCCTCGTCCCCCTGCCCGGGTGGCGCGGGGTGGCGCCCAGGCGTTCGTTTCCCCTCGCCCCGTCCGCCTGCCCCCGGTGGGTCGGCGGCTCAGCGGGGCCCCGGCCGCCGCCGTCGCTCAGACGCCCCGCCCCGGTGTGCGCTGTCCCTGTCCTGTGGTCCTGGCCCCGCTGGGCATCTGGGGGGCAGCCGGCCGCTCGCTGGCGGCCGGCAGAGGCTGCTGGCGGGGAAGAGAGGTTTGGGGTGGGCAGGCCCCGAGCTGGGCGCTGGTAGCTCGAGCCCCGTGGTGTGGCAGGCATCCTCCAGCCGCGGAGCTGGCCCCTGTCCAGTACAAGTGGTCAGCTCTTGTTCATGCCGCAGCTGGTTAGGTGGGTTGTACATTGACAGGGCCACAGGTGGGACAGAGGCCTAGAAAAGTGTGTGTGAGGCCGAAGGAGCAGGATGGAGACTGTTGAGTAATGCACGGGCCTGTCTGGTGACATAGGTGTACCTGAGGCGGCTGCCTGCAAGGTGAAACGAGTTGCTGCCGCATCCTGCCTCCTAGACATGGGAGCCTGAGGGGTGGGGAGACACCAGGCAGCTATCAGATGATGCATCGGCATGTCATGAGACTGGAAGGAAATGTGCTCCTTTAGTTCACATCCTTCGTGCATGGACTTCCCTGAAATAACTTCTTTTCTGGGCTATGGTGTTAAAAGAAATCTGTAGCTTCAACTCAAATGGGTGAGAGTTGCAAGACAATTCTTGGCATTAAGTCCTTCACATGATGTGGAAGTTATAAGCGTGGTGACAATGGGAAGTGTGTGTGTGTGAGGGTTAGAGTGGGACACTGGATAGAGGCAGTGGCCATTCTGCTGAAGTCCTGCCTAGAACACAAAAGACTGATGTCTACAGGAAGTATCTTAATTTTAAGTGTGGCAGGTAGTGACAGTTGCTTATTTGACTGATGCACAAAATTACCTGAAAATAAAAGCTAAAAGGTAGTGAAGACAAGATAATATTACAAGAGGGGCAGATCCATATGCTTTCAGAAGCCATTTGTGCATTGGTGCCTCTGTAATGTGAATCCTTTGACACAAAGTGGGAAAAGACTTGCATTTGCATTTGTTCAGTACCTAATGCCATCATAGTACGTGACAGTATCCTTTACAGGAAACAATGGGATTTTTTATATATTTACATCTCTTGGAGTTCACTTGGTGCAAGACTTCGCCTAGCACACAGGCCTCAATTCCCAATCCCCTCACCCTTCGGGTAATGAGAATACATTTGGCGAGTGAACTGCAAGCACTTCCTGAGAGTTCATATCTATCACCTGTGTCTTATCACCTGCTAGAGTGTATTTTCACTGAATGTAACAGGACACATTTTGAGTCCCGCTATAGGGAGAACAAGTGGAATGACTGATGAAGAGGCTGGTAGGTGGCAAGTTCACTAGGTACTTGGCCCAATCCCTGCCTGCATCATGGAGCGCCTAGGAGAATGAGTGCTTGGGAGTTCATGAAACACACACAACCAAATGGGGGTCCAGGTTTGATCAAAGGCTGTAGGTTGCGAGTCTTGTTATCTAAAAATATAATGAAACTTTTTCAGCTGAAGATAATGAAGTCCGTAGTGGCAAGACATTTCTGTCTCTCACCTTCCCACCCCCACCCCCCCACCCCCCAAACACGGTAGCTTACCAGTCCATCTTTGCTATCTCAGCTGCCAGTCTGGCTAACCCATACCCTGTATGAATTAACCTCACCTTAAAAAAATACTTCTTTTTTAAACTAGGTAATTTGTCAGCCAGATAGGTCCCCTAATCCCAGTCACAAAATGTGTCTGTACACTGTGTTTCTATTTTGGGACTGTTAGGGTTGAAGGCAAGAAAATCGTCATGTAGAGAGATGGAAATTTCATTTCCCCTGTGTACCTCCAAATTTTTGTGGTTTGACATCAGAACTTCGTAAGTCCTTTAAACTCAGACTGAATTCCAGAAAAGTTGCAGTCTTAAATGGAAATTGTAAGAAAGTTGTGGTTTCGTATGGTTTCCATCTTAAACCAGGTTTGGTTATCATCACTTGCAAAAGAAATGAGATTATGAGTGTGTTGTTTGATTTAGTTGATTGATTTCCAAGAGTAAGTTCTTGAGAACAATAGATTTTATTAAGAATATGAGTATTTAAAAGTTTGCTTTTCTGTTTGCCCCATGAAATACAGGAGCAAGATGCATCACCATTATCAAAAAACCCCACCCAAAATATTGACAGCTGAGGTAACATTACAAGTATTTTGGTGAGTATTCATTGAAAAAAATGAATTTTAGTCATAACACCAGACTCAACACTGATAATATTTGAATCAGTTATGATGAGAAAATGAAAGGAGAAAGTATATGTAAAAATATATATTATATATATTCTAATATATAGGATAATACATATATTCTAGTATTAGAGTATACATACACACATATGAGAACATACTGATATCCAATACTTTCAATGTATTAGAATATATATTGTCTATGTTAGTAATTAGTTATGTGTTTTCCTATAAATATAAAATTAAGGAATTTTGCATCCTTTGAAAGATCTTTGCTTTAGATGTCTGACTGTGAAAAATGCCTTCCAGTTTCATCCCTGGGCACATGTTTCTTCTTACAAGTTAAATACAAAATGTAATTTAAAAATACCATGAGAGTTCTCCTGTAATTGGTGTGTATACTATTGAAATAGAAATAAGTATGTTTCACCACTAATTTAGACTATGCTGCCATTGAAGAATGCTTTTAAATTTATTTCCAACTGCAATTCAAAGAGACAATAGAAATTTTGATAAATTGTTATGGTAGGGGAAAAAAGTATTATTTTGTGATAGGGCCTGCAAGCTGGTGGTTAACACATGCAGAGAACAACAGAAAGGAACAAAAATGTACATTCCCTTCCGGGGAGAGAAGGAATGAAAGGCAGAGAAAGAGATAAAGATAATGTGAGGGAAAACCCTTGTAGGAAGCAAATTTGGTCTTTGGGAATTATATTCCTACTTTCCCTGTGATGCTTTTGGTGTTGGGGTTTTTTTTAATTCTTCCACTTACTCTACTCATTCCTTTCTTTTCTGCTTGCTTCCCTGGTTGGTTATGTCTGTTCCTTTTTCTCCTTTTCCAGTTTCTTTAAATTGCATTCTTCCTTATCCATGTCAAATTCATGTTTCTTGCAACTTCAGGGAAGTTGGTGGAGTTGTTCTGTCTATAAATTAGGTGTGAGTGATTGTGTTTAATGGATAAGTTGTGTTTCAACTGCCTCTTTTATGAGGACATATAAATTGAACAATGGTCTTGTGTACTTTAGAGAGGTATAGGGTGTAATTTAATTGAATAGAACTTCAAGTTTTAGCAGAGGTCTGTGTGCACAGATCCAATTATGGCATCAGGGCCTGGGTGCTCAGTAATTAGCCTACTCAGCATTACAAATATGATTAGACAGAAACAATCTATCAGCCTGATCTATTCTAAGCAAACTATGTTTCTCTGTTTTCAGCAGCATAGCATTTTATTGAAAATTACTTGTCTTTGAGGTTATTCATATCACATTTAAAGAAACTGACACCTACTGTATTTTTCTCATGTATATCTTATTGATATTCCTATTGCCCATAGTACTGATCCTTCTTAACAATATTAAAAAAAAAACCAAACTGGCCTGTTTTTCTGTTTTGTAATTTTGTTCTGTCAAATTTATTGCACAAATCCATTTTGGAATGTAGCTAATCTGTTTATTGCAGAAGATGACTTTTTCTATATTCTCCACACTGAAAACACTTCCTCTTTTCTGATTCTGTCAGTTTTTAATACTTGCCACAAAATCCATATGTCAAGTCATATGCTTCCCATATGCTATAACAAATAATCAACATTCTGTATACACTAATCCAGTACAGACAGGAGATGTAGAACCCTTGGTTCCAGACTGCTCTGTGTTTTAGTTTACACATCCATAAGACAGAAATTGTACTTACTATAAAGCTCTGGGAAATTAGTCTGAGAAAGAATATGTTCAGTCTTTCAGTACGCAATTTAGCACCACCTTTGCTCTTCTCTTGCCAGCTTAACAAGTAAAAAAATACAACTTTCCATCTTTTCCCCAACATCTACAGTTAAGTCATTTTAAGCAATACACATAATTACTGCAAATTGTTAACTTAGAGTCATAGAATCATTTACATTGGGAAAGACTGTTAAGATCATCAAGTCAACTGTTAACTTTCATTATTATCTTCCAAATTGTATGGTCATCATAGTAATTTGCTTCTTATTTTTGCCATCCAGATATATTAAGTAATTGCTGTATGAGTGCTAACTTATTGCAACAAACCCATTACCATATGGTTTTAAGAATATTTTTTTTACATTAATTGGTATTTGGGAGCTAAAAGGTCTTCTAAACTGTTTTTAATTTAATGGGGAAATAGCCTGGGTTTCATTTTATTTATCTCCTATTTACTCAGAACAGTTTTATACATATTGTCTTTCTTGTAATTCTTCCATTAAAATTTCTCAGTTCCTTGTAAACTATTACACGTATATAGTCAGATGTGCTATGTTCCTGGGAATATAGTACAATACAACTTCTAATAGAGATGTCCTTGTTTAATTTCCTGGAAAGAAAACCAAGAGGTTTTTTTACCAGGGTAATTGTTGACTAGGACATTCAGCTTTGTGCCTACTTGACAACACAAGACCTTCACTAGCAACTATAGCTCGAGAAATAACAGTCCTAATTAAACCTGACAATTCACTGCAACTTGCCAGCTCCTCAGCTGTTCTGACCCAGCTACTTGTAAGGTCATTCCACAAGCTGGATTAAAAAAAGTAACCTCCTCCACTTTTTTCTGGGGGGTCAGTTCAGTTGGCCAAAGTGAGGACAGCAATTTCCAGCAGTGGGGCAGAGCAGTCACCTGGAGAGAGCAGCTATGGACTTCCATGGGCTCAACCCTTATCTGACTTACCACGCGCTGATACAGCTGGCAGCTCCAGGCAGGGAATGGCCTCTCCACTAGACTGCTCACAGCACTGTGTCTCAGCAATACCTGTTGCATGTTTGGCTCTACTGGTCACTTCTGGAGGGAAACTGAACAAGATGCCTCCTCCGAGCAAACCAGTTCCTTTGGGTGAACCACTCAAAGTAACAATTAGGTGCTGTGATTTACCATTCTGTAAATGGCCCTGATGCATTGAGAAACTGGGTGCAGAATCTAGCAGGGTTTTACTGACAGTGAAGAAAAAGGAGAAATTGTTTTGCTGAGCTACTAAAAGCTGTGTTTATCAAAATGTGAAATTTAATTCAGACTGAAATGACTGTGTGGCCACAACTCAAGAGCAGCTTTATTTATTTATTTATTTCCTGAGAGATAAACTTGACAAATTTTTGTTAAGCTGGTAGAAGTGAGAATGAGTTCAAATATATGTG
This sequence comes from Falco punctatus, assembly GCF_963210335.1. Taxonomy (NCBI): domain Eukaryota; kingdom Metazoa; phylum Chordata; class Aves; order Falconiformes; family Falconidae; genus Falco; species Falco punctatus. The sequence continues at coordinate 74,233,624 of NC_137586.1, forward strand.
CTATTGCAATACTCATACATTAGGTTACTGTTAAGGAATTTAGTTATATCTGCTTTACTATATAGTCTGAAATATCCACAAATAGCAAAAATGTCCTTGTAGTTAGGACTCAGCCACCATTCAAGATTATGGTTTGCCTCCTGATCTCAATGCAGAATCATAAAGAGTGTTTGTTGACTAATGCCAACAGATTAATATTTGTCTATCTTATGGAAGATATCACAGAATCACAGAATGGTCAGGGTGGGAAGGGACCTCTGGAGATCATCTAGCCCAAGACCCTGCTAAAGCAGGTTCACCTGGAGGAGGGTGTGCACAGTCGCGTCCAGTAGGGTTTTGAATGTCTCCAGAGAAGGAGACCCCACAGCCTCTGGGCAGCCACTCCAGTGCTCTGTTCCCTCAGAGTATACAAGTTTTTTCCTCAGGTTCAGAGGGAACACCCTGTGCTGCAGTTTGTGCCCGTCACCCCTTGTCCTGTCACTGGGCACCACTGAAAGGAGCCTGGCCCCATCCTCTTGGCACCCGCCCTTGAGATATTTGTATGCAGGGACAAGATCCCCTCTCAGCCTTTGCTTCTCCAGGCTGAACAGGCCCAGCTCTCTCAGCCTGTCCTCATCAGGGAGATGGGCCCATCCCCTCATCATCTTTGTAGCCCTGCACTGGACCCTCTCCAGCAGTTCCCTGTCTCTCTTGAACTGGGGAGCCCAGCACTGGACACAGCACTCCAGATGGGGCCTCACCAGGGCAGAGGGGGAGGATCACCTGCTGGACATGGTCCTCCTAAAGCTCCCCAGGATCCCACTGGCCTTCTTGGCCACCAACACACACTGCTGGCTCATGGGCACCTCGCTGTCCACCTGCACTCCGAGGTCCTCCTCCGCAGAGCTGCCTTCCAGCAGGTCAGCTCCTAACCTGTGCTGGTGCATCAGGTTGTTCCTCCCAAGGTGCAGGACCCTACACTTGCCTCTGCTGAACTTCATCAGGTTCCTCCCCACCCAACTCCCCAGCCTGTCCAGGTCTCGCTGGATGGCAGCGCAGCCTTCTGGTCTCTCAGCCACTCCTCCCGGCTTTGTATCATCTACAGACTTGCTAGGGGTGCCTGTGGTCATTGATGAGTAAATTGAACAAGACCAGACCCGGCACCGACCCCTGGGGAACACGGTGAGCCAGACTCTGCACTGCTGGTCACAACCCTGTGAGCTCTGCCATTCAGCCACTTCTCAATGCACCTCTCTGCCCACTCACCTAATCCACACTGCCTGGGCTTGCCTATGAGGATCTTATGGGAAACAGCATTAGAAGCCTTGCTGAGGTCAAGGTAGGCAACATCTGCCACTCTTCCTTCATGTACGCAGCCAGTCATTCCATCATAGAAGACTATCGGGTTGGTCAGGTGTGATTTCCCCTCAGCGAATCCATGTTGACTGTTCCTGATAACCTTCTTCTCTTCCTCATGCTTGAAGATGACCTCCAGGATGAGCTGCTCGATCACCTTTCCAGGGGTGGAGGTGAGGCTAACCAGCCTGTGGTTTCTTGGATTCTCCTTCTTGCCCTTTTTGAAGACTGGAGTGACATTGGCTTTCCTCCAGTCCTCAGGCACCTCTCCTGCCCTCCATGACTTTTCAAAGATGATGGAGAGTGGCTTGGCAATAACATCTGCCAGGTCCCCCAGCACTCGGGGGTGCACCCCATCAGGGCCCATGGATCTGTGGGTGTCAGGTTTGCTCAAGTGATCTTTAACCTGATCCTCCTTGACCAAGGGAAGGTTTTCCTTTCTCCAGACCTTATCTCTTGCTTCCAGCATCTGGGAAACCAGAGGGCCAGCTCTGGCAGTGAAGACTGAAGCAAAGGCGGCATTCAGTAACTCTGCCTCCTGTGTGTCCTTTGCCACCAGGGCACCCACCTCATTCAGCAGCAGGCCCACATTTTCCCTTGTCATCCTTTTCCTGCTGATGTACATGAAGAATCCCTTCTTGTTGTCCTTCACATCCCTCACCAGTTTTAATTCCAAATAGACCTTAGCCTTCCTCATTGCCTCCTTGCATGTTCTGACAATGTTCCTGTATTCCACCCAAGCAGCCTGTCCCTTCTATCATGTCCTGTAAACTTCCTTCTTCTGTCTGAGTTTTGCCTTGCTCATCCATGCAGGCCTCTTGCCTCCTTTGCTCTATTCCCTACTCATGAGGATGCACTGATCTTGAGCTTGGAGGAAGAGATGCCTGAATATTAGCCAGCCCTCTTGTACCACTCTACCTTTCGGAGCCCTGATGAACTGGTTAAAGATGGAAACAATGTAGCTAAGATGTTTACTGTAGCCCTAAGTGGAGTGCACTGCATTAATTTAGTCTAGGGCTGGCAAGATCTATGGCTACTGTGCAGGCGTCCAGGTCACAGAAGGTGGTAGAAAATCAGATGTTGGACAGTAAAAGACTTTGGCAGAGTTTGGATGTAAAGAGTGTTGAAGAATGATGTATGATATTTAGAAGGGACAGAAATGGAAAGATACTTATTAAAATTATGGTCCAAAATCAGTATTTGTGCATGTAAATAGAACTGCCAGCATGTAAAATTGTGACCATACCACCCCCAGTGAGGTAAATAAATTCTGGTTTTGAAGTAACTATTGGGCAGTGGCCAATTCAGAGGAAACTCAGAAAGTCACCCCAAATCCAAGTGTAAGCTCAGAGATAGCCATTTGAATTAGAGAGCAGGTCAGGAGACAAAAGGCACAGAGCAGGACTCCTGTTTCAGCTCCATAGATAACCATTTTTCATTGCTGATAAGGCAGTACCAAACAATTCCTGTTGTGGCTGGCTGTTCTGAGACTCTTTCTCCTGCAAGAAAAAAAAAATAAATTACTAGGATCCATCCAGTGACTCTGACTTCAAATATCTTAGTCCTTTTCCTTGTCCTTCTCCCAGGATGCAAGTGTCAGGAAAAATCTGTGTGTGTGTAATACATCATTAATCTGGTGGCTGTTTTAGGGATGCACATAAAATTGTGGCATGTTCTCATAATATATGCCTGGCAATGGTCAGTGACTGTTATCTGTTGTTTCTCTTTGCATTTTTATTATGCTAAAGTGAGTTACTCACTGCCACCATTTACAAACCTACTTAAAGCTATTGGGTGTGGCAGGGGGGAGAAGCATTCAAGGACTTTTATTAAGGAGGTCTTCCAGATGCAGAAGCTACTGCTCAAGCTGTAAGGACAACTGGGACTCTCTTAGGAAGTCAAGTCTCATTTTTCCATGGGACGGTCAGGTAGCAGCAAGAAGAGGCTGCTTCCCAAAGGAGAGTGAGAGGACAACAGCCACAAGGCAGATCGGATGGTGACCTCAAGCACCAGGTCACACTCACAGAGGCAGGTGAGCAGAGCAAAGTGGTGACTGCAGCAGGTCCTGTTGACAGTCTAGTGAGCATCAGGTAAAGAAAAGGTAACCTGACAGGTCCAAGGTGAATCCAGGGAATCCAAATAACTATTGAGTTACACAGCTATGGGAAAACGTACCTAAGATGTATCTGAGACAGGGATGGAAGACCCAAACATGAGGTTAAAAGGAGACTCCAGTCAGAGGGTGTCAGTGGAAGCTCTGGGAGTGGCTTGTCAGGGCAGCAAAGGCCCATCTGTCACCTAGGTTCCTGAGTTCCTGACAAGGACTTACAGGGTGTGGGCTTCCCCAATGACTACACGTAGGTCAGAGGCAGAAAGAAGATGGGATATTGAGATGAAGAGAAGCCAGCTGAAAGCTGAAGAAGTGATGAATGGCTCTTTGGAAGGAAGCTAATGGTCAGAGCTCCCTTTGAGCAGAACGTCTGTTGGAAAAGCAGACCTTGCTTTTGGATGAAGAAATAGTCCTACTTTTTTTTTTTTTTTTTTTTTTTCCTAGTGGGATACAGAGTGGTGTGAGGATCTTTTATAAAATATAAAGAATATACCCTCAAGCCCTCTAAGCAGCACCAAAACACTCTGACTTATGTAGTCCATTTTTAACCCAGATGGAAGCAGTTTGACTTTGCAATTTGCGTTGTATTTGAACAGTACTTATTGTCCTGATGTAACTAACAGGAATACCTTGATGCTGTAATAGTGCTGGTAATACTAAGGAAACTCTGACTGTTGGAGACCATTTGGCTTGGGGTTTCTTAGTTGATTTGGTTGTAGACTAAAGAGAAACACGGTGTGTGTGTGGGGGGGGTTCTGTCTTGCCTATTTTAACCATCCATTTTTCAGGACAGAAACTAATTTATTGTACTGATATCTTGACATTCTGTGACCCGGATTTCTTGTGCAGCATCTATTTAGTTCAATAAAGTTACAAAAAAATTGTATGAAGATTTGTCATTCCGTGTTCAGAAAGCTGCAATCTCACTTGAATACTCTTTTTTTCGAAGTTTTGACATCTAAGTTTGCTCAGTTTTTCTTCAACTGAGGCCACTGCTGTGCCTAATAATTAGGAAATGATCACAGCTTCTCCACAGAGAAGCCTTTGTTCTTCAATGTGACAACAGCACTGCACGGGTATAATAGATTTCTTACCTCCTCCAGGTGCCTTCCTGTTGCAGCTTGACATAACACATGTATAATAGATTTGTTAACACCTCCAAGTGCCTTTCTGTTACAGGTTACCATAGCAGTACCCTCTAGTGGTAAACCTTATTTTTTTTATTTATTTGTTTATTTATAGCTTATGTGAAAGCACCAGGGAAACAGCAGAACTTCTAAGATGGCCAGTTAGCTGATAACTGTTATAATGGGATATCATTGTCACACACCTTTCTTCTATATCAAACATTTCCTTGACGTTCTTCCAGTGTTATAGATGAATTTGTGGTAGTAAGTTTCATTAGTGGACCAAATTTTCCATCAGTACACCTTTCTAGTAAATTGAAAGACGTCTTTTATTTTACAGTTCTAGCATACTTACTTATATTCCCTTTTTTCCTTCCAAATATTCAAAGAATCTGTTTTTGGTAGGTAACCACAAATTTAACTTTTCTTAGTACAAGATTCTTTTATATCCTTGTTGTCCCTTTACAAACTTCAAACAATCTTGCATAGCATCATGTTTACATGGTTTTCGTTAGTTAGTTGTCCTTTAGGACGCTCCAGTGTGATTTTAGAGGTCAGTCCCACATTATACTTTGCAAATTGCTATTCCCAGCTCCACAGAATTTGTTTCATAACAGATGCAGAAACACTATCTCACATGAACTTTGCAAGTATCTACATGTACCAACATACACATTACTGGGTGAGGAGTCTTGGCCAGGGAAACATCTGCTATATGTTTGATTTCTGGACATCTGGAATCAGGATAATTTGTAACTGCACAGTGTTACTTGTTAATGCAGTATCTACATGTATTGCTTGACTACAGTGAACAACTCTATTCCACAACTTTTTTGAATGTTGGTACCAAGGAGTTTGCAGAGTTGCACAGTTCACACTGACATTTACTCATGTATCTTGATCATGTATGCCCACAAACAGCTCCCAGTTGCCATACAGTGCTTCTGGGATGGCTTTCATGAAAGCCCAGCTTTCTACTTGCACTTCTGCGGGTCTAAACAGTCTTTAGATTCTAGGCTAAGCCATTTACACCAAAACCGGTTGCACTGCTGTGTAGTGCAACTAGGTGTTTGTGTCTTTTATCAGATCATGGTCTAAATGCCTAGAAAAGTGCTCAAGCAGTGAGACCACAACTGGTAATTTTGTGCTAAGTCTTATGCCTCTTCCATTGAAAGTGTTTAGTTGCTGGTGGTAACAGTTTTTATCCTAGAGTTAAACCTAGGTTTTCTCCTACATACCAAATTGTTCATAGGCTCTCCTGAAAGACCTCTTCATAAGCCCTGCCCCCTCTGCTCAGCAAACCATCCATTACCAGGCTAAATCTGCTTACATGAAGATGTATTTCCATTCATAGCTCTCTTCTACTTTTTTTTGGTACCTGTCAAGTGAACAAGAAAATTGCAAAATGAACACAAGAAATGGAGTTCTTTTTGCCTTCTGGGGCCAACTAGAAAATAATATGAAAAAGGTGCCCCCGGTTTTATTTAAGAAGGTTGCTTCTGCCAGCTCAGATGTAGTACAGTCTTAAAAACACTTGACCTAGTAGAGCTAAAGAGAAATGACAATCTGACAGAGGATGAAGTGGGTGTGGGGAATAGGAACTGCCCAAAGCAGATTTGGCACAGCTTTTAGGAGAATGCCTTTCCACTCTCTTTTTTTCTTCCTTAATGACTCCTTTTCCCTAAATACTTGTGAAGAATGACAAACCAACTCTGCATCTGGCTGTGCTTCAACAAAGGTGGGAGAAGGAGTTCACTGAGGGAAGTTAGGTATCTCTGAGAATGTTATTGAAAAGCAATCACCATTTGTCAAAATCAATCTTTAAAACAGTTACCATTTAGCAGCTCTGTTGTTAATGACTGCATTGCTGCTCTGCCTTTCCATGTACCCATCCTCTTGCTTGCATTCTCTTTGGGATGCCCATTCTTCAGGGCAGGGCTAGCCACAGTGTTTGCTCAGCAACTGGCACAGGGACACTCAGCCTTTAGCGTATTACAGGTAAGCAGCAAGAGCAAACAGAATAGAATAGGAGTAGAATAGACTATTTCAGTTGGAAGGAACCCACAACGATCATCTAGTCCAACTGCCTGACCCCATCAGGGCTCACCAAAAGTTAGAGCATGTTACTAAGGGCATTGTCTAAGTGCCTCTTGAACACTGACAGGCATGAAGCATCAACCACCTCCCTAGAAAGCCTGTTTCAGTGTTTGACCACTCGGTAAACATTCAGTTAAGAAATGTTTCCTAATGTCCAGTCTAACCCTCTCCTGGTACAGCTCTGAACCATTCCCATGCATCCTATCACTGGATACCAGCTACTCACAAGATAGGCTAGTGAAACAATCTGCCATTCTCCTTGAAGTCTTACATTCCAGAGAACTTTATGAAGATTGAGAAATTTCGTTAAGCAATTAACAAAATTAAGTCTCTTCTTTATATGTTTCTTGTAGCATTTCTTGTTGTTCTTTCGTCTGACAGCTCAGAGCAGGAATTTCTGGTGAGTATGTATTCCCCATTGCTTTCAAGTATAGGTAACATTTGACCATGGTATGAAGGCTTCAGTTAGATCAATGATCTGTACCTCCTTTCAGTTATAATACATGGTAGAATACCAAGAGCCCTTTAGAGTCTGAAGGTAGAAAATACGTAGTATAAAACAATGGCTTACTGTGTTTTGCTATAGATAGAACTTGAATTTATATAATGCACTAGATGGCAGTCATTTTAGTCTGACTTCTTGTAAGGGTAGTGTTTCAAGCACCAGAGCTCAGTTCTGCAAGGGTTTTTCACAGAGACTTTAATTCACGCTCTGTGAAATACTGGGTCAAAGTTACAGTGAGTTCATTTCTGAGCTGGGGACACTGGACTAGATCCTCAATGTGTTTATGAACCTACTTCTGGTTTCAAGCTGTTTTCAGAAGTTGTCTAATGTAAGATATGGTCACTTGTAGCAGTGATGGATTTCCCTGGTTTTGAGAAAGCTTTAAGGGGCATTGTGTCAGAACCAAGTTCATTAACCATAAGTTTCCCTTGTATTATTGTTGTAAAAGTGGGCAAGAAATACTTGGCATGGCTGTGAGGGGAGGTGGGGGCTAAAGCAAAGTTATCCTATAGTTGTAAACTTAGAGAGACAGGTACAAATGGTCTACCTTAATATCTCGTGTTCAGGAGGGAACACCAGGCAGCCATACAATATTACTTCAGCTGGCTACTTGTGTCTGGTTCTTTGCTGTTGAGAAGAACAGTGCCTCTGTGATTTATTAGGCATGCTTATTGCTGTTAAATGGAAAGGAAAAGTATGTGTTGAAAACATAAATGGAAAGGAATTAAGCTATGGATGCTACTCATAATATTTTTTTTAAAGCATTTTGTCCATTTTATTCACTGTGGAAGTTCCCTCAAGCACACTCTGCAGAAGTACCTTCACAAATTGCATGGAAATGTATCTTCAAATTTCACCATTTCAGTTGTTGCACAGGTTAATAATATTTGTCTAAATCTAACCACACTGGGGGGAAAAAAGCCAATTAGTGACTGTTCTAATAAATCTATAACTACACAGAAATGCCATTTTTCAAGGGAATAACATAAGAGAAAATGCCTCTTGGAAAACTCTAGCCAGAGCTCATAAATGAGAGAAATTATTGAAAGCTTTTCTAACAGCAACACTATTTTGAACATTACTAAATACTAATTCAGTTTTTTTGTGAGAGGATCCTTACTGCTGTCATTCACTGAGCTTATATTTGTGAATATTCTAAAATTTAAATCCAGTAAATCCACATACTCAGAAGCAGGAGCTTTGTGCATGAAAGAATAGTCATAGATAGAGTCAGGGCAAATCCTACAAACCTAGAGCAGATTCACTGTTCATCCAAAGTCAGTTATTTCTTGCTATCCACCCATTTATTTAAAACCTCAGAAAAGTGATGTGCACACATGCTCACAGAAAAGTCTGTTTTAAAAAGTTAATATTTTCAAGCCACACACTCTCAGGGTCAAATCCAATTTTCCAGATATTCAGACAGGATTACTGAACTTGGTGGGACCTCCAGCACTTGTTACAAGAACAGGACTGAACATGCAGCTGGTCTGTTTCGTTACCTATGTAACAGACTCATTTCAAGAAGACTGGAATGTCACGATAGTCTGTGCTTCACCTCCCCCCAGAAGACTTCTGAGCACTCAGACTTATCACCTGCAGTAAGCACTTTTGTTAGTTCCTGCTAATATAACCTTGAGTGGGAACAAACAAGGAGCACACCATCACAAATTGTTACTTGTACTGTTATGTCTAACACTTAGCATGTTCCCAGGACATTGAACCAGTCTCAACAGTACCTTGAGGCAGAGCACCCTAGATAGGAGTGCCTGCCTTTGCCAGGAGTGCATACAAAGAAATTTTCCAGGCAGGGTGTTTCCAATGCTGGTACAGTTTTGGAGTTTTTTTACAGAGTTTGTAAGAATGCTATGAATAAAACCTTTGGAGCTCAGTTATCTGGGTGAAAAGTGGTGGGATGTACAAGTATGCTGCTGCTTTTGACAGTGGTGCTCTGCATCAATCCTACAGCATGATGTTGAAGGTATGGCCAGACATTCTTATCCCTGTAAAAGTCACATTGGTTGAAGTATGGAAGGGAGGAAACTTCTGCTTCTCAACTGCTCCAGCCATCTCTCTTCCTTTCCTTTCAATACAAAGCTGAACGTCTATATCTCATAGACAAAAGAGATAATGAGACTAGAGAAAATTGGATGGCAGACCCCTCTTAAATTCAAAGCCTAAGCTGGGCTCAGCACAAGTTTTAAACCTGGTAACATTTGGGGGCTTAAGTCATTGAGGGTATCACTGCAGCTGAGGGAAGAACCTTACTAAACCTTGACATGTTTAAATACAACATGAGCATGCAAAATACTATTTTTTTAAGGGTCTGTAGTGTATTTTCCCTAGTCAAATAAAAGGTACTCCATCTTTAAAGCCCTGAAAAACAGTAAACCATGGACAACTATGCTGCATGATACTTCCTCCTTCCTAGATGTCAGAATTACAAGATGAAAGTTACAGAAAGTTGTGAAATGGAAGAGCCTTATGCTGGTTACAGCAAAACATAGGATGGTGCACACTTTTAGGTTCTGGAAGTACTTCTCAGGTGGTTGGAGACATATTTAACCTCTGCCATGCTCCCTAACAGGGCACTGGCTGTGGGCACCCATAGCTGCCTAATGCATGCACTGCTTATTTCTGTAATCGGTTGTATGGAGCAGCAGGCACAAGACAACAGTGGCAGCCCTGCTGGCTGTTACTATTAAGCATGTTTCCTTGGCTGTATATGTTCTTTGAAGCTGCAAGCCTTCTTTTAAAGCTCTGGAAAACTTGGGTTTATAATATAGTACCTTGATGCTTTTTGCTTAAACTTCCTTTTTCCAAAAAGACACTATTTCTCAACTAACACTAAATGTTCAAACTGTTCCAGGATTTGGGTCCTTCTCCTGGACATATTAAAGCTGGTGTCATAGATGACCATTGCTTTAGAATCTTTCTACCCTTTGCTAGAAATATGGCCCATTTTCATAGATGCCTTTCCTAAAACCAGTGAGGAAAGAGGTCCATCCTGAAGAATTCACAATATAAATAGGTAAATAAAATAGAGGAATGTGCATCAAAATGATCGCACAAGGTCACACAGCTGAGCTGGAATTTAAACTGACACCTGACAGTGTCCTCTCAACCTCATAGGCAGTCTTGCATGCCAACTTTGGTTAGTCTCACTGAAATGAATTTACCCTTTGTACCTGCTTTGAAATGGCTTTTCTGATATATGCTTAATCAAGAAATGCATGATTATATCACGACCCTACTTCTTCCCACTGCTGACAGCTTGGCAAGTGCTGAAATCTGGCCCCTTTTTCTGTGCTGTTTTTCACCCTATTTGAATGCTTCTTCTATTTCATTCTTTGCCCATCCTTGTCAATGTCCATACTTACAACAACACCAGCTAAATGGAGCTTTCTGAAGAAAATTACAAGACCCACACTAGGATTCATCACAAAGTGTTTAGAGAATGCATCATTTCTTTTGCATAAACAGCCACCTGTAATCTCATGGTTCAGACTGCATTAAAATAAGTTACAGTAATTAAGAGCCTGCATGATCCAAAGCTGTAAAGAACAATTTTTGGCAGAAGAGTACTGCATTTTTAAAGGCATTGGAAAATGGAAGCAGCAAGTTTTATGCTTGGCACAGGTGATCTGCCCCTGTCTGGCATTAGCCTCAACATATCAGTGAAGGAGGAATGTAGCAGAAGGAGTCTTTTTTAATTAATCTTTATGTTTATGTTGGCTCTTCAGTTCTTTGTGTGCCTGCGTATGTGAATGTAAAAGGGATGGTTGCACCTTAGTTAATTAGTTATGTAGAGAGATTTTGCTTTTTTTGCCAGCTTAGCTTTTATGGTAGTTGTACTCACTGGTAATTTACTATAGACTTACGAAAAAGCTTCACTTTGGTAATGTGAAAAAAGCGTGAAAAGAAGGTAATGGCTTCATTACAGTTTTTTATTTTGGCATGGAGGCTTTGTTGGCTTTCTTAAAAACTGTAAGATCTGCTTCAGTGAGATAGCAAACAGAAATAAGAAATTACAGTGCAACACTTGGCTTAGTCACACATTTTTCTAGCCCTCTGCATTTACGTGTGGTGTTACAACCAGTGTTCTCCATTTATCAACTTATTTTGAGATATGGTACTATGAAGACTATAGGCTAGCTACTACTTTTACCTTTTCTCCTTGGTTTTCTGTATGATACTTATCTATGCTAAAGTATGCAGAATCTACAAACTGAATACGACATGCAGTCCTCACCATTGCTTCAACATGGACATGTAGTTGAAATAGAAATAGCTCCATAATGAGACTGTCTGTTATTTGCGTGTGATCAACATTGAAAAAGTTTTGCTGAACTGAATGATGTAGATTAAGAAGGAGCCTGGAAAGATTTCTTACCCCTATACCTGAATATAGCTCAGTGAAATGTAGCTATACCAGCAAAAAAATAAATCCCTTTGCCAGTATACAAAACTAGATAACTGAGACAGATTATCATTGACATGACTTGCTTGCAAGCAGGAGAGGAGGCTTGTTTTCAGCTGCATCAGTAGAGGCCTGCATTGCTTTTACAAAGAGAATGACAGCGTACTTTATAAAGTACCAGTCATTTTTTAGCTGCATTTGTAGAAGTAATAAATCAGAGGATGGGGTACAGGTTCACAGTTTGTGTATTTGTTTAAGGGCAGCTCCCTGTCCAGCCACAGGTTAGTATTTCAGGAGAAGGCTTAAGGCAGATCTGGGAGTCTGTCTGCAGACTCAGTGGTTTCTGACTCTGATGGAGGACTCCAGAGGTAGCTGTCAGATAGCTGGACCCATTTCAACTGCTTTGCCTTCTCACTGTGATTTTACAGTAAAACTCCATGGAGTTCTTTGTGTAAGACTAGTGGTAAAGACCTTTCATAGAATGGTTTGGGTTGGAACAGACCTTAAAGATCATCTTGTTCCAACCCCCCTGCCATGGGCAGGGACACCTTCCACTAGACCAGGTTGCTCCCAGCCCCATCCAGCCTGGCCTGGAACACTGCCAGGGATGGGGCATCCACAACTTCCCTGGAAAACCTGCTCCAGTGCCTCACCACCCTCACAGTACAGAATTTCTTCCTTAAGTCTGATTTAAATCTACCCTCTTTCCATTTAAAACATTCCTCTTGTCCTATCACTACAAGTCCTTGTAAAAAATCCCTCTCCAGCTTTCCTGTAGGCCCTCTTTAGGTACTAGAAGGCTGCTATGAGGTTTCGCTGGACCCTTCTCCAGGCTGAACATTCCCAACTCTCTCAGCCTGTCTTCACAGAAGAGGTGCTCCAGCCCTCTGACTATCTCTGTGGCCCTCCTCTGAACTTGCTCCAACAGGTCCGTGTCCTTCTTATGCTGGAGTCCCCAGAGCTGAACACAGTACTCCAGGTGGGGCCTCATGACAGCGGAGTAGAGGAGAATCACCTCCCTCGATCTGCTAGTCACACTTCTTTTGATGCAGCCCAGGAGACAGTTGGCTTTCTGGGGTGCAAGCGCACATTGTCGGGCCATGTTGAGCTTTTCATCCACCAGTACCCCAAGTCCTTCTCCTCAGGGCTGCTTTCACTCCATTCTTCACCCAGCCTGTACTAATACCATGGGTTGCCACGTCCCAGTGCAGGACCTCGTGCTTGGCCTTGTTGATCTTCATGAGATTCACACAGGCCCACCTTTCAGGCCTCTCAAGGTCCCTCTGGATGACATCCCTTTCCCTCCAGTGTGTTGACTGCACCACACAGCTTGGTGTCATCAGCAAACTTGCTGAGGGTGCACTCAATCCCCCTGTCCATTTTGCCAACAACGATGTTAAACAGTGCCGGTCCCCATACCGGCCCCTGAGGAACGCTGCTTGTAACAGGTCTCCACCAGAAGACCTGCTGACTTCTCTATCACATAATATGAGCTGGGAAAAAAACCCACAGATTAACTGCTTCTGAAGAAAACTTGTTTGCTTGCAGAAAATTCTGGAAAAGGTCTGTAAGCACTCTGTATCAGCCACCAGAGGAGAAGGGAAATGCAGGGTTATAAAAAGAAAGGAGCCAAACTTCCTGCTTTCTTAGACAATTTTTAGCATCTCTGGCTGGGTTGAGAGAAGGGAATTCTGCTTAGAAGAAAATAATTCAGTTTCCAGTGAGCTGGAAGGAAGGATGGTGCACTGAAAAGAAGTTTGGGGTTATTCTAATAATTTTGTCTTTCCTTCTTGAAGTGGAAGTAAAGATGTGTCTAGAAACACTAAGCAAAATGATCATCAGCTTGTTTGTCCATGTGGGCCCAAGGTGTTCTGAAGGGCTTAGTTGTGAACCTGAGGGTTTGGGCTTTCTGGGGTTCTTGGAAACAGCTTTTTTCCACTAGCAGTGGGAACTGGAGGAGCTTGGATGGACCCAAACTCTCTGGACAGACAGCCAAACTTCAGAATACAATTATCAAGAGAAGATATTGTTAAAAACCAAAGGATAGCCTAGGGAGGACATGAAGAAACCTGAAGTCCAAGAGGTCCCAGATAAGAGCCTGGAAGGATATACTGGCTGAGAGTTCAGGAGTGTAGTGCCTTACCAGCACAGTGATGAATGGCTAATTGGGGTTGCTGCAAGGTGCTACAGCAGGCTGTATTTGTGAAGTCCCAGCTCACAGGTAGATCCATGTGGACAGAGTTTTGTGCCTGCATAGTGTCTGATTGAAATCATTGCATAGCCTGAGGCAGCTTTTTATTATAATAATAGCCACTGAAGCCAGTGGATACAAGCTCCCTTTGGTTTAATGAGTAATTAATGAGTAATATTTTATAATCCTGTAGTGTCAGCTAGGTAAACTCTTTTACCAGCTTCTCCTGGGTTTAGGGGTTTGCTGTATCTTTTTCCCCTTGTTTTACATTATTTTAAACACTCATAATTTCTGTTTGCAGACTGATTTTTTTTCAACCCAAGCATGTGCAGAAACTCTGCTAGAATTTCCAAGCATCAGATTTGTAACATACTTATGTATAAGGTTTTGGTTTTATTGTAATGAGAGTAAGTACTAATATTTGTGCAACATTGTCCTGCTCAGTTCTGATCCTATGCATCTGACAGTGCTTGTCTTTTAAGTTTATTTCTCATGCTCCAATAAATATTTCTCCACAAGAAAATTCAGAGACTTAAGTCATAGGCCCAAGCATTAGCATTACAGCTTTCTTCTTTTCCCACGTTTCATTGTAACTTACTATTAACTGACTTTTCCAAAAATACATTATTTTGTTTTATATTTCACACCATCCTACTAGTACTTGATATATTTTCATTGTGCTAGGGCTGCCCTTAAATTTATTTTAACAAACAAGGTTTCTTACTTTCCTTTGGATTTCTCTTCTCCTGAGTTTCTAATCAGTTCTTTTAACTTGCTTGGTTTATACTCTTGTTTTGGAGAGCTTTGTTTTGGGATTTTTTGTCTGTTATGGTTTTGTGGTTTTTTTAAATAGTTTTCAGATAAGCATTGCAGTCAGTTTAGGACCTATTCTCACAATTTGTCTTTGACCTGTTTATTAGAACACCACATAACTCAGAAGATAGTAATTCAGATTGCTGGCACATTTGCCTTCTTTTTCCTTTGATCTATAAAATAACTGTTCTGTAAGCTGTCCTCTCAGGCAATACCTTGTAAATAAAATGTGCCTTTCCAAGGCTGAAGTTGGTATCATGTAGTGTTTTCTCTGGAGTTGTGGTAGGAAGAGGTGATAAGCTATGTGAAGGATGTGAAGCAGCAGGAAACATTTTGCTGACAAGCAGTGTTTTGTCTATCACTTTGGAGAAGTTTGTTATTAATAAGATGCTTCTCTTGGTTTGGAAACCCCCATTCGTGGGGTCCTTTATGGTCCTGCATGGTCCTTTAATGGCTGTGGGCACTTCACACAGAGCATTGTGTCTCTCTGTGTGCGTGGAGGAGTGTATTTTCCTTTGCAGTTACTTGTTCTCTCTCGCTTCTAGGAAAAAATGGAACTGGTATAGCCACTGCTTCCGCTTCTCTGCCAGATACCTTACTATGCTAAGATGATTACTTCTATTTGCTTCAGGTTTGCATGCTCAGAGTGAAGTTAGGCAAGCTATTTCAGTGGCAGTTGTCAATATAAATCCTATACTGACCAGTACTTTGTCAAATGCAGTTACTAATTGAGTCACTGGTTAATTTACACAACAATAGGATTACTTCGGATGCCTTTGCAGCATGGAGTATTGCCCCAAATTTTTATAGTGTGTAGGAACAAAACACTTGTTGATGCATCAAAATAAGAAAGGTCTGATATTCAGAATCTGCAGCAGTGCTATGGAGTGCTACCATTCAGGGGCGGGGGGGTGGAGGGGTGGAGGAAGTTAAAGATTAACTAGTTTACTGATCCTGCAGCCTTTGCTTGTGCATTTCTTTTTATTCTCATTCTCATCATTTGGAAGAGTAAGGTCAACACAAATATATGTATATAGAGCATGCACAGCCCTGAGCCAAAGTTTACTTCTTTCCTCACTGAGTTGGATAGGTTGTTGAAGTTTGTGCTGGACTTTGTCCTGCAAAATTTTGGGTTTCAGTTTCAGTGAGGGATACTCAGTAGCTTACAGGATGGGAACTAAACAGGGCTGAATGTTTTCATAGTTAGCAAACAGGAGATCTCCTTTTGCAATGTTCTGTTTGAAGCAGTATAAGCAATGGCAAAACTCCATTAATGTAATGGTTACCTGATCCCTGCTGTTGTATGCTAGAGTGATAAGGCTTTGAAAAATACATCAGCTGAACCAAGATATGCAGAATGAAAGCCTTTGCACAGCACCCTGCAGGAAATGGAAGAAAGAACCTGCATTTTGCTATTTGTACAGTGAGCCTGGTATTATCAGTGTAAATTTGTGGAAGTGCAAAGAGACAAAAGAAAGGCCAAAACGACAGACTGGGTTAGTGTGGAAGCTAAGCCTCTAGCAACAAGTGTTCTATTCATGGACAACTAAGAGTTGCTCTGAGTTACTATGATCATTTGTGTTTAGAGAGTGACTTAGTATTTAGTGGTAAATTGTAAAGGATTGGTCTTTCCTCTGCTGCTCAAGGACTTAAGAGCCACATGGGAAACTTCCAGCCTGCTTGATGCCTCTGGCAACTTGTCCAGGCACAGACTGAAGCACAATTTTTCTGTGTCCGTTTTCACCAAGTATTAGTTCAAGTAACTGGCACACAGAGACAGCCAGGAGTAGCCAGATTGCAAAGCTGCTGAATGGTGCTGTATTTATCTCAGTGTATTGCTTCAATATATGGGACCATATTTCATGGCTCACAGAGATGCTGTACACTGAGATGATCCATGTATAGTATTTTCCCAGTTAACTGTAGAGACTGTTTTTGAAGGGCTGTGTCTGTCATTTAGGAAACATGGAGAAGTGATAGAGCAGTTTGGCCTGCAGGTCACCTGCTAGAGCAAAAGACTCGTTATGACTTTAATTTACATTCCCAGCAGTGTAATTGCCAAAAGTCCCAGTGACATTCTGAAACTGAAATGGAACATCGGCTGTGAGCATCTTGCAAATAAGAGAGCTGTGGTTCAGCTGGAACACTGCATGCAGTCATTCGCACCTGTGTTGGAAGGAAGTTGTGTCAGGTAATGTGCAATCACTGCAGTACGGAGCTCAGCAGATTGAGGGTAAACTCTGTGGGTTCAGCAGCTGCTGTGCAAGCAGCCAAATGGAAGTCCCTGACCCCTTTGCAGAAAGGGTGGAGCCGGTAATGTGCAGTGGGAACACAACCATCCAGGCTTAGGACGCAGAACTTACAGGTTGATAGCAAATATTTGAGTATGTTTGAAAGCCGAGATCATTTAAGTTATTTCCTGTCAGAGAGAAGTGATCACAAGGAAGATTTCTAAAATAAATCATCAGTGTTCGAATGCAGGTCACTGAGCACAGCTTTTGGAAGCATCCTCCTTGAGATGACTTGAGAGGCCTTTACCCTCAGCAGATTGTGTGTAGTTTCTCTTTACATAAATCTCATAACCTTTTTTTGGTATTTCAGTGGGAACAACCCCTTTGTACACCTCTGGTCGTAGTGCCTATTCTTAGCTTTCTCTTGCCCTGTAAGACAGTTCTTTGCCTTTCTTGCTTGCTCAGTTAGGGTGTTCATGGCAGAGATCCTAGACTTTGCTGCCATCTGAGCAGAGGTGCCCCTGTCTCCAGGCACAAACCATGCCAATGTGGCAACAAAGGGAGAGAGTTCTTCCTACATTAAAAGCAAGGTTGATAAGAGGGACCTGTCTGAGTTTGGGAGGCCTGTGGTTTCAAATCAGACAAAATGGACTGATTATGAGAGACCCCTGAACCCCATTGTTGTCTTTTGAAAACACCTGCAGTAACAAATCTGCTACAGAGGAGACACCCAGTTAGTTGTGGATGGTGACCCCAACAGCATGCATACCTGGAGAGACTGGAAAAGCAGCGCTCTCCTGTCCAGAGGCCTCTTAAAAGGGCCTCTTTAGGGGTTCTCTCCTTTTCTGAAACACAGCAATGAGATTATCTGTGTGTTTTTAAAAGAAGTGTGACAGACTAATGCTTTGATTCAGTACATGGTCTGTGTGGCAATAGACCTCTCCTAGCACCATCAGTATTTTTTTCCCCAGAAAAGCAGTGTCATGGCAGACAACAGCACGGCACATTTTTCTGTTTGTTAGTTACCTGTTTTTAGTCTTTCCTTTGGATTTCAGGAACACACTTTATGGTACTAACAGCCAGAAGATGCTTTGCCAGCCTGCAAAGTGTCTTTGCTGATTCTCTTTCAAAGTCCTTCCCTCTCCGCAAACCACTCAGCATTTGTTAACCCTTTCCCACACTGAAAACCCATGAACCTCTGAACAACCTTTTCTCACCCTTTAGCAAGTGCAGATAGATTTAATTAATCTACACGTTTCCATTACTGTGCTTATCAAGGTTGAATAAACCCTATAGATGTAGAAGTCCAAAATTAAGAAGAAATGGTGCATTCTCTCATGGATGGCAAAGATACTACATTTTCATCTTCTCCGTTGGGGCCAAAGATGTCTGCTAACAGAAGAGCTAGCTGGGTCTGACCTACAAGTTTCTGTGCCGTAGCTCAGCTCTTAGGTGAAGCATTAGCTTAATTTCTGACTCTTCATATAATGTTTCCTATAGTTTCATTTCAGGCCTAGAGTGAGTGAAACAAGAATGTAATTCCCAAGTTTCAAAGACAACGTAACATATGATATTAGTGAGAGAATATTGAACACAGTCAGAAAATACCATGGATAGTCACATTTTTGGAAGTTAGGTAGTTTTAAAAGCAACTGGTAAATCCAGCAATATTCCTTGTACATAACATTTTATGGATTATTTACATTGCTCTTTTCGTAGCCCATAACTAAAACTCTCTGATAAGTGTAAAATCTGAGTTAAGTTTTTTGAAAGAGAAGAGCTAAAGCTTTAAGGCAGCATTAGGTAGGTGTCTCTAGTTTTGATGCTGGAAGTCATGCAGAGACAGGATTTTGCTTTCAGTAGCTCTGCTTAATAGTTCGTAACTTGTCATAGCATCGCTGCAGAAATAAACCACCATGCTAGCAAAAGAAACAGTGGCTAACATGCAAAGTTTGTCTTTGATTCCAGCTTTTAACTTGACTTTATTAAGTAAATAAATTGTATCTTCCTTTTAAAACCCTTGTGCTTCATAATATGTGTTCTAATTGTGGTTCTTACCCATACTTGGGCTATATTAGCCCTATATAATGGGTAATGGATTCTGCACTCTGATATTTATCTTCTCTACTGTTGTGAAATGTACACTGTTGAATTCCTGTTGTTGTCAGTTCCTAAGAAATGAGCAGCTTTGATTTTGGAGATATCAAAGAGAAAACTACACACAGAACCTTTAATGAATCAAATACTTATTTGCTGTCTGTGATTAGGATGCATAGTAAGAGTCCATTTTAACTTGCGTCTCTTAAATTCTCACAGAGTTCAGATGGTCTTAATCTTTTTGCCATGGAATGAGGGAGGAAAGCATAACACTCTTCTCTCTGCATACCTTCCTGAAGGCCAAAGGCACAGCAACCTTGATAGTTAATTCAAAGATGTCAACAGAAGAGTTTCTTTAAAATAGATTCTAACTTCAAAATCTTAGTAGAATGTTTTGAGGAGAGAAAGTAGCCTTTCCTCACCCTTTCACTCCTTCCCTTGGATGTTCTCTCCATCTGAGCTGACAGCTATGGCTTTGAAAGCCAAGGAACAGAGGAGTAAAATAGGTAACTGGAAGTCGTGTCCAAGTATCAGAGCATTTGCTGCAGCACTACATTTGTAAGATTCACCCTTTTATAACATGTATAAATGACAGAAAAGATTGGCAGCATGAACCTGAGATTGGGCTGTATATTCTGTACCTGGACTAGAGGTTCCTGGGGACAGCAGTGGGACAAGTTGTACTCCACCTGTTTTCGTACATAAACGGCCTAGGTGATACAGGTTGCAGCAACCAGAAAAAAAAGTCAATTGTGGCCAAGTGCCAGCTTTGTTAATGTAGTTCTTATTTCACAGAAATTTCTTGCCTTATATTTAATCAAGACCATTCTGCTATGCAGCACATTTTTACAATCCAGGCCTGGTGGAAATGCAATACTATTATGAAATTGCCTGACGGAGTTGCATAGGAAATGGCAAATTTTTTCAAAATATAACTCAAGAATATCATACGTATGAATTCATAAAACCTGTAGGAGATATAATTGTCACATTTCTAAGTTTTGTCTGATGGCAGTTTATCCCAGTATAATCCTTAAGAACTGAACAGTTTTGTCATATTTGTAAAGTGTTTCTTTACCCGTATTATTCAAAAATTAAACACTTAACTTCATGAATCCTTCCAGTGTGTGTGAGATGTTTGAAAACATTGTATGCAAAGATGTATTTAAATGCTTGCAGGATTAGACACCATGGATGTAGTCTCAGCAATCTGTACAACTTGGACTTTCCTTATTTACTCTGTCAGAATAGAAAATAATAATTTTAATCTTTTAATCTGAAATAATTTGTATGATTTCTTCCCTACAGGTTTCATGGGCTTAGTCTAATAAAACAAGAGGCAAAATCAAACCACTTATCAGTATACCTTGCTTAATACTTTCTCTTGGCTTCAAACCAATCTCTAATACATGAATGTATATAACAAGATGTAACCAAAAAGAATACACCTTACATATTCACCACTGCTTCAGTATCAAAGTCATACCATGTAGCTCTTGAATGTAATACTCATGTCCTGGCTTCAAGTTAGTAATAATTAACTTTCCCACTAACTTCAAAATAATGGAAGGCTTTCCTTTATCTACTGATTGGTAAGAAACAAGGAAGACTTTTTTGTCCTCCCCTTGGAATTGTTGTAGTATTTTAGATCAAGTGTCCTGGCCTGATTTGCAAGGTGTCAAGTCAAGAAGGATTAAAATTTTCTTATAACTGGAAAACAGTTCTCTACTGCTAGCTCCTTTTGAGATTCTTCTCTTACCTCCAAGATCAGTTAAAAACATCAAGAGGTCAGAGATATGCTCTGTCTGTGAGATAGCTCAAGACAACCTTGTGTTCTCCCGCATAAAAAAATTATTTCTTCTTAATATAAGCAACGTGCACAAGCCTAGAAGAAAACAACACCAACAGCCTCCAGCAGCTTTAAAACTGTTAGATCTTACTTAATTTTCAAGCTGTTTCAAACATCTTCCACTTCCTTGTTTAATCAGTTTTCACAACTAACATTTTTGCAGGATGTTATTGCCCCAGAGTGGTTTTCTCTATCTGTTACAGAGTTTTTAAATTTTCATGCCTGGAGAGATGTTTGCAAGATCCACTTTCTGTTTTCCCTAAGAAATGAAGGAGGATATCTTCTGCAGATTAATTCCCTGCATCTGCGTTGTTCTCATTATATCAGCCATTAAAGGAACAGTTCCTTTTTGCAGCAGTATGCATGTGAAAGTAAAGGTCTTTGGGGTATCTTTCAGTGTATCATGCAATAGCACCCCTAAGCTAGCTCCTAATGAAATCAGGCTGTACATGCTGTTCCTTTTGCACTGTCCTCCTTTTTTAAAAAAAATATTTTTATTATCTTTCAGCTTCCTGTCGTAGAGAAAAATCTTTTTGGTTTGACATAGTGCATTAAGTGACTACTTTTTGAACTTGAAATTATTATGACCGTGCTGTTACATATAAATAAATACCATATCGTGTTTATTTGCACCGAACGCTAGGTGAGGTGAGGGGGAAAACCTGGACAGACTACAGTGGAGTTTACCTGCGACTGCCTCGCTTCCCGAGACTTCGGCGACCACTTTATCTTTACTAGTCACGCGCACCCCCGTGTGGGCAAATTCTGTATCCTTCCCTCCTCCTGCTTTTCTAGAGTAAATCACGGAGAACAGAAGCGTTTTGCTGTCCCATCGTGGCATCCTCTGAAACATGAAGAGATCTTTGACAAAGAAAAAAAAAGTATTTCAGTAGTGAGAATCTCTCAGTACACACGCCTCATTTCTCCAGGCTAGCGGTGAGATTCAAAGATTTTATAAATCCTATCTTGACTTCCACAGCATGACTGAATTAGAAGAATATTAGAAAAAGGGTCTTGCCTGTAAACACCGCAGTCACGCTTTAAACAGGAAAATTGGAGCAACAGGCCTTAAAGAGACACTGGTTTCAAAATCCCTAGAGAAGAGAGAAAATTATTTGCAAAGGTGCATTACTAACACACAGCCTTATTTGGTGAGGACAACTATTTCATGTTAGGTCAGGCTTATGGATTTTACTTGTGAGCATGATGGTCTTTACATACCACACGATGCCAGACCACACCACAGTCTTTGTGTACACCATTAAGGAGAAAAATGCTGGAATGATAGTAAAAGCTGTAATGATGTTGGCTGCAGTTACCATTTTACAGCTCTTCAGTGTTCTGTTAGTTACTGAAGCTTTCATAGATCACTGTGAAACTTCATTTCTCTCAGCCATCAATTTCTTTTGACAGACTCAGACTTCAGAGTATGGAATGTGTAGAAAAATTATTCCATTACAACAAAATTATTGCACTCCTTTTTGAAGGATTTAAAAATTGTTCACAATTAGGAGTGAAGTATCTTGCAGTGGACATGTGGTCCCTAATGAAGTAACGAATTCTGACAGATTCTGTATTTTAGCTGTACTTACTCTAACTCAGGACATTTGCTGTTCCACATATTTCTTTGCACAGTAATAATCCAAGGACACCTGCAATTAAGCCAACTGTTTCTAAGGGGGAAATAACTGACCTTGATACTAATCATCCCGGTGTAGCAGAGTAATCTGAGTCAGCTGCATAGTTAAGTGAGGCATCATGGCCAGTGCTGTAGGTTAGAGGTCTTCAGGTCAAACATACTTGTCTGAAATGTGTATATCAGAGGGAGACACTCAAGGGCAGTAGCTGGTAAAAATGTTCTAGAAGGACACTGCAGATCCTGTGAGGTGAAGCATTTTACCCAAATAGTTTCATTTGTCCACTGGAGTAAAATCTTACATGACTAGGAAAAAGTAAGGACTTCTTTGCTGACTTCAAACAAATCAGAACCACAAATTGAAAGAATAACTTAGAATTACGTAACAGTGTTAGTGTTAAGGGGGTGTGAATTTACAGTATGCTTTCTGTTCTGCACAAGGATCCATGTATGACCAGCTTTATATAACTATCCTCCACCATTTATTTCCTGCTGTTACAGAAAAAAAAAATCAACTGTTTCCCTACTGTTTTGGTTTTGTTTCTTTAGGTTTTGTTGTGTGTGGGTTTTTCACTGTGAACAAAGTTGCAGCACTCATATGACTTAACTTTGAAGAGAAAGGAGATAATTTCACTGGTTGTATTTCCCACTCTCGTTCATACAAGCATCACAATTTTATACCAGCACAGCTGAGCCACTGGCACACTGCAGGACAGAGAAGAAAATCTGGGAGGGGGCTGGAACTGCTTCCGCTGGCAATGGAGGCTTTTTCCTGTTTGTAATTTGCCTGTTCACCTTAAACATGGAGGAAGGGGGACCTTAGCTAACAAAATCAAGGAGTGCAGTCCTGTCACATGGGAGCATTGACCCTATCTCTAAACCTTTTGTTTCATTTCTTTTGTGTAGATCAGAGCATCCCAGATCATGTTCTCCTGGAGGATCTTCAGAACACCACAGGTCTCTCTGAGCCCATAAATACTTTCTCTGATGGAAAGGTCTTCATAATGCCCTGAGTAACACCACAAGTTATGTTATCACAGTGGCACTTCCTGTCTCCTTCTCTAAGGCTCCTCCTATTTTCACTTCTACCCAATGTGATGTGCGACTAAGGACCGACAAAGGCTGTATTTGTCTGTGTGTGAAATAGGTTACTCCCTTTTGTGAGAGTATTAAACTGTTGTGGATGTGCACACAGAGCGATGGTGACCACAGATAGTGAAGAGTAGCTGATAATAATATAACCTGGGACTAGGTTCTGCTTTGGCATGCTTAACCAGACCTAAGTTAATTTAGGGGCTGGAGAGACATTGTAGCTCTATGCAAAATATTCAAAGGTTCCCTTCCACACAGAAACATTTATTTTGAAAAGCCGAAATTGAAGTTGCATTAAATGAAGAAACAACTAATCCAGATTTTTCATTGAGGAAGGGTGGATGATCTTATTTGAGACACCTCATAAAATTCAACTTCAGTAAACTAGGTTAACATGAAGTGTTTGTGGAAATGTATATTTCAGCTGTCTTCCCATGGATCTGGTCTACGTTATTTATTGTCTGTATGGTAAAAGTGCTTTGTTGTCTTAGACATAAAAATGCATAATACAGTGCTCTTCCCTCTGCTCCAAAGAAACTGAAAGTCATTAGATTTTCCAGCAAATCCAACTCCATGAAGTATTCCTAACTCACAATTAATGTTTCCAGAAGAACAGCAACTGTAAAGGAGAGCTGATATTAATATACATTGAATTAAATCTAATCACTGAGTGTAAAGGAGGTTTCTTATGTAAGGGAGCTTAAGACAAATTTAAGCTGACAGCTTGCTTTCCTCCTCTATTCTGAAAGAATATTTGGATCAGTTGAGGGTATTCAAATACCCTGGGCTTTCCCAGGAAATGTTGGGCTATGATGAATAGCAAAAGAGAGAGAAAGGATAATTTAGCACATACACAGTTGACTAATGTGGGTGCAAGATGTGAAAAAGATATAAGGCCACAAACAAGGGAATAGAGATCAGTTATCTTAGTCATCAGTAAAGCAAGATTTCAAACATTCTTGTTTAAATAAATGCAATTGAGATTAAATAGGACCTTCATTTACCTTAGGAGTTTCTCTAAGGTAAAACAGTTGGAAAAGATGCAAATGCTTGATATGGTAACTAGTCTCCTGCCTGCATTTATGTCACTGCCCAAGAGAAATGTTTGAATAAATCCCGATAAACTCTTTGTTAATAAATCAAATGTGCTAGTAGATAACTTATTGCAAGTTACTCATGAAACTCACCTTGTTTTTTCCCCTTTTGGTAACAGACATAAACCTTTACAACACGCAGTACAAGTCTTTAACATTTTAGTCATTACGAGCTGAAAATGCAACCCTGCTGTGTTAAAGAGCCCGTGTTTAAGGTGATGGTAGGAAATAATCCTGGCTATGGAAACAGTGGTTCCATAGATGATGCTCCAGGCGTAGCTCCTTGGCTGTTTAAGACACCGATGAAATAAATTTATTGCCTTTGGCAAATTCCAGTTCTAAAAAATCATGTAATATTCTATAATTCAGTTAAAATCCTGAGACTGAACTAACAAGAGTTGTGCCAATCACTTGATCTCTTCATTGCCTGTCGCTGTCTCTGCCAGAATCACGGTGGAGGGGTTGGTGGGGCTCACTAAAAAGCATGTGTAACACCTCTGGAGTCTCTGTTGTAGTGCTGAAGGGATTGAATACACTTCCATATCCTTCAGAGTAGCTGGAGGCCTATGCTGTACACTCACTGTGGTTGGTGTAATGTCTCTTAAACAGAGTAGAAACATTTCCAATTAAATGAGTCTATATAAGTTTACACCATGAGAAAAAGGAAACTTGTATAGACAGAGCTTTCCCTACCACATCTTTCTATCTTGACTGCACCTGCTACCATCAAAACTAGAAGCCTTTAAAGTTGCAATGAAAAACATCTGAAGATCAGAAACAGTGTCATTAGCTCAGACGTAGTAACATACACATTGTTCTGGGCCACAAAAAAACAAGTTTTGAGTTGGGGAATTTCAATCAATTTAATTTATTACCAAATAATACAAACATGTAATTATTTTGTTATTAAGAAATAAAACCACATAAGCACTTAGAAAAACCCTCTTCAACTCCCCTCTGTACACCTCTCCTCCACCCTCTTGATGTCTAATAAATTCTTTAAGTTTGAGCCAAACTCAGGGATCACTTCTAGTAGCAGTGTAACCAGAAATGTCCTTAGCCTTTGTTGTTAAGTATCCAAATATTATTTAATATTCCAACCAAACAGTAGTGTGTTTAAGGGGAATATTTTAAATATTATTCCTGTGCTAAAAATTCTCATCTTATTATGTTGAAATAACAGTACTGTCCTAGGATGCACATTTGTTAACAGTGAACAGATGGAGGAAACAGTACCATACAGGCCATGGGTCAGGAATGTCAGTGATCCATGGCCCTGGGATGCTGGGTGATCTTGGACAAGTTGCTTTTAACTGCTTGCCTCAATTTCCACTGCAAAAAGTGGATGTTTCCATTTATTTCTATATTAATTTCGAGATATATTCATTGAAAACAGTGCTTAAGACTTCAGTGATGGTAAAAGGACAAATGCTGTGCAAATACACAGAAGGCTGGAAGGGCTGAAGCAAGCCTGGTGTTATTGTCAGCTGGAGGAGACACAGTGTTTTCAGAGCCATTCACTGGCTTGGAAGATCTTACCACCACCTTGAGGCCACTCAGGGCCCAGGGGGCCTTGCTCACTAGGACCATTCTTGTTACCTCCTTCTGAATGGCTGCATTTTCCTCACCACCTTCTGCAAGCGAACCCAGGTCAGCCACAGGTGAAGGCTAGCGAATGAGAAACAGTTCACAGAGCCGAGCATTAGCAGAGACAGCCATCCACAATGGCAGGGGGAGCAGTGGCAGCCAGGAAGGTGTTGCTGCAATGCCACGGCAGTGGTTGCAGAAATTAAAAGGCTGGTTGTCCAAATAACTGACCCCGCAGAGCTAAAGAATAAGTTTTCAAAAGAGAAGGGCGTACCACATTCTCCTGTGAGTAGCTGTGGCGTCAGGGGCTAGCTCCACTTCAGGGTGAATGCTGCACCATCAGAGGTGCAGGACCATGGGCGCAGACACAGGGGTACTCAGCCTGTGGTAAACCAGTGCTCCTCGGCTGCTCATCACCTGGAGTGAGTGGGCTGAGCTGTGGGGCTAATGCGCAGGCAGAGGCAAAACTGCTGAAAGCCAACGCACAAGCCTCCCAGCTTCTGTGTCATGTTTTCAAATGCTCTCTGCTTCTCATGCTAAAAAAACTCCCATGAGGTAAATGGACCCTCCTGGTGCAGAAAAAAGCCTCATTACTCCTTTTCCCCTGTTAAATACTGGAAAGAAAAAAAACACTTGAGCGGAAGAAGGCTGAACGTGATACCTAGGGGCTTCTCCTGCAGGTAGGCCTGTGCATGGCTGAAACCAGCAGCTCTCTGCACAGACACAACGTGTCTTACACTTACACAGAGCTCACTACAGGCCTGATGTTTATGATCCTGGCATGGAGCTGTCACAGTCAAGCTCTGCATTCCTCCTTACTGGGACTGAGAGGCTGGAGAGAGGCTGAAGGAGTCGTGCCTGAAGATCTTCTCAGCAAAGCAGCTTTGCTTCCATCTGTGCAGGATGCCAACCCAGGAAAGCAAGTGGCATGAAAGATGTTCCAGTTGCAAGGTGTTCAGCCAGCATTTGGCCCCTTCAGCTTGGTCACGTGCTGCTCCTGCAGGAGTCTGCAGCTCTGTGACGATGGAAACTGCAGTGGCAGCAGAACAACTGTCATTACGTCAACACACAAGGACTAGCACATCTGCTTACAGCCTAAGCTGATTTCTGTTTAGGTCAGTAGAACTATCCATTTCAATTCTTACAGTAGGTTCAGACCAACCAGGTGATTACCCCTTCTGGCATCAGCTCACTGTGAAACCCCAGTCCTTCTCAGGGTATTGTGCTGGATCTCTGCGTGAAAGCTGAAGTGGGGAAAGACAAGCCAAAGGTTGAAGCTGGTGGAAGATCTGCCAACTGCAGCAACACGTGAGCAGTGTCGCAAGGGCAGGAGATGGTCAGAGCCTCCACCAGGCAAGAGAGGGAAGAAGAGATTATGTGGGAAGGCAGATGTGCTGGTGCAGGATTTGGAGGAGAGGGCCAACTCGCAGTTACTGTGAAATAAAGAGATGGACTGGGGGGGGGTGGGGGTGGGGGGTGGGGAGGTGAAGGAGGGGACAGGCACAGCTGGGCAAGCACAGGCCGCACCATCCTGCCACAGGCATTCTGATGAACTGGGGAGGCAGAAGGTGAGACAGCAGGCAAAGCTCAAGTGTTTCCAGCAGGACTGGCAGCAGAGTTCAGTTCAAAGTGGTATCTCACACATCCAGCACAGAATGAGAGGGTGCTGGAGACCCCTCAAGTCCACAGAAGATGCCAAATGGGTGTCCAGACACATTCAAAGGCCACCAGGCTTGAACCAAATCATGTAAAACAAACCCCACATTGTGTTGCAGGTGAGCATTGCTCCCGACAGTTACTTTAGTACCTCGTTTTTCAAGATAAAAAGGCTTAGCGTTTGGGAAAAGGGTCTGCTCAACACCTCAACGCTCCAGAGCAATCCTTAAGGGGAAACATTCACGTTCGCTGCCATTAGTTGCTTCCCAGCAGGCAGCCTGAGGAAGGCCTGCAGTGACACCCTCCCTTCATTCCGTGCGGGCCCCTACCCACCGTCAGGCTGGCTTACGCCCCGACCAGGTCGCCCCCGCCCCGCAGGCCTCCTCACGCAGCCGGGCTGTCCCGTCCCCCCCCGCACCGCCCCGGAAGCCGCGCCCCGAGCTCCACGGCCCGGCCCCTCGGCCCTTCACCTCCGCCCGACGGCTCCGCCCCGCGCCGCCGCGGCGGCTGCGCCAGGCGGGGCGGCCCCTGCCCCTGCCCCGGCCCCTGCCCCTGCCCCTGGCCCTGCCCGGGGGCGGCCCGTTCGCGCGCCGCCATGCTGCCCAACACAGGGTAAGGTGCCGCCGCTCTCCCCTCTCCTTCCACGCCCCCCGAGCCCCCCCCAACCTGCCCCAGGCCGCCGCTTCCCGCTCCTCAGGCGGCGGCAGAGGCGGCGCCAGGCGGCGCGGCTGAGGTAAAAGCCGTGGCTCTTCAGCCGCCGAAGGCCTCTTGGGGCGGGGGGGCGTCGGCCGGGGGCCGCCGTGGCGGTTCGCTGGACGCTCCCCTCGGCGCTGCGGTGGGCTTCCCTCCAAGCGGGTGGCGCGGCACGGCGCTTGTAAGCGCCTGGAAGTGAATGGCTGTACCGGAGGGCAGGAATGCCCCTGCGGTGGGGGGCGTTTCCAGCGGGGGGTGGCGCCGCCCTGGCCCCCGCGGCCCTGCTGTCCCCAGCGGGTTCGAGGGGGCGCTGCTGGCACCCCGCGCCCCGCCGGCCGGGCCGGCTGCGGGCGCTGTGCGGGGCGGCGGCGGCGGCGGCGGCGGAGCCCGGGCCTGGCGGGAGGCCTCAGCAAGTCCGGGGGGTGAGGGGGCGGGTGGGAACTCGCAGAGGTGCTGGAAATATTCGTCGGGACCGTTAGTGAGTGTCGTTGAGTGGAGCGTTTGGCAACGGAAATAGTTATTGGCGGAGTTTAAACTAGGTAGTGTATCTGTGATTTTAATGGGTATTAAACTGTTTTTCTCGCACTCTCTCGTTACAAGCCGGTATCTTCTTTCTTACCTGGCAAATTTCCTTCCAGTCTAGGATCTTAATTCAGAGGCTTTTTTGCCTTTTTTTCAGAGCTGCCACTGCTGACAGCTGGGAAGATAAGTTAGTATCATTCGTTCCTGTGTTATAAATAGGTTTATTCATTAAATGGTATGTAAGCAAGCTCTAAAAACTATCGCTGACATGCCCTGCAGGTTTCTGTATTAGCAGTCATGCCTGGTGAAAAAAGGAACCTATGTTATGTTTCCAAGATCCCCAAGGCTGCAGGGTACAGAGGTGATTTTGACATTTTCTGCCTTACTGCCAGAATTCAACTGCAATGAAAGCAATAAAGATGCAGCCTTCACAGTACAGGTCATAAGTGATTTTGGGCAAGCACGTGCTTTAAAACCTTGTAAATTATTGGGCTGCCAAGTGAATTAAGAAATAAATCATAAGTCTTGCAAGCTTTGAAGCTTGCTTAGCAGAGTAAAATGCTCTAAATTCTGGGCAGTGCTATTGGGGACACAAGAAATATTTCAAGAGGTATAGCAGCACCAACCCCGGTGCCCTTGACGTCCTCCACAAGCTTGACCTGCAGTTGAACTTTGGTTATCGTGACACTGTTCCAACATGCCTGGGTGATATTTCTCATTCCTCCTTTGCGGCCTGTCCTTGCTGCTGCTGCTCCCAGTATGACACCTTTGTACATGGGAGCTGAGTCATGGGTTCCATGTGCAGCCGTGCGGGTCTGCTGGTACATCTACTTGTCTTCCTGAATAGACCACTCTTGGCCCTGGAGGGGCTTAAAGCTCTGCCAGCTTTCCTCACCTTCCTTCTCCTTCAGAACTGCCTCTCACTGAACCTCATTTACATCTTCCCTGACTAAGGCAGAGTGTGCTGACCTATTAGTTGGTTGAAGATAGAAGCCAGATTCTGGCCTTAATTAACTAAATTTTACACTCGATGTAATCCAGAGATGAACTTCCATAACTGCGTGTGTGACTTGACTCTTGGCAGCACTTTTTGTGAGTTGCTGTGCTGTTGTGAGACTTTTTCTCCTGTGCCTCTCCAGGACCCAGTTTTGCAGAGGAAAATCTGTTTGAAACGGCAGCTGTAGGGCTTCATTGACATCCCTGCGGACGCCTCACCCTGCCACTGCAGGGGAAGATCCCTCCCCCTCCCTGCCCCATCCCAGTTTTCTGCCTTCTGAAAGCGAATGCTGCCCCTCCTAGGCAGTGTTTCAGAGAGGGATGCTCTCGGATTGGAGGGACAAAGCCGACCTGGAGAAAGAGGAGTAAGTCAAGTCTGGCCCAGAGTGAAAGGAAAACTACTGCAGGCTCGGAGGCCGGTGTGTAACATTTGTGATGCGAGTGGAAAGCAAAGTTGCTGTGGCACGTGGTTTACATGCGTTCTCTAACCGGGGCTGGAAACTTGAACCTCTTGGCTTTTTCCATGGAGTTACGGAAAGCAGCACAAGCTTTATGCAGAGCGCTGAATCGCACGTCCCTTCAGACAGAAAACCTGTGGCCCGAGAGGCTTTATTGTCAAATATGCTTCAAACTGGAGTTGATCTTTTGCTTTTCAAAAATGTGGTGATGTTTTGTGTAAGCCAGACATCTTTCAGGTGCTCTTGTTAAGTTTCTCAGGAGGTTTGGATTGGGCCCATTGAGGGGGGGCTGGGGAGGGGGCATTGGATTAAATGTGGCTGCTGGGAAACTGTTGACTTTAACGTAAAGCCTTTAAGGGAAGTAATTGCCGTTTTGGAAAATCAAGGGTTTGGCACTTGCGCGCGGCTCCGTGCATTGGCGTTGTGGCTCTGGACTTGAACTTCGCGCGGCGCTGAGACAGCCGCTTTTTGTGTTGAGAGGACCGTGACCGGTAAGGTACAGAGAGCTGCGTAGGTGCGCTGTCTCATTAGAAACCAGCATTTTGTTTTTACAAGGTAGCAGCTCTGTTGTAAACACTGTGTTGGATCGTTTTACAAACAGGGAGAAATGTAACTGGGTGACCTGCGCAACCTTCTTGCTCGATAGCGTTTGCAAACTCAGGGAGTGGTCTTGCCTTCCGTGGAACCGTATTGTGCTGTGGCTGTAGCTGTTCCTTTTGTGTTTAGGGGGCCTTCTTGGTACATCGATGAAGGGGTTTGCCTGGCTGGAAGACTGTGCTAATTACTTTTGCCCTTAAAGAGTGTTAGAAGTCAATGATGTACAGGTTTTACTTTCTTCTCCCTCATCTTTACCCTCCGCTTCCCCCTTTGCCTTTAGGAAATTAGCAGGATGCACTCTCTTCATCACAGGCGCAAGCCGGGGCATTGGCAAGGCCATTGCTTTGAAAGCTGCCAAGGACGGTGCCAACATTGTGATAGCTGCCAAGACAGCTGAGCCCCATCCTACTCTTCCAGGGACTATCTACACTGCTGCAGCAGAGAGTAAGTTGTAATAAATGAGGACAGGGTTCAGGTACTGGGCTGGGTGTGTGCCCTAGTTTAATTGCTGTACCTGAGTGGAAACCTGTGTAGACTCCCTCAGCTCCAGCTTACCTTCAATACAGTCAGTTTTGTGCTTCTCTTGCCTCCCAGGACTGCTGGGAGGTATCAAAATATTACTGTAATGAAGATGCCCGTGCATATACATGTGAAAATGCTACGTTAATTGAGATGTATGTGTGTACCATACACATTCTCAGTGTTAAGATTTGCTTTGGGGTTCCCGGTTCTTTTTGCAGTGTGTGAAAAGGTTTCAACTTGAGCGTGTGATTTTCAGTGTCTTCTTGAAGCATGTCATCAAATGAGAGATTCTCAGTAGGCTCACGCTGTTTGCTCCACCCGAGAGCAAATTTTAACGTGTTTAATGTTTTTAATTGTGCAGTTGAAGCGGCTGGAGGAAAGGCTTTGCCATGTGTCGTTAATGTGAGGGAAGAACAGCAAATTATTAATGCCGTGGAGAAGGCTGTGAAGACTTTTGGAGGTACGCTGAGGTGTGGGGGAGACATTAACAGGCAGAGTGTTCAAACAAAAAAGGAAAGAACAGCCTGCCTTACTTGTGCTTTTTGTCTTTAAATGCTAATGTGAAGTGCCTTATTTTAAAACCAGGCATTGATATTTTGGTGAACAATGCAAGCGCCATCTCTTTGACTGGCACTTTGGAAACAGAAACGAAGAAGGTCAATCTTATGATGGATGTCAATGTACGAGGAACCTACCTGACGTAAGTGCTGAGAGAAGGAAGCAAAGTAACTGTAACAAAATGAATGACTTTATCTCAGTTTTTCTGAGAAATTGTTTACCTGTCTTGCTGCCTGAGAGTTGCGGTGCAAGTATCCCACATGTGCTCACAGGAAATTTCCCTGTTATTGGCCAGCTGATTTGAAATTTGTATCAGCAAGAATTAGTTGTAAGTTGGAGTACACGGGAACCTTATTACTGTAGTCATTAAGTCTTCAAAAGCCCCTCCATGCAGGTAAGAATCAGAAACTAGTTTATTTCAAACAGAGCTTCCGCTTGGCTTTGCTAAATGCTATCTGCACTTTTGTTTCAAGCAAAATTACTAAGTCTTTGCATACGTCAAGTGTAACATCTTGTTTCTCAGCTTTGTTCTCGTAAGTTTCTTTCTTATCTTTAGAGACATCATATAACAGCATAGGTAAAAGAGAAATGTTAAAGATGTAACTTAACAATCTCAAGTGTTCTCCATCTGCTTTCAGCTTACTAGTTCTACCATTTATTTAAATTAACATACCAATATTTGACTTCAGTGTTCCTGTGGTCCTTGTTTTGCTTATTTTTTGGAAATGGATTCAGGAGGTGGGATCATTTTAGATTTACATGATGTCATTTGAAGTTGCTCTGGTTTAGAATTAAAACTTTAATTTTGATGGGGTTGTGTTTGAAGGAAAAGAAAAAAGCCTTTAGAATGATGCATATTCTCTAAATTGAGTTGTTGCTTGGTGTGATCAGGAGCTTTTCTATCAGTGTTTTATCTAGAGTAGTGTCTGTCGTCCTTTGTGCAGATGAATCTGGTTATCAGATAACTACAGTTATATTCCTTAATGTTTGTTTGCTAAGAATCAGTGAAGGGATTTGCCATTGGAATAGTGTAAAAACACACATAGTTTTCTGAATTAGAGAGGCAGTCCACAGCATGTGGATAGCGTGGAGGGAGAGGGAAGGTGGAAGAAAGAAAGACTGCTCACAGAGTGAGATTTCTGTGCTTCCAGCCTGTGGGGTCTACTTTTGAAAAGCTATAGGTGTAAGTGGTTCTGTACTTGGAAAGGAAAATTGTTTTTGGAGGTTGACATTCCAGAAAATGCTTTGTGGATATCTCTTGCTAAGTCTCTGAATAGGTTCCACTATATTGCCAGTGTCAAGCTTTGTTTCCCCCTTGCCATCCAACAGTAATAATCACTTTGTGATTGGTACATCCAGCTATCTCAGATTAATGGAGAATTCTTTTAAGTCATCTTTCCTTTAGGTGCTGCTCTGTCTTAAAAAGATGAAAAAGCACGTTCCAGGTTGCTGTGAATAGAACAGTATATGAAAGATTAATGCCTCTCAAGGGAAGTTACAAATGGTCTTTGTCATTGCTTTTATAACTGTAAATTGGGAAGACCCAGTCAAACATTTTGGTCTTTTCTTCCTCTGGCTTTGTACATTGTGTTTGTATTTTTAGAGTTGTTTCCAATTTAGTATTCAGAAAGTTACAATAGTTAAAAAAAAAAGTATGTGGATTTTTTGTCTGTGTAGGAAAGTTACAATAGCTAAAAAAATATGTGGATTTTTTGTCTGTGTGGAGGAATTAGGGAAGATGTACCATTTTATAGAGTATACCTGTTGACATAGTTCCTATGCATTTAAAGACACAGGCATCTGGCATCTGTTAGTGAACCTCACACACTGCCACTGAAAAATGTTGAGACCCCAGGACATTTAAGCAGGTGGTAAATTATTTACTTTACTACTTTAATGATTTTGCAGTTGAAGGTGTCCCTTCTGTGGCTGACAGTATGCATGGGTCCTGTTGAAATGTGTCAGTAGTGTAGTCTGCTGTGGTGCTGTTCTCTCTGTGAAGCTTGGTCAAAAATTTTCAAGTAGACATCAAATGCGAAAGTGTACCGCAGTCCTAAAAGTGAATTCTGTTTCTATAAAGTAAAAGTTGTGATTTAAAGTAATGTGTAAATTCTAAGTTGAATGAAATAGTGAGTCTCCCAGTCACTATTTCTCCCAGAGAATAGGCTTTCAGTTTTGCTTGGAGTATTTGTAATAGCCTGTCACTATATAGTGTTTCTTTAACGTGATTTTAAAGAGGGAATAGGTATTGGATCAAAAGAGAATGTATTTATGACTAAATATACAGCTCTGCGCTGTTATTTTTGCTTGTTGCCTTACAGTGTTTTGTTGCGCCTACCAGAACTATTACAAGGAGATTGTGGCTTCTAAACCTCTGGAAAATCAGCTTTAGTAGATGCTGCTGCACTAGTTGGAGAATGTGGTCCAGTTAGCAGGAATGAATACTAGGCCTGAGATAAGTAAGCTAGGATAGCTTTTGTTGTTGTGGTTCTTTATATCAAATAATTGGTACAGGGGCAGGATCTCAGCTTAGTGGACTTCAATGAAAATACTGGTCTGCTGCTATGGTTTTTAGTGTAATTACAGGTGTTCCATGAAATAAGAGCTGACTGATTTGTATGAATCTATCTTTCAGGTCTAAAACATGCCTTCCCCACTTGAGGAAGAGTAGGAACCCCCATATCCTGAACCTCAGCCCACCTATGAATCTGAATCCCATGTGGTTCAAAAACCATTGTGGTGAGTAGCGTTCAGAGCCTTTGTTAATTTTTGAGAACCACATAAATACCTGGTGAAGTGTGCAGGAGTGCCAGCCCAGAATGCCAGATCTTGTATCTTTAGCACTATACACAGATTGGCACTAACAGTCCCCCACAGTGTTTTGTACCTAACCTAAAGTAAATTGTTTTGTGGGAAAACGTAGTGCAGGTTTCATGGCCCACTATGTCCTTTATCTTTTCAAGAATGTTTTCAAGGTAAGAGTCTGTGCTTTTTCATTGAAATTATTTTAGAATACAAAATATTTTTTATTCCAAATAGAGAATGAAACCCAAAAATCTATTTTCTACTGATTCAGCTTCACGTTTGATTTAATAGAGATAAAGTTCAATGTTGTCTTTTAAAATGGAAATTAGATGTGGGAGGGGGACCCCATTTTGTCATGAAGTTCATGTTGCTCATTTTAAAACTGTAAAAAACTTTCAATTCTGGACACTTGTCATGTTAAACTCCTCCAGCAAGTCCCAGTTTTTTCTCCCCAGAAGCTTCCCTTCTCAAAATATCTA
This sequence comes from Falco punctatus, assembly GCF_963210335.1. Classification (NCBI taxonomy): domain Eukaryota; kingdom Metazoa; phylum Chordata; class Aves; order Falconiformes; family Falconidae; genus Falco; species Falco punctatus. Next base: position 74,269,094 of record NC_137586.1, read on the forward strand.
ATGGCAACGATTTAGAATTTCCCTTTTTTATTTTTTTTTTTCTTCTCCCTTACATTTTTGCTTTCTGTAGGATACACTTTTGGTTGTTAGCAGCTAGTATGCCTTGGGCCTGTTGAAAAAAATTGAGCACTCTTGCTAGTGTGCTGTATATAAAAAGCACAACGACAACGCCATACAGCTAGGCTTCAGTGATTGTTTTTGTCAAAACGTGTGTAGCTCTCATTTTATTTGTGGTGAAAAGATGGCAGACTTTCCCAACCCCAGTTTTTATCTGCTGGGGGTGGTGCGGAGAAGGGAGAGATTTTGGCTTAAGGGAGATACTGTTTTGTCCTCAAAAGCTTCATTTTCCTTATAAACAAATCATTTGGGTTTTCTTTCCGTCATAATTAAAGTTCTGTTGATAGTGAAAATTTTTATCTTTTTTTATATTTCTTCTCTTAGCTTACACCATTTCTAAATATGGAATGTCCATGTGTGTCTTGGGAATGGCAGAAGAATTTAGAGGAGAAGTTGCTGTCAATGCTTTATGGCCTAAAACAGGTGGGTTTATATTTTTTTTATTTCTAATGGTCCTAAAATAATGACTTTGTCTTCTACAGCTTGTTTTATTTAATTTTGAATGTACTTCGAACTTCTCCAGGAATTGATTCAGGAGACCAGACAATTATTTTGTATATTCTTTGTTCATCCTGCATATGTGGTGGTTTTCATTCCTAGCTCTCACTAGACCATTGCCACTTTCATCCAAACTCATCTGCAGCCAGTTTGCAACCCATTCAACCCTTTCAGTTGGCTGAAGGTTCTGTATAGTATTTGACTTGTCTGTGCTCTTTCTCGTGCACCCAGAGTTTTGGTTTGGACAGAATCACAAAAGTATTAGCATGCTTTCATTAGTAGGTATTAAATGTCTGTGTATATAGTACTATTTAGAATTCCTCAATAGTTAAATTGCCAGAGTGTAGGTGGAACTACAAAATAGATACCTCTGTAAGTGCAGAAATAATTAAAAAAAAGCCCTGTTCCTACAAGCTCTGGCATAGCAGGCCACCAAAGAGTTGTTCATAGAACCATCTGCTTGCAAGTCACAGGAAAATCGTGTGTGCTGTGGAAGAAAAACAACTTAATCCTCCTATGTTGTATTAACTTCAGTTTGTTGTCAGTGTTGATCAGGGCTGCTGTTTGAAAATCTGGTCAGCTGTTTGCCAAAGAGGCCAGTCTCTTCACCGCAAATAACACCTATGTGCAGAAATGATACTGATACTAAAATCCATAAAGACAGAGGGTAATCCTGCCCTTTAATGGTGTGAGTCCAGTCACTGTGTTATGCAACATTACAACAGCAAAGTGTATTTTTTTAATTAGTGGAGGGAGCGAAGAAGGAGGAGGAAATAAAAACATAAACCAAGATCCTCTTCTGGAGCTTGTGCTCCAGTGTAAGAAGTGTTTGTGCCCAGACACTTTTCATTGTTTTCCTGTTAGGCACTGCAGGCCTGTTTTAGCTTCTGGTATGAACTAGAACTCTGTGATTTGCTTCTGTAAGGTAAGGAAGAAAATGGGCAAAACTTTATTATTTCAGTCAAAATCAACTGAGTTTCTCTGCTTAAATACCCTAGCTGATACTCTGCTGAGCACTTGAATTAGTATGTCTGACAGACTTTGGTCTGGATGCTTGCATCTTAAACTATCCCAGTGAATGGGTGCCTCATAATTCTGTTCACACTGTGAGTTTTACCCATAGAAATGTTTTGGTAGTGGATTGACTGTTTTGAATAATAATAACATCATTCTTGATAATTACATCATCACAAACCCTGTACTGTCTAAAAGGATAAACTCTTCACCTTTGACATACATCCAGTTGCCTTCAGTACAACTTCAGGGTCTGCATTGCCTTCTTGGCAGTGGAGTGAAAGCTCACCTGTTAGGTTTGGGGTATCTGGTTGTTGGTTTTTTCACTTCTGAAGGAGTTAAATATGCACTTGTTTCGAACTTGCTTGAGGAGAACCTCAGAAAAGTTTCAATGGAGATTTCCCAGGATCTGTCTTTTTCATCTGGAATAGAACCGTGAAACTTGGTTCTTAAAGACTTTCCTAGATTCATGCCTTTCCTGTCTGGCTTGTCCCTAAAATGCCAGTGCTAAATGTGTTTTATATCTCCTCAGAATCCTATATGTAGGAGTAATTTGATTTTCCATTAGCAGAGGTGATCTTTACCTACATTTTTATATTTTTTGGTCACTGACTGATTACACACTGTAACGTATATGAGCATTAAGAACAATGAAGGAAGTATCTAACTGAGACAGATAGATGTGTATCAGGCTGCAGACAACATTGCTGATTTGACTTATTTTCTCACACAAAAGCTGTTAGAAGATTACATGTGTCTTGTAAGTGCACATATTTACATGTTGCATTGACACATTATGCGTGCTCTCTAGAGCTTTCTGATTTTTCAACACCTTCAGTCTGTGATACTGGATATGGTGGAGAAAGCATCCACTGCTGTCGTGTAAACGAATTGGTGGTTTTACGGGTCCCAAGTAACTGTTGAAAGCTAAAGAATTCTTCCTGCAGGGACCAGCTGGTTATACTAGGTCTTTATTTTGCAATGTAGGTGTTTTTCCCCACCCATCTGAATAATTTGGCCTCCTGTTTTTCTTGGCAAGGGAAAGCACAACCTAGTAGGATTTGTCCACCGACACACAATGGAAGATTTTTCAGAAGGTTGGCTCACTTTATAGGTGGAAGTTACATTAAATCTTACGTTGCACAGTTGAATACATTATTTCTTTCCGCTGTTTGTATATGCTATAGTACCAGTGTCGCAGATATGGTCTAGTAATAAAAGATGTCTGTGATGGTATTAATTAAACGTCTACAGAATCTGACATTCTTACCGGGGGTGCGGTGGGGGACCCAAACCAAAGAAAGTAGTATCTTTCTCTGTACGTTAGAGTGCTACTGTGTCCTTGGTAACTAACTTGTACCTGCTAAAATAAGTAAGAGGACAACACTGCAGAAGCTCACACTTGTTCTAGAGTGCAGCTAATACCTGTTCCCCTCGGGAACCTGCAGAACATGAGGCTTGGAAGTGCAAGAAGATTCAGTTTACAAATGACAACACCATATTCTAATAAATGCTTTCTTTATAAAGATTTCTCTTGGTGAGATGCTGCAAAGTAATTAAAAAATAATTATGCTTTCTATAAAATCAAAAGTATGCAGACAGAGCTTTGTATTTGCTGAATCTATTCTTGCTCGTTCAGTTTAAGACTGTTAGAAACACTAGATGAGCTCTCAAAGTTTGTATATATCAGTGATGCCCCCATGAAAACTGATGTGCCCTCAAGTATAAAAGAGGTTAATAATGTGCAAATTCTCCAGTATAAAAAAATGTTCTTTCTAAAGGTTTGTCTTCCAAAAGTGAGAAAGTTGTTCTTAATTAAAGAATCCACTGTAATCTCATACAAATGTGATTAGCCTTTGTGGTAGTAAGGATGCTAGTATCTGTTGGTAAATCCAACTCTTTGAACATGTGAAAGTATGCTGATACTAAGATGCCAGGAGCTCTCCATTTATCTAGAAGTGAAAGAGGGGTGAGGCCATCACTAAGTACATATAAATATTAGAGGTATTCTGGGACAGAACTGGAAGACTCTTCATGTGCATTAGAAGAAAACAAGCAGCACTTTACATGAAATAGGTAGAACAATGTGCAGCCAGGCTCTGAGGCAGGACCTGTTTAAAACTTCTAATAAAAGTTTTTCAATCTGTGGACATAGGCTTACTGTGCTCAGAAGAACAGTTGATATTAACAGAAAAGTGGCAGAAGCATGGGCCAGGAAAAGTGAACAGGTTAATGAATCCTCAGAATAGTGGAATATATTCAGGTCAACAGAACCTGGTAAATTTCATCAGAGTATTCGAAAGGAATGTTATCTGAACTGTTGGTAATTATTTTTTTAAAAATTAAAAACTTTGCAGGACAGATTGCATTTCGGAAGACCAAATTGATGCAAATTTATTTTCTATCCTTAAAAATGGGAAAAAGACCTAGGGAGGCCTAGGTGTATGTACAGTACATCTGTTTGCCAGTTTTGGTTTATATTATTTTATAAATGTTTTATAAATTTTATAAATTTTATAAATATAAATATGTTTATATTATATTATAAAACTGTTATATTTATAGCAGTTCAATTGATTTGAAAAAAAGAAACTGAGGTTGGTCAAAGGTAAGTGAAACCTAGGGACTAATCCTCACCACAGAAGAGTAAAATAAGCGAGTCATCAGGGAGATGTACCAACTCGTGCACTTTCCTCGAAAACACTTTAACAGGGTCTCCCTGGCCAGCACTGAAGACTGCCATCTTTCTTCCCAGTTCCTACTTTGGAAGGTGAATGATCCAGCTCAGATAGATGTGTACAGTTCCTGTTCTTTGCTTTAAGGGATGTTGGGATCACTTCTGCATCAAAGCTGCTGTTACTTTGTGTGGAACTGAAGCACCGAAAGGAGGACAAAAGTGATGTACAATTAGGTTTGTCCTTCCACTTCCAGGATCTGCTAGCACCAGGTATAGGAGAGGAATTGTGAATCTGTCCCAAAACTTGGGGGCAGAGCGTTGAGTAGAAAAAGTCATGAGGCAGAACTATATGGGGGGAAAACGGTAACATGGCAGATGTCAAAAGCTACAGCCAAATGGCCTCTGTGGAACAAGATGAAAGAAAAGCAGAATGGATACCTTGGCCTGGAAGAGCAAATTACAGACTTAGACTGAAACATGCCACAATGTTAGTAGCTCCCTTGGGGGAAGCATAAAGAAGACTAATGGAATCGTGCAAAACTTAGTAGAATTGGTTAATAAAACAACCAGAACCTTAGGAGGTGTGAATTTTATTCTTTGGTCTAACACAGCCTTTCTGTGAAATACTGAATAAATTATTTGAATTTTTGGTATTTGACGTCTCATTAACTTAGGAGAGGCACTTTGGTATCTCATGGGAGTTGTTACAAGACTAAAACTAAGCATGAAGATTTTCAGTGTGATAATCACCAAAGGAAATCCCTTTTAGTGGCTGATGTATCATACATTCACTTTGAGAAAAATAGTTGTCCTGTTAGTTTTTCATGTACTGAATTACCTGGAGGAAATCCATGACGGAGGGGCACTGATAAAGGGATAGAGGGATGTGAATGTCATAAAAAGTCTTGCCCATTATTTCACACTTTGGTTCCTTTAATAGATTTCTGGTTTTTACTTGTGCTTGTAGAGAATTGTTTGTTGGTTCGTAGTGTTTCATAGCTTTGTCTTCCTACAATTTCTTTTTGCATGAAAGGAAAACAAAGTTTGTGTACTTACCAGAGAAATGGGAATTTTGTGTCACCAGTGTTACAGTGTTGGTTTTTTACTCTCCAAACTTTCTAGCCATACATACATCTGCTATGGATATGCTGGGAGGATCTGGAATAGAAAAACAGTGCAGGAAAACAGACATCCTTGCAGATGCTGCGTACTGCATTTTAACAAAACCAAAAAGTTTCACTGGAAACTTCATTATTGATGAAGTTCTGCTGAGAGAAGAAGGAGTTAAGGATTTTGATGTCTATGCAATTGCACCAGGTAAAACAGATCTTTAAGGTGAGGAGTAAATTCAGGAAGGGGGAATGATGGGGGGGAGAATATTAACATAGGTTTTTTTCTAGGGGCTCTTAAATTAAAAGTTGCTTTGCCTTAGCTTTCAGAACATGTCTTCATCGAAGGCACGTATGAGTCCATTGAGAGTCTAATCATCAAGTGCCTATTAAATTAAAAAAAAATCTTCAGTGAAAAGAAAGTGTACCTGCACTGTAGATGTATGTATTACTATTTACCAGCTAGTGGGATACATTTTTTTTTTCCTTCAAAAGTTTTTCATTGCAACTTTTAAGGGGTTTATAGGTCATATTTTCAATGAACCAGACTAAACGTTATTTTATTCTATGCCTTCCTTTCAGATTGTACTTTGCACTTAAGACTTGGCTGTAGTTTCATACAAAATGGATTCCTGTTTGTGCTGTCCAACTTTACTTGGACTTACTATTACAATTTTCCTCCCTTTTAGGTCACCCCCTGATGCCTGACTTCTTCTTGGATGTTGAAGCTGACACGACAGCTATGAAACCAGAAGGATATGGTAGGGAAAGCACTGTGTGTAAAAGTCATTTTTTTCTGACGATAATGAATGTGCCCTCTGTATTTCAAGTGGGTTTTTAATTCTTTTCTCCCAAGAACTTGGATTCCACTCAAGCTATTAGGCAAAAACCCTTTTCTCATTTGGAGGGTAAGGTTTATGGAAGTTACTCTACTTAAAGCTAGGGGGAAAATGTTACCTTCTGCAGGACTTCCATGGTAAATCAGTACCTTATTTTGAAGACTGCTTTTTAACCATCTGAATTGCAATAGTATGAAGGTCACAGGTAAACATTGCTGGAAAAAGGAATTAAAGAGCAAACAGCACATTTTGTAGGAGTGTCTCATTTGCCTTGCTAAGTTTATACAGAAGAACTCAATGTAGAGCTTCCATTGCTACTTAGATGAAACTTGCACAGTTTACACAATTTCAATATCTCTTTAGTTGACATGGAGAAGTCTTTTTTAGAAAAGCATCAGTTTTCCTTTTTCAGAATTGTTGTCTGTCAAGTAGGAGGGCAAGTAAGAATGCTTAACAGGTTTGACAGGAGTGCCAAAATAGGAATAAGAGAAGGGCAGAGGACACAAAGTTTGGGCAGTCCCTTTCCCTTGAAAATACTGTTTGAGCAATCACACTAGAACTGTTCTGCCAGGGATGGATGATGTTAGTTCCCTGGACCTCACAATGCAGGTTTAGTAGGGACTTGCAGAATAGTCCTAGTGTGTTTTTTGATGCTGAAGATGCCTAAGAGACTTTCTGCAACGTGTTTAGAGGCTGTTCAACTTCATCAGCCTTCTAAGCTGCAAATGCTGTCCTGTATTCTTAAATGTAAATGTTCACTGGGGTATAGTAACATGCTGATTAAAGGAGTGAATTGATTTCTAGCTTAGAAGCCTTTGCAGAAGAATTAATGAAAATATCCATGTTCTTAGCAAGATAGATAAGACAAGTATTTTGAGGTGAAAGTGATACCTAATGAAGACATTGATTTATTTTTTGTGACTGCAGTTGGGAGTCTATGGATTGTGTTAGAAAACAATGTGCTGTGCAAGCATTTGTAATGAACTGTGTACAGTCAGAATTTTGCTGTGGTTTTATTTTCAGTTTTCTTCTGACGTATTAAGAAGTGAAATACATTGCAGAGTTACCTTTAGTGCTCTACACCTGTTCAGATTCCCAGGTGCAAAGAACATCCTTTATTAGTATTAATACTGAAGTGGAAGATACTGATTTGCCCTACTGTGAAGCTTAAATCTTTTCAAACTGAGTTCTCTACGCATATTTCTGCATGCAGTTTTAAAGTGTTTTGCATTTGAAAGAGAAAAATAATTTATTTCTTGTAGGTGCTTCCCAAGCATTCAAAGAGAAGTCGTCAAGCGGATCCCAGCGTGAAGGATCAGATGGAGCTAAGGTTAACACAGAATCTGCTTCAGCCAAGCCATTGAGTCCTGTTGCAGAAACATTCAGAGTTATTCAGGGAGCAATGAGTGAGGAGTATGTGAAAACTACTCAGGGTGTCTTTCAGTTTGAATTATCTGGTAAGATCATCACTTGTAAAACCTTCACATGCACGCACCCCTAGCAAAAGGCACTTGGTGTTTTCAAACAGAAGCACTCACCTTTTCTAGCTGACTCTGAAACAGACCACCTTTTGTTCTGTTCAGTGTGGAGCTCCTCTGGACTCGGTGATGCTTATGGTGGGTGCCTTCCAACGTGCGGTATTCTGTTATTTTGACCAATTTCAGCACATGCAGGAAGCTGCTGCCACTCCTGGCATATGCAGGCAGGCTTTCTCACTGTGCTGGCCCTACTGCACCAAGTTAGTGTGATGGTAAGACAGGGGTGCTGGCATGTTAAAAGCACTGGCTGCCACCAACTCTTGTCAGCCAAGTGCTGCCTTTGGGCTCTTCTGCCAATGTCCCCAATACATGGTGCTGTGGGGCATCTGCCAAAGGATGGCTTTGCCTGCTTGCAGAACATGGGGCAGGTAATAATTTGTTGCAGAGCACCACCAGTATATATACAATCACATAACTGCTCCAAACAGACACAGTAGTGGCCATGTGACAGGGAGGAACAGGGAGGGCACAGTGCTCTTTGCTGCCTTGTCACTTCTTTTCACTGTGTGTTCAGGTGATGAAGGGGGCACGTGGTATATTGACCTGAAAACTGCCGGTGGGAGTGCTGGTTTTGGAAAGCCACCTGTGACGGCTGATGTGGTTATGAGCATGTCGAGTGCTGACTTTGTGAAGATGTTCACGGGTGAGTGACAAAGGCATTTGCCATGGCAGGCACAGGTACTGAGGCCCAGAAAATCTGCTGATGGGCATATAAGATAGCCTGTTCACTTGTGATCCTGGGATGGAGGAGCTTTTCACTTTTTGTTGCTCAAGTGAAAGTGTACGATATAACTCTTCAGATTTTTCTGACCTCTTCCGTTCTGTGAACAGGAAGAGCACAAAAACTTACACTGCTTTTATTAACAGGTACTGAAATTCTAGCAACAAGTGTAGCTTCAGAAAGAATCCAGTCAAACTGCTGGACTTCGGTTCTGCACATCTCTGGCCCATGCTTCCTAAATCTGCACTGTTTGCTGCAGAACTTGGTAGCAGTGTAGTTGCTAGGTCTTGCTGTAGTGGCCATTATGTTTTCCTGTGCACAGGTTGTCTCCAGTTCCTTTTCATTTTCTGATGGTTCTGTTCTTTCTTTTTAGGTAAACTAAAGCCAACCCTGGCCTTCATGTCAGGAAAATTAAGGATTAAAGGTAACATGGCGCTAGCAATAAAGCTTGAGAAGATGTTGACCCAGCTTAACTCTAAACTGTGAGGGTCAAACGTACTAGCAGAACAGTGGCCTTTGATATATAATGCAATGCCGTTTTAAAATGGTAGTCCTCATTTTTCTTTGATGCAATATTAATAAATATGGATAAAATGTGATATTTTTAGAGAAGAAATAACTGATTAAGACAATAAGTGGTTTGTCACTAAATGAATTCTTTCTCAAGAATATGCATATTAGGTTGCAGATGTTTTCTTTACTTCTGCTCCTGTGCGTCCAGGCAGGATGCCTGAAGTGAATTTTTTCCCCACATGGTTGCTTGCACACATGTCCCGTAAAAAAGGTGGGTTGAGCAATAGTCACCCTGCAGATTTTGTTTCTGTGATAGCAGTGTCATGCAGATATTCTGGACCTGCCTTACAAGTGGAAACGTCATCTGTTTAGCAGGGCCCTAATTACCTGGTAAATTAACATCACATTGATTTTTTTTTTTTTCTTTCCTGAGTTTATTACCTACACTAGTATTCATACCTCTGTATTGCATTGAGGTAGGCTGCATAGACATACTGAGTGATACACAACTTTTCCTTTTGTAAAAGTACACACACACGTGGACACTGCCCTGCCCTCAGCTGCAACAGACAAGGTGCTGCCTTCCACAGCACCTTAATGTAGCAGTACAAGGATTAACCTACATCATTGCAGCCAGCTATCTCCCCTTTCTTCCATTTGGCTGGTAAAGACTGAAGCTGAATAGTAAAAGCACACATGGACCACTCAGCAAGTGTACAAGTGCACATGGTCTGCACCTTTGTGTGACAGCATCTGTAAAGCCAGCTGCAGCAAACTCTTTATTCTGTGTCCCCAAAATATCAATGCCTGGTTTTAAAATAAGGCACTTCACATTAGCATTTAAAGACAAAAAGCACAAGTAAGGCAGGCTGTTCTTTCCTTTTTTGTTTGAACACTCTGCCTGTTAATGTCTCCCCCACACCTCAGCGTACCTCCAAAAGTCTTCACAGCCTTCTCCACGGCATTAATAATTTGCTGTTCTTCCCTCACATTAACGACACATGGCAAAGCCTTTCCTCCAGCCGCTTCAACTGCACAATTAAAAACATTAAACACGTTAAAATTTGCTCTCGGGTGGAGCAAACAGCGTGAGCCTACTGAGAATCTCTCATTTGATGACATGCTTCAAGAAGACACTGAAAATCACACGCTCAAGTTGAAACCTTTTCACACACTGCAAAAAGAACCGGGAACCCCAAAGCAAATCTTAACACTGAGAATGTGTATGGTACACACATACATCTCAATTAACGTAGCATTTTCACATGTATATGCACGGGCATCTTCATTACAGTAATATTTTGATACCTCCCAGCAGTCCTGGGAGGCAAGAGAAGCACAAAACTGACTGTATTGAAGGTAAGCTGGAGCTGAGGGAGTCTACACAGGTTTCCACTCAGGTACAGCAATTAAACTAGGGCACACACCCAGCCCAGTACCTGAACCCTGTCCTCATTTATTACAACTTACTCTCTGCTGCAGCAGTGTAGATAGTCCCTGGAAGAGTAGGATGGGGCTCAGCTGTCTTGGCAGCTATCACAATGTTGGCACCGTCCTTGGCAGCTTTCAAAGCAATGGCCTTGCCAATGCCCCGGCTTGCGCCTGTGATGAAGAGAGTGCATCCTGCTAATTTCCTAAAGGCAAAGGGGGAAGCGGAGGGTAAAGATGAGGGAGAAGAAAGTAAAACCTTTACATCATTGACTTCTAACACTCTTTAAGGGCAAAAGTAATTAGCACAGTCTTCCAGCCAGGCAAACCCCTTCATCGATGTACCAAGAAGGCCCCCTAAACACAAAAGGAACAGCTACAGCCACAGCACAATACGGTTCCACGGAAGGCAAGACCACTCCCTGAGTTTGCAAACGCTATCGAGCAAGAAGGTTGCGCAGGTCACCCAGTTACATTTCTCCCTGTTTGTAAAACGATCCAACACAGTGTTTACAACAGAGCTGCTACCTTGTAAAAACAAAATGCTGGTTTCTAATGAGACAGCGCACCTACGCAGCTCTCTGTACCTTACCGGTCACGGTCCTCTCGACACAAAAAGCGGCTGTCTCAGCGCCGCGCGAAGTTCAAGTCCAGAGCCACAACGCCAATGCACGGAGCCGCGCGCAAGTGCCAAACCCTTGATTTTCCAAAACGGCAATTACTTCCCTTAAAGGCTTTACGTTAAAGTCAACAGTTTCCCAGCAGCCACATTTAATCCAATGCCCCCTCCCCAGCCCCCCCTCAATGGGCCCAATCCAAACCTCCTGAGAAACTTAACAAGAGCACCTGAAAGATGTCTGGCTTACACAAAACATCACCACATTTTTGAAAAGCAAAAGATCAACTCCAGTTTGAAGCATATTTGACAATAAAGCCTCTCGGGCCACAGGTTTTCTGTCTGAAGGGACGTGCGATTCAGCGCTCTGCATAAAGCTTGTGCTGCTTTCCGTAACTCCATGGAAAAAGCCAAGAGGTTCAAGTTTCCAGCCCCGGTTAGAGAACGCATGTAAACCACGTGCCACAGCAACTTTGCTTTCCACTCGCATCACAAATGTTACACACCGGCCTCCGAGCCTGCAGTAGTTTTCCTTTCACTCTGGGCCAGACTTGACTTACTCCTCTTTCTCCAGGTCGGCTTTGTCCCTCCAATCCGAGAGCATCCCTCTCTGAAACACTGCCTAGGAGGGGCAGCATTCGCTTTCAGAAGGCAGAAAACTGGGATGGGGCAGGGAGGGGGAGGGATCTTCCCCTGCAGTGGCAGGGTGAGGCGTCCGCAGGGATGTCAATGAAGCCCTACAGCTGCCGTTTCAAACAGATTTTCCTCTGCAAAACTGGGTCCTGGAGAGGCACAGGAGAAAAAGTCTCACAACAGCACAGCAACTCACAAAAAGTGCTGCCAAGAGTCATAAAAGCTGCTGCTGCTTTTACTAACCATGTACTGGAATTTTAGCAGCGCGTGTAGCTTCAGAAAGGATCCAGTCAAACTGCTAGACTTCTGCACATCTCTGACCTGTGCTTCCTAAATGTGCACTGCTTTGCAGCAGAACGTGGTAGAAAAATGACCTGGTTTGTTTCTTTTCCCCTGATGTATATGGTCTTCTCTCAGTTAAAATCAGCCATAATCTAATAATTTAATTAAGAAACAGCATAGAACATCTGATGCAATTGCCCCTCTTAACTGAGTTTTGTCTGACTCTAGAAAAGGCTTTTATTGGTGAAATATTAGTTGGACAAGAGGTAATGTCACAATATTCATAACGTTATATTGCTGCACTGGTTTGTAAGTGTGATTTCCACATTTCTCACTGTTCAAAACAGTTCTGAACCTTCTTTAGCAAAACTTTAAAATTAAGTCAGAAGATAGTAGATTAATCATGAAAGAGGAATTATCTATTATGTTAATAATTATAATCAATTCCTCAAAAAATACCTTTAAAAGTGGATTTCAATTAATCAGCCCCCTCCTTTTCAGCAAAGTGCTTCAATATTGTGAGATGTAGATAGGTAGATACAGATATATGGGAATACATTGTTAGACTGAGATATTTTAAGGGTATGAGATTTAATTGCAGAGTCTGGTTCAGCATTTTTAGCACACGAATAATACAAAATATATACCAAACATGGATTTCTAAAGAACTGGAACATCTTACTCTAGCAATATTTCTGTTTCCTGTGCACAGCCCGTTCCTTCTCTTTTTCTGATGATTCTGTTTCTTCTTCATAGGTAAGCTAAAGCCAATCATGGCTCTTATGTCAGGCAAATCAGGTGTTAAAGGTGACATGGTACTAGCAGTGAGTCTGGAAAAGATGCTGCCACTTTTCATTTTTGAACATTAGTAGAGCACTGGCCTTTCGTCTATAACTACAATACTGTTTTAAAATACCAGTCCTGATTTTACTTTGATGCAGTATAACTATCAATAAAATCCATAATTGTTAAAGAAGGCACAATTCAGTCTGATTGTGATGCCCACCACCAAAGACATTTTTGTTAATAACTTGTTGTAATGATTAAAAGAGAAATTATGTCCCAAAATTCTGATGTTTCAATGATAGTTTTTTTCATTTTCATGTCTTCCTCTAATTGCAAACTGTCCTCTGTTACTGTGAGATGTAGACCTAATAGAAATTTGTTTCTTATAATGTTGTCTTACCTTTGAATTACCTGATGTCTAATGAGATGCAAGTTCTGATCCCAAGATTGGGGAATGCACAACATGTTTCTATAAAAGCTGAACTCAGCACTAACTTTTCCTCTGACTGGGAGACAAACAGCATTTTTCTCTCCTGTAGTGTTTCACAAAGCTTGTAGGAACTGACCATCTCTATCAGATACTATTAAAAAAGTCTAATAATCTCAAGCTATTGGGAAACACAATGTATGTGCTTGTGTGCAAAATAGTCACATAAATTTTGTTTCTTTAGGGATCCACCTTAAAATAATCTTCTGAAACCTACAGATACTAGAAAATGTTTTTCAATTGAACACACATATTCAAAGTACATCTCCAAACACTGTCCTGTAACACTACAAGAACTGAAGCGAAGAACTTGGGTATAAGGAGAAAGGTTGTTTAATTTCTTATGTATTTCATCATCAACCCCGTGCCTTTGCAGTTTTCCCTTCTGTGCAACTCTTTTACTGAAAAGTTTTTCAGGACTGTGAGGGTGGAGGGGAAAGGTGTGCAGCATCCAATTCAATATTAACTATGTCCTGGCACCTGGAGGAAGAGTCTGCATACTTGCTTCTTTGCCTGTGTCTATAGTTAATGCTGTGTGTTTCCTGCTCTTGCGCAGGATGGTTGGTAGTTGTGAATGTCATTTGGTGATGGACTATGATGCCTGTGTAATCCTAGAGAAAGGTATAATCTTTAGAAGGAAAGTGCTTTTGTGGAGATGGATCCAGAGCAGCACAACCTGTCTCCAACTTGCCACTGTGTTTCTTCTCTGTCTGGTACATCAGTGGTGTTGCTTGCATGCTGGAAGAGTGAGAGCTCACCATGCTGCTCTGGGGGATACTGGCTGCTGCTGGCAGCCAGATCAGGGCAGTGCCTGACCCCTGATGCAGTTGTATGAAAATTGCTTATGCCAGGGAGAGAAGGGCAGGCTACCACATCCCACACTTCGGCTGGTATAAGCGGTAATGGATTCACACCCAACAGGACAAGCAATTCATTAGCAAGAAGAAGGAAAACCAGAAAACTTGGACCTCTTGTTTTTCAGTTAAATGTATTTACACTATGCTACTTGACCCAGGATAAATGTGCATCCCACTGGCAGCATCATGAGCATGTGGCTAGGTATCCCGCTGCCTTCCCCTCAGATAAGGTGGCATGGGTGGGTATCTATGGTGATGCATCTCACCCCTCCCATGGGCTGTTCTGCTATCTCAGGAATCCCTGTTTAGGCCTCAGCCCCTCTGTAATGAGTTAGCACTCAAGTGTCCCTCGATCATACTGGCATCTCTTGCATGGATGAGGTGCGGAACGGCACTGGCTGTACCAGAAACATTTCTTACCTGAACAGCACTACTGCCTGATGGCCTTGATCATCCTTTAACAAGCCTGGGGACATTCTTTATTATGGTTCCAAGTAGTAAAATACCACTGTCAATGGAATTTTTTAAAAAAATGTAATTTATTACTGACTCAGAATGTGGCCAGGATGGAAGATTACTGATGACTGAAGTCTCCAAACAAATAAACAGCAGTCCTAAGTGAGGCACTTTGAGCTCTCCTGGTCTGCAGGACAGGGACACTTCTCAAGAGTTCTCAAGCTCCCAAGTCTGCGATACTAAGTGGGTCCATTGCCAAAAGCTGATGGCAGGGCCTGGGCTGATATTCACAGAGAATCATAGAATGGTCAGGGTGGGAAGGGACCTCTGGAGATCATCTATTTCATTCATGCCTTTGATGGTGATTCTTTAAGCAACTTAACCTAAACCACTCGTTCATGGCAGCATCTCACTGCTGTGCCTGTGGCACGGGATGGGTACTGTGGCACCTGGTGGCGCTGAGTGTTTGGGGTATTTGATCCTTGCATTACGAACGTTCATATTATGCCATTCCTGGAGTTTCTGCCGTAAGCAGACATGGCTGGAAAACATGCCAGCTTGCTGTGCACTGTTAGGATGAGACCTGTAAGGGGTGCTGTAATGGCAGAATTACTGCAGGTATGTGCATTATGCAGAGGATTTTTATATGAGGGCAGAAATGTGTTGCATTTTAATCTGTTGCTTAGTTCACAGCTTTTGAGGCCCATGAAAATGGCCTAAACTAAACAAATTGTGACTATTCTGCTACTGTGAGTAACTGGAGAGAAGGCTGCAGGTTCTTTGGGTGACACCTCCAACTGATAAAAGAAGAAAACTGCTCCAAGACCTATGTAGAACACAGACGCCATCGGCATGCTGCTGGCAGTAGTGAGCCGGACCGCTGGCTCATCGTGCCGCGAAGGAAAGGTAAGCCTGTGCTTCGTGTGCCCAAGGGCTCTGGTTCCAGGTTCCAGGTCTTCCCTCCCACCTCTCCAGTGCAGTCTCAGCTCCTCCGCTTGCGTGTTCCCCCGTTTTGCGGGGGCTGGCAAGGACGCAGCTGCCGGGCGCCAGCAGAGGGAGCGCGGCCGGGCACCGCCGGGTGTTGCCGTGCCGTGCCGTGCCGTGCCGTGCCGTGCGGTGAGGTGCGGTGCCGTGCGGTGAGGTGCGGTGCCGTGCGGTGAGGTGCCGTGCCGTGCGGTGCCGTGCCGTGCGGTGCCGTGCGGTGCCGTGCCGTGCGGTGCCGTGCGGTGCCGTGCGGTGAGGTGCCGTGCCGTGCCGTGCCGTGCCGTGCCGTGCCGTGCGGTGCCATGCGGTGCCGTGCGGTGAGGTGCCGTGCCGTGCCGTGCGGTGCCGTGCGGTGAGGTGCCGTGCGGTGCGGTGCGGTGCGGTGCGGTGCTGTGCTGTGCTGCCAGGCGCGCAGCCCGCTTGCTGGAGGGTACGGCTTGGTAACGTGCATCAGCATCTTCTACTCTTAACAGGGTTCAACAGCGGGGTAGGGTGGGATAAGCAGCTTTGTGGCAATAGCAAAATCTGTATCCGTGCCTTCCCTCGCATCTGGTACGAAGTCCCTGCACCAGGGTAGGAGGGAGGGTGTACCCCTCGGTGACAAAGCACCAGGACTTGTCATGCTTGCCCCACCAAAGTAATCAGGGAGACGTAATGCTTTGTTGTCAGGAAGGGTCTTGGTTTGGAAGAACATGAGCCTGAATGCTTAACACTGACAGAAAGTAAAACCACTGAATCTCAGCCCTTATAATGGAGTGTTGCTTAGTCTTAGTTCTTCTCCTGTTCTATCCTAGAATAAGATGTTGCTTTATATAGTGAAGTTAAACAATATCTAAATATAACTAACCCAAGCAATAATACATAGAGTCAGTATTTTTTACTGGGGTGTAGCTGTTCCTCTGTAGCTCAGCTTCCCACCATTCCCACCGCAGGCTGATGCCAAAGGAAGAGGAGGGCACCTTGCCAACTGTATGGGGACAGTATGATCACACTTCTTGAGACAGGTTTACCTGTCTTTACCTGGTTTACAGTGTTTTATCAGTGGGGACCACACACCAACTTGAAGTTACCATCGGGGAAAAAGAATGGAAAGAGAAGGAAGGGGGAAACTGCTCAGCAGCCAGCCAAGAAGCAAAGCAGTGGGGACCCTAGAAAAGTGTCCTTTCCAGTGTCAGCAAGCAGTGAGGAGGAGGGAGGTGACTATAACTATTCTTGTCAGGCTTTTTCCTCTGTTAACTCTGTGCTTGGCATTAGGACCCAGACGAACTCCCTCTTGGTTGTTCCTGCGTATGTTGCTGTCAGTGCTGTCAGGATCACATTTAATCAGTTGCAGGTGGTGCATGCGGTCACTCCACTTTGCACATGTTTATGGCTGGTAATGCCTATGGGATATTTACATTACTATTATCTACTTTTCTATTTGCCAAGTATTGTTTTTCCCCTAATGTAAAGTTACAAAACAGGCAGGAAACACAGGGGCAAGAAAGCAGGGACTCTCGGTCTGTTATCAATTGCTTTCCACGCGAACCTATTAGAACACTGAGATCTGCAGGTGGAATGCCATGAGAATAACAGCACAAAGGCAACAGCATAGGAAGGAGAAGGGAAAAAGACTGAAACAGCAGTTCAGGTGGAAGGCTGCAAAGCTGAAAGTGAAAGGCTGGCCACAGAAGTGTGCACAGAAGGGCCTTGGCATTGCAAAGGTGAAGGCACTTGTGCACATGTATGTGCAGCAGTTGCCATGTCTGGTATTTGCTGTACAGTGCTAAAAGAGGGTTCACACAATTAGATTGTGATGACAAGATTGGACTCAGACTTCCATACATGAGAACTTCAAAACCAAATAGGCAGGAAAGCGCTCATTGTTCATGCATGGCATGGTTAAGCTCAAGGTCTATGGTTAAGCTCAGTCTCTACGCAAGACAGAAGAAAAAAAAAAAAAAAAAGGTTTGTGTTAATTTTCTTCAATATGAGCAGTAATTTTAAGCATGTTTCCCTCTTCTTACTTTCTCCTGTTGATGGGAACCACATAGCATGAGCATCAACTCTCAGAACATACCTTCCCATAATGGTCAGTTTTAGCAGCGTGGACAATAACTACCATAGCATTACCTCAGTTGTAATCTTGGTGATCACAACTATTGTACGTTGTGTATGTGTGAGATATGGTATTGGGAGACTAAATATCATAAAGCCAGTGCACAGAATTCAGGGGTTTTTTCCTAGAAATATAATTTATACTCCATTAGAAAAAAAAAATTGTCCAGAAAGATGTTGTTAGCTTTTTCTTTATAAGCTAAGAGTTTACTGTTTCTGCTAAACGATTAAACATGATACAGGGGAATTTTGTCATCCAGACTTTACTGTAAAAGTAGCGTGCCCAAGGTCACATCTATTCACTGAAAATCAGGTCTCTCGAACTTCTAAGTTTACCTCAGGCAAAACCTGAAAAAAGACAAGAGTAATGTGGGTGCCTCACCCAAAGCTGGGAGGAAACAAACCCAGCTGGCTCACTTGGTTATTTTCTTTGCCATAGTCCTGGCAAAGCTCCTGTGATGGTGACAGTTGTACATATCATAAGTAAACAATGACCCATCTTCATGTTTACCACCTTGGCTGATGTTATTTTCTTTTCTTTGAAGGAAAGGAGAGCCCTCAAACAAGAAGACTGTTGTCAACCTGTTACAGATGGGCAACTGCACCAAAGGCTGGAAATGGCCCTAGGATTTCTGTGGTGGAACTGAAAATCAGCCCCCGCATCAGTCCAGCTCCGTCACTGCAAAGCCCTTCCCCACCCTCCACCTTTTTGTGGTTGCACTGTGAGCCCTGTAAAAAAGCAGGTCTGCCCTCACAGATCATCATTGAGAGAGGGAAAAAAAAAGAACGTGCTGTGGGTCTGCTACAGCCTTCATATGTCGCTTGTAGAAAGCAACCCCTTTTCTGAACCCAGGAATGCACAGCTAGCAGTGTAAGTGGGTGAAAAGCATGACCCAGTTGCATTTGAAAGCCACTCTCTGTGTTGTAAAGCACATTAGGGAATAACTTGAGGTCATGGGCTAGAGACCAAAGCATCGCAATTTCTTAGACATAGAAACAGCCCATTGTCCTTATCCTATGTACAGAAATTACACACTGTACGTGCTTACTAATGTCAGTCAAATCTCCATCCTATAATTAGTGCATACTTATACTGCCAAGTCCCCTGCTTTCTTTCAAGTGGATTTCTTGTTAAGCTGTTATTATACATTTTTACCATACTCATTATTAAGGCTTTTGTTTAAATTGCTGTGGTTTACCTGTGTATTTTTGTCACACAACAGCTGACACTCACCTGCTGTTTCCACAGGTATGTCCTGTTCCACCAAAACCCCAGGTTTCTCTACTATCATTATGAGTCTTCCCAAAACAATCAGGGAGCTTCTATCAAGTCAGAGGCAATGGAGAACTCTAGTCCCATCGTTTTCTGTCTCAATGCCTTCTTGCTGATGGCTGCTCTATGTTTTTTATTTTCCAGGTTAGTCTTTTTTTGCCTGTAAGACATTCACGTTATTCAACTAAAGCAGAAGTAATGTTCAATATGGAAAGAAGCTCATTCTTTACATTTTCAAAACATTTTTGTAAGAGCTCTGTCTCGCAAGCAAACATGGAAGAAATCAGAAGCTTTTTTGTATTGTAGTTCATATTCTGTCTGATCTACACACAGAGAGCACTGTCAACCTCATTTGTCCTTCCATGAGAAAAAGAGACTGGAACTGCTTCATTTGTGTAGTAAGGTGTAATGAGTGCTGAAAAAGAGACTTCTCGGACTCCCTGGAGCTGTATCAGACAAGAGGAATCTGGAAAGCTGTGGAGAATTGGTTAGCTGAACAAGGGCACTTTAACATCGGAATGTTGAGTCATCAAGATCTTAAGAAGTATCGAAGACAGCTTACGTGAAGACTAATGGTTCACAAAGACACTCTATCCTTGTTATCTTTGGTGAAAGTAAGAACAAGGACCTTATGGTTAAAGAAATGAGAACTATGCCCAGAAACAAAGAGTGCTGACGAAGGTTGACCTTTTAGGTGGCCAGCCAATGAGGAGCTTAACTTTTGCAATATGTATGACCTAATTATAACTGCTATAAAATATGTAACCGTAGCTTAATAAATGAAGTATGCTGATCTCTCATATTGAGCGACTGCTTCTTCCCTCCGTTCCGGCAAATGGCAACAAATTGGCGCCCGAACAGGGACTAGGAACGGGACCAGAGGACATAGGACCGGCGACCCGATAGCGGAGTCCGGACCCGGCGACCCGATAGCGGAGTCCGGGAGCCACGGTCGGCGGAGAATTTGAGTGCGGTCCTGTAAGCAGCGCAGGAGGCGGAAGGGATATCTTCCCCGCGCCCGGGAGCACCTATAGAGGCTGTCCCGCCTGCTACGCGCCGCCGAAGTCTGCAAAGGCTGCAATTGCGCGCAAATTGAGGTATGAACAGACAAGCGGCGTATAATTTGCTCGAATGCTTTTTAGAAAAGCGGGGCACTGAGGGGATAGATCTGAAAAAGGAACTTCCTGACTTATTAAGCTATGGCGTGGTCAGGGGATTTTTTGCAGATCCTAATACAGTTTTTGAGGAAAGCGAGTGGCGAAAGCTAGGGGATAAATTATTCGATGCTGTTATAAGTGAGGAAAAAACAGCAAAGAAATTAATGAAGCCGTGGCGGGCAGTTATAAATACTATCACTATGCATAAAGCTGAACAAAAAGTTGCTGCTGCTGCAGCTGAGAGGCTAGACGGTACGGCTTCTACCAGAGTGCCCTCTGTGCAGCAAGCAAGTGCTACTCCTTCGCCTGACTGCCCTTTGCCCCCTTCCGTGCGCACCTTGGTTGTCCCACAGAACCCTAGTGGACCTTGGGATCTATCCCATTTAAGTTCCACTTTAGGAAATGGGTCGACAAGCTCACATCAAGCTGACGGGGTAGCTCTAAGGGAGATGCTCACGGCTCCTCCTGCCTCCACAGCAATAATCGACACTAGTGAGGCAGAACAACCGGTGCTAGGTACTGTCGCACCAGCCTCTGGACGAGGAAATAATCCCTTTTTGGGCCGTGGTGTGTCAAACCTTGCTTCAGAACGTCAGCGATGTTGGCAAAAGGTCGCGGAGGCGGCTATGAGCTCAGGCGATCAAGAAGCTGCAGCTAATCTCATAACTGAAACATCTGCATTTCCAGTCATGTATCAGCCAGATGGCCAAGGTAACCTAATGGCCACAATTCAGAATTTAGATTGGAAACTACTTACTCAGTTACGAGCCACAGTTAATGATTCAGGTATTAAGGGAGAGCCTACACGCCAGATGTTAGACTACCTTTGGGGAACTAACATCTTGCTTCCAGGGGATATACGAAGTATAATGAAGTTAATTCTTACACAACATCAACAACTATTGTTTAATGCACACTGGCAAGCAGCCTGTATGAGGTCCGTAGCCGAAGTGAGACAACCAGGCGACCCTTTGCACGGGGTTACACTTGATGAGCTTATGGGACTTGGCCCCTATTTACGTCTTGAAGCTCAGGCGTTAATAGGTCCAGATAAAGCTAAGGAGGCAATGTTACTTGCTCGACAAGCTTTTGATCAGCTTAAAGAGCCTGGGGGAATTCCTTCCTACATGGGAATTAAACAAGGAAGGGAAGAGCCTTTTGGATTGTTCATTGACAGGGTGGCCAGCGCTATACAAGCGGCAGGCGTTCCCGACTATCTGAAAGGTACCATTTTAAAGCAATGCGCAATCCAAAACTCTAATCCTGCTACTCGAAACATTTTAGCCACCCTTCCCGCCACTTGGTCAATCGAGGAGGGTTTAGAGCGGATGGCACAGGTACCAGTGGGACCACAAGCTATGCTAGTGGAAGCTGTGAAAGAGTTAGGGAAAAACTTACAAGAGCATGCCCGCTCATCGCACAGCCAAATTATGGCAGCTCTTGCACCTTTGCAAACTCCGGTAACTCGTCCGGCGCCCCGTGGATCAGTTCGTCCCCGGTGTTACCGTTGCGGAGTAATCGGACATATGAGAAGAGAATGCAACGCAGGTCCAGTCTGGTGTAAATGATGCAATTCTGACTCGCATGCTGAAACAACTTGTAAACAAAGAAGGTCGGGAAACGGGACGACCAGCGGGGGGAACCGCCCCGCGTCGACACAAAATGCGGCCGCTTATCCAGCATCCACCAACAACAACCCTTTTCTCTCCAACCCGCCACCAGCGGAAGCCTTGGGCTGGACCTGGCAACAGCAGTAAATTGCACCCTAATAGACTCTAACACCACGCGAATTGCTACGGGTGTACAAGGACCTGTTCGAGTAAATGGCCAAGCCGTTGGAGCATTATTAATAGGTCGCTCCTCAGCCACTATGGAGGGTCTCACTGTGTTAACGGGCCTGATTGATAAAGACTATCAAGGTGAAATACAGATAATGGTTCAAACATTGTTTCCACCCTTATTTGTTCCAAGAGGATCAAAGATTGCACAGCTTATACCTTTACCTCACCTAACTGAAACCATTGCCCCTGTACAGACTGCTCCACGAGGCTCTGGAGCTTTTGGTTCCACAGACCAAATAGCTTTATTAACCCTTGGGTTACAACAGCGACCTCGCAAAGCAGTTTCGGTACAGTATGTGGATCGGATGATTACACTTTCCGCTCCATTGGATACCGGGGCAGATGTCTCTATTATTAGTGAACGTTATTGGCCATCTGATTGGCCCTCTCACACTACAGGTGCTACAAAAAAATGATGTCTCTATTATTAGTGAACGTTATTGGCCATCTGATTGGCCCTCTCACACTACAGGTGCTACTGTAGCCGGAGTGGGAGGACTCACTTTAGCTCGCAAGTCACCCCTCCTCCAATGGACTATAGGAGAAAAGGTTATCAGTTGTTGTGCCTCTATTATTCCGTTACCTGACGGGGTGCAAGCCCTAATAGGACGTGACATACTTGCACAAATGGGAATGGTTCTGACTACAGAAACCCCTTTTTAGGGACGGCCATTGTTTGGACTTTCCCAATCCAGTTGAAATGGAAGACTAATACACCTGTGTGGATTGAGCAGTGGCCGTTAAAAAAGGAGAATAATAAAAATAGTCCCGAAGAGCAGCAAAAAACAGTACGAAATACTGCTCCCGTCCGTGACGAGACGTAGTACCACGTCAGATGCTATCACAGGGGAAGGCTCACGTGTGAGCGAACTGAAAGAACTATCTGCTACCGTAATAACTTGTATTATATGCTATTATTATGATCCTTAGGTTTTATGTAGATGTTACACTTACGGAAAAGAGTAGTGGTGTTGTAAAAAGCTTGCAAATTGCTAGTGTGAGAGTTGCTTAAACGAACAGTTTATATTAACTAAGCTGTTGCTTGCTACAGGGCATGAATTGTTAAACAGTGACTAATATTTCTACTACCAAACCCACTGGGTCGAATTGATAATTGAGCTGACAAAAAGATTATTGGTTGGCGGTCTCGAGTACAGTAAGACTAATCTAATGCTGGATATTTGGCCTGTCTCCAAAGAAGATCAACGGTTTGTTTGAAAATTAAGTAAGACCAAGTGAAAAACATCTTTGAAACAGTGATTTATCTTTTAGGTCCACATTATTAAAAAAAAAAAAAAAAAAAAAAGGTTTTGAGTCTCATATCATACAACATTAGTGTAAACATAGATGATGGCACTGTTTTTGGGGATTAGTCTATTAAATGTGGTTGTTGTTTTTGCTTTACATAGAATAGACCCTAGACAAAATATGTGGGTTACATGGGCAAATCAATCAGGAGTTACAGATTTTTGTCTTTCCCTGCAGAAAGCAAGTGATCCTTTCCGAACATGTCTAATTGGTTACCCTTATATACATTGGCCTGATTTTGAACCTTTGGGAGTAAATTATACAACCATAGATCAATCATACTTAACCTGGTTAAACCGGAAGTATAATGACATGAATTTTGGCTTTGGTGATAACTGTACCTGGTGGAATAGTACACTTGTTAAGAATACGTATTTTTTACAACAGTTGATTTACCATTTAAATAAATCAATCCATTTACCTCAGCAAGAATTAGACCTATGGGGTTCTTTTCCAGCTGCTGGGCCTTTAGTAAATGTTAGTCAAAAGCTTAATTGTACCAGAGTTTACCCCCTATTTCGACCTATCAATGGCTCAGGTGCTATCATGTTTGGAGATGAATGGAAACGCATCATGCACCGTGATAATGTAATACAATTTTACTTAGGATATCAGAATGTATCAGGGAATTCTAACCATTGGAACACCTCAAAATATGCCGGTGAATTTGATGTGGAAAGTGTTACGGCGAAATTATTACCGGAAGGATATTTTCTAATATGTGGAGACAGAGCGTGGCCTGCCATACCATTTCGTCCCGTGGGAGGACCCTGTTATATAGGCAAGTTAACCATGTTTGCACCCACCATGCGTGACTTGGTAAGACAAGCGAATAGAGCAAAACGCAGTCTTAATGATATAAAGCCAGATTGTAATGATAATGTAAATCTTGGCACAGTGGCTGGAACTGTAGCTCTTTCATTTTTTCTTCCTGGTGGCGCAGCAGCTGCGAATTGGGCTAAAATAAAAACTCTAGCTTGCTGGGCAGTGAAACAATTTAATTCTACAACTGACATTTTATCAGGTCTTGCCACTGATGTTGATAGCTTACGCCACGCAATCTTGCAAAATAGAGCTGCTATAGATTTTTTGCTTTTAGCAAATGGGCATGGATGTCAGGATTTTGAAGGCATGTGTTGCCTAAATCTTTCTGATCATTCACAAAGTATTCATCGACAGCTAGAAGAGTTAAGAAATCGTATGCATCATGTCAAAGAAGGTTCATCAGGCATAGATTCTTGGTTTGCTTCTTTAGGCATAAATGGATGGTTAAGAGACTTGTTAAAACAGGGTTTATCTGTATTGCTGTTTATTGCTTTATTATTGCTTTTGTTACCTTGTATTCTTTCTTGTATCCGAAAATTATTTGAACGTGTTACTCAATCCTTCCTTGTCCAAAAAGAAAACGGGGGAATTGTGGAGAATTGGTTAGCTGAACAAGGGCACTTTAACATCGGAATGTTGAGTCATCAAGATCTTAAGAAGTATCGAAGACAGCTTACGTGAAGACTAATGGTTCACAAAGACACTCTATCCTTGTTATCTTTGGTGAAAGTAAGAACAAGGACCTTATGGTTAAAGAAATGAGAACTATGCCCAGAAACAAAGAGTGCTGACGAAGGTTGACCTTTTAGGTGGCCAGCCAATGAGGAGCTTAACTTTTGCAATATGTATGACCTAATTATAACTGCTATAAAATATGTAACCGTAGCTTAATAAATGAAGTATGCTGATCTCTCATATTGAGCGACTGCTTCTTCCCTCCGTTCCGGCAAATGGCAACAGAAAGCAAATTAAATTAAAATCCACAGGAATTTCATACAAAGCAGAGTTGTGTGGTGACAAATCTGCAGATGCATAGACTGGATTCTCAAGGTTATTTCAGGCCTCTGGTGAAGTAGCATAGGATTTTCAAAAGCACCTTGGGGGCTGATCTTCATATGCCTTTTCCTGGGTGACTGCTAACTGTTGGTTGCAGTCTAGTAACAAATCTCTCAAGGGAAGGGCCAGCAGGAAGTAATTTCTGCTCTGATATGCTCAGGTGTGGATGTGAAATAGCCTTGTGACACCCACAGTGACAGGATTTGTCTGCAGTGTTTTCTGCAGCATCATGCACATGTGAGGGAAAAGTGGCTGCCAAACATGACAGCTTGAGGTCTTGGTCAGGAGAAAACTAACAGGTACCTCTGTCAGGTTGTTAGTGGCTCCAGATGGGGCAAGAAGAAAATTGAGAGCTCTTCCTGGGTAATACCATCTTTCTGTAGGAGTTGTAAGCTGGTATCTCTTTTGCATTTCATCAGTACACATTCTTATTCACTCAGATTGTAACTCTGACTTGAAACTAGGCATTTTGCTTTTTTTTTTTTTTTTTTCTTTTTGAAGTTGATGGCTGACTGCAATGCTAACAAACCCAGTCACTGTGAGTTGGGTGCTTTTCTACTTAGGAAAAAAGCTCAGAACACTTCTTGCCTGCCCACCCCTTCTAATTCAGCCTGGTGTTTCCCACAGGACCAGAAAGACATCTGCTTGAGCACTTGCATAAGTCTGCCCTGCCCCAGTCAGGCAGAGCAGTATTTGCAACACCTAACTATAGCAACCTACTGCAGGCGGCTGGAGCAAAAGACCACTCTCCTCAAGCCTCCCTGTTCGAATCAGGACCCTTGTGGGCTTGTGTGCCTCGCTATTGACAGAGAAGGGAGCATGTCTTCCACTCTTGTGGATCCCTTTATCTCTCTATGCCGTGGTTTCTGACCTGTGGAGCAGGGATGTAGGGTCAGCATTACAAGCAGGATTACAAGTGAAGTACTGTCAAGCAAGGTGCAACCAGATGCTGTGGTGAAGGGCTGTCAGAGCAGAAGGACTGTGGTTTACCAAAGATGAATTTGTTCTGAAATCATCTGCAGAAGTAGAAAAGATCTTAGAGAAACATGCAGCCCCCACCCCCACCCCCCCCAGTACTTTTTGGACTGGCAGGGAAATGTAGTATAAATTAACTGGCAGTGCTTTGCTTTGAAATATTGTGTGTATTTAATTAGAGATGTTCCAGGAATATGGATATGATGCTTCACAGGCTCTGCTTTTAAAAACCTTCCTTACATAAAAAGAAGGTGTGGGGGAGAAGTTGCCTGGTTGCTCTTTCTCTTTAAGGATCACTCGCACAAATGGATCATGTTGTGATGCTGCTTTGCCACGCCTTGGTAAATGAACTGACCTTTCAGACATTAAATTTGCAATGTTTTATACAGGAAACCTGAAATAAATTCCACAGACAAACATGTTAGTCGCTGCTATATTCGGTTCTCTTTATAATCAATTTTCCAAGGAACTTCCTGATAGCAGCATCCCTGTCCTGTCCTATGCTTTAGTCCCTGACAGTGCCAGACAGCTGGTGTCCACAGAGGTGCTCTCAGCCCACTTGGTAGTTTTTATTCTGGTCCTGCCTACACCAGTGTAGCTCTTCTACACTGTTACTGAAAATGCAGGGATACAAAGCCCTCCCCACAGGCCATAAAGAAGGACTCTGCCTTCTTATTCACTAACCCCCAGCATTGCAGAAGTGTTGTAATACCCCATCTCCACTTGTCATACCAGTTGTCTGCAAGTCAGACCACTTGTCTTTCTGCTATTAGGGAGGAAACTGCCACCCACATTGCTGTCCTTGACTTCCAGTCTTCATGGCTGGGTGTCTGGAAGGTGTACCTGTCCCACAGACCCACCTCTCACTCTGCCCTTCCAAAGCATTGATGTCCCACCAGGGAACCCA
The DNA here is from genome assembly GCF_963210335.1 of Falco punctatus. Taxonomy (NCBI): domain Eukaryota; kingdom Metazoa; phylum Chordata; class Aves; order Falconiformes; family Falconidae; genus Falco; species Falco punctatus. The sequence continues at coordinate 74,296,088 of NC_137586.1, forward strand.
CACCCCTTGTCCAGCCCACTAATACTGACTTGCAAATGCCTGTCTCTCACCAAGCCCTTTCATCCAAAGAGGTGTGTAATCAAAGGCTGAGTGGGTCTACTTCATGTTTAGTCCTCTGAGAGGGGACCGCAGGACAACTCCAGACTGCGACACTGATGTTTGGGCTGGGAAGCTGGCTCCCCAGCTTGTATCTTTTCTGTGCTTGTATCTTTGACGCATCTGGAGGGATTCTCAGTGAAGATCCAGCTGTCTGCCTGCATACTGGATGGCTGACTAAAACAGGGTCCTTCCAAGTGGTACAAAGGAGGCAGTGTGGGACACCACAAGGCTCTGCCAAGCACTGCAGCTCTTCTGGGACCTTCTGGGGCCTCCCAGATATTACTCTGTCCATGCTCCAGCTGATGGGGTCAAATCTTGCTTGGGTCACAGCACATGAAGTCTAAAAATGAATTATTTTTTTTAACTTACGCTGCTGTCTCGAGGGGCTGCCTTTTTCAACAAGCTACTGACTGTGCAAGGAATTTTTCCTGACTCAAAAGTTGTTCTAGCTTAACTTCTGGCAGCAGCTAGTTTGGTCAGGCACACGCTCCTCTGAGGAACATACCTTTGAAAAACACAGCAGAGTATTCCTACTGTGATGAGACACTGGTTTGTGATCTGCATTTGGCTGGCTCCAGCCATGATCAGCAGACCTTGGACGAGACATGCCCATGGGAACTTGTGGTGAAGTGATGAAGAAGCCTGCTGTGGCAGTGGCCTGATACTGCCTCCGTTCCTGTGGTGCAGCCAGGCTTGATCAAAACCTATGTGTGGTCAAGAGCATCATTCTTGGCCTTTCACTCTCATCCCAGCTGCTCTTGTGCTAGGTCTTTAGCATATGGCCAGCCTTTTGCTTAAAACAGAAGTATTTTCTGATCACCCTTTTCTCCCTCCCAGCTTGTTCAGCACCTCCCAGAGCAGTTTCCCTTCTGCTGGGAGTGCTGGGGGAATTTCACAGGGGTGCTGCTTTCCCTTTGTGTTACAGCTGGCAAAGCTTTTAGCATGGGGTCATGTTCACAACCACTGGTGAGGGCTGGCGGAGAGCATATGTATGTGCTGGCACACCCTGCTCAGCTGGGCAGGAGCAAACAAGCACAGCTGGGGCACAAACTGTAGGGATGTGACTCATTCATTGCTTCCTTGCAGCCTGGGTCAAATGCAGGGCAGAGCTGGGCAGGAGAAACAAACCTCTCAGCATGAATCGCAGCTCACTTGCCAGTCCTGCACAAATGGGGAACAGGCCCTTGCCTGTGCCACTGATATGAGTCGTAACCCATCTTTTCTCAGTGAGAACTTCCCTGGGAAAAGCCAAGCTCTGCTCTGTTACTGCTTGAACAACGCAGTGCTGGAGGGATGCTGAGGAAGCTGAGGTTCACAATGAAGCCATGCAGTCACTGGGTGTCTGTGTGTTTTCTATGAGGTGGTGGCACTGATGTAGCTGTAAGTCTCCATGACCATGGGACCTCTCTTCAAGCATAGTCAGGTGTTTCCAAACAGGAGGGCAGCAATTCCTTTCCCTTCTGTTTGGCAACTTACGCATCCTATTTTACAGCCTGCTGGCCCAGCTGGTCTTTCCTGGTGGAAGACTCAGTTCTTGTATCTGGGACACTTTAGCCATTGCGCACTTGTTTTGGCCTGCTGGTGGCACTGGTGTTGCTGGGATGGCAGGTAATCCGGCAAACTGTCCATCAGTTCAAGAAGGGAGAACATGAGCTCCCACTGAGCACCAGGAGCAGTTTTCTTAACACTGGGGCCTGGAGTGAGCAAATCCTCCCTTGTCATACAGCCTGACAGGGCTGATAAATGGTCATAGCACAGATGGGTAAACAGAGGTTAGTGAGTTGCCTGAGGTCACAGAAGCCAAGTTTATGTTAGGTCTGGGATAAGGATGTAGTACACCTTCCTCAGCCCACTGCATTAATGACAGAACCCTGCTGCCCCATCTGAGTGTGTGGACCATCTATGAAGAGATGCTTAGCACCTCTGGCAGGTGTCCATGCCAACAGTCAGAGCTCTGCCTCAATGTGTTTTATGCCAAGTAAGGAGCAAAAGGAGAAATAACCAGCTATAACGCCACCTCACTGTGGCAGTCCCGTGGCTGCGCAGAGGCAGGGCAGTCTGCCTGCCCACCCCACAGTGGCCAGCACAGTCCTGTCAAGCCAACACCAGCAGCTCTCCCTCCCAGAGAAAACATTGCTTTGGCAGGAACATTGGTGCACACTGCTCACTGCCCTTCCAGTGCAGTTACTAATACAGGCAGTGAGCTAAAAGGAATTAATCTAAAACTGCAGTTCTGCATTGAAGTGCTGGTGACATTATTGGGCTAGCTGAGCTCTTTGGTAGTGCATACGATATGAACCAGAAACCTCTGATGCAATTACAGCCCTGTGTACAACACTGTGATGATAATAGGGCACAACAGCCAAGCAACCATGTCGTAGGTTGAAGAAGCATTTTCAAACCCTCTTTTTAATTAGTGACTGCAGACACAGCATTGACCTGGGGCTGCTCCTAACAATAAAGAAGTGATGAAGGGGTAGAAAGAGGTGGGAGGAGAAGGTGGGAGGAGGGCATGTTTGGAGTCCACTTTGTCCTGTTGCCACAGATATGAGATGAAAAAAGCAAAGAAAAAATGCAAAGGAGTGGGGAGAAAGGAAGGAGGTACCAGAAATGAGGATGAAAAAGCCATATGACAGGTAATGGCTTTCAAACTGTGACTTGTGGACTGCTTCCAAGTGCTCTGCAAAGTCAACTGCAAAAAATAAACTCATGTGCAATTCAGCAGTCTACACAGAAGCTATGGCCAGCAATGTCAGCTCCTCTGCTGCAGAAGGGAGGTGAACAGCCTGACTGCACATGAAGTACCTGGTTTTAAGGCCCCCAAAGATGCAGAATGTTTGTTTAGAAGGCAGTTCTCCTCTGCAGGAATTCCTTATTGCCATTATTTGTGAAAATTTAACTATTTGATCTTGAAAAGAGCTCAGCAGCCCCAGCTTGGAGCACTGGTTTGAACCATATGACCCATGCAGCTTCTTCCCAGGTGTATTTGATGGCCTGAGGGGTGCTGTGGGGTCATACCCCTGAAGAGCAGCCCAGCCCAGCCCCTGGCAGGAGCCTGGGGACACAGCAGAGTTCGGGAAGGTGCTAGTCTTGTCCTCAGTGTTGTCAGTGCTTTGGCTCCATGTCCCTGCACTAAAAGCAAGATGTGGGAGCAGGGTGTTGCGTGTTTGATCATTACGCTTGGAGGCAGACTCTCCCTTTACTCCCTGGAGTAATTCCTTCTTCCATTTAGCGTTCTCCATCTTTAGGAGTCTAAGCACCGAACCCTTAAACTCTGCTGAGATGCAATGACATGACAATAACATCTTACTGAAAATAACAAGAGCAGAAGGGATGGCAATCTTCCCCCGGCGAGGTTAACGCTGCTACCAAATTCCCCTGCTGCATCACAGGCAAACCCAGAAAGAGCATTAATTTTGGCACAAATACAGTTCCAGATTGCCTCCATTATACTCTTGTGTAAGCATTGTTGCCATCGTAGCTAGCAGCATGTGTTAGCCCTTTCAAGTTTTGCAAATGTTGGCATAGGGAAGATAAGGAAAGGAAACCTTTGGGGCATGGAGCAGCCGGCTTGGAAGGCTGATACTCTCCCAGCAGCAGCCAGGCCCGTGTCCTTCTGGAGTGATGCAACAAGGCAGGGAAAAAAGCCCAACCGAGGAGGTGAGTGGAGTTTGCTTTGGCATGCGCCTCGCTTATTGTGGGAGAACCAACACCCAGAGAAAATGCTGCAAGCGCATGATGAGGTCTCCCATGATTAATTGCAAAAAAATCCCAGTATGAGTAATGGTGCTGTTGAGCTCTGTAGTGGCAGACAAATCAAGGAAGTTGCAGTTCTCACAACAGATAAATGGCGATTTTTATTGCCCTACATGCAGTTGTAGGGGGGGTGCACATATACATGTACATATATATGTACCCCGCATAAGACTGATGTACACACATGGCACGACACTATACCTATGATCTCATGCAAAAAAGTGAAGTGACAGTAAATTGTGTCTCTGCATCTGCACAAAACAACTGAGCAGCAGTCATTTGGACACAGCTGCCCTAACTCAGCCGGTGTTAAGCCAACAGACCTTCATCCAGAACAACCGGAATTACAGTGTTTCAATGTCAGCTGAGAACCCGGTCCTCGGTATTAGCGAGGCAGCCCCGCTTGTGCGCACGCGTTTCTCTCCTTGTTTTTAAAGGTAACGCTCCCACCCATGGCGGTGCAGTCAGAGCCGCTCTCCCGCACGGCGACCACCGCCGCCCAGGGCCGCCCCCCGCCACGCCGTGCAGCGCGGAGCCGCCAGCGCCCGGCTCGCAGCGCGTCCGCCCCTGCGGCGACACGGCACCGGGCGGGCTGCCCCGGGCCGGGCCGGGGCCGGTGTGCGGGTCGGCGGGCGCGGGCGTGCCATTGCACACTTCCTGCGGTGTGTGTGACCAGCGCCGGTTTCCGGTAGCTGACAGGAGCCGGAGCCCGCCGCTGCCTCCTCCGGCGCGGAGTACCACCGCGCAGGGCAGCGCACACACGCGCACAAACGCGCGGGGGTGGGGGGGGCGGAGGAGGAGGAGGAGGAGGAAGAGGGCGGAGGGACCCAAGCAGCCCCCCCTCCCCAGCCCCGAGCAATATCACAGTAACCCCCCCATGCAATACAGGCGATACCGCACTGCCCCCCCGCCCCGCGCTCCCGCAGACAGGCACCTGCAGGTAGGTGACGCGCCGGGCTGCGCCGCGGGTGCGGGTGCGCATCCAGCGCTGCCCCCGCGGGGGCGGCCGGTGTTCCCGTGTCTCCCTTTGTGCGCAGCGCGGGGCTCTCCGGGAAGCTTCCCCGGGCAGACACAGCCCCCCGCCCGGGGCAGCGTGCAGTGTGGCAGGGGTAGGTGCCCCCCTCGCCCGCTACACGGGAGGTGCTCGTACAAGGGGCGGGGGGGGGGGGGCAGGGGCAGGAGTGGCAGGAGGGTTCAGGGTTTGGCAGGGCATAGGGAAGGGGGTGACCCCTCCACCCCCCTTTGCACCCTCTTGCAAAAAGAAAAGCGAGCCTTCCTGCCCCCTCTCCGGGCTGAAAGAGAGGTGGGAGGGGGCAGCTGGGGGGCCTAGCGTTTGGGGACCCCGCGGTCTGGTGGCCGCACCGAGCGGGAGGCAGAAGAGCAGCGCCTGGCACTATGGTTTGCTCCCCTCCCTCCGCCCCCTCCTCCGCCCCCTCCCGCAGGAGGGCAGGGGGCACCGAGGTGGGGGTCTCCCTCACCCTCAGCCCGAGCAGGCAGTGGGGTGCGCACTGGGGAAGGCAGCCCCTCGCAAACTTGGCTTGTCAACCAGACAAGGCAGGAGCGGTAAGGGAAGCCAGAAAACTGTGGAACAAGCATGGAAAAGATGGTGAAGTGCAAAGGAAAAGAGTGAGAACGGTGGGGAGATAACACTGAGCCTTCCACAATTTAATTCTGGCCGTCAGAAACAGAGCCACTCTGCAACCAAAGGGGTAACTGTGACACATACGTTAAAACTCACCTTCCATCTACAGTATTAACGGTTATAAATATCCCCTGAACGCAGCTGGTTATTCAGTAGTACTAGGTGTAGAGTAAGGCTGTTTCCATTTGAGTGAATGAAGATCTGTCACAGAAACAAAACAATACACTGGGTAAAAATTGACGTCCCCTGGCTTTCAACGTTTGAATTGTTAATCCATGAAGTTTGCTTTTTCCCTGCCTTCTCCACCATTCCCCCACTATCCTTTTCAGAAATACAGCCTCTGCAAGTAGTGCTGCAAAGCTAAATCTGCGATAGATGCTAAAGCTTGACTGTGAACTGCCGGGAACAGCAATGTTTTTTCCTTTTTTTTTTTTTTTTTTTTTTTTCTCCTTCTGTTGATTTGCAGATAAATGAATACTTCTTTAAACAGAGTAACCCCAAAAGGTCTTTTCAGGTCAAGAGTGACCAGTTCCTGTTCTCCCGCGGCTGCCGCGGCTGCTCCGGTTCACCTCCCCGTAACTCGGAGCTCAGACCGAGAGGGCTGTACCCACGTGGTACCGCAATTAACCTAATTACCCCCGCCAGCACGGTGCCGCGGCTGCAGCCTGCCCCACGGCGCTGGGACCCTTCCAGCTGACGGGGCTCACCGGGAGCCGGGTAGAATGGCCTTGGGGTGTCAGGTCTGCCAGTTGTCTCAGGATGACTTTTCCAGTGACTTCAAGCTTGGCAAAGCCTATTTTTTGTCCACTTCTAAGGCCATACAGAAGTAACAAGTCGTAAGTCACAGGGTTCATGCTGTCCCTTGCTGCCCTGTGCTGAGCCTGGCATGCGACCTGGCTGAGCGATAACCACTGTCCCTCTTGCCCATCCACCTGTGGCTTTCAGCAGAAAGCTGCTCTTCAGCCATGTGCTCAAGTTCGTTAGCTCTTTGAAATCCTTTCTAGGTAAAGTAACAAACTGACCCGATAGTTTAAAAACTCTTGCACCCAACAGAGATAAGAATTGGCAAAAAGATACAGTCTGAATGAAGTATTAACAGAAAGTGTTCAGGGGATAACAGATGGACAGTGGTACAATGCGGCACAAAGCTGGTTGTGAGAGATGGTGGAGTTACTCTTTCTGGTGTTGCCAGTAACTCATCTCAAGAAGTAATATAGGTCTTCTTTGTATGCCACTAAAATAGCTAGGTTTTCACGAGGTAACTTAACACTTGTGGAGAAACTGTAACAGCTCAAGTACTTCTCTAGCCATTGTTAGCCAGCTGGTGGTTTGGTTTGGTTTTTAAGCAAATATATATTGATGTTGTTCCTGTGCTGATATATCTGTGTGCTGGTAGTCTCTGTACTACACCAGGAAGTTTCCTACAACTGAAGTTACTGAAAGTTTCAGAAGGACAGTATAATTCTGTTTCATTCACACAATGATAGCAAGTTTATAGTCACTGAGTTTCCAAAGCAGTAGCGGTTTGCTTTGTTAGCAGTTCAACCCGCAGTTGCCAGGTGCTGCTTCATTAAGTGGCCACCGAACCTTGCCTTGGTGCCAGTTTGACTGGGCTGTTGTGTGTTCACACACTCCAGGTCAACAGACACTCTGGGAGTTTCAGCAGTGTCACCTTTCACTGTATTCAGTCTCACGACCTTATGCCTCTCTGCCTTCCTTCCCTGATAATTATAAAATGCAGACAGAAGAGGTCTGAAGGTCTGAAGTGCGGGCAGACCTGTAATTCCAGCCTCGGCACTCATTTCTACAGTGCCGCTGTTTTTCCACATCTGCGCTCTGGGAGTGATAATGCATCCATGCATCCATTCACAGCTCACAGAGGTGGTGTGAAAATTAACTACTGTTTGTAAGGCACTTCACAGAAACGTATATGGCAATTAGTCCTCTCGAGGTTTGTACCTGGTAATTCAAGTGTAACTAGCTGAACATAAGGCTCTGCTTTCAAGGGTTATTGCTACACACCTTTCTGCAAAGTCAAATGGAGTGAGATGAAGGTTAATGACTTAAAGTAGTGCAAATTTTTATCAGCTTTTCTGGTTCCTTTTCTATGAAAAGTATTCAAAGAGGAGCGTTATATTCAGTCACATCTTTCTGTGACGGACCTGCATAGTAGCTCAGAGGAACTTGAAAGTCTTACAACTTAGTACAATTAATAATGAAGACGACCCGTGGAGCATGACTGCTTCATCTTCAGTTGCTTGACCTTGGCCCTGATTTGTTGATTTATGAACTTCATTTACTTGCAGGGTTAGTGAATTCTCTTGCAAGACAGAAATTACAGTGTGCCAGCCCTCTCCTGTCTCCGTGGTAACAAGTACACAGCACAGATTCCTTAACGAGACCCCTGGCTGGCCACTGATTATGTTTTTGTGGTTTGGTAATTCTGGGCCCTTAAGTAAATAAAAGGTCTTGTTCATGACTGTCCAAACTTGAGCAGTCGAAATGGAAACAGAAATAAAATAATAGATGCCTTCAGCACAGTGAGAATGTATTGCAATTTAGCCTCAGTCGCACGTACACGGATGGGATATAAGCAGGTAACTATTGAGTATTTTTGTTTTCTTCTGGGAAGGGTATGGTGAAAAGGATGTATCCCAGATCTTGGGTATAGTTTGAGCTTTGTGTACCTCTTCTGTGGCTGACTGATCTATGTGTAAAATAGTAAGTTATTTTGTGTCATCTGGGGGCTATTCTCAATTACAGGTGTTTTCCACATTTCCTGGTCTGGCAGTTTTTATCACAGTCGTATTGCTGGAGAGTTCCTTCATATTGCTCCATTCCCATTTCTTATTTATTGTTTAGCAACAGGCAGGATCCGGAAGCTTCTGTTCACTTGACTGGTGTTAGCTCAGAGACACCGCGTGAGTCCTGTTGGACCCAGGCACCTTAGGGTTTTAGGCTTGTGAAAACTTACAGGAATGGAAGTTTTCTTGTCACTGTGTTAGATTCATGATATTCACAGAGTGAACACTGTGACCTTCTGCAAGTCTTTATTTCCACTGCAATAGTTCGAGGTAATTATTTTCTAAGATCAGCCACTATACCTAAAGTATTTTACACACTTTTTTTATAAATCGTAACTAAGATAACTGGAAAAGATAAGGGAAGGGAAGAGATGCCTCTCCCTTTTTCTCTCCAGCTTAGTTTATTTCATTAATTTCCCCACCCTTTTTTGCATGGTCTGCCCTATTATTTTCCTCTGTGATCTCCAGTAAAGTGAGTGTCTTTGGTCAGTGTGGACAATCAGGCAAAAAAGCCCTCCAAAATGTTTTTTAAAAACAGGAACATAAATATATAGCAGTGGGCAAACACCCAACAAACATGTTGCTTAGCTTTGGCAACTGGACTAGGTGAAAGTAGTTTTGTTTTCTTCAATCACCGGCGCTATAGTTTGAAAGCTTTATTGCTTAGTCCCTTCACCTGTGAACCCTCTTAATGAAAGAAATAGACAGGGAAGGTATCCGTGATACATTTATTTTCTATAGCAGTGTTATTCAAAATATGTGTAAAGCTGGCACAACTTAATTTAGTAATTTTGAATTTCAGTGGCTATCCTGTCATGGATTAAGGCTGGAGAAAAGAAAAAAACACTGATGAGCTAGTAGTTTACATTGAAATTCTTTCTTTACCCTGCCAGAAGCCTCTAAATGACCTGTGGTACTTAACTGTGTATTAACCCATCCTGCCTTAAAGATTGCTGCCTGTTGTGACAAACAATAAAACTAACTGGAACCAGCGGTAAGTTAGAAATCCAATTTAAAGGGAAGGCTCCAAGTGCAAAGGTGTGAAGAGGCTAATAGCCAGACATAACACCGTATTTAGGCTCCTGATCACTGATTGTCTTCAGTTTTAGAGGCAGCAGCATTTGAAATCGGTGTTTTCCCCTGTGTGGAGGTGTGCTGACCCACGAACAAAAGAGCTCTTGTTGAAAGCTGTTTTTGGGTTCTGCTGTTTCGGCTGCCAGTGTCAAATGCAGTTCCCTGCCCCTGCACACCCCACCCCACCCCCCGAGGAAAAAGCAGAGTTTCTAGTATGCCTCTGCTGAACCCAACCATTTATTTGGTGGGATTAAATTTCCACATAGTCAGGGGCTGTGGTTTACAAGCTGTTTGGGGAAATCATGTAACAGTTTGCCCAGCAGTGACCTGAAATAACCGCTGTTATATTTTATAAATATGTAAAGATGTATCATATATCAGTATGAATAATATACGAATATAAAATTATGCTTATTTATAAATACGTGTGATATTATTTATTTGTACCATATATAGTTTATTTTGTTATTCTAATATAATTTCATTTATATTATTTAATATATTATAATTTAATGTATATTAACATGATATGTATGTTTTTATTATTATTCTTAATAATATTAATGTTGTATTCTGGAGTCAGATGAGAAAGAAAAGATAGGTCTTGCGGAGAAAGTGTCTGACTTATGGGGTGAGGGAGCTGTGGTTCTGCTGGGATCTGTCCTGCTCCTGGTCCTATCCAGTGTTTTCTCAAATGATACAGTGGAAGGAATAATGCACCACCCTCCATGTTGCACCTGTGTGGAGCACAAGGCTGGAAGGAGCTGTAAAGGTGTGGGAGTACAGAATCAAATTTCAAAATCACCTCAATAGATTGGAGATCTGGGCTGGAGGTGACAGGGTGTGAGATGTAAAACACAGGGTTCTGCTCTGTGGTAGGACTGGGGAAATGCTGAGTTTATAAGCTGGGTAGCAATTTTTTGGCCAAAACTTTTTTAGCAAAAAAAAAAGAACAAAAACTCTGCAAAGGGGAAGGGAGCAACTTTCTTCACGGCCAAGGTGGGCAGAACAGGAAACAATAATTTTTAGTAGGAGAGAAGATGAGGGCTAGGCATCAAAATGTGCTTTCCAAGAAAAAGGCTCACGAAGCTCTGGGGTAACCTGCAAGGATGCTGACATGGGAGGCCCTTACAACGAGGTTAAATGAGTGTCTGCCAGCAGGGAGAGAGGAACTTTGAATCTGCTTAGGAGGAGGCCTAATTTTTAGTGATTTTTCTTCCATGTTCAAACTCCTTGTCTGTCAGAAGTTTTTCTTTAGAGCAAGAGTATAATGGACGTTTTTCTATAATGCTGAAGACAGACAACCAGAAACTCAATTGTTTTAATAGTAAATAGGGTGGGGAGAAAGGGTGCCTATCTGAAGTTGTAAGTGACTGCAGAGCGCAACCTCTAATGCAGAGCGGCATGACACCTGTGGTGTGTGAACAGGTGCATGGAGGGATGTCAGTGGCCTGAAGAGCAAAATGCTGTGGCAAAATGAAAATATTTTTCAATTGGCGTATCTTTAGCTTTGTCCTTGTCACAGTACCGATACCTCCCTAGAAGTAGTCCTGATGCAGAAAAACTCTCGAACAGCTAGAAACCTCCTCCCTTTTTTGGACAGCATGCTAGTATGGTATTTACATATTAGCTGGGCTAAGTCAGGGCTTCCATGCGGCTGTGTACACTGTGTTTCCAGAATGGCAGCCACAACTAGGGAAAGGTGAGATTTTACTGTGCACTTGCTGTTGCAGTGTTTTCTTAATTTTTCTGTTTGTCTCCTCTCCTTCAACCGCTGCAGACCATTATTTCTGTACTCTGGTGTCTCTGCCATCTAAGTATGGAGGGGAGAGTCTGTATTTACGTTCTCTGCTAAGTGTTCTCCTGAAGCTGTAGGGAAAACCCGCGTCGCCCTGTGATAGTTCGCAAAATCCACTGCAACACACCATAAGGAGCCAGCATATTTTAGCTGGTAACACTCCAAATGTCATAGCTTAGAATTTGCAAAATATTGCAGGTTGGAAAAAAATTAATTAACTGTTCTTAAAATGTAGAAGCTGACACTTTTTAATCTGTGAGATTTTGATCCTTGCTGTTGAGCCGGCTTTGCACAGAGATGCTGATGTACTCATTCAGTGGAACATTTTCTATTCTCCATCATATGGATTGTCTCCCTACAGCAGTCCATAGTCATACCAGGTTGTGCCACTTTACACTGTGAGGTTAAATACCTACTCAGATTTTATTGTAACGGAAAGCTTTTTATAGCATCTTTTTTCTTTCATGTTTAACTTTCCTGTCTGAAATTTAGATTTCATACTGTCTTTGTTTAGCTCTGTTAGGGGGAAAAATCATGTCTGGGTTATTTATTTATTTATTTATTACTTTTTTACTTAAAGCATTTTTTAGCCTTCTCTGTAACTATAAAATCAAGGGTGACTTTCTAAAAACTGAGCTCTTACTTGCAGGCTCAGCACCAAATTTTTTAGACCCAAGAGGCAAACATTTATTGTGTCACCAGTTAACTACAGTTGAAACTGTTTTTTAAAGTGCTTGGCATAGTCTGTGCCAGATGTGTGAATTCTAGCAATTTTAGCAGACTTGGTGTTTGTTGATGACTTAATGTTAAACCAATCAGGTTTAACATCTCCATCTCTCATTTCCAAAAAACCCAGATAGTTTTTGTGGAAATAAACCAGTTAAAAAGAAGTGCTGTTTTTATAAAAAATGAATGAACATTAAATATCCACCAGCATGTTGGTAATTCCAAATCTTCTAGATTTCAGTTTACATTTCAATGTAGATTCTTCTTGAGTTTCAAACTTGTGCCCCGAGGTCAAGATGTGCAAAAAACCCCACGCAAATACTTGTGTCCAAAACCTCTTTCAGTTAGTAGGTTTTTCTGCAAACAGCTTCGCTTCATAGCAGGGTATAGCTAAGAACCCCATAAAGGATGTATTTTCACTGAACTTACTATTATGAATTGAACAAGCAACGTAGGACTCCACCCACTTTGTCTGACCTGGTGCCTGGCATCAGCCTAAAAATCAGGCACAGCGTTGAGTGTTTGATGAACAGGGTGTGTGATTTGATTGAAATACTGGTGACTGATGAAGGTTGTTTGGCTGGGGAAAGCTGGGTCAGATATTTTGATTTTACAAATCTGTCTTGATTTGAGGGATAGAAGATATTTATTGTGGGAGTGAGGGAAGAAAGCCAGAAAATTATATACCATATATACACACATATATATATATATAAATGTGTGTAGGTTTTTTTCCCTTTGTCTTACCATAAACAGTCTAAGGGCTCAGTCCTATAACATATTAGATGTTATGGTACAATCCAGCAAAACACAGGTGAATCATCCTCCCAGAAACAGAAGCACTAGTCAATTAATACTTGCAAATTTTAGTAGATAATTAAGTTCCATGCATTTTTCCTGTATTTTTTTCCAAAACTGTCTGTGAATATGTTTCCCATTCAGCTAACACTTTTGTCTGGGTAGATAGTTGATTCCAAAATAATGAGACTAATTTCAGTATGGAAATGTACAGCAGACTTTCTCTAGTAATGCATTTACATGTATGAAAGAAAAGGCTGTCTGGCAGAGAAAAAAATAAAAAAAATTGTAAATTTGGATTTACATTTTCTTTTGCATTGCAAGATTATACATTATACTGAGCATCACAAATAAGTTGTGTTTTGGAACAGCTCCACAAGATAGTGGTGCATTACTGGAATACAACATGAGGCAATTTATATGGAGGGTGGTTATTCACCTGACCCTTTATTTGCAAGAAACGTTTCACACTTTAATTGAGCTCTCTTCAATACGCTGCATCTGCTTTAATGTTTGCCGTATGCATTTGAACAGTCTAATAAGGATGGTCAAAATGTGTTTTGGTCTAGCCAGGAGTCAAGGAGAAATAGCAGCTCAGAGCCATATAGCAAAGATATGCACTATTAACCATTGCAATCTAAGTAAGTGTGTGTGTGTGTGTGTTAACATTCAATACTTTACTGTTGGGTAGTAAACTCTGTAAAACTAACTGACCTCTTTCCAGTCAGGCATCTCTAAAACTGTCTTCACCTCTGCTGACCTCCTAGATACCGATTAAACCGTTTGGCTGTGTTTGATTAGCTTAGTTTACAGACCATTTAACTGGTGCAGAAGTATTTACATGGGATAATACTGTGAAGATTAAGATGGGGGAAGTAAACACCTGGAACCACTTCGGGTTTTATGAAACAAAGAGGTGTGAATCCAGCATGTGTGTGTGGATTTCAAAATCTCGGGACTTGCCCTTTGGGCTCAATGATTTATTTTTCTTCTGGAGAAGGCATTTTTGCTCCATCAGTGGAAGATGATGGTTTCCCTCGTTGCAGCTGTTTCCCTCGTGGCTGTACCCTGATGTTGGTGCCCTGTGCATGGCTGTAAGATTCACACTGGGCATAAGGAATATGCTTTTTAACAAGATAAGAGCAGAGCAAATTGCTTTGTGTTTTATTTCATTAGTATTGATGCATTACTACTGTCCTAACACAATTAAAAAGTAGGAAGTCCGAGTCAATGTATCTAGACATCAGCTGTTCAGTGTCCCTCCTTGGCTTCCTCCACCTGTGGATTTCACTACTTGCCCACACTATGCCATGCTGGAAGACAGGTTTTCTTGTTCCCACTGGCATAGCTGGGGTCAATTTGTAATATTACATTATATCCATCCTTTTCTTCAAATGCTCTTTTTTTCTACAACTGAAGCCACTGGACAGTGATCTTCAATGATGTGTTCCAAGGGAGTTGCCAGCCTTTCTTTTTCCACTGTCATTTTTCCAGCAGACTGTAGCTTTTTAGAAGAAATTGGGACGAGCAGTGCATATTCCCTTCCTACCCAGGTCATTCATCAGGAGGGATTGACCTGGGTGTCTCTCAGTGAGGAGACAGAGGCATCTGTCTGCTCCTCAGGCTCCTGTGTGGAGGAGGGAGCTGGAGCCTTTGCTCAAGCGCTGTTTTGCCTGGCCCCCACAGATGTCATTGTCAGGGTTTTGGAACTGCGTTGGCAAATTAGTAGAGGGGCTTGAAGGACACACCTGGTTGCCTTGATGGTACTATACAAACCTTCCTGTAAAATTAAGGCAGCCTTCAGTAGCCTTGTGGTGGGCAGAAGGGGGGAAATCCTGGCTGTGCACACAGACCAGGGCTTTTGTGAGCATTCCTCTGGGTTTTGTGTGGGTTGTCCAGCCTGCCCAGTGCACAGTTCAGAGGTGCAGTGAGATTCCTGCCATCTTGCACAGGCTTTTTGTCCAGGGCTGATGTCCCGGGAAATCTGTATCTGCGGCCCGGTTAAGCAGCGGTCTCAGCACTGTCTGGCATGAAACCCTCCTCCCAGCCAGCCAGGGACTGGGAGAGTTGAACCCCCCATGACTAACACCAGGGCCTGCTGGCAGCATGGTCCGTTTCACACAGTGGGAAGGTCCGCTGCTCCCACTGCGTACCACTTGTACGTGAGTTGCCTCATGCCTCAGAGAGCAGTTATTACCTTGTTGAAGCCTTATTGAACGTCAAGTAGATTAAGTTGTACAGGTCACTTCATCTGCTTGTTTCACCTTTCCTCTCTATTTAAGGCCTGCTTTGAAAGACTCTCACAGCGATCAGGGGTCTAGCAGTTTTCCCTCATGACTGTGGTGCAAGTGTAATCCTATCTGGTTGCATTTGTTTTAAAGTGCTGCAGTCTTAATTACGCTCTGCCTGTGCAAGATACTATATCAAAAATAATAGAAGTGTGTATATTTTTGCTGTATGTATAATTATACTGTAAGGAATTCATAAGGATGTCAAAGTAAAATTTCTGCTGATATGACATGCTATTTGAGAAACATCTCAGTTTTGGTGTGTGTGTGTATGGCTTTTTTTGCTGTTTTTTTCAGGGGACTGACAAAAGAAAACAGCATTACCATTTTTCACATGGTTTGACCCATTACATTGTTCGGTAGAAAGTATTTGAGTAGGTGGCAAATTGAATTGCTTTTACATTTTCAAGACACTTAAGATAGAAAATAGAAAAGACAGCACTAGATAAACATGCTGCGTGTATAATAACATTACTGCTGAGGAAATTTAATTCAGTCTTCAGTGATGGGTTTGGGCAGATGTGTTGCATTCAGCTAGAGATAAGGTAATGCATGCAGTGTAGTCTCAAGTAGGAACAGAATGAAACTGATATTTTGCATTAGTTGTGTATTATTTATTGTATCTGATACGTGTACAGTAGACACCTGATACTACCACCATCTGCCTGGTATCAGATACTGTGGCTGCATATGGAAAGGGTGGGATGGTGCTGCCTACATTTCCTGTACAACAGTTGTCTCAGAATAGCTTTTATTTTGTAAACAGCTACTTTGCTACTGCTTTTCTGGGTAATCTGCTTTCTTTGCTAAGGCTCTAGTTATGTCATTAAAAATCAAGATTTGCATTAGTAGTTGGCTGCTAGTGTGCAATGGTTCCAGTATTTTATCTCAAGAGAGTGAAAAGCAGCAGTTGTAAGAAACCAGTATTCTTGTGTTCTGAGGGTAGGACGCTGCAGGGAGACAGTTTTGGGGTAGTTCAGTATCAGAATATACTGTGAAGGGGAAGAAAGTCTTAGGTTTTGAAGTACTTTGCCTGAGTGCCCTGAAGAGCTAGGTGTCATTCTTAGACAGAAATGAGAAAAGAAAGAAAACAACACCAAAAAGTGCAGGAAAGTTTCTAGCTGTTCAAGTAGGAAATAAACTGATGGAAGAAAACATATGGTGCACCAGATAGCCTGGTGGTTACGTGCCTTGGTGCAGTTTAGGTGAGAGGCAAGGTGGGACTCTCAAACTTGAGTTTGCCTCAAAAGCTACATAACTCAGAACTGGTGCTTCCATAAGGAGCTTACTGTATTTTGGTATAAATCTCTCAAGGGAAAACAAAGTTTTCGATCACATTCTCTAGGCAGGAGAATACAGTTCCCTCCAAAATGGGGCGGTCAGCCTTTGCCTTGTTTGCTTTCCATCCAGCTGCACCCGAAGACCCCAAGGAGAGCCACACAGGCTATCCAGTGTGCTACCCTTTGCCCTACAGAAATGTAGCTCCCATTTTACAGGAGAAACTGAGTCAGAGAGACCTGGGCTGGGCTAAAGGGTGTTTTATTGCTAACAGGCATTATGTGCAGTTGGAGACCACCGAGCTCCTGACTGCGCTCTAAAATGAGAAACACCTCTGGGGCTGGGATTGCCTTGCTCTTCCTGAGAGTGCTGACAGCAACAGTGATTTTTCTTCTTGCTTGTGGAGGGATGAGCTCCAGAGGATGAAAGGACATCGCAGCTTTGGGCTCAAGCTGTGCAATCCTGCTGCCCAGAGTTTGGAAAGGTTTATGTGTGAACAGACCACCTTCCCCAAGGCTGGATGCAAGCACAAGACTTCTGTTCCTTAGGCTTTTATCCTAATCATATCGTTGGATTTTCAGCTAGCCCAGTAGTGTTAGGCTTATAATTAAAGCAAAACAGCCTGTTTGCCACTGCAACCCCATCACTCCAAAGTCAGGGTTGTTTCCAGAGTGCAAAACCAATGATCTGGTCCCTGAGTAGCGGGGACCACAGGTCAGGTGGTCTAACAGGTCAGAGGGGCACAAAATGGGGAGAATAACCTCCACCCTCCTACCTGTACCACCAAGAGCAGCTAGGTCCTGCTCTGAAGTTGTGTTGAGGGGGAAGTATGTGTGAGAGGCTCTCTCAGTCGCAGAGGTGGGCAAAAATGAGCAATGTGTTGGTAAATGCATGACTCCACTAAGGAGTGTCATGTGCTGCAGCCCTAATGAAATCTGCACATCTCCAAGTGGAGGGGAAGAGTGTACTCAAGAAAGACGGTGGAGGAATGTTTGTGATCTTAATGAGTGCCTGAGCCACCCTGGTTGGCTTCTAGGTGATGCCCAAGGTCAGGAGCAGGGTGGGCCCCACTGAGTTCATGCTCTTAAGCTGTGTTGCCGAGGGCACATGTGCAATAACAAGGGTAAAGGGACACACATGACCGAGCTGTTGGAAACCAGCCTGCACCGGGCCAGCACCATGACCTGTCCTGGCACTTCAGCAGTGACCTGCTGCTGTTGCTTTCTTGGCTGTCACATCAGCAAGTGCTGGGAGTGTGGTAGAAGTGAGACACAAAGTACCTTTTCCCACAGGCAGGATCAAAGCAGTATTATTTTCTGGTAAGTGGAGGGACCAATATTCAACAATGTCTTTTGGGGGCTGATACCTTAGCCAGTGATACCTTGAGGAGAAAGGGATACAACTAGGCAGCAAAAAGAGAAAAAACTGGCAATATTGGTGCTGCCTGATGCTCATCATGTGTGGTTCATGTGGACCTCGTGTGTACCACTGTATCTGCAGTATGCAAGCCACAAGGCTTGCCTCTGCAAAACTATATGCCTGCATTTTGCTGACAGAAATGGAAAGGGTTTTTGCTTTTCCTTATGGGATTTGCTCGTTATGCTAGGGGAGCACAGCGTAACCTGGGCAGACAGAAAGAATGACCGTGCATACCCTGGGGCAAGACACAGTGTTTGTTCTGACAAAATCCTGTTTTATTCTGGTTTGTTTTGTGTATGTAGAGGTCTCTGCAGTGCATGGTGGAGATTGAGTGGGCTGAGAGTGGGAAGCTGCAGACTGCTAGGGAGAGCAGTTTTTCAGGAACTTTTGTTGCTGTAAATGAAAACCGTGGCCTGTCTGGTTGCCAGCTTCTTCACAGTTAACAAAGAAGATTGTCTAGAAACTGCCATAAAGGGCAATCCTTGATTTTCTGTGGTAACGGTGGTTTGAGATTTACTAGCATTGTGAATTTAATTTTACAGGCATTTGTGCATGAACTGCTCAACAAGAATGCTCCCAACTTCTCCCTCTCTGCTGCGTGGCATGGAAAGCATACACTACTTTAGCTCCTGCACCCTGACCAAGGTTTCAAGACTGTGCAGACTATCACACTAGTGAGATAAGTCTTGCTTAGGTTAGCCTCAGTGACAAAGGAGTTTAGTGTGGCTTGAATGGGGAAGTGTGAGGAAAATAAAGTAAGTTGTTTTAACTGAAAGGACTTGGGGGTTGGGATCCAAAGTGGCAATGCTCATGTCATTGCATCCGACTGGGAAATAAGCCATGTCGCAGCACTCTCCAAACTAGCCAGCTGCAACAAGGTCTTTTACCATCTTATACCAACACACTCTTCATGCCAGTTCCTCTGCTGCCTTGTCCTACTCTCTCCTCATCCTGGGCCTGCTCTCTCTCTTTTCTCTACGTCCTCCTCTGTCTTCCTCGGCTGCTCTCCCTTCACTGGCTGCCCAACCAACCACTTCCCAGAACCAGCCACAGCTGCGCCTTACCTACATCAGCCAACCCACCGCCCCTGAAGCCAGCCCACAGCTGTATGTTATCAATGTTAATGAACCCAGCTTCAGTCCTCTACAAGCCAGACCAACTAGAGCGGTGATAAATGTTCCTTAGCTGCATCCCAAGATGAGAATCAGAAGGCAAACCACCTCAAAGGGGTGTGTGGCTATGGTGGAACCACTTGCAGCGCTCCTGGGAAACCCGTGTGCTCCACCAGCTCTCTGAAATGCCGGTACCCCAAGGCCGGCAGCGTGGGGATAAACAGGAAGGATCAGAGATCTGTGTGCGGTCGCAGGGCCACGATCTCACTGCAGTTACAGAGAC
This sequence comes from Falco punctatus, assembly GCF_963210335.1. Classification (NCBI taxonomy): domain Eukaryota; kingdom Metazoa; phylum Chordata; class Aves; order Falconiformes; family Falconidae; genus Falco; species Falco punctatus. The sequence continues at coordinate 74,315,165 of NC_137586.1, forward strand.
ATGGTGGGGTAGCTCGTGTGGCTGGAATGCTGGCATGGATGGCTGTGTGCTTTCCAGCAAAGCCAGGCCAGCAAGGCGAGGTGGCAGAGTAGCTCTGTATGTGAGGGAGCAACTGGGATGTGTCAGGTTCTGCCTAGGGGTGGATGAAGAATGAGTCGAGAGCTTACGGGTAAGAATTCAGGGGCCGGCCAACATGGGTGACGCTGTTGGGGGTCCTCACTACAGGCCACCTGATCAGAAGAGGGAGTCGACGAGGCCTCCTACAGACAGCTGGAGGTACCCTCACCATCACAGGCCCTGGCTCTCGGGGGGGACTTCAGCCACCCTGATATGTGCTGGAAAGACAGCACAGCTGGGCGCACACAGCTCGGGAGGTTCCTGCAGGGCATTGATAATAACTTTTTGCTGCAGGTGGTGGAGGAGCCAACGAGGCAAGGTGTGCTTCCAGACCCTGTACTAACAAACAAACAAGGGCTGGTTGGTGGTGTGAAGGCTGGGGGCAGCCTTGGCTGCAGTGACCACAAGATGATGGAGTTCAGGATCCTGTATGGAGGAAGCAGGCCAGTAAGTAGGACTGCAACCCTGAACTTTAGCAGAGCTACCTCTGGCCTCTTCAAGGACCAGCTTGGGAGAATCCCATGGGTTAGGACCCACAAAGGTAGGAGGGTCCAAGAGGGCTCGCTAATATTCAGGCATCTCTTCCTCCAAGCTCAAGATTGGTGCATCCCCATGAGTAGGAAATGGAGCAAAGGGGGCAGAAGGCCTGCATGGATCAGCAAGGAGCTCCTGGCAAAACTCAGACAGAAGAAGGAAGTTTACAGGACATGGTAGAAGGGACAGACCACTTGGGTGGAATACAGGAACATTGTTAGAACATGCAGGTAGGCGATAAGGAAGGCTAAAGTCTATTTGGAATTAAAACTGGTGAGATATGTGAAGGACAACAGGAGGGCTTCTTCAAGTATATGTCACCGGGAAAAGGATGACAAGGGAAAATGTGGGCCTGCTGCTGAATGAGGTGGGTGCCCTGGTGGCAAAGGACACACAGGAGGCAGAGTTACTGAATGCCGCCTTTGCTTCAGTCTTCACTGCCAGAGCTGGCCCTCTGGTTTCCCAGATGCTGGAAGCAAGAGATAAGGTCTGGAGAAAGGAAAACCTTCCCTTGGTCAAGGAGGATCAGGTTAAAGATCACTTGAGCAAACCTGACACCCACAGATCCATGGGCCCTGATGGGGTGCACCCCCGAGTGCTGGGGGACCTGGCAGATGTTATTGCCAAGCCACTCTCCATCATCTTTGAAAAGTCATGGAGGGCAGGAGAGGTGCCTGAGGACTGGAGGAAAGCCAATGTCACTCCAGTCTTCAAAAAGGGCGAGAAGGAGAATCCAGGAAACTACTGGCCAAGAAGGACAGTGTGATCCTGGGGGGCTTTAGGAGGACCATGGCCAGCAGGTCGAGGAAGGTGATCCTTCCCCTCTACCCTGCCCTGGTGAGGCCCCATCTGGAGTGCTGTGCCCAGTTCAGGGCTCCCCAGTTTGAGAGAGACAGGGAACTACTGGAGAGGGTCCAGTGCAGGGCTACAAAGATGATGAGGAATGAGAGAGCTGGGCCTGTTCAGCCTGGAGAAGCAAAGGCTGAGAGGGGATCTTGTCCATGCATGCAAATATCTCAAGGGCAGGTGCCAAGAGGATGGGGCCAGGCTCCTTTCAGTGGTGCCCAGTGACAGGGCAAGGGGTGACGGGCACAAACTGCAGCACAGGGTGTTCCCTCTGAACCTGAGGAAAAAACTTTGAGGGAACAGAGCACTGGAATGGCTGCCCAGAGGCTGTGGGGTCTCCTTCTCTGGAGACATTCAAAACCCTACTGGACGCGACTGTGTGCACCCTGCTCCAGGTGAACCTGCTTTAGCAGGGTCTTGGACTAGATGATCTCCAGAGGTCCCTTCCCACCCTGACCATTCTGTGATTATCTGTGATTGTGCATCATTCAGGATCTGGCATATTACTGGCAACTGGGAATCCCTCTTAGGTGTAACATACACAGCAGCAGCATGTGCCATGAAGGTGCAGGAACTGGATGGAGCAGACGAAGTTGAGCCAGGCATGAAACCTTCACCTCACCTTCCACCAGTCCCTCTGGATGGGTTTAGACATCTCACATATTTTCCATGCCTTTATGTCTAATGATAGAACTATTAGCCTTGTTGAGGCAGTCAGATGCTATGAGGAAGCATTAAGAAAGTTGCAGACATATGTGAGCCTTGCTGAACCTGGCAGTGAGTATTTGAGTTAGGCAGTTGGCTAAAGAGTGAATTTCTTAATAGCAGTTATTAACATTAGTTTTTAACTTTCTGCGGAAGCACTTGTTAAAGCAGAGGCAGGTGACAGTGTCGCTTTGTTTCACTGAACAGTTCAGTTCAGTGATAACATTGCCACTTGTGTTCTTCATGGATGTTTGTTTAAAATATATCTGTGTTATGTTTTTGGGGGCTTTTTGCTGACATTCATTTCTTAAATCAGTCTTTTTGTAATGTCATCTGCTGGTGTCATAGACATACATTATTGGCATAAAAAACATTCCACAGGTAGTGAGCTGGTCATTTCTAAGGTGTGAAACCAATAAATAGAGAATGACACCAAAACAGGGAGCTCTGAATGATACTGCTCTAGATGAGCTCAACATTGAATATTGCACAGCTGTGGCCATAGTTCAGATTTGCGTTATGTTGCTTGACAAACACCCCACACTTGCAACCACCCAGGTAAGCAGTCAGCCTCACCGAGCAATCCCTGCCTACTGACAAGGTAGTCTGTGGTGCCGTCTCCTGCTATCACCCCTTGCTGCCGGCCTGAACAGTCTCCATGCATTGGAGGACAATGGGAGAGAGGGTTTCTTCTGCATGTCTTGTGTCTTCACAGGGTTGGCTCAAAGATCACTTCTAGCTGCTGGCAGAGAAGCAATGCTGCCTGCCAAATGATGTATTTGTTCCAGATACTGCTCTCCTTCCCCTTCTCCCCTGCCCTTCTTGTTCTATGCATTGTATTGGACTCTAAATGTGAACAATTAGAGCCTTACCTTTGAAGAACTATCTTTTTTAATGGCTAGTTACCAAACAGTGCTCTTAGCTATGAAATGTTTCATTTGTACAGCTGTGCTGCAGAGAAAGGACTCTTTTGACTGCCCTTTCCCTATGTCGTCTTTCAAAAGTGTACAGCCAAGGGTTTTTAAATTTCTTGCTTTTTTGTCTTTGGCAGATTTATTCTTGTGCTGCACAGCTATTCCAAACACAAGCTTTTTAAAATGCTCTGCGAGGTTTTATTTTTGTTCATATCTGTTTCAGAAGTATTCCTATGTCTGTTTGTTCCAATCTGGCAGGCAGTAAGTAGGTTAAATTTGCCCTGACATCCCTGAGTGATTTGCTTGCTTTAGCAACTGTACGGTTAGACTCCACTGTAGTGTGATGTTGGTGTGTAGCTTGAAATGAAACCTGAGTTTAACAAATGAGGCCACACCTTCAAAGGCCAAACTGAGGACCATACTTTACGTTTTTAACTGATCTAAAAGCAGTGACATAAAAGATGTTTAAAGAGGGAACAGAGCTGTTCAGTTTTGTCTCCTGCTGCTGCTGGGCTTTATGAAGCTGGTAATGTGGAGCTTGTCCTTTGTGAATATAATTTGGGATGCTCTAACTTCTCAGGTGTCCTCTGTGTTTTTAAAGCCTTTGAGTGCTTTCTTTGAGTGCCATTGTTTTCATGGGCATTGGCCGTTGTAATCTGGTTACAAACAGGCATGGTTACAGAAGTGCTAGCTATTGCACCCTGCCAGAAGCAGCATTTCAGCACTTAAGTTTCTACTCTAGCAAAATGGTTGAATTTGAAAATATGATTGCAGAGAGGTTAGTTTTTCAGTATTATAGATGACATAAGGAGGAACATATATGTCTGTCCTGCAAGACTAAGTGTGTTCATCTGTTGGGTATGGCAGCATTTCTTTTCCTATCACTACAGAAAGGTGTCTCCAACCTTTTGTCTATCCGGGACAGGGGCATGTTATGTCCCTGCAGGTCACTAAGTGAAATCTACCCTTCCATTTGACAGCAGAAAAGTCCCCACATAGGTGTCTGCTTTGCTAAGGGCGGGTTTGTGGCATTGTTGTTGGCTGTAGTGTCCCTGTAATGGGACTCTGGCTGGAGGTACCAGCTTGATCTGACCCTTCAATGTAATCTCAGTAGACAAATACTATTGAAACCGTAGACTGAACTGTCAGCATCAGTGGTGTTAGGAAGCTTAACGCAGATTCAAAGAATTATAGAATCATTTAGGTTAGAAAAGACCTTTAAGATCATAGAGTCCAACTGTAAACCTAACACTGCCAAGTCTACCACTAAGCATAGCAGGGACACTGCTACTTCTTCAGTGATTTCAGTGATAATATTCAATTTGCACTCCCATCCTTCTCTTTGGTGCCAGCATGCACCTTTTACTTGCTGTTTGGCAGGTGGAAGGGATGGAGACAACAATGACAGGTGCTGCCCTTCAAATCTGGTGGATCTTGTTTTCTCCTGCCTTACACATGGGGCAGTGGCTCTTGAGATGCATGCGGGTAAAGGTGAAATGCTGTCAGTGTGAAACAGGGGAGAAAAATCAGCTCAAGGCTTAGGTCTGGTGTAAGGCAGGGAGGAATTGTCCCTCTGGCTTCTTTCTCAGGTTGCTGAGTATGGATAGTGCAGGGTGAAAGGACATCTTGCCTCAGCAAAGTCAGAGTAAGTGCTATCCAGAGAGAGGTACCAACATTACTGTTGAGTTTGGTGTTAGTAATTTTCACTGGTGCGTGTGCACGCACACACACACAGAGCCTTCTTCCCCCACCCCCACCCCCCCAGCTCTCTTTCACTTGTAATGGTTTGCAACTTGAAGAAGCCAGCCATGTTTGCAGACACCTAAAGAATGGTGCAAGGCATTAATACAAGAATACACAATACAGATGCTTTTTTTTTTGGACTCACCATAATAGCAAACAATCAGCAGCTCTGACTGGAGCAGCTCTTTCTGAGAGGAGAGATGAAGCTGTCCAAGTGCATTGCCAAAGAAGTCCTTTTGGAAAAACATCAGCAGAAATTCAAGGAAGCTGGTCAGTGCAGTTCAATACATTTAGCCTCTGTATTAATATCAGCATGTTCTTTTTTGCCCTTTCTCCTTTATGTTTGGTTTCTAATTTCTAATTGGTTTCTCAAAAGAGCCTATGTCATTTTGCAGTGTAATTCCAAAATAGCACCTCTAGGTTCTGGTTTATTCTTCTAAACAAGACATGTCCAGATATCTGCTGAATTGGCACAAACAGTTACATGTAAGAGACCTGTTTGGCTTCAAATGCAAATTCACTCCATGACACAGTTGGATGAATGGGTATCTAATGTGTGCACATCCTTGCAGGAATGTTTGCAAAAATTAGATTAGTAATTACATGTGTTAGAAAGCTCTGTGTTACCTAGACTATGATCTTCAGTTATTGTTGACATGTTTTCCAGTGTTTGTTCTTAATTGCCAATAGGTTATTCATATCTGGAGAGAGAAGAAATTAGATATTTAGGTCAGTGTCCCTAGAATGACAATAGGATATGGCAATTCAGCTTATGTGTATGGGCTAAAGATAGCTTTTTTTCTTTTTTAGTTTTGCAGTGATCAATGGCTGTACTATATTCAAGGGCTGGAATAAAAGCAATGACAAGGAAGGATTAGTTGGAAAGACTGTCAAGTTGATATTGTAACATATCTTCTGGTATCTTTGAAACCTACTGTGTTAAGAAATATTTTGGTTTGTTGTCTGTCTTTTAATTGGCAAGAGAAGAGAGGGTCTGGAGGACCACAGATGGAAAGATTTGTATTTTTTAAGCTTTTTTTCTGTTATCTTTGGAGACACTTAAGTTTATCTGGATGCATTTCTTGAAGGAGGTTAGTGGTGTGCTTTTGAGGTGTGTACCTTAAGATAAATTGCTATCCTGCCTGTAATTACTTTCATTCAGCTGGTTTTAATAGCATGCATTTTATCTAGGGCCATTTCTCACTCTAATCATGAAATGAACAAGTATGAGCAGAAATGGGTAATTTTGGAAGGAGTTTCCTCATGTCTTTGGTGCAACAGGTCCAGTATTAATAAAGCATAGCAAGAACAGACTTTAATGAAGATGTGTAATGTAACGATATATGCAACAATGTATTAATGGTTTTTCTTACGCACCTGCTTCAGTCGCATAATAGTCTTATTTTTATCTGCTCTGCCAAACATTCAGCAGTGTAAGTAGCATGTTGTTCTGAACTCCTGTTGTCCAAAGGCTACATTTCTGTTCTTGAATTTCCAAGAGGAAGTAAGTGAGGGCTCTTAAGACTCTTGAGTCCTCCATGATAGGTAGAGCTCTTCTACTGAAGCAGTCTTTTGTGTGCCAGCCACCAGTACCTCTACATGTAAAACATGAATATTCTGGGCTTTCTTTCTGTTTCTTAATCATGCACCATCCTTAAATCTCCATGTTGTATGTGCCAAATCTTGCACTGATGTTAGTAAGAGCTGTGCTTACTTGAGAACACAAATTTAGGTTTTTTAGCCAAAGCTTTGGAACTTGCATGTCTAAAATTTGACAGTTTTTTTTAAACACTTGGGGTCAGATTTTATGAATGTTTACATGCCTACAAAGACCTCTGAAAGTCCCACTCAGCACTCATCCATCCTTTTGATTACCTAAATGCCTCTAAGAACTGGGGCCTGGGTTGACTGAGCCAGTCAAGGCCAAAGGGACCTTTTCCATGTACATATGCTTAAGCCTCTGTAGCTCCAGTCCCACTGAACTCAGACCTTTAGGCACTTTCAGGGAACCTCAGTGATCTTAAAATGTAATCTGTTCTAAACCTTGGTTTAAATTTTAGGATCATTTGAATTGATCAATTGTATTGTTAGAGGCAACAGCTAGATATGTTTTCAGGGATAGCAGAAAAATTGTTGCATAGTTGGGTGGAGCATTTCTAATTTTTTTATCCACTCGCTGTTGACTACAGCATGTTACCCAGTAGTTCTGACTGGCTTATATTTGAATGCAAATCCTTGCTTTTACTGGCTCATCTCTAGGACAGCTTTCATATTACTGTTTTTATTACAGCATGTCGAAGTCTTGTCAAGGAACTTTATTAGGGACTCAGCTGCATGTAATCTGTTATGCACAGTTGGATGCAAGCCTGTTCATGGAATAATCTGTCTTTGTTTCTTGTATTTTTTTTTCCAAGTCTGTTCTTTCTTGCAACTCTTTTCTCCAAGTTTTTGTTAAGATTTAAAAAAGCAACTGCAGGATGGGACCTCAATTTGATACCAATAGTTTAATGGTAATTGTTGATATTTCAACAAGTGTACTGTAAAGACAGTTTTGGAATGTTTTTCTTGCTGAGAATTAAGTCCTTGGAAAATCATTTAACATTCAAAACCATCTCTGTGTTAACAAAAAAAAAAAGACAAAACCTAAACAGTTATGTGCTAATACAGAAAGTAGAATTTCATCCCCACACAGAAATGCTGAGTTGCTGTAATTGTTCTAATTTTCAACAGAAAACAACCCCTCTGTTTTATGTAGATGGTTAATAGTGTGGTTTCACTGGTACTATTTAGCTAAATAATGCATGTTTTCAGTACTGCCATAGTTGCAGTATTTCAATGTCCCTTAGTTTACAAAAGCCCAGAAGTGAGAGGAATCCTACAAGTAAAAAGTACCAACTAAGTCTGGCAAAGTCAAGTCTTTCATTGACAGAAGCTGCTTGCTTTTACTTCTGAGGAATAGCATGGTATAGTTAAGTTGTCTGCGCTGGAATTGAAGGCATTGGTTTTCCACTAAGAAGATGGGAAAGTCTGTTCTTCGTAATTTGTGCACAAGTAAAAGGTAATATTCCTGTTTTCTTTTTAGTAAATTATGTGCAGACTTTCTCTTCATAGAATTTCTAGGAAAATGAAAGACCAGGGAAAGCATCTTGCCTTCAGGCTGTGTGTACTTCGTTCTTCTCATTGTAATTCTAAAATTAGAGAGGGTACACACACTTCATCGTACACTCGGGAAATTACATGTTTTACAGATTTTCTAAATGTGTGGTGTGATTTCTCCATTAAAGAATGAATATGAACTGCAAGCAGAGGCAAATGCTAGCATCTTTGATAGAGTTTTATATTCAGATGATCATGAGAAATGGTGTGAAGAAAGATGCAATTTTTTGAGTAAATTTTAATAAACAACACAAAATAAACAAGCCATGATACATAAGTTCCCTGGTAGCTAAGTAAAAATTAGGCTTTTTTTAAACACCCTGGTAGCTAAGTAAAAGTTAGGCTTTTTTTAAACACCCTGGTAGCTAAGTAAAAGTTAGGCTTTTCTTAAACACTCAGCATTTTAAAATCTTATTGTTGATATACTTTTCAGAATGATTCACCAGAAAATGTATTCTTTCTCTGAAGCATGTCCTTTCCTGAATACAGAGCTAGTAAAACATGAGAGATGGCCAAGACTGACTTGAGGCTACAGTAAAACTCCCTGTCATGTTTTACTAATACTAATGGACAGGCATCTTCTCAGGTACTCCTCTGAGCTCTCCCATTGGTTGCATGGTATAGCAGTGTACACTGGTGTCACCCCTATTTATGCTGATGTTGGTGTTGATGGTTGTATTCACTAAAGGCTTGTGGAGGTGCTGTGAATACCTGGGCTGTACCCTGGCACTGTTTCAGCAGAGCTGTTTAACTATTAAGGTGTTAGCTGGGTGCAGAGGTCCCTGTCACTGTCATTTTTGCCTCCTCTTCAGACCAGCTTTTATAGCAGAAGCTCTGCATCGAGTACTAGAGGTACCTGAGAATCCCTGCTTGGTTAATGCAAGACCCAGTTCTGGCAAAAGCAAGCCAGGGACACATTGCGCTTGCTCTGGAAAGCCATGATGCTGTTGTCAACCCCCCATAGCTTGCTCTGAGTGGGAATGCCAGCTTCTGTATGAAACATAGCCTGCAGTCATTAAAAGTGGACGTGTGTTTCTAGCACTTATGAGAGATGTGGGATTGAGAGAAATGGAGCAAGACATCTTGTTTCTTGGAGGCGTGATCCCGTTACTGTGCTTCAGCCCCACACTGAGGGTGTCATGGCTTAACCTCTGCCTGTAACCAAGTGCCACACAACCAATCACTCGCTCCCCCTCGACCCAGAGAGGTGGGGAGGAGAATCAGAAAGGTATGGAAAACTCAAGGGTTGAGATAAAAACAGTTTAATAATTAAAATAAAATATACCCGAAAGAACAGTAATAATAATAATAACAATAACAGTTACAATGAAAAGGAGGGAGAAGGGAAAGGGAAGGGAGAAGAGAAAACAAGTGATGCACAGTACAACTGCTCACCACCTGCTGACTGACACCCAGCCAGCCCCCCAGCAGCAATCAGCAGCACCAGCCAACCCCCCCCAGTTTATATACCAAGCATGACATCCCACGGTATGGAATACCTCTTTGGGTGGTTCAAGTCAACTGCCCTGGCTGTGTCCCCTCCCAATTTCTTGTGCCCCTCCAGCGCTCTGACTGGCAGGGCCTGAGAAACTGAAAAATTCTTGACTTAGTGTAAACATCACCCAACAACAACCAAACCCATCAGTGTGTTATCAACACTGTTCTCACACCAAATCCAAAACCCAGCACTGTACCAGCTACTAAGAAAATTAACTCTATCCCAGCTGAAACCAGGACAGTATCAACCCCTTATTCCATTCCATATGATGTCCTGCTGAGTATGTAAGATGGGGTAAGAAGAAGGAAGGAAGGGGGGGACATTTAGAGTGGTGGTGTTTGTCTTCCCAAGTAATGATTATGCGTGACAGAGCCCGGCTTCCCTGGGTATGGCCAAACACCTGCCTGCCCAAGGGAAGTGGTGAATGGATTCCTTGCTTTGCTTTGCTGGCTTGTGCAGCCTTTGCTTTACCTATTTAACTGTACCTGAACCCACAAGTTTTCTCACTTTTACTCTTCTGATCCTCTACCCCATCCCACTGTGGGGGGAGTGAGTGAGCGGCTGTGTGGGGCTTAGTTGCCAGCCATGGTTAAACCATGACAGAGAGCTACAGGGGTGGCTTTGGGCTCTCATGAACCACTGGAAGTTTCTGGGTAAAATCTGAGCCTGGACCAGAAACCACACAGCTCCAAAAAGGCTGTTTTCCAGAGCTGTAACACACCTCTATCGCTGTGTTTGAGCACAGCCTGTATATTTTCACATGACTTGCACAGCTCTGAAAAGAGCTTTAGAGACAAACCCATAAGGAAGCAGTGTTGTCCGTGGGGTTGCCCACTCATGCTGAATTCCTTGGCAAATGTTGTTGGAGCCAGAGCATGGTAAATTGCTTCTCCAGCTATTTTTTTATTTGGTTTGTTTTTTTGTATTAAATTTTGGTAGACAAAATGTGAACTGAGGAGATTCTGGCTTACTACAGGAACCAAAGGACTGATGACTCAGCTAGAAAATACCTTCTATCAAAGATAATGATACAAGAATTATATGAATGTAGAGGCATATTTGGATAAGTTCTGCCTCCCCAAAGAACAGAAATCAAAATTCACCCATCCAGGAAAGTGGCTGCAGTGACATTATTCCTAGGGCAATCCAGACTCATAAAACAGGTGTTTGGGCCTGGTTCAGTGACCACTGAGCTCAATGGAGTCTTCACCTTAGTGGGTATTAGAGCAAGCTCTCCTAAGCAAATTTGGTGGTGGATCGTTTGGCTGCGTAACAACAGCTGTTTCTTTCTGCGTAGTGGTGGTCCAACATTCCTCATTCGAGGAATGAGTGACAGTGCAGTGATAGAAATGAGCTGGCAACCTTCATTTTGACTTTGCTGTAGGAAGACGCTTTATAAAAAGGAATGATTGGGTCTGAAGGTGTGGAAAAGTTCAATGCCAGACCCATTACAGCCTCAAAGGAAGGTAGAGCCAAATTCAAACAAGTGGTAGTTGAACAGCTTTCCATGGGCTTATATCCAGGATGGATTTTGCCCTGATCTTCATTCTTGTCACATCTTCTCACTGTTGCTAGTGGAAAAAAAATATTTCAATTGAAAATATTTACTTTCTCCATGCTTTTGCTCTGGAGAGCTTTCCGCCATTGTAGGAATGAATGCTGGAGTGAATAGTGAGTAAATCATTGTTTCTTGTAGTATAATGGAGCACTGATGTTTTTAAAAGCAGGATTTGAGCTGGTCCAGCTGGTGTGTTTTTATTTTGGAAGTTCTGTTTTATATAGAAGCATTCCTAACATATATGTGTATTGGATCATATATATTTGGTCACTTTTGGCCACTACAGCAGGCACATTACAGCAAATTTACTGTAAATGTAGATTTGCTAGTAGCTCAAAGAGAGGTGAGGCAGGGCTACATTCATCCTAGCTGCAGGAGGATTCTGATGCTCTAGCAATTCAGTAATGCAGGACTTGGCTTGTGATTTCAGTTCAAGGACATTTAAAAACTATGGCGTTTTCCCTCCATCAAAACTCTGCCATTTTTAAAAGCACATTGAAATTGTTATATGGGAGCAACCATCTGAAAACTGGTGACATGATGAAGGCTTGAAAGTTCATTTCCACTCCTTTTCCCTCTCCACGCTTGAAATTTAGGGTATAGCCAGAAACAAATCCACATACGTGCACTGAGCACACTGTTGTGTTCATTCAGGGGTACAAAGATACACAAAAAAGACCCCCAATAAGCTGCAGAGAGTTTTGCAATTACTACCTGAATCCTGACAGGCGGATGCAGTTTGGAGTGCTGAGAGAGAGATACAGGTGAGCTAGATTTCACCAGTGATGTAAGCAGCTACAAATGCTGCTCAGCATTGCATGTGAAACACCAAATCTGAAAGCAGCTCACAGAGTGTTAAGCGAAGGGGGAAAACATTTACATGTTAGGGCCCTGCAGTTCCTCTCAGCCTTGTCACAAACCTGCAGGCACACAATGGTCATTGGATAGTTCATCTAACAGTCTGTAAGTCATCAGAACTGCTACTGCTAAAATTTGCTTTCATTTGTCAGCCTGAAGAAACAGCTTTCAAACGAGCACAGTTTCCATCTTGTCTCTCAGGTCTTTGCTGCAGACCACAGTGAGAAGTGTCTGCATTAACAAAATTAGTTATATTTCACTGAGGCTTTGAGAGAAAGTTTCAGGGGTGCACTTGCTAAATACTGAATTGAACAAGCAGGATTTCTCTGTCTTCCATGTTTACGCTATTCAGTGCTTTCAAAATCCTAAAATCTTTTCAGGGTTCAGCTGTATACTGCTCAGTTGTAAGCAGTGTGGAGGGTTATCCAATACACAACTTAGTGCTATACAGCTTCTGGGAAGAGCATGGCAGAACATGTCCTTCATGGGTTATACAAGAAAGACATAAGGTAGAAAAAAGAAAGTGTAGTGCTGCCAAGTGCTATGACTTTTTAACTTTTCTGGAACTGGAGGTGCTCAGCAACTTTGTAGGTATGTTTATGAGCTGCAGAAAGCTTACTTTCCTTTCTGACATGTTCCTTGGAAGGCATATCCTTCCTCAGCAAGAAGAGAGTCCCATGCATTTTGGTACCATTCTCTGATGATCCTACAGCTGCAAATGAGGACAATCAAATCAGGACTATATTCCCGAGGGCTGAACTCAGGGATGGGAAGCACCTGCACAGGGGGTGGATGGGTGGAAGGTTCATGATATAGAATTCACATGTCTGTGTGACAGTGACCAAGACTGTGAGCAGTTACCAGGAGAGTCACAGTGGGCTGCAGGATATGGAGTGAGGAACAGCTAAGTCTCAGCAAGGTTAAATTGAGCCATTGGCATCTGAGTGAGAAGAGAGGTTGTTAGGTGATGAGATCCTGCTCAGATCACTCAGATTTGCTGCACCATCTGTTCTGTTCGCTTTTCACCTGCTGCTCCTCTTGGTGCTCTTTTGGTCCCTCTATGACCCTTCAGCCGTGCTTGTGCAAGAATAAGGCTCACATAGCTCCTGCTCAGTGGGTGCCGAGGAAAACATACAAAAATAGGAGCAGTAATGCTTGTAGCATTACACTTGGATTAAGGATTGAGCCCCCAAACTGTTCCTTAGTCTGTTCTGCTGTCAGTGGATGGATCATTTCATTTTGTGAATGCGACAGGCTCTTGGGAGTCTTATAGACCTGTGGTCGTCTTCCATGTGAAAAGGCAAGGAAACCTTCAAACACTGTGCCAGCCAAATCCTTTTTTTTTTCTCAGCCCACTGAAGGAGTTTCACCAGCAAACAGATTTTGCCACTTTCTGAGATCCTGCTGCGATGACAGCTGCAGTTGAAGGCATGCCACACTTGGCAAGGAGAGCGTCTTCCCTGAAGACTATCAGCTGAGGGGGAGCTGCAGTCTTGTGGAGCAAGTGTGATAGACAACCATGAGATTTTTCTGAATGGAGAACACTACTACTTGCCCAGAAAGATATGTGGTTACTTTTTCTTCCTACTTCACCCTGCACCCCCATCTCAGGAACGTATTCTTGGTGCTGCTCATTGGTGATATGAATGATAATTACAGTTAATTGTGGGTGAAGCCCTGGCCTGCTTATTCAACAGCAAAGCTCCTACTGACTACAGAAACCCTGAGATATAAGCACAGAAAAGAGAAGGTACTTGCTACACATAAATGATTCCTAGAATCATAGAATGGTTTGGGTTGGAAAGGACCTTAAAGATCATCTAGTTCCAGCCCCTGCTGCCACAACCAGGGACACCTTCCATTAGACCAGGTTGCTCAAAGCCCCATCCAACCTGGCCTTGAACAGTTCCCGGGATGTGGCATCCACAGCTGCTCTGGACAGCCTGTTCCGGTGCTGCACCACCCTCACAGTAAAGAATTTCTTCCTAATATCTAATCTAAATCTTCCTTCTTGCAGTTTAAAGGCATTATCCCTTGTCCTATCACTACAAGCCCTTGTAAAAAATCCCTCTCCAGCTTTCCTGTAGGCCCTCTTTAGGTACTAGAAGGCTGCTATAAGGTCTCGCTGGTCCCTTCTCCAGGCTGAACATTCCCAACTCTCTCAGCCTGTCTTCACAGAAGAGGTGTTCCAGCCCTCTGACTGTCTCTGTGGCCCTCCTCTGAACTTGCTCCAACAGGTCCATGTCCTTCAAATGTTAGGGGCCCCAGAGATGGATGTAGTACTGCTGGTGGGGTCTCACAAGAGCAGAGTAGAGGAGGAGAATCACCTTCCCTTGACCTGCTAGTCATGCTTCTTTTGATGCAGCCCAGGTTTGAATCCATACAAAATTTGGGATGAGCCTAGAATTGTGAAGGTGGAAAATGAGCATGAAGGTTTTGGTTTCTTCCTACTGTATATCCCTGTTTATTTCTACCTCTGTTCTTACAGAGCTAAAACCATGAGGAAATAGTATAAGCTCACATAATTTGGAAATAGATAATGATTTTGTTAAGGTGGGAGGTTGTTTTTCCCATGAAGACATCAACAGAAGTCTGTACAAAAGTTGTAAGGAAACAGTGACAATTGATATAGCTCGATTGGAGGAATTAATCTCTAGTTTAAGGATACGTGACGTTGCTAAACTAGCTCACAGGCTTGCAGAACTTGCCAGAATTTGTGAGCTTTTCCTCTGTAATTTAAACCCTTCTGTTTTGTTCTGTTAAAAACTTATTTTCCTAACTAAAGGGAACATTTTGCAGTTTGTATCAGAGATGGAGGTCTGCCTCTTCCCCCCGGTAAAGTGGGAGACCTAGTTGATTCATACCTTGCCTATAAGATGTCATTATTTTCTACATGCTTGCTTGCTTTCCCTCTCTGCTTCTTCTTGTTTCATAGTCTTTCTTTGAAGCAGCAAGTAAATTCAATAATATTTGAATTGACATAGGGGTTTTGTACTCATGAAGTCTGAAGTTAGAGAAAGTGCACTAACATATGCCCAGCTCTTCCAGTTTGCTGGCCTTTTTTGAATGAGTAGTTGTCCATCCTGGTCCTTTAACAAATTGATGATATTCTTAGCAAAATCAGTGAAGAAATCAAAACACTGGGGCAAAATCCCCTCATAGGAGATAGTAGGGAAGTTAGTTAGCAGTGGCATGATTTTGGGTGCCTTGTTGCATGGCTAGGGCCTCTATCATTTGGAGATCGCTATCTGGGGCAGGCAGCAGCTCCTGCTGAGTCTGCTTCAGCCTCTTGCCTTGGGAAGGAGAAATACTGCCTGCAGTCCTGGACTGACAGCTGGCATGGCCTCTGGGACTGCAGCAGGATCTTGTGGGGACCTCAGTACTGCTTTGCATTCTCTGATGAATGGGCATTTGGATTCTGCTGTTGTTGACTTCAGTTCTTTAGCAATGTTAAGCATTTGGCTTAAGAAATGCTAATAATATAAGAAGCCCTAAATATTGTCCATTGGCTAAAATCTTGAATGAGCGAGATACTTATGCCATGGTGGCCAAACCTTTAATTCACAGTGCTCATAACCTGTTAGCTGGAAATTCTGTTTCCTTACTTCTAAGTATGAAAACAAAGATCCTTCAAAATGAAGTGATGGTGATGCAGTAACAGCCCACTAAGTTTGGCCAGGGCAGAGAGGCTGGAAACAAAGAGGACTTAAAACATTCTGAACTTCTTTTGATAGTATGAGAAGCAAAGCCCAACACACAAAGGTCTGAGACATCTGAATTTAGAAGCTGATAAAACATTGCTTATCCATAAAAACACTTAAAAGACAGGTTTCAGCTGTTTTAAGATTGATTTCAATTCTATGCTATGTAAAATGAGTAAATGCAGGACCTTTTACACTTGTGTTTTAGTATTTTAGGGTTCAGATTTTAGAGCTTTTATACAGCTGTGAAACTAGAAAGGTTACTTTTTATTATTAACAAAAGTAATTTTTGCATTGTAGTCTTACTTGAGAATCATGGGCTTTTAGATGATTCTCAGTAGTATCAGCCTTGGTATTGTGTCCCAATGGTTGGTTAATATAGCCATGGCTATCCCTTGAACAGGAATCAGTGTGGAAGTTCCTGAAATGCTCATCAGTAGTGGCAATAGAGTTTCAAAGATACATTTGTGTGATGCAAGTTAGTCTGTGATGACTTGCCTGTTACCCTGCGAAGCAAATCCATTGCTAACTGCCTGTGAGTCTGTGAGAGGACAGGGTCCCAACTAGGGTTCTTGCTTTCTTTACAACAAAGTGCACCCATCACCCTCCCTGAGCTGTAGGTCCACGAACCCTATGTTTCAGTGTGCAGATGGTGCTGGAGGACACCCACTCCCCACCCCACTCCCCACTGCACACCTCTGCTTCCTCCCATTTTTTTGCATTCAGCTTCTTCACTGCATCCTATTTCTGCTACCTTCTATCCAGGAAAGCTACATTAGATTTCCCCATTTATCCTGAAGAACCTGCCATGAGGTCCCAACCAAAAACTGCTCTGCAACACTCTCATGCACAACGAGGCAAAGGAGAAGAGGCAGTTAGGGTAACCAGGTCTTTGCTCCCTACAGTGTTTGTTCATTCTCTTCATGGGATAAAGGAAAGGGTTCATGGTGGCTACAGCTACCAACTGCTATTGCTCCTGGGACTTGCCTGGTGTCAGTGCTTCTTCTTTGGGTCATAACAAAGGGCCAGTTCTACTGCTGCATGTAAAATCTGGAAGAATTTTGTCTGCATCAAACTAGCTAAGCAAAGTCCCATCCTAGCACGTGAAAGAGGGATGCTCTCTAGAGGCTGCTATTTTTCATTACCTTTGGTCACCAAGCGGGTCTCCTCTGGCAAAAATCTGGTTCTGAATACAGAAAATACTCTCTTTTCCAAATCAATTTATGCTCCAGTTAATGCATTAACAGATCTCAAGGTATGGTTTTGCAGCAATAATGCTTTCTGGTGTAGCATGTATTCTGTACACATTAGTCGCTACAGCAACATGTTGTAAATGAGGTCGTAAAAGCTAAACAAGCCATAAAATAGGATTCTTAATTTAGGGTCTGTATAGCTGGTGCAGTGAATTTCCAGCACCCACACTTGCTTAACTCTGAATTAGATATTGCTAGGCTCTGAACTGCAAAAAAGTGCTGTGGAAGATTATGGCTTCACCATCTGTAATACGGTTAAAAAAGAAACCAGTGTTATTCACATTGAAGATACAGTGTGGTTTTGCCAGCTACTGTATGATTTCAAAGTATACACGTTAGCATGTTATTAAGCATGAGTCATCTTATTGAATCTTGCCAGTCTGAATTAAGGGCTTATATAACCTTTAAAATGTGATTTAGCAAACAAGAGCAGACTGTCAACCAGCAGCGTGCTGTCTGAGCAGACAAAGTTCCTCTTCAAGAAACCAGGTAGATAATGATGGATTTTCTGTGCTTTCTACAGTGTGAGTCCCTCCCTGAAAAAGTGCTGTTGTCAACTTCTGCTGCAGTTGGTGAACCAAAGACACGTTGCTTCTGAATAACTTTCTTTGGATTTTCAGCCCTGAACAAAATGTCTAGACTATGGCAGCTGACCTGATCTCATTTTCCCATGCGGAAAATGGTTCTGCAGCCAAACTGAGCCTTCTGGCTTCCCAAGATATGTCCCTTGTCATGCAGCAACTGAGAAGCTCCATGCTTTCCCATCAGTTTGCACTGATGTAGGTTCTGACTATAGCCCTGACTATAGCTCTCCCTCCTTTCCGCTGTTCACTTTTCAGATTGTCCTCTTTGCTTTGTGTGAGTATGGTGGTACTCCTCCCATCTTTTGGTGTTTTTTTCTGTGGCAGGGTGCATTGTAAGTCCATATCTTCAAATGTGGCAGGGTGCATTCTAAGTCCATGTCTTTGAATATACCAATCAGCAGAAATGTGGATACCCTGGGGATTTTGACCCCTGTCAAGATAGACAGTGTATTTTTAAACGGTTTAAAACAAATAACCAAGTATAACAGACAGCTTTTACATGTTTTAAAACTGTATATTTGAAAAGGGGAGCCTTTTCCAGTGGCAAAAAGGTTTACAAGGTGGAGACCTACTGCATTTATTATATCACACAGAGGCACTGGTCATGTAACAGCCTCTGTGTTGCAGGTGATGCTGTGAGATCTGTACCATTGCTGGGGTTTCATGTGGGCAATAATAGAAACTGGGATTTGAGTTACTGCTGTAGCAGTTTTTCTCTGTGCATGCACCTTGGCTTGATCTACTGCAAAACCAAACTTGAATCTTATACCATTGTAACTCTATTTCCTAATAATGTCCTTGTTCCTGTTCATCCATTATCCAGGACTTACTTCCATGTCATGCTTAACTTCAAAGATGCTGGAAAAATACCTAGAAGTTTGCAAAATATCTAGGAATTCCTAAGCTGGATCCGTTCTTGACCTTGCCCGTGTGTCGTAGCACCGGGATGGGGAAGAAAGACCCATAGTGAATCTCATGGAGGGAGTTGTAGGCAGTACTTGTTTGTCCATTCTGTTTCCAGTTTTGGTTTGGACAGGCCACCCTTTGCCTGGTGAACAAAACTGAGTGGGCAGGCATATGCAGGCTGCAAAACAATTGATACACAGCCTCCTTACCTCCCTTAGCAAACACGGTTACCTGCAGCTAGCTGACAGGTGACTTTGAAGAGCAAGTAAGTGGACAGGTAGTAATTTGTGTTGATTTTAGGGTAAGCATTCTGCAGGGGCTGTTAGCCACTGTATAGGTGTCTTTTCAAGCTATGACACAGTTCACTTTGCATATAAAAATGCGTGTGTAGAAGAGGACAGGGAACAAAATGAGGTGTAACATTGGCATGAAAGATGCATTTTATTTGGGAAAAATGTAAAGGGCTTTTCTGCCTGTGTGAAAATATAAATGAGATGAGAATAATATCCAAGTCTTGCAGGTCATGTTGACAGGAGGGAGAAGGTATGGGAGAGCCTGCAGAAATGAGCAGAGGTTCCCAGTTACTTTTAGATTAAAAAGTCACCAGAGGTGACTTCTCTGTCATCAAGTGTATACAAAGAGAGACGCCGAGACTTTGCAATCATCTGACAGTGCTGCAGTATCTTTGGTATTCCTTGACTACTTTAATGAAAAATGTTCCACTTAGGTGATTAATAATTTAAAATGTGTATTTACCAAACTGAAATTGTATTAAGATGTTATCTCTTCTTTGAAAAAGTGACCTCTAGCAGGTAACAGCTGGTGAGATAGGAAATATGAATACCATTAGGGGAATATAAACTTACATTTAATCTCTGTTAATTTAGCTGAGCAGCAACCTCAAAACATTTTCAGCCCGGTCTGTACCCAGCAGCCATGACATTCTGAGTTGTTTGAGCTCTTTTATTACTGATCTTCTCCAGGAATTCAACCTTCATTTTTGACAGTAAGACTACTGTGTAAAGAGAGACTGACCCTGGGTAACAGCTATGTGTTGGGGTCCATCTGTGACATGCTGACTTTCTCACGGGCCTCTCAAGTGTGAGTTACCTGGACCTGTTGAAGTCAGCTAGAGCTTCATGGTTGACTTTGATCTATTTCAGCCATGGTCCTTAAGGATCTTTACAGTAGAGGATAATAATTTCTCACCTCAGAAACAGACTAACAAGGGATCCAGTATCCCAGTAGTGGAATCTGTGTGAAAATGGGTGTGTGCTGTCTTTCTCATTGTGGTCATGGCTATAGGACATCTGTATAGACATCTGACTAACTATCTCTCACTTGCTTGTGGTTAAAAAAAAAAAAATGAAGATTGTTATTGCGGTAGTTAAGTAATAAAATGCCTCAGTAACAGGAAAATGGTCATTGACTGCAGCTTAAATCTGGATGTGTGTGGAACACAGAACGATATAAGCAAAATAAAAGTTAAAAAATAATTATTAACACGAAGTATTCCTGTGAAAACCCTCCTAGAGTAACAGATGATTTAAAGCCAACATGAGGCACCAACAGGCATATATAAACTAGGCATTCCCACTGCAACCTTAATTTTCTGTCAAGGTCCTGAGCACACCCAGGAGCCTTAATAGCACAGCCCAGCCTGCCCTGGGTCTGTTGGTCCAGTGTCCAGTGCCTAGAGTGGGGGGGCTGCCTCAGCTGCCTGGCCCCCAGCCCCTGCAATGCCCTGGTGTTTGTTAAGCAGTGACCAGGCCCCGTGCCATTAATTCCAGACATACCTCGTAGCCATGCCTGTATACCATCAGAAGCTCACTACCCAGATCGTTGAATTTTCGTAACAAGATTCCTTGGTAAACAACTCAGGGAGAGGAAAGCTACAGTCCAAGAAGTTTCTTGTAACCTGTTGCAGTATTTTTAGCTGAGTTATGTTACAATTCTTTGCTCTTCTTCATTTACTGGAAGAATTGTTAATCTTTAAATTTATTTTATTTTTTCCTTCTTTTCCCGTCTGTTCACATACATGAATGAAGCACCTCCTGCATCATATTTCATTGTCTTTTTTTATGGTCATAAAATAAATGTGGATCAGAGAAACAACTGCAACGTCTCCTACAAATTCCTGGCACTGAAGTCCTGAGAAGTTGAGGGCTTGCAGTCTTGTGTGGGATGAGACCTTGACTGGGAAGTAGCTGTAAAATGTGGGCAGGAACAACTTCCTGGCAGGGAAAGATGAACATGTGATAGGGTTTGTATTTTTATGTTTGACTTGAAATATTGTAGGATTCATGGCTTTGGCCCCAGAGGTCCATGCCTTGTGCTGAAAATTTCTAAACTGTTCTGATGAAAACAGCAACTCAAGTGTTTGTCTTGAACAGAATCATGATTTAGATCTGGGAAAACAGACAGTAAGAGAAAAAAGAAAAAGGTTAACTCTCAGAGTTTAAGGAAGGTTACAAGTTAAACTTTTTAGGTCCCTTCAGCTTCTCCTAAGCTTTTGGACAACTGATGACTGTCAGTATAGCTCAGTGAAGGGTGAACTTGTTTGGTTTTTCTTTATATTGAAAATGAAGTTTCTGACCTTCATTTCAATGCCTCTCAAATTCAGCTGCAAAGGAGACATTTGATTCATTTGAGAAATGTGCCTAAATGATGTAAAATATCATGAAGTTTCATCAGGTGCAGAGGAAGTGTCTGAGTTGGTGCTTGATTGCCACCCTGGTGTTCAAGATGAATTGTATATGTTAAGATTTTATTTCGTTTTAATTTCCTAGGTATGAAGACACAGTCACCATCTTTTGGGCTGCATCTGCATTTTGTCAGAGTTTTAAGTTTCAAATCATATTGCCACTGATACTGAACTGGCTTATTTTAAAAGCCATTTTATCTTAGTTTAGTTCTGTATTGCAGGGATATTCCTTCCCTTGGGTTTAAAAACAGATTTTTTGCAGGCAGAATGAGAAATGAGACCACTTAAAAGCACGCACTCTTTTAAAAGAGAAGTGTGTTTTGGAGCACATGAGATGAGAGTGAAATGGGTTTAGCTGAACTTATAAATGTTTCACTTGTCCATGCAAACTTGGTATTGCTTTGAGAATGTTGAAGAGTGGTGTTTTGTTCTCTGTTTGCAGGTAAACAGCAAGCATGAGCTTGGCAACACACAACTGTGACTGCCAGGACCCTGTGATCTGAACCACGTCTACAGCTGTCTTCCCAGCGGTGAGGTGCTGTTGATCCAGTACCATGGAGGATTGCCTTCACACCTCCTCTGAAAACCTCTCCAAGCTGGTGAGCTGGGCCCACAGCCACGGGACCATCTGCAGCCTCATCCCCAACCTCAAGCACCTGCTCTCCGAGGGGGCCCATGGCAACTTGACAGCCATGTGGGGCTGCAGCGCTGGCCATGCCTACCACTGGCCCCTGGCCGCCACTTGCCGGGCTGGCTCCCAGGAGCGCGTCTGCTTCCAGGACAGCCGCAGCTTCAACTCAGACAGCCCCAGCATGCTGGGAGTGCCCTCGGAGGCACAGGCCAGCCCCCTGGAGCGTTACCCAGGCCGGCCAGGGAAGGCCAAGTTGGATTGCACCCGCACTCGTGACTCCTGTGACTTCTCCTATTGCAGTGAGCCGTCGGAGCTAGGCGAGCCCGTGGAGGAGTACGAGGATGAGGCCACCCTCTTTGACATGGTGTGCGAGTCCTCGGTCACCGATGAGGACAGTGACTTTGAGCCACACCCCCACCGGGCCCCCTCTGGCCCCCGCAAGCGGCCAGCTGCTGGCCTGCCTGCCGCTGCCCAGGCACAGCCTGCTGATGAGGGTGGTGGCGAGGTGCTGCTCAAGAAGATCAAGCAGGAGCTCCCCGAGGACTACTACATAGTGGCTAACGCTGAGCTGACGGGTGGTGCTGATGGGCCGGCCCTGGCCCTGACACAGATGTCCAAGCCCAAGCCGCAGGCCCAGGCTGGGCCCTCCTGCCTGGGCCCTGCCAGGGCCCTGCCCCAGCCTGCCATGGGCCCTGACCCCGACCCGCAGCGCCTCTCCACCTCCCCCCCGGGCCTGTCCCGGCTGGCCACACAGAGGCCGACCCGGGGCCCCCTGGCCTCCCCAGCACGGGGGGCAGGCGGTGGCCCTGTGGCAGCCCTTCAGGTGCCAGCCACCAGCTCCAACACCACCGCAGCTGCCGGGAAACCCATCAGCATCCCCCTCTCAGCCCTGCAGCTGCCTGGTCAGGAGGAGCCACCAGCCTCCGAGGAGACCCTCCTGCCCACCCCGCAGCCAGCCCCAGGGGGCGAGGCAGCCAGCTCGCCCTCGGTGAGCGCGGAGCCTGAGGTCAGCTCCAGCCAGCAGCAGCCCCATGCCGCCCCCACCGCCCCCCCTGAGGCAGCGGCGCAGTCAGTGCCAGGTAGGACGCGGGGCAGGAGTGCAGGGGTGGAGGCATTTTTGGGGGTGGCCCCCCAGGCATGGCTTGGTGACAGGGTGGCCAGAGAGGAGGTGCTGCTTTGCACAAGGGTGCCCCAGTCCCACTGGTTCGTAAGTCGGTAGATAGAGAAACAGCCCCCAGTTCAAAAGGATTTGCAAGACCTCAACTGAGCAAAGGCCAGGAGCCTGACAAAGTGTACCGCTGCTATAGGGAAAGCACTCTTTTAGGTTTATAGGTCCATTTTGGGTGCAGTTGTGTCATGGGAGATGGGGTGCAGCCACCTTGCTGTATGCACAGGGTGGGGAGGACGTGAAACCCAGCCATGCACTGTTTTGATGAACCACAAAGAAGTGGTCTCAGCCACTGGAGCCCAGAGTTGCAGGCTGGGTGTTGCCTTCACGCTGTCAGAAGAGTGGTTTGACATGGAGAGGCAAAGAAGGGCACAAGGAGAGTACCTGGAAAGAGGTTAAATCTTTATTACAGTTTCCCTTAGAGCAGCTTGCAGAGATAAGCACAGCCACAACCTTAACCATGAAATTGATAATACCTAAACTTTAATCCAAGTCCAAAAAATTCCTATTTTTCTCTGTTCTCAGTGGAAATTCTCAAAACCCATGTCCTTCATATTTTTTTTATCTCTTGCTGCTGCCAAAGCACTGAGAATCGTCACAAACAGGTCAACATTATTGGATAAAGAGCATGTTAAAACGGCATACTTCTGCTGAATGGTTATCCCACGTGCAAAATAACTCAGTGTTGGCTGTAGATCTTCTGGAGGGGGAGGAAATCTCTTTATTGAGCAGGCTGTCCAGCTCCCTCTAGACCTGAGCGCAAGACAGGGCTGACTTTGCTTTTCCAGCTGGTGAATGGTGCTATCCCAGGAGCAGGCGAGGGCAGGAGTGAGTTCTCCATCTGCTCCCCTTGCCGGTTCAGCCTAGGAGTATCTGATCAAACAGAGCAGAGCCAAAATGTAGGGGCGGGAGGCAGTGGGGCGGGGGAGAAACCTGCCTATATTGCAGTCCTTGTGGCAATGCACTAAAGACATTGACTTTAACAGCCTGGATGATACTTCAACCTGGACACCCTGAAACCTGATTAAACACTAGTAAATCTATTAATTGGCAAGAGCCTGCAGATCTTGTTGCCAAATAAAACAATGGGCAAAGTTAAATACCTGGTTTTGCTAAGCAAAACCAAACTAAGCATTAGAAATCAGAAAGGATGATAATTGTCTTAGTTACAGCAAAAAAAAATTCTTCTTTGGAACTAATTTCTGCGTGGCTATATCTTTGGGATGCTACTTTGCAGTAGTCCTGTCATTTAACATCCCTCATGGAAATTCTCTTACAGATTCCATCTAGTTTAGAACATATTCTGCTCAGCTAATTATGAGAGATACAAGATGCCTGATGTCAATCTGAATTGCATGGTAAACCTACTTGTTTTGCATTTCTCAGGTTACAGCATATCACTGCTGTATATATGAGAGCTGGTTTCTACCAGTCTGCCACTGAAACTTGCTCAGTCTCAAATTTGCAGGCTGGGACAATGGAATACAAACCTTAGCAGAATTTGTCCTGATAGGTGTGTGTTACCTGGGAGAAGTGATTTACTTTTGACACAATCATTAAAAAAATCCAAGCCCTTTCAAACCGCTTTTGTCAGGTCCTCAGAAGCAGAACAAGGTTAGCAGTCGTTACTAGTAGGGTTAAACCTTACAAGAATGGATGCAGCAACACATTTTCATATTTATATAGTCTCCAGAGTAGGGTTGGTCTATGTCTAGTGTCTCACTGTGAGGACAAAGTGGGATTGCATCTGAGTTTATGCTGACTGTGTAAATCAACCCTCAAAACCTCCTAGCACATCTTGCATAGACATTAATGTTATCTCAGTGTGCTGTCCAAATTCCAGTTCACAGTTATGTTCTCAATACTTAAATTTGTTGTGTTCTCAAAAAGTGTTATGTAGTTCCTTTTCTCAGCTCGGTATAGTGTTATTGTAATATGCTGTTACTGTACTCAGAGGTAGGTGCATTTTAACTAGGGTAAATGATTGACATATGACTAAAACTCAATACATCAGTCTCTGATTTCCATAGAGCTTGCTCCTTTGGGAAAGAAGTGCTGGCGTTAATAAATGCTCAAGTTTCAGGGAAGTGGGCAATGTTGGCAAGTGAATTTATAACAGATGTGTAGTTCTGCACAGTACAGTCTTGCAGATAAAATGTGGAGGTCTGATTAAAGATCAGAGTGATTGCTCTACTCTGCTCATATACAGTGATTTCGTTAGGTTGTCTCTTAACAAAGAGTGATGTACTGGAAGTGGTGCATGATATATACAATTTGAGATATATTGAACTACAAGGGTATGTTTGTCTATCCTATGTAGAAATGTTTCTGTTCTAAACAGACAGAAACAAAGGCACAGTTGAAAGTAAGCAGGGAATTTGAATTCTGCCTTGTCTGCTACCAAGTGTTACTTAATTTTAAAATAATATGTGAAGCCTTGCTTCTGGTCCCATTAGAACTGGTTGTATGTTTGTGAGGTCTTTGCAGGACTAAGGCCTTAAATGATGTTATGATTAAAGGGTGTGATCTAACCAGCAAGAAATACCACTTCGAGTTTTAGCTTAAGTGACATATCCTTGCATTTGTATCAGACACAGCTGATAGTTTCCACATGTGGTTATCTTGTAGGTCATGGATTTTTGAGTGACATTTTTCATGAAATCAAAAATCTTGATGATATATATTAGCTTAGGCCAGTTTAATCCACACTATACTTCTGAACTAGTTCCTCTTTTAAACTCGGCCCCCCCATCCCTTTCCTTAGTTAAACCATGACAACTGAATGTGAAAGCAGGGACTTCACAAAGGTATTTTTGTGTCCTAAAAGTGAAATGGCATCCCAATGAAGATTCAATAAGGCTAGACGCTGATATCTGCTGGGTTCAGGTCTTCATCTAAGCATTGTGGAATATACTTTATTTTTTTTAAACTTCAGCCCAGAGAGAATAAGTGGACATTCATCTGTGAATTTTCAGATTGTTCTATACCACTTTATCAGCAAAGCCTTCAAGAATATATGTAGGTATATATAGTCCTTTTTTTTCTGGTGGAAATAAATGAGAGGATCTACATCTGACAGGAGAGAGATTTTCGCAGTGGTGTAGAGCAGGGAATTTCTGCAGTTTCTACTTCCCAAACAGCCTCTTTTGTCTTCTGCTAATACTTGATCTGGTTTTTATGTCCAAGAACCAGCAAGGGCAAGGTTGGTCACATCAGTGAAGATGGAAGGTAAGAATCATGATGCTTTAGGCTGCAGTACATGTAACATTTGGATGTCTGAAACCATGAATGGAAAAGATTTGGTGTTACTGCAGAAGCATACAGAGGAAGACTATGGCTCAAAGGAGGATAGAGCTTATTGTGCAGGAAGGCAAGTTTTGATTCTCTGAGAGGTAAGGCTTACTTTATAAGCTGAATTACCAAAATATTTATGAAGAATACTCACTTTCCACCTGAAGACTTGAGGGTGAATATGTGCTTTGGATTAACAAGATAGTGCAGCAAGATATCACTGGTCCAACATTAGTCCAACACTATAGATACACGAGCAAAGAGTTCCATAAGGATGCACTAAAAGATGTTAAACCCATATGTACAAAATGTGCAGAAAGCAAAGAGTAGGTGCTTCTGTCAGAGGTGTGGCAAATCATATTCTGTGGTTGCTATCACAATGCCTTCATGCATATCCATCACTGAACTTGCCAGGCTGCTGGGTGATATTTTACATGTACAGGCATTTGCAGAGTTTAGAAGGGAATTAAGTTGTCCAGAAGCACCACTGCTTTCTTAGTCGACATGCCACACACTGTCCTTCTGCGGTGGTTATTGAATAGAATCAGGTGTTGAATACGTGCTGTGATGAACAAATACCCTGGTCTGTGCTGAGAGCAGTACTTAGCCTTGCTGACTCTATTGTCTCTGCTCCGAGCAACTCCCTGCACTTTTCTGCTCTGTAGCTGGTATTCCAGGATCCCAGATCAGTACCTGGTGATCAGCTTAGCCTGGTGACTAAGGTCTTGTTCTGCTCCTGTGCTCTCATCTTGGGAAGGTGTGAGCAAGGATTGCAGCCTTTCATGATTCATGGGTTGACTGTAGCTCGGCTCTCCGTGTGGACATCCCTGTCAGTTCTAGGCGTTCATATAATGTCTCTATCCAGACATGACCATTATACAGTGCAGTGCTTCTGAGGGTTGTCTGATGTTGATGTAGAGCTTTTATGTGGATGATGATAAAGTATTTTTATGCAATGAAAAGAACTAGGATGCACCCCCCTGCCCCTGAAATTGTGTGGGTATAAATTAAATGGGAATGAGATCCTCTGTGATCATAAGACTCATGGATTAGGAGCTGTTATATGAGTTTGTGGGATAAGACAGAGCAGCTGATACATAAAAATATTTATTGATAGATATAATTTATACATATGAGTTTCAAAATGTTACAAGACTTAGGGAAGAAAGAAGTCCCACCCAACTCATGAATTGCCAATTTTGACTAGGTTTAGCTTAAACTCCAAAATCAGTGTTTACACTGCAAGGCAAAAAAGATGTCAGCCAGCACATTCCAATGAAGTGCAAACAAGAAAAAATAATACCTCTTTTTAGAGGTATGTAAAGCATCAGCCATATGTACAGAAGAGCGAGATTAATCCCTGCTGTAATTCTTCCAAGTCCAGTGGAACTGTGCCAAGAAGGAATGTAACACAAGGCAAACAATCACATCAGAAAGAAGTTAAAAAACTTTATTTGAGCTTTTCTAGGAACACTCAAATAATTACTGATTGGTCTCTGTATTTGTGATTTACATACAAAGATTGATGACTTTTGGCTAAAGTCACTGCTGAAGCCTGTCTCCAGGGACATATGCCACTGAATGTGATCAAGCAAACAATTAAACATATGTAGGGGTGAGACAGTTTATTCCTCTTTCTGTTGGACTTAAGGAGTTCACGGTCCACTGGTGACTCTTTAGGTCCCATGATTGATATCTATTCTTGCTGTAGTAGCTGAACTAAACATAATAAGTGCTGAGACAGATATTTAGAAAAAACATAGTTTGGTGATTATTTTTTTCATTTGCAAGGGCCTGGCTTATTTAGAAGAATAAGATTAGATCATTATAGTTTTAATCATCCCAGAAAGGAAGCTAGTGAGTTGATTAATCACCTCCTGCACTGCCACTGCCTTCTGATCTTGCATCATGGATTTGCCAGCCCACTCCCACCTTTAATTATCTGTGTCCAAATACTGTTAAATTATACACTAATATTATAGAGGCTTTATTCTATAAGTTTTGCTAATGAGGTTGATATTACTTTTCTCTATAATATTGTAAGGTAGTTCTCTTTAAAAGCAGGACAGTATCATAAAAAGGACAAATTCAGCCTTTGCAAAGTAGTCATCTATTTCCTTTTACTATATGGGTACACAGCATGACAATCAAATAAAAAAATATAATTAAAGCACAGTACTAATAATTCTAGTATCAGAGTATGTTTTGTGAAGTTGTTCCTACAAGCAGCATTTATCAAGTTAGTAATTGTTGCAGGAGAGCACTGAAATGAAGACTCATCGAGTATAACAACATCTTTAGATTTTCACTGTACTTAAGAAGTATATTTATCACTATTTCAGGATTCCATATGTATTTAGTGGAAATTCTTTCCAGACACGGAAGGCTCATGCCAGCCTCTTTGCAACCTTGAAGACCAATGGTGGACTTGTCACGTAGAGGGCAGTCTTCTTGTCCTAAATATTAAGTATTTATCAAAGCAGCTACGCAAATAAGAGATTAAGCTGATATTTTTCTTGCTGTCAGGGCTTGTTGCCCCGCTCCCACAGACCTTTTCTGAGTGGAACTACTTGTAGCACACAGAGGCATCATGCAGCAGCGTTACTGTATATATATACACACTCATTTTGGAGGAAGCCACTCATGATTATTCATTCGGAAAGTAGATCGGTGTGGGAGACATTTGGGGATGGGCTTTGAGTTGTCCTGCAATAAGAGCTGCATAGGCCTATTGATCCTCTGCAACAGGTGAGGAATGGTAGTTTCCGTGCAGTCTGAGGGAATTGCTTGCCTATAGCTAGGAGAGAACTGAATCCATACCCTCAGAAGTACCTGTTGCAGGCAGACCCCAGCAGTTTTTAAGGATTAAATCTGTAAAGCATGCCAAGTTCAGCTGCCAGACAATCAGGGATGTTCTCTGGGGTTTTGAAGAGAGGAATTACATTACTGAGAATTGTGGACATTTAATTTGACATATTCTTAGTTTAAAATACCATAGCACAAACAGTATTAACTAAGATGGAGTGTCATATGAGAAGAGAAACTGCCCATGTTGTGTTCTGGAACATCACTGCTCATTTCAGACTCAGAAATGTAACCTCTTCCCCATTATCCCAACATAAAAGGCAGAAAAGCAAAAAATAAGAAACACAAGTGAGAATTAATAAATCTTTTTTGCAAGACCAGCATGATCTAGGTGCTATGCTGTCCCTTTCACTAAAGGTGTTTTAGACAACAGTTCTGTGCAAAATGCTGCCTTTTGTGATACTGGTATGTAAAGGAAGAAAATAAGGCCTCTGCTTGTTCCAGGTGTCCTGAAAACATATGGAAACAACAAAGGAAACCGGACAAATCTGTACTGAACATCACTTTATTTTTAGGAAATAAAAGATTATTTAACATGGTGGGTTTGATCAGAGATCTTTTTTCTTTATGTGATCTTTGCAATTGCTCTGTTTAGTTTTGGAGCTATTTTCATCTTATAATTTGTCTGTCTTAAAGTAAGAAAAGAGAGGCAAGCCAGGATCAGATTGGGATCTGCAGAGGAGGTGCAGCACAGCAGCCAGAAGAGACACTGGAAGGCCCTCAGACATGCACTTTTTCCTTTGGCACTTTGGATGGGGTGCTGGGATGGAAAGGGAAAAGGTTTTGGCGTTTTAGGTTAGGATACTTTTTGAGAGTGTTTTTCCGCTTTGGATGAGGCTGGTACTTCAGCAAATATATCTATAAAACTATTTCACATATTTATTCAAGGTCTAAGCTTTTAAGAGCAGCAGTAAACCTGGAGAAGAACTGTTTTCAACTGTCTCAATGATGACAACATGCCATTTTTGCACCAGCTGTTCTGTGAAGGCAGAACACAGTGATTTCTCATTTCTCCCATTTTCCTCATACTTAATTTTTTTCTCTTAGTGAGTCTTGCTCTGTCATCTTTTTTTGTGTGCTTGCAGTGAACCTAGAACCTGCTTGAGCATGAAACAGATCAGTACAATTTTCCAAGTTTATTTTCTGTCTATTTAAACAAGATAACAATTTTGAATACATAAATTATTGTTTGAATTTTTCCAGAAAAGAAAAGAGAAGCATGATGGTAGATATTTTACCATGGCTGACACAGCACAAAGCAGTGCTTGCTAAGACACCCAGATCCTGGAAGCACTGAAACATGCTGAAATCCATCTTTCTTTGATAAAGTATACTTAAATGATGCATATGCCCATGCTGTTTTCAGGAAGTGTGAACCAGGCTATTAAATCAAAGCCTGAAGAGAGAGAAACTGAAATGCCTACTTTCCCTGACGAATCTTTCTTGCTTGGGCATTCCACTAACTGGTCGCACAAAAGTGGCTTTTGACATTGGCTGTTCTGAACATCTTGAATGTGCCTAGTGGCCTCTGTGGGACAGGTGGGCAGAGCTGTATTTTCATTTCCCAGATGAGTTTGCATTTGTCTGGAGCCAAGCAGTGTTGCCCTGCAAAAATGGTTGGACAAAGGTTGTGTTAGAGGCAGCTGTACATACGTCCTGGCTGCCACCAAATCCTGGCCCTAGTGGGAGCTGGGAACAGGACATCCTGCATGCATGTAATGTAAAAAGTGGTGCTGAAGACCTTGCTGAGTCTGATGAAACCTTTATGTTATATGCTTAATTATACATTGACCATTAAGTGCATTGGCTGCATCTTACTTCTAACATATACCTGTCACTCCCATTACCTTTACTAACTTATTTAAACAGTGAATTCACACAAACAGAGAGAAATACTGTATGTTTTCCTTTTGGTTAAACTCAGGATGACTGGCAGTGACATGGTGGTCTGTTGTTGCTTTTCGCTAACTAGGTCTTAATGATGAAAACATTACTTGAAACCATACAACTAAGGATTAATAAAACTTAATTGCTTGTTGCTGAGTTGTGTGGGGGTGAGGAGTGGTGGGTCAGAAAGCAAAAACCTGGCCTTCTGTTTTGTTCAGAGAAGGAAAAAATTTATTCTGAGCTATTCTGACCCAGGTAACATCACCTCAGTGCAAAAGCTGAATGTGCTGTATTACTGAATCATTTCAAGCAAGACATACCTGTGCCCAAAGATCAAGCCTGTGAAAAATAAGGTTGTTCATTTCTGATTTTTTAGTAGCTTGCTTCAATTTTCTGTTTACACTCACCTCTCTCTTAACTGGTTATCTGCCTCATCTCTGCTTTACTACTGTGGCTGATCAAGGATAGTGGTATGAATGAACCACAGAAGCATGGATGTTCTTGTATGGGAATAATTTGATTTAGTCCACCACTTGGAGCTGTCTTCTGACCGTGGTGAGCTCTGTCCTTCAGTCATGTGGATATACCAAGTTACAGGGATTTTTTTCTGTGATTGACTCTTGGGAAATGAAGCACTGCCATTTGTTTGGGACTTGCTCTCTCTCTTACTGACTGTACATCCAAGAAAACAAATTAACAGACAGGAAAACTATTCTTGGCATTACAGCGCAACATTCACATCTGTATGCTGATAACTGCTTTGCTTTTTGCTCACAGGTTTACATTTGTTTTTTCTCTCTGTATAAAGAAGTGTCTTTGCCTCAGTTGCCCCTGATTTCAGATACCCCTCAGAAAACTTAGTTTGACAAATAACTTGTTCCATTTACCATTCATTTGTACTGTTGTTAAATGCATCTGTTTATTGTGCTAGTGCATAATAAAATAGACATATGTCTAACATACATCTATAATTATATCCATTAATCTATACCCCATGTCACCTGTTACATGAATTAGTTGGTGTTGGTTTTGGTATGAGCTCATTCAGTAGCAGGGGAACTGATTGTTCATATCATATACAGAAGAACAAATTATTTTTATAGAAATAACAATACAATCCAAACAGGAAAATTCTGACAATGTAATTACAGAAGAGAAATAATAACAATATTCTGAGCAGCTAAGAGATGTGTATGTGTGTGTATGAAAAAAATAGAAACTCATTAGTTTATTTAAAGAGACTTTACTCAAGCTGAGCTGCAAAATGTGGCTAAATATCTATTCAATTAAATGTGATAAAGTAAGTTTAAACATGTATTGAAGGACAGAATAAACTATTTGTGCCATGAACAACAGCCTGGTTCCTGACAAATGTGTGTTCCTTATCTCTTTGTTTCCTCTCTGTGCAGAATTTCCAGCTGCTCCTGTGCTTCTTAGGGCTCCTTGTGCCGGCAAAAGCCTGGACGTGCCATAGCTAGTTTGGACAAAGTGTGTATGCTTTGGTCAGCCAGGGCATGTAGGCAGCTGCCAGAGTATCTTAACACCTGAGGTCTGTAGCCTGTCTGCAAGTTGTCATGTGTTCGTGTCTCTGCCCAGCTGTTGAGTCTCCCCCAAGTGTTGTAGGACCTTTAAGTCTTTGAACTTCCACCCCTTCTTAATATGGTGAGAGTTGTTTGCAAAGGTGAAAATGAAGTTCAAGTTGGGTTTTTTTCTGAATTGGAGAGGACTCTCAGTACAGGCTTAAAACAGAAAAACATGCTAAAAAATCCACCTTAGGAGTTATTTCACTTCATGTGTTGCACTTCATGCTCTCTCGAGAATTGTGTAAAGATCTGGTCCTTAAATTCTGCTCTCTGACCTAGTGAAGACAAAGGAAGTATGTGCATTAAAAGTGTGCATTGAAACTAGTTAGGCAAGGTTGTAAACTCTTCACAGAGTTTGTGCCCTTCATAGCTTGCTTCACTCGTACTGGAGAATACACGGTGTGCAAGGTAAAAGCAAATTGGCCTGTTTGGGCACAATCACCAACAGAGAATTTCAAAACTAAAACTTTAAGCTCAGTAACAAGGTGATTTGAGTACTTTGCTAAATTGAAGATGCGGGTAGGAGAAAAGGTACTGAAGTGCAGTTCTTCAGGGTGCATGTGCTGCAGTCTGTTACCAGAAGTCAACAGCATGAACTCCCAACACATTTCCTGTTACACCTGCAGCAGATACTTCAGCCAGAGTAGGAAAAAGTACGTCTTGAATCACTAATAATGGCACTTTAATAAAACGGAAGGAAAAAAGTCTGCAGTCTCTAATAAGCAATATATCAACTAAGCACTGTCAGCCTCTGTAGAGAGCTCCATGGCATGATTTATTATGTTAATTACAGTCATGTGGGCCTCATGCTCTTAAGTCTGAAGCTGCTCACATTCTCAGCTTGATTTAAGAATATGCTTTGGCCAAGACTTAAAGTGCAGCTTATTATGATGAATGTAATAAAATATGTATTACATACTCCTTTTCTTTGTTTCACTGCTTGTTTCCTCGGTTAGACTGCCTCATTCTGAAACAGTGATTTAAATTAGATTTCAGATAATGAGGATCCTCATCTGTTTTTAATCACCCTCTTCAGGGTTGTTCTTTTTTTCACATCCCTTTGTTCTGATTCTTCCTTCTCTTCCCCTTTCTATATTTTCCTCCCTTATTTCCTAAATTTGCTTCTCAGCTGCTGTCTGGAATGAATCAAAAGTGGGCAAACTTCATAGCCCTGGCTTATCCCTTTGAGACCTCTTGCATTGCTTTCTCAACTATGGTTATTAAAGTTAGCTCTTAAATGCAATGACATTAAAAGTGGTGGTAGGCCATAGCTGAGACCATGTTAAGCCTCTGGTGTTGTGGGGTGGCATGTAAAGAGAAGACTAAACTGTAAAGGGACACATGTTTGTGTCCTGTTTCTCATTCTTCTTCCACTGGGCTTGCAACTGCAGAGGCACAAAATTCCACTGCACCAGATTTTCCAAAATGCCATTTTGTGCAAACCAGTCCACTAGTTAAATTTTGTCTGAGCAACTGGTGCTTGTGAGAACTGTTTAAACATGTAAAGCTGGCTTTCTCTGTATGAGCACGTAAAGATGCTTATGAAAAAAAAAAACCAAAACCTTATGGAAAATACAGCATCTTCTGTAAGAAATGGGGCTGTGCCATAAGAATTTATATTTTTCTTTTCATGTTTCGTTTTTAAATACTAAGCTTAATTCAAAGGAGGTGTTTCTCAGATGTTTACAGTTTTTTCTCTCCTTATTTTGATTTTTTCTTACTGTTTTTTCTCTTAACTTTTGAATCAAGTCATCTTATACTATAAATGTTATTCAGGTGTGCTGTTCTTCCACCTTCTAAACATATGATGACTTAGTCCAGTTATTTTCTACATTTCTACATAAACATATACTTAAATACAGGGACCCCAATCCAGAACGCACTTAAAATGTGCTTTGTTGAATTGGAAACTTATCTGGGAGAAAAACAAGTATTCTGCTGAGGACATGTATGCAACACTTTCTGGGCTAGTGCCAAGCCAGCCAAGTCCTCTTGGAAAATGAGTGCATTGCTTCTGCTGTGCATCATCCAGCTTGCAGTTCTCAGGGTAGGTTAGACACTCGCCATCCTACTCCTTTGATTCCTTTTGCCACAGCTCATGAAACAAATAACATGCTTTGAAAGGGCAAGATTGCACTGTGTTGTTAAAAAGACCTGGGTAAAAATCAATTCTATTTTCCAGAGTTAAATATTTAACATGAAGAAAATGGCAAAAAACCTATCTTGTCTTTAGCCTTAAACTAAAATCAATACTTGGCTTTTTCTAAGTGGAGTTAGCTGTAAATTATTTTAGGATTATTTGGATGAATGTAAAGATGCATGCTCAACATAAAGCTAACATTTGTTTCGCATACTATGTTGTGTTTGCCACTTACCAACTTTCAGCAGCACTTCAGTTTCAGCAATCTACTTGATTTTTTTAACCTGAGCTCTGAAGGGGGAGCAATTATGTGTTAGAAGGGAACATAGGTGAAGAAAGTTTAGTCAGTTATTTTGAATGAAAGAGGTTTCACTTTTTCTAAAGTTTTCTAATGTTTTTTGGTTTGCAGTACAGAAAACTCCAAACATTGGCTTTTATATCCTCCACTTCTATGAAGAGTTGGGTCCCTGAACCTCAGTCAGTTATATAAGTGTCAAAAGAAATTGTTTTTATAAACCTCTTGTAAAGAAAAGAGAGACAAGGCAGGGCAGGTAGACCTGGAACTGGTTCCAGGCTTGGCTGTAATCCAAGTGACTGACTTGGAACAGGGCAGCTAAGATGGCAGACTCCAGTCCAGCTGTGAGCCAAGTACGTTTTGCCTGGACATCACCCAAGTACCAGATCTATGGGTTTCTCCAGTGCTCTTGCAGAATATCTTCTGCTGGTCCCCATGTTGTGCCCCAGGGAGCAGCCGTAGCATCTTGCCGTGAAGTGCTGCAGTGTTGTGCAAGCCTGGGAGAGCTGGAGTCTGTATTTGTTCCTGCCAAATGACAGTGAGATCTGGATAAATAAGAACTGAGTAGCCCCGCTGTCAGGATACAAAGGAAATGCATCCCATTTTGTATTGCAGCAATTCACACCGGTGCATCACAGAACAGCTTCCAAAGGAGATAGGAAATGATACAGTCTCTTACTCCAGAAAGACCACTGTAAGTGTTCAGTGGAAGAAATGAAATGTAAGGTAAAACTAGCATGCAACACTTCTCTTTTCCAGTAGCCCTGACAAAACCAAAACCAGACAACTAGATGAAGTGGCAATCGTATTTTGAACAAATAAAAACTTTTTTTTTTTTTTAATTTAGAAAATGGATTTTTAGTACCTTTATGTTGAAATAGCTCAGATGTCGCATACAGCCAGGAAGGGAGCCTTGTAGAAATCCAAGTCCCTAGAGCACTGCGGTTTTTGTACTGTTCATTTGTGATTGCTAGTATCCACTATTTAAAAGGTTGATGCAGTCAGTCATAGGAGGACATAAATTCTTAATCCCTTGTCATGGCTACAAATTTTCTGTCATCTGAGGATCATGCAGTAGTCCCATTAATAATGATGTGAATTTTCCTGTTGACTTTGCCAGCAGCCAGATTGCACCCTGCATCTTTTCAGGCTGTTGTGGTGACAAAGTAGTGAAAATGAACAGAAACTGAAAACCAACACTAGTGTCTGAGTGAGCATCCACTTATCAGACCATTCTGTACCTTGCAATAAAATGTACAGTTGACTAAAGATTATTTTAGTGACTCTTACTTCATGGAGATACCAATGTATAAATATTCTTATGCTCGTGTGCTTGCAATCTATGCCCTTTTTTCACTGACAGAATCTAAAGCTTTTTAATTTTAGAATCATAAAATATTTCACTGATTATTTTGTTGGAGAGGGTTAACTGAACAGAAGCATAATTTGGTTTTGCCAGAAAACATCTTTCATAAATGGATTTTAATTAATAAATTGTATTGTACTATAGATTTTATATGCTTTTCTGAAAACGTTAAACTATGTAGACTTTGATTTAATGTAGTGGAAGTGAGAAACTGTAACTGTTAAACAGAATTTAGTAGCAACATCAGATGGGTAGGGCAGAAATTCAAGAAAAAGTGCAGGAGCACTTTCTTCTGCTTAAATAATCTGCAGCTAACAAGTTAATCCTTTGATCCTGCAGAGCTCAGAAGCTGTTAGATGTCAAAACCTGATGAAAATCTCCAGGCAGCCACAGGGTTTTCCCCTGTCTTTTGACTTTGACTCAACAAGCTTAAGCGTAAATAAGTATGATTATTATGGCACAGGAAACACACTTTATTTGGCCTTAGGACTTCCTAAAAAATGGTTATTGTTGGATATGAAATAATTACATTAAAATGTGTATTTTTGACTTAAGCCTTTGACTACTCTGTGTGTGTAGGAGTTGCCCCAGGGAAGTTAGCCTGTACCAGACAGTAAAAGTGCCAAAAATCAAATTCTCCAAGCATTTAGTTCTCCCTGTCTCTTAATCTCAGGGTGTTTCTGTGAGCGCTCAGAGGGAGCCCTGCTGGAGGGACCTCCTGCAGTTATCCTCACCCTCACTCTTCGGCAGTGAGATGGGAGAATGGCTTTCACTTGCTTATTCCTTTGATACAGTGAAAACCAGCCGTCAGCTTTCTAAGTTTTGCATGCAGAAAGGCTGATACTCGGGGATGCCATGGTACGATGGTGGCATTCAGCCACTCCCAACAGGGTAGCTGTAGCACTGGTTCCAGGAGGGCACATTTGTCAGAGGGTCCCCCAGCCTTTCCCTGCCCTGACTTGACCCCATTGCGTGGTCTCTGCCAGCTGCGGTTGTTGACTTGAGAACGTCATTTGCCTGCAGATACTTTCTTGAAACAAGTGGGTACAGGAGAAAAAAAAGGTAGGAGTAGGCTGTGGTTTATGTTAACTGTTTTAATGGGCTGCATACGACCATGGGCTGTAGGTTGGATATCACTGCTTTTCAGTAATTGCAGAACAGGGGCAAGAGCCAACCTGCAAAGTGCTGGGGAGTGGAGAGAGCACACTTAGCTCCAATGTGGAGATAATGGGGTGCCATGTGTGTGGTTAACTAGGCTTTTTAACCTGAATGAAAGCATTTGGTGGAAGTAGGTCTGCTGCAGAAGCATTTTTCTAGTCAGAAGGCAAATTGGGCAGAGACTTTTGCTGGTGATATGATTACCACCAAAAATCCCACCTTACTTTTAATGTACTTTTGAGATCTCACTGCCTGCCTTATGCAGAGTTTAAGACTGTTTGCAGTAATAGCTCAGGATCATGACTCCCACTAACTCCCTCTCTGAACATTAGCAATCTACATCTGTCTGTAGTGAAAGCGTCTTTCCCCCTGCTATAACTAATTACAGAGGTTATGTCCTTTTCAGGGAGTCTTAAGTGTGTGTATGTGTGTGGGCTGAGATAAAAACAACCCTGAGTTTGATAACTCAACTGATAGTGTTCAGTCTTGGCTGCATTAAGATTAGATTATGAAAAGATCAGAAGACAGCTGTCGCTCTGTGGGAGGGATCATCCCATGGTTGTGGGCTAGCCAGGGATACATAGGTCCCACTAGGGTGTCTGTTTGATCTCTGCCAGATTACTTTGTCTCTTTGGCTGCATTGAAACAGGGACATCTAAGCTACTCAGCATTTCTTCGAACTCCTCTTTGGGAGTTTACCCCAGATCCCACAGTAGTGTGGGTTTTACTAGCTTTTTCTGCCATGTTCTGGTGTTCTTAGATATGAAACTCCAACGATTTCCAGATAGGAAACATGAGAGTTCCAACCAGGTCCTCCGTGCAGTCAAGCAGCTGAGGGAGCAGAACCTCACGAAATGCATCTCCAAGTCAATTTATTTTCTATGTTTCTGCTCCTAGTCTGTAAAATATAGGTGACAGCACTAGCACTACAGACTCCAAAGGCTGTGTTGTGACAAGGAAATAGCACTATGGATAGCTTGGCTTGGTAGATCAATGATGACCATAAGTTTTGGTTGGTTGGTTCAGACTGTTTTACTAGCTGTGACAAATTAGACTATAACATGAGCGTGTCTTTCTTCTTAGACCGTAACAGCAGACACCTACAGAAGACTGTAAGAAAGGTGCAAGCATATCAGACATCTACCCAGTCTCCTACCCTCCAGCAATTTGCAGGTCCAGGCCTTTCTGATACAGAGGTGTTCTCTTGTATTGAGGAGCATTTTGTGGTATTTTTTTTCTGTGGTTTTACCCAGTTTTGGAACCTGTGCACAATGAGGAGTTGATGCTGTGAGCAGTGGAGGCCTGAGAGCGAAGAGGTTTATGTCCGCAGCAGTCGATGAACTACTGTAGATCCCCACCTGCATTTTCAGTAGTTTCCACCAGGACCACAGAAAATCTTTTTTAAAAAAAAAGTAAGCCCTGACCAAAGGAGCCTTTGGTTTGGTCTCAGCAAGATGCAGCAAAACAAGACCAAGTAAATATCTGAGAACTGTTACGTTGAAAACACTCCTGTCTCAGGGAGGGAACACTCACTTTCAATACCCAGACCCAGAGATGAAGTCTCGCACCTCAACAGTTCTTCCTTCTTGTCAGATCCTTACCATAACATACACATTTTCCAAAATTCACTGTGATGACAGTTGAGATGTCTTTTAGTCTTGAGTTCGTAATGACTGAATTACTTTCATGTAGCCTCTCTTTATCTGTCAGTCTAGGTGGATTTGTAAGGAACAGAATGAGGTTACACCAGCCTAATCTTCTCTGACAAGGTCGCAAGGCCACATGGCTAGGGCAGAAGTAATCAATGCCAAATATCCAGACTGTGGTCAGGTCTTTGATTCTGTTTCTACCTATTTCCTGTAGGCAAAGTAAAGATGTATAGAGTTGATGGGTTTCTTGTAAGTATTTTACAAGGGCCATTTGCAGACTGCACCCAAAGAATAATTTTTATGGTCTCCTTGTCCTGTCAAAGGTTGTGCAGAAAGGATGCAAGGTGCACCTGGTCTTGGGCACTGTTTCATTAGTGTTCCAAATGGCATAGTTGTACTGGGTCTGGCTGGGGTGGAGTCAACTTTCTTCATAACCACACATACCCTGCTGTGTTTTGAATTTGTGACTTTTAACATTTTTAATGACACACCAGTGTTTTGGCTTCTGATGAGCTGGACTTGCACAGTGTCAAGGCTTTTTCTCCCACTCTGTTTCCCCAGCAGCTAGGTCTAGAGTAGACAAAGCCTGGGAGGCGACACAACAAGGACACCCAACCCAGACCAATCAAAGGGATATTCCCTGCCCTATGACATGGTCAGCAATAAAAACTGAAGG
This sequence comes from Falco punctatus, assembly GCF_963210335.1. Taxonomy (NCBI): domain Eukaryota; kingdom Metazoa; phylum Chordata; class Aves; order Falconiformes; family Falconidae; genus Falco; species Falco punctatus. Next base: position 74,354,951 of record NC_137586.1, read on the forward strand.
AAGGGGTTTTGAGTGGGAGGTGGACATTGCTCAGAGACTGGTAATTTTTCTACTTTTAGAAGGCGATGAGTGATTGCCTTTGCATCATCAGTTGGGTTTCTTTTTCCTCTTTCCTATAGTTATTAAACTGTCTTTGTCTTGACTCATGGGTTTTCTCACTTTTCCTTTCTCTTCTCTTCCCTGTCCCTCTGGGGCTGGGAGTGAGCAAGTGGCTGTGAGATGCTTAAGGGGTGACCAGGATCAACCACCACAGCAGTAGAAAATAAGATTATGAAATTAGCAGAAAACACAAAGTTTGGTGCTATGAAAAACTTGCCTGGATACAATTTACGCCTACATGGTAGCTGGAGATGTATTATATGGTTTCAGCACTATGAAATCTCCTTAGATAACAAAGAAGTAAGACTTTAATGACATGAAGAATTATGTCTCCTTCCTCAGCTGTCCTACGCTATAAAGAGCTGCCTTATAAGTTAGGCTCAACTGCATCATCTGGTTTTGTTGTGGATGACAAGCATATGCAGATGATGACAGTGGCTCAGCTGACATCTGATAACTTTGGCTGTCTCAGACTCTGTCCATTGGTTCTCACTGCCTCCCTGCATTCATCCCATGTTATGAGATATCCCTGATATTTGCGTGGTTTCATAGGAAGAGGATAATCTACTAGCACTGCAGGCTGGATTCACAGTCAAAATTGATGTAGCTCTCCTGATGTGGCTAGATGAGAAGCTGACATCTTTAACATTTCCCACCTGCCTTGTGACACACCACAGCACTGCAGGAATGCAGTGTTTCTGGGGTACTGTTTCACTCATGCAATTTCAGGGGTTCTTTAATTCAGCATGGGTTTCATAACTGCAGATATGGCAATTTCCTTTGCAGATTAAGGAAGGATGCCATAACATGAATGACTGACTGGGTGTCACTGCTGTGTTGTGACAGGCTATCTTCTTAAGTAGTAGTGATTGATGACATGCATAAAACTGAGCCATTATATGTGCTGTTTATATTGAGACAGTACTTAAAATGTGGGATGTCAGTCAAAGCACTGATTAATTACACAGTGCTATAATAAGGGGGGGGGGGGGGGGGGGGTTGGGCGCGGGGAGGAGGTGCAGTGAACAAGGTACCAGAGTAAATGTTTGTTTTGGAGCTTCAGACAGCATTGTCTTTTTATTTCCAGCCTGCATTTGGCCATAATAAAAGGATCTATCCTATACATTGCCTAAAGCATGAGACTTCACTGCAGGCTGCAAGGAGCATTTTGATATCAATATTAAACCCAGTTTCTGAAACAGGCTGGTGACCTTTTCTTTTTCCCCTTGAGCACAGTTTGAGCAAACCTCAGTGCTCTGTGGCAGCATTTTCCATGGCTGCGGAAGCTTCTGAAGGCCTCAGCTGCAGACCCTTTCTTCTCTGTGCTTTGCAGAGGGTTTGAGGACCCCTCTCAATAGGTTTCATTGAGTGCCACGGATGCAGCAGATGCCTTGCAGTGAAGACACAGGACCTGGTCCCAGGGGGTATAAACTCAGCTCTGTTTCTGTTCTGCTGGCAAGTCCTTGGGCAAATCCCTCCCTCTGCCTCTCTTTGCAGCTGTGGTGTGGAGGTGATGGGATGAAATCCCTTCAGGGTCACTGTAGATGGGCAGAAGGGGAAGCTGCCCAGCTGTGCAGTGACACTTCTGCACCCCATTGCAGGCGAGCTAGGGAAGGAGATAGGGCCACCTTCCTTTCCCTGCTGCCCGCCCTATTAACGGGCTTGCAGGGCAGGGTAGGCATGAGAAGCAAGAGTCTGAGCAGTGCTGCAAAGCGTGGGTATGCTACATGGCCTGACTTGAGCTTGGCCTGCATGACAGAGAGGCATCGGGAACTTCAGCTGGTCTCGTATCACTTTGTTGTGTGTATGTTGTGTGGGAAACACCTGGAGAGTGTTACTATGGCACTGGTGACAGGACACCAAAATGTATGGGTTTTGCAATGAGATAGAACAAAAAAGAACTGGCTTTCCCTCCCTCTTCTGCTTATGAAGTAGAAGAGAGAAAAAGGAATGTTCCATTCACAAATGCAGAGTACAGTCACACCATTCAAGTTTTCCTTCTTTGCATTTGCTGTTCATTTTCTAAGACCATTATGGTTTGTCACATTTATAATTACAGTTCCACCTATGTGCATGTAAGCTGCATCCTTGTACAGACGGATAGTTTGCATATGCCAAGAAATCATTTACATGTAAAAAGCCTTTCCTTTTTATATTTATCTTAGTATTAGCCTGAAAATCAGCTGTCAGTAACAACCATAGTAGCGGTAGCATCTGAATATTGTGGTTCGATATGTCACTGATTGTAACTTTGAGTATAGCCTTACAGAGCAATATCAGGTTGTTTCCAGAATTTTATTTTTCTGCAAAATGAAAAGAAATTATCACAATTGTACCTCCACTGTCAAGGTACAGCTGGATTATGTGGTGAGACTGTATAATGATGCTTTTCTTCCATATCTTCTGATGTGAACATATTAACTATACCTTTTTTTTTATTCTTGTACATTTGTAAATTACACATTCTCTGTAGTAGTTTTACCAGCCAACTCCTTTGTTAGGAAGTGCTGCATTACTTTGTACTGTACATTTCTGTCTATATTTATTTAGCTCTTTAAAAATATGTCCAATTAAAGATAATTTTTACTGTCATAAATACCATGCTTTAATTATTTTTTGTAGAACAAAAATGGAACCAGAACAACCTCTGGTTTCACAAATGAGGCAATGCAGAATGGGTTTATTACTTGGATTGGGCCCTGCACCCAGCAAAGCCTTCTACTTTGCATTTGTTTTAAAAAGCAGATTGCGTGTAATTCCACTGTTTTCCACATATTCTCCATGCATAAAACTGTGCCCCAGTGTCATGAGGAGCTCATTTTGGGTTTGTGTCATACTGTAGTACATCATTTGTGAAACTGAAGTTGGCTTTTCAGTCATGTGACAGGTATGTAATGATGTTTTCCAGTGCTCTTTGTGAAATTGATTTTAACTTTTTTTTTTTTTTAAGGAAATTTGTTTTGGGCAAAAGCATATCACATGCGCTCATGGGTTCTGCTTTTTTTGTCTTTCCCCTTCTCCCTTTTCCAGACCAGGATGAGAGAGCAGCGGAGCTCAGCAGGGAGCAGAATGAGAAGACCATTCGCAGCACACAGACAGCTCTCCGCAATTTCCGAGAGTTCCTGATCTCCAAGTACCCCTCTGAGACCCGTGAGATCTATGTCATCCCCTGCAAAGAGCTTGATGCCTACCTTGCTTCCTTCTTTGTGGATGCCAGACAGAAGGATGGGTCTGAATACGAGCCAAACAGTCTGGCCAACTATCAGTGTGGGCTGGAGCGGTATCTCAAAGAGCACAGGTATGGATACAGTATTACGAGAGATAAGGAGTTCAAGAGGTCCCAGGAAGCTCTAAAGCAAAAGCAGATAGAGCTCAGGTGTAAAGGAAAAGGAAACAAGCCACACAAATCTATGAAGCTCACCTTTGCTGATGAGCTTATCCTGCGTAAAAGAGGCTTGTTAAGCCGGTACAATCCTGAAGGGCTGCTGAACCTTGTCTGGCTGAACAACACTAAAGCGTTTGGACACTGCACAGGTTTCCATGGGTCCACCCTCAAGTGGGGAGACATCAGGCTGCGGGTGACAGAGACTGGGTTGGAATACCTGGAGTGGATGGGGCCAGACAATGGAGATGTCAACGCCAAAAGCAAGAGAGGGGGGACGGACTCACGGGTGTATGCCACCCAGCACTCCCCACAGACCTGCCCTGTGCAAGACTACAAGGAGTATGCCCAGAGGCGGCCCCCAGCCATGCGCTACGAGGACGCGCCTTTTTACCTGTCCATCAAACCTGTCGTCAACTTGGCTGCGCTTCACTGGTACAACTGCCAAGCTCTGGGGAAAAACAAGCTTGCCAAGATGGTAAAGACGATGTGTGAGAAGGGCAACATCCCTGGTCGGAAGACCAACTTCAGTGTCTACCAGAGCTGTAGCACCCTCTCAGAAGCGCAGAGCAACCAGCTGGTGCTGATCTGCAATAACTTGAGCCAGCAGGCTGCCCAGTCCATGGCAAGCCACTCGAATACTGGCAACTTCATAGTGTCAGCATCCTATGACTCTTCCTCGGACACAGCTTGAAAGAGGGATATCACCTGAACACTTACTTCTTTTCCTTTTTGTTTCAAACGTTGAATTTGTGCCCAATAATACACATCAACTGTGATTGTACACTATTCCCCCATAGCCCTCTCTCCAGTGTTAATTCACTTTATAAAAATATAAAAATATATAATATATTTTTCTTTTTACAAATAAGTCAATAGAAATAGTTTAGTATTACTAACATAGTATTTATAGTGTTAATACAAAAATAAAAGGTTCTTATGGGTTATAATATAAATGCAGATTTTAAAAGGACAAAAATGGTTCTCAGGCAACAAGATAGACTGGAAATACCATTTTTAACATGCGCACATCAGTGAGTGTAAATCCCCAGGGAGGCTTACGTAGCAATTCTGTTTTAAAGCATTTTTTCAACTTCTAATTTTAACATGACCTCCCAGAGTGGAGGAGACAAATTTATCACTGGCTGCTGCTTCTTACCTGCTGGCTTATTCTTGATCAGCAACACCAAGAAATAAGAGATACATCAATGTAAGTTCATTATATAATTTAAAACATGTTTTGTCTGTTTTTTATTTTGTTTCCTGAGGCTCATTTATGCTAGATGGGGAAAAAAACACCTGAAGTCAGCTAAAGGCTATTTTTAACTTTTGGTTTTGTTGATGATTTTCTGTGATCAAAATGTTGCTGGTCTTTGGACTAGAAAGCATCGTTTTCAACAATATGCAAAAGTACAATAGCAAAACCACTGTCATACACTTAATTTTAACTGTTTAAGCATGGATTGTTAGTATTTTGTGACTGTGTATACTTAATGTAAGATCTACTGACTTAACGCCACTTTCAGTATTCTGGGGAATGCAACAATGCAGAAAAATCCACAATCTTATCCCAAACTGTACAAAAAAATTTGCATCAAATATGTCTTAAGATGTCATTTGAAATCCACAAAAAAATAGCATAGAGAGTCTAACAATTATTTCATATTTACTACAGAAAATGAAAAAGCGGGATAGTTGTAAGTGCTGGAAAACAAATTTAAGTCAGCTACACATAACCTATTTCCATTGCAGACAATGGAATACCTGCATGTGAATCTGAAAGCAGAATTTGGTCCTTAAAGCCTTGAATTAATGAGTACTACTGTTCCAACATTTGAGTTTGCAACGTAATTGTCCTTTTCTCTAAGTACAGAGAAAACATTAACAAATTCAGCACTTCAGTGAACGAGTATGATTCTCGACCTTTAAATTTATGTATGGTACTTCTCAAGTAATTCAGCTTAGTTTATGTTCCACTAGGATATCCCAGGGCCACGATGAGGCTTCAGACAAGTCTGCTGGGGTGATCTAATGACCACTGAAGTCAATGAAAGAGTCAACCTCAGCTGACTTCCCATGGTTGTTGGATCAAACTGTTCCTGAGGGGCTTTCTTGTTTGTTTTTTGGGTTGGGTTTGTGGTGGTGGGTTTTTTTTTTGTTTTGGTGGAGGTTTTTTTGTTGTTTTTTTTTTTTTTTGGGGGGGGGGGTATTGTTTTGTTTCTGTGTGCATGTTTGTCTTTATTCCATCATATTCCTGCATATCCTTTGTATTCTTTAGACCTGCAACTGTGCAGTGACTTTAATCATCACTAATTCCAAAGAAAGGGTGAAACAGAGGTAGCAGACAGAATAAAAATCACCCACCTGGCACCATTTAAAAACTGTTTTCTGTGTTGCTAGGATGAAATGTTCCTGTGTGCAGAGGAGGTGGCAGAATGCCTGCACCTCACTTAAGCCTTATTGAAGGTCTGTTTTGGGGATGGGGTAGGTAGCAGATGTGCCACTGGGAGGTCTAAGAGAAGAGATTTCCACTGTAATAAGCATCTGTCCTCCCACGAAGCTTCCTGCAGGTGGCACAGCCTGGCTGTGATCAATTTGTGCTCTGCACATAGCAAGGCTAGTACAGTCTTAGGTTTCCTGTGTGCCAGCTGTCCCAGGGTCTTGCATGCTGTGGCAGTGTAACCTCCAAATCTACAGCCCCTGAGTTACTGGCTGCTGTCTCTGGGGCGTGTATGGTGGGCAGTGGATTGGTAGGCTCCAGCAGTCATTCATACTGCAGAGCTATACTTCTGTGACTTGGTTTGGGGGCTTGAGGCCAAATCATGACACTGCTGAAGTGAGTGCAGGCAGTGTCCATGACTTTCAGTGCCATGGCAAATCTGATTTGTAGGTGAAGGAGAAGGAAGCACAAACAGACTTTGGGTGCAGCCAGCAAGACAGCTGCCCAGCTGCCAGACAAGGCCAGCCATCTGATTGCTGTTCGCACAGCCTTGCCTTTTCACAGTGGTGCTTTTAATGTGATACAGTTAAAAATAGTTTTGTGAGGCTCATGCAAGGCTGTGGCGTTTATTGGTGTTTCCCACTGAGGACTTACCCAGCTGCTCTTAGTATGTGCTGGAGTGCAGGGGGTCTCACGCCAAGGAGCTCCCTAAGGGTGCCACGTGAGAGCTCGACCATGGAGCTAACCTCTAGGACAGTTTGGGGTCTCTGTTTCTCCCTATTGGCACTCATCTCAGTACTTTGCAGTGGCAGCTATTGCAGGATCAGACCTACTTCCCCACCTTGCCTTTCTAGTGCTGCAACAGGTGGCTAGGTATCAGCTGTCCTTTGTGGGGCATCAGATCTCAGCTTCTCACCTCCCCTCCCCTGCCAAGCTGCTTCTCTTTGCTGGGAAAAGCTGCCTTGAGCTTGTAGGGGAAAGAAGCCACCCTAAGGTGTGGACACCTTGTGTTTCTTCTCAAGCCCCACAAGGTGGGAAACCAGACCTCAGAACCAAATTGCTTCTCATGCTATTATCGGGCTCAGAGCTTGGCAGTGGTTCACATCTTCTGCGGGTATGCTTTAGGTGTGTTGCTTCAGAGTGGGCTATTTTGTGGGGGCTATTTAGTGTGGTAATTACACAATTACTCTTGTCTCCAAGGGGGCATGCCACTGGCTGCAGGTATGCCATACTGCAAGCAGGTCTTAGAGGTGCTAGTTCACCTCAGTGCTGCAATTCAGCCACAACACAGACCTTGGCTCTATTGGCAGGAGCCAAAAATGCTCAGTGACCCAGAAGAAAGAAAACGGACACTCTTGCACATGAGCTGGGAGGTCATAAAAAGCATTTCCCATGACTTCTTGACTCCACATGCTGAGTTGTTCTTTGCCACAATGTTAAGACGGTTTGTGCTGATGTCCAGCCTGTGTGCTGGGTGAGGCAATGTCTCTTGACACCCGTGGCTTAGCAGGGCACATCAGCAGCTTTTGCTTGTCTGATTGGGTGATAAGCTGTGGAGGATGTGTGCTTATTGTGGTAGCCTCAGTATTATGGGAGTGGTTTTGTTCTCCTTTGTGACATCTCTAGTAACTCAAGCTTCCAGTTGATGCTGATAGCAGATTCCCTGGCAAATTCTGATGGGGCAGCCCCAAACAGACTGCTTGTTTAAAGAGTTAAACACATGTGGCCAGAATATGATACAGTAGTATCATACTCCACAAATAAATACATTAGCTTTGAAGGGCATTTAGCACAACATACTACCCAGTCTTCATTTGTGGACAGTTGCAAGGAGTTGAGTGACCACAGTTTAACAAATTACTATTTGTTTTAAGGCCCTGGGGAGGGTTGCTAACCCACTGGGAGGGAGACTTCTGATTTAAACCACTCTCATGGTTTTGTCTCATGCTGGCAGGAGAGTAGATGTCCCTGTCACTGTGGCTCAGCTACGAGGTGACAGCTCAGTTGCTTGTAATTGTCTCTCAGTACTCCAAATGAGGGTGTCAAACCTGCTCCACCAGCAGCCTGCAGGCTCACTGCAGTGGTGGGCCACTTCCCTGGTGGTAAGACACCAGAGTGTGGCCAGGGGCTAGTGCTAGGAACTCTTACAAGCCTTCCTCTCTGCCTAAGCAAAGGATTGGGGTCTCCCACCACGGCTCTTGATAGAGTACTTTTTACCCAGAAATCAAAAGGGCAGCTGGCAAAACGCCATCCTGCCTCCCGTCCAGCAGAGCCTGTAAGGCTCCTGACTGCATTGTGCTCCAATGTAAAGGCTGAGCTTCTGCATCACAGTAAGGCTCCGATTTCTGTAAGATGATGGTAGCTGGCTCCAAAGTGGTGCTCGATTTTCTCCTTTCATTTTCCCTTCCTTTTTTCCTGCCACTCACCTTTCTTTGACCCTGTTAGACCTCTTAGGTGAATCATTTCAACTCACTAGCCCAGCAGAAAATGCAGCAGAAAAAAGGGGAAGTCAGGTAATTTTCTGTCAGATTGCTGAGTTGAGTCTGCTTACAAACTGAGATGCAAAGCCAGTGGGGGAGACGCAGGAAGGTGTTCCCCTAACAGTACATTACACATCTACACAGAGTCATTAGCCTGGCTCAGCTACTGCGGCCTTGGAAACCCATCAAAAGGGTAACACAGACCGAGACTCTTCTGAATCATTTGCAGATGTATTGGTTGCCTTCAGCACCATCTACCAGCTTGGGAGATTTGCTCAGTGCTACCAAGAGCAAAATTTGGCTTTGAACTTAAGAAAGAAGCAGACTGCCAAAGCACAGGCCTGCACATAGTGTGAAGGAGTCTGCACCAGTGTTAGTGCAGGCATTCCCACGTGGCCTTCTCCTGACACCAAACCAAGTCAGACATGGGGATTATACATGGATGTCACTGGACTGATCTGGATGCAGCTGTGCACAATAGAAGCACTTGGATCTGTTCATGTGATTGCACATATAGCTGGGCAGAGCTGTGGCCACTTGGACAGCTTAAGCTCTGTTTTTTTAGTCACTCATGCATGTATTTATGATATTGTGGGTTTGCACAATGTAGTGTATTCATGCAGGTAATTGGAACCGAAGTCTTTGATATCCGGGTGTTGCAAACTGCCTGTTTAATTTTCAAATACGTAATTATGCAACAAAATGTATTTTTAAGTGTAGGAGAATGAATACTGTTGTGAACTACATTGTAGACGAAATTACAAGGGATATCTAAAATAACAGCACATACTTTGTTCATTTGCATAGTGCAATAATTCTATGACAGCAGCATCCAGGCTGTTGACATAGAGGACAATCTAACAATGGAATCAGTGTCTCTGTTGCACATTCTCCTTTGTGAAGAACATCAGTGCTTTCAAACTGTTTCGTGTTTTTGTTTTTAGAAGCTGCTGTGCACTGGTATTCAGTCTACAGTATAGTTGCCGTCTTAGAAAGCTGTGTAGAGAATGAGATGCAAGCAACATGTTGTACTGCTGTGCGTGCTTGTCTCAGATGTTTGTGACCAGATCTTGTTCTGCTGTTTGCGCAAACGATGTGAGGTGGGAAGATGGGGATCAGAAAGAGCAGGTGGTGTGTCACTCTAGAGCCTGGGCTACCCTAAAGACTGAAACAGCCTTAAAGGAAAGTGAGATTCCTGTTGCACTAGGTTTCCTCCCTGTCCAGCACATATTTACCCTTTCTTGTCACCGTGTCTGAGTGCATCCCGTAAGTGCATTGACTGACCTGACTAGTGCATGGACTGATCATTCCTTCTGACAATAAGCTGCATGTGATTGTGATTGACTGACTGGTCTTCCCTGTCCCCGACATCCTCACTCCTCTCACCATCCCTGATCCTCTAATATTCCCCTCTCCTGGCATCTGCACTGGGGGCAAGGGGACTGCTTTGTGCAGGGCAGCTCTTGGCTGAGAGTTCCCTCCCTGCTATCAAGTGACCTTGTGCTTTGGGGATAACATGCTCAGGGCAGACTGCCTCGTGTCAGGTACGCGGGGTTTGTGGGATACTCAATGCGAGCACTCTGGAAGCTCGCATCTCTTGTACTGGAAGCACTCTTCCTCTCTTTTCTCTTCTGCTTTTTGGGAGAGTGCTGTCAAATCATGAAAGAAGATGAAATTCACTCCTGGGTAGGGGACCAGGTCCACATTTGTGCACTGTTTGACTTTCCGCTGACATCCTTAAAATAGGACTGAGATGACTGGTTCTAAACAGTACCTAACTTTTGGGCTCACTCCATCGTGGAAATCAGTTCATCTCATGTGGTGTGGGCAACAGGGCATTGGGACCCCCTGACTCCCTGAACTCGCAGAGGCAGTGTGACTGTGGGAAGGAGGAGAGCTTACAGGACACGGAAATATCATATGATATGCCTGAAAAGATCCAATTCATGCCTCTTGGTTAGGGTAGAGAAGGACTCCGCTGTTCACTATGAAAAGTGGTGGGAAGTGAGTCTGCACTTCTTCAACAAGGGTTCTTTGCTAAAAGTCAATGTGAAGAGATGGCTGTTTTGCTGTCTTTGTTCTTAAGAGGGAGGATGTATTTTCTTTTCTTTCTGTGCTTTCATGTGTTTGCTGAATCTGTACTCTCAGTGCTGAGGAGTGCAGAGAGAAGGTGGTCCAGCATAAAGTATGGCTAGATTCCTAGCCAAAAACTTGAACTATACTTTCTGGTGACGGTCCCCATATGCTGAGTTGGTGGCTGAGAACAGTACTGCATCAGCTGGTGTCTCGTGGCACATCTTTTGAGTCTGTGCAGAGCCAGCATGGGTGTTGCTGCACCACTTTCCAGAAGCTGAGAGCCTGGGGTAGCTTGCCAAGGACACCCCTATCACCCAGGCATGTGCAAGCCAAGAAGAGGGAAGGCCTGAAGCACAACTAAATGATGGTGCTTTCCCCATGGACAACGTATGACAGACACAATGAAGCTGAACTGTATCTCCTCAAGGGTTTTGGAAAGCTAAAAGCTGCCAGGGACATTACTGCTCCACGTCTTTCACAGCAGCGTAACTTCAGCTGGTGATGGAGTGGCCCTTCTGAGGACAAGTCAAGTTTCTCTGAGCCCCCAACAAGTTTTGTGGTTGCACTGCTTCCAGCTCCACAACCAGGTGCCAGCCTGTTCCTCCCCACTGCACTGTCTCTGGCTGAAGCCCTGTGAAGCTCTGCTGAAGTTGTCCTCCAGCACCTTGACCCTTCCAAAAGCAGTAGAGAGGCATTTACCGCAGTGAAATGCTGGAAAGCTAAAAAGCCCCATATCTTAGAGACACCTGTGAGCTTGTTGAAAAGTTTGACACTTGCCATTCAATGGAACATGTTCAAAGGAGTGGTGATGCTGAAAGCTTTAATATCTAATCTGATGGCGGGGGGGGGAAATTGGTTTGGCATGAAATGTGCTCATTACATAAACTGATGGGTTTTAACAATCTCAAGAGTCTCTGTCTCAAGCAAGGAATTTATTTCCTCATGCTGAAGGGGTTAACGTTAGTTGGTAATGCAGACAAAATTGTGTTTGTTTCATTATACAAATGCCATTAAATGAGTTGTCTGTGCATTGAAAATGGACTTACTGTTTTGAAGGGATTAGGATGCTTTTGTTAATCTTTTATTTTTGTGCTCAGCATTCATTACACAGTAGCCACTGGTATCTGAAAAATCAGTACCTTTTCAGATTTCAATTTGTTTTTTTCTAGTTAATAGAGGTTTTGCTCACAGTGTTTAAGAGACTGGTAAGGTAGGTGCTGTCATTGAAATTCAGTGGGATAGAGTTTCAGCGGGAATTAGAAGAGCTGTTCAGCTTTTACATAGTGTTTCAGGAATCCGCTTGTGTGTTTTTTCATTACTACTGTTTTATACAGTCTGCAAGTGTCCAGAAAATAATGAAACAGCCAAGGGAGGGTAAAATAATCAAGAAAATGCAAAATAATTTGGACAAAACCATTGTATTATTTTTACACTAGAAAAGTAAACTCTTAAAATTAATTTTATAGATACTATCTTTGCTACTTCAGCTGTTACGTTTGCGAACAGACACTCTTAACACTCCTCATGCCTAGAATTTCATCTGCTTTCTGAAGGCTGTAATTCTGCTGACTGTCTTCCTTACCGTTATAGCATGTTCTCAGCCAGCCTAAATCATGCATAGCCTTCAGTATCCCCTGGGCTGCCCCACACTGCTCCTGCCAGAACTCCTCCTCTTCTACTGCCAAATATTTAATACACTCACTGTATGTCACATTTCCAGCCTGAAAAAAAGCCAGTGCAGGAGACTTACTGCAGCCTCTGTGTCTTCAGCAGTGGATGCAAAGTGTAGATACAGAAGGCAAGGCAATAGTAACTGGCTTCAAACCAAATCTGGTATTTTTTGGGTAGGAAGGCAAATCTTCTCCTAGTGGTTCTGAGGCTGAAGGTGTGCTGAAGAATGACTGCAGTGTAAATTGCTTTGTTGAGGCCTTTGTTTTCTGTATGGTGCTTACGGTTCAGATCTTCCAAGCTTTGCCTTCTGTGGGAGCTTTCTCTGTGAGCTGCTTGCAAGACTGGGTTCCTCTGCACAAGACTGGGTGCATGGATGTGAAATGCAGTTGCAGAAATATCCAGAGTATTCAGGGATGTGCAGACAAAATGTGGCATAAAATGTCTTAATGGAGTCTGAAAGCCGTCAGGGGAAGAAAAGGTGAGAATCAGATTTTGGTGCAGTTTATGGCAGTGCCTGCAAGCTGCCTGGTGCTGCTGCTGGAAAGGGTTTGGTGCCAGTTCTGCAGCACTGTGAGAACTGTATGCCCATGCCGCCTGCTTCCACTCAGCTTGGGATGTGAAATGCACTTGGCTGTAAGCACGTGACAAGCCTCACTGGTACAAATGGGTCTCTAAATACTGAAGCCTGACATCGCTTGGCCATAGTTGCATTGTCAGCATTTGTTTTTGTCCACGTGACCCATTTATCTCAGGGTCAACTTGAGTAGAGCAAATATTCAAGATTGGAAGAAAAAAACCTGGCAGAATATCTAAGTGTGATGAAGATAGTGGAAAGGCAGTGGCAAACACAATGGAAGTTTTTGTCTTTTTTTTTCTAAAGAAGACAAACATTATCCTTTAATATCCTACTTCGTTTTACACTGGAATTAGAAAATAATTTCCATTTGTTTTAATTATCTGCTGGCCTTAACTCTGCCTTTGACAAGCACTTTTGCTATGACAACCCTTGGTCTCATGGTGAGCAGTGCTAGGGAGAAACAGCTAAAGTAAGGCTTTTATCTTTCTATGCATGCAATATTTTAATCTTTCTAATCTTTTATTGTGAATGTGTTTTCTCCCATTTTGTAAATTGACAAGATTAGCACTGTTTCTTCCAAAACAGCGGCTGAAAAACATAACCAAATTTCCACCTAACAATATCAATTCTGATTCATTCTCAGTTAAACCTCTTTCTAAGACTAACTTCCACCCACTGACTTTAATAACAAATTAACTTTTTTAAGAACAATTTGTAAAAAATCAATTTTGTTAATTCTTTTGTTTTGTAAGAAAAAGATTCACTGTCTTGCCAAATAATAGTAATAATAGTAATAATAATAATAATTAATAATAATAATAGTAATATTTCTATGCAGTGTGTGAATCAGTGATGTTGCTGTTTAAATTTTGCATGTTTTCTAGGTGTTTTGACATTTGTATGTTTATGTGGTATTTGTAAAAATGCTAACTATTGCTGCTATAATCACCACTGTTGTAAGTAACTGAAAACTGTACTATGAAGCTGTGCCAGTTAGCAGGGGTTTTTTTGTGTGTCATGGTAAAATTCTGCATTCTGCTGTTCATTTCTTGTTTTAAGCCAGTATTTAGTGCCTTCTGTGGAAGGAATCAATATGTTGTGGTAGACAGGAGGTGCCAAACTTCTAATATCTTGTTCTGCACAGATGATCACTTACCAGCTTGAAGCATAAAAAAAAAAAGGTAAAAAGAAAAGAACAGTCTTGATCTCTCCATCTTTCTTCAAAATGTCTTCTCATTAATGTTCATTTGGAAAAAAACCTCTTTAACAGAGCTGAAAAGAAGCCATCTTCCCCAGCTATACCTCCTGCAGCAGCAGACTGCCAAGTGTGAAATATGAGGGGTACAACGGAATCTGTAGTACCCAAATATTCCTGTTGGTAACAGATCCAGTGATTAGCCGAGCCTGTTAAAGTCATTGCAGAGCATGCTAAAATGCCATTTAATGAAAGCAGTCCTCTGATTGCCATAAGAAACTGTTAGCTCTCACAACAGTTGTGAGCCTGCTCTTGTAAACAAGTGTCAGCTTGGTCAAGCGATGGATTCCAGTCCCCGTTCCTCCTCCGCTGAAGCCACACATTGCTGCCAAATGAGACTTGGACGAAATTCAAGCTCGAGATTTTTGGTCTTGTTCTTTTCAACTGCTTTCATGGCAGACAAGCCCTGTTTATCAAAATGCTGACATTACATTTTCAGTTCCTTTTCCACCCTCTGCTTAGAATCTGGCAGTATAGCAAATACACACATGCATACACGATCATTTTGATTTTGATAAGATTTTGGCAGGCTGAAATTGTACCATATTTAATCATACAACAGAAACAGACAGGAGGGAAATGCGAGATGTTCATCTGTCTAGTGCATTTCCCAGCCAGCAGGCATGGTCAACTACATGGTCTTTAAAATAGTATTTTGTATGGAAAAAAGAAAAGACTAACCATCAGTTTTCCATTTCTACTGAGAGATAAAAGCTTGTTACACATTTTGAAAAGACTTTTCAAATCAGAATACAGTTTTAAGAAAAACTGTCATGGGAAAACAAGAGTACATTGAATTAATCCTTGTGGACACTGGTCTAAAGCCATATCTGTTCCCCAGCAAGATATTTTACAGGCCTCATCACGTAAAATACTTCCAAAAAACAAGTTTATGCCAAAATTTTCAATGTAACCCTTCTTTCTGTGATACCAGCACACTTCCAAAAAGCAATATTAATGGATGCAGCCCAGAACACACTGAAAGTCAACCCGTGTGATAGGTCACAGGCCAGTACCCCACAAAGTGATGAATTTGAAAGCCCCAGCTGAAGATCTAAAGTGGTTAGGATGCTTAGAAGCCTTTTGCAGCACCTCAGTTCCCATCTCTTGGAGGAAATAGGGCCTTCTTCAGAAACGTTAGGCCCTTTTATTGTTCTTTAAAAACTGGTAGCTTCTTCAGGCTCCTTCTGCCAGATCAGAAGCCAGCTGAGAGCAGTTGCAATGTGTTTCTCCATTGTTTTGCTTGTCTAGTAGCCATTTACACATGAATGCGCGCTTCCACTTGCCTAAGTGAAGAGTTTGGACTCCACAGAACTCCTGCCTATGTGGCCCTAACATGAAATATGCAAGGCAGTGATATATGGTCTTATATCCTGCGTTTCTTCTCTTTATAGCTAGATCTGAGTCTCCAAGGTCCCACCAATGTCACTAATTGTCTTACCAATTGGTCTTCCTAGCTGCTTCTATGTGTTGGCCCAACTTGCAAAAATAAATGCATCAGATTCCTGCAGCACACAGATGTTTTTCTCCCCCATCTTCTTCTCTTCTGTTGTGAAGCTAGATATATCTGCATTACCTTCAGCTTAGATTTGAATCAGGAAAGCAATCAATATCCTTTATTTA
The DNA here is from genome assembly GCF_963210335.1 of Falco punctatus. NCBI lineage: Eukaryota > Metazoa > Chordata > Aves > Falconiformes > Falconidae > Falco > Falco punctatus. The sequence continues at coordinate 74,370,554 of NC_137586.1, forward strand.
GCACTTTGCATGCTGGAAATGCAGTTACTCTACAGATGCTGATCTGGCATTAGGATTTAGCCTGCTGCATGTGGTGTATTAGAGTCTCTAGTGGTATTTGTTTGCTTTTCACCATGGTTCACTGGTTTCAAGATGCAAACTAGCTGATACTAATGGTGCGCTGGTTTAGATGCCACCTCCCAATCACTGTGATACCTTCAGTATGCATGTTGTCCAGTCCTGTAATTGCTTTTCTAATTGCATTTTTCTGAAGGGCATTGTATTGCAGGACAAGCTTTGTAATTTTTTTTCTTACTATTTTTTTTTCCTTTTTCTGTTTCTTTTTCCTTTTCTTTGCCTTTTCTTTTTCATTTGCCTGTGCCTTTGCCTTTTTTCTTTTCTCCAAGAAAAAAACTATAGCTTAGGCTGTGCTGCTGTGAAGAGCTAGGAGAGAATTATCCATCCAAACCCGAGTGGAATTTGGGGATTTGCTTAGATTTTTTTAGACACCCTTTGCAAGCCCCAGCTGTAATCAGCTATTTAAGGCAGAGATCTTAGCATGAGCAGTGCTACATATCTGCCACTCAAAATGCAGTTTTCCACACTGGGAACCTTCTTTAACAGATCTCTTGCCCCTGCATTTGGGAGATTATATATACAGTGTTTTGTTAGGGAAAAGTACCATTTTGATGCATTTCAATGCATTAAACTCTGCAAGTCTGAGGGGAAGGGAGAGATTACTGGATCATTTTCTGAAAATCTGAGCAAAAATTGTCAACTACAGTCCATTTTCGGAGCTGCCTATTCAACCCCATTGTCCTCAAATTACCTTCTCCCTGGAGTTGCACAGCGACCTGAGAAAAAGGAGCGCAAAGGCTTTGCTGCTGGACATGAGGCAAGATTTCATGACTTTGAATGAGGAAAGATTTCAAGATATACTTTGAACCCTAGGTCTCCAACTGGGTTTTCAGGACTGGTAATCTTTTTACTTGTCAGCTGGGTAGGTTTTGACCCATATGGATGCCATACTGCTATTTCTATATTTTTAAGAAGCAGATTTCCTACAGGGTAAGGTACTTCACAGGTGAAGACCAATATGGTCATCAAAGTTGTCTGTCACTTGTCCCAGCTGAGAACTGTTTGGTGGGTGGTTTTTTTGTGTGGTGTATTTTCCCCCTACTGCGAGACACTCCAGTCTTCTTTAATTGGGATAGAGTAAACAAACATATGTTGTACTGCTGTCACACTTCAGTCAGATGTCTCCTTGAAAAATGTACGTTTAGTGTTTGAGTACAGAAGCGCCCTCAATAAGAAGAATGCAAATCCAAGAGGCTGGTTTTTTTTAATGATGTCTGAGTTTCATCCCTTGCTCAGTTGTCAGATTAGACTTTTGAAAAGAATGGATTCAGTTGTGTGCTAACTGGAGTGTGATATCCACTTTTACTGATCTGCAAATTCCAGAGACATTCTGATCTTTATTGCACTCCAGCTCCATTTTTATTCCCTTATGATAATCTTTAAGAAGTCTGGTTCTGCTGCATTAGATTGATTTCACTGTCTGTACGATGTTTGCTGCTATTGTAGTGTGAATTTTTATTTTTGATTTTTTTTAACTTTGTATTGGTACAGCCTTAAACTTACAGAATTAAAGACCATTTAAAAAATAATCAAGGTAGTCATTGATGTCTGTGGTAAGTGCATGCTTTATTCACAGTATTTTGTCTGTAATTGGTTGTAGCAATAAAGTCTCATATATTTAATAAACTGCTTTCTGCAAAGTTGACTGCTTTCTTCAATCTAGTGAAAACAATTTACTTGGCATTTCAAAGCACATTGTATAAAAGAAGTACAGCTCACTCTCATGCTTTTCAAGTGTGAGTATCAGCATAGCTGGGAAGTTCCCATGGACCTGTGATGCATTTTGATTAGTGGAGTGCAAATAGGCTCACCGAGAAATAGTTGCTGTCATACCCTCTTACTTCTGGGGTTGTGTTTCATGAAAACTTTTAAACAATTGCTTAAGTAAGTATGTCCTTCCCTGCTCAGGAATGTACTTAAAAGCAAGCTTGACTTGAACCATGTGCTCATTTAATCTCACTTCAGTAGAAATAAAAGCCTACATCCTGAGAGCCTTTTTGTATTAAAGTAATTTTCCTGAACCTCATATGGTTACATCAATTCCAAGGCACAGTTTGGCTTAAAGTTATTTTGCACTTTGAATTTCAGCAGTAAGGTCTGCTCTCCTCATAGTTTTGTTTTAGTGTTCATCTAGAATAAAATCAAATGTGCATCCAAGGATATGCATCTTTTAAAAGAGTTGCTTGTGAGGTCTGAATTTTCTCTGTTCAGGAGGTTTTAAAATTAAAGGACTGGAAAATTAAAGCTAGTAAAGCCCCTATGTTGTGAAAGAGGAAAAATCCTAAGTGGAAAAATCCTTAGAGATCTCCAATAAAATTCCACTTAGGTTCTGCCAAAGGAACATGAGAAAAAGGATAAAGCTGAACCCCTCAGGGAACTGCCATCTAGGGAACGGCAATGTGTTTGTGTTGGTGTCGGGACATCAGTGCAGGACAGTAAGAGCTAAGTGACACCATGGGTGAGGTACAGAGGAACAAAGTTTTCACCAGGTATTCTGGGACTGCATTCCCATTACCTGGCAAGTTCTGCTAAACTGATCTTCCTCTTGCTGCTTGGTGCTAGTGGTGGAACTATGTGTTGTTGCTCAGCACAGCAGCACATAAAAGGCATCGTGTCAAATTATGCCATAGTCCCAGTGACAAGTGACAAGAAAAAACAGAGGCCTTCGGATGAAGAGACAGAGAAGTGAGGTATGGACAGGTGATGGCCAGGGGCTAGCAGGGGTTTTGATGTCTGTTGCAAAATGCAGTTATTGTGGTTTAACCCCAGCTGGTAATTAAGCACCACTCAGCCGCTCGCTCACCCTCCCCTCACACAGAGGGCTGGGGAGGAGAATTGGAAAGGAATGTAAAATTCCACAGAGATAAAAACAACTTAATAATTGAAATTAAATAAAATATAACCAAAAGAACAACAATAATAATAATTATAATGCAAAGATAGGAGAAGGGGAGAGGAATGAAAAGAAAACAAGTGATGCACAGTACAACTGCTCACCACCTGCTGACTGACACCCAGCCAGTCCCCCAGCAGCAATTGGCAGCACCAGCCAACCCCCCCCAGTTTATATACCAAGCATGACATCCCACGGTATGGAATACCTCTTTGGGTGGTTCAAGTCACCTGTCCTGGCTGTGTCCCCTCCCAGTTCCTTGTGCCCCTCCAGCCCTCTCGCTGGCAGGGCCTGAGAAACTGAGAAGTCTTTGACTCAGTATAAACATCACCCAGCAACAACCAAACCCATCGGTGTGCTGTCAACATTGTCCTCACACCAAATCCAAAACCCAGCACTGCACCAGCTACCAAGATGAAAATTGACTCTATCCCAGCTGAAACCAGGACATCAATAAACCTGTTGGATTAAACTCCTTTGCTTGGACTAAGCTGTCTTCACAGAGGTTGAAGTTGATGTGCTTTCCTTTGGTCTAAAAGTGAGCAGGCAGGTGGTGGTTAATGTTTAATGTGGTTAATGCAGATTGAGCTAAGCAAATTGGTAAGTTCTGTTAACTCAGCCATTTTTCCTTTTCCCTTTGCACACTGATTTAACCCAGATTGCCAGTTTTAGAACTGCCACGCTTCCTCAGCCTGTGGGATGGCTGCGAGTCCTCTCCTCCTCCTCTCACTCCCAAGGATATCCCACAACAGTGTGCACACATTGTGTGCAGTCCTGCAGGGTTCAGCCCTTCTGGGTAGCTAGGCAAACAGAGCTGAGGAATTTGGCTTGGGCAACCTGGAGTGCTTCCCTGGGTTATGTCACAGATGTGATGAAATCTTCTGGTTGCAGCTGAATATATCTGAAATTTGTGCTTGAGACATTGCTTAAGAATATCATGACTGCAACTGATGGGGAAATTGCTCAGGGACTTTATAGCATGTTGTCTCTTCAGATAGGCTTTGGAGATGGCCAAGTGGGGTCCCTACCTTGCTGGTGGTTTGCTTTGTACCAACAAAGACAAATGGAAACATTTGGCAGCCATCCTTGGAAAGATCTGCAAGATTTCTTTTTAGAGTAGCCTGTTGGCTTACTATGTTCCAGCCTTCACTGTTGATAGTGTTGAATAGCTCTCAAAGACAATCATTCAAAAGAAAAAAAAATCCAATGGCTATGTGTCAGATTCAGTTATTTGTATATGGACACTTTAGTCTAAGGGCCAAATTCCTACACGTACCTAGAAGAGAATGCACATGCAAGACTAGCAGCACGAGACATGCCTGTTGCTGTTCCTCTGAAAGCTGTGAGGAAACAACACCTGGGAGAGCTTGAAGACAAAATCCTGCAAGTAGCATGATTATTTACCTCAGAGCTCCTCATGTACTTGCAAGTACAACATTTTTAGTTATTCTTGCCCTTATGTAAACAGAACAGAACTGGAGAAAAACCTGCTTCAAATGTATTCCCCAGGGAAAGGCGGGCAGAAGCAGTGAGTGTTGCGGTGATACGATGCTGCTAGCCATGGGGCCATTAACCTCCTAATGCAAGGTGACACTTGTCATCTGCGTTTGGAAGGAGATTTCTGTCTGTCTGGACCTTGTTGAGGGACACTCAGAAATGTTCTTGGAGGCTCAGAGTGGCCAGATGATCTCGTGTGCAGAGCGTTGCCTGAGGAAACCATTGAGCAGACAAGCATTGCCCGTACTACAAAACCAGACAGCTAAGCTGTATCCTCTGCAGTGCCGTCTGCTATGGGGTTGATCTCTCCACATTGCCTGTGTCATTCCGGATCCTGTGTCTGGATCAGCCCCTTCTGGAACAGGGACTGGTTACTCGCTTGTAAAATGGGGTCATCAAACCGCTCAGCAGACCAGAAATCGGTCAGGCTATGTTGGTGCTGTATCAGACAACCAGTGCCTGTGAGCCAGCAGGGAGCACAGGGGTGTTTCCCTGCTCACCTTGTGAGAGCTGGGTGGCCTCTAAGCAGCATCTAAAACCCCTGGTCTTTCTAGACAAGAGTATCTGGTATCTGCCAGGAGCCTGTGATATGTGTCAGCATCTTTGCAGCATGGGCTAGCACAAAGATGAGTAAAGGCCAGGTAAAGATGAGTAGAATCTGGAGATTTTAAGAACATCCAGATATGGCAAAGATCTTTATCTTCTTTATTTTGGGTAAATGCATGGGGGATTAGTTTGTGTGCTTCCATAGTGGGAGGATGAATACATCCCCTTGACTTTTTTGATGTAGTGCCACTGAGGCAGTGACTGCTAATTTGCAGCATGAAGAACAATGGATGCTGTGTGAGGACCTGTCTTGGTTTTAGGGGAAGAATGCAGAGATGCAATGGTAAGTCAGATCCAAGACCTCAGCAGTTTTGACGGCATCTTACTAGCTTGTCTGGCAACCCTCCTCTTCTTCCCTCACCAAACACACTCAGTACAACTCCTGGCTTCAGCACAGAGCAGAGCGTTAGATGTCTAGACATTTACCACGTGCATTTCAGCTTAAAATGTCTGGCATGGAGCACCTACAAACCATCAGATAATAGTACAGTTGTCTGCACCGGTGTAAGGTGTCTGCATGTTTTGGCAAGCAATGACAAATATAACTTGTTTTTTCCTGTACAATGTATCATCTCAGTGGCAGTAGTTTGGCAAGAGAGCTTGTGCCTGTGTAGATAGCCATGTTGTGTGATTTTTCAGGGTTTCTGCCGTAACTGTGGCATCAGGTGAACTGAACACAAAGATGACTTTCTCAAAGGAATCATTATTACCGAGGTGTTCCAGTGCTGCGTGTTTACTTACCTGCGTCCCCTGAGTGTTGTTTGAAAATAAGCCCTCGGGTAACCTCCAGTAAGAGAGAGGCAAAAGGTGTATTAGGGGTGAGGGAGCATGACTCTGAGATTTAGGTCCTCTGCGTTTGTTAGTTACTCCTGCTGTAACGTACTTGTAACACAGCACTAAGTCAGGACTGGCTTGCTCACAGGCAGCCGGTGAGTTACAGACGTAAAAATGCAGTCTCACAGCACTTGATCCAGAACCTGCAAGTGTTGATGTGATTATAACCCAGAGCACCAGTGCTGACAAGGCCCTTCTGCATATCCGATGTGCATTCCTGGCTGCTTGATGTTTTTTCAAATTCTGTCTGACAGGTCCCAGTAAGAATTCCTGTCCATGCCCGGTAAGGGTGTAGGTTTCCTTAGTGCCTCCTGGCGGTGCCCCCAGATCTCTGCCAAGTATTCGACAAAGTGTTCAGACATCATTTAAAACTCTTAGAGCATCATCCAGCTGCTGACAGGCAACGTTGGGCAAAGAACTTTGTGGTTTGGTACGCAGCCACTGAAGTCAGCGATGAAAGCAGGATGGGAATACCCTTATCGTTAAACAGAGCCCATGCACTGGTGCGCTTTTGAACCAATATCCCAGCCTTTTCCACGACTCCTTCACACTGTCTGAAAAAGAAAGGGATAAACTGTTTTCTCCCAGAAAAAAGAAATCAAATACTGGTTATGCTGATAAAAACAAAAAGAGAAGCAAGGATGATGCATTTCCTTCAGGAGTGGTAAATTGGGTAATTCTTGTTCCAGCCTCCTGATGATACAACACTCTCACAGACGGTAGCCGATGCCGATAAATGCCTGCCATCACTATGCCATCATTTTATTTCATTTTTGTTTTGTTAGGCTTAGTGTCCTTTGCTGCAAGTATTACAGCTGCACACTGTTTACAGTAGCCATCACTTTCTGATCTGGCCACACTTTCAAGCCTTAGAGCAACTTGTGCCATAAAGAGAGTTTATGAAGACAAGGTGCCTAGTGGGAAGAACAGGAAAAAGTGATACAGACCATCATGGGGATCACATGGTATAAGGTATGATAAAGTATGAAACACTGCTGAATGCTTATCCGTGTATCCTGTTCTGGTGCAGCACTCGATTCACTATCCCAGTTCAGGACTTAAGTAGCGCTAGTAAAAAGCTGTTACTGTTAGCACTATTAAGTATCAGAGCTCAGCTCAACCCAGATGTCCCAGTTTTGAAAATCTGGAATTTGGAGAAACCAGGAACTATGACTTAATTTCCTAGCACATGATAAACCCTGCCCTTAAGTGTCTTCGGTCGTGGTTCAATAAATTGCCTGAGTGACACTGTGATTCAGGAAATGGCCACCATAATTTTCAAACCCAGGCCTGTCAGAAGTCAGTACAAGTATGTAGTATGAGAACTTCAGTGAGGCTGATGCTAATATATCATCCAGGGCAACTGGACATGTACCGTTAGGTTCTTGATTTTGGTAGGCTGTTTCCCAAAGTGTTCTTGGTGCTCTTGGAAGTAGTCCTTGGGTGAGCCACCAGTGTGAGCCAGTGGCAGCACATGAGATGGCAATTTCAGAAGCAGTAGCAAGCAACTTGTGGGGGAATGTGCCGTGGGGGTGTATGTTACCAGTCTGTGTGCTGGGCAAACAAACGTCCTGGGAGGTGCAAGGCTTTATGGAGAACTGAGCTAAGATTTGCTTATTGGTAGGGGGCAAACAGTGCCTCAACAGTCATTGTAAGAGGGTTGTAGCAAGGCCTCAGGGCACAAGAGGGCAAACCCTTGTTGAGGAGTTGCTGGCAACCGAACAGCTCATCATTTCCATGAGCATCCCAACCTTTCTTTAGCAGAGTTGTCCACTTAACAACTCACTGCGCAGAACTCATGAAGCCATTGATGACAGGAACTGCCACCCAAGTTCATGCCACCTGACTGAACTTGTCACAACATCCCCATTCTGTAGCACCATCCCTGGCTAGGAGAGCAAGACAGGCAATGCCAGGGCCCACAGGCAGACGTCATCAGCACAGGCAGAGGAGGATCATTTGCTGTAAGCAGTTTGCAAACATAGCTCAGTTTAGAAAAAACACTTGCAGCCCACCTTTCAGATGGAAAGAAGTCCTGATTTTGTCCTCTGACCAGCTGCAGTGTACGGAGGGGAGGGCCCCTTCAGTCTGTGAGACCTCTGCCCCTGGACAGGCTTGCACAGCAATGTGCGTTTTTCAGATGTGCCCTCTTCATAGCAAGCTTTTTTCCAGCAATCTTTCTTGGAGTCTTCAGGAGGAGACCCTGAGCTGTCAGGGGTCTGCAGACCACAGACTGAGCACTCCTGTCAGAGAGGTGTCCAGAGCTCAGAGGATCAGACAACATACTTACGTTGTTAGCCTGTGCATGGTGCATCTATTCAGCTTTCCAGCTTGTTTGGCTTGCAGTGGGTACCTCAGTTGGGTTTCTGAAGTTCCTTCACCTTTATGTACTATATTAATAGCAAAAGCTGCATTGTTAGAAATCTCTTTTTGAAATCACCTCTTCCTAGTGTGCAGAGTTACGCCTCTGGGTTTTCAGTAATGGTCAGCTGTGGCTGCAGAATTGAAGGTTAGAAGGAGAAATCCAACATCTTCCTCTTGAATGAACAACTTCTTTCCTTTCCTGCCATGCTGAGATGATCACCATGGGGATAACTAGCTCAGTGCATGGATGTTCAGAGCAACCTTTCACAGCCAACGTGCATTCAGCTGCAAAAACCATTAGCTTCAGCCCTGTAAAATGTAGACTTAAAGTATAGTGGATATAATAAAATTCTAGTGGTATCATAAAAATGTATTACTCTTTCATAAAGGATATTAAGTGTCTGAACATCTATAAAAGGTTCTCCACCAATCCTCTACTTTCAGTTCCTGCCTGTGGGGCTCAGGCTTTCCTTTTAAGAAATGCACACTGCATGTCTTAACTCATAGTATTCAATATGCACCTACCTCTGGTCCACTGAAGCAACAGGGCCCAACTCTGTTATGCCTAACAGGGAGTAGAAAGTGGGTATGAATGGAAAAATCTTACTTGGTTAACATCACCTGTCCAGCTTACACAGACACCCGTGCTGGTGTGACACACCAGCAGCACAAACTCAGGCTGTATAGGAATAGAACGAGTTTTTCCCCTGCTCCTGAATGAACTAACAAAAGAAAAATCTTTGTCTTTGTCATCCTTCCATGGTTTCTGCAGCAAGGTAGAAGATGCCTCTATTACTGACTCTGTGTGGCAGTACATTTTTAGGGTGATTTCATGTTGTCACATCTGAGTTTTCAGCACACAAACTCATGGAAATCATCAGGGAAGTACTGTGCTTCATCTTTTTGAAATTACTCACATTTTGTGAAAAACACTAAGTTGCTCTTAGCCAGAAATGGTGGCAGCATGTCACTAGGACAAGCTATTTTTATCCGCTTCCTTTATTTGTTTTCTAGAGTATTCAACTGAGCTTAACAAGTTTTCCATCTTTAATTTTGATGACAACCTCAAGTACCTGTGTATCAACGCTGTGAGCCCCAACACCACCAAGGCCACCCTCTGTGCTCTGAGTGTGTGGAGATACCAGTGCATGACCAAAGGACTCAAAGATTACATGGATATTGCTAAGGTCAGAAAACTTAGCAAAATACTGGTTTTTTCAGTGGTGGGAACCAGCCCCCCTGGTCAAACGAAGTTACAAAGTTTGAAAAGAGATGGGATTTCAGCCTTCTTTACATCCTTGTGGTCTTCCAAGTTTCTTTTAATAAAGCTGTAACCTTTTCTAATTCACACCCTCTTGCCTTTATGGCTCAGCCAGTAGCTTAGAAACTACGACAGCGTGATACTAATTTCCACCTGTATTACACTTGTACACGACCTTGGCCTTAGGATGCCACTTCACAAGGTTTTCTGCTGTTACCATAAGGACATACTGCTTGCCTGATTTCTGCGCCCAGAGCTAGTCAATGCGATTCAGAGCGTTTCAGGACTTTTCTCCAAAAATGAACTCCCAGAAAAATCAGTGTACACACCAAAAATAAAGACTGTGGCTCAGGGTCGAAGTACAGAAAGCCCCACTCACATTTTAATAAATAAGCTTCTCTGTTAGGTTGATCTAAGATGTTGGCAGGCTAAAGCAGCCTGACTGGAAGCCTGACTACAACACTGACATCTCATGGCCAAAAGAAGCAGCTGGTGCTGCTTCTCTTCCTCCTCCTCACCCGCCTCCTCCTCCTCCTCCTTCTCTTTCTCTTTCTGCTCCTTCTTCACATGAAAAGTTTCCGTATGTACCACTTTACTGCAAAAGTATAGAGTATTACACCCAAATGGTAGGTCACATGTTTGCACGCAGTCAGACCTGAGTGTGATTGAAACCTTCATTCACTTCAAAAAAGCCAGGAATTTGGCTCCTTTCTTCTGACTCAGGATTTCTACAGCTGATACAAAAGTGGTGCCAGCCAGTGTGATGCATCTGGTCTGAGCATCCTTACACCATGGGGTTTCATTGCATCTCTTTTGCTTAGATAAACTTAGATAAACTCTTCCCAAGAGTCTAAGACTGCCTGGAAACAAAATTCTGAGGAAGTGTGGAAGCTGCTCCAGGTTTCTTCAGACAAAGCATGGAGAAGCCCTGAACATGTCCTCCCAACCTCCTTCCTATAAGTACCCTGACACATCTTTCCCCTTCCTCTTGTTCCAGATCCCAGCAGTGAAGCTCAGTGGACTCCTGGAGGACTTTTACATCACTGTGAACAAAACAGATGGGTCTGACTTTCTAGCCATGTCACTCCGTGCTATCTGACAAGGCCTACACCAGATCCTCAAGAACACTGGTGCTGGCTTCTCCACACCAGCAGCACCTTCAGCTCTTCCACCAGAAAACTCAGGGAGAAGCTTACAGCCCTGAGCAAGGCTGGGATGTCTGATGCCCACTCTTGCGATGTTGTCTACTTCTCCATTTCTGACAAGGAGGAGATGTGGAGGATGGGATGCCTGGGAGATGAAAGCTGCTAGTCCTGCTGTCCATGGTGGTGAAATACAACAGCCAGTATCTAAACGTGTGAACCTTACAGGAGCATGTGGACTTCATGTTTGGTGACACTGAATTGCTCAAAGACTCCCAGAAGAGGCCTTTTGCCAGAATGGACAGCGTGAGGCAAGAAAACAGGGTGAATGTGAACAGACTGTGTTATGGCCAGACCTACCACGAGCACTTAAAAGGGCACCAGCTCCACCCGTACTGCCTCCTTTACAAGTACGTGTATGTACACCAGCCCCTGACGCAGATGGAGGCCAAGCCTCCCTTCTACCCGACAGCAGTGGCATGCAGCATGTCTGGTACAAGGAGCAGAGGATGGGGCTCTGCTCCCTCAGGCAAAGAAAGTGAAGCTGGGGCACTGTGAAAATTTTACATTTGTCTCCTTCACTCAGGCTTCCAAGAAGTTTGTCCCTCTTAGCTCCCACCACTAATTCTGTCCTCTGTCCTCACCAGCCAGCATCTCAAGAAAGTGCTTCGCCCAGTAGCTTTAGTGTCATGTCAAGATGGTGAACTGCTTCCAGACAAGAGCAAAAAGGGGAAAGGCAGGACATGAAATTCTTCCTGAGGTAGACTGCACATGGCGCAGTCCTGTTCCGGGTATAAATGCAGGCTTGTTCTGAATAGCAGGAAGGTAGTGCTCTTCACCACTGCCAGGTATTCTCAGCAAAGTGGTGGTGGAGAACTTCTTCCTCATCAGAGACAGCAAGGTATATATTGTGGATTTTCCTCCTTAGCCAGCACAGCTAGGAGAATGGAGACTGAGTTTTGGAGACCAAGAACTCTTGAAGGAGAAGTGCTTATGCTTTCTTTCAGAGCTACTCTACAAAAGTTACTTTTTTGTGAATGACATTTTTTGATGGTTCACAGTTTTCTTGACTTGTTTGGTGTATTGTAAATATAGATATTTTCCAGTCCTTGGTCATTTACACTGGATCTGTAGGTACTGCTAGAAACTACTATTTGCTTTACCAAATAACAAATTAATTACAGCATCCCCAAAGGACAGCATTTTCAGACAGTCATTATTAAATGGTGGGCACTTAAAGATCAGCAATTTGGAGCTGTCCAGGTTTTGAGACATCTTAAAGGGGGCCTATATCAGAAGTCAAATGTTCAGCATCTTTTGAAAATGAAAGCACTCTATATTGTCTCTTGATGTCCCAGATCTGGCATCCAAATGATGTAACTTCCAAAAATCGATGGTCACTTGTAAAAATAATTGCCTTCTATAGATACAGCTTGGTCTTCTTGCTATTGAGAGGAAAACTTAATTTCCTCTGGAGCTGTGGCAAGCCTATAAGTAACAAAAAAGAAAGCCTGGAAGACCTAGAACAGAGTTGGGGACGTGCAGTTTGATGATGTGCCATCTGCTTCTGTTCTGATGGAAGGATACAGCTGTTTTTTTCCCACTGGGTTGCAGGGCTGTGTGAGGGCTGATGAAGTTTCCTGAGCCCACTCTGCAGTCATTGATTTTCTAGCACTGTATAACACCTTGAAATCACAGCTTCAGTCTAATAGGTACATGATTGCAGACAAAATAGTGACGTTTAGTTGTACTTTTTTGAAAGACAGCTTCTCTCTCCCTCAAATTGCTTGATTTATCTTTGTTTAAAATATTAGTTTGATTTGTGGGGTCTCTATGTTGTAAAATATAGTATTGCTTTTTGCCTTTTATATGGTTTTGTACAGCACTTTTAATTTTAAGAAAGTAATTTGCTGGATATTGAAACACAGAGTAGCATCAACTTTAGCAGGGAAAATATCTGCTAGGAAAAGCTGCTATCTACAACGCTCACAGGCTGTGGATAATATTTCCCACTGTTAGGGCGGTTTTTCTTAAGCGTCTGATACTGGGAAGCCATGGTAGCCTTTACTGGAGGAGGCAGAGGATGTTCAGGATTTCGAGACAAGCTCATGTGATGGAAACAGGAGCTTCTGCCTCAGCAGGGTTTCAGGTGTGCACTGCAGTCATTGCTCACAAAGGAAAAATGTGATTTGTCATGATTTTCTTTTGTTCCATGGATGATGGTGAAGGGCATTCCCTATTAAAAAAACCCCACCATTCTGAGTCCTGCAGAGCAAATCACCAGTTAAAACTTAGGAAAAGGCTGGGGAGAATATTTCTGCGGGCAAGGGTTGAGGAAGACGCTAACAGACTGGCAGGAACACCATGACATTTGAATGGTGCTGCTGGTATTATGTGTTGCCTATTTTAAATGTGTGCAGAGGGGGCAGCTCATGCCTGCTTTTCGAAGCAGTGGCGTTTTCTGGGTGGGACTTGCTTGTGCTCTATGCTGTAAAGAATGCTTCTGTTCTAAACATTTACAGATACTTTAAAACAAAGCTGTGATGCCTGGGATAGTAGGTCTGAGGGGCTGGATCGCTATTCACCTGAGCAGAGGGTTCATTTGCTGTTCATTCCAACACAGCAGAGTGTGTGGGACAGTCTCCCCACAGGGACAATCTGTGTGTCTGGCATCATTTTGACACATACCCAAGCTGAGCTTGGAGGAGCATGCCACTCCTTCCTTTAAACTTACAAACAGGCATGTAGCACATGAACAGCTACTGACCAGCTCCAAGTCATATCTAAGCACATTAAAAGAAAATAGGGGACCAACAAGAGATGACAAACCTGTGTGCTGAAGCTGCCATCCACTTCAGGAACAAACTCTTGCTTGTCAGAAGCAAGGATCTACTAGAAAGAAGGAGTCCAAGATGCAACTCAAATCTTCACTCTCCAGACCTAAGTCCTTCTGACAGTGGCACTGAAACTTGTGCAAGGAGCCCTCCTGCACCACGTCTAAGAGCCAGATGTTTTTGCCCCCTGGAGTTTCCCACCAGCCCTGGCCCCAAGGAAGAGTCACCCTCTGCAGCTCAGCAACTGCCTGGCGCTGGAAGCACTCACAGGGCTCCTGAGCACCTTAGCAAGGGCCGGCCCTGTGCTGAGGCTGCAGAACCCCTCCAGGGAGCAGTTCTGCTCCTGCAAGTACATTCCCTTGCCCTGAGGCTACCACGGGCTGGGGCTCCTTTGCACTCTTTTACCCTTTGAGTAAAGCTATCAAGTCCTTCATTTCCCACCTCTGCCACACAGGGACACTGCTGTCTGGTTATCCCTGGTGGGAGTCTCTCTGGGTAGAGTGTTTGATCTGCCTCCCATCCTGGCCTTGTGACTGGTATCTTCCTTACTGAGGCAGTGTCATTTTTACGGCCTGATAGGACGCTGGTTTTGATTGACTTTGGCCCTACCTCCTCCTTCATATCTGTGCAAGCCATGGTGACAGCGCATCTCTCCCCAACAGTGCCAGCATTCTTATTTTCAGATGAAACATACACTACTACCCTGACATCTAGTAACATAAAGTCCATGTCAAAGCATTGTAGCCTTTCTCACCCACCACTTGACTGTTTTCTGTTTGACACCAGCCTGTTACAGAGGTTGCTGGGATCTAATGGTGACCTCTGTAAAGACAGTTGTTACTGCAGACTGCAGCAATACCAAATGGTGGCCAGTCTGAGGCATGAATGTGTTCACTGTATCACACCATATGAAAACTTACTTGGCTACTAGGTGTCATTTCTTTAGTTATTTATGTCTAGAGATACAGCAGTTGTGAGGAAAGCCAAAGGACAATCATGTATTTTTTTACATGCTTCTGGAGGAGATTCACTTTTCCCATACCAATAGCATTGGCCTTTGCACTTGATATTGTTTGTACTTTTGACGTTAACTTGCTTTAATAAAATCCTGAAATGTCCCTTGCCTACCTTAGACTTCTGTAAAAATCCTATTGCACATATTATATAGTTTCACCACTGCTTTCTTGTGCCCTTTGCAATTCTCTGCAACACATGAAGAATGGCCACCTTGCAGCCTTTAAGCTAAATTACAGCAAGAAGTAAAGACTTCCTTTTTGTAGTGCTGGTCCTACGGGACTGTTCGAATAGCTGGAGTCAATTTCTGAGAGGTCTCCCATTCGATGTATGCTCTAGAAGGCAGTGTCTTCACCTACAGCCTGTTTCAGCCCTGACGAGGGCTTTAGCTGCTGGGCTTTTTTCTGAGCCTTTCTGAGCACTGGAACAATGTGGTATTTCATGATCACTCACTGACTGGGACACTCGCAGATCTGAATGTGCTCCATCCAGCTCCCAAAGCTGTATGCAAGAAGCCTGTGGTCCATATGGTGAGCTTTGACATCACAGACATGGTCCCCAAAGCCATAGCAGCAGAGGCCTGGTCTTAACCACCTCCTGTGATATGTGTGCCTTGTGGTACCTGCAGGGGAACAGAGGGTTCAGCACCTTGGCACTCTGGCAGGACTGGGACTTACGTATGCTTGTTGACTGCTAAAGATCAAGCCAAAACCACAGAGCTAGGGCCGCAGGTGATAATGCAGTGAACAAATGCGAATGCACTACTCCTTCCCTCCCCCGCTCTAGACTGCGACAACTAGTGACAGCAAAGAATATCCCACACTATACACAGTGCTGGTGCTCCATGGCAAAGCCTGAGCAACAGAGAGATGACCTGTACAGGTATAAGTTTGTAAAGGTCTCAGAGGAAGCCCATTTAGATCATACAGGTACAGGCTAAGGAGCAAGGAAGGCCCTGCACTTTGGAGAGAAAAATGTAAAATTTTGCCTTAAGCCATTTTGAATTTCAGCTGCACTGTATGCACACGGCTTCATGCCAGGTGCCGGCACTCAGAAGTGGGGCTTTTGGGCCTGGTTTTGGCATGATTCAGAGCTGTCGGCAGGTCTGAAGGAACTACGATACATCATGACAGAACTCTTTCTTTCCCTGGGATAGGTCCCAATGCTTTGAATAGAAACATGCCCTGCAACTCACACTGGGGATTTAATTCCCCGGTGCTGCATGAAGCAGCAGTGTGAGATTGTACCTCCAGGAGACAGGGCACACAGTGCTGTTCCTGCTTGTAACTGCTGTTCAGCTTCGGGGTTTTCCAACAGAACGTTGAAGACCAGAAGGGTAGCAGGGATAAATGCTGTAAGAAGGTAAAATGCCTCCTGCCTTGACACCTAGGCTTCCAATGACTTGACTGTGTCTTAAGGAATGGTCGAGGACCACTCTTGGGCAGGTGAGGGTAAAGAAGCCGGTATGGTCAAGTCAGGTACGAAGTATCCAAAACTAACATTACTCAGAGCCAAAACCACTTCAGAACAGTTTCTTGGGATTTGAAAATGCCATCTTTGGAGGCTTTTGCACTCTTGCTCTTCTAGAGTTGTGTCCCCTACAGAAACACTCTCAGCCCTCTTCCAGTGAAATTCCTCTTTCTACCTTTTTATGTAAGTTGGTTTTAAGTGTAGATGATTGATCTTCAGAAAGGGTTATTAAAAAAGTAATTGGGGAACATAATAAATAAATAAGAACCAATACAAGCTCTTTGAGGGGGGTTACCCTGCTGTTCTAATGTGGTCCAGGGCAGTTTGTGATGGCAGAACAGTGGGGAGAGAAGCTTAAAGGTGTGCAATAAACAACAGTTATGTCTGTTAAGTGAATACATCACTACTGCAGTGATGTAAAAGTAAACATTGATACAGCATCATATGTGTTCTGCTTTACAATTAATCTAGAAAGCATGACTGAATGCTCATCCTGCCACAGACATCAGAAAAACCTATCAAATGTAAAAACATGCACGTTTCTATAATGCAAGAGCGGGGGATGGGGTGGGGACATGGACATGCAGTGATGAGGATACTCTGTGTGTAGTTCTTTTTGAGGTACCTTATCACTGAGATCTGCTAGGCCCAAAGAATGGGTACAATCCTATCAGCCACTGGGCATCCTCAGCGCTTACAGAAGAGAAGACAGTTGATGGGCCACTGGTATATGGAGGTTTGGGTTCCCACCTATACTCTGCCAACACATAACTAGATGACAATGCACCTCCCCTTTCTGTGTTTATGTTTCTGTTCAGCAAGGAAAACAGCAGCTCCTGTTTGATGATGTTCTTCCATGAATCTGGGGACAGAACTATGTCAAAAGATGTGCTTTGCACTTGAAACAAACACTCTCATTGCAAGGAGTACTGTACTGCGAGATCAGATGTTCCCACCTTTTCCCTGCCCCATCAGCACAAAGCAGAGCACCGTGGCGTAATTGTTGACTGTCATCTGACTACTAATGAGACTGAAATCTTTCAACTGACCTACCTGCAGCTGGAACCCCTGAGTCACCAAAGGATGATTCCTCCCTCATCTAAATTTTGAATTCTTTTCACTTCCAAACCCAGACACTGAACACAAAAGAACTGAAGTCACAATTCCTACCTGTTATGTGAAATACCAACATTATGAAATGGAGGAAAGCTAAAATTTGCTGGTAAACAATGCTTTACATGTCAGACTGGTAAGAACCCCAGCAGTGATTCAGTGTTTTGCTTTGTTCCTCGTGAAAATGGTCTCTGTTTTGAAAAGCTGTCATATTTATGGGGGACTGCAAGGTGCATTTTATAACTCTTGGTAAATATTATTTATGGGGATATTTCTGAAATCAATTTGGCTGTCAGACAGAAGCCTGTATAATTTACACTATACTGTATGTGGTAGGAAATCCCATAGGTATATTTCCTTCTGCCACTTGAAACCAACATTGTAGGAAATAGCTTACAGGAAAGAAAAACAGGTAAGAGTCAGGGAGAGGGAAGGAAGCCAGCCATTGGCTTTTATTGCTGTAAGTTTCAAAAGTAAGAAAGAGATCTATAATGACATATCTACACAGAATCACAATGCATACTGAACACTCCTTGTAGAACTGGGAGATAGTGGATTGTCATCTGATGGAGGTTTGGGTCCTGTGAGTGAGGGAAAAGCCCTGTGTCGGTTCCATTCTGGGTGTTAACTACAGAGAGGAGATGCAGCCTCCTCATCTCACTTCAGTTTGGCATTATGCTTGTCCTGACCACGCATAAAAATACTCACTAGCACAGGACAGGCATTTTCCTGACCCACCTTTCCTAACCTCCCCCTTTGGAACACATTCTGTTTAGATAGACAATGAATATTCACTGGCTTGGAGCAAAACTGGCTTTGTTGTCTTGTCAGTCAGGCTCTCATCTGGCCACTGGAAAACCCTGGGTCAGGTCTTTGTTCCAGTGATTATTTCACCATTTATCCAAAGGGAAGGAGCTCCATCAGAGTCTGAAGGCACACTGCCTCTGTAAGCATGAATCTGGGTACTCTCCTGTGGTATGGAGGTCAGGTTCAGACTCCAGGCTTGGACAGAGTGGCACATGGACTGTTCCTGGGTGGTCAACTTCTACTTCTGGGGTTTCTTGTTGCCTTCTCAAATGGTCTGAGAAGGACCATCACGGAGTAACAATATTTTGAAGTCCCAAGAGTTTCCCTGGAAAGGGAGTACTCCTCACTTGGCTCTAATCACTATTTCGGCTTTAAAGTGACATTTGCCCTTCCTGGCAGAGCTGGAATTTGAGGCTGTCTCTGGGGAACAAACAGCGACTGAAACCTCTTCAGGACTAGAAGGATGGAGGTGCTCCCACATGCACAATGCAAACCTACGTTGGAAAACAGTATTGGCACCTCACCTTGCAAGCCCCCAAGACCAACCTTCATCCAATCACCACTCACCTGCTTTGCTCCCTTTTTCTGACCCTTACAATCCAGTGGCAAAAGTAAAGTTTCTGTAAGCGCTGTGGCAATTGCCTTCCATGGGGTCAGAGCCTGGAGATGAGGCAAACTACCCACACAAAGGCTGCACATGTTCTCTGTGGGTAAGGGTGGGGAAGGCTGACATCCCGTTGCCTTAACCTGTCCCTCAGAGAGCTCTGGATTGAGATGGCTTTATCAGGTGGTGTTGGTGCTGCTTACCTAATCTAAAGTTCACCACAATCAGACAACATCCCTCACCCATGTCATCAGGCTTGGGCTCAAGCTGGAATCGGCCAGCACTTTTTGACTTGGCTTGCCAAGCTCTAGGCAATCAAATTGCACTCTCCAATAGCAACAGAATTGTCTAAGTGCTGCAAAAGACAATTCCTCATCTGAATCTGAGTACGTCCTCATCTGAATAGGATGATGCTGAGCTACCCAAATGTCATGAATCTTTCTGCAACTGAATGCACTCCTAGGTTTCCCAAAAGTAATTTTCCGATTCCAGTCTTGCTTTCACCTGTCAAGAAATATAATTGCATCATGTTTAGTACTACAATACGGCTTCATTAAAGCACATTTGCTATGGTATAACAAGGTAGCTGAGGGGTATCACAGGGAAGGGAGGCTGATGAGAAGGAAGAAGTGGAGTTGGAAGAGCAACACAGCATAACTGAGAGATGAATGTGTGGCAGAGGAAGAAATGGTAGCACTGACAGATGTTACCCTAGAAAGTCTTAAGAAAATGCTGATTAAGACTTACAAAGGACTAAAAGGGTATAATACACAGGTCAGCTACAATCACAGACCACATTTGCATGGAAAGGCTGAAAAGTAATCATCGCAGAACACGAACCGCCATGTTTCCTATCTGCTTTAGGGCTCAGTTGCTGTATGGAGAGGTCTTCAGCCATGTGCTGAGGCATCAGTTTGCTGATTAAGACCTTAGGAATATCACTGAGCTGGGGTTTTGGATAAGTAATAATTTATCAGATTTGAGACCTCTTACTCTTAGATGGCTAAATATCACCTGTTAGCCTTAACATATGTGAAAAGACTGCATCATCAGAAAGCTCCGCTGAGTGCTGCTGGCATCATGCTCTCTTCTGACACATTGCAGCATTACTGCTAGAAGCCCCATGTGGGGGTCAGGACACCATACTAGGGGTTCTCTCTGAAACGGTGTCTCTGGTTTTATTATTGGAATAAGATACAAAGTAGCATGGGGGATATTAATATAAATGGGAATAATTTTTTTTGCAATTGCCCTAGGAATGCTCAACTGAAAGGAAGACCAGGAACAGAGGTTGAACCAGCAGTATTTGCCACTATAAATGACTTTCTGCACTTAGCATACGGTCTTGTCAGGACTCCACTGTGCCAGGTGATGAACAAACTTTATCAGCAAAAGACGGTCTACCCAAAACAACACTATAATCTGGCCTGTTTGCTGACAACAGCAAACTGACTAGTTCAGGATATTAAATGCTAGTGTTCCACAAACATTCTCTGCATGTGTGTTTGAGTCTGGCACATATATCCAAGCTCAGCTCAGAGTGCAACTTAGCCTTTGAAAACCTCAGAGTCCAGGGAAGCAGGCTATATTCAGAATGGAGTAGCTTCAAGCCTAGTGAGCACAATACACCTTCATTTAAATGGGATGGAAACCACATGGTTCTTAGAGGGGCCACCAGGGTGGCTGGCACTCCAGCATGCACATCAGCCAGTTGTACACAGGTCAATGCATGGCCATTCTGCTTTCCTTGGACTAACAAGATATTTGCTAGGGCAGAGTTTGAAAACGTATGACTTGGTGTGGCTCTTCTTGACAGGCTGTAATGATCCATGGCTGCAAACATGCAGCCCCCCTGGCCCTGGCTGTCAGCCAGCTGTGCACAGCTCTTGCTGGCAGAGAAACATGGAGATGCAGCTTTGGCTTGGGCCCACATCTGGCCATTCACACTTCTACAACTGGCCCTCCACTGACAGATGGAGAAGGTCTACAGTCATCCAGGCAAACAGATGCTCTAATGTACTTCTACAAAGGGCATGAAACAATGGCTAAACCCCAGCATAACAGGCAAGTTTATCTGGTCACTGTTGTGAGCAGGGAAGTACACTGCCCTTGCTTCCAAACACTGAGTATAATACTGCTGTCTTTTTTATCACCACCCTCCCCATCTAAAATTTCAAACATAAAAGGCTCAAATTCTGCCCCTTTTTGTTGCCTTCACCATCTGAAAAAAAAAAACCCAACAAAACAAAACCAAGCACTAGCTATCCATGAAAGCAAAGACAAAGCAGAAACCAAAGATCTCAGCATCTTCTAGGAGGGGGAGATGAGCCAGCGGACGGTGTGGCATGCAGTGGTAAATCTTCAGGTGATGCTTCTAATCAAGAGGCTGACTAATCACAAGCTCACTAATCAGCAGCTAATCCTGACAACTCCACAGGCTTTCTGTCTATCCGCCAGCATCGCAACCCCTTTGCGTTTCTCTCCATCTGCAAAACTAAACGTAACAGTAACTTAGTTTGGCTCATGAAGATTCAGGTAGTGCACCAAAAGAGCCTCTTAAGATGTAAAGAAGTCTGTAAATCTACATATATTTTTTTTAACAATGAGACATCTTTCCTTACTGAAACTCATACTCTATCAATCAGTAATACACATATGCCCATCAATGTACAGTGCAACACGTGCATAGTGAAGGCAGTGTACAAGCTTGTTATTTGCACTTGTAAATGAATCAGAACGATTATTGGGACAAAAATAAGGTAGATTTTTAACCAGTTCCAGACACAGACACAATCTACAAAACCTGCATGCCAGAAGTAGAGTCCACTGATACTGAAGTATCCAGATTACAGGCCTTAATGAGAGGAGGTTGACACCTGCGCCACCAGGTTTCATAATTCAATGCCTGAATGAACCTGGCAGAGTGTAGTAAGTAAGGAGAAGAGCAGTTTCCTCACCAGTGGTTAAGTATCGTTTTCCATCATGTCCAAACGCACTAATCCAGTTTTCTCCACGTAGTGCATTTAACCTGTTTTCTTCCTCTATCAAAAACCTGTATTCAGGGAAGGTTTGTTAAATATTACATATTACATAAAAATAGTTTTTCCAGTGAGGTAGTCACTTGATTCCTTCTATCAAGAGCAAGAAACAGGAAACAAGGAGAAGGTGGTGTCCTTGTTGTAAAAAGCTTTGGGCAAGCTCTGTTCCCAACAAATGTAGAAACTCAACCAAGGCAAGTATTTAACCCAACAGCATGTGAAAATCCACTTTGCCAACTAGTCTTCAGAGTTACTGTTCACTACAGAAAGGTCCATAGTGTATTTTAGCCTGAGAAGGATTCCCTTGAGCCTCCAAAAGTGCTTCAGAACACACCAGTTACCAGACTTTCCAGACATAAGAGCATTACTAGCAGATGCTACAGAATTTTCTGTATGTTAGCAAAACATAAACCAGGCACATAAAGCTCTGGATGGGAACCCTCTTCCAGTTTCATGCTGGCAATCCTTCCCTCTCTCTCTACCTCCTCTTTCACAGGCATCTGTGCACACAGACCACCCAGCAGAGACCTGCCTCCTCCTAGCTTTTCCCTTAGGATTCATGTATCCTTTTGTTTTTTACCACCTGTTCTCTAGGACATGGGAACAGGTTTGTTTTCAGCAGAAGTCCATAGCACAGTGCACTGATCCTGTCCTTCAAGAAAACTTGCTGTTTGAGCTGGTTTGACAGGAGGAATCATCAGTGTCGTAATTTTGACCAACAGGAATCATCCAGCTGCTTTCTCAAGCATTCTCCTGATTTTGAATATATGTTTATGCAGACACAAGGTGAAAGAACATCACCTGCATATGACAGCTATTTGTAGCAATGCTTCTTCCTGGTGAATACACCAAACCCTGTTTGAACTATTGTCATGCTTAAGAGATGTATTGAGAGAAGTCACTGACTGCTCACATGTCTGTGACTGCATGACATGCTATTCTAGGCTTATCACCCTCCTTAAGCCCTTGTGCTCTGTCCTTGAACGATTGTAAATGCAGTAGATCAAGCCACAAAAAGTTGTGCACTCTAAGACATAGTCGTCTGCATTTCCTTCCACCAATTCAAGCTCATGTTCCTTGTTGCCTGGTTGATAATCAATACCTTCCTCTTTTTTTCTAAAGAGGATGGGAAAAACCTGGTCTCTTCATGCATTTCTACAAGGTTAGGGTCAGAGCACTGACCTCTCTGCTGTGCAGCAAGACAATGAATGACCTCCAGTCCTTAAGTGACACAGGTCTAATAAAAGACTACAGCTATCCCAAGTGTCTACTTCAGACTGGACTCCTCAGCATGAACAGTGGTACCTAGCTGTGTTTACAGGACATGCAAATCACAGCTGGCTTGGCCTGTGAAGACTGCACACGAAGGCAGAAGTAGCATTTAGCTATTTAAACTGATTGAACATATCAAGGCAACTAGGAAATACCTGACAAGTAAATCAAGGGGTGTAATTTATTTCCAACAATGAGTTTCATGGTGTATTCTGTGTTCTGACATGAAGTACAAATACAATGTCAGGTACTATTGATTATTTTCATACCAGCGCTTCGAAGAGATCAGCAGAGTGGAAATACTCAGAAAAATAGAGACTAAACCCCTGCAGTGGTAGGAAACCATGAGTGGTTCTACAGGTCAGGCTTCCTGGTTTAAAACAGCATTTTACAGGCCTGCAATGGTGGGGAGGTGGTGAGTGGCTTTGGGAAATAAGGGTGTGGAGAGAAAACTTGTCTAGGGGAAGAAAGAAACTACAGTGCTAAGAAAGAATCTGTGGTTCACTTCCTTCAGTGCCTCAGTTCAAGGTATTTGACTTTCCTACCTCATCTACTCTTGACAGGTTATGACTGCCATCACTTTGAAAGTCTGAGCCCACCTCCCATCTATGGGACTTGTTTCATCTAAGACCTATCCAGTACTGTGACCTGCTCTCCCTCTACCACCCAGCTCTGATATGGACTTCACACCAACCAACCGCGTTGAGTAGAAAGGCCAATTACTACTGTAGCAAATTCAATAACTCTTGAGTGATTATGTGTGTTAAGACACTTTTAGGTACACAGGTCAGCACTACATTAACAAACTCTCTGCTTTTATGTGATCAAGTTAATGGTTACTGCCAGAAGCAAGATATCCCAGACACTTTCTGGTTCGGGTATACTCTTAACTAATAATGATTTGAATTTGAACATGCAATTTCAATAGGAGAAAATATTTTGCTGAAATTACTGTATGGTGATAGATTAATGGTTTTAATACTGATTAACAGTGGAATAGAAAAAGTAAGGGTGGCAAGGCAAAGTGAAGCATCTGACACTAACTGCTAGAGCCTGTGGTTTCTAAGGTAGAAGTTTCCATATACAACATTTGTATCTTTGATGGTTTATTATATCTATATGTATCACCAAGTCCCTGATGATTATACAGAATAATCTGAGGCACTACACCTTAAAAATACTAGAACTGGTTCAGTTTTTACCCTTCTTTTGAGTACCTCCATCTTTGAGCCCAGGCCCCAGCTTTCCAAAAGCAGATCTTCCAATACCCGAGATGAAAACACAGCCAGCAAGTTCAACTCATTCAGTGGAGCAACGATAGCTTTCCAAAGGAGAAGGATCTTTACTCTTTCATTGCCTGGATTGTATGCAGTCTGTGCAGCAACACTGAGAGATTGTACAGTTCTATTTGTTAGAACAGAGGGTCTACTTCTACAGAAAGCAGACATTCTTTTGCCATTTTTCTCAAGGGAAAAAAAAAAAAAAGCTCGCTTAATGTTAAAACGCTCAGTGTACTTTATAAAATTGAACTGAAATCTACAATTCAAAATTCCCACTAGATCTGCGTTATCTTCTTTGCTTTTGTATGTTTCCAAGCTTAGACTGATTCATAGCTGCCTCTTCTACACACAGAGATTTGGTGATCTTTTTCATCAAAGCATCTAAGATACTCAGCTCATGCTGCAGAATAATGAGTAGTCAGGACAGCTTCGTGGTAAAGTTACTCTTGGGAATAAAAAGCTACAGAGTCAACCACTGAAAAAAGCAATGACAGTACTCCTTTCTCCACTGCCCACAAAAACCATCATCGTTCCCATGACTCACCACATCAGAACCCTCAAAAAAGCACATGATACAAACAGCTTATATTACAATTTGCATCTTTAAGCTCTATCGAGCCGCCTCCACAAGATTCTTCTTCTCGAAACTGTTTCACTATGCTACAGCTTCTGCAAAGGTCTGTACTGAGCTGAGGTATGTAAAAGCAGTAGCATTTTATTTATACATGCACTGATCTCTTGGCCTTCCCGCTGTATTCATGAAGGATGAAATTGTTAACAGTGCTTACAGTTCAGTAGTGTTATGGAGTTCAGATAATCCCCTGCAGATGGAAACAGGATGCTCAAAGTGTCACTAAGCAGACTACAACCCTGAAACTTCATGGGACAGCTAAGTTTCTGCAAAGGATGGAGATGCTTCAATTGCCCCCAATTTAATAGATGCTTTCTGACTTCTGATTCTCATTTAACTTCTCTTGTTCTTTTTGTTTTCTAAAAACTTGCCTCCATGGGTAAAGCAATCAATGTACAAGAACAATTGTATGTTTCAAGGTGTGGAGATATGTGAAAGTCTATGTAAGGACTATTTTTCACTCTTAAGTTACTTTGTTCTGGTAGTATGATCACAACTCCAAAATAATTTACCTTAAATTTTCTTTCAGCATGGAGCTGGAATTGGTTACCAGAGATAAAACCAGCAAGAAAAAAGGCAAAACCAAAATGAAACACACCAAGTACTGAAAAAGGCGTAACTAGAAAAATATGACCTTTTACATGAATTGTCTGTGCAGACAATGTTACCAAAATCTCGGAATGAAGAACTTATCGACACCAATGTGATGTAGATAAGCAGACACTTCTTTATTGACAGCCGGGTGCGTGACAGTCCTCTCACGATCAATGCACACCAAGCTTCAAAACCATACACCATATACAGAGCTTATTCATACATATTCATTAAGTATTCATGCATAAACATAATATTTCCTGAAAATCACCAACATACTCGCTTTTTCCCCACTTCATTTTTTTATTTCATGAAACAGATTAAGAGCAGGCACACTATATCTAACGACTTTAGATGAGATGATACTACAACAGCAGACAGGACACTAGCAGTGTTCCTGCATACAGGGGAAAAATGAAACAAAAAACCCAAAACCACACCCAAAGAACTGACTGTTGCATTCGATAAATTCATGTCTGTTTTGATGGACAAAAGTAACTTTTGTATTTCATTAAACTCAAATGCAGTACCTGTACACAATAAAAAAACACAAACGCTGACAGAGTGTGCATCTCTTGATGACTCTGGTTTGGACATTCATTTAAAGGAAGCACAGAAATAGGGAAGAGCAAGCAACTATGCACTTCACACAGCAAGGAAGTCTTACATCTGACTTTGACCTGACAGAGGAACCAAAGCATAAGATAAAAATTGCTGTTCAACAACATTGCTTTTTCAACATTAGAGTTCATGCTCCTGAAAGGCAACTGCAAAAATCCAGAAAAAAACCAGGTTTTAAGGTAAGTAAAGACATTAAAAGGTCAGGCAGGTTTCTGCTATGGATAAATCAAACCTTGTAGTTCTGAGAAAGAACATTCCTCATTCTGCCTCAAGTCGAGGTAAGACAGGAAGAATAAGATTTCCAAATGCAGAGTCTTGAGTTATGAAGTATCCTGACGAATGTGCATGTGCGTGCTGGAAAGAGAAAAACATTTGTTAAAACATAACTCCCTGAAGCACTGATATAATTCAAGACTTTACAGGTTCTGTGGATTAATTATTTATTTCTCCCAGCCTGCTCCTCAACTGATTGTCAAATTCAAAACCAGTATTTTTAGATCAGCCACATCTGAAGAGGACCCATCAAAGGAATTAACTTGGCCATTCCCTGCTGCTCATTTTTCAGCAAATCCCATGGAGATGAGGAGAGTGGTAAATGAACCCCTGATCACTCTCCTCTGCCTACACCCCACGTTTCTACTCCCCTCTATAACCAACTTACAGGTCTTGGTTTGTGACAGCTGCTGCGTATCACACCAGAAGCGTGCATCAGTAGTGTCACACAACGTGAGGCTACGTGTACAAATGACACATGACCAGACACACTCCTGTACAACACGGGACACCAGCATTCTGCTCATGTGATATGTATATGCTTGTTCACCTGAGGAGGGCAGCTGCTGCTTACAGCTCTGGATAACCTTTGTAAAATCCTATGTAATCCTTCCCAATTCAGAGACTGGATTCCACTAAGCTGGATGGCCTGTATATTCCTTCCTTCCACCACTACAGAAAAAGCCTAGTGGATATCAAATTTAACCTAAGCCAGCAGTGTGCCCTTGCAGTGATAAAGGCTACCAGTACAGTGAGATGCAACAGCACAGCAAACAGGCCAAAAGCTGTATTTGGGATACTGTGGTCAGTTTCAGATACAAGCTGGAAGGAGTTCAGCAGTGACCCAACGAGACAGCTGGGGCTGGGCTGGAGCTCTCAGCATCCAAAGGGATGGTGAGAAGACTGAACTTCTTGTACAAAGAGAAAGCTGACAGGAGATCTTATGCTGTTTTCAGATATCCAGTGATAATATATAAAGAAGCCTGCTAGACTCAGAGCCAAGGAAACTTCCAAACTTGATTTGATCACACTCTGACCAATGTGATATAGCACTGCTGTGAGTTATACTTTGAGCAGGGCACTGAGCTAGAAACCTCCAGAGGATCCTTCCAGCGTACAACATTCTGTGATCAACACAGGACACAACCCAGAGCTCACTTCCACTCCCATTCACTTCAGGCAAAACAATCCAGGCCTTTACTGGGTAATGGAAACACAACAAGGCATAAGGTATGTGGACAGGGCTGCTAGTTTGCACCTCAACATTGTTCCCATTCCTGTGCCCTCTGCCAAGTCACACTGTCTATAGAGTGACAGAAAGACATATGGCCATTGTACCGGCTGTCCTGCTCAACTTCCAATTTCAGCATCAAACTCAGCCTCACCTGACATGAGCAAAATAGCAGCAAATATAAGCCCGTAAATATACAATTAAGTTTTCCAAATCTTTCACCCCGTCACTTGTAACTGCAGGGTACTTACTTGGGTCTACTCAGATTCAACCAAGGAAAGCAGTGTGGCTAGTTCTCCCTACTGTTCAGGAGACATTGAGAAGTATGATGAAACTGACTCTTGACTGAGATGTACGAAACAGCCCTGATGATGGTATAGGCTAGATTCTTACAAGCGTATTGAGGGATAATGAGTTGATAGATTTAAGCTTTCATTAACAGAAGAAGAAACTTTATTTGTTACAAATACAGAAATGTATGAAACCTAACCTCTAAATGTGGCTTTTAATTCTGTCTGGGTGCAGGACTGGTCTCTGGACTGAAAGCCCACCTAAACTCTACCTGACAGCATTGTCTAACCTGTAGTGCAGCCTTCTGCTGTGCTGCAATGTGCTGTTGCTCAGCATGATCACGGAAATCCTTGTTCAGCGGTGATCTTGCAAGTGCAATGCTGCAAAAAAGAACAAGATAGTATGATACATACCACAGAATAAAAGGTCTCCTTGCCATTCTAGCCATAGATTCCATAATTTGCAGAGCCCATAATTTATTTGATTCATGGCTTGACAATTGTTAACTATTGTTTGGAATTACTATTTATTAACATGAGAGAGAAGAGGAAAATGGCGTGACCATAGCTGTATCATTTGACCTAGCACAAACAACTGATGCCAAACTAAACCCAGAAGACTCACACCCCCAGAGCCTGATGTGGATTTCGCTCATGGGTGGTGTCCCACTGAAGCCAGTGCAGCCCGCTGGGGTGCAGTGTTAACACAATGTCACCAATTTTTTAAAAAACTGCTTTGTGTTTTCACCATTACTCAGTCAACTCAGTGACTGTACTAAACAACTGTGATATACTGAAGATTGCACAGCTCTTAGTGCTTCCACTGAAGACCAGTTTTTTGGCGGACGGGCAGCAGATCACTGTTTACGATAAAGGAGCTTCCTGTCGATGTAACTGTAACAATGGTCCTCAGATGATTAAGCTTACAGTACCTAAACCTGATTTTTGTTACCTTTCTCAATGTAGCATATATTAGGTTTCAAATTAAAATTCCTAAATAGGTTTTCTTGGCTTTTGTATCTTAAGACTTGTCCACCTTGCTAACCAAAAAAGAAGTAAAAAGCAGACCTTTTTTTTTTTTTCCCCAACTCTATACATGTAGCATGATTAGCCATCCTCCAGACAGCAATCAGTGAGGACTGCCATTATGGCTGTCTAACAAGGCAATTTACAACTACCTTTGAAATTGGCTCTGCAGACTGGTGCTGAAAGCCCAGCTCTCCTTGCTCAGAGATAAAAGTATGAAGGACCACAATGGATTCAAGCAAACTCATCAACTGTCCTTTCCCAGCAGCTTCAATGTCAACAACCGGTAAATCAGTAAATCAGTTTTTCAAAAGCAACCATGCTCATGAAAAGACCTTTAGCCAAATCTATGCCTAAATGCATAATGAAAGCTAAGTAACAAATCCTCTGAACAGATGTTATGACAAATATTAAGATAAACTTCACTGCTGGAGAAACATAATACTCTGTCTGTTTTAAAACATAGTATCCAGTTTGAAGATATTTATTTTGCATTTAATTCTGTACTCTGTAACTTTTCAATATGATTTCTTTAGATAAGGCCTCATCGTAAACTGACACTTTTCAAGAGAGGTCTTCTGGTTTTGGATAGAGAATCCCCATATGCCAATGCCAGAAATCAATTAATCATTCATCCTTACACTGGCCATGCCACTGTTGTGCTTTAGGTACATCAAGCTCTTTTCTGTCAAGTTTGTAGAATTTCTATGGTCTCATTTCTGTTAATTCTGTGGTCCAAAACCTTTGGCACAGCATCCCTGCCAGAGAACTGTCAGCTTCTCAAAAATCCTACATCAGCCCACCATGCCAAAGCAGAGAATCTGACTGCTGCTTTGTAGCCCTCCTCCAACCCCACCTTCAAAATTAGTAAATTCTAATACTGCTCACTAGCATATAGCATTATTTTTCCTTAAAAAGGTAATCAAACAGGCACTCCCTGAAACTCTGCCACACACTTGCAATGAAGTATGGATACACTGTTGCTAGGAGTCAGGGGTTGTACATAACCCCCTGATATTTCTGTTCTTCTCTAACCAATAACTTTGCTTGAATAATAACTGCATACAGACTCACTCAGAGATCTAACTCAGGTAATTTCAAATATTCTACATGCTTTTTGACAGTATGAAGGAATTAACTTGACCTAGAATCTCTTTGAAAAAACACACAGGCAGCACTCACACTGTATTCAGAGTATTTGACTCTTTTAGAGACACTGCATGTAAAACACTGTGTCTAGAACACAGCACTGCACTCACTTCATGCTAACCCAAAAGTTCAACTATCTCAATTTCTCCATGTAAACCAGCATGTAATTTTCTAGTTACTGATTTACAACAAAAATCTAACCTTTTTGTCTTAAATGGGAGAAATCCCAGTAGCAACTTTTACATTCAGATTAGGATTATTACACCTTATAGTGTAGAATCATCTTACAACACAGCACCTTTTACAGAGAGATAAAGAGTTTTGTTTTGCAGTAACATCAGCTGGCTTTATCTTGCAACAGGGAATTTCAAAGATAACTCGTTCCTGTTCTCAAAACACATCCTACCCTGAACCTAATGGTCTACTACTTCCACTCCTTCGGGCATTTCAGCTTTACAATTAAATGCTTTCTCAGTGCCTGCTCCCTGATCCTTCAAGATAGACTTTAGTGCAGTTGTGTAAGCATATCTGGTTCTCCCCTTCTCAAATGGAAATCACACAAGCCAAAATTCAGAGTCTGTGAACAGTTTTGGATACTAATATGCTGCTGAAGTGCAAGGTCTCTCTGAATGGTTATTGAGGATGGTCAGAAAACACTCCTTGTAAGTGTTTACATGAGTTTACAGCTCACTTGTTTTTGGTTTGTTTTTTTCCTTTGATGTAATCAGTGATGTCTGAACAGGTCTAAGAACATAAAATACCTGGCTCCAGGGTGATTTGTGGAAGACTGGTTTTGCATAAGTAACTTTCTCTTCTCCTTGTCTAGTTCTGCCAGGATTGCAACCCTATTTTTATTCTGGAAACCTGGTAGGAATGACAGAAAAATATTAAGAGATTTACTTGGTTTCTATGGCCCAGTTCTTAATCTTGTGGAATTAAAAGCCTCTGTACAATATGACATTATGATGAATACACTAATCTTTAAAGCTTTGCACCTATCTGAAACTCTATTAATAAATAGGTTTCATTTTTCCTTTTCTCATTTTACAACATGAAATAGCTTCCTTACGCTATCATACATAGTAATAATTTTAAAATGCACATTTCTATCTCAAGCTAGATCCTACCCCTTCCCAAGCCAGCTCCAGAGCTACAAACAAGGTACATGATCAAATACTTGCCTTTCAAAAAAAAAGTAAACTTACAGGTTCTAGACTTAAAATTCAGTCACTGAATGCACAACTCAAAATTAATGGAGTAATATACTCATGGTGCCTAATTTCTCATGCCAGTGAAAAACTGTAACACAAGTTTTACATATGTAACAGCTAAGAATGAGATGACAACTAAGCTTGTACATGTGCTTATACAAGAATCACCACCTTTTATTCAATCTAGGCAGAAAGGTTTTTGTTTTAATATACTGATGTCCTTACATACACCCCATTATAGTTTAACCCCAGCTGGTAGCTAAGCACCACACAGCCACTCGCTCACTCGCCACCCCATGCTGGGATGGGGAGGAGAATCAGAAAAAGGTGGATGAGGAGGAGAATCGGATAAAGGTAAAACCTGTAGGTTGAGATAAGAACAAATTAATAATTGAAATAAAGAAAAATACTAGATTATAACATTAAGAATAATATTAATAACAATAATTGTAATGAAGAGGGGAGAGAGAGCGGAATTCAACCCAAGAGGAAACCCCCTCTAAACAGGCAATGCACAATACACTTGCTCACCATCTGTGACCAATGGCCAGCCAGTCCCCCAGCTGCAACAAACGACTCCAGGCCAACTGCCCCCAGTTCATACACTGAGCGTGATGTTCTATGGTATGGAATACCCCTTTGGCTAGCTGAGGTCAGCTGTCCTGGCTGTGTTCCCCCCCAGCTTCTTGTGCTCACCGGCAACACATACAAAAACTGAAAGCAACACAACTTAAACTATCTGTGTGTTACCAACACTCTCATACTAAACCCAAAACACAGCACTGTACCAGATACTAAAGAAATTAATTTAAGAAGATTAGCTTTATCCCAGTCAAAACCAGGACAACAGACCAGCCTTACTCTGAGTATGACCACAATGCTGGAATACAGAAGCAAAATTAAACTGTCTGGGCACAATGAGAACATGACCTTTATTTGCTTTGCACATCATTCTCCCAAAAGGACCTTGTATACTAAAAAAAGGGGTCAGGAAGTAAAATGACTGAGGGAGTGTAGAAAATGCCTAAAATAGCTGCCATTTGTGTCTTTTCAAAGTTGCCTTTTAAATGGAGAATGTGGCAAAACTGCTGCACTTACACAGGACTCTTACATGGAAAAGGATCACATTGCAGCCATGTCCTGGTTTCAGCTGGGATAGAATTAATTTTCTTCTTAGTAGCTGGTGCAGTGCTGGGTTTTGCATTTGGTGTAAGAACAAGGCTAATAACACACTAATGGTTTGGTTGTTGCTGGGTAATGGTTACACTAAGTCAAGGACCTTCCAGTTTTTCAGGTGTCAGTGAGAGGGCTGGAGGGGCACAAGAATTTGGGAGGGGACACAGCTAGGACAGCTGACCTGAACGAGACAAATGCATACCTATATATATACACACACAAAACAGGCAGATAAATACCTATATATACATACTGCGGGACATCATGCTTGGTATATAAACTGGGGCAGGGGGACGGGTTGGCCGGGGCTGAAGATCATTGCTCGGAGACTGGCTGGGCATCAGTCAATGGGTAGTGAGCACTTGCACTGTGCGTCACTTGTTTTCTTTTCTCCCTTCCCTTTGGATTTCATCCCTCTCTCCTTCTTCCTCCTTTTCATTATGACTATTATTATTATGATGATTACTATTACTGTTCTTTTTGGTTTACTATCTTTCAATTATTAAGTAGTTCTTACATCAACCCTTGAGTTTTACTTTCCTTTCAATTCGCCCTCCCTTCTCTCTGTGTGAGGGGGCAGCAAATGAGTGGCTGCATGGCACTAGTTACCAGCTAGGGTTAAAACACAACAGTCCACCAAATAAACCAGATACACAAGTCCCTGATGTTGCTCCACATGCCTGTATAGCACAATTAAGGACAACACCTGCAGAACTGACTCTTACAGGCCTCTATGCCACTAAGGACATTCACATCAAGAATACACACATTTTTTTTACCTCTCATTTGCTGCTATTCTATAAATATCAAGCCACTACACTGTCATAAAAAAAAAAAAAAAAAAAAAAGACTTAAGAGTCAAGTTATCTTCTTTATCTCCTCCATACAAAAAGTCAAAGTAATTCTCATTGGAAACTTCTGCATGTTGTGGCCCTGTCCCGAGTACTGTTTTACTAACATCACTTAAAAAATGGTAACCCACAAGCTGTCAGGAAGCCCAGACAATGCAACTCTTAAGCACAGTATTAGCATGCCAAAGTAAAATGATTTCAAATTTATTTTCAGTAGCTGCACTTAAAAGTTCATTCCCTTTAAAAGATCTTCTGTTGCTACTCAGTTACATAATCCAGTATTTCCTTCATGAGCGTGGCTCTAAGAAGACAATTATCAGGCAGAAACTTTCAACTCTAAATAATAATTTGCATCCATATTGCCTTACTATCAAACCCCCACATTTTTCTTTTTCTGTGCCTAACATACACAGCCCTGAGCCTCAGTGTCTCAGAGTTCTTGAAAGAAGAGAGTCATTTGATTACATTTTACTGTGGTTTTATGCAAGATCATCCATACCCATCTTTACATTTGTTAACAGATTTTTTTAATTAAATTTAATTAACTGCTGTTTTCCCATCTGTTAATCTGTCCTTCCCACATGGCATTAATTCCACCTAAATTCTGTTTGGTAAGTGTATTGATTCAGGTCTTTGATGTTTCTCTGCTCTTCATGTATCGTACACTTTTTTTTTTTTTGGAACACCCTGCACTTGCAGTGAGATTGAAAGATGAAAACACAGCTGAATGTGTGCTCTAAGAGATAAAAAGGCTGAGAGTTCTTGCTAACAAGCTAAGATTCAATATTTCTGAGTGGCAGCTAGCCCAGACTTTACTTTCTCAGAAATTCTGGGGACAATACTGTGACAGGATGACTGAAGTACCTCTAAGAAGGTCTGAACCAGTGATCCATGTCTGTATGCTCATTCTACAGAGTTTTCAGCCAAAAAGCATAATACTTGGCACATTACTCAGCAGCCTTCTGCTAGTGCTTGTTTACCCGAAACTACACAAATCTAAATGCATGCTTGGAATTCAGACAATATGGTGATTGAGGCAAGAAAAAGAAGACCACTTTCTAATGTAAGTTGCTGTCAGCTAAAAAATACAGACTAAATATGCTTACATTTACCATGAAGCAGATGGCATGATTCAGAAAGGCTTGAGACATGTAAGAATAAAATTTTAAATGCTGTTTTTAAACTGTGATAAGAAACTGCAAGATTATCACTCTCTTCTATTTTAGTATGTCTTGTTATAGTACCTTATGACAGAAACTCTAAAAGGGACTCAGAAGACACCCAAGTATTTTTTCTTCATTTTCTTATCCCTCCACTAAGACAGGGTTTTTTTAAAAACAAAACAAACCCCTTATGTGCTGGTTTTGCCTGGGATAGTTAGTTTTCTTCACAGAAGCTAGTATGGCGCTATGTTTTGGATTAGCAATGAAAACTGTTGATAATAGAGGGGTGGTTTTGTTACTGCTGGGCAGTGCTTACACTGAGCCAGCAGGCTGGGAGTGCACAAGAAGCTGGGAGGGGTCACAGTGGACACCACCAGGACCCCAACGGACCAAAGGGATATTCCATACCATATGACATTATGCTAAGTATATAAGATGGGGGAAGGAGGAGGAAGTTGGGAGTGCTGGCATTTGTCTTCCCAAGCAACTGTTATGTGTGATGGAGCTATGCCTTCCCGGAGATGGCTGAACAACTGCCTGCCAATGGCAAGTGGTGAATTAATTCCTTTTTTTGCTTTGCTTGCATGTGCAACTTTTGCTTTACCTACTAAACTGTCTTTATTTCAACCGATGCATTTTCTCACTTTTACCCTTCTGATTCTCTTCCCCATCCCACAAGGGAGGGAGGGAGGGAGGGGGGGCTGTAAGTGACTGTGTGTGGCTTGGTTGCTGGTTGGAGTTAAACCACAACACATAGTATGCTGCTCTAGAATTCGGACAGCACCCATCAGCAACCTGCAGTACTGAAAATGTAATTTAATGGTAACTAGAAAAAAGCCTACCTGAGAAAATGAAGGACATTCAGCATATACATGTTAGTGCTCCTTAGCTGAGCAATGTGAAGCTCCTACAGGTATTTTAAACTTTTTTAAAACGCAAAGTAAAACCTATTAATTTAGAAGGTAACAATGGAGAGGGTGGGACATGAGAAATCCATTCTAGAGAGAAGTCTGGCATCCTTACAAAATAGTTCATCATATGTGGCAATACACCAGCAAGACTTGCATTTAGATACTTCCCTACCCAGGATGCCACAGTGTTTCATAAAGACCAACCTGAAACAGCTACAGAAGCTTTCTACTTCCATTATAAAGAAAGTAATTTTTCATCTATAGATTTGGTATCTGTTCTGGTTTCTAGTACTAAAAATGTCAATTAAAAAAGGCATCTTTAATACAGATGGGATTCTCATTATGTGAAAAGGAAGTATAGATTTTCAAACACAGCAACTTAATAAAGCTTTAGAGTTTAGACTTCCCCTAACTGCGCTGAGTTGCACTACTATTATGAGTTTGAACAGTTCGTGAATACTGCAGTTCATTAATATTCTTCTCTGCTTTGCAGACACAAGAGTCCTGACCCAAAATGACCCATTCAAGGCAGCTAAAGAGATTAATGGCAGTGTCAGATGTCAAACTGAGCACCTGGCTCCTCAGATTATTCTCTAACGTAGCAGATTCAGGACATTTAAATTTTAAAACTTGTTCTTTCTGACACCTCTGTTACTGACATCAAACATTGTATTATGTGGTCTGTGCAGAAGCTAGAAGTTTACTTAACACCAATGTTTTGCATGTGAAAGGCAGAAAAATAGAGAAAGCTGTAGCCTTGCTGAGTGATACTGGTAGCTTTAAGAGCTCACAGCAAGCTTCGCTCTTTAGCCTAATCCTACCACACTACCTCACCTACCAGTGAGGTTGCTAACATCACTGACAGAAATTCTGCTAGCTAACCCTGCATGGCAAGAAACAGTACTACATTTATCTACTTCAAAGTCCTTGCTTTTCATCTTGTATCTTTTCCCTGATCTGCTGGTTGCTTCAAATTCACAGTGTAAGTTTTTTTGTAAAATGGATTATTTATCATTTGTCCATAGGTGTGTAAACAGCACAAGAGCCCTAGTCTACAACTTTATGTTCAAGATACACTTCTACCTGGAAAAATGGTTTCAAAGCTAGATGTCTGTTCTAAGCTCTGTATGTTAAAAAGCACTGTCACTGCACACTGATCTGCCTGCTCAATTCAGAAAGCATTTCAACAGCCATTTCTTTACTGATGTGCATGCTTTCATAAAGGGTAGCCTTAATGAGCAACCTCTTAAAAAGCAGAATCCAAAGACCTTACTAAATGCACAATGCTTGGGAAAAAGGATGGAGTAACTGTATTTTGATTTTCTCTTCTACTTATGACTACTGGCATCACAAAACGTCATCTAAAAATCTGCTGCACATCAATATTTTCAGTAACAATTTACATTCAGATATGCTTTCATATACATTGTGTGACAATGAAACAAAAGGTGTATTAATAAATCAGTAAATTAACTTGATTACTAAAAGATGTACCAACATCTCGTCTATCCCTCCAGAAAACAGCTACATGCATAGCTGAATGTATGTTACTGCTTTACAGCCACAAAGCTCTCCAGGGAAGAAATATGCTACAGTCCTCAAGTACTGTGCTTGCACACACATCACACCCAGATGCAGCGCATCCAAGTTTGTACATGATCATGTAATTCAGTGCACAATCTTCATTTTTAACACAGACTAGGTGAACATAAAGCTAAATCTAGCTGCTCAGATTGTGTTACGTGAATGCACTTGCATACCTTTAGGCCAAAAGGATAAAAAACCACCCAGACAGAAAGAGACATTGTAGAATCGCTACAGTCTGAAGCTTAGAATTCTGTACATATTTCAAGAGCTTGGTTCTTCCAACATAGCAGAACTCTTCTTTCCTGAGAAGTTCAGCCCTGCCTGAAGCAGGACCTGTACTTCTTCCACCTTTGGGGGACCGTTCCTTCCTGAGCTGTCACATTTCTCTCATCTCAGAGGGCTTCCTCCAGGAGACCCGACGTGGAATCTTTTGTTTTACTAAGACACAAGGTATGCTCTGGCCTTGCTGCGAACAAGCAAACACTTTACAAGAGCACCCTTATTACTGCATGTTATGTAAGTACTGTGAAGTACTGCTGCAGAAACAGTATATTACCAAGCACCTGAAAGTAATTCCTGTAACTTAGAAGCTGGTTTCCAACACCACTACCAAAATGTACCACTCTGGTATATAAACAAATCTTGTGGACACACACAGCCCACCAAAAGCTTTTCCACTTCTTTTAAATGCTGTAATCAGTCTCACGCAATCAGTTCCATG
Organism: Falco punctatus; assembly: GCF_963210335.1. Taxonomy (NCBI): domain Eukaryota; kingdom Metazoa; phylum Chordata; class Aves; order Falconiformes; family Falconidae; genus Falco; species Falco punctatus. Next base: position 74,408,135 of record NC_137586.1, read on the forward strand.
TGGTACTAATGGCCTGAAGTAAGACTTTGTATTTGCTTTTGTTGCACTCACATGCAGCTCCTCATATTTGAAATTCTAATCAAAAGACTGCTTTCCTAAGAGGCCAATAAAATAAAGGAAGTCCAGCGCACAAGATCTTAACCTTTGTAGTCAAGAGTCTGCAATCAACAGTCAACTAACTCCTAGGAAAACAGCCGGTACTAATCAAAGCGAAAGTAACAACTCTGTACAAAAAATTGCAAGCTATCTGTGTAGAAGACTAATGCTTAATTTACCATTTTGAGTAAGTGCTACCACTCATAACCCTTCCAGTGAGTGTTTCAGTAAATCCCTGTTCCTGTTGTCCAAAAAGTGGGAAATGAGAGAACTAATTGCTTGAATGGTACCAATATATGTGCCACGCAGCAAGCTGAAAATACAGTATTTTTCTAAATCTCTTTCACTACCAGGCTGCATCTGGCAAAGAGAAAGACAGAGACGTTTTCAGCTGTTGCTCAAATTTACCTGTTCCTTTCTAATTTTCCTAGGTGCATTATTCATAAGCTTATTTGGCTGGTTAAACTTGAAAAGCGCTTCTTGCCTGCTTAGCACAAATAATTTTCATATGATAAACAGTTCCTTTAGGGAACCACACAAGTGATCTGTTACCCCTCACAAAGTATCAGCATTTCAGAATTAATTACATCCAGCTTTGTCGACTTTCCTGGATAAGGACACTCACACAAAAATGTGCACGAAGCCTCTGGGTGCTGGGAAACTTCTGAATTCATTTCTCATAATCAGTAAGTGAAAAGCCATACCTGAGAAACTTTTTTCTCCTCAGCTTTTCCGTGGAAGAGGCAAGCCCGAGTTCCACTAAAACTTCCAGAAAGCACCACCAGAGGGCGATTTAAGACCCTCCTTCAATCTACCGCGTGGCCGACCACTTCCCCGGCCTGCGCCGGCCTCGCCCAGACCCTCAGCTCCCTGCAACACACATGCCTCCGCCAGACAGGTAAATCTTCGAGTCTTGAAGGATTTTACGGATGCAAATCAGGTGCACCATCAGGCAAAGAAATATTTCATCGGAGCTGGCATTATGACTTTATTGGGCTTTTCCTCCTAGACCTAGCCACCTGCTGTCTCTGACAGCTATTACTGACTAGGTCTTACTGTTCCCATCACAACATGGAATATATTAACACTTCTGGCTGTTCCCTGATGCCGAGTGCAAGAACTGCAAGTAATGTTCAATGCTAAGTGTTGTTAAGTGTCTGAAATATGCTTCAGGAAATAACCACAGCACCACTGGCATGATAGGTACTTTATAACCTGAGGATAAAGGGAATGCACAGTCCCCAGCCATCAATGGTCTTTTTCAACCATTTAACATGTGTGTCTTTTCCCAAGCACACGTTCTGCTACTTTCAGCCCAACCTTCCTGCCGCTCTTCCCTTTTCTGCTCTTTCGTTAAGTAAACTTACGGTTTTGGTGACTTCACTGACATCTGGCACTAACTTTTTCCCTTGAATACTCAGATTAAAACTTACCTTGTCCCGAAGGATTTGCTGCCATCCTTGAATCTTCAGCCCCTGTTTTATTCAGCTGCAGTTCAAATCTTTTAATCCCACAAATATCTGTAGAACAGGCACAATGTAAGATAAACCTATTCCTTTAAAAGAAAAGCTTGGATTTCATTCTGTTAGGGATTTTTTAAGTATGGCAAGCATTACAAAGCATAAGCCAAATACAGCATACATATTGCTTAAACCATGTAATACTACTTATATTGTTCTGATTGAAATTTTTAGCTTGAAATATCAAGAGTTGCAATCAATTCTTTTTCAGGTTCTAGCGCTTTAAGAATAACCTCTCCAGTAATTCCAGAGTCGCACATACTTTTTCCTAACAGAACTTCTTCCTGACAAAGTATGTTGGCCCACACTTAAGCAGCATGTTAAAGCATTATACTCTTCAAACGCTAAAGTGTCGAAAGACCTCGGTGTAGGCTCTAACTCAAGAGAACCGATTGAGGAAAGCCAGTTTAAAACTCTGATACGAGGCCAGCCAAAAGCTGCCATCCTCACAGCTGTGGCAAAACAAAAAGCGATGCCCACTGTTCAACCATACGTCAACTCAGACCACCATCAACTGCTGTTTCCATTAAGGTGCCAGGCTATGTGAAGTGCGGCGGCAAAGGGCTCCAGCTCAGCCGGGCGGAGGGGAGGGATGGCAGCGCTGAATCCTGCAGGAAACGCGGATCTCAGTCAGAATCCAACAAGAGAGCAGGGAACAGTTACGCCCCGGAACTGCGAGACCCTGCGCACCAAACCCAGCGCAACCAAGTAACTCAAAGGCGGTGCGAACTGATGGGCCACGGCACGGCTCGGACCACGCTACCCACGGCGCGGCCTGGCCCGCACCCCGGCCCCGGCGGACGCGCCCGGGTGCGGGGGGTGGGGGTGGGGGGGTGGGGGGGGTGCGGGCAGCGCTGCTGCCCCCGCTGCGCCTCGCCGAGGTCCGCGGGGCCTCATCTGCCGGCGGGCTCACTGCCCGGCCGCTGAGAGTCCGGCACGGCGCGGAGCCCAGCGACGGGGCGGCTGTAGGGCCGGGGCTGCTCCCGGGCCGGGAGGCGGGGAAGGGACGGGACGCGGAGCCCAGGCTGCCCCCGCCCGCGGGAGGGCTCTGCCTCCCGCCTCACCGCCCCGTGCCCGTGGGCAGTCCCGCTCCCCCCTCCCCGCACAAGGGACGGACTCTCCCGCCGTCGCGCCCTCCTCGGGCCGGCAGGGGTGCGCTGCCCGTCCGCTGCCGCCGCCCTGCCCGGGCACCTGCCCTCCCGCTGCCCACCTACCCGAGGGCTCCGGGATCGGGCGCTGCTCCGCTCGCCCCCGCCCGCCTCTAGCCGCAGCCCGGCCGCCTCACGGCCATGCCGCCCCACCCGTGCCCAACTTGGCTCTCCCAGCCAATGAGCTCACGGCACGTGCTCATGACGCACGCACTGCGCAACGACATATCGCGCCATCCAGCTTCCGCCCGGGTGGCGGCGAGGCGCATCACGTTCAGTGGCAGGGCGGGCCGGACAGCCCCCTTCAAGCGGCGCGAGGCGGGGCGTGGCCCTGCTGAGGGGGCGGGGCGGGGGCCGGGGCCCAGGCCCCAGTGACCGTTCGCTTCGGGCTTTAAACGGTGGCTCTGCTTGGTGGCTTGGTGCTTGCAAGGGAGGGGTTCGGGAGCAAGTGCGAGGGTCATGCGTGGATCACGCTAAGGGGACTTGGGGCATCAGCACAGTTAAACGGCAAAAAGAAAAGTGGAAAGGTTGTGCCACATCTTCATCGCCGCCGCGCAGTCTGAGTTTGAACACAGCAGGAATGACTCTTCAGCATGAATTCCAGAAGGGGTTGTGCATCCATGTTACTAATGCACGTTTTAGTTTTGAAATGGCAAGTGATGGCTTTTCAAATGAGAGTATCTTTTCTTACATGATCAAGTCTGTCCTGCAGGATAAGCCTTAAATAGCACAATTCGTGATTTTTTTTTTTTTTTTTTTTTTTTTTAGTGTGCTCATGGTCGAAACACTTAACTTTGACACAAACCAAGCTGAGTAGTGATGTGAACTGTGGCCCCTAACAGCTGTGCCTCTGATCATAGGTGGGTAAAACCAGTTCTTGAGAACTGCAATGAATAAATAACACAGCAGGCCGCGAACAGATGGGGCCAATCTGGCCAGCCAAGAAACCAGTCACACTGCCTGCTTAATTTTTATACCCAGGGGTGGTTTTAAGGCAGTAAACAATTGTCATGCAATAAAGGCCCTTTTTCTGAACCAAATTTGAAAAGAAGTGCAGAGAACCAGTTACTTTTTTCAACGTAAGTTGTAGTTCAAGGTGTCTGTAGTTAGAAACGCTTTTACTGCAGGATATTGAACTTCTTAGTACTGAGATTTTGGTGATGTATGTAACAGGTGTTTCTGGACAAATGACACTTCATTATGGCAAGGGTGGTCTTGGAGCAAACATCCTGTACACTGCAGGGCATTTAATTTCATCTGCTTCCTCTTCCATCAAGTCTTAAAAGTTCATAACCTCATTGCTCTCCAGGGTTAAAGTAGAAAAACAACTTATTAAAAAACGTTGGTTTTCTTGCGAATGAATTATCTACCTTGGTAAGGATGTGCGCAGGGTGTACGCAGTGTGAAATTCCACACTAGTCCATTAGCTTGGACAACAAAATATGTACATACTTGTTGAGGACAATTAACAATTAGTAAGATCTGCTGCTGCAGCCAGCTATTCTAGATGATGTAGAAAGAAATTAAATTTTTGAGATGGTACGGAATGTATAAGAATCCTATCAGTATCCATAATACTTGATTGGTTTGACTTAAACCAGTGTGCACTAGTATTATGCATACAAATTCTGTCACATAGAGACTTCTGTTAGCCAAATATGCTATCTGTCCATGCATTTATACTTTTTCAAAGCCTCACTAAGTGTGAAATCTGTAAAACAGATCAAATTTCTGTCTAGAGACTTGTAACATCCAGAATTTTAGAATTTGGTTACCTAGATTGTTTGCCTGGTAAAGCCTGTCTCTGTGCATTTGCGTGTGTGTTAATGAGAAAATCCAAAACAGCACTTGAGCAAACAGCAAACATCTGACAATCTCAGGGAGTCTTCTGTTTGCTTTAAAGCCCTGTCAGTTACTGGAAGGCAAACATCTCAGCCTTTCCAAAATAGAGGCATTATTTTCAACTCTTCTCTTTATCTGAACAGCTGATGGAGCACCTTCTCTCCTTCTGATGTTTTGGTTTTGGGTGGTTTTTCTGTAGGTTGGTTGGTCGAGTTTTTTTCATTTTTGTAATTTCTTAGTGTGACTTGAGAACTGTCATATGTGCTTCCCCCCCCCCCCTGCCACCCCCCCCCCACCACCACCTTATTATTATTCTCTCTTGGATGACCTGCAGTCCATTTTTTCTAGACATCTCGCTCGTAATCCTTGAGTGAAAAGCAGCGCAGTGGTACATTTCCCTGCATTGTCATGCCAGGACTGGGCATGTAAGTGGTTCGGAAGAGCTTCGGTTTGAGACAGACAGGCTTAGTTGCTAAGCTCTTCTTTGACACAGCTAACACTGGCAAGAAGAATTAAGAAGTGGACAGTGGTGCTTGGTTGGGGATTGAGGAAGAAGGTAGAAAAGGAAGAGAAGTCATCAGCAAGAAGACTCAGGTGCAGAAAGGTTGGGACTTATAAATTCTGCAGTTCTATACAAGTGGGATGAAAATTAATCACAGCAGAGCATCTCTATGGAAACATAGTCCTGCCTCAAGTCAAATGACCCTTTGGCTCTCGGAGGAGTGTCATATCAGTACATTAATTTCCTCCTTGGGATGTAGAAATGGGAAAAGAGTGTAGCTCTTGAAAGGAAGAGAGTCTAATCTGTCATGCATTTGAATACTTTCATTTTCCCTGAAATTTTTCCTTCTTGTTCACTATAATCAAATAAAAATTATAAAATACAGCATTTATAGCATGTCTGTTAGAAATTCATTACAAAATCTTCAGCTTAAAAAAACGCTGTTCTTCAACATTGCCTCACAAATCTGGCCGTGCTGCTTCTTGAGGCAGTAAAATGCTATTTTCCAGGCTGGCTGTTCTCATCATCTTGGTGTACAGGGAGCTGTGTATCTCATTAAATAAACAAAAGCTCAGCTGAATTGGATGTGATACTGAATGATCATAGACTGCAATATCTCAAAATGGCCATGGACAGTTCTATTCACTACGGTTTGCTTGCAGTTGACAAAGCTGAGGTAAAACAGTGATTTACTCTCCACCCGCCCCCCTCCAAATGAAAATGGGCTGTGTGGGATGTCTCCTTGGCTTGAGCCAAGATCTTCCAGAATGCTGCTGTTATTTCCAACTGGCAGTGCTACTCATACAGATCCATTCTAACCCCTACCTTCTATTTCTATATTTAATTTGCATGTCACAAAAAAAACTCAAAAACAAACAAACAAACAAACAAAAATAGAATGTTTTGAAGAGTCTTTAAACATTTTACTTGGGTTATTTTTTTATATCCAGTTGCCTCAAGATACTGTATCCATAGTTGTACACTTTCTAAACAAACAAAAATAGAATGTTTTGAAGAGTCTTTAAACATTTTACTTGGGTCATTTTTTTATATCCAGTTGCCTCAAGATACTGTATCCATAGTTGTACACTTTCTCCACGGTGGGATTTCTGATTTTTCATTTGATAGCCATTTAGGACAGACTTCCACTTTCTATCACAAATGCCCTATCTTCCCACAATCGTGTTTATTGCTTCCCCATCAAACTTGACAGCTTTGAAGGCTTTTGATGCAGCAAAAGCTCACCCATTAGCTTAAATGTGTGCATCAATAGTGCTGTTCACATGAAAGTGATCCCATCTCTGTACAGAGTCAATGCAGACGTAAGATTTAACTGGGTCAGGTCAAAAGCCTGCTCTCTTCAGTCACTGTGGTACAAGACATGAACTGTAGCAGCACAGAGAAGGAAGAACTGTTTTCCAAGGGCAGCTGGATTTTATTTTTTTTACATCCTCTAGAATGGTCTTGTTTCATACTAGTTTCATATGCTGTTATGTGCAGACAGACACAAACATTATCCTGTCCAGGTAGAGCATGAGGGAGAGAAGGTAAAGGGGTCAAGGAGAGGCTGTCAACAGTGAGGTAAAAAGCTTTTACTGCCACTGACCTGGCAAAACAGCCAAGCCTGACAGCATCACAGTCTGGCTTGTGTGGCCTCTAGTCTACCTTATTGTTTTTTGTCTGTACTGTGCTATACAGAGTGCTATAGAGAAGAATTCTATAATTTATGCTTTAAATAGAATGAAAATATTAATATATATAAATAAATAGAATAAAAGATAAGTATCTATAAACTGATGAAAAGCAGGTGGGTTTTATGTGTCTGATTGAGTAAATAAACTCAACCTGAAGTTAGCCTTCTGATCTTCATTGTAAACTCTATTGCCATTTTATGTCTCACTGTCTGAGCGAGAAGATGAAGATGCATTACAAAAAGAATGTTATGGAACAACTGAGAGTCCTTTTCAGGCTCACTATGAGCACTTACAAAGCCATCTGCCGTGATAAAAACATCTTGAGTAGAATTATTGGAGTACCTGGCACTCCAGATCAGAAAAGCCATAAAACCGTGGTGCTGGCTATCTTTAAATTTATAAATAGTTTTTTTAAGAGGTGACCTTCTGTTAGTATTAAGGAGTTGCTCCAACCCTTGCTTTGAAGAAAAGGACTTTGCCACAACATATTGCTGGCATGTAGTATATTTGCTGCTTTGCTGCTGTCTGTAACATCTGTCAACTTTAAAATTAGGAACTGTATTAAATAAGAAAATGTGTTTTTTTAGGGGATTTAGACAGGCAAGAGAGAAAGCACCTGGATCTCAGACCCCACCACCAAACTGCTTCTATACCAAGAACTGTAGGTATGTCGCATATAATGCAACTCAATAGTGCTACATAGAATCTCTTCAAAATCCCTGTTCTTGCTCATGCTGACCTATGTCTCACCCTTGGCAAAAATGACAGGAGAGAGCACAAACACTGAATGATTTCCAGTTGCTGTGAGAGATGCTTAATTTTAATATATATCAGCTCTAGCTGAGAAGATACAGCTAACCAGCAGAAGTAATAGGAGTACTTCCTGAACCAACATTGCCATAATGGAGGTGCAAGAGCAAGGGTCCTCAAACTATGGCCCGTGGGCCGGATACGACCCTCTAGGGTCCTCAGTCCGGCCCCTGATATTTACAGAACCCCCCCCGCTTCCCCCCACCCCCCCGCCCCCGCCGGGGGTTGCAGAGGGGGAAACCAAGCAGCCGCAGACAGCTGCCTGCCGCTGCATCCGCGCGCCGGCCCCTGGTTAAACAGTTTGAGGACCCCTGTGCAAGAGTATGATTGAAAAGGCAGGAGAGAAGGCAACCTGTAGATCCTTCCTCTCTCTTTCTATCCTAGCAACGATCCAGAGAGGTAGTCTGTAGGCCTTTCATTTCAGTGATACAGAGGCAGAACTATTTTCTTCAGAAAAAAAAAAAGTCAAACTGATGACCTTTGTCTTGAATTGGTGAGGTTCTTGATCCCATGGTTGACCATCTGTCGTCTTGCCCAGTTAGTATCATATGCATACCTATTCTGTTGTATCTCTTTTCTCAGTAAAATGATGTAAACATAATAAACAGGATTTTTGCTAGGGGAGCATCCCAGTTTTTTCAGGCTAACTTGGGTTAAGAGGTGGCCATCGAATAGCAGTATCTCTTCAGCCAGTCACTGATTTTGATTCTCATTGTGTATTTTATTCTGCTGGTTTTGTGTTCCATGTGCTGACTGGTTTTAGCAGTCAATGTTTAACAAAAAGAAAACTATAAAAAAAAAGTCAGGGAAAATACTACAGTCATAAAATTATACCACCCTTATAATTTCTTAGCAGAATTAAGACATTTATTTCAGTGCTGCTACTATTAGAAGAAATGGACACTTCCCTTCCTCAGTTTTTGCTGTACATTCCTGTGCCTGCTGCTGGAGCCAGATGACCCACATGCTGATGCATGTAGAAGTTTTCTGTTTGTGTGAGGAAAAAATTTTCTACAAGAAGTCAGCTACTTAGCATACCTTTTTTCTGTTTTGTTTCATGAACAAAAGATTTGGAGTTGTTTATGACCTCTTAATAATGCAGGACTAGTTGTAATCAAAGTACAATAATTTGCTCCTAACTCTTATTTTTCAAATGCAAATCTTAAAATGTTTTATCTTCTGTGTTTCGGAAGTTACAGCTCTTGAAATCAATTACATAAGATTGTCATCTTCCATGTTAAAAAAAATAAAAATAGGTTTCTGTCATGGCTGAAGAGGAAGCTAGAAACTAGCCTCAGTCTGTGATACGAACTTGCAAAGACAGCTAAGAAAAGGCCAGCCAGCTGTAGAGATTTTTCAGATTACAAATATAAAGTAAGCTTCATACATTTTGAGGCATGATTCACAATTTTTTAACTCTTCTCTTTCTCCGTATTATAGTTTTGCTTCTGCTACTGATGGTATGTATCATTGTTAAACCTAGATTGCCGCTTATACAGATATTCACAGACTTAGTATTGACTGAGATCAGAGGAGGATAGACATCTGTCCTTAGTCCTTAAGAGATTTACAGATACCCTAACCCTGTCAGTTTGGTTTCACTAAATGCATGTTATTATCAGTAATGGGTTGTAGCGAACATTTATGTTGAAGTGACCTAAGGATCAATATAAGAAAGGAAAACTGAGGGGTCACCTCACATCGCTTCAGAAACAAACATTATCTGAATCCCTGAATCATTCAGGCTGGAAGGGACCTAGGGAGGTCTCTGGTCCAATCTCTGCTTAAAGGAGGGTCAGAGATGAGATCATACCACACTGTCTTGAAAATCTCCAAGGGTGGGGGCTATATAACCTCTCTCCACAGCCTGCCCCACTGCTTGGCTGTCGTCGGGGGAAAAAGTTCTTCTTAATGTCTATCTGGAATCTCCTGTTTCAATTTATGTCCTTTGTCTCTTGTCCTCCTGCTATGCACTGCCGTGAAGAGCCCAGCTCCGTCTCTTCCATGCCCTCCCTGTGGGCTACTGGGGGCTGCAATTACATGCCCTTGAAGCCATGGTGGCTCCAGGCTGAACAAGCCTTGGCCCTCCAGCTTCTGCTTGCAGGGCAAGTGCTCCAGTCACCATCCATCTTAGTGCCCTGCTCTGAACTTCGTCCAGTTTGTCTGTGTCTTTCTTGTGTTAAAGGGCCCACAACTGGACACAGTATTTCTGCAGAAATAGTAGAGTGATAAACCCTGCCCTCCATCTGCTGCCTGTGCTGCTTACTGTTTGGGCAGCCTGGATACCGTTGGTCTTTACTGGAAGGGTGCAGCAGGCTTGTGCTTGGCTCGCTGTCCCCCAGGCCAGTAGGTTTAATGAGCAGAAGGTCATTTGTATCTGCACAGCGTGGGAACGCCCCGAGGTTTCCAACTGTTGACAGCGTTTGTGTAAGCATCCCTGACAGCCTTCCTTTGGAGAATTGTTCTGAATTGGAACACACTGGGTGGGAATGCTTAAGGGAAAAGACAGCAAGAGCTGTTGGTAAGCTGTAAGCCTTCAAGACACGAGCTTTCACAAAACTGAAGGGAACTGGTTCCTGAGCAGTGCAGCAGATGTGACCCTGCCTGCTGCTTTATCACAACAGTTTCCACTTAAGATTTGAATAGTCTAGAAGAAAGCTGGGGTGTCTATTTATGCTGGCTAATTTGTGTTGTTTCATTTTTCTGAGCAATAGGTTGTTGTTTCAGAAGCGTAATGAATGAAGCATATTTCACAGTCTCTTTCTCACTGCGGCCTGGGACTCGGTTGGGACTTTTGATTGTTACCAGTGTGATAAATTGTGAACTGTTTGTTCATCAAACTTTGGCAGAATAATGGAAATTTACGTGAAGTATGCAAGGTCAGCCACCAGCATCCAGCTATGTAAACTCGATATGCAGGAATGCTAAAGAGACTTGAGAAAGAGAGGGAGTTGGGGTCTGAAACTTGAGAAAAAGAGGGATTTAGGGCCTGAAACTTGAGAAAGAGAGGGGTGGGGGACTCATAAAGACGAGGAGTCTGTGATGTGAGGAAGACAAGGAGCCTTCATCCCCACGACCACCAGGAAGAAGGCAGCGAACGACCCCCTTAGCAACAAGCTGTGCAGACGCAGAATGCACCACTAAAGAAGACACATATACTGGAAGATGAAGGGTATAAAACCAGTGACTTTCGGGAAGTGAGTGCGCGCCGTTGGTGGAGCAGGAGACTCCCCAGCCACCCAGCGCTGTTTTGCTTACTTGTCGCTTGCTTTAATAAATTAATTTTTTTAATTTGGCCAGTCTCTGTCATTTAATTGGACAGGTAAACTATAACAACCAGCATTCAAATATTATGTAATACTAGGTATTTATGTATAGTAAGGATTGATTCTTTCATAGCTTTTTCCTATGCTAAACAGAGGTCCACAATGTTGCGCTCCCCTGTGCCTGCTGCATGGCACCTGGCACTGACACTTGTAAAACTTATGAGCTTAAGCTTCAGGTGGTGGTGCTGCCCTTTTGATTCCCCTTGGAAAAGTTAAACATGAGCAAAAATGTTTACAGCATCCCAGTTCTGTTTGGTCACGTATCTGTATATGCATTTCTGCGTATCTGTATCTGCATTTCTGCATATCTCTGTATAGCTGGAAGGGATGACAACAGTCTCACAGCGATCCATCTCTTCCCCCAGTAGCATGCTATTCTATTATGTCTAATTAATGCCGAGCAAATTATTTGCAAAGAGTAACTCATCAGACAAATGCAGTTGCTTTATTTGCTCAGGGAATATCTTAAACCAGGCTACGATTTCTCTCCTATTTATTAATTATTCAACAGTCATCAACAGTTTTTCACTGTTAGCTGTGGACAGATTGTTGAATTTTTGCAATTGATGCATGCCGTTAGACAAATTCATATGTATCATTTTGACAGAACTCGATGTAATCTTTCAGCTCATTTTAGCAAACTGCAAGGGAGCCTGAATTTAAGGTTGCCTGAAAAAATACATTCTGTCCACACAGGGTCAGAGTGAAACTTTCCAGCGCACCTTCTTTAAAATTCGGGTTGTTTTTTTTAAATGTAAAGAGAATTCTCTACCACAAATTCCAGCAGCTTCAGGATGAAACATTACGCTACAAGAATGTGAAACCTCTCAGGCGCGGTGGCAGCGAACACGCGGCAGAGCGCGCCTGCCCGTCCGCAACGCGTCCCGCTGCGCGGTCCCGGGGGCGCCCGCCCGTGCCGGCAGCAGGTCCCGGGGCTGGGCCTCGGGCTGCCCAGCGGGGCGGGGGGAGGTCCCGCCGCCGCCCTGCTGCCACCCCAGCTACCCCACGCCGGCACGGCGACCCGCACGGGGACTCGGTGTGTTTGCAGTTTCCCTTCAAACGTGTGGGCAGTTCGAAACCGGCAAGCTGCGCCTGGAGAGGCCGAGCGGCTGCTTCGCCTTTCTGGCGTTTAACCGCCGTTCGACACGGGCGTTAGCGCGGTACCCGGGGGCCACGCTGCGGCTCACGCAAGGGCGCGGGCGGCGGCGCCTACCAGGCCCGCCCGCAGGCTGCGCCGGGTCCCGCCACCTCCCCCGCTGGGCTGTCCGGCCAGCGGCCCCGCCCGGGCGGCAGCTGTCACCGGCCGGGCCTGCCGGGGGCGCGGCCTACGCCCGCCTCAGCCCCGCCCGCCGCCGCCGCGCTGGGACGGCCCCGCGCCTTCCGCTCGTGCCCCGGGGTGGGGCGGGGCGGGCGGCTCGGCGGGCGCCGCCGCGCGGGGCGGCGCGGGGCGGGGCGGGCGGGGGAGGCAGGTGGCGCGGAGGGCGCTTTGTAAGGGGGCGGGCGGCGGTGGCGCGGGCAGGCGCTGCTCTCGCCCCTCCTCCTCCTCCGCCTCTTCGTACTCGGCCGCCGCTGCTGCTGCCGCCTCCTCCTCCTCCTTCTCGTGTCCCCCCCCGCCCCCCCCCCCCCCCCCCCCCGTCCTCCTCCTCGTAGTGCGGTGGTGGCGGGCAGGCTCCGGCCGCGGCCCCGCAGCTCCCCGCCGAAGCGGCGCGGCCTCCGCTCCCCCCTTCGCTGGGTCCGCTGCCCAGCGCCGGCGCGATGTCGGGCGGCGCAGCAGGCACCCCCAAGCCTCTCCCGTCCTCCGGGCCCAAGTCGCTGCGGGAGATGCCGCATCCCCTGGCCCCGTCCAGCAGCGAGGAGATGGGGCCGGCGCTCACCCCCAGCCCCGACCTGCTTCTGCCCCGCAGCATCGCCGACAAGGTACGGCCCGAGGAGGGGGCGCGGCATTGGGGGGGGGTGTCCCTGCTTCTGAAGGGGAGCACGGAGGGGAGGGAGAAGGGCTGTGCGACTGTTTCCCGCCACGTCCGGGCTGCCTCCCAGGCTCGCCGCGGGAAATGGAGCCCTGGGGTGCTGCTGACATCCATCGCAAGAGCCTGCGGCTGCTCGAGGAGGGGCGGAGGGAGAAGGCACCCGGTGTGGGGTCTGCGGGCACGGTGTCTCTCCCTGCGAGGGAGGGGCCGGGACGCCGGTGCACCCGCTCACACCGGCTGGGAGCGAGGGGTAAGGCTTCGCTGGCCGTGTGCCTTCCCGCGGGCTCGCACCCGTGCGGATGGGTCCGAGTGCTTCAGGAATTACTGCAACTCCCTTGCCATCTCCTTCCTGTCTCCCTCACGGGGAAGGCTTGGAGCTGCCGTTGTTTCCTTACTACTGAGCTTGCCATCAACTTGTCTGTGATTGTTCTTCCCAGACCCGAGCTCCTGCTCGCTTCCTCAGGTTGGTGCGATATGGAAAGGATGCCGTTGCAGCAGTTTCTGTGCCTGCTTTTCCTTACCTGGCTCTGGCACGTGCCCACAGGACACCAGCGGGCTTTGTAAAGTGCCTTGCCCATGTGTGGGCCTTGGGTGTGATAATTCCTAAACATTACAGCAGCGGCAGTGCTGCACTGCTGATACGTTAAGTACTCTTTCAGGGACATAGTATCTCTGTGGGCAGACTTCCTGAAATGTTTTAAGGTAGGATTTCCTGGAAGCAAGGGTTGCAAAGGGTGAGACTGGTTTGGAACTTTATAATAAGCAGTTCTGGGCCGGCTGGTGCTTGTACAGGGTGTTACAGAGCTGCTGGTGGCAGGAGGTGCTTCCTATGGCTGTTGTCCAGGGGAGCGTGGAGCTGCTCCAGGGCAGGACAGATCTGCTAGACTCCAAAAGCTTTGGGGCTGCCAGCGCTATCTGGTCTGATACACTCCCATGCTCTAGGGGAATGAGTCAAGGTAGTCTGGCCTCTTCCATGTGTCACCTTCTCTTGCCTTGTAACTGTGCTGTACCAATTTAGTACTTGTTCCTGCCCATGTAAGGAGCCCTCTCTTTGAATGTTTGCCCACTGTTGCTCAAGTGAGAAGCCAGGCTTACCTTCCCTCTGGGATCAAATACCTTCATCTAAGAAAGTTGTCAAAGAGTTGATGGCCCTCCAAGACAAGGGGGTATGTGACTAAGGTTGGAGTAGGACTTGTAGAGTTCTTCTGTCTATGATAGATTGGATTTACTCATGTAACTAGGCTGCTGTCTGACCAACCTGTATTAATAGCAGAGTTGGCAGCTGCCTTTGGGGGTCTTCTCGCAGCTCAGGAGTGCGGTGGGGGTACTGTACTCATCCTGTTAGTGCTGCCTATCCACACCGCTGTGTGGCAGATGAGAAGCTCTGTTCTGAGGAGTAGCACACACCCTGTAACTTCTTTGCTTAGCTTAGCTGTATTTTTTTTTTTTTTTTTGCTTTTGGAGCACAAGCAAGCTCCTCTCTGCTTTCCTGTTTTGAGGTGTCTGAGTGTATCGGCATCCCCAATAACATAGGAACAGAAATACCTCTCTAGCCTTGGGCTGTGGTCAGCTAACTTCTTACCAGTAGGGAAGTCCCTGCCCAGTTTTTCCACCAGCAGCACAGGTGAAATTCATCTTCTAGTACCTGTATGTAGTACTGGCCTGTTCTAGGCACTTGGCAGTACAGGAGTACTGTAAAGGGGAGAACAAAAGGGGGCTGAATTAAGTGGGTTTTAGACTTGAGAGCAGTTCTGTGATTGACCTGGAAATGGCACTAGGATAATGAGCCTTGATGAATAAAATGATTTCCAGTAGGAAGAGAGCAGCATGCTTTCTTTTTTTCTTTCTAGCTGAATTAGCAGAAAAAGTCCAACATCTGATCCTCCTGATGTCCAGCAGTTCTATTCTGAGGGATGTCCCTTCTTCCACTTAATACCTGATGCACTGGCAAGAAAAAAAACAAGTTTACTTCTTTACCACCTCAGGAAAAAACTTCAGCAAACAGATGGGTGTTTCTAGCTTTAAGGCAGTAGTAAACTTCAACTGTTTGCACTGTGTATTGAGTATTCTGGGGAATGAGTATGGTTAAGTGGAGATGAACAGGTAAAACCACCATTTCAGTGGTTAGTATGTTTCTCGGTCTTAATCTCTGGTGGTGGGTGATTAATCTTTTGAAAGGCTGGCTTACTGTCAGCTACCAGTGTGTGGATAGCTCTGATAGCTGGCTAACAGAGGGAGGTCGGAGTCAAGTCTGACTCCTGGGCTTGAAAGCTCTGCAGCTGTTCTTTATTGATTCTTGAATAGGAGCTGTGCTCATCTGCTCTCTCCAGAGTGGGCAAGAGCCTGGTGGAGATTGACATTGGAGGAGAAGTTTGGATCAAAAAGTTTTCTGCTTCAAAGTGGCTCTGAGTCACCAGGCTTCTCTTAAGGACCTATTGTTCATAACCAGGCCTGTACTAGGACATCCCTCCGGCAGAGAGGTAGTGCCAATGGCTGACCCATCATTGTGAAGTGGACAACTTGCTTTTTCTGGTTTCTTACCTGTGGTGAGTGAATACTTCCTAAATGCTGCTGCAAGGTAGAAGTACCTAAGACTGAAATCCTCTGAGGGGAGAAAGTGCAGAAGTAGGGATGATGTCTGCCCATAAAGCAGTGCTTCAATTTCTACTGCCACAGATGTGCAGCCTGAAGTGGCTAAACTTCTGCCTTCAGTGCTTTGCATACTTTCCTTGCTTTTTTGGAGCTGCTGAGTAAGAACACTACTTTATCCTGAGTCAGAGGAACCTTGAGTGTGGGAACATTGCCTGTGTGTGTCCTGTTGGTTTTTGATTCAAACGTGGGAGTAACCTAGTAGTTAGACCCTGTCTAACTCTGAAGTCTCAAACCCTTGGTTGCTCTTTTAAGAACAGTGGCTAATGCTACTAGAGCAGTAGGTCACTGGAAAGGGAAGGAAGACCTTCTGTGCTGTTTTCTGTGGCTTTCTTTGTTCTAAGGCCGTTTAAATAGATGAGTCTCAAGTTCTCTGTATCTTATGAAGAGGGCTGCGGAGTTTTCATTGTCTGAAAGAGTGTCTTCATCCTCACTAGTAGGAGAGAGCTGTTTTAGGAGCCAGGAAACATTGACTTCTGAGCAGCATCTAACTTCTTAAATGAAATGGATGTTTCTGGCTAAGTACTTGGCTTTCACGGTGATTCTGCAGCAAATATTAAATACTCGAGTTGTAGATTCATGTCTCTGAAGCATTTCTGTATTGCCCGGGTCTTTCTATAAAGATCCTTCTGTTTCTCTCAAGTCTAATTGCAAACATTGTTTGTTCTGATATCTGACCACCATCAGCTTTTTTGAGCTTATTCTCCCTTTACACTTGCTATATCCTCCAAATAAGCAGGCAGCTAAGGCTGAACCGAAGTAGTACTGACCTCCCCCCCCCCTTTTTTTTTTGCCATCAGGTAAGAGGGTAACAGTCCCACAGAATGCATGGTAGGGTCCACTGCAGATTTAGCTGTAAAACTGAGTTCTTCCTCTCTTACAGAGCTTTTGGAAGGCATGCAAACTAATTGAGATCTGCTTTTCAGAGCAGATCTCTGCAGATGAAGGTAAGACAAATGGGGAAGTGTCAGTGTGAGTTTTTTTTTCCTCTCCTTTTCTTTTAAAAAAGTAAGTTCTGCTTGCACGTGACTACTTGACTCCACTAGTTTGTCATGTTAGATAGCAAATCTGGTGTGTGCACTAGGGTAGATACTTTGACAATGAGGAGAAAAGGGGATTATTAATGAGTTCAGAGCAGAGGTGAGAAGCAGATGATATTCTGCTGTGTGATTGTACCCAAATGGTTGTAGGAGTATGATAAAACTCGGGATGCAGCCCCACTGTGGCTGTGCAGATTTAATAGCATGCTGCTAAGTGTTGGGAGTACCAGGCTTCACAGATTATAAAGTGTTCTGTATGTCTTGCTCCTGTTCTCCTCTAGTTGTGTTCCTTGTAGTCCCTCTAGACTTGCTGTGAGACTGCCTTCCGAACAAGGTGATGCTGGCTGTTCTTGCTATTGTTCAGCCTTGAGACTGGCAGCTATCTGATGGGATCCTGACTCTCAGTATGGGTTTCTTACCTATCACTCCAAAAATTTTCATATCCCACCTGTCCTAGGGCTTGGATTCCCTTGTCCACTTGCAGACATCTCTGACTACCAGGTACTGTACTTCGGGCCAGCTACCTATAACCTGTTCAGCTTTTCTTTGAAGATGTGCATGCTTTCTATTTCGCTTCTGTTTGGCTCTGTTAACACTAGATAGCTGGCTCTTCTATAGGTAGTATGTCAAGCAGAGTTGATGTAGAATACCAGGCTTGCAATGAATGCATAATTTGAATTTGCTGACTCATGGAGATGGACATTAAAACTACTGCGAACTTCTGGTTACTAACTGAAAACTACTTGCATGTGATCTGTTACTCATCTGCTTCCAAGCTACCACCCTGGTGAACCCTTAGGCCTGTATTAGCACCTGATTGAGTGAAAATAACTTGATGTGTTTGTTAGAGTGCTGTTACTTAGCACTCATGTTCTGGAAGTGAGCCTAGTGGCTCTTCAACAAAAAAATGTATTGAGAGTCTGGAGCTCCACTTCCAGCGTCCTTGGTTGCTAGTTTATAATTATTGCTTTTAACTTCATCCACCCACAGATGAAACCAGTTTGCAGTATAATCTGAAAGTTTAAAATAGATCTGCCTGAGCTTCTACGAACATCTTCCTTCTCTGACTAAAGGAGAACTGTTAGACCAGCAGCATGTATGGCTTTTAAAGCAAGCTGGAGGTAAATTCTCAGTCCTGGGAGAGACAAGAGGACTACAGAGTTGGGAAGCGAAGCTAGTGAACTTGTGAAACAGTGTCAGTATGGATCAATTGATCTCGGTTCTAATCTACAAGAACACAAAAACTGACAATAGCAGAGTTGAGGCTGGAAGGCACCTCTGGGTATTTTCTAGTCCAACCCCTTGGCTCAGAGCAGAGTTAGCTAGAGCAGGCTGCCTAGGATGCTGTGAAGATGGTTTTTGAGTGTCTCTGGGCAACCTATTCTGCATCCAGTCACTTGTGAAGTAAGATTCCTTTCTCATCTTGAAGTGAATGTTCCAATATTTCAATTTGTGCCCATTGTCTCTTGTTCTGTTGTTGGATCCACTGAAAAGAGTGTCATCACCTTCTCTGCACTCTCCTGTCATGTATTTATCCATATTGGTAAGATCCCCTGAGCATTCTCCTCAACAGGCTGTTGACCTTTGCCCTGAGCTATACCTTTTGTTTGCTCATGGTCAGCTTTTCCATCAGCATCTGTTGTGTGGTCGGGTTTCTTTGTGTGTTTTTTTTTTTTTCTTTTCTGCCAAGCTGCTTTTCAACTGGTCAGCCACCATCACATACTATACATGGCTATTACTGCCAGGTGCAGGACTTTGCATTTCTCTGTGATGGATTTCATAAGGTACCTGCCAGCCCATCTCTACAGCCTTTTGAGGTCTCTCTGAATGACAGCACAACCATCTAATATATCAAACACTACCCAGTTCTGTACTCTCAGCACAGCTGCTGAGGATGTACCCTGTCTCATCATTTATATCATTAATGTGGGTATTAAATAGTCGTGGCCCTACTACTGCCTGCTGTTGTACTCTACTAATGACTACCCTTGGAGTGCAGCAGTTCTGCGAGTTTTCAGTCAGCTTTGCTGTACATCTGCCTAACTTGTACCTCATCAGCTTGTCTAGAAGGGTGTTATGGGAGACAGTGTTGAAAGCCCTCTTAAAAGTTGAGATGGACCACACTGAAGCTCTCCTTTTGTATACCAGTTGTATCTTCATAGCAGGTGTTGGGTTGGTTAAGCATGACTTCCCTTAAGTCCATGCTGACTTCTCATTATGTCCTTCATGTGTTTAGAAATAGTTTTCGCTATTTTCTCAATCACCTTTCCAGGGACTAGGTGAGGCTGACTGGCCTGTAATTCCCTGCATCTGCCTTCTTAAGTGACACTTGATTTCTTCCAGTCCTCATGAACCTCCCCTCATCACCATAATAAGGCCAAGATAACTGAAAGTGGCATTGCAGTGGCATCATCCAGCTTCCTCGGCACTTGTGCATCCACCTCATCATGATTTTGTCTGTCCTGTTTGCTGAAATGGTCCCTAACCTGGTCCTTTCCCACTGATGGTGAATTTGCCTTGTTCTGTGCTTTCCCTCTGGGTTCAGGAGCCTGAGATTCCTGAAGGCTGGTCATCTCTATAAAGACTGAGGCAAAGAAAGCACCAAGTACCTCAGCCTTATCTGTGTCATCAGATCTCCTGCCCCATGAGGACTGCATTTCCTTTGTTCTTCACTTTGCTGCTGATCTACCTGTAGAAGCCTTCCTTGTTGCTGTTTTCATCCTTTGCCAGACTTAGCTCCACTCCACTAAACCTATCCCTGCATACTCAGTCTTTCTATTCCTCTTGGGTCAGCTGTGCCTGGTGCTGCTTTTTATGCTTCCTTTTTATATCTGAGTTTAGTCAGGAGCTCTGTGTTCATGCATACAGGTCTCCAGCCACCTCTGCTTAATTTCCTGCTCATTGGGATGGATCTGTTTTGCAGCTGGGGAGGTGTTCCTTGAAAATCGGCTAGTTCTCCTGGATGCCTCTCCAGGACCATGTGCCTGCCTTCTAGCAGATTCCTGAAGAGGCCAGAGTCTGGGGTTGCAATTCTGCTTTTTGCTTTGCTCCCTCCTCTTGGGATCCTGAACTCTACCAGCTCATGGCTCCTGTGGATGAGGCAGACCCCTACCTTCACATGCCTGACCAATTCTTCCTTCTCTGTAAAATAAAGTTCAGCAAAGAATTTGCCCTTGTCACCTTATCAGTCATCTGTGTCAGTTGACATCAGTGCACTTCAGAAGCCTTCTGCACTGATGTCACCTCTGCTGTATTGTCCTTCCAGCAAATGTTGTTGTGATTCAAGTTACTTGTAAGGACCTCTGAACATGGGGCTTCTTCTAATAAATCCCTGTCTTTGTCTGGAGAAGAATGGCCTGAAGGACACAGGAGTGTTGCTTTCTACCTAGGATAGTAGGATTGCTAGTTTGGTTGAACCGTCTTCTAACTGTTTTGGAATTCACTTATTTATGAAGCTGTTCTCCTGGCTTTTGGGAAATCGTGTGGTTCGTTTCCCCCTGATCACTGCACTGAACGGGGAGGTTAAGTTGCGTAGTGGATATATGTTATATCACTGAACCCATGATTCTCAGGCCAGGAAGCTTTTAGGTACAAGCAGTTATCTGCCACATGCTTCGTAAGTGGGCTGTCAGCTCTCAAAGGCTGAGCTTAGTTGTATTCCTGTTCAAAGGAGCTGCTGTCTTTTCTGCTGCCGCACTGTGTGCATGTGTGTGCATGTGACTACTTTTTTCCAGGTTCCTAGTTAAAAAGAGCTGACTTAAACCTAGCATAGCTTTCAGTTTGCCATCAGTGCTCTGCCCACAGCCAAGCTGCTGGCTGAATCTAGTTTCCCATCTTTCATAATGGTGGTAACCAGGAACTTGTTTCTCTAGCAGTTTCATCTCTCAAACTCGTGGTGCCACTTGGATAGGTTAATACCATGGTATCTTACTGAAAAGGTAGAGTGCTTGTCTCCTTTTTGCTTGTAGCCACTCAGGTTTGATGGTGTAGAAGCACATAAAACAGTAATTTTATTGGTAAGGCTGCTGTAATGGTATCTTACAATGTAGGTGCTCTAGTACTGTCATAAAACTGTACTCAGTGGTCTCCTTATCCACAACTTCCCAGTACAGGAGTTTCTCGGGAATTGGCAATTCCCATCTCTTCTGAAAAAGATGAAGGATAGCTAACCTTAACGTAGGACAAACACTTGCATCAGCATAACTGTCTTGGTACTGTTACTTTTTTTTAATCTTTCCATCTGGTAAAACTGAACATAGCTTCTACTGTATAACAGTATTATTACTTTGTGGTTCTTACTTCAACTTAATGGAGGGAGTGGTATACTTTGAGGTTAAACTCAGTGTTGCACAGCTTTCATAATCCCTTCAATAGGATTGCTTCATACTTAACGAGACAAAGTACTGAAAACAGATATTCAAAATGTATGTAGAGAAACTCGGTTCTTCAGCCGGGTTTCAGAAGGGTGAGTCTTGACAATAACGTGTCAGCCATGGTGGAAAAAGTTATGCGTGGTGGTCGGAAAGAATCCTCCAGGCTGCCTGTGCTGGAATGTGTCAAGCCTACCCAAGTTGCTGGAAGCTTTCTGAGCTCCTTCATGAGGAGAAGGGGATAACCAGACTGATTAAGAAGCTCTTTACAGCTGTGTGGGCACATCATTCTCCTGTTGGTGCCTCAGGGGTTTGTGATAAGCTTCAGGCAGCAGATGACAAAGATGGAGGCATCAGTTCCTAGGTCAATGTGCAAATTGTCCTGGTGTCTTCTAGCATCGTGGACTACTGTGATAATCTCAAACAGACCATCTGGCTGTCACACTACCCAGTCTTTTCCTTGCCTGAGTGGAGAGGCTGATTTCTGTAAAGTACGTCAGGAGACAAGACAGGAGCTCTTCAGTGCAGTGAGAATTAACTCAGTACTGCTTCATGAAAATCTACTTACACTCTAAAAGTTGCAGTTTAGGCATTGCAACTTGCACATGTTTTCAGTCTGTAGGAGACAATATACCGTTTAAAATGGCATTTGATCTTGAGTATTTCTCAGAAGTAACTTGGCTGAGGCTTGTTCTCTACCAATCTTGAGCAAGATCTTAAATGCTGAGCTGTACTGACTCTTTAAGCTGTGGCCAACTTGACTGCCCAAGCCCAGGGTTGCAGTGCAATGGAGATTCCAAGCTCTTGTGACTGGGGAAAACTACTCCTGTCTCTGGATGAAGTGGGGCAGAAAGCTCCAAACTCCACCTTGGAGATGGTGGCAGCTGCAAACCTGAGGTAAAAGGTGAGTGAGTTTACTCTTAGTAAGAATTTACTCTTAGTAAACCATCAAACTGTCGGGAACCTTTTTCTCTTCCAGTTACAAAGGGCAGTAACTGGCAGCAAGGTAGCTACAAGCAATGCTGCAATGACCAACTGAAGATGGAAAGCAAATCCATTGAGGTGTGACTCTTAATGAACTAACATTTCCAATGCCTGTCCAACTTAAATTGGTTATTGACAGATGAATTTGTGACACGTTTTATTCTGAATTGGGGTGGGAGGGCAGAAGGGGGTGTTGCCTTCAGGTGTAGGTGATGATGTAGTGCCAAAATCGTTGATTCTCAACCAGATACTTCACAGAAATCATGAAGTATTTATCTGAATAAGCATGTAGGTGATATGGGTTAGTGGAACTAGCTGAAATTGCTCTGAGAATAAAGAAATAACCCAAAATTCATATAACAGACAAGGAAAGAGCTCAGCCAAGAGCTGTATTTAGAGTGGCCCTCAGAGCACTTCTTTGGAGAATGTCACTGCCTTACAGCCATGTTAAGAGCTTCTACACTGATGCTTCTATGAAGCAGTAAACAGTAGGTGGGAAGTTACTCTGGAAGTGAAAGTGATGGTGTCTCTCAACCTCTAGAGATGGGCTTCTGCTGGACTTCGGTTGTGTTTTATGTATCTTGGGTTGGAGAGAACTACAGTGGCGTGTGGGAGCAAAGGCATCATGAAAATGTGTGGTACTCTGCAGGAAGATGAATAAAGTAAATAGTAACTGGCTTTACTTCTAGACGATACACTCAAATTAAGGAGTGCACACATACTGTGAAGATGACAGCCTTTCAGCCTGTCTTGGAAAGTAATAGTTGCAGTGGTCTGTCATGTCACTGGTGAAGGGATGGCTTACAGCACTGAAGCATAAGCTTTAAACAGAGTGATTCTTAGTCTGTGCTCAAATATCAAGCTGAACCTAAGTCTGAAAAAACAAGCTCTTCTAAACCACCCTAACACTGCCTATCCAATGAGAGCAGGTAGTAGTCTGTCAAAGCCAAAATACTACCAAGGGGTGAAACTTCTCTGTAACAGCTTCCTGGTAGATGTGAACTACAATGGTTCAATGCTCTGTCTTATGGGAAAGTGTTGCCTTACACTGCCTGAATAGAACTTGCTATAGCCTTCTGAATGGCCTCTTAGGCTATAAAAAAGCCCCATCTTAAAGTCTGTCTGCACAGTTGGTCTCACTTTTCCATTGAGCTTGAATGTCATGATGTGGTTTTGAAAGGAATATGCTGCAGTGCAGTTGTTGCTCAAGGGCAAAGGAGCCTCTTCCCTCAGTGCTGCAGATGGTGTTAGTTAGCAACAAGCTACTTCTGACTAGCTCAGTGGCAAAGGTGCTGACATGTGGGAAAGGTAAGTGATAAGACTACCCCAGACAATCCTCAAACCTATGCTTATCTGGGTAGAGTTGGCACCTTTGCTGTAGTGTTTTTAGATGCTAGTATAAGGCAAATTGTATGTGAAAATCTTGGATACTGCCAAGACAAAGTTGTGCTTTGGATTGCTGCCAAGAAAATCCCTGGGAAATCTTAGTCGGTACTGTTTATTGCCAGTGATCAGCCTGGCCTCTTTGGATTTGTATGCTGACTTTCAATGTGCTGACTAGCTCGCTCCTGGATCAGTATATTTCACTTGAAGCCATGGGTGCCAGACACCTGTAACGTGCTGCAGTGGCTGTCAGGAGCCTAAGCCATATAAGTAAGGGGTGATTCTGTAGACTAATTAGTCTGTAGATCTCTTGGCTTGTTTCTTCCCTGCATCGGTTCTCTATGCATATAGTTTTCAAATTGTGAGAAAATAACTGCATGACTGCTTTTCCTCACTTGCTCTCCTTAAAGCAGGGAGTGAAGCAGTTATACTATGTGGTTTTTTGGTGTGTTTCTTCTTTTTTTTTCCTTCCAACAGTTACACACTGCTTATTTCACCCTTCTGGGAGCAAATGTCTTTCTGCTGGAAAGGCTTTGAGATGAAAACATGATTTCTTCCCTTTGAATATTTCTCCCTCCTTTAGTTAGTGATGTCTTGTCAGTCTAACTTGCTCTCATGAAACCTCCACTGATCTTGTGTGGCAAAATGCTAATGCAACTCACTTAAAACAGTGAGAATGAGGAAACTGACATTGCAGTGTGATATGGAAGTTTTTTAAACTAAGTAATCATGGGGATACTACAGTGCTTTGCAGCCCTCTATCATCTCTCTCCTTTCTGTTTTTTCTCTCTGCTTCTCCCAAATCCTTTGCATCTGTTCACATTTAAAAATTATGACTGCTCCCAGAAACATCTCAGCCAAATTGGCACTTTGGTGACACTGGATATCCACATGACTGATGCAGCTAAACCTACTTCTGGAGCATGAACAGGAAAAGAACTGCTACACAGTATGTCTGCAGAGCTTTAACACAAAGCTGTGTGTCTCTAGGAGAAAGTTTAGTTTGGACAAACTTAACAAACTGTTCCATCTATAGTAGGATATGAATCTGGCTGCTTGGGTTGGGAATGACTCCGAGTCATATGCTGGATTCAAGTTTTCCTGCTCATGGGCTGAATCCTGGCTGCTGCTTTGCTATTTAGAAGGTCAGAGCTCAGGTTCTGAAAATAAAGCTTTAAACAAAACACTGGATGTGTTAGGCTTGCTCATAACAAGATGCTCTTTAGCATGTTAAAATGGGTTGTGATGTTCCTATGCACATAGCTGCAGAGCAATTCAAGTCCCACAACAGTGTTCTTAAAACAAACTCCTTGCAGATGGACATGGAACCTAGCAGAGCTGGAGGAGATTGAGAGACGTGACTCAAAAGATCTGCATTTTTCTAAATGTTTCAGAAGACACCTAGCTTTTGTATTTTGTGGAGATCTTTGAGATCTGAAGATAGAGTGGGGTTGATGCCTGTTGCCTTCTGCTGAGAACTGTAGAAAGAAGAACGAACCTTAAGCTCTGCTAAAGGATGCAAATCCAAGTCTGCCCACATGTAAAACTCTCTTTCCTTTGGGTCACAGGCTCTCTTCTGCTGCTTTCTACAGCTTAAGCATAATTGAACCAATCTTGTCGATGCTTGCCAGACTGGCTTTTTGCTTGGGAAGATCGATGAAGCTTCCCGTGAGGACTCTATTGTTTTGTAAACAGATGTAGAAGCTAACCTTGGGTATGGGACTCTTTCTTCCAAGAGAACAGCTCATCCTGTGGATGCGTTAAAATATCTTTTTGCATTTAAAAATACCTTGCCACAGTAAAGGGGCTATAACATGTGGCAAGCATCCAGTTCCTTCTCACACTTCCCTTCCTGTTCAGAGGATATGGGGAAGTATATGTCAGGGTGGTGAGAGTTAATAAGACAAATATGTCTTGGACTTTCACATTTTGCCTAATTAACATCTGCTCCAAATAACAACCTATTTTATCTGCCAGTTGCCCTGCCCCCAAAGCCTTTTGACCTTCTGTGCACAAAGTAGCACAGTAACATGGTTCCTTAGTAATATTGAAGAACTTGTGTTAACTGCTGTAAAACATCTGCAAGATGCCACTCATACTGCTACTTTTCAGAGTGTAACCGGAACCACGTTCAGCTTTACTGTGATGGTGCATAGTTCCCCTTCTGGACTAGGAAAAGAGGCCACCCCCCTGGGGATTCTGTGAGGAGGTAGACATATATTCAGACTATATGAACAGATGGTCTGATCTGGTACTTGACAACTTCTTGTGATGCCCCCCCCTTTACCCGTGTGCACAGGAAGGCTGAAACTGAGCCATACTGTAGCAGAGTCCCTGAAGTCTTTGGCAACAGAGGTGGGAGATGGCTTGTTGCTCTTGCTGCAAATGCTGTTTGCAGGAAATGCTTATATGCCTTCATTCTTGCTCTGGTTAGCTTAACTTTGACTTATGGGAAAACAAACCATGAGGTATAATAATGCATCCTATAAAACTTGGCTGTTAGCTTCAGAAAAGAGGTGGGACCTGCATGAGAAGGTATGGAAAGTGCTTGTGTTAATTATGTAGTGTCTCTATGAAGCTTGTTCCAGGGTTTCTCTGGCCAGCTGAAGTGCAAAGAAACGCTGTTCCAAGTATGGTACCTTTTATAAACAAGAATGGTCCCAGGTCTTGAGTGGTACCAAACTGCATGCTGTTATGATCAGCTGCTGCAGATGAAATTGAGTTTTTTTCCAGGGTTATGGAGGAGCCTGCCTCTAGGAAACTCTGACCTACACAGCAGAAATACTAGTTTTGAGTGATGAACTCCAGAACAAAGCCATCAGACTCATAGCTTGGCAGCATGCGGTACTCTGACACTTACTTAAAATGCCCTGAGAACAAATTGATCTAGTCCCTACCTAGTGGGTTTTTTGGTTAGATGGGCAGAATACCAGTGGTACTGTTGGAACTGTAGAGGTAAGGCTTGGACCAGATGTGGTATGCATGCCCCCTTGGAGTTAGGAGCTTTCCACCCAACCTGTGGGGCCCACAGGCTTGCTGCATAATACCCTCAAGGGTTAGGAAGTAAAAATCTGGGCTTGTCTGTAACACCCAGTACTGTCCCTCCTCTGCTGACATCTTCCCAGGTAAGAGCAAGAATTCCTTCTGATGTGGGCTTATTCTGTACTGCTCTTAAAATAGCCTCAACCTTGCAGTCTGATTCTAGATTATTAATACAGTGGAAAACACTGACCTCTTCTGAGGGTATAATCTTGCTCCTTGTCAGTACACCCCACAAACTGGACTCTTCCCCCCCATTACTGGAGAAAGATGTTAGGAGCTGGTGTATATGTAACAACTTACCCTTTCCCAGGAGGGTAGGTCCAGCCTTAGAAGTCGAAGTTCTCACAGTTCCTGTCAAACTACAACTTAGCGCTGTCTAGTTCGTGGATCAGTGTAGAGAAGTGGTACGTCTTCCTGAGAGTGAATAAGGTTTTCAGTGTTTAACTGTGGGGTGTCGTTTTGGTTTTGTGTGTGTTTTTTTTTTTTTTTAAACCTTGCTGCCTTCTTACTTTTCCTTCCCTACTATGTTTGGAGCGTTCTCCCATCTCTGCAGTGCGGACCCCACTTCTGTCACTCTTGTCTTAAAGTAGCTGTCTCAGACAAGTGCAAGAGGATGAGGCATGCAGTATCTCATATCTGCTTCTGATATGTGTACAGAAACAAACCTGTAGTAGACTAAGGATGATGCTGATGCCTGGTAGACAATGCAACTGAATGTATATAAAGGGGAGGGAAATGCTTTTTCCTTTGTTTTCTATCTGAAGAGAAGTTCAGGTGTTTGTCTGCAGCTGGTATTGGATAATAGTCTTAGGCAGACTGAGATTTCACTATACAGATGCTCAGTGAGATCTTCAAAGTTACTATACTGTCAGTGACAGATGAACTGATCTACATGGACTGGAGGATGGAAAGGTGCTTCTCTAAGCAGAGCTTAGCTGTACAGGCCAGTGGCAGAGAACTCTGAACAAAAACTACCTGCGTTCAAAACTTCTGGGATGAGACAAGTAGCGCTATGAACAGGTCTGTGAAAGCCAAGTTAAATGCAAGCTTTTGTAGTCTTCTTGGAAATATTTGTCTAGACCATTTTAGTTTTCCAATGACCAGCAGCGATTCTGCTATGGCTTATTGTTGTGTACTGAGGGTATGAAGGTAAGACTGTTGCAGAAACCATCTGCAATAGTTGTGTGGAATTGTTGTCCCCTTGATACAACTCTTATCTGTGGTTGTATTTCTCTGGGAAACGGATGGCAGAAAAGCAATGGAATGCCTCGGAACACAAGGAGAAAGGTACAGCACTCTTAATTTCAGAACCTAAATAGTGAGTCTCTAAGAGCAGTACAGGCCTGGCTCTAAGGTCCCAGAGTTAGGCAGGGGTACTTGGGGTTAAGTGCACCACTTGCCTCTAAACAGCAACTTTTCCGAATGTCTCTTACTGTCATCTAATACTTGTTGCAAGCACATTGCTGTCATCTAACACTGGATGGTTTCAGGCTAACCTTTCCCAGTCATGAGCTTATGTGTATTTGGAAGACCTAGCTGAACCATGTCTTCCACTTTCCTTCATGGACTGTTGTTTAAGGTAGCAAAGTTGTCTGGTTAAGCTGTGCACTTGCTAAGGCAGGATAGGTGAAAACTATCATTTTGTAGAAGCTGCAGTATTGATGAGCTCCACTTAACTCAGCAGGAGCCTGTATGATCTTCACTTGACAATAAACTAATACCTACAGAACTTTGGACCCTTCTTTAGCCTTCCAGGTTGAATCCTGGAGGCTTTCTCTGATGTATACTACTGCACTAGGGGAGGTGGTTGCCATCCAGAAAACTGAATACCAAACTCCTGAGGCTTACTTCATGTGGATCCAAGCTGCTCTGTCAATCCAGAGTCTTGGAAAATCTCCTGGGAGAATGAAGGAGGGAGTAGATGACATCAGCTGGAAACTTCCCAACCTGTTTAGTGTCTTACATGCAGACTTCAAGTTTATGAAGTTCAGCTGAATTTTAAACTTGGATAAAGTGTACTTCTTGATAGATCTAGTGTCTGTTTCTGGGCAGGCTAACTAGTCAGAATGTTTGGACTGCATAATGCAACAGCAGAGTATGCAGCTGCTTCCTTACCAGGTAGCAGCCTGCATAGTTGGCAGGGCTTATGCATTTCCAACACAGGCAGTTAGTTCCTGCTTGCCCTGCACTGTAAGATGCCAAAGATGTGCTCCTAGAATCATCTGATGTCATGTACCCATAAACTTGGGTGTCTTGAAAAACTTCTTACAAAGTCCATAGGAATGCATGAAGAGTTTGCCTGTAGGTGGTTATACAGCTGTGCGCACAGCCTAGTACTTAACTAGTAGGTCATGATCCTGACAGTTTGAATGTTGTACTGTTTCTGCTATAGGTTGTGATCCAGACCCTGCTAGACCTTCACCCAGCCTGCTTCAGCAGGTGACAAAGCTCTAAGAGTGGCCTGAGAAGGTGAGGGACAGAGGCTGAGGCTCTTTGCTCCTGACTTCCTCGAGTTTCAAAGCTTTTTCTAAGGTATTCATGGATACTCTTTAAGACTTGGATGTCGACAGACCTGTCCTCCATTCTATCTGCCTGGGTGCCAGAAGCTGCTTCCCCTCCTTTCCACTGTCGGGCTGCTCACATTCATGGCAGGCTGGCAGTACTGTGAGGAAGTAACAGGTGCTGTGACAAAAAGGCTTTTCTCTAAAGAGCTTTGTGAGCAGTAGGCACCTGCTGAGATTTGGATTGGTCTCATCGTTAACACAGCGGATGAGCAGCAACTTGGTGCACTAAAGATGAAGCTGATGGATGAGTCCCTGGCACTGAAGTCAGACTTTGTTACATAAAGTGTTTAATACTAGTCAGTATTTCAAATGCTTATGGGTATGATAGCTACACTGACAGGTAGAAGTGCAGATGGCTGCATATCACTTGCTGTTCTAGGCTCTACAGGACATACTTACCTTTCTGTGGTGAAAGCAGAGTAGAACAGATGGTGCAGTCTTGCTTCCCCAAGTCCAATGGAAGAAAGCCGGTGCCAGTTAACATGATGAGGAGGTGCTCTGTTGAAAGATTACAGCCTGAGACAACCTAGATTGCTAGGCCATCTGCTGTGACACTTCAAAGCCTACCTCTTTCTAGCAATAGCGTAAGACTTCAGCAAACTGATCCTGCTCACTGACAAATGGAGATTCAGCAGTCATGAGCATTGTTCCTTGTGCAGTCAGTTAGGTGGCTCCACCATTAAGAAGGACTAATAGTTAGCTTCTAACTTGGCCTTTAGCTGCTGAAAACTAGCCAAGTAGCAGGGCATGATGCCAGCTGTGATTGCCAGGGGAGGGTTCTGCCATGGCAGATGAGGCAGTATTGCATGATGATGCTTCCAGTGTACGCATCCTCTGTGTGTCGCTCCCCCACCCCAAGCTAACAGTGCTCTGGTGAGTCTAGAAGTTTTACTTAACGTAGACCCGGTTGTTTCATCCAAGGCTAAGATCAGGTAAAACTACCACAGCCTTTAAGACCTGAGACATTCTGCAGGAATTCCAGCCTTCACAAACGTCTGCCCTGCTTAAAAGGTGCAAGACACGCTAGTATGATGCTGCTATCCCAACAGAATTGTTGAGAAGTCACTAACTTCATGGAAGTGGCTGGAAGTTTCATCTTTGGTCTTTCTTCCAGTTATTCTGGCACCTTGATGCAACCTTTTCATATTTTAAGTAGATTCCATGATATTTTTTAAGCTCTCTTTTGGAAGGTTTTTGCTACAAGCTTTTGAGATCTGTGCAGCCAGCTTAAGTTGTTTCTGCAAGTTAACTTGTTTCCACATTGGAAGATTAAAATTTGACTGGCTCTAGTTCTGGCATAACTTGTCTTATGCTAATGCTTATTGCACATGGGCAGTGATGAGCTGTTGTTTCCTTTTGGAAACAGGAGTAAACTTGTCTACAGCTACTGCAGCATCCCAGGGTTTGCTTTGCTCCTTACTCAGCTCAGCCAAATCCTTCTGTCTAGCTAACGGCAGGTTTTATGAAGCCATCTCCTGTTCCTCATCTTACACAAGCAGAATAAGCAGAAGACATGGTAAGTCCAACAGAACTCCTTATCTGCTGAGTTGCTGTAGCATTGCTTTTTCCTGTTGTACACACTCCTGCTATGCTGAGTCTGACCCAGATGTTTATTTCAAGCTGTCTACTGCATTTGGTAGCTGGCAAGCTGTGTCATGCTCATCCTGCTCTTTTGCCCTCCTAAGAGAATGAGTGCCAGCCTAGTAATACTTGCTCACTTGCTAGTTAAATCTGAAATTTCTCATCTGTTGGCAACCATTTCTGAGCATTAGCTGGCAGAATGAATCTAACCTGTCAGGAGACAATAGTTTAGATCACCCCTTTCCCAAAATGTCTAGGCTAAAGCATTATTCTCACTAGGACAGTTCTCAAGGTGAAGAGCAGTACTGCCACAGTTCTGCAAACTGCAACAGGCAGAGAGGTCTATCTATAAAACCCAGTACTCCCATGATGGATTTCTGACCAAGACCAGTAAGACTTTATCCCTGTTCTTAGCCATTGTCAAAGACAGACCTTGGTAAACAGCTCTGTCTTGAAGCTCCTGTGTGTAATTCTGAACCCCTTAAGCAAAGGAGGACTTCGGTAGACAGGGACTACCCTTGTCCAGCTGCAACATAAACCACAATTGCTTAAGGAATACTGATGGATAAGGAGGATCTTACCCAAACAGGATTGCTTTGCTAAGATTACACATTTCATATAGCCACTTAAAGACTGTGTGGAGCTGGGGCTAAGCAGTCTTTCTGAAACTAAACCACTTCTAGTTAATGTGCTGCTTAGCTGTAGTGATGTTTCTCTGTTTAGCAACCAGAGGAACCTTTGTCCTTACAAGGGAAGCACCATGGATAAATCTGTTGTTGTGCTACTACTTAAAACAAAAACCCCACCCTGCCTCTCCTCTCTGAAAAGTGCAGCCGTGGATCTTCAGGACTTTCTAATACTGCTGTTGGATGTTCCTATATATTGTACAACTTGTCATGTGCTGTCAGCTCCTTCTGCTACAAAAGCAGAGCAGAGAACGCATGTGAAGTTGCTGTGATAATTATGCAAAATGGAGTAACCACTAGCTCTGTGGAGTAGTTAGCTTATATCAAAATGTGGGAATGTACCAGGCTGGCTATAAAGTTGGTTGTGTTTTGTTTGAGTGTTTTTTTTTTTTTTTTTTTTCCCTTGCTGCTGAGTCAGTTTCAAGGAATTGCAGACTTCTGAAACCCCGGTATGTCTCTTCTGAAAATAGCCACTTGCTGGTTCTTTTAGCTTCTATCTTCCCTAGGCACTGGGTGACACTTGTAGAGTTGGGAGGGTGGGAATGAGGACCTCTCCAAGCAAAACAGTGTTCTCATTGGCCTCAAGACTCTAAAAGGGAGGTGCGCGTAGACACTGGTACTGGAGCGTATAGTCTGAGGTCCTGTAGTCTGGAAGGTAATGGATTGGATGGGAAGCCTCTGATACAAGTTTGCCCCCCTTACTGTGCGACGGGCGTCTCCAGAAGCAAAGACTGACTGCATTCCAGTCAGCTGAACTGTTGCTACTTTGCCTGAAGCCTGCCCTGTAAGTAGGTCTCTTGATTTGCCTAGCTGCTTTGTTTTCAGAGTGACTTGGTTCAGTCTTACCAAGAACTGTTGGTTCAGCAATACTTCTGCTCCCTCATGAATAGAAGCAAAGTTGTGCCATACTAAGGGAAGGTGTGCTAGTGCTTTCTCTTCAGTTTGTGAAAGAGCAGAACAACCTAATGCTCAAAGCCCAGACCGTAGAGGATTGCTCAGGTGTGCTGGAAAAGGGTGATCCTCGGAGCTGCTGAAATAAATAGCCCTTGTAATATATCAGTGAAGCTTGTTAGTGGCATCTTTGAGAATACTGTGCTTTACAGTAGATCTGTTGACTTGCTGTTTTTTCCTCTCCAATACAGGATCTCAGTCTACCCAATGGCACACCTGTGGACACTTCTAGTCCAGCCTCCTCCTCATCTCTCCTCAACAGGCTGCAGCTGGATGATGACTTGGATGGGGAAACTAGAGACCTCTTTGTTACGGTTGATGACCCCAAAAAACATGTGTGCACAATGGAGACATACATCACATACAGGGTTACGACAAAGGTACAAAGTGACATTCTCCTTTCCTTCTACTTTTTTTTTTCTTTGGGAAGTGTTTTTTGGGGCATGTTCTGGTTGTCTGTGCCTTGCGTTGTATTTCTTAAGGACAAGAACTTAGTGTCTTTCAGTACCTTGTGAATGTGTCGAAGGTGTGACTCCTTTTAGCAGAAATGTTTCTGCTTCAATTTGTGAAACTAGACAAAACTTTAAATGTGTCAGCTTAGATACTTTTTTCTCTGACTTTTAAACAGAACTGTTTGTAAACTTGCAAGGCCAGTTTCCTTCATTAACTTGAAAATTTGTTCATACAAAGTAATGTGACACCCATTTGGTTTGAGTTACCTCCCCTGAAGGGGAATGTGCCTTGCTGATTCACTGTTATGTCATGCTTTGTCTATCTGTTATGAAATGCTTTAAGCTTGTTGCTTTGTTTACCACATTTCCTTTATCAGCCACTTAAATAAACCATAACCTTGATCCTCAACTGTAAACCAGCCTCCGTGAAGTTGGTACAGAAGGCTGTATAGCTGCTCTAAAACTTAAGTAGCCTAAGAATGCTACTGCCTACCAAAAGAAATATGCTAGAGATTTTTTCAGCATGTGTTGTAGTTCAATCATTAATGCAATCTAATTACACTAATAAGAAAAGTGATCTGAAAAGTCCACTGTACTCCCAGCTGGAACATTGCTTTCTGTTAAATAGCTCATTCTCATGAACATCAGCTCCTAGAGGTTGGTATCTGTTTTGGGCACTTGTAGTTACCTAAGGCAAAAAGTGTTCACTAAGTTCACTAGGAATATACTTCATCCACTTGTCCAAAAAGATTAACATTCCTCTGGCCTACCTAGATGGCACTATATACTGGAGAGAGTATTTTCCATTAAAATAAGGATGCCTTTACAGGCCACAGGTAACTTTTTTCAGAATGTCTACTCCAAAATTCCACTTTCAGGCTGCATGGGAGAAAATATGGTTTCTCTGAAATAGTAGTTACCTCTTAACTCCACACTTAATGTGGGCCTGTCATTCTTTTGTTGCTCTAAGTGTCTAAATCTCGCAAAAAAAAACCCCTGTATCTTAACTACAAGAGAGTGCTGAGGGGTATTGTAGGAAGCTTTTCTACTTGGAGCAGCCTAACCTTCAGCTGTTGCGTGATCAGAAGGAATAAGAAGCAGAAAATGAGGCACAACTTTGCCCAGGCAAATAGCTAAATTTGGCTAAAGTTTTTTCTCTCTTAAGACCTGTGCAGTGGTACCCTAATAACATTTCTCTGGTTGGAAACCTGTGCTCATACAGGGGTTCCCTCCCTTCTTAAAGCAGATCTCAAGAACATGTGTAATGTATTTACTGTAATTGGATCAGATGTAGTACCCAACAGTGTCTTTTTTTAAATAAAAAAACCTTATCCTGTACTTCTTATTTTGTGCATCTACCTACCTGTCTGTTAATACTTGTTTTATTTGGGATCTCGCTGTAGCACAGTGTTACAGTACCATTGTGAAACAATGCGTAATTTGTTATGATCAGTCACCATGAAAGTCTTGCCTACTTTGATTTGTGATTCTTGTAAACTTCTGGCTAACCTCTAGGGTCTGTACCTGTAGCACTACCTACTATTTTTTTAAAAAAGACTAACAGTATTAATGGTCTGGCTCATCTTGCCATACAAATGAGGCCTCTTTGATGCCAAGCTAATTGCCCAATCAGATACTGTAGCCGAAAGCAGTAATTAAACATGGGGAAAAAGGAGGAGTAATCCCTAGACAGTGATGGGAATGAGTGTTGCTATCTGTACCTCCAGGTTGTAGGTCAAGGTTCTATAGCAGACCTTGTTCCTGCCAGCAGCGTAAGGCCATGCCTTCCCACCAGCTCCCTTGCAGCCTTGCATGAGTGGGGTTTGAGACCTGTGAAGGGCTGAAAGGGTCTCTGTGGTTTGTCTGGATGAGGAGGCAGGGGTGGCTGTGCTTTTTTTTCTTTATCCACTGAAGAATACTTTGGGAACCTTGGAGGATTGGGTAAACATAAGTCCTAGAATGAGTTGTGCAGAATACTTCTTTGCTGCATCACTAGGAAGAGGGAGAATGTAATTGCTAGTGCTGTAATGTGCCCTTGTGGCTGTGACTGGACACCACTGTAGAGAGGAGTGTAACCTGACCGCAGTATTTTTGTTGTGTGTTTTTTTTTCCTTTTTCCTTTAGAAAGGTCCTTCATTGTAACAGCAAAAAAGAGCCTTGCAGTATACCCTAGACTTATCTACTGATAATCTTTGTCAGCAGGTGATAGTGGCAGCTGAGAAAGGGTCCAAAACATTTGGTCCAAAACAATAGCTTGCAGGGAAGCTGAGAAGAAAGCTTAGTTTACTTGGTCCTGCGGGTGCGCCTGCTTTCACAGCTTCCTAGTAAGAGTCAAGAAGCATTCCCCAGCATGTGTTCTGAATGAACACACTTAAAGAATATAATGGGAATCCCCAAAATAATGGGGACAGTGATTCAGGCCTCTTTTGACTCTTTCATATCCTGTTTTATTTCTTGCTAACAGCAGTTTTCTTATATGGGAGGCTAGTGAAACCAGAAAGGTGGGTGAAACTTGTTCTGGAACTTAATTGGTCTTGTCTGTGATGTTGAGGTGTCTCAGATGTCCTTGATAAAATTTATGCTTTTTATATAGACTGAAGGGATTTTATTGAGCAGATCTTTCTGAGGGAGGGGGAAAATAAAGCTTATGTACTCATCTGTCTGGGGGGAAAGATAAGTAACTATACTTCTAACTTCGCTTTTGTTGTACCTTCTGGGGTAGTGGAGCCTTCTGTGCTTTTCCTGTGGAGGTCTGAGCAGCTGTGTGCCATTCCTCAAAGTCATGCAATTGCTCTGCAGTCTTGAGGGGAGAGGATTTCAAACCAGTCAATACTGAAGTGGAGGTCTTGTTTTCTTTCCCCTGCTTCCAGTGCATGCATGGATTACCTGAGCATGTGAAAACAGTTTGATCCCTAGAGAGGAGCACGTGTAAGTGCTATGATCTGTTTTTTGAACCAGTCTGTACTGTTTGAGGCAAGTGAAACTGAGCTGCTAAGAATGCCAACCTTACACCCTCCCCGCCCCCCCCATCTGCCATTCTCCTGTTACTCTAGTTGAAGACTTTGCCCCAAACTGAAATAGTTACATGGAAGGGAATCTACAATCAGGTATAGTAAGAGACTAGAACTAGGGCACAAAAATACTTCCACATGGTCATCACAGGTTAGCTTTAGCCTGGCTGCTGACTCCTTTCAAGAAAGACACAAGAGCCTTAGGCAAGACCAAGGCTTGGTGATGGCCTTAATATTGCATCAAGCCAAAACTATTCCAGCAATAGACGTAGAAGTGTCTGTGGTCCTGCCTGTTTTCCAGCAAGTAAAACAGCCCAGAACACTGCAGTGCTGACTTGCTGGAACTGTGCTGGAGTATTCAGTAAATCCTTGGAATTGTCTTGCCTGTTAATTTTGGGAGGTTGAAATCTGCCACTTAAATTTCTCAGCTTCTTTTGGGAGAGACACATGTCCTTGTAAGATGAGACTTATGGATCCTCCTAAGAAAGTAGGAGGAATGTAGCTGTGTCAAAAACAGATACATGTCACTTGCCATCCTTGGACAGTGGCGAGATCCCTTCCCTTTGTGTGCAGTCTGGAAAAAATAACTTGTGCTAAGCTAATGAACAGCTTGATCTGAGATCCAAATTCTTTCAGCATTAGTGAGGGGTCATTAAAACTTTGAAGGGCCCTTATGCTCTGTCTACATTGCCTTTGAAAAGTTTCTTTGCTGTCTAGGTTGACAGGCTGTACAGCAAACACTGAAATGCTGATGACTGTGATGTGTTTAATGCTCCCTCTTAAGGAACAAAACCTTGTATATAGAAAACTTTGCAAATCTTCTAACGTTTGTGCACTGGGACTTACCCTGCTTTCTTATTTCTAGACTAAATAATACCTATACAGTTTAACTGTTAGCAGAATACTGGTTAATAAGGCTGTCATTGCTAATAGATAGGAAACTGCTTTCATCCTCCTGCTACAGGGTAAGACACTGTAGTGTGTATACATCCTGAATGCCCTCATTCACTCACGGTCTGATCTCTTTTAAGAGGCCTTTGCCCAGTGACAGCCAGTTCACAAAAGCTCTCCCTACTACTAAATCATCACTTTTTTTTAATTTCAGGTTGTCTCCTGCAAGGCTGAGCTATAGTTAGCCTATTAGCAGAACAAAGCAGTTAGCCTTCACCAGCCAGTGACACTATCTACATGTGTGTGAATTACCTTGTTCTAGTGTAACACTGTTCAGTCTCTGACTCAAATCAAGTGAAAATGGTTCATACAAATTTTCAGAATTTTCATTTATAGTGTGGCACTCAAACATGTTTAATAAGCTGGTTTTAACTCTGGGGTGTAGCTGAATAAAGCATGAATCTGCAGTGGTTGTCTAGGTCTTGGTGGTCCCTTGTCTACAAACACAACTGCTCTGTTGATGGGCATTCATTATGTTAGTTCATGGACTAACATGTATCTCTCCTACCATAGCTAGTGGGTCAAAGTGGGGAGGTGAGCTTGATTTCTTCTTTTATGTCTTTGCATGTATTCCTTTTCTAGAAACCAAAATTTCATAGGTAATATCATATTATCATGCTGTTCATAGTATACTAGAGCCACTGTTCCGTTAGTGTGTTAAGGCTGCTGGCTTCCCCTAGAAAGAGATTTCTGGCATAGAACTTGTACAGGATCCTCACTGGGGATCAGTAGGAGTAACATGCAGTAACTGAAGAGCTGGAGCCATTCAGAGAGCAAGTGGAGAGGTGGATGGCATTTAAAGGCTGCTACTTGTCCCTCTCCAAATGTGTGGCCATTGCTCTCGGTCTGGAAGTAAATACGTAACGTCTGCTGGAACTTAGCAGGCAGTTGTGGTGGCTAGGAGCAGCAAGGCAACCTAGCACTGGACTCTGTGTCAGTTCAAAGCTAGGAGAGCTTGTGTGTTCCCCACAATGCAGTGGTTTTGATGTCTAGGTGTAGACAGGTAGTGTGCTGGTGCTGTAGCATCAGCTTCATTGCAAGATGGTCTTGATGCTGCAAGTAACTAAATATAGCTCTTTAGACTTCTCTGTGTACTTTTCTTTGGGACATAATGAGGGCCATCTACCTTCCTATCAGGGCAATGGCTATCACAATTCCAGGATCTTTAGCAGAGACTCCTAGCTGGTACACGGTTTCAGTAGTGCTTTTAGGCAGTTGCAGTATGTGCTGTGCAAACAGACCCATGCAGTCAGCTTTACAGGCTATGGACTGTTTGACAACTGGATAAAATGTTTGCCAGCGGTTTCTCTGCATACTTACCTTCTGTCTCAAGCTTGCAGTGGCAAGTTCAACTCCTTGCCCTAAAGAATGAAAACTATGAATATCTAACAATGTACTGATATCTCTAATCAGGCATGCATAAACTTACAAACTTGTTTCGTCCTCTCAGAAATCAACAAAAACAGTCCTTTGGCAAACTCAGCAATGTCTTATGTTCTAATCTTTTGTCCTTGAAGGAGTGTGGTAAGTATGTTGCTTCTAGAATACTGGGCAGTGGTGAAACATTTTTTTTTCACCCAGGGTTAATGGAAATAAACAAGTCATTAAATATCTTTGCTTTTAGTTCTTGATAGCTAAAATAGTCTTGTCTTTGGAATGAAGATTTCATACAGTCTTCCCTGCAGACTTTTAACTGTTGAGAAACACTTGGTGCGTAGTACTCTCTTCTCCACAGGCCTCTCCCGTAAAGTTTATCTGAGCAGAGCATGTAATGAAGTACAAATAGATACTGAGAACGTGTCAGCTCCAAGTGATCATTTCCTTACTGCTGGCTTTCCCACTGCTTGAAAGGCCAGAGGATCTTTCTCTTATGCTGACTGCAAACACCATTTTGGGGATGGATTCCCTGTGCAAGGCTTCCCTGGCCTTGCCCTTGCCAGTGACTGCTGTACTGCATTTGCTGCTAAGTTCTGAAGTGAGAAGTTTCGGTGCATGCTAAGTATATCCTGTTCTTCTTTTCCAGACCACGCGAGCAGAGTTTGATTTGCCAGAGTATTCTGTCCGCCGGCGGTACCAAGACTTTGACTGGTTGAGAAACAAGCTGGAAGAATCTCAGCCAACACATCTCATTCCTGTAGGTAGTAAGCAAGAATCTGCTATTAATGAGTCCTGTATATGTCTTCCAGGGGTGATATTTTGGTGATTATGTCTGTCTAGATTTAAATACAATACTCATTCTTTTCTAGTGGAGTGGGAAGAGCTTCCCATTCTTCACTCATTATGAAGCTTAGACTTTTCTTGGGTGGCACACGTGAGAGGTGAGCTCTGACAGCCTCCTGTAGGGCATTATGCACAGTGACTACATTTGTTGTGACATAAATGGAACACACTTAATCTGTTTGCTCAATTATTACATCTAGATTTTCAAGTATCTAAGGCTTATGAAAAGCCACACAGGTACTTTAAGTCCCAGTCTCAGACAGGTTTCAAGATGACCTTTTGAGCTAGTTTCAGAGAGTATTTTAAAGCTATTTGTGCTAACATTTAATAGCAGACTTAAAAATCTCCGTGAGAGTAGCTGAACTGCTGCACCCCTTGTTGCTGAAGCTGGCAATGAGACTACCTTAAGTGATATGAAGAGTTGATACGATCTTCAGCAGTCTGCTTTTTATGTTGTAGAAGATGTGAAAGGGTAGGAAGCCTGTGAGATCACCACAATCAGCTTTTTCAAACAAAGAAATACAAAAAGGCCTCTAGAAGTTGAATTGTTGGGAGACAGCAACACTGTTAGTGTACCTTAGCTTGCCTGTCTGTGTTGGTGGGGAAGTTTCTCCGTTTTGCCTCCTTTAGCAAGGGCTAGACTATGTGAGAAGTATGCAGTTAGGCTGTGCCAGGGTAGAGAGCTGTTTTAAGTCCTTAATTACTCTGGGACTTGCCTCTAAGTGGAATAATGGCTCAGTCTCTCAAAGATAAGAAATACTTCACAAAATCATGTGACGCTGCTAACTGGCAACAAATGTTTACTGAGGGGTAGGGAAAAAAGTGAGGGTGAGCTTGCTTGGGTAAGGTGGAGACATGAGATTAATGTGTTAGCTGCCCAGACCTCTTTTTCTTCTTCCCTATTCTCTGAATAGCTGGAACTATCAAAGTTAAGCTCCTACAGATTCTTGAGTCTGCTAACAGGCTGCCAGTCCTGCCAGAAGGCTGCAAGGGAATAAATAATGGTCTAGTAGCAGAAGGTGAGTCACAGCCAGGGAATCGAGCTGCTTTTGCTGTGACCTGGAATTTGTTGCACACAGAATGGCAAATTTGGCATAAGTGGCTCTAATACCAGACATGAAATCAGCTGAAGAACAAGATAATCTCTTAAGTGCCTCTCTTCTAGAAAACCAGGAAGTGTAAGGATGTGCTGCTGTCTTCTGTCTGTCTATGCACAAGTTAGCAGTTACAGAATCTCCTATTAATCTCCATGCAGTGGTATGGCAAGGAGATTGCAGAAAGCTTTATGTATTTATTGCCTAGAAGTAGGTGGGGAATAGAAGCAAAAGGCCGTTCTAGGTGCACTGTGACTCAGGTGTATTCTGAGAGGATGTTTCAAGCCAATTGGAGGGTATCTGTATTTGTAACTGGAGATACTGCAATCCCTGGAGGCCTTCAGTCTAACAAAATACAGAAAGGGGGTTGTCTTCCTAATCTTGGTATAGTGACTCTGCCTAAAATCTTACTGTAACAGATGATGTGTCGTCTTAGTGCAGTGAGTCATGATGGCCTACACTTAGGAGCCCAGACTAAGCTGAATTCCTTTTCATGTCTTTATTTTTTAAAATAATCTGATTAAACTAATCTGTTCTTTCAAACAGTAAAAATGCGTTCACATCTGTCTCTAGATGACAAAGCTAATGTTAACATGGTCAAGGATCTTGTCTTTGGATAGTGATGTTTGGATACTTGAAGCCATTTCTGACTGCTGTGAGTTCTGCTCGTGTATCACAGCAGGGAGAAGCAGACTACTAAGCTGGAGGACTCTAAGGTAGATAAATAACTCACGGTTAGAGCAGGGTATCAGTTGCTAGCTACTCACTACTTGGGATGGACCTCCAAAGGCCTACCTAAAATGTGAATGACTATAACTACTGCGATAGCTAAACCCAGGTTAAATGGCAGAAATATCTGTAATAGGGGTGCATCCTTCTGTGGGTCTCAAATGCTTAAACTTGATTACTGAGTGTCAGTTTGCATCTGTGTGGCTGAACTAGGGCTCTTTTAACTATTTTGCCATCTTGTCCTTTTCCCTCTGCATGTGGTGCTGAGGTAGTGACTTCCTAAAGTATAGAGTCGCAGCTAAAGTTTACAAAGCAAGGGAAGAGTTTCTTCCTCTCTGAAGACTACTGCACTAAATGTCATTCTTCTGAAGTCTAGAGTGTACGTTATACTGGTTTAACCAGAATGACTGATCTGAATGCTAATTACTTTTTATTACTAATTACAATTACTTTTGTCACAGTTTTCAGGTGACACAATCTTTGCATAGGAGAGCTCGATTCCTGAATGGGGTGAAAATGGCTGTCACTGCTAGCTTGAGAGTGAGCAGATTATCTGTCTGGGTGGACCATTTTGCAAGAATAAAAAGCAAAACACAATTTCAAAACTGATACTCATTTTGGAGTCCATGTTGTCTGGAGAGAACAAAAGCTGATCTAGTGGCAGAGCCAAGGCTAAACATGCTGAGGCTTAAGTAGTTACCTTCCATCTGAAGCTGTACTTTGAGGTCTGGAGACTTAAGTGTAGCAGGAAGAGCTGCAGAAGTAGCAAGTCTGGAGGCAGATGGGGTTACATGTTAAACTGAACTCAAGAAATGGACTGCTAGAGTCAAAATAGGAATAAGACTAAAGAGTAGATATGTTGGCAGAGCTTTGTTGCTTACACAAACATGCTCAGGAATGTCAGCTGTGATAGATGACTGAGTGTGCAAGTGCCTCAGGAAGGCTTCAGCGTGGACTACTCAACCGTTTGCTGTGTTGAATCTGCTATTTGTCTTTGCTCAGTGTGGTGCTATTACTAAGACTATCAGCCCTCCACAGAAAGACCCTGCTCAAGAGCTCTAAATTGTTTAGAAGTGGGGTGGGAGTAAGTAGAATTGTCAAATTTTGAGTTTTCTTGGACTGAGCAGCCTTGCTTCAACATCAGTGCACGTGTGCATTGCTGTAGTGAATAGTGTGCAGCTTTGCTGTCACCTCCTCTAGCTGGTGCTTGAACATGAATAGTGGTAGGGAGAAACACCCTAAGGTATGGTAGAAGTACTTAGTGTATCTGGGCTGTGCTAGTGTGGCTCTCAGCTGAAGCCACTCAGTAAAATGGCTAGCATTAAGCCAGACCAGCTAAAGAGTAATTCCGAGCAGGAATCTGCATCCTATCTAGTGTATTTTTCCTGTTAGCAAACAACATTTCAGTTCCTGTTTAAGACTGGAGTTTGATTGCTTTTTTGTTTCCAAGTAGCAGAAGCAAGTTTTTGGTCTCTTGAATCTTGTGTATTTTGCTTGTCTCTGACAGCCTCTTCCTGAGAAATTTGTGGTGAAAGGTGTTGTCGATCGCTTTTCTGAAGAGTTCGTGGAGACTAGGAGGAAAGCATTAGACAAATTCTTGAAGAGAATAACTGATCACCCGGTGCTTTCTTTTAACGAGCACTTCAATGTGTTTCTCACAGCCAAGGTAAGCCAGTAATTTCCAGACACATTTGACAGGGACAAGACATAGGCACCTTTGCAGCCCCTCTTGAAATGAAGGTAAAAAGGCATTAATTAAACTACATGTCAGAACTTCCCCTAAAATGTCAGAGTTATTGGGGACCCCGAATGTTCTTTGGGATAGACCCCCCTGTGTGTGACAAGCATATGGGTTCCCTTTGCTTGGAGTGGTAGTCTGCAGATTTTACAGATTGTTCTCCATACCTGCTTGTTTTGTGTTCTGGTGTCCAGAATATACTCTTCTGATGCCAGAGAGGTTCAGATAAAAAAACTGTGGACTTTGTAACCTCTTCCTGTGGGGGAGGAAGATGGATATCTCTCGCACAAAAATCTTACAAATGTCTTGACTTTTTTCTTGTCTGTACCTTCTATACTGCTTGCATTTGTTGTCTTCAAAACAAAGCATGAAAATCTAATTCTCGTTTATTCTTGGTCAGCAAATTCATGCTCATCTCCTGTGTGATTCATCCAGCAATTTTCTTTGGCTGTCTTTTAAACTGCATTTTAAATAAGACTAGGAGGACCTACAGTCATGCTTGGGTTTGACCTGATATGTGAGGAGAGCTGTAAAAGCATGTTTTTCCAATGTCACGTTATGCTAGCTCACTCAAATGTGACAGTAAATTTGAGCTCTCATCAGGCTTATGCTGTGCTTGCTGGTAATGTGAGACTTAATCTCCAGTTCCCTTTTATTTCCCCTCTGTGTTGAACTTAACTGCTGAAATAAGTCAGAAATGCAGAATTTGTTTAGCACCTTGATAGTTAAATGTCAGATAGCTTTGTTCTTTTCAGCTGTCCAAGCATGATGTAACTTTCTTAGCTGCTTCTCTTCTCCCACCTCTGTAAAATGAATGGTAAGGGCCTCAGCATCCTCAGCTCTGGCAGGGCTTGCCTTGAGAATAGAGAGCAATCCAGGAAGGCTGAGGAGAAAATGGACATGTTCTTCATTTCTCTCTAGTTGGAACTTGCTGTATTGCAGCAGTGAGGTGTCAGTTCAGTACGTTAGGACTTCAGAATGTAGCTACAGAAAGTCATGAGACCGCCTCCTGGCTGAAAAGAGAAACCAGCCTTTCTCAGAGTTCCCTGTTTGGACCAGTAATAGACCAGAATGCTTGTAAGAGCAAGTGAGTAATTTTGAGTTAAAGGGTCTTTTTCTGATGCCTGCTTGCAGGTAGCACTTAGGACAGGCAGAAGGCAAGAGTCAAGGAACCACTGCATCTAAATGCAAACAATTAAAATTATAGTAGCTGCTAAGATGTCAGGTTCTCTTTGATCAGATTTATGTATGAGTACTTGGACTACACTTGACTTGTAAGTACTTGGAAAGAATATCATAGTACGTGTTTTGAAGATGGCTGTTGTGTTGGGTTTTTTTAAAGAATGCTTAAGCTTTTGGTCTAGTCTGTAATACTATGTCTAGGTTGTGGACCTCTTCAGGTCTGCTTGGTTGGAACACATCTATTCCTCGGGCTGTATAGGATAACCTAGTTACAGCTCTTGAGCCTGCTTTGAGATGTTGAATAGTGACCCCTGCTGGAAGGAGTAAACTATGAAAGGGACGACATTTTGGCTAACTAAACCGAGGTTTTTTCTGATGTGCTGTCAGGGTGAAACCCCCTGAAGATTGTAGGTAAACGACCTTGTTAACATAGGTTGTATGAACGTTGACTTATGTAAACGTTTAAAGTGTTGGTGAGGAAGTTTAAGCTTCTGTGCAGGCAACACAGCTGCACCTGACCCAGCCTGAGCTGCAGTCTGTCTTGCAAAGAAGCTGTGTCCCCAGGCTACACTTCTTCTGTATACATTCTTCCTCTGCCTCCTGTTTGACCACACAACTGGTGTGAGAAGGTTGCTGACCAAACAGGCATGCAGTCTGTAGCTCTTGTACTAGTTCATCAGGGGCAACTGGTGCATTTGCATAATACTGGTATTGTGGGCTATGACTTAAAAGTATGTGTGGATGAATGGCATGAGCAATATTGGTGGAAACAGATCTGTTAATATCACTACTTCCCTGGTGACAGTACAGGAACATGGGAAAGTCTGGCCATGTGCAAAAGTGGGTCACTTTCTTATTTACAATGTACTTCTACCATTCTCCTGGATAGCCTGTTTCCATCTAGAGGTACTCTTGAAACTGTGCTCAGCTATAGAACCTTGTACAAAGTGAAGTTTTGTCCAAGGCTACGGGTAACTTCTGGCCTTCACATGATGTGGTCTTGACTAGAAAGTATTCTTCATTGTATTATTCTTGCATCATGCAAGTGAAATGTTTTTAAACTTTTTTTAACTTCCTAGGATCTTAATGCCTACAAAAAGCAAGGAATGGCATTGCTGTCGAAGGTGGGGGAGTCTGTCAAATATGTCACAGGAGGCTACAAATTAAGAAGTCGGCCACTGGAGTTTGCAGCCATTGGGGAGTATCTAGATACATTCTCTCTAAAGCTTGGTACCATTGATAGAATAGCACAACGGATTATCAAGGAACAGCTGGGTAAGGACACAAGGTGCTCTGTCTCAGTACTTCAGTCTGAGTGCTCTGTATTTTGTTGTGGTTGATAGCATGACCAAGACAACTTGCATCAGTGATTCTGGCCTGTAATGAGCCACATGCTGAGCAAAATTTAAT
This sequence comes from Falco punctatus, assembly GCF_963210335.1. Taxonomy (NCBI): domain Eukaryota; kingdom Metazoa; phylum Chordata; class Aves; order Falconiformes; family Falconidae; genus Falco; species Falco punctatus. The sequence goes on from NC_137586.1 coordinate 74,453,077, forward strand.
GCCTCTTGCAGATTTAAAATGGGCCCAAAGCCTAACATGGTATTTTATCTTAGCTGAACTCTCAAAAAATTTTTTGAAGTTACTTTTGTTATACCAGTTTTCTTAGTAGCTATTTTTGGACAAACTTCTGGGAACATCTGTAGATCCCATCTGGAGGAGTACAGCTGAAATTCCTGGACACAGCAAACCTTTACAGACCTGTCTTAGTAGAGCTAACTTTTATATATATTTTTTAAAAAAAGACTTTGGCTACTGCACAGATGGAAGCATCTTTGTATTGGAAGCTTGTAGGAATCGTGAGTTTAGTAGGAAGCAACTCGGACTTGTCACCTGTACAGCCATAGAGACCTGACTGTTAAGCCTTGTGTTGCATTAGAATCTTGACTCTTGGGGAAGTTAATGTTTACTAACTTGGTGCATAGTTTCTCATGTTTAATATTTACATATCCTTGTGCCTCACTTGTACTCTGTTAACCTACTTTACCATCTACCTCTTGCAGAATACTTGGTGGAACTACGAGAATATGGACCTGTTTATTCAACCTGGGGAGGTCTGGAGGTTGAGCTATCGGAGCCACTGGAAGGGGTGTCTGCCTGTATTGGAAACTGCTGCACGGCTCTTGAAGAACTCAGTGAAGACATGACAGAAGACTTCCTGCCTGTGCTTAGGGAATATATATTGTACTCGGAGTCGATGAAGGTAAAGAGAGCCCTGTAGCAGAAGACAGTATTGTATTTATGTGGAATGATGTATCAGTGAGTTCATTATTTCTAACAGCAGGAAGAGTTGATGATGGGAGAAGGGGTAAGTAAATAATACATTCAGTAGGAGCATGTTGCCAAAACAAAACTAGTTATATTTAGTAGTGGGGTACTGCATGGGTAACATTATTTATCTGCTCTGCTTTTCAGTCAAGCTAAGGGGTCAGTAATGTATACAAAGTGTTGAAGGGTTGCTTCTTAATCAGAGTTGTGGGTGGTACTGTATAGGAGACATTTTTTGACTGCCTAGAATCTTCCATTTGAATCGTTAGAAAATCAGTTGTGGCTCAGCTCTTTACTACTCGGTCAGCGTCTGGCCCTGTAGAAAAGATAGTGTTGGCAGCTTCTCTCACTTGTGGATAGTAGAGTTGGGTGGCAGCTTCTAGAACGCTGTGTCCAAACCCTGTGTTCTGAGTTGAGAGGCAATTTTCACAAATGTAGCAAGGGGAAATTTTTTTTAAGCTTAAAAGCAAGGGTTTCTTCAGCTGAAGAGGTACTTCAGGCAGTTAAACACCACTTACCACAGGGAGAGCAGCATTAAAGACTTTCAGCTAAACTACCTGTTGGCTTGGAGACTGCACTTAGTCTGCATTATCTGACAAGAGCCTTTTAGAATGGGGCTGTCTGCAAGCCAACAGGTCTTCTAGTTGCAAGTCTTTAATGCTGCTCTCCCTGTGGTAAGTGGTGTTTAACTGCCTGAAGTACCTCTTCAGCTGAAGAAACCTTTGCCTTTTAGCTTAACTTTTAGAGTGACTTGACTTTCTAGTGCCCTAAATGAGTCGCTTTTCCTGTCAGTTATTCTGTGATAATGGACTGAATATACTCATTGTGTTGGTGCTTTGGAGTTGGTTAGATCTAGAAGCCAAGCTTGCAAAGTAGCAGTTAAAAGCAAATAATTATTGCTTGAGTACAGATAGATGTTGCATTCAATATTCTTACAAGCCTCAGTCCATGGAAAAATATGACGTCCAGGTTGGACATCTCATTAGTTTTAGTCCCTGAAAATCAAGAATAAAAACTATTGCTAGCCAAGACAGACTGTTCCTGTTTTCCTTCCTTCCCAGTTGCCAAAACTGAAATCTCTCAGGTCATACTGGCATAGTTCTAAGCACCATGCAGCTGTTTATCCACTCCCCCCTCACCCAGAGGCATGGGGAGGAGAATCAGAAAGGAATGTAAAACTCAAGGGTTGAGATAAAAACAATTTGATAATTGAAATAAAACCAGAAGAACAATAATAATAATATCAGTTATAATGAAAAGGAAGGCGAAGGGGAGAGGAATGAAAAGAAAGCAAGTGATGCACAGTACAACTGCTCACCACCCACTGATTGATGTCCAGCCACTCCCTGAGCAACAATTGCAGCCCCAGATAACACCCCCAGTTCATATAGCAAGGATGATGTCCCATGGTATGGAATATCCCTTTGGCTGGTTCAGGTCACCTGTCCTGGCTGTGTCCCTTCCCAGTTTGCTGTGCCCCTCCAGCCCTCTTGCTGGCAGGGCCTGAGAAACTGAAGAGTCAGTGACTTAGTATTGACATCACCCAGCAACAACCAAACCATCAGTGTGTTATCGACATTGTTCTCACACCAAATCCAAAGCAAGCACTGTACCAGCTACTAAGAAAAAAAATTAACTCTATCCCAGCTGAAACCAGCACACATACGAAGTGTAGTTTTCTTAGGCTAGAAAATACCAGACTGTTGATATTTCAGCAGCAAACAGCTACATAAGTATCTTCCCAGACTTCATAAATCAAAGCAAGTAACTGTAAAGGAGGCCACTTGTGGAGTGCAGGAGGCTTTCTGCTGAAAGGGCCCTCGTCACTAGTAGTGCAGTCCTATTCATCAGCTGCTAGGAAGCCTGTTTGTGAAATTAAAGTCTGTTTTGGTTTTCAGAACAAAGCTTTTAGACAGGTTACTGGATGGAAGGTAAGTTTTTAGGTACTAGGAGTTCAGTGCAACCTGGATAGCTTTCTCCTCTGCACACTGTACCCCAGGTATAGGTGTGGGAACTTGATTTGTAGAGCAGTCTCTAGCTGGGTGAACGTCCCTCAGAGTAAAGAACTGCTGGGTTATGTTCACTGTTTTAGAGATAAATGTTCACTTTAGTGTCTTCAGGGGCACTGTGGTACCTGAGGGAGCCAGCCTGGAGAAACTGCGCTTATGGAGGCAAACCATAAGAAATACCACACAAAAGGTGGTACTTCTGGTTCAAACAAATACTGGCTGCCTGCAGGCTAGGCCCTGTCTCTGGATTAATTTGAAAGACTTGCACAGGTGAGGAGAGACAGGCATTGTGGCCTTGAGTTAAAATGCATGCTGGTAGTGCCTAGGAGAGGCCTTGTCTAAAACACAATCCATGTATGAGATGGCCAGGTGACATCTTGCATCAGGTGATGCAGTCCCCAGCTGTGTGCTTGGACATTACTTTTAATGCATATTTAAAGGAAGCACCATATGAATAGCCAACTGTCTCTCTAAAGGCATGCAGTAAATAAGGACCATCTTGTGAGGTCCAGTCGTAGCAGGAAGCTATGTGGTGTGCAGATGGTATAGGATTGCAATCTAAGAGAGGAGAAGGACCTGCTTCACTGAAAACAAGCCAAGCCTTGCTTGTACAGGGACTAGTGGTTTAGTTCTGTCCCCAGATAACAGAGATGTGGGGTGTGAGTTTTTGCTGTTTGGTGTTGGTTTCTTCCAACTTTTTTTAATTCTTAATTTTTTTTTTTCCTCTAAGTGAGGCCTTAAGTAGCAGAAGTGTTGCATGTGCTGTGGTAAGTCCAGTGATACTTGGTACAGAGCTTTTCAGAGAGACTGCTAAAGCGTTAATGCATTGATCTAGAACTTGGAAGGGATTGTCTACAGGTGCCAGACGAAACACTTCCTTTCACATATGGGAGAACTGAAAGGGAAGGCAATATTTTTCTTGTAGCTATAATAAATATTTAGTATTATATTATATATATTTACATATTCATAATATATAAAATATTTATAACTGTATATTTATATATAATCAACTATACATATTTAGTATTATATTAGCATAATGCATATTTATGAATGCATACTTATTTATAATACATAATACAGGTCAGCTATTAATGGATGCTTAAAGCTGTATTCAGAAGCATGTTGTAAATGGTCCACAGTGGGTGGACTTGAGCACTTAAGGAGAAATAAGATATGTGCCCTTTGAATCTAGTCTGCCAATACCTGTTAATCATTGGCTACTCCTGGCACAGATCCAGTTTACTGGGCTAATCCGGGCTCCTAGAGGCTGAGTGTAATTGCTGGAGGCAGTTGTTGTTCTGAGAAGTTTCAGTTGACTGAAGTTCAAGACACAGTACAAAATAGAAATACCTGTTAAGTCTCTCAGACTTTTGTTGCACTGGGTAACCTCCATCACTTAAGGGCTATTCCACATAGTTGCTTAGATTGCAAAAGGAATGGGAGTACTGTGGTTTTCCAAGTGAGCATGGCCAATGACATGCTTGCATGGCCAATGACATGCTTGCTTACATTCCTTTGGGGACAAAAGGGAGGGTTAAGCTGTTGAAAGTGAGTTTTTCAGTCTTGCTCCTTTTTTTTTTTTTTTCCTAATCCAATAGCAGCTTTGTGGGTGGGGTGCCATTCCCATTTATCATGGACTGAGGTTGTAAGAATATTGATTGCAACATCTCCTATCTGTACTCGAGCAGCTGCACTGGTGACTTTCCCTTGGTTTAAGAGGGAGGAGGGGGGAGATGATGATTAGTAGATACAGGGTTTGTACATGTTTAATTAGGAAACAGATTGTGGCTCAACTGACTCTTAAGAGCTCTGAGAACTACTGGTTTTAATCAGGTGTTTCTGTAGGCAGCAGTGCATATGATGTAGTCCTGCTTTACTAGCTTTTGAAGCTGTTAATGACTAGTTACCTCCTTTTGACTTAGTGGGGCAATTTCTTCTGGGTAGCAGAAGGGAAGGCAAAGCATAAACTGGTCAAATTGGCTGCAAGAGAAGTTCAAATTTACAGATGCCTCAGCAGTGAGTGTTGGCTGACTTCCCTCTGAGCATTTTTAAGAATAACTTTGCACCAACTAAATTATAAAAAAATTACTAGTTGCTTCCTCATGAAGACTGAAGAATTGAGTTGCTTGCTCTTGCAGACAGAACTGCATGTTTTTTAGTAATACATTCTTAGAGAGGCTAATTTCTGTGGTTGTTTTTAAATTGTAAGACTGTAGTGTAACCTTAGTGGAGATCTTGTCTTGTGGATGTAGTGCAAGATAAAGGTAGCATCTTTTGTTCTCTATTCTGGGAATACTCTCAATAAAATGTTTACTGCTTTTGAAACTCACCCAGGTAGTTCAGTGCTTTTCATGTCAATTGTGCTTTTCATAATTTCCTTTTTTAATTTAAACCAATAACCAAACCCCTGCAACTGACCTAAAAAAAAAAAGCTTACTTTTGTTCTGACATGAGAATGTAACAGCTTGCTGTAAAGGACTTTAAGGAGCCTTTATAAGTGAAAAGGGACATGTAATACCTTCTGTGGTGGCTTCTCTGTCTCCGAGCCCACACTGTTGCCTGGCTGCTGCTTGAGGACATTAAAAGCTTTGTAACAGTCCTTGACAGCTTTGGTGCTTTTGTTTGTATCCTTTTCATGCTAATAATGGGTCAACTGATGAATTGAATTTACTTAGGGTTATACTCATGGTTACATGACAGCTTCTATCTTGCATGCCTCCAGTTTGTCCATAAGTTGAACTGTATCTGGCACTGCCAGTTGCTGGAGACAAGTGCTCCTCGTTTTTGAAAGCTACTCCCTAAAGACTGTAAAACAGGACAAAGTAAGTCTGACAGTCTGACTTTGGACTAAACTAGCACTTAAGCTGTATCACTTTGCAGTTTCTTGCAGGCTGGGAAGGGAATGAACAAGAGGGTCCCTCTCACAACTGTCCTTTCTCTTGCCCACAGAATGTGTTGAAGAAGAGAGACCAAGTTCAAGCAGAGTATGAAGCAAAACTGGAAGCAGTAGCCTTGAAAAAAGAAGACCGTCCAAAGGTTAGCACAAGCTGGTTTATAGAGTAGTTTCAAATGCTTATATTACTTCCTGAGAAGAATGGAGGAACAGAACTTGTTTTGTCTGGGTCTGGCAGCTGCTTTGCAGCATAAGCAGTTTCTGGCAGAAGCTTCTTGTTGGCAAGCTGGTATGAAATAGAGACCTAGGTATGAACATATATAACCTGTCTAGCAACTTCTGAATAGTGGGAGATTAGTAATACAGAGCAGGATGGCTCTGACCTATGTAAAAGTCAGCCAGCAGTCAGCTGGAGTGTTTAGTGACACAGACTAAAGCAGTGGTAGAACAGCCCCTGGTGGTTTAGCCGTATGTCAACTAGCTGAGTTAAGGTCCTAACCCTGGCATTGGAGAACTGTGGTGTGGGACACCTGTTTGACTCTGGAAGACTCCATATTTTGCCCCTTCTGCTAGAGAGCTCTTCCTGTGTGATGCTGAACAGACACAGCAGGTGTTACTGGGTGACAGGTTTAGGGTGGACCTTATGCAGAAGCAAAGCTGCAAACTGGTGTGCTTACACTGCCACCTGCTTTCTGCATGAAGCAATGTGCAGGAGCCCTATCTTAAATCACTGCAACTTTGACCAACGATGACAACAGGTTTTGTTCCCTTCCTCTGCTGGGTTTTATTTTTGTTCTTCTTAGTCTCTGTGTTAATAACTAATGGATGACTCTCCAGTGTTAGGAATACTGTACAATAATCTTACAGGAGGTTTCCGTAATGCCTTAATCTAAGAAGCTGAAGAGGATCAGAGCATAGAAATTAAAACTATTATTCTAGTATTTTTCTGATCTTGTGTCTGTCATGGACTCTACAAATAGTGGTGTATTGGGTGTCTTGTGGTGCTCTGGTATTTTGGTCTTCTGCCTGCTACGCTGCTGGCTGGTGTGGTACGTACTCTTACTTCCTCAGTGTAGCTTTGTATAAGCAGGTATTCTAAAAAGTTTTGTACAGGATGGAGGGAACTATATGTCACATACCTAGTAAGCCAGTTGAAGGTTTCAGGCATTTGCCTTTATAAAGATGTTGATGCAGTGGAACTGCTGAACTTTGCTAATGTCTTGCCTACTAAAAGGCTTCTGCATCTTACTTCTCAGTGGGATTATTGTGTAAAGCACAGCACTTAAATAGCTGTCTTAAAATTTTTTGAATACTTAACATCTCTCCGGAGTGTAAGCATATGTTTTGGCAATTTCTTGTACCATTTTTCTAATGTAAGTCTTTTGCGTTGTTTACAAAATGAAGTTGTGCAAACTAATCTAACTCCTTGCATGTTCATAAAATACTAGCTTGCAGTTTTCAGATCCTTTCTGCCTGGAGGGAGTGTCCTCATCTGTAAGAGCTGGTAGCTGGGAGCTATGACTAGCAGCATACCTTGCCTCCATGAGGTCTGCTGGCTGACTTGCTGGAAACTAAAAGCAGACAGAGGGGTCATGAGCTGGGTTGTGCAGTGAATGGCATATATGTTCTTTTTAGCATATTTAGCTGATATGACAGTAATTATGTAGAGACAAAACAAAACCTTAGGGGAAAAGAGAGCCTACTACAAAACGAGGGGCTGTCGTTAATATCTTCCACTGGAGGGCATTCTGGGACTTGCTGTAGACATGAAGCCAATCTGATTACAAAGTTCTGTTGGTGCCATTAGGCCATTCTTATGTTGAGACGATCAGCTCAGAACTATGGCTGGGCAGCCAAAACCATAAAATGTGGTGGGTTTTTTCACTAACATAACAGTATTAATATGGAGCCTCCAGCCTTTCTGTTTCTAGTGAGTACAGCGGTGAAGCCCTTTACCCATTCTGGACCCACACTGGAGCTGGTTTTGCCACAGTCCAACCTATGTAGTAAAGTACAGGCAGTTTCCTTATGGTGAGATTAACATCTCTGACCTAATTTATTCTGTTTGCCTCAAGGCTTTGCAGTGTCGTGATCTACGGGTACAGTAAATATGGCAGGACAGAACTTGAAGGTGACCAGGTGTATTTACAGGGGAAAAAAGACTTGTAACAGTACATCTTTCTGGAGAACTAGAAAGGTAAAAATACCATATACAGAGATTAGTTGCTTAATAAATGCTGGATTTGTTGTGCTTCAGGATCATTTGTTACATGGTAATGGTGCTGTATTGCGGACATGGTTATGCTGCAAGTGATACCATCTGCATTTGACCACATTAAATTCTAGATGTGAGGCATACGTAGACTCTGATTTCTTTGAGAACTATGAAGAGGAACAGATGTAGGTGTAGAACTTTGTATCATAAAATGAGATGACCAGACTCCTGAATATCCAATTTTATGCTCAGTTCTTGTCTGCACATACATCTTCTCTGTTTGAGCTACTAAAGTTGTGATGGGCCTTTCCAGAGTGGTGGAGTTTGGGCCAGTTGTCACTTGGTTTGGGAGTTTGGGTTTTTTTTGAGCTATACAAGTAGCTGAGAGCAGCCATCAGTGAGAAAGCAGCAACTTCCCCCAAAGTCGTCTTCCTCCTCAGTTCCTAGTTGCTAGCTAATATTCAGTATCTCCACTGGTAAAAGCAGATGAAGGCATTAGCATTGAGGTTTCAACTTATGCCCAGATTTGATGTTAGAACTATAACATCTTTTTCATTAACCTTGCAGTAGATATAAAGTGCTTAAAAGCTGTTCATTAACTGAAAATTGTTTCAGCTCCAGAGTTGCAACTTCTGTTCTGGGAAGCTTCCAGTTTTGGAAGGTAAGGTATTTTCACTCCCCAATAGGAGTGGTGCATGTGCAGACACTGCCTTCATGATGCCTGTGGAAACTTTAGTTGTAGTTCAGTGGTGTTGTTCCTTAATTAGAGCATATGTGACCCATTTGCTGACCACTGGCTTGTCCCTGTAGCTCTAAACTTGTACAGCCCTCTCACCCTGACCTGCAGGAGAACCGGGTGTGAGAAAGAACAGATTTTTCTTTTTCTGTAGCTTCATTGTGGTTTCAGATCCTGGCAGAAGCAGCAGGAAGCTGGTGAGTGGTTAGAAACTAGCTTAATTGGACTGGGAAATCTTATGTGGTTTTGCTTCCCTTGTGGCTTGTGACTCTCTTGATAGCTTAGCCTTTCCCATTAAGATAGCAGAGTACTTACAAATATGACAGAAGGCATACTTGCTTTGAGGGGACCATCTTCTAAACCTTCCAACTAGTGGCTTGGTAGTTCATCTCAAGTGTATGAGAGAACTTCATGTCTGCAGCTGTAGCAGAGTGGATTCTATAGCCAGAAGCGTAGTGCTCAGAGGGTGGGGGAAGTGTGTAGGTACTGAACCCCCAAGCTGCCTGTAGTGTAAATCCAGTTGTGCAAATAAAGGCGTACTCAAATGCTCTAAGTGTGAAGAAGGTGCTTCCTGTGTCTCAAACAGCTTTATTGGAGAACAGATGTACAATCTTTTCTGAGTCTATGCAATACTGCAGTGTTCAGCTCTAATCCACATCCTGGAGAAGACTCAGAGTCTGTATGTTTCTGCCTAAATAGTGTACCTTGCCAGATGGCAAGGTAGTAGCACACCTCTAGCTTCCTCTATTGTTACCCGTGAAAAGCTTCTTACAGAGTCTGTTCATCCTCTTCCTTCCTTCATGCCCTTCAAAGAAAAAGGGAATTTCTTGCAAGTATCGAGTATGAGAGGGGCCACAAACTTCTATTACTTCTTCTACCACAAACTTCTGTAATTGTTCTTCATTCTGCCTTTTCCCTTTGTGCAAGTCACAGCTTCCAGAGTGGAAGTTAATTTCTCATATTGGTGCTGGAGCTCAGCTAGACCTCTTTTGAGGCCATGGGCTTTAGTCTGCATGTCCTTACAGGCTTCCTGTCTGTATGGACCATGCAACACAAGAAGGGAGATAAAAGTGTTCATGCCTTTCCTGCTTGAAGAAACATTTGTAAATTGTTACTGTAGTTGACTGGTTAGTATACATGATGTTAGTTAAAACATAAGCAAAGAACACTAACTTCTTTGGCCTAAAGTGCATCTACCTTGGTTTGGTGACTACTGTCATAATCTGTTTAAATCTCTACCTAGACTTGGAATATGCTGTCCTGCAACTCTTCTCCCATTGCTTATGTGTGATTGTGTCCAGTGTTGGGCCCAAAGGCTCATGAGCCCATCTGCAGCAGTGATCATCAGTGCTTTGCACTTGGCTTTTTTTCAGGCAGCCTGTAAGGTTAGAAGTAGAAGCTAGAAACTAGAGGCTTACAGATTTTATTCTGCAGCTGTAGCTGATCACTGCTGTTTGTGTACTATGGTCAAGAGAATCCTGAGGTCTCTTATCCAGCTCTTTGACAAACCTAAACGTTTGTTTCATACACACTAGTGTGAAATGGGAAATGCCTAGTGCAACCGTAAGTCAGAAGGAGAGAAAGCTTGTTCTGGAGCTATAACCAAGCTGCTCAGTTTGAGAACTAAGAACTGACCCTGGGTACCCAGCACTTACACCAAATGGTTTTCCTCTTCACGTGCCTTCAGCAAGTGCTTCCTCAGTCTACCTCTGTATCTGGTGTGGAGATGGACAAGCACAACTACCCACTGCCTTAAACAGCAGAGAAAAACTAAGCAGTCCTGCCTCATCACTAATACAGAATTGGGGCTTTTCTCCATATGGCCATAACTGAGTTTATTCAGGGTAGCTACTGGACTGTTAATTTGCCCTTTCCTCTGTAGCTTAGCTAAATTCATCAGTCTTGCATTCTCAGTGACAGTTTAAATTTTCATTTCTTTTGCTGCAGGTACCCACAGATGTTGAGACATGTCAAGACCGAGTAGAATGTTTCAATGCTGACTTGAAAGCAGATATGGAGAGATGGCAGAACAACAAAAGACAAGACTTTAGGCAGCTACTCATGGGGATGGCAGATAAAAACATCCAGTACTACGAGAAGGTACGTGGCACTGCTGGAGCATTGACAGGAAAAAAAAAAGCAGTCTGTTTTCCTCTGAGGTGGTGATAACTCTTCAGGAAAGCTTCACACTGTCCTGAAGGAAAGAGTCTTGGGCATCTAAATCAGTTCTCTAGTGCTGTGGAAGCTGCTCTTTGTCAGCAACTTGGTGTAATCTATTGAGTTGCTAGTCACGCTCAAGTGATCTGCATGAGACTAGTAGTCTTTTGCAAGGCAGCCCTGGGACAACATTTCATCCTGGGTGCTTGTCTGTCTCGCATTCTTGAATTGAACAAGCAACTGAGCAGCAGTAGTGGCAATGAAAGACCAAAATGGCATGTTCTACGGATTCAACTAGACTAGAAAAATCTTGACTCTGCCTTTTGTAAACCAAACTACATGAGTTATTGTACATAAATGGATCCATATATAGATTACACTGTTACACATAAATTAGTCTAATCTCTGTCCCTTTGTGCATAGTTCTGTCCTTTGTATGCTGGTCCTGGAAATACCTAGTCATGTTCCTCTGCCCTTTTTCAGCTGGTGCATTTTTACCTGAGATTCAGTGTCAGACTTTGGGTGAAATACTTTGACATTTAACTGTGTATGCTGCCAGCCTAGTTTTGCTTCATGCTAGGACAATGCTGCCCAATGCAGTGCTTGATATATTAAACACTAATAGGCTTATGCATGGTGGCATACTCCCATCCTCTTACCTGTTGTATTTTTTCCACATCTACTTTACAAACTTCTTCCTGTGCTAGGTTACCTCTCTATGCAATGTTAATATGCACTTTCTTTGCCCCTTCCAATGTCTGTCTTGTCAGTAATTCATACCTAGTCACACAGAACTTTCTTCACCCTGATGTCCTCTTCTGAGGCTGCTGTGGACGTGTGTGGGGATATAAAAGACTCCACTGAACGTCCAGCAGTGCCTCTGCAATTGATGGTTAAATCTGTACATCTGGCTCTGCTCTTAATTGCAGCAAGGAAGCTTTTTGTTAGGGAAGTGTCTAACAGCTTCAGCACACACAACTAGAAGTATTCCATTCACCTGCAGTACAGTGAGCAAGATTAGAATGAATATGGTTGACAACAGTGACTTGTGGATATAAGATCGGGAGATGTTTGCCCATTCTGAATTTGATTTTGTGTTTCTAATATGTATTCCAGTCTGTATTTGTCCAGTTTTATTTCTGGACTGTACATGGTTGGAGGACAGTAACTATACTTACTCCAGTCCTTGTGCTGTGTATACATGTCTGGGGAGATGACTCCAAAGCCAGTAGTGACTTTCTAGAATCTAGACTCTGCATTTATTTTACTGTACCAGGCACTACCAGTTCATCACGCAATGGAGTCAAGTCCCCGAGATGTACTAGAGTGCACTGTGTCTCTGAACTGATTTCCCTAAATGCAAGGGATTTTTCAAGTAAGTTAGCTGGAGGTAGCCTATGATAGCTGTTATGTCCATATCAGCCCTCTCCAGCAGTTATACCACAGAGATGTGAATTTCTACTAGAAACAGTTTGTCTGCTTAGCTGAAAGCTGTGGTGTTCTTCAGCTTAGAAGAATCTAGTTTGATATTTGAAAATCCTGGGTATTCTAATGATCATTAATTGCTTGGGCCAGCTGATGAGATTGGAAAGCTTTAATTTGTTTTCCTTGTTTGGAAATGGCAGCTATTCTTTCTGAACACTTCCTTGCTGTTTGAGTTTCCAGTATTTTTCCCCCTTCTGTAATAATCTATAAAGACCTAGCTAGCCTTTCTTGAACTTGCGTTCTGGAAAGGTTGGTCAAAAGTTACAAGAACTAAGGTACAATCCGTTGTTTAAAATGTTTGTTTCTTTCTTCAGTGCCTTACAGCGTGGGAGTCAATTATACCACTATTGCAAGACAAGCCAGAGACCAAATAAGACGTACGTTCATGGACAGCCTAGTGCTTCTGTGCTCAGTACCACCAGACATACTGGAACTGTATGAAGGACTCCTTTTGTCAAGTTAACTGAAATGCCAGCTGCACTTAGGCTGGAACAGATGCTCTGAAAACTATTTGAATTTTTCCTCACTTTCTGTGTTTAAATTGGGGTATGTTTCATCTTTTTCAGTTATCTTGAATGGTTCCTTCTTTATCCTATGGAGTGATTGGGGGTTCGTAGTGAAAGTGCACGGGGATCTTGATAAAACTTACCTCTTTAGCCTGGAAGGAACTGATGAGTGGAACACTAAAAAGATGAAAATAAAACTCTACTGCAAGGTGCCAAATGACATCTTTATTACCATTCTGTTTTGTTTGCTTTAAAAATAAAAGATAATTATTCCTATGATACAGTACTCCCTAACCAATCCTTATCCCTTGTTTGGATGGGCAGGGAAAGGCTGGAAACAAATATTTTCTGTTTTACACCCACCCATATGCTCCCACCAAATAAAATGGCTTCTGGAGACTTTTCTGTGTGGGAGTTGGGCTGGTCCCAGGCAGAACACAGCAACATGACCTGCAGGGAGCCTGTGATGCAAGCATGAACTGTGGTTTTTGTGAGTGTGGCATGCTGTTGGTTCATACTGAGTATCCTTGTTTACCTTGGTGATTATAAAGTAATGTCAGTTGACTGAAGCGTATTTGTGACTGACGTGGGGATCAAAATATGGGCCTAGCTGCAGGAGCGAGTTGAACAGCAGCCTTTCAAGGTGCATGGGAATGGTGGAAGCAAGTACAAGTCTTTAGTGTATTTTTTTCTAAAGCTAGCTCTGGAAATTGCATAGTAGAATTTTCTTGGTCTATGCTTTAAATGCTTTTTGGGATTTTTTTTTTCTGAACTAGAGCCATTTTGGGCTTGGTCACTTAAGGTGCTTGTTGTAGTAAAGGTGGAACTCTGCTTTCTCTCCCCATGGTTTTTTTTTTGCAGCAGCTGACAGCCAAAGTGTGTCAAATGCTTGCCATCCACCAAGCACCATTGTGTGTGAAACTTGCCTTAAATAGGTTGGTGGGGGTAGATTGGTACCCTGTTAGATACAGGTGTGAACTCTGTATCTACTGAATGTGGCAAGTCTTTTAAGACTACTTCTGGAACAGATCTATTTTCTCAGTAGTTCTTGTTGGTCTTTAGAAATGTAACTGCTGTTGCAAGTCCCTTTTTTCCCTTTCTCTTGCAGTCCAACCTCAAGTATTGGTGTTAATGGCCTTAGGAATGCTGCTTAGGATTCCCTGGGTCCCAGAGTCTTGATTTAACAGCATGCAGATAAATTCTTTTAACCATCCTAAGTGAGGGGGATTGGGGCTAATGTCAGTGTAATATTGGGATCTGAGGGAATAAATAACTCTGAGCACTTACTGCTGAACTTGAATGACTACTTGATTTCTGGCAACTTTCTTGCAAAAAATATGAGCAGCTTTTGTCTTCTCCTTGACAGCCTACAGATACCAGTCTGGTTTGGACTTCATCCCTTCGTAAACCCCAAGTACACCTGAAGCCCCCTTATTCAGCTTGGTGGCTTTATAACAACTTTCAAGATGAGTTATTGCAGCAATGTGGCAGCTGTCAGGCTAATGAAACAATGCTCTCTGGCTACAAAAGTCAAGTTTAAGGCATTTTGAAAAGGTCTTCCTTTTTGACTCAGCCTCCACTGAAGCTCTGTGGTTCTAAACAAACTATGCTTTTTGGTTTAAGCTCATAGTTTGCCAATATACACTGATGTGTTGTAAATGAGAACTCTGCTTTAACTTGCTGTTAGGTCCAGAATGAGAAACTACTGTAGTTATGAAAAGGAAGCGCTTAAGGGGATCATCTTGAAGCAGTAACCAAGTGTTTTCCTCAGTCTTTCCCTTCTAAAATAAGCACTTGCCTACCATTTAACAGTCTGACCTTCATGGTTACAGTCTTTCCAATTTCCCACAAACTGAGATCAACATGCTTTTTTTTGAGCTGGTTCCTGTGTAGTGAGTGGAATTTTGTCATTGACTCTGTAACATCACTGGGAGTGAAGCAAAATGTAATTTTAACTAATACGTAGACAGTCTGCCTCTTTTTTTTTTATAAGGTAAAAGTGAAAGATGAGTAGAAAGTATGGTGGGGTTTTTTCCCTACAGCTGAGTAGGCTTCATGTAATGCCTTACACAGTTAGTTTTATGTCAGACTGAAGTGTGGGTATTTGTTCTGAGGGATTTAGGAACTGACATCACAGATGTTCATGAGAAACATAAAAGACAATGGAAAGCATCAAGTGAAATTCAAGTCAACATGTAACAGTTGAGGCTGGAGCTGCCGGAGATCAGCTTAAATTTTCTTTAATCTGATGCCACTGAATCTGTGGCATGGTTCTTATGCTTTGGATGAGGACTAGTTTTTTTAATTTTGGGTAAATCCCTTTCTGGCTAAGCTGTTGGAAGTCAGGCATGCTTTGCACCTCCCTGTTGGAGTTATGTGGCTCTGTGGCACCTGCAAGTTGATTTGGAGTGGTTGGAATGTGCACCTTGGGTTGTGGCCACCAGTAGGATTTCTTACATGATCTGGAACACTAAAACCTCTTAAGCCCCTACAAAGGAATGAAAACTTAACATTCAGAAGAGGAGTCCTCTGCAAGAATTGGTGCTGTATAAGAAGGGTGTTTAGTGATGCGTCTCCCAGCTCCTATGGCCTGCGGAGGAGTCTCTTTTTATAAAGAGCTGCTGTAAATCACTAGGTAACTGTGGGAGAGGCTGCGAGGTGTGGGGAGGATCTTAACTGTGAGGTTTGGGGTAGCAATGCCCAACAGGAGAACTACAAAATAGTGGGAAACTCCTGTAAGATGTAGTGACACTTAAAGAGTGTACTTAATTGCTGCTAGTGGGAGGTTGAAATATGAACGGTTAGTGAAACTCCTGATATGTTATCCTGTAATTCTTACAGAATAGGAGTCTCTCTTTTGGATGGCCCAAACCTTGTATGTGGAAAGTAAAAAGGTGTTGGTAAAGTGAAGCAGGAGTAGTGTGGGAATCTCATCTCTGAGTAACTTCTTGATTGTTCCATCACTTAAGGTCACTGTCTACACATGCACTAAAATGATGTCAAAAGTCATTAGCTGCACCCTTTCTATGAGCCTATGTAACATGTGGGTCCTTCAACAGTCCTTAAATTAGCTGAATTTTCCTTGTAATCCATAGCCGGACCAAGTTCCCTCTCAGGATTCACTGCTGTCCTGGTAACTTCTGTGTGATTTCTGGGATGTTTGTTTTTTCTCTGAACTGGCACCAGCACAATAAAGAAGCACTGAGATCTTGTTTTCATGCTCAGTAATGAACTGTGCATTGTTCATATCTTATCTTTCTGACTCTTGCAATAAACACAGATGTTGAAACAATTACTTCAGGTATCTATTGAAAAATGAAAAGTTAATAGGTGCAGCCCTAAAGACACGAACTTTTCTGAGTTGTATTGAATTGACTGTATTCTTCACTGGAGTCTACTTGGAGTTTTGTCGCACTGACATGTGCGGAGGATGGAGTGGTGGGTTAAGCAGTAGAAAGAAACATCTGCAAAGCATGAGTTGCAGAGCTGTTTCTGCTGGAGGTACTGTGAGGTAGCCTTGCAGCAGTGGCTCTGCATAACCTCTTTGTGATGCGTATTGCTTCAGGCGTTGGTCCTGCAGATGACAAGGTACAAAACAATTCCCTCCCAGCCCACCAGGGTCTGTTCAGTGTTTTAACAGGAGCCGTGTTTTTGTTAAAACTTGCACAACTTAGCTTCAGTGTGATTAACATTGCAGACTGTTTAAAATCCTGGTGCTGATAACCACTGAGCAAAATTGCATAGACTAAACCAGCTCACTAGATGTTCAGCCTTCTTAAATTCTGAAGGTAGAACAGTCTTTCTGTTGATATGTTAACTTATACTACAACAACCAATAAATAGGGAAAAGGGGATCTTTTTTTTAAGGTAGGGGAGTTGCTACCACTTCCCAGATATTTTTTTTTGTAAATTGAAACTGGGGATCACAGGAATAAACTTGCCTTTTGGCAGTGTGAATGTTGCATTTTAAACTTTCTGGGAGTGCTTTTGAACCAATTTTACAGAATAAAATGGTAATGCTTAATTCTGTGCTTAGCACTTTGAAGTATTGCTGGGTATCTGACTTTTACAAAGTACTCCGTAATGAACTGGGCTGGTTTTTAAGGTTGTGTGGCTCAGGCACAGTACTTGTGCAGAAAATAATGTGCTTTCCAAAAAGGCATAAGTAGATCACCTGTGTGTAAGTGGCATGCTAAAACGTTAAAGGGTAGTCACTGTCCTAGACTACTTTGAAGGCCTTAGTATTCTATGCTTTGCAGCTAAACCCATTTCCTTAACTCTGCTGCTGAGATACGTATCCATACCTTCAGATCAAGCAGCAAGGGTTGGGGCCGGTGCCACATTCCCACAGCACAGGAGGGCAGACAGCAGAGGGACAGTCTCATGGTAGCAAACAGTCAAAGGGCTTTTGTCTTTAGTATATGAAAATAAAGCAGCACCGTCCTTGTTCTCTTTTGCTCTGTGCCTGCATCCCTCTGTCCCTCCTTAAGGTTTGGAGAGTTGGGCCGTGCAGGAGGTAAACTGGCTGTGAGTGGAGGTGGATCTCATCCCCCCTCCTTGTGAAGGTGTCAGTACTGGGGACCAAAATGATGCTGGCTCATTGCCCAGTCTCCTCTGCTTTCAACCTCTTCAAACCCACTCACAGGATCTAGTCACTGTTCATGCCATTAAAAACCAAAATGAAAGCTGTGAAAAGACTTGTCTGTGTGAATTAGCTAGTAAACAATTGAAAAATAGGAAGGAGGCTTTTGTTTCCGGCACTTGACCAAATCTGGCAACTGTGCTCTTGTTCAGACTCGCAGACTAGAAAGTGTTGTCTTGCCTTCTGGTGCTGGCATGTTTCTATACTCTCTCATGTATCTCTGTATAAATATACTTTGTGTGTTGTTTACTATGGAACTAGTATTGATGGACAAAAACACTTTGAGGTAAAACTGTTTGTAATTCTCTATTAGTGTGTACATTTTTTTAAGATGCGCCATTTGTTTACCTCAATTAATTTAATGGAATGGACCAATAAATGTATTAAATGATGACTCCTTTACCTAGAATATAAAGTTTCATTTTTTTTGTAGCCTTTGCCATTGAAATGTGTGCACTCATTTTGTTGGGCAGCTCATCATACTGCAGAAATACTTCTCCCTTAAGATTTTGTTCCACTGCTGATTTAATTAAAAAGTAATCTGTTGCTGTAGTACATCTGGTGTTACTCAAAAGTGAAGCCTGGAGCTGAGGAGAGATTGGGGGGGTGGGAGGGGTGGGAGCAGGCCAGTGAAGGAAACGGGTGATAAGGGTGGCAGCAACTTCCTCAGAATAAAGGGTTGCTGAGTGAGTCATCAGCCTCTACTTGTTGCATCCTGGGCTCGAAATGAAGCTGCCTGATTTGCTTCCAGTTTATTTCAGTTACTGAAGGGCTTTTAACTTGCCTTTACTTAGCCCAGGATCTTGGAAGCCACTTACATGCTAATTGAAGTAACAAGATTTAAGACAAGAGAATAAGTCCTGATCCCTCTGGAGCATGCCAGCCTTTTGAATCGTGTTTGACTTCAGCTAACATCATCTCATGCTAGTTGCTGTATTGTATGAGGTTGCCTTTGGTAGGGGTTTCACCCCAGCATAAAGCTGGGGTAACAAGCTGACTGTTAACGGGTGTCAGTATCCCTACATCTTTGTGAAGCCTGTAGAAGTAGTGTGCTGCTGTTACCTGTTCTTAACCTGTTACAGGAGTAGTACATCCTGGTGATGTGAGTTGAAATGCCAGTATCGGCCCTTAAGTCGTAGGTGGCCTCCCATGAACTCTGTTGAAGCACTGCCAGGGACAGTAGGACAATCCTCCAGAAGTCAGGGGCATGAACATCTGTTCAGGAGTGTTTTATTGTAGGGATTACCAAAAATGTCTTAATCTTACATATTTTTTTTTACAGTGGTATTTCTGTATTTAGCGGTCTTCTGCGTAACATTGATCATCAGCTGGGCTGACACATATTCCGTAGCACTTGGAGAGCAGGTGTGCTCTGCTGGCAACTGTGCATGTGCAGCACGCAGCTTGTGGACCCCTGCTTCATCAGCCAAAGTCAGAACTGCCCTGAGGTTTCTGAATGAACAGACAAAAAGGAACTAATGGAAAACTGATCTTCTGCTTTCCTCTTCCACATTGAATGATGAGTCTAGAAACACTTACTATTTTTCTACCCTGTTCATGTCCCTCTGCACTACTGCTAACCAGCCTAGCAGGAAAGCAAATGATCTCAAGATTGCTGGTGTGCAGTAGCCAATGCACATACTCTGCAAGACTATGTACTGTAGAAATCTCAAGGCACACTTCTTTGTCCTGGGTGAGCTCGGTGGCTGAGAGGCTGTGGCATGCTGTGAAATGGAAACAAAGTAAGATGCTTCCTGTAATGATAACCGTGGGGACTAATGCTTTGCAAACCTTCCACTGTGTGGTAGCTCAGAGACTTGATAAAAAACAAAAGATGCTTTAGCTGATACAGCCTCTGTCACTTGGTCAGAATCTCAAGGGAGCCAGTGGTTGAACGTTGTTTGATGGCCACGATGCTGTAAAGAGCAATAAAAATGCAGGTTACAAGAGAGCTAGCAAGCTGCTTTTTCAAATTAGTTTGCTTTTTTTCCCATCAGTTCTTTAGGTTAAACTTTGCTGAGGCGTCTGGATCTAGCTGTGTGCTTGCATGATTCCTCTCAAGGATCTGCCAGCCTCTCTCTAAGTTACTTTTGTGTACAAGCAAGCACTGTTTGTCATCTTTCAGACTTAAAAGTCTTAATGAGTTGTGATTGTGCTGATAATCGTGGTAAGTTCTATTTGGAGCCTGTATTAAAAAGCAGTTGAATAGCTAGCAGTGACTTGCTGTTAAAATAGCAGGGCTGTGCATAAGAAGCAAGTCACTTGGGGCTGGAAAATACAAAGTAAGCAGAGCTGGGGAATGACGAGTGTGACGTAGTCTTTCCCACACTTCACACTTGTAGTACTGCTGACACCAAGTGTCAAATGTGTTCACAAGCCCAGAAGGCCTACGGTGCTCTGGATGAGGCAGAGCTGATGGTATAGGAGCTTTCTGTAGTGTTGCTTTTTCTTTTCCTATCTAAATGATAACACTGAAGTTGGTATACATAGCAGAAAGTCTAAAAGCACTATTATTTTTTTTAAAAAAATATAGCAAAACTGGGCAAGAATTTTGCCTGGGATCAGACATCAACCTGTCTAATACCTGCCTTATATATGAATGAAAATGTTGTTGCAGCATGGATTAAATACTGACGTTATCCCTATTCATTTTAATATTCATACTAGAAGAGTCTTGCTGTTTCTAGTAATGCAATGAGCTGGAGGGTCTTGGAAGGGGGCGACAGTCAAAGTGGGATATGGAGGGAGATTCTTCAAAAAATCTGGAAGAGTAGGTGGAGCTGCTGTTTCAGCTTTCTCTCTTCAAATTAAGCTGGTTTTGTGCTTAAAACTTGTTCTTGAAATTGTACCTCTCAGTCACTCTGTAGCTGTACAGTTGGGCAAATTCACTGGGATCAGAAAAATAACCATTTCCTTCAGTGTGGTAATGATTTTTCTTTGAAAGAAACACCCGAGGGAGACTCGGATTACTCTTTTCTATCACAATGAATAAGTAACCTGTAATGGATTTTGTAAAAAATGTTTTACTTTGTGTGGGATTATTCCCTCATTCTACTGATTACTGTTTTCACAATATCAAGCTCTACATTTGTGTGAAGACTTTGTCCCCTGGGGTTATCAGCTCTTAAACTCTGCCAAACATTCCTCCTACAGCAATTCATATTACATTAGACAAAAAAAATCAAAAACATTGGTTAGATCACTTGCAAGTTTCATTCTTTGAATCTCCCTGATATTTGTCAACTCATTTCTGTGAGATTTTTTTTCTACCGATCTTTGTTCCCCTGTTTTTAAATTAAAAAAAATGTTTTATTTTTCTTATCTATATTACACACTTTAGACCTAGGATCAGGAATCAAGGAGAAAATACTGTATGTCCTTTTGGACAAAACCCTTCCTATCCCTTACCTTAAAGGGAGGAGACTCAGGCAGCCAACTAGAAAAGACAAAATGAAACAGAAGCTGCTGTACCAGTTCAGTGTGTTTTGATAGATCTTGTTGTAGACTGTAGATGTCACTACTCCTGTGGTGACTAAAGACAACTGCAGCATGACAAACACCTTACCTGTAAAACATGAAAATAGTTTGTTACCAGGGAGAAAAAACCAGCTCTGGTACCTCCCTGACAAATGCAGGACCACCACTGTGTGGAAGAGCAATGTGGTCACTGCTTCGCAAGTGCCAGATGGCACAAGTTTGTATCTGCTTCTGTTCTACACCAGAATTAAATGTCTTTTCTCTCTTGTAAGCATAGAAACTAGAAAATTATCTGCTTAAACAATCTAGATGTAGAGGTGGCTGCTTGGAAGAGCAGCAATGAACTGAACAATAAGTGCTCCTTTTCCTAGGAGGTAGAAAAGCAGTCTTGGGCTAACATCTTTAGGACAGAAGAGGTTTTTAGTTCAGAATCTGCTTCTGCCCAAAGCTGGAAGAGTGGTCCACTGGGTTAATGTGGTAACAATGCCTGAAACCGGGAGGTGAATCTGATTTGTATCATGTTCAGGGCAGAGGAAAGACAGAAACTGAATCCTAGTTGAAACAGCCTTTTTTTGCTGAAGTGCACCCTTCCCTTTCTGTGATGGTAAATGGGAGAAGGGGAAGTAACCCAGCTCTGCCAGGACGTGCAAACTGGCAGCAAGGTCAGGGCTGCATGCCAAGCTTGCTGCCCTGGCAGTCTTCTCCAGCTGCACAGCACTAGTGCAGCGCACCACCTCACTTCAGGAGGCAACGCTGCTGTCAGGGAGCAAGGGCTGCTCTGCCGCCTGGTCTGCTACTGTGATCAGGTGCAGCCTGTATGGCTTGTGGTGGAGATGAAAAACTCTGTTATGATTAATAATAATGATTAATTTGGGGTGTGAGCTATGGTGTTTGTAGAAGGTAGGTGAGACTGCTACAGAGCACAGTGAGGAGCTGAAGTACGGAGGCCTAGCAACAGACCCTGAGCCAAAGCTGACTTCTAGGTGAACCCACCAACCAAACATTATCTATATTTAGTATCCAATCATTAGCAAAATAAGCATAATCATTAGTGAAATATGTATGATTATTAGTGAAAGATGTAGCTTAGATAAAATATAATCATTAATGAAGACACAGTGAGTGCGCCCTTGCTTAGAGGCGGGTGGACAAGGCTGTGAAACCAGATGTTTGGCTTTGTTTGGAAACTGGTGGTTAAAATCTAGTAGATAAAGGGAGCTCCCTTTGTTCCTCCCTGAGCCCTGGCCAGTCTTCGGTGGGATCTGAGAGGAGTGTGAAACCAGATGTTTCTGCATTTGGAATGATGTGAGCTTGTTTATTCAACAGTATAAAAGCTGGACCCTCTTGCAGCAACTTTGGAGACCTCACCTATGAAGGGACGCCCTGCGTGGGACCTCCCAGTGCGGGGACAGGCTCTCCAAATCCTCGCTGCAGCAGGGGCTCCCCAGCGACTGCGGATCTGGATCATGGTAATGTATTAGGGCAATTGGCAATGTATGTATCTTACTCACTGTACCTAACCGTGAGTAGTAATGATTGGGCACATTGCCTTGCTTATCTGTTCTATTGCTTGAATCAGGCTATCGTAGGCTAATCCTTTGTGTGCGTGTATATTGCCTTATTTTCTATGTTAATTTGAAATAAAACAGTAAACCAAGGTTATTTTCTGTATTGGTGTGTGTGTGCTATCTATCGACCCTGTTGGCTGGCAGAACAGGAGCACAAGCAGTAGGACCGAACTGGTAACAGAGCAGTGTTGTGTTCGTATGGCAGAAGGGAAAAGGATGAAAGGATGGCTGTGGGAACATGCTTGGAGGAGGCACGAGCAGTCATGGGCCTGAGCTGCTATTTGAATGCATGGCCAGTCCCATCTGTTGTGTCTAAACCCAATGCACTGGGATAAAAATGGTAGCCTTCAATATGTTGTAAAATACATACATTTTACTATTTTCTAATATATTTTTAATAGAAAATAATTTCAGCTCCAGTTTACTAAAAAAAGTCAATTTTTATGCAAAGGCTATTTTTTGTTGGTTAAATCATGGTCAGGCTGGAACAAATTGCGAGGTAATGCTTGTAGATGTGTAGAGAACGTAACTGAAAAAAGAATCTATCCCTCCCAAAACTGGAAGTAAGAGCAGCCAAATATAAATGGTGTGAATATCACAGTGCTTCAACCCAACATCATCTTCTCTTGGTTTTCCTTGGAGTACTGTTGTTTTTGAGCAGCACCTCAGACACTTTCCTTACCTTTGAGCTGCATACCGATAGTAATCTGAAGCACGAGCTGAATATTTTGTAGATAAATGATGATGATGCAACCAAGGGTGAGAAGTTTGGATGTGACAGTCTTGTCCTGCAAGTTTCATAGCTCTTCCCTTCCCATTTGTGCTACCAGCTGTTCTGGTTTTATTACGCAAAGCACAGATTGCAGCAATAACTTACCTTTTGCTTTGTACCTTAGGCTGAATGGAGGGATTTGGGGTTTTTTTGATCAGTAAGGTAACCGAAGTACTTACCATAGGAGGATCCTTCAACGTGCTTGGATATCATGGACCTGATAGTTGGTAAGGGTATGAGGGAAAAAAGCATCACTGCCCGTGCTGCAATGCAATGAATATGTCATTATCATCTGTACCTTCAACAACCACTGCTTTTGAAGACCACATGCCTCTGGCTTGGGAGGGCCTTTGCTTCACCTTTTCTTGTCCCTTGAGTACCAGAAAGAGGTATACATTTTTGGTAGGAGCGTAGAGTCTCACTTCATCCAAACGATGGTGGATAAGCCACCTATTGCTCCCACTAGCAGAGGTACTTTGCCCAAACCAGCTGTGGTCTATAGCAGAGTCCTCTGAGACCCTGGGGCTGGCTTGAGTCTAACCAGCGGAGGGAGGACCCCATGTTATAGGGCTTTGGCAGATAACTTCATAACACTACAGCTGTTTTCTGTCTCAGTGCTTTTGGCTTGCAGTTTTTTAGGCTTTCTCTAGTATGGAAACTCTTAGGGAGCTGGAATTAACTTCCTGTCGGCAGAACCGGCCTCAGTGAAGACCTGGTCCATGTCTAGCGTACCAAGTTGTTACTGCAATGCAGGGAATAAGCATCCTGCAGTGTAGCAGCATGCATTCGTAGTGGACTCAATATTAAACAAGCATTTTTTATTTTATTTTTTTTATCTTTTGTTCCCTAGCCTGATTGCTTAAACAAAATATCACTCAATGTTTGCTTTAGTACGCAAGTATAATATCCTACCGTCTTTCCCTTTAGAATAATTTCCTTTGATTTTTCAATTTCTCATTCCCTGTAGGAGCAGACAGAAAAATCACTTCAGGCCATTTCTCTCAGATAATTTTCTCACTTGCAGAAGCAAAACCTCAAAGCCACGCAAGACATGATACTCTGTCAGATATGAATAATCCATTTCACTGCCACAATGGATGCAGTTCTTGGGGTTTGTTTTCTGTGTTTCTGCAGAGGTTACCTCCCAGCAATAAACTTGCCTTTCCTTTATTGTGGGATGCTGCCTCATCTATTGTTACCTCTGTCATTTATGTAGTGCAAGGTTTGTACATGACATTATTATGATATTTTAGTTGCTAAAGCAGCTCCAGTGTTTCACTGTTAAGTTTCCTATTGGCTGTAAATACCTTAACGTAACAAAAATAAATCATACCTCAAGATGTTTGCTTAATAGGAAACCTTTGCCAATTTATTTCTGTTGTAGCCTTAAGCCTTTCCTCACAAGAAGCAAGTGCTTCCCATTAATGCAGCAGCGTTTTCCAACTAGTACAGAGAGCCAGCAACAATTCCCACTGCCCCGTGGTGTGAGCGTTGTTCCCCTGCTCAGATCCGGGTTATGATCAAGTGATGAATTACAAGTCAACTGACCTTAAACTAAGCCTCAGCAGGAGCGCACGCCTTATCTGGGTATTGTAGGGTGCTGAGTCTAAGAGTACAAAGGGAGATATGGGGAGAGGGGAATGATACTAAAGCTCTTTTGGAAATTGTTCCTGTGATGGTCTGCTTAGCTCCCTGCTCCCAAACTCCTGGTGAAGTAGTGAAAAAGCTCTCCTCCTGACACCAAAACACCCCAGCCCCTTTCTCAGGGTGCATTCGCTTGTGCAACTGGCTGTTTGACTCACCGATGTAGAACATGAACGTCCACTGCATGAAGGCCATGATGAGGATGCCAGCGCTGAAGGATGCCACTCCAATCATGATCATAGTAATGTCCCTCAGGTATTTGGAGAACACAAATACCCCTAGGAAGCTGGTGACAAAGATCGCATACCCAGCAGCATTGCCATAGCCAATCTCCACGGCATTCCAACTTAAAGGCTCCCTGAGCAAGACGAGTGGGAGTACATTCATTGCACCAACCACAGCAAGGTCGTAGAGGACTGCTGCCACAAACAACAGGATGATGATGAGTTTTGAGGGGGATACTGAAGTGGAGCTGCCGCTCTCTGAAGGCTGGGAACTGCTCGCTGCTGCTACTCCTGTGTGGACAGGTAGCTGGCTGCCTACCTCCTCTGCACTCCTAGCTTTGGCTGAGCAGGAAGCTGCTGGCTTGGGGGCTATCAGGACAAAAATGCTGTAGAGGAGGCAGAAAGCATAGCAAGCGATGCTGCAGCCCACCAGCACAGTGCCCTCTTGATAGTGGTCACTGAAGCCAACAAAGAGGTAGCCAGATGCCATGCTTCCAAGAAAGCCAGCAAGGCCATACACCAGCTCAATAATGGTGAGCCGCAGAGACCTCCTGCTCTCGGAGGACCCCAGGGATCCCAGAGCCATGATGCCTGCCCAGAGTGTGGTGAAACCGCCCATCAGCCCATCGAAGGCAGCAGCCCCATACATCACCTCTATCGGCCAGCCCAGCAGGAGCAGGAGGAGTAGGAGAGTTTTGGAACCCAAATAGCCAAGAAGAGGGAAGCAGATGGGGATCTTCCGATGCATCCTGTCCCCCAACTTGGACAAACCATAGGCTGACAGCAAGGGACTCAGGCCCAGGACTATGTTGTAGATGATATAAAAGTTAGAGACAGCCTTCTGCTGAGCATCTTCCAATGCATGTGAAGGAGTGGTGGTGTTGGTCTGGTTGTAGTAGTTCTTCACCACCAGCAACAGTGCCGTGTCATAGAAGGCGCTGGCCACTTGGGAACCTGCGACCACTGGCTCAATCCATGTCCTCATCACCGTCACCCCCACCATGCTTCTGGCAACTGCCTCTTCCTGGGAACAGCTGTTGTCAAGTAGAAGCGCGGGAGGAAGGGCTCTTCAGAAGCTCAGCTCTGGACACATGCTTGGAGAGGAGCAGTGGAGGTAAAAACAAAAGTCTGACGGGCTGCACAGAAGCAGAGAGTTGTGCAAGAGATGATCTGGCTGGGAGGGTATTTGCACCTCACCTTGCTACGTATATGCATGCCTGCATATCCTTGTGCTGCTCTGATCTTCGGCCCACACGCGAGAGACTTCTGTACAGCTGGAGAACGCCCTGCACTTGCCGACTGCTGCTGCTTCTCTTCCTGGTACAATTTCAAGAGTCAGATGACCCAGGAGGATTTCTCTCTTCCAGTTTAGGAAGTGAAAATGCCATGACCAAGTACTTGCTGCAATTTGGGGTGGTGATTTGTTTGTTTGGGCTTGGTTTTTGGTTGTGTTTTTTTTTTTTCCTTTTGACATCCTTCATATGTCAGAGGACTCTCAAGGTGACTGCAGGGTCAAGGGATGGCTGTGTGCTTTTTTTGTCAGGTAATTTGTGAATTCCCCTTACTGCTAGCTCTTTTTCCTTTCTCCTACATAAATATGTTGTTGGCTCTTCTTGCTTTTACCTGATCCTGTCTGCTCTGTTGCAGCATCGTACCCCTTATGTCATTGTTTCAGTAACGCAGTCAAGAAATTACACCAAAAAGAAATTAAAAGGGAAAAAGTCTATTTTGGAAACCAGCCTCCCACTGCTGCTACTTTGCCTGCTATGTCCTTTGGCTTTACAATGTGGGAATTTCCAAAAGGAGGAGAAAAGTCCCAATTTACTCAAAGGCATAGGTGACTGCTCCACCCCAGTCATCAGCCAACTGAGCTGGAGGCTGAGGTGGATGGGAGCCCACCTCCAGGGAAGCATTTTCTAGTCTCAGCTTCTCAGGGCCGTGGCTGTGACTCTCTGCAGTTGCTGATGCCACATAAAGCTTTGCAGCTTGAAATCAGCCTCTGATTTTGCTGCTGCCCAAGGGGATCAAGCAAAACAACCCACCTCAAGTGGCTTTGGGTCCTTGCGGGCACAATGGTGTGGCTGCCCAGAGGCACAAGAAGTTCTTGGAGCAGGATATGGTGCAAGCAGGCCACCAGCTCCAAGGAAGATGCTTGTGGTCACAGCTGGAGGAAATACTTGGAGGATATTTGACAACCTCAAAAATGCTAACTTAAATGATAATGATCTCATTCTGCAATGGTTTAGTGAATCATAACAAGCAGGATAACAATCTTTTCTATGGAGAGTTATAATGATTACTTTAAAAAATAAATTAATGATTAATTTGCAAGAACAATGTTAAAACCTCTAACTGTTGCACTCTTGATTCGGGTGACATTTACCGAGTGCCTGTGAACTCCTGGCTCAAGAGTTTAATTTTTAACACTCTTAGTTCAGTTGCGCAATATTTTTTGGTTTATATTTCAATTCGAGGAAAAAGGGTCCCATGAACTAAGAGGGAAAAGAGTGGCGAATGGACTGCTAGAATGATTTGTGGTTTCACCAGAGAGTTTGGTTTTTTGCCAGGCCAAAAGACTCCAAGTCATCTGTGAAATGTAATATGGCTTGTTCCAACAGTTGGCTTTTTTTCTCCCTGATTTTCTGCAAAATGTGTCTAGTTTCTTTAGTTTTTATTCAGAAGCGGGACAAATCTTTTTCTCCAAACCCTGGAGTATTTCCAGAGGATGAAAATTCCAGACAGCCTTACTGAAAACCCCAAAGCATCAGCCTTTGACCAGTTAAATCAACAAATGCAACTAGAGGAACTGCCACATTTCACTTCACTCAGGGAGCCCCGTCTCTTCCACCAGATACTAGAGGCAAAGATAAATGACGTTGTCCCATTTAAGATTCTATTTGGGACATTGGTTATCTTGGAGTGCAGAGGTATGTTACAGGCACTACACTTGAGAGACTGCAGATCTGTTCAGCAATTAAATAAGGGATATTTCCCCCCTATACTCTGTTGCACGTACAGGCTGCCTGGCCTATTCATCTGACACACCTGACATTTCAGTGGTACTGCGTTATGCTTAATGCTACTCAGGCCCCGATAGCTAATGAACTGTGCTAAAGGCAATTAGTGATCTCATGAATTACATATATATTTCCAGGACATTCTGAGTGTTTGTTCACATTAAATGTATTTTTTTAGAGCTAGTTCTTGTGAAAGCATATAATTTCATGTCAGTAATTGCAAAACTGTGAGTGCTAAAGTAAGAGTTTAACCCAGGCTCCACACTATTTCCCACTGCAAAATACTTTTCATGAATATCATATTCATTTGATGCCACAAAGACTTCAAAATTACTATTCCCTAGCATCAGCTTTTCCATGGGGCCCAGTTCTCATATTACTAATATTTATAGGGACATTTGCATCCACTTTAAAACACGTTTGTGCTCCATAAACACAGTGGAGCCTTAAAAGCCTTAAGAGAGTGGCTCTTGACATTTTAAAAAAATGCACCTACAGAATCACTGAGACTAGCCTAAAAGCAAAAATACACTCGTGTAGCCTGCTGGAAAAGGAACACATTGTTTTAGGACATGCCTCTCTAGACTTGTCCTGTCTGCAGGCTCACTAGAGGCCCAGTCAGCACCATGTTTCACCAGCTATTGGACATTTGTGAGTTTGGCTGAATAAAGGTGTTTAATGTCTCCCTGGGGCAATATTATACATGCCTATACAGTATTGCTTTTTCTTTTTTTATACCATTTATGACAGTTAAACCACTTTTTGCTTAAATCTCAGTTCTGCTGTAGGGATTTCAATATGCTGGGGCAGCCAAGCTTGGCTGGTACCAGCATTGTGGAGCTTGGTCTTCAGCATTCCTTGTCTGAAAAGGTCCTTTTGACATCTAGGACTGCAATCCAACGTGGGTGTGTTAAGCCCTCTTCATCTCCCTTGCCTAAGCCTGCTGATGGACTCTGTGATTTATAGTCTGTGGCTGGCAAGACAGTTCACCTCCAAGGTGATAAAGCAGCTCTGTAGCTCCTTCTCTTCCTTGCTATGTGCAGATAGTCCTGATGCACGCTGCAGCTTCATGGCAGTAGCAAGGCAGGGAGACACAACTGAGGACTGGGAAGTGCCCAGTCTGAGCCCAGATGGAATTGTGGTTGTGTTATGGCACTGGAGAGAGGGAGAGCTGGTTAAAAACACTGGGGAAAAGCAGTTATTTCAGTGATGACCTGTTTTCCTTTGGAAAATATGTCTTTGTCATAAACGACCACAGACTGCAGCGCTCAAGGCATGCTCTTTCTCTTTGTGGTTTCGGAGGCTGGCTTCCTCACTAGCTGGTGTTTAGTTATATATTGCCCCCGTCCTCACATGGTGCACGGTTCTGCTCACAGAGCAGGGGGAGGTGGAGAAGGACCGGAGGCTGCACAGAAAGCTGAGTGCATGGGGCAGGTGGAGCAGCTCCTGGCAGCCCCGGATCACCACAGGGATGTGACATCCTTGTCCATCAAGGCAGTTGTCCTGTGGGATCCAGACCTGCCAATGGTAGACACTAATGCCTGGATGTAAAAGGCTACCCCAGCAGCCTTGTTGCACTGGCTCTGGAAAACAACATCCAGGCTGTTTGGAAACTCATGATGCTGGTGCCAGTGTCTGTAGCACAAAGCTGTTAATTTCAGCACTGGCATAATAAAATGCAGGACCATGCCCTCAAGGGTGCACCCTGAGGTGTCTCAGATACTGAGATCCCTGGGCCAGCAGTCTGGTGTCAGGAGCTGCAGCACCACCAGACATGTTGGAATCACCTGTGGGGAGATCAGCTCTCCTCTGCTGCTCCTGGGAGGAAGAGGAAGCCCAGGCCACAGGCGGTGTGAGCATGTGGTGCCTCGTTCTCCCATGCCTGGATGCCGCACTCGCTGTCTCACATGAGCAAACAGGCTGCAGAAAAGCTGGAGAACAGATTTTCTCCATGGAGAAACCTCATGGGGTGCACTGAAGCAAGGTGAGGAGGGGTGACCCTGTGCCAGGGCAGGGGAGGTCAACCAGCCTTCCTTTGGAAGAAGCTGCTGCTCCCTGTCACTTTGAGAACAACATGGGACAGCAGTGAGGAGCTGGAAGCAGCAGCAGTGTCCAGTTTCCTTTGGGACAGATGCTGGCTGACCAAGTAGCACCAGAAACCTGTGTTGTCTTGCTTTCACCCTGAGGTGTCATGTTTTTGTCTGTTTCCCATTTCAGAGTTTGCTGCTTACCTGGTTTGTCTGAGTCTCCTGTGGGCTTCTCCCTCTGCTGGAAAGACAACACACAGCATCCTTGACACACTTTTTGTTGATCCGGCTTCTTTTTTCTTTAGCTTGAGGAATTTGGGCGATCAACATTGCTGACAGCTGTGTACCTTAACATTAATCCTCTCCATGGAAGCAGGAAAAAAAGCTTCTTGTGGTACCTGGTGTCTGCCTGATCAGCTGGAACACAGAACGAATCCTACTGTCGTTCTTAGATAAGCCCCAGATAATCCTGGTGCTAAATGATATTTTTTGTGTGCATATCCTCCTTTTCATTAATATTCCTGTGTTTTTTAAATTGTTGTCAACATATATGGCTTTGGCATGGAAGCATTGCAAAGTTCGAGTGTGCAGGCAGCAATGGAGTTGAGAAATGGGATGAAATAAACTATCCTAGAAGCATAGCTTAAGCAACCCTACGTTGAATAAAGCAAAATTGGACAGTCTGGAAAAAATGAAATAACCATAGCAGAAATATGACTATTAAAAAGTTTCACTACTGGACGAACTACAGTCAATAATCTGTAAAAACTTGGTTCAAAATCAAAAACTGCCCTCGGTTTCCAAAGTGTTCTGCAAAGCTATTTAGAAATAATTTTGGTTGTCTGCATCACATTTTCATTTTTTATGTAGGTCTAGAAACTTTTATGGCAATGGTGAATGGGTACCAAAAAGATTTCAAACAGATTTCAATAATAATAAATCTGTGAAAAGGCATTAAGGGTGATTAAAAGCTCAGTAGGAGTGTGTGAGTAAATTTGACTTGGGATTTATAAGATTGGAGACAAACTATCTGTTAAGTGTGGGTGTGAATTAGAGGACGCAGAGCATATTGGAAAGGTTAATGTGGCAGAATAAGGGAGGAAAAAGAAATAGTAAGCTACCCATCCATGTGGAGTGAGCAGGGAGGGAGAAGAAAAGAAGAGCAAGGGAAAAAGGAGCACTAATTTTTCTGAGCTGGTAAGACCTTTGCTAGATAACTCAGCCCTAGCCAGGTATAATTAGAGGGAGTAAGTATCTTTCCATAAGCCTGCAGCTCCATGGAGGTGAGAATAGCAGCTGGCAGAGGACGTCAGGGCAGTGGAGAGAAAAGGGATGAATCCACTCCATTTTCTAGGGTGAGAGATGGAAAAATTCAAAAGCATCATAAATGCTTAAAGGTACAGGCTCTGCTTTGTGCATTGTGTAAGGCATAGTGCTTTTTGAGGAAAGGAGGGAAGATAAGTTATTCCTTTAAATCTTAGTTCTTCTGAAGGCACCTTTGCCTGGTAATCCAGCTGGTTTTACTTGACATATCTCAGATTAGCCCTTTGCATGGCTAAATTTACATTTTGAAGGCAGGTAAACCAAGCGCTGAAGCCATCACCTGCAGTAAGTCCTTAGTGACACTCACCCCAGACATTCAGAGCAGGCAGATGGTAACTCATACTCTGCTAGGCTAGATCCTGAGCACAGGAATTGGCAAGAAAGATTAACTATGGTTTTAGTCACTTGGATCTTTAAATTTTCCAGGCTATTTTATGCACAACATCCTGACAAACATATTCAGGTCGTTTGTTTAAAAAACTCTAAGAAACCACATGCATGACTGAAAAGCTGCAGATGCTGCAGCACACTCTGGTGACATTTATGAGCCTTGACACCCTTTTTTGCCATGTGGCAAGTCTTCCAGTGAGAAGTGTTTACTGAACCTCTGCAGCTCAGAAATAAAAACCACAAGAAACTTGATAACAAGCTCTCAAACCCCTTCTTTGGTTACGGAGCACCATCTGTTCAGGGCCACGAAGGTCCTCCACGGGCCACTCACAAGCTGCTCAGTGCAACTGGTGGTGGCTGCTGAGCCCAGCCCAAGCTGGTTTCAGGGTGTGAGGTTGCATGGCAGTACCTATCACTGTTTGTCTCACTCCTCAGTCGATGCTGGGGACTTCCAAGTGACCTGGTGTCACAAGGCACAGCAGGTAACAGGGATAACCCCATTTTTTTAACACATGCTGCAGCCACGCCTGGCTAATTATCCAGATGGCAGGCTGAGCATGGGGGCACTTGTCTGGGCCTGGCAGGGTGGAGAGATCCCTGGGACAGTAGGGAAAGGTGTCAACATCCTCCATGAGGGTGGCTGGGAGGCTATGGGGTACCATGTCCATACCCACTTTGCTGCAAGGCAGTAATGGAAGAAGACACCAATGGTAATCTTTTTCAAGATGAGGGAGGAGGCAAGGCAAGCTGCAGACCCTGCACTGGAGGACACCTCCCTGGAAAACAGCAAGGGCTGCTGAGGCTCTGAACCCCATGCAGAGGTGTCGGCACTGCTCGACCCACAAGGAAGATGTGTCTTGGGTTCCCCAGGCCTGCAACTCTGCATCAGACAAGGAGGAAGCTCCAGAGTCTGGAGAAAGTTCATGTAGATAGGGCAATGCAGGTCTCTTTGCATGCTACTCAGGAGAATTTTAGCTAGCACCCTCCTAGGCAGCTAGTGGATGAACAGTCTTGGCAGATTTTGTGTTTCCTTAGGACTCTAGTATGTGTATAAAGACGTTAATGGGACTTAAATATTGCACATTTTCTCCTTCCTCTGAAGGGTCCCTTTGTATCTGCAGGAAATTTTGGAGTTGAAGAGAGGTATTCGGTAAAATGTACCAGGGAAACAAGAAAGTCCAGGCAGCTTTCCAGCAATATTGTTGCTGCTACGTTTTTCCAGGCTGCAGTTCTTCAATGTCTAGCAAGCATGAATAAATACATATACAGTTATACATTTTAAGCTACATGGCAAGACCGCTGCTGTTACTGGTGTTTACTATATTCCGTTGCCCTTTCATTTCAGCACTCTGGGGTATTCAAAGCTTTGCTGAGCTAAGACTACACTTTTATGGCCTGTTGCATAGCCCATTGTTACATTGCCCATACTGTTCAAGAGCAGCACCGCTTCTTCCCACTACAACCTTTGCATTTCCTTGTGAGTTCCTCTGAGTGGTTTTGTAACTCCTGCTAACTGCACACAGTGGGTGGAGAGACATGTCCCAGCCACTTTACCCATTTCAGCATGCCTTTGTGCAGTGCACCTCAGTCACCACCTGAGTGCTACTGATGCCCTTGAAAGGAAGACTGCCAGCGGCAGTCACCTCCCAATGGACTGCTAACACCTGATGAGCTTCCCAGTTGTTGCAGGACCTGAGACACAGCTGAGGGCTTTGTCAAGTGCATGCTCTTCCCTCCAGAAGACCTTGTTTTTCTTGTTCTGCTGTAGATGAGGTTGCTTTGCTGTTGCGGGGCTTGGATCATGTGCAGATGTTGTGGCCTTGTGCCTCTTGTTGCCACATGTGATGCACTTCCACACCATCACTTTACAAGGGGCAGTATCTATCACTTTCAGGGATTTTGTGTTGAGTGTCACCTCCAAGATGCCAGTGGGAGTTGTTATCAGCTAACAAGTCCTCCGGGTCATAACCTTTCCGGCACCCTCTGCAAGGACACATAACCAGGGCAGCCTAGGGCAAAGCAGGTAGATGCCTACAGAGTAAACCAAGACAGTGATGTCTCTGACATTTAAAACCACACTGATTTCATACTTCTGTCCAGGAAGGGAACAAGCAATTAAGCAAGATTTGAAAAATAAAGCCTTTTGGGGCACTGAAATGCTGTTTTGATCTTTTAGTGCTGGGGCATCCTGATAATAAATTCCTTGGAAACAGCTTGGAAAGCTTAGACAGACTATATTGATTTATCTTTTAATTTATAAACTCAAAAGAATCTTCATGTCGATAAATCACAGGGCTTATGAGCAGTGAAATTGTTCAGCTATTTCCTGGCTCCCTTCTGCTGAAGTCTCAGCAAACAGTGGCCAAGAAGGACAGCTGACCTGAATGTTGTCCTACACCGCCGTAGTCTGGACCCGGCAGCATGAGAGACCCATGCTGTAACTGGCAGAGTTTTTTGTCTGGTTAGGCAGCTTGTGTAAATATGCTTTTTGCCATATACCTTCTCAAACGTCATCTGAGCGTGCTTTCAGTTGGCTTCAGAAATGCCTCCCTGCATGAAAAATTCCCATCAGCAAGATTTTCCTTTACTTATCTTTCTTTTTTTCCACTGTTCATACCACTCTTCTCTGACCTGCATTACTTACCCCTCCTTTCCCTTCATTCCTGCCAGAAATTCTTGCTTGCTTTATACATCAAGTCCTACAATTTGCAATTAACTTACTCTTGAAAAACACCCTCTCCACCTCCTGCGAGCTCAGTCTACCTTTCCTGCAGCACTCCATGGCTGTAGCTTGGCTCACTTGTTTTCCTCAAACACAGCATTAAAAAGAAGCTATAGTCATGCCCCTTTTGACATGAATAATGCAACCAAAAGAAGTTTTTTTTTCACCTGGCCCTCCCCCCAACACCATTTCAAGTCAAGCCCACTAACATACCCGCATCATTTTATAGTGCATTGGCACAAGCTCAATCCATGGGCTTCCAGCTGAGGTCACTGCCAAGTAGCCCTCAAAGAACACGGTCTTTAGAAGTATTTAGGTATCAAAGTGCTTTGGTACATTTGGATCTGGTCCACTTAAGGTTCATCTCCTGGGTCTTGGTGTATCCATCTTCCATGGGGTGCTTTGGCAAAGAAGTGTAAATCCAGTTGAATACCTGAGGAGATGAAACCAGCCTGGGAGAGACCCCAGTTGGAGGCTGATGGGGCCTTGGAGTGGTGGTCAGTCAGGACCTGTGGTTGGAGACTTGGTCTGATAGAGGGTTTTTTCCATCCCTTGAGGCTCAGTGGAAGCAGAGTGAGATACCTGTGCTCATAGAAGTCTTGCTGCCCAAAACCAGCCATGTTTTGGATGTGAGTAACCTCATATGAAAATGAGAAGGGAACAGCACAGGGCAAGGAGATGGCAGGGAGCAGGAAACAGTAATACTGTGAAAGTGTGGGTCCACCTTGGGCCGGTGCTGTACCACAAAGCTGCACTCCTAGAAGTAAACAAGCTTTACCAGGGAGGGAGCAAGCGTCCTACTTCAGCACCTCCCTTCTTTCGCTCCAATTAAGTAGGGCTGAATACTTTCTGGCTCCTCTACACAATGTGGGAGTGACAAAGCTCCCTGGCAAGTTAATTCCCACTGTATATCAGGAAAATCCACCTTTCTGCATGGCAATGCTGCTTTGCTGAGACACGCACTCTCACCCTCCTTTCTAATGACTGGTTAATTTGAAGCCTTACACAAGTTCCGTGAAATGCTGCTTCACAAGGGTTATGTCATCATCCATGTGTTTTTGCTAGCATTTTCCTGGCTTCTTGTGTTTCAGTTGCAGCTTGAGGACTTGATGCTCATTTTAAGGTAAGGCTGAGAGAGTTCAGGTTTCTCACATGCAACAAGAGGAAGAAGTGCTTGCTGGGGCCCTTTGTACATAAGCGTCCTGCCCGACTCTAAGCCACAGCCTCTTGTCAGTGTCACCCCAAGGGGGAATGCACCACCCTGGTCTGTCTGCTGCAGACCAACATGAAACCCTCCTGTCTTCATGAAGCTGTTTCCAGCCTTCTACTCTTCCCCCTGGCCCTGCACACACCTTCCAGGTCAGCAACAGTCCCCACAGTGAGTGTTTTGCATGCCCAGTCACAGTCCTTCACCAAACTGCCTGCTGAGGCAATAGAGTTTGCAGTTGCTCCCAACAAGGACTGGCTG
Organism: Falco punctatus; assembly: GCF_963210335.1. Classification (NCBI taxonomy): domain Eukaryota; kingdom Metazoa; phylum Chordata; class Aves; order Falconiformes; family Falconidae; genus Falco; species Falco punctatus. Next base: position 74,489,123 of record NC_137586.1, read on the forward strand.
GGAGGTCTGGTGCACCCCAGGAGCTTGTACAGGAGGAGGAGGCGTGCCTGGGGCACTGAGTGAGCATGTTAAGCACAGCAGCATTTTCTAGGGTCCCCATCCCAGCCGTCTCCCCCTGGGAAGCTCATGAGATGTGCCACGGCTCTTCTCCTGATCCTTTGCTCATCCCGAAGGGCTTGCTGTGTTAGTAACACGGATGCTATCGTAACGAGCTTAGCCCTGGTAGGCGCTGTGACTGGTCCATCAGTCAGCACATCTATCCCAGACGCTGGCTTCCAGGGGAAGTCCTTGGAAATTAAGGTCTTCCCATGGTCAGTGGGGTCCATCCTCCAGATGTCACTGCTGCTGCACAAATCCCTGCCCTGCAATCCTCATGCATTTTGCTGTAACAGGCCATATAATAAAGTAGCTTTGCACAATTTTTTTTCTTCCTTCGTTAGTTTTTCTCACTGCTACTGCCACATTCTAGATTGGAACAAGGCCCGAAACATTTTCAGCTTCTGGTGGGACACCACCTTGGATTCACTGCAGAGATGACAGATGCCTGGGACTGGGCTGGAGTGCTCACACTGATGCCACATTCAGTGCTTACTGTAAAAGCCTTCTTCCTGATGACCCCATTGATAAAGCAAAGGGTTACGTTGCCAGTTAATCAGGGCTCAGCCAGAGCTAGCAGCAGACCCTGAGATCTGGACGTCCGGATGGCATTTTGGGTATCTTCTGTTGCTTCTTAGTTTTTTTTGGTTGTTAGTTTGTTTTTTAATTTGGTGTCCCTGTCCATCCATCTGCCCTGCCCCACCCCACCCCCTCCCCCCTTACTATTGCTGATGTGACAGGATAGCCCCTGCCCCCCTGGTCTTGCACCACCTGAAATGCTGGGATGATGTTCAGTCTTTAACTGACTTGTAACTAACCTTAACTCAGGGGGAGGTTTCCTGGACTGCCTGTCCTAGTCAATTCAATGACTAGGACATAACTGAAAGTCATCTTTAGTGCTAATGTCCACACTAGCATTAGTAGCTCTGGTCCTGCCTAGTCCTGTCCTCCCTTGCTACAGTTTGTGGTGCTCTGACTTGGCTTCCTTACACTACAGACCTTGTTTGTAGTTTTTTTTTTAATCTCCTGCTCCCACTCACAACTGAAAACACTGTTACTGAGTGCTCTCCCTCCTTTTAAAGCCATTTGTCAGGCCTGCCTCTGCAGAGATCCTTTGCCTCTCCATTTACTTTTCTGTTGTGCTGAGGCCTCTTGAAGCCACCTACATCTATTAGAGGTGCAATATCCTCACCTTATATGGGACTATGCCTGAAATGATGGATAAATGGCTCTTTTATAGTGCTTCACTACTTTGTAGAAATATTCTAAAGCTTGGTGCATGCCATTTTGATGACAGGGATTTTAGATATCCTACGTGTGTGTTATTAAACAAATACCAACAGCTGGTAACAGCAGAATGCATTGCAAAACTTCCTGAGCTGCTGCCACCCCCTGGTGTCACTGCATTACTTTGGCAATGCCTAAACGCTCCCCTGCACATGTCCCATTTCCACTTTTAATTCTCATAGAACCCAAAGGAGAGGTCTGGAAGGGGTTCCCTTTCCCACTGTGTGCCAGCTAGTCCAATAAGCTATCCCTCTTAGCACAGAGCAAGGAAAGGCAAAGGAAGACAGAAAGCCTCTTCTGTGTTGAGAAGACAATAACCTCTTTTTCTTCTTAGAGACCAGGACTGGTGGGTAAATTTTCAGGCTTGTTTTCTAACCCATTTTCTGACTATCAGCAGGATATTCTAACTGCAAAGGAAATCCACATCTGACTTTGAGATGAGAAATGTAGGCATTTCTTATACTGCTTGCACAAGGGAGAAGAGGGCTCATGGCTACAGAGAGTGCAGGCTGAATTGCTGCACTTGGCTCTAGCCAAGTCCCACCAAATCATCGGTGTCCTGCACCTCCTCCTGTGGGCTGTGGAGCAGGGTTATATTTTAAATGCCAGGCTATTCCCGGCACAGGGAGAAGCAGTGGCATGAATCTGCCCAGTTCCCAACAGGTCCCTGTGGCTGTTCTGCAACTGCCATGTACCTGGCACCTTTTAGCTCTCACAGCTAAATGCGACGGCAGCTTGGTCTAGCTGACGATGAAAGGGTGGTGAGAGGCTGTGATAATGGTCAAGCTGCTGGTTGCTGCAGCTGAGCATGTGAGAAATGGATGACTGGCTGAAATGATGTGCTTTGCCATGTGGGATGGCAGGGCTTCTGCAGATGTTAAGGAAACAAGGTAAGAAATCAGGTGCAATTCATCACAAAGCAGATCTGGCCTCTGCAACCCTCCCCAGGTACATTAATGGGAAAGAAAAACTCAGGGATACTCTTGTATCTGCAGCTGACACCACTGAAGGGAGGAAAAAAAAGATCTCTCCTGCCTCTAGACAGACGGATGGACAGAAGCAGAGTCAAGAACTGGGGCAGAGATCAACCAACTGCCTTGGGAGATGGGACACAGGCCACCCTCCACCAGCTGCATGCTGCTTGTGGGGGTATGCCTTTCTGCAAGAACATGAAGAAACAGGCAGCTTTATAGAAACACAACACAGGTTTCTGTTTTAATGAGAAAATAATTATATACTTGCATTGTAGGCCTCACAGTCACTATAAAACAGAAGCAGGATAACATTTAAGTGGTTAACATACAGAAAGCCAGGTATTGTTGAAACTGGTTGATAAGTCATGATAAGGATGCTGACTTGGCTGTCAAACACACCGATGTGACTGTATTTTCCTTCAGATAATGTCAGTATGGAGCAAGATGAAGCCCAAACTGGCAGCTTTTAAAACGAATTGTTCAGAAAACCTGCACTGTAACCCCAAACTGATTATAATCACAAATGCTAATGCTTAACTATTTCTCAATACACAGTTTCATTAAAACCAGTCTTTGCCAAGGGAAAAGGATCTGAGTGTTTCTTTTGTGGAGACAAAGTTAACTCTGCAATAGTGCTCTTTTGTTGCATTTGATATAGTTATATATAGATAGATATGTATTACTGGCGTATACTTATAAACACCTAAGCTTGGTAGCATGCAAATGAAATAACAGAGGCAGGTAAACTGTATCGCACTCGCGTTACCACAGCACTGAATGTGTGCTGCTGACTATGAGTGTCCATAATTTCTGGAAGAGAAAAACTCTGCTTGATGGAAAGTTTGGCTGTCCTGGACTGATACATGCAAATATTTTTGCCACAGAAGCTGCAAGCAAATGCTTCTAGCACAGAGGACTCCTGCCTGGCCTCTCCCCAACAACACATCCCCTTTCTAGAAAAGAAAGGTGCAGGCTCCTGGGAAGGCAGTTTCAGGGAGCAAGTCTGAAGAGCATCCTTTGGTGCAAGACCACATCACTGTAAGTACAGGGGCTGTCTCCTCTGCTCAGGAAACACCTTTTTCCCAGTCTCACTTAAGCTCTCCTAAAGGATGGACGGAGCCAGGACTCCTCTTGTTACAGATGCACAGAACTCATGAATCTGGCTACATGAGATATGGTCTCACTAGAGTGCTGCATTAGTGGCGTTGCTTTTCCTAGTCTGATGGTAACAACCTGCCTGCAGACAGGAATCACAGTTCACTGTTGATTGCCATGTCTGGACAATGGGTCTGCTTCATCAAGTATGTAATTCCTTCACAGGCATGGTGCCTCCCCATGCAGCTGGGTTTAGAGAGCATCCTTGAGCTAAGCTTGCTGCCCTTATCACAGTGAACACTCGGATCAGCAGGGTTTTCATCTGTCCAAGAGCACTTAGAGAGACAATTGACAGAACCGAGTTAACGGGTATATGTAATTGTATTTGCTACAATTCCCTGAAAATAAGCCTCATAATGATTGTGTCCAGGGACAGAAATCACATGCTGGAGGAACTGAAGTGTGTGTGTGGGGAATAATTTGGTTGCAAGCTCTGTTTAAGAAAAGCACCAGAAATATGTTCACAGTATCGGTACTCATTTTAAATAAGCTCACTGTTTCAGGATCAAACAGCACAGCAGGTCATAAAACCAAGGAAATGCTTAAGGGAGGACCAGTATCCTGGCTGATGACTTTTTAAAAAGATGTCAAAATAAGAATTTTTGTTTATAAAAAAGACAGATTATTTCATATAGAAAAAAGCTCTGTGTCTTTTTTTCTGTCACCTCCCAAACTTGTTGGTTTCTAGTCCAGAAATTATGGTTCCCAGCTGTAAAATACTCTTATTGTATTGCTTGCGTGAAAACAAAGAGTAAACCCGCAGCCTCTATACTACATACAAATACAAAGCACAAGAATAAATACCACATTTCTTTTCCTAATTGTCAGCTTACAAAACTGGTCAATACTTTGCAATTGTGACTCATGCAAATACCATGTTGGGTCAAATTTTAATATCACAAATACTGTATTAACTCAGTGCCTTGTTTTTATATCCCCTTTCAGAAAAAAAAAAAAGAAAAAGAAATTAGCACTCATTCCTATAGCTGATACAACAGCTTTGGAGAAAATAATCAGTACATGCACTGCCATACACTTTTTGGTATGCCAGCCTCATGCACACGCCTGCACACACACACACACACGCACGCACACGCACACACACGCACACACCCATGCACACGCACACACAGATCCATACTAATCCTTCACTGCTGATCCCAAGCCTAAGCAATAACTAAAGGCTCTACGGTTTGCTTGTAGCACTGAAAACACTGGCTGAACGGCAAAAATTATGTTTTCTTCCCTTGTCTGCTCTTCCTTGTTCACTCCTTCCAACACATTATGCCCTTTAGCTTTTTTTGTTGCCTGGAGACGTGAAGACTTCCATAAAGCACTCTACTTCAAAGGCTTTTTATGTTGTATAAATATAGTTGAAGACGTAACTATCTTTCTTCTTTATTTCATACCTCTTTCTAGGCCACAGGCTGGCTTAGTTCACTTATTGCCTCATTTACAAATTAAATGTCCTTTATTTGTATCCCTTTCCCACTACCTTTCTACTTCAAATTATCCATCTTCATAGAGTTTACACATATGCCATTCTTTTCCCTCCCCACCATCAAAAAATAGTTGTCATCCACTAAATACAGATTTTCTATTTAGAAACTTTGTTATGTAAATATGCTCTGAGAACCTGGAGCTCAGGTGATATTGCAAGCATATAGGATCCTAAAGCTAAGGTGATCCATTTGGCTTAGCTCTCATCCCCATCTATTCCACTCCTAAATTGTGATGGCTTGTGTTTGCAACACAAGGACTGTTGTACTGAGTCTACTAGATTGTACATTTGCAATAACTGCCTCCCTGTTTGCTTTTTTTTTTTTCTCCTTTGAAACAGATAAATTACTAGAAAGAGGAGAAGAATCCATCCTGCCCAAAAAACACCCCAGTCCCAAACCCCAACCCTTCAATCCTCTCAAAGAAACAGCAACAGAGGGCAATATCGTTGTTTTGTGGCTGGATAAGAGTATGCCGAAGCAACACTGATGGTCTCAGTGCAGCAACTGTAGGAGGCAAAGGAACTGCAGGAGGGTCCAACAGGAGCGGCTGGGGTGACAGGGGTCCCAGGGGCAAGGCAGGGCTGTCGATTCAGTCAGCAGGACGCACGAGGACAAGCCCTGGCCATAGGCTCCTCCACGTCGACCTCCCACCATGTGCCTGCAGCCTCTCTGGTACATGGGGACAACAGCCCCCTTGTCCCCCACCCCCAGGGTTTCCACCCCCTGCACCCTCTCCATTGCATTATTTCAGACGGGGGATGGAGGGAAGGAGAAGGGGATATTTTCTAGGTGGGCTTTTCCTGTTGTTCTAGGATTGCCAGGAGCTGGATCGTTTCTGTGTCTATGTGCATCGAGTTTGTTGTGTATTTAATAAATACTGGACTAAAATGCTGCTGCTTTCGTGGTGGCTTTTTGTTGGTTTTTTGTCTTTTTTTTCCTTCCTTTCTCTTTTTTTTTGGTTTCAGTGTGCCTGGTCGCTGTCTTCACACTGCGGTGTGGTTATTCGTCCTCCTCCCGGTTGGCATAAATGCCGGCTTCCCAACGCAGTGCCAGAGCACTCTTCCTGCGGTTCACCCTGGTTGCCTCAAGGACCTGGTCAGGAGAGAAAGGGAAAACACATCACATCACTCAGCTACCTGTCTCCCATGCCGGGGTGCCCTGCACTGTGCACCCAGGCAGGCAGGACCAACGGGGCAGGCAGGGACCAGCTGGGCCAGCCCTTCCTGCAGGGCTCCCAGTGCCGCACCTTTTGCAAACTGGGAGGACTCATGCGATGAAGCACTTGCTGATGTGAAGGTGCAGGGGATGGCACACAAGAGCAAAGCCACGCCACGGGAGGACAGAAGTGGTAGGAGCTGTCTGGCAGAATTAGGGAAGCCCCAGCTGCCCCTTACCAGCCTAGCTGCACATTGCCTGGTCCCACCTGGGGAAGGCAGATGGCAGAGCCTTGGTCCTCTCCCCAAAAGGCAGCTCCGTACCACCAGCTTGCAACAACCCAGCAGAGGCTGCTTTGGAGCTGCATGTGCAGCCTGGAAAGCAGTCTGCTGCTTATTTCAGCACATCACCCCTGCAAACAGAACTGGGCTGTTCCCGCTGCATCTTCTTGTGGTCTCTGGCTTGCAGCTATGCCAATGGGAAAGCCTATGCACTGCAATCAAAGCGTTCTTGGAGTGAAAAATCACTCCATGCATACGGGAAATGAGGATCTGCACAGCCTACAGAGTCTGGTACAAGATGGGCCCTTAAAAATTTATGTATTTTTCATGCACACACAGAGTCATACACACAAACGCATATAAAAACAGTATACCCACACGTGTATACACAGAAACAATTAACGGAAAAAAGTAAAAAAAAAAAAAAACCAACCAGTTTTAATGAGGTTTAACAACATATAAAAAATAATCAGATTAAACCAAAAGGTGTTATTGTGACATGAATCTGATGTACTCCTCGGCCAATAATGCATGCCACTGGGTGTTTTTCTCCCAGCAGAGTGAGATGACATAAAGAGGTCTGTGGCCTTCTAACAGAAGCACATAGCAATGTTATTTTCTGACCGACACTGAATAACAGTTCTGTGATCAAACTACAAAGCTGCCAACATCCACTGCCCTCAATGTGTTTTAAACCAGCCCTCCCAGAGAAGTAGACTTTTGAAAAGTTTAAACAGTCAGTTAAAAAACATAATTGTAAAAAAAAAAAACCCAACAAGTATGTGACTGTTCACTGAAACAATGCCTGCCACCCCTGGTCCCTAATGCTTCCTGCAAGCTGCTCTGCACACTCCTCCACTGCAGAAGAGTAGCTGGCCTTTTGAGAAAGGATGATGCTATATTATTTTTCTGCATAGAAAGTCAGATGCAGTGAGGACTTAAGCCTTGACTAGAGCAAAAATAAATAATATAAGACCAAAGGAACTCTTCTTACAGCTTGTGACAAACTGTGGTTGGAAAGCTACACAGGTACTAGGGGCTCCTGTGCAAGTTATATTGGGAAATCAGCTCTGAACTGTCAGATGAAATTACAGGGCATAACTTTGCTCACCCTTCTGCATTTACGCTAAGACCCAGACCTCCATTCAGGAGGTGAAGGTAAGGTGGAGTTTTGCCAGCTTTATTATTTCTTTGCCCTCCTAATTTCGACTATGAATGTGAACAAACCAAAGAACTAAGTGGAAAACCCAGCCAACAGAAAGCTAAAGCTCCATCTGCTTCCCAGCAGTGACCAGGGCCACAAAGCTGGTCCAGGTTCACTGGGGGGATTTTTTTCTGAAATTTTGCCCAAAGTCATATTTCCTGTTTTTGTAGAGTAATCACAGGAAAGGGGGAGCAGAGCTGAGCAATTTCTTTTTTACCCAGTAAGGGCAAACATGCTCATAAACATAAAAATTAATAAATTTTTTTTTTTAAAAAATCAAAATCAGTAAAAAAATTCCTTCTGAGACATCAGCCTGTAAGCAGCATACCAAAGCTACTCCCGCTGCAGGGATGAGGACCAGCAGCTTAAACTACGTTTGGGATTCTGAGTGCCTGAACCAAGGAAAGGCAACCCAAACCAAGCAATTGAAAATGGGACTGGATATTAGTGCATCACCTCATTATCTCCTCAGAATAAGAAATGAGAGTGGCTGCTCCAGGGTTAGCAATGGGAGGTGGGGGGTGGGGAGGAACAGTCATTTTGTATTTTTGGATGGCAACAGATGAATACTGCTAGACAGAAGACTATCAAGACCAGTATGGGGTAATAATTAAGTAAAGCAGGGAAAACTGCTGTTCTCCCCACTGGAACTTGAAATTTACATGAAAAATCAGAAAATGTGGCATAAATTTCAAACCCAAATTGCCACAGTCAGAGTAGCGGTATATTCAACTGAGGCCTGCTGAATTTGGCCTGAAGATTTATGCCAGCTGAAAATAAACTGGATTTTACATAATTTACAAGACTCTCCAGTCAGTGTCTTCCTTGCTGGAAATTAAAACATTGCAATGGTCTCTGGTGATGGCTTGCACAGTCAGGACCCTTAAGCTTTGAAGATTTCTGCTTTGAATCGGTCAGCTCGTCTTTATCTCAGGGCTTCTTCTGTTTATCCTCTGTCTGCAAACGTGCCTAGAAGCTAGTCTACTTCTGCAAACTTTGCTGGTTGCTCCAAGGAAAACTGCTTCCAGAATTATATCAGAGACACCATGAGGGCACTGCATGCAGACTTAGCCTTTGCTGGAAAACAAATATTAACGTCTGGCTTAGTATTAATAAACAAGCCCTCTAAACAGTAGAGCAGATACTAATAAGCTAAAGGTCCTTTTGAATAGTTACTCTGGAATTATTCTTCTAATCTACTGAAAAGAGTGTTTGACCTAAAATAACCCTCATTTTTACTAGGTTGTGTCAGTTCTACACCCGCTAGAGGAAACAATGGGGTAATTATAGCGTGCAACTAGAATGACTGAGTAGAGAATTGGGACTCCTCAATGGAGCATTGAATTCACAACCCAGTAAGCAGCTTGCCTAAAATAGCAAACAATCTACCTTTTAAAATATTCTTGGCAGGTATCAGGGCTGTCTGTGGGCCCTTCATCAGTCCAGCACCCAGAGGCTCTCCCCAGCACATCAAAGGAAGGAAAGTCTTTTGCTTTTGTTGTTGTGGCTACTTTGGGTGTCTGTAACACACCATATTTTGGACACATTACAAGATGCTACCTCAGTGCTTCGTGAGTGTTCTCCCTCATGACGCTCCAAAATCAGCTCAGCCAGTACAGGCAGAGCAACCCAGGCAGGACCAGGCTTGGGTGGCCACGGCATCCTAAGGTAGCCAAGTTCTTAACTGCTTGCAGAAGGCGTATAACAAAGATCAGAAAGATGACGAAGTAGACGGTTCATTCAAGCTTAGGCTGAAAAACTGAGCTGGCCACATCCTAGTGGTAAGGCCCCATCAGTGAAAAAAGCAATGTTGTTTAAAATGTCTTTTTTGGGAGGGGCTGTTTGACTACTAGTTGCAATAGAAGAGGAAGAATTTGGAGAGCAGAAGTAGGTGTGAGGGAAAGACTAATGTACCACGGTATGTAGGGCTGTAAAAACCACTGTTCACCTCTCTTTGCACAAAACTGCTGTGTGGATCTCATGGTTGCAGCTCTGGAGTCTCACTATGAATTGCAGAGGGTTTTTTCCTGACAGATTTCATCTATATTTAAAGATTTTGTGGGGGTGGGGGAAGGAAAAAAAAAGATTGCAACAGCTACCACTATCAGGTGCAAGATTAATTTACCTATCCATCCTAGAGATGGACGCTAAACTGTCCTGATCTTCCCTTCAACAAATGTAACAATAATTGCTCTCTCACTGGCAACAAGAGAATAAAAAGCAAAATACCAATATGCTTCAGTCCAAAGCATATTTATCTCCACCACCGAATGAAACTGACTGCTATCCAGTACAGGCTAGTTTTTGTTGAAGAACAACAACGGCAAAACTGATGTGGAAGCAACATGATTTTTCTGGAGCTTAATATTTTACTAATTCTTCCCATCCAGACCTGGGAGAACTAAAAGCAACAAAAACAGAGATTGCAAAGTTCTGAGTGTCTAAAATCTACAGGTACCATGCAGGAAAGTTACTGTACAAGACACCTCCATGGAGCACACCATGCACAAAGAGACAGAAGCACAAGGTCAGGGAACAGCTGCCTGGTTCTGCATTCCTGCTCAGGAACAATAAACTAAACACTTTAACATAAAACTGGAACTACTAAGGGATGAAGAACATCTATTCCTCAAGTATAAAGGTATTTACTGTACCTACTTAATGCTATTCACTGAATACACCAGACCTCCAGTGAGCACAGTGAGGAGCTGGGTATCTAAGACGAAAATGTGTTTACCTGAGAAACAGCATTATACTGCTGCTGGTCAGTATTAAAACATAATGTGTTTCCTCTGCCATCAAATCTAGTATATTGGTTTCCTGTTTCGTAACACAAAAACTTTCAGCAGTAGCCTTTAATATCACATCAATGTCACCTTAATGCAGTATCTCCTACAGCATGACTGCTGTTAAGCAAACTCAGGATAATGCCCCATAAATTTGAAGATATGTATAGCTGTAAGGCCAAGAGTGGAAGATTCCGAGGATAAAAACAACCTACACATGTGCAGGCACATAGTTACCTGTGGTTTCTTTAAAACAGTGGATTAATGTGCTTTTAACACAGGCCGCAGGCATTTGAGGGTGATAAACCACAGCGACCTAATGAAGCAGGCTGTGGTTTGCTGCATGTAGCTTAACTTCAGCAGTGACTGTACCCTGCTGGGGGTTTGCTGCTTACCAGAGCGGAGCTGCCAGGCTGGTTGCATGGAAGCCCCGGCTCCCAGCCAGTGCAAGCATGGCTGGGTCAGCTCCAGCGTTGCTGACAATTACAATTGAACCACCTGCCTGCATCGGAGCGGGTTATGGAAGGCTCTGGTGAACAGGAGACACAGCTCAGCTGTGGGGTCAGTAGAGAGCTGGGGGGCATCATGACTGGAGTCTTGCTGTTCCTTCCAAAACCACTGCCTGGCTTCAGCTCCTGATTTCCAGTGAGGACCAAACGGTTTCTTCAGTCTGAGGCTTAACACTGGGATTAGCCAGATGGCATACTTTCACCTGCATACAGAATCGCTGTGTCCTACAGTCTTTTTCATCTCTACCCCTTTTCCCATCCATGCACATTCATTCCCAGCTCATTGTGTCATTATTATTTCACGGAGTGAACACGCAACCCTTCCCAGCAGAAGGCCAAGGGCTGGGCATGTAACATCTACACCTGAGCTTCTGCCTCTCACACAACATCAAACGCTCTGATTGCTACTTACCGTCCATAAATCATAACTCAGATTACTGTGAAGATATTATGAGGGAGAAGAGGTCTAATCTGTATTTAAACCCACATCTCTGAGAGCACACTGCTTTTATACGGCTTAACTCTTTATACAAAGATCAATCACTGGCTTGTATCAGTGAGATAAAACCCACACTAAATTATTTAATGAATCGGAAATGGAATAAACTTTACTTTCCAGGACAGAAAATATTTATATACTTGCCTTGAGGTAGCTGATGTGGTCAAATATGTCATGGAACAGGTCAATAGTGGAAGGTTCATGTTTATAAAAAAAGATGCTGATGCTGGACAAGAGTGTCAGTCATTACCACAATCTGTTTGTGTCTCTTAGAGATGTCCAGATTTACACTCATTTCTGCACAGAAAATTACAGGCAGTTGAAATGTCTGCATCCTGTTTCTAACAAACATTGCAGAAGTATAGCTGGTATCAATTCTCTGCTCTTAAAATTGTTGCCTTTGGCAGAGTACGGCTTTGTAGGGAATAAGGACTGTGCAAGTTATTGCCTTGCTAAAATACCAAATGCCACTGTATATGCCCATTCTTTAGTAGGTCTGGGTTTCTTCTACTCTGAGACCAGCACTGATGCTATGCTGTGGGACTGTGATCAGTCATCACATCACAACAGAAGACAGGGACAAAGACAGGTTACCAAAATTCACAAGACGGAGGCCACGTGCTTGGATCTGACTCTCTTCTTCCACAGACGAAAGGATGGCGTGCAGATTCTTTACAAAATACTAGGCATTTTGATAGTGCTAAATACATTGTAATCAGAGACAAAAGAAAGCCACATCAGTTTCGCTCAGCATGTGAGGGTGCTTGGATCCCATGCTTAGCTTTGCCAGCTGAACAGTAATAGGGATTAAGGAGAAGTTCTCATTTCATGCCTCAGGAATGCTCCAGACCTGGGCAACAGCTTCCATCCCTTTAATTACAACCCCTCCTATGCCAGAACTTGTAAGTAGAATCCAAATGTTAGAAAACGAGCCACACAAATATTGTTGATGAGAGATACAAGGGAATATCACACACACACATTTGCATCCCAGTTTTGATATGAAACAGCACTGGCACACAGTATGAAAACGCAAATTGCAGTGACATGCAATTGGAATCACCATGCAAGAAGCAAAAATAAATAAGCAGTTAAAAAGTACCTCAGAAGTAACCTTGCTAGACAGTAATTTACAGGTGTACTGGTAGAAAGGGAAAAGACCAGCATTAGTGCATTGAATAAGCATGTTGTAACTAGGAAACAAAACCAAAATAAACTGCAAGAACTGGCACATCCCAGAGTATAAGAAGTCAAGCAACTTGGTGTCGTAAGAAAAAAAAAAAAAAAAAAAAAAGTCAGGTGGTTTTTTAATGGTGTTGCTTGGCCAGTCTCAGTCTTGTTTACTATACGTGCTTGACCCATTTTCTTGCTGCTGCTTTTTCTCTTTTTCTCACCTGTTGAAATCTCTACTGTAATACATGCTCTTTGGAAGAAACTGCCCCCTTGCCTGAGCAGTGAAGTTCTTCCAAAAGCAGATGCACTTGATTTGCCCTCTGGTTCTGAAAGGCAAAGCCTGCAAGCCCTGGCCAGAGTGTCTGCACTGTAGCCACTGAAGCCAGACATAAAACAGAAGGAGGTGATGTTTGAAGGAGAGACAGTGTAGATGTCCTGCTGAAACCACCCTCCTGTCTTTTAGTATGTCATATGTAGGGAGAAACTGAAGCTCTATACACCAGTACTGCTGGTGTGCTCAGCACGTGAGGGGGAGTTTCCATGCACGTCAAACCTCTCCACAATCCCATTCAGGAGACCGTGGCTGCTGCCTTCTGTCTCGCCAGCAGTGCTGGCTCTGTTCAGCCTTGGCTGCCACAGCACCCTGGCTGCTCCCAGTACCCAAGGAAGTCTCTGGTTCCCCTCACTCACAAAGAGCAATGCTGAGATATGTTCAGCTCTCAGAACTTCATGCTCCAAGTGGCAGCTGCCTGTCTGGTTGTCATTTATGCTCCTCCCCTGCTACATTTAATGTATTTTTGAAAACAAGCCAGTGATGTGGTCTTTTGTTTCATTATTTACAGAAATCTTTTTCCTGAGCACATGGTCAAATGTCCTCTGCTGACAAATGAAAGCTATTTGTTGTTTAAATAATTATTGCTTAGCCTGGCACATAAAATATTAGCTCAAACCAACAGCGGTATGAGTGCAGAATTTTTTATTTGAATTATCTTTCCCCTGCCAATGGTGGGAGCCGTTTACAAAAGGAGAGCAGAAAAAGGCAGGGAAGAGAAACAAAACACTCCTGCTGGTCTGAGGAAGCTCTCCCTGGGCTCTGCAGGACACTGCCCTCTAATAGGATTTTGGGTAGGCGGCATCAAGAATGTAAATCTTGTTTGGCTGTATGCAATGGGCTTACATGAGAAGAGAATGACAACAAAAAGCAATGGGACTTCGGTGTGTGCTGGGGCTCTATAAATTCACTGGAGCCTTGACAATTTGTCCCAGAAAAGGATTCTTTCCACAAGTTGTCTAACGAGCACTAATCCTCTGGGAGGGCATTTTCGGGCAGTCAGAGACAAGGCAGCTTTAGCAGCAGCGGACAGCTGAGCTGGCACGCAGAGCACACCTCTTCAGTGAGATGTTGCCCAGACCGGGGTTCCAGTCAGGAGGACATCAAGGCTGCCTTCAAACTGCAGAAGACAGTATGTAACCGTGGCCAGCCTGCTTTCTAGGGGACACATGCGCAGCTCTGCAAGTACCTGGGGAGTTGCACTTGGGTAACTAAGCAGAGGGAGTTACGTCTAGTGACATCTTAGATGTCTTTTGCCTGCTACAACTTGTATGACAAACAGCACATGACCCTCACAGCTGTGGGAGAAGATTTCAGCCACAAGCCACTGCTTCATGGCCTGGGCAAGTCACCTTCACTCTTCACAGGGGTGGTGGAAAAGCGCAGGCTGAGGACCAGCTCAGTGTAATCTCTTTAGCAGAGCAGCTTCACCACTGTGCCAAGGTTTCAAGCCATCGGACTGACAGATGCTTGCTGTGGGACTGCAGAGGACCAGTTCTGGTTTGCACAGCAGGAGTTTTATAACCGTCTTTTTTTGAAGTTCCTCCTGCCTTCTGCAAAAGGCATGAAGGTGTGACATGTCTCTCCTTTGGGGAGATGCCAGAAGACAATACTCACTGGAGCAGGTGGAGCCACCCCATTTCACTGGGTGCTTTTGGGGGAGGGAGGGGAAACCAGAGACATGGTTCCCAAGGACATGTCTCCTTCCCAAGACATGGCCCCAGGATGCCGCTTCCAGAACAAGGCATGCTGCCATGCATGAGCTGGCATCCTGCATGGCAGCAGGAATCTGACAGACAATGAGTCCTTGGTTTTCGACAGCTTCAGTAGAAAAAGGGTACCAGAAAGTTTCTGGTGTGCAATGGAAATTAGTCTATTTACATTTTGAGTCAGGTCTCCTACTATGTTTTAGTTAACCGGCAGAAATACAACAGGACCTCTCCACATTGCATTCCTTCTGATATTAAGTTATCTTCAGCTATTGTGCAATATTTACCAGTAATGATTAAAAGCTGCCAGACTAGGGCAATATTCACATTACAAACCTTCACTTACTCCCATACACCTAATAAAACTGTAACTTTTATGAATATTTGTTTGGAGCATGAACTCCTTGGTGCTGGGGTCATCACTCTGACATCTCTGCGAAATGCCTGGAGAACCGAGGGTGCTTCAGCAAACAGTGTCTATTTAAGAAGTTTTATATCACACTTATATCTCACCACCTTCTGCACTCACTGCCTACAGTAATAATTAGTCTGAGTAAGAAATACCTCATGCTTTGTTGGGAAACAGGTTGTAAAACAGTTGCACTGAATTTTGATGCTTCCAGCTATGAATTCATATCTCTTCTTATTAGTGCCTCCAATAAAGAACACCTTAACTGGATTAAACTCTACTATAGTAATGACTGAAATGCAGGTACTCATTTCACAAACTGA
Organism: Falco punctatus; assembly: GCF_963210335.1. NCBI lineage: Eukaryota > Metazoa > Chordata > Aves > Falconiformes > Falconidae > Falco > Falco punctatus. Next base: position 74,504,516 of record NC_137586.1, read on the forward strand.
AATTCTGGCTGATTTTCTGTTTGTGTGAAAGACAGATAACAAATCCATCGGGAAAGAGCATGCTGCCCATTGACAGATCCAACTTAATTTCTGAGATGTTCCAAATCCAGTTCTGCAAGGAGCGGTTTCAGGGGAAGTTACTTACACTGAATCCTGAGCACACTAGGACAGGACTTTGGGGATCTACAAACACAGACGTGAATACATGCTTGATCCACAAAGTTCAAAAAGCCACTGAAATAGCCCACTGGAGGGTCTTGGTGATGTTTGAATTAACAGAGTCCGCCAACTGCAGGGCAGCCACCCACTGCCCTTGTTATTAACTAGCTTAATTAATTAAAATGAAATTTAATTTGAGTTGCCTTTGATATTTGTGGTGACACTCTCTCTTCCTCTCCGCTGGCCCTCATTCTTCCATTTCAAACATACTGGCCCTTACAATGTGTTAAAATCCTTACACACTTGCAAAATGATCTGAGTAGATTCTTGGGAAGTAAATATTTTTGTTATCTGGATGCTGGTCACGGTCTCTCTTGCGGAGCAAAAAGTGAAAAGGAAAAGTGCACTTACACTGCTGTCGTCCATCCTTTCTCGTCTCTTTGTTTTGTGTGTTTCATAATCCTCCATGAGTGTCTGCATCAGATTCTTAGGTCGCTGGGCTCCCGTAGGCTCTTCAGGTGGTGGGTCAGACTGTGAGACGGGGCCTTCTGTGGTGGGGGATGGAGGAGGCCTGATCTTCTCTATCTTTCCTGCAATGACATGAAAAAGAATGACCTTTTCTAAGCTGAAGCACTCATGAGTTGTTTCCAAAAGATGGCAGCTGGAGAAGCATTTTCAGTGAGGTTTGAATGAAGAAACAATTTGGAATGAAATTTATGATCTGGTAAATCAGGATGGCCACGGGCTTGTAAAACACTCCCCCTCTTCCTGAAACCCACTACACCAAAACATCACAATATCTTTTTACAAAACCTAGAAGAGTTATCAAATGATACAAGACAAATTGAACCCACCACTCTTTTTTACAGTAGTATCTGGCTGAATTACCCTCATTCCCTTCTACAGGACACATTCCAGTGTTCTGGAAATGTTTGTAAGATTCTGGAAAACTGCATGATATTTTTTTTCTGGATCAGACAATACAGTGCACAGGATGCTACCACTATATGTCAGGGACCACATGCTCGACATCCACAGAAGACATCCTGTTAAGTGTTGCTGGCTTCTTCTCTTCTTCCAGTGCTTTTTATCTGCCTTGTAAGCATGAGAGGCTTGGGGTTTGTTGCTGGTACTACTCTTCCCTGCAAGTCACAGAGGGTGCTCCTGGAGGGACACCTGTGACAGAGCAGGGTGGGGTCTCTGTTCCACACACCCCTTGTTTGGACAGGACCCTTCAAGTCTCCTGGTGGGAGGAAAGTCAGGGAGAAGTCAGGCTGCTCCCTGATTGTGCCCATTTCACCCAGGGAAGGCTGTTTTAGGCAGAGGTGAGTAGAAGGCAAGGCACAGCAAGACCACTGCACTGAGCTGTGTGACAACACACACTTCTCCAGGGAGGACAGCTTGTGTTTCTCACTACCAGGCATGGATCCAGGTGAGCCCCCCACCTTGTCTTGGTGGGAAGAATGAGCACAACGGTGGCATGGGAGTAAGGTGTGTGTGGGTCCTCAGCTACGACAGGAGAAAGCACTACTCAATCAAAATCAAGTTTCCTTTTCCATAGCACATCAGCTCTTTGAAATAAGATGGTTCAATCGATGGGAAAGAAAAAAAGGAGAAAAAAACCCCACCCCAAACCCCTTACAAATAAGTGAAGTAATACGGAGGATCGTGGAGATTTTCATGGAACTACTTGTTGCTGAGATGAAAACCCTTGCTGCTCCTTCAAAAAGCATCGTGACAGAGGTAGCCACTAGGGAGCAGCCTTGAAACCTCCTGTAAGAAGCAGCAAGATTGATGCCTGAAGGAAGAAGTGAAACCTGAGCCAGCACTGCAGAGGTCTTTTACAAGAAATCCCCTTGCCAGGCTTGTTTCATTTCTGTCCAGTATGGAAAAAACCCAGCATCACTAGTTTCTTGTTACAGGCTTGGCTTAAGCTGCCCGGTGCAGGGATCAGGCCAGGAATTCATCCCCCTTAAATCACCCCACCAGAGACTGGAGAGGGACTTTCCATGGGCCCAGGCTCTTCTCTGGGTTGCACCAGCACCAGCTCCACAGACAATCAGGAGACATGCTGCCAAAGCATAGAACAACAGCAGGTCCTGAACTGCCCAGCTGCACCCATGTGTGACAGCTTGGACCGCTCAGCAGGAGAGAGTAAGAACAACTCTCACCTTGCCCATTAGGTACAGTGGGTAAAAAAGTCTGCTGAAAATAAAAGGTCTGATTAAGGGTCAGATATCTTGCTGCATTACTTCATTTTTACACTAGTAAGTAACTGTCTTGGGTGTATGTAAGTAATGCAGGAAGAATCAGGCTTCTCAGATGTCTGCCCAGCTTTTGCTTTCCCCCGGGGATGCAGAAGCATCACAGGATGCTCAGACCTGTGGACAAACTTCTTGCCTAAAAAGAGCCCTTTGTACTCTGCTTCCCCTGGAAAACAATGTAAACTATAGGCTTTTGGGATCTGCATTTTAGAAAAAGGATACCTCCACGCAGATCTGTCCTCCCTGGGTGCAAGGCACATCGGTTTCCGTATTGTAGCAGTGACCTGCAGCAACACACAACTTTTTCTGTGGACGGCAGGCAGTGTCACTGTGAAGAGTGTCACAGTTCCCTTTTCATAAATAGAGAAGCCAAGGTAGTTAAGGAGATTTGCCCACAGCAGAACAGTGGTTTGTTGGTTTGTATCCACAAGAAATTATGCTTATACAACAATTTTCTCTGTGTAAGTGCTTGAATTCCACTAAAAACTCGGGAATTCACAGCATCAACCACTTCTCATAGAGAACTGTCTCTTTCAAGTTCCTAAAAATTTTGTGAGAACAGGTAGACAGGTGGAAGAGAGAGATCCTACCAGTCCCAACAGCGACAGAAAGTCAAGCAACCAGCACAACCATCAGTGAAGTTGTAGTTGGAAGATGGGGCTGCAGGGCTCTCAATCACGACAAAAAAACCCTCTGTGAACCCGATGCAGAGCTCCAGTCCAGCTCAGACCTGTTCTGCCAGTTTGGACTGTGTTAGAAATGTTGCTGGGTTAATTGTCTTCTGGCAGATTTTCATCCAGATAAGGTACTGTTCTCAGACAGGTACTCAGGCAGAAGGGTCATTCAGCATTAAAAGTACCGTAAGACATGATGATCACAGGCACTTTGTATTTCCATGGTCCCATACCCACACCTGATGCACACAGACACCGCTGGTGGTCCTTGCCCAAATCCAAGCTGAGTAATAAAGGAATTGTGTTCTGATTCAAACAGAAATAGGGCCACACTGTGGGATATCAGCAAAACCTGCAGCCTGATGGTCACACTTACAAGTTAACAATAGTTATCATCAGTGCCTTCCCCTCCAGAGGAAGGCAGTCCCCTGAGGTCACATTTAGAGATATTGCAGGATACTGAGTACAGGCTATAGCACCCCAAATCTTCATCTACACATTTACATTTTTCTCCTCCTTCAAAGGGCCTCCAAATAATGTTCTGTTTCTTCAGTTCTGGTGATGGCTTCTGCTACTCTCTGGCTTCAGGGATCTAGTAGGGCACTCCTGCAATTTGGTTTCTCTTAATTAACTGCCTTTCATGCTATTTGGGGCAGGCAGGTCCTGCTCCTATAGAGAAAGCTCTTTCTCAGCCCTGGGGAGGGTAAGGTAAAGTTCAGGGAAAGGGCAGCTGCTGCAATGTCCTGGTCTGAGGGCTGCAAGACGTTGCCTGACATGCCTCTGAAAAATCAAAGACATGTAAGAGCTGGGGACAAACTAACCAACACCTCTGTACAGCTCTGGGGAGCAAGAGAGGTTGTGATGGTGACTTAACCACCCTGTGGACCTTGTTGGGTGTCCAAGCACTTGCTGCAAGCTGAGGATGGACGGTCAGCTGATTTGCCACAATATCAAGAAGAGTGACCAAGGGGAGGCCCTGGGACAAGGGCCTGAGTCACCACTAAGTAACCAGTAGGTACCAATGGCCATCACATAGTGTTAACTAAGGCACAAAGGAGATGTGAAGAGTGGGGCTTCATGCAAGGAAGAGCAACTGTTTGACAGATGCTGTTGGCATTTTTTTAATACACCTGCACTGCAGAGAAAAAATTTCAAAATAAGATAGTTCAGCAAGAAAAATTGTTTTAGGAGACTAGTCTGTGCTGGATTCAGGGGATAGCTCAAGTATGCCAAAAAATGTCACTCTGGTAATATGGAGCCTCATTACCACTCCAGGTGAAAGGTGGGCTTCTTTGGTCTTCTTTAACACCAGGTGATCAACATGAATATGCAAACACACAAACAAGAAAACATTAAAAAAAACCACACCTCTTGAAGACCCTCTCACTTCATACACATTCTTCGCTAGAGAGGGAGTAAGAGAGCAAATGACACATGAACGGGGTTAGTATGCTGTGAAGGCACTCTTGGAGGTGTTTGGGGATGAGTGATGAGCACACCAGAGAAATCCTTGAACAGAATGATGAACTTTGCTTTTTTCATACCATTGCTTATGAAGGGGTTAAGGAAACAGTATTTTCCATAAACTCAAAGCCTTCATTTCTGCTCCAGCTTTGCTCAAAATTCTCATTTTAAAAAGAGGTTCATGCATATGTATTAGACCTGATCCTTATTCTTTACATGTATATATGGTGTTAGAAATTTTGTGATGGCTACAAATATTAAAAATACTTTGCAACAAAGTTTCTGCTTCTTCTCCCACCATACAGTACACCATATCTTCAGGCTGCGGTTGAATCTGAGAAATTTCCTTAGTGTAGGTATTTACTAGTGAAAAAAGTAAGTGGAAGATGGTTTTCAGGCTGAAGGGGCTCCTCTGACAGGCCTAAGCTCCACAGCTGTCACTCAGGAAAAGAAAGCAAGGAGAAGAAAGCGAGGAGAAAGCACACACGTGTTCCTTAATATTTGCAGGCAATGTTTAACTGAAATTTAAAGGTACCTGATCACTTACATCTCTAAACTGCAAATCCCCTGCTGGGCTTTTGCCATCCACTGAAATTCTCTCATCTAGTTCATCAACTGAGTACAACAGAAGATAACAGCTTGGTGGGCAGCTCTCCCAGATGCATGTGCAGATGGGTCTCAGTACCCTGCAGAATGCTGGGAGTGCAATGCGCCTTCTGCCTCACCTGGCAACGCTTTGGTAACAAACACCGAAAAGGCAGATGTGGCAGCTGCAGGAAAGCTTCTCCCAGGTATGGCTTCTTATGTTAAGGATTTCCCCACGCCTCATCATGAGACAGCAATTTTTTACAGAGGGTTTCTCCCCCTGCAACAGGAAAGCCTTCACAGAATCAAGACCTCTCATGTAATGATTTTCACACCTCCTCTGAAGAACAGGATTACTCAAGCCAGACACTACAGGAAGTTAGACAAAAGTTCTTCGTAGTCTAAGTACTGCTAATAAAAGGAACATGGGAACTACACCACCAAGCATCCATGGGATCCTCTCTCATGTCACACTCACCACCCTGTTCAAATAAACTATCTAACAGCCCAGCTGCTCTGCTTAGGAGGGATGGTGTACTCCCTGCAGACTGGAGAAAACCACTGGCTTGCTCTGCAGCTGCTCAGCACCTTGCCAAGTGCACCAGGTACTGCAGCAAAACAACACAGGAAATGCTTGAATTTAAATACGGCTCCACAAATATTTGGGGATCCACCATGACTCCATTTAGCCACGCTCAAGCATTTTTTTAGTCTTTCTTGGGTTTCCTCATGCAGGAAACTCACTTTTTTGGGGAAAGGAGCTGGCATAGGTTCTTCCCTTCAGCTTTCCAGAAGTACTCTGGAGAAGGTCTTGTCTAGCATGCACACAACACATAGTTGTCATTCCACTGAAATGACTCTATGTCTTGCTCCAGTGATCTGAGATGGGTTAAAAAGCTGCTTCGAAGCATCCCAAACAGCTTTAAAAAATACTTTTTAGCAGTATGCAAGTTTATTACTAGGATCCATGTTGGCTTGTGTTGGGTGGCTGGCAGACACCAAATTCAGCATTACTGTCAGTTGTATTAAAGTTGTGTGTCAGTCGGGTAAAAACAGCCTGTTTGCTATCTAAAGCAGTTTGAAGTTATTTCACACGTACACCCACATGAATTGTGTTAATCTTCCAAACTTCATTCATATTAGCAGTTCAGTTCACTGCAGTAATTTTCTGTGGTTTGTGTTTATTATCCACAGTGAAGTGGGGCAGGAATAATAAATAACCAGGGACCACCAGGAGCCCTAGTAAAGCTACTCTGCCCAGTCCACCACCAAAAAGCAACCTGACAGGTAGATCATTGTTTTTTAATTACTGTACCTCCTCAGAAAGAGTTACAGTGAGTTTACATTTCTTCACTTAAGGTTTAGCAACAGATTTTTCAAATTTAGACTTGACCCACTAATACCTTTCTGCTGAGGTATCCTGATGTTAAGAGTGACGATTCTTTCTTTGGGAAGGCAATTCGGTGACAGAAGTGCCTCTGTTTCTTCTTTTCAACATTGTCATCAGTAGTTATGATTTTTACTATTATTTTTCTATGTGAAAATAGATATTCAGGTTACAGTATCAGACATGTTCTACAGCATTTTCCTTACTGTACCTACCACAAATAGATTTTCTTTTCTGCTCTGTATATCACGTTTGTAACTGGCTGCTGTGAAGCTTCGCAGCCAGATTTTATTGCCTCTGCTGAATCACCTTTTGCCCCTGTTTTTGTAAATATTGAAAAGATGCTGTAAATATTACAATAAAAGGACAGTTGCTGCAATCTGCCAAGAGATTGCATAGTATCCCTTCTCCCTGTTTTTAGGGTTGTCTGCAAGCTTTAACTGTCACACAGATGGATAAAGGGACAGCAAGGATGAGATGAGGTGAGGGTATGCACCCTGCAATGCTAAGGGTGCCAAGCTCATTTCCGCCAGCTGAGAGCTCTGCTGAGTACATCCGCTGTTTCAAAAACACTGGAAGTAAAAGATTCAAGACTGACTTTGGCAATGCTCTTTGTGTTTTTTTTGATCAATGGCATCCTTACACATTGCCACATATTCATCTTTTCCTAGAAATTAATTCTTTGCCTTGTCACCAGCTGCAAACTGCAGTAGCTTGAGTCATTGGTTAATAGATCCCAGTTTTCTTTCTTTAACGTACAGCAGTTGGACATTTAAAGGAAACTGTCTGGAATGATTCATTACAAATGTGAGTTTATCATTCTCACTGGAATGTAATTTACAACAAACATTTTAACATCAGACACAAAGTAAATGCCTTGTCGTGTAGAGAAATAAGAACAAGCAGAAGTACACTGTTTTCCCAGATGCTCCATTAAAACAAGCGTTAGTGTCAGCAGCCCTTCCAACATCACTTGTGAGTAAAAAGCAACCACTACCAGCCTTATTTCGAGCAGCTACAGATGTTTCCATTTTTGAAAGTGGTGATTAGCACACCTTTAGACAACGAGTCTTCCTAGCTGAGGCCTGTGGTGCCATGACTGTGACATCTTGTCAGATGTTGCTTAGAACACCTCAGTTCACGGAGACTCCCTATCAAAAATGCTGTTCTATAGGATATATAGATATAGATATAATAACAATAGCACTTCAAAGAAATTATCAACATCTGTTACATTTTTTGGCAAGAAACACAGGTTAAAATCATTCTCTTTGCAGAAGAAACAAACCCAAGTATTTAAATGCTGTATAACTCTCCAAGTTCACAGTCAGACCGGGTAATGAACTAAATGCAGACCCTATCCAAGTTTGCCATGACTTTCAAAAGAAAAGGATCACCCTGCACAATTATTGGAAGCACCACTAGCCCAGATTTACATCAGTGGAAATAAGGACAGAATTTAAGTATTCTGGGCAAAACTAATACTTCTTCACAATGATCACTATTAACAAAACCTTCTAAGTACTTGCAAAGCATGTGTAGGTCTATACTCATAAAAATCATTACACAGAAATAAGCCTGGCATGTGTTTCTAATTTTTGTTTTAATTTTTTTTGTGTGTGTTATATTAAGAAGGCATTAATTGATTTATTTTTTGCAAAGGGAAGGAGGAGACAGATAAGCTGTAACTGCCGTGAATGCCACCACAAGGACCCTAAAGCTGATCAGTCAGAGGACTTCTACTGAATCTATTAAGCATTTTGTTTGTGACACCTGTTTAATTCAGCAGTGAATGACACCAGCTGAAATACATGCCAAATCACAGCTCCGGAGATCTTTTCACCAAAGTTCATTAAGACGACCAAGAAATACCTGAAAACAGAAAGCATAATATACACAAAAAGAAATCTGATGCAAACCTCCAAAGTCTGTAAATCTCCATTACCTTTGCACTTCCTCAATGACATGCAAGAGAACAGAAAGCCTGTTAAAAAAGGCTTTGTATATCTGTCTTTCAAATAGTCTTGCAGCTGCAAAGAACACTGCTGTCCTGCCTTACGGTGATCCTAGATTTCAGTGGGTGATCTGAGCAATGCAGCAGTAGATATGTCATGATACAATGTGGCAACGGATGAATAGAGCACAGGGATTCCTAATGATCATGAGTGGGGTATGCAAGTTAGGTCTACCCTACATTTGGGGAAAAAAACCCCACATCCACGGGTGTGCTCACAGACAGAAAGTTAGGTCATCCCATGCCCTCCTTCTGCCTGCCTTTTCCAGGCACACAAAGTCATGACAACCCTCCTGCTCCCTGCAGAACGACATAGTCAGTCAAGATGAAATAAAACTGAATCTGACCTGACCCTTCAGTCACACTTCACCTCCCCTCTGACACTCTGGGCTCTTACCTGGTGCAGTTTTATAAGACACAGTTCTGGTGGGCATGGGTGGTGCACTCTTCGTAACAGGGCTTGGTGCCATCTGCAGACCTTGCCTCTGCCTTTTCAGCTCCTCTTCTCGTTCCTGGGCAGCTCTGATCTCTTCTTCTATCATCGACAAAGTCCGCTGCTTCCTTGACCGTAACTTGAAAGGGCCCACAGTCACTTCAGGCTCCTGCATGGCTAGGATGGAGGCAGTGCTCCTCAGCTCAGCTGCCTCTGAATACTTGCTGAAGTAGCTGACTTCGTGCTTGTGTTCCTCCACAAAGAACGGCTGGCTGGCTGAGTACACAGGTGACTGCTGCAAACTCTTCCCTTCCCTGAGTCCTGAGTCTTCCTCTTTTGAAGTCTTTGGTATGCTGTCCCTTTTTTCTTGAACAGGTGAAGACACCTGGGGTGGCTCAAACATTGGGTTCTGCTGCTCCTTGGAGGCTGGAGCTGGCCTGGTGGTGACTGGCTGCTCTTTGACTGAGATCTCCTTCTCTGCTAGGATTTCTTCCTCCTTGCAATTTGCTTTATCCACCTGCTCAGCTATGGCTTGTTGGATGGCATTTTGAACCAGCAGGCCAGCGTGGTACTCCAGCTGGTCATCAATCAGCATGGAATCTGCCAAGGCAGAGGAGGGCAAGTCACAGCCTGGGTCACTGAACGACTTGGAGATGTTTTCTTCCCTGCACTCTGCTGGGGTGTCAGCCTGCGGGGTCTGTGGCAGGGAGAAATCAGCCAGTGAGCTTTCCTGCAGGGCGCTCATGGTCTCATTGGAGGCACCACTGTCGCTGATGTTATCCATGCTGAAGTCATTGGAAAGGGTCTCCAAGACAGTGGTATCCTGAGACCTGACAGACAAGTCATCCAAACCAGAGTCAAGCTCCTCTGGAGGGGAAGAGGCGCTGCCTGACTTGGGGAACTGGTCTAGCATGCCCTGTCCATCATCCTTCACCACTGTGAAGACTGCTCTTGCACTCATGAATTCTCCATCCTCTGCCCACAGTTTTGAGGCCTGTCCAGCTCTGGGGCTGTCACTGCATGGTGACTCTCTTACTGGGTCAGCAGTGGTAGTCTGAGCATTTGTATCATCTTCTATGCTACCAGAGACCTTCTGTGCTTTGACAACAGTGGCATCATTACCTTCAAGCTGTCCTGTTTGCCCACACACTGAAATGGGTCTTGTCACAGAGGACAGCGGCTTGTCTGCTTGTGGAGAATTGAGGCTTTTGTAGAAGGGTTTGATGGAGAACATTTTGGGTGTTCCTGACCGCCTTGGTGGGGCCTGACCCTGAGACAGACCTGAATGCTCCATCAGCTGGAACTGCTTTCTGGCAGCTGAGAAGTCAATTTGCTCTGTGACAATATCCTCTTTCTTGATATTGACTGGCTCTGGTGGTACAAAGGAGCAGCTGACCTGTTTGGGGGATGTTGGTATTGCACCTTGCTGCTGCTGTCTCTCCTTGCGCTCCTTGTACTTCTTGTGGGACTCTAGGTGCTCTTCATCTAGCTGATCCTCCAGGGACTTCTCTTGGGGAGGGTTCCACCATTTGGCGGCAATGTTAGGGTTTTTCTTGACAGCCTGGCTTTTAATGAGTTCCCTTCTTTCCTTTTCAAGTTCCATCATCTCCTCTGATGGTCTCACTTTACGGACCCTGTATTTTTCCTTTTCTTCTTCATCTTCAAAAAGCTTTGAGGGCTTTTTGTCTTCATGGAAGGCTCGTAGTTCAAACTTAGCCTCTTTTTTAAGGGTTGTAAGAGGTGTTTCTCCATCCTTAGAGGACCTTCTAGAACTGTTTGAAGATGTGGGACTTCCTGGCACCTTCAGACTGTCCCTGGTGTCTTCTTTCACTGCACCCAAGGAATGGCCATTAGATTTCAGGTTCTCATCCTTTGCGCTAGCTTCACGTGGTTCAACTACCAAGGGTGCCTGCCTGTTGGCTACAATTTCTTCTCTTTCACTGAGTACTGAATCATTACTGACATTATCAGATGCCCCCGAGCCATCCATAATGGAGACTGCACTTGGTTCAGGGGAGGATGTCCCATTAAAGGTATTATCTGCAGCAGAATCACAGCAATTTGCTTCCAGCACTTCATCTAGGTATCTGATCTCTTTAGCAACTTCACTATCCAGAGATTCGTGCCTGTCCTTAAGTCCATTGTGGCTGGCAGCAGGGGAAAAGAAGTGGGTTGGACTGTCTATGGGATGTGGTGAAGCCACTGTGGTGATACTTTTATGTTCAGAAACTGGAACTTCAATTTCCATTTTCTCTTCCTTTGTAGCAAGCACACTAGCTGGCTCCAGGAAATTGGCACAGTTTTGGTCTCTGTTTTTTCTCAACCTGATGTCATCCTCAGGGATTCTGGAAGATTTCTAAAATAAAAGAGAAAAAAACTATGATGAAGTCCTAAAAAGCAACGTTTTATTTTTTGCAAAGTAAACACCATCTGGAAAGCAAATCCAAGCACTGCCTAAATGTGAGATTAAAGCAGCCCCTCAGAGTGTAGGAAGGAAAGCAAGGCAAATCATTAACGCAAAACCCAGAAAGTTACATTACTATAAGGCATTAAAACAGCAACAAGGTTTCACATCAGTATCTCGCATCTGCTTACCATCCCCACTTTGTCATTATTTCATGCCTGGCTCCTGATTTGCCACTAAAAATGAGCTTTGGATTTCCAAGTTATTAATGACTTGGCAGTTTACGGTCTTCAAAGGGTTGCACATGCAGCACACACCACCTTATCAACTTGGTATTTTAAAAATGCTTTCCACACCTAAAGGAAATCTCATAATGCTTCTGCAGATGAAAAGTATTACTGCCCCCGCTTTGCCAAAACAGATGCTAACACGCAGGAAGAGTAGGTGATTCATCCCGAGTTAGGAAAAAGGATGTGGCAATAGCAGAGAATGCTCAGTTCTCAGTGGGTCAATCTTGGTCATCAAACAGAGGGTAGAATTACACAGCGCTGGAAAGATGTGGGGTCTTCATGCAGCCCACACGGAAACCCACATGCAACTGGACCTGGGAGACAGGAAGTGTTTGTAACTCCCACGGCATGAAGACCACCACAAGGAGCATGACAGGGACCAGAGTCATGGTCTCCTCCCTCCCACTACTTTGACCTGCAGTGCAGATGGACTGGATTCATATTTCTTACTGATGTGTTGCCACTGCCTTCAAGCAGGGTATTGAAAGAAACACTATTTATGTTCACACATGGACATATTTTATTGGTCAAGCAGCCTAGTGAACTTCCCATGAGTAAAGTCTGAAGGAACTTCTGATTAAGCTGGTAACATGTCAATGAATTTTTCAATAATTCTTTACTGCTGAAAAGCAGAAAAAAGGAAACACCAAAATAAAAGACGAGGGCATTTTCAACATTATTCAATAACAACTTGCTAACTCTTGCTAATTCTTCCTAACTCCTGAAAACCAGAACTGACACATCTATTCAGTTTGACTAACATTTCAGAACAGAAGCTGGATACCTGAGGTCTCTGGCTCCCTTTCCACACACAGCGTTTCTATGTGTGAGGCATGGACTTGGGAAGCAAATGGCGCTGATCAAACCCTGTGAACTCAGTGGCAACCCAACAAGGGCACCTGTCGTCTGCTAGTCACCCCTGCCCTTGCTGTCCCTTATCTTGCATGCTGTTAATACACACAGCAGCAGCAGATGATCAGCTAGGAGCACAATGGTACTTGCCAGTGACCTGAACAACGACATAGCCTCTGGATTTACACAGGCAGTAAAACCCATTTGACAACCTTAAGGAATTATACCCAGCCAGCCAGAAGAGCTCGCTTTCTAAAAGCACTTTGAAAGAGTTTTCTGTCTAACTATGTAGCTGTACACAGTTGAAGACAATGCTGGCTTCAGCTACAAGGTATCTGCTTGTTTGTTGTGCTTAAACATTGGGAAAAACCTTTAAAAACAAACAAAACACCTGCTTTTGTCTATATATTTTACTTTACATACTTGATTGGTTCTGATTGCATTTCACTTTCTCTTGAACCTAGAATTCTTTACCTGAAGTTTCTAGTAGTACTTTTCTTAAAGCCTATTACATTTTTCACTATTTAAATATCTAAATGTGGTCAGTTTCTTCTTTAGTCCCATTGGAGATATCTTCAACAAATCAGATCTTCTGCAAACAAATAAAGAACAACCAGTATAAGAAGTCCCTACTTTCTGAGTGGCACAGCAGGAATGAAAGAAAAAAAAAAAATTAACCTGAAAGGGCAGGAATCACTCTTCAATTCCCTGCAGGGCTCCAGGTATCATGACACAATGGGCACTCAGGTGACAGGACTAACTAATACCTTTCTGGTATTTGGGTTTAAATCTCCCCTGCATGACTTGCTGGTGCAAAATGGCAGATGTTGCTACCTGGAGCAGTCTGTGCAAGGAACATAAGCATCAGTGCAGCACTACTGGCTCTCCTTTTCACACAAACCACGAGCATTCCCTCATGCTCCTGCTAACATTTGCTTCTAATCAGATAGATCAAAGCCTCTAGTGACATTGGTAGCTAACTACATGTCTTCTGTAGCCACAAGAACATATCTTTGACACAGCAAATCAGTTAACAAAACTGTGCACCCCAGCCACTGAAATACATCTCCCTGCAGAACCAAAACAGAGTCAAAGGGCTCCCCAGTCCCCACATTCACTGAAGCATGTCAACTTTCCACCACTGCTTTAATGGACGAACTATTTCAGATCACACCATGTTTGGGTATTCAAGTTAGGGAACAGAACCACAGGTGCAGTCTCTTACCAATTTCTTAATAAAAGCACATCTTATCATAGCTGCAATCTGAATCTCACAGTTAAGGCATCTACATGTAGCTGTCTGATCAGGGCATACATTTATGACAGTATGTCTGTGCAATTAGTGTGGCACATGTAATTATGTAGTAAACCAGACAATTATGCAGTAAAAAGTATGAGGCAACATTGCTACTCATGGGCAGGTGCCTTTCTTTGCTGGGAATTAGTAACTGAACAGGGAGAAGGGCTCCCAGCAGCACTGAGAAGCCAAGGAAGAACGCTAAAGGACAAAAAAAAAGAAAAAAAACCCCAAACAATTAAGACACACACCCACCCACCCCCAGTTTTTCCCTCCAGACTTCTGGCAGAACATGGGGACAATTTTGGAATGCCATGTCAATAAGAGTACGCTTCAGATACTCCTGTGAGGACCAGAAGTCAAACTACTGATTAATTACCTGAAGAAGATTACGGAGATCATAAGGATAGAAGCAGCTGACAAAACCAAGCTTTTCAAGACATTCCAGGCCACAGAGCCTGTCCAGGATAACTGGCTAGGTCTGGGAAAATGGCACATATTGGGATAACAATACCATGAGTGGGAGGAGGCTTGGAGGAGAAGGAGGAGGCTGGTGGGATGCACACAGACCCCCTGCCTCAGTCGCTTGGCAGCAGGAGGCAAGCCTGCCAGGGGGCTGCTTTTGCTCCTTGGTGATAAGTATATACCAACAGCTTTGTATGTGCCGCCTACAGGGAGAAGGCTTTTCAAAGCCTCCACCATTACAAAGGCCTGTAAATGGGAAAAGGGCTGCATTCAGTTCTGGTTGCAGTCAGCAATACAGCGTTCACAGTAATTCCCATACACTGCTCAGCTAGACCCAGATTTTCCAGAAGTCACCATTACTTTTACACAGTCTTTGAATGTGCATTCATTTCTGTTTAAGTCAAGATGGAACTGGGTAATTACCGTCATTTCTACAATGCTGCTGCACTTTGGTAAACTGCAGTTACTAACAGCTTAGAGAATTATTAGCATATTTCCTCCTTGGTTGAATTCTTTGTCTACAAAAGTGTAAGTGTTTGGGCAATCAACTCTTTTAGAAGGAAAAAAATGTGGGTGTGCTACTAGCAAGACCCAGCAAATGTACTGCCAGTGCTTCCTTTGTCTGATGTGATGCAAAATGCACATGACAACAAGTGGGAGGCAAGCCTTCTGAGCCACATCAACATTCTTCTGAAACAACAGGGAGGTGGAGGAGAGAAAGGAAAAGATTAAACAACTAAAAACTTCATGGTTTAAAAAAACTAAAACACAGTTTCCTCATTGTGGGCATCTACCAATCCTTACAGCCAAGTTTCAGGACCGCTGTTGATGATGTGGGTCTCCTGGTGTCATCAGCATGCTGACTTCCCGTTTCTTCAGGTTTCATCTTCCTTTGGAGATGCCCTGTATTGCACCTGCTTCTCCTCCCACTGCCTGATCACCAAGCCAGTGATTTGTTCAATACTTTCCCCTCTGCTTTTTGATCTGTTCTGCCTGGCACACCTCTAGCAGTTTTAGTACAATAGCGTAACTTAACGTGACATTTGCATTAGGTTGACTGGCTAATCCACAACTCCCTGCTGATGTCAATCACCTTCTCCCTCTTCACCTGCTGTCTTGGCCTGCCTCTCTAACGTCTCTTTGTAAAGGAGAAGGAACCAAACCATGGATTTTCTAGAGAATTGACTGGCAAACCTTCAAGAGAGCAGCTGCTTTCATTCAATTCACCCATTTGAAGAACACAGTCACCACCTGCATCACAGATGGAACCAGTCCTAAGCACTGCAAAGATATAGACATCATATATACCTGTGCTTTTAGACGGCCACCCTGTCCAGTGACAAAACCCCTAGCCAACACAGGTATTGCTCTGCTCTTGCCAGAAACAGAAAGTATTTCTTTAGAGAAGTCATCTTCTGTAGAAGAATCGTATGGCATAGAAGTGTTGCAGTTCTTAACAAGCAAGAAAGGCAATTCAGACAAGGTGCTAGCATCCATCCCTCGCAGCTCACATTCACTACCACACAACAGGTGCTCAGAAAGGTGCCACTATCCCATGTCATTCCAGATGGGAATGACAGCCCAGACCACTGTCCCTTCCCATAACAGCTGGTGCACCTCCTCGCTACCACACCAGGCTCTTGTAGGGTGGCTGCCACCCTGTTCACCTCCAGAAATGTGGTGTTCCCCCTTGTCACTGGCATGGTAAGAATGCTCCAGGTGGGAGCCTTTGCAGAAAGCACTCTGAAGAAATGGGCTCAACACTGTGTTTTGGAAATTTTCTGTTCAGGTGAGCTAAGAGAAAGCAGAGGCAGAGAATTAAAAAAGATCCTGGAGCTGAGGAAGAAAAGGGATACTAGTGGATAATGCAGAGCTCAAGAAAAGGAAGGAGATTTCTAGTCCTATTGTCTACAGAAACATGTCCTTTCATTAAAAAAAAAAAAGAAAAAAAAAGAAAAAAAAAAAAGAAAAAAAAAGAAAAAAAAGTTCCAAACCAAAGCTTAGTCTCCTTGCTTCTGTCTGAACAGGTCCCATTTTCCCATATAGTATTTTCATACTGACTCCTAAGGGTTTTAAGAATACTACAGAAAGTGTTGTCCAAAAAATTTACAATTTTTCACTTGATGAAATTGGATAACATTCAAGTTTCAGAAAAGAAAATAAATCCCCAATTCCTGTTGCCGAATTTTGTTGAATTTAAGACATGTGAGGCACATGCTGGCACCACCTTGAATAGTTCCATTCATAATCCCACCTGCACACAAAAGCAAGACCTGGCCTGTTCCTCTCAGTGTAGTACACAGTGTCTTCAATATGCAAACAGAAACCATTTCTGATGATAATGAAAAATTTGTAGCACTGAGTGTCACAAGTGACAGTCTCCATAAGCAGCTCTCTGTGGTCTTCAGTGACTTGTCCGAGGTAGCCAGACAGCACAATAGGCACACTTTCTTTATAAAAAGCTGGTTTATCTGTTTTTATCTCCTTCTAAGCACTTAAGGAATCGGAAGAGTATAGTATAAAAATCAATGCAATTTTATACTACGTCCCCCTAAGAAGCAGTGGGGGACTCTTCTGGAATACAGACAGTAGTAAGGGATGGGGGGATACAGCGCATGAACAAGTGGCTGCTTGGAGAACTTGCTGTGTGACATTTTCTGAGTGCTTTTCTGTATGTCCTTTTTTTTGCCTGTTTTAGAGAAGAAGTTGTGAGTGCATATGCTCAGAAAGCACGTGAAAGTCCTTGCAATATTCTTTTTTCATTCCAGTTGAGCCACAGGCTTCAGCTTCCCCATGTGATATACCATAAAGCTCTTTTATCAAATCAAAGTCCAGTCTTCTTTTGTTGCTGCAATAACTTGATTGCAATAACAAAAATTAAGATTGAGAAAAACGGCTCAAAAATAATGACAAACATATACTATATGGTAAGATATTTTAATGATGTACACCTAATGAATGATACCATATTTCTCTAAACAGCTGAAGTTTTTCCTGGGCAAGCCAGGAAATAATAACCCTTACTACTTCCCAGTAATTCCAAAGTATATATACTGTAAGCAGTTTTCTAGAGATAGGAAGCCACTTGTTCTTTTATGCCTGTTATTTTCTCTTGCTCCCTAAAAATATAGACCTGTTCTGTGAAGAATTTACAGCCCTAATGACCAGATTTCAACTATTGCTACAGAAGCAAGAAAACCAGATATCCTCCTTTTTAAATTAAATGCTTGTGCAGCTGTTGTAAAAAACAAAACAAAACAAAACCATCAACCTAAAAGGCTAACAACTTTTTATTAAGTATTTTCATACCCATACCTGCAAAGACTTGTAATTGCATGAAGCACCTTCATGGACAAAATGATTTATACAGAAATGAATATTTAGGGACAAAGGGCTGCTGACTTCTGAATTAAAAGAAATAACACCTCTGATAAAGAAATTTTACCACAGAGGTTATTAGAGGATGAAGATTACATAGCTGGCACCAGGGAAAGCAGTATATATTCAGGTGGTGTAGACTTGGATACTACAGTGTGTGTGGCTGGTTAGTTTTGCTGTGAAACCTCTGTTCAGTTCTACAGTAATCAAAATGCAAATGTGAAATTACAGTAAGCTGTGATTAAACTTTCATTCAGAAACTGCAGCACCATTTGGTTCAGCCACATTCCCCCCCTCTGATGCCCCTACCCCCACCTCCCCATCCCTCCATTTTCTATCAGCATCCAGATAAGAGGATTCCCTGAAGAGCTCCAGAATTGCAGTTCACACACATAGGGAGAACTGGGAGCTCTTAGTACTCAAGAGATCTGTAAATTGGTGATAAAATGATTTCAGGTACAAGAACCTGCATTCAAAAGATCATTCTTTTGTTCTCTGCACTGTTGGCTTCTTGTAATGTAGGTCAGCTTGAAAGTGCAACTGAATTAGAGCAGGAAATGCATGCGTAAGAGGTGTTTCATCCAGAAAAATGTGGTTTTCTCATCACTCCCATCAGTTCAAATCCAACTCCTGATGCTCCTTTCACTTCCAAATTGATTTCCATCTCAAAAGAAAAATGCAGAATTAAGTATTATTTCTTCTATTGCTTCACTCAGTTCCTGAGGACAGAATGACCAGAACAGTACACTCTGTGTGAGGGCATGGGAATGCTGCAAAGAGACAATACTAGACTCAAGGTCAATACAAATGTGTCAGCGTATTAATCAACCACACCACCACAGATACTCTAGTACTTTTTAACTGTGTTAGACACTTTTCCTAAGGCTTACTTTTCTGCGGCTTGTCTCTAAAATCTGTCTGTGCTTAAAGAAGAATGAATGCATCCAACAGCTGGGACATTTGATTTACAGAGCATGTGGTGCTAAGTCACTTAAAATGGTAAATACAATTTCCTGAAGCAGTCTCCAATGTTACCTAAGGAAGTGCAACGGTGTGCTGGAGGAAATGAAGAGCATAGGATCCCACTAACGCATGAGGAATATTACACGATTAGAAAATTGTCCGCTACCTGGCAGGGAATACAAGGTATAATAAAATCCTTAAGGAACAGAAGGAGATTTTCCTCCTCACAGGTGAAGGTCACAGATGAGGTCCTGTACCATGAACCATTGCATGTGCAGAGTCCACTTGGAGAGGCACCCCTCAGTCTGTGCTGCTGGATGTGAGCTCAGAGCTCACGGCTCTGTTGTTAGTAGCACTCTTTCACGTTCTGCCACTGGTTTGATGTTAAGTGAAAGCCAAGAAATCCCAGTTGAATAAAGACAGAAAAATGTTCAACTTAACAGAACGTCCAATATGGATACTGAGCTGAGCAGAATGTGGCTTCTGAATATATGCATGAAAAATCACCGTTTCACAAAATGCTGCAGCTGAAATCTGCCCAACACATGTTGAGGATAGAACAATTGCTCTGGTAAAGCGTGACCTAATCCCAATGGGGAGGGGAAAGGATGCTAAACTAAGCCTTGCTTTTAATACTCTTTAACCCAGATAGATAATGTCAGCACAAGGAAAGGGTGACCTTTACGGTCACTTGCAAAAAACCAATGAGACAAGGGGATTTCCAAAATTCCTCAGTCTTTTCATCAGGGGTGGGAGATTCCTCTTCCACCTAAAGAACAGAGATTACTCTGTAAATATGAGATCTGGAAAAAAATACTGGCATATTAATAATTTTGGTGCATGAGAAAGGGACGTCCTGAGGAAGGAATCTGGGTTAGGCAGGGACAGGAGGAAGGCTGTAAATGGAGACAAAAGGCCACACAGTTTACTTATTCTCTGAGCAGATCTTACGGCTGCTAGGAAACCGTTTTAATATATTCAAGTAACTGAGATAAACCTGCCATAAGCACACAAGTAGGCTTTCTAAGATGTATTAGTATTAAATTAAAGTCTTCCAATGATACAGATTCTTTCATTGGCTGATACAGTTCTACAAATCTTTTGTAAGTGGCCTAAACTACAATTTCTGAACAAAGACACATGATCTCTGCTGCAGCACTTTCTCCACTTACTTTCCAGGGCAATACAGTAGAAACTGAATGCTTTAATTGATGCAAGCACCTAGAAACCTTTGAAAACACAGCCTAAACCAGATTATTTTTCACTTCTCTGCTTCACAAACACCAACTGCCAGAGATCATACTACTTTTTCCTAAAGCCTAGTTAATATTTGCTACACTTCTAAAGGGCATTGCTGTTCAAGATCTACTGGAGTTTGACAGTTAGGAATGATGATGCAGAGAGGGCTGAAGGAACAAATTCTGCTCAGATATGGGGGGTAGGGGGGAAGGCTGAACATCTATTTTTCTTTCAGGGCTGGAGAAGATTAAAAATTATTATTGATGCTTTGCCTCTTGCCAGTAGGACTTCTTACAGCTGCTCTCATGCATTAGCTTAAGACCCATCACAGCAAAATCTCCTTAAACAAAGGTATGCCTAGGTAACCGTGCATGGTGCAGCACATCTCACCTGATGGTAGCCTGCTCTGCCTGTAGCACCAAGAATAGGACAATGTTTATTTCACTACAAGCAGTGAGCCTTGGGAGGGTCACAGTGCCAGGGCTGTCCAGCCAGTTGGCTTGAGCACTCTATAGATTGCCGCCTTCCCAGTTCTTCAAAGAAATGGTGTTGTTTTAAAGCTAGAGACCCCTAAAACTCACTATAAAGACAGTGCCATAAGTGGCTTAAAAAGGCCCCAATTTATATTTAGTTTCACCTAAAACGTGAAAAGGCTCTTACCTCAGGCAAAAGCAGATCACCGGGTCATTTTCAAAGGAAAACTGAGAGGACATCAAGAGGAAATGTAGCTTAGTCCTAGCTCAAAAATCACTTGAATTACATAAGTGGAGAGTGGGAAAATACAATGGTGATCAAAGGATGTCACTGAAGTCTCTGCCAATAGCTGTGTCACACACACAAGTGTGTAGGGGAGAGAAGCCACTTCCAACAAGAGCCTGACACACCACCTCTCCAGAGTCATGCTCTCCAATGTGTCACCACGTTCAGAGCCCATCAGGAAACCACCACACAAAAATGCTTTCACTCCAGTCCCTTTTTCCAGAAACATGCCACAGTGAAAACTGCATTTGAGATAAAAACAAAAGTTTTATGGAAGAGCCAAAACCTTGTAACTCTAGTGGGCTGCAATTCACAGAGCTTTTCCTCTAAGGGCATGCATGTAATTTAACTTTCTGGATGGTTCAGGTAGAGAAATACCCACTCAGAGAAATAAACCCACAAAATGAAAACCGCTGTCATTAAATGATGAGTCCAATGTAGCCAACACGATCTCAGGACTTAATGACACACCATTTCAACAAACGGCCAGTGAATAAGTAGTATTTAATAGGAAAAGAAGTCAAATTATAGGGCCTACAGAACAGTTTTGCTAGTAAGAGGCCAAATGTGTACAGTCTTTAAAAAAGAGGATGTTGCTAAATTCTCCACATGCCACTGCTGTCCCCAGGCTATAAATATGACCTGCCATGTGAGTTAGATGTTGTGAGCAGTTAGCAATTTCATCTAGGCTTTGCTCGTAACACAAACTAAGCACTACAGTCATCTCGCTGTCTCCTGCAGAGTATTTCATTGAAAGTGAGACTTGGACAGGATTTTTTTCTAATTCTTTATTTGGGAAAAAGGCAGTTGAGAAGTCCTGGGGAATAAGCCATTCCCTTTCAGCACTTACTACTTCCCATCCCTCCGGTCCTGCTCCCCTCCCCTCTTCCAACCAAAGACTCATTATTCCTTCTTTTCCTGCTGAAAAGCTACTGATTAAATGACCTAAAGCACATCTGGACTACATTAGGATATTATTTGATTAAGGCATTCATCACTTGCTCTTTCAGCAAGTGGAGAATTAAGATAATGGTGGCGGGAAATGGTGTTAACTGAACTGGTTATTCCAGCTCAAACTGCTCTGCTTGAAAAGTTTGGTTGCTCCAGTCCCTTGGTTGTGGGTTCTTTTTTTTTCCTAATTACAGAAAAATGAAATAAATATCAGTTAATTAATTTAATGTTGGCAAGATCATTAACGCCAAGTAAGCTGTTACATTAAGGGGTGCTGTCATCTGTATCTCTCAGGCAACTTGCTATCTGATAGGAAATGCTTGCTTGGAGGTATTTTAAACAGTTGTAAAAAGGCTCCCCATTAAACTGCAAGCAGCAGCTCACATTTCTGTACATACAGAAGTTTGACACATTCCAGGTCAAGTTGCTTTAGGGGAGAGAGGGAACAGAAAAAAATGGCTTAACTAGATCTGCTCAAAAGAGTATTGTTTGCTAGCCCATCACACGAGCAGTAACTCTGTTTTCAGCATTTGAAGTGACTGCATGAGACTTCAGCTACGGGGCCTGAACACATAAAACCCAAAGCACAGGCTAGAAGGGAAGATCATGCCATCTTGGCTGTTAGATTCTTTACCGTAAAATGTCATTCCTCATTTCTCACAAGCTAAATAATGTGCTATCCTGGTGTATGCACAGAGATATGAACTACATGTTACCATGTGCATCAAATGCCGTAGGAACAGGAATGCTGTTGCTGCTAAATTTGACTATGCACAGTACTATGCTTGATTTCCTTCAGTGCTAAACAAGTAAAAGATGAAGCCAAACAGACACCCTTAAAGCCTTTTTATCAGCTGAAGTTTGCTTTGCAGTGTCAAGAAGCATAACGCACTCAACTACTGGGAAACATACCCCTCCAGAACAACTAAAAAATTCACCCAAAAGACTTCACAGGTGCTGCCTAAAGAATATAGACACTGAACATGTGGGTGGTTTTCCTAGTTATCACATGCACAGGATATACAAAAGTACATTTTCTCCCTAGGAACAATATTGTCCAGTGTTACACCTAAGTAGAAAGTTGTAAATTCCAGAAAGATCTGCCTAACCTTTACAGTGAACAGACAAGCCAGAAAGTGACAAATTCCACAGACATCATAAGGAAAAATGGTATTTTAAATACTCCTCCACTATCAAACGATAAAGGCTCAATGAAGATAAAAATCGCAAATCAGAAACCTTAGCTTACCCTTTCTCTGTGTTCCTGAAAACTCTAAAGCAAACCCCCAAAATGTTGTTTTTAACAAGAGCCTTTGACTTTTTTTGGTCCTTAAGTCAAATTCCTTCCCCAGCTCCTAACAGGACCAAGATGTTAGTCTGAGGGAGAGCTGGTTTAAAAAAAAAAAAAAAAAGCAGCCCACACCCTCAGCCCATTCACACAGAGGCTGTTTTACAAGGAAAATGTCAGTTCACACTACTCAAAAAGAGCATGACTTCACTTAACCTGTAGGGAACCACCTCCTTAGAGATCCCTTCAAAATCATCACGTTAGCAAAAGACCTAGAGATCTGCTTTCAGCTAGCTTAAGCAGGGCTTTACTGTTCCAGGTTTTTTGTTTTGTGTTTTTTGTGGGGGAAGAAGGGCACAACTTAGCCACACAGCATGTGGCTGGCTTTCTGCTAGAAAGGAGCAATTACACAAAGGGCTGCTCTGAAAGACACAAGCTCCAGCCAGTAATTAGCAGTAATTTTTACCCACTAGGAAACAAAAGAAGGATTTACTATATTCTTTCCACTGGAGAGTCTTAAATGTTAGCTGAAATGCTTAGAGCACCTTTAGTAACGTTCTGCTTCAGAAGACACAGGTCAGGGCAGTGGTGTCCAGCCTGTACGAAATGTGTTGGCTGCATTGAAAACAACCCAAGACAGGGAACATTAAAAAAAAAAAAATGTAAGGGAGGGTAACTGGGAAAAAAACACAATGTTTTCTACAGCACAGTACCTGCTCTTTACTGCTGCCTGTGGGCTAGTGACATTTGAGCACCCCTGGATTAGGTTTCCTGGAGGCTTGATAGTTAAAGCTAAAAACATGGGATATGCTGACCAAGTATACCCTGTGATGGCCCTCTGGACTTTGGGGTAAAATGGCTTGAATTTAGTGCCACCTTACACATGTTGCTGTAGATGCCATAGCTTCAGTGGTGAAATAGTTTACTTTAGTCACCTGCAGAATTATGAAGAGATTAATTTGCTTTCTCACTACTTCCAGGGCATCAGCAAAGGGAAGGCATAGCCAGCCTCAACTAGCAGTGATGAAAAAGAACAGCAGTGGTATTTTTGATGCAAGAACCCTTGAAAGCAGTGGTAGCTCACTTCAACCTATGCTTGACCACCTGCCTGAGCCATGTTACATTATGCAAGTCAAGCCTCTACAGTTTAAAAATGGGTAGGTAAGAAGCTCCTTGTCACCTGTTGAATGCATCTATGAAAACAGAATAGAAGTAAGGTTCATACAGGAAAAAAAGAAAAGATAATCAACATCCTTGTCCTAAAATAAAGAGTGGCTTTGGTGAGCCCATAATGACAGCAAATACTGTGTGCTTTCATATACCACCTCTCATACTGGACATGGGGCAGATATTGTAATACACAGTTAAAACTTTTCTCATATTAGCTTTTTTTCCCCCTTGGATGATCCAAGAATTCTATACTATGATGAGGAATAAATGCCTCACGGAGAAATTAAATTTTGTATTCAATTGTATGCATTTGAAGTGCAATTTCTTATTGATTAAATATGAAGTTCAAGTAACCCTGCTTCACATGTGGTTACTGAAGGAGCAGAAGGTCACAAGACATTTATCTCATGTACTCTCCCTGCCACCAACTGTCTAAAGCCCCACATGCCCTGGAGGTCACTGGAGGACAGAGCTGTAACTGGAACACTACCCAGGTGTGCAGGAGATGGTGCTCAAGACACTTTTGTGCTACAGACTCACAGGCTTTGCCCACTTGACATGCAAATGCTCAGTTTTCATTGAAACCTGAAAGAGTTGCACTAGAAAACAGCTTTTATAAAAAGTCGTTTATTTCTTATATCAATTAGTTTTGGAAAATGGGAATAGCAACATTTCCTTAATATACTTGTATGTTGCAAGAATTAACTGGGCTGTCCGTAATCACAGAATTATAGAACGTTTGGGGTGGGAAGGCACCTCTGGAGATCATCTAGTCCAAGACCCTGCTAAAGCAGGTTCACCTGGAGCAGGGTGCACACAATCACATCCAGTAGGGTTTTGAACGTCTCCAGAGGAGGCCCCACAGCCTCTGGGCAGCCTGTGCCAGTGCTTTGTCACCCTCAAAGTAAAGACATTCTTCCTCAGATTCAGGTGAAACTCCCTGTGCTGCTGTTTGTGCCTGTCACCAGGCACCACTGAAAAGAGCCTGGCCCCATCCTCCTGACACTCACCCTTAAGGTATTTGTAGTCATTGATAAGGTCCCCTCTCAGCGTTCTCTTCTCTAGGCGAAACAGTCCCAGCTCTCTCAGCCTCTCCTCATAAGGGAGATGCTCCTGTCCCTTCATCATCTTCGTAGCCCTCTACCGGGCCCTCTCCAGCAGTTCCCTGTCTCTCTCGAACTGGGTAGCCCAGCACTGGGCACAGCACTCCAGATGGGGCCTCACCAGGACAGGGCAGAGGGGAGGATCACCTCCCTCCACCTGCTGGCCATGGTCCTCCCAATGCCCCCCAGGATCCCACTGGCTCTATTGGCCACCAGGGCACACTGCTGGCCCATGGGCACCTCGCTGTCCACCTGCACTCCCAGGTCCTGCTCCACAGAGCTGCCTTCCAGCAGGTCACATCCCAGCCTCTGCTGGTGCACGGGGTTGTTCCTCTCAAGGTGCAGGACCCTCCACTTGCCTTTGTTGAACTTCATCAGGTTCCTCCCCACCCAACTCCCCAGCCTGTCCAGGTCTCGCTGGATGGCAGCGCAGCCTTCTGGTCTGTCAGCCACTCCTCCCGGCTTTGTATCATCTACAGACCTGCTGGGGGTGCGCTCTGCGCCTTCATCCAGGTCATGGATGAATAAGTAATGAAGGTCTTGTATACATTATAGCAGTGTAGCTTCATATTAAAGTAGATATACCCTGTTAAACCCTCTTCTGCTAGAACTGGCCTCAAATAAACCACCTTTTCTCTCCATCAGGAATTCAGACCCACCGTTACTGTCAACTTTAAATAAGTTGGGTTTTGTCAGTTTTGTTGTTTGTTTGGGGTTTTTCCTAAAAGCTTTAGTTCTGTCCAAAAGAACCTGAATTTTATTAAAAAAAAATATTTCCAGTACTCTTGGTTGAAGTGAAGAATTTGAACAGAAACTTGAAATGGCTAAATGATCAAGAAATAAAAATGCTAAAGTCTACCTCAGAGTAGTCCAAGAATATTTTCAAATGATTCCTTTTAACTTTTTGAAGTGCAAAGATTCTTGACATGCCTGCATTTTAAACCACCTCCCGTGCATGACTATCAGCAGTCCCTGGGTCCCGTATATCGTGGCACACTGAAAGACAGTAGGAGTACCAAGACTGAAATGTGGTGGAGAATCTGTATGAGTATCACAGACCCACTGAACAATCAGGAAGTGTTGTCCTCTGGAGGCATGAAGGGCAAGATTATAAAAGGCAGAATGATACTGGCCTCAGAAATCTAAGAAAAAAGGTCCATTTCAAAGTCATTTACCTGTTTCAGGCCTCTAATCTTCCAGATTTGCAGCACAAATGCACATTAAAGCAAGGATGCTTGTATATCCTTACGATGTAGCTAAATCTGTGCATATGAAAAGCTCGTGTAAGGCAGGCAACTCCTATTTTTGGCTGCAGATCTAAGGATCCTCAGGTCTGCAGCCAAATTTCTCTCTCAGAACAGCAGGTCATACGCAGTTTTAGTGCTGCATGGCCACAAGATTGCTCTGTTCATGTCAGGAGGCCACCTGTAGAGACTGATGAGATGTGTAAGCAAGAACTCAACCAGCCAAAGAAAAAGATGTAGGTAGGTAGCACCATGCTCTCTGTAAGGGCCTCATGACTTTGGGAGACTTCTTTAATTCAGAACAGCCCTCCTCTGTGAACCTTCAAGACAAGTGATGAGGGACAGGTTGTGGGGCACAGTCTATGCTGTGTTTCTGAAAGAAGCCATCTCAGATTTTAGCTGCTAGTTGCAACTTTCGGTTATGGTTACACAAAGCAGGGGCCCCAAATTAAAATATGGCAGAATCAGAGATTTGCAGTGTTATACCTCCTGATTAAGCAGTAACAAAACTACAGCAGTCATATAAACTCAAGCCCCTTCAGCTACCTCAGGACACAGATGTTTCTCTGTCACCCCAAAGACCTTCCCGTGCTGGAGATAACTGCACCATTTGAACCACAGGGTCATCGTTACAACCTGTTGCGAAGGACTGATTCCATTCTTGAAACATGTGCTCAGAGAGAAGGAAGGAAAAAAAAAATAAAGGGGGGGGGAGTGCGGGGAGAGAAGCTTCTTTTTATGGAAAGCGTATAGCAAGTTTCAGGTCTGTTCAGGGAATAATCACCCTGCCCGACTTTCTGAGCCTGTTGGGCTAGCACACTTATGTGACCACTACATTCAAGATGTGCAACAGCAGAAGAAAAAACAAATAGCAGAAGTATTCCCTTACGTCCTTCTGTACCAACAGTTTTGTCATGAGACATATCTCATTAGAGAAAGTTGTCTCTCTCTTCTGTATCACAGCAAAGTTGCCTGCACACAAAGGAAGGTCTTATGGGACCAGAGTCACCATTTCAGCTCGTTATCTTCAAACTATATTATCTCCACAGATATCTGTCTGGGATTGTAAAATGAAAAGTGCCCCATAAGGCTGGCTGTTGGAGGGAAAACTGGTGCTTAAGCATGCAACTGCTGAATTTTGCTAAACATTTTAAGGATGTCCTTCTCATTTTTAATACATCCTTCACAAGCCTACCCTATCAAGCCAGCAGATAGTGAACACTGGAGAACGGCATGAGCAAGGGAGCAGAGTAAAATGACAAAGATACAGGAGATACGGTAAGGCTTTTAATGCTAGCCCTGTCACTGGCTGGTTTGGTGGGTTTTGGCTTTTAAGTTAATTGGTCCATCCTTCAGCTTTCCCTCCAGGTAAAACATTTCTGACTTCTCTGTGTGGTCCCACATGGCAGGAGGAGATTCAGGGAGCACAGGTCAGGAGAGGGGAGGCAGTTTTCTGTGCAGGTGCCCATTCACCCAGGATGCTGGTCAGGTCATGCCTGCTCACAAGCCAATTTTCAGTTTTCAGCAGAGAGAGCTCACAGCAGCTAGGGAAGCTGATCTGACAGAATTCTTTCTGGCAACAAACTTTTTAAAAATAAATAGTTTTCTTGGACACTTGCTAATGTTTAAGTGCCTACTTGGTAACCACCAAAGAATATAATCTGGTGAGCAATCTTAATTGTTCTTCCTCCTCCTTTTGTGGAAATCACATGTTTTAAACCCAAAGGCCACTTCTATTTATTTTATGAGAACAAATTGTCTCTGTCAGTTTAATTTCCCCTGGTGCTGTAACCAGACCTGCTGTTCTTATAAAGACAACTGGGATGAGACAGAAATAAAACCAGTTTCTGAGGATAGGCTGCATGGACAGCTGGTTCACACCTCAAACCTCTGCAGGGCAGAACCCCCACCGGACACCCACGTTTCAAAGTCCCGTCTGCTGCCGCAGCAGTAGGAGAGTAACTGCTCAGCATGAATTACCCAAGGATGGCCACCAAAACAAATTTCCAAGAGGAAACTGTCACATTAAACCTTGATAGGGAAGCACAGGGCTCTTACATTTCACTAGTGCTTTGCATTTTCTGGGAGATTCGCAATGGGACGTGCAGCACAGCTGCTTGCTGCTACCCAGTTTCACAGGGGAAGGGACCAGTGCCAGGCTCTGTCACAGCTTGCTGTCAGGACTGTGTCATCTCATGATGGAGAAGGACTACACCTTCTTCAGAAATAAAATGCCTTTGGTGTGTACTTGGACTTGCATGAATGTCTAGTCATGCTGGCAGCAAGGACTGGGTAATGTATGTAGGACTCACATCTCAGAAACATTTAACCCTGGTGAAAACAGAGTTTATGTTCAACCCAACTTGAAGAATACCTGGAGGCCCTCTCTTGATGCTGCTTGGGTTGAAATTAATTTCCAAGGCTATAAATGTTCTTTATCCTTCTTATTTCCCATGCTGAACAGGTAAAACTTCTTAAAAGATGCGTTCACACTTGCCTGCTCTGAAAACTGGGGCTTGGGGGCATTCCCCATTCAGAAAGTGGCACATGGCATGGTTACTACTCAGAGCACAGCAAATGTAAAATACTTGGTCAAAATTCCAAGAGCTGAAGCCATAAATGCCTATCAGCTGACAGTGCAACATTTCTCAAGATGATGACAGCTGGAAAAACAAGTGAGAAAAATCACACAGCATCCCACTTGTTTGCCTCATATACTTACAGTTTATGTTTGGCTGTTCATCTCCTTACCTACTTTGGCAAGCAAACAAGGAATTGGAAATGACAAATTACATATGTCTGTTGCAAGCCATATAAAGGGGGAAAAATTTCCTCTCCTCTCTTGTCTTTCCTCTGCTTTTTCAGCACCTCTCAAAAGCACTGGCTTCGGCTGTATGTGCTGAGGTGGGTGAAAACTGCAGTCCACAACCTGTGACAGCAGATGTGATCACCGCCACACGGTGGGGTTCCTGTGGGTGTGTGCTGAAGCCACTTCACAGTAAACTTTTCACCTCCACTCTTCTGAGGTTTAAAAGTCTAAAGCTCATTTCATCGTCTCTCGCTGGAGAGGTATGCAAGCAGACAGATGACCTTCTCCTTAGTGTTAAAGGTAAGGTAACTGAATCCGTCCCAACCTACGCTCGCAATAGGAGTAGGAAGCTACTTTGCCCTGCTGCAAGTCATCTTCAGCTGCTTCGTGTTCCCATGTGTTAGGTATGCGCACACATCGAAGGGGTAACTAAGCAGTCCCCTATCAGCTGCCTGATGGGAATGGTCCTGTGCAGGCTCTTGCCTCTCCGTAAATGCAAGATGGATTGAAAAAGCCCCCCCCAGACTAATTTTAAATATTGTTAGCTCTTGAGATGACCTGTCATTCTACATGCTGAGGCTGTTTTTCTGGCAAACACAAAAAAGACAAAAAAAACCCCAAAACAACATTCCACAACCACCCAAGTTAAAACAAGCTATTTATTGTGGTAGCAAGGAATCTGTGCACAGCACTTGTTTTGATTTGTTTAGATAAGGTGGCCGGAAACAAAGATCCTTGGGAATTTTGAAAAAGCTAACAGAAAAATGTTTGTTTTAAAACAGAATAAAATGTTTAGGTAACTCCTAGTTCTGCAAGTTGGGATTATGCCTGTTAATTTCTATTCATACAGCCTAAATCTAAGTGTTTTAACTCTGGTGGTGTCTTGCACCATATCCTGCACAGGCAAAACAGAGAGGATAGTTCAGGTTTATGGGAGTCAGGATTCCTTCAATGGAGTCAAACCTTTTTCCCACGGTCATAGAAAACCTACTGAATTTTGAGGGAGCTAGAGGTCTGAAGTCAGAGTGAAAATCCTTCAGGCTGTCTGCAGTTTCCCTGGGGTTTCAGAATAAAGTCAGGTCTTACCAGAAGAGCCTCCCATTCCCCTCTGTTGACTGTGTTAAATAAAACAGACTTAGAGTGAGTTCCTCTAAGCGTAACCCAAGAACGTACAGGGTTGTGGCAGATGCAGCATTGCCAGTAGCTTTGAACAGACACAGCACTTTAACTAAACATACAGAGAGAAAATGAGAAAAGAAATCCCAGCAGTCTGGGAAGAAAAGAACACGTGGCTGCAACTATAGCACCCACTGCTATCTGCTGTCTACCTAAAGGAGACTAGTAAGAAGCACAGGGCAACCCATCAACATAAACTGAATATGACTGGCCTATTACAAATGAAGAATCAACAGTACAAAACGTCAAACAGCCCCAAGCTTAGAAAAGTTGTGTGTATTTCAAGTTGCATTTAATGGTTCTTTTGCTGTAATTACTCAGCTGTCATTTCTTCTATACTTAATATTGGCAAATGTCAAAAACACACCACATTTTGTTCTATTACAATTGATTTGTTTTATTAATAGGGTATCTTTTTCTTAATAGGGTAGCTCTGTTTATTAAACAATAATATGGAAGGGAAAAGACCATCCAGGTTCCTTTTCCCTGACCTCCTCTCTCCCACCTCACACTCTAAGCCCCTTCCTACCCCTCACCATCACCCAGCACCAACAGAGTTGGGTGTTCAGAGGGAATCCTGCACAGCAGCAAGATGATGCTGGCTGGTCAAATGACGTTAAGTCTCTCCTGACAGGCAACAGTTTCTGAGGCTAGACTTCATAAGAGTCCAGGATTCAAAGAATTGCATTTTCCTTTAAAAAACATCCATACATAGCTTAGGAGTTATAGGCAGGCTGTTTCTGCTTTACAAACCCAGCTTAATTTTATTTCACTAAAATCTTTCAGAAATCCACAGTCTTGCTTTCCTGTGACTCCAGAAAGGTGTGGGAAAAGTAAACTACAAGTAACATGTCTGCTGGTCACAACCTAGATCTTAGACACCAACAGAGCATGATGCTACCCAGCAAGCCTCCAGGCATACAGACAAAGACCAGCACTGTGCTACTTATCAAATGAACAAAGACATATCAGGAAATGTTAAGGTATCTTTAATTACAAAAGAAACATGAACATGCATTGTCAAGTTGCAGTGATTTTCTAGTATTTAGAGGCAATTATTTAAAACTTTCTAGGAGTGTCTTACCAATAAGCTTGTGTTGAGGCACTGGCTTATCTTCCTAGCCATTATAATTTTCTTACAATGCTCCCTGCTATAAAATTGAGCTTCACTGAATTAATGGCTGTGTGCAAAAAGATACAGATATGATAGCAGTACAACATTCTACATAAATTCAGCTTTAAAACTTAGTTCATTCTTCAATTAATTCTTCAGTGCAACTAAACAGTTACTCTCTAAGCAGGTGAAACTGTGATACACCATGAATTCTGGGGTTACAGAATCCCCCTGAAATTCTATTGCCTTCCGAGACACAAGATTCCACTATAAAGCTCAACAGGAGAAAACAGGAATGAGCCTGCCAACAGTAAATGCATTGAAACAAGCACCATGTTCCACTATAAGCATACTCCTCCTGATGCAATAATATTTTCTTACTTTAAAAAATCCTGGGCTGGAAATATCTGAACTGCCTTTCACACTTTGAAGAGGGAGGTGAAGGAGAATGCTGAAGGAGCTTTTCTGTATTGGGGCAGAAAAACCACACAAAGACAAGAATTTTCCAAGCAGCACAACTTGTCCTAGACAAAGCAGATGCTGAATGCTCATATAATTAGAAGGCAAGGCACTCTTGACAGTAAACACATGCATACAGGTTTGCACATACTTAATCCTGAAATGTATCTGAGACTATGAAAGTCATGTACATTTTAAAGGAAATATCAATTTAAATAAAAGATGTGTAATACCAAAATCTTGTTAAAGAGAGGGCTACAAGTATCTTCTATTTGTGTGCTAATTGGTTAATTCATAGAATATATGGCAGAGCCTATTTTTTACTGTGCAAGAACATTACAAGATGATTTCTTGATGCCATGATTTTTATTATATTGAAATTATTTTCTTGAAAATTTACTTCTCATATAAGGACTGATGTCAAAGAGCTCTCTGTAAATCTGTACTCTTAGGTGAAATGCAGAGAGCTTATAGGCCTGTTGCTGATACTGCGTTGTCGTATTTGTCAGTTTCTTTTCACTGGAGATTCAACATAGGCCCTCAAATACTGTGCTGTTTGTTGAAACAGTTTACTAACCTCAGAATTATCTGGGGCAACTGTTTATCTCCGCACCACCACCCCACCCACGCCAACACACACACAGGGTTGATTCTCCTTCACACCAAGACTTGTCTACATCTCTTTGACAAGATAAAAAGACACTGCAGTGGTTGTGAACACAAAATGTTCATTCTGAAGATCTCTCTGTATTCCTAATCCTCATTATCTCTGTTTGCAGGATCTAGCAAATGCAGCTGCAGCCCTCTGCCACAGATGAGAAGAAATAAGGTGGCTCTGCAACTACTGAAGTCTGTCCTCCAGGTGCTCTGCCACATCCATGTGGGGCTTGAGCACCGGGTGCATTGTTGTAAGCTACATTTATTAATGAAGATGTTTGCCACTGACAGAAGACTTGCCAACTGTGTACCAGACCCTGAGATGACAGTCTGTGATACGAGACCTCCCACTATTTTTGTTACTTAAAAGGAACTTCTTCCCGGGCAGCTGAGCATCACAGTGACTCCGTGGGGGAGGTCTGGCAGAGATCTTCCCTGCTCCAACACTGCTGATAGAGAAAGGAGCTGCTGCTTCTTGGAGATGGGAGAACTGGCAATGATAAATACCCACATAAACCTGTGTGTCCGACATTCCTGAGTTTTTTTCCGGAATGTTTTATCTTCCTTTTATTGTTCTTTGTTTTTTCTCAAACTTTCTTTTGTCAGCTACCCCTCTTCCTCCTCTGGCTTCCTTTATCCACCACCTGTTAGCATCTTGGTAAAAGAGGTCATGATAAGCGCCTCACACCATGTTCCTTCATGCATCATCTTGTAATAATGAGATCCCTGTGGTCTGAGCCCATTCATCCTGCCTCTGCCCAAGCTGACTCTTGCTAAGGTTCTGTGTATGGATCCCATGTTGAACGCAATGCTATAACACAACTCATCAACAGCCCAGCAGTCTTCCTGCTTGGCATTTTCAAGTGTTCAGCTACAATCTGGGGTAACATATCAGTCTCTAAACCAATGTGCTCACACTCTAGGCAAACATCGGCACTGAGACTTCTGTTTTTAAATCCCTACTCCTATTACAACAATAGCAACAATAAAATCAAACCCATGATGATTTCTTGGGCTCAAACCAGCTGCTCAGCAAATTAAGGCTCTAACAATGACAAGGATGCAGGGTTTTGGAAAGCAATTCCAAAGTCATACTAGCCTGTGTCCCCTGTCTGCAACTGTCTTTGGGAGTGCTGGAAAGCTCTCTCCAGCAGTGATACACTCAGAAATCAGAGTGATCATACCTACATGGAGAAGGAGCACATCTCTTCCTCTTCCTCTCACTATTATACAGCTGGAGGGAAACAGAGAGGGAGCAGCCCTCACTGTGGGGTCATAGGATGACTTTATGACGAGCTTCATCTCGTGCATCTATGCATACACCAATATATGCTATCTCATTGCAAATTCTAGGTCTGGGAAAGGCTGCCTAACTTGAAGTGTCTTCCCAACCTGTATTCCCATATGATTAATGTAACAGTCTGCACAGAGGCAGCTGGCACAAGAAGAAACCCATAAAGCCCATCTGTATTTCTTTTGCAGTTACAGGGACAATGGACAAAACACCCTGCTTATCTTTAGTCCCACCAAAGACCTCAAACCACATTGTAGGCACCCAGGTGCTTCATAACGTGCCAGGAAATTTTCTCCATTTTACAAAATGATCTAAATCAGTATTTTTAAAAATGTCTTCCTTTCTTAGAGACTGCCCTCCTCATACATTTCGGCAAAAGTGTGGAGGTTCAGCCCCCAATTCTCTCCAGTAAGCCAGCCACCATACCGGGACAACCATACTGGGACAACCTAAAACTGGAGAATGCTCGAAAAACAATGAGCGTAAGCAACATGTCAAATGTCTGACTTATGGCAAGGAAACAAACTTGCGAATCAGATGCTTGGGCATTAATGCCTTAGGTATGAGACTACACCCAAGATGCTGTAAAGCCTCTGAGATGTCTCCACTCTGTTTTACCTGGGAGCTACTAGTGAAAAGCTCTGTGATTACACCTGCTCTCTCTCCCATGTATTAAGTCCTTTCCTGCAATAGGGTAAACTGGGCCAAAATTTCACCATAAAGTTGCAATAAGATCCAGTGGGAGAGGCAGAGTTGCTTCAGACTCAGGTAGGAAGGGCTGGATTACCATCCTGTGAATTAGTTGTGGAGCACCACCAAGTGAAAGTAGCCATCAAAGGGGGAAACCACATGAATCACACCTCTGTTCTCAGATTTTAACCCTAGCATGAAACTCAAGACAAAATTTGCTCATTTTAAAGCCTCCTCCCATGACCCTGCACACAGACAACCATAACGAGGGCAAGGATGGTTGTCAGCAAGATGCAGTGTGGGACTTATGAGAAATTTCATATGACAGCTGTCCTCTGTCCACCAGAGGAAAACTAAATGCCCGTACTAGCATCAACCCTTTTCAGGGTTTTATATTGATCCTCCTTCCTTCCATAGCTGAACACATACCCATGGAAAAGCACAACAGCGTAACTGTGGAGGACTCCATAGAATCTCTGGCACTGTCTGCCTTTCTAGGATCACAACTTTAGATCTAGTATTAGCTTCGCTTTTATTTCTCACTGCCACTTGTTTGACCAACTGGTTAGTAAGGAGGGGTTTAGCTTGCAGGAAAGGGTTAACACCAAGACTTCTTTTACATTATTAGCAGTTACTGTAAATGTACGGGGACGGTAATCACTTCTAGACTGAAAGCCTGATGCTTGGAGCACAAACTGTATTTGTTTGGTGTTTGCAAAGATCTTGTCTGAACAGGATTGTCCGGTCATACCGAGATTTGGGACAAACCTTAGCTGTTTACTTCCTTAGGAGCAGCCACAGAGCTGAGGGAAGGGGCCAGGGCAGTGGCAGCTGCCTGCTGAAGCAGCTATGTGTGCCTGTGGCATCCTGTTCAAAACTCCCTCCCCTCACCTAAAACTCCTTCCCTTGCCTTAGGCTCCTAAAACATGCTTAAGCACCTGTCTAACTTTATTGCCCCCAGGTGGCTTCTCTGGTTTTGAAGCAGGAGCTCAGGATGCTGGGAAAAATCTCACTTGATTTTCACACAGCAAAAAACATGCAGTGCTGCCCCCCACCCCCAACTGAAAGTAAGTTTGCGTGGTTCCCCTTCCTGACTGACAGGTTAACATGAACTGGCTCATTCAAAAATAAATTTTATAAGGAGAATAAAAAGTGCATTTTAATTTTCTTCTTATGTACTTTACAACTCACTAAATGACAGACAGCAGTCGTGTGTACTCTATCAGCTGAACACCGTTTATCAAAACTGACACATTCAAAATAAGGCAAGGATCTAAATTAGTTGTCATAACTAGAAAAATAAATACAAAGCTAATCTCAGAACTCAATTTGTATTCTTTATGATGACTTAAAGCTGGCAGTCCTCATCATGTGAGATCTGTGAGCTATAAATAAACTTAGCTTAGAACAAGCGAACATTTTTTACATGCAGCACTTAATGCATTACAGTTTTCTGGCAGAACAAAACATAACACCAGACCAAAACCATGTCTCATTTTTAATGAAAAAACAACCCAGTAAAGCAGACCTCTAAAAAAGGAAATCTCTAATCTACAAGTGCAAGTATCCAAGCATGTCTCCAACTCTACTAATTCAGTTTAATAATAGAGGAAACCAGGCCACCAGAAGTTTACAGACTAATGCAATTACAGGGTGGCTCAATAAGCACTCATTTATCTGTTATCTGCGACACGTAAGATAAAGCTATGCTACCAGGTATGGTTTTCGTTTCACAAAGCTGAATGCCCACCAATGAATTTATCAGAATGGATGTTTTTCATGGGGTAAAGTAGCAGTCAGTTGCTGGAAAATACACGAATGACCACTTCTTGAAGCTATTTTTAAGATCCATTAACTAACTGAATAATTGGATTTACCTATAAATAACAAATGCATTTTTATCAGACAGCATTTAACATTACTTACATCACAGGTGAAAAAAAAAAAATCCTCTCGGCAGGTCTAGAACTAAACAGCAAATAAAATTAAACCCATAATCATAGCACTACTTCAAAATTGCCATGAACTTTCAACAATTCTATGAATACAAGGATACTAATGTACCATTCAAAAGTCATTCACTAAAAAAAAAAAAGCAACTTAAAGAAAATCAAATTGTTTTGCTGTTTGCAAGTGGGATGAACATGGGAATCAGCCTCTCTTCTGCAATGGTGAGCGGCAGACTGCACATGGACAACAGCAGAGAGAGCTGGACAAGCTCCAGATGTACTGAAAGCAGAGCTCATTGGTTTTTGGAACCACAAACACTGCAGGCCAGACTCTGAAAACAAAAATGCTGGAACCCTGGTGCTTAAACTCCCAGATTCAGTTCCTGACACCTTAAAAAAAGTGGTTTCTGGGGCTGATACATCTAGGCATTACTGATTTGTATACATTTAGATTTAAATGCTGAATTCCAGGTATTCAACTTTGCAAATTAGGGATTTGTCAAAGGTCCCATCAAGGGGAAAAATAAATTATGTGCCAGGAGGCCAATGGGATCACTAACATAATTTATAATGCTTGGGAATCTGAGATTCTGACAGTGCTACTTTATTTTCTTCACAACCTCAATAAGAAAGTTACCCAGACTACTTCAAAAGTCTGCTGATGTCAAATTTAAAACACCCACACCACAGTCCAAGAGCTGACATTTCTCCAAACCAAGGAAAATCATTATGCACATTGTTGACCAGGAGAGGAAGTACCCAGCTTGCCAAAGGGTAATTCAGTTTGATCTGGGTGGGAGCTGGGTGGGACTTCTGGGCTGTTCCATCAAGGCATGGAAAGAGCATGTTCTTCCACCCAGAAATGGTTTTCATAGCACTATGGTACTCTGCTCAGTGGGCACCATCTTGCTTGGCTACACCTTCCAAATCTGAATGCTGTATAGGCATGCATACAGTGTTTTATACTATGTCAGCTAGTAACTTCCAGAAACACATCTGGACAAAGATTCACTGAGTTAAGTCAGCTGAGCAGAATTTACCCAAAGGTAATATATGCCTTCAATTAGGGAACTGTGAGCATCTCAGCAATTAAGTAACAGCCTGGCTGATATGCTTATTGGTCCATTAGCACTGACATCTCTTCTTACCAACTAAATTAGTGTGGTCTCAAAAAGGATAAAGAAAAGATCATAGCTTTCTGAGGTGTGATAGCCAGATGTTAAGAAGCACTGCCGAAACCTGCAGCGTAATTAAGGGTACGTCTTCAAAGTGGATCTCACCCAGACTCACACCTGCATGTTGCAACCCATCACCACTCTGGTTTGTAGACAAACCTCATTCGTCAGTTTGGCGAAAGTACCATTCTAGGTTAGTAACACAGGCTGGAGTCCACATGGCTGCTGCGTTCACCTCTAAACCTGCCTGTTCTGCAGCGAGGGATGCACGTGATTGCCAATGGTCCTCATCTGATCCAAAGGATAAGGATGCATATCTCTAATGTCAATACACATTTCAATTTTGTAGTGGAAGCAGTAACATAACTACAGCCCCAAACTATGCAGAAACAACAAAAAGAACTCCAAACAAGACACTTCACCTGGACCATGTATTTCATCAGAAAATCTGATTAACGCTCAGAAGCTCTAGGCACAGTCCAAACATAGACCTCAATGTACTAGACACTATTCTACTTTTAACACAGTGATAATAATCTAGTCATAGCCTCCAACCAGAGCCGACAAAGAGGTGGACATGTGAAAGTAGGGTGCAATATCCTGTGACAACAAGGTGGAAGTAGTATGGATAAAAAGTGGAGGCCATGCACACACCATCAACATTACTGTTCTCAGCCACAGGTGCATGTTGGCACCACAACAATGGTGAGAGTTGAAGGAAGATGTTGAGAAGATTTTTTGAATGGTTGGACAGACTGTAATTAAAGACATAAATCAGAACTTCTTCCAAGCCCACAGGTTATGCAAGGAAAAACACTCAACAATCTTCAGACAAAGCCAACTCCTCAGAGAGGAAAGGAGCACAGGACGTTTCTGTCTGCATGGGGAGTGTTCAGGGAGACCAAGAGTTAAATAATGCATATCTTCTAACAGGAAGCTCTTAGCAGTGAGTATAATTAATGAAGGCACAATTTAATACAGGCTGTGGTGAATGCTCTCTTGCAGGACATGTGGAATCAAAACTGGATGTTTTTCCAGAAGATAAGCTCTAATCCAAACAGAAGTCAATTTAGGGAAATCCAGTGGTCTGTGTCACAATGCCAGTCATAACGGGATCACAGCTGACTGTCTAAACCTTATAACCCATGAATATAATGAGTCATGAATACCAACAGTACTGTTCCTTCCTCCAATGAAGTGTCTGGTGATATGGTGCCTGGATGTGGGTGGGTTAAGATTAATGATGTATTTTACTGTGACTTTGCTCAAGAACTTTTTTCCCCAATGACTGTCATGGCCTCGGCAAGTTCTTCTTCCAGGAATTATGATAAAAAATTGACGTCAGCAAAAGCTGCATTTTTTGTCCTTAAGTCCAGGTATACTTTCCCAGCACAAAATCTTTTAATGGGAACTGGAGCCAAGTTTTAATTATTTAGAATGGATACCAAAATGGCTCAGAATAAATTATGAACACATCATCAAAATCTGGTTCTTATTAGTGCCAGAAAATGGCAGTGAAGGCATACAGCTGCATGCTTACACATACAGTTATAATTGTCTGGAGAAGGGGCCCTGAACATCTTTCTCACTGAATAAGGACAGTGAGCATGGTAGCCAGATAAAAACAGATTAAGAGACTTCTGCTGGCCAGCTTCTGGTTACCGGTCAGGGAACCTGCTGATCCATCGCTCTCCCTCAGTTGATCATTACTACCTTTCTTCTGCCTTCTCCAGTCTCTTAATACCAAGGGCACCAGGACCTTTATTTCATGTAAGGCCTTCCTATACTTTCTGTTCCCAAATGGATGCGTTTCTTTATCCCTTATGTTCTCCTCCCTTTGACTCAGGTCCTTCCATTCTTCCATCATTTCTAGGGTCTGCTGCCACCATTATTTCCTTTCTGCCCCACTGGTGGACAAGTGATCAGAATGCAGGGTGTTGAAGATTTAAACCCTAAATCCAGGCTGAACTCAGCTGAGATGAATGCATGATATTCTGCAAAATGTTACGAATTTGTTGATGTTTGTAGTAAGTTCTGTAGATGTATGGAGCTCCCTTCTCTTGGCTTCTGGTTTCCTGGTTTTTATTAGCATCAGCAAAATTCATGCTTCAGTGTCTAGACTATTCCCTGGATTTGCTCTGATGTTGCATTCAAAAATTACCTAGCAATCTTCAAGCTGACTGATGCTGATATACTGAGGACAGTGAATGCTTCTATAACTTGAGCAGACCTGTGTCGCATGGCGTCAACATTAAAAGGCGAAGACTAAGGGAAAATGGAAGTGGAAGAGAACCCGGAGCACT
Source organism: Falco punctatus (assembly GCF_963210335.1). NCBI lineage: Eukaryota > Metazoa > Chordata > Aves > Falconiformes > Falconidae > Falco > Falco punctatus. Next base: position 74,544,525 of record NC_137586.1, read on the forward strand.
TTTGAAAGGCACAGTCATGGACCTTATGTAGCAACAGAAACAAGCTAGAAGTGGTTTAAGGCACTTTGTAGCTGAGTGACTACCAACAGCAGAGATAAAATGACCCATCCAAGTATATTAATATGCACAACAGGTACTGCTTGCACTTGATGGTACTAAACCTCCTTAATCATATAGCAGTAACACTTATTTCACTTGCTTAGATGTCACTACTGAAGTCCCAGAAAGCCAAGAAGTGCATTTAAAAGCACTACAATGTAGCTAGATAGTCCTTTTTATTTTCCTCATGCTTTTTAAGCCCTCAGAGGTCAGTCTTTTTTTAAGCTCTTCTCTGCAACCAGAAAAAGCTAGAAACTTTTCTTTAATTATTTTCAAAGCAAACTGAAATTCTTCTGTGCTCCTTCAACTGCATGAACTGAGTTTCAGAGAAATGCCAACTATTCCAACACACAGAACAGAACCAAAAAAACTGGAAGTACGGAGAGGATAGAACCACTTACACACAAGCAACTACCATCCAGCCATGCCGGGCACCCACTGCCATTTCTTCTGTTTACTTTGTAGGAAATGTAGGTGCTTTGCTAGGACCTTGAGAAGAGGACTGGCAGTACCTGACCTGATCTACGCAATCAGAGCCATTTTCGGCTACCACATAATGTTAAGCCTAAATCAGCTCCTCCTAAGATGTTTCGGGATTTACTTGTTACCAAGATATAGTACTGGTCTGAAAACGCCACTTCAGTTGTAAGACAAGATGATTATTTTTTTACTGTGTTGGGCTATTTATTTGCCTGGTAACGCAGGTTTTTTTAAGGGCTGGAGTGTTATGTTAGATAACACTCTCATGAGCCTCCTTCCTGAAAAATGCCAGGAAATTTTATCAGCTCTGTAGTCTGAAGAGAACAAGCCATGAGTTAATTCATCTGAATCACTGAGGACATGAGAATGGTTTTGGTTAGGTATGCAGATTTACTTGATGTCAGTGCTGGAGTTAATAGGTGGTAGCTGGAATCTGGTAACCATCAGCTCAAAGCAGATTATTTGCATGTAATCAAAACTTGTTATTTTTTCCCAAATCTTGCCTTTACCACATCACCTAATAAAGTAATAAAATCTAGAGATGCTAGAACAGATAAATAGCTGTACATATAAAGGATGAACACCACCCAGTCAAGCAAATACACCCCAATGATATTAAAGGACTGCATCTACCTTTACCGACAAGATCTTTTCAGTTTTATCTGATCTTAAATTCAAGATGATTTAGTGCAAACATACAGCATCCAACAGTTCAGCAAAATTCAGAATGCCAAATCTGCCAGAGCAACTGCAGAATTCTAATGATCTACAGTCTTTATTTGCTTCTGGTAAGGCTTATGAGGTCCTTCAGTCACACACCTGGAAAGGCTGTGCCTGTGGTTTAGGGAATTTATGTTCCTGCAGTTCCTCCTTAGTTCCTAAGGGCTGAGCACAGATTACAGCTTTTTAAATGAAAGTATTCATTAAATCAAATTACTAGTAATACCGCACTGCCTGAATGTGCCCCTAATTAGTGTTACAACAGTTTTGCTATTTACCAAGAGACTAGAGGTGGCCCTGTCTTTTCACACGTACCTGTGCTAACTACAAAGCCCCTAGCAGTAAAGTTTCAGCAAACCTTCTCCACTTTTGATATCACTATAAATAGTACCTTCAAACTACTGTCACTTTATTTTTGTACATCCAGCCCTGCACCCATTCAAACCAAGGAGAGTTTTGCCGTTGACTTCAGCAGGAGCAGGCTATAAGCCTGAATGTTGACCACAGCTCTCATACAAATCAAAGGTGAGCTGTACAGTCTTCCAAGTACGAAATGCTGCTAAATGGTGATTTTGGCTGGACCACAGGCTTACCTAAGAGTAGGCATGAAATACTGTAGCCTTCATTCAGAAAGGTCAATGGTATACTCTCATCAGCTGTTTAATTAATATGATTTCATAAATATTAACGTACAACAGTGCCTGCACAGGCAAAAGGTAATGTGAAATTTATCACTGGCTTGACTGAATTAGCTCATTGCAATAGAGAAATGCAAGTAACTTACAAAACCAAATATTTATATTAAACTGTATTTGTCTGTTTTCAACAGGTACAAGGCAGAATTGTAAGCCAGGAGGTATGGACAGCTTCCACATCATTGCCATACTTGAAGTTTCAAAGTATCCTAGCACTACTCAGAGAAAGCCCTGTGGAATTTACACTTTCTAAGCACAGCTATATGTAATACTTCCCAGCCTGATGCTGGACAATTGGCCATGCACACGTGTAATGAACGCATGCTATCTGGACAGCAGGCTATGACTTCATAGCCTGGCATAGCCATAGCAGGCATGACTTCATCCATATGGGGGTGCAGTATCACTTATTAGGGGAAAGCCATCTCTGCCAGTTTTTGAGCAAGCAATGAAAGAAAGAAAGCTGAAGGCACCACTTACTTCAATGAAGTAGCCATCTCCCTGATGGATTTCAATTAGAACAGTAATATAAATTTTCCTGTTTGAGCTAGTATCACAACCACAAGACTGTACTACAAGGACAGTAAAGGCATTTAATCTTTTAAATTTTTGACAGAAAGTAGGCACCTGACTTCATTTGACGTGAGAGTTCCCCAGGCACCTTATTTAATTTTTGGCTTAGGCAACACCCTGAACTGAAGCCCAGAGACTGAACTACAGCCAATCCTGGCATTCTGCTTTCTGACACCTTAATGCGTTTGGATCCAAACATCCAAAATTTATTATCATTGCTCTAGTACTTGAACAGCTCTGCACTGCATACTATTCAATGAAGAATGCCAGCCTTCAGGGATCCGCTGGACACATTGCCAAATTTTCTTTTCATCTACAGCTTCTGGTAATATACTGGGTGTCTCAGATACGCTGCAACGCATGACTGCAGAGCTTCTACATTAAAATAGAACCAGGCCAAAAAAGCACCTTATGGACTTGGTGAGTATTATTTTTCAGCAATGCTTGATTAAGAGACCATGGGGAAAAAGAAGGGAGAAGCTTTTGCAAAAACACAGTGTTAAGAGACTTGCTAATTGTGAATGTCAGTACCACATATATTGCAGATTTGTATGTATCCAGAAGTGAGCTTTTATAATGTAGCACAGATTAGTTAAAAAACTAAAATCTTTGCAGAAGGAAATCCCACAACCATTCCAGAAAGGTCATTCTGGGGGCAGGGAAGGGGGAGCGGAATTTGCACAAATACCAGCACTTTGGAAATCCTGGTGCCACCCTTTTGACAGCATGAAATCCTACCTCCATCCCAAAGAAGATTACATAATGACTGATAAATGATCTATACAATCTGTATAGTTTCCATCCTTTAAGATAAAAGGTTTAGAAAAGGAATAGTCAAAATGGACTTAGCAACAACAAATGCAAGCTATCCTTGCACAGAAAAACATCTGTGTAGGCAGACCTTGATCATTCCATTTCCAAGTATGCACTTTATATAGAGACTGATAAAAGAAATCATTCTTCAAAATCATAAAAAGCTAGTGAGACACAAGTCTTGCAAGCTGTGAAAACAAAATAATAAGATCAGCATATTAATTTTAATTTGCCTTATTTGGGGGGAAGGGGTGGCAGAAAAAGGCAGATGAGGGGGTAGTATTTAAAAGCTGTATTTATCAGTATTTCTTTGCAATTTTTGAAGTTAGAAACCTATTTTCAAAAGTTAAAGGTATTTCTGGCATTTGGCATTTCTTGAAAGAAAAAACCTAGCAAATATTTCAAGAGTTGTGATAAAATCCGGAGAGCTTTGGAAATGTAATTGGTATTTTTGAATTGTAATGTAACTCTTTCATATTAAATGCTGTCAGAAGCTCGTAGACTGCTTTCACAGAAAAGAATACTGCAATGTATTGTGAGAAATAATGACAGGCCAAGTTGATTTAAATTTACACTTTTCAGATGTCAGTCTTGCCCATAGCTGTTCTGCTACAGTTAATTGTACTTTCATGAGTCCTCAAGGCTAACAGTCTTGAAGAAAATCCAATTTAGAAGACAACTAACAGATATTAAGCAACTAGAAGGACTTAGAATCAGAAGATCTGGATTTTGTTCTCCTATCTGCTGCTGACTTGCTGCATGACCTTGAATAAAATACTTAAGTTCTCCAGGCTGCAACGCCACCTTAACATCCATTTCCTAAAACTCCTACGAGGTTTACTTCTTCTCACTTGTTCCCTCAAGTAACAGCAACAGGGAAACACACAATGAAGGAATAAACACTGCACATCCCTACAGGTCCTTCATTTTCTATGTAGGTAGCTTTGACGCTGCCTCCCCTTTACAACACACTCTTAAGATTACAAATCATGCTTTTTTAAAAATATTATGAAAATAAATGTTTCTTACCCTCAGCCCCTGTTCCATGGACAAGCAGAGGACTTGCCAGGGTGCTGTGTACCTGAACATGTTTGGCCCCTTCTGCAGACAGTCTAAACAGCAAAAGGCACACAACTCTCTCAGGTCTCCTGGTTGCTTTTCATCTGAGGGATGCTTAAATCAGAGAAATCCTTTAGTTGTACTCTTCAAGGGCCCCCCAAGCAGACTCTAAGACAGAGTTACAGCCATTCCACTGGCCCCCTGAGGAACTGAATAACTAATTCAATAAGAGGCTTTTTTTTCTTGGGAAGAGCTTAGCTCAAACTCAATTAGCATAAATAGCATGATAGCCTTTGAACCTCCCACTTCTCAGAGGAGCCGATGGTGGACAGCACATCATGGCAGGGTCGCTTCCTCCCCTGCAAATCTAGAGTTTGTGTTTCCACTGCTGTCATTCAACTCTGCTTCAGAAGTCCAGAAGCAGCTATCAGAGACCATGTGTAGCTTACATTTTTTTATTTCTGCTGTTATGTTGTAGCCTGGCTCAAAGGAAATCCCTTTTCCTCCTGTCAGGAGGGATTCCCTTTCCTCCTGTCAGGCATCCTGATCTCTACGTGGCAACTGGCATGATTTTGTTAAATAAATTCACACCGGAGCTGCTACTCTTATGTTAAAACCATGATATATAGAGTATAAAAAGTTACCACCCTAAATGAGTCTGAAAGGTTTTCTCCCGAATACTCTGAAGTGAGCTGTTTGCAACACTGGAAATATGGTATGCTGCTGCCTTGCTTGTGGTTAAGTGTTCCTTAACAGATTGTCAGTTTTTCAGTCAAAGACCAAGATCTAGTCTCCAAGAGATTAAACTGATAAAAGAGTAAAGGTCAGTTATTTTCTACATTTATCTGATTTCAGCGATGAATTGAAATGGTACTTCTGTACCCTACTGCTGGTCAGAAAATGGTGGGATGCTGTGTCCACACCATGGTCACATCTGCTTTCCTTTTACGGCAGTTGTACTCACAAACCATCACCAATGTAAATCCAGCCACACAGATCGAGTAACTAACTTAACCTGGCTTCCCCTCCCTGCCCCTGCCTTTGGTAGAGGAAGAAGTAATTTTATGTTTATGTTGACTCAGATCTGACTCAGTGATCCTCAGCACCTTTCACCTCCAGTACCTCTGCTGCTGCAATCCCACCAAAATACATTACAGGGATGGAGGAAGAACTGCACAAGACTTGTCTCTACAGGTACTTCTAGCAGAGAACTGAGGTGGCTGTGCATAGTGCTGCTCCCCCATCAGTGTACTGAAAACACTCCTAATGCTGCTCTGCAAGTCCTACTGCAGCACGAGTACCAGCAGAAGCACTCCAACACACTCAGTGTTTGTTAAACAGATTCTCAAAGAAAATGTTTCTTTTCATATTTTGTCTTTCTTGACAGTGAAGTGATGGACAGCCACGCAAAAAACCCTAGACAACTAGTGAGGTAATGATTTCACCAAGTACTTGCCAAACACAGATCTGAGCTCTGGCTCAGCTCAGAAGTTTGTTACTATACCCTTGTTTTTGTACGTACACAACCAACACAGACATGGCACCAATTCAAAAAATGTAAACCTGCAGATCTGTTTAAAATTATTGAAATTATACACTACACACATCACTTAGCAGTGGCTTTAGCAATGTCTATACAACCTCAACTACACAGCACATAAATCCCTGGCTTGGCTCAGCTTACTGAGGTAGCTTTGCCTGACAACCAGTCATGGGAACAACTCAGTTTTCTTTCATGTTTCTCTGTATTTTGACCTCTTACATTGACACTTTTGAAGTAAATGTTGGAAGCAACAAATGACTTTGGTCATTTCTTTAGTAACCAAAAGTGATTTAAGCCAGAACAAACATAGGTACCATAGCTAATATTTCACCAATTACTATGTTTTTTTAACAACCAGACAAAGATCAAATTACAAATCCTGTTCCTCAGAAAGAATCTGGACATGACTCTAAAATGGATTACAGGAGGACTTAGGTTACAAACATGGAATAGATGAAGTGACTTCTGCTGAAGTAACATCAAGTTACTTTGGTATAGCCAAGGGTAAAAATGCAGATTCTGGTGAGAAATAACCATTCCACACATCCTTTGAACACTCCCATGGCCAGATATACAAACAACTGCCATGAAATGCAAACAAACCTGTCTACGTGCATCTTCACCTTGTAGCCTCTTCATATCTTCTTTTTTTTTTGTTAAAGATCATGTACCTTGCTCATTATCTACATGATGAAATCTGTATCACAGGATGTAATTCTGAAGGTAAATAAAAATATAGGTACAGAAAGGATCAACCTAAGTACTAAGATAAAATTCTGCAGACTTAACAGTGAACTAAGTCTGCCGAAACATCTGAAACCTAAGAGATCCCACGGAACATCCTAACGACAAAACATTTTGGCCCAATACAGAACATTAAACAAGCTTCTTAGAAAGAAGACCTCTGATCTTTGATTTTCCCAGTGAATGAACTAAGTGCTCTTGAATAGCTCAGAAACTGCTAGCAAAAAATACTGTGATATATCAGCCATATTTAGGATAGTTAATTAACTGGGAACGAGACATTAAAGACACTTCCACATCTTTTGTATTAGGAAATATTCATTGTGGTAAATGGTTAAAAAGACAAAATCTGAATTTTTATGACCTTGCACCCATAAAAATATAACCTGCTTATTTTCTACAGAAGTTAGCCTTCTTTTTCACCTCTCATTTTGGGCATTTCCCCCTCTCTTTTTAATTAAAAAAACAGGAATACTGAAACAGCTTTCCCTCATAGCCCATTTCAAATGAGAGATCACAGAGCCACTGATGTCAGGAAATTAACATAAACATTCCCATACCAAGATCAGAAAGTTAATGCAATTGTTGACTTGTCTTCAGGGAGACACTGTGAGCAAACAGATATATTAAATGGAAGCCAGAAAGATGTGACTGTGCCATCCAGGCAGGGTCTATTGAAACATGATACATGCCAATGAATGCTCACTGTGTTGAAAGCCCATCCTTCTTCCCCCTTACTAGAAATCATTAACACCAGGTGAGAGCTTTCCAGGACTCAGTCAGAAGTCAAAATACTAACCCTCAAAGCATTTCTCTCCAGTAGGTTGTTTTCAGAAGAGTTAATGTTGAAATCTTGGAAAGGCATAGGCAGGACTTACTGTACTGATGTAAAATGCAATTGGTCCTTGCAGAAGAATGCAAAGCACATACCAGTAAATATCACAGCCACATTTGTGGTCTGTGTTTCCCAAGCAAGGGTCATTCGACTTCCTGTGAGACTCCTGACAGCACATGATTTACCAGTGCTGCCTTTCTACACCTCCTTTTACTTCCCAATAAATACAAAGCCTTTGGCTAAGGTAAAGAACTTACTCAAGCTGCTGAAGCCATAAAAGTTGTTTGTCTTCCAGTGGTCCATGAGTAAAGAAGATGAGACACTGCATCAAAGAGATAAAACCTCTTGCTGTGAAAAATGAATGGGGCTAAAATACTAGACTGGAATTTATGAGATCAATTCCAGTCCCAGGCTCTGATGTCTTGGGAAAAATCACTTAATCTCACCATGCCTTTTATCAAAAAGGTGTTTACAGCATACTTTACACGTTATTTGCAAAAAGTATGTTTATGAGGACATTTGATAATCATTTATTTCCTTCTTAGAAGAATGCAGAAAAATATAATCTTTTCAGCATGTAAGATAAGTACCCACAGTATCTTTTTTTGTTGTTGTTTTTTTTTTACTTGGTATTCAAAGAAACCAAGGTTTTCAATTTTAATTTTACTCCCCATTAAAATGGCTCCCTCCATTTTTTTGGACTCTTAGTGCTCCACTGAAATGCCACATCTCATGCAGCAGAATGTATTGCAGATACAGTCCCAGGAGTGTGAGGAAGACCTCAGCCCCACTTCCTCTGCTTACCACTTCTGATATCTGACATTTGACACAAAAGATATTTGCAATTTCCTGGAATGCGTTTGGTTTTGACCATGCTGTATGCAATGTGCAAACCCAAAACTGGTGTGAGAATGCATCACTGTGCTCTGTCTTTCCCTTACAAAAGGTAGAAAACTGGATTCTTACCTGTTGTACAGAATGTAGCCTGGCTGGCATAGGACACTACTATATAGGAGCCAGAGGCTCTGTCAGTCCTGGAAATGAGCACTCAAAGACTTCAAGTAATTGCAAGGTTTGGCAACAGCAAAATATATGGTTTGATGATCTGAAATTTAGGCAAAAGTACTCAGGATTCTAATCCTGCCTAGTCTCAATCTGTAATTACTGAACTTTATGTGCAAAATATTGCAATAACAAGAACTGCAGGACTGAATAAGAAAGCCTGAGAATTCAGCCTGGTGAGGTCCTCTAGTACAAACACTAGAAGACAGCTACTTCTAGTATTTGTAGCTTATTTATTATTATTTTTACTACTTTTATTATGGTTCTGCTGTACTGCTCCTCCCTCCCTAGGGGAATAGTCCTCCTACAGGAACTAGACTTGGTTTTCCATTCCTACCTCCTGGATGGAAACAAGCGAGCTAGAAATTTTAAAATGGCCAGTCTCTAAATCTCTTGATTTAAATTTATCACTTTGTTCATCTTACCTCTTCTCTTCTGTTGCACATAATTTTATTATCCCCATTTTATAGATGACACAATAGATCACATTTGGAGTTATCTCTACCACCAGAAAATTTATGCAAGATCTCAGACAGTACACCAAAGATATGCAATGTCAGCAATATGAGGAGCCTCTCTTTTCCAATCACGTATCCCAAAGGCCAAACTTATTTCCATACTTATATGGAAAAGCTTGGAAAAAACAGCAGAGTTTTATCTGGGGCCTGGATGGGAAGCCTTGGAGCATGCAAATCTGGAAAACATCCTCTTACTTCATGCAAGAAAGTCAAGTTATCATGCACATGAGCTGATGATTGCATGCTAAGCCCAAAACATTGGTCTTTTTTCTTACTTGTTTTGGTCAGTCTAGTAAAAGATATTGCTTCCTTCTACAAAACCTGTCACCCTTGTTGCCTGGTAAACCTCTGTGGATGCAACACTGCTATTATTATTAAATGTCTATCCTAACAAAAAAGTGCCATCTCTGGGAGAACACAGTGTGTAGTGATACATCAGCTGATGCTTGGTGCTCCAAGAAGTAATACTGTAAGGAGTATTTCAAGAGACAAGAAGTTGCTCAGTACCAAATAATTTCCTCAATACTTAGAAAAGCTTATCCCATCAGGAGAAAAAGACTTTATTCTGAAAAAGAAAGGTGGTGGTAGGGGAAAAGGCTAACTAGGTGACTATGGACAGGACTAACATTATCTGGAAAGAATAATTCACTTAAATGGCAGATACATGAGGAGCACAATTTTCTACCTTCTGTTTGAAAGGAAAAACAGTAAGAAAGGGTGTAAGAAAAAGGCAGTCCAAATGCTCTGCAACACAGCTTTACATAAGTGTGGCTCTTAACTACATTTTTCACCAGGAATGCATGAAATCATGAAGACTAAGATGTTATCACGCACTGGATGCAAAACTTCCCTTGAATACATCAGTGTACTGCATACAACTAGTGATGATGCAGCAGCATGAATTATTTTCACATCATACAGAAAATGACTTGGCTTGGTAGAAGATCTGTAAAAGATTACTAGCATGTTTCAAACAAATCCTGCCACCAAAAATGCAGGAAGACATTTTGGAAGCCACAGACTAGCTCTGGGATCTCAGCAACCCATGCTTTCAAGGCATGGCTCAAAACACATGGAACTAAATGGGTATCTAAATGTAGAGTGCAATGAGCTTTGGACTGTGTTCATTCACTGGTACTCACATGGCTCTCCCTAAGCAGGAAATCCTGAATTCTCACTCATATTCTTTTCAAATCAGATCCAACTGCTGCTTGGCCACCTTTTAACCTCTGAAAGACCAGAAGTCAAACACTTTTACAAGTGGGAAAGATGACAAAAATCCTGAAACAATTAGTAGAGGAAACTCTTAAATTCTTCACTGTAACCAGGAATTTATATCTATCTATCTATCTATCTATCTACATATATCTTCCTAACTCAGCATCTCTGAGACACCCAATATAAAAAGAAAAAGAGGAACACATACACATCAGAAGGTAGTGTGCAATGGATGTAAACTGGCTGTCCTGGAAGATACTGAGTGACTGCCTAAGAATTCTCCTTCACCGGTTTTCTAGGGTGTCCTTCTGTAGGTAATATGTCAAACTTGTCCCCGGGCTGTCTACATTAGAGATTATGCACTAATCATGAAAGTGCAACCTCTTGTGGTTTGGCAGAAAATATCACAAGCACTTACATAACTGCAGTCAGGATCATGTGTAGCATCACCATGGAAAAACAGCCTTTTCATTAGCCCAACAGCACTTACAATGGTGCTGGCACTGTGGTTTGATAACTGACGCAAGAGCAAGTGGCCACAGTCACACAGCAGTGCAAGCCAGTCCTAAAAGAGTTGCTGTAATCCCTGCTCACCTCCTCCTTAACCATTCTGGTTTTGGTTGTCTTGACTGGTGATATGGCTGAAAAGTATTCTCAGTAAAAAGGAAAAAAAAGGTGATTCATGTCTGGCTGAATTCAGCTTCCAACTGAACAAACACAAACATCACCCAGCATAAATTGGCACTGCAGTTTTCTAAGCACCATGTTTACCTTGGGTGGTCAGTTACCAAACCACTGCTAGACATCTCCCTCCCAATCCCATGAAACTTGTTCAGCTCATAGTTTGAAATACTGTTTGTGTACACTTCAAATCCATGAACATGTTGTCCATTTGAGGTATCTCAGGCTCCACTGCAAAAGTGCTGCAGGGACTTTAATGAAGCCATGTTGTGAATAGATTGATACAAGGAGCAAACAAGATCTCCTGAGTCATCCAGTCCCATCATCTGTTACAGCAGGAAAGCATGTCAGCCTATCCTCTTCATGAACTTAAGTCAAGCTCTGTCTTTAAAACAGCTAAGAAAATTTGTCACCACTGTTGCCATGGGAGTGTTGCTCTAACACCTAGGGGCTGGCTTCTAGTTTCTAGTCTATGTCTACTAACGGCTAGGTCATCGCTGTTTGTTCTTTTTCCAGTACAGACCATTTGGTGTAGTAACCTACTGCCCTTAATGCTTCCTTCCCTGATGCATATATAAACTTCTGATATATCCTGGTCTGCATTTTCCTAGACTAAACAAGTAAAGCTCCTTTAATCTCAAATTGCATGTCAGGCTTTCATCTCCTTGCTGTCTATGCAGACTCCCACACTTGCATCCACTGCAATGTCAAGTCGTGTTTTTTGAGCATGAGTGGCTAGAAATGCATACGGTGTTCCAGGTATGGTCTTCTCAGCAGTGTCTACAACACTGTTCATGTGTCCCCCACCCCTTTTGGAAATGGCCTGATTGGTAAGTAATCATTGCTGGAGAGGGGAGAAATCCTCTTTGTATTGCCACATAAGCAAAGACAGCCCTCCAAAGACTCCCTGGGTACATAAGGGAAGTATTTATACAAAAAGTGTAACAACAAAAAGAGTGCATGACACAGGAGCTGCTGGCAGTCAGATGATAGTGCAGGAGATGCTCACAGTTGTGCTACTCTCATCTGACAGGATTACACCAAGTAAAATATGACAAAACCTGCAAGCAGATGGGCACTTCAAATACTGATGTTTTCTCCAAAACTGGTAGCAGCAGCAACAGCTGTGCTGGAGAGGCAATGAGCTAGCACACAAAGAAGCCCAGAAAATGTGTCATCCTTCCTGAACCAGCTTATACCTGCTCCTCTCAGACGAGCTGACACAATTTCTTACCCTCTATTTGTCTTCCAAGCTCAACCGACACTGAGCTAATGAGTGAATGATTAAGCACCAGCCCATGCTACTCTATGCCCTGGATACGATTACCAAAGTTACAGTGCCAGGCTAAACACTTGCAGCTCATTTCCTTTGCATGAAATGGCATCAGAAGAGAAAAATGAAACTGAGGATGCTCACACAACCGGTTTGTTTACACAGGAGAAAGTTTCAACAACCTAGTGGGGAACGCAGGGAGAAAATCCCTTTTCCCTTCACACTGCACTCTTTCTAACACTTTGTGTCGGAGCAGTCTGTAGCACCACAGCCACAAAATCAATCACCTCTCAGACAACCAGGCACTGTTCTGCCAAGTTTTATTGCAGAGTAAATGCAGATCCAAGCCTCCCTGGATCCAGCACCACACCCCACCCTGCTACCAGCAGCACCCCTGCCACTCCTGCCCCGCTACTAGCCCCAGCCATCCTGGCACTCCACTCCCCGCTGTGCTCCAGCCCCTCTGCCACCACCTCCTCTGCATGGCCGAGCACAGCGTGGGCACTGCTGGCACAGCATCATGCGTGGGTGAGCAGCACTGACGCTGTCTGCAGGCATTCAAAGGCTGTTTGCCATGTTGATTTCAGGGCTGTGAAGCAGAGAAATCCACACTGGCCTTCTGAAGGTTTAAGAGAAGTTATTCATGGATGGTGACACGGGTCTCGGTGCTTGCAGAACAATGCATGTTGTCATGCTTTTTGCTGGGGCTGCGAAGCTGGGTATGAGGAAAACTTCGTATGCTCGCTCAGTCTCCCCCTCCCTCCTACAGTTCCTCGTAAAACCAACATCTGGGTCTCACGTGCATTTATTTTTTCACTATAAGAGCTCCAGGAATGGAAAGATGGAAAAGGGAAAGATGCAGTCCCAACTGGAAGGTCTTAAGCAGCCCCGGCCACATTAAGTCATTCCTGTTCACTGGTTGTGTGAAGATCACCAGCTGTATGGTATGGTGTATTACGGCTTCTGTGTTACATTTTCTCTTTTTTCCTAGGGGATAGGAATAACACCACACATATTTGTGCCAAATAAAGTGTTAGATCACACAACTCATTGGAGAAAATGCTGGCAGTGTGAAACATGAGCCTGAAACTAATCTGCTTTTCCCTGGAGCAGGTAGATTTTGCATCCATATGCAAAAAGTACAATAAAAAGTAAATAAATCTCTAAACATAATTTGGGTAAATATGGGGAGCGGGGACCAGCTCCACTCAATCCAGAATCTTAGAAACGTACAGTGTGTTAGCCTCATCCCTCCTAATTCCTTCATGCCTTCTACCCACCTTGTTTCAATCTTTCATTTTATTGCAAAACTGTGTATTTTGTTGCCTAGATCCTGTCCTTCCTGCAGTAAGCTGCTATAGCTAATGGCCTGTGCCCTACTCAGGTCTTTGGAAGAGAATTTCTGACTCCAAAGGATGTATTCAGGTGCTGTATCTTCAGATATCCTCAGGTGCTGCAGAACCACTGGTGGGTAAGGAACAAGGGTCCATGAATTCACCCATAACAAGGCTGTGTGTAGAAATGTGTCTCAAGAAGAGATATGACAACACAATTGTCTTGGCAGGTTGGTTTTCACAGGGGTAAAAATCAGCTGGACAAACATCAATAAAAATCCAGCTGTGTCAATTTTTCCCACCATTTCAATTAATAACTGTTCCATTTATGGAACTCTGGCCAAACGTCTCTCCAGGTGTGTCAGGCATTTTATGTAGTTTTGATGAATGCTCAGCATTGCCCTACCCCACCCTCTTTACTTCTCAGTTTTCTATCAATACAGAAAGTCTCATCCTATTTTAAACCTCAACAGCTACAAGAGCCTCCCAACATGTGCAAAGCACTCAACTGCCTTAGGGCACACTCTTTTTCTCGTTCTCCAGTACAATGGTTCTTTTCTTCTGTGTTTTAGCCCAATCCTTTAAAAAGGGAGAAATTTTGTAACAGGATTTGTATAAATCCCCTCATTTTCTGCCCATTAATTAGTTATAATGAAGCACCATTTATATATAAGCTATGAAAAGTTAATGCACTGCCTCTTGAACCCCTAAAGAAATTCTGACACTGAAGGCTTTCTACTAAAAGACCATCTCTGACCATAATTGCGGACAATTGTTCATATACCTCCTGCTCCCATCCTCTGACTAAGGCTGTGAGACAGCAGCTGCTATTTAAGCACAGCATTTCCAACATGCAGCACAATCTGAGTTTTCTTTATGGCAACTGAAGGTTTCCCTTTATGGCATTAATTGAGCTTAATGAGTGTCTGCCCAGAGCAGATGGAGGCCATGTCAGAGGTTTCTCTTAATGCCAGATGTCGTTGCTGTAGGGCACAATTACAGAAACTAACCTTTGCAGGGGGAAAGAGGAGGCAAAAGGCTGTGTGGGAGCACACACCCAGTAACTTATAGATGTCTGTGTATACTCACACACAGACACAAACATGTATGTATCTATAGTGGTGCACAAAGAAATGTACTATGGCCATGTGGGCACATGGTGGGTCTCTGGTGTGGCAGTATGCACTTATTGTTACCAATAATTTCATGTTGCTTGCGCAAAATTTTACCTTGTCCCTGCCAGGATGGATAAAGGCCACTATTCCACAAGAGTGTCACTTAAGATACGGAGCATTTTCAAGGATGAAAGCACTCCAGGCATTAGCAACTGCCTGGAGACCCTGCAGTGGGACTAATTCCCTGACTAATGCCATGCCATGATGCCTTTGCAGCATTATTAGTTGCATGCTGCTTTTTTGCCCACACTGAGTTGCCGCAATGCATTACGACAAAATATTTGCTACCAGTATTTACCTGGTAGCCATATGGTTATTGCACCAGCTTCTCCATCTAGCTGGCTGGGTGTGCTGTATAGGTACTAGGAATGGCTAGTCATTACACAGCCACAAAGGCTGCTTTGCCTCCAGATACCGAGACCAGCTGTGCCTTCCACAGATGAGTGTTATGGCTGAAACACTGTCATTTGAGTACATGTGAAGAATGATGTTGATAGATTAGTCTGAAATCCCAGATTCAGTTCAAGAGGTTGCTTCTGTGCATGCAACAGTTTTGGGCTGAGGTAAGGTGTTGTTTGCAGGCCTTTTTTATCATTGCTTGCAGCTGCCATTCAGAGTTACGGGCATAACGTATAAAGATGAAGATCTGCTATATTGGAGCAATTCAGATAGACTGATCTTACCTTTCACAGACAACCACCAACATTCAGCAGGGATCTAAACTTCCCAGAACTGGGTGGTGCTGCTGTTAAGTGGAGAGATAGTCTTGTCCTTAGAAAACAGCTACATTTCACTTCAAGGTTATCTTCTGAAGTGCAACACTGAACAACTGCTACAAACCAATTCATGAAAGTCAAAATTCGTGCACCTAATCATTCAGCTAGCGGTATGCCCTCATTCAAAACCAAACACATGTATTTTAAAATCTGGTAGCTAATACAATAATCATAAAGCATGGCTGAAGTATAAGGTAAGTATGAGGTATATGTGATCTGGTTTTCAAGTGAAAGCTTACAAACAAGAAAAAGGTCAATTCACCGATTTCACTTCCTTCATCTTAAATGCAGCACTGCAATTTTGCAGTGGCCCACACATTCCTAGTTCAGACACTCCTGCCCTCATGCAGAGGCATGCTGTGTGCTCCTAATACTACTGCTGTTGGCAAGGAAAGCAAAACATAAACACTATCTCTCTACCCTGCATAGTTTGCAAACAAAAGCAAAGGACAGGTGAGAGGCAAAGATGCGTGGAAATGGATGCTTTCACTAACTGTAGCAGCTTTGGATGTAGGGAGACAAGGTGCTGGCTGCAAACAGCAGCCCACCTCTTGAAGAGTCAGAAGCAACATTTAAAAGGAAACCCTGACATTGCTTGATTAGTATTGTTTAAGAGTGCCTTGTTGAGCCAGAAAGGAAGCAGCCATTTGGTTTCTAAGGAGCACCACCAAAAAAATACCATCAAAACAAGATAGGCGTTTCAGCCTGAACAAGTTTCTCAGCATGTAACTCCACCTAGGAATTTCTTGTATGAAATCAGGCTCCTGTGCTTTCAGGTCCACTCACTGGGAAAGACCCAGCTTCAGGAGCTCCACTGCTGCATTACTTATTTAAATGGGCTTTGTGGAGGTATGCACGGGTTTGTATTTATTGTAAAGCCTGCACACCAGACTCTGACACTCAGATAGTGCCTGAGCCAGCCCTTGCAAGCTGAAACAGGGCAGAAAGCCTCTCCCTCGACAGAGATCATCTGAAGAATCCATCTCACAGCAACCCCCCACCCCCCCCCCGCCCCCCCACACCCCCCATGCTCCATGGGCACTGTTCCAGAGTGCTGGGTGGGAAGAAAGCATGGACAGCCCAGTGTTGAGGTGCAAGCGCACACAAAGGCTATCCTGAAAGCACAGCAACACTTTCACAACTTCTGCTGCCCACCCATTGTTATTCCCTGCCTCAGGGTCACAGGCTTCCCTCCCTGGTACCCCTACACTGCTTTCCAGCAAGGTATTCTTCATGAAGCACATCTTATTATGATGATGCACATGGCCTAGGAGGAATGCAAACTTTTTGTTCCTTACAAATCTCTGGTGGAAGCAGATCCATAGAAGTGAGCTGCAATGCATAGCACAAGTTAACAATGCCAGCCTGTGAACTAGACAGTGAGCAGCAAGGAACCACCTGCATCTTTACAGACAGTAAAATTACCTTACTGCTATCATCTTCCCTTTCTGAGATGCCGTTTCCCAGATTTTAATATTGCTCCAACATTTCTCCCCTAAATTAGGAAACAAGACCCTTCCTGAAAGACTGTTCAACCCCATTTTATGTACCCTAAAAGCCTCAGAGATTATGCTTGAACAGTTTTCATGTTTCTCTTTTCCATCTGTATTTACTCTTTAAACAGTTGTGACTTGGTTTTAATAGTGCTTTTACTCCTGCATCTTTTGTATTAAGTGTGGCAAAGGAAAGTCAAGGTCAGTCCAAGCTTCTTCATGCAGTTAATTGAAACACTTTTCTATTACAGTCAAGCAGTAAGGTGTCTCCCTTTAACTGGTGCTGGTGAGAAAAAGCCAGAAATGGAGGCACGTGAAACGCAGTCGCTCTAACTTCTCTTGGAGCACTTCTCCATGGCTGTCATTGAACCTAGCTTACTTCCTTATTTCTAGTAGATTAAGCATAGAAATCTTCCTGGGAAGGAAGGCTGCAAGAATGGCTCAAGAGCTTCCTCTTAGGTTTATACCTTACTACACAGAACAATTTCAAGGGTCTGGGATGCTGTGGATGTTCTGGTGACACCTTTCCCTGCATTCCTCTGGAGGTCCTGATTAATGGGTGGAGGCAGATGGAAGTATTACAGAAAGGTTAAGGTTTAATCTGAAGAATTTAGAAGTAGTCACGTATCCTAGGTTTGAACCGTTAGTGTTAAGGTACCTTGTTTGTTTGAAACTAATCTTTGTATACATGTAAGCAGTAAGTTGAGGTTCTATCAAAGAGGTAGCCCCGGATGATGAAGGAAAACTGGCCTGAGGCCAGCAATTCCAAGCCAAGAAAGAGACCAAGATCACCTGGTTTAAGACATATATGGGCACTACAAAGGAGAACTCTGGCCAACTGAATAGAGGAGTTGGTGGATTTGGAGACCCTCGAGACCACCAAAGACACCCTGCTCTGGACAACTGGGCATGTGTGAGGGCGAGGGCAAACATTAAAATTAGTTTTGGGTAATCTTGTGGATATGTATGTATTTTCTGGGAAATCTGTTCAATATATATACATGTACTGCATAAAAGGAGCTACCTGAAAGAAGGAAGCCAAGCACATTAAATGGAGCAATCCACCGTACATCCAGTGCTGCAATAAGAATGCTTGCTTCTTAATGCTACATTAGTGTTAAGGAGCTTGCTTATTTCTGATTTCGGTGACAGAGGTCGCTGAAACTGAGCCAAGCATCACAGGTGTGGAAGAGCCAGATGGGAACAGACACAGCAACTTCCCTTCAGAGATGAAAGCTGATGCGAAGACTGTGGAGGTGTACAAGCAGGCAAAAAGGGAGAAAGATAACTAATCAAAAGACAGCATTCATAACATCCAGTTTTGTCAGTATATGTAGTCTTCACCAAGCTATTAAAGAATTCCAGATAGCTGGAGAGAACCATTTGCCATTGCACAATCAAGCTAAAACCAAACGGAAAAGTGGGGAACATATTTCACTTTGTGTCTCTTGGCTGAGCCTTATGTATCTGCAGTTTTTATATATTTTTCTGACAGTCCCACTGCAGTTTTCCCTGGTAATTGCTTGTGCTGAGGAGATAACTGTTTATGGTCAGCAGGAAAAGAAATGGAAAAGAGATTAGCACAAGTGCTTACTCTGAAGGTATTAATGAAGAGTAACCTATTGTGTCTGCCCTTCATACATGTTAGTGGGAAAAGCCCCCACCTCTTGCTTACAACAAACCTTTCCCCCTGAAGTACCAGACTAGATTATTAGCATAACTAGATTATACGTTGTGTTACTGTGCAGGTGGAACTGCTTGGCAACCTTTCCTCTCGTTAAAAAGCATTGGTCGTCACCCAGCAAACACCACTTTCAGCAAGGCCACCATTTTGGGGTATTCTGTTCCCAGTGCTGGAAAGGACTCAGGGATGATTTAACTGAGCTGATGCAAATGCGGAGCACATCCGTGCTGTAGGCAGACTGGGCACTGCCCAAGTCACTGGAATAAGGGGGATGTGCTGTTCAGAGGCAGAGCAGGACTCAGAAGAGAAAGGCAAAGCCTTTAAGAAGGTGCACGCATTGCAAAGAGCTGGGGTGGGAACATGTTTTGCTTATAACCTCTTCTTCATGATGGCTACTCAGCTGCACACAAATAATAGTACTCTCACACAGCTGCTCTGTGGTTAAGGATGGCCTTGGGGCATCATGCTACAAAGGGCAGGGACTCCTGCAACACTTTACAAGCAGTTCAGCCACCTGCTTAGGAGAGGCTGTAAATACTTGAAATTGTAACCTACCTGCCACATAAAGTAAGTCTTCCAGCTCCTCCTGGCACTCTATTTTTCACACCATTGTTACCTTTTCACAACTGGCTTATCAGGATCAAGGACTTGGAAAGCACTTCATCCCACTTGATAATGAGTATTATCACCCCATGTTGAGCACAACCAGGTCTGTCTGCTGAGTCAAAAGGAAAGCCATTCTCTTTCACTCTAAAAGACAATTATCAAAGAAACGTTCATGCAAAGGGAAGACTGGTTATTTGCGCTGCATGAAGGTGCAGGACTCTGTCCTGTGTTTATAGACAGCAGCTGGAGGTGTTATTCCCCTTGGCAGGCAAGCTAAATTGTGAGCAAGCACAGAGATTTGTCCCAACTTAAGCTGGAATGGCTGGGTGCATCTGGTGTGACAGAGACCTGTCTGAGAAAGAAACAAGAAATGCTGCGTCCCAGGACTCCCAGCCAAGCTCACTGAGAACCTGTCAATCCATCCCCATTTTTCTCATTCTTTGCTGCTCTCCCTACCAGGAATGTTAATCCCTCTGATTTCACCAGCTTTTTCTTACTGCTTAGGCAGAGGTCTCTGTCAGAGATAAAGAGATGCTGTCTGGTACATCTTAGAAGTAATATGGGAGTAATTATTTTCAAAAGCAGCAACACTGGCCAATTTTGCCTAATCCATTAATCACAGTTTGTCTTATCAAAATTGGGTGCAGAACTTCACCTGACTTCAGTGGGAGCGAAGCAAAGGCCTGGCTGATATGTTAAGCACCTTTGCTAAACCCACACCCTGTTTCACACCGGAGAAACAGACAAAGGCAGTACGAATTCCACAGTACCCATTGCACTTCTGAGGCAGATCCACCCCATGTTATTTCCATATGAAAGGAACACTTAAAGCAAGATCCTAAAAGCCCTGTCTGAAGATCTACCAGAAGAACTAGAGGGGATCCAAGCAGCGACCCTACTTCCCCTTGCCTGCCTCTTGTCAGAGGTCAAGTCCTGGAGGATACTGGTTTGTGAACCTTGCAAAAGGACAGGAGGAAAGGCCATCTGTGTTAGATAACAGCATGCACCCATGGCTTTATCCTTCTTCCCCACGTCACCTCCTTATGCTAAACACAGTTGTGTGCACTGAATTCCCCACAATGGCTGTGCAGTGCACAGTGCAAAACAGCCCTTCCCCCAATCTACAGGCTGTGACTGCCTCAACGGTCAAAAGAAACTAAGAAAGCATTTTTAAAGTGTATTACAACATTTTTATAGGTTAATTACAAAGTAAGTATTTTTCGACTCACAAGGGTTGATCTTAGTGATAACTGCTCTACTGTTCACTGATCTCATGTTGCATTTCACCTTTGGCATCTTCTATGATTCCTTAAGCTCCATTAAAAGCTTAATATGCGTATATTATAGTTATATTAGTTAAAAAGGATGTCGTTGTGTGCCTTTAAGGAAAAAACATGCTGTTTTTAAAAAGTATATATTCATGGGGTAATTGGTATGAAAAGAGAAGGGTATTTTGAAAAATTACGTGAAGTAATGTATGAAACAAAAGTTCTTACTTAAAAGAGTAACTGCATAATCTGAATTCTGACGTTGTCTATATTAAACTAATTCATGGACACAGGGCAAAAAATAATCCAGGAAAAGGATGGGTCTTCTTGAGACTGTTATTGCTTTGAAGACACAGAACAGTATGACTAAAATGAAGTAATTCTGCAGAAACATTTATATTCCCAGACATGGTTAGGATCTCAAATCAGTTGAATTATGAAGCCTAAATGACAAGGTTCACTGTTTCTCACAAACTCATCAGTTGTTCTAGGAAAGCATTTTCCTTTTTCATTTGTTATTTTTTTCTCTCTTCTTTTGGGTGGTATCAATATAATACTTAGGTCTAAGAAAACTTAATCTCATATTCTCTGCCCCACCTCCAATACCTATCTTAGCAACACTACCTCAGGAGAAGCGAGTAAGTAAAGTCCAAGAAAGACAGGAGAAATCTGCCTGTTCTTGAAGTGCACTGCTGGTCCTTCCTGCCTGGCCAGGTGTTTTCATCCACTGTTCCTGAAGCTGAAAGTGGTATGATACAGCTAACTGACTTTTTCCCCCCCAATATCCTTATTTTCCTCCTTGCTCATTTTGCAATCTCACCCTGCCTTAGACTGTACACTTGATGATGGTGTGTCTGCTTCAAAGTAAACACTACTTGGAACTGTAAGGGAAGCAAAAGTGCATGACTGAAGCACAGCACCACCCACCTCCCAGTGAATGGGGTGGAAGACAGGAATGGTCTAAGTATTTGTGTCTCGGAATAACATCCACAAGGGCAAACTGATCTATATTCCTCAAAATATCTCCCTTGTTTTGAAGGTCCTTTCAACAAGGCACAAGTAATCAAGGAGGCTCTGAAACTTCCATGCTTTGGTGCTGGTATGTAAGTAGCTTTTGTAAATTATTTCATACTTCTTCTGGCACACATATTAAAATCCCTTACCTGGAAGGAGGTGAAGTATCTTTTAATACACTTTTAGATCTTGCATAACAATGGGCACATACTGCCCTCCTGACCAGGAGGAAGTACAGAGCTCAGCTCCAACTTGTACTTGCTGATACATAGATGCTTATGAATATCTCCTTCCTCTAAGATAGTGAGATAACAGAAGCATTTGCTTGCTGATTTTCTATGCAATCTTTTGTATATCTGTAAATGAACCACAATCTTGAAAGCAAAAATGCGGGCTCTGTGCTGAGAACAAAGACTGAAATGAAAGGTTGGTTGTGATCCGGCTGCCTTGCCTTAAAGCTCCCTGGAGAACACCATCCTGTATGAATTAAAAGCCTGATAATTTGGTTTGATAACTCAGCAGGATTATTTTTTTTTGTACTGTCACTTATCTTCTTCTAGAGTCAGATCCACTATAATAAAAAATTTAAAATAATAAGAATAATAAAAAATATATATATGGACAATGACAAGAATGCTATAGATGCTCATGTAAGAGATTCCAGAGGACCAAAAGATTTCATCAAGCCATCCAGACAACCTTCTGCCTCTGCCTTGCTTGAGTCCACTGATGGTAATTGAAAGTATTTTTAAAGTTTCTGATATTTCAGTGTCTGATCAGCAGCATTGTTATGCTTGTTTGATCTTCACAAGACACAGGAAGATAAGCCTCACTGAACACAATACTCTGAATATGGCAAAATGATGTTTAACTCTGGTGTTACCCAAATTCAGGAAACTTCTTGTTGGATGAAGCACTGCTAGCAAGCTGGCATCTTCCCATAGCTCTCCAGCACACCACCATTCCCTACATCTTTGTACCACTCCCATCCACAAAGAGCACTGTTCTCACCAGCCCGTTAGGTGTATTTCAGAAAACCAAATTTGCTTGACAGAGATCTCCAACTGTACCTTGGTGTCTCTTGCACTGCTTATGGTATTATCTTTCCATGAATCTTAGTCCTGGTAGTTGCTTTTCTCTTCCCTAGACCCTGTTATCACTCTAACTTACTTTATGCTGCCTCTCACACATGAACAATCACCCAGTGACGTACAATCACCCAGTGATGTACAATCACCAAAACACTGTACACTTCAAAAGCTCCTGGAAATTTACAGTGATTCCTGCCATAACAGTCCCTCATTCCACCAAATCAATGAGCAACAAAAACCCACTTCTGCAATGGCCATTTGGAATAAAGACACATTTCACTGAAGTTTCTGCCTGTTCTGTGTGAACCTTTAGTGATGGTAAGCACTATGGTGCGGTGGTTACACCTTTTTTACTGATGTTCTGTCTGAGAAGTAGCTGTAAGTACCTACACACCACACAAACATGCAAAATACAACTGTTAGCCTCAGCTGGCCTGAACCCTCTTCACTTACAAGCCCAGAAGAGTATGCATCACATAATGTGCACTCTGGCACACAGAGGAAATGCATATTTGCTCTTACAACAAAGGACATCTAAGTTTTGGTGATGTGATAGATAGACTTGCAGTTATGTGGCGGGATATATATTCTTGCAATCAACAGTAAGCTACTTATCTTAATTAACTTGTCTCACCTCTCCTCATTCTATTCTTACCTGTCATATTTTGGATGTATCTGGGCATGTGAAAGACCGCATAAGCATCCCCTGTCACCTAACTCAAAAAGGCTGAAGTGGCACACACGCACACAGAACAGAAGGTGAGACGTCTGCATTATGTTTTATGACTGCCGTGCTTTGAGATATGTGACAGGGAGTCCACGATCCCCCTAGATGGCAGGGTTCAGGCTGTCATTCACCCATCTAAAGGGGAAATGCTGGCTGTACAATGCCATGAGTGCCTCCAAAGGAGGCATCGCACCCCGCTCTTGCTTGAACCACCAGTGCTTGGGGGCCAGTCTTGACCATTCCCCCGGTGAAACTGAAACGGTCAAGCTCTCCCTATTCAATCCACTTTATTTGCCACGAACCCCATCTTTTGCAGAAAGGGTCAACTGTAGGTTAAGTAGATGATACTACCAACTGCTCTAACTGTTGATGGCATTTAGTCAACCCTGAACTCATATGATATTTAAGAGCCCTTTAAAAATGGCTCCACACCCCTGGAAGCAGGCACCAGGAAAGCACTGCTCTTGGTCTGCCAGAAACAGGTATCGTATTTGTTGAAAGCAACTCAAAGGCAAAAGATCCATTAACATTCTTGCACAAATCCAGCAGTTTGCTTTGACAGACTTATAAAACCCTTCTGAAAAAAAACCCAATAAATAAAGCAACCCAACCCCACAGGCAATTAAGTCCTGCCTAAGGAGACATTTCCATTGCTGCATTTTTTAAGCGATGTAAGAGAACACTGAAAAATTTAGTGGACTTTACAATTTCCAGGTGTAAATCTAGTGTAATAACCAGGCCATAAATCCTGGAGACATACAGAATAAAAGTAAGAAAATACATTCCATATGAAAACTCTGAACTTACCTGCTACAACAAAGTACAGGAAGTTTTTTATCTTTAAGGTCAGCTCAATGACAAGTTATTCTGTTCTATTTAAAAATACCCTGTTTGTTCCTAACCAGAACTAAAATCTTCTGCAAGGCATATGCTTTTAGTATGCCTTAAATTAAGAGGAAAATCTTCATGTGCATCAGGACTACTTCATGAACACCAAGAAATCAACAGCATGTAGCTGTCAGTGGTCTCTGTATGGCCAAGTTTAGCTCCCCCAAAACGAAAATGTGCAGCTCTCAAGTATGCTAATAACAGCTGAGAATGCTGTATGCAAAAACAGAACATGACCCAGAAGCTGTAAAGGTAATACTATGGAATAAAATCAAGTTTATAATATTAAACATATGCAACCAAATGATTAGTGGAAAACCCGAAGGCAAAACATTTTGTCTTGACCTATTTTTGTTCTCAAATGTATTTCAAGAACCCTTCTGGCTGTATCTTTAAGTAAATTTGGAGTTCTTGGTTATGTGCAGTAACTCTGGGTCTCCTATTCCAAAGAACAATACAAAATGTACATGACAGGATTTGTCCTGAAAGTCCCCAACAGCAATTCCCACCTCTAAATGGTGCATAATACTGTTATTTTAACAAAGCTTTCCCCATGGATTGAATAAGACAGAGGTAATGAGCACGAATTACCTGGGAGGGCTATCTCATTGCCTAACATGATGATAATATTTTGCTTCTCAATTCTGCTCCATAAACACAAAAAAGACATCCAGTGCATGTTCACCATCTGCCCTATATGACAAGTTGCCCTCAGTTCCTGTATCCTTGAATCAGGAGCATGGTGTGATGTTTTTCTGTTTGAGGGACACTTGCAACAAGACAAACTAGTATTTCGCTAAAAGAATGCAAAGAAGGTTAAAAATACTCTGTGCATGCCACGTTAATTTTGAATTATTCATTAAAAGGTCTAAGTTTGCTTTCATCTCAGATAGTGGTCACTGCCTTTGCAGCATTTTTCCCTAGTCCAGATTTGCAGTCACAACTTCCCCAGGAGGCTCCCCCTGTTGCGCTGAAGGAGCTGAAAGACATATATAGCTAGCTTAGTTAACAGGTGTATCAGATGCCAAACTCACCTCTTCTAAACCTGCCACACACAGCCTGTGCACCGCTTTTCTTGGAGTGTCCCATTGCACAGGGGACTGTTTGGGGGTGGGGTGGGAATGACCGTGCTGTGTTCCACTCTGCAAGCACTGAGAAATGTCAGCAAGCTCATATGTGGTCTGCTTGCAATTAAAAGATCAGCCATCGTGGTCAGTGACTTTTCTTGCTCAGGTAAGATTCTGCAGTAGATGATGCTGGATTGATTACAGCAATACATAATTACAGCAGCATGCCAGCTTGGCCAAATGTAAACTCTTTCTGCTGCAATGTCTCTTCTGTATCTGTGTGTTTCTGTAAATTCCAACCAAGCCATTAACTGTAGAAGAAATAGGCTGATAAAAAAAACCGAAAAAACAAACCAGTAACTCACAAGGGATTTCCATCATAAAATATGCACTGCTGTGCAAATATCTAAACACACTGAGATGAAAGCCTCTATCACTTGATTAGTAAGAACATGTTAGCAGCTAGGACTGCAGGAAAATGAGGCATGACTCAGCAATTACTGATTCTGTCCCTCCATCAAATCTGTATTCATTTAAGTTTTTTTAAGGACTGCTGGCATTTTGGTGAAGAAGGAGGTACAGGGACTTTAGATTGGTAAAACCACTAATGGCACATGGAATAGTCATAGTAGTGACAGACAAAAAAAAAAAAAAATCACAAATTTAGTATTCTCCAAGCCATGAAAGGCATTAATAGAGTTTTTAATTTTGTTCTTGCTACTGAATTAAAAGCAAGATACACAAAAAAAGATTTGTTTTTTCCTTTGCAGAGCCTCATGGATTTTAGTTGTTAAAAATTAAAACTGAAGTATCCGTCATCTTGCTTCCTCCCTAGACAGACTCCTGAAGTCAATGAGATTCAGAGAGTCATCACTTAATTTTACTCACTTCACCATCAAAGTAATTTACAAATTATTTGAGACTTGCAAAGACTAATCATTTGGAATGCTGCCATACAAGAAAGTCTGACTGCAGATCACTGTATTTCTTAGTTTTTGCCACAGTCCCTGAGAAAAAGGACATCTGAGATCAGTATTTCTAGACTTACTTAATCTTTAAATAGTAAAATAAAAATGTTCCAGAAAACATGCATTCTCTAAGTCCTAACCTTTATAAAAAAAGAAAGAAAAAAGATGGCAAGCTGTGCAGGAAGAGAGCAAACTGTTTTGTGTTTGCACAATACAAAACACATTTCTTTGAGCCTAACAAAAACCATAATATGATTTCCTGTGACAGGTTTTATCTTGCTTTTTCCAATATATGTAAGCTGATTTTTTTCCCTTTTAACTAATAAAAAAAAATGTTATATTTTTTAAACTTAGAATAGGCCTTCTTCTCGGAATCGGAGCTGAACAATCTAAGTGGTGCACAGCACCAGAAAGGCAACATGGTAAGAACAACAAAATTCCCAGAGAAATGCAGCAGGTGATATTCTGGTCCCAGTGGAGTTGGTGAGGTATCTGTCATTAACTGAACTAGGGTGAGGGCTTTATCCAGTGTTTCTGTCAGTCTCCAGGGTCATGGAGCAGGTCACAGACTCAAGAGTTTGTATGTAGGGAGGCTGGGCAGGTTCCTCTGGCTCAGGGCTCGCCTGTCTCCTGCCTTTCTTCCTCTTCAAAATGAAGTGATGATATTTTTAGGGGTAGGAGGGAAAAAAAAAATACAGTATTTTGCTTTTAAAACCTGCTTTCTAAGCATTCATTTCTGAAGTTCCCACTCTCAGCTTCACACAGACAGACATGTAAGTCCCAGGGACAAGGACGAGAGGCTCAGGCTTGGTACAGGTTTGCATTTAGTTTTGGACTGAAAGGGTACCCTGGCACTTAAATTGTCCCAGATAACAAAGATCATTAGCTTTATTTTCTTCCCTCATGAACAGCTGTAGCTTCTGTCCTCACTATATTTAGTTGCCTTTATCTTCTCTCATGAAAGGCACATCAAGATGGAAAAGGGCCTCTCTCAATCTCAAGACATTTTTAGAGCAGGACTGTGCTATTATCGTGCCTTGGTGATAATCCTCAAATCTATTTCTTGCAGCACTGTTAATGGAACAGCATCCTATTTGTATGAAGGCAGTTTTCAACAAAAGCAGAATCTACCCTCTGGGATTCATATGCTCTCGCTTTAATTAAAAAGAAATCCCATTAACACTTGCCATTGCCACAAGTGAATCAAATTAATTAAAAAAAATAAATTAGAAGACAGGAACAAAACTGTTTTCAGGAGGCAACAATTCAAGCTTAGATCTGTACACTTCTAATAGTATAAACTAGAACTTATGACTTAGTACTATTTTCCTCAGGTCTGAGGAAATCCACTGAAGTGTTGTAACAGTGGGTAACACTTGTGCCCACTAAATCTACCCCAGAGAAAGGAATGCTGCTTATTTTTAGGCCCAGTTCACTGAAAACTGCACACATGCTAATGATGGTCATAAAATTTTTACTTCAGATGCAGAAAACATTTAAATATTTACTTCCTTAAAAAAAAAACAAAACAAACAACCAAACAAAAAAAAACCCAAACAAACCCAGAAGCAGAACAAAATCAGTCTACTTACAAATGAAATTACATTTAGGACATCTTTGTTTTAAAGCTTTCAATCAATGAGGCACAACATGTTTGCTTTCAGTTTCCTAGTATTAACGAATATGGGCTTAACCTACTGTTGCAGATAAGCTTTGCAAGGGCGTGCAAATGAGCTAGGTGAATGATGGCAGAAGATCAGACACAAATTAAGTGTCTGCTGGCTCTGCTGATGCTCAGTTCTTCACCTGTGCTGCAGAGCCAAAGAGACAGGGTAGTGGCTATGCCTTGCTTTGGGGGCTCCTGTATGACTGTAAACACATATGTTCCGAAAGACCGCAGAAGGAAAGCATTGCACTAGCAATAAAACATCAGGTTTAAAAAACATCCAATGGTCAGGTTAGCAAACCTCTGCACTTGCTGGGGCAGGTGTGCAAGCCATTTGGGTAAGCAAGAGTAAGCAGTGCTCCCAAGGCCGAGGCAAAATGGAGAACCCAGATGTGTTCCCGGAGAGGAAGGCTTCCTTCCCCCTCAGCCCGCCCTAACCCCAGCGGCCATCAGGGATGTGGGAGAAGATTCACAGGGTTCCCACTAGAACACAGCCCAGCATGAGATCATGCCAGACTGGGAAGAGGCTTTCCTTTGGCTCCAAGGGCAAACTCAGACTGACATGGGCATGTGTGCACAGGGCTTCAGCCTCTCAGCCGCTGTTTTCTTGCTCATTCCTCCAGCTGCAATGATGGCTGTGCTGCGACAGCCGCAGCCTTGGCACAGGACAAGATACTAACTTAATTGAGCAATGCCTTGACAGTTGTATCTTCAGCACAGAACAGTGTATTAGCTTAATTAAGCAACATATTACTAAACCAGATGAAAATTCTGATAGTGATCCAAGCTCTGTTGCATTATCAAGCAGCTGAATAAAATCCCCCGCTAACTTTTGTCATGGAGGAGAGAGCACATAGGAGGGGTGGGGACTGTAGGAGTAACCTGTTCCTTTGCATTACTGGAGGTGGATGTTTGGAGTGGGAAGATGCTATTTGCACCTTGGCAGAGATGAAAACCTCTGGTTGTGATTTCTGAGCTGGCTCCAGCTTTTGTCAGCTCAAATGTCAACCCTCATTTATGTTCCCACCTCCTTCTTGAAACTCATGGACACCATGACCATGGCTTCATCTTTCCTGGTCTGCCCAGGTAGCCAAAGTATTACCAGCCTGCCTCATTTCCAAACTTTTTTGGCCTCTTCCAGTAAGGCAAAAACAACCATGCGAGCACGTATGTTGCCACAACCCAACCATCCCTTCTCTAGCTGTTGTCTCCCAGACACTCCTCCCTGGATGATTGTCTGTGTTCAGTTATGTGTCGTGGCCATTTTCACGCTCACTTATGCTTCCCATACATGCTCCTTGTGCTAGATTTCCCTGCAGGCAGAGCGGATGACTTCCAGGGTAAACCTGAGAACCACAGATACTGTCCTTAAAAATATTAGTACACATAAGGGCATTAAAAACCCACACCATGCAATATATATATATATATATATATATGAGGAATGATTCAGTAACACACTGGAACAAAAAAGCCAAGTAGGAGAGGGTGCTACCTCCAATTTTTGTCTTGGCTAAATAGGAAGCACTGTTAAGATTAGCCAGAGGTCATTAGGACTCCCAACTTTTGACAGTCTCATCTGACAGTTTGCCCAGCTGTCCTTATCTTCAGATGGAAATGGTTTTACTTCTCTTCCAAAATGTATGCAAACTACTGTTCCTCAACACATCACTGAAAACAAGCAAACACTGGCAATAAGCCTTGGTACCAGACCTCTCAACTCTGCCTCTCCCACCACTGGCCATGCACTCTTGAAACCTCCCACATTTTAGGAAAGCTCCCACCCACTTTGAAAAAAAATAAAAATATAGACTGCTTGCTCTTACCTTCCTCATCATGTCTGTCTGGTTTTGCATCCTTATTCCTGAATACACTCATGGTCAAAACCTGACTGTGACTCTGGCACATACGACATCTGTTAGAATCCCTCTTACCTTAAGAGCTCTGCTCTTGAGGTGAAACAGAGTCATGCCTGCCTCCCTTATGGGGTAAGGAGGATAAAATCCAGAATTCTGGCAGGACAGTGGTTTTCCATGTAGGCTATCACTGTTGCAGCAGCATTCATGACAAGATAGTACAGTTACGTTAGATCTGCTCTTGTCAGTACCTCCCTGACAGGGCTACTCATCTGATTTGGGTGGTGGGGCTGATGCTAGCTGGGTCACGGAAGCACAACCAACAGCAAAATCAGACCTGAATAATCTTCATTATAACTGGCAAAGGATCCTGCCTGCTCCACAAGACCTAGAGAGTGCTTGAAGGGAGAAGAGGCATGTAAACTTACAAAAGTTTGACAGAGCAATGGAAAGGATTCCCATTGGCTCTTGGAGCACATGCCACAGCTTTTTCCTTTCTGACCTTGCATAAAGGCAGCATTAGAGAGGCAGAGGGGAAAGCAGAGGGGGTCTGTTCATGCTTGCCAGAAGGCCCAATCAGAGTCCTATGAACAGCAAAAGAAACATGTTATTATCACTCATTAATGGATCAGGAGACATACATGATCGTTTTTGTAGAGAATGTGGATTATGGACCATCTGTTGATCTGTTTCATCCTGAGCAGCACATGTGAGCATTTCTGATAGATGTAAGGCTGGACAGCGTGCTCAGGCTGCATTCCTTGACTGCCTTGCTCCCCACGGAGATGCAGCTCATCTGGGGTGCGAGACATTCCCTCCCATCCTGTGCAAGTAATTTTTCATTGCTATCAGCTATCCCTTGACTGCTTGAGATGACAAAAAAATGCTTGGGGAAGGTGTGAGCTTCAATCCCAAGGATTAAGACTTGGCAGTGTTGGACCTGTGGGATAAGTTTTCAATATACACAGAAGCGTAAGGAAGCACAACCTCAGTCAAGACATTATTTTCTGCCTTCTGCAGATTTCAAATTATTCTCTCTAGTTCAGTTGGTAAAGAGTATTTGCAAAATATTTGCCTTCTGCAGATGAAGAATGAACAATTGCATAGCCCGTTTTGAGAAGAGCTGGCTGTTAGCAACTCACTGCTCTCTTCAGAACATTGACTCGAGCAAGAAAGCATTTCTGTCCTGCTAATGCCTTTCTCTTAGAACTCCTCCTTCTTTCTGTCACCCAGTTGTTAAAGTCTACCCCTACACCACAGGTGAGTTAATTCAGACCCAGAGACCTCAGGCAGCTTGCCAAAGTCATGCTAATTAGTTGGCAGAGCAAGGAGTATGTTAGTTTTATAGCAGCACCCAGAGACTTAAGTTGTACCAACAAAAAAAAAGCTGTCACATGAAGCTGGAGGGCATACATGGTAAGAAATCTGTGTGTAAAAACGAGCAACAGAAGGTAATTCACTGATCAGAAAGACTCCAATTATTGGTGACCAGACCAAACCAAGGTTTTTCTACAAATGGATTCTGACCAAGATACTCTTTACCAACTGAACTAGAGAGAATAATTTGAAATTCAAGTGGACACAAACTCAGATCTTATTTCAAGGAGAATTTCCACATGGAAAAAATGTGAAGAACTATTGACAATTAATGGATGTATTGAGGGCGAGTAAAATTCCGAGCTGGAAAATGTATGCATGACAATGGTGAAATTTCCAAACCGCAGAGGATTAAATCTAATTGGATTTGAAGTTGCTGATAAAAAGCCTTAAGTTTCAAGGCAAATGAAACCTTGAGCATTTAAGTAGAATCCTATTCATGGCTGCATTATTTCCCTAGCTGAGATAACTGCTGAAGCTACATGTTTATGAGCCCTTACTGATTCAAACTTGTGTCGTTCACTGCTGTACCCCTGGGATTTTCAATCATTTATGCGCAATGCTGTCCCACATATTTTCCATTTAGCTTCTGTTGACAGATGTCGACCTTTAAGATCTTTTTTTGCCCCTGCATGTTCAATACTGTCCTAGTTCTGCATCACTAGGGAAATTCAAAAATTTTCCACCAAATTGTCTTAATTGACTAAAAGATAGGAAGGGTCATATGACAATATTTTATCCTAGCTTTAGATTCTTCCTATAAACTTGATCAGCCTTATTTTCTCATCTAGAGCACTGACAGATTGATCAAAAGCAGCAGCACAGTGGCCCTAATCAGATTTTAAACCAGGCCACTTCTTTCTCTCTCTCTCTCTCCCCCCCCAGCCTCTAATTTCAGCTTCTTATCTTGAATCAGTCAGGCCATCTGTAGGGGAATGGCAATTAAATCCAAATCTACCTGAAATCGACAGAAAACTTTTTGCTGGCTTCATTGCTTCTGCACAGCCCCCATTGTGCCCCATTGCCTGGCAAGACTGCTGGGAACACTTCCAGAGTAGGACATACCATGGGAACAGTTTGTTAGGCAACTCTTTCTTTAGTGAGAAGCAGGCTTTAAAGAATACGTTGAAATGGGTATTAAATCAAGGAAACCATAAATGCTGCTAACCAAATGTTTGGCATACACATCCCTTCCCCATTACGTGAGTGTTCTGAAGACCCAGCAAAATGGTGCACGCCACACACATGCTTTCAAATCAAAATACTCATCTGCATCTCCCCAATTAAAAAGAAAACAGTCACTACTCAACAGCAGGCATACAAGTAGAAACATCTGTCTGAAAAGAGATGCATTGACATGGAGACCCCTTTACAAATCTGCTTCATGTGGTCCGCTTTATGAAGATGATGAGTGGATGCAGAAGTAAAATGCTTGTGAAAAAGCCAGAAGCCACTCACATTTCAGGACAGTTAGCTTCTAAGAAGAAAAGTAAGGGGAAACTTACTCTGAAATTAAGTAACCCTGTACCCTCCTTCTGCAGACCCCCTTGCAAATTGTTCTAGCTAAATCTCTGAGTCGGATTCAGCCTCAAAATCCCCATGCTTCAACACTTAAGTCTATTTTAGTCAACCTATCTGTATATGCAATTAAGGTAACTAAAATACACCAATCTGAGAATATAACATGTCTAAAAGGCTAACTTTTGTCTGGTTTTACTTGCATACATTCGTGTTTTTGCAGGATATAGGTGATGTTCTACAACTTCTATACTAAAACCAATGCCTTACAGTTAACATGCCATATTCCTTGAACTTCTCTTCAATAGATCATCTGGCAGAAAATAGACATGCTTCAGGAAAGCTGTAAGAACTAAGTACAAGGTCTTTTTAAGTCACTGTTATCTATGTGCCTCTAGAGAGGCTACTGCAGATTTGAAAGTTTGTCCTACCACTGCTCCACTGAAAAGGGATAAGGCCATCAACTCCCATTCTGCTTCAATTATCACCACATACAGCAACTAAGTCACAGGCCAAGCTAAAACCAATAAGCAGGCAGGTGACTACTGCCCCATGAGCCAGTGCAGCTGCAGCACAAGGCATTCTCACCTCCCCACCCATGTCAACTGGGGCTGCATGATTCAAGCTAGCAATTAAAGAGTACAAAACAATTATTCTTCCTGACAACATCCCAGCCTCAGACCGTGAGAGCTTCCTTTTGCTGTGCCCCTGCCTTGCTGTTTCCTTCAACCACTTCCCAGGCTTCACCTTACATCAGTTTCAGGGTGGAGTAACACAAGTCCAGAACCACCAAATCCACTACACATTTTAAACTACTAATATTTGTTCCACCTATAACCAAGAAATACTAAGTCCTAGCAATGCAAAAGTCTGGATAAGCAATATGTCTGATCCTGCCCTGCTGCAATGGAAAAAAAGCTGGTAACTTTGATGGCTCCTTCTAACTTCTGTGACCACCTGGGTCCTGCTGAGGCAATACAGTATGACTTCTAAAAGTATGTCCAGAAACAGTGAGAGTTAACCTAGGAGACTGGAATTAAGAACCTACCCCACATCCTTCTTCTCTTCATCTGTGGTAGAGGAGCTGACTTGTTACTGAGAGTCAAACCAAGACTTGTAGAAACTTCAGCCTATCAATCACAACAATTAAAAAATGCTTTAGATTTGACTTTTACTGGAACTAGTACGCAAAGAGACAGGATGATTTTGTTCTTTGCTGGAACTTGGCAGCTCTGTGGAGTCTGTTGGTAGCAATGCTGTCTACTGAGCAACCAACTATTATCCACTTTATTGTCTGTTTTGCCTACTTAAGATTTTGGGACAGAAACTGTATCTTATAATGGGTTTATATAATTACTTAAATCCAATTTCCAATCTTAATTAGGGATGCAACAATGAACTATTAATAATATTCAGAGCAGCATTAACCTATCCCTGCTATTTCACTTGAGTGGTAACAGGAACTAGACCATCAGGGAAATAAATTAAAGACAACGTGAGTTTTGAGAGAAATGTCAGAACAAGAGCTTGGGATCTGCATTCCTGCAACAGCTTGTGTCTCTGGGAAATCCCACGAGTACCAAGGAAAACAGGAAAAGGTGGGATGGTGGGCCTACTCACAATCTGATAAAGTAAAATAAATGCACAGGACATCACAGGATTCAGACCTGCTGCTGAGCATGTACTTTAATAAAAGTAACTCGAACACAAACTAAAAAAGGCTAGTGTTAAACCTAAGTTTAGGCATCTTGGATGATAAATACAGAAATGGAATATACCCCACCACCACCACCCTTAAAAAGCATTTCCCGTTCCCTTGATGGGAGTCGGGCTGGACCAGGAATGAACTACTTGCACCAGGTGTCAGAACCCAGTGATGCTTTACTTGGTTAAGAAGCCCCTAATAAAAAGCCAAAATGCTAAATACATAATTGCTACTGACTGACAAAGCAAGTTGTAGTCATACTCCTCAGAAAAAAACACAAGACAACTTTGCATGGCTTCAGTGTTTTGCCAGAGCAAATTCAGTTATGTGCTCGAATAATGACCAAACTGATTCATAAAGAGCACTGTAAAAAGATTTTATTCTCACTGAACTATAGAGTTACCCAGAGGAATCTCTGAATCTTCAGAAGGCATGTCTTTTGTGGAAATTAATGGAATTGACTATCCTTTCAATTGAAAAGCAAATAACTACTTTTTCAATTCTGAATGGAATTACAGTGACAGCTCTATCTTTAAAAGTTTTCACTAAAATCACATGGTAATATCCTGAGGAAAACTGAAGCCTTGTTACTTTTTTCCCCTCTCACAATAGCAGTTTACAGCTCAACAACACGAGGGTGGAGGAGGAAATTCCTTTATTCTCACCTTCAAAAAAAAAAAAAAAAGTTCCTTTTCAACAAGCTTTAGTACAATGACTTTGTCATCAATTGTTTGCAGGAAACATCTCACATTTTTTCCTTCTATGCAATGAGTTTGATCCCAGCAGGTTGACTTCAGTTTATAAAGAAAAAAAAACAAAGCCACATATAAATGAAAGGCAAAGGACAGGTAAAAGCCAGTGTCATGTAAGAAATCAGACATGCCACCAACACAATGCCCACAGATTCAAGCAACGTATACACACAAGACCAGAGCAATTGGAATTTAAAAGTGAGAAAAGACATATGTGACTTCACCAAATAACATTAACAAAAGAAGCAAGCAGCAAGACCTTACTCCATTCTGACAGAGTGCCAAATTTACTACCACAAGGAAGAAGAAGGTAACAGCACATGGGCAGCATTCCCACTATAAGCCTCGACTAACAGGTATTCACAAGTATCTTTTTAATTTTGGTTATTAAAAAGGTGCTGCAAATCAGTTGTTTGGCCTGTAGCAACAATGTTGCAGCACACAAGGGCAAGAATTTAAGAACAAAACCTAAAATCTTTATTCATACTAATTCCCTTCAAGATGTTTTCTCTAATGAAAAGCTATGCGATGCAGCTTTCTGATACTGCTTCTTTTGGTAACTTTCACTGATAGTGAAAAAGCTGATTGCTGCTTTTGCTTGGAAAACTCTGCTCTTTCTTTGAAATAATCAATAGTGATGCAGTAGCTCACAGCTCTTTCAGAGAAATTAACACCCTAGAAGGGAAGGCATGGATGAATTGTGCTTTTAGGCTGCTTGCATTAACCCCTGCAGAAGCTTGTGTCAGGTGAGACCCAGAGGCTTTCTTCCCCAAAACCTGGGCATTGCTCCTGGTCTACCCTTTGTAAGGGGAAGCAGCACTGTGGGAAGACACCAGAAGTAAGGTCAAGCCTTCAAGACCTCCTCCTGACTTCGTGTTCTGACCGAGTGTTATGCATGCCATTTAAACATATTTAATGTTGAAAATGCAGATACAGGATGTAGCAGCAAAATGAAAAGCCTTGCCTAGTAATTGCATTCCAGGAAGGCTTTTGTAAAGGTAGGCAGTATCTCAGGAGCAAAAATATCATTCAGTCAAGCTGGTCTAAGGTACAACGCAAATAACTGTGGTTAATCAGACTGATGGACTGTCATGGTGACACGGATCAAAATCTTTTTCGCTGCCACACCACAAGTTCTGTATTAATTCTCCAGCAGCTGGGGCAGTTACTTACATTCGCTGATGCACAGCTGGCAGCAGAATTTGGTTCAGCTGATAATGTCGTGGGTTCTCCTACTGCTCTGGTCACAAACCATGTCACTTTTTGAACACATAGCTTACATGAGCAAGAAACCTCCAGTCTTTCAATTGGACACTTAGAGCGCTTCTTTGAAGAAAATGAATAAACATTCCTCTCAAACTCACATAAATCAGACAGTGACTAGAGCTGGGAAGGGTTTAGGATATGTACATTTTAATCTTGTTTAGACACTTGACACCCCATGGCAGCAAACACTTCAAACAGAAACTCATAAAACACTGAAAGAAGAAAAGTTTTGAGGTGGGTGCAAGACAAGAAATAGGTTAAAGGTGGAGGGAGGAGACACCTTGCCCTGCGCAACAAGAGACCGGAGACAGTGCTGTTTGGGAAGGTAAGGGGAGACAGGGCAAAGGTGACTTAGACTGGGAAATATGCTGGTGCAGGAGCTGCTTGCTCCCACTGAGTAAGGATGTGAGACAACACCACAGTCCTGGCCAAGCTGACTCCACCGGTGTGTCCCCTGAGCAGTCACCTGCTCCAGGGGAATGATGTCACCCCCCATCCCTGCACCTCCTTCCCATCACAGACTTCAGGAGAAGTACAACCCTGCCCTGCAACTCCAAGGACAAATTTTGTTGTTACCTTTGCAAGAGCCAAACCAAAAAACCCTGGCAATGCTGCCACAGACTGCAGGACACACTGAGAGAGACTAATAGCATATTTCTCTGTTCATGTGTTTGTTAGCAGACAGGAAAATCATAGGGTGTTCTCTGGCCAAACCATATCCATTGGCATTACTAAAAGCTTGGGCCTTGGGTTTGAACAATTTGGTGTTTTGGAGGAGGGGTAGCTTTTATCAGAGCTTTTCAAAGAAGGGTATAAACCTCAGCATTTTGACAAGAACAAAGGCTCCAGAGAAGTCATTCTTTCAGATTCTTCTGATCTTTACAATAGACTTTAATTCTAAATGTTTTTGTTAGTTTTTAACTCTTCAGCCCAGGAGATGTTCTGAAACTTAAAAAAAAAAAAAATAGTTAACAAGCCAAAACTTGTTATCAGTGAAGCTGCTCTTTTAGTTAAATTAAGAAAGGATTTTACTCATTCCTTAGGGCTTCTTGTAAGCTAAAGAAGAAAGTAACTTGATTGTAGTTTCCTTATGAGACTTTTTTTCTGTGGAGAAATTTACATCATCTATAGCAAGCTCCGTATCAAGCCCACATAATCCAAGTAAATCTGAATTTACTAGAACTATGAATACTGTTCTACAGCATGAATTATCACTGTTACTGCTGTGTTGCAGCTTACTGATGTCCAGCAACAGAATATACACACAAAATGTTGCACCAGTCCAACGCTTTCCCTGTTGCCCAGCATCTAGTCCCAAATGTGAAATGCAACAGAGCAGCAGAGGCCTGTTCCCATTCTGCCCAGCTACGGAAAATGCCTGAAGCCTTGACCAGGAGAGGCCTATGAAATTTTGTCAGCGTGACCCTCCACAATGGATTTCTTCTGGTGCTGGAGCCCACCACCATGTTCTTGAGGAATGAAACCATCAAGTCGCTACAAAACCATGAAGTCGCCTGGCATCATGCCTAGCAAAGTGAAGTCCTCCTGCTGTGAAAGTGCATTGCCTTTTCTTTAAAAAAATCCTTTATCCTTTTTCAAACTCACATTTGCCACAGTAAGAACTGCAAGCCCTGCAGTGTCTCCTTTTTTATTTCTCCCCCTTCCTTCTGCCTCCCAAGGAAATTAAAGTATTCTTTAGATCTACCAGCTAGAAAGAAGATTTAAACAGCATGATGCATTTGCCAACACAGCTGCTCTCTGACAGACAGCTGATGCCGGTGGGACGTTGGGCTAAGCAGACATGCACCTGCAGGCCTTTCAGCTACAGAGTCAGTCCCCATCCATAACATATAGCTGTCCCACAGTGCACTGCTGCTACACTCCTACTAAACGCACAGGTACTCGCCACCTACAAAGACATAGCCACAAAGGTAGCTCTGCATTTTGGTGTTCATATGTTCACTGCTTGCTTCGCCAGTCTGCATCAGCAGCTACACCTGTGCCTGGAGAACACAAACCATCTTAGAGAAGGTATGAGAAGAGACCCTTGGTCTGACTGTGTCATTTTTTTTCCTGAAGAACTGTAAGCACCTGCAATGAGTAAAGCAATGAAGAATCAGCATCTCCCAAGAAACTGAGGGGGGCACACCCTCAGTCCAACCTTGCCATCCTCCAAAGACCATGCATCGTAGTGTGAGTGCTGTCCATGTATCACAAGGATAACGTGAAGGCACAGGCAGCATGTGTTGCATTGGTAGAAGTGCTTTAGTCTTTAATTATCTTGGATTCTCTGCATCTTCAGGTGAATGCTTCTGGGCAATGCAACTTGACCACAGCTTTAAATGCCATCTGGCTCTTGACTTAATGAACACTGGTGTAAGTAACCTCCTCTTGCTCACTTTCTTCCACACTCATCGCTATTTTTAATAAAAACTGAGTTGTTGATGTGACAAGGCTTTTTTACATACTTTTGCCTTTTTTTTTTTTTTTTTTTGCCTCTGGGTTGCTTACCAGTGCCTAACAAGATGACAGACACACCCACTGTAACATCTGCACCTGCAGGATCCCAGTTTATTTTCCATTCTGCAAATACATGTCCCACAGGCATGGGAAGAGGAATGCTTAAAAAATACCAGGCATGCCCCTCTGCTCCTGCAGATCTACACCCCAGGCAGTTGCTCATCAGCTGGCAATATCCTCTTGGTCTGTCTTGGAAAGTCCCTTTTTTGACAGTTAACACTGCTGAGAACGTAGGGTGTTGGCTTCATTTCCCTTCAGAAAGCTTGCGATAATCCAGAGTCTTGGAGCACACAAGAGAACAGTCCTCTCATCCCTTTCTTCCAGAAAGAAAACAGGTTTCCAGCAGGAGATGGTTTAAT
This sequence comes from Falco punctatus, assembly GCF_963210335.1. Classification (NCBI taxonomy): domain Eukaryota; kingdom Metazoa; phylum Chordata; class Aves; order Falconiformes; family Falconidae; genus Falco; species Falco punctatus. The sequence continues at coordinate 74,583,948 of NC_137586.1, forward strand.
ACAAACCCTATCCAGCCCATCACAGAGAAGTCACGTCCTCTACCCAGGCCAGCAGGATACACTGACTTGCCAGAGTCAACAAGAACTGTAGGCAAGGCATGCCTGAGAGCAGAACTTCTGGGTTTCCCGCATATCCCACAAGAAGCAGAGAAGAGCAAAGAAATTTTGCTAGTGAATCATTGCTGCTATACAGATGAGAGCCCTGAATTATGGAGAGGTCTGGGGAATGAATGAGAGGCAGAAGGTCCAAAAACCATTTTATTCAGAGCAGAAGGCACCTGATGACATGTGCCAGAGACAAGTGCAAGAAACCTCCCTACAAGAAACATTAGTTTATCACAGGCTTTTCCTTTCAGCACAGCTTATTCTGAAAGACTGATTTACATACTGGTCAATCCCACTCTGACTCAAGCACCAAACACTATTTGGGATCCAAACATGACACTGGCCACCATCATACCTTCACCCACCTCCAGGAAATCAGCAAAACCTCTGTGGAATAAACTGCTGCTCAATGCTAAATTCTGGCAAGTCTTGCTTATGTGCTAGTAGTTTCACAAACCGATGCCATGACTCTCTAAATATGCCCATAGCTATTGTCAGCTTTGAAGCGACAACTCCAAATGTGAATTTTTTCCCCCAAGGTTGATCCTTCTAGAAATTTCAAAATTACCTGAGCTCCCCATTGCTGCCTCTAAAGTAATTAGATGGAAAAAGATTTGCAAGAAGTTTAAGGGCTTAAAATATAACCTGGTCAAAAATGTCAACTTATTAAAAGGTATTTTTAATTTAAAGTGAGAACTGTTCCCTAGATGTCTTTGTCAACATACATACTGATTCATTGTACCATGCCACTTCTGTTCTCATTAACTAAGTTGATAATACACCATGATAAGCATAAATCTGGGCCTCACATATATATCACCCTGGAAAGCCAAACAGGCAGTAGGATAGGGGTGCTGAGAGTGCCCATCAAAAATGCTGTCAAAATGCCTCACTTTCAGAAAGCAAATGGGCACTTCTTCAATCCACACTGGCTCCTGTACTAAAACATTTCAGGTGGAACAACCCAAATTCCAAACAATTCCCCAGAAATCTGACTGCTGCTCTGCTTTGTCAGAGCTGCTATTCACCAGGGATTTGGAAGGGACTCACATGAACTCAAGAACTGAAGAGGAAGAACAAGAACATCTTGGCAAGATATGTGAAGGAAGCTAATATATCTCTGTTGGACATTCTAAACTAAACAAAGTTAGGAATTGAACCAGAAGAGTGTAAGTGGAAGTACAAACTACAGGCAGCCCAAAGATAGTGATCAGAAGCATCGTGGAGAGTAGGGAACATCAAATGGATGCAGGACAGACTCAGGCTCCTATCAGATGAAACAACAGCATCTAAAGCCGGCACAGGTTCTTCTGTGCTACTCTTTCAGATCTGACTAAATGACCAAAAAAGTTGGGTTCAATTAGGCCAATTTCCATAGATTCTATATATCCACTGCTTTCACAACAGAAAAATACAGAATTGCTGTAAATGGTTTTATGGTTGGACCTTAAGGGTCTTTTCCAACCTAAATGATTCCATGATTCTATTAAAATACTGAAAATATGCAGAAGAAGGGAGAAGACTTAAAAGAGTCACACAACAACTTTGGCTGATTTTTTCTTTTTGATGACTGCACCAGTAGGAGCAAGGAACAGTGAAGGACTGGACTAGTCTCACTGCTCTGTCAAGCTCAGCCAAGCTACATAAGACCAATGTACTGCGAACTTGCCCAGGTGTGTCCCTGCCCCAGCTGTGGGCTGTGAACAGTTGAAACAATGCAGTGTTGAGACCTGAACATGTTTGAACTCTTGTGGTTGCATTTCCTCCTCACACACCTGGTCCTCCAGCCACTCCTTGAGACTTTGGCTGGCCAACAGTCCTCTCCTCAGTGCGAACAAGCTGTGCCAGTAAAATGTGTCTTGAAAAACATAGGAACAGCTGGAACATCAAACCATGGCACAAACCACAATGGTCTGTTACCTTGCATGTACTTTAACTGTTTTAAAATCAGGTTAGAATGACTCTGTACATTTATTGATATTAATTACCATACCAACATATAGGTTCTCAAGAGTATCACCAGCAAAAACCTTTTCTTGTGCTTACTCTTGGGGATGGGTAGCAGCTAATAAGGAACACTAAAACTGGAAATAAAATCATCTATTTACAAGGAAAGATGATAGCATAGTATTTAAAGATTTGAGATTGGCTTCACACTATCTTTCTTTTAAAGCTAGGGGAGCACTGTGATAAATTCCTAATAGAACATAACTAGAGAAGCAAAAGGTTTGTACAAAAATTGCTGGTTAAACTCACCTGCTTTAACAAAAATAACCTTTTCTTCTATACTTGTGGCAAATTCACAACCTTTATTAGTAGTTTTATACTGTTTTAATTAGTTTGACAGTGGGGTTTGGTGCAGGATGCTGATGCAGTTGTACATTTCAGCTGGTTCCTATTTCTGGTCTAATGTCTTCCTGAAGCCTGCCCAAGAAGAGTTATTAAAAAAAAAGGGAACTTCTTAAAAGTGAAATTTTTTTTCAAAGATGGTTAGATCTGGTTTGTGTATTAGTAACCCTATTAGGGCATTATTCTCAGCTGGTGCTGCTAAACTTGCCCCACATTTAACAAGACACAGAAATGGGGCACTCTAAGCATGTATACAGATGGAGCTGCATTTCTCCCCGGAATACTGGGAAAAAACAGCTGCTACTAAGCTCAACTCAAACAATGCTGGTGCCACTCCCCCAAACAATAAGGCACAAGCTGTCCACTTGAACTCTTGGATTTACTACATGAAAAATAACAGCTGTGATGTCAGCTATTAGTCCCTGAGAAGAACTGTTAGGAAGGAAGCTACATATGTCCTCACGTGCATTTGCATTTGCACCCAGGCCCAGTCAACAGAATTGTCATACTTACTGAGTTACTCAGTGATTGAGGCAGTGGTGTTTGTGGTTTTGGTGGGCTGGCATTTTTTTTGTTCTATTTAAGTCAGCACAATCCTAATGTGTCATCAATTTAAAGATATTTTGCGATTATCAAGACGAGATAGTTTTTCTCACTACTTGAGTAAACCAGTGAACTTTAGCTGCTAGAAAGGGAATAAATGACACATATGTCACCTTTTACTGGTAGTACTACACTCACTACACTCTTAAAAAGTTTTCTTAATTCATATGTACATTATACAAGCAGATGTTACATAAAGCAATACAGAAACATGTAGAAAAAAGCTAGTAAAACATGGAGAACCTTTCCCATCTGAAGTACATACAGTGAATGTGAAATAAGCAATTTACACACAGGACATTTTCTGCTCTTTCTCCTTTTTAACACCTAGAAAATGGTAGAAGAAGGAAATGTCCAGAGCCACAAAAGACATCAGTAGAATTGACAGATTCTGGAAAAAAAAATCCAGATTGTTAAAAGCACCCTTTTCCCCTGAATCATGATTCATCTCTTAAGTCAGTTAGATAAGCTGGAAGGAAAATTCTAAAATGAACAGAACAGGCTTTCACGATTCAGTGGCACATACCCAAGTTCTCCCAAGTGCTTATACAGGTTTTTTTAAGTAATATTCTTACTCCTTCTGAAGATGTGCGTAAGTTTTAAGGGAATTTGCTCTACTTTGAATGCATCATTGTTTTTTTCTGTTATGAATAAGGGATTAAAGAAATCATTCTGCTAAACAATACCTAGGGAAAATCCTTGCTTTTGCAGTATACTGCATGTAAGTATCATATCAAGTGTTTTAACACTTGAGTCTTGTTACATATCTAAGTATTTTTACCACATTTCTGATAAATTACTCTAAAGGTACAGTTCTGCTTTCTCCTGTAAACACAGTATGTTACTGTCATCAAACAAAAAGTGTCTCATTAATTATAAACTTAAGTCAAAAGATCTTTTTTAAAAATTAAGGATGGCATGACTTACAGTTCTAATGAACTACTGAAGATTGCTCATCACCAAAAATTTGTATTGCTAACTCAGAATTTTAATATGAAAATTGTATCCTGTGTTCTGTTCATTTTGTCATAATACCAGAACAACAAGTATCATGTAAACGATTATTTGGGAGATAAGAAAAGGAATGGCAAAATCTGTATTTCTGTGGTATATAATTTTGAACAGTAGTTATGATTTCTTTATAAACTAGAATGATTCTTCCAGTAGCAGCTGAAATTTGAATTTCAACACACTGTGCTTGAGCAAAGACTGTAAAAAAAACCTTGAAGATCCTCCAATGTAGAGAAGAAAAAGAAAGACAAAAGCCTTCCATTTTACATCTGGGAAACTTTTGCACTGAGCATTGAGACTCGTTTTTCAGGAAGGAGTGAGATACACTCGTGGTTGCCTAAAGTTACTGTGTGCAATGCATCTTTTTTGAAGTGTTCTATACATTTCAGTACTGATTTACCATAATTCTCACTTGATCACAGAGAACAGTATAGGAAGGGCCCTGAGATATTATCTTACTCAACATCTAGGTTCATGCAATCAACCTCAATGGCTACTATGACAAGTTACCATTAGACTATTTTGGGAAAATTTTCCTAATGTGAGATTTATTAGATGACTGATTCTCTGGAAGCAATTTCCACATTTCTTGGACCACAGAGGTAGTTTACATTACCATCTCAAACTGAACACTCATTTTCAGATGGCTAAGAAGAAGAAAACCAACTCTAATTGACCTACCCCAGGACAGAGGAATATTGCAAGGTTTGCTTCCTCATTGAAGACTAAACTGCAGAATCATTCTCCCGGTCCCACTCCATCAAGCAGTACTGTGAAGTCTATTCTTAGCAGCAGAAGAATCCCGGACAGGACAGTTCAGAGTATGGACTTCGCACAACTGCATTCGTCTTGCCACAAGTCATTAGTATTTATCCTTCACAAGGATGAAAAAGACTGATGTGCAATAGTAATTTACCAGAGCAATGCAACCCAAAGTCTTACAAGTATTTAAGCAGACGTAACTTAAAATTTTGGAGATGCAGAAGGTACCATTGTGGAATATGGCTCAAAAAGAATGACATAAATTATAGCTATAACTGAATTTGTTGGCATTCATTCAGTGCTGCTGTTATATTTCATAATGAAAGTTAATTTTATAGAGATGTACTCTAGTGGTCTAGGTCAGCAGTCAATTAAAGAGCAGTGCTTTATGGAACAAACACAATACTTATGTAACTAAGCATTATCATAACTAAGCAGGCCAACTTTTTTTTCTCACATAATTTGAATGTCAAACTATACCTATCAGCTTCAATGGATTTGCTCCTAGTGGATGGGTGTATTGGCAAGGACTTTTCCTCAATGAATTTTGAGCCCAGAATTTTGCTAGGGTATCTACCTTCATTAACTCTTGGCATGGAAACAAATACAAAGAATCATCCTAGAAATGGGAAGCAAGCAATGAAAAGTAACAAAGTAACACAGGATTTAGGATGTACTTTAGACAGCCAAACAACAGGGCACACATGAAAACCATCACGTGTCCTTCCAGCACAGACTGCTAGGTGAGGCAGCTGCCAAAGCTTTTTATTTTTTTAAGTGGGGCAAGGGGAGGGAAGAGAGAGACACAATTTTGGCAGCTTGAGGAACCCTGTTTACCCCACAACCACAAATGAACTAACTGTCGGTCAGCTGAAGTCAGAACTGCCAGAGAATCGGTAATTGCAGCACGCCAGTGAGAGAAAAATCACGCTGTGAATGGTAATAATGGTGATGGTTCTAGATGTTGCGTTATGCAGCTCTTCATGTCTTGCTATAAATGTAGTATCAATAGCACTTGCTGAATCAGCAAGTGTTTCCAGTAGCAAAAGTGAGTTTTGCAGTTTAGACAAGACAAACCAGGCATGAATTAACTTATCCCATGACCAAAGTATACGTCAAACCGCTCAGGATTCTGCTGTGTATATGATCCTGTATTCTTCACTTAGCCAAAACTCCGGCTGAAGTCAACAGGAGTTTTGAGTAATTCAGAAGGACCGGGAAGTTATGCACACATCCCTTAGTACAGAAGCTGCACATCCACAGAGAAGGAACATAACCATCAGCTGCCACAAAAGCTACTTCTTAGCAGCACTAATATGAGACATCTATAAATATGGCTTAATTTACTCAAGAACTCACCCGGGGCCTGTACTCTTTGGACAGGAGATTGAAAAGGAACATGAAAAACAAGGTAGTGGTTAAAGCCAATATTGGTATGTAACATTTTACATCTGTGCAAACTTCCTTTGGCAGAGACTATCAAAGGACAGCAAATGGACTGACATTCAGATACAGAACGAAGATAAGAAATAACACTCTATACTAACTGATCAGAAATACTTACAATGAATACACTTAAATGAACACAATTTCAGTATAACTTCATCCTCTGCTGTGTGCAGGGACATAAAAGCTATGATCTAAAAATACAATAAATACCTGGCACTTCTTAGGAAAAAGAAGTCATGTACTACCACAGATATCGATGTATATATACCTTTCTTGGGTTCCTGATGCTGGTGAGACCAGAAAATGTAATTGTGAAAGTGAAATAAATCCCTGTCAGATACGCAAAACCTCTGCAAAACACTTACACAGCATGAATACAAATTGACATACCAGAGCTATGAGACAATGCTAGAATCAGAGGATATCATTACAACATTGAACTGTTAATCACGGCTCAAAATAAAACAACACGTTTATTTCACTGGTTAAAAAAAATCACAGCTGGGCATCTGCTATACCTCTTCCAGCTGGGTAGGTTGGGCTGGTACTTATTGCCCTAACATACATCTTCTGAGAGCCGATAGGCAATTCATCTTAAGATGAAAAACAAACTTCAGTATGATGACCACTTTTTATGGCTAATGATTAATGTTATCAGGAACTCAAACACTGATATTCACAGTAGCTGCCTGCCTGCCCACCTCAGTAATAATTTCAGTAACTTTTTAGGAAGAGACACCCGTGTTTGAGAAGTTTACACTGCAGTGATCCTAAGCAGAAGCCAAATAAAAAGAAATAAAATATTTAAAACTCATGCTTCGCTGTTACTGAGGAATCTAAAAATAGAAAGGCTTGAAACAAAGATAAGAGGGAATTTTCGGTTCAAACAGGGGAGTCCAGGAAAAACTGAGATGGCCATGAAAAAAACATGCTGATTAAAAAATAATTACGTCACGGTTTCTCAGGATCTTGCCGACCCCGCTCCACGCCGCCCCGCGGGCTCTCAGCCCTCCCCGCGCCCACCGGCCCGGCCGGCTCCCGCGCACGGCGGCCGCCCCCCGGGAGGGCTGCGGAGAGCGCCCCGGCCTCGCAAGCCCCTGCCGAGGCGGGGGAAGAGCCGCCCCTCCACCTGCGGACCTCGGGGGGATGCGCGCACAGAGCCGGCTTTTCCTGCCGGCCCGCCCGCCCTGTCCAGCATCCCCCGGCTGCCCGGGGCTCCCCGCACCCCCGCGTCGCCAGCCCCTCCCGCCCCACGGGAATGTGCACGCCTGGGGGTCCCGCGGGCACACCTCGCGTGGCCGGAGGGCAAGGGCAGGCCCAGCCCCGTAGCGTTCCCCCTTCCCTCTTCCCTTCCCCTCCCCGCATTCTCTTTCTACCTTCCCCTCCCTGCCTTTCCACCCTCCCTCCTCGCCCTTCCCCAGGCCCTCCTCGCATCCCTACCGACCCCCCCCCCCCTCACCTCCCCCGCCCCTCTTTGCCCACCCCCCCCGGCCGCAACCCGCCAAGGGCCAACTTGCCGGAGCCGCCGCCGCCTCCCTCCGCTCGGCGCGCGGAGCCGCGCTCACGCGGACGCACGCAGGCAGGAGGGCGCGCGGACACACGCGCAGCCCCGCGCACGGAGCTGCCTCTCCAACGCGCGCACCGTGCGCCGCCAGCTCCGCGCGCAGCCCCGGCACGTCGGGTCCCCCTTCCTCCTCCTCCGCCTCCTCCTCCGCCTCCTCCTCCGCCTCCTCCCCCCCCCCCCCGTTCCCTCCCCGCCCGCCCCCTATCGCCGACGCCCTCTATCGCCGACGCCGGGGACAGAGGGCCGAAGCCGCCGCCCGCCCCGCCCCGCCCCGCCCCGTCCCGTCCGGTCCCGCGGGGCGACGCGCCCCGCACGGCGGCTCCGCGCATCCCCCGCGCCCCCCGCCCCGCCGCGCTCGGGTTACCGGCCGGCTGCGAGCCCTCTCCTGTTACTGGTGCCCGCGCCGGGCGGGCGGGGGGGGAGCCCAGCCCCGGCGGGAAGCGGCCCGCCTCCGGGGGTATGCACGGCGGGAGCTCCCCGTCGCTGGCAGCTGCGGGGGTTTCCTGAGCCCTGGTTGCCGAGGTGGTTTTGCTACTGGTTGGGCGTTTTGTTTTCCTTTCTTTTTCGGTTTGTTGGTGTGGTTTGGCTTTGGGTTTGGTTTGTTGTTTTTTTTTTTTCTTTGTCGTCCCGTGTCCCCCCCTCTTTTGTTTTTTGGGTTTTTTTGTGGTTTGTTGGGTTTTTTGTTTGGTTGGTTTTTTTCCCAATATATTTTACGTGGTGGAACTGGCTTCCATAGGCTTCTTCAATGTCCCTTGAACCCAAATGTGCTTGCAGCGTTCGCTTTGGCAAGGATTTCCACTGGTCTGCCATGGTTCCCCTGAAGAGCCTCTTTTTGGTGTCAATACAAACTTACTCATCCCCTCAGATCCCATGCTGGAGGTGAGGAATAGCTCCTAACCCTCCCTACGAGCTGCTCATGGGTTTGCAGACCTCCACTGTAATCCTTCTATGTCATTCCTTCTCCTGGCTGAAAAGTTGTAGGCTGCTTATGGGGGCCTTTGTCCATAGACCATTCTGTACCTCTTACCATCCATGATGCCCTCTTGAATATCATCCTGATCTAAGAGATCCGATTTGAGATAAAGAAATGCACAATATTTAAGATGTGGACAGAACATGGATTCATACAGTGGCACAATGATGTTTTTCTCTTCACAATATTTTATAAAGAATTTTTTGCGCACAGAGCTGACATTTCTGTGTCATAACCCTGAGATTTTACTCATGCAATGGCCAGCTCAGAGTCCCCATTCACATTATTTTTTCTCCATATTCTTTTGCTTTTACCTACATTGAATTCCTTACATGGCCCAGTCAGCCTCATAATGTCCTTGTGTAGTTCTTTCTTCTTATTACTGACTTGAGTGAATTAATACCATGGATGAACTTTGCTATTTCACTCCATTTCCAGGCAAGACACGATTACCCTGAACAGCATCCCTGCACTGACCCTTGCAGAACCCCACACCATCCAGCACCTCCCTCCATTGTGAGAGCTGGTCATTTATTCCTGTACTTTGCATTTCATCTAAGCAATTACTGAGCTATACCAGGGCTTTCCCTCTTGTTGCCATTGCCGCTTAGTCTCCTTAAAAGCCTTTGTCAAGAACATTTTAGAAACCCAGTGTGATTACGGAAATTAGATCACCCTTATCCACGTTTTTGTTAGCCCTTTCAGAGACCTCCAAAAGGTTTGTTTAAGGAAGGACTTTACAGCAGCACCATGTTGACTCTTCTCAGATAGATTGCATTAATCCTGGTGTCCTTTAGTTCTAACCCAATTAGTATCTCCGTGTTTGCACAGTACAGGCACAAGGTTTGCAAACCTCTAGTTCTCTGGAGTCTGTACTGAAGTTTAGTGTCACATATGCCATCCTCCACTCTAGATGCCCATGTTTTAGATGAGAGGTTACATGCTGCTGTTGATAATTCAGCTGCTGCATCCTGTGGTGAGAATTCAAGGACACAGATGCTCACACATAGGCACATTGCTACCTGAATGCCGTGACAGTGAAAAAGGCTTATAATAAAAGCTAATGGTATAATATACATATATATATATAACTGCAAACTGGTAAGCTGGTGCTATTAATGTAAGTAAGAAGCTATCTTAGTAATTACCTACATGTGGCCATGGCCCTCTTTGCAAACATATGTATCTGAAAGCACACAAGGTATAGTACAGACAAAACCCCTCCAAGGTCTTTCACCCAGGAAATGTGTGCCATTCTCTGTATGTCCAGCCATCTGTTTTCTCTCTTTCATACTTTGCTGTAAATTCTCTGAATCAAGTACGGTCTTTTTTAATGTGCATTTTTTACTTGCCACTAGCATATGGCGCAGAAAGGAGGAAGGGGGACCAGCTCTGAGCAGAGCTTTTTCAGCTGCACCATCTAGGAATGTTCCCAGGAATGTCTGCAATTCAGTTAGCTGCTCAAACACAGGACTTTGTCCTTCTAGGATACCATGCTACTGTGTAGGGCATGTGCTAGAACTGCAGTGCAGCTCTGTTCAGCTTATTTGCAGGGGGTAGTCAGGGAGTAAAGGAAAACTGCACCTCCGACACCTGACTGAAGCAACTGTGCATGGATGTGCATTGCTGCTCATGCCCACCAGCCTACTCCACCAGTGTAAGACTCTGTACTCCCGCAGAGAAGTATGCCATCCAAATGGCCATGTGGGGCTGCGGAGAAAGGAGAGGAAGAGGAGCATGAGCCTGCATTTCTTTGGGATGTTTCGCAGGTCTATAATATGTTATTGGGTTTTAGAAACTTCAGTTGTTAGAAACAGAATAAGCCAATTATCATAAGGAGGGGAGGGAAGAAAATAAATTAGTCATTTTTTAGTTGCAGAAGTCTTCAGAACCATGCAGAAAGGTCCCTTCCAGACCTCAGAAACATAACTAAGATAAGCATAGTCCAGTCTCATGCTTTTTGAAGGCCTCAGGCTTTGGAGGCTGGCAATACTGCATTGGCAACCAAAGATGTTACACTGCCAAAGGGGAAACTTCAGAGGTCTGCTTCCTGGGTTCCCACCCCTCTGTCCTTTTGTTCCAACAAATACCTTTTGCTCCTCTCCTGCTTACTGGCTTTATACAGGATTGGACTGAACTGCATGACTGCAGCACAGATTTTGTTCCGCTAGATAAAGCAATATCACAAATGACACTGATAGTGTTCGAATTCTTTTTTTTTTTTTTTTATGACAGGGATGCATTTACTTAGTATTAGTTAGATAGCACATGACTAAAATACCACAAAGGAAATCACATGTTATTTCACTGTGTATATATTAATGAGATTTGCCTATTGCTTCTAATTTGTATTTTCAACAGTTACAAAAGCAGAAGAAAATTATGTCTTAAAAGTTTTGTTTCAAGGGTGTATTTTGATAATGCTCTGTAATTTTTTTACAGAATTACAGAGGGCTTCAGGTTGGGGGAAGAAGGAATTAATCTTTGCCAGAGTGCAGCCTCCCCTAATTCTTACTGTGAAGTTAAAATACATTTATCTAAATAATGAATTGAAAAATTAGTTGGTATTGTCCTAGAAACTCTGAAAGTAGGAAGAGTATAAAGATCAGCTTCATTAACTCACTGTTTGTCAATGAAAGCAGTTATTTCTAAGAATCAAATGACAGTTCCTTGCCTGTCATTCCCTTTCAGGCCTGCTTTATGTGCCCTGTGAACTGAAATTGGATATGTCACCCCCAGTATTATTACCTCATTCCTCCTCCAATGACTGACCATCATGCATCCCAACCCTGTGCTGAACACACAGGAAAAAACAACAAGAACAGATCCTCAGATTAGTGTGACATCCTTGGGAAAGTTCAAGGAAGTGCGACCATGTATCTGAACTACTGCTTGTAGGGGGCTGCAAAACTGAGGATGTTTTTCTATATGCATAGCCTGTGGCTAAGAGGGCTAGTGCCACTGAAGTCATTGGGAACCACCGACATTCAACACCTCTGACAACTGGGCCACATGCCCATGTGAGACCTTGTTATTATATCAAAAGGCTCTTATTTCTACTCTTTTTTTTCTCTGCCACACAAGCTGACCTAGTTTACAATCTGCCTCTGTACAGATGTGTCCTCTTCCATGGGCATAAAGAGGACAGAGCCATGCCAACAAAGAGTGCCTGGAGTTATGAAGGGGAAGAGATACAGAGCAGCTTGGGATGGAGAGATAAAAAGAAGGAAATTAAAGACAAAGATGTTTGGAGGAGAGGAGGGAGAAACAGGGATAGAAGAGAGTGAAGCCATGTCCGTATCAGCTGCTGCTGCTTTATCCAGGAGACAGAGGAGTTACTCAGACTCTCTGCTGTGGGACCTTGTTGGTATATTGGAGCCTAGTTTCAGTGATGCAGATTTTTTTATTGTTATGCAGTGAACCTTCAAATGGAGAATAATTCAAAGGGGATACCTACTCCTATTAAGAAGACATTCTTTCAGGCTGCTGTTTTACAGCCCAGTATACTGTTCTTGTTCTCTGTGTACTCCCAAAGATTCTGAGAGCAGTGCAGAATAAAGAAAGGAAGGAAAATACTGTGATAATGATACTGGATATGCCAAGCACATTTTTAACATTTATAACATGAAATGCAGTCCTGAAAGGCGATGCCTGATCTGGTAGCCTCCACACTGAATTTCACTGAGTATGAAAAATCAGTTTTGCTTGGGATGCAGATTTTTAAGTGCTTAGATTAACTGTCAGAAATTTTGTGATTAGACTCGTTTTCCTTTCCTTGTGGTTCCGAGTATTTCTCTGACTGCAGAATAGCATGCAAATGAGCTGGATGAAGGAATGCACTGGCTTGCAGTAGTGCGTGTGAGATGAAAATGGTACTTCTGTGTATTCTCTGTGCATTTATAAAACTAATGAATGCAGAGATACATCAGTCAGCAGAAGAGCTATGGGAAGTTTGGAGGTCATGTTCATAAATGCTTTATATTCAGTATGGGGATGAAATGTTGAGTGTTATGAAGGCAGGGAGCTGCTGGTAGGGAACTGACTGGAGATCCATGTTCTGTTCCTGCCATTGCTGATGACCTGTGATGTGACTGAAGGCAAATCACTTCCCCTTTATTTGTCTATGTGTGTTGATGAGACAGGGACTGCCTGTTAGTGGGTGTTTGTAGAACGTAATGGGACCTCAGCTGTGGTTAGGGAGTTCATACACTAAGGTAGTATGAACTTTAAAATTATTTTCTTAAGTTATTCAGCTGACTAACAGACTCATTTACACATCTCTATTATGTGGTGGAGTAGCTTGGCAAGATTTCTATGGGCACCTAGCTACATGACTAATCTCATTGACTTAAACGTGACTCCTTGAGTGAGTAATGTTTTAGTACTGGCTACATAAACTATTCTAGTCATCATCAGCTTACAAACTATGTGTGTAGCCTTGCCAGCACTTACCACACAGTGTAGTGTATTTTACTGCAAGCAGTTCTGTCACAGATATAATATCCAGTAGTAACTGTTTCTGTAATCTACACCCACATGAAGAAGTTACTCTGTTCTGTAACTGCAACAACAGCCGAGTTTCACTGACATCATGTTCTCTTTGGTTCATGGAAACTGTTAGTTCCCCTTAACAGTAAATCCGAAGAAGTAGTCAGTACCTGTGATGCTGTGAGGAGGAATGTTTTTTTATTGCAGCTCGTGAGGATACAACTGCATAAGTGACTCACAGCTCTCCCTCCTTGTGGAAAATGCGGTCATTACAAATCTGGAACTGTAAGGTTTCACTTAAAACTCTTTACAGTCTGACTCCAACTAATGTTTCTGTTTTGATTACACCTGTCTTATCTTAGTCTTTTTGTACCCTCTTCCACAATAGCCCCTGTTTCTTTCCCCTGCTGTGGGCTTTGTGTTCTCCTTTCATCTGTTCCTTTCCCTCAGCGCAGAAAAAAATCCCATTCAGTAGTATCCCTCTTTTATTCTACAAATCCCGCTTTCAAGTATGCTTCATCAATAACATCCACATAAGGCAGTCCTGAAAGATGGCTTGCCTGTGTCCAGCTTGTCTGATTGAGCCTGAACATCCGCAGGGGCAGGGAGCATATCTCTATATATTTCCTGAATTACTGCATGCATAGGAAGAGCCATATAAATATAGCACTACTTTTTTACCACAGCATTAGGTATTTAACATTTATATCAACTGCTGGGGCAGGATAATCACATACTACAGTACTTCAACAACTTTGTACAGTTGCATATTCCTCCAACCAAACAGGCACAGCAAAAGAGGCTTAAAAAACGACCATTATTTCAGAAATAGGGAACCTCTGTAACTCTTCTGAACAACACTTGAATGGCATATTCTTACAAAGAGCATTTGTTTGTGAACTAAAAAGCTTGATCCAAAGCTCAATGGAGACTCTTCCAATGCATTCAATGAGCGTTGGATTAAGTCCTTCCTGAGGAACAGATGCAGGGTTTTATTCACTACCACTAGAACAATAAAAATGACAAGACAAAGAACAAAGTTTTCTACAGAGAATAAAGCAGTGTTGTCCTGCAGCAGCTTAAATATGTTAGGCTCTATAGTTAATGTCCTGTAGAGTTAGCAAAATTGTTTGTGTAGCCCATTCACAAAATAGACGGTGCAGAAATGTTTAAATATCTACACATGAACACCCACAGTATTGAATTTCTTAGTACTTGCAAGGACTGAGTTATAAATGTAACTACAAATTGCAGTTGTGCAAACAAAGATAACCCAGAAATAGTTTGCTGCCATTGATCATCAAGACTATGATGGAAAAAAGAGGCTGGAAATTTTTTATGCTATAGTTCTCAGGTGGATCCAAAGTGTTTACTGAGACGTCGACTAAAGGCAGGCTTTCCTTTAGTAAGTTTATCTCATTTAACATAATGATTTCTTATCTGGCTGGTAGATGTTATCAAAATGTAAGCAATAATGAGTGTTAAGGAGCAGAGACATTTGCCCCTGCAGGAAAAACTGGGGCCAGAGTCACCCCAGGAAAAAGAGTCTGACAAGGGAGATGATAAGCAGCTGTGTGAGACACAAGAGACAAGATTGAAGCAAAAGGGGCAGCAAATGAGAAGAACAATTAGCAGAAACTAAGCCACATGCAACCTGGGACTTGCACCAGAAGTAAAGTATGAAGGGAATCTGATCAGAGGCTTTCAAGATGTCTGGGTAGACCTTGTAAAGAGATCTAGTGGGAGAGGGAGAGTGAAAGCAGCAGTCAAAACAGGCTGTTCTTTTGAAACATCTGCATGTAAAAAGTGGAAATTGGGAAAGCAGCCTGTATTAGAAGAGGCTGCAGTCATAACAAAAAAGACCCTTGTGATGAATATGTGGAGAGAAATATGGATTTTGAAAGACCTGAGGAACTGGCAGGGTCTGGTGGGAGGAAGTGTGATGAGCAGAGAAGGACCTTACACAAAACTTTTTATACCATGAAAGAAAGAAGATAATCAAAACCTGACAAATAATAATACACACAACTGTTTCTGTATCCATTAAAAATAATCCCATTTAAATTTTGGTAACTTTTTCAGCTAACGAGTAGCAGCCTCCGAAACAAGTCAGTGTTCTTAAATCCTGCACATTTAATTACCAGGCAAAGCCAATGCAGTTCTTACTCCAGTTCCAAACATTAACTAAATGCAAAAAGGCACAATTTGTCATGCCATCTTTTTCTGGAGGGTTGCCACAGGTTTGCTTTGACAATTATGGAGAAGAGAAATCCTTCTGTCTTTGCTTTTACTCCCACACGGGGAACCCTATCAGCCTCCAGGGACTGAAATCCCTACTACATAGAACAGTAAGACCCTCTTGCCACATGCCTGACATCTCCGCCTTTATGTTGCTACAGCCTTAATGAGAGGTCCTGAAAATTCTTGATACCTTCTGAGTTTTGTATGTTGAAGTACAAATCTTCAGCAGTTAACCTGCCTTTTCCACACATTTTAACTGAGCCCTCCCTATATTCAAGGCTAGATGCTCGTTCCTTCCAGCATAATTGCAATGGTGTTAAATGCCTCCAACTGGCATGTGTCATTTGCTGCAGGGTGGATGGCAATACTAGAAATGACTGAGAAAACCAAGCCTACCTGAAAGTCCTCAGGAAGTCAGAGAAGTGGATAATATTCAGAGAAGAAATTCTTAGCCTCATGACAAAATGCTTTTTCCCTCTCCAACAACACAATCACAGTTTCTTAAAGATATGTCTCTTTCTTGAGTTAGGAAGGGAACAGGCCCACTGATGAAACCTGTGGCCAGTCTGAAGGACTGGCTGTCCCTGCACTATGCTGAGCTCTTAGCTTCACTGCCTTTTCTTACCTTCAAAAGTGAAATCAAGGCAAAATGAAACTGTAATGAGATGACAAGACAAGCTGTTTATAGGCCTGCTAATTAAAAATACACAGTATTCTGTATGGAAATACAATTCTGCACTACAAAATTGCTGTGCATTTTAAAGTCTAACTCACATGGTTGGAGCAGGGAGTCTTATTTGTCTTTGGATATGAAGATACATGGACGTGTTTTACACAGGCACCGCAGCTTGACCGTCTTGTTACTTTGCTTTGACAGTTTCCTTGCAGAGCCACAGAAATAAAATTACAATGACAGAGGTCAAACATAATGTCTGTGATCACTTTGAATGACTGAAGATCCTCTGGCTTCCCTGACCAATGTTGCCTGCCTTGGTCATGATACAAAGACACACCTGAGGGCAATTAGCAGAGACCATAACTGGAAATGAACTCTTAACTGTGTGCTGTGACATGCGTTTCAGTAACCCAGATGAATCCCCCTCTCCATTACCCAGCTCCACTGACTTCAGCATGAGGTGAACTGTGGCCAGGAACAGGGATGGAGAGTGCGGCCTGGGAAACCAGTGATGAGAGCTGGCAGGAGTCAACTGGGGACAACGTCAGCTGCAGAAAATAAACTGTTTTACTCCTTGAAACGGGATTGTACCTTGCCTTGGATTTTTGCTGCCTATCTGTCTCTGAATTGCAATAGTGTCCCTCCGTGGGTGGCACGGCAGCAAGACATGTCCTAAACTGCCTGAAAAGTCAGGGAGGAGGTGATATATGGCTATCCAGGCTGACACTCCAAAAGATGACCAGGCAATTTTGCTGCCTGGGCTCACAAGCTCCACATACATACACTGTACAGAAAAAACACCTCCCTTTTAAACCGCTCCAGAGTGCTGAAAACATCAAAGCATCCATCATTCTGAGTTATCTGTAAAGTTTTTGGCCACAATGCATTTATGGCAGCAGGAAAATGAGGAGGATGAGGGGAAGGGGTTGTATCCTGGATCATTTGAATTTTTTTTGTTGTTGCTTTTAAGCAGCTGCCCAGTAAAATTAATTAATCTTTCTAGAGATTCCTGGACTCACTTAGGTTCTTCTGTTATACAATCTTTCATAGAACCAATGAAAGAGTAAATGGAAGTTCTATATCTCTGATAAAACATTCCAGCAAAATAGCAGCATCTTTTTGACTGCAAGACAACTTTTTTTCAGCCTACTGCTGATCCTTTTATGGCCATAAAAATTTTGCTGAAATTAGGAGTTGTCCACCAAGATAATCTCCCGACCTCCTGTACAGTAGTGTTGCAGAGAAGCCAAATGGTGTATATGTACATCTTCTTCCTTGTTACTAATCTGCAGTAATGATGGTGGGAAAATAAAGAAAAACAGCTGCAGTTTGTGCTACTCCCACACACACATGTTCTCCTTTTTGCACAAAAGCTGCAAAAATGGCTCAATAATAGAGTATGCGGTATTCTGAACCTGCACTCCAAAAAGAGCTGCAGGCATAACAGGATGTGTTTTCAATGTAACAATGCAACAAATTCTATTTAGAAAAGAATGAAAACACATTAAAAAAATCCAAGATTATTCATAAACTTTGGCTTGTTCAACAGTGGGTCCAGCTTGGCTAGTTCTGAGGACTTTGCCTTTTGGGAGAACCATATTTTTCCTTTCTTGTAAGGCAGATTATTACCTTGCTTCATGACTAGGATCAAGTGTTAACATTCGTTTATTGATCCATATCCTATCTTCACTGGTTGTGGATGTCATTACCTATTAGATATAAGAATATTTTATACTGTATTGAAACCTATGCAATTACCATTGACTTGAACCATACAGTCTGGACGTAGGGGTAGCTGGTTTCTTGTTTGTTAAAGCTGAAGGGAACTTTGTGATGGGTCTAGGTCTCCACTTGGAGAAAGTAGGCTGTTGAAAATAACAGAGATATGTGGATTCCTGTTTCCTGATTTCTGTTGAGAATCTTTCTCTTGGTATCATAAAAAAAAAAAAAAAATAATTGCAACTAAGTCTGAGTAGATTCTTTCCAGAGTTAATCTAAAACTGATGGTTTTCTTATATGAAAATTACGTTGCCCATCTGAATGTTCAGCAATAGAAAGGACAATAGTTTTATGTTTGTCTCTCTTAGCAAATACAAGCTCAGATGAGCTTACATCCAGCTGCCTCATAGAGTTTGCCTCCAATACCAGGCTTCTCCCTTCTACAAACTGTTAGCAAGTTATTACAGAAAATTTCAAGGCTTTTTCATATGCTGTGACTAAATTAATTATCTTCCATGCTGGTAAGGAAACTTTCATGGACTTTATTGACTTTCCTGTGCTAGCATTTTGCTGATTCTGCTCATGCTGCATCAACGGTAGCACTGAGTCAGCCTCCCTCTTACAATGTTCTACCATTAAACCTCCTCCTTCAGAAGGGGGTGTGTGTGTGATTATTAAAAATATGAGACCTCTTTTTTAAAACCAAGGAGAAAACAATGCTAAGTCGGATTTTCTTCTGTATGCTGTTACACTCCCAAGCACTGGAAGTACTGTGTTATTAAAACAAACTGCATTCCACAGTCATTGAACCGTTTTTCCTCTCTTCCTTAAGTATGACCTTAACTTAAGCCAGAGAAAGTTAGGGACTGATTAAACTCTAGCTCAGAGCCTTCCCAGCAGTCCTACAGGTCCTGCTTGCAAAAGATGACCTGCCACAAAGCGATTCTACACTGAGCAGAACACTGATAGCAACATGTACAAAATGTCTGGGAATGCTTATGCAAGTCCATTCTCCAGCTGCAATCAGAATGATTTAAATATCTGATCTAATGTTAACATCAAAGTTTCATTTTGACAGTTTTGCATTATCAACTTGAACCTTACTGTTATTGTTTGTGTCGTAAATTATTTGCCTAAAGAAAGGTGGACTGTCACTGACAGATACCTGTGAGGACATGTTTATTTCCTGCTTCATGTAGATTTAACCTTAAATTTGGTCATTGTTTTTAATAGCCAAGTGTATGAAATCCTTGCTATATTGTCATTCTAAATTATTAACCACATTTAGTCAGAATCATATTTGTTGTTTATCAGCAGATCTGTTTCATTTTTTTTTCTTTAAGCAACAGTTGGTCCAGCGGTCCAGCCACTTTTAGATTTTATTAGCACTTAAATAAAAACTGTGGGAAAACTGGATTTTAAGAAACTTATTAACTGTTTTTTAATGGTAAATGAAACTAGTAAATATGATAAGAAAAATCTAAGACAAGGTTTTCAAATCCTGCTTTACATTTACATTTTCTTCATTTAAAAATGTTTCTGCAGATGCTGGCTTTAACTGATTAGTTACCATGGCCTTTAAGATCTTAAAGTTAGCTGATCTGAGCTTCTCACACCAGTTCTTACTCATAGGCCAGAAGAAGATATGAACTTGCTGCATTTTTATCTTTAAATGCTTCTCTAAATGAAACAGTTAGTTATTAGGCTAAATTTAAGTAAGTGTAATTAAAGAAAAAAACCCTCTGCTTTTATAGAACTCTGAAATGTGCTTCATCAGTTTCATCTGAACCAGTTTAACAGCCTTGATTACTATTATAATTTAATTTAAATTAATGCAAAAGTTTAAAGTAAATTTAGGCATTAATATGGGCTATGTATATCCAAGTTTGCATCTTTATTTAAAAATACAGTTTTTGATGAAAAGTTGTTGGAGAGGTCTTTAGTTTTTAACGTGGTTCTTTTTGTTGTTAGATATATGTGCTTCACTGTCAGAAGTGTCAGGAGTCCTGAAGATGAGCATCTTGGTCCTGCAGGAATTCTCTTGCTCATTGACTCCCTTTCCACTCCCAACATCTTACTGACAAATATATGTGCTGCTGTTAAGAACACCTGGCTACACGCATTCACACCAGGAATGACAAAGAAAAAGGAATATCCCCATCACACCTTCTCCAGCAAAGCATCATGTTTCCATGCACCACCCAACCACACCAGGCAACCAGGTGAGGGTGACATCCCTCAGACGCTTGCCCTCATGCTGACAGCTGCTTGCCTGTGGGTTTCCAGCAGATGAAAGGAGGTGGGGTAGCAGTAACCACAGAGAGGCCTGAGAAGAAAAGAATGTGCAAGGGAAGACATGCAGGGGATTGACTGATGAGGAAGAAGGACTGAGCACTGGTTTAACATCATCCTGCAGTGAGTTGCCAGGGTTATTTAATAAGACCTCCCAAGAGATGTACTTTTATTGAAGATCCTCCTAATTCCAGCTGTTGCATTGGGCTTTCAAATATTTAGGAGGAGACCCTGTGGTAGTCAAGCAAATTCAGTTTACACCAACAGGGTCTGGTGTGCAAACTACTCCCACCACGACAACCTCCTTGCAGCTGAAGATGTGGCCCATCCCACCAAGTGCGAGGTGCCATCAAGCATTATGTCTGAGCACAGCATGGATCCCTGTGCTTCCCACAAGGATGCAGTGGGAGGAGACTTACCCCTGCAGCCTCCTTGGCTTCGGGACTTTCACAGGAGCACGGTCCCAGCGGGTCCCTCGGCAACATATCCGATCCTCCTGTGCCTACAAAACCAAAGACATTTTATTGCCCAAGGGGGAATACGCATGGCTGAGAGTCTGCTTTGCTTTGCTTGGATCCATTTCTACCAGGCACGCTCTGTTGCCAGCCTCATCAGCATTGTTAGAGAAAGCAGAAAGGGTACAAAAACAATGACTGAAAAACATCTTTGCCAGCTGGAGATAGCTTTGCATGCTGTGGAGAGGCAGCCACTGCTGGGAGAAAATGCAGTGGGTGCTTAGCAAGATAAGCATGCCATGGCGCAGGAAGGACATATTTAATTTCAGCCCCCACAGCAGCCATCCCTTTTCCTAGGGTGGTGCGCTGTGTCAGGGCTGGGGTTGTCCTGGTCCCTGATGGGGTGTGGGATGGCCTCGGCTGCCAGGTCTGGCCTTGTCATCCCCCAGGGAGCACCCCAGACACTGTTTGCTCTGTGCTTGCCTGTGTTGCTGTGCTGAAGGTATGCCTGTGCTCGCATCATCCCTGGGATGAGCTCATCCCATCTCAGGGAGAAGCCAGAGGATTTTTCAGCATTTCTGGGCATCCCAAGTGAAGGGTAACTAAAAGCATCTAGGACCCTAAAGAGCATCTCATTAGTGAATTGAGAGCGGAGTAGAGGGGGAGAATCACCTCTCTCAACCTGCTGGCCATGCTTCTTATCATTACTTATGCAAAAGGATCTGTGCATCGGAGATGTCCTTTGCTTATTTGTTGCACCTGTGGAAAGTGGCACATACTAATAGTGCTAGCTTCAGCTGTAGTGTACCTTTGGATACATGGAGGCACTGACTACACACCTGAATCTTTCTAAAAATATTGGCTGGTGGATTTTGCTGCTTTTTGGCAGCCTCACACAGACATCTTTTGCTGTGGGAGAATAATATGAAAATGTGTCAGTGCAACTTATGGGCCAAAATCATGTAGGTGCTTTTAACTTTTTCCAGGACAGGTTCTTTGGAGCTGATCCCTCCGCTTCCCACATGATGAACCATGGTGTCCATGTAGTC
This sequence comes from Falco punctatus, assembly GCF_963210335.1. Classification (NCBI taxonomy): domain Eukaryota; kingdom Metazoa; phylum Chordata; class Aves; order Falconiformes; family Falconidae; genus Falco; species Falco punctatus. The sequence continues at coordinate 74,605,684 of NC_137586.1, forward strand.
CACAGAGCCAATAGGTAGACTCCAGCAAGGTTTAAAGACTGCATTTAAACCACTGGAAGTGCATAATAACAGAACTGGAACCTTTATTCCTTGTCGTGCTCTCAGCACTCTGGAGAAGTCCACAAATCCAGAAGTCTGACCCTGTGACTTGGCCACAGGATTGATCCCTCCTCTGCATTCTTATTCATCTTTGCTTGGGTTCCCCTAGAGCATTGCAACTTTGGAATTGGTGCTGCAGAAAAGGCATCTAGTTTATTCTGCCCTGATTTATTTTTTCTATTGTTTTTTTTTCTTTCTTTCTAGTTCACTTTGCTAGTGTTATTCATGCTAATCTCAGGCCAAAAAGACCCTCCTCATTATATGTCTGTAAAGCATTTTAGCATAGTGGGCACCTGGTTGTCTCCTCATACCTATATGCTCTCCTGCTATTCAAATACAGATGTAAAATAGAGCTTTGTGCCTTTTTATACCATTTCACTAAAGCGTCCCTTCATACTCAGGCCATTGTGCACCTTTTTCTGCAATGTATTTGGAATTGTGAAGCTTTCAGCATGTTGTCCTTGTGTGGATGTCTCTGCATTAGCAAGTAGCTGTGAAGTAGGGATGGCACAGAGAACGGGAGTAGTTGCTACTGACACCTCTAGATCTGTATTGTACATATTTCCAGGATTTATTGTCAGGCTAGATTTAGTCTGATTCCCTGTGCTGAATGTTACCACAGTGTCAGAAGGAGTAGTACTTGATTAGAATATTTGTGTTTCCACTAGTGTCTGAAAAGTATTTCATGTGACCCCGCAGAAAAGTTTCTGGTGGTTTTCCACAAAAAGAACTCTTGCCTGCAACTCAACAGTCTCACCACATAGTGTGAATCACTTCACATCTCAACCAGTTGCAAATGTGGTTGAGGAAAGAAGGATGAGTTCACTAAAACCATACTACAGCTCTCTGCCAAACTGCTGATATATATACAGCCTATGCCCACCAAGAAAGAAACGTCTGGTGACTAGGATGCTAAATGGAGAGGTGGGTTTCCTGATTTCATACCTGTGTTACAATTAGCATTCTGCATAGCCCTTGATAAGTAATGATATTTATCTAAGTTGTCCACCTGTAAATGGTAATTCCCATTGGTGTGGCAACACATGAAAGACTGAGAGCATTACAGCGGTAATACTTAACTGAAACAAAAGTAACGAAAGTACAAAGCCTATAAATTAACATACGTAAGAAAAGGATAAACTTCCCCCAAATCTCACAAACTTATAACTACCATAAGCCTGAATAGATGTCATCTCCACACTGTATTTGGTGTCAGGCCATATATGCTACAGCATTGGCCTCTAACTTGATCTTCAATGAGGACATAGCAACTATATAATCACCCTTGGATTAGAGAAAAAAAAAATCCAAGCATGTTCACATCCATGGACATGTTGTAAAGGCTGCACATAGTACCAGTTCATGCTGCTGTTAACACAGCTGAAGTTTTACGTCTATCATCGTCTGTACAGCAACGATGAAGTAACTCAACCAGAACAGCTGCAGGGCAGCCCCATCAGCACTATTGGGGCTCAGTGGCTTTTCATCCATCTCTGTGCCTGCTAGCTTCACTTCTGTGTAGCGCTATGCTGACTTATTTGTTTCCTTTTATTTGCTGTTGATTTCAGCTGTGAATAGAGTTTGATGGATGACAGGAGTTTAACAATAAAGAGGACCAGACAATACAACAGGAATGAAGCTGAGCTAACAGTCTCTTTCCTTAAGAGACTTACCCATGCAGACTTGGGAGACAAACCGAGGTGCAGCTATAAGAAGGAATTTGGACTTTCAGCTTACCAGCATCAGCCAAAAGAGAAAGAAATGGATGCTGTCAGGACAGGAAGGATGAAATTTAACGATAAGAGGCAGATGCCCAGTTCCTGGTGATGTAGCTGGCAGTGAAAGTGCAGAATATGGATGAAAAATAGAGGTACTGATGAGGGATCTGTAAAACTGCTGTGCACACCCACTCATTGCTCTTAACAGACAAGGGGAAACTAGCAGTTCATTCTTGAATTACGATTCTCCATGGTCAGCACTGTGACAGTGGGGAAAACACCTCTGCATTGCTTAGCAGTGACCTGGGGCAGTACACTCATCTCAAGGGTGCTTGCTTCATCCATCTCAGTCAGTCAACCCCTTTGGGTTTCTGCTCTACTTCTATAGGTCCTGGACAAAGACAGGAAGCTAAGGTGCAATTCAGCTACCAAAGAATGTGAACTTTCTACAGGGGCCCACAACTCCTTTAGAAAATACTTCACGCGCAACAATTACCCAGAAACCAAAGGCTTAGGGTCTTAATTTTGCTATTTGTTTTAGCAACAGTTCACCATATAGACTCCATTGCTGTATTGTTAAGCTGGTGGGAAACAGCTTCGAGCCCTGTACCACACAACCATTAACACTGGAGTAGACTGTATCCATGTGAAACCTGGCAGCCTACATCCTCTGTCAAAACTGGTGCAGCAAAGGGGCAAACGGTAACATAAGAGGTGCTGAATCAGGGAACATCTTTAGGGTAAGATTAGTCTTCTTGGAGGAAAAGGTAGATAAAGCATTTATGACTATTCACCAGGAAAACTCCTGCAGTGATCAAATCATATTAAATCAAGCCTTCTTCATGTCTCACACGATACTCACACTTGCTACAAAAGGTTAGGGCATAGTCAAATGTTCACTTGCATGGCAGCTGGAGCAATTTAAGATTTATTACTCTCATCCACTGAGGCAGGTTGTCTGTGGGAGCACTTTTAGTGCTTTTCAGACTTCCTTTCAAGGAAGGTTGCACACATGTGCCAAAAGGACATGTTACTGCTCCCAATTTGGCCCTCTGCCTGCTGGAGGGTGCTGCCATATCAGATCTACCAGCTGGTCTGCTGCTCACCAGAGTGCATCCTGCTCTGTTCAGGCTGGAAGAAAACAGGCCAGCTCCAACCACATAAATCCTGGATCGTTACTAAGCTTGCATATTTGGTCTTGAACAGGTCAAAGAAGCAATTTATTAGAGCAAGTATTTTCACTTGACTTGAACCACAGAGATTCCTATGTTTCTCAGTCCAGTTTCTTTCAGCTACATGTAACTTGTCAATAAAAATGAAAGCCAAACCATGTCCTTGTGTTGCTATCTTGGCAGTGCCCAGCTGAGCCAGCAGACAGATGCCATGTTAAAGTACAAAGTAGAGTGTGTCACCAATTACTCCTGTGAATAATAAAAGTCCATTCAGAAAAAGAAAACCCTCAAAGAAGGAGAGGGAGAGGGGAAAAAGAGACACAGTCTAGGAAAAAAAAGACCTTTCAGCAAGAGTGCTGACATGTTTATTTACTGAACCACTAAATGGCTTGGTAGCTTCAGGGTATTCAGATTGGGAGAGGTCATGTATCAGGATGAAGACAAAGGCATTACTTAAGTGTTGAAGAAAACCACTAATTTATCTGGTTTTTTGCACTTACTTTTCCTCTAATATATGCTATGTTTAGGCATTGCAGCCTTGCTATATTTTGAAACAGTAAGGAATCTTTCTTATCCTTTTAACCATGCTTTGAAGGCTCACCTCGAAGTGCTAAGAAAATATTCTAGTCTTAGTTTCCAGAGAATCTTCAGTCTTAGAAAAACTATTATGAAGAGTGCTGTAGGTGCCACTTCTGTTGTGATATGAGTGTCTCTCTGGCAGCAATTGTCATTAAGAGCATAAGCTCATTTAATCTGTTTTTCTGCACCTGATAGCAGTTTTATTCACTGAGGTGGATGCACAGGTTATAGAGCTAATGGCACAATTCTCTTTTGCCGATTTATTTTTCTGTTCCAAATGATTAATCTTTTTCAGCTTTCACACTGTGAAATTTGGAATTTGGACTTAAATACTAACAAGGCAAAAATCTCCCTGCTAGGGCTAGTAGGAGAGAAGTCACACCTGCTTATGCCCCATTAAAAAGGAGCCTTGGCTGGTGTCATTCCTCAGAGGGTGCTGGCTGGATTGTGGCCATGCCAGAAGCAGGGTGTTGTGCCTGTACTAAGAATAGGTGTTGAAGGTTCAGTGTCCAAAATTCAGATGGACATTTTAGTTGCAGATGTAGCCTGCCACCATACTAGGAAACACCTAAACAGACTTGTGTTGTTGGTTGCAGGTGGAGTAGTTAAAGCCATTGCAGATCTCCATCACTAAGGTAGATTAGCTTTCTTTAGCTCAGTCAGGCTTTCAGGAGTGATTTGAACTAGCCCAGGCTAGCAATACTCTGAGATGGCTTTTGCATGCTTCAGTTGTGTGGAAAGTGTTGGCAGCTTGGGGGAACAGTTATATCTTCAGCTATTCACTACAAGGTCATGTAACACCAGTGTCAAAACTTGTCACTTATTTGTTCTAATCAGGAATTCTTGCCTACCAACATCATTTCTGGTGAGCAGCAGTGGTGAACTAATGTTGGTTCAGATTGTGCATGTATTTTCTCACGGATTTAACTCTGGGTAAAACCCTTTCAATAGTAGCATAACTAAGCTGCAAGTGTTCTGTGAAGCTCACCATTTCTGCTATGAAGCAGGCAAAAGCCCTCAAAACCATAACCTACAGATATTTTGCAATGAAATCTTAAGTATTGACCAGTCCTAAGGTGAAAGCTATTTTAAGAGATTGCAGTGTTACTTAGAAAATTGCTCCCAATCTCAGCAATCTTGTTCACAGTGAACAGTTCATGAAGAAATTGAGAGAGAAACACTGAAGTTTTTGGAGGAAAAAATGTCTGCAGGAAATAAGCTAAAACTCTGACATGAATTGGGAGGCATAAAAAAGGGAAAAATTGTGACTCTGGTTTCTCCTACTTGTAATACTTTGCCTTGGAGTACATTCTCTTGTTTGGAAATGCCAGGTAAGAATTGTGATGTTCCATCATTAAAAGAGCAAATTGCCTCCTAGCTTTGCCTAGAGTTAGTTCCTGTATGTGGCAGCAGTGCAGACAAACAATGAATTCATTGCCTTGCACAAGGGTTTAGAAATGGCAAAGAACTCCTTGAATGATATAGAGAAGGGAAGCACAAGTGACTTATGCAAATTCTTTTTAATCATGACATATTAAGCTCAACCATAGAAAGAAAGCAGAAGGTAGCACAAAAAATATCTGCTGCCAATAACCATTTTTTGCCAGAAGAAAGAAAAGCCATCAGTTATACAAACAGTGCTGAAAATGCATGTCTGAAAAGCAGTCAGGGAGACAAATAGCTTGTGGTGCTCCACCTAGATGTTTTCTTGCCCCCAAGAAATGCATGTGCATAAATAACACAAAGATGAACTTCTAATCCTCTCAGCAGAGCCAACTGAGAGAGCTGCAGGAGCTGTGTCCCATTTCCTTAACTGCAAAGTAAGACAGTTTATCTCCTGTCTTCATCACACTAATCTTGCCCACACTGAAGCAGATGAGGCATATTTTTATGTCCTTTTCTGTTACCTGGAGTTAGACCTGTAGATGCATGTTCTGACAGTTGGGAGTGCTACAAGTATATGCAGAAGATGCTATGGATGCATCTCCAACAGTGATGTTATACATTTCCAGTTGCACCTAATTTCCTCTGGTGGCTTTTAGCAGCAGACAGGACGTTCTCTGTTAGTGGATACTACTGCTGAAGTAAGTGGCCATGCCTTTGCAGTGCATCTGGTGGGGATGGGAGGAAAGCAATCTCCATTTTTCAGCAAACTGTGTCTTCAGATGACTCCTCCAATTATGCTTGTCTGTTTTTCCTTGTGGTGAGGAACCAGTCTGGCTCAGCAAAGTATATCCTCATATGCATCAGAATGTATTACTTTGGAAGAGGAGGGACAATCATACACCTCTGACATTTAGCTGTAGGTAATAGTGTGCATATGAGAGAACCTATCACTGTCAATTTTCCTCTCACACCTCACAGTCTGCTTCAGGGGTGACATTTTGGACCTGGTTTTAATTATAATTTAAAAGGCTCACTGAAGGCGCAGTAGAAACAATTGAACCACACACATCCTAGTGGATTTAGGAATAAATAGTTATAGTTTATTCTAAGAAGCCTGCCAAAAAAGCCATATGGGAAGATTTTCACAGTTAACCCAGGAGTTAAACAGATAAAGCAAGGAGGTTTTACAGCATAAGACCCTGAAGAAGTATTTCAGTCCTTGGCAAGGCAAGAGAAAGACCCCTGAATAGACTGAGAGTGGGCTCATTTGCTTGATAAGATTGTAGCTGTTAAGGGCCAAACTGCAGTGAGGCATTCCTAGCCCAAACCGTCTGGACTGGTCTAAGGTTAGACCACCAGTTTTGCATACCTTTGTGTTAAGATTGTACTGTCGGTTACGTTGAAGAGATGTGCAGTTTTTATATCAGACAAATTCGTATCAACACTCCATTGCCAAGCCAAAACTGCCAGTTTTTGCTTGACAGAAGATGGTCTTAATTAATGCCTTGTCTCTATCTTCTTTTGTTGTAAAAAGTAATGTGCCAGGTATGGAAGAACCCACCTCAACCCTGCATTCGTACCAGACACATATGTTAGTGCAAATCCTATAAATTCTGCAACAGTGGAGTCAAATCTTGCTTTTCCCAGGGCAGGCACATGAGAGTTGAAAGGTACAGGTGAGCTGGTGTTACCATGGCATAATCCATGACACAGCTGGAAAGTCATGCAATCCATGAGAGTGGGCACTTTCAGGCCAGATATTTGGTTCCCCTAAAGCTAAGAGTAGATCTGTTATCTGCAAGAAGACATCCAGATCACTGAACAATGTTAGTAGCTGTATAGTCAAAGTAAAATCACTGCTTGATGTAAGGTTGATATAATCTGAGTTTTAGCAAAAGGACTAGAGATAAGATCCAGACGTTTAAGGATGAAGACACCTGTCTTCATGTAAATTTAGCTGTGGTGCATGGTAATCAGTTTCAGTCATTTTGGAGGCAGTACTTAAAAAGTAAGTTACTGCTTAATTAGAGAAGATGCATCAGCCTCTGGCCTCTGTGGATAAGGTTGGCAATCTTAAAAAAATCACATATAATTAGAAAAAATTATAGTGTTTGCTTTCAAAATACTGTTTTCTCAAAAAAGCAAACTGACAGGCCAACATAATATCCAGATATAGTGTATCCTCCTCAGTTATTCACACATCACCTCCCCAGATTAAAATAGGCAGTGAAATGTTTCATTTCCCAGACACAACATTCAAAAGAGTCATGACTTGTTGGTCTAAACTCCAGTGATGTGTCTTATCCAAGCCATATGCTTGAGGAGTTCAATAAAGAATTGCTTGGCTCACAAAGTAAGAGAACAAGTGCTTTGAAAGCAAAAGCCAAACTAAAAAGAAAATATTTATTATTTTGGTGTCATGATATTGGGCTATATTTTGCACTTAAAAGGTTTAATGTTTAAGGAAAGATCACAAATTAATGTGCAACGCCAAATGGTCCACATCCATCACCTCCCAGCCAATACTTCAGGCATTATAAGAAGTATAACAAGCTGCATAAGTACTTTTTGAGTCCTGCTGCACAGAGATGGGCTAACTGGATATAACTTTTCAGGCTGTCCCACACTTTGGGGACTCATGTAAAGATGGCATCCTGAAAATTAAAACTTGGATTCTGCCTGGGACTCTGACCAAACCTCCACATTAATAAACTTGACAGAAGATTAAAGAGGTGCTTTCTCTCTCTGCTTCCTAAATAATCACAGCCAGCCATGTATTTTCAAGTGGATCCTGGCTTTGTCCTCACCCAGTTCTTCAAAGTCACAACAGTTGCTTCTGAAAGCATGCCCTGCTGATGCAATGCAAAAACACTGACTTGTGTTTGTGGTATGCTAAACATGGCTCTTCAAGGGTAGAACAAACAGCTATGGCAGAATCCAGTCAGTCAGAAAATGCTCATCAACCTCGGCAGACTTGTGGAAATTATCAGCTGTTTTACTTAGTGCTATACTCTCAGCTTCTTGTCTGTCCCATGATGTGCATTGTTTAAATTTGAAATTAAAAACATTACTGAGGCAATGAACACCATTAAGCACTTGCATTCCATGGTGCATCAAAGAACAGTTAAAGCTAATGTTTCTCCTTGGATAGCTATGCTTGCACTCAAGTTTTTGGAGCCTCGTGATTTTAGCTTACAGCACCCTTACCTGCTGGGGCAGAACTCATGTGCAAAGGCAGCTCGATGGTGTGATAGGTTTCCCTGCCTTATGAGGCAGTCCATCCTTGCAGGCTACACCAAAGTGGAAGCTGTTGCATGGACAGTATATGTGACTGGGCAGTTTTTGCAGAGCTTGAGCCCTGAGTCTAGCTGGGGGCAAGCTAAAGCTGTGATAAACAAAACTGACTTCCTCTTAAAATGTAGCTTCTGTAGTGTACATGCCACTCCCGTTATCTATCCTATTTCTTTGCCTCCTCCACTCCTTCTTGGCATGAACAATGAGGAGCGTTGATTCAGTAAAGTGTCTAAGAGAATTAGCTACCCCTGAGAAAAAGCAGAGTAGAGCATGTAGCAGGGTACCAATAAACATTTTTCACAGATCTCATCTTGACAATAGCCCATAATACCGGTGGAATAGAGCATGAAGAAAGCATAACATTGCATTAGGGTTTCAATTGCCTTTTGTATTACCTGTTACTCAAATACTTATTGCTTCTTTGTTGGAGTTATTACTTATTTTTATACAATTTTAAACGGTAGCGTTTTAAAGAGGCAGCCTGCCCTGTGGAGAGATTCAAGCTTTGAAAACAAATACAGATCAGGGAACTTCATCATCAGGCTGCACTGCACATTTAGACCTGTCCTGTTGAAATCTAGCAAGCTAAGATTCTTGTGAAATTTCTAGAAATTAGAAAGGTATCAGAAAGCCTCTTTTTGAAAGAACCACTGTACTTTCATGTCAAGTCTTACCTGGAACATGAAATTGTGGGGACATAATGAAAAGATGAGAGGTGGTTTTTGATGGTTTTGGTTGGTTGGTTGGTTTTGTTGTTTGATTTTTGGTTTTGTTTTCTATAGATGACAACCAAATTACTTGATCCTCAGCAGCTCTCAATTTGTGAATAGTTCAGCCTGAGTTTAAGTTAAGATCAGTGCTGCTTCTTCATTCAGCCTATTCAAATACTCTCTTCACAACCTGTACTGAGTAACAGATAAAAATAACTGTCATGCTTAATTTATTTCAACTGTGTAGGTAGGTTGTTTGGATTTTCTGCATTCTGTTTCTGAGAACACCAGTGAGTCTTCTCCTAGCTCAGTAAAAGACAGTTTCTAAGAACACAACAAATGCCCCACTGGACCAGACCAATGGTCTTTGACAGCAGCAGTAAGACACTTCATATATGGAGAAAGTCTGCACCCAGCCTGTATCTTCAGGCTTTTCCTGTGCTTCCTCCAGCATCCACAATCACTAGATTAGGGATGTCATTGGACATATCTCTGCCGTGTCCCTTTCATATGTTTTCTGGATTTGTTGTCCATTGGTTTGTTAACATGGAGACATTTATCTGCCAGGGTTTATTTGTGTCTTGTCTCTTTTCTTTTCTTTTCTTTTCTTTTCTTTTCTTTTCTTTTCTTTTCTTTTCTTTTCTTTTCTTTTCTTTTCTTTTCTTTCCTTTTCTTTTCTTTTCTTTTCTTTTCTTTTCTTTTTTCTTTTCTTTTCTTTTCTTTTCTTTTCTTTTCTTTTCTTTTCTTTTCTTTTCTTTTCTTTTCTTTTCTTTTCTTTTCTTTTCTTTCTTTCTTTTCTTTTCTTTTCCTTTCTTTTCTTTTCCTTTCTTTTCTTTTCTTTTCTTTTCTTTTCTTTTCTTTTCTTTTCTTTTCTTTTCTTTTCTTTTCTTTTCTTTTCTTTTCTTTTCTTTTCTTTTCTTTTCTTTTCTTTTCTTTTCTTTTCTTTTCTTTTCTTTTCTTTTCTTCTCTTCTCTTCTCTTCTCTTCTCTTCTCTTCTCTTCTCTTCTCTTCTCTTCTCTTCTCTTCTCTTTTCTTCTGTATAAAAACATCATCTTCATGGTGTAAACTACCATGTTTAGTACTGCCAATTCAGAAATCTTTAAGGAGGATGGACAATGAATCCATGTACTGTTATAAGTTATGATCTGCTAAATGGCTTAGTAATTTTGCATGTCTAAGATATGACTGCAAAGAGATTGAGTGCTCAGGAATTTAAACATTCTTAAGTCTGAATTTCAGGCTACCTTAAAAAAAGCAAAGGCTTCTTTTCTGCATTCTGTTTCTGAGAACATTTTATTGTATCCAGAAGCAAAGGCCGTCAAAGTAGTCATGACTTTCAGGAATCTTAGCATGACTTTCAGGAATCTTAGCCTCTAGCAACGTTTGTTGCAGAGAAAGGATGGGCAGAATAGGTTAACATTCACCGTGGACACCCTATTTAATAACAAATTAGGTTAACAAGGAAAGACAGATGGCAAGAGCAGACAAGACAGTTTGAAACCCAAGGCCTAATTCAGTTTTAACACAACTACACTGAATGCCTACTGAAGTCAATGAGATGTTGATATCAGGTCAGAATTTGTTTCCCTGTGTTTAGCAGAAAGATGTGAATAGTTGAATTCAGATAGAATTTTTTTGTTTGGAAAACAGGGATGGTCATATGAAATTTTCAGTGCTACCCTAAAGCCTATACTTTAAAAACTATTAGACTTTATGAGCAGAGATGTTTCCTACATAATGCAAATACAGTTGAGAGACTGTCTGGCCTGAGGCTTTGTATATACATAATGGAAATAAACAGATGGAGACACAAGCAGAGGCTTGTTTAGTGCAACCTAAATGGAATGGGGCTATGAATCCTTGTTCCCTGAATCTGAGCTAGTTCTCTAATTTTGGGGTTTCTACAAGAGTCACTGCTGGGTGCCCAGCTCTGCTTAGAATTATGATGGGAAGTATATATTCATTCTTTAAATAAAAATTTGGAGAAGGAACACTGGAAGCTAGTATTTCACCATTTCTGCTTTTCCCTTCTATCTTGGTGCTTTCAGTGATAGCAGATCTAAGAAACAATGCAGGGAGATCAAAGGGGTACCAAACAGTATCCTTTTGTCTTCTTCTGGGTGGCTGCTCACCTTTTTCTTTTTAATGGATAAATGGTTGCCAAATGGTTCCTGCTTTGTAATTTGCTATTTTATTTTGGCTATAAGATGAAAAGGCAGTTCTTATCTTGCTAAAATGGGCTATTACTTTGCATTTGTTACTGTATAATGACATCTCTGGCTATGGTGGTTTAAGGCATATTCATTGGGCTGCCTGTCTCTGTCAGGGTGCTCCTGCTGAAAATTGGTGACTGAAGTAATCCTCACCGGAAAAATGTGCACTAGTTGAGAATGAGTTACAGAATGTTGCAGAAAATAAAAAAAAGAAAAGAAAAAGAGAAAGTAAGACATAGCATTTATGTTCCTGTGGTTTTTTTCTGCCCTCCAAAAACATAGTCAGCATGCTGTTTGTACAAGGCAGCAGTGAAAGATGCCTCTCTGATGGGAACAGTCCTGCTTCTACTATGTAATGCCTATGTAGGCTTTTCTCTCCCATCCCATATTAGTGCACTAGCACAAAGACAGCCATAATGCAATGGCAGGTAATCTTTCTTTGACTCTGTGTAAGACACCCTCTGGAAAACAGCCTGGTCTATACAATAAAAAGAATTTGCCTCCACACTTAAAAGCTCCCAATGCTAATGATGTACAGTTATGGGGCAGCAGATGCTTTCCTCGTGATGGTTGTTAGGTCATTGCTAGGCAGTGTTATCTGCTGGGATGTAATTGTACACACAGGAGGTTTTGGGTCCATAATTTTTCTCACACTGGGCACAGAATCACCCTGTGAGTGTACAGGTTTATAATGGGGTTTGCTGCAGCTGAGAAGCAGAGTTACCCGCCTGGTAGCTTTTCTGTTCATGACTTGTCCTCCACGCAGATGAAACGTGGGTGTATGGTAACAGTGAAGAGCCACATCAGCATCAGAAAATCTTTGTTTCTGAGGAACTGGTTGGGCTTCCACATCGTTTGCAGCCACTTCATTTCCTTCTGCCTCAGTTCCTCATTTTTTGTATAACAATGGTAGCACTTCTCTGCCTTAATGGGATGCTGTAAAATTTCACTACATTGAAGCCTATGAAGTGCTCAGACATGGCAGTGTCTCAGGCTGGGTGAAAATGTTGTTAGCTATGCTATACCCATGCACTGGGTTGAGAAGATTAAAACTGGCAATATGACAAGGATGGCTTTCATGTGGTGTAGCTGCATGATCTGTTAGTTATCTTCAGAAATACACCAAAACCAGCCTCCATCAGAGACAGCAAAACTTCAAGCACTAATCCCAGCAAGACCCAGACAGGATGTCCTAGTATGCTTGTCTCTGGAGAGAGGTATCCTCTATCTTTATATGCTGTGCAACCATTCTTTGGGTCTTTCAGGGGTGAGAAATGGAACTATTTCATTGCTTTCTTACTGTTTTTTGAACAAGCAAACTACATTGTATGACCACAGGAATTTAATCCAGTTCATCTTCCTTTGAAACCTAAGAAAAACTTTAGAACATGAAATATTTTAGTGCAAATATTCAGGAGTGATTTGAAGTGCATTTTAAAGTACTCCAACTCTTATTCCACACAATGGTCATAGGCACTAACTCTTATGGTGAGAAGCCATCTACCTTACACTTAAATAATAACGTTGCCTTATCTTAAAATTCACATCAAATTTTAAAATACACATGACAGAATCTTTTGTACTTAATTCAGTTCTTCACTGATTGCCTGGAAATAATGAGGGGTGTTCCATAAATACTTAGGTTGTTTGGCACTTTAGTAAAATAAAGTGTATCAAGTCAGTTGCACAAGCCACACATGCTATAATGCAAGATATTATTACTTTGCTATTAGCCATATTGACATTAAACTTGTTATGATTCTTGAGGGAGGTCTATATTTACACTCTGTCAGCTGCCAAGCTAAGATGTATATGTGTAACCACCTTGGATTTATTACTTTATCTGAAAACAAAAATTACAGTGTCTTGGAACCACTTGTTATTTCTAAAATGTAGTCACTTTCATAATGCTAATAGTTTTTGATTTAACAGTTTCTGGGAACAGTTCTGATGGTTTTATTTATCCTATAACCCCTTGAGTTCACTTCTACCAGCAGCCCTACTATGTCTAATACATCAACCCCTTATTCCCAACTATTTTCCTAGATGTTAATCCTGTTTAATTTAAGATCTATATACATTGCAGTTTAGACAATATTGCCCTCTATCTTACTGATACATTCATTCACAGTACTTTATAAAGACAGTTTTGGTTCAAAGACAAATGAAAAAGAGGAACTCTAAAAGAAGAACTTGTACTAAACAACACAGCTTTGCTAATTAGTAATTAGAACTAATCCAAATGTTATCTTAATTTCTCTTTGGACAACTTGTATTTTTGGAAGCTTTGGAATTTGAGCTTGCTTATCTCAAGCTGGGCATGCAAAGATGTCACTGCAAAATCTTGAAGGTGGGTCAACAATTCACATAAGTGAAAGTCTATATAGGCAGAGTTTTAAGAAGTAAGCAAATGCTAAGTAAAGTTCTCTATGTACCTTCAGTAGGCTATCCCTCATGGCTGTGCTGGAAGTTCTGTTTTTTATATATTTTTCATAAATATTTGATGTCCAGCCTGAACTCTCCTATCTCTTTACTAAGGGAAAGGGATACACTACACTGACTATATTCATAGCATTTTAAATGTTTGTTTTTTTTTTTTTTTATGTTGGGAAGCTTTACAGGATACTCAGGACTTTATGGCAGCAGAGTACTCTTTTCTTTTAAACTTAACCTTGCTCCACAGAATGCAGGTGTTTGTAATACCAGTACATTGATTTAAATTTATGGCTTATGTAAAGTAGTACATCCTTCCATATAAATTTTTAGGATCCAGGCCTGCAAAGATTTACACACACAGAGTCATTGTGTATCCTGGTCCCAAGAAATCAGAAACAAGACTCCCATTGATTGCAGTGGAGCCAGGACTCCTGCTGCTGCTTCCAGGGAGAGTAGTACTGCACGGCTGAAAGTTTATGAGATTTTGTAAGATGTAGGGTCTGAGGCCAGCTTTTTGGCATGAGATGTCAGAACTCTTCCACCTTTGCTCTGTTCTTCCCACATTCTGGGATACTTGTGATTTATTGACAACAACAACAAAAAAAATCCTTCTGTCTCAGTGACCTTGAGATTCGATAAATTTGAAAAACCCAAAGGCAAATACTGAGAAAAGGATATGCTATTTAGAATTCATACCAAGTATTTTTTCATAAACTGTAGCCTGTATTTGTTGTGTTAGGAGAGGGGGAAGTTGTCTGCACATACATGAACACACATACACTTATATGCAAGTCAGAATTTCTGCAAGTACAAAACTTCATGACTGTGACATCTGCCATCAGCTCAGTTCTGAGTTTAGCATAAAGCCAATGCAATCTCTGAGACTGATTGAAGCCTTCAAGAAAAAACTGACGAGGGCTGATCCTGCCACAAAGACGATTTTCTGCAGAGACATTATTTTTAAACCTGAACAGCAAATGGGACAGAAGTTCACATCTGGAGATCTGAATGCTGTAATTTTTATTCTGGTTGAAGCTGACCTTTTGCCATGAGGTCTGGGAATTTGTCTAGATCAGGTTTGGTTGTTCTCTGTTTGAAATGAAATTAATGTAACGTAGACATTTATCTCTGCCTGCAGGTCTGGTTAATAGTGGGTATGATGTGGACATAATGCTCTGTACAGCACAGCCCTGAAGAAATGACCCTGATGGATTCATACCAAACCACAGGTGCTGGCTCGCCCATTTTCTGGGGAAACTGGGACCTAGGTCCAGCTCTAAATCATATGGCTGTCTTTCACCATTGAGCAAAACCTGTGCTTTGCCTAGCCGCGAAGTTTAGGATTGGCTTGGCTCCTGATCTTTGGTATATGCTCCTCTCTGCTCTGAATTACAGAGACAGCAGACCTGTGTTTGGGCTGTGGTGGTTCTGACCCAAGGAAGACTTGCAATAGGCTGTGTTACAAAACAAAAAAGTATCAAATGCAAGCTTTCCAGGGTGTTTCCCAAGTTTACATTTGCCTGTTGACTTTTTGTTTATTGCAGACTAGATGAGGTGTTGGTTGCTCTCAGAAAATAAAGACCCTGATTTGTAAATGGCATGAGGTTTTCCTGATGGACTTGCCAAGCAGGTTGGAGCATAGACCCCATGTTAAGCATTGGTGCTGTGAAGAATTGGCTTTTTGCCCACTTGCAATTTATTGTGCTGCCTGATGCTTCCCTATCTCCTCAGGCTGGAGAAAAGCTACAAATATCCCCCTTTTCTCCTCTCACAGGACTCCCTTCCACCAGTAGGTCTGGTTTCTCCTTGACTGACTTGCCTTCAGCTCAGATGAAGGGGGGATGTCTGCCATGCCTTGCTTAGCTAGGCTTGTCTGTCTTTGCTGACCTTCACTGCAGGAATCTAAGTGTGCTGAACTAAAAAAATCACCCATCCTACAGTCTGCTGTGGAATACTGACACCACTTCGCTTCAATAGAAAGGGAATCCCATTCCCTGCCAGTGCCAGGAGCAATTTTCTCATTTAATCCTCTTCATATGACTAATCCACACACGGGCCTTGAATTATCTTGCAGTTGTATCAACACTTACACAGTACTATGTGTTTATATCGACAGAGAGTGCCAGCTTACCTCTGCCAAAACACATAGATTTTGTTAATGAAAGGATTTCTCCTTAAGGGCAAAATTAATTGAACAGAGCTAGCAACTCTGTTTTGGGAACTCTGTTCTATTCAGTGTTAATTATTCATATTGAAACAGGCAGAAACCACCAGAATGGCTTTATAACCTGCTGGAGATAGTCCCTATAAACACCAATTAATGATCACATTGTTATCTTAAGATGCACAGTGTTTCCACCTGAAAAAATAGACAGCAGATATGATGAGGGAGAGAGCTCAGGTGACTTGAGTAAAAGATGCAGAGACCAGTATCTCTGAGCAGTGACCACATCCACAGAGTTCCTAGATTTAAGTATGTGTATTCTCTCTGGGGAGTATCTGCTTCTCATCTCTGAGACCTCTCTGGAGGGTTAGGGGATCTGCAAGAAAGATATTTTTTCACTAAGATATTTTTGGCACACGCATATCATATTCTTGCCTCAACCTGTACTACCAGATTTGAGCTTTCCTCACTTTATGCAGTGGACGTGAGAAAGGGAAGGCTTGTTTTGGGATCAGACATTATATCTGGCTTGAAGTCTTTTTTCCTACAGACATCAGTATTGCCTAGGTTTTTCTTGACGCACAAATGGTACTGGAACAGTGATTTGTGTCCAGGGGAGGATGAGTCCAGTAAAAATGATTGCTCCCCATCAGATTTTTGTTACTGGGAAGCTTTAGAAGCTGTTAGAGAGTGCACTAGTTTTCATAGGCATGACAATGGATGTTAGACCAGAGTCTTTCTTTCTGGTCTTAGCATCAAGCTGGATCAGAGTGCTCTTTCACAGACATCCATACAGTGAGCTGTACTCAAAGGAGTGCATATATGCAGGTGCCTAAAGGGAAAGAGGCAGCAGGCAGGAGCTGGCCACAGTCAGCAGAGAAAGCAGCATCATCCAATGCTGACAATGTATAGCTGTGGGTCTGTTGCCCATGGTTAGCTCCTCATTATCACATACACTTGACTTGAAATTGTGGCATCAGCCCTCCAGGCTTTAGCTAGGAGTGCTGTGCTGGCTGGAGCAAAGGGAATTTTTTCTTTGAATCTGAACAGCAAAATTTCTGGAAAAGAAATGAGCTTTAATAGAACAAAATCACATTGAATTCCACTACTAATAATTTTGGATTGGAAAAGTTGAAGGGAATGTTCTGATAATGTCAAAGCAATATTTTTAATGTAATCTAAAGGAGATGCTTATGGAGAGTACTTTTGTTTGTTTGTTGGGATTGTTTATTGTTGTTGGTTTTTGTTTTGCTTTTTTTTTTTTAAGGCCTCCAGCTGGCACTGAAACTTCTGAGTTTGGAAAAAAAAAAAAAAAAAGGTTTATTCTTAAACCTTAAACAAAAAAAGTTGGTCAATTCAGGAAGTTTCAGTTTGGATTCAGCATGGTAGAATCCCCTGCTCCACCTTTGATTATTCATTTTCACCAGTGAATCAAAACAGTATTATTTACTCTGCTCTAATGCTGGCAGTGTTCTCAGCCTCTTTCAGATGGAACAACATGCAGCAATAATTTTTGCCTCCTTCCCTTCCCTGGCCAGCACCATTACTGGCCACCCATGGTCTGTAAGGATCATATGTGGCTGGCTTCCAAGCTCACTAGCAGTGGAGGGCCAAGGAAAGTATCACTGAAAAATCAATTAATTTGAAGCAATTGACTTTCATTTTTACCATGCTCTCTGCCTGACACTGTCTAATAACCCCATTGTCCAAAAATGGTGTATTTCTGGTAGCATTTTTAGTGCTTTGTGGCAAATGTCTGCCCTGACTGCCTGACACACGCAGTCTGAGTTCACCAGGTTGACGCAGGTGTAAGGTCCTGATCCTGCAAGCACACATGGATTTTTTTCTAAGGGGTTGGTGGCCTTGCTTGCAGTATTTGCAGATGTGCTGTGAAAGTTCTCCTTTGACATCAGACTGAATTTATCCCTTTTAGTCTATAGATTAGAAGAGGATCCTTCTTGATGCTGGATGAGAGAAAAGAGTTGCTTTCCTTTTATTTCCACTTTCAATTAGAGCTTTTAAATACTCTGAACACTGTCTACAGCTTTCAGCTCTGACGTTTCCTCTGTAGGAGTTGTAACGAGTAGACAAAAGGGAGACAAGCAGGCTACAGCCTCTGTGGTAGGTCCTGCGTTTGTTTCTATTTGGCAAATGTTTGGCACACTGTGAAGACAAATCAGTAATCACAGTACTTCCAGCTTTGTGAATTCTAAACCCTGATGTATAAAATAAATGAAGAAAATAAACTGTGTGTGATCTTTCAGTACCTCCTCCGTATGTCTCATTATAATTTCCTCATTGTATTCAACAGCGCTTAAGAATAGTGCGTGTAGTCCTTTAAATACTACAGAAAAGGAGACCTAGAGTAACACAGCACTGCAGGGCTTGCACATGCAGTTAAAGCAAGTATTTTCCGGATTTCATCCTCAGCCAGGAAGCCCAGAAACTACCGTTTCTCTTCTTGTCTCTTTTAAATGATAGTAAATACTCTCTCCAAATTCTTTGACTCCATGAGCTGGAGATTCAAAAAGGACCCCAAATAGCACTAGATTTACACCACAATCTGTAGCAGCAAAAATCGGAATATATTTATATGTTCATTTAAGGGCTATTTTCTTCCCAGGTTGGTGTAAGTGGAAACTATCTATCTTAACTCTCTCAGTTTACTAACCCCTTGATGACCTCCAGCTTCTGTAACAAAAAATCCAGACTGAAATAGCAGCAATAGAGAATTTCCAGATGTCAGCCCTGTTCTGGGTGTGCAACTACATGTGGTATTTAACAGCTTCATCACTTTACCCCATCTCACTGGTAAGTTAACAATACCTAACAATATAAAATTTCCTAAACTGGTCAGCAGAAGGAAGCATTTATCCTGTATCCCGACCAATTTGTTTATGAACCCCTATTTCTTCAGTGATAAAGATGCTTCTATAACTTAGTGTAGGATGTTAACATGAAACCTTTTGCAATGTAACAAAAACTGAGCAGTGTAACAATATATTAAAAAAACCTGTCAGTGTTAAGTAACCCCATTTGCTTTAAATCGAACAACAGTTGTACTACCCTCCAGTGAAATATGATGATGAAGACCTTCTGCTGGTACTAAGCAGTATCTTTCCTTTTAAGCCATAGGATGCTTACAAACCACAATGCAATGCTGTCTAGGGTTAATCACACTGGCTAAAGAGCAGTACAGTCATTGTAGTATGGGGTTATGCTTGAGCAAATAGATAGCCTCTTTCTCAGCAGGGCTAATTAGCTTAACCAACTCCCTCCTGCCCCCAAAAGGTACCATATTGCTGCCAGTGCCGGAGCAGACTCATCCATAGCCAGAGGGAATCTGTAGCTAGTGATGCATCACACACTACTGGAATACTCAAAAAGGAAGCTGAACTTATTTGTCACGTCTGAGAATGGGACCTGTTTTTGCATTTGCCTCCTCTTTTCCCTCCACCTGTTCTTCTCCCTTTGTTCTCCCACCTACGAACAACCAAATGTGCTACTGCTACACCTTTTTTTCCTAAATCACGGCAAACCTATCGTTCCCAGCAAATGCCTGACTGCTGTGAATGGCAGTGCTGTTACAAAGTAGAAACTCTGCAAAAACTGGAACATTAAGAAGACAGTTTGTGATGCTCTGTACCCAGAATATGGCCCACATTTTTGTAGTTTTGTGACAGACACTAACAGATGCATCACCACAGCCCCATGAAGTAGGGTAATGCTATTTTTCCTAAATTACAGATGTAAAACATACGAAAAAATTTGGACCCACAGTTATTTAGGTAGGTATACTTCCTGTCTAAATCAAGGTGATAACATCTCTGCATACCTTTGTAGATCTGGAGATGAGGGACATTTTGTGCGGTCATGCTCAACCATGTGGAGCAGCACAAATTGGAGTATCAGGACTGGAGTGGAATCTTTATTAGTGCTCAGTGAGTCCAGACAACTTGCATGCTTACACTGGGATGAATTGCTGTGTATAAAAGACAGAAGCCAATTCCCTTCTTTCTGAGGCCCTAGGTTTGCAGGCCAGTGTCTGAGCATCAATACAGCTTCTCTCTACCATTGATTGGGAGTGACCCAGTCTCTCTCTCTGCCAGATGATTATTCCCTTTATTCTTTTCTGCATTATATGCTGGGAAGTTCCATCCTTCAAGTCTGATATAGCAAACTTCACTTCTATGCAAGTATCTCCTCACAAGTCTCATCTGAGAAGGTGTCTCACTAGACTAGTCACTGTCAACTAGACACTTATGACAATGAAGCAGGTACTTTTCCTGTTAAAGGTAAATGTGGATGATGTTTTGCACAGCTATGCCATATTCGGTGTTTTGTAAATTCCTTTAGGGACCAGCCTGTGTGTCCCCCATGAGCAGTTACAGAGTATTCATACGTGACTATGCACAGTGCAGTGGACATCTGAACAGACCTTTTGCAGCAGATGGGAGCTGAAAATGGAGATCTTGGGACAGCAAAACCTGTTGTTAATTTCTTGCTCCTTTTTGGTTTTTAATTCCTACAGTTATTAGCCTACAAGGTTTCTTCCTGTAACTCAAAAATACCATAGTGTGAAGTAAAAAGTGTTGCTGACTTGGTATGAATTCTGAGGGACCAAGGGCAGGTTGCAGAGGTCCTGTGGGAAAGTAAAGGACTGTCTGAAAATGAACTGCTCCTACCCCTCAGTAAACTACTGGCACACCTTCTATTACCAGAAGGGTACAGAACTACTAAAATATAGGGAAAAGACCAAAAACCCTCGAGAGGGATGGCCTCCCACATGCTGAATACACCCTTAACCCTTTAAGTCATAGACCTCCAGGAAACCACTCCAAAAGAGTTTCAGGGGAGTGCCACACTATCTCACCAGCTGCTAAGAATTTGTTTTCTTCCTACATGCTATGAAGGTGGGTGGGGGGAAGAAAAGAAAAGCATCAATGTTTCATAATTTTCCCTGGAAATTTAAAAAGTGTAGATGCATGGAAATGTTTTGTTTCTGAAACTTTAGTAACAACAGCGGTATCAAAAATGTCTAGTCTGGTTTTGGTGTTTTCTTGGATGACTCAGTTCTGTGCAGTGGAGGAGTTTTCAGCTGAAAACCTCCTCATTGCTATACAATTAAATGAGGTGGAATGAATATAAGAGTATGTCACAGGCCATGGTATGCACCAGGAAATAGAGTGTGCACCTGATGTGTCCAAGCACTAAATTAGGCACACATGATAATGCTGTTGTCATTTCATGATCTTCAGACACTTCTGCTAACTCAGGGTTATTATCCTTCCTTTTGCCATGTCAAGACACCTTCTGAATTAGGAAGGTCCTTGAAAAAGCAAAGAAATTGAAATAGTTATGATCACTTCTCTCAGCTGAATCAATTCTAGTCCTTCAGTGACAGTAACATACCAGTTCTCCAGCCATTCACAGAGTCTTCTAGAACAGAAAAAACTGCCTTTTGTCAGACAAACACAAATAGGAAAGAAACAAACGCTGAAGCCCTGCATACTGCAAAACTTTCAGTACTAAATTACAAAGCAGCAAAACAGGGCACATGGCCGTTTTCCCTTCTGTGATGCTAAAAAGTACCATACTGCAAAGACTCAGATACATACGTGTGTGTGCATGTACTTTATTTATCTGTATGGCTACTGGGTGAAAACAGCAGAGGGAGGGTACTTACGTAGCAATGGGCAATTTGTGATGAGTTTCTTAAATGGTTGAGTTTAAACTGAATTTTTAAACTTCCAAGAATGAGGCTTATAATGCCTGGCTATGTTACCCATCCTATCACTGTTCTAAGCTCAGGTAAGTATAATAACTTGGGAAAAAATGACATGAGGGGGTTTTCTTTTTTTCCTTTTTCCTCTGCAAGTCAGACTACAGCAAGCTGCTTCCAGTCCTCAAATACAGAGGACACTGTCTGTGATAAGCCCTGGAAGAAAACTGCACACTGTTTATTTTGGCAGTCCTTAGATTCTTTAGTGGTTATTTTTCAGGAATTATATATGTTATAGAGAATACATTCTTCATTTAGGAAATTAGTTGACCTGGGACATGCTGCCTTGCTAAACAAAGCCAATCCTTTATCTTCTGCAAATATGAAAAGATGCCATGTGATCCTAGAGCAACAGGATCCTAGAGCAACAGGTACTTGGCAAAGTATCACATAAGAAGGAAAAGGAAAAGAGAATAAGACAGTAACAGATATAAAGAGTTAATATGTGTTGAAGCATCTAATAGAAATAACAATCAGAGTAGCACAGCACAGCACTGGAGGAAAGGAAAAAAAACCACAACTGTGGAGTTAGTGCTTTAATTCTTTTAGTGAGAGAGGCAGCTCCAGTGTGGTACGTCGGTGAGATCACAGAGCATCTTGAAGAGTGGTAGTTAGAGAGAAACACAGTAAAAAGACACAGAAGTAGGCGCAGTGAAAAGGCAGATTTATTTACTAGTAATACTGTACAGAGAAAAAAAAAGAGAGAAGCCACAGTTACAGCATGGCTGTTGCTGGCAGTGTTCTTGGTTTTTTATTTTTGTTGGTTTTTTTTTTTGTACTCATTTTTTTAATTTGAAGAAAAAAACATAACAGTCAAAAAAGTACACTTCAGGTTACAAAGTACAGCAGCTATCCCCAGCAATTCTAATTCAGTGTTAGCACAGCAGTTTTTCCCCAACAAAATGGGATTTTATTTACATTAGCTCACAAAGAAAGTGGGAGACTAAAGCTTAAAAAAAATCTCAACCACAACCTACATTCACCATAAAAGCTGCATTTTACACAACATTTTCTTGAACCCCTATGAAGAGTCATTCTTCATCTATGGAATGAACGTAGTCGAGAGGGGCAGGACACCTTTAGAAATGTGTTCTTTGCTTTTGTCTTGACCTGCTCTTTCTTGGCTACCTTTGCTGCACTCAGATTCCAGTGGCTACTGGAAAAGCAAAAAGCTTTTATCTCATAGATTTATCTCCTGTATCTGCTCCGAAGCAGTGTTTACATCCACACTTGCAAAACAACGGGGACAAAATTTGCCCCCATCATCAGTAAAGCACCTTAATCATAGATACAGCCTATCTTAACATCTCCTGAAATCTATCCCTAAGCACAGTGCTTAAGTATGTACTACACTTCAAGCAAGTGCTTAAAATGAGCAAAGCTTACGCACTGCATTTAATTGGGACTTTACACAGCTGCACAAAACTGTCTTTATTTTTGAGTTTGCTTCTCTGACTAGCAGATTTTCTTGGAGGGAGACCAGTAGCTTCTTGGCAGCTGATTTTACTGAGAATGCCTTTGTGTGCTGGATCAGTCTGTGGGGAAGTTCACATTTTCTCCTGGCTCCTTAAACCTGCCAATAGCAACCAGACAATTATGGGGTGGCTTTACTTCTGCTCCTGTAAGTGGCTTCTGGATGCTGGTATTTTATGAACTTGGGTATATCTAGCTCATACAGGCTTAGGGGAATTAGTGTGTCCCCATAGGAATGGGAAGAGACAGCAGTTTTACCTAAACAGTAAGATTTTAGTGGAACCCACTAAACCCATGGGCAACCCATGGGATGCCAGATCAATAAATAGCGAGAGTGCTCCTCTGTGCCCAATGAATCTGCCCTAGGAATCTGGGAAAATGCAGGAAGGTGTCCAGACACTGAGGACAGGATACCATAATTTCTTTTCAGTTGGGAGTCACACCAACAGGCCTGAGGTGAGGTTTTTAACTCCAGTCTCTCTTTTCTTCCCTCTGTCTTTGCTCATAAGAGACTTTAAAAAGGGAAGCAGAGAAAGAAGAGAGAAAGGAGTAGCTAAGCAATGGTGTCCAGAATGAGAGCAAATACAGAGACAGGGAACTGGCAGAGTATGGAGCAGAGGTATGCAGAGGGAAAACTTTGGAAGAAAAACTTACAGTGCCTCTTCTATGTTGTGTTCGTGTGCAGGTATGAAATTCAGCCCCCACCCTCTTCAGGCACTGGGAGTTTTGAGAGTTCCCAGAGGGTATTTGTCTACTTTCAAACACAGTCAGCAAAGAGATCATGCTCTAAACCCATCTCTGCAGAAAAGTGCACCAATTTCACAACACTGTTTAAAAATCTATCAAATTAAAGGAATGAGAAGACACAGTTAAAGCAGCAGCATAAGCCTTGCTTGTAGCATATTGTTTAAAGACCAGGCCCTATATAAGCATTTGTGCATGTGCTTAAATTTCAATTTTCTGGGTCATCCCATTAAACTAAGAAGGGCTGCCTGGGTGCTTAGTTTTATGCTCATGGGCAAGTCTTTTGGTCTTATAGACCTACTGAATAGATATGCAAGGTCTAAATTCAGATATGAATCATTAACATACCAATGCAAGTTAAAAATGTACAAATATACCCAAACTGGTGGACTTGGTTACTTAGCTAATTCTAAAAAATAATTTAAAAAAAAAGTTTTTTTCTTTCAGTTGCTAAAGTAAATTAATTCTTAAAACAAACCCCTAAATCCTCCCTTGAAAAGAATTTGAGAAATAATTGCAGGAAAGCTTTGCAATACAGTAACAGCAAAACCCCTCAAAATAAAAGAAGCTTTTGCAAACTGGAGGAAGGGACTCAAAATTCTTCACAAGCTTGCCCTTAAGAAAATTGGCCTATTCTTAATCCACTGAACAACCTAAGTGAAGCCACCACAGGAAAAAAGCTATAGATTTTGCAAGACTCTTTGAACCCATAAGGAAAAAGTCTCAGTTTTATAATGGTTTGATTTTAAATACAAGTGGGACATTTTTAAGAACTTCATGCACCCTTGTCACTATTTACAAGCTAAGTTATTATAAATTTATATTACAAGTTTGATTTATATCCTCTTTGGACTAGATGTCAATCCATTCATACTCTAAACTGAATATATTCAGCCATTTTATACAACTTACTCTTTTACATACAAAAATTACAATCCACATTTTTGTTGGATATTGTCATAGCCTGTGACCTCTGATTAAGCTCAGAACTCGTTTACTCTTGTTACCCAGAAGATTCATGAAACATCATCTGAGCAAATCCTAAACTTCCTGATAGACAGAAAGAACTGGTTGAAACTGAGTGAGTTCAGAAAAAATAGAGACACCACAGCTCAGCCTGTGGGGAAATCCTCTACTTTGTCTAAATGATTTTGTTCTACTCTTTCCAGTGGCACTATCTCTTGGATTTTGAAATCTGATGTTGGAGAAAGTAAAACAAAGTGAAAAAACATATAGTTCTCCTATTTAGCCATACCTCTACTGCAAATAGGTAGCTATTGCCTACCACGTTGGCCTTCTAGATAAAGAAGTGTGTCTAGCTATAGAAAGCACAGGTCCACTTTTTTCTGTGAAATACATTTACTCATTTAGCTGTGTTCATAGCAGGTATATTGGATTCTACTCTTCTAACTTTACTCTTTAAAAAGTGTTGTGATCCTGCTTCCTAGAGAAAATTGTGGTTAGGTCTACAAAAGATCCCAAGAAGCTGAGCATTGTCATAAACATATGAAAAAGTTCAAAGGCTCAACGTAATGGGAAGGATGATATTCAGAAACTCAATCTCCATTTAGGGTTTGTCTCTCATTACAAAAATATTTACTCCTTAAAAAAATACATGAATGTAAAATACTACATTATTATATCCCCACTTACTTTCCAAGTATGCCATTTGGATGTTGGACTAAATAAAAAGGTAGAACACCTTTTATTTCTCTAGCAACTCTGTATGCTATCTATCTTCTCCAGTTTATTTGTATCTCTATAATTTTAAGCACAAAGAATCAGTAATGAACTTAGGTGCTATGGCAGGGGTCTAATATATTAGCTGTCAGGGAAGTGCCACTTAGTATTTGCCCGTGGATACCACTGCCGTGATAGCAATGCTGACTTGGGAACTGATCCTACCAGACGGTAAGCACCATTTCATTTTGTGTTTTTCTCATCAGAAGTAGCAGTGCTCAGAGTTAGCCTCTAGGATTGGAACACCCTGGGCAAACTCAGCAGTGCGTAAAATTGTTAGAGGTACACAAATAACACCCAGACTACACCCTGTTAATCACTCATGCCCTGGTCTTGCAGACACCTACACACATTCTCCCTGTGAGTAGTCCTGTTGACTGAAATAGGTCTATGCACAGCAGAATTAGGTGTATGCATTTTTGTTTGCAGGGCTGAAGTCTTCTATTGCACCAGTAGAGGTACACTTCATGGAGAAGGGGCTTCTGCACACTTCTCTTGCTGGGGATTGAAAGATAATGTTGTGTTTATACAGCTTTGGAATACAGCCTGCACTTTTTGGAAAAAAATATATAAAGGAAAGATACAAAAAGAAGAAGGAAACCCAAGAGTGCTAAGGCAAACTGTCAAATGGCACATCATACCTACTTTGTCATTCATTTAGATAACATCACAAAGGCAGACCAGAGGAGTTCTGTAAACATATACCATACAGTACATCAGCCACGGGAAATTAAAAAAAGAAAACAACCCTGTAATTCTTTTCTTTCTGTATTGATGTTCTTGTAATTGAAAGAGATTGCCTAGCCACTAATCATAATGCTGTGTTTTTTGATTTGTATTTTTCTTCTGTTAAAAAAAAAAGAAAGAATGGAAGTAAAATGCAGTGGTTTGCAAAAGAAACAGTCCCTGAATGCAAACGAGGGACGACATGGTAAGTGAGTTCATAGAAACTTAGAAAATACAAAATATAAAAAAGTTTTGTAGGTTACTTTTTCCCAGTCTAGGAAAAGATACACTGAAAAGAGGTTTTTTTTTGTTTTTCTTAAAAAAGTTAAGGCGAGCAGTTTGTTGTGGCAAAATGCTATCACTGAACCAGTTTCTGAGTCTACTTTTTTGCATCCCCTCATGCTGAAATTGAAAATGTACATGTGATGGCATAAGTTAAACAGACAGGGAGTTTGCTTAAAACAATACAAAAAAAACCCGCCTGTAATGATCCTTACAAAAATCTCTCTCTGCTTGACCACAGAGTGGACCTCTTCCTTCACGCCTGATTGTGCATGAATTTCCACAGGCAGCTTCCTATCTGAGGGTGAGGGGAGAACTGACCCCTTCAAAGCCCAAAGCAGCCCTGGAAAACAGTTTACATTCATAAGCCTAGGCTAACGCATCTGAATTCCCCTGTAACTTGGCTGCTGGTTAATGGCTAGAAGGGACAAGCCGAAGTCCAGGCACGGCTCCTGTGCTTGTGGAGGTGGATGATTGGAGTAAGCGTGTTTCAGCTGACACAGCTAAGGCCCTCCAAGTTCAGACTGATTTGCTCCTGTTTCACATTTTTCCTAACCTCAGACATGGAACTGCCCTTGACCCGTAAAGACAAACCCTATGCAGACAAACCTTAAGCTTTTCTGAATCTATCGGGGCTCATTAACCATGGAGTTCATATGAAGACATAAAAAACACTGGCCTTCCTAGGCACTCAAATGTTAGCTACAAGTATTGAGCAGTAGGTATTCAACAGGTTTAAGGTTTAAGGCTTGTGCTCTACTTCTAACCACTAAAGGGCCACTTCTGGACTCCTGCCTGCCACCATCTCCCCGCCACATTGTGCCTTAGATGGTGCAGTGGTCCCAGACATGTTCTGGTCCCAGTCTCAGCAAACATCTCCCAAAGCTGGCCACTGAGGGAGTCATCCCCAAAATGCTGAGTCTGTGCTGAACCAGGTCATCTGACGGGAGCATGTGGCTGAAGAGGTGCATGGACAGAGTAGGTTAGGGTAAAGACGACACCCCAGATTTCCCGAGCAGAAGTCTTTGGGAAAAAATTTCCATAGGAGAGAGGAGCAGCAGAAGGAAAAAGGTTGGGCTGGGAAGACACTGAGAAGCCAGGGTGACCATGATGGTGACATCACACCTGGAGAGGAAAGGGTGGTAAGCAACGAGATGACTGGCCAGACCTGGAGGAGATGGCTGAAAGGTTTGTTTTGAAGTGTTACTGGTGAAGTGAACAGGCCCCAGAGTGAGAGAACTATTGCAAAGCATGCCCGGCTCCCAGGGTAGAGGCAAGACAGAAAGGGCTTCACCCTTCACATTGCAGTGCTTTGGGGTCCTAAACATGCCTGGGGACAGCCTCGCCAGGCCACCTTAGGGTTGAAAATTCAGGGTCTTGTTTTAAGAAATGTTGCGATTTGTAAATGCTTAGACTTTCTGGGAAAAAAAAAGGAAAAAAACACACAAGCCAACCAAAAAAACCCAAAACATGGGTTGCTATTTTCCAACAAACAGCCATCAGACCTATTGTCACAACATGGGGCTCTGCAGCCATTCCTCTCTTTGATAAAACTTAACCACCTAAGCCTGAGTCAAGAGATGATGTGCAGAGCTTCTGTGGGTGAGTTTGGTCCTTCTCCCATCCAAAAGCCTCCAGAGGAGGTGGGGGGAGTGTGAGGAAGTCTATTAATCTGGCCAGGCCACTGAAGCAGATATGGAGGCCAGCAAAATTTCTGCAGGTGTCGTACAGATTGGCTGTCCTTTCCTGCTCTCTGCTTGCTTTTTTTTCCTGACTGTCATCTGGGCAGTGTTAAAAAGTTACATCGACCAGCTCCATACCGATGGCTGAGTGACCTAACACAGGAACTACTTTTTGCATTTCTTGTCTGTGTATGTTTTCAGTGTGCCTCATATTACCACCACCATGACAAGTGTCTTTTTTACTGGCACAGAAAGAAAAGAGTACAGAGCAAGAACTCTGTTTAATCAGATGCTCTGAACTAACAATGCAGTAAAAGCACCATCGAAGAAAGAACAGAAATACCATAGGAACCACCTCAGACTGAAAAGAGGCTTTTTGTTGTTTTCTCTTTTTTCTTTTTTCTTTTTTTTTTTTTTTTTGTTTTTCTTTTTTACTTTTTAAATTTTGTTTTTCAGTTGCTGTTACTGGGTTTTGGTCTGATAGTTTCAAAGACACTTCAAAATAATCTTCAGTACTTTTTAGCACTATCAGAAAATATAAATCCTGATTTTTAATCTTACTTTTGTAGTTATAAATCCAGACTAACTCCACTAGAACAAGTGAAGCTACACTTAAGCAAAACTGGTGTGAGACAAGAATCAGGCTCATAATATACTACCATGAAAAAGCTGGCTGCTTTTTCATTGTAGTTAGAAGAATCAAAGGACCAAGGACCAAAGAAACATCTACTGATTCTGGATGCCTTCACCTTTTTACGTTTTCACCTTGAGTTGTTTTTAACAGGCCTGATTTTCAGAGGGCTGATGAGGAAAAATTTACTGGAAATCAGGCCTCTTTGAAGTGTGCCACACCAGAAAATGGAGCATCCAAAACCATCAGCGGTTTCTGAAAATGTTAGCCTTGCAGCAGTAGGATCTTCACCTTAAACAGCTGCTCCAATAAAACTCCAGTGGGCCTCCATGGAAGCTTAACCTGGGTAAGCAGGGCAGGATCAGATCCATTGCCTGTCATTACATAGGTGCACTGGAGGTACACTGTATGAGAAATTATGCTTCCCTAAGAATTACAAAATAAAATTGGCCCTGCCCTCATTCCCAGGACGGAGAATTTTGTCACTGAATCCAGTGGGAACAGGGTCAGACTGTGAGAGAAGTTCATTTATATTCTAAGGAAATAGAAAACACTATCTTATCTACTGGAGTTCAGCAGGAAAACTTCATGTATAAACATTGGCAGAGTTACTGAAAGGCAAGTAATTAGATCAGTGACTCCATTTCAGTTGGTGTGACAGCTGCATCTTTTTCATGTCAAGTTAATTTCAACTGTAATTTGGGGAGATGAAGTACACATACAATACTGTAATCTGGAAGATTTATATAAGGCAAAATCATCATTCATACATTTTCTAGAAAGAATAATTAAGGTCCACTTTTGGTATCACCAATAAGCAGAAATGGCTGATGGGTTTTTCTGACACTGCAAACTAAACTGGAAAGTTACTATGAAACAAAACTATGTGAACTTTTTTTGGAAAGACTTGTCTGAATTTTAGCTAATTAAAACAGTGAAATGATCTAAGCCTTCCCCCAAGAAATAAGAAATTGGATCTATAAAATAATGTTTAAATGTGATTTTTCTTAAAAAAGAGAAGCAACATTTTTTAAGGCTCTCATATCTGGCTGCTGTGAAACACTCCCACAAAATCCTAGGAATCTGATCAAGCCCGCCAGATATCCAAAGAAAAATGTAAAAAGTGTTTTCATTATATATATTATATATATTATATATATTATATATATTATATATATAAATCAAATAAATATGAAAACATTTGTTCCATTTCCCATTTATCTCTCACTCTGCAATATTAAGGAAAAAAAAACCCCCAAATCAGCAACAACCAAAAAAACCCCCCAAAAACTCCCATCCCCTCCCCAAACCCCGAATAGTACGTCTGATGGGAAAATAACCATGCGTTCCTCTTCCTGAAGAACTAGAAAGCAAAGCAACCCAACTGCAAGGCAATGGAGGCATTCACTTCCAGTTCACAGTATTGCAGTTAGAAGTACAGTGAGGTCTAGGTAAGTGATGGAGCAGGAGCTGCCTGGAGGAGGGAAGGAGGAGGTGTTCACATGACAATACAGCATTGACAGCGCTTTTTCTTTTGTGTACCTGGGGCAGCTTCCAAGGGCAGGCTCTCTTCCTTCCCTTCGGGAGAGGAGGGCTCTGTCGTATCTGACAAGGGCCTACCGGAGACCAGCTCAGCAGCGTTTCCATCCATTGTGGAGACATCTGTCACTGTCTTCTCCCGCAATGACTTCTCATCGTCTTCATCAATCAGGACGAGCTCTGCCTTGATGGTCTCGTCATAGCCCAGCACTTTCTTCGTCTCCTCCTCATCATCAATGTTCTGGTAGCCCATAAATATCATTGTCACTGGCTGCTCTGCACTGGCCTCTGGGGCTTTGCCACCACAGGGTTTATCTTGGGGATGAGGGTTCACAGCATGCCCTTTGCTGGGTTTGTGTACCATTTCCAGCTTTGCCTCCTTGAAGAGCATTTGCTCCTTCATATGGCTAAGGTTTCCATCAGCTACCACATTTCTGTCTGACACAGTCACTGTTTCATACCCTCCTTTTACATTTGATTGTCCAGCTTTTTGCATAAGTTCATCTACGTCCTTTGAGCTTAATTTATGTACTCCATTTTCTACCACTGTGCCACCAGAGTGAACCTCATAGACTACCTTGGTACCATCATCATAGACTTTGAATCCTCTTTGATGGGCCTCATCTGGGCCAATAGGTGAAGCAGAGACAATCTTGGTCTCTCCTGTCTGTTTGTCTTTCTCCACATTAATTTCCATGGTGCACAAAGCTTGAATGAAAACAAGAGAGGAAGTGCATGTTACAACAAAAAAAGCCAGTGAATGGTTAATTGCCAAATAGACAAAGAAAACTACTGTGCCCCTTTTCCTACCTCCTGCTTCTAAAGGGCCAAGCATTCTGCGTTAGAGGTGGGATGCAACTCTGTGGACAGCGATGGTTGTTACACCACAGCTTTTTATGCACCTGGAGGCTAGGCATTCCTGTGGCAAACAGGACCTAGTCTTCCAGCTCACACCGTGTGGAGATGTCTGATCAATTAGGAGCGCCAAGAGCACTTGGGTTAGGTGTGTTTTAGGCAAACGGAGGTGACAGCATGCAGGTTGCCCACAACCTTTCCATTCTGAACTTGCCTCAAATTCAGAGAGAAACTCCAAGAACCTTTCTAGTCTCTTTTCCTTCTCTGCCCTCAAACTGCCAGTTAGGTGGTAATAACTTTTGTTTGTTGCAAGTAACACATGGACTGCTTTATTATCAACGCTCATTCTTGCTTAACTCTTCCACCCGTAGTATTCAAAATGCTTTAGAGAGGTGAAGAAACATTTTTTACCCCTGTTCTACAGGTAAGAAAACAAAATCACACAGGAGTGGGATGATTTCTCCCACAGACGCATGACAAGGCAGCTGTCTCAGCTTCCACACCAAGGCATTGACCATGACCTCTGCTTGCAGATTAAGAGAATGTACAAAATGGCCAAGAAGTGCTCCCTCATTTATTTTAATTAGGCCCTAAGCATCGTTGCCAAAGTTGAAGAAAAAAGTAATAATGAACTGATTTTCAAAGTGTCATGAAAAAACTGGTAAAAAAATGCATGTGAGGGATGCTGCTTTAAGATAGCAAACAAGGTTTTCTAGTGATTCAGAAGGAAACAATAACAAGATGAAGACTGTGGAGACCACACAGTAGGAATAGACAAGCAGTCTACACCGTCGTAACACCCATTTTAAGATACCATGTCATCTCACTAGGCAGCTTTTCAAAGAAAAATGTGCAAAGGTGTCACAGATTTTCCAGAAGTAGACATCTGTTTAAGCATTCCTTTTATGCAGATGAAGACATTTTGGCTCCCCGACAGACATCCACAGACACTTAATTACAAATTACCACAGGCAGTGACAAGTGTTTGTGAAACTTAGGGTGACCACATCCACCAATGAACCTCAATGGTATAATCACAATTTGCCTTACCTGCAGACACTACAAACTGACATGTTTTTCCTTTTCCCTGACTTATTTTCAAGTGAGTACAGAATATCCTTGCCCGAGAACCGATGTAGCGTGGTATGCTTGTATTTATTAAATCATGATTAAAAATTACTCTTACTTTAATATATTCCCTCAGTCTTATTATTCACACATAGTAGAATTTTTCTTCTGTATCCTTAAAGCAGAGTATTTAATCATCAATGGGAAGTTTATCATGACATACATCATGACCCCCCTTATAGCTCTAGACAGAAAATTCATGTGTTGCTTAGTGGGCAATGTATTGCATGTATTGCAGACTGGCCCTTGAAGTTATCTCCTCTGGCCCCCAGGAATGCAGTCTGGAAGGCAGCCCAGCCAGATGCAGGGTCTGGACATCTACATGCTGTGTGCATCTGCTCAGACCTTGGTCAGTCCAGCAGGGCTGTTTAGGTGAAGTGCAATGCCACACAAACACTTGCGTGGAGCAGGAGGATGGAGGTGCCAGTGGCTGAAGGAGCATTGCTACCTCTGAGAGCAAGGCATTGCTGAAGGCTGGAGTGGGCTGCAGAACCAGAGACCTCACCCTGGCCGTTGCAAACTATGGGAATATGCCTAAGGACTGTATTTTACCACTGCTTTGGGGAGGTTTATGGACCCGCTGTGTCCATAGCTGTCATGACCCTGAGCACAGGATGCCCATTTCCATAATGAAGTAGGGATGTCAGTTTTCTGATCTTCCTCACCACGCTGGAATTTTCATGCCTGGCTATCCCACAGCAGCCTGAGCAGCCAGGAGGAGGCTTTAGGAGTGAAAGCTGGGCTCTGCTCTCAGCTGTATGGTAGCAGACTGAGGGGCAGCCAGCATGGAATGAAACAGGAGAGATTTATATAGGCTGAAAATAAGGAAAAAAGCTGTCACCCCAGGTCTGGTAGCAACCCTGAAGCAGGTTGCTCTGAGAAGTTGTGGCAGGCTGCATCGTGCTGCAACTCAGAGAGCAGCTGGGATGGATTACTTACTTGGGACCATCCTAGCACAGGAGCTGGTAGACAAGTGCCCTTCAAGTCTCATGCAAGTACCTCTGCCCTGAAACCTTTAATCTAACTTATAGAGGTACTGAAACAAAAAGATGCAGGTGCCGCCACTAACACCCTGGAATTGATTCCCTTCTAGGTGCAGTTTCTTGGGTGGATGTTAGGGGAAGGAGGAAAGGAAGAGGAATTTTGTTTATTGCCTTGGCCTCTGGGTGAGTGGGCTATGAACATCACTTGATCTTGCCAGGGGTGCTCAGGCAGATATTGTTGAATAACTTCCCACATTACAGAGGTAAAAATAGAGGTTGGCTAGTCTATAGGGAAGATGCTATAACTGCCACACTGTCATGTTTTTGAGTGGTGGACAGCTGAACTGAAGTAAAGCTGAACTATCAGGGAGCAACAGTATGTCCAGACAATCATCTCTGATGGGCAGTGGTTCTTGATTTGTTCTGAGCACCGCAGCCCTGCACAGAGAGCACTGCCAGCCTACTGACTGGCTATCTGCTACCTTCTTGGTGAAAAGCAGCATCCTGAGCAACCCTGGACCTCCTGTGCTTCTCCTCTTTGAAAAATAAAAATACTATCTGGGGCTTGACTTTTCAATAAAGGCTACTGATTTTCCTGTGAAATAGTTGAATGCCATGTTATTGCACATATTTTTAGTGCAAAAGAGGGTGCAATCTGCCAGACCCTCCTTGTTTTGATGAATGAATTTTATTCAGTAGTGTGCATGAAAAGAAGGCTTGTTTAATGGGCCTTAATTAAGAAATTAAGCCAATAGGGAAAATCTGATAGTTAAATCACATGGACCTGGCCATATTTAGGAAGAGTTGTAGGATGCATCTTTTTATCAATGGTATGGAGTACTGACAAGTAACAACATCTTACTTATTAGGCAGACTTTGGGCAAAAAGTTCTAGTATTGCTTGGAAGACTCTGTCCCGCTGGCTGATCTGATCTAGAAAATTAACAGGTCTGGTCCTTGTGTATTTTATGTTTGGCTAATTTGCTTAAGCATTTGCCACTGTCAGTGTTTTCTTTTAGTTTCTTCTACCATGGCTTCAGCAGTAGTGTTTTTAGATATTGGCATTACATGTAGTTTATGACCTGCCCCAGGTATCATATCAAAGTTACTTGTGCAGGTAAATGCATAAACATACATGAGTGTCTTAGAAAGCTGTTCACTAGTGAATGCATTGCCATGGGAGGAGTAATAGAACATGGCTTATCTGCCTGTACGCATACTGTTTGTTCTCTGCAGAAAAATTTACCAGCCCAGCTTGTCAAAGTAGCTGAAAAATGAACTAATGTTTATTTCTAAAATGTCTTTAAGCAGAGCTTATTTACTACAAAATGTACTCTATTAACACAATACAAAACTATCTGACAATGGAGTTGAAACTGAAAGCAGTACTTGAAGATGACAACCTGTATTCATGAGTACAAGTTTTCTGCACAAGCTTTAATTACAGTGTAAAATGATGCAGTGCTTCACAAAAACCAGATCCCAACATGCAGACAAAAGCATCTAGCTTCTGCCTGTTATGTGGATTCAGAAGTTGTTCTTTAAAAAAAATAATCTCAATATACTTTCAGCTTTTTAAAGATGTATGCTTACAGTCTATCTTTGAGGACATACACTGTTACCTTTTGTTTAACCTAGTGCACACACATGATACTCTCACCAAGAACCACATGAACAAGGCTTCTTGGTCAGCTGAAGAATCAAAGAAATTATTGCTTCTTTGGTGTTGACAAAATGGCACAAAACACACAGGGGGAAACTTGCTTTTAAGACAGATGAGGGTAAGCATTCATGGAAGGAAAGCTTTTGGAATGGCTTCTGAACAAAATGACATATTCTGTAGGTGTGCACAGTGTCTTAGCTGCAGACATTGCTTTGCTGTGCTTGTTAACCTGTTCTTCACGTAAGACACCTTTCATTCCCACTCCTTGGGATACCTCTTAAATAGCCACCAGCAATCTGGTCTTGAGATAGGGAATACATTGTTTAGAAAAGAAGGATATTGAAAATAAGAAAAACTTACAACTTTCAACCATCATGTTGTTACATTTAAAACACATACTCAATCTGAAAAATAAGTATTAGAAAATTCTTTGTATGACTTCAAGCACAAAACATGCCACAATTTCCCCACCTTTTCCCCAATAAGAAAGAATGGCATACAAATCAGTATAAAATTACATAAACATTTGAAGCATGTATGGGGTCTTGTGAGTGTCTCTCTGTTTCATTCATTTTAATGCGAGTTGCATGGCTACAACAGACGAGACAAAACCTTGGCCTAGATACCATGTATTTGTATCAGCAGAGATGGGAAGAGCTGAATGTTTCCACGCAAAAAAACTCAGATGAGTTTCTTATGCTGCTTGTAAGTAGTTCAACTACATTTCTTTGAGAGTACTCATTGCTGCTCAAAAAGCCTTGACTTATTTACAAAATACAAATCAAGCAGCATTTCCTGGCATTTAAATGATATTGGACACCAGGCCTATTAAGGTAATATAACAAAAAAAGTTCATGGCTACTGGACTGGTATTATAATACTTTGTTCCTTGAGACTTACCAGCTACTCTGCTTGCTCCGTCCCACCCAGGAACTGGATCTGCTGTTCGTGAATAGAGGGTTGGGAGTTCAGGGATCTGGGAGTAAATGTAATTTACTGCATCTGGTGTCAGAGAACAGGAAACAGTTAGATTTGTGCTACGAGCCCCAGTGGCTTCATTGCTTAGACAGCAGAGTATTGTCAGCCCTGACAATAGTCACTGGAGCTTTGTACTAGATAATTGGATCAAAGCAAACAAAGTGCAAAGTCACCGTCGTGTGATTGGTGTTCAATAGACTAGCTGAGGCAGGAGGGAATGGGTCCAGATGACTCAAACCTTATGTCAGTTGAACACATAAAATTATTTGTCAGGAGGTTCTGGATTTATCAAGTCTGTGACCTTTAAAATGGAGGGGAGAGGCAGGGAAGGTAAGGAACAAATCTAATGTGATACCCAGAATACATGACATTTCAGATAGAGATATAAAAGCCCAAAAATGCTGGTGTTGATTGAATGGGATGAAAGGCCAGCTCTTTTGCGCTGTCTGTTTCCGATATATTTGAACCGGCACTTGGTTTTTTGTTCTTAAAGCTGAAATTTAGCTAATAATGAAATCATGTGTAGATGTTGATAGGGTGGCCTGTCGTGACCTTCAAGTAGGTATTAAGCACCTGTCAGTTCTGCAGTACCATCATTCATTAACAAACCCTGAACTGGTAAAAAGCTATCTTAAAGGAACTGACTTGTTTTACATATAAGCTTATGGTTGTTTAGCATAAGCTAAGTACGTTCTTTACAAGATACATTACAGACATTTACAGTTATTTACCTGGAGGTGTTTTGGGGCAGGGTTAAATATAACAAGATAGCATATATCACTCTGCAAGGATTCAGAGGCTGAGATAAAAGCAGAGCTCAGAGCAGAGATGTGCAAATAACTGACTGGAAGTTCAGGCACCAGACCAAAACAAAAAAGAAAAAAAAATTAAAATAACATTTTTATCAGCTGGAAGTGTTTTTAGTTTTGTATGGAAGTGGTTAAATTTCTGTTCAAATATAAGATCCTGTCTGGTGTAAAAAACCTCCATTTTCCTCCAAGGGTACTTTTGTATAGTTTAAGTCTTTGAGCCCTCAGTACAGCCTGGTCCATGTGTCAGGGTAGGAGGCAGAATCTGCCTTACTTGGTGCCTCTCGCTGTTATATAAGCAGGTGAAAGAAAAATACCAGTGCAGATCACAAAAGTGAACTTGCGAGAGTGAAAATGAAATGTCCTGTTGTAGGCTGCTTTACTGTATCTGGTGAAGGGAGGTGCTTTCATCACGTTCCCTATGGGCTAACACCCATACCAGAAAAAACCCTACACCTGGCAGCATCCTCAGCAAAGACATGGTGTGCCACCTCTAATCCCAAATCTGCTCCTTTGGCAGGAAAATTGGGCCTGGTATTAGTGAGATGGTTTTATTGAAATGGCAGCTTTTACTTAATAGCGTGCAGTGGCCACTAGTGCTGCTGGGTGCAGGAAGACAGTAATCACAGTTCTCAAGAAGATATTCCATCCTTCCATGGAGCATTGTAGGTGACTCAAGTAAGGAGGTCTCCTTTCCCCCTTCCTGTGCCAGAGGAGGATGCCACAGAGGCACATGCAAATTCATTCTAGAAAGCCAGGAATTTAGTATAGAAGTTCAGTCTGTAACAGAGGAGTTTGAAAAAAACCACCTTGTTCAAGCAAATATTATTTTATTTCATATTTCAGTGCACAAATGGCAGGCTTGGCAAATGGACTTACATATTTTCAGTGCATACTGTTTCCTCGAAGTTTTTTATTTTTAGAAGTAGAGCCCAGAAGAAATAATTGTTTAGGACACAGCTGACTAAGCAGTGGCCAGCAACTGCTGCTTTCTTTTGCAGGGTTTCTTGCCTCTGATGAGAAACTGGTACAATGTTTGCTGTTGTTATTCTGGGAAATATCACCAGCAAATGATCAGGCCATTATTGAAAACTGAAGTAATTTCTCAGAAGAAAGAAGAAGTGGGGACTGTGTTTCTGGGCCAGAATAAGAACACACTTTGTGCTCTGGAAATGGCAGAAGTTCAGTAATTATTCACTCCGTAGAGTACTGCTGTAACAGTAGTTTCAGCACGCACTCCTCCAGCTACTTGAGTGACAGATGTATTTGTACACGCATGGTTGTAATCAATGCAGACTTGTGCTGCTTAAATAGTCATCCTGACTTCTTTTGCAGTCCATAAGACTGTGAAAGACCCATGGATAGGGTACAGTTCTCATCCCAGGGCACTTCCTGTGGCAAAAAGCCTTTGCAAGTGTTTGTTTTTCCCCAGTGCCTGTACAGGGAACTGAGCTCACCACTCTGTCATCTAGCATTACTGACGTCTAGCAGTAAGCAAGAGTGGTTGTACATTTAGATGGTGAAACTCTAATTTTGATGATGTATGTGTCTGTAGACCTTAGTAAGTTGGGGTTTTTTTTCTGCTTCTGCATCAGGAGACAATACCTAGGTGTTAGGTGTTAACATTGACTCAGTTCAGAAACTTCTCTGGATGTTACTTAGAATAAAATATTAAAAAATTAGTTTCAGGGTTCCTGATAATCTCTCATTATTGTCCTGAGAAGGAAACACCAGGGTGGAGGTGGTGGGGGTGGGATTCTCATGTGCTCTTTCTTCTGAAGCAAGTGGTGGTACCCTGTTGTCAGAAATGGGGTATTTGACTAGAAGAAATTGGGGCTTGGTTGATTCTGCCAGTTCCTGTTCCATCTTCCCCGCGCCCCCCCCCCCCCCCCCCCCCCCCCCCCAATGAACTTGCTTTTTCCCGTTTATCTCACTGGCAACAATGTTTGTTTCATTTAGCACCTTTAAAAAGGATGTAAGAGATCAATTTTACAAGGAGCTGATGAGATGCAAATTAGCATTTCATTCTCGTGAGAAGTAAGACATATATAAATTAAAGCATTTGAACTGACTGCATTCAATATCTTCTTTTCAACTTTGGATGAATTATTAATACCTAAGGTTGCCATAAAACATGTCCTGTGGCTCTTTGTACTACTTAGAACTGTGTTTTAGGACCAAGGCACTCTTCCATATTATCAGACAAGTGACTGGGAAAACATAAGAGGCAAAACAATCCTTTGAGGGTGCTTACACAAAACCAGATGTTCAAGTGCTCAGAATAGTTCCCACACAGATGCCTGTGGCCAAATGTCAGACACGCTTATTTTCCAAGGACTGGATTATCTTTACAAATTCTGACTACCAGTAAAATCCGTGGTAATTCTTCTGCAAATAATGGCTCCCAGGGCAGGGTTGTTCCACCTGCAAACCCCCCTGGGGCTCCATGGAGCTACAGAACAGAAATTATGACCCTCCTACCATGTTTGTAAGACCAAGCAGGAAACTTTCCTAAAGGCTGAATAGGCTGGCTCTGACTTAGTGAATCATGCTTTAAACTAATGAACTTGGAGGGTAGGTTCCACTACTGACATCTGTATATCCATAAGCAACATGGTGGATGAGTACACCTGAAAAACCAGTAGGGAATGCTCACCAACCCTTTGCAAAGGCAAGAACCCTAAGTTCAGCCACCTCAAGTGCATGTATACCAATGTATGTAATCTGGGCAACAAGCAGGAGGAACTAGAGCTCTGTGCCCAGCCTGAGAGATGTCAAGAATCACAGAAACTTGATGGGAAAACTCACATGATTGGAAGACTATAATGGATGGGTACAAACAATTTCAGAAAGATCGGAAGGGAAGAAGAGAATGTAGAGTTGCACTTTATGTGAAAGAGAAATTTGAGTGTATAGAGGAGAGCTCTGGAGACTATGCCAGTTCTATTGAATGAAAGCCTTTGGATGAAGATTAGAGGGATCATTACCAAGGGGGATCTTATGTTAGGAGTCTGTTACCAACCTCCCAATCAGGATGATGAAGCTGACAAAACCTCACTTTGGCTGCTCAAGGAAGTCTCAGGCCAACAGAACCTGGTCCGTATGGGTGGCTTCAATTGCCCAGACATTTATTGGAAAAAATAATAAACTGGTGTACAAGCCATCCATCAGGTTCTTGGAATGCACTGAGGATTGTTTCTTACTGTAGATGCTGGGCCTGCTGACTAGGATCAGCACATTGCTAGATTTACTGCTCGCAAACCCAGAAGACTTACTTGACAACATAACTACCAGTGAGAGCCTTGGATACAGTGACCACAACATTGTGGAGTTTAAGATCCTGCTGAGCTGAAGACTACTACTGAAGACCAGTAGTAGGACAAAGTTCCCAAATTTTAGAAGAACTTAGCTGTGAGGGATTCCATGGGAAGCATCCATGGAGGGCGAAGGAGCTTTTGAGTGCTGGGAGTTATTCAAGAGCACTTGCTGAAAGTGCAAAAATGTTTCATCATCTACAAAAGGAAAGAAAGAAGGCTGAATAAAATACCACTTTGGCTTAACAATGAGCCTTTAGGTGTAATTAAAAGCAGAACAGAAGCATACAGACTATGGAAAGGCAGCCAAATAACTATTGAGGACTACAAGAACCTTGCTAGGGTGTGTTGCAGTCAGGAAGGCTCATCTAAACTGAAATTGGCCAAAGATGTCAAGTACAACAAGAAAGGGTTCTTCAGATTTGCAAGAGGTAAGCAGAAGCACAGGGAAGACATATGCCATTACTAAGCACGGCAGGGAAACTAGTTACTAACAATGCGGACAAGGTAAATGTTCTCATTACCTTCTTTGCCTCTGTCTTTACTGGTGTAGCTGTATCCCAGATCACGAGACAAAGTAGCTATGATGACTCATGTGTTGACCCACCAGTAGTGGAGGAAGGGCTGGCATGCAGCCTCTTGCAAGGGCTCATTCTACATAAATCCCTGGGTCTGGTTGAAATCTAGGGCATCAAGAGAAGTGCCTGGCATTGTTGCAAGGAGACTGTCTATAATATTTGAACGTCACAGAGATCAGGGAATGTCCCTGATGACTGGAAGAGGGAAAATATCATACACATCTATAGGAAGGGACCAAAAGAACACCCAGGAAAAAAAGAGTCTTATTGGTCTTAATTCAGCCCCTGGGAAAGTGATGGAATGAGTCCTCCTAGAAACTATTACAAATCAAATGAAGCAGGTGATGGGGAAATGCCAGCATGGATTTACCAAGGGCAAATCATGACAAACCTGATCACTTTCTACAAAAAAATAATGTCTTCTGTTGACATTGTGAAAGCAGTGGATGCCATTTACTTGGCCTTGAGCAAAGCGTTTGACACTGTTTCCCACAGCCCTCTCCTGGACAAGCTGGCAAGATACAGATTGGATGAGTTGTCTGTGAGATGGGTAGGAAATTGGCTAACAGGCTGCACCCAAAGGATGGTGATCAATGGTTTTTACTCAAGTGATCAGAGGTGCTGTAATTGTGGCAACCATAGATGCAGACCAAATTAAAAAGTTACTTTAAACTCTACAATTGAAAAACAATTGCTGATGAGTTTTTACAGGACATGTGGAAAGTACTCTACAAAGATCTGTACTTGACTCCTCTAAGGACAAGGTCATCTGTTTTGCTGTTGGGCTGCACAGCTGATCAAGATTGGAAGAAGGAAAACCAGAAGAGTCTCTAACTAATGTCTAAGAGTCTCTAACTAATGGAAGCTAAACAATCCAGGCCAGGCTAGGTTTCCACAGCCACATCTTTACCAAATACATGCTAATACATACCAAATTCAAACAGAGGCTTATGCAAAATGTAGTTACTCTGATGGTGGCTTCTGTATATTGGCTGAAGTAGCAGCATGTAGTTTGCATACAAATGGCCAGAGATTGCAGAGGATGAATTTACCCCTGAGGCAAATTCAGCAGTCAAGGGACTTATACCAGATCTTAATGTGGCTTTTATTTTATATATACACTGAGCCATAAACACATGCGCACATGGAGTAAGAGCTCTCTCCATTTATTCATGATGATGTGCATGCAGCATAGCAGTACAGCATGCCTGGTTTTGACTGCAGTCTTGAGCAGTACCAGAGCAGTACCAAATGATGCCATTCCTAGCATCTCTCAGGCTTTATTTAATGAAGAGCTTGTCAGTGACAAACCACCAAGGAGCTGGCAGGAGCATGACTGCAGGTTACAGGGCCACAGCCCACAGCCTCAGCTTTTCTGCTCTGCTTTTTCTCACAGGGTGATCTACAAAGGCAAGGTGTGTTCATACCCTGGAAAACACGGGATTTGTGTTTATTGTGCCTGGATGACTTCAGGCTCAGAAATGTTTATTGCTAAACACAGCTATTTTCTGGGAAGGCTTGGAAGGACTCAAAGAATCACTTGACCAGCCAACAGTGCTCACCACCACTTGTCCCCTTCCCTTGCAGCCTTAATCTGGACCCTTCTGGTTTCTGAACTCCCCATAGCAGTGCTTTCTGCACACTCAAAAGCTCTGTCACCCACATATATATATGGAACAAACCCATGCAGAGGAACACAATGGTAAAATAAATCACTTCCTGTACCATGGTCATGTTTAGAATAAAGGGAGGGATGGACAAAGAGCAAACTAATGAGGTATTTATGGACCCCCAAGTCTTTCAGGATGTGTCAGCAAATGAAGAAATTGCCCCGACAGGTCGATGTTGGTTTTCATCTGTGTTTTACACAGCCTTCCTGTAGTGCCCAATGGCTCCTACCATTTCCCTCCACAGCATGTGTTACAGACAGTTGCTAGA
Organism: Falco punctatus; assembly: GCF_963210335.1. Taxonomy (NCBI): domain Eukaryota; kingdom Metazoa; phylum Chordata; class Aves; order Falconiformes; family Falconidae; genus Falco; species Falco punctatus. The sequence goes on from NC_137586.1 coordinate 74,648,299, forward strand.
CAGATGGCTGATCTGCTGCAACAAAGCAAGTCCTATATGTTTCTAAAAGAAGGAAAAATCTATGGTACCAAAGTGCTCACAGCTAGCTATGTACATGTTTTCTTCCTGCTCTGATCAGCTACCCTCAAGACTCTTGTCAAAGGGCAGAAAACAAAGGACTTGCTCAGCTTTCACCCTGTGAAGATATACAATCACATTGTGCTCACAGTAGGAGGGCTCAGAGGGAAGTTTGCAGCCTTGGTCATCCCTAGAGAAGAAGAGTATGGTACTGCTTAGAGGATGACCAGAGCCCACCTCAGCTCACAAGGACCAGCTGCCAAGAGGAAGAGAGAAGATATATAAAGCAAGTGGCCTGGAAAAGAAGAGGTACTAGTTAATTTAGCTATAACACCTGCTCCCTCTGATTGCACACTTATTCCAGAGGCGCTCTCCTGTCTTTGGCATAGTTTTGCAGTTTTCTGTTACCCTTCAGAAACCATGAGCTATCCTTGCCTGGCTCAGTCTGTGAGGGAGGGAACCCCTGAAAGCAGGCAAAATCTGGAGACAAGTGAGGTTCTTCTTGAACCCAATGAAATACTACATTGCTACAATAAAATACCTTTGGGGAAACCACCACTTTGTACTTGCTAGGGGCTTCCTTTTGTTCCCATTTAAGACAACACACTTAAAGAGGCAGACTGTATCTTGCAGGAGTCATAAAAGCTCCTGCACACTTTGGGGGTTAATTCCTGTATCATCCTTTTTTTTGAAACTTGCCAACAACCATGGTGAAACTCTTCATAGGTACAAAATATGTGCCATTCTGGATCTTTATTTACTTTGTGGTAGCTGATTTCAAATCCTTCCAGGAGGAAGGAAGAGTAAGCAGAGCATCCTATCTGGGACTTTTTTTTTTTTTTTTCCAGTGGGAGTTAATGTGAAACTTGGATTATATTGCTAAGAGAAGTGAAATTTCAGAACTAGAACTTTGAATTAAGAAGAAAACTCTTTTACTAAGTAATATTATCATCTCAAAAAGAAAATTCCAAGTCAGCTTATATGCTACATATTAACCTTCTTTTGTATCCCAGTGCCTTAATGTTAGGATCATCCTACATATTCCTCATCTATACTCACAGTACAGTTGGGCATAGCTTTGTCAGCAGCTGGAGGAGGTAGTCTTGACCTCAAGTATTTTGAATCTTGCCAGTTCAAAGACATGTACTGAGAATGAGAGTGTGGAGCATAGATTCATCTGCAAATGGATCAGCATGATATCCTTCCTGGGTCCTAGGGGTCTTGGAGAGGCACTACAAGGGTCTTTCCAGCTTCCTGTGACTAAACCATATTATTTGCTCACTCGGAAAACTAGATTTATAGTTCAGTATTTAGCCTGATCATACATAGTGTGATGCTGAGTTCATAAACTAGGAGTTATTACATCCTCATCCATCCATGCAAAGTTTTCCTTCTGTAAGAATCTTCATGCAAAGAATGTCATTCATCAGTAAAGTAATCTAATTTTAATAGTTGTTCCTGCATGTTAGGAATAGTCCTTATTGTATTTAAGTGTTTATGGGCAGAGCATGAGTGCATAAAATGAAGAAGACTGACTACAGAGAGGTTGAAAGGAGTCTGCAGCGCAGGGCTATCATGTGGTGAAGGGGGTCAATAACATAGAAGTTGTACAATGTCTGTTTTAAGTAACCCGTGCTGTTCTTTCCCCTTGGTTGCACATAAGAAGAGGTGGAGCTCTGCCAAAGGAGTACTGTTTCACCACAATAGTGACGTTTGTGCTTACAGTTCCAAAGAAAAAAGTAATAGTTCTAGCAATAAATCAGAAACATACAATGAAGAAACCCCCTACTCTGTAAACCTTTGCAATAAAGCTATAGTAAAATTCTTGTTAAACCCAAAGCTATACAGTAATAAAAAGGCACTTACCCCCATCCTGGTGTGAGAAACTCTGTGAAGGGAAAAAATAAGATGTTTGGTTAAACCTTCTATATTGTGGGTATAATTTGCCTGAAGTATTGATATTTAGGCTAGGCTTGCTTTTATGGTTCTTTGTAATTTTTTAAATGCGTAACTGGGGATATGGCTCCTCAGATTTAGGTGCCATTATAGGCTAAGGGAGAGGGACATGGTGTAACTAAAAAGAGAACTCTGCTGTTTGTTGCAGGCTGTAATGTTCAGAAGTGGCATTTGTAGTGAATGCCACTATCTCTGGGTGCCACTGGGAGCAGGGAAGTTTGAGATGCCTTTCAGGATCCTGCTGATGTCTTTCAGTGGGGATGAGAGCTCACATTGTTTCCCTGCAGATAAGCTAGGGAGATAGTCTCTGAAATCCCTTTTTTAAAAAAAGCTGGAGTGGAAGGGCACATCCAAATAACCCAACCAAAATAGATCTGACACCTCTACATCTTTTCTAGCCTTGTTCATCCTGGTTTGAGATACATGCTCTGCAACCACGCTCAGTCTTCCCCTAAGTGCATGAATTAGAACTGTTGCTTTCAAACAATGCCAGAAGTCTACCTTGGTTTCAAACTGTGCCTGCGTGGTGGTGTGGTATTTCATTGTGTTTTTTTTTTTTTTTCTTAATACCTTTTGCAAGTTGTCGAAGGATTTCTCAGTTTCCTTCAGTTTCTCCAAAATTATTTGTTCTTTGGCAGATATTTGGGATTCCTCACTTTCTAATTTCTGTATTTCTTGTTCCAGCCTGTGGAAGACAAATACAGGACATACACACAAAAATAAAACATGTAAAAATGATTTCAACAAACCATAGTTTCCTAGGTATTAATTAGCATTTCAAATGTCATCAAGAACAACTTTCACTCTTGTTATCCACAACAGCTTTCCTAGCACATGAAGTGCACATGAATTATTTGTAAAACATACAGATCTATTTAAAAGAGAAACAGTAATTCTCTTACTATCCACTTCTGCAAAAGTAAGTAAAGATTAATTAAAAATATATCTTGATATCTCCTCACCTCGATTCCCCTAACATTTCTCAGATATGGACTTTCATTTTAGAAATTACAGTACAGGATATAACCATAAATATGCAATAATAATTAGAGGACTAAGTGTTTTCTAATGCTTTTGTACTCTGGACAATGAAACTGAAAACGGTTGTTGGAAGCTGGCAGTCAACCAGTTGTGTTAGAAGTTTCTCTTAAATGGGTACTTTGCCCACTCCTGCCTATAACACTTTGGGATATCCATCCATGCTTTCTACTGTTATTGCATGATACAATGCAATATCCTCTGGGGGAACCCAGAGGCTTTAGGTAATAAAATACACAGGATGCTCAGAAAATAAACTGATTTTGCTAGGTGGTAAGCATTCCGCACTATCGTTTCTCTTGCCAATACTTAATGGCACACACTCCTTAAGATGTGTTGATTGTGATTTGGGATGCACTTGAATCAGGGTTAGATTCTCCATTACTTTAACTCAAACCTCCTTTTACTGACATGATTTATTCTGGTGCAGGCATATTCCCTCTTTTGCTCTCTATTTTATGTATGTGACCATATTTATTTTCTCACTTTTGATTAAAAAAATAACCTGTGATATGACCTAAGATGAACACTTTTGAACTGGGATAGTTACCTAAAACTGTCTACAGAAAGAGTTGTAGCTGCTCACAGTTTGTTGGACCATATTTCTTGGAATGTGAGAGATCAGCATTGCCCAATACTTTCCTTATGTATGGCTGCTTGACCCCACCTTTCTGCCACCACTTCTTAAGTGGATCCAAGCTGAAGTGACACATTTTCACTCTGAGTGCTGCACAGCACAGGACTTCATTAATGTGTATTTGATCACAAGGCAGAGGGCAAGAGGAGGGAGAGATTGCTCCTTTCAGGGGACTGACAGCTTGAGTTGCTTGTGAAATTCATGTTCCTAAATATAGATACAGGGATCTATCTTAAGGCACCCCCCTTAGAAATTTTTCCCCACTTTCTAATTGTGCAAGGATGAAAAGATGTGTGGCACTTGCTGACAATGCTTTTCATTAGATGGAGGCAAAAGTGTCACAGCCTCAAGCTGCTGCAGATAGAAAAATGTAGATTTTGCTCTTGTGAAGTATGTGCATACTTAATAGTCTTTGTTAAAGGCAATCCCATCATTTCCAAGTTGAAATGGCTTAACTGCAGTGATTTTAAAATGAACTTTTGGAAAGTACTTCTCCAATTCACTTAATGTTATCTCCAAAGACATATAAAAAAATGTAAATTGCAAAATATTTTGAAACAAAATATTTTGTTCTGCTGAAGTGGAACAATTTGATACAGGATATATACCCATCCCCAACACGCCCCGCCCCTGCCCCTTGTGGTTTTGGGAGAAAGACTTCAAAAAAATCATGTTTCTTCCCGATTCTTCCCAGGAAAATTTTAAAAATACCTACTGAAATGACAAAATAATTTGTCACTGAGGTCAGACATTGCCATGCTCCTATTTAATTAAATTAGAAGTCAACAGGAAGGTGGCTTCTTTTCCTTCCCTGTCCCTGGGAATGATTAGCAGACCTACATACATTTATATATTGCTGATACAGACATTTGAAATATTCTCCTGTGCTGTCTGGTGAAATTACTTTGTGGAGCTGGGTGAGTTGGGGTTTACTGATATGTTTTCTTTTCTTACGAAGTGAATCACTAAGAAGCATTCTCAGGATACATATTCTGTAACCTGCTACATTTTGCTCATTAAATGATCCAGAAAGAGACTGTACAAGTCAGCAACAAGTCAGCAACAACAAAATATACAGGAATAAAGTCCTTTTTCCTTCAAATGAACTGGACATCAGTTAATAATTTATGACAATGAAAAGACTGTGAGTATATGTGGTATGAGGCAACTCACTTGATGTTGGCAAGTTTATAAGCAAGTAAGACTCCTTGTAATTTGGGGTGAACGTAAGTGAACCATTTTTTGCACACCACCTCAAAACTGTGGAAGCTTTGCCATTAATTGTTGATCTTTCAGAGAAAGTTTGCTTCTAAGGATGCACATGTGCACTTGTACATGCACACCCAGCCATTGATTTAGATTTAGATTTTCATATTTTCTGGTTACTTACTCTTTTGTTTTTACATGTTTATGTCTCTTTTTTATCCTCCCCTCCTGGTTCATTTCCTCAGTTTCTGCTTCCTTTGTGCCAGCCTACCCTCATCATTAAAATGCGTTGGGCAGATACAACATTAGGTTGCCAAATTTCTACAAGCAGCTTGATGGTCTTTTTTCCTGAATCCCTTTTTCAGTTCCTTTTGGAAGTGGTATTAACAACAACTTAATGAAGAGGAAAGGGATGGGGGCAGAGCTGCCAGAGTTTAGAAACATGGGTGAAGCTGGTAGGACACCAATTTCTTATGTGACACTGAGTAAGAATGCATACAAACTCATCCAGTAGGTGCAAATTGCCCTTTTTCCACTAAAATCAATGCAGGCAGGTCTCCCAGGACCTGTGTAGAATGGGTCTGAATTCCTAAGTGTGTCAGAAAAAATACAGATAATTCAGCCAGAATGTACCCGTTACATAGCACAAGAGTCACATACCAAGCGTTAATATCCACAGGAGATTGCTTTATACCTGTTTGGTTTTTACACCACTCATGTCTGAACTTTCTAGGCTTAAGAACTGAGGTAATGCTGCTGAGTTACTGAGGTAACAGAAATACTCAAGGGCACAGTTGCCATGTAAGCTGTTGTATACATTCATCAGTAAATCACCTGGGCACCACAGACTTCCCTGGAAAATTTGGATCTAGTGTCTTCACCACTTCCTTTGGCTGCCCTTTTACATAAGGGCCAGCAATGCAAAAATTAAAATCTTAATGCAAACCAAAGGTTATTTTGCATGCTTTATTTTTTCAGTGAGCTTCATATCATCAGAATTGCTGAGTGATAATGAGAACTGCTTGCTTTTTTGGTAACAAGATACAACACAGATATGCAAATTTGGTCTGCAAAACAAAATGCACTAACATCACATCTGTTTTGAGCAACATGCTATATAATGGTTTAAAGAGTAATAAATCTTTTCAGAGTGCACATGTACATGTACGTACATATACAAAGTGCTTACATTCTTCCTGTGTAATTCTGTTAAATATTGTATAATGTCCTTTTCTTCTAGCCCATTTTAAAAAGGATGTGCCTTAATTGTCATTTGACACCTGGCAAGGAAACCTTATAATTCCCTTGTTCCTGGCTTATTAGTGGATTTCAGGCTGGTGTTTGAAAGATGGCCACAACAATAAATCCAGTTAAATAAACAACTACAATATCTGGAGTGCCGTAGGGAAAGGAAATAGGAAAGAAAACAGAGATCCAGATGAAGCAGCAGTGGTGTAAAACAAACCATTTGTATTGCTGCTTATTGGTCCAAGAAGTTACCCACTAGCTGGGATTTGCTAAACTGTTTATATAAGGAGAAAAAAATTGGTCAGAGAGTCCAGAGTTGCTTTGGCATGGGCATGCCTTTTCAGTGGGTGCACACAGAGTGCTGTTTCCCCAAATATCAGAGACAAACAGGGGAGATTTTGCCACTCACAAAGCCAAGCCTGCCTTGCTGCTAGCCTGTCTGTCCCACAGCTTTCTTTAATGGATGGCTGCTGTAAACATCTGAGGGTATAACAGGATTTTCAGGGAGGCTGAGAAGAGCTGTCCATGTAAGCAGATGACCCTCCTGCTCATGTTAATGGTGCTGTTCTGCTATGAAGAGAAAGAAACCACAAACAGCCAAACAGATGGTATCTTCTAGACAGCATTTTGCTGTGATTTGGGTGCACCTTGATTCCTTGGTTAGTAAGATTACAGGCTGATAAGATATTTCAGGCTGGAAGTGACCTTGGGAGCTCTCTAGCCCAACCTCCTGCCCAAAGCAGGGTCAGCTGTGAGATCAAACCTGGATACTCATGGCTTCTTCCAGCTGGGGTTTGAAACTCCCCAAAGATGGGAGGTGAAGAATCCATTTTTAAGACTACACACAGGCTTTCTCTTTTATAATCTAGCTATCAGACATCATACCCTGCAAAAACTAGACCAGAACCCTTCAGTAGTGCAGGGCAAGGGGATGCAGTGCACTGCTAAAGGAAGTGTGGTCTGTGTGTTTGCTGGGATTTCAACCTAACCAGGTGGGCACATGAGTGTAGGCAAGGAGGGCAGGGCAGTTTCCAAGAGGACTGGAGGCAGAATCAGCAAATGGACCCTCCTGCAGAGATGCTGGGATCAGGGACCAAAGGAGGTATCAGGCAGCACAGAAGACTTACATTTAGGTGATGAAAGGGAAGTTAAGCAGGGAGATTTAAGTGGTGAAGAGGCAGAAGAGGTTTGCTTCTGTGGTGCATATATATGTGTGTTTACATTTAGCACTCAGTACCCAGCAAACATTATCTTTGAATATAGGGCTCTGTTTTGTGCTCCAGCTTGAAGGTACTTTCTCTATGTAAAGGATTTCCTCTGTTTCCCATGCTAAGATGTTGAAACCCATGGACCTGGGCTGTCATTTTCCTCTGTGTTGAAAGACAGAGGCTGTTCTGGCACAAGGTGCTTTTACCTTGAACTCAGGAGGAACCGTGAGGAGGATCCTGCAGGATATTCATGCAGCTGGTGCAGTCACACTGCTTTTGCAACAGGAGCACACAATCCCAAGTAAGCAGAACTATGCCTGAAGAAAACAGCCTCCTCTATCCAGCTAATTAACTCTGGCAGACACATGATTTCTAGAGATGCCTACATTTGGCTCAGCAGTATTTTGTTTTTCCAGGGTGGGATGGTACCAGCATTATAAACAGGGAGAACAGCAGCAGGTTTATGGACTGGTTGAGAAATAGTCATGTCACTTCTGCAGTGAAGATAGAAATGTAATAGAAATTAAGACTGCAGCATACACACTGACATGTCAGTGGAAAAAAAAGAACATTCATCAGCATTAATAAGGAAAATATATAAGTATTCAGAACTTAAGAGAAAAACAGGAAAGACCTAATCAGAGTAAACACTCAAAGGGAAAAGGATGCACATGTAGAGTGGGGGATGGCTCAGCTGTAAACTGATTATTTTGCTATTGCTTGACTGATGCCCTAAATCAACCTGATATAAAAGGCACAAAGAAGACATAGGCCTATGTATCAGTAGTTATCTGTCTCAGAGTTGAACATCCTGAGGTGTTACAGCTGGTATTAAAATGGCAGATTCACAAGCAGAGAACTGCAACAAACCCCTCTGATGCTTACTAAAGAGAAAGTTAAACAAACACCATGTTTAGGGATTACTGGACTTCTTGATCTCTGCACAAACTATGTACCCATCTCAAGGATCTGGTCCTCAAAAAGCTTTTCACCACACAGCAAAACCAGAAGCTGTAACTTAAGGGGTTGACACTTCTGCCACACGCCTTTTCCTGCAGTGCAGAAGAGCTGCACCCCATGGGCCTCTCATTCCTACTTGTTCTTGGCCACTGTAGAGGTTTTTGGGGCAGCTGTGTACCTGTTAGGTCACACAGGTTCAGAATAACCTTGGAAAATGAATTTGCAAGGGGAAAGGGTTCCCCCTGCAAGATATGTAAGTCTTGAATTTTGGTTTTTTAAACCAGCACAACCAAAGAATCTATGGGGAACTGTACCCTAAGTCCCAGTCCAGCATCTCAGACCTTGACACGCTTCCTATACCCCTTTATCTACTGCCAAACACCGGTAACCTGGCTGTAAACCAACATGCCTAAGAAACTGGATCTGAAACCTACATACCACAGCTGTGAACAGTTCCCTTCATCTGTTGTAGAGGAGGGGGAGATCACTGACTAATACTTGTTTTAGTTTCCACATTGGCTTAGTTTTCTTAGCAAACACCAGCAGTTGTGCCAAAGCCAGTTGGACCATTTGTGCATGTCACTGTATATCGACACACAGCCAGTGCTGATGGCAAAAAACCTGTTGATTTCAAGTCTGTTGCAGGATCAGAAATGGGATTCGAGAGCTAAGTAATTCAATGCCTTTTAGTTTAGTCTTTCTGCAAAGCTCATCCTTTTTGAACGGCTCACCCTGAAAGAGGAAAGCTGGCAGTGCAAATCTTATGATTTCCAAAAGGCTGTTGTTTACAGAGTGCAGCTGATAATCAAGAGCAGAAAAGCTAATTAGCATCTTTGAAAAGGCAAAACCTCTGTGACTTGAAAGACTGGGGACACATTATCACCTATCAATGCCTGGAAATGAGATTCAGGCACAATGCTGAATGAGTTTCTCTGGTAATCTATATGAATCTTTTCTGAATACACATGAAGGGGAATCATCCCCTCCACCAAGCAAAATTTACATCCTAGTGCCAACTAATGAACATGGGAAGAAAGGAAAACCTTTCTATAATTCCCTTTGATATTTAGAGTAAATGCGTGTACACACATGCATAGAAAGAGACTTGTATGTTGATATTGCACATCTGCCTGGTTTAAGACCAGATCAATCCCTGCTAGGTTAGACAAATCAAGGCCACCAAATCAAGCACTGGCCACAGGTTTCCTTGAGCTAAACATGATGAGGAGTAAAATGCAACAGTCATGACCCTGAGTTAGTAAAATGTTGCCTGCCCACGTATAGAAGGCTTAGTGTCAACATAATGCAAATGTTTTGACCTACAATTGCAGAATTTATATGACTGAGTCCCTTTCCTTGCCAAAGCAACACTATTTGTGTGTTAATTTTTGTCAGTGCTTTGCCTGATGCAGTGTTAAAGCTGCCAAGCAAGGGGACCTTTAGTGCTCATTGGGGTGACTCTTCCTCCAGCTAGAACCACTTTTTCAGACTGGCTTTTTCTCTACTTTAGAAAGATGTTATCTCATTCCAGTATCAATCGCTCATATCACCTCAACAAGCAACTTCTTGCCCCCACAGCATTTACAGCCCACAGTTGTTTGTGGACTTTTACAAGTGTGAGCCTTCCAGGGCCAAGTTCTTCCATTCTTCTTCAAACAGGATATGTCTCCAGACTGGATGAGATTGAAACCTTAAAACCTTCCCATTGCCTCAGGAGAGGGCAGATCACTGACTGGAAATAAGTGAATTACTATGCCTTGGATGCTTGCCCTTACAGCAGAGGAGCACATGGCTTGAACCTCCTTTGGGGAATGAAGGGGAAAAAATAAATTAAAAAAAAAGCGCCCTGGTCTGAATCCAGTCTGCTGGCCAGTGGCCAAAGAGGTTAAAGAGCAGAGTCCATTTATTTTCTCCCTGTCTGCTTATACGGGAGTGTTTGGATCTTAAAGCTTCCAGTTATGCTCCTGAGCAGTGTTCAGGCAGGACCTGGCAGATCTGACCAAGTTTCTTTATTTCCCTGACCAGCTGAGTAAAGATCCTGATAGCTTAACCCGCTCTGGTAGTCAGGCTTTTGAATAATCCAGCTCTTGGAGGACTTTTGTTTAAAACAAATGGCACAAATTTCCTGGTTTCTTGGCTCAGCCCAGTGAGATGAAAATGGATATTCAGGCTCCTCTTGGTGAAGCTGGGTTTTGTCTCCTCTTGGTGAAGCTGGGTTTTGTCTCCTCTTCACCGTTGCTATAGTTTTCTTCTTCCCTCCCAGCTCAGAAAGAGGACAAGCCTTCTGCCTCTGGAGCCTCTGGGTCCAGTGTCCAAAACTTTAAAATGAAGTAAACTGAGAGCCACAATTGATGTAAAATGCTCAGACTGCACAAAACCAGACGCACAGCTCTCCATGTTCGGACAGACAGGCAGTTGCACCAGAAAATGTACGGGATTTACACTGCAAGTACAGGGATACATCATCTATGGTTCATTGTTTGATATGCACTGGGCTAGCAGGAGAAGGGTAGGGAAAGCAAAATAGCCACCTGAGAGAGGACACATGCGCTGTATTTTGTAATTAGAAGATGAAGATGCAAAGATTCAGGGAAGGCACTGAACCCTGCAGAAACTTGCTTACTTTCCCATGACTTTAAGTAAACTTGGCAGGACAAGCACCAGGAGAATTGTCCCTAGGATGCCTGAGGACACACAAGAGTACAAGGGACAAACGTGCTTGCTGTCATGAAATCCTCTCCAGCTCCTACACTGCATTTTGCTCCTATTTCCTACATTGAGGTGTACTTCAGGGAACTGGCTGGGCGGTTTGAGCACTGGAAATAGGCTCCAGAAAGGTCACAACAGTTGTGGTGGGACCTGGGGTCAGAGAGCATGTGTTGCAAGATGTGGTCCAGGTAAAGGAGGGTCGCACATGTGGTTCCCCCAGCACAAAGTCTCTGTACAGGGCAGCACACCGCCAGAGACTAGAAAAGCAATACAGGTGTGGCCAGCCCTGTGAAAAATAGTTTGCTGGCACATTGCAGCTATGCATGTGAAAATTCATTTAAGTTTAACAACAGATGCCAGCAGTTCAGCTGTACAGTGGACTGTTATTTATATCTTGGGAGAGGTCCAAGAAATAGAGAGAGAGCAACTGGGGGATGGCTGTTGAGTGCTCATTTTTCCATAGTGCAGTAGCACTGGCTACTTCAGTGTTACCCAGGGTAAGTGTGGATGTACGATCAAAATGAATGTGTGACCTTATGCAGCACCCATACCACAAGCTGCCAAGAAAGGAGGATGCTTTTGTGCAATTCCTGAACGTACTGATATACTGGAGACACACATTCAGTTACCTAACAGCATTTACAGGGAAGGCAGGAAGCCTGGGAAAGGGTTTGAATTTTACCTCCACTTTCTTTTTCAATGAAGAGAAGTGAAAAGAAAGGAAATTACTAAAAGTATTTGTCCTGAAGAGGTTCAGTCTGCTATGTACAGACTGGGAATACATTTTTTGTCCCTGATTTACAATGTCAGCTGAGAGATGAGCTGCCAAGGGTCATGGGGAGCTCGGGGCAGAGCATGAGCCAGGCAAAGCTGCCTCATGGAAAAGGACCCAGGGGTGTTGGTCAGCAGCTGGCTGACTGAGCCAGCAGTGTGCCCAGGTGGCCAAGAAGGCCAACACCATCCTGGCTTGTATCAGAAACAGTGTGGCCAGCAGGACAAGGGAAGTGATTGTCCCCCTGTACTGGCACTGGTGAGAATCCTCTGTTGAGTTTTGGGCTTCTCACTTCAAGAAAGACATTGTGGTGCTGGAGTGCATCCAGAGCTGAGCAAGGAGGTTGGTGAAGGGTTTAGAGAGCAAATCCTGTAAGAAGTGGCTGAGGGAACTGGGCTGTTCAGTCTGGAGAAAAGGAGACTCAGGGGGGATCTTACTGCTCTCTACAGCTACCTGAAAGAAGTAGTAGGCAGGTGGAGGTCGGTCTCTTTTCCCTGGTAATTAACAATAGGACTAGAGGAAATGGCCTCAAGTTGCACCAGAGGAGGTTTGCATTGGATATTAGGAAAAATTTCTTTATTGAAAGGGTGGTGAAGTGTTGGCACAGGCTGCCCAGGGAGGTGGTGGAATCACCATCCCTGGAGGTATTTGGAAGATGTGCAGATGTGTTGCTTAGGGTCACGGCTTAATGGTGGACTTGGAAGTGTTAGGTTAATGGTTGGGCTTGACAATCTAAAGGTCTTCTTTAACCTAAATGATTCTATGATTCTATGACACTGAATTTACACCCTTGAGTTGCAGCAAAATGTCCACAACTATACCCTAGCAGCTGCTGCAAGGTGTGCCCTGTAACCTCCAGGTTAACTGGCTATCCACAGCAGAAACTTCAGGCAGGCATTGGCTGTTCATTTTCTATCCTTATTGAAAACTACAGTTGCTTCTGGAGGGGCTGCAGCAGAAATGCAATGAACTTCTGCAAGCTTGGAGTGAAAGCAGTGCTTCATTGGAAAGTAAAACACATGGAAGGCTGGGTTTAAAGGTAGTGCCGTTGGCTAGGGCTGCAGTGGGCTGTTTTCTGCCTCACTGCAGCTTTTTCTTCAACTGTTTCTTTGCCTTCCTGCCCTTGGACCACAAGACCTGGGGATGTGCTCTTCATGTTCCTGTCTACTCTTCCCAGGGAGCTGATGAGGGTCTTGCACAGCAAGTCTTGCCCAGACCAGTGCTCCTGTCTCTCTCGGTCACCCATGGGCCACTGCAGAGGGGACAGCACAAGAGAAGTGCCTGGCAGATCTCCAGGACATCAGGACACCAAGCTCTGTGATCTAGAGTAGTGTTTGGGGGACTTGGCACTGCTTGTCTTCTCCTCAGCAGTGGAGCACTCTTGTACCTGAAGTGCCCACAGGACATGCTCAGGCAGCAAGCTAACTGCAGTTATTTCTGTGGAACACAGGAGTGAAGAGCAGACACTGGATAGTGCCTTAGAAGTATGACAGGTTTTCCCAACTCGCTGTGAATCCAGCTTTGCTTTCTGGAGCTGCTCAGCCCTGACTCCGCTCTGATTTTAATAGTTCTTCCAGTATCTGCCATGCCGCCAACCTTGTCGATCAACCATAGCTGCATTCTTGCACCAGAGAGAAGTGTTGCTGTGACTTGCTTTCAGTTTCAGGCAACCAGAGACCTACAGGTTCCCTTGATCTAAGCTAGCTCCTCAGCCTTGGCACACTGGTAGTACTAGTAATTCTGCTAACACAGTGCAGAAGACCAGAGGACAGTGAAACATGTCCCAAACCAGCTGTGTCCATCTCCTTTTCTTTTCTTTTTCTTCCACCTGTTTTCTTTCCTCTTCTACCTCCTCTTCCTGCTGCTTACTGCATCCTCCTTCACTGCTGTGCGGTCATTATTCCTGGTGGCTCCTGTGCCCTCATCACCCTCCCCCATGCCCCATACCTGTCCTTCTGAAACCTCCCGGCCACTCCTGCCTCCCTGAGACTCCCCTGCTCCTTGCAGCCAGTTTCAATTTGTTACTTCTCCAACTTCCTTTACTATTAAAACATGTGTACTGTCTCTTCACTGCCCTTTCTCTTTTCCTCCTCTCCCTCACATAAGCTAAGGGTGTTCACTTTTGACTGTTCAATCAACATTTGTATCTGCGGGCTGACTCTCTTGTTCCCTTCATGAAAGGTTGTACTTCTCAGTAAAGAGGTCTTCAAAGCACAGGGGACCAAGACTTTTCCCAGCTTCTAGGGTGAAGCATGTAAACAGCTTTAGAGCTTCTGTAACCATCACAGAAAGGGGAAAATCTAAACATTAGGTGCAGATGATGGGAACAGTCACACTTCAAAGGATGAAGTCCATGTGTACACACACTGCACAGTGTTAAATATAACATATTATATGTTATTTTATGTATATTATATATAAAACATAACATATATTATATAGCTATAATTCCCCAAAATATTATCTCTCACCTTCTGGTGCATTTCTGCTTGTCATAACTACCAGGAATGATAATGCACACCACATAAATGCTGCTGTTGATGTTGAGAGATGCCTGACTGTACTACCAACAATGGACATCTTGTTAGTACAATGTAATTTTCAGTCCGTGTATAGGAGACTTTTCACCTAAAAGGGCCTGGGAAAACATCTGTGAGTCCACCAGAGTGAAAACAGCTAATGGGTTTTGGAGACACTTGGCAATATTTTTTCCCCTACATCTTTCCCTGAGCTGTGTCTGCTGCTTTTTTGCTCAGAGTGAGCTCAGAGGGACAATGAAGCAAGGGCTATGAGCCCATGCAGTGCACAGCACTATCTAGGCTGTGCTGATCTGCAGCTCTGACTACCTAGGGTGAAGCAGAGATGTAGGGTGTGCATTACTCAGCCCCACCACTGAGGTGCTCAGAAAAGCCATTTTGACAGTGCCATAAAATTACTGGCAGAGATACATATGTCCAAACTTCCTGAGGAAAAGTCTGGGAGAAAGCCTGCCATTTTACAGAGCTAGCAACTGACCTAACAAAAAGACTTTCTCTGTAGCCAATCTACATACGGCAGACAAAAGTGTGTGCTGCTGTTCCCTTCTGAATTTTTCTCTGAACTGCATTTTTCCTCTCTTGTTTAGCTTGTAGTGACAATTCTTTCCACTTGTTTTCAGCCAAAGATGTTTTTTTTTCTTTCCCAATCTCAAGGATATAAATATTTTTTATGTAAATATTATTCATCCTCTGATGTACCTATTAGTTGGATTGCCTGAAATGGATGCTATTACAATGTATCAGTGGTTACATCAGTATTTGCTTGTTTCTCTATAGTGCCACATGACTCTTAGCAAACTCAAGATCTTGGTTAAAATAACTAGTAAAGCTGTTGAAAAAAAATATCACAGACAATTCTGATTTTTCTGGCTGTGTTGATAAGGTGCAGAAGTTCTTTATTGCCATGAAGTTGTGCACCAAAGTTTCACTCTGGAACTCATTGAAAGTATTGTATTTTTTTTGGAGGAATTATTTGAAATGGTGCAGTGAGCTACATGATAGTATCTGTGATTTTACTATGCACACAAGGTGTCTACCTAAAGACCAGTACCAAAAAGCACAGTATTATCAACCTACTGTAATGCCCATTCAAGTCAATGAGAAAATTAAGGGATGTTTAAGGAAAGTATATACTTGTTAATATATATGTTAGATCTATTACAGTTCAAGCCTAGCCAGGAATACCCGAGAGCACACTTGAAAAGGCTCCAGTTTGTGGATTTCCCCTAATACATAGATATGTAGATACGTGCACACTGAGTGAAAGGCAAGCTTTTTCCTGGTCTAGCCGCTCCCCCCCCCCCCCCCCCCCCAGTATTTCTTGTCTTCCTTGAATTTCTGCAAAGGTTATTTTCACACCAGACTCCACATGAGTCTTCTTCCTGTGCTGAGGCAGAGCACTGGCTCCATCCAAAGTCAATGGCAGCTTGTTCCCTACTGCTCACAAACCAGGATTTAAGTCCTTGCAGGTTTCACATTTGGGATATTTTAGATCCTTCCCTGCCCCTGTTCTGTGTGACTTTTAGCAATTTAGGAGAACATACAAATGACTCCTTCATATGGCAGTCTGATCATCACCGAAAAGGTGCTGCAGTTACTTACTAGAAAAGCAATATTGACAAAAATAGCAATTATGAGCTAGAGTTGTCTGTTTTATCCCTGCTGTAGCCTTCAGCAAATCACTTCGTCTCCATTTCTGTATCTTGATCCAATACATTTTGCCAGTCCTATACAGCCCAATTATACATCAGACTGTGCTTATCCCTGATAGATCTGTTAGGTGTTGTTACTTATTACGCTCACTGTACATGTAAGGTTTCTATGATTTGGGTTTGACTTGAGTCAGTTTTGCTGCTAATGACTGCGTGGGCTTTGTAATTGACTTCTGGTGCAAACAAGGCATTATCTGTTTCCTTTCTGCAGTGGTGGCTTAAAATGTGCTCTTTCAAGTAGCATGGTACTTACAAACCTACTTGGCATAAGCAAGTGTGCCCAGCACCCAGCACTCTGACCTAAGGTACCTCCTGTAACTGATTGAGTATAGTCTGAGAATAATACTGAAAATTAAAAGGAGCTTCAGAGAATTCAGGCTGTTACACTGAAAATGTGAAAATGCGAAAAAGCAACCAAAGTATTATAATTGGTGTGATTACACCTTCCTCTCTCTCCATCCTGGCTGTCACGTGGCTGTTAAAGTACAACTAACCTACTACCATGGAAAGCTGCAATTTACAGGGATCCTGTCTGCCTCTCTTGGACCTTTTTTAACAAAGCTTTCCTTGCCTTTTGTGCTTTAGTCACAACGGCCTGAACCTGTAAGTGCCCTCAGAAGCCCTTGACAGAGGACTTAGATGGGTATGTGCAGCTGACAGTCAGCATGCCTCAGGCACTGAGCTTTATTAGGTCCCTTTAAAAATTCTCCATATTATATGCCCCTCACAAATACACAAATGTTCCCCTGTACTGCTTGCCAAAAGCGACTTGGACGGCAGGGACAGAAAAATATCAGCGGGTCAGGAAGGGGAACACCCAGTAGGAGTCATTACTTGTTTTGTTTGTTTCTTGATGCAAACAGTTTCTTGGATTTGAGCTTTGCAAATCTGTCCTCTGCTGTCATTCACTTACAGGAACTCACAGTCCATTTTTCCAGGGTGAAGGCTGATGCATCAACACAAGGAGCATGTCCTGTGGGAATGGGCAGCCTTTCTACTGGGAGCAAAGGAGGGATGTTACAAGACGCTGCCACTAAGCACAATGACAGCAACATTCTAACCCTGCTTCATCCATCTGATCTACCTTAGAGCTTTTATGTTGTGTTTATTTATTTGTTCTTAGCAGCAAGCATCCCCATGCCAGAAAGCATTGGAACAAATGTGGCTTCACTGGGGAGAGGTTTTGCGCTGGTGGGATAACTCCAAGGTTATTCGAAGTGCTCCCGCAGAGGCAAATCAAGCCAATCAGGAAGCCCCCAGAAACATGGGCTGTGCTTAGTTTGTTGTTTCCACCCTTAGACATTTCCTGCTATTGTTCTTGTCATTTTCTCTGAGTGTCCACTGGCTGGTGGGTGGTGCTGCTACCGCCAGCAAGGGTTTTTGGGGAGGCCTCCAGTCCTCTTGGGCACATGGAAAGGTCTGTGCTGTTCCTTTCACAGACTCCCAGCACAAATTTCCGGCATACAAGTGCAGGGGAGGTGAGGCTGTGGTGGTAACTGCATCCCAGTGAGCAAAGCAAATTGCCTTTTCTCACTGGCTGTGCTCAGCTGAGCAAGAATGAAATCATGCTGTAAAATGATGAATGAATTTTAGCTCAAGGAATTAAATGCTTGCCACCCCAGGAGAAGCAGAAGGTGGCTGGATAGAAGCAGCAAATCCACAGCATCCCTGGATTCACTGAATGCTGTAGAAAGCTGAGGAAATACTGACTGTACTCCAGAAACCGACTGCTCTAGTTTTGTCTCTGCCACCCAGTGCCTGGTTTTCTCTTGCCAGGAGTACAGGAGGTCGCCTGTAATGGTCTAATCCCATCACACCATTAAGAGGGCTGGAGGAGATATAACTATCCAGGTCTCCCAGGGACAATGCCCTTATCTCATCTCTGAGTTTCATGATTACATTTTTTTTTCATCAGATGCATCTCACAGGTTTCTACCTTCAGTGAGAAGGACTGAGAAGAGCTGGGTGTTGCACTCCATGTGCTCCAGTCTCAGCTGCAAATCACAGCAAACCAGTTCCTAGACCCCCACTACCTGCTCAGGTAATCATGAACACATCTTTAGTTTTCATCTACAACATAAGACAACTTCCTGGCTGTGGATAAATTGTGAGATCAAATTTGTGCTTGGACGGTATCTGTAATTCTGCAGAGAGATCCCTGGAAGTGCAGTGTCATTTCTGAGCTATACTGGTAAACGGAGCCAGAATACAGAACTGTGTGAATGAAGAGACGGGTGGGAAAAAGTGCTCTGAGTTTGCTTGGGGCTTACTTTTCCAGCCCTTTGCTCCACATTTCCTAACATCAGCCACACTTGAATCATTGCTGTCTGATTCCTCATAGTGCTGGAGTGCAAGTTAAAAAAAAAAGAAAGTTTAGTAACACAACAATGCCCTCATTTTTATTTTCCATGATGGATCATAAGCCCTTCTTACTCCCTATAGGAAGTTGGAATGAGGCACAACTTTAATTGTGGGAAGCTGAAAAGTTTGTCTTGATTTTGCACTGCATGTTTGTGGTAGGAGTCAGCTGATGGCTTCTTGCCTGTATGGGTCTTGGACGGGTGAAATTCTTGACCTCTGGGCTTCTGAAGAGCCACAGTTTCCAAGTCAGGATAAAGCAGATATCTGGGCTGATTTGGTTCAGGGGAGAAAAAACCATGCAGTAGAGCATCTGCAGCCCAAGGCAGGTTAGAAAAGGGATTATTTTCTTTTTCAAGAGACCCTTTAAAAGCATACCAGGGTCTATGTTTTGATGTTTGGCCCGAAGTTATCCATAGGGCATAGCAGAGAGGTGGCACGGGACTGCATATCTGAGGGTAAATATTGTATAGGAGAACCTCAAAGCCATCTAGCTGTGAGGTAACCTCCTACTTTCTAATACATTACTCTGCACTTAGTTCATTGTTCTTTCTGCAGCAAGCTGGTGAAAACTGAACATAGCCTGATGGGTTCCTGGCTACAGTCCCTGGGAGGGGCTGGCTGTTTTCAAGGAGCTGGTTTGCCTTCTGTGGTTTCAGTGGATCCCATGACTATGCAAAATGTCCTCCCAGGGGTCTTCTTGCCTGTGTGAACAATCTCTACACCTTGAACAGTTGTGCTGAAAGATGGGGTAGCAATGGGAGCTGCTCCATGTCATATCTCTGGAAATTCCTGCTCTGTCATTGGGGAAAGAAGCTAGAGTTTTGCAGGACTTTCCTAAAGTCTAAATAGTTTATTTTGTCTTCTCTTGAGTCTCACAGTGATCTTAATGCTCAAGGATCCTGGGCTGGAGAAAACCTCAACTGGGTGCTGGCAAACCAGTGAACATTCTTGGTTTTACCTAATTGACCCCCTTATCTCCTTCCTGTGTCTGTTGTGTTTTTTATGTTGGTATTTGAACTAGGTATTCAAGTAAAATAAGTTATTATAAGAATGGGCAATAATAAATGTGACACCATTGTGAAAGTCTGCTTGGGTTTACAGCACTGATAGAACATTTTAATTTGCCTTCTCTAAAACTTTACCACAACATGAGACCAATGCCAAAGGCTTCACAGATGCCCATG
Organism: Falco punctatus; assembly: GCF_963210335.1. Taxonomy (NCBI): domain Eukaryota; kingdom Metazoa; phylum Chordata; class Aves; order Falconiformes; family Falconidae; genus Falco; species Falco punctatus. The sequence goes on from NC_137586.1 coordinate 74,667,884, forward strand.
TTATTGAGAAGGCTATATATAATTTCCCATTTTGCTTCATGCAAGTAAATATATACACCCTCAGGGCATGGGAAGTTAAGAAATTACTGACTAGTTTTTAAGTTACAAAAGATGTAAGTAGGCACCTTCAGGGATTTACAAAAAAGCTTAAAAGTGATAGAGGTCCTCCTGAAAATGGGATGTAGGTACATCTGAAAGTTTGTCTCCTGTGATTTCTGTGCCAGTTGGTGTATAGTTATGAATACTTTTCCAGCTTTATTGTTCAAAGGGTCTTCATCTATGGATGTTTATAGTTGAAGTGATAGGGCAGTAGATGATAGAGCAGTGTTCAAAGCCTTGAATTAAAAAAAAGAGAGATAAACAGGCATTAAACTATACGTATGTATATAGTTCCAATCAGACAAACTGACACACTTGGATATAAGCACATGTTGAAGTGTCTCTCTGATTCAAGGCTTAAAGGGTAACTACATTAATCTTCCAAAGACAGCTTAAATGTAGGAAAGTTGTCCCAGTGCTTTGGAATGCGTAGACTAAAAATGAAATTAAACTAAGACGACCTTATTTGAAATAACACATAGAAACTGAGAGCAACAACAGTGTGCTGGGAGCTGGAATGGCATCAGCTGCATTATGACTACCACTAGGCAAGGGCAGCTGGAAGTGGAGACTGTCAAGATGACTGGCCAAAGGGCTGGCAGGTTAGTCACTAAGCGCCAGATGGACACCACCAACTGTCTAAATGCTTTCTCGCTCATTCGTAATTGGCCTCATGTGTGGCTGATCTCCCTGGCTCTGCTTGCAATTCTCAGCTCTGCTGCTGGCAGCTCCCTTGGTGTACGCCCTGCAGCCAGCATGCAAGTTCCCATTAGCGTGACAGTCCCTGAAGGAGCTGTGAGTTTGCCAGTCGTGCCCTACTCTAACAAAATTTGCCCCATTAGCAGTGTGAAACGCCCATGGCAACATTTCTTTCCACTCTCCTCTACTTTTTTTTCTTTTTGTCTTCTCATATTCATGTCAGCTGTTGTGATTAGCTACAAAGAGGCGCTTTGTGATGTTGGTACAGGACTGCTAGTATTTGCCATCTTATGCTGTGTCAACACTGGTAAGCAGGAACCATCTAAAGATGCAGCTTTGTGCCCAAGCCAGTTGTGCCTGTAAGCCTCCCTGGCTTCTCCCTGATGATCCAAATGCAAACTGTGTGGTTTTGTTGGCTTCTGACTATAAGGTTGCATGGGGCTATAAGCTATAAGCAGAGACCATGCTTCCTGCTATGTGTCTGGCACTTGTAGCATCAAGATCAGGAAGCCCCCTTGCAAGAATTCCTCTGCATTTCCTTATTCCTGACTTCTTCGCTGGTATGTCCTCTTTGAGAAGTACCGAAGTCATGAATCCAGGAAGTGCTTGGCTCAAGGGCTCAGTTTCTGTGAATAAGGGAACCTGGGAATGACCTTGTGCTGAGCTCCAAAAACTCTCCGTGGATTGAATTGTAGAAGTGAACCACAATTTATGTGGGGAAATGTCAGTTGCCTGATTCAGGCTACTTTTGGGTGACCTGAAGTTTGAACATAAAGATGACAGGATCATCTACTTGCCTTGGAAAGGCTGGTATGCAACAACCACCAAAGTGAAGGGTCAGCTTAGAAGGTGCTTGCTGTCCCACACAGAGCTCGGTGGACACTGGTGCTGCAGAGGAAGGCTTCTGCCTGACCCTGCAGCACAGCTGCCACCATCATGTTTTCACGGCATTATTTCTGCCTATGGCTGGCCCAGGTGGGTGTCATTGAGACAGAAAGTTACAAACTGCTTCCAAAGGTACAAGACAAACTGCCTCACCAACTGCTTTCTTGGTGTTACAGTCAGCTGGGAAAGAAAGTAGAGGGGTGCTGCTAATTTTGAACAGGTCAGTACCATTAGCAAAGCGCAGAGGTCCAACAGTCAGTAAAAAAAAGTTGCAGAACAAAGCGGGAGAGTGATTTCTCTGATAGCACACCAGCAGGAGCTGAGGAGAGCCGTATTCAGTTTATCATGTCCATGCACATGATGTAGGTAATTGTGGTTGATTATTTTCACTCAGGACTGCTCTCAAAGGCTGTGGCCAGGGGGACCAATAAAATACTGCAGATAGATGCAACTTCTTAATAGAGGGTGCTAAACATCCAGTACATCTCACAGCCTACAGCTGTTTTCTCTTTTCTTACTTCCCCTTAGCCCTACTCATGCATTTCTCCTTTGCTGAGCCTTGGCTCTTGCCATAACAGATTGTGTGGAGTCGCATATCACAGTGTAGGAAATGCTTGTTTAGCAGAGTTTTTTCCCTAATAAAAATAATACAACCAACCTTCAGACGTATATATACCTCTGTGGACCTATGGAGCACTGCAGAATGGCCCCAAACGCTGAACTTCACTTGTGTTCACGCACTAGTTTGTGCAAAGAGGACGTGGTATCATGAAGGTCACATGTTAACTTCCCTTTCTGCTTCCCATTCCTGCTGCGCGCTGTGTGGCTGGCTTTGCTAATTGGAAAGGATTGCTCTGCAGACAGACCGCTGCTGCCCGAGGTAGGTCTACCACAGCAGTGAAGAATCAAGGGGAGGGATGCAGGTCCAGTTATTGAAAAACCAGGAAAATGATAATAATAATAAAAAATCCCTACCGTTGCATGCATCCACAGATGTCAGCAGGCGGGATTGCTGGAGGGAGAGTCCCGGTGCAGTGCTCGGGGCCACCTGGCGAGCTCGGCCGTTATAACAGCCCCGCTTCCCCGCGGCGCTCCGCCCGCTGTCCCCCAGGACTCACGCGCACACGCTCCCTGTATTTAACAGCATTTTCCACTGCAAGGCGAAGGGAGCAAAACCCCTGCAGGAGGGGAAAGGATGACAGCAGAAAGGGTGCGACTGATGCCAGGGAGCTTGACGTGCTGGGTTTCTGTGGGAAGTCAGAAATCCAGCTACTCTGGCAATGGAAAGGTGGTGTGCAAATTTCCACCGAATGTTGTCCTCAGACGCAAAGCTGGTGATGACTGCTCAGCCAGAGGACGCTGCAGCAACTCGGGCAGTGATAAAGCCTTGTGAGGAGCAATAAGACAATGCCTTCTCAGTGGTTTCCCCAACAAACATGTGATGAGGGGCAAGCGAATGGGAAAGTGTTAATAATTTCAAGAACTCAGAAAACTGATGCTTGTAGTTTGCATGATGATAGTCCTGGAAGGGAAACTGCTGCAATGCAAAGCCCACAAAGTCCTGTCACCGTGCTTTGCCTCTGGACTGGACTGATTGCCTGGGGGTGAACATGCAACCAGCTGCGCTGCCCGTTCAGTCTCCAGCATCTCCTGTGAGGCTGCCAGATTATCAGAGCAGCAATAGACAGCTGGCAATTTTGGTGGTTTTTTTGTGGCTGCTCTAAGAGCCCTTGAACACACCTGAACCTATGGCTAACTCTGAAACCTACAGCCAGTGTCATACTGCTCTGGTACAAACTATGCTTGCTCAGCCAGGGGTATAATGCCAGAGGATGTGAGCATGGGATGGTATTTGGGCTTCTCAGGTGCCAGCACAACTCCAGCCTCCCCAGTGACACCTTCCACTTTCAGCATAGACAGAAATGTTTTTAAGCAAGTTTGTCCTTTGCATTAGAGGTACCTCAGAAAATGAAGGGAAAGGTTGGAAGATCCTAATCTAGCTAATGTCAGATTAATCTCATTAAATGCTCTGAGTCAGGTAAGTACATGGTACACTACTTCATCTATCTTCAGAAGAATGAATGCAATGAATTCATTCAGTTCCTCATCTCTTGGACAATTATTTGACCTGCCTGGACCTGCCTCAAGGGTGAACTCTTCATGTCCAACATCCAGTCTCCAGAACAGGTGCAAACCTGGAGTTTGGTAATTGTATTTATGACAAATTGTTCCATGTTGTCCTGAACTGCCATTGAAGCCTTGACCTGCAAATGTTAGGATACCAAATTGGCTTTCCCAATATCATTATTAGTCCCAATGAATATGAGTGTGCACATCTGGAAGAATTTGCTATTTCAGGATACGTCTTTGTGTGTTAACACAGGCTATGGGCACAAGAAACAAAATATAATTTTGTAGCCCTGCAGCCCAGTAAATACACTATTGGCATTGCTAGTAGCAGGTCCCAAGTTTTGTAATAGCTTTGCAAGGTCCTTAGGACTTGTCAGGCTCTGCCTATACTTGCCCCATTGTCTTCTGTGCATATTTGTGTAATCATACGGTGTAGCTACAATCCTCAAATACAGGGGTCCTCAAACTGTTTAACCAGGGGGCCGGCGCGGATGCGGTGGCAGGCAGCCATCTGCGGCTGCTTGGTTTCCCCCCCAGCCCCCCGTGGGGGGGGGGGGGGGGGGGGGGGGGGGCGGGGGGCTCTGTAAATACCGGGGGGTGGATTGAGGACCCTGAGGGGCTGTATCCGGCCCATGGGCCGTAGTTCGAGGACCCCTGCTCAAATAGCAGTGCAAAGCATTTTTTTCTGTAGAAAGAAATACTTAGGACCCTGCTGGAGTGATTCAGTGCAGAGGAAGACAGCCTTGGTGCCACAGCTGAAGCCTGGAAAGAGAGACACAGGTACTGCAAAGAGGAGGATGGGATAGGATAACAAGATGGGGCACAGGGTGGTGCTGGGGACCCCATGGCTATATGTAAATTCCCAATGGTCAAATAAAGACATTCAGACCTAGAGCTGGATAAAACAGCTTTAGGAGCCACAAAGAGAGCAAAGAAGTATTAAAAGCAGTATGGCCAGCAGGTTAATGGAGATGATTCTGCACCTCTGCTCTGCTCTGGTGAGATCCCGCCATGAGTACTGCATCCAGCTCTGGAGCCTTCAGCACAGGAAAGGCATGGGCTTGTTGGAGCGGGTCCAGAAGAGTCCATGAAAATGATCAGCTGGAGAGAATACCTGTCCTATGAAGAAACGCTGAGAGAGTTGGGGTTGTTCAGCCTGGAGAAGAGAGTCCAGGGAGACTTTATTATGGCTTTTCAATACTTAGAGGGCTTGTCAGTAAGGCAGGGATGAAATTTTTACTAGGGCCCGTTATTAAAGGACAAGGGGCAATGGTTTTAAACTAAAAGAGGGCAGATTTAGACTAGATACAGAGAAGGAATATTTTACAATGACGGTGATGAGACACTGGAACAGGTTACAGAGAGAAGCTGCAGATGCCCTGTTGCTGGAAACATTCAAGGTCAAGTTGGATGGGATTCTGAGTGACATGTTCTAGTTGAAGGCATTCCTGCTTATTGTGAGAGGGTTGGGCTAGATGGCCTGAAAAGGTCCTTTCCAACCCAAGCTCTTCTATGATTCTGTGATTGCACCTAAGATGTATATAATACACCTCATATAAAGCAAATTTGTATCTGAAATGGAATGGGACAATGGGAATTACAGCCCCATGAAGAAAGACCAAGGCACAAAGGGTGTTAGAAAATACATAAAAATTGACTCAAGTGCACTTAAAATTGAGAAGGAAACCCTCAACATCTATATCACATTCCTCCTGGCAAAGGTAAGAAACCCTCACTATCAACATAATATTTGTCCTGATGAGAAGCTTGAGATGCTGACGACTTGCTGTACCTTTTATCTCTCTCCAGGACTGATCCAAAGAGGATGTGGAAGAGTGACTGTAAGAGCAGAGAAAGAGGCAGGTACTAGGAAGACATAACAGTAGTAACTATTACTCTGGAGACTTTGTATGTGATACCATTCCTTTTCCCCCTCCTGTAATACTTGGAGACTAAAAATAATTGTTGTTAGATTGGTAGGATTTTGATTACCTTAGCAATTACTTGTTTTTGCATAAAAGAGTGTGCTTGTTTTTCCTCATAAGAAATTTCGGAGTGCAACTTCATCATATTGCAGATGGGAGATGGAGATCTATCTAATTCCCATCTCAGTGCAGTATATACTTCCTTGTTTTTTTCTGTGATCAGATGGGCTTTATGGAGAACCTTCAGAAGAATCTTTGTTCAAGGGCTAATTTCTCCACAGATAAATTATGGACAGAAATACAATTTACTAGGTCTCAAATTTAAATTTGTTAAAAAAATTCCCAGATGTTGCAACAATACAACATGTATGGGTTCAACATTATTGAACGTGATGGCAAACATTATTTCACAGCCTATGTGAAAAGACCAGACCACACCAAAATGCCAGTTTTAGATCAAGATTGGATCGCTGGTTGAGGTTGCTAAACTAGAAGATTAGGAAATAGATGCAGGACAATGGCATGGGGTAGAGGAGGAGGAAAAATGTAGGTGGTGCATAAAAATGGAAAGCTTTTTAGGAGAAAGGCTAAATAGAAACTTTTACTACAGTTCACTTGAAAACATGTCTTTGTTCTCTTTATAGATTATGTGCTGTTTAAGTAATGCTTCCCTATACCTTTATTTCTGAAATCACTATAATTTTGTAGCAAAACCAGGTATTTTGAAACAACAAAGTAAAGTGTTAAAATACAACATTTCTGCATTAGGAAAAAAACCCATACTTGTCTATTTGTTCAATTGACCAGATGATTTTGATGTACCTCACGTGGTACTTTTTTCATATTTATGGAAAACAATTGCTTGGCTTGAATCAAAGTTCTCATTTCCTGCTCCTTACAGCATCCTCAATCAAGGAAAGATGTTATACAGATGTGAGACTTTCAGATATGCCAACTCATACAAAAAGGCTATGTCATTCTTTAAAAGAACATCAGTCTGATCTTTCAAAAAACAGAAGCAACTGTGAAGACATGAGACCAAAAAATTCTTATAGAGCTTTTACTCATTTAGAGAATTACTATTATAGCCTTATAATTATAGTAGCATTTGTTACATGACAGAAATTTTCTATCATTGCATGTTAATGAATAGATAACATTTTCTGTAGCACTGCTATGAAATATCCAATCTTTCGATTATTTGAGTGCAGGATGGATACATTTGTTTCTAGATTACAAACTGGAAACTACGATATAATAGTAGTATTATTTGCACACAAATAAAATCCAGATTTGGTCTCAAAATTCTATTCTTGTTGTTCCACTTCCACGCACCCTCACCCCCTCACCTCCACCAGACCTCCACCCTGCCCTCCCCCCCCAGCCCCGAAGGTTTTATTGCTTAAAATCTTTCAGGTGGTCTGTGAGTTCCTTAAGCAGAAAAAATTGCTCTATTTCTTTAGGAGTCTGAATGTCCAATTCCTGAGCATAATTGTCTAGGAGACTGTAGCATACATCTCCAGTGGATGGACACACATAGACATAAAAACTTGGCAGATTTTAGGAACGTAGGCCTCTCTGGCATTGGTACTGTAATTTTATGCAATTTTTTTTTGTTTTAATTTAGGTAGAGCTGCCTTCTTAATGTTCTTTCTAGTATCCATTGCATGATAATCCAATGCAAGCCACATTGTTATCACAGCAGAAATGAAGAGGGCATAAAACATGGTCTTTGGGACCATATACTTGCACTATTGAACAAATAATTTTTGACATCAGTCCATCTAGAGCTTTCTCCTGCAGTCCTTGCATACATCAGCTTTTGCCTGGCAAAGAATAAGACTTTCTCCTTTAAAACGTGACAAACCCAGAAAGCCCATGGTTTCATTTTCCTTTGGTTACATTCACTGAACTTCTTGCCCTGAAGCATTCCTTTATGGATGCTTTGGAAATATGAAAACAGAAATTACTTGATTAATAAATGGCATCTTCTTTAATCAGTGAGATACCAGCTGCCATTGTGTTTCACCAAATTAAAAGGAAGATTGTAAGCCACCGCCCCCAATCTACTGTGCAGGTTAATAGCTATGAGAAAGTCAGTAGAGCCTTCTTTACTGCTCATGTTGTGAGTCATCCTCATGATTTCTGCAAGTTAGAAACACTAAAGCAAGCAATGTTTCTGTCAAGAGAGGCATCAGAACAACTACATCTGGGTGACTTCTCACATGCTCCCTTTCACTTGGAAAATACAATGAAAATGGTGATTTTTGCATAAGTTGTGCTTCCAGTTCTTACCTAGATCTCCTTGATTTAAAAACAGCTAAACAGATTATGCATTTTTATCCTATGGCAAGGAGAAGGCTATTAATAGCTGTCATCAAAACTAATCACACATTCCAAAATACAACATTGCTTCTTCCAGCTGTAAATGTTATAATAGGGAAGAAGCTGTTCCAGAGTGGAGTTGGCCTATGAGCTGGCAATCTATATCTTAACCCTCCAGTGGTTGCAGTCATGTAGAAGTGAACCCCTGGGCTGTGGTGATATCAGAGCACTGGAAATGACATGCAGCATGCTGAAAGCTCATGTTAAAAACCCAGACAGTAAGCAGAAAGATGTAGTGGTGATGTGAAACCCTAGCCTACTGCAGGGCTGCTGCATTGTGAGTTATGGGGGTTCCCCAAAGGTTGGAAGGAAATACTTATTAATGAGAATTTTAAAGGGATATATTAAATACAATGAATTTCCAGAGGTCTGCCAAAATGAGCTGTGATATCTGCTAGGCACACTTCAGTGTAACGTTTGTTGATAACCTGGTCCCTGGTGTCCATCAGGCTTTTATCTTTAATTTAGTCACAGAATTTTTAAGAGGAGAAATAGCCCATTGTCATTGTGGGTAGCTTTTCGGAGGCATCTTGATCCAGTTGGTGTTATTTGTGGATTCCTCATTTTGGTCTCGGTTCATTAAAAACATTTTTGATTAAGGAATACATTTAAAATGTGTTTAACCCTGGCAGAAACCTATGCTGAAATGTTCTCCTGACCTGGGGCCAGGTGCAGCAAAGCCATGCTGTTGTGCTCTTTGTCTGCAGACAGGCAACAGGGTACGGCAGCAGGGCTCTCCACTCTTCCCCAGGGCTGGAGCAGCAGTGCTTTTTGGTGAGCCTGGATGCTCTGTGCATCAGTGAAGCCTGTTCCCACTCCACACTGACCGGTAGGTGACCTGTGTGTTCCACATCTGAAAATAGATGAAATGTACAGCCTCCTTCCAGTTTTAGCTGAGGATGTGAGGGACATAAAAATACTTTTCTGTGGTAAACCAGAGCCTTCCCAGGAATGCTTCCTGATGGTTGCAGACAGCTGCCCACTCTTTGGGGTGGGATCCTGACATTTCACGAAAATTGGGTTATATAAACCTCAGTAGTTTAGTTAACAGTTTGCATTTTGGATCCTCCAGTCAGAACCTGGTCTCCAGTAGTTAAAAAAAAAATAATAGTCCAAGCAAAAAGCATGCATTTTGCAACATTACAATTCATTTCCATTGGGAAGCAGATATGGGGTCAGGCTTCTCTCTGGCCCTTTCCACATGTCCTCAGAAGGGGTTGTGGTGAGAAGAGATTGTTTTCTGTACAAGAAATACTCCAGGATTTTGTTATTCTCAACTTAAAATGAACAGTTGATGGAAGGTTAAGTGTTTAGACAGAAGACCACTATGCAGAAATAAATGAAGACATGAAAGGGGGAGGCAGGCAGTTGTACTCTTAGGAAAGGTGACCTGGTAGCATTTAGGTCACAGGAACCTCTAGAGAAGTCAGGCACCATTCCATCATGGTAAACACCCAGCACTCCTTGTGGAAACCTCTCTCCTTGTTTGCCTGTGGGCATGCAGGCTGTGGGACACATCCGCCTGGCAGACTTGAGAAGCGGCATATTCTCCCTCTGCGTTTGGGACACCATGCATTCTCACACTGTTTTGCTTCACACTTAACGTGAAGCACGGCAGGAGAGCTATTCTATGTATAAAATCTTCTTTTTGGACAGGACAGATCAAGGAGCAGAAGTAATTACCGAACACAAGCCCAGTGAAGATTTCTCCTCTGGAGGGAGGAAGCCTTGTGATGCTTGAGTGGCTGCTGAGCGGTCGCCCATGCAGCACTGCTGGAGTCCACAGTACTATGGCAGCGCTAAGTCAGGAATGCCGAATATGTGTTTTGGGACCTTGAGGGCTGCTTAGTGAGGGGGTGACTAAGGGGCAGAAGGAGGAGGAGCAGAGGAGGCATTTCCATACCCTCCACACTGCAAGGTGGGATCAATCTCAGCTACACTATTGCTAAAAGGAGAGGCAACGGCTGCCTAAGAAGCGCCACAGATGGTCCCTGGGTGGAGGGACTGGCAGCAGCAGACAGAAGGCTGGGCTCCCCTCCCTGCTTCAGCACTGACCCCTCCTTGGTCCCCACCTGTGATGTGCCCATCCCGCCTGCACCAACACCAAAGGCACTGGGGCAGGACCTCCAGGTGCTGCACCCACACAGTGCTCAGCACACCAGACTCGTCACAGCGGGGTGCCATAGAGTGGCTGCTGTGACAGCCACAAAGCAAGATGAAGGAAGGGAACTGTGATTTGCCAGTGACAAGATTAGCAATATCATACAGATTAGGCAAGTAGCTTAACAAATTCCCTATTGCTTTAGATGTTTAACACGCTGTATCAATAGCAGAGACTGGAAAATCCTCTTGGCATTTCTTGGCAGAAATACGGAAGATATGAAATGAAGAGATACAGCAAACTACCTGAGGGAAGTACAATACTCACAAGAGCCATTTGTATGGAGCAACTGCTAGGACAGAAAATGTACCTGTTTCATTCTCTTCACAGATACGATGTAATAAATAGCTGCTAAAAAATTTATGTAGCATTCTTATGCAGTATTAAGCAGCTGTTGCATTACTCTTGAAATACCTTTATGTCTGCCTGACCACAGGTTATTCTTCTCTTTGCTTAGAAGTATATAATATTTAGACATTTGTGGGGTTAAAGGACACTAGAAAATGACAGCATATGGTTGATGACTTTCCTAAGAAGTATTATTCCTTTGGAAAACATTGACTTAATTGAATGTAAAATATTACAGGAATGTATCCATGTCATGATAATCTGACAGGAGATTATAGCAATATTTTGTTTCCATGAAGCAAACATATCTGCTTTTTACATTACCATTTAAACTATGAACAGATAAAGTGTTAAAGTGGCAATGCTGATAATGTTTCAGTCTTATCAGAAGAAATGTTTCCAGGAGGTCAAGCAAATAGTATTAATCCCTCTCTTTCACAACATCTTTAATAAACTTATTTTTCATCTGTATTTGAGACAAGGTGAAATTTCAAAGTCTCAGAATTTTCTGTAAGATGAAAATTTAAAGTTTTGACCCATTCAAGCCATCACTTTATGCTACAATTTCATTTATAGCTTCAGCTTTTTAGCATCCTGCCCTCTAGGGTCCAAGAGTCTAACATTTATACCTTCTGTTCCTCTTCACAGATGTCTATTCTGACTCCAGTGACAAAGGATGAAAACCCACAGTCTGTTTTAGACTAATCAAACAATATAAAATTATTGGAGAACAAAATCTGAGCTCTGAATGCAAACCAGCAGATTTATTTATGTCTTCAAATAAGAATTCTGAAACAAATGACCCCAACACAGAAATATGTTGCCAGCTACTGAGTGGAGGGGGAATGGAAAGAAAACTTCATCATGATTTCAAGCAGTTGTACTGGGAGCTGGCAGGCTGGTTCACACTGGTAGTCCATCCAGTTCTGTGCCTGGCAGTGGCTGTTTCCAGATATTTCATGGAAACGTACCAAAATTTCAGGGTCAAGTTACATGCAGGAAAGTTTCTTCTTTAACTGCAATGCTAGAAGCTGGCTCTGTCCTACCCTGTAAAAGCCAACGCCCTTTCCTAAACACAAACTTACTCCATAAATCTCTGGAGACCCTGCCTTGAATTTTGCAAAATACACCACTGTGATGAATCAACAAGTGCAACAAGCTGATTGTATGTAATGCAAAAATTTGGGTTCCCCTGTGCCCAGATTTTTAGTTTCCTGGTTTTGGTTTCACAGTCTGTTATTTGTGCTGGTAAAAAGCAGTTCCTGATCTCACTTATCTGTTTCATTTCCATACATTTTTAGTACTTTCATTCTATAAGAGATTTAAAGAAACAGAAAATCGTGCAGCTGTGCTCCTTACCTCAAAAAAACCCTGTCAAGCCCCCTTCTAAAATTGTGGGGGAACAGAAATCCCTCTGTGGCAACTGCCAACCTACTCGATTGCTTCACTGCATTCATTTTTGGAAGAGGTTTGGGGTAAGAGTGCTTGACTTTTTTGTAATGGTCTGGTGTTCTGGCATCTTAATTCAACCTCTCTTTTCTTTGGAATTTATTCCCCTCATCTTTATAGCTATTTTCAAACTAGTTGCAGACATTATCATGTCCCTGTTCAACTTTCTTTTCCATAAATAATTAGTTTTCTTTTGCAGGTTGTGGATCTTTCTGATCAGAAACAGGAGGTAAAGCTTGGGAGGTGGCTGGATGCAAGTGCTGAGCCCCAGCAGCTCAGGAGAAGGTGTCTGGGCAGGTCCTTCATGTCAGGCTGCATTGGCTGAACACTACAGGGCTGCTCCTGATGACTGTGTCTCTGACCTCATCTCAGAGACCCAAATCGATGGAGACTCCATGGCATCCCCAGTGCTTCACTGTCCTGATTACAGGAATGATTTCCCTAACGGATTTTCTTTGCCAACACTGGCTCTCGGTAGTTGTCCTTTCTACTGTGAACACAAAGAACAAGTTATTCCTTTCCATCACAATAGCTGATGAAATATTTGAAGACCTACTTTCTGTCTTATACTGAAAGTCTAACACAGAGACACCACGTGCCCCAACCACTTCCATTTTCTCCTGATTTTCTGGCAGTGTGCACCGTACTTCCAGTGCAGCACTCCAACTGAATGTAAATCCAGCTGAGGCCTTATTAATGATCAGCAGAGGTTTCTTTTATGTCTCATTACCTACATACCAATATGTCTTTAGAGCACAAAATCCTTGACTCACGTCCAGGTTCTTATTTATTCTAACTCCCACGTACTTTTGAGAGAACTGGGCTGGCAGCCACAGCCCACCCTGTCTGCACAGCTGGTTATGCCTGCCTAAAGGTAAAACTTTGCACTTGTCTTCTGTTGAGTTTCTAAAACCGTCTCTGATTTGTAATGATCATACTGTTCTTCACTGTGTGCCTCCAGGTTTAATGTCTACAAGTTTAATGAATAAGACCTCTACTTATATACCTTCTCATCACCTAAGGTGTTAATGAGAAGATTAAATGGTTTGAGACCCAGCATAAAGTCCATCAAATCTTTTCCTTCAATTTTGACTAAATAGTTTCTTGCCAGTATTGCATCTGCCCTACAGAAGTTTTGTTCAAACCATATTTCTACTACTTCATTATAAAAGTATCACTTTTCTTACCGTTCAGATGATTGGCATCCTCAACCAACTTAGAGCTCTCAAAGAAGCTTCTGTATCTTAACAGGCCTCATTTGATAAATTCAAGTTGTTTATAATTTACTACGTATTCTTCTAGACAACCACAAGTACTTCTTTTAAGGATTGATGTTTGGTTGGTATTCCTTAAGTCTTCTTTTTCCTGTCCCCTTCGTAAAGTTAAGCATGGTATTTGCTGTTCCTATAAATGGCCATTTTCAAGATCTCTAAGAGAAAATTCACTGAGCCTGCTTCAGCCAGTTCTCCAGTTTGGGGGCAGATCTCACCACTCTCAGGTGATCTGAACTTGGTTTGATTTGTCTCAGTACTCTCCAACTTGTTATTCCCAGTTCTGCTCTGCATATGTACCTTGTGTAACTGCATTTGCCATCTGATTGCAACATACCTTTCCAGTGGAGGCTCAAGCACAAAAAAAAGGCTCTTCTCTCAGTGCCATCTATTGTCTTCCCTCTTTGTGTAACAGAAGATTAGCATTTTCCTTTGCTTTCTACCAGTAATGGTGCCACAGAATCATTTTCATTATGCCTCTGCCTTTTTGGGTTTTGTCCTCACATGCTTTTGCAATGTTGTTCAAGTTATGCTTAGAGCTCTGAACTAATGTTCCATTTTCTGTGAACATTCTTCTTTGCTTAAAGCCAAGGAAAAGCCAGTGATTCAGTACACTGTGTCTTTTACTACCATCTTTTACCTTTTGTCTGGGCCAGTTTGTGCTTTTATGGTCATTTACTTTGTATAACTCTTCTATCCATCAAAACTTTTAGTTATGAATTCTCTTGAGTGTACTGAAATCTGCCTACACAAATTCATACTTTTTAGTTTGCTTTTCCATTTGTAAGTCACAAGATTTTGTCATTTCATAGTCATCCTAGAGGCTTTCTAACCTTTCCATCTTGAGGGGTCTTGTCACAGACTAATCACTCTGGTACAGCTTGTGAACTTCCTCTTCTGTACACTTAGCTTAAAAGATGAGTTCATGCTCCAAAGTTTTGCTTCCCTGTGCAAGGTGACATTCAGAAGATTATGACTGATTTTTTTTTTTTTTTTTTTTAAGCAGGGGGTTTTAATGATTTGCTCTTCCTGTGTTTCTTCCACTGGATCTGCGAGGGGATGTTAATAATTAGATGAATTTAAGAATAATGAGTGAGCCCCAGAATCTTTTCCAGTATCATTAGGGTATCTTAGAAGCTTTTGGTTATGAGAAAATTAAAATGCAAAAGCTATTCTTTCCTCAGTCAAACCACAGCTTCTTTTTAGATAAGGAAACAGTGAAGCTACAGGAATGGTAATCAATTTGGGACACAAAGAACAAAGACTTTCCCTCTCTTCTGCAAACCTACCCTCCCACTTAATTAAAAAATAGTCTCCCTTGGAGGATGAAGAGCAGAAAGAGGAGAGTGGGGAGCAGAAGTAGTAAGAGTCAGAGAAGAAACCTGTGCTGAAACAGAAGGTGTAATTTTGACATTTCCTGATTGCTTCTAGAATTAAAGAATCACTCCCATACCACCTGTGATCCATTTTTATGGATTAATAACATCGATCTGTGTAGCCCAGTCCTCTGCCCAGCCACGCCCACACAGTCTGAGAAATGCCTGAAGCCCATCATGGTCCCTGCTCAGTGAGCACAGATGACATAGCTGGCAGACGCACAGGCATGGGTTTGCAAATCCCTCACTTTGGGATCCCTGGGATGAAAGGAGTCAAAGAGGCTAGGGCTAAAGCCTGGGAAATCTTGTTGCACTCACTAGTGCATGCTCTGCTGGAGAGAGCAAGAGCATACCTGGCTCTAAGGCAGATCACTTACTGGGATGTGAGAGGAGAGAAACCTGTAAAAAACAGCTGTTTCCAACAAATCCTTTGAATTGTGATGTTGAAGAAGCTATAAAACTCTCAAAAATAAATCAACAATAATAATAAAATAATAATAAAATAGATACTAGAGGCTTGGCAGAAGGGGGAAAGATTGATATGAACAGGAATTAAAAGACAAAACTGTGGGAGCTGGTAAGGACTGGGCAACTTTAATAGCCCTGAGAGTTCTGCATCCTTATGGTTCATCTTACTGAGAAAAAGCTAAATTCACCCAACTGCAGCAAAAAGGGAATGCCTCTCTGCTCCTCCCCTTCCTCTCATATGTCCTTGCTGATGAGGGGGGAAGAAGGACAACAAATATTTCAGTTCCTAATGAACGACTGGTGCATGCTCCTTAGGCTGTATTTCAGACAGCTCACAAACAGTACCCACTGCATGAAGTCAGCTTGGCTCTGAAAAACAGGAGTGCAGCTAACCACTACAAGGCAGCTACTTACAAAAAAACCAGCAATGGGAGCTGCTGGAGCACTTTTGGGGATTGTGAAGGTGATGCTTTTTCACCTCAACTTGATTCTCCTTGGGAAGCTCTTTGCCTGCCAAGATTTCTCAGTTCTTTATTAAAGGTATATTTTCATCCAGCAAAAACTGGACTCTTGGAAAAGCTGGAGAAAATGGAATTTTCAAGACCCTCGTTAGGCAAGCCTTCTCAGCACAGTCTTGCAAAAAACATGATTCAACATCCTTGGGGCAAATGAACACATTAACACACTCTGGGCTATTTCCCAGCTAGCATTCCTCCCACGGTAGAAAAGGAAAAGAAAAGGAAAGAAAATTCTTCAAAGAATTGCTTATGATTGGACAATGTCCAAAATACAGGTGTTCAGATGAAAATAATAACTCCTTCTGAAATATGCATCTCTACAAATTGTTCTTAGTACATAGAACAGCATGAAATTTTCACTAGTAAATCATAAACCAGGAAATGTAGGTAAAACCAAGATGTTCCAAGTCCTGTTTTGCTGTCTAGCTACTATCAGGAAAAGGCTTCCTTATGAAAAAGTCAGAGCAACCTGACAGAGATGTGTGTAAGGATTAATTTGCCCCAAATACCTAGGGGCAAAATTGGTATGTTACTGGCTACTAAAGCTTCTAAGAATCTTGTTACAAATTTTTGTGCCAATTGGTAAAAAATTTCACTTATTTCAAAGAATAATTGAATGAAATATCTCAGATCTCCATAGTATATATCATTTCCTTAATGATTGTTCTTTGAAAGGTCGTTTGCATTTAGAAAAAGGACTACAAAGCCCACTTACAACCCATTTTCAGTTTTGTTCATGCATAGTCATTTAGGCTATGTATATATCTAATAGAATGGCAAGCAGTTCAGCCAGAGATTGCTAAACACAATCTACCTCTTTCCTAATCAAGCATCAGCTGTCATTATTTCTTTCTTTTGTTGTACTGAATCCATTTCAGCTCAGCAGCGTGAAAAGCAAATACTAATGAATGAAGAATCACCTTTCAGAAATGTTTGGTCATTGCATCATATTTTTCATATGTCTTCTATTTGGGAGATGAGGTGGCTCAGCAGGGGCTGTTAAGATGGAAAAGTCTCAACATACGCCTTGTCTTATTCAAGATGCCTATGTGATCTTTGTAGTCTGTACTGATTCAGTGTTGAGTGTTAAGACAAGCCACTTAAGGCAGCTGTGCAAGGATTAAATACCACTGCTTTTAATGTGAAAAAGATGTTTTCAGGATAGGTAATTTTTCAGTTACCCCCTACAGACTTTACAGATAACAAAGTAAGTACTGGAAATGAGGAAGTAATACCAGACACACTACTTTGATTTAAGCGTTTTGTTTCACATCTATTGCTGTATTGTTGATCTCGTATTCTTCCAAAAGAAAAGCTGTACTATCTCATTCACGAAGGAGGAAAGTCCAGGACAGGTTCACTGAAGCAAGCAAGTTTGTGATTTAGTTGGAAAAACCCAACAGCCCTCCTATGCCACATAAAGCAAATCTGGTGCCCAGGGGAGGTCTGGTGGTGCTTGCTGGGGCCTGCTGAAGCACAGGTGTCTGCACCAAGGAGCCAATTGTAAGAGACATCCTGTTCAGCATATATCTTCATTTGTCACACACCCTATTTAAGCAGGTGTTTTCACCACCCATGGACCCACAGAGCACTCCACTGTCCTCTGTTCACCCTCAAGAGGGAGAAATTCTGTTATTTCTTTTTTAAAATGCTTGAAGAGTGAAATAACTGCCTAAAAAATGCTGTGCAACAGCAGTCTTCAAAATAGTTGTATCCTGCAGGCAAGAAATTTGTTTGGTCCTGGGATCCCTGGTAGACTTGGGCATCAAGACCAGGACGTGGCTCTCATGTATATTGCTCATGGCTTGCAAATATCAAAGCATTTGTCAGCTATGACATTCCCAGTCCTGAGAGGGAAGGAAAGGACATTTCTCAGTTTGAGTTTAGTTCTGAAGTTCT
Organism: Falco punctatus; assembly: GCF_963210335.1. Classification (NCBI taxonomy): domain Eukaryota; kingdom Metazoa; phylum Chordata; class Aves; order Falconiformes; family Falconidae; genus Falco; species Falco punctatus. Next base: position 74,685,497 of record NC_137586.1, read on the forward strand.
TTCCTCTTGTATCTGCTGCAAGGATTTTTTAGCTTTCATGTGACATTTCAAGCCTGTCTTTTCTGCTAGGAAAATGACACAGGGCTTAGAGAGAGCAAGTCCTCTTTTGTGTGTGTGCAATTTTGGACAACTTGTACATGGTGGACATTGGTCTGATCTGTAGGGGTTTGATAATGTTTTTCTGTTTATGCTCTGTGAGTTTTAAATGGAAACATGTAACAAGCCAGTGGCAACATAGCAATGTCTGTAATGCCTGAGGTTTTGCAGACCTTAGGTGGTGCCATTTTGATGATACCAATCCCTGATAACTGAAGTCCTCTGGGTAGAAACTATGTACTGTCCCAGCACTCTCCAGACTACCAAGCTGCATCAAGGTCTTTCACCACCTTATACCAGCATACTCTTCATACAGTCCCTCTGCTGCCTTCTCCTTGTCTCGCCTCATCCAGAGCATGTGTTTTCTCTCCTCTTGCTTCTTCCTCGGCTGCTCTCCCTTCACTGGCTGCCCAACCGCTTCCCAGAACCAGCCACAGCTGCGCCTTACCTACATCAGCCAACCCACCGCCCCTGAAGCCAGCCCACAGTTGTATATTATCAATGCTAATTAACCCAGCTTCATTCCTCTACAAGATACTACTGACATTAAGAAAAAAGAAGCTAATTAAGAAAAAAACCAAGTTCTCAAAAACCTGGTGTGAAGCAGACTGCTATAACCTGTTTTCAGTCCATCCGTCCAGAAAATTTATACCATTTTCAGAGACTGCTGCTCTCACCAAGCTGGACTTTTTACCTTACTTACACAACCATGAAAGACTTTCCCTGATAGCCTCAACAGGAAAACAGGATGATTCTTCCGTAACATAACTTCAGTATGATTGATGATTTGCATTTGTCAAGCTGACATTAAGTAGCAAAGACTGGAGAATTACGTGGCTTTTTTGTCTGTAGGGTGGTTGCTCCCAAAATTACTTGTCCAAAAGATGATACAAGGGAGTACTGGCCACTGCTGCCTGCCTGAAATGACTACTTAAGTTACCTATAGCCTTAAAACTGGGCTTTCAGTGGTCATACATGTTACATAAGTTACACCTGACTTGGTGGGTACTTACAGACTTTGACATGTGGTAAAATACTTTACGTCATACCTAAGTGAAAGTGCAGCTATTGCATACGAAGAAAATAGAGCTGAGGATTACCATGTTCTTGACACACTGACACCCTGCAGTTGTCTCATGCTGGACACCAGTTGTGGATACCACAGCTCTTCCCAAAAAGTGATCCCAATGGGGTAAGGTGTCAAAGGCATAAGGCATTCCCCTTGCATGTTTTGGGACACAAACACGGTGCACATGTAAAACCTGCGGTACCTCCATTGCTTTCTGCTGTATAACCTTTACTCAAGTCAGAATACTATTACAATGGCTCTTTTAAAAATACTATCATTTATTTGTTGTCTTAGCTGAAAATCCTATGTCATCAAAACTGGAACGCCAGTGTAATAGATACAAAACATCTCCCCCTGGGCCAGGAGTAATATCTCAAGCTCCTGGGAGTAACGTGTGAACAGTGGCCTTAATTGTCCTCACAGGACCAGATCAGTAGCTGGCCCCATGTGACCCATCCAGAACAGTGTTTGGAGGGTGAACTGGCTTCTCTGGTTTCCCAACCTGGATGCTGCCAGCAAGATGAGGTTTACAAGCCCGGCTCTGCTGGTGACGTACTGCTGCTCTGCAGTAGCTGCTGCCTGAAATGTATTCCTAAATTTAGGTGCGCTCTTTCTGAGTCCATTCCAGGTGTGTCAAGTGACAAAGCTCAGAGATCGTCAGACAAGTCAGAAAACTCTTAGGTTTTTGCTGTGACTTAGTAGTATTTCATTTTCCCCTTCTATTCTTTTAGAACAAGGAGGTTTAGCTTCAACTAAAAGTCTTAACATATCTTCTCTAGGTTGTTATGGACCTAAAGAAAAACATTTCACTGCACGCCAGGCTGCCAGCCCATTTCCTGGTCGCAATGTGTGGTTTTGGAAGGATCACTTGTATAAAATTGTCCTGATTAGTAAATAACCTTAAATTTAAATAGTGAAAGGGATGCTAAAGAGGGACTCATATGAAGAAGTTGTATTTGACATTTAAAAATGCACAAAAATAAAACTGAATGGAAAACTTGTCATACAAGGCTTAGGGCTCCAAGACTTAATTAAAAGTTTTTTTCTCTGCTTACTTCTTTGACTATAGTGTTACATGCTCCCATACACGTACACACTCTTACCTATCACCAATAATCCATGTTTACTAGGATTATCTGTTATATTCACATTTTGTGCAGTTAAGATTCTGTAGGCAAGCTCGTGTTTTCCAAATGGGCTTCCTACCCTTACTGTAACTCCACCACATAGGTAGGACATTTTCCCTGGGCTGCCATCAAAGATGACAGGGTCTGTGCTGGAATTGCCTTCTCTCTCTGCAGAGAACACGCTTCACTTCTGATGTTAAAGATCTGTGTTACAATTTGATTCCACCAGTTGGTTACAGACTTTACTTATCTACAAGGCAGGTCACTCAAGCTTGGAAAACCTAGGCGCTAGTCTATGCTTTTTGTCCCCACTTCCATTTCTAGTGATTGGTTGGCTCATTAGCTTACATTATAAAGTCGTCACAGCAAAGAATGTGTATCACTGTGCACATCATCTGGTGGGGTGATGGACCCTAGTTGGAGATCCAGTGGGGATCCAGGATTCCTGGATCACTGCATACAGAGAGTGATGGCAGGGGAAAAAGAAGCCACAAGAATCAATGTTTCATCTGTTTGCATGGGAAATTATGAAATGCATTTGCTATTTTCACTAACCATATCCAAAAGTACTGTGGATTTAGTAGACTGCAGATTTTTCTTCTTCACACAAATGACTAAAAGGAGCACTTTCTGACATAAATAAAACAAGCCCAGTGGTTAATGGGCAATGATGGGCAGAAAAACACCAGCACATTAAAGAGATGAACTAATGATTTGGGAACAGGATTTTGACAGCTGAATTAAAAAAATAAAACACCCCCAGGAATTTTCAACAAAAGCTACCCATTTAATTATGGAGCTGTGTGACTCCATAGGCCTGAGGCACCTCAAACTGTGTCTTCAGCATCACCAGAAATATGAACTCAGCACCAAGGGATGTGCCCTACCCACCCAGAGCTTTCACTGTTTGAGCACTGCTATGGGTGAGACTGCAGCAATTTAAGACACCAGCTCAAGCTAGTCGGCTGAGTGGCTAGGCAGACCATGCTGCAGCTTGTGCCCATCCTGCACCAGCTACCTATAGATAAGTGGAAACCACCACAGCCACTGGGGTTGAAGGCAGTCCTTTGATTTTGATGTAATTTTGCTGCAGTGGTAGAAGTCTACACCAGTTTCGGTGCTATGCAACACAGTGTTAAGCCACCTGAGCTAGCTGAGGCACCACCAGCTGCCATGGGAGTGCACAGTCAGCCACCTGAGTATTTACGGAGCTGCTCCATTTTGCTGCAGTGCAATCAGTACAAAGGCTCAGAACTAGCTGAAGGATTTTGTACTAAGTCAACACCAGAGCCTGTACCCAGAAGATGCTGCTGAACATTTAAAATTTGTCTGTCTCTGTGTTTTGCATATTAGAGTTAAAGCATGTTTCACACCATGACTGGCACACACCACCCAAATACTACATTGCTTGTCTGCTTTCAAATCATGCTGCTTTGATACGTGTGAATGGTGTGACAACCAAGAGCCAGATTTATAGTCTTAGCAAGAAGCACAAGTCCAGCCAGTGTGAATCGCTTCATTCAGTGAAAGGCTTTCTTCTGCTTTCTCTAGAAGCATGGACCATTTGTGCCAATAATCATCTATTTCTTATTTGTGCTGCCACTGCAAAATAGGAGAAGAATGTGAAGAATGAAAATTTACTCAGTATATCTAAGTGGCACCAGTGAGGTTCCCTTTGTATTGTGAGAAGCAATTAATTCCTGTAGCAACGAGCTCAGCTCACATGAAATTAAAAGTGTGGGAAAATTACACAAATGAACACTGGAATAGGAGATATGGAAGAAACATTGAAGTACCTTCCTCCAAGTCATGCAGGAAGTTGGTGGTAGAGGCAAAAGTTTAACCTTGGGTAATTGTGGACTTAATCCTGTCATGGCTGGTTTCCTCTTTTGAGGCAGTTCCCAGGGACACACTCTACACGACTTAGATTGTCCAGAGGAATGCAGGATGCAAAGATCTGGTCCCTGTGTCTCTCTCCTGTTACTGACTTTAGACTATCCCACTGATATGGTATTGTTGCCTAAAGGGTATATTATTTTAAAACACATTTTATTTCAGTATGTAATTATACAGGGCTACAATAACCTCTGCCTGTAGAGTTCATTCCATTTAAGCATCCATACTTTCTGCTGGTAAAAATTGAATTCACAAAGGAAAGCTTTGCTCATGTAGCTGCATTAGTGAAAAAGTTCTAGTACAGAGTGGGCATAATTTAACAATCTTTCACATGAAGGACTAAACATGCTTTCCTGGGCATGGGACAGCATAAGCATGGCATTGTTCTGTAAGTTCTTCTACACCAGTTACGATCTACAGCATGTTTTCACAGCTTTTTAAAATTCCTATCTCACCAGTGATCCAGTTATTCAGAATCAGCTTCATCTTTTGCAGAGCATCTTTTCCTCAGCAGTTGCTTTGTTTTTTAATTTAGTTGCCTTTTTAGGACTTTGGTACCATATTGAGGTGTATCTGTCCTGAGGCAGACTGACAGCTACAGAGAAGGAAGAGCAGATCCCTGTTCAAGTCCCAGCAGCCTCATGTCACCAATATCTAGGGTATATCAAACCTTGGTCCACAGATTCTTTTACATGGGCAGTATCCAGCTGGACTCGTTTCAGTGTATACTTCTCTTCCACTGTCTCATAGCTATGACTCCTTGTATAACATGTAGTCTTCTTCAGCTGAAGGAATTCTAAGGAGAAGCAAGGACATTGTCCAAGTCTGACTCTAATGCCTTGTAAATTGGAATTTACCTCCCCCTCCAAATATTCTTTGTAAACATTAATGATATTTTAAGGTCATAAGTCACTCCAGTTGCTTGACCTTGCTGACCAAACTTTGCAACATGCTGTCTGTTCAGGAGTCCTAATTGCAGCTCTGGGTGTTGATTACACAGGAATCTGTGGTAAAGCTCTATTTTTTATTGCCTTGAACTCATCTTTTATGTTGTTGGTTATTGCAAAATAACTTTGATTTTTATTTTTCTTCTTCTACTGCCTGAAAGGACTCTTGACATCCCTGTCAAGTCCATTTTCACTTATGGCAACAACAGGTCGCAGCAGATGCCGTGCAAGCCTGACTTTAATCCATGTGCATTCATTGTTTGATTTTTCCTACTGTTTCCACTTACATTCCCTCTCTCTCTCTCTCATTTGTTTCATTGCCCCCCCTGCACATTTGTCATACCAAGTCAGTTTTCTGGTTTGAGTTCTTATAGCAATCTGCTCTGGGACCTGATTCCTCAGTGTCTTACACTATAGAGTCATATATCACTTAGTCCTTCAACGCCCATATTTGTCCATGGCTATGAGCGTGTTTTACATCTGTAACATGCTGATCAGAGTGCTCTGAATGTCCTCGATTCTTGATTTGACCGTATCATTCATGCACTATATTCCTGGATGGCTACAAGCATTTTTCCAACGCACTGAGGTTCCTTGTTACTACTTATTTGCTTTTCTGTAGTGAGATCATGATACATGTGCCAGCAGACTATTCTCTGTTCCTGAACGTGCCTTCTTGGGACTTTTCTTTTTTCTTCAACTGCAACTGCTCAATAAAATCTGTTACAGCTGTCTCTTTCTTATAAATCGTGATTCCTGATTGCACATCCAGTCTTTGTCTTCTATGGACCACCAGCTGGGATATGCATTATTTTTCGCTTTATAATTCACATACTGCAGCAGTTAAAAAACCCTAGAGGGAAGGCAACGTGCTTTTCAGACTGCAGATTTTTAAAAAAATGAGGCTGAGACTTGCAATGCCCACTGGGTGGCTCCAGACACTGCACCTTGCGCCTCCTCTATTTATCTCTCCTGTTCAGAGGTAGCTCAGCCCTGTAGAAATTCGTGTAAATGCTGACTACCAGCAAAAATGACAGGGCAGGGCCAGGGGTAGCAAACACATGATGTACCAGATACATAATTAATGGATATTAATGACTATTTGCATCACGGTGGTGCCCAGAGGTCCAGTGGAGGGTGCCTGTGCAGGGAGTAACATTAATGGTTATATTCCACCCATTGCACTTGAGGTACTTAACTAAGACACCCATACTCGAGAGAGAGGTGGGCTTACACAGGCCATGGGGGTGATGCTTTTTCCTCACTGATTGCATGGGGGCCTAGAGGAGATGATGCTCTAAACATAGGTGACATTTAAACTCCTGCAGTTATAATGGATGAACCTGACCCTTTGGGAGAAGTGGGCGACTGAGGAACAGAACTGCAGCAGTGTCTTTCCTAGCCCTGTAAGCATATCTGTGTGAGCATGTGTGTATGCTGCATGTTTTGGCTTTCACAGTCACAGCACATAAAGAGAAGTCTGGAGGGAAGAGGAAACGTCTCTGATTTAAGGTGAAGACAGAGTAAATAATCACTGTAAAGCACCAACACAATAAAATCTACCAAGGCTGTTGCCTAACTGTGCCTCTCTTCATAAATACACGCCAGGTTTATCACCTTTTCAAAGTTGTGCACATGCATGTCACTGCCACAACACATGTCTTTCTGTTACAGAGTTTCCACAGTATTATTTTTTCCATCCACCAAGCACTGTATGGACTGTGTGAAAGGAGCTGTTTTGCCAGCACTGCCCTGTGGTAAGGTTGGCATATAAGGAAAGTCAACCAACCAGACAACTCCAGCAATGGTAAGCATAACAAGGAAAGGAATGAAGAGTAGTCGTTTTTGTTGCAGGCAACAATCCCATTTGGCCCATTATTAAGATTTAATTCAGATGTAATGAAGTCAACGAGTCCTGCTCTTTATGCTATACCACAGTTTAGTGCTTCAGGAAATCCCTGTCAGTTCTACTAGGCTTAAAAGTGTGATGATCTTAGATAGCTTTGCATACAGAGGAAGTGTAGTGATTCAACACAAATGATAAATACATGTGTTATGAAGTGATTTCCCCGTCTTGCAAATAGAATCACACGGATAGTCATGTGAATATTTTAGCTTTGAAATGTTAAAGCCAAGGAGAATCTGAAATCTTGCTCTTGGTAATCTGTCATTGTGGCTCACCTAGTGTAGCAACAGAAACCCAGCCTTGTGCAGAATGTCCATTTTACTGAAAGGCTGCAGTTACTGGAATTGTATTTTTCTTGCTGAACCTGGCCCAGAGGTAGCAACTGCCCCTTTCACAAGGGGCTGTAGCATGTGATCTACTGTGTTAAAGGTATTAATCTATTTAGAAATGGATGTTACTTTACAATGTGCTAGCTTGCCTAAATAAAGTGTCCTTAAAAACCTGCTTCTGCCCACGTTGAATTTAAGCCTACATTTCCATTCCTTCTTGAAGACCATGTCACTAAATCTATAGCACACTGACATGGATGAAATGTCAGAAGCACTTGATGTGGAAATTCCCTGATATGTAGAGATGGGGCTTTGGAATTTCTTCTAATATCTTGCTCCTAAATTAGGCAAAAAAAGTTTCTTTACCAAGGTCCATGGTACAGACAGTTGAGGAGAGCAGACATAGCTGGAGTGGAGGGAGAATGTGCTCAAATTGAACAGTCAATCTTTTTGCTTGCTTTGTAAGATGCATAGTCATCATTAAATAATTACAGCTAGCAAGGTCTAGGAGTAGCAGAAGATCCTGAGATTCCTACTCCCAAACCCAGAATACTAACATTTAGGCAACTTCAAAGTACTGTCATTCTGCTATTTTGACTTGAGTTTCAGAACTGAGGTAGTAAGCTGTGTTACTATTTTTAGGTGGGGTTTTTTTTCTTTTAAAGTGTTACATCTGAATATATTATAACATATGTAAAAACCTCAAACCCATTACCACCCAGCAACTTTTAACTCACTGCTTTTCTGAGATCATCCTGCGTATCCTGAGGAATCCTTTAATCATACCACAGAGTGGGTTCCTTTGGAAATATGAGATTTCCTGTTGTTAAGGCTTTTTGCCTGGTTTTGTTTTGGTCTTTGTTTTGCTAAGAAGTGTATCACATATGAAATGCACCCCAGCAAAAGCTTTATGGGGGGTAAAGGATGTGTTGTTCTGTAAATGACAGTCCTTACAGGATGCCAAAACTGAGATCTGTGGACCTTCAGCAGATGAGATTTGCTATTGACCAATCTTAGTGGAGAACCTGACAGAGGGCTTGAGAATGAACAGCTGCTCCTGTGCAGAAAGCTTGACCTTTCCCTCATAAGATGAGCAGAATTTGGAGAGATCGCCTAGCTATGAGGATTTATTTTTGCTGTTTCACTCTTAGGGAGCTCACCCAATGCAACTGGTTGTATAGGGTATGTGGAGGCAGACGGAGGCCTTGTCTACACCTTCATCTGGCAATTAGGTAAAACCAAAAATGCTGAACAAACACTGTTCCTGATAATTTTCTCCAGCTGACATCAACGTTGCCAAATGTTCATGCTCATGTGGACCATGCGCTTGGAAGACACACTGTTCTCTCCACTAGCATATGCTTCAGCAACTGTTCATGTTTCTCTGGAGGCCACAACTGAAGAAAAATGGATGGGACCTTGCTGTGGAGAGGTTTATGGCACCTCTGGTCTGGGCTTGCACTGTCTTCTCTAGAGGAGGTCTGAGCATCTGTGTTTCTGACATCAGGTGATCCTTCTTTTAAAGGAGTGCACTCACATCTGTCTTTTGTGTTCTTTCCTCCTCTGTCATGCAAAGAGTATCAGTGACAGTCCCAAAAGAGACTGAATTATAGCCAAAATTCCCAGTCTCAGACATGCCAAGTTTTTATCCTGGGAAGAAGAAGCAGGAAATAAACCTTGGCATTAGAAAGAAATGAAAGAATGGACACTGGGAGGAGAGAAAATGGTGATGGTGCAGCAGCCATTGCAAGCTCAGCCGAACCACAAGTCTGTGTTTGCTGGACTCTGTAATGAGAAGAAATTTTAGTGTAGACCCCATCTAACATCACAGATCCATGAAGCACTCAAGGCCTATTAATAAGATGGTGTATTAATAAGGTTTTATTTTCTGCATATCAAATCAGCCTGGTAACAGTTTTCTTCTCAGGGCCTGGCCTAGTCTCTCGGACAATACTCAGATCTGAGCATTTACCTGGAAAGATTCAATTGCAGTACTGGAAAAAGAGGAAATTCTGCCAGCTTTGGAGCTGTTTCTACCTAGATTAGGACTTCTGTCTAATAGCTGGTAAGCAGATATAGGTCGAACACAACCAAGGCACTTTGTGCTTGGAAGAAGTGGTGTCATCCCTCTTCCTCCATCCTTGGTCATCTCTCTTGTGTAAGCTTACGTTCGGCATCTCTTTTGGTCCATCAGGCTAAGTACTTTTCATGGATGGAATTTGTGCTTGTCCTGCAGTCTCTCTCACAAACATTTTTGAGTTCAACACTTCTTTAAAATACTTTCCAAGGTTTTGGAAGAACAGCAGCACTTTGAGATGGGAGCTACTGGGAGGGAGTGAGTTTTGGCACGTATCTACCACCTGCCCACATCAAGGCAACAGCAATTAGCAAAGACGTGCTCATCTCAGGAAAGAACTTATGACCTAAGGTCCAAAAAACAGACCTGCCCCTGCCCCTCCATGCTGGACCACCATGGAAAAGCCTTCTAGAAGTGACACAGCTGTGGCTCACCACCAATATGCATGAGGGTGAAGCACTCTACAACCTCAAAAGGCTTTTGCAAATGTCAGAAGCTGGATGGGCTGACAGCTGAGTAGCCCAGAGTAAAGAACAGGTACAGTAAACACGTACACCTTCACAGCCATCCTTCACTGCCTTGCCCCCGAGAGCTGCCACAGTGCCAAATGCTGCAAGTGTCTCTTGGCTGTGCTCTTCGGGGATCCGGAATCCACTGCTCGAAACTCTCTGCCTGGTTCACATCTCCCAAAAGGCTACTCTGCTAAAGCCATGATTTGTCTCTCCTCAAAGTTGATGGGCACCTCCTCAACCAACGTCAACAGATGCACTGTCAATTACTAAAGGCATATCCCACTTTACAGAGCATTGAGTTCGGTAGATTTCTTTTTGCCAGGAGCACAATTCCAGTCCTGGTATCTCATGCCACTGTCAGTCACCAGGGAGGGAGATATGTTGTCACGGAGTATTTCATGTTGGCATGCTACATGAAAACTTTAGAGCACAAAAACTCTTCACCTTTTGTAGTAAACACAGGCTGCCAGCACGTACTATAATGTAATCTAGTAAAACAAACTAATTTTGGGAGCCTTTCAAATGCTGTGAAGGAACAGCAGGCTTTGGGTGGGCTGCTCTGCTCTATGAATGCTGCCTGTTAATACCCAGATGTCGAATGCCAACTTTCCATTCACTGCTGCAAAATATTAGACTGTCATGTGATAAAAATAACCATGGGAGGCATGCAATACATTCCAGTGCTCGTTTCACCTACATCACACTACCAGAAATTCGTCTATGGAAGTTCACTGGGCATCTGAATCAATGCTATCCCCAAAAACATGTTTCTGTGATTTGGAGAGTAAGTTTAAGGGAAAGGAAATGTTTTTCATTCATTTTTTACTCCTTTGGTCTCATTTACCCCAAATGTAAGACAGCTGCAGAAAACAGGTGATCACTTTCTCTCTGTATGACAATGAGAAAGAAACTCAGGAATGGCTTCTTTCCTCTGACACTCACCCAAGATCTTTAGAACATGAAAAGCTAACTAGCTTTAAAGCTTCCTATGTCTAAGGACAGTTTGTGGTGAAAGATATCTTAAATCCATGCTTGGCTTCACTCTGCCATTGATACAATGGTACCATCAGTCTTGCAGTCGGATTTCAAACATTTAATAATACAGCAGTGCCTTTCCATCCTTCCCACTACTGACAGATTTCCAACCCACTTAATGATTGTTGAATAAGGGCTCCAATCTTCTTGTTAAGTCAATTTTTTTTAAAGAAATGCAAGACACATTTTTACATGGGGCAGGATAAATCTTATTCTTAAGACCCAAGTTAAGCCAGCAGGGATGCCAGGATTACAGGACCAAACTTCTTTAAAATCTGCTTATTCTTCTATTTCTACTTTGCATGCTTAGATACAAAGACTATTTCTAGTGTTCATACATTTCAAAATCTCTAAAAATATTAAATTATTTCCAATGATAAAATGATTATTCTATCTGTAACCCACTGTTACACTGTTCATATGCCTGCATCTTGTCTTAATCCTGCATTCCATGTTTTTTTAGCTTGCATGTGCAGCTTGTACTTCTCTGTCCTCCTGTTGGTAATTATCAGCATAATGACAGCATTTGATTATTTGTATTGCATTCTTTGTTCTGTTTTATTTCTAGTTTTGTGATGCAGATATTTTTCCAGTGGCTTGGCATAAAGTGTGCAGAAATGCTGACTAACGTAGGCATCCTTCTTCCAAATGATATTGCAGATGAGGGAGCTCATTAAATCATTACACTTACTTATGTCTAAGCTTACTTATATGCACATATCCTCGCAAGCTACAAGTTGAAGTATGTCATTTCTTGTATCATAATAACATGGAAGTCTAATAAATAAACAGCAGTCTGCGCACTCATGCATTTTTGCTGCTCCAGTTCAAATTAAACACATCCCACACAAAGGAGAACTGGTTACAATAGCTTAAGAGTAAACACAACAAGCATGTGTACCTCTTGCAAAACATCTGATTTTAGTGGGAAAGTCACTTAAAACTGAACTAGAAAAAGCAATTCTCAGCTGAAGCATTTGTGTTACATGCAAGGCCATTAAGACCATCTACAAACCTATAGCTAGCCCTACTATTTCTCTTGAGTATATTTGCCGCTTCTGGACATCACAGACCTGCATGAGCCCCTTCTTCATTTATGAATGTTAGTATGGTTTGAAACACTACCTCCTTCAGTTTTCTGTTCTGTGTCACAGTTCACTCAGCTTGTCAGACCTACTGTTTACAACTGGCCTGCAAATAAAGATGGATACTTCTCTTGTGCTGTGGCTCTTCATGCAGCAAATACAGAAGCAAATGCGAGAAAGGGACCTTCCCAAGTGCTTCCGTGTGATCAGAAGAAATGGTGCTCTCTGCGATGATGATGGAATGCCCTGCTGCCAGAGGAAGTGGATGACTGCACATTCCCTCTTGTTACAGCAGGGACATGGGTGCTGGCTGCCAGCAGAGGTTGGAAATTGGCCTTCACAATTAAGCTTCAGCCGGCTTTTAGAGCAAATATAAGACACTGCGTCTTCCTAGCAGGGACAAATGCAGCATGTGTGCCACAGAAGTCCTTCACAAGAGATGCCGAGAGCCTGGAGAGGAGCCACATGGCAGTGGGCACCTAAAAAGCAGCACAAAGGAATTCCAGCTGCTCCAGCCAGTGAGTAGATTCATTGGGGGCCCAATTTAAATGCCTCTATGCAAACACACATAGCATGGGAAATAAACAACAAGAATTAGAGATGTGTGCATCCTTTCAGGGCTATGATCTGACTGGCATCACAGGGATGTGGTGAGATGTATTTCATGACTGCAGCGCTGGAACTGAAGAATACAAGGTCTTTAGGAAAGATAAGCAGCTGAAAAGAGGAAGGGGTGTCACCCTTTATGTCAGCAACCAGCTAGAGTGCATAGAGCTCCATCTAGGGATGGATGAGGTGAGGACCTGAGGGAGAGCTTAAGGGTCAGGATTAAAGGGACGGCAGGAAGAGATGACATTATAGTGGGGGTCTGCTAAAGGCCACCTGACCAGAAAAATGGAGCAGATGAAGCCCTCTATAGACAGACCAGAGCAGCCCTATGTTCACAAGCCCTGGTCCTGAAGGGGGACTTCAACCACCCCACTATCTATTGGAGGCACAGAATAGCACGGCACAGGTAATCCATGAAGTCCCTGGAATGCATTGATAGTAACTGCCTTTTCCAAGTGACAGAGGAACCAAACGAGGACAGGTGCCATGCTGGACCTTGTTCTCACCACCAAGGAGGGGCTGGTGGGGAATGTGAAGCTCAAGGGCAGCCTTGGCTGCAGTGACTATGAAATGGTGGAGTTCAAGATGCTTAGGGCAGTAACGGAGCAAGCTCATTACCCTGGGCTTCAGGAGAGCAGACTTTGGCCTCTTCAGGGACCTGCTTGGTAGAGTGCCCATAGGACAGAGCCCTGGAGGGAAGAGGGGGCCCAAGCAGGCTGGTTAATACTCAAGGATCACCACCTCCAAGCCCAGCAGCGGTGCACCCCAGCAAAGAGGGAGTCGGGCAAAAACACCAGGAGGCCTGCATGGATGAACAAGGAGCTCCTGGACAAAGTCAAACACAAAGAGGAAGCTTACGGGGGGTGGAAGCAAGGGCAGGTAGCCTGGGAAGAATAGAGAGAAAGCGTCTGAGTCGTCAGGGATCGGGTTAGGGAAGGTAGAGCCTTGACAGAATTGAATCTGGCCAGGGATATTAAGGGCAACAAAAAAGGCTTCTAGAGGTATGTCAGTGATAACAGGAAGACTAGGGAAAATGTGGGCCCTCGGCCGAAGGGAACGGGAGATCTGGTCACCAGGGACATGGAGAAGGCTGAGGTGCCAATGACTTGTTTGCCTTGGTCTTTACTGGCAAGTGCTCCAGCCACACCACCCAAGCTGTAGAAGGCAAAGGCAGGGAGTGGGAGAAGGAAGAACCACCTGCTATAGGAGACGGTCAGGTCTGAGACCACTTGAGGAACATAAAGGTGCACAAGTCCCAAGAAGGTCCTGATGAGATGCATCCGCAGGTCCTGAAGGAACTGGATGGATGAAGTGACTAAGCCACTATCCATCAGATCTGAGAAGTCGTGGCCGTTTGGTGAAGTTCCCAGTGACTGGAAAAGGGGGAATATAACTCTGCTTTTTAAAAACGGAAAGAAGGAAGACCAGGGGAACCACAGGCCAGTCAGTGGCAGCTTGCTGCCCAGCAAGATCATGGAGCAAGTCCTCCTGGAAACTCTTCTAGGGCACATGGAAAATAAGGAGGTGATTGGTGACAGCCAACATGGCTTCACTAAGGGCAAGTCATGCCTGAACAAATTTGGTGGCCTTCTACAATGGGGCTCCAGTGTTGACACATCAGGGAAGAGCAAATGATATAACCTACCTGGACTTGTGCAAAACATTTGACGCTGTCCCACATGACACACTGAACTGGGGAGACATGGCTATGATGGGTGAACCACTCAGTGGACAAGGAATTGACTCGATGGTTGCTCTCAAAAGAGTTGCGGTCAACGGCTCGACATCCAAGTGGAGGTCGGTGATAAGTGGCATTCCCCAGGGGTCTGTACCGGGACCAGCGCTCTTCAACATCTTTGTTGGTGATGTGGAGACTGCACCCTCAGCAGGTTTGCTGACAACACTGGGCTGTGTGGTGTAGTTGACACACTGGAGGGAAGGGATGCCCTTCAGGGTTACCTTGGCAGGCTTGGGAGGTGGGCCCGAGGGAACCTCGTGAAGTTCAACAAGACCAAGTGCAAGGTCTTGCATATGGGATGGGGCAACCCCCAGTATCAATACACGCTGGGTGGAGAATGGATTGGGAGCAGCCCTGAGGAGAAAGACTTAGATGTGCTGGTGGGAAAAAAGCTCATCATGGTCCAATGAGTTTTTAAGCATATTGTTTGTTTCAAATCAGAGGAAAACACAAAAAAAGAGGACAAATGTCAACTCAGACTAGAATAGGAAACTGATAAAAGGAAAAAGTTCTAACGCCCAAACCTTGATTCTGAAAGCAGTAAATATTTGATCTGCTGGTGGCATCTGCTGTTGCATTTCGAAAAGTAATCTGCACCAGTGGAAAGTGAGTGCAAAAGAGTGCTGCCCTTCTTTGAACTCCTTTTAGCTGTGGGAGGTGTAAAGCAATGGAGAATCTCTCAAGTGTTGATCAAGCCATACATGTGCATCTGAAGCGTGAACTCATTCCCCTTTTAGCTCCTTCATGAGATAAATCCATTAAAGTCAATTAAACACAAAGATACCACGATGACTTTACCTTGCAAATCATCCCATCTGGGAGACAAATCCTGAGCGCGCTTGGCCGTATGTATGCCTGCCTCTTAAACTGTTCCCTGGACAGCTGCTGTCAGCTGCTGCCAGAGATGGGGTGAGGAAGGTCTCTAGCCTTAATTGGAGGGACTGTTCTTAGGCAAAGCAAAGAGAAACTGTCCCTACCTGTGTATGTTTTCTTCCAGCTTTTTCACCTTCAACTCATCCTCTTCTGACTGCCTCTTTCTGGCTTCTTCCTCTTCCGCGGAGCCAGCAGGAATTCCCTGTAGCAGCCATTTTTCCCGAAGAGCTTTTGACTGTAAGGTAAAAAACCCGAAACCTTAGGAACAGACTGAATAAATACCATCTGAAGACTGAGAACGAGCTGCCTCCGCTTCTGAATGTTAGATTGTCCCCACTGAATTTCTAATGACTTCTTTAGACACTTGATTTCAGCTAATCCATCAGCTGTTTGTCCAGATGTCAGGTCTTTCAGACTTAGGAGTGTCAGTTTTACAGTATATACTTTATTCATCATCAATGTCTTCATATGAAGTAATTTTTAATTCCTAATAAAAAGAAGAGTTTAAATCACACAAATTAGCCAGTCCTGCAAGAACTGAAATCTTTGAATGGAAGTGTGGATCTCTTGTGAATTATAAGTCATGTGCTGGAAGGATAAAATCATAAACTTCTTAAAGCTTCAGAATCAAAAAAGCTGCATGCTCTAAATGTAATGTGTTTCATGAAGGATAAAATCAGTCTTCTATTATATTAATGAAAGATGTTATTTTGATTTATATCACAAATATCTTCATACACTTACAGGCATAAAGAGAGCATGCACACGTATACATTCATAATGGCATACACATCACCTCTTAGCCAGATACAAATTAAAACAAAAAGTCTTCCAGAAACCATGGGTATCCCAGGGCACAGAAACACTGTCACAGAAAGCAGAAATAGCCTACATCCAGCAAAATTATTTCTGGGAGTTTTACTGTGCTTTCTGTACCAAAAAACTTGGCTACAACCTCACCTGGCCACTGTCTAATCCAGCTGCAGCTCACCCAGGGGAGTTCACTAGTGGAGGAGCACTGGTTGCAAACAATCCTTTAAATAGCACATCAGCCTGTGCATCTTTGGCCCAAATTCTGCCAGAGGGATGCCACAGATCAGTTGGCAGACAGGACAAGCAACTATTGAGAGGATCAGGAGCCCAAAGCCACACAGGACTTTGCCCTTTGGCAAGAGGGATATGGACTTGGTGGAAAAAACAGCTGAGGAACGACCTACCAAAATAGTCCCTTGCATTGACCAGAAAAGGGGAGCCTTGGTTTTGAATTTGCAAAGTGATTGGCAATGCTAGTTCAGGGAACCAGCTGTGAGAACATGTATACCCTCCAGCAAAGAGGAGCTAATAAGGAAACCATCAGTTCAAAGAACTGGGTTTCAGAGGCTGCCTAAACGTGCAGTATCAGTCTTTTCAATGCCTTATTTGTTGCTGGAATGGAACCTGACTTGTGCAAAGTATGTATAAAGGAAAAACATTCACCACCAAAAGCAGTCTTCAAACCCAGCCCAAAATAGAAAGATTTTTGACGTGAATGACAAGGCTTACTTGTTAGTTTTTGAGTGTATATATAGACTTAGTATCTGTGCACAAACTATTCTTGTCAATCTACAGCCTATTTGACATCAGGCAGTTAGATTTTAATAAGGCAGCAGACAGAAAGCAATACAAAACACGCAAGTGAATTAGGCTTCATAAATGACTCCATCTTTCACTGTCTTTAACTGTGTTGTGCACCAGCAGGCTTCTAGGTGGGTTCCAAGTGATTTCTGTATGAATTAGGATTTCTGCTTGACAGAAAAGTTCTCGTGCTCTTGTACCATGCAGTCATGTTCAACAGCCGAACCTTCTAATGCTCAAGATGTACTTCACCTGACTGGTTTGTTCATAGCCTCCAAGGTATTAGTTCACAAAACATTAAGGATGGCTACCTTCAGCCACAGTTTCTGTAGTTCACTGCTCCTTTTTCTGCCACTGCCATCTGCTAGTGGTTTCTGTTGCACTTTGTGGACTGGTAGTGAGACTTCTCTGTGGGACCTTTGCTTTCCTGTTCAATCCAGCTGATTACTGCCCAGGAGTTTCATCAGCTCATTCAGGCCCCATGTGCTATTGAAATGTCCCCTCAGCGGAGGAGTCCCAGCTCATCACATGCCCCCAGCAACAAAGTAAGACAGTCAAAGACGGATTTACAGGTCCTGAGGTGCTACATATGTAACATGTGCTTTGGCATTTAGGAGGTCTCAGTAGCACAACTCAGTTTGTACCTGTTGGGCTAGACCCAGTGCAAAGTTGCTGTGAAGGCTGATTGCTCTTTAGAAAATTGCTGTCTTTAAAAAGAAATGTGGCCAGTTGCACGAGGAACTATGCTGCTACATGTCATACTCAGCTGTGGTCTCAAATGTGAAATCCCAAGTGATACTCATTCTGGATGCACCCACCCACCACCCAAGTTTCTAAAGACCAAACTCTAAAGATGAAGGCAGCCTTCTTTGTTTTAAACTTGTTTTAGGTATGGCTCCAGCAGTTCTAATAAAGCCTTTGGCAAAGTTTTGCTTGGACAGTGCTGGAGACATTCATTTAACAGTCACTCCTCATTTGCTTCAGGAAGACAGATAAAATTCAGGCTTTTTTCAATGTGTTTTTAGAGAATCTCCATTCTGATGCTGAGATGGGGAGAAGCCAGTCTCTTCAATACAATTGCTGTACGTGAAAAAGAAGATATTTTGTGCAGCTTTTGTTTTGGTCATTGTTTATGTGAAACATTAAACTACAAAATCACATGACTTGTTTCTCCCAGAAGCCTCTTTTGTTTTTTTGATCTATTAATAGCATGAATTTGAAACTGGAAAGAATCAATGGGAATTTTTAAAAGACATATTCAGAAACAAGAATGCTATGATCTACTAAAAATCCCCCCTCTTGGGTGAAATGTCAGCATATTTTATCTAAAACAGGAAAGCTGGTAGCTTTGATGTTTCTGACTCTCCTTTTTAAGATGAAAATTAAGGCTTTTGTTAAATACTGCACTGAGGAATCCCAACAAGAAGAGCCTGAGAAATGGAAACATTTATAAGAAAAATTTTTTAAAATACAGAGGGTCTATTTGCCAAGCTATTTAGGTTACGTATATTTATACAACCACTGCAAATACAATAAGCAAACGGGCAGGCACATGTCAGGGGACTGTGTACAACCATCTTGCTGTCCAGGAAACATTTTCTCTCTTGCCAGATAGCTAGCATAGTGCTAAGATAGTGGGCAGGGGTAAAATAATCTCTCAGTTGCTTTGAGCAAACCTTTCCCATGGCATTTTCATCAGAAAGCTGGGGGGAAGGCTTTGGCACACGCAGGGTGCAATAGGGAGGTGGTGGTAGAGCTGCACTGGGTACTTGAGCACAGCTTCTGGATACGAGGCAGTCTAGTGAGGCAGCCAGCATCAAGGCAGTCCAGCCAGATGCAAACTAGAGCCAGATGTGGGTTGGAAACAAAAGACAGTTTGCTGCCATCTGTCTGCCGCAGCTACAAAATTTAGGTTATGTTTCTTGAAGAAGTCTTGCAAAATTTTATCCCGGGAAGAATAGGAGGTGTTTCTCACATCTGCTAAAAGGAGAATGCTTGCATGAGGATGGAGGCCAAAAACAGCTGCATGAGTTGCCTCTTCTTAACAATGTTGTGCATTTACTTTACTTAACAGTCTGATTAAAATGGCCACAAGCTAGTATTTCAGCATTGCTCCTCCTTCATTGTCTGTTATGAGCTTTAACTCTCTACTTCTTTATGAACCAAAGCTGTGCTGCATGATTAGTAAATTTCAAAATGATATAGGGGTCCTAGAGTGGTCAGATATACCATTGTAGAAGTATAGGTATTTGCACTGCAATGTGAATATGCTGTATTTTCAGAAGGCACCACTTCAGTGGTACAACAGCTTATGATATGTACAGTTTGGTATAAGTATGCCTTCATTTGATGCAAGAGTACAAATTCTTCAGGGCTAAATCCTTCAGCAGAAATTAGATCATGTCATTAAAATGGCTCTCTTGCTGAAGTGGAAGGGCACTGGGCTTGCAATGCTCTGTGTCACCAGTGCTGTCAGGTGGTTTGGTTTCTCTGCACACAAGTGAGATTGCAGAGGTAATTGGCAGTTCCATATTTATTTTGTTAAAGCGTAGGAAAACAGAGTGACTTCTGTACCATGCAAAAAAGAAAAAAAGAACCAGGTCACAAGTCTGTGAACAGATCATGGTGAGGACAGAAGTAAGTGCGTAGATGTTGGACAGGACAGAAAGAAATAACACCAAATGTTTGGAATGCAGTAGACAGTGATGGCCATAAATGTGGTGCACAGCTCCCTTATGTGCTATCTATTCCAGTTTCATTCTTCGGGACAGTAAAGCCCAAGGGCTTTAAGTTGTTTATATTTAGTGCTAGCAAGGAAATAAAGCATAGCCTCTCAAATGCACATAGTAGAATTGATGCTGCATTGAAGAGAGTATTTTATTTTCAATGCTGCATTTTGCTTTAATGTTGCATCAAAAGTTTAAGTATCAGGAGATATTTTATTATAGCAAGTTATGCCCATTACATGCCACCTCTGGACCCCCTGCCTGTGAAAGGTGATTAATGCCAACCATCAGTCTTGCTGATTTCGGACCTACTTCCATAAACATTGCTTATAAAGAATAACACATTCCTAGTTCCACGTGCAGTGTGGCAGTGTCTTAACCTGAGGCCTAGATGCATTTGCTGGACTTGCCATTTGACTCCATAACAACAAAACAGCCAGTTCTTGCTGTGCTGCTGCCTTTTGAGGTAGTTTCTTCAAACAGTTTGGTTTTGGGTTTGTTGGGTTTTTTTGTTTTGTTTGGGGTTTTGGTAGGTTTTTAAATTTTTTTTTATTTGCAAGTGGCTAGAGTAGCAATCAGCATCTCTTCTTGAGAGCAGTGCTTACTGAAGTGCAGCACCACTCTGGCTGCTGAGTAATTTTCAAGAAAGCTGATAATCTTGAGGAGAAAATTCAAAAGTTGACCCAAGGCAGCCTCCTCCACTAAATTGAGAAACACTACTGGGTATGGACTATTCAGGGTAATGATGCTTTTCTGTACCATGTGAAATAAGCAATAATGATCTCTGGTATAATTCTACTGAAATTAGTAGTGCTACATCAAAGGCACTTTTACTGAAATCATTGCCAACTTGAAATTTTGCCAAAAGTCTTTGGGTTTTGAGGCTTGAAGACCACCAGACATTAATGATTTAGGGCTGGAATTAGTTATAGTTATGAAATTATTTTCTCCCTACATACATTCAGTATTTCTGTCCTGGAAAAGAGGTGAATGCTGGAGGTTGTTTTCTCATATTCTGAAATCTGCATATAACCAGCCCATGCACTACTAAAGCAGTACAGTAAACCTCTTCCTTCACCTCACAGTGTGGGAGTCAGATATTAGCCCTGAACACTCCCATTAGGATGCTAACATAACTGGCTGCATTACAGATTTGCTCTTTGCATTTCAGAAAGCCCCCTTAGTACAAAAAGGCTGAGTTTTCCAGGCAGATCTTGAGCTCTGGAGGCAGCAATGGGCCTGGCTTTGCTGTTCGGCAGCTACCTGGGGCACCCCCTCCCAGACCGCAGTTTTGTCAGCCGGTGGATTAGCTACAACAGGGAAGTTTTCCTGGAGCAGCAGAGCCTGCTCTGCCTGTGCATGCTCCCAAGCATCTGCCCGGGCTGATAAAACTGAATTTTCAAGGAACACAAATGCATGAATAACCACCACTAAAATGCGTCTGGGATTCTTCTATTTTCCTTTCTGCCCTGGTCCTGTGGCTGCTCTGAACATTGCATCTCTTGCGTGCCATATTTTTACACAGCTTCCCCTGCTGTCCAGCTGGCCCTGACCCAGCTAGTGCAGGCTGCCCAGCAGGTGTGGGTCTGACCTGGTGGTGTGCAGCACAATTGCCAGCATTAGGAAAGAGGTTACTGGGACATGTACTAAGACTGTATGAAAACTTGTTCTTTTCCTAGCAGACCTTCCCTTGCCTTCCAAGAAATAATAATAAAAAATTTGCATGGTTGTGTGTGAGCAGGCACATTAATGTTAGATTCCCTTAACCACTGATGCATAAATATGCAAATGCAGAGAAGGACTGTAGACATAAGCAGTACGACAACTAGGTCCATCTCAAAACAAGCAGCTCCTCAAGGTGTACTGCTGAGTGATGCTGTAGTATTTTGTTTTCTAGTAGGTGAACGAAATGGTCTGACTTCACCGAGACTGATGCAGAGTTTTCCTATGTGGGGTTTCAGTGTGAGAAAGTCTGCTTGTGAAATGGAAAACAGGCATGGCCCTTGGCAAACACATGAGATTTTACTCTGCTTTGCTGCAAGATGGATGTGGCCTTTTATGGCATGACTAGCCCTGGAATAGAACAAGCACCCATTTTCAGCTTGCTGGTATAATCAGCTTTTGCATAACAGCAAAACTTTCTGTTGCCTTTCCAGTCACCTAAGACACTTGTTCCAGCCGAAGGAGCATGTCTGCATGGCACACGGATTAGACTCAAGCATTGCCTAGATTAGTGAATTGAGTCATGCTAGAAAAACTTGCAGCTTGATTGTAGTCTTGACTTCAATCACAACTTTACAGCAAATATAATACAACAAAATAAAACTTTGTTAGCTGGTGGAGCTTAGGCAGCCCAAGGCCGAATAGCAGGTTTATAAAGCAGATTAAGTATTATCCTGTAGAGTTGTAAGTTTTTTACCATTATTCTTCAATGATAAAGAATTTCTTCTTCAAGAAATGAACAAACCTTTTCTTGAAAGTATCTTAAGGTAGTGATGTCTTAAATTTTTTTTTAAGAAGCAAACATTTAGACCAAGAGTCGTAAAATTTTTCCAGCAGTCAGTTGATGTGCATTCATCATGCAGAACATTAAAACACATTACCTAATTGTTTTCAAGCATGTTAAGGTTTGCCCACTGTAACAGACAACCTGCTGTGACCAGGCATTGGACACTGATGGCTCAATCTGTTCCAAAGTCTCTTCTCAGCCGCACAAGTACAGGCCACTGTGTCACTTGCCTGACTTCTCCCTTTTCATAAAACCCTTACTGCAGAGACCCCTGAGCTCAGGATCACTGGTTCTCAGGTCTTGTTTCAGAGCTGCTTGAAAGTTTTCTGGTGCCTCCATGGCAGTTTGCTCATCCAAGGGACTAGTGTCCTGCGTGTCCCCAAGGAGCCTGTCTTCTCTGTAGCTCCTGGAGTGACAGATGTTTTCTACAGCACCAGTAACTCACCACGCTAGGGGTGCAAGGTAGGTGTATGTGGGGAGATGAGTAAATAAACAGTAAATAAAGTAAGTAAACAAGAAAATAAAAAGAAACGATGGCCACTGTTATAGTAAGCACCACCTGGAATTATGGCAGCCAAAAGACTGCAGAGATAACCTTTCCCCCTTGTTTATTTCCTGTAGCTGGTACATTTGACAGCTTTTTATCTCCCATGAGTATTTACTCAGTCACTGCTCTTTCTCAAAGCACGTGTTTGGCACAGCAACAGAGTGGACAGGAACACGTTAAACAGTGCAATGTGACTGCAGAAACAGGTGAGGGAAGACTGAGATGGCTGGCATGAGTTACATTCACTTGGGAAGGGCTAGATCTCAGCCTGGTGACCCTGTGTTAAGGCAAGGAAATGCGAGCGCATGGCTGCAGTGTAAGCCATGTGCAACCAGAGCTGCAGATGCACAGGAAAATCATGTCCACAGCAAGCTATCTGAGGGATCAGTATGATGATACATATAGCTCCTTCATGAAGGTCTCATGCTTTGCCTGTTTAAAAACTCTCAGGAACAGAAATTGCAGCTGTACAGATAGAGGCCCAATTAAGAATGTTTTGGTGGGGAAAAGCACCGATTGTTTTATGTTTTCAGAGTAAGCCTCCCATTCATTGCACAGATCACCAGTGCAAATATTTTGTGTGCATTTCTTTTAAATTGTTCAGGTCCCAAATTTTATTTAACTTTGTCAACCAAGCAGACAGTTGTTTCCATACAAAGACAAAAGGAAGAAATAAAACCCAGGCACTTTCAGCTGCAAGGAAACCCACCACAGCAAGAGACATTGTCAAGACTCTATGAGAGAAGACACAAGGTTTCTGTGTCTCTTGCTGGGATCATTTGTCAGCTACAGAGCCCTGGTCTGTACAGAGTAGTTTCACTGAAGGGAATCATAGGTATGGCCTGATAAAGGTAAGATTTCCTAGTATTTATTAAAAACTTGAGATAACATTGAGACAAAAACCAGTAAGGTGAAAGATAACTTGAACATAGGCTCATTTCTACATCTCTTTTCTAAACATCTGGGCTACCAGAAAGTTCTGCTTGAATCAACAGGTGAAAATAATCACACTGATACCTAAGCTGGAGACTTAGGGTTTATTTTTCAGTATCTCTCTTTAGGAGGTTTATTTAAGATTTCAGACTTCTTCATGGCAGGATGATAATGGTGGGTCTGTCCAATTATTTGGCATTTTGCTTGTGGCAACATTAAGTGCCATAATAAGAATAAAAAATAACCAACTGCCAGTGGCTGCTGTAGGGGTGAGGGGAGGGATAAGGGGCCCAGTGTGTCCCAGCAGGGACACAGCAGCAGTGTGGACACACAACTTGCAAAAGGAGATGCTGCAATGAGGGCACACATGGTCCTCAGGATGGTGTCCTGACCTGGGAGCAGGTTTCCCTGGGGGCTATGGGATCTCCATCTGGGACAAATGTAAGGGGATGAGGATGGGCATGGAAGGGATGTGCTTCTGTTGGTGGGGGCCTGAGGAGACCTCCAAGGCCCTCTCACATAAATTTTGACTCCATGGGAATGTCTCTGTTTCCCAGGGAATCTTGGAGCTGGAGTAAGAAATAGATTCAAGCTAGCTGAAGTTTCTGAACTTAGAGTGGTTGGACTGAAAAATTGAATAAGACCTTCTTATACAGATACACATACAAAAAGAGTTCGATCACACTTTTAACTCCATGAGCCAGAAATTTAAGTATGCTTTCATTTTCCCTGTAAGTATTTATTCCATATTTTCAAAGGAATTAAAGCATAGTTTTGAGGGAAATAACAACTGTTTTTGGAATAGTTTACCATCTCAGATTTAAAAAACTAGCAACCCTCTCCCTCCCAAACAAATAGCCTTTGCAAGTTTTCTTCATTACTAA
Source organism: Falco punctatus (assembly GCF_963210335.1). NCBI lineage: Eukaryota > Metazoa > Chordata > Aves > Falconiformes > Falconidae > Falco > Falco punctatus. The sequence continues at coordinate 74,710,009 of NC_137586.1, forward strand.
ACAGCTACAGTTTCTTTTACTATTAACTTTTGAAAGAATAATTTCCTCTCCATATTCACTCAGTCCTCAGCTTCAGTTTATCACTCTTTCCCACATACACACATTAGCTAAAAGTGGCAAAATCAAAATCTAGTTTTCAAACATTCCTTTCTTTTCTGGCCTTAAATGTTCTTATATGCATAGTTTTAAAAAGCTGAATTCAGGACATGTGAATACATTTTTTGAGCCCATAGCATGCCATTTAGGGGTGACTGGGGTTGAAGTGAGCTGTAAACATCCTCAAGCTACTTTGAGAAAGTCTGGCTAAAACAAAAGCCGCTGGAGTGGCAGCGACCTGCTTGAAGGACCTTGTCATTAATTGAAACGTGAGTGCCAATTTTGATGAACGGACTTGTGCAAGGAAGACCTGACTGCATGGGGAAGCTTACCTACATGGTTATCCCCAGATAACTCTACCGCAGTTTGAAGTACAACTCACGTATCAGTAACTTTTTCCTAAATCAAAATCCTCTTTTAGAGGGATTATACCAGAATAATTACAGTATATTCAGCTGTGTAGTAATGACTTTACAAAAGATAAGAATGATGAGTTGAAGGACTAAAGTTCTCATCTCTTTGAGGTAGTTAATTTGTGTAGCTGGCATGGAGTAACTATTCTGTTATGGCTAAAAGATTTTAACTGGGGATGTATACTTTGTTGTCTGATTGCTTGAAAACAGAACGTATAAGGATTTTTGAAATCCCTCCTTTCTCTCCTAACTAGCTCTTAACCTCTCCATGCCCCAGAACTGTGGATGAGGCCCTCTATAGACAGACCAGAGCAGCCCTATGTTCACAAGCCCTGGTCCTGAAGGGGGACTTCAACCACCCCACTATCTATTGGAGGCACAGAATAGCACGGCACAGGTAATCCATGAAGTCCCTGGAATGCATTGATAGTAACTGCCTTTTCCAAGTGACAGAGGAACCAAACGAGGACAGGTGCCATGCTGGACCTTGTTCTCACCACCAAGGAGGGGCTGGTGGGGAATGTGAAGCTCAAGGGCAGCCTTGGCTGCAGTGACTATGAAATGGTGGAGTTCAAGATGCTTAGGGCAGTAACGGAGCAAGCTCATTACCCTGGGCTTCAGGAGAGCAGGCTTGGGAGGTGGGCCCGAGGGAACCTCGTGAAGTTCAACAAGACCAAGTGCAAGGTCTTGCATATGGGATGGGGCAACCCCCAGTATCAATACACGCTGGGTGGAGAATGGATTGGGAGCAGCCCTGAGGAGAAAGACTTAGATGTGCTGGTGGGAAAAAAGCTCATCATGGTCCAATGAGTTTGTATCATGGCTCAACAACATGTTGTTGCAACCCAGAAAGCCAAGTGCTTCCTGGGGTGTGTCAAAGAATTGTGGCCATCAGGTCAAGTGGGGTGATTCTCCCTCTCTTCTCCACTCTTGTGGAGTACACACCAGCAGTACTGTGTTCAGCTCTGGAGCCCTCAACACAGGAAGGGCATATACCTTTTGGAGTGAGTTCAGAGGAGGGCCACAAAGATGATCAGGAGGCTGGAGCACCTCTCCTCTGAAGACAGTCTGAGAGAGCTGGTGTTCAGCCTGGTGAAGAGAAGGGTCCAGGGTGACCTTATAGCAGCCCTGCAGTACCTAATGGGGACCTACAGGAAAGCTGGAGATGGATTTTTTACAAGTGCTTGCAGTGACAGGATAAGGGGTACTGGTTTTAATGTAAAAGAGAGTAGATTTAAATTAGATATTGGGAAGAAGTTCTTTACTGTGAGGTTGGTGAGGCACTGGCACAGGTTGCCCAGAGGAGCTGTCGATGCCCCATCCCTGGCAGTGTTTAAGGCCAGGCTGGATGGGGCTCTGAGCAACCTGGTCTAGTGGAAGGTGTCCCTGCCCATGGCAGTGGGGCTGAAACTAGGTGATCTTTAAGGACCCTTCCAGCACAAACTGTTCTATAATTATATAATTAACTGTAGTTGGGAGATGGACATTGCGTGGTCTTCCAGTCTTGCAAAGGTGTGCTGGGATCCAGTAGTACATTAAAACCAAGGTTAGCCTGGGACTATGATCGCAGACATCCCTAGAAAGAGGGCTTGATTATTAATAAGAATGGGTTTTGGGGGCTATTGCACTGACCCTGTAGAGAATGGAGACTGCCCTTGACATCGTCATACATTTTTTGTGTGCTTGACTGACTCGCTATTTAGTTCAAGCGTTAATTCACTTGAAAATCATAAAGGTAAACATAAAGGATTAACAGGATTCCTTCCTTTGCAAAAGTTATCTCTGTTTTTCTGCACTGTTTTGCACATATATATATATGTATCTATATGGATAAATACCTTTATTTACTCTCTGACATCAGTTATTTTAAGGCCAGAATAAATTGAGGGTAGCAATATAACAGTGGAGTAATAAAATTAAAAATTATTTATAGACAAAATAGTTTCAGCTAAAACCATACCCTAACAATATCTCTGTAACATACAAAGGCGTTCTTTTCCTTCCTTTTCCTTCAGAGTAAAGATGTAATTATGTTATAGATTAAGTGTTCATGAACTGCAGTCTTTAAGAAGCAGATGTTAACTGAAATAGGTCCCTAATATTTATACCACTCCAGAAATGAAGTAACTGTGGTAAATGGATTTATTGTAACAGTTAGAGTAACAGCAAAGAAATAATTTTTCATTCAATTAGGAGGTTTTATGCTGTTTATTTTATTACCAACCACCACCAAACAGAGCTACAGTCAACAATTATAGAAATTCTGTTCAACTAACAACAGAGGCAGCCAGATCTTGGAAGAAATACTTCCACCCTAGAGTTTATTTGACATAGTAAACAACTCCATTAAAACAGGCCTGCCTGTTAACAAGTTCCTAAAAGCAGCTGTTGCTTCTAGGTTTTATCTCCAGTGCCACTAACCAACCAAAATCAATTATTGCTTTCCTCAAGGAACCACATCATGTTGATGGATACTGCAGACAGTGTGTTTACATAAGGTGAATTTTGCCCACTTCTCCAATTTCAAACTATAGAAGTTGGCAACACCTCCAGTTCCCATGGATGTGCAAGCCCTGTTTTTAGACATATGGCCAAAGAACTGCCAAAATATGAAATTTAAACCATCTAATGTTAAAAAACACAACAAAACACATCTTGTATTACATGAAAGAAGGATTATTTTGGTATTAAGGATTAAAGTTAAGTGGGAGTTAAGGGGAGCTGTTGTAAATTGTCTCTTATTAGAGCAAAACAGCATGTTCGGTCCCCAAAACTGGGTCTTCAAAGCACCTTTATACCTTTACCAACACCAAAGACCTTTCCAATGAAGCATCTGATTGTACCATAGACAAATTCACCTCCTGCCTTCAACAGAGTGCCCTGATGGCCCAGAAGTACCACAGGGATTCTCCATGCCCACCGGTGTGCCTACTTTTCAGTGATTCACAGAAGAGGTGATACGGCTTTCATTGTCAGTAACGAGGGAATGCAGCTTTTAGAGCCTGCACTACTCTAGACTCTCTTACTGCAGAGTTTCACACTTGATTAACTCAGAAACTCGCACAGACAATTAATAAATAACTGAGCCATGTTTTGCCCTGCTGTCCTCAGCCATAAAGCCACTGGCCTCATTCTCATGAGCCTTTGCAAAAAAGTGTTGCCAAAGTTCGTCAATATTCAGTGCTGACATTTACTAACTCCAGAACTTGCTGAGTTCTTCTGCCTAAAACAACAGGTCAGCAGTTGCCAATCCCTTATTTTCAGCCAGATATGGAACAAGGGAAAAAGGAATGAACTGATAGCAGAGTTAAGTCATTTTGCCAGGCATCTAATTGGCATCAGCAATTTGAAAACTGTAGGTAATCCAGCATAAACATTTGCAATAAACTATTCCTATTGATGTTCATCTGATGTGAATAAAATTGTCTAAAATTAACAGAACCCTGTAGCTTCCAGAACCTTTATTAGGTAACCAAACATGCTATTTTACACAGTGTATTCTAAAAAGAAAATTACTCTGGCATGGCACAAAAATTAAGCAAACACATTGAATCCTAGCATGAATGGATTTGCGTGTTACACCTGTGGGATCAACCCAGACACTGCAGACACAGGATTAACGCAGATATTATTTTCAAAGTTTTCTCCACAGAATATTTTAATGAACACTGATATGAAGTCCTTACATTCAACACCGACATCAATATCCTCACAGCATTTTCAGTAAATACATGGGCTTCCTAGGCGAGACTCGTCTTTTTGACCTGGGTTTATATCTTTAGTGGAAATCCAAATAATTCAGGAAAGGAAACATAGTCTACCTAGCTCTTCTGAAGGAAAATGGATGCACTTATTTTGGGCTGTATGAGCCAGACTGGGGAGACATAGCAGACTGGGGGACTATATTCATACAGACTTGGAGCCCCTGGCTTGCAGAGGCTCAGAGCAACCAGGGTGAGGTGAGGGAGAGTCTGGGGGAGGAGTGGGGAGCATGCACAGCTTTTCCAATGAACAAAGCAGCCTTGCAGGCCAAACACCATTTTGCTCAGCAACCCAGTAAGCAACCAGAACATTGAACAAAGCCTGAAAACAAAATGTTGGTCTGTCTCCACAAAGAAAGGGAAATACCATCATCCAGTGCCCTTTTTTATTTTTTTTTTTTAAAGCCTGGGGCTTCCCTCTTTTTAGGAAGGGCCTAGCAATGAAGGTGAGTGCTGCAGTCCCAGACAGACCTCTGCTATCACCTCATTCAGGTCTCCCAGCAGACCGTTGTTTGGTGGCACGGTGAGATGATACAGGCAGCTCCAGAAGCAGCCATCACTCAAACAAAAGCAGCATATTTCTCCTCTGATGACAGGTGATGGCATTAAATGGAGAGGCAGAGAATCTCCTCTCATATCTTGATGCTCATCATTTGTACCCAGCACTACAGACCTTAAGTGAAGCTGTGCTTTTAGCTGAGAAAGCTACCATTTTAAATTTCTGTGCCCTGATCTCCCCTCAGCTTCCTGTATGATTACTGCTCTTGCTCCAGGCTGTGAGCTAAATAATAAAGGGAAATAGTTAATTTTCATGTGTGTCACTGAAGAAATCCATGCAGCAAAACTGAATCTCTGCTAGTTGCAATCAGCATAGCAGGGCTGAAGTTAGTACCAGTTTACACCAGCTGAGGGGCTGACCCCACTGTACCACCCTGAAGCTTTTACTTTTCCCTGTGGATGATGGTAAAATTAGGTTTAGCAGTAGCTCTATCACATAAATCAGATGAAGTACAAAATTGCCAGAACTGGCTTTCCAAAAAGCTCTGCTTAAAGAATTTAATGAAAAAGCACAATTCAGTTACCTTAGAAATAGTTAATGTGATAAAAGAAGTCCTCAGCTCTGCAGCAAGATGAAAAAAAGCAAACCTCATGAAGGCGCTGGAAAGGCATCTTACTGCCCTGCTGCATCAACCAACTGTCATGAGAAGAATTTCTCCCTTGCCTGTACTCAATGACAGCCTGAATGAAATGGCAGTTCCTGTTGCCCCACAGAAATGCAATCACATCATCGACTTGTAACACCAAAGAAAGACAATGTGTGACATCCACAGATTTATGGTGAACCTGATGGAGTCTTTGTATAGACTGCAATCAATTACTTGGTCTTAACTGCATCATTTGCCAGAAAATGAGGAATAGTTTGCAGAATGTAATGGCAAGGGCTTGGAGAGGCAGAAAGAGGATTCTGTCTGTAGCACAACTTGAAGCCTAGTCTTCAAGTGCATGCGTGGTAGAGAAGATATTCTGCGCACCGTCTCCCCACGCAGGATGCACTGTTCACACACACACATACTACTGCACAAGCAACCTAAATATCTTATTTTTAAAAACACAGCCCAGCTCATTTGCTGCAGGGATAAATGGTCTAGTCTTGATCATCTTTCTCAGATATTTTAATCACTGAAATTCCTTGGGCTTCCCTACTGAACTAATCTAATGAGATCTGACCCACAAATGAGCACTGGTTACAAAAAGATCACATGTACGTTTTTGTTCTTCTCTTTGCTATGCACAAATGTTAAGAAAAACTCTCCTACTGACAGGAAGGATAAGTGATAGAAATAACCAGGATGGCTTTCAAACGATGCTATCTGCAGCTGTCATGGAGTCCAACAGGGACTGGAACTGCTCAGCACCCTGTTAAATATCAAGGTGCCTCTCCATGTAGACATGCACATATCCATCAACACCCTCCCTGCATGTTCATACGTGCCCCTCTGCAACACACACATACACACACACACATGCACACACGCACAAAACCTAATGACAGGCACCAGAAAATTCAACGCAGCTCTGCAGGCAGAAAGTGCTCACTGAAGCCATGCGGTACACACCCAATCCACAGTGATTGGTGTCTTATCATTATGCATAATAAATAATAGTGTTTAATAATAACAGCACTGCTGTGCTGCCTATGCTCACACTCTCCCGACTCCATGCTCCTAAGCCATTTTTGCAACACGGTCCTGTGCATGAAACGCACAGAATGAAAAGCAGGCAGGACATGATCACTGCAAGAAACAGGCTCTGGCAGTGAAAGCTGCTTCATGTTGGAGTGGGCTCCTCACAGCTTTCAGACGTGTGATCTGCATGTCTAATAATGAACAGATTTAGTCAATCCATCATTTCTGGCATCAGTCCCTTACCTTGAAATGCTGCAGCTGAAGTATCTGGTCCTCAAGCTGTTGTCTCTTGCCTTCTATTTCTGTCTGCCTTTTTCTTTTCTCCTGAGAGAGAAAGCGAGAGGGAGAGAGGGAGAGAGGGAGGGAGGGAGGGAGGGAGGGAGGGAGGGAAGGAGGGAAGGAGGGAGGGAGGGAGGGAGGGAGGGAGAGAGAGAAAGAGACCTCGTCAGAGAAACGGAGGCTTTCAGGGTAGCGGATTCGTAAAAGCATGTAAGCAGTCAAACACATCTGCACAGATGTCACTAGTCCCATTTCACCTGCTCCTCTGTCTGCTGGTATGCAAACAGCAGCATGCTGGGAAGATGCCAGCCCCAGACTAGCCAGTCGATCACCAGCAGGAGAAATTCTCCTTCGCTTCTCACAGTCAGAGCAGCAACAGAGTGCACAGTCCCAGAGGAGGGCAGAAACAGGCATAACAGCTGAGAGAGAAGCTAAAGGGACAAAGCCATGCTTTTGCATTTGAGACACTGGTCCAAAAGCATTGATTGCATCGTGCAATTGTGCAACAGTAAGGTGACACGAAAGCAGTAGGTGGCATCATGGAGGAAGGGAGCTGGGTTGCAGACTGTCTTTTTCCTGGGTGAAGTTGGTGGTAAGGCTTTCCTTGGGCTCAATGGAGAGAAGGTGTCTCAACCAGATTGCATGGGATTTACCTGCAAAGCAAATGGGATGGATAACCCCCAGCTGGCTTTGTTTAATATTCAAGCCACCAGCACACACCAACAGCTGGCCCTTACTGCCTCCCAGAAGCTGGGCTGACCGATTCGCACCAAGGACAGCACGGTCATTTCCACAGCTGAGGGCTTTTATGGTCACGTTTATGAACATGCCACTTGTCTGTGCCCAGCCTGCTCCCTTCAGTAGGCAGCAGACCCTCTCAGGTGTTTCAAGAGGAGAACGACCTGCTTTTCTCCTCTGCAACACTTTCCTCTTATGAAGAATCAACTGTTTGCCTTTCATCAGTCTTCTCCACCTTGTAAGGGGTGTTACTGCTCACCCATCCCCAGCCTGGATCAGATTCACTCTCCTGGAGTTCTTTTTTCAGATTTTGCAGTTAAGACAGAAATACTGAGTAGTAAATGGAGGCAGTTGAATAAGCATACCAGCCTCAGTTTTTACTGGAACAGAAGTTTTTATTCACTACCTGTGAAAACACATTTTTGTTACTTAAGTATTTCAGTAGCCGTAAGGTTGGGCTTGAAGACATTTGGGTATTCATTAAGCCCCCAGAGTAACTTTTTTGTCTCATTCCTAGGTGCTGTACTGATGCTCTGGAAATTCTCTGCTTTCCACAGGTTTCAAACCTTCATGACTCATCCTCAATGGGTATATGATAGGATGTTGCCTATGCAGAAATTAATCGTGCTTATACTGGACCTCAAACCAGGGCATTTTGAGTGAAAGCATTAAATTTAGAAGGAAGATCAGGAAAACTTTTTTTTTTTTAAACGTCAGACTCACTAAAAAACAAAGTAAAACACGAAGCTACATAACTGTCTGGACCACTCCTGCCAAAGAGTGAGACATCAGAATGGTGATGGGAGGGCTGGAGTAATGAACCCAGAACAGTCAAAGCAGACAAATGATGCATATGTCAAGCAGTTCTGTAAGACAATGAACACTCTTACGTGCTGATTGTTTGTGTGTATCTACATCTACAACTACGCACTCCCCACTGTGAAATATGTAAGAATATTACTGCTGAACAAAAATATTCTGCTGAGGTTACTTTGGAGTAGGAAAACTGGCTTTTTGGATAACTAAAATGTCACTAACTGCCTGTCTTCAGCTGAAAACTTGATGTCTCAGTGTACACACAGAAGATAGTTCGCATTTGTGTACACACAAGATTAAAAATTTATGCATGCACCTTTAAAAGTCCTTCTCTATACAAAATTGATAGTCTGTGGATCATCCCTCTTATCACTCCTCCAACTCCCATCTCCCCTTTTGCATTTTTGAATGGAACAGGATATTGGATGGCTCTTCTTCATTCTGCGATACTTTGGAGGCTGAAAAACAGAATTTGTTATTTCCTCAGATAGCTGGTCAGACATGGACTGGAATAAAGCAGCTCTAAAAGCCATTCCAGTTAATGGCCTAATAGTCTCAGAATAATGATAATTCTGCACTTTGTGCCAAGCTGGCCAGATGACGGAATGTTTGAATTTCGCATATGTAGGCATTAACACTCCACATTGGACACTCCATAGGACAGCATAAGGCACCTACATCTTCACAGTTAACTGAACTACATTTATATGTGTTTATAGATATATGTATATTTTTGTCTATCTATATGTATTCTACCCTTCCTAAAAGCCTTCTTGCTAAAACACATGATGGAAATCACTACAGTACCTCCTCTGGCTGGCTGTGTCGTGCTGTATAATGGATGTGACAAGACAGCCTTATAAAACATAGATGGAAACTTCTTTTCTTTGTGAGAAAGGGAAAGCACTTAGAGTATTTTCCCTGTAGGCAGCAACACAGCAGGCACAAAAATACTTGAACTACTTACTAACTAGTGGGCTTCTGTGGAGTTAAATTGGAATATTGCTCATGTTTCCATTTCACTGGTTTTCAGTCAGCCTGACTGCATGCTTCTACCCTCTGATTTTGTACCGCAGTTATGGCTAAGTAGTATGACAGCAAAAGTACCTTTTTTTGCTCTGAAGATTACATGAATTGCATCATTGGTAAATAGCTACCAGGGCATTTCATCTTTAGGTCACTAGATCATATGCAATTTAGGTTTCTCCCAGTCACTGAAGGTCATGACTGTGTGTTCCTGGTTTACATGGGTGTGTTCTGAAAAGGTGTGGTAGAAGACTGGACTGGCTGACAAAAATCCCACCAAAATAAGCATATCAAGGGTTTTAGACATTCAGTAGATGAAGCCAGCCCCAACCTGGGAGGCAAAACACATGCTTAGACTTGAGCACTCATAAAGGCATTTTTCTGCGTTGAAGCTGGTAAATGTTCCTTATTACTCTGTTCATCTACTTACAGATGTCTTTCTTCCAAGTATGCATGATAAACTGTGAATTTACCAAGGGTCCTGGCACGAAGAAAACATAGTGCTTACTCTAAACAAGCAGGTTCACTCCAGACATCTTCAGTTAAAGTTATGTCTTCTTTTTGTTCCACAATGCAGGGAGCAATTTATCACTGCTTCAGCCAGTGGTTAATACTAATTGCCGCCTCCAAGAAAGTAACCCCCAAGCGCATCCTTGAACTCCCCTGTTCAAAGATGCACAGAGCAGAAACCATAGAAGGAGGGCAGGAGCCAGGAGGATGCTCAGGCTTATATAGGATGACCAGATTTTGTACAGTTCCTTGCACCTTTTTATGGGGGTAGTGAAAACTGTCAGCTGGGATGTCAAACACACACACACACAGTTCCTTGAAGCTATGCTGTGGACAGTAAACTTCCCCCGCGTGTCCTGTCCCCACTCCCCACCCCCCACCCCCACCCCCCACCCCCCGCCCAGAAGTGAAGGGATTGTAGAAACTAGGTTGAAAGGAGGTGGAGAAAACAGGCACTGAAGACAGTTTTAATGTGAATGTGGTAGGTTTAAAAGAAAAAAATTGTACCTATCTGAGTTGTGCTGCTTTTGTAAAAATACAGATAGTCATCATGGATGGTTACCTTTCCAAAATGGTAGAGAAGAACATAGGTCAAATGGCAAGGTTACTCGCACCCTAAAACTGTTCAATGAAAAACAAGATTTGTACTCAGGCATTTACATGTGGATGTGCAACACGGCAACCATAATTTTATTTCCTTTTCCAAGAAGCTTGAGTTTGGAAAGGAAGAAATTACTTCTTAGCCCTAAAGATGGCCAGTGCCGCTTTCCTGTTGTTAAAATCCAAATATATCAGAGACTTGGTAAGACCCCATACACTTGGAAGAGAGTGAAATGCCAGAAGGACAAAATGAAGATCTGTAAAATCATGAGTGGGGGCATGGAGACAGCCAGTAGGCATTTACTGTTCACTCTGTCTTCGACTAGAAGAAAAAAAAAAGGCATTAAGTGAAACTGGATGGGGCAGGTTTGAAGCCAAGTCAAAGGTCTGCTGTGGAAAACCCTGTCTCATGATGCTGTGGGTGTTAGAATGTGATCAGGGTCCCAGAGGAGCCTGGGAACTGCCAGAGAGAACGAATACTGTGATGGTTACTACACAAACTGAAACTACACGTGGTTCTGGATGGTTTTAAGGATGTTTGCTAAGTTACATTTGCCCTTCTCTCATGCTCACCCTAATACTGCTGATCTTTCGTTCATCAGAGAAAGGGTGCAGGACTTTTTTTTGAATAGTGTTTTACATTTGATCAAAACAACCTACAGTCAAGTATGACACTTGTCAAACCGTTCCAGTCAAAAAGCCCCAAACAACCACAAACCAACAACTACAAAAAAAAAAAAAAAAAACCCACACCAAAAAACCCCAAAACAACCCAAGAACAAACCAAAGCAAATATAAGATCTTGAAAAACCCAAGTTATATGAAATTATATCAAAATGCTTCTCTGTGACACTGGAATCACAGAATACTTCAATTTCCCATTACAAAATATTTTTTGTTCTTGTTTAGAAATCGATCTGTGCAATGTGGGAACTGATACAGAGATTATTCAGCTCACAGAATCATAACTGTCTGCAGATAAATGTGCACCTCTAAATCTGTGTAAAACTTTGGGGCAGTAAAGCCTTGGTAAAACTCTCTGCTCCCCTTGCACTGGCAGCAGCACCTGATTTCTTTGGTTTAAAGCCAGCTCAGACATGTGCAGAAAGTGCTCCATGGAGTAGCACAGAAAATAAATGCTATTTGATTGATCTCACTGGAAAAATACACACACAAATCTAATGGCAAGCTAAGGCTTATGGAAGAAGTATCCAGAAGAACACAGTGGGAAAACAAAACAAAAAAAAATCCCCAATTTAATAAAAAACTCAATAGGAATCTTGTGACCCTTGAGGAGACGAGCAGCATGACAGTAGAGGAGCTACCACTGGTAGTTTTAGTGAAGAAATTTCCCATTGGCTTCATCCTGCGTGCAAAGCAAGTGTCCAGCCCACCATGGCGGAGCGGGTGGAAGAGGGCAAGCTCCTGCCTGTCATACCAAAGCAAAACCAAATGCACTCAAAAATAGTACAGGTGGAGGAAAATTATAGTGAGCTTCAAAACAAAGAAATAGTTACAAAGATTTGTCTCCAAAGAATCACGTGAATTTCTTCAGCAAGACAGTATTTTCTCCACTCTGCACAGTTGGCAGATATTATTCCCTGTTTATTTAGATGTCACAGATTTTTAGGGCAGCAAGTAAGGAAACAAATAAGCAAAAGAGCTGCTGACACCTCAGTTTTCTGTTGTTAGTTCAGGGATATCCATAACTCTGGGGAAAAAGGAGCATCTGGGTTCTGCTAATGATTTCAACCTATGGTTAGCATAATCCCAAGATATCACTTCTAATGGAAACTGAAACTTTCACCAGGGTGGTAGTTTAAATGACCAGCTTTGCTGTGGTGACTTCATATCTCTAGGCAGTGAAAGTAAATCTGTAAATTTGTTTCCTCTTTTGCAGTTCAGTAGTAATGGTTTACAGGAAAGAAAAAATTAAGAAGGAAAGCAGACTTACTTTCCCCCTTTTTTCGCCCTCTCTGCACCACCCCCCCCCCCCCCCACGCCCACCCCCCCCACCCCCCCAGCCTTCATTCCCATCTGGTCAATTTATTTTCCTGTTGTGTTTAAAGTGGGAAACTCCTGACAGCAACCATCCCTACCAGTTGCAACAACGCAGCCTAGTACTGGCAGCACTTTGCAAAATCCAATTTTAAATGTTTTCTGCTGTTGTAAACAACATACAATAGAAAACATGGCATCAGCAGAGTCAGGATGCAGAATCAAAGCAGAGACACTGTTATGGCAGAAAAACACACCTCGAAGGTTGGTGGCAGGTTGCCTGCTCCTTTTGAATTGTCAATGCCTACTTTCTTTACTTGCTGCCAGTACAAGAAGGTGGAGCCCATCATCCTGCTAAAGTATATCAAACTAGATTACTGTATGCAGTGGCACGACTGTGCTTGGTGAAAATCTTGTTGTTATGGGTAGCCACACTGCCTCTGTAATTGCAAGCTAGAGGCTTGTCTGATATCGTTTCGAGTGCTAGGAAATATGTGTTGTTTCAGGTTATGGGAAATGATTCCTCCTGCAGCTCCTCTCCTATCCTACTCCCAGAAGAATCAAAGTCTGTACTTGTCTGAGATCCATTTTTCTCTGCATTTATACCATCAACAAATTTAAGTGTAAGCTGTTGGCTTTGCTCCCTTAGGCATTTTCCTGCAAAATCTTCTGCCCCAGTCCCCTGAAACCCATGGGCACCTCGCTAAGCTTTGTTTCACTTAAAACATGTGGCAGGGACAATTTCCCTGCATCTGTATACTGGAATCTTTCTGAACTTAAGGAAACTGCACTCTGTGCTGCTATGTAACATCTAAGAAACTGCTACCCTTTTTCACTTACAGTCTCCCTGTGCAGTGGGCTTATTGCTTAAAGCACAGTTTCATTATTTCAAATGTCCTCTGTGCCTTGGACCTTAGTGGCTAACATTCCTGGACCTTTTCCATACCTGAACAAGGAAAATTCGATGTTGGAAAGCTCTAGGGGTATAAGATGCTGCTGAAATGCTTTCCATGTATCTTCCATGTACCCACATATCTTATGACTAAGCTGTGGTCATTCCCATCACTCCAAGCACCCAGCAGATGGGTTATTTAGGAATGAACAAGAGGAGTTCCCAATTGCACAGGTGCAGCAGATAAATGCCTGAGGGAGCAGGTGAAACACACCTAAAAAATAAGGGCTTGGGTTTAGCTCCCTTCCTCATGATTGTTCCTTCCAGTTGTATGCACAGCAGGAAGCAAGGGAGAGATTGTAGACAAAGTGAACAGTTAATGTTCACCTCCTCTCTTGTGAAACTGGTTTAAACTAGAGACTGCTGCACAGGGGTTGATTCCCATTAAATAGACAGCTTGCCACAGCATGCAAGAAATGTCTTGGCATGTTGGTTTTGGACACAGTACAGACTTAATTCACAGATGCAGAGCGTGGTGTGGGAGCAAGTAGAAGACCCTGGAAGTTATGGAAATGCTGTGTTTCTTATATATTGAACAGGCTTCTGCCAAGATGAAGGCAGAACCACTTGTAGAGAGTTGAACCCTCAGGGTGAAGAAAGAAAATGCCCTCAGGCCAGAAATACACTGGTTTTCGTTGCAACTTTGCATCCCTTTTCTCCAGTATTGAGTGTTAGAGAAGTTGTTTGCCTATGCACAAGAACAGGGTGGTTTGAGAGAGATAAAGAGATACAGCTCCCTAAATAAACTTAAGCACTCCCAGTGAAGGAGCGAATGTTTTGGTCTGCAGCCCCTTTTCTTGCTGATTTTGTTACTTGCATGCAGAACAACAGTTTCTGCTTGGACGGTGAAAACATACTTGCAAAATTAATTTTCTCCATTTCATCTAAGACTCAGGCTACCCTTGCATGATGTCAAAGGATGGGCTTCTCCTGTGCTGACCTGCTAAAGCAAATAGAATAGCTTTGCATCCACATGTGCATTGCCCACAACTCAGGATTCAAGTAAAAGAACTGTAATAGTCGTTGCATGTGTTTGGGACATTATATGAGGAGTTCCTCCACATGGAGCCCTGTAGGATTAACTCCTACTCAGGGCTTCTGAATATGAACATATCATGAGTGTTACAAGCCCACTGCCAATGTCATACCTGAGACTATGCAGGACAAAGCTGTTCAAGAGGAGAAAGGATCCTCTCTGGTGAAGACAACAATTTGCTAAAGGTTTATAGCAAAAACTTCAGCTGCTGTGCACACTTATAATTATAGCTCCCTGGTCACTGAATGCAACCACCACAATGCACATACACAACGACCGCTTAATTAAAATCACCATGCATCTCAAACAACAAATAAAAGGATGGCACTGCTCCCAGAACAACAGCTCTTAATGAAAAGTGATGAATGCAGGAAGGAATTTCCTTTTGAAAAGCTTCCTCATTAGCATTTTCGAAAGGGGACACAATGGAAAAATGTCTCATTGAGATCATGAAGTAAAATTATTTTAGGAAAAAACATAGTTTCTCTTATATGCTATGGGGAAATTCCCACTTTGATGGAGCTGTAATTGCCATTTTGATGCAACCAAGATTTTAGAATCATAGAATCATTTAGGTTGGAAAAGACCTTTAAGATCATCAAGTCCAGCTGTTAAGCCAGGACTGCCAAGTCCATCACTAAACCATGTCCCTAAGCACTGCATTTACATGTTTTTTTTAAACACTTCCGGGGATGGTGATTCCACCACCTCCCTGTGCAGCCTGTTCCAATGCTTCACCATCCTTTCAGTGAAGAAATTTTTCCTAATATCCAATCTAAACCTCCTCTGGTGCAACTTGAGGCCATTGCTTCTTGCTCTATTGCTTGTTACTTGGGAGAAGAGGCCGATCCTCCCCTGCCTACAGTCTCCTGTCAGGCAGCTGTAGAGATCGATAAGGTCCCCTCGAGCCTTCTCCTCTGCAGACTAAACAGCCCCAGTTCCCTCAGCCGTTCCTCATAAGACTTGTGCTCCAGACCCTTCACCAACCTCATTGCCTTCTCTGGACACGCTCCAGCACCTCAACATCCCTCTTGCAGTGAGGGGCCCAAAACTGAACACAGGATTCGAGGTGTGGCCTCACCAGGGCTGAGCACAGAGGAAATACCTTTACCTGCAATATCCTTTACCTGCAATAGCCTCCTTTCACCGAATGCTACTGGATCCCTGGAAGCAGTGTTTCAGTTCCTACACAACCCGTATGCATTTTTGACTAGGCAACTACCATAATGAGTCCTTGAAGTATAAAAAGGTTTAGCTGACTTTCCTTCTTTCCTCCCAAGTCTGAACTGAAACTGAACATGGGCTGAGGCCCACAGATGCTGCTTCCCTTCAGTTCTGGACAGGAATAAAGCCACACTTTCCTATGCATTTACAATTTGATCAAGGGTGTCAGGCTCTTAAATGGCTGCTGAGAGGTGACCAGGGTCACTTGATTTTGAGTATCTTTTCTGTGACATGCAACAGTGACTCAAAGAGATGTCCTACAAATGCCACTTTCCCACTCATTATTAACTCCACATTAGCACTTCTTCCAAAACTTGCCAGTTTTTACACTAATCCTGAACATGGTAAGAGCTCAGGACCACCTGAGTCCCATAGTGACCTCTGTGGCATTTTTTTTCTGGAAAGCACTCAAAAGGCTGTATGGAGTACAGTGTTAGTACAAATAATGAAGCAGACAGATTTACTCCTTATTCTGGATAATCCTTAACACCAGTCATAAATGAGAGGCACTTGCACATCATTACCTTGCATCTACCACAGCTAGCCTCCAAGAACATTTGTATAGCTTGCTAACACTGACCCAGTTCTACTGCAGCCTGAGCTAGATGGAAAATTCAGTGTCTTCATCTCTTCTTCTAGAAAATTATTATTTTTTTCCTAAAATAAGGTGGACTTTTCTAGATATATTGTGTAGAACAAACACTGAATCTTCTCTTTTCTCTAGAACCCAGAAAAATTCTGAAAGAAGTTACTTTAATCAACTTTTTTTTTTTCTGTATTTCTCTTAAAAACGTATTTCAGTTAAAGAGTGTAAAGCAGACCTTGATCTAAGTTCTCCTTCATAAAAATACACAACAGGGAGTTTTCTTTAGGCTGAGTAGACTATTTGTAGAAAACTAGTTCATTAACTCTCCTTGCTCTCCTGTTGCCAGTAATTGGCCTTGGTTTAAATCCATGTTGTTCAATGTACGTCCTGTCACTGCTCTAAAAAGGAGAAAGACAGGATTTGGTTGGTACAGACTTAATTTAATCACATTTCCACAGCTCCAAAGAAAAGCATGTGTTTCTTTTTCACCCTCATGCCTCATACACTCCTTAACTATCTCTTCATGCTGCCAAACAGGACATTGGGGAAACATCTCTGATTGCAGCAAGATGTTGAATGTGCAAAGAAACACCTGTACAACACTGACGTTGACCTACAAAGCAGGTGCTGATCATAACATTATGATAATCATTGAGGGATTTCTAACTCTTGTGTTAAGAAATGAAAAATAAATTACTAAGATTTCAATGCAAGGCATCAAAGCTGCAGCTGTGATTCCTTATTCTGTTTTCCCCATAAACAAGTGAAGATCTCTATGCATTATTTTTTACTTGGTGAGAACTTAGATTGGAATCGCCAAGACTTTGATTTTAGCAGAATTTGTTTTCTCTCTTTATCCAGTTTATTGCACACATGACAGACATCTTCACTTCAATAAACTTCCCCAGGACACAACATACGAAGCCTGAAGAAGACACTGGATTTTCTGCAGCGGAAAGGGAACAAATTGGTCTGGCTGGTCAGCATGAAGCAATGGCCAAGACCTGTAGGGATGACAGTGGTGTTAATTTTGGTACTTGAATCATATCCAGGTTTTTGCTTGCTAGTGGTAGAAAATACCTAAATGAAGGAATTAATACTTAAGAGTTGGGCTTTGTGTTTTAATCCTTACAGCCTAGCTGAATTAGCCAATTATTTCAGAGACTCAGTGCCTCACATCAAAATGTTTTTACTGAGGCTTCCTCCCTTAGCTTGTGAGCTTGGCAGCTTGCCTGCTGACATGGAGGCTTTTGGCACTGACCTGCGTGGCAACATGCTGGATCTCCTGGTGTCACAGGACTGTGCTTAGCAGCTGTACTGTACGTGGCTCCTCTGCTGCTGAAAAGCATTTCTTGTCGTTTGAGAGGTAAAGTTACTAACTCAAAACCCTTTCTTTAAGCTTTTGTCTAATGTTGATAGTGAGCTAAGGATACTCACATTGTCTAGATGCTCAGGTATCTGCCAACATAAGTTGTAGTTGCTGGTGTGTTTGAGTCCTAACCTCTATATTCAGGAAGGGAAAGACTGCCTTGTTTCACACTAAAAGAAAGAGGGGGAGAATCTTCTGTACAAGCACAGACACATGCAACTGAGAGCCTGAGACTTGCCACCTTCCATTCTGGCAGTGTCCTTCCAGACTGGTGATGCTAACGAGATGATACACCAGTTGACAAATCACCGTTCTGGGTAAGTTTCCCTTTCTTTCTGAAGAGGCCATAAGGGGTTGGGTTCCTCTTGCTTTTTGACTAGCCTTGAAGATCTCATACTTTTATATCTTGTGAAGACCCACACAGATCTGAGAGGGCACCAGTGCCCCTCTTCATTTAGGGGGAAACTCCCTGCTGAGTCCCAGACCCCAATGGGGCTGCTGGACATGCCATCCCTGCCTCCTCTCCAGTTCATCAGCAGAGTGACGTTGTTCCAACATGACACCATAGAAACAACAGAGAACATAAATGATGAATTTGATTGTGACTGAGAGGGTGGATACATCTACATGCTTGGAGAAAAGCATGCTTAGTATGTGATTTAGATATGTTAAAAATCCTACCCAGCCTTGGCAACTTGTCTACGCAGGACATAAAAAAACTGGCTTCATCTCCAACCAGTTTACACCTGGAAAGCTTATTTAATTTGACAGGTGGAGGATCACATGCCGCAACACTGAACCTTAGCAGTATGTGGGAGGTATTACTGCTATGTCATTCCTTTAGATCAGGCATCCCAATCCTTTCATTGTGAATAAGAACGGTTGGGTCGCTATGTTATGGATTGCACAACAAATTAATCTGCCAACCTTCTCCCTGAACCATCAAAGGCAGTCACCACCCTGGGTCCTGGTAACACGAACAGACCCCACAGCAGTTTCTCACGACCAGCGTGTCACCTTAAATAAAGAGGAATGGATAAGCACACAAAGCCTGTGACATGCATGTTTGGCTCTGCAGGGACGAGTCAGCTGCAGATCCTCAAAGCAGGGTGCTCACACGTGCAGGTCACAGTGGCTTTGGGCAGGATGGAGAGAAGTGCACAGTGTCAGTCTGCTACACTGATGGAGGTGACCCAGGGCACTGCAACAAGAAAACAGTCTCGATCTGACTGCTTTACTGCTTGGGTCCAGAACCCAGATCCATTTATAGATGGGAAAATTTCTGCCATGTCATCAAAGGTTCCCCCCCTTCACAAAACTGCCTACATTCCTCTATGATTTGCATCCCTGCTGTGAGGTGCATCTGGGAATTCACAGCTTCAAGGTCATCTGAGCAAGCCATACAGCTGCTGTGTGGTTTGTGCAGTTTTGTCTGCACAGGTGCTCAGGGTGCGTGGGGACTTCAAAAATTTGGATGAATTTCGCACTTAGCTGACACACCTGACAAGTTTATAAAACTGTGAACCATTTGAAAAGCTTCATAAATGCAGCATACATCATACAGCAACGTAAAAAAACAAAACAAAACCAAACCAAACATGCAGATACCAGAAGAAGATTCAGGGATGTGGATTGATTCCTGCCTCCTCCTGCCTGCCTCCTCCGGTCAGATCAATGTGGACTCTTCTCCTGAACCTCAACAAGATGACTTGTGGGTACTGCTTTACTGCTTCTGTGCAACTCCTCTGTCTTTGCCTGGGTCTCTTGTAGATCCCTGTGCAAAGCAGGTCTTATATTTTTATAACCTCAGATTTTGAAACAGCTCCTATCCATCTTCAATGGGGTATTTCTGTTAGTTTTGCTCTTCTGTTAGCTTGAAAATGTATCTCTGCAGCAATTCCTTCCAAGAAGGTGAAGGAGGGAGGGGATACACCTGCAGATAGGTCCCTTCCCAAAAAGTCATATTCTTTCATCCTCCTATGGTTACTCCATCCTGACATATAAGACACATTATCTTGCACACCTGAGTTTCCTCAAAGAAGGTCAGATCCTTCTCTGAGGTTTCTCCAGGAGGTTTATCACCCTTGCTTCAGCCTTAATCTTTTTAAGATGGGTAGCTTAGTCACCTCTAGGATTTAGGTGATGTAAAGTCAGCTGTTGTGTTCAACCTGTTGCTCTGGATGTCCCTGAAGGAGCCCCTGGTGAAAGACCTGTTTTCATTCAGATCTGTGTGAAATGTGTATTTCTCTTCACTCAGCTGCTGGATTAAGGTGCAAAATACAGCTTCTGGGCAGGTTGCAGTATTTTATATGGTTTGTACGTTCTGGTCTGCTGCAGGAGCTGGTAGAAGTGAAGGTCCGATCTCCTAAGCTGGCTGTGCCATTGAAGCCATAGTGCAGCAGAACAGCAGGCTCTGAGGAGTGTACCCCACCACCTCTCCCTGCAGCCTCTCTTCAGCCTGGAAGACAACCAGAAGGGATATCTCTGACCTTTTAAATGGAAAGCCCTTAAGAAACATGCTTAAAAGGCAAAAGCTGTTGACGGATGTTGGCCAAAAGAGATGGAAAACACCACATAAATTCAAGCACCTACCTCTCATATTCTAGCTTAAGGTCACTTTTTCACTGAACTCAACACTGTATTTGCTGCATGCTAAACTAAATCAACACCATCATGTATGATCTTTGCATTTAACAGCATGGTAATAATTTTGGTGAGTAAAAAGCTACTTTGCTTTATAGTCTACACTTAATGGGATCTGCCCTTGGTGACCAGACTGCTCCACAGTTTCTGAGGTGATGCTGGCTTTGACTTAGTAGAGTTGACTCTGCCAGATTATGGAACAGATATATATTTTCTGCAAATATATACTTCCTGGACATGTTACTGGCACACCTCCTCAAAGATACTCTATCACATTGGTACAGTGTTCATATTGTCTCTTTTCTCAGCTAGAGGTAAAGGAAAAAGGACAGAGGTAGAGAGACACAGCTTCCCAACCTACCTAACAGAGGCCATTGGCCAGAGTAAGGTGAGAATCTTTTTATTTGTTTCAAGCTAACAAAAAAACAGCTTTGTTGAGAAACACCCAATGTTTTTTCTGTTTTTCATCTTTTCACATTTTCAAGAAAACTGCTGGCTCTCCATTAAACTACTTACATTGTCCACACAAAGCTAATTACTGTTTAATGACTGTGCTGCTACCTGAAAAGCTGGATCATTGCGGAGCCCTAATGGGAGCCCTAAATACAGGCTTGGGCATGATGTTGCACACAACGGACTTACATGTCTTTGTGGGGATCTGCAGGAGGGAATGTAAAACCAACACTTCTGTTCTACTAAGAAAAGACATACCCAATGTTTTTCCAGGGATGACAGGAGAGTATAGCTGAGTGATGGGACTTTTTTTCCAGGTAAAGAAGAGAGGATGAAAAATCCCCTTCCTCTGTGCATTGGCATTTGTATGATATGTAATTCACTTACCGCTCACAATGAAGAAATCTGAGGGAGGTTTTTCTCAGAGGTCTGAATGTTTGTGGACCACTTGTCCTCCGCAGGGAGAGGCTGCTCATCTCCGTACAAAAGACAATTCCCACAGCTCAGGTTATCATTACACTTGGCTCAACTTCCCACAAAGGAGGGGACCAAATAGTTAAAACAGGGAATAGACTTAAAGGCTTCAGTAAGGTCAGGTTAGAAAGGTATTTTATTTTTTTGCTCATAGAAAGTCTGGCAAATCAGGCTTGGGATCTGGACAGTGTATGGAGTTTTAAAATATTAACTTATTGTAAGGTCATTTAAAAAGATAAAAGTATCTCCATCTTTTACGCATGTATTATATCTATGAAGGGTGAAACACAACCTTATCTGCAAGGAACAGCATAGCATTGTGCATCTCCAAAGGCAGACCCGGAGTCATGGCTCCCGGAATCAGAATTTCAGTTTCCTATCTTAGGAGCTCAAATGCTCCCACTGATTCCCCTTTAGAGCTGGTGGCCTCTTTGGGTCTCTAAATCTATGGCAGAGACAGCAATACCCACTCGGTCTTGATGAGGCCTCCAACTGCTCTGCCAACAGAGATCAGAAACCTTATTTAGTCTGCAAGTCCCTCATGGCATATACAGTCTCTCTGTTCTTTATTTGCACAATATCTAACATCAAGAGTTACCAGTTCCTTCTTGGGGTTGTTATGACAGTGACAGTCTTGCAGTCAGACGTAGCCACTGTGCACAAAAGTTCTGTGCAAACTGAATGGATTCCCAGATTCTGAGCCCAGATGGATCAAAACCTGACACTGAATTTTTGTGGCTCAGATCCTTAAACAGGTATCTTGCAGAGATGTAGCATTGTTTCTCCAGGAAGAAACAACCAGAACGTACTGAGCTTTTCCTCCTATCTCATTTCAGTATGTGAGTACAAGCACAGTGGAAACTCAAGGAAGAGCACATAGCCTTTGTCATTAAACCCTAACTGCATTCAGCAGTGGATGGACAGTGATGAAATCAGGTTATTTTCTGTGAGGGGAAAAGATTTCTGAAATGGTGGCTCATAAGATCAGGTAAAACCAGTTTTCCAGAAAGACCTGCTCATGATTTCTAACTTGTTGATATGATTCAAGATTTGCTGTGTTGAAGGACATTAGTTTGAAGCCCTATCGAGCTCTAACAGTATAAGTGTTAAATAAAACAGTAGTACTGTAAATATATTATCACTGGGATTGTCAAATGACTTCAGCCATTGTCTTTAATATAAACAGAATGAGGTCACTGTTTGCACATCTGCAGTGCATGCACTTCCAATGCAGCAGAATAAACTTTACAGACTACATCACTCATCTGGCAAGCATCTGCCTGCTGTACCCCTGAAATCATCTGCAATCTACTTTTGATGAGGGTCAGCTTGCTTGCAAACTTACCCCTCTGTGCAGCCCCTAGAAACAACAGATTTTCCTCAACTGCAGACTATAGTCACAGCAACTAAAACGTTAAAACCAACAAGCTGCAAAACTAGCTACATATCACAAAGAAAAGAGGGAACAGCAGTAAGCTTTTACAGCAGGCCGTTCTGCTTGACAGAGCATGCACACTGCCACTAAAATCAAATCATTGCAAGACTGCTGGTAGTGATGCTACTGAATTACAAGCTTTCTGTTTTTGAAATGCTGGGAGTTGCCTAGGTATCCCTCCACTCAAGCAAGGACCAATTTACAGAAGTGCTGCAGGATGAAGACAGTTCACAATGAGTTCACTGTTGAGCAAGTTGCTCTGTGAGGTGAATGATGCAACCTGAAAGCAAGGTGCTATTGATCAGTACAAGCCACTCTGTCTGTGCTCTCCACAGTCCCCTGAAAATCAAATGTACAAAATTCCTTGTTGCCAAGAAGGGATGGAGACAGGGAGACTCTGTGTCACCTTTTTTGTCAGTAGAAAGCCTACATCTTATAAGATGGAATCCCCATGAGCATGGTGAGGGGATGGAATGTGCTGGTAACAATCAGTAATATCAAAAACATTTTCAAAATATTTATGTCTGGAGTGGCAAATTGATGGATTCCACTAGAGAAGAAAGTGTTTCACCTGCAGGTGCCCACACTTTCCAAGTCTGGGTTGGTGGGAAGAAAAAGACCTGACCCTGTGCCACCCTCCAAAAAATGCCAGACTCAAACCCCTTTCCATCTAGCTTTTGCTAGTGAAAACAAAACCAAAGTCGTCATTTTCCCCTGCTAGTGTCATGTAGGGCAAAATGCAGTTTGTAATTTAGGCTAATACTAAACCACCTGAAAGGAGAGCCTGGAGAGGGCAAGAGTGTTGAGTTTACTTTTGCCAGGTGGTAGAATTGTAAGCATCATAGTATCTAGAGGGTCCTTGTGGAGATGTTTCTACACAGAATCTGGCTCATGCTTCTGCTCTGGGAAAGAAAATACGACTTAAACTTCTTCCTGCTCATCTTAGAAGGAAGATTTTCAATCAAAGTTTAGGAAACTGGTGCCTTCAGGCCTGAGATCTGCTCTGCTCTGTACTGTGGTAAGCACCAGTTCAGCAACACTACTGAAGACCAACAAGACCTTTCTGAGAACATTTCTTTGGGTCCAAACAACACTACACAACCACACACACTCCCTTATATGACTTCTTCCTCCAGAACCTGTTAATCTTAGTTCCCATGGTCCTTGCTTGTTAAAAAAAAGGTAATTGTTTGGTGTAACTCTGCAATGCACATATTCAGTCAATCATTTGACTGTAACAACTCTGCAGAAAAGTTACAGGCAGCTGAAACACAACATGGTCTTGCTTGGCCACCCGCAGAATATGTAGTTTGATCCCCATAATCTTTTCTCCTTTCCTTCAGGAGCTTCTACTTCAATGGCAGAAAGCCAAGGGAGAATCCAGAGCAATGCAACACAACACTTTGTTATTACTGGCTCCTTTGCCTCAGTCTTCTGGGCATGAATTACAGGCGATTATCTTGGCACAGTGGCTGGTTTTGTGGACCTCATGCCACTTCTCTGGAGCAGGAGTATACCCCATAGCACAGCTGGCCATTTAGCTCTAGATGACACCTTGCTAGGCTGTTGTGACATTGTCAGAAGGGAAAGTGCTTAAGAAGTCTGTACTTTTTTGCACAAGTTATTCATGCCTTGGGAAGCTGTAAAAGGTGAGAAAAGCTGCTGGGAACCGTGCTGAACTTTTCATCACACAGCAGTATAACTGGAGGGAAATACCCAGACACATCAACAGTGCACAGAATTTGAGCTCTAAAGGGGAATCAGTGGGAGCATTTGAGCTCCTAAGATAGGAAACTGAAATTCTGATTCCGGGAGCCATGACTCCTGGTCTACCTTTGGAGATGCACAATGCTTTGCTGTTCCTTGCAGATAAGGTTGTGTTTCACCCTTCATAGATATAATACATGCGTAAAAGCAACAAGCATGATTTCTTCTGATCCTTCCCCTCATGATTATTCTTTAGGAGCTGATGTAGTTAACTAGGTTGGAGTATAAAATTATGATCCATAGTCTGCTTACTGCTGTTGGTTTAGCGCTTGTACTATTTTTAGCACTCTTCTGAGAACTGGAAATGTGTTTTGATAAAGAAACCATCTTCTAGGCAGGGCCACAAATAGTGAATCAGCCTATTCATATTAATGTCATGAGAATCATCATATCCAAGCCAGTGCAGGGCAAAAGGTGCCTGTAATGCATGTCTTCTGTTTGTTACCAACAATTTATTCTGTTTGTGTAAGGCAATCAAGGGATCGGACTAGATTCTGAGGGTGTTCATATCCACACTTTAATCCCATTGCCAGGGTTTATGCCTCAGGTCTATACTTCACTGGAAGATGGCTGTTTGTTTTCCTGTAGCTAGCTATGGTCAGAGATGAGTCGTCTATAGCTCATGTGGCTCACTGGAAAGGCATTTTGTGAGATGCAATTTGCAGCAGCAATATCAAAGAAAATTTCCACAGGCAAAAGATCCTGATGCTCTGCTCAGCATAACAGGTGCCTATTTTGTGTTAGGTTATTTGTGTTTGAGGTCCTTCAAGTTTTGGAAATGGTAAGATGGGTAATATAAAAACACTTTCATGAGCAAAACGTTCTGTATAGACAAGAAAGGCTGGCAGATATGCTTGGATTACAAACATCTATTTTACAGCTCACATCTCAAAATAATATTATTCCTGAACCTACCCCTCCTCTTAGTCTTCAGACAACCCCCTAGCCTCATAAAACTTCCTAACAGAAGAAAAATTCCCATAGACAAACACACATTGCCATTGAAGAAAAGCATATAAGAACAGCAAATGAAAAAATTACCAGGATATGGCAAATTTCACAGAACCTGTCAATTTTCCCAGTGGCCCACACGGTAATTCCTTTATTTACACTGAAATTCAGTTCTGGTATTTGTCTGAGTAACGCAACTCACAGCAGCAGGTCATACGTAGCCAGAAGTTTACTACTTCCTTTTCCCTTACCAGAATAAGGTCTTGTCTGTTTTTATTCCAGCAGTATCAGCTGGCCCAGTAAACTTTGCCTCATTTCCTTCTGATCTGTGGATGTATGTGTATGTGTTCCTAAATAGAGACATAGAAGCTGTCAGAAAAGTCCTTTTGCTGACTTGCAGAATTACTGTCCACCTATAAAATGCTGCAGTATCAGCTTTCTTCCTTTTTCATATGGGCATAATTACTCTCTGATAATCTGCTTTAAATGCTGAGAAAAACGACTAATAGTCTGCAATGTAAGACAACTGTGCTGACTTCTGAGCACCCACCTTTGTTCAGAAACCACTGAACTGACACTAAACACAGCCAAGGACTGAATCCCTTTTTGCAAATGGGCCTACACTCATAGTGTTTAAAATAATAATAATAATAATAATAATAATAGTAATAATAAAGGAACCTCTCAAAAATTCAAGGCTTTCACTTTTTTGATCATACATTTTCAGCATGGCCCTACTTTGGCTGAAAATGCAGTGCATTAGTGTTCCCTGAGGACACCAACACTGAAGTACCCTATGGCATTCTTTACAGGCCACTGGATGGCACTAGCATCCAAATACTGCTGCCAGCCCAGCTTCTGTTTGGCCAAGAAAAAAACCTTGTTTTTTTAAAAAACACTCAAAACGACAGCCCCTTGGCAGCCTCAACACTATTTCCATCTCTGACGAAATTGCACAGGTCAGAGGAAAAGTGACACAAACCACTGCAAAATATGTCACTTGGTTTACAATATCTGTACCTCAGGAATTTGGGCTGCACCAAATCTCTTGGATTTTATGGCCATAATGCTGTACTTGAAGAGTCATTTAAGAAATGGATTAATTTTGCTGTATGTTGGATGGATGCAGCTCCGTATGCATTGGGTTAGGGGAGCAGGGAAGAAATGAAAGCGGTATGCCACTGTCTTCTTTTGATCCATGCATTAGAAATGATCCACCTGCTCCTGCTATATTAGTACTTCTATCAAACCCTGTAGTTTTTTTGTAAGCAAAGATGACATTGGAATGTGGGGGAAATTACGCTGGACTGAAGTGAGAGCAGGAGCCTGCTGCTACCCATGCTCAAAATGGTGTTGATGGAGACGCTCACAGCAAATCTTCTCACTAGCATTTGAAGAATCATGCTCTATACTTTTATTTCAGTATCTTGCATTAGCAAAGGTGCTTGTTGTCTGACTGAGCTCTGTCCTTGATTTAGGGATAAATCGGGAAATGTAGATATTTTTTTTTTCCCTGCAGCACTGAAGATACTCTGGAGATGCTAGAACTGGGACATCTCCCTTCAATGATCAATACAGCATCTCTAGGGGGCTGGTGGAAATTATTTTAAACGTGGAGTCTTCAGAGCAGTCATGGCAGACTGGCAAACTCTCTTCAGTACGTCAACAGATCAGGGCCTCTGCCAAATGCTTAAAGCTCTGGGAAAAATCCATTCTTTCCAGCGAAACTGCAGCCAGGGCAGCAACACACCACCCTTTTGCACCCACTCAACAGGAGTCATTCTTCACTTGATATGACAAATAGGGAAAGCTGCCTTACATTTAATATTCTTAGGATAAATGCTAAGTCCCGGTGAATGGCATGTTTCAGAGTGTGAATCTGTCTTTTAGCTACTACTTTGCTTGTAAAGATCCAAAAGTAGGGGGAGAAGGAGAAAGAAGGAAGGGTGAAAGAAAAGATGGTAAATAACAGTTGAATCAGACAAAAGAGCTCTGAGTGCAAATGAAGCACAGCTGGTTTACAGCTGCACTGTATTCCCCTAGAAGGTATGGCACTGCTGAAATGCAATAATGCTTTCATTACCATCAGGATGGTACAACAGACTGGATGGACTGAATGGCCCTTTTCTCCAATGCCCATAAAAATGATAATAAACCCCCCATTAGTTCCCTGCAGCCATGTGCATCCCAAGACAGGCTGTCATGTGGAAGACGGTAGGCAGAGTGCTGCTTTGCTTTCAAGGGATGCACAAGCCAAAGGTGTAGAGGAACACCCCAAAAACTGATTTTGAGGAGTGACCAGAAGCATTTCAGACAGGTATTTGGAGGCAAATATGAGGATATAAAAGCCTGCTGCAAAGAACCTGGAACTAATGACAAGCTTTCCTTGACTTTGGTGGGCTTGCCTTCCAAGCCTAGTCTTCCAATCATTTTCTTAAGCTCAGGACAGCAAAGACCGGCTCTCTACTTTTTTCATCTCTACCTTCTTCCTTTCCCACCTGATGAATAACTGAATGAGCCTCCCGAAGGCTGCACATCGATTTCATCCTTGCCCTTCTCTCTTGCTCTCTTTTCTTGGCCCACATATTTGTGTCAATGCCTCTGTTTGTCATTTCCTCCTTCCTTTAATTATACTTGGAATTTGCTGGGATAAGACGTGATGATTATGTGTTCAAAAGCTTTTAACAACAAGAACCCTGCTGCTTGTCTGCCCCACTTAAGGAAGCTCTTGCACATTGTGTGAGTCCATCTGGCCTCCCTGAGGTAAGTGTCTAGCCACTGCTTAAAATGAGGCCATGGTCTGTAAGTTGCAGTGGCATCAAACCTGAAAACAAGCTCCCTGTGCATGTTGTCTAAGATGACAGATGAAAAATGGTAATATTTATTGAGCAGTAACTACTTCTGAGAAGCAAAAATCATTGCTTCTGCAACAGAAGTAGCAGAGAATTTTTAACTTTTGCATCAAATTGAAGTCTGGAGGCTCCTCCTTTGAGCTATTTAGCCTTTAGCACTATTCCTGATGTGATACAGTAGTCTCTCTCTAAAAGGGCTCAATAAGACAAGTTCTATCCGCTATAAAAAGCTTCAGAAAGCACTGAATGTAATTTTTTCCCCACCAGGAGTACATCATGAGCCACTTTGAGCACGGATGTCAACAGCTCCTTTGTTGCATTCCTCCCAGAAGACTCAAAGCTGGGAAAAGTCAAAAGCACCAGCTTCCTCCTTCTGAAGTTGTGCAAGAGCCTTTGAGGTTTTGCTATTAGCAGCCTACTTTTGCAAACTGTTTATTGCAAGGAACATTCATTCCCCAAGTTAAGGTCAACCAGAGGTTTACTTAAGGCAGCTGAGCCATTGCCATCTCTGCTGTGAGGGCCTGGAGGGAGACGTGACTCTGAGATTGCTGTCATGGGCATGTGCTGGAGATGTGGCACAAATCCAAAATCTAACTCAGAGCATTGTAGTGCCAAGGGAAGTTCATGTTTGACTCCAAAGATAAACAATTGCTTTCTGATAATTTCCAAGGGCAGGATAGCCATCTCTATGACCCCCTAAGCTCATCAGGGAAATAGTTGGTTTATCTTCCAATAGGAAGAAGTTAACACATGTGCTAGTAAGTTATATACTTAAAAGATGAACTTGAAGGCTTTTTTTCTCCATGCCTTTCACACAGTATGGCTGTGTGAGCAGCACAGCATGTGATAGCAAAACTTTTCAGGTAGACATTGTGATTTCTGCCACAGGCAGATTTGGAGACTTCCCTGAAAACAGACCTTTTAAACTAAATCAATTGACTAAGGAATAATGAAAAACCCATTTCCCCACCTCAGTTTCTTCATAAATGAAAACATATAATGAGATTTCTTTAATGTAATTTCTCTATAGCTAGGAATTTAACTGACACAGAGCTGGAGTTTTCTGCATTAGGGGAATGTATGGACAATATAGATAGCGGCATTAGGGATAGTCATATGGAAGCAGAAAGGCTTGAACTACTCTGTAGGCTGACAAAACCAGCAGGTTTTGCAGGGTTGTCATACAGAGAAGTTGTCTGACATCTACCTGTGTGTGAAACACATTTCCCTATAAATAATAACCACAAAGCACTTTTTGCTGCCCAGCTTAAGTCCCAAGTCTTAAAAATGGCAATAAAACAATGCAGCTACTGCAAAGACAGAGTATCTTCTAATTTTCTATATTAAGCTTCCTCCACTGGTTCATCTTTGCAAATAATTTCCAGCAATGAATCACAAAACAAGTCTGTGGCACATTATCTTTTGCTTTCTAGGTGTTCCAGTCAAACTAACAATTGACTCTGTCCACCTCCTTTTCTCTTGCTAAGTTTTATTATTTGGGGAAGTCTTCACTTTATGTTGGGTAAAGGTACTCATGAAGAGGAATGGTGGATGCACAAATCTTCTGGCAATCATTTGAACTCCATTTTATACACAGAGGTACTGATAGCATCCCCAGAGCAATGAAAGAAAATACTTTCTCCCTTTATATTTAACAAGCTTGTCATGTCTGTTTAATCTTTTATTATCTAGGAACAAATGATATCTATTAAGAAATCTAATGTTTAAAACAAAATTGGTCAGAATTTTTCATAAAGGTTCATGCAATAAATGCAGAACATTCTAGATACATTTTGCACAAGGCTCATAGGCCTAGGGACCTCAGTTCTCACCTTCCAAAGCAACTTCCAGCCACTTAGGATCTATGTCTCAGTGCAAATAAAGGCACAGGCACATACCTGCTTTTCAAAGGACTTCAAAGTTACAGGAAATTGCTACTATCCAGCTGCTTGTAACTGCCTTCTTACCAGAAGCTACATTGTTCTGCAGCAATGTTTCTGCTCAGAGGCATCTGCTTCGGTGCAAGGTCAGCCACATTAGTTTAAGTGCAGGAGACAGGTTTTCTGCTAACTGTGGAGCCTCTACCAAAACATGGTGCAGCATCTGAGTGTTGTCACCTCCTCAGGGCTGCAGCTGGGTCCAAAGCACCTGACTATATGCCTTTGCTTTTACAAACTTTAGTTGCATCTGCATAACAGGACTAATACACAAGGTATTCTTGAAAATGCTGATCATAATTCAATCCCACTGCCTCTTTGTGCTCAACCAAGTGCACTGCTGGCCCCATCAATTTTGTGCAAGAATTTTCTCCATATTGGTTCGGCTAGAAAGATTTTTAAAGCCTGCATTAAGTTTTTCTAATTGTTATTATTTAAACAAAACCAAACCAAACCAAACCAAAAACTCTTCTACAGTGAACCAAGCACAGGGTGTATGATCTTCAGTTAGCATCAAAGAAATATCAGAGTACCTTTTACAGCACACATATGTACTACTGTCCATGGCATGGCTTTCTAGTTTACAAAAGAGGGATTGTACAGGCTTGCTGTTTTACCCCATTGACTGTCCCTTTTAAGTCTTTGAACACTGTGTTCAGCCATCCCATGTGATGATGAGAAAATAACAGCAGGTGAGCTAATAGGTGCTTGCTCTTGGTTTCTTGCACCAGCCTTCTGGAACAAGCTGGCGACCACAGTCTGACACCATTTGCATCAACAGCCCTAGCAGCAGTGCTGCCTGGGGTGTACGCCACACAGGTTCCTGCTAGCCAGAACGAAGATGAGACCCTCTAAGCACATTTGCATTCATTACTTCCTTGGATACCATAAAATGGCATGTTTGCTATTTTCTAATGAATACCGCAGATTTACAACAATTGAGTTTTCCACTATTGCCATTCCAGCCTAATCCTATTAAAAATTAAAAATTAAGCAAATTTTTCCTTCATTGTAGTCTTTGATTTATAAAAGGTTGGATTCACTAATCTGCCTGACCCGCTTTCTTTACATCTGCCAGTTCCTGTCTAACAGGAAAGCAAAATTGCATTAGAAAGGGACAGTTTCTAACCCAGAATCTCACCAGAATTCAAAACAATGGACATTATGGGGTTTCTGTGCCATACTGAACCATCATGGCTGGCCACTTTGTTACCAGACCTGCCGGATCTCACTGAGCGGATATTATGCTACTTTTAAGGTCTGTTTCAGAGTCTTGTCCCCATTAGTGGAGACTTGCTACAGCAGACCTGCAAAACAAACTGGTCTGTGGGTGACATACAGCCCACAAACCCAATTCTGTGTTTCATTATATGGTGCTTGCATGACAGGGAAATTAGCTATGTGGCCATCTTATATGATGGACTGACAATGAGGAGCTATTAAAGACCACACAGTATGACTCAAGGAGGGGAGGGGGGCACTGCAGGAATTAAAAATTAACTTTTTTACTTTTAAGCTATTCCACAAGCCATGTCTGCATCTCATCGTCACAATGTCTAATCAAGTATTAATTAGAAATAAAGCATTTTTTTAGTACTAAATTATTAATCTGATTAAAAGGAAAGATGAGCTTTTACTTTAGGGTAGTCTTTCCTTTTTTTTTTTTTTTTGAAAGGACATGTCAGAAACTATGAAATCCTATAAAGTGAGAGGAATGCTCACCCTCTTACCATGTCTAGCCACCAGACCACACATTTTAGTTCAAGAACACACATAAATTATACAGCCCTTTCCTGCAGCTGCACAGAATAATAAAAGGAGCTGCAAAGAATAATTTATTCACTTTTCCATAGATTGTTAGAAAGGACAAATAACACTAATTTTTTTCCCACCCAATTACAAAGCCTTAACTTCTGTACATTCTTTTTTTACAGAAACATCTCCCCTTTCCACTTTCTGATACTTCACTTTGCTGTTTATGCATTCCAAATAAAGATTTTCTTGTGGTGGCTTTTAAAATCCAGTCAGCCAGCTGTGAATGGCAGTGACTTAACTGGATGAACACAAAAAGAAACAATGCCAAATAGTCAAATTCACTGAACTGTATGTTGCAAGTTGCATCCTTTCATGCTCTGCTGTGCCTCTGTCTCCAACAAGTACCAGAGCTGCAAAGGAAGCTGAACTATCTTCTGAGCATCAGGTCCCAGCATGTACAGGGGGACAGTGTGCCATGAGCATGTGCCCTTGCGACAGCTCTTCAGGTTCTGCAACACCTCTGTGCCCAGCACTTGTACTTCAGGAAAATTCTTTGGTTCTTGCAAAAATGTTATGCTGAGGATGACAGCAAATACTAACATTTCCTAATGGGTGTCAAGAAAACATTGCTGATGGCACAAGTACTTAGCCAAGAGTCAATTTGCATTAGTCAAGCTCTCACATTGGCACAGCAAGAGCTTTACTCAAGGGGCATCCCATCCTGGCTCTGTACCAGTAGCCAGCCTGAAGAATCGGAAACACATTGATAAAGGCCTTTTTAGGTTGTCCCTTGAGTACTCCCAGGGTAGGTGAGCAGTCAGTCACCTCACACCCATGTGACAGATAGTTCATAAGAGCTATCTAGCTTTTAAACAAGGCTTTCCATTTCCCATGGAGAATTAAGTGTTAAGTGCCCCACCATTTTCAGTAGGAACAGAGAGCTAACAGACCTTTGTGAGTCTGGATATATATGCATACATAAGAGGGTGAGTTTCTCTCATTGCCTGATGGTCTCCAAATGCTGTGAAGCTCACTATACACCTACTATCTTGATGCCACAGACCTAGTGCTACTTGACTCTGGTGTGGGAGGGAAACACTGAGGAAAGCAATACTAATCTGAAGTGTTAGATTATACCTCCCTAACACTTCCCTCTCTTACTTCAGTGATATGTTATCGCACAAAAAAATCAGCCTCTTCGACCATTGATGGTTCTGGTCAGATCTGAGCACTTCTGCTTACACCATCTCTCTTCTGTTTATCTTGGATAAAAGAAAATACCATAATTACTGCCTGTCTCACTGTCCTGCCACTGCCATGCCTGTCAAATCCTATGGACAGTGGATGGCATCAAATTCTACAGGACCGCTTTGAAACACTATATGTTGTCTCGGTCTTCCTGTTTCACCATTCTGCATTACAGCAATGCCCAGAGGACCCTCAAAAATTCTGGTTGCCATGTGCAGAAAATAGCAGTTAACCAGTTATGCAAAATTTCTTGTAGAGGGAGTGTTGTGCTTTCCCAGAGCCCCAGTAAACACAATAGGACAGGTCTTGCAAAGCTCAAAGAGAATTTAGACTGGAATTTATTGTTTTTTGAAAGGAGAGGTTCCTTTTCTACAGGACATAAGAAAGCATGATGCTCATTCCTACCACCTCCATCTCCCTTCCTGAATGTGCAGGTGTCATGCAGTGTTGTCATGGCTGCAAAGTTGGAAACCCTTCCTGTGCCAGTTATCTTGACATTCAAACCACACTTTGATGACAGAGAAGCTGGGGTGACATCTTATGGGAAAGAATCACCTGTACTCTACTAGGAAAGAGCCAATTGTCCTTGCATCACATGTGAAAGGCACTTATTACTCTGGGTTAGCTCTGTGCATACACAAAACTATCTGACTCGTTACAGGAAACCTTTATTTCTCTGGTTCTTCCATATCACTGGTATGTCCCTGCAGAGCCCTGGAAAGAGTCTCATATGCAAGGTGTTACACAACAGCCTTTTTCCCAGTCAGAGTGCAAGCAAGGACATACTTTGTTATGCTAAATCGATACTCTGCGAGAAAGGTGCATTCATCCTGTTATGAGAAGATAAATGGGATCAGGGAGCAGAGTGCAGATGTATTAGCTTAATAAAGTGCTGCTAATTTTTAAAATCAGACTTATTGTCGTCATTTATTTCATGTGCAGGAGAAACAAGTTTTGTAAGAAAATTCTGAATTACTTTGAGGCAACAGTGAAACTTATGAGTACTAGGTACTACCATTTACACTACAGTAGTACCAAGAAGCCCCAGACAAGAAGCCAAAACTTAAGATTCAATTGATATATAAACTATCAAAATTCCATGTGGAGATGTACAGCAATCTTTGTTCATGTATAACATCCATCATTGCTGCAATTTAATTGTGGTATTTTGTGCTGCAAAAGCTATTTTTTAAGGGGTGGTCAAAATGAAAGAAATGAAATCTTCTGTCAGCTGTAGCTGCAGGCTCTCCATCTTAAATTTGCATCTGTTCTCAGTTTAGGCATCAAAGGGCAAGTTTCTGATACTTAACTAAACCTCTCCTTGCTAGAAGCAGATCACATCCTCTGCAGATCTGCTAGTAGAAGTCTTGGATGTCACTGTGGGCTATACACAGGAGGAATATCAAACAACATTATAGAGAGCTCTGTTTTGCCAGCTCTTGTGATTTTATAGCGTTTCACAACACCTCCTGTTTTCTTAAAACCTTAGGTATAGAGTTATGTGACTACATGGGAATCTTAGCTTTCATATGAAAAAAGAAAGTTATGAGTCCTTATGAATGCAGGGAAAAGGTGGAAGCATGATCCAGCTGTGGAAAAGAATAAAAAAAGAAGTATATAAAATATTGTAGTTTTTTCTTATTATCTGTATTTTACAATCCAAACCTCCACTTCATTATGGAGCCAACATATAATCATATTCTTCCATGCCCACCAGCAAGGATGAACACCCCTCTTTTATTGTACTGTAGGCTGTTTGTGATACCTTTTGCTCCCCCAAGTAGCTGTAATGTTATGACTCCACAGCTCCAGCTGGACACTTTGGTGTATATCAAAATGTCAAAGGCAGATAATTTCCACTAGATGACAATTTATTTTCTAAATCAGTAGCATCTTTGCCATCAACTTGAATTGATGTCAGTAACACATTGTCATCAGGGAACAAGGATGATGAGTTTAAAGCAATAGAGTTGCCAAGGAAGTGACTGAATGCAAATCAAAACTTAACTCTTACTCAGATCTACTTGGTGTTCTTTTTCAAATGCCCATAGGCTTTCTACAATTCCTTTGCATTGGTTTACAGTCTGAAGTTGTAGAAGGCAGTGGTTCCTGCAGAGGTTCCCCTCCCATCTCATTTTCTATAACCATAAACTACTTTAAGCAGTATTTATAGTAAGGTCACCAAGAATTTCCCTTTGGAAAATTTCTTCTAACGTGATACGAGAAGATTTAGCCAGTAACTGCTATGGATTGTTGTCATCTAAAGTGTATTGTAGATGACTCTCCAGAAGCAGAGTGGTCTGAAGAGATTGGATTACAGGGGAAAAAAGTTATTGGCATGTAAGTTCAAGAAGAATAGATCTTATTTACCCTCTTTGAAAGGAAAACTGAAAGACAGAGTTTCAAATGTTGATAAGAGAAACATGAAAGTTAAGTTTTGAGTGAAAAAAGATTTGGGAAAAGAGCTGAATTTCAGTCTTGGCATTTGCATAGGCAGACATTACAAGGAAACAAGAAGCTTGGATGGGATGTAAGGCACATTTATGACTTTCTTTTCCTTTATTTTGCTGAAATATTTTATTTATAGTGTGGCAAACAGATGGGATCCACCCACCAGGAGTTTATTGTAGACATGTTCACTACATTTAGAGGTATATTCTGAAAACATAACCCATTGCATAAGAAATAGTAAAGGGTAGCACAATAGAGTCTTTATTTACAAGGGTGCATCTTTCATTGAAACCCTTTCCTATTGTATGTTGCATGCTGAATTCCTCTGCAAATCTGGGCAAGAGTTTGCATTCTGCAGAAAACCTGCAAGCCAGGTTGGTCGTGGGGGAAGAAAAGAAACATGTCAAACAGTAAGGAGTGATATAAAAATGTGCAAGTACACACATGCCAAGGATGAAGCAGCAGCTGTACAAGCTCCTCAGTTTTCTTATCAAGGGGAATGAGAAAACCCTTAAAGAGAAAGACAGCATGGTGCTGAACAATGGATTTTTCCACAGTAAAGTACCTTTTGGCAACTCTACATTGCTACTTGGTCTTTTCTATGCTGCATCAAGCTGGGTCCTGACTGCCACCCAAATATGACAACCTTTGAGACGCTGGAACCATTAAGCAATACTGCAAGAGATGACTTAACTTGTCTCCACTATGGCCAGCTGTCATGGTAGAGCACAGCAGGAGACTGCTACTCTGCTTAGTTCAAAAGCACACCAATGTCAGAAGAAGAAAGTCAAAAAACCTCTGATCAAGTCAGTTTGTTTCATAATGAAACAAACACAAGTTCAGTCACATTCATAAACAGTTTAACCTCTGATGCTTGATAATGATATGTCAAGTAGAGGTCAAAAATTTAATCTGCATGGATTCATTAAAAAGGGAGAAGGCTTAGAGATACTTTACTAAACAAACTACTAACAGCATGTCTTGGCCCAACATAGAGCATTCAGTGGGAATGGCAGAAATACTTCTATCTCATATTTACAAAAAGCCTCTATCATGGAAAAAGATGTAGAAAAAATCTTATTTTCTGATACATCTTATGTAACTTTTGCCAAGTCAAAGTCTGCCAAAATGATCTTTTCTTGCAGTCCTGTGCTGAATAACTGTCATTCATACTAATAAAATATGACTCTTTAACCACTGCTTGTTGTGAGGATGTATGTTTGTTGAGCAACTGTCTGTCTGATAGTCTTGATAACTGGCAGTGGTGGAAAAGGCTGTCTTCCTTCCAAGAGGCATGCTAGGAAATCAGTGCCAACAATTTCACCTTTTTGGTTTTTCTCTCTGAATCTTAAGAGCAATAAAATCTCAGAATTTCCCACCACCTGTCCAAGATCACAGCTTGAAAGGCAAAGGCATGAAATGGTCCATTCCACTGCTAGGGTTTTCAGAACACATGCCACAGCTGTGTGATTTGTAATGACTTGGACAGAACAGTTTTGTACAGCTGAAAATATTTCCATCTATGATTTTCCTTCCTAAAGCCACTCTTTACACACAGCGTAAATGATTTTTTCTTTCTAAGGGTTATTACTTGCCCAGGGACAGTATCTTTGGATGTGTGTGTGAATTAAAATAGAAAGAGGGGAGAAATCAAACTATGTCTATAGGTGCTGTTGTTGCAGAAGAGGAAACACAACTTTTTTATCTCCTAAGTCATGCTAGACTGTGAAGGGACATCCCTGTTTTACTTCCCTGAAAATAAAGGAGCATGAGGTATTTACGGGGGCAACGCTGTACTACCTATTCTGTGTGATGACCTATCAGTTTCTAAACTGTCTCTGACCCTCATTCAAAGGTACTAACAAAACCTGCCCCTATACCCTCAAATTAGACCAGGAGATCAATAACAGTGATCATGAACATAAGCAAAAGCAAGAGCCATCAGGTCAGCAGGGCTGGATCCAGGTTCCTTCCCTGGCTTCAGGTACCTCTGTACTGGAGTCAATAGGCACATGTTTAACACAAATTCTGATCCCGAGACACCTCTGAAGGATCTCTGAAAGTGTATTATTGGTAAGGCTGCTTGCATACAGGAAGGCAGTAAAAAAAGAAAACTGGTGGACTAATTGATTGCACACACTGTAGTCACACAATATATGCAACATTGTTGAGGAGCAGCACTGCAGCATGTGTTGGAATATGGAGTCTGTTGATGGCAGCTAACCAAATTGCATGAAAAGTCTATAGAAGATCTCTGCTGAAGGCCTTGCTCACATGGTTTGTGGACATGGTGGAGATCTTGGGCCACCAGAGTAAGAGCATCCTGCAGAGAAGAAGACAGGTAAGACAAGACACCTGTGCTCAGATGGGCCTTCCTGCACATGTAACAGAAGCAGTTCAGTGGACTGTGAGCTTCACTGCAGGGTCTGAACCTTTGACCAGAGAAGTTAATGTGGACACAAAGAGTGGGATTCAGTGTGTAGCCTGCCAATGCTGCAGTCAAAAGAGGTATCTACAGGGTTCAGTTTGCTGAATGTCCCTGGTTAAAGTATTTCACTTTCTGTTCTCATTTCTCTTCTTCCCAGGTCTCTGCTCTGGTGGAGGCTGATGTTGGCCATGTGTTCACTGTTGTGCTAGCACAATGAGGCATAGACTTCAGCTGGCATTGCTCTAATACCAGTTATGAACAGTAAAGAGTCTTCTCCCTGCCAAAACAGAACGAAAGCTACCCTGAAACTATTCAGAAGGTGCATAATGGGGTTTCCTTTGCCTCCCTTGTAGTATCAAGTTTCATCAACTTGATAACGGAGACAGAATAATAAAGCTCTGGGAGGCACTTCTGCCTGAAGTCCCATCTTTAAAGAACCAATTAGACTTCATGTAGATGGTTTTCAAATTGTTTCTGTGCAACAGTAAGGGCCACAATCTACATTTGGCAATGAAAGATGGGGATGCAAGTTTAATGGCACAAAAAATCCTACAGGATTATTCAGTGAGAAAACCCAAATTAAATCTAGTACAGAAAGGTTTCTGTGCTTTTTTTTTTATTTTTTTTTTCTTGATAAATGCTGTAGTCTCCAATGGATGTCCTGTATTCCTTACTATTTAATACTCCTCCCTTTTATCTATGTTTCATGGGAGAAAACCAAACAAATATTGATTGATTGAATTTTAAAAGCACAAAGACTAATGATGCAATCAGTCTTAAAAGGGTAAGTAGGTGCAATTTTCCTCTATTACAATCTGTGTGCTGTTTTTCAATTTGCCACTTGTGAAACTGGGCAGTTGCCTCAGGAAAAAATATTTACCCTCTATAAAATGCTCTAAGCCTCTTCAGGCTAAAGCATTTAAAAAATACTTGATTTGCCACAATACAGATTTGCTTTGGATGTTTAGCAGATGCAAAAGTCAGATGCACTTAAGTTTCACAACATCTTTTACATCAATACAAGAGGTATTCTGGATATATGAAGCACTATACAACAACCTATTTTCTGAAGAATGCAGGCTTTGAAAATATCTGATGCTGAGTGTTAAGAGTTAGTGCATACTTTTGAGAGTTTTTCTCTTACTCATGTGTCAGGAAAAAGTGGGGAGACAGGTAGTCCTTATCAGAACAATGGAAAATACAAAAAAATATTGAAGTTTGTGATGATGGTTGTTTGGAAAAATATGTCTGAATAAAGACACTAAGGAGAACAACAAGCAATTGCATCCCCTTCTTTCTGACATAGAAGTTTAGGCTTCATGTAGTTTACTGAATAAGGTTCTTTGGCATGTATTTTTGAGTCAGATATGGACTTCATGGATGCCATACACCACAGCACTGTGCAGAGACAGCTGTGCTCATCCCAACTGCTCTGTGCTGAACCTGGAGCAAGTTATCAGCTTGCTTCCATTACTTTTGATATCTGTTGCACATCTATTTCAGTAAACATCTGATTTACCACAGTGAAGACTCATTTTGGATACCTAGCAGACCCAAAAGCCAGAGGTACATCTTTGTACATATGGAGGTACTTCAGTATACTATTTAGACATGCCCTAAAGGATCTTAATTATTCTTTTTGTGCCTTTTAGCCAAGGAAAACATTTCCAATATTATGAAGATGGAATATGCTATGGTAACCTTTGAATGGCAATACAGCTTGAATTGCCAAATGTCATTTACACAGCCACTTTTCAGAAAGTGGCGCATTTCACAGTAAAAAAAATCCCAACTCTTGGACCAATTAAAACCACTGTTGACACTTCTCAACTAGCCAAAATAGGTTTTTATTTTGTTTTTTAAAGGGAGTAAAATTGGTCTAAAAGGAAAAAGTTAAGTTGTTAAATCACAGGCCAATGTGACAATTGTAACAGTTTAAAACTCAGGAGGTAATTTGTGCTACAACACAGTAAGAGGTTGTCACCAGCTTTGCCACCCAACATCGACAAATCTGGATCACACATGGAA
Organism: Falco punctatus; assembly: GCF_963210335.1. Classification (NCBI taxonomy): domain Eukaryota; kingdom Metazoa; phylum Chordata; class Aves; order Falconiformes; family Falconidae; genus Falco; species Falco punctatus. The sequence continues at coordinate 74,750,021 of NC_137586.1, forward strand.
ACATACAATACTTCAGCAATTTATCCACAAGGAAACTAGTTGTTCATTGTTCATGGTTTAAGTCCAGTTTTAAGTAAAAAAAATCTGCTAAAAAGAGGAGAAACTAGTGAAAGGTCTCTTGGCCAGTTTCTTAAATACCATGTAAAGAGCCTTAAAACAAAGAAATAGAAAAAGATAAATCTATAAGGCTGTGCTACATTCTAAGCACCTGTTGCCCTACCAGAATGCATGCTGAAATGCATTCTGCACATACAGGTCAAAGTGCAGCCACAAATAAATCACCTGCCTTATGCTGAGCTTTCCAGAAGCCTTTGACCATTCATTTGCCCTACAGATTATGTATGATTCATTTTCCAGCCCACAAATATGTCCTAAGGATCTGCTCCGAAATTTCAGCACAAAGTTTTGCACTGATTTGCAAGAGTAGCTTAAAAACAAGTTAGGTTGGACAAAGAGGATAACAACAAAATTTGACAGTATTGGCTTGATTTGCTTCTGCTACCATTATTTTACACTAGCTGAAAGGTTGGGATCTCATCTCCTTTAATTTTAGGCTACAACATTAGGGAAATTTCAGCTTGTTAAGCCTCCACAGTTTCTCACCTTCCAGCATCAACAAAGAAACCTCAAACATGATTTCCCTGGAACTGAAAATATCTCCTCCTTTCCCCTGCAACTCCCCCCCACACCTCCCCTTCATCTTACTGAGAAAATAAGGCTTACTAAGTTTTTTTTGTTTGTTTTTGTTTTTTTGTTTTTTTTTTTTTTTCTGTTGGTAACATTTCAAACAAGAGAAAAGCTTCCTATTGGAAGGAAGTTTAAACTGAAAAAGCACCACCTCCTCGCAAAGTGCAGGTAAAGCTTGGGAAGCTTATTCCAGCAGAGGTTATTAAATATCCGGACTCTTGGTAACATACAAGAGAAGTCAAGAGCAGCAGCTGTTAAGAGACCGAGGTTCTCAGAACTGGATGTCTGCTGTGGATGAACAAGAACATGTGAAGTTTAAATTCTAATCATTTTTGCACATGCAACTTTCAACTTCTGATAGGTGAGTTTAGCAGTTTTCTAACTGTGCCTCGGTGCTACTAATAAGGATGTGTGATGACTGGCAAAGCATGCACCTCTCAAGTTTAGAGGAATGGTGGATCCCACCATCTCTGTTTACCCTCAGCTTTATAACTTGTTGCCCTGGAAAGTCTGATTTAGATGTATGATCTGGCACATATCTGGTGCTTTTTATGATGATAAAGGGTCAGAAATAGTGTGAACACCTCTGGGGATAGTATGGGTCTTTTTCTTCTCACCACTGAAACTAAGAGCACAATTCCTGCTAACTTGCTTGGGTGCAGGACAGAGTCCTACTGAAAGAGAAGAGTATAGGGACTGGTAGCCTAAATCCAACAAGAGGTAATTTTATCTACTTTTGCACGTGATCATGTTACTCAACATATCTGAACACATCACTGACTACCCACATGCTTAGCCTATCCAAAATGCAAAGTAAACCATCCCAGCTTCAGTCTTCTTCCACTGCCATTGGATTAAATTTTTCTCCTGAGTCTCCAAGCATCCATGTGTCGCCTGCCAAGTCTCATGGAAGCATTGTGCTTGGCATCACCAGAAAAGTGACCAGCTGCAGAAGAACCCTTTAAATTTAAGATACTTATCACCAACTGAATGAGCAACATCTGAGCACAAGCAAAAATACTGGTGATCCACCCTAGAAGAAATATGGAAAGATTTTCCCTACCCTTAAACAAGATCATCTAAACCTCAGTATTTTCTTCACTAAGCCGGACAACTCTGACTTATTCTGTCTTCCCTCAGAAGTAATTTTCCTTCACTTCTGAAAATTGCTGACTCTCCTATACTTTTCTCCATCTGGTGCATTTCTTCCTTGGAGACTTGAATCCAGCATGGGTCTGAGCAGAGAACCATTTCACATGCCTTATAGCAGCATTCCTGTCTCTATATACACCAGCCTGTTTGCCTTTTCCATGATGGATGAGACTGCTGAGCAATATTCAATGGATTATCCACAATCACCTTTTCTTCAGAACTGCTATCCAGCAATTGATTAGTACTAGGTGTTAAGAATCTTCATCTGTTTTGGAGTCACCATGTGAAAAAGGTTAGTAATCTGTCAGTACCATCTTAAACTTTTTTTTCATGTGCATTCACAATCCCTTCCAGTAAGGACCAGTCTACAAATACAGTGACTGCACTGCATTATCTGATCCAGGTTCATGAAACACTGTCTAAAACTGGAACAAGGTCAGTCTAAAGCTGGACATTCTCTGGTACAGGTTTCTGCTGCAACAACTGGTTGCTGGTATATATGCTCTTGCTTCAGTTCTCCAACCTGTAAGCATCACCTAGACAGAGATGTGACCAACACAACAATGACAATGAGAAACCAAGTCTGCCTTTTTCTTATTGAAACCTCCTGCTCAGTGGGCTACTTGCAGCCAAAAGGATGAACCATGCAACAAGCACTGCAGGTGTGGCTTCTTGGTCAGTGAGCTCATTGGCATCAGGAGAGCTTGGGGAAGCACACAGCCCCAGTACCTCTTCTGTCTTTAGTGGCACATCACATTGATGGAGCTTAGTTAAACCACTCTCCAATCCATACAGATAGTGACAATATATAACCAGGGCCACACAACCTTTTTGGATCTTACTGCTTTGCAACCAGCCACCTATGACTTGCCCACAATCACATGGTCAGTGTTATCCATCAGTGTAAACTGGATTTATTTCACCAAGGAACAGGTGTTTTCAAAGTAACAGAGACCAAAGATTATTTTTTGTGTGTTTAAGCAAGGGCAGTGGTTTGCCCACAATGTCACAGACTAACATGAAGTAGAAACTGGAGCTGTAGATACTTGGACCACAAAAATACCAGTCTTCTTTCCTTCTACATGCTTTTCAGGACTGCTTTCATGGGTTGTCTGTTCTCAGGGAAGGAAGGATGATGCAGCATTCTCCTGAGTGCCAGGGGCCAAACGCAGAGGGGAATTCTTCCCAGCGCCCTGAGATTTGTGGCAGAATTGTAAAAGGAACCTCCTACCAGCTCTCTCCAGTTCAGTAGTGCTGTCCATCCCCTCCTTCTCAGCAGTGAAATCTTTACAAGACACCTTGTCTTCTTAATTATGAATTATTATACTGTTTTAAAAGCCCAGGGAAAAAAAATCATCATTAATATAAAGAGTTGTCTATACTGGAAACTATTGATTTTGGAACAACTCCTTTGTGGGACATTCAGTCCTGTGAATTGCTGAGAGATTCACAGAGGCAGGGGTCTGCACTGTGCAGTGCCACATCAATCTCATCAAAACCTTTGCTCGGCATTGTATGCAATGTCACACATGATAAGGACAAAGATACTTGTAAACCACTTATATTTTGTTATTTTTCCTCTGGAGATTAGGAAGCTAATAAGGAAAGGCGTGAAAAGTATGAACAGATTTCTTTTGCATACATGAATTTCAGATATCCTATATTTATTTAAGTCTAAATTTTATACTTTTTGAAACTTCAGCAGTAAAAAGTCTAAATTTAGCACAAAGAACTGATATTGCTCAGTGTCTTACTGATACAGTGACATAGTTCTTAAAGATGTTATGTTTAGACTGTTCTTTGTTTCATTTTTTAAAAATTGGAGATTATTTTTCCTTCTGGCTGCTTAGAAGTTACCTCCTTAACCAGAACAATTTGCTAAGTTCACCATGATGCTGGGATGAGTTTATGTACATTCCTAGTTCAGCAGTTATCCCCACCACACAGAGCTGTCTTAAAGGTGCAGATTAAAATGCTGGAAAATGAATCAGCTTTCTGCTCGAGTCTACTTCTTTAAAGTGCAGCAAGTGCTTGCCTATGCTTGTGTCTATTAAGAACAAATATATGATTAAACAGAGTCTTACTTTTTATGTCAATGTAGGTAGGAATTCAAAATAGATAAGGAATTAACTCCCAAACACTATACTATGTGCACAGAGCTGCCAGAACTTGCAAACACATCCAAGATCGTAATTTTGTACCGAAGCCAGTGTATGAGACAATCCAGTGCCCTGTGCTGCAGTTATTGTAAACCTAGTGACACCTTGTATGCCAAATGCTTGCTTTATGCTCCAAATGGGAAACAGTTGGATGACTAGGGATCCTTCAAAAACCCATGGAGTTTTCCCAAGGACCTGACACATGGTGCAGCGCATCCATGAGAGGCTAACAAGTATGTATGTGTATGTGTGTGTACTGCAACGCCTTTCCCTTTCAGAAACCCACTGGGAAAGACCAATCAGTCCGATGCTGGCACTGCAGCATGTGGCACTCAGCTGGTTAATAATGAGACGCTTGCATTTAGCACTGCTATCAGCTCCTGAGTAAGCTCAGCTCTGCGCTAGCTCCTGCTGCTGCCATAAAGAGACTGCAGCTGTGTGACTCTGCAGCATACACTACAAGTTGCTCAACTCTTCCTCCTCTAGCAATACATTACACGGAAATCTGGCTTCCAATTTCTGTCTGCAATTTTCAGCCTCTTAATAGGGGCTCCTTAGCCATTCATTACCTGCCCAGGTTACTTCCTTCTACTGCAGTGCTGCTTATAGCTCTGCATGGCAAAAGAACATGGCTGAAGCAGAGAGGCTGACAAAGACATGTCCCCAAAAGGCTGGAAAGCACCTTTTATATAGCTCTCTGCTGATAAACTGAGGGGTTTTTTTCAAGGTGTGTATTGTTTAAAATCTGAGCACACCTCTGCTGTCCCAAATCTTCAACTGCTTGTCAGTGACTGCTATTGTTAGGCATTGCAGAGGGGCTGAGCCCCACCCTACTAACTGTTGTCTGCGGATCCTGACAAATGATGCTGGCAGCTCAAATTAAAACAATCAGAGCACCGCTTAAATCAACAATCTGAGCTCTGTGCTGTCTGGAAAGGCCAACAACTCCTAGATGAGAGCAGGTCGTCTCCTTCCAGAAAGAGCTGCCCAAACTGCACTGGTTGTTGGCCTTTTTTTTTATGCACAGAGAGCATTTGTTTTTACTGGTGAAGAGGAAGAAAGCTTTACATGCCTTCAGTGCCTAACCTCATTGCAAGTCAGCTAAGTAACAAAAAGCATCTGTGTGTCAAGAGCTACATAGGTCTGGTGTGCAATTGCCAACAGGCCATACCAGTTTCACTGCCACTGGGCTTGTCAGGTGATGTTAACCCTTGGAAGCACGTGGGTGTCTCAGAGAAGAATTTGCAACAGAAAAGGCTTTTATATGCTAGGGAAATTAGGACCAGAGGCAGGTGTAGCATCCCTGCATTCCCATGTCCTGCTCCTGAAAGGCATCCTCAGACCGAAAGGTGCTTCAGCACACACAAGCTCAGCATGTGCTCATGTGCCATTCAAGAGAAGGCAAGGTTTCAGATCACATTTCACTGCCATCCTACCTAAATAAGGAAGCATGGGATTGAATTCGAGGTTCTGTTGGTTTTGCTGGTGGTAACTGACAAACAAATCCCTTGATGGAGCTTCATTTCCCTTGTCAATAAACAAATATACTGAAATCTTTGCAAAATTCCTCGGGACCCACTCACAAAGAGGCTCAGAAGCTAAATACTGCTGCTGTGAGGCCTCATAATTTACTGCACATACACAGTCTGGTGCTTTCCCAAATACATGTTGCAGACCAACCAGCTCGCTGGTGACTGTGCTTTGCAAGTGTTCAGCTGATGAAAGAATACACTTCATTCTGTACAGGAATGAAACAGTATTTGTAAAATGGGTATGGATACAAGGAATGACTCCTACCAGAGCAAAAGTGCTCAAGGAGAGACTGAGCATCACTGTGCACCCCCTTCAAGCACTATCTCACCCTCATCCCAGCTACCCAGCTATCCATCACTTCTAGCACAGCATGTAAATCCCAAAGTCTCGCCTCTGACTTCACATGAACATCTACCCCACTGCTACCATGGTGTGTGGTATTTGTCCTTAAAGTTACACTCCAGGCTAGAGCTGTTCAATAGTTTCCAAAAATGTAAATCTTTCACAACTATTTTACTTTTCCAGACAGTTAACAGCAACAACAAGAAAATCACAAAAACTTTTCAAACCCATTTTCAACTCCTTTTGCAAAATACAATTTGAAATGCACAAAAAGAAATCTAGTATCTCAGCTCCTTGTCTGTGCTTAAGAGATGCTGGTGATGTGTTAAGGGCTAGGAATGTGCTGTGGAAACAATTCTAAATTTAAACAGTTGAGTTTGGGTAAGTCTGGAGACTGTCTAGAAGTTTCTCAAGAGCAAGTTCATTTCTGGTTTCTGCTCGTTCCTAGTTTTCACTGATACCTTGAAAGCAATATTTGAATGAAAGAAATAAATCATATTTCTGCTTCTCTTGCAGAGAAGATAATCTCATGTAAACATTCCTAAAGCAAAAACACAGATAAACCTAAAGACAGTATTTTCAGACATTATAGGCATTTTTCTTTCACTTTTGGCTTGGAATGGGCAAAGGCCATAATATTTCTTAAACTGTGTATGAACTCTCACTGTTATATATGCTCCAGAAGTCAAGACAAGATACACCTGTGCTCACATGGGTTTCTCTGTGCAATACCTCCCATGAAGCTGACTCATGATATTGCTGCAGTCCAGGGCAGGGCTGCAGATTTGTGTGCAGGGAAATCTTTCTTCATCCTTTACAGCAAATGCAAATGTAACGCTTCCTCTCCCATGGCTGATTTCCACTGGGGTTCATAGGAACCTCACAGGTTCATAATGTGCTCACAACTTTGTTCTCATTTAGCTTGTGATAATCCCTAGTTTACACAAACTAAACCCATTCCTGGAAATACTACATCAGGACACAGACTCTTCCCAGCCCCTTCAGGTCTTCCGCACCGCAGAGTACTCTGGAAATCTGTTAAGGTCACATTAGCTCTCAAGTTTTTTCAGCTCAGACTATAAAAGGAGGACAGCTACAACTATAGGGGGATTTTCTGTTTCAGGTACTTGAATGTTAGGCAGAGGAATGGTTGTGATTAATCAGAGCTGTAAATACAATTGGAAGTAGGATAATGAGGGCAAGATGGGAATGGAAAAATTGGATTAAACTATGTAGCAGCAATATTCAAATAAGCTTCACGATCAATCGCAAGGAGGGCTTTCTTTAGTGCTGAAACTCGGGAAAGTACTTAAAGACATGGTTAATCCAGGAATGTGTTTGAGTACACAGGATGGCTGCACTGTATCAGACCATCTAGCCCATGTTCCATTCTAGCACGGTGCCTAAAGCAGAAGACCTCAGGAGCATGGCAAGAACACATAAAACTTCCCTGCCAGCCTCTAGTAATTTGAAGCTTGAAAATTACTTCTGATAAGAAAGTCCTCCATGTATTCTGCTTCCATGAGCGTGCTTGGGTTCTCCTCAAGCCTAGGTGTACTCCAGCACCCACCATATGCTGGAAAGCAGGGCTTTACAGCTTAACAATTCATTTTAGGAAGACTATGTCTTTGGGTTTGTTTTGTCCACAACTTCTGCCTTCCTCAGACCCCGACTAATTCTTGTGTTAAAAAGTGTGAGTAGTATTTCCTTATCTCGTCTCTCCCTAACAGTCATGACCTTATAGACTTCTGAAGATTCTTTTCACTCAGTTTCCTGTTTTCCAAGTAGAAAAGTCCCAGCCTGCTTACTCTTTCTGTATCTTGCTGAACTTTTTTTCTGCAGGCTTTAGGTCTGAAAACAACAAAAACATTACTTCCTAAATGAAGGCATAGGAAACTAGTGTATTAAGTCATCACTGCAATCATAAGCTGTTGATTTAATGAATTTGCAACACCTTTCTATGTGATCCCCAACACCAGAGATTCCAATTTTCATGATCAATGCTCTGTGGAAGGAGTCACAAAAATTTTGGAGACACATTACAGTAAAATGACCTTCGACATGAGATCTACTAGTCATGAGTTTTAATTTTGTAGGGTAATAGACAATAGCTGAATGGGGAAAAAAAAGATACTGGCTTTTCTGTGACTAAATTTTCTGAAGTTTATGGATACCACATGATGCTCACTGCAGCTGCTGAGTGTCAACCCAGAAATGTAGAATGGCTAGGTTACCAGCAATTGTGATACTGAAACTATACTAGTACTATCTTTCCAAAAGATAATTGTATTACTTTTCTCAAAGATGTGTTGAAAAATTAGTGCAATTCTGTATGTAAACATATATGTACGTGCCTCATTTGTTGGGAGGACTCCAAACCATCACCTGGTGTAAGTTTTACTAGTGTACAGTCACAGTGCCATAATCTTACTGCAGTTACAGAGACATGGTGGGAGAGCTCACATGACTGGAATGCTGTCATGGATGGCTGTGTACTTTTTAGGAGAGATAGGCCAGCAGTGAGGGAGCAACTGGAATGTATTGAGCTCTGCCTAGGGGTGGATGAAGAATGAGTCGAGAGCTTACGGGTAAGAATTCAGGGGCCGGCCAACATGGGTGACGCTGTTGGGGGTCCTCACTACAGGCCACCTGATCAGAAGAGGGAGTCGACGAGGCCTCCTACAGACAGCTGGAGGTACCCTCACCATCACAGGCCCTGGCTCTCGGGGGGGACTTCAGCCACCCTGATATGTGCTGGAAAGACAGCACAGCTGGGCGCACACAGCTCGGGAGGTTCCTGCAGGGCATTGATAATAACTTTTTGCTGCAGGTGGTGGAGGAGCCAACGAGGCAAGGTGTGCTTCCAGACCCTGTACTAACAAACAAACAAGGGCTGGTTGGTGGTGTGAAGGCTGGAGAAAGGCTGAGAGAGCTGGGCTTGTTTCGCCTGGAGAGGAGAAGACTGAGCGGGGATTTTATCCATGAATACAAATATCTCAAGAGCAAGTGTCAAGAGAATGGGACCAGGCTCTTTTCAGCGGTGCCCAGACGCAGGACAAGGGGCAACAGGCACAAAGTGAAACCAGGACATTCCACCCGAATATGAGGAAAAGCTTCTCTGTTATGAGAGGGTCAGAGCACTGGAACAGGCTGCCCAGAGGTTGTGGAGTCTCATTCTCTGCAGACATTCAAAACCTACCTGTGTGCAGCCTGCCTCAGGTGAACCTGCTTTAGCAGGGGGGTTGGACTAGATGATCTCCAGAGGTCCCTTCCCATCCTGACCATTCTGTGATTCTGTGTGAAACTAATCTTTGCAGGACAACCATCCCCTCCTCATCCCTGCTGAATTATCTCCCATGCTAGTTCTAGTCCCTTGCAAAAGGCAGCACTGCTCAGACTGCAAAGCCCTCTTCTGAGGTGCTGGCACTGTACTCCCTTATATTTGAATGCACAGTCCTGCATTGGCCTCTCCTAACAGCAGCTGTATACAGGTGTGAACAAAGTCTTTAAATGGAGGACCCCATTTACCAAATAATCCATCTTGTTCTGCAGGTCTGCTTTGTGTTGTTGTATTTACTCCTCCACCACTCCTCATGCTGTCTGCACACTATCAATTTTGATTTTTCATTTACATCAAAGTGCTAACAGAGGATGTCTTCAAGCCTTGAAAAGCTGCTTCCTATAAGCTCTCCCCTGCCTTTGCTCTTGAGGAACAAGGCTCTGTTCATCAGTCTCCCTCACTAACAGCAACTTTCTGAGACCTGTCAGTTAGCTAGTCTTAATCCAGCTAAGGTAGACCTCACTAATACAGGAGGGAGCTATTTTTAAACAAGTGCCTTACCATACTAAATCAAATACCTGATGACATTGAAGAAATGTTAGATACAGCTCAACAAACGCAAGAATGGTCTTGTTCGACAGGAGGCATGTTTTACATGGCTGCTTCGATATCAATAATTTCTTTAATGCTTCCCTGAGCTAATGGTTCTCAGAGCTGGGCACTGATAAGCAGTAACCATCAGTACCGTTTTTTTTTACTTGCTAAGAAATCGGTAAATTTTAGTAGTTTCCCAGTTGCATCTGTGCGCTGGACATCTCCTTAACCTGCATATCTCCTCCAACTCCTGTGCTGGTTGTTGCTCTAGTGGATGATTTCTCCTCAGTGCTGTCCCTCAATGATTGCCTTTAATTTACCTGATATATGGGTGACACAGGTTCACTGGATCATTTGCGCACTTGTACCCCAGATGCACTGATACATACTCAATGCCCTTGCTTCCCAGCTTTATGACTTCTAGCTAAGGGACAGGAAGTATTTACATTTCATAAATGCCTGTCTATGTTAGATCACTAGCTAGTGGTGATCTCTGCAGTCATAGAGAGAGGGGCCATATAATAAATTGCGGAGCCACACAGTTTATTTATCCAAAATGTGATAAATTATCTCAGCTTACCTGTCCCTTAGCCACTGAGCCTGCTTCCTCTGGGACTATTTGCATTCCAAACTTCTGAGCAACTCGCAGCAGGCACATTTTTAAAGCCACAAAAATGCTTCCTTTTTCACCCAGAATTTTACCCACCACCCCCCTTCAGGAAAAGAGCAGACACAAGCAATGAAGTGTGCTACAGGAACAAGCCAAGAGAGAAGATGGCTTCCAACCTCCTCTTTTAACCTCTTGCCTGCCTCCTGCAAGGTATCTTCTCACACTGTGCAGAGTGGGCACCGCTTGGCTCCATTGGTGGTAAACCAGCAGATCAATGTTGTGGTGATTTAAGGTCGGGCTCAAACAGATGTTGAGCAGTGTGGCATGACAGAAAGATTTGCCAGTATCTGTGGCATGTTTGATGTGGATAACCTCTGCTCAAGGAAGGATCAGAAAACTAATTGCTCTGGCCATGATCCAACAAGGACACAGAGTTTATGTTTTTCTCCCAAGCAGAGAGAGCTGGCCTCCACTTTTCAGTCGTCTCGCATTTCCCCACATCTCAAACCAGACTGCCACAGTGCTCTGAGACTTGCTATAGTCAGTTTGTGAATGTTAAGAACTTCAGAAACAAATACCTAAAAATCAAAGTTTAAGCATGTACAATGGTATTAAAACCACATACATTTGAAGTGGTTTTTTGGTTTGTGTTTTTTTTTTTTTTTTTTTTTTTTAATCATAAGTTATCTTTCCTAAAGACTTATTTAGCTGTTTCATGCCCTGGTAAACCATAGCATCCAAGTTCTCCTCAGTCTTGTATGCATCCCTAGCAACTCTCTGAGACAAGGCCGAAGTCCATTATTCACAGTTTACGGATGGAAAAGGACTGCACAGGCAGGCAAAGTACTTGTGGCTGGCAAAATAAGTGGCCAACTCACGTTCATCAAGGTTTAGATTAATGTCCTAACAGTTAGTCCCCTTTTTCCCTCTTCCCATGATACTTGCCTATGTGCCAGATATGCGTATATTAAAACTGTGATTAATCAGAGTAAAAAAATACAAAAGCAAACTCTTCAAAAAGTGTCAGCCTTCTGGTATGAATATTCATATTTCCATGTTTGGATTTTGTTTTCCTTAAATACACTTCAAATTTACTCTGCTTGTCTTCCTGGCAAGCGTGGTGATTATGGAAGCAAGCACAAACGTACAGGCAACAGTGTATAGGAGTCCCAACAGTAAATGGATTTCTTTCTATATGCCTAGCATTCAACCAGCTTGATTGGAGTGCTGGTGTAAGCTTCTGCTCATCTGAAGGGAGATACTGCAGCTTGTTAAAAAAAAGGCAACACCAAGCTGAATTCAAATGCAACCTTTCTGTCTTCTAAGAAAGGCCATGCAGCTTCTGAGGATTAACCTTATTTTAGCCAACTGGTGGCAAAAGAGAAATGCCTAACTTGTCTCATGCCACTCATCTTGATGGAGCAAAGCTTACACTAAAGATAAACTTCTCTGCATTCTGACAAACATTTGCAGCAGCCCAAAGACAAGAGAAAAGTTACCTAATGAGATTATATGGAAAACTTGTTGCACTCCTGAGTGGGTAAGCAGACAAGTTAGTTCATGGACTCACATTCAAGCTTAAAATAAAGCTGAATATTTCTGATGCTGAAGTAAAATTATTTCAGTCTAATTCACTGCACACATTGCAATACTATGTGTATATTATTTTGTGCCAGAAATAGAAACCGAAGTGGTAATATATATGGAAAAAGAAGATCCAGATTCTCAAGGCCTTCTCTCATACTAGCATAAACCTACTGTAAAAAGCTGCAGTACACATCTGATAATTTTACATCCATAATGGCATCATTGGTGTGAAATGCAAAGCATCAAAAAGCAGAGCACCTGAACTACTCTGGTGAAAGGTTTAAGCCGGAGTGGAAATGGGTGCTGCTTGGGTTTCTGTTATATAGTGGTCAGAAGAAGCAGCAATAATATAAACCATTTTTTAAACACAGAGATAGAAGTTTTTCAGAGCTATGCACTGCAGCAATGTGTGGAGCAGCTCTGCAGTGTGGTTCTGCTATATAGGACTCCCAAACCAGGGGCAGTGGTGAGGGTTGCCTCTGAGGGAACGTTCCCGGTGTTTCCATTTGGAGATTTGGCAATACCTATGCTGACATAAAACTGTGAACCAGCTTAAAAATATGCATCTACTTTCCGCTGCCTGAAAATTAAATGGTTATAGCTTCTACCCTGTATCATATGATACCATTTGCTCTTTTTCAGGAAATATTTTAGAGAGGAAAAAACCCCAATCTATTTGTTTTACATCTGGTTATTTTTAATCTCCATTGACCTGTTAGCAGAATAGTGGACTTAAAGAAAACAGCTTGGAACAGCAGCAGCAGCCATTCCTCATAATACAAAAGAAATCTGTAATCTCTGCCGGCTACAGTAAAACATAGCATCTGTTGATCATTGGGGGAACCAGGGAAGGGAACATAAAACCCATGTGGCTCTGCTGTCTTCTGTCATTTCCCTTCAGACTTCCAGGTGTGCGGTCCCCAGCACCCTCTGTGCCATCTGACTGGGACTGGCACAGCTGCATCAACATCTCAGCATGGAGAAGAAGAGCTGGGTGTCACTCAAACAAGGGCAGGCTGTGTGGGGCTGGCAGACTGGCAATGCCCACGGAAACACAAGCCTTTTGACACTGTCTGTGCCATGCTAGAAGATGAGCTGGCAATTTCTGTGTGCCAGGATGATGGTGGTTTTTAAGCACCCAGGCCCAGTCCTCACCAGGTGTCACTGCCCACGTTCCTCTGAGGTCTGCAGCAGCTGAGCTCATGGCTTACTCCAAATTGTAACATTAAACATGAAAACAAAAGTTTTAACTAAAATGGGGCAAAACCCTGCCTAGACTTTACCCCCGGCAGGACGCAAGTCAGCAGGGAATTTATCTGAAAGCATATGCTCAGCTATGGAGCTGAGGTGACAGTTTAACTAGTAGATCAAATAATTACATGATTTTGATAATGCTGTGTTTGTAGTCGATTGTCTTAAAAATTAGTAATATCACAATTATTTTCTGCAGTAAAAGCCACGCTGCAGCAGATAATTTTGTTTAACTTCTTAATCAGCTAAGCTAAAGCTCCCACTGTGAGAAAATATCTTTTCAGCAGAGTACTGATTTTCTCCCGCAATCTCCTCTCCTCCTCACTTATTCCTTCTTTTCTTCTCCATCATCAATCTTTCAAGCGTGCCACTGTGCATTCACATTTTTCTTTCTGCACGTGTCAGCTCAACGCTCTTCCTCAGAGCCCTCTTTCTCTGCCAAATCCTGCAAAGCAGACTTTAACCACTCATTTCCCGAACAGAGAACTCCATGCACAACTTCGCAAAAGCCAAGCTCTCCGGGCGCTTCCCAGTCACCGTGCCGGAATCCCCCCTTCCCTCTGCAACCCGCAGCTATGGACAAAAGAGCGAGTAAAACGAAACTGACTTACTGCTATGGCTTGGAGCCTTTCCTTGTGCAACTCCGCTTCCGCCATCCTGGAGTGAAGGACACGGGAGGAGAGAGAGGGAGACGAGTGGTGGTGGGATGTGAAAAAAGAAGAAACAAAAAGGCAAATAAAAACAAAGCAGAGCACACACTGCCGTTACCCGGGGCAGGGGGGGGAACTGGAGTAATTGAAAAGAAAGCCGAGCTCCTGTGTAGTAGTCAGCCACTTTTGGAGACACTGCAGGCTGGCTCACGGTAGGATCATTTTAGTCACTGGACCAGTGCCTGCCTCGCTGTCTGTCTCCCAGCTGTATTGCTAACTGCATTTCATTGCTGCTTCTGTGTGCTGTTGCTGTCATACAAGCCATGTATGCACTCTCCGAGCAGCTGAGCGCAGGGATAGCTTGCATGGCTATAATTTTTTGCATTGACGTCTCAGCTCATTTGCTCCTCCTATGGGGCGCTGGGTCACGACAGGAGCTCCACATCAGTAGCGTGCACAGTAATCCAAACCTGCATGACTGCCGCAGAGGAGGCAGACAGCTGTGCCACAGCATGTCCTTAGCGAGCAGTGTGGCAGGGAGGGAAGGACTGTGGCACATGGCGTGGTGAGTGGGATCTGCAGCAGGGAGGCAGGCAGGCAGGCAGCTGCTACAGCCCCAAGTTAAAGCAGGTTTGGCTAAGGAAAAGGACAGGGCCAGCAGGAAGAGGGAGGACACGAACAGAGGAGGAACAGCACAGCGGCTTGTGAATGCAGCGGTAACATGGCATGCTGCAAAAGGCTGCTGCTGCTGCTGTAGGGCAGCTTTTAAGAGCAGCAGTGAAGAACGTGCATGTGGCGAGGAAGAGTGAAGGTGTCCATGTACCCTGCACATGTATTGTACATGCACTGCATTGACATCAGACACTCAAAAGGGACAAAGCTCTATGTAGAAACAGACTGACTGTAGACTCCAGCTGTGTTGTAAATAGGGAAGGAGGCAGGTGAGGAAGAGAGGTGTGTCCTGAGCCAGTGTTGTGAGGGTGCCCTTGATTTCAAGTGTGGCTTTTGTTTTGCATGCAACCTCCTCACTTTTTTGGAGGGTGAGGGGGTGTTTGGGTTTTATTTTTGTTGTTTTTTTGTTTGTATGGTGTCCCATCTGCATTGTTTTCTTATAAATGGCAAAGAAGCTCTTGATTCTCTCCTGGCCAGGTCCCATGGGGTGCTACTGCAACGGTGAGTACAGGGCTGCCATGGCAGAGGGACACCCCCGAGCTGGGAGGAGTGGTGGGGCTGAACATGACATCCTGCTGCTGCCCTGCTACAAGGAGCAGGAGTGCATTTTACAGCATATAATTTTGGTTTAATAATGCCACGCTGACAGGACAGGGAATTTCCATTGTCTTGGAGGAAAGCAGTCTGGAGGTTACCCTGCTTCCCCTGTGCTTGTCCTTTCATGTGCCACCCAGCCTGGCATTTTACCTCTCTGTCTTGTCTTCCAGACATCCTCCACCATCATCCTATTTCCAGCTCTGGGATGTGCTACTTGCTGCAGGCTGCTTTTCAAGGCAGCTTCTTTTTCAAGTGTTTCTACCTCCTGGTCCCATTTTCCTTCCTAATACCCAGCCCGTCTTGTGACAGCATGTCAAGCTGACTTCTTGCTTAGCTTTGCCTCCATGAAAGAGGTCCTTTGTTGTATAGAAAACTCATAGAACATTATATAATTCCAATAGTCCTGTGGCCAAAAGGCAAAGTTTTATTTCTGTATCCCAAGCAAGCAGTATCTGTAAGTAGGGTGTTGGGATGGGCTCACAGCTAGGGGAAATGCAATGATTCTAGCTTAAACTGGGATACTCTTTCAGTCTTCCAGCTTTAAGTAATTTGTTGGATGGCATCTGTCCGGTTCTTGTTGTTTTTTCTTCAAAACCTCTCTTTTTTGTTTTCAGTCACCCCATAAAGGTCCGTGTATTGCTGCTTATATTACTACAGCTGGTTTTGAAAACCCATCACACAGGATCCCGACATCTATACTCCTACATGTGCATTGAGAACGTACATGGGCAACTCCTACTAAGACTTGCAAGCTATGCAATTAAATCCCTTCAATACCCTTCTCATGTTTTGCCGTTAAGTCTTGCCCAGGGGAGGAATTTTGCTACAGGCCATATCCAGCAAAGGCAAGGAAGGGTATGCCTCAATGCTTACTGGACCTGGAATGGGCAACATGTTCGCTCCGCAACCTATAGCCACGTTAGATACTGCCAAAGTGGTGTGTGAAATGCATCAGGTTTGGCCACCCCCTCTGTCCTTCCACTTGGCATCCACTCAGCGAAGCATTTAAATACACATTTAAGTGCATTCAGGGCAGTCATATGTGCATGTGCACATATCACTTGTGATATGAAACCTCCTGATGGTTCATGAAGCAGGGTAACTGTAGCTGAGCTGAACACTGTGTTCACCCCATGTTCATCCTACCTCCCATTTAACTGCAGTGTTTGTTGCAGGTGATGGGCAAGCAGGGTGCATCCTAATGAGTGCTGGGGAATTCCTGGCCCCAGTGAAACATGCTGCAGGACTGTACGCCCCTCTTCAAGTTTAGCAGGCCAAAGAAACACGGATCAGCTCTGCTGTAGCACCCCACCCTGTTGGCACTTTATGACTGTACAGCCATGATAGAGGATGCATCAGCAGTGGGGCAGTTCCTTGCTGTGACTAGCAATGCAAAGGAAAGGCTGGAAGTCATAGAATAATAATAGCCATTAGTTTCTCTGCAGTGTCTTTCTTTTGTATAGCCTGAAGCCTGTGATGCAGTGAGGTGCGAGTCTTTCACTGAGGTGGTTCACAGAGCATATCCAAGTGAAACGACCTCTATAAGGTGACTTACTAGGTCATGACAGTCTGCAGGGCACAGACCCCATAGACATTTGGTTAGTGAAGTCACCTTTAAATGAAAAAAACCAAACCCAACAACAATCACCCAGTTCAATTTTACACATTTTTTTGTCATGTTGGTTAAGATTTTTTTTTTCAGTATGTTTTGCTATGTTGGTAAGGCACTTTAAGAAAAAAGCCAAGAAATTATGTTAAGCCTCATAGGTTTTTAGTTTTGTTTTACTTTAGTTTTGTTTTACTTTTAGGGCAGGAGAACAGGGCAGTATTTCCAAATTTTGAAGCTACTATGAAAACCAGAGAGGATGGAGGGTGTAGGGAGGAGCAAGAAGATTCTAGAAAAGTAGGTAAGCAAGAGGGAAGAGGTATTTTAATATACTTTGGGAGTAAAAATGGAGAAAAAGGAAAAATGTTCGTATTATTTTTCAAATGTCAGTTAAACGGTTGTTCTTTTCACTGCAAATTTTAAAGGAACAAACCTGCTTCATCTTAATAAGTGTGAATTTCATCCCATTTCCATGAAAAACAGATTTTTATTTTAATTTCTTTGGAAAAATGTGTAGGAAACAATCTGTAGTTCCTGCTTAATGCTGGAAAGGATCCTGAAAGTGCTCTGATCTATGTGCAGCCTGAACTTCTAGTAGTGAGACAGTTTTGTTACATGTTGGAAAATCAGGTTTTTGTCTTTGCCGTGGAGCTGAGCTGGATTAGGAAGGGTACTAGTTTAAATCACCTGTGTTTTTGACAAATAGCTTTCTTTTTTTGACAAACTTTTTTTTTTTTTTTTTTTTTCTTTTTTTTTCGTTGCCCTGTACATGACCAGAACCCTTCTGCATGATGCCGGGCATCATGTCATCAGGGCAAAACCTTTGGCTTCCCACCCTTCTGCCTGTTGGTAGGACAGAATCACTCTAAGAAATCAGACTTTGGCCTGAAGACTGCATAAAGAAAGGCACTCACACACATGAAGGTTGGGATTAATGCCTCAGCCATTGCACATGCATTGACATATTTTTGCAGTTACAAGTTAATGGTTGGATCCTGGCAGCAGTTGTCAAGAAAACACAGAGTAAGGAGGGAAAACAGGCTTCACATTTGCATTTCAGATTGTTTAAGAGGAGATACTTCTGGCTTTTAAAATTATCACATGCCAGCATGTTGCATTGTGCTGCACTAACACTGTTCTGGCATCCTCAATATTGTTGAGCATTCCTCCCTAAGGCATATTTGAACCATAGTATTTTCATCTCAGTTGAAATTCTGAGGTTTGATGAATCTGTTCTTTATCTTCCTTACTAGAATCTGGCCTCAAATGTTAAATTAAAATAGGCCAGAAATGAAAATTTCTGATTCCTGACCCCATTGTCCATGTTTACTATTCGGATTC
This sequence comes from Falco punctatus, assembly GCF_963210335.1. Taxonomy (NCBI): domain Eukaryota; kingdom Metazoa; phylum Chordata; class Aves; order Falconiformes; family Falconidae; genus Falco; species Falco punctatus. Next base: position 74,768,082 of record NC_137586.1, read on the forward strand.
CCTCAAACACAGCCTTTGAAATTTTTTGGCAGTGGCACCAGTCACCATTTCCAGGAGAGGCTACTCCATCTGCAGTTTTAATTGGGGCTCTCAGCCTCATCAGACAAGAGTCTTTTGCTGTCCTTCTCCCTCCCGTTCCCAGGGTGGTTGCTGGGCCAGGTGCACAGTGGCTGCAGCACCAGGGGCTGGGCTCAGGCCACTTGGAAGCTCACTGCTGTGAGCTGCGCCTGAGGGACTCCCATCCCAAGGAGCCATCACTTCTCAAAAGCTGTCCTCATCCCCAGGCATGTTAACCTAGTCAGTGGTGGCTGCATGATGGGGGCTGCATGTCCAAGGCCTTACATGCTCACCTGGGTGGCTGGTGGTGGTGTCACCCAGCCTGTTGTCACTCATGACTTGTAGTGGTGAAAGTGAGAAGTGGCTGAACACCCAAATATGTGCCCTTACCCCTCTGCTGCAGGGTGGCAGATGCTAGCTAACACTGGTACACCTTCTCCATCCCTCATGGCCCCTCATGCAGTTTGCCATGGGCACAGCCCCCAGGTGGTACATGCTGGTGGGAAAGCCATCCCGAGTGACAGGACAAGCAAAGGCTGGGATCTCCCCTCCACCTCCCACAGCATTTCACATCTGGAAAATGCAGATGAGGAAACCGTAAGTGACATGTCTGAAGATAAACAGGAGGGCAGTGGCCAGCCTATATGTATAGTCTGTGCTTGTAGTCTATACCTATACCTCCGAGTCCAGTTCTGTAAGTGCACAAGAACATTCTTTTTTAATCAAAACAAATCTTTCTATGAAACTTGGTTAAACTGAAGTTGTTTCCTCCCACCTTTTTCTGTTTCAGTTTTCCCACTTGCTATCAAGACATAGAGTAGAAGGATGCACAACAGGAGATGGCATTGTTTAAGAAATCAAAAGCTAGAGCACAGGGCTTTGTTTTAAACCTTCCCAAGACAGCAAGCTTATGAATAGGTAAGACATAGCTTATTAATAACTGCAGTCTGTTGGATTTTTCCATGTTTGCTTGGTTTTGTTCTGCAGCCATAGGGAGCTTGCACTGAGAAGTCCTCTGACTGAAGGCTTCTCTACCTGGTCATGCCAGCAGCAGGACACCTCTCAAGGGACCACCAGATACTGTGGGTGGAAGGGGTCCTCAAGAGCATCTGCACAGAAGAGTTCTCCTGGCTAAATGATGTCTGTTGTCCATAAACTGTTGCTTGTAAGTGATTCTGCTGTTATCAAGGAAAAGAAGCAATGGCTTTCCTGAGACCTCTTGCCCTGCCAGCCCATGCTGTGCTTCAACAGCCTCATGTTAGCCTGAGATTTAACTATCACCCTCAGTCCTTGGCAGAAGCAAGCCACAGAGCACCCCCTGCCAAAGCCTGCAGGTCCGTAAACCAGGGGATACTCTTTGCGGTGACTTTTTTTGAAGTAGGGAAGAAGAAGAAGATATGGTGTACACTTTTTGTCTTTCTTCCTTCTCTCTTCTTCTGGTAGCTGGGGTTATTTGAACTTCCCAGGCAGAGGAAGCAGTCTGTGTCCTCTTGGGATTTCAGTGCTGGCTGCTGGCACTACAGCTCGCTTACCCAGCTAACTCCTTGCTGCAGGAGCCTAGCCTGGCTCCTGGGGAGCAGAGGGGCATTGGATGACCTGCAGAAGAGAAATGTAAGGCAACCTTTCTCAATTTCCATTACTCTCTCTGAAATTACAGAAAAAGAAAATCTTCTTTAGTCCTTAATTTCCACTTTTTATTCTCAGTGACCCCCCTGACACTTTATGTCCAGCTGGGGCAGAGAGGGATGATGAGAGCAACACTCCCAGCACTACAGTGCAGGGCAGGGATGTATCTGTGACTAGGGCGACTCTTCACTAAAAAGGGAAATTTTATTGAATTTCTGTTCTATCAACATAATGATGACACTGAAATGGGTCACTGTTCCTCAGCCGTGCATCCTTCTGTAGCTGTTAATGAGCTGAAATTCATATGTACACCAGGACTTGCGTTATCCACCCCATTAGAAACATTTTGTGGCATTGAGTTTCATGAATCCTGACAACTTTAATGCTGATGGGGAGTAAACTCTTGCCTGTCTTGCCCTTAAATCTGGCTTGGCTATTCAAATCTGAAGAGATTTTGGAGAAGAGAAAGGAAAAAAAATGTAGATCTTTTTACTTTGGATTTAAGAAACTAGAGCTTGGTTCCTGTAGATTCTGGCATGTCCCTCTCCTCTCTGTTCAAGCAACCCAGATTGCAGCAGGAAAGCTTCTTTTAGCAGCATTTATTTCTGTTCTCGTGCTGCTGATCATCCTCCACATATAGTACACAGCTGAAATTACATTCCCTTAAAAATAGCAAAATATTTACTGCTGAAGTTTGTGTTAGTACAGTGGATTTTGCTTCAGAAGTGAGACAGTAAAGAAAAGAAGTTACCTACAGCCCAACTGGCAAAAGCTATAGAAGAGGTGAAAATAAACCCTTGCCCCAGAAGGTAACTGGGGCCAGAATCTGAATATCTGTGTTTTATTGCTACTCTGATCACTGTGTGACTTTGCTTCTGTTGCTCGATGTATGAAAAAAAGGTAACTCTTTTCTAAACATGCTTTTGGCTCCAGATGCTCTAGTCCATTCTGTTTGGTCTCCTAACAGGCTCCTTAAAGAAGGACATGGGGATTGGCATTGTATTTGCAATGCCAAAAAAGTAATAAGGTGTCTATTCTGGTCTACAAGGGCAGTTTTTGTTAATGACAAGCTTTCAGCTGAGGTAAATAACCAAGAAATTTACGGCAGCATGGCTTCATCCCCCGTAGAGTGGCTGCCCAGAGAGGTGTCTTCAGCTTGTCTGCGTGGAAGCTGCAATTTAACGATTGGCATTTCAGATCAATCTACCTCAACTCCAGCATGTTATAGCAATGAAAGGGTTGGAATTTTGATTTTATCTCTTTGATGAAGAGGATTTAAATCCATTCATTCAAATAAGGGGTCTGACAGTACTTTGAAAGAGGAGTGAGTCAGATCAGAGTCAGGTCTACTTATCACAGCCTGTCGTTCTGAAGATCTCCAGAAACCAGTCATGTAGCCTTTCAGCCTGCTAGCTAGTGGTGCCAGCCCTAAAAAAAGGACACCCTAATGACAGATTTTTCGACATATACTATCTTTTGGTCCTCTGACCTAAAAAAATTGGAAACCTTTCACAGAGAATTCACCTCCTGCCCTTTTGGCCTCAGCTTCAGATTGTGGCAGAGTCACACAGAAGAGACAAAAAATAAATGGCTACTTTCTGGATCCATGCTGGAAGTTTAATAGGAGTTTTTGATCAGTCTACACTACACTCAAATTGGTACATCCAGCTTTCTCTGTTAGCTAGGGAATTCATTAAGCTTTTCACAGCTTGAAGCAGCCACAAGGTGCCAAAAGTTTGCCTTGAACCAGCATAACATGCAGTATGTATTATGCAAAGCCATGGCATTGCGTATGTGCAAGTGATTTCTTCCAAGGATCATTAAGGCTGTTGTTTCTTCTTCATGGTCCCACTTCAAGTGCTCAACTCAAAGGCATGCAAGCACACTGTGATGTCCCTTTCATGGGAAAGGTATCCCCACTGGTTCCTTGCGCAGGGACACTGCAAGTATCTAGTATTCTGTCTAATGCTTTTAAGAGGCTAGTGCTATGGACAGCAGCAGTAGTTGCTGAGAAAAATCATAATCAGGCTCCCTGAGGAAAATGCAGGTTCCACCAGCTTCCCATTCATGTCACTCTAATGGTATTATTTTATGCTTTAACAATATAAAGTACAAGTTAAAGAACTATTGGTCTTTACATACACATACCACATACATATTACATACCACATACAAACCTCAATCCAGATGAATTACCATTAAACTGCTATCTCTGGCATGCAGCTAATTAGGAAATAATCTTTATATCTTGCACTTCTAATGTACAAATGCGTTGCCTGGTAAGCAGCATTCAGAAGAGACATTATTCATTAAACCTAGTAGTCAGCAGATCCCCGGATGAAATTTAATGCTGATTTACAAAGCAGTCTAAATGATTGACACTGTCTTCCACTAATTTTAGTGGAAAATGAGTCTTAATCCTCTAGACTGCTTAGAAAATCCCTGTCAACATGTCTACATTTTAAGCTTCTGCATATATTCCAATTTTGGAAACTGGAAGAGAATACAATACATGATTGTTTCAATACTAAGCAATCCCTCAACCTTTTAAATGAAGATATTTGGGAAGAAGCCGAATGCTTTAACCCTGAAAACTTCTAGTTATGTCTTAATTTAGTACTTAAGCAGTTTTTTCCATCTTTCTCCAACTTGCTCTGGTTGATATGTCTTGTACCAGAGAATAATAAAACACAGAGCAAGACTGCAGATATCCTCAGCCTCACAGTAAATTCATACCTCCTTAGAGACATCTGAAGGGATGTTCATCTGCAGCTAGGATAGTTACTGCTAGGTGTGCCGGGAATGAAAAGAAAGAGGCTCCCTGTGAGGACGGGTTTGGTTTACAACAGCCAAGTAGCATGACATAGCTCACTGTAGCTATGTGCTCTAAGCACTAATTCATCGCAAAAGTAACCATGTAGCAGGGCCCTCTGCACAAATGGAGAAGAAGGAGACATGTCAGGTTGTTAATTTAATAAAATAAGCCTTTTTTTTTTTCTTGAGTAATTTTTGTGCAGAACTAGAGCCTTGCAGAGTTGTCCTAGGAGGTTTGAATCAGTTTAGTGAAGATGAAGAAAATCCATTATTTGAAGCTTGCTTCTGCCACTGCCCACTCTTCACAGTGTAACAGTCTGACACACTTTCACAAGGATGGTAGAGGAGCATTGCTTTGCTTATAAAATTATACACAGATAAAGAGGTACAGCTAATGAAAAAAATACATCTCTTGATGATGTTACCCAATGTAATAGTCTACTCTTTTCTCATAGAAAAGAAAAATAATCTCCCTTTTCCTATGTTTTTTCTTGATTTCATTTGATGACTCATTTATTTTGGTCTTCTGATGTTATGAGCAATACAACATCTGCAGTTTGGGCACTCACCAAAGGCATGGAGAGTGCTATACTCTCTGTCTGCATTGGATCTATTCAGGCAACTCAATTTTCTCCACATGTTAGACTGTTCCTATAGTGGAAAAATACACTTTTAAAAGACTGATAAAATACTTCCAGTTGAGATTTGGCAGAAGACAAAATGTTTGTTGATTCTAGTGCCCAGACAATCACACTGTGGGTTTTATAGCTGTTTCTGGATACTTCTAGCCTGTGTAAACCTACATACGTATGTCTACAGCAGATGCCAATATTGTATCTGATGTGTGGTAGCAATGAGGTGACAGGAGCCCTGGACGTGTCTGTTCAAACAACATCTTCAACAGATCTTCTACTTGCCAAGTTACTAATTGCTAAGCCCCAATCCATCTATACTGAATGCACATACATCCATGTTAATGTGAGTCCCATTCGAGGATGACAGCACTTTTCAGAAAACTCGAACCGTATGAAAGAAGGGCCTATTAAAGTTGTAGTTTTAGTTCTCACATTTCAGATCTATCTAGGAATTTCAGTATTGGTTTTCCCTGAGTTACAGACATAGAAAGATGTAGAAATGTAATAATGTTTGCAGCTTATTTCACATGGGACATGTAAGTGACTCTTTCAAGCCCAAAATATTCTGTTTGAGTAACAAACTTAGGTGTCCAAATCAGCAACACTACTTACAAAAGAAACTGTAACCTAAGCAACATTATATGTTTTGATTTAGTAGAGTAGATCAACAAGTAGACTTTCTGTAGATGTGGTTAGTAATCAAGTCCTGACAACTTGCAAATCACCTTTGCTTTCAGGAAGGTGTTTCCTTGCCTGCTGTCTTCTTGTTATGTGAACTCCTCAGTACTGGGAGTACTCAGTGTGGTGCTGCTGAAGGATGACGGTCAGTGAAATTACATCTGGCATTGCAATAGATGCACCTAGAAGAAACTGAGCTAACATTTAGTGCTTAAGAAGTATCATTAGTGGCAAAACAATGATAGTTTATCTAATCTTGCTTACACAAAAGATAGGCATTAATTTTAATGAAATAGAAAACTAAAAATCACTCTCATTTTATTTGTTGGATTTCTCAAAAGGTTTGATTTTTTTCCTAAAGTTAAGTAAGATATGTTCTGAGAAAAGCACTTTAACCATTTATTTTACTTTTTTATGGAGTAATGTGGGAATATACACTTGCAAATTATGTCAGGTATTTTTATTTTTTCTTAAAAAATGATTTAAAATGCTGCTTATTACTACCTTCAAAACAATACTGGTTTGCATGGGTGATCACAATCAGCTTGAAGAACAACTCTGGATTTGATTTCCTCTTCAAAATATCCTGTTACTGTACCATGTTGCACTTGTTATCAAGCTTAGTTTCCAGCCATCTACTGGTTTATAGTTGGTTCTGACTGTCAGTGGTATATGGTTAGCTCCAAACATTAGCTCCAAAAAGTGCTTCTTTTCAGTATCTTTTTTCTGTGTGTGTGTGTCTTGGTTTCACTGCACCTGTTATCCAGCTATCAGAGTTTTGATCTAACACTCTAGGCTGCCTATCGCATCACATGATGAATGTGTACCAGCTGTGAAATTTTATAATGGGAATAATTCCTGCAATTGATACGAGCACTTTTCCCAAACACCACAGAAAACCAGCTACTGTAGAACCAAAGTGTAGCTCATAATCTGGAGTGAGGCAGAGACGAAGAAATATGCAAAACAAGATGAACATTCTTGATACTTTGAAGAGAAGCAAAGAACACAGTGAGGAAAATGAGTTAATGATGTAAAAATGGCAGGAAAAACAGGGACTACCTTTAGATCAGAGATGCGGTATGCATTGTCAAATGTTTCAGGGGAAGCAGAACAAGTATTTTAGTCTGTTGTTTTTGTGTAGATTCTGCAGTAAGCTTTAGCTTGGCTTTTGTTTGCCTTGAATGAGATGCAGTTTCAGCAGCTACACAGCCAGAAAGTTAAATTCGTTAAATGCAGCATTGCTGCAAGTAGGAAGCTGCAAAAATCTTCTGGAAGTGCCCATATTAGAGAGGACAGTGAATAAGAATTGGTTTGGAAGGCTTTAAAAAGTGGTTTAGTTTGCTTTGGAGATCGGCAGATGCAGCTTTAATCTTTATATGGATGTGCTCACCTGTATAAGGAGCTCCACATGCAACCTAAGAAGTTATACTTCCTGTTGCTGAAAAACTCATTCTGTTGTACACCTAACTCTGAGCAACCTAAGGACCATGGATACTGTGGTTATTGCAGTGTGAATGCTTAATTAAATTATGATCTTCTGGCTCTGGATAAATCACTGTGTGATGACAAATACTGGCTATGACAATGCAAATGACATACAGTGGAATGTCTCATAGTAACTTTCACCCCAAGAGAAGGTTACAAGCCATGGTTTCTATTTGGAGCCCTTGAACAGATGTCCAGCAAGTGATAATCCCACTGCAGTCACACAAACCTCTGCTTGCAGGGCCTATTTCGCATGTTTTGCCCCATACCCAGTCTGGATTTGCTCCTCTGCTGAGTCTGTGTAGGTACAAGGTGCTGCCATTTGTAGGTGCTACCATTTGTAGGATTTTGACCCATGGAAGGCTTTTTTGAGTGCAAAGAGGGTATTCAAATGGAGTGGGGGTTTTCCTGCAGAAGATGAGATAGCCTTCTGACACAGGACTGGGGTCCAGGAGGTCCAAGGTCTGTTCCTGGCTGTTTTGCCCCCGCTGTGTCACCCCCACATAGGGATCCTTCTTCCCACAGCTCCAAACATTTGCAAAGGCCAGTGTGGTCCCTGCTGTGGCTAAGCCATGATGGGAATGCTGCTGGGAGCTGTGGGAGAGGCTGAGAGTCCTCCTGGATTTGTATAAATGGCTGTTTCCCATGGCTTACAAATCAGCCAGCTTTCAGAGAGGATATTTTAAGTCAAAGCAGAGCACATTCTGCTTCCAGTGGTTTGCATTCCCCATTTCAATACTTTAGCCTAATGTGCTGATGTTTCAGAGCTGCTAAAATAAAACATACACACTGAGAAAAGAAAAAGTGAAATTGTTTCTGCTGCCCTGATACAGAGATGCCGCTACCATAGCAGCTACACATCCTCACTGAGCGGGAATGAACTGAGAGCAACTTTTTAACTTAATGCTCATTCAGCTTCAGGAGAAGATCTGATGTCTTCCCAAAAGCAGCACACCGCCCCTGCCTTACCACTGAAGAATGTGTATCAATGGTAGACCACCAATCTTGCCAGGGCATCACAGCTGTTAACCAAACTCGGAGAGATACACGTAAATACCTTGGTGTATCTAAAGTAATTCAACCTTTGCGGCAAGGACATGCACACAGGCAGAGTTATTCTTTAGCCCTCCCCACCCGTTACCCTAAGGCCCCATTTTTATGCTGGCTGTCAAGGCAGGGGCTGGAAGAGTAGCAGGTCAAGGCAGAAAGGACAAACGTGGCTCACTCAGCAGAGAAAACTGTTGCTGTGATCTGTTCCCAGCAGGCTGACACTTGGAGGGGTTGTCATGTGCCTGTGCTGGAGTTAAAAGGCCTTATAAGGCAAAGCCTGAACAAACTGTTAAGCAGTCTGAAGTGTTCCTCAGTGCAGAAAAATCTCCAGGGAATGCACAACATAACCCTGGCAAAGATTACAGCATATTTTACAGCAAGCTCATAGAGTAACAAAGCAGATATTGTATCTTTGTATTTCAGGCTCTGCAGGCTACTCTCAGCAAGAAAATTAAGATCAGGTCCTCTTCTTGTATTCATTTTCCTGCAGTGGGACAAGCAAAGTGTCATTCATTAAATCTGTCTTTAAGATTTCATAAAGTCTTCATCTGGAAAGATGCTCCACAGCAGAAAACTTATTTGGAGGCATGTGAGCTGATGGCTGGACAAGCCAGATCTGTTTAAGCTGTGGCAGTAGTCAATACAAATGACAAAATGAGCAGAGCTTGCTCATGAAATCTCCACAGTAAACCAGCCCTGCTTTGCTACCTATCAGCTCATTTGGGGTCGTAGGGTATGAGGACTTCCACTCCCTCCTCTTTTCCAGTGTTTCAGGAGAGGCTGTAGCAGAGCTGCCTTGCACCCTCTTCACAGACCTGCAGGAAAAGCACTGCATGCTTGGATGAAACACGCAGAGAAAATAGCTAAAGCTTTGCCCCGCTCCAGCTAATCTTGCCCTCACCAAAGCCTCAGAGAGTAACATGAGTGACAACAACAACAAACTGTGAATGAAATGGCTGCAGCACTGAGGGGCTCAGATCAGAGCCATTCTGCTGTGGCTGTGAAGGAGGCACAGCTGTGTCACCCCTGTGCATCAGAGGCAGGGATGAAGGTTCAGTATCTTCCCCAGAGGAGGCTGAAGATCATCCATCCCTTTCTGCTGGAGTTAAAAGGCCTTGGAAAGCAAAGCCTGAAAACACTGCTGGTTTTCTGCCTTATGCTTGGTGGTTACAGCTAGCTGCAGCTTCTAGTATTTCTCAGTAGTTTTCCTCTAATCTGCCTCTGCTGAAGCTCTTCAATACACTTTGAGGTGCTTATGCGCTTACAGAGCAGTTGACTGTGCCAGAAGACATGGACCATCTCATTCCCCCATAAGCCAGATCAAACTGCTGTCAGTCTAACAAACAGCTGTGCCAGTGGATGCCCACAGTTTCTCTGACATTTCTCTCTGTTGGTTCTGCTGTTTGCATTCTGTTACTGAAGCCCGTTTAATGTTCTAGCCCTTTCCTTGTTATTTTCTAATATTTTAAAATAAATCCTTTTTAATTGTTTTTTTATGTTTCTACCCAGCTGCCTATTTTTATTATGCAGGTTCTGACCTAAATCTCACATGGGTATCCAGAAGGAGAAGCACATTTAGTCATTTTTCCAAAGTGTTTTTCAGAGCACCTTTATTAATTACAAAAGTAATAGAAAGGTGTGATTGCCAGTGCGGATGACTTTCAGAAAGCCAGACCATTAAATTAAGATTTGTTTTCTTCTTCCTGGAAGGAAGCTGCATGGAGGTGGTCTTGCTCCAGCTAAGGAGGAATGGACTGGGCATTTGTTGGGTACCCACTGGCTCCTCCCTCATACAACAATGCATCCAACAGATCTCCATGCAAGAAGGGCTTGCAAGCACAGCTATCATCTGCAGTTGGTACCTTGTTTATGGATGTCAAAAACAGGACTGGAAGTACGTTGGACATAATGGAAGAAATTATGTATAATGCCAATTGGTCTGAGAAAGCATGCTCTAGGCAGTCAGCCTCTTCTCCCAAATAACAAGCAGTAAGACAAGAGGAAATGGCCTCAAGTTGTGCCAGGGCAGGTTTAGGTTGGATATTAGAAAAAATGTGTTCACCAAAAGGGTTGTCAGGCATTGGAACAGGCTGCCTAGGGAAGTGGTTGAATCACTTTCCCTGGAGCTATTTAAAAGACATGGAGATGTGGGGCTTAGGGACATGGTTTTGTGGTGGATGTGGCAGTGTTAGGTTTACAGTTGGACTCAATAATCTTAAAAGTCTTTTCCAACTTAAACAATTCTATGATTCTATGATTTATGTCTGTAGTCTGCCTTTCTGTCCTGAGACGAATTCAGATATACTGCAACTTAGTTACAGTGAGACACATTATCATGGATGCAAAAGATGCATCCATGCATCATTGTTACCTCATACTAACAACATCAGAAGACATACTTATCCTACCTAGGTTTTGATAAAGGCACTGGAAAGTGGGATACATCCTCATCTGTAAATCAATCCCCCAAAGGTAATATGGAAATCAGCAGCCAGCTAAAGTAACAAGGGTTTAGTGAGGAGCTGATAGCAAAGTCAGTCATCTGCAGATAACAACTGACAGTGACTAAAGAGGGCTGCAAAGTGCCGTTTGTCCTGTAACCATAACAAAACCCGAACACTGTGTCTGTAAGTATTCAGATTTTTCAGCAAATTAGTTTTCACCATTAACCCAACATTTTGTACATGGCTTTCTAAAAATGGACAACTAATTGAATTGGCAGGCACACCCATAATGACAGAGCCTTAAATTAATTTTGCAGAAAATCACATTTGAAATCCATCAACACAAGTGCATTCCTATTGAAGACATGTGATCTCTAGGAAATGCCTTCTCTCAGCTACTGAATAGCAGGAGCTGGTGACCAGAAAAAGCCAGACTGAGGTATAGGGCTTTTTAAAAGACTGCTGGTAAAGGCAAGAAAATAGAAAAAAAAACCATAGAGAAAAGCAGTGTAAGCAAATATTATGCATAAAAGAACCCAAACTCACTCAAAACAGAACCAAGTTTGGGGATATCAAATGAGTGCTACAACAAAAGGTCAGAGGAATCAAGAGTATAGAAATGGACACAAATTCTCCACTGGCCAAGGCAGATATAATATGTGGGTCAAAACTTGTTATTAAGGTTGGTTCAGGCCAGTGACTTGAAGTATGACTCAATTTGGTGTGTAACATACATGACTGCTTGTGTCTAGCTAAGGGCATGCAAAGCTTTCACCAGTATCCTGAGGCAGTTGTTTTGTGGTGTAAAACAAACTCTAGGCTGACATAAACTGCTGACACTGGAAACCTCCTTATGTCCTCCTCTATGTTTTATCTGCAAACCCCACATTTTTTTTAATCTTCAGCATCTACAGTAGTAATGAGAAAAGAAGAACTTTAATGATTTCCAGAGGTTTTAGGAAGAGGTGGCTGAAAGCCAAAGAAACCTTTTCAGAAAATAATATACGGATGCTGGGGTTTGACTTTGCTTAATCCCTTAGTATTTACAAATAAAGAATGCCAAGGAGGTGAGCTAGACAGTTCAATGTTATACATTTGACCCAGAACAGATCTTTGATAATGCCACCCTTGACTGATGTCAAAACTGTGTATTCAGGAATGATCCAGAAGCTCAAATACCACTATCTAACCTTTGCATGTTTCAAAGATAATGCCTATGCTGCCAATTACTACCCTGTAATTTTTGCTGCATAGTTTTGAACACAGATGTTCCCAAAGGCTGCTGTTTTTTTCTGCAGAGACCCATGAAAGCGAGAGGAGCAGAGCTTGCAGAACTTAGTATTTTATATCTATACTATCAGGCAATGAAATTCACCAATGAAAAAAAAATTTTTTACAACATGCCTGTGTGTGATACCTTTACCAACTGAAAACTCTCACGGCCAAATGGTACAAAAAGAAGATTTGGCCTCTGACCAGAAACTTTTTCTTAGATCTGCTCAGGTCCTATAAAAACTGAGTCAGGTTGGTGGGTATTCTGTCCTGTTGATGAACAGCTTGAAGCCTGTGCCTCATTCAACAGGATTTGTACTGGTCCCGTCTATTGAAATGAGTTGAACAATCATTTCCAAGGTTACCCTGGGTCAGAGACTGCTAATGAGCATGTATCTGGTAAGGGGAACTCGGATTTTTGTACCTGGGATTAAATTCTGCAGAGGTACAAAACTGTTTTATATTATGGAATAAACCTGAAAGTACATTATCCTCCCTGGTTAGTGTGGGATTAAGGGCTGAGTGAACTGACTGCAACCAAAATTTTATTAAAAATACCATCACTGAGCTGACTAACTACAATGTTATTAGAGGGAAAAGCTGCATGGAGGGATGAATTGCTGTTTGTCTCCTTTATGATTCATTCATCAGATTATGCCAATCGAAACAATTTGCTGCAGTGTCTTTTGTACACAACCAGGAAACACAGAGGCTCTCAGAGCTCCAGCAGTTCTCTCATTTTCATATGGCTTGGTACCATTTCAGTCAACCTGCATGTAATTAGACTCCAGAGTGTCCCCCACCACACACAGAGGCACTTTTCTTAAACAAAGCAGGCAAAGCCATATCAGGTCAAATTTGCCCAGTCAATGTAAGTCCTGTGCTGCTGGAAGACTTGTAGGAAACAGGCATGCATGCTTTTGAGATCAACGAAATCAGTGGAGCTGTACTGACTGAATGTGGGCAAAGATCCCAGAGGAGGTAAAAGTTTGTGACTATGAACTTATGTACGTGGCTGGTAGAAACCCAAAGGTTTGAAGTTGTTCTGTCTCTTTGTCTCCCTGGGCAGTGATCTGGCGCTGAGTATGCCAGTAAGTCACTTGTCATGAAATATTACAGAAAGCCCTAGGCACGTGCAGCCTTGTAGCTGGCTGGCTCCTTCTCTTATGACTAGATCTTTCCATGTGTCCTTGTTCTTGCCAGATAAGAGTAGAAGATCTCTTTTAAGTGCTTCTTGGCTGACACTGACCTCTCAATAGACAGATAAAAAGTAGAGAGATTTCCTCCTCCTGTTTTTTCTCCTCCCATCCACAATTGTCACTTATCTCTCCAGCTAAGCCAATTATAGTGCCTCAGAAGTGTCCCCACAAAGAAAGGGAAGCAGCCAGCCAGACACCAATTGAATTTCCTACAGGCACTATACAGAGGTTGTTTTGTTCCTGCAACAGAGCCATTACTCCCTTGTGCCACTCCACTGGTGACTCAATAGAAGACTGAGCTCTGTGAGACAGTAAAAATGACACAATATTCCTAAAAATACAGCAAGGACTGCAGATACAGCATGAAAGTACTGTTTTCATTATCAAGGAGTCCAAACTGCACCCTAACCTTTAGTATTTCAGGAAGCTGCAAAGGGGGAGAAAAATAAGGGAAGAGGAGGAGAGGGCAGTGGAGGGGAGGGCAGCACAGGGTGGGGAAGGGAAGAATAAGTGATCATGCCTAAACTCCACTGCCTTTGTATGGATGGCCTATTCCATTTATTACCTAGTAAAAAGGAAAAGCTGTCATTATTTGGATATCAGTAACATCCTGGCCATGAATAAAGACCTGCATTGTGCCAGGCACTGCACAAATGTTGAACAACATAGTCTAACGATGTGGCTTCTCTGCAGAAAGGAAAAGCAGGTCTACTCTACCTTAAATCTGTATAAATCGGGTAATAATGTAACAGGGCCTTCGCAATACAAACTGGAGTGTTGGTTAGCTGTGCAATTCAGTATCCAGGGTAAGATTTGCACAAATGTTCTGCTGCTACCCCTGGCAACTAACACAAAGCTACTGTGGGCCTGCTCCTTATGCTGCAATCCTACCTTCCAGCTGCAGCTCAGATAACACCTCAGTAAGAGTGGGAATGAAGAGCACAGCAGGGACTCAGCAGCCTACCAAGGACAGCATTCAAACAAGCTGTCAGTAAGCCTGATGTGAGTTTTAATGAATGCAACGTATTGTCAACTGGGAATTGAAGTCCCAAAGCATTGTCAGATCTATGCTATAACAAACCCACATCAGTACTGTTTTGTTAATATACTTGAATAAACAAACCTATACCAGTAAAAACTGAAGAGCTAATGGCTGTACCTGGCAGAAGTGTGCTTTGGTTAGAAGAATTTGCACCAGTATTATTGTGTGAAACAAGACCTTGTACATAAGGAATTTTGCTGGAACAGCAATTTTGCAGAGCAACCATATCTGTTACCAATAGAGCGCTGCTGGCAACATTTTCTAGTACAAGACCAACCAGCCATAACTCCTTTAAAGCTTGTATTTTGTTGAATGTTCATGATAGCTTCAATATATGCATAAACTAAGTCATGTCTATCCAGCACTGCCATCCCCTGAATACTGTTTGATAGGGCAGGAGGAAGGAATGTAAGAAGAAAGGGAAAGGGAAGAAAATGATAGTTTTACCTCTGTCTTCAAAGAAAAAACCAGAAAACTACCATTTTCCTAACTACTTCAGATTGCTAGCTGATGGATTTAATTTGTGTGCAAATCTGTGTAAGCGATATTTTGGATGCAGATGTTAAAAGCATGTGAAACTTGTGTAAATATGTATGTATAATCTAATATGAAAGTTGTGGTGTGAAAGATACATTGCTCTGGCTGTCAGCACTTTCATATGTAACTAGTGACAAAGATGAGGCAACAGGCTTTTGCCCTTTTTAATGTGCTTAAGCTGGGATCCGTTGAAGTGCCTAATCTTCAGTACATCAAGCACCCTGTTGTTTGAAATGAACATCTCATCATCTCGTCTCGTCTCGTCTCATCTCATCTCATCTCATCTCAAGAACCTTTCACTGGAAGACACCCCTCACAAGAATACCCAATCCCACAGCAAAACAGTTTAATTGCATCAGGTGATTGTCATAGGGATTTATTTTACCCAAGGAATCAAACTCCTTCCTACAGCCTTTGACATGACAAGGGTAAAATCTCTTTTTCAAATCCAGTGAGAAGGTATTATTAAGGTATGCTATTATTTGGAGAAGTTGTCTCATGTTCCTCCTGGGGCACAGCACCCAACAGTTTCAGGAATGTGTTGAACAACTAGTGGAGGTATAAAAGTTCCCTAGTTTTCGAAGTAAAACTCTGGCCCAACATTTGACAATCAGGACTGATTAAAGACAATTGGGGATGATAAAAATTTCAATGCCTGAGTGAAAAGCAAACAGAAATCTGTTTAGTACTTAAAACCAAAATTAATGCTATTTTGGTGACTGCTGTAGTGGCTGAAACATTAGCGCTACTAATCCAGCTTGAGGAAGGCACTTCTAGCAGTCTAGGTTTTTCTTAATTCCTTGTCATGTGCCATGTGACGTGCAAGTATGTTTCTCCTTGCCTGATAGATCAATCCAATGAAATCTCTGCATTAACAGCCTATACTTTTTAATGACAGAACATTAGCAGACTTGGAAAAAAATTGTGAATTCACTGCATCTACTGAGACCAGGTGTTTCACCCTCAGATAAGCATGACTGTGGCCTTTCCCTGTATGTACACATCTTTCTCAGATATAAACACATGACTTTGCAAGTATCCTGGCAAAGACTTATTGATTTTTCAGGGTACTTTGGGGTGTTTGTGTTATTTGTACTGCTTTCACTCATTCAGACCTCTTTCAATTAATTCAGCACCATTCAGTGAGAATGTTGCCAGCTGATGTTAAGCTAGGGAATGGATACTTGGCTTGCTCTTACTAGTCCCATTGGAGGTGTTGCTGCATGGAATCTTCAACCATATCTGTGAAAATCATCACTCCCCTTCATTTATAGGAAGATACAGACTTCAGATAATGACATTTGACAGTGCAATCTGATCATCTGATACCTAAAATTCCTGTTTCCATTTTTAAGACTAAGCTTCCTTTTTTCTCAACTCCAGAAGTTTCTCTCAGCTGTGATGGCAAAGGGTGATTGAACCCTGCTACAACATCTGGGTACTTCATTGTTCTCCTTCCAATCAAGGTGTAGCAAACATGCTTCTCTACAAAGGATGTCTTACCCTCCCATCCACACTCCTTTTCCATGAGGTCATCTTCATTAAAACATCAGAAGAAAATTATTTCTTGTCGAACACAGCAGGTTAGGAGTAACTAAGGCTAAATGCTAGTGAGAGCGTAAAGTCTTAAAGACCTTTTAGATGTCTCAGAAAATGTAAGTGAGCAATGATCACATTAGCCAAGTCCTTGTGGTCCTTTCTTACTTTCTGATCTGCACCTGATGCAAAACCAATGCTGTCTGATGCATTTCAGAGCTGCTTACCTGTGGTGTACCCTGAAGATTTTTTTTTGCTGCAGTGCTTCATGACTTGATTGACCTTCCATTAATAACTACTGATGAAAGTCTTTGGAAAACGTAGCTGCTATGATGTTTATATGTATGTTTATAAAAAAGATTAAAAAGGTGTGAATTATTAACCACATTTATTATTTTTTCTTGAATTCAGCTGTTTCCCAGCTTCTGAGAAGCAAGATACTGTTGTGATTTTTACACCTGCTTACTGCACCATCAGTACACTGATAGTGGAGCTCTCACATTGAATGCATAATAGAGGGATTTTTGTTCAGACTGCTAATGTTTGTGTGCTTAATTGCTCTAGCCCATCAGTCTCACTGAAATAACTGTTAGTACAACACATGCTTTGGAATCAGGGAAGGAAGCATGTTCTTTTGGCGTATTTCCTAGGAGTGAGACTGGCATCCATCTTTCCCAAAGGCAATAGTTATGTCTTCTCCTTCTTCTTCTGTGGGAAGACTATTAGCCTATATTAAAAATAAGAGTGAAAATAAAACAGTATTTTAGAGCATATAGAATTGAAACAAACAATCTGAGGCAGGCTTAGAGTATTTTGGAAATGAGGATCTTCTGTGGTGTCTCAGGTTAGTCACACAAAATACACTGTCATCACTGTAGTGATGTTATGTAATATTTATGTCATATAAAATCACTGTAGTAATTTTAATTCAGTATACCAGTATTTATTCCCAACAAATATATTTATCTTCTTCCATGAAATAAATTACTCAATTTGCAAGAATGTCCTGTGTTCTTTGCACTTCATACTCGTGTTGATGGCAAAAATAATTATTCTGGGTAGAATCCAATTATTTAAAAGGTTATATTCTGTTTCCTTGACCTATTTTTAGTAAAATAAGACTCACTTCTCTCTGCAGCTTTGCATATAACAACAGTCCCAAGGCACAATGCCTAATGAAGAATTAAATACTTCATGTCCTGTAGCTGCAATATTAAAAGAAATATAACTGTTACTTTCCACTCTTGTCCTTGATTTCCATAGAACTCTTAAGAAACCATTTTGCTTATGGAGGAAAGAACAGTCAGATCATCTGGGCAAGCTTACAAGTTATAGCCCCAAGGAAGTCATAAATGCAAGAGCAACTGTACCATGTCAGACCAAAGAGCCATTGCCTAGTGGGCCTTAGCAGGCCCTTAGGGAGAAGAGTATGCATTAGAAAAGCAATCATATATATGATACTTCCTCCAGGTGTTCTCCCAGTTTCCAATCATTTAAGGCTCAGAGACTTCTTGAGCTGGATATAACACCCCTTGGACTTTGCTGCACCAGGCTTGTACGTTCACCTTTTGAATCTCAGTAGCCCTTTAGTATTCACAGCATCCTTCAGCCAAAAATGCCTCTAAGTCATTCATGCTTCATAGATTTCTACTACGTTTCCCCCAGTTAATCTTTTTCCAACCTCAGTGTGCACAGCCACCCCTTGCAAGAAATGATGACTCCATTCCTGTGGTCATCTTTCCCAGCCTTGTCTTAATCTTCTTCAATTAGTGGCAATATTTCTTTAATTCTTAATCACAGGTTATCTCCATATCTCTTTTTTAAAAGTGCCATGGCATCTTTGCATTTCCATTTAAGCAGATTCCTCAAAGTGCTGAGTTTTCGTATCATGTTTTGTCTGGGGTGTGTAAGCAAATGAATTTAGGCTCTGAAGTAACAAAGCTTTCCTTCCACTTTTTGCTGACCTAACAGGGGACAAGTAATCCCATTGCAGATAGGCATGTGTCAGGTCTGCAAGGGTCTGTTTGGTGAAAGGCAGTGTTCGTCCTGCAGCCTGGCTGTGTGATGCAGCTCTTACAGGGGATGTGGAGCTACACTTACTACCCAGAAGGGCACTGCCTAGGTGTAACACACCTCATTTGTTTGTGCCCTATGTTTGTTTCCTATGTCCACATAAAAATAGCTTGCTGTATTCACAATGAGAATTCCATGACAGTACAATATTCCCTATTATGAGATTGAAGAACCATTTCAAAAACTCGTCCATGTGAGATCCTGAAGGAGAACAGTACTATCAGTAACTAACAGTAACAAACCCACTTGTGTCTGCCTGATTGTAAAGTATGAATGCTGTCACAAAGGGACTTTTGCTGAGAAAGACATTTCTGCACCACACCTCATTAGGGTCATCTTGTTTTAGTTGCAGCAAATTGAAGCATTACTGACTGCATTGCTTTAGACCAATAGTGTTGACCTTCAGCAAAGGGAAACTCAACTTCTTCACTTTACTCCCAATTTATATATGTGATCAATAGAGAATCAGCAGCTTCATATACTACCACAAGGTGCTAAGTTTTTTATTTTAACATTTGTAGGTATCTAGAAAAGCCAGAATATTTGTAATCCTGCAAACTGCAGTTTAGCTGATGATAATGCTCATGGGATTGTATTTCATTATGGAAAAAACACATTGTGTCCCTCAGTCGCTTCTTAATTTTCTTGGCATAATTTCTTCACCTAACTACAGGGGGCATGGTGCAGTGCACTGTTGGCATTAACTTGCTGGCCCAAATATGGGTAAAGAAAGATTATTTAAAGTGTGTGGAGTATCAAAGTGTTATATAAATGGAGGGTGGCATCTTAAATGGATAGAAGTGCCACTGAACAGACAGGATATATGTATAAATGACAGAAACAATTTTATGCTGTTCTCCTTGAGAAAAAATACGATGCAAGTCCATCTTACAGAAGTTCCATACAGAACTGGGAATAGCATCTCCACAGCATTTGCCATGGCAGTCTACAAGTAGTGCTTGGAGTCATACTACAGATAATATGCAGTAACACATATCTGACTTCTTTTCTGAGCCACGGTTGCCCAGTCAGAGCCTTGGGCTCTACTGTGAGACATGACTCATGACAGGACAAACGGCCAAGTAAACAAATCCTAGTTTTTAAAATCCTTCTTGGTAGATTCTTTTCCCAAAGGAAATGCCTCCCCTTTTAAGAGAGCTATTTTTCGAAGAAGGAATGGCTGTGTTGTAGTGTCATGCATGGCTAGGGTAAGACTATGGCAGAATCAGTATTTTCAATTCTTGGTTTTCTTTGTATCCTCTGAAAATGCACTCCTTTAGTCAAGACATTAGAAACAATTTTATTCATGGCTGATCCTAGTCTACAGGCAGGAGCAGCACTCAAAGCTGCTGATTAGGGCATAAAAAGCTGTAATGATATATAACTACCAGTCTGTGAAAAATCAGCTAACATTACTGCATTATGTTGCGTTATATCTCCATACCAAAATGTTCCATTAACCACGGAGTCCAGATGCTGATTTCATTTGCTGACTGTATTTAATCTCCCTGTATTAGCTTTCATGTGCCCTAGAAATTATTTTGTCTTTGGTTTCTGTCTAGTACAAATTTACAGAGAAGGATGATGTAGTTTATGAAGGACTCCTACTGCACTTTCTGCTCAGATTATGTAATTTTTATGGCACCTTGCTGGTATAAATGATCCAAACTTGTATTCACTGAGTGTGGGTTTGTTAGCTGAGCTTTGTGCCCTCACTGCAAACATCACAGACTGTGATAAAAGTGTGTGAAAGCTTACAGAAAAATGAGGAAATAGAAACAGGATGAAAACAACATCAGCGCACACAGGATCACTGTGAAGAAGTGCCAGGAACCCACAAAGGTCTTCATATCTTGTACACTCAGTAGGAAAGGCTGACCACTTTTTGTTCCATTTGAGTAGCACAGTAGCATTCACTGTGTTTTAAAATCCTTTAGAAATCAGAGGAGAAGCTGTCAATGGGTGTCAGTGATGAGAAACCAGGACCTTCTAGTCCACACCTGTGTTCTGGGTACCCTCCCCCTGAAAAATGCTGCACAAGCAGGCTCCTTTGCTGCTGCTTGGCACAAAGGAAATCTAAACTACTGCAAGATAGATGTTCATCATGGAAAACTACAACACAGCACTCCCATCATGATGCTTCTATGCAAATTAATAGGTATCATCCAATGCTAAAAAAACATTCCAGCCAATATTCAGGTTTCTGATACCATGCAGCCTCTTTTCCTGGAAGACCACTCAAATCACCACCTATTCCTGCAAAAGTGCTGCTGTAAGACCCAGCCCCCTGCATACTGCCCTGCAAACTGAGCTACATCAACCTCAGGAGAATAAGTAGGAGCAGAAGGTCTGCCTCATCCAGGAGCAGGATGACTTGTGGATATTTTCCCTCCCTCTTGTAACGCTGAGAAACCTACCTGGTCAGCATGTTTAAAAATGCTGTGTTGAAAGGGGAGTTATTGTATCCAGCTGGAACAGACAGGTTTTTGTCAGATAGGAATCCTATTTATTTCCCTTTTTGCTACTATGGCATGGCAAGAAGATTTAAAATCATTATTTGAACTACAGAAAAGTCATTACAACTGGGCAAGATGAAGGACACCATGAACTGCAAGTCTAACTCAAGGATTTGTGTCTTGACTTCATTGAAAGCTAGCGTGCTTTTATATATATATATATATATATATATATATATAATAAAGTGGGAAATGCCATTTTCTTTTTCTTTTCAAGCTATATGTATACACATAAATGCATGCTCAATTACTTCACAATCTTCATCAGTTTCAAGGAAACTACACAGCCATGTTTTAAGAGAAGCTTCTAGCAAGGATAAGTAAATAAGAGGTCAAACTATTGGAAGCCATACAGGGATCTGTGCTAGCCAACATATCCAGAAACAACCCAGAAAAGAAGGTGCTGTAGGATGGCAGCTCTGAGGGTAGCAAGTAGAAGTGTTGAGTGTGAAGAGCTGCAGAAAGGTCTGAGTGAGTGGGTGAGAAAACAACATGAAGTTCAGTGTAGGGAAATTAAACATCAAGTGTTCCAGAAGGGGAAATACAGAATCTGAACTTTCCACTTAAAGTAATGGACGTTGAGTGGATGATGACTTCTTAGGAGAAAGGTCTTATGGTTATGACAGATAGAGCGAAGAAAATCTAAGTTCAGTGTGAAACAGTAGTCAAAAAAAGACAAGTCAAAAGCTAGCCAGGAACAGATTAAAAACCAGAGGATATCATAGTGCCACTGAATACATTGGTGTTTTGCTCACCCTTTGAATACTATGTGTACTGTAATCCCAGAACAGATATAATGGGAGTTGGGGCAGGGTAAGTCAAGGATGTTCCAAGATAAGGAATGGTTTCTGTATAGTGCACTGCTGAGTAGATGGGGACATTTCAACCCGCAAAAGAGAAATTTAGGGGTTACTGTAAACAACTATTTATAAAATTGTGAATACCAGAGAGGGCCTGATTGAGTTCACTGTCATCCAGTTCTACAACAAAGGGGCATCAAATTCAGAGAGTGGGAACCACATTAAAAACAAACAGTGGGAGATACTAATTCAGGCAACAGATTTGTGAAACTCCTTGCCAAAGGATGCTGCCATAGTGGCAGTTTTACATGGCCCAAGAGCCACAAAGGTGAACTAAATATACAGAAATACGTGCAAGTGCAGGAAACACCCTGAAGTGGAAATACTTGGAGACTGGCAGAGTATTAAAGAGAAGTGTCATCTGTACTCAGCCTGTGCATATTGTTTCATAGGCACACACTTAAAGTAACTGCTGAAAGCAGCGTATGAAACAAGTAGTGTGGATGGCCTCAAGTACATCGCTTTCCAAATAGGCTCCTGCCTCTACACTTTCAGGCTGTGACAGAGCATGGAGTTACTTTTCTGTGTACTTGTGGCTTCGTAAATAGTACTGAAGGATGGAGAGGGAAAATAGGTGTGTCACCTGAGGTAGCTACTTGTATTCATCTTGGTGATGTAAACCCAAGAGTATTCTTTTTATTGTTGGGGTGTGTGTGTGGTGGTGGTGGTGGATTTAATTCTTTTTATCTGCTGTAATTTCTCTCACCATTTCTTGTAAAGACTTCCTTGCTCAAAAGTTTTCTGAAACAATCCAGCACAAAGTAGAAAAATACACTGAAAAATCACGACATGCATTACCTGTTATTTAAGCCCATCAGCATCTAAGCTATTAATCTGTACATTTATACTGTATAACTGAACTCCACCTCCTGAAAGGAATATTTGTCTTCATGTTGGGGGAAAAAAAAATAAATGAAATTGAGAAAAAACTTGTTACAAAGAGTTGTGGTCAAAGTCTTCCGAAAAATGTCTTAAGCAGTGTCTCCTTTTCTGACAAAATGTAGGTTTTGGAAAAACTCTAGAAGGCCGGGAAGTTGAGGAATATTGAATGTAAGCTTTCCTCTTTATAGCAGAGCCCTGAAACTTCACCACCGATACATACCTGGGGGTTACTTTCACAGCGAGTTTGAAATCTGTCTAAACCACAGCTGCTGCTGCCACATGCTGCCACGTCTTGCCACATAAGACAAAGTTTTCTCTCCCAGTCTCCTTCATCAGTCTGTATAAGCAGGCAGTAAGCCAGTTCAAGGAGTTTATCAGTGACAAAGCTAACCTGGCATAGAAAAATGGCTATTTTTGGATTGTATCATTTCCAACATGCACAAGAGACAGGGGCAATGCCAGAGATATGGTCTGCCTGGTCAGTCACTGGCTTGTGAAGTCTGACTGAGGTGAAAAGATTGTTTCCTCTACAGAGAATACTACTTTTTAGTGGTTTGTAAAGGTAAAATGATAAAGGAAATACCGTGGAGATTTAGTAATTTCAATATTTCAGTCTGGTTCACTGCCCTCTGCCTAGTAGAAAGGGATTTCAAGTATCTCTTCTGCCCCTTGGAGCACTTTTTCTTGTTGTCAAAGGCTTTCCTTACACATAGTCTGTCAAGGTTGTCTTTCTCTTACTCCTTCTTTTGTACCTCTGTTCTACAACAGTAAGGAAACTTGGGAAAACAACCCTGGTAGGACCCCTGCCTTTCTAATAAATGTGTTTCTTTCTCTTCTTATGTATAGATTTATGTACTTTAAGACACTGCAAATCAGCCCTTAGCACTTCCTACTGTCTTAATCATGGAATAAATATCTTACCTGCTCTGACCTCCAAAATCCAAACTATCCTGGGAAAGGTGACTTTTGATTACAAATTGTAACCACATGTGGTATTAAAGAACATGTCAGAACTGATCTCTTTGCAATTCTCATTTGTGCTAGCATCTAGAATAATTTAAATTATAAATAAAAACCTGACCTCTGTGGTTAGCCAAATCAGAAGACCTGAAAGGCTTCATGTTTAAAAAGTAATTTGATTCCTAAACAGATCTAAAAGCTGGAGAAACCAAAATCTGACCAACTCCTTCAAAAGGAAGTAAGTAGAGGGAAAAAGAAGAAGAAAGAAGAAAAAAAGAAAAAGGAAAAAAGGAGACAAGTAAAAAGGAAAGAAGAGAAAAGGAGAGGGAAGGGGAAAGGGAAAGTGGAAGGGCATGGAAAAAGAAAAGAAAAAGGAAATGACAAAAAGAAAAAGGATTAAACTGCTGAAAAGCTAGACTATAGAGCACAGACCAAAAAAGAAAAAAGAAAAAAAAGTAATGTATACATTCTGCCAACACTAAATAATGAGCCTGCCTAGTGACAATTTCAATGACGTACTTTAACACATACCTAGCTTCCTACCAAGGATTTACTTGAAAATTAAACACATGCTTGATGTCTTTGA
This sequence comes from Falco punctatus, assembly GCF_963210335.1. Classification (NCBI taxonomy): domain Eukaryota; kingdom Metazoa; phylum Chordata; class Aves; order Falconiformes; family Falconidae; genus Falco; species Falco punctatus. The sequence continues at coordinate 74,792,337 of NC_137586.1, forward strand.
CAGGAAAGGATGGGATTATTCATGATGTTTAATGTTAAGGGATGGATTGAACTGGGGCTGTGTGGGGGGGAACATAATCCATAAATGCAAAGTTTCTCATTGAACAAGCCTCTGCTGTTAGGACTGCAGGTACTGATCTTCTGTGGCTGCCAGCCCAAGCGCCCCAGCCCTGCACCAGGTAGAGGGGAGTTCAGGGTTAGGCAAAAACTGCATGAGGTTTGGAAGATTTCCAATGTTTTTCTTCAGTTACATGAGTAAGAATTGTTAAATATATGCAGTCAGCACTGTGTGGAGCAATTCTGCTGAAAAATGCAATATCCTTTCCCTTGATTTAGGCAGGGGATTAATTAAAAACACATATGCTTTTACTGTCCTGCCAGAACTCAAGTTGATCTAACTAGGTCGGCACTAAATTTGACCAATTCCCTAAGCATCTATCTGAATTAGCATAGCATGTTGAGAGGGATGGGGTTACTTCTTTCTTTGGCCAAAATTTCTTGAGATCAGAGAAAGACCTTTAGCTTTTAAACAAAAGCAGAGTTTACCAGATTATGTGGACACATGAGGATAGTATAGCAGGGAATGAGGGCTTCTCTACAAAAGTGGGAACTGTAAATGTCAGCTCAGTACACCAAGAAAACAGCCAGCCTTATGAAGCCCAAGTTATTTTATGATGTCAAGTAGAGATTGGCTGTCTAGTATAAATCCTGGCTATTTATTCTGTAACAGTTTTCTTTAAATGTGTAGTAAGGCAGATCCTCATTTTACCATTAACCAAGCATTGGATGCAGTCTTAAATCCTCTGTATGACAGGAAAGGACAAAGCTTAAATTCATAGGCAAAATTGCTGCATAATCACTTCTCAGCCTTTAGAAATGAATAGTCTCATAGCTTGCTATCAAATTAGTATTTTTTTTTTCTGAAGAGGAAAAAAACCTGAGTGGCTATAAAGAAATAAATCATAAATTGATGTTCTCTGCTGTAAGTATAAAATCACATAATCTTGTCTTTCTCAGCAGAGGATACAGAAGAAGTGGTTTCAACCTTAGAGAAGAGGCCTGCAAAGAATAAATTTAATGAGCACTGTATAATTTAATGTTTCAGGAAAAAAATATGTCATTTGCATGGAGACTTTCCCTAAACATCTAGTTCCTGCAGTATTTTTGAATTACACATTTCATTTGTTTTATAAGACAGCTTACGGAAAATTGCTACTATAGAGAAAGAAGCATGGATTTCTAGTAAAGACTAGGAAACATGAATTCTGTTCCTGGCTCTGCTATAATTTTCCGGATGACCCTGAGCTATTTTCTTAACAATCATGCACACTCAGCTGAACATACTAGCATGTCTTTTCCCCTCATACAGTCTCTGCTTGTCTGACTCGGTAGCAAGCTCCTTGGAGCAGACTAGCTCTTACTATACACTATGCAGGCCCTGTGAGAACGGATATCTGATTTTAACTTTTACCAGATCTGTTCAATGAATAACATAAAAAATAGAAATAGAAACATCAAGAGGGGAAGGAATCAGTGGCATGGGCAATGCAGGGAAGTTATAAAGGGAAGTAAAAAGTTCAGTCTTACAGGCTGTATGGGTGGAGACGGAGGTAAACTGAGCTGTGATGTGAAGGATGAGGATGGAATAAGGCTGTTGAAATGCATGTAAGACATAAAAATGCATAAACAAGACATAAACTAGATTCCCAAGACAAGAAAAGTCCACCCTATTCTTTTCCCCTTTCCTCTTTCATTTACTGTTTTGGAGATGCCCCTGGGAATGTGCTCCCCCCCTCATGCTGCAAACCACAAGCAGGATAAAAAAAAATGAAATAAAAAGCAGGCAGCTCCTCATATATTCGAGGATTGCCCTGTTTGTGAAGTTGCAAGAGCAGGACACAGCGCTATATCTCCCAGTCTCCAACTATCGTAGGCTTAGAAACAAAATCACCAACATTTTCACAAGGAGTAATGCTAATCTGTAAAATTTGCCTGGAAATCACTCAGGGGTAACATTCATTTCATTACTTTATAATCAAATTCATTCCTGAGGGTAAATTGAGTGCAATTTTTCTTTTATCACTACCCCTTCCTTCCCCCTGCCCATGAACATGATTACTGCTATGAAAAATCACAGAGGAAAAAAAAATAATTCTGAGATAGCATATCTTTAAAGGCTGCAGCCAAGTCTAGAAAGCTTTGTTCCCAAAATGGAAAATATTTCTTCGAATTAAATCATGTCAAGGCTCACTTTCTGTCACTTTCATCTGCTTTTCCATCCTGGCATATTTAGTTTGAGTTACCATGTGGATGTTGCAGTGGTGGGTTCATACCATGCAGTGATACCTTACCTTCTGCCTTCACCTGATGCAGGGGGGGAATGTGTCCCCTGGTAACACCTTGCAGCCTAAGGGCCTTCTCAATCCAAAAGCGTTACTAATAAGTTGGATACTATATGTATAGAGAATATCTATATCTATCTATATATGTATATATATAGTCTGGTACTATGTATGTCATAATAATAATAATATATATAATGAAAAAGAATAAGATACTAAAAATGGCTCAAAAAATCCCTCAGCCTTTACCATATATGACTTTCCCAGTGTATGTAAGCCCTCAAATCCTTCCCTTTGGCATGAACAAAAAAGATTTGCACTTCTATATGCCATCTGCTTCTAAAGCAGACCCACAAAAATAAACAAGCACACAGCTTCCACTTGCTGCAGAGAAGAGCATGAGAAAGATGGGGCAAAAGGTGAGATTTGCAACAAGGTGCAACTCCTGCTTTCTGCTACTAAGTGCCACAGAGCTCTTTTCTTTTCCTTCTCTCTCCTCTGGAATCACTCTGTCCTTTCCTGCTTCCTAGATCCCAGCTTCCAAATACGAAGAGTTTTTTTCTCCCCTCTGCAGCACAAAGAACAGTTACAGAGAGAGAAGGAGTTTAAGATCCTACCAGTCTTATGGGTAGAAAGATTTCTTAGGTAGCTTCTTGACACGTCTTCCTACTCCATTTTGGACTAAGCTGACAGAGTGGTTTGGGACTAGGGAATACTCCCCCTTCTCCCTCAGTTCAGCCAGGACTACTGTCTCTTTTTCGTGTTCTGTGCTTCAGAATGGGGCAGGACACAGCCCACCTACTAAAAAAAAAATATCTACTGTTGCAGGGACATTGGCAATGTGCTCCTCCTGTCAGCCTGCAGCACTGTGCAATTGGGCTTTCTGGTCATTTTCCATGGATCTGACATAGCGCACAGCTCTGACCAGTGTTTTGAGGCTTGTGTCCCAGGAGGCAGGTTTCCTGCAGTAACTGCTGGATGCCCTGGAAAGGGATGTCCAAGTCAGAGAGGTCTTGGACTTTGCTCTGCCTATGATCTGGCTGCCTGAGGCTGCAGGTAGGGCTTGAACACTGAGGTTGTTTCTGGAAGTCCCTCCATCCCTGCATTGTTTCTGTTACACTATGAACAGAGTGTGAGCTCAGGAAGATGGAGATTAGTTAATTAGCTCATTAATAAGAGCACTAAGGTGTCATTTTGCTTTTCACAAATTAACCTACAAATATGAAGTAGTTTATAGAAGAAGGGATGTTGTCTCTCCCATTTTTCAAGCCCTGCTACCTCTAGTCCCTTGCAATGCAGGTGGGTGAGTTGTTGGATGTCACCTGTCCACAGTCTACAGGAATCCTTACATGCCCCAGGCTTGGGGTGTGATCTCGCCATACCGCAGGGCTTACATGGGTTCAAGCAGTCTTTCACTGAGGACAGCAACCAAAATGACCAATACAACTGTGAAGAGTTTATTCTTAAGTGGCAGGAGCACAGCACAATCAATGTTTCAGGTTTTAACTTAAGCCTTATGGTGGTCTATTTGGTCTCCTATATGACGACTTCTAGGGCTAGAGAAATAATTATTCCCTTGCAATCGCTATGTCTCTCCTCCCTGCCTGGCACTCTTCATCTATTGTGCAGTCCTCCTACATCCTCGCTAACTGGCCATTTATACAGCACACAGTCTGGGAAAAAAAATGTGGACTTAGTTTAGTATTTGCTACATTCTCTGGATAATATCATAACACTATTTTCATGAATAAATAATGCAACAACAATCTTTCTTTTCCTGTGCATTGTAAATTAGCTATTTCTGGATAGAGAAGAATATCAAGAAAAAAAGACTCAGAAGTGCTGTTGTGACTTCATCTATTTTGTCACAGAAAATCTTCAGTGTCAGGTCAGAAATACCCATTTCAAAAGGAAAAAAAATATTTCCTTTTCTATACAGCAGGATGTAAGCTGTAAGTGTAAGAACACTGCCTCCAGTAGCCAATGAATTCCCTAGGTGAGGGACACTGTTCAGACAACATACACCACCACATAATCAAGACCAGGCTAACCTCTCTGTAAGCCTTGTTTTTTCATTTTACCAGACCACAGGAGTGGCTCCATCAGGAACCATTAGGAAATTTACATGGCTCAGAAATGCTGTTCGCTGTTTGCAGGTACCTTCATTTGCTGAAGCCTGGTAACTTCTGTATTCACCCCGTCTGCTATGGGGCACAAGTCCCATGGCTTATAAGCAGCATTGCAAAGCCCCAGTGACTGGGGAACCCCAAAGGGTGAAAAAGGCTGATTAAAGAGGCACCTATGGTCCCAAGCATCCACATGGCAGCAAGAACAGAGGGGCTGGGCTGCCGGCTTTTGGATGTGGGAAGGAGTACAAACAGCCATGCAGAGAAAAGCAGTCTTTACTGGGAATCACCAACAGTGGGAATGAACAGAGAGCAATGAGGCTTCTTTCTATTGCTGCTTCTTTCTACAGCTGACCAAGAAAGAAGAACTCCACCCAGACAAAACCACATTTTTTTCTAAATTTGGCATTTATTTCCCTCCAAATGTTCATGTGCTGGCAAAAGCTGGAGGTCAAAATGTACTACTTTTCATCTTCATTCTCCTAATATTCTGCATGACGATGCACCAGAAGCACCCCAAAAATAACAAACAAGGCCTTCCCCACATTGTTTTGTTGCAACTCAATATCTCCTTTTGAAAAACTGTGGAATAAAAATAACCATTTACATTAGTTTTTGACTGGTTCTTACATTGACCTTGATTGCCTAAGTGCAAAAGCCTAAGACAACATCTTGCTGTGGTCAAATATCATGGACCATGAGGTGATAAAAGAAACAAATAACTTTTTCTGGGTATGTTGAACTGCAATGTAACAACATTACCTCAGCTCTGAAGGGTTATACCACACCCATCACCCACCTTGATAAGGCAGGTCTTATTGCTGTGTTGCTGCATCCAAATGAAAACATTTTTTGTCATTTGGCAGAAGAGAAATTCTAATTAAGCCAGAATAAGTGTACTAACTGAAAGGCAAATATCCCTCATATTTTATCTTTCCTCCAGTCCTGGAATTCTGCACTGAAGCTGGGGATATTTTATGAAGGTTAAACAAAATATTTGTAGAAAAGTCTGCTTTTTATAAACCCTGTCTCTGTCTAACCTTTCACTCTCAATAACATGAAGAAAAATATACAGTACTGAATGTCTGGCGGCAGCTCCCAGCCACTGTGAGACAGTTACACTGCTGCTAAATCACATCAGCTGGAAGTTTGCGACTGAGATATTCTTGAATGTTTTGTGTCTGTTCTTACACAGCAATGTTTGGTGTGAGACTTTTGCTTAAAACTCCCTTTGCATAAACCTTTCCCCATTATTTATGGGGATCATAAATATGACCATCTGTTTTACAATGATGCTTTTAAAAGCTGTTGATGAACAATCTTTCTGTACTTGCTGTTCTGCCTTAATGGAAACCTTCTGAAATCGTTCCAAAGTCCTCTTTGGTCTGCCTGCCAGATAAAGCCTGTCTTTGCCCTCCACTCCATTTTTGTTTTTTAAATTTAGCTCGGTTTCTTGATTAGGTTCAAGTCACTGAACAAGCTTTTCCTGGATGATGTACACTTACAAACATGTGCTTGTTGCAAGTTAAAACAAGCTACTGGATGCTTATCATCCCCTTAGTGGGCGAAAAAAATCTATAAATCAATGAAATGAGGTGAAAACAACTCCAAAGGTAATAAATACAATGAAACCTGCCTTTAAGGCCTGATACGGTGGTAGACAAATTCTATTTTTGTTTAAGATACTGAAAGACTGTGAGTGTAGTAAATCCTTTTGAAAGAATCATTTGAAAATAGCTGGATAAACATTGCTGACATAGAAAAATCAACACTCTGGTTCTGCCATGGGCCCAGCAAAACACTTAAGCTGGTGCTCAACTTTAAGGTGCTGCAGAACCAGGGTACTGATAATGGTTTTCTTTTAGTTTTAGGGAGGACAGCTTTGTCTACTTTTTTTTTTTTTTTTTCCCCTTAATATGGAGGTTTTGTTTTTTACTTGGAGCACTGGGTTAGATGTCTTTGTTGAACTCCTGTATAAATCTAAATAGTAAATGAAATAAGAATAAATTATTTTGGCCAAAGTCTTTCTGTCCGTTAATAATCTGATGAGCCATGTTTACTTGCTCTCCATTGCTCTGTGTGCACTGTAATGAAATCTATACTCAAGAAAACCAAATTGCTTCTATGAAGTCTCCATTAAGATTTATAATGCCATTAACTATTAATTTTCTAGCTTTTCAATGCTTGTTTTTGATAAAAGTTGGCATCACGTAGCAATATGAAAGGACCCATCCTCCTTCAATCCCACAGAAGAAAGTTTCCGCGCTAAGGCTCCTGCTAGATCCTGAAACCAAGGCACGGCTTACGTTTACCTGCTCATTGGTGTGATGTATGCTGTCCCCCAATGGAAGTCAGGGACAGCTCACCCACCAGCATCTAGGACATCATCAGAGTAAGATTAGTTATGGTCCAAAGACCAATGGATCTGGCACCTAAGGAAAATTCTTCTGAGGGCCTTCCCCTTGCCTCCTTTTCCTTATCATCCAAGAAATGTTCCTCTGTGTCCAGGGATTGTGCTGTGATGTCCAGAGGTCTGGGCCACACCCCATTTATGATTGGACTTGATGATCATAAGGGTCTTTTCCAACCTAAATGACTCTTATGATTCTATGATTAGTACTGCTAACATCCTCAACTGTTCTCACCTGTCACTTAGCTCCTCAGATACACATTTCTCATCCATTTTTAAATCAGAGGCATCCAGGTAAGTGATTAAAGAAATAAATGCATGTTCGTATTTTGATCAAACATTTCTTTTGTGACTAGTAGGTAACTTTCAGGTTTTCCACATATGCGTGTTTAAGAGCAATTTAAGTAAAAATAGCTAAATTAGTGTAATGAGAAGAATTACTGCATTATCAATTTCCTTTTTAGTGGGCAAAGAAAAAAAAATCCTCTGGAGTTAAATTTTCTAAGACAAGAGAAAAGTCTGTGGATGTGATTCAGCAGTAGTGGACAATTGGATTACAAACATGCTAGAAAAAGTACAATGTACCAACACTTAAAGTGCTTATGACAAAGCCACTTTAGCTGTCCAGATTCACCATCAACAGATATTAAGCACAGATATTATTGCCTGGTAGTGCAGAAAACATCCAGTTTATACCAGGTAAAGGACTGGCCCCAAAGCACGATACATTCACCTCATTTTAAGAGAGAATTCACTGGTATTCATCAGGATGAAGAAGACCTGCACCAAGACGAGAAATAAGCTGGATCCCACAGCCAAAAACAAGTGGTCTAGCATCCTCCACACCTCTGTGCATACAGAAACCTCATGGAAGGAGGTGGTGTATCTCCCACCTATTATTTTAGCCATTTAACTTATCTTCAGCTCTCAGGAAGCTGCCCCAGGGAGGATACCAGCCACAGAAATATATATTACCATGGTTTGGTGGCCAGCAAGCCCGTTAAAGGCAGAGGAATTTCAAGCAGAAAGCCCTTAGTGCAAGGCTGTTGTTGGATCCCCTCTGACATTAATGGTGACCTCGGTAATCCAAGTAAAATTAAGCGGTGGCAGATCAAAGTCCTGCTGCTGTCTCCATTCCCTGAGCTCACCAGTCAGATGCAAAGCCAGTCTCAAATAAAAGCCAGATGTTGAGCCGGCTCCATTTCCTGATTAGCTGAGATGTCACTTTCAAAGCCAGCCGCTCTGGTCCTATCCTGAGATTAAACCGACATTTCCAGTAGAACATCAAGGTAAATAAAATAAAAGCCACACAACTGGTGTTAGTGGTGATGAGGACAGATTATTTCTTAGAAAGTAAGTGGTCCTCTCACTGGTATGGGGTTGAATTGCTGCAAGGAAAGTAGCTGGCTCCTCCAGTGCTGCATTACATCATCCTTTTTTAAACCAGGCAATCTGCAGAGCAGACACGAGCAATGCTTCTCGTAGCTAATAATACTAAACACCAACAGGGTCCCATAATAAAATACATTGCTCTTGGTCAGAGGCGAATGAGTCAAAGGCAGCCTTGATCCTATTCCTGGCAAGGCTGATTTACCTGTACTTTTCTCTGAGAACTAAGAGCTTGAAAAAAGTTGATCAAACTTGAAAAAAATAACCAGGAAAATAATTCTTTTTTTTAAGCTTTCCTTTTGAATGTATGTTTTTGAAAATCCAGTTTTGTTTAAATTTGCAACATTTTGATTGTTATTAATTTTTTTCTATTTGCAATTCTTGTACAGAAAGACTGGAAGTGCTTTTTCTTTCTCAAAACCTGAATTTTCTAGAAAAAAAATACAACTTTAGATTCTGGAAATTTTGTCTCCATTCTGGCAAAAGTACCTTGCATTCCTGTACTTTAGTATGCAAATATTGTGGAAGTTAGCTCTCCTGAGTTATAACCCTGTATCTCTTGAAAAGAACCACAAAACCAAAACTGTGATAAAATATGTTTATATCAATTTTGTCAGCTAATCTTCTGCTTCCCCATCACTGCTTTACATAGGCAAAACTCCTCCTGTCCATGTGCAGTCAGTTGGTTTAAGCTGTGGAAAAGATGTGTTGCCAGGCCAAGTGCTCGATTTTAACACAGCCCTACGAACATGCCCTCCTTGCACTGACTTGGTGAAAGCTCAGCCTCAGACATCCACTTTAATATTTGTCCAAGAAATGGCTGATATAAAAATTAAAAATCAGGATTTAACTTATATTTTTCAAAGCATGCTGACTTTGCTTTGGATATGTAGCATTAGGTGTGGGCAGCCGTTTTAGTTCACTACCAGCCCTGTCTTGAAGCAGAAGCACCCCTGGAAAATGGTTTTATGTGGGCTGAGACCCAGCCCTTGGATTTCAGCATTAATTTGTTTGCTTGCATTGGAGTCTCAGCAAGCTGAATGGATGTGCTCCTTACCTGAGAATATGTACATTTCACAGTTGTTTATTCCTTGGCCATGGCTCTCCTTTAAGAGATCCTACTGTAAAGTCTTCATTTGAAATTCTAGCCTCACAGTCACCTCTCTGGAAACTGACTGGGCTGTAGAGAAGACTTCAGAAGGAGTGGCAAAACATTGTAACCCCCAGTTTCAGGATTAATACCAAAGAAAATGCCAACTGTTCTGCAAAAAAAATGCTTGTTTATAAATATATGTTCCTTCTAGCTTGTAGGTAACATGCATGAAAGTCATCTTACAATTACTTATTTTTGCTTTTTGCTCCCTTTAATTCTGTGAGCTCATTAACAATGACTGTAGACATAACGACCTTTAATTCTTTAAGATCTAAATTCATTAAAAGGTCTGGGATGAACTCAGCTGCAAGCTATAATGGTAAATATTAAATGCCATAACAACAGAAATCTTATGCTGTTAGTTTTCATTATGCTGATGGTTACTCATGAAAGCAGAATCTGCCACTGTATTTTAAAGAAAGACAATGAACTGCAAAATATGAAAACATAGTATTGTGTCCTTTCCTGGAGGGGAAAATACCGCAATGGTAGAAAAGGTTGCACCCTCTAATGCCTTTTTTGATATCCTTTTCTAAAAAAGTTTCCATTTTCATTTCAATATGTCATTGTGCTCGCTGCCCCCCTGTGGCTCCTTACAAGAGGGATTTGGCTGTGCATGGGAGAAGGTCTCATTTCCAAGGGTCCCAACCAGCCCACTAGAATTTTCAGACTAGAAGAACTATTCCTGCGATACAGAATGACAAATACTCCCTCCTTCTCCCCATTGGCCCACAAAACCCTCATGGTTTGAATGAGAAGTAAGCTCCTTCAAGCTCTGGAGCAGTGATTTAGGGATCTGCCTGCCAAAGAACCAACATCGTTGGGAAGAAAGCATGGAATAGGATGTGGAGTGGGGACATGTTTTATCCTGAGAAGGTTGTTTCCTCATCTTCTTTGAGTGAGGAATGAAAATATAATTTAAATCTAAAAAAGCCTCCACATTAAAACAAATTACAGATTATTTATAACCTATCTTTTTACATGTACACTTCTTCAAAATAGGTAGCAAATGCCAGAATACAAAAGAACCACATAGTGTTGCAGTTTCTAATTTAGAATTATTTCAGGAGAAGGAGCATCTGATACTGGTAATGATAAAAGGTTTTGCTATACTGTACATAGCATGCCAGGGGTTGAACATGCAGTGGATTCAAAGCAGCAATAGAAGCATTTAAGTACCCTCCACCGAACTTCTCAATCAGCAGAGAACTGCAGAAGGAATTGCAGTTTTACTGCCCTTATGAGTTTGTGCTTCCCTATTAACAAAAATGCATACTTTTGGTGTTGGGATAACAACTGGCTTTAATGAAATGCTGTTGAAAATGAGGAATGTCATCATCGCACACCACTAAAAGGATATCAAAAGTAAGGCGTAGTATCACTGCAAAATGGCCACAGCAATTCTGTCTTTGAACTGGTTTTCTCTCAGAATAAAAAGAATAGCCCTACTTTAATTTATTTAAATCTAATATTATTCATTTTTTGTTCTGTTGTATTTATATTTTCTTCTTCCTTGTTTGTTGGTTTTGCTTTGTGGGGGGTATTTATTTATTTATGTATTTACTAATCTTTAATCCTTTTCAGCGTGGACTCCTGAGAGAAAGAGATGACTGACTAGAGTCCTCTTCCTCAAAGGCCCCATGATATTTCCAGAAGCCAGATGGGCTGGGAGTACTCAGCACACTCCCACACTGACCCTGGGTCCAGCCTGCCTGGGAGGATCAGCACTGATATGCATAAACCTGGTCTCCAGCCCCAGCATTGCGTAGCAGAGGAGAGGAGGAAACTTCCGACCTGCAGACACCTGCAGCCTGTGCTAAGGATTGTGGTGTCTGAAGCAGCAGCAGGAGTCAATTTCGGTTTAAGCTGCAGCCTCACTTTTTCTATGCCCTACTTCCTGATCCTTCAGAAAAAAATGGGGAAGGGGGGCGGATTGGGGGCGGGGGGGGGGGGGGGGGGGAGAAATGGAAAAGAACTAAGAAATTCAAGGGGCAGCTCACCAAATCCATAAAGAACAATTTGGGGGGGGGGGCAGGGGGGGGAGGAGGAAGAAATGGAAAAGAACTAAGAAATTCAAGGGGCAGCTCACCAAATCCGTAAAGAACGTGCCACCTCTGGTGCAGTAACCTCAGTTTCTCTGCTCTTTTCCTCTCTGTGTATCCTTTCCCGGCTCAAGATACCTCCCAGATGATTGCATTTTGTGGCTGGCCCAAGAACTACTTTGGTGTCTACTTCCTTCATGCCAATGAATTGGCAGAGCACTTGTCTAAACCTCAGTAAAATGGTTTAGAATAACTGTAGCTGTGCCAAAACGGTACTTCACTGATGCATCTTAACAGCCTTGATTTGCAGTGATTAATGACGGTGTTAATTGTCTTGGTTGCCTCATTACACATTTGGGTGCTTTCATTTGACAACGTTTCTGCATGATTTGTAAACAGCACTCTGTGTTCCTGTTCATGTACAGGTTGAAGTTGAATATTTTATCATATAGTTACATTTTTCAACTGCTTTACAATGAAAGAGTTTTGCATGCAAAGTTCAGAGTTACTGTATTTCTTTTTCAATGACAATTTAGGAGAACGGTGAGACTGATGTGTTTTCAGCAACTTAGCAACTTAAAAGGCTTTGAAAGGTAGTATGTCAGAAACCATTCTGCTGAATTCTGAACTTCAATAAAAACATGGAAATTAAAAGAATTAATGGTTCACTTTTTTTTTTTTTTTTTTTAAACAATGCCTGGCTGAATGACATGCACTATTAATCATGTGAAAGGCCAGAAGGACACAAAAACGAAGTTGCTTTAAAAATGAGCAGTACCATGTGGTATTCCCATTCAAGAACACAGGACCTCAAGTACGAGGCTTTGATGTGCTGTTGTTTTACAGTGAAGATTTGCTGTGAGCGTTGGGGCTTCCATGCTGAATGAAGGGAGCACTATATCCCTTTGACGCTGATGTCTTTGGAGCAGGACCCCAGTGACCTACCCAACTACACCTGGCAGTGCACACACCTGCACAGAGCACCAAACACATGAAAAGAAAAAAGTGGGGCTAGATTTTGCACAAGGCTCCCTGCTAACATTTTTATTTCCACAAAATCTGTCAGCTTGCAGCAGGAGTCCCTTACCTGGTTTTGAGCTATTTGAACTTGTTTGGTTTCAGGGAATAAGTCAGAAATAAGATTGCATTGAGGCTTTATTCCTTTTTGGAAAACAGCAGTATCTATAAAAAATAAGAAGGTCCCACAGTAGAACTGACAGACTAAACCCAAAGCAGCTTCCCATATACAGAAACATGGAGATACTGAAGAAGGGGAACATTCCCCTTGAGAATTATATACTGCATTCAGGTATGTTCTTGCTTTTGTGTATCAACATGAGGAGGGACAGATTTCCACTGTGTGAATACTGGGGCTTCTGAAATCTTTAGTCTACCCTGCAGCACACACATTTGATGATTTAATGGGCCTTCTGTTTAGTTTATAGCCCATCCACTCACCCAGAAGCAGAGAGTAATGATCACAACCCAGGACAATCGTAAAGCATATGTAGAAGGCTTTTCAACCCTAAGGCTCTAATCTCTCCTGTTAGCCACCACTACCATGTGGTGAGGCTATTACCATCCCTGACTCTGAAGCACAGTTCATAAACTACTTCCACATGGTTTATGCAGACCCCTACAAGGCTGTGCTGTATTATTCTGCAGGCAAGAAGATGCATCAGTCTTCAATTCCCCTCTTCTCTTCTGAGCCCGAGAGAAAATTATTTGTCAATGTTCATTTAAGAAATAGTAATGGAATTCTTCTTGTGGTGATTAAAGAAATGACAGATGCTGACACTTACAACTTAAATGGAAACAAAATGCTGACCAAACTAGAGCCATGTTGGATGGACCACTTTTACCTCCTGATGCAAACTACAGATTCCAGATGAATCCCAGATGCTTGCTGAATTATGCACAGAGGACTGTGTTTATTGTCACTGCATGGTTATCTCAGTGGTATATCCAATGTAAAATGATGAAACTTGCTTTCCAGCTATTTATCAGAAGAAAAAACAAACGAAAAAGCTCGGGAGTCTCGAATGTATCTTGACTGACAAATGGGAATTTTAATAGGAAAGATATTGAAAACTCTTTGAGTTTAGACTCATTCTTGTTGAAAAGGGCCTTTGTTTATTATATTTACTTTTTTTGTTTCTCTTCACACTTTGTCAGTCTTTCTAACTAGGCTCTGCATCCCATTACAAGAAGAGTATGAGAACTCTCTGAGGAGGAATCCAAGCTGTTATTTCTGTGGTTCATTGCATCTATGCTTTAAACTTCAAATGTGAAATGGGAACTTTAAGGTGAATTCCATTGTATTTCAGTTTAAAAAAAAGTCACTTAAGTTTTCACAGAAAGTAGAGATGTTCTAATTTAAAAGATTACTAAGGTTGATGACTAACTTTTTTATCTGTTAAAAAGACAGCTTTTATGGAATTACAACCTACCCAACTCTTTCATTTTTCTGAGCCAGTCAGGTTAATTGTAGAAGCTTTAGTAAGTTACTAGCAATACAGGGGTTTTGATAACATAAATCAACAAAACTTAAACATTCAGGATCAGACCTTCTCCTGGTTATGACTGGAAGAGTTCTGCAGATTTACGCTAGCAGAGCATCTGTTCTGTAAATTTCTCAGTTATTTTTACTACATAGAGAAAGCAGTTACAATTTTATTTTTTATTCTTAATTCACACTCTACACAAATCCCCACCCATAGCTTACAAATCTAAGGTTTAGGATGGAGCACACACTTAGGCACCAGGAATGTATTTTAGAGAAGAAAGCTTTTACAATGGAAAGGCTGACATAATCCAAACTATTCATGGCAAATGCAATGGAAAACATGTAAAGAACAAGATGTATTCTTACAGGAAACTCAATGAGAAATTACATTCCAGTCAATAATGAATATTTTCAAGAGAAAGCAATTTAGCTTATTATTTTTCTTGCCCGCTAATACCTTATTTTCATCAAAACTGTGTAACTCCTATGTTTGGGGTTTTTGCACAGATACCCTTCAGCAGAACTGTCATCTTAAGGTTTATTTTCCATGACCAGTATGCCTGGTATTTGATTCCTTCTTCCTTTTGTGGGATTTACAGTCAAGCTGCAGAATTTAACCCAGTTCAGCTTCCAAGATTTCTGGAGCAAAGCTTAGCCTACCAATCAGAAGACTGGAATGCTTTTGGGCTATGTTTTCCTGTACTTTGTCTTCAACTCAAAGGTGCTCATTAGCAAGGTATTGGAATAAAGAACTGCATCAGTCTGCATTTAGAGATTTACTCAGATTTTACAATACAAAACTTACAAAGAAATAAGCATGCAAATGTTTGTCAGTAGCAGTAACAGAATAACAATACTCATAATCAAGGATTAAACCAGAAAAAAGATTTTAAACTCCACTTTCTTTTTCTGTTCAAAAGGCTGGTCCAAGTTATCAGGACTGTATTAAAAAGAAAAAGGAAAAAAAATATAAAGAATTGCAGATTACTCCCTCCTCTAGTATTCCTTCTTAACCTAAGTAAGATAATGAGGGCTGCAATTCTGTTAAAATTTGAAACCGGTGTTTAGAAAATAATCATTCTGTATGTTTGCATTTTGTATTTTGTAAATAAAAATGAATGTCTGGTATATTTTAGTTAATTACTACATAGATCATCAATTAAATATTTGGTTTGAGGAATACATTTTGTATATGTAAGTCCTCCCCAGGGGGATAGTGCTATTTCTGTTTCTGCATTCTTTCACTTTTATGAAAAGACTGAACTAAATAGGAAGGGGGAAGCATGTTCCAGGGATTACAGGTCTTAGAAGATCTGAAGTGTCCAAATAATTGCAAACTCTTGGGAGTGCAACTGACTGAGTTAAAGTCAGTCTTATACAGATGATTCTGAAAGCAGATTGTAGGTCAACAGCCAAATGCAGCTGCAGAAAGAAATCCTCATGAGTCTGTAGGACCACTGAGCCTCGGCTGGAGAAGAAACATGGTGTTTTGCCTTGCTGTAAGAACTGAACTAGGCCTGCCCTTGGATTGTACTGGCAAAGTTGCTGCTTGCTAACCACCTCGTCATGCCCCTGCTTTGTCCTGATTTGTCCAGCTTCAGCCAGCCCAAGTAATTTGTGCTGTGTTTTGGTTCTCCCATTGCTGATGCATAGAAAACCTGATCTGCAGATGTGAAACAGACAAGTGAGCCTGGACAATGCGGTAGACATGTCAGTGGGGAGGAGAGTCAGAAGATAGTGGGTTGTAATGGACATGGCAGTGAGAAGGAGAGTCAGAAGATAATGGATTAGCAGTTTAAAGGAGAAGGTACTCCCATTAGCCATGGAGAGCATTTTCCATAGCAGTCATGGACATTAATAACACTGTCATTTACAGCAATTAACAGCCTTCCATGGTAATGCAAGTTACAATTAGTAGGAACATTTTGCTAATTAAAATTTGAATTAACCCCAGTATCAGCTAATTAAATTAGAACTGCAATCAGTTTACTTTAGAAAAACACATGTAAAGCTTTTTTCTCCCATCTCACCCTCCATCCCCTCCTCCCCGCCTCACTCCCCCAGCTCTGTCACTAATCATCACTCTCCATGCTACCATTTCATATGAGCCATGCACAAGCCTTGCCTGTGCTGTAAGGTTGTTCTCCTATGATTAGTCTTGTTGGCTGTGCTATCAGAACCTGGTAGGAGTACAAGGCATGGCATCAGATTTTTCTGATTCTCATTTTTGATTGAATCAAAATGATTCAATCAAAAATCATCTGATCTGATGAGAAAAGATTCTCATTTTCTAATGAGGCATAGCTTTCAGACAAAGTAAGGTGAGCTGACAAAAAATGCCTTCTGCTGGCATAGTGACATTAATAATGCTGTTTTTTCTGTTGGGTTTGTTGTTGTGCTAAACTGGAATAGTGTTGTTAGCCAAAGGTGGGTGTTTCCAGCTCAGACCCAATATCATGCTGTTGGTGAACTTGGTAGCATTATCTGGGTCTGAGACTTTCTTATGAAATTTGAGGTGATGGACACAGGTTTTTGATGCTCAACTTTCTTCCACCTTTGTGTATTTTATTCTTGCACTGCCATTCTCCAGGAGCAGCATTTGAGGGCATCACGGGAACATCACACACCCTGTGTTCTGGCCTGCCACTACATGATTATGGCTAATTCATTCTTCCTCCCTCCCAATTTAATCATATTTAAATCAAGACAGTGGTAACAAGCACATTTTTAAAATGCATGAAGACAGACAGGAGAAAAGTGCTATTCCCAGTTTCTCTTTTCTATGCATTTAGAAATAACCATGGAATAATAAACAATTCTCTCATTGAATTAGATTTTTTTAACATAAAATACTGCAGAGTATTACAAATTTGCATGTGCTTATCACACAGAAGCAACAGGTGCAAGAAGCAGGATTTTAAGTTTTGCATAGTTAATATTAATTTAAATAAATATAATCAGCCAGTTTACACAACTGTTGGCTCAGAGGATGAACAGGTGTCACCAGGAAAATGTTCAGATTGTCCCTTTTTATTTACTTCACATCAGTAAAAGAATACAACTGCAGTCTCTAAAACATTACAACTATAATGTATTTCAGATTAATATTGGGAGTGGGAAAGTTTAATGTTTTTCAGAGGCAGATTCTTCATTTGCCCATCAAAAGATAAGTTTTCTCCCATTTTTAAAAGAAAATGTAACTGATGTTCTGTATGTTTGTGACCTGTTCCACTTAGCTAGAGTGCCTGAAATAAAGCACACAGTGAGAGAAAGGAGAATGTGCTTTTCCAGGAGCTCTGAACTGAGGAAGATTTTAATCTTAGAAGCCATTTAGATACTACAGAGATAGTTACCATGACATCAAGAGTGTGTCAGATGTTATACGTGTTTCTCCTAAATGCTCAGGGAAAACTCGTATCGCTTTCCCATCATGCCAAGAAAGCACAGCAATTAAATCACAGACATGCTTGGGCAGATCCCTCTGTGTACAGTCACGGGTCCATAAACAAACAGGTGCCTAGATGTTATGTCTTCTCTTTGAAGCCAGGGCCTTGAAGGTTAGCAAGGGCATGGGATTGCTTTAATAGATTAGTGGAGGAATTCCTTGCTGTTGGGGGCATGCTGTCCTTGATGGCCAGAAAACTTCTGTGTCCAACCACTATTCTTTCAGGAGCTTCACCCAAACTTTGATCATACTGGCAGTTTGTCAAGGAGACCTTTCACGGGGCATATTGAAGTAAAGGTCTCATCTCGCATTGGATGGACGTGAAGAAGAGGGAACTGGCCTGATGGTGTGGTATTCTGGACTCCCCCTTGTTCCACTGACTTTGGGAAGAAACACTGAGAGCTTGTTGTTAACACTTGTCAGAGAAATTGCTCCAATTTCATATTGCACCAGTACATCATGTTTTGAAGTAAAACAGCCTTGAAAGGATTTGTGTGTGTCGTGTGCTTTGCTTCATGAGTTGGATAAACAGTTCATGAGTTTTCATAAAGGTATTAATGTCTTCCTTGTCTTCCTTTGCCCATTTACAGTAAAAGCGGTGGAATGTAAAGCTTTTCCACAAAATAGAAGTTGTCTCTGAGGTGGGAACTGGCAGATCTGAGCATGGCTTCCCTGTCAGTCTAGGCATGCACCTCATATTTTTCATCCTGATGACAGACACTGGGTTTTCAAGCAGTTATGCTTGCTTCCACTTGTTGCCTAATCTAAAATCTATTACAGTCAAAAAGAAAGACTCCTACTGATTTCACTGATTATAGCATCCTAGCCTTTCTCTTGTAAACGCCTAGTCCCTTAACTGGTTTTAATTCTGAACTGAGATTCCTTACAGTGTGTTAAATCAAAAGATTTAGACAACCTCACTTTGTGGAGCATAAAATTTGAGACACGATGAGGGAAAATGTACATGTAAGTGAGAAAATCAGATATATTCATCCATTACAATTATGCCCTTCACTAGTTCTATGGGAGTTGCCAGAACTTTCCCTTAAATGATGAAAGGTAATTAGAAGAAAGTCTGACTCAAAACAATGAGCTGTTTCAAAGCAAAGCTGAATTCCTTGAGGTTAAGCAGCAGTAAAATTGGCAATAGGCACACAATTGAGAGGTTTAGATACGCTTGTTGTTTTGGCTGATGTCCAATTATAAAAACATTGTCCTTGAAGCTTAGCAAGTAGTGACTCTAGGAGTAATTCCACAAAGGATGACGTCCTTTAGACGAATAGGGGGAAGCTGGGAGGGGTAGAGGAAGGTTGCCTGCTAAACAACCTACAGACAGAGTGAGTTCCTTCAGAGTACAGGTATTTATTGTTCTGCAGGGATGAAGTAGAAAGGAAAGGGCTCTTTCACTTTGATTCACTTCTGAAAACATGTACAGAAGCTATAAAGCTGGTTGAGGTAACCGTGCTGGTAAACTGCCCTGGTCCCTCTGAGACAGCCATAAACACATATCAAAGAAAAAAGTCCTTTCACAAGCTCTTGTGTGGTGACCGACTGAAAGAGTATGGCATGAGTCGTGTCGGTGTTTTAGGTGGCTGTGAAAGCGATGAGAGCCATCCTTAGTCACAACGGGCAGGAGGACTGTTCCCAGGCAGGCAGGGAGGGCTGGGGAAGGGTGTGCTGGTGGTTAACAGAGGAACAAATAAACTACGGGGAAGAGATTTCAGGGTACTCAGTTTTCTGCCCTGGGGAGCCTGTCAACACAGTCCTGTAACATGGAGCCATTTTGTCATCCATCCCAGCAGCACTACTCCTGGATACCAATTACAAGATATTCCCTTAAAAGGAAGAATGAGAACCTGCTTTACTCATAGGCATTAGTTTGGCTGCTCAGAGAAATTTAAGTTGGCCTTTTTAGAGCAAAGGCAGATGCCTGCAGACACTGGCATAATGGTGAGTTCAACCACCATGAGTCAGTGATCTCTGTTCTTCTCTTTGTGCATCCCTTTTTCATATCTTCAGTAGAAGTATAAAATGTAGAATACACCTTGGAAGACTAGATCATCTGCCCTTCATTAAGATACAGCCTCACCGAACTGGCTGAAGTTAGTCAGGTTGATTCTGGGCTGTTGAGTGGGTGAGACTATATGAATGATTGGATCAAACTGTCCAAAAGGTGTCAAGACCCACTTCTGTACAGGTCATAAAAGATATCAGGCAGAAACTAAACTCAGAAAGAAGCAAAGTGGAAATAGGAAGCTTAGCCTCTGTTGTTTTACATATTTCCATATTTCTATACCCATCACTGGGTATGGCTTCCTATGAAAGCTTTGCTTCTCTAGGTATGGTGTTTTCCCAGCTTGGAGTTCAGGTGTGTTTAATTATATTAATCTATTACATTTTTTTCTCCTGTTCTATGAAATTGGCTGTTATTATTATCATTACAATGGTTATTTTTCCTGCAAAATGCGTAAGTTGTGTCAGAGGGAAAAACCTTGAGCTGTGTTGTGTTTTCATGGAAAGCAACACAGTGCGCGCTTGCTGGTCTGCTGAGCCTCAAGGTGTTCAAGAGGACTGAATGGTCTCTTTCTTATCTATGAACATGTACCTATCTGGATGCCAGTTAGACAGCCGAAAATATCAAGAGACAGTTAACTTTACTGGTCAAAAGAGAAACCACTTGGATATTGAAGATGGAATTAGCATTGCAAGATGAAACAATTCTGCAAAGAAAATGTTAACACTACATCTGTTCAATTTCTAAAATATGTGTGCCTAGTTTGGACTGGTTTTCTCTTTGTTGATGTAATCTTCCATCTTTTGTACATCTTATCCAGTCTGATTTTCAGTTCCATGTGAGATCACAACACAGGAGTGCAAGAGTGGCTGGAATACATCAGACTGAGTGTCCATCTACTCTGATATCATTCAATGGTGACCTAAATAAGAGTGAAAACAAGGGCCGGAGTAAATGATAGTTCCCACAGCAGCCTCCCAGGCATCAACTACTTTCAGCTCAGGTTGTTCCTGGGTCAAATGAAGTCTCTCTGCTTGTAGTAAATCATCCTTTTCCCTGAACCGTGAAGAGCTTATAGTCTGCCCTTGAAACAACATCAACTTTCAAAAGCTAAGATTGTCAACTTTCTGTTGGAATCTTTCAGCTTCTAGTTTTAAGAGAAGATGCGTTTCACGTCCAGATGTTCTGGTGAGGCTTATTCCACAGTACAGGTGAGTGCCAGGACTTGACCTGTCTCCTCTGAGCCAGTCTATTTGGGAAACATCCATTCATTAGTCATAGGCTTCCAAACACAAGGAAGCTTCTTTACATTGTCACAAAGTACCAATGGGGAGATACTGGGTATTGCTAGATCCCTTCACCCTAGGACAGTGGTCTATTACATCTTCTCCAAATGCTGTATGCCATGGAGAGAAAAGATAGGAAGACCCAGTTCCTCAGACTATGAAGCAATGGGAGAAAGAACCCTTACAGGGTCCTGGTCTTTGGGCTTTAGAGTCCTAAATACAGGTGGATGAACAAGCTCCCCTTAGAGGGGCTGGAGCCATCAGTGTTGATAACAAAAAGGTGGACTCTGTGCAGGGAATTTTCTCCTATTGGATAACACTTTTAGGAAGGAAAAAACCCAAACATTTTGGATGGTTACTGTCATGGCTAACACATACTGATGTAAAGAGTCAGGATTTATCCCCTGGGATAAACATCCCCCTACTGTTTTTCATAGGTAAGGGTGAATGAAGGAAATATGTATAATACAGCAGATTCTATCAAGGCTTCTGGAAGAGGGGGGAAGGCTAGACCTGTGCTGAAAAAGCCTCTTCTACCTCAAAAGGAACAGAAGCCCTGCAGAAGGATCTCAATGCGATCTTCTTCAAAGAAATTCCCACTGTTAGTGTGGTGCTTCCAGAAATAGAAGAGGGT
The DNA here is from genome assembly GCF_963210335.1 of Falco punctatus. NCBI lineage: Eukaryota > Metazoa > Chordata > Aves > Falconiformes > Falconidae > Falco > Falco punctatus. The sequence continues at coordinate 74,813,683 of NC_137586.1, forward strand.
GAAAATGCAGGAAGGAAGAGAAAGTAGGTCTCCAGTTTAGTTTGGACACTACTTTAGCTTCTTGTATTTCTGGCAGTAGCCCATCATATCTCAGATCTTCTCAGGCTGGAATTCCTTTGACAACATACTTCTCATGGTCTTAGTCCAAACTACACCTGATGTCCAGGTAAATTTAGGCTATTGGGCTCCAGTGTGGTCAGTTTAATTGGCTTTCACTGGCATTGACTTGAGTATGAAATATCACACTCTTGAGATATATACAATTTATATGTCTGTATATGTTGAAACAGTCCTTAAGTTAAATAAAATGCTGCACAAAATACCGACATCGGAATGATTATCAAGCTGAGACTGTTTTATGACTTCAAATATTTTCCGCGTTATCACATACTTCAGACTGCATACCCACCTGAAATTAGTAGTTATTTTTAAAGGTTGTAATTTCCTTTCCTCTTTTTTATTTTTTTTTAAATAAAAGAAGACCAAAATAAGGAAGTAAAAATGTATTTTTGCCCCCATTGAATTAGAAAGATTTACATTGTCCAGGAATCTACAGTACAAAAACCCTTGAAAATAATAGTTATAACTGCTAACTGTGAATTCAGCACTTCAATGCTGGAATAGTTGACTATGATATAACTTCTGCAAAGGAACACCAGTCTCTTTTTTTTGTGGTTATTCCCATTTAGTGAAGTCATTAAATTACATATCTTTCTATAGGATTTGATATAGGTCAAAATGAATTAACATAGGATGCAGAAATGACTTAAATTCAACATCTTATGAGCCAGAGAAATTTGGGCTAAATTATAAGAATAGTTCTTTCTGGCATTCAAAATTTACAAATAGCTATCTGCTTCTCGTGATTCCTTAGGAGTGAAATTTGGCTTTTTGATTACAGGTGTGTAGCATCGGAGTGGATGGTCTCTTCAGGCAGACACATATAAAATCTGGCACTAATTAAGTATTGGCTCCATTATTAAACTCAAACAGAGTTTAAAATAACACTTTTGGTCTGCTAGAGATTCTGTGTAAGTCAAATGCCAATTACATAAATCTGTAATGTTACACTTTAAATACTCCATACCATGAGCTACAGTATGGTAAACTACTTGTTAGTTGAAAAGCATGACTCAAAAACCTCTGAGCATATACATAATACCTTTTTATACAAGATATCAAAACAGGCTTCTATTAAAAAGACCCAGTAGTTTACTGTGGATATAGTGTCTCAGGTAGTATGGGATTAGAGACCCCTCTGGAAGGAAAGAAAGTTTAGGTGGCTTTGCTTGTTTTGCTTTTTTCCTGGCATGGGGGAGGGCATGAAACAAACCCTGATTTCTTCAAACACTATAAAGGTAACCAAATGATCATTAAATTCCAGAGTGATTTGTCAAGCTCTGCTCAGGCACAAATGCAAATGAGAATGACTGGAAATTAATTCCATTTATGCTTTATCACAGAAAAAAATGCTATCTCAGTAAAAGCAAAGTAAGAGCCAAATAATAGTTGTGCTGAGCTTTATGGGAAAATTGCAAGTGTTTGATCTTTTCTCCTCAGGAAAACTGTTTAAGTATGGTCATTTTGAAAGAAAAAAAAAAAAAAAAAGAGATGTACAGATTTTTGTGGCTGCAGAAAACTATTTGATTTTTTTTTTTTTTTTCATATGGTCATTTTCAAGCCAACTTTCTCTAGGGCTGATGTCACCTGCATGTCTCATGACCCGTATTTCTGCAAAAGCAGAGGTTTGTACATTTTCCTGTTGTTACGGAGCTGCCTCCAGACTGAAGTCCTGGCTCTGAAGTGCCTCCTTAGTAATGATCACCAACTGTTCTTAACACCTGTGATTGACTGAAATGCACCTGAACCTGCAAGAGCTCAGACACTTGAAGCAGGAGAGATAAAGGTGCATTTGAAGTATGCAATGCACAAGAGGTTGAAGCTGACCATTAGAGCCTTAAGGTGAAGCCCAGGAAAAATCAGTCCTTCATTAGCAGGTGAACAACAGGTCTCTGCAGCTTTGCTTCCAGAAATAGCACAGAGTTGGAAATTCACTAGCATGTAGACTTGCCTTAGCCTTACTATCCCCATCACACTTTCCCCATCTTTCTCTCCAGTTTCAGAGGTCATAGACCTTCTCAGGTGTGGAGAAATTTTGGCACTGTGTGCAGATCCTCAACAAGCATTTAAAGTTAATCCCAGGGGCTGTTTGTAGTAGGCCCACTTGTACAAAGAGACAGGAGCAAAGATGAACTGGGCCCAAAGTTTAAGTCTGGGGCTCTTTTTCCTTTTTTTTTTTTTTTTTTTTTTTTTCATGAAACATAGTGGAAAAAATAGCCAATTGTTGACAGTAATTTCACCTCTGAAACATATATAGGTATTATGTAATTGTAGGAGTTGGACTGTTAGTTAGAATTAACTACCTTGCTGATTGGAGGAGTTTCTGCAGCATTCTGGTGTAATCATTCCCCTCTGTGGTGCACTAAGGTGGAGTGATGGAATATTTTTGCATAGGAGCCAAGCCTGTTTTTTTCACCAAAGCTAGAACATGTTTGGTCTGATGGGAAGCACCTGTCTCTCACAGGCTGATACTAGCTTGCTGGAGAGACTCAGCCATGCTTCAGTGGGCATCGTGGAGGGGGGCTGCTCTGCTTGGGAAATGTCACACTGATGGAGAGGAGACAGTGCTTCTCAGGATGTGGATTCTTCCCTGAGTTAGGGCTTCACTCATCACAACAGGATGGTTGTTCCAGCGGGATCTCATGCCCTGGCCCTCTTTAGGTGCAAATTTCCTGGAACAAACCCAGGATGTGATGGTTTTAACTAATTCTCTTTTAAGTCTGTGGGTTGTTTTTTTTCACTTGTTAATGTCCAGAAGACCACATTCCTCCTTCTTAATCAGTTGTAAAGCCTGTGACCCAAGTTAACTGAGAAGTGAATTTAGGTTCAAACTCTCCCCAGCTACATACCTAGGTTTTCATACAGGTTGTTGCAAATGTTTTTAATGGCTTTGGCTATTGGAAGTTATTTCTGAAAAACATCCCAACCATGCCACGTGTGCTCAAATAAAACCTTCAAGGCTGTTCTGTAGACCTGAAAATGACTGTGGAAAGCAACTATGACCTGCTGAATGGAAATTACAGCTTTTGGCCCTGGCTTGAAAATAGACTTCCTGAGAAACAAGACAGGACATCAGCATCCGTACGTGCAGGCACCCTGAGACTCCCCTGGCTTCCCTCCACCCCCATGTTTGGAGGGAAGAACTTGTGCCAACACAGAACTGCTTTCCCATATTTATGATTTTTTGTATGTAATGCAGCATCATGATCTGTGCACATGGAGCAGTAACAAACTACAAAGTTAGAGGAGCATGCTGCTCTGCACATAGACTATAGACCTCTGGGTTGCAAGAGTATTTCTCACACCAAGCCATTTCAAATGCACAGAGAACAGCCTCAGAGCAACCTTCTGTTTGGGCTGTTCTCAAAATGCAGTACAATTAGGCCTGATCTTCATCTGCACTTTCAAGCATCTCTGCAGAGATCCCATACAGATCCAATTGTGGAATCATGATTGTAATTAACCATCTCATTGTATACTTGTAGACATTTGTAGCAGCTGTGGAGGGAAAAAGTGAATATGTTGCCTAAGTGGAACAAAAATGTGTGTCCTGTCAGGCTTCCTGACCATTTTTCCCAAGCTACATTTAAACTTGAAAAAAAAATCTTCATTATAAATCAATATATCCCTCATTAGAACAAACTGAGCAGTTGCACTAATGGCTTGCATTTAATTGACATAACTGGGTAAAGGAAATTAACAGTGTACCAGAACCATATTGGATTACCTGATGTCATTAATCCTTTTTTAAATAAAGGAGCTTTGGAAAACTACTTTGGGAAAAATAATTTGTGATGTTAGGTTTACTCACTGTTCTGACCAATATAAAATGACAGGGTTTTTTTGGCCATTATCATTATATCAGACAGGCACACAACTTCTGGTAGGGGAGATATATAGAGGGGATAGATGGAAAGGCTCATTTCTGACTGTGGAAAGACCAGGTATTGTGACAGAGTCACAAAAAGGCAGCAGCCCAGCAAACTATGGGGATAAGTGTGCACTGTGGGCTAGCCCCAGCATTATGAGTTGTACTGCTCACATTATGTCTAGTTAAGCACAGCCTAGGGTTTTTTTTTGCTTCTGTGGGAAATGGTAGTTCAAGTGTTACTGATTCTGTACTACAGATGCCCAGTTGAAGCTCACCATAACTGGTGTGTTACTCATAGGAAGTGTGGAATCCAGCTTCACGCTGGTCACTAGTGGGGAATCCTGTTGCAAGAGCATTTTTTAATCTTTTAGTCCTTAGGGTCTGGAAAGTTGCTAGTAGAAGAGCTAGTGGGACATTGTCAAGCAAAGAGTTCTATTTTAAAATCTTCTCTTTAAATACTGTTTATCAAACATTAAATAACCCATCATATAACAAATACTTAAATTACGTGGCTGACAATACAATTATTAAATATATTAAATAAAATTCCTTGAAGAACACCTAATAATTTAAATATTATTTTTAAAACAATTTTTCTCTAAATCAGCTCACAAACATTGCTCATCGTCACACTGTGCCACATCACAGTGGCACAGGTCATACAGACTTTGTGAGCAGGATGGTTCTGAATTTTCTGTCTGTTTATTATTAACTGAAATGCAGCCCACAATGATGCATGATCTCTCAGCTTCTCTGTTAATGGCTTATTTTACATCCCAAGCTCTCTCTTATGCCTTGCAGTTGTGGACTTGTTTACATGCATGCAGACAAGTGTAAAGTGCAGACCTAATAGAAATAGCTCATTTTGGCACCTCCATGTTGACAGCTCCCATGTGCTCTAAGTCTTTACAAGGTTAAAATGGAGGTTAATTAGAACATTGAAATTAAAATGTGTATGTTTATGCTTGGACTCAATGATCTTAAAGGTCTTTTCCAACCTATGTAGTTCTATACGAGATAAACTGGAAAAGGTTTTAATGCTGCGTTCCCAGCCCAGGCCCACCTTGCTCTCCAGCACTTTTTGACCTTGACTGCCCCTTGTGTCAAGAGATGCTGAAATAGCCTGTGTCAAAGGGGAGATGCATAGCATAAGCTGTTTGCTGGCCATCCTGCCCTGGCTACAGCAAATGCTGAAGTCACTTCCCTGCTAGTGATAAACAACCACAGAGCCACTGCCTACTGGGACCACTTGCCACTCACAACTCTACCTATCAGGAATGACATCTACTCCTAATTGTAGGAGTTGTTGAATGTTGAAATGTCTAGGAATAATCGTATTGCATGTGTACTTAATGCAGGTAGATGAAGAAATATCAGCTTAGGAAGACACCAGACAGCCTCCATGTGATGGAGCGGTTCCAGTGTAATGCAACCTGATTTCATGCAAACTAAATTTGTAAATTAAATGAAGGGTAGGGGAGGCAGGGGTTAGCCACCCAGGTTACCCATGCCCCCTCTTCTCCAACACTGAAACACTCTCCTGAATGGACGTGATTTGCAGACCCCTTTGAATTAGGCAAGGCCTCCTTAATCACAAAGGACAGACAGCAAATGGAGACACTGGCTATACAGCTGAGATGGTTTTACAGAAGAATGTGGGAGTACAGACCACCTGATTTATGGGAAGAAATGCAAAAGAAGGTAAAGCAAATTGTGGCAAGTGAAACTATTTTTTCTCCAGATTTAATGGTCAAAAAGGACAGCAGTCTTTTTGAATTTACTTTTTTTTTTTATTACTTCGAATCCACATCTTACCCAAATTACATCTGTTATTATTATATTGCAAGAGAAGAATTTTGCTTTATATGTTGCTGGTGGGTTTTTTTGTTTGTTTCTTTGTTTGTTTGTTTGTTTTAATTTATTTGTGTGTTGTGCTAATGAAATACCAAGATAAACAATGTTCCAGTTTGGTAGGTAGTTGAATTTCATATTGTAAAGAATACTAATATTTAGTTCCATGAAATTTTTAAAAACCTAAGTAAATTTTAAACAGGAATATTTTAAAACTTTTTTCCTCCAGATGTATTTATTGGGCTTTTTTACTCATTAAAACAAAACTGGTGTTTGTGAGTTTTTAGAGCTTTTATGGTAAGAAAAAAAAAAAGAAATTTGCTTTCACCAAAACATCGAACTGAAATACAGTAATTACTGTTTATAACAGACAATGTCAGTGAATTTTTCCATAGGCATTTGTCTTGATTGAAAAGTGCTTCATGTTATTCTGAGATATGGTACTTAAAAAAAATAGGTGTTGTTATTACAATACCAGATCAAAAATTCAGAAGTCTAAAAAATTGCAATATGGTCCTGGGAGATTTAACATTAACGTTAACAGGTTGCTGGATTTGTAAGACCCTCATTAGACAAAATACTTGATTGCTGAGAATATCTTATCTCTCTTCTTACATTCAGGTAGAAATTTTTCATTGTCTGAGGTATTAAAAGCAGGCTCTCAGGAGCACACGGTGCAAAAATCTATATGTTTATGCCAAAGTAGATGTAGTCTACATCAGGGAGTCTCTTTCTTCATACAAATTAACAATTTTTAAACTGATCTTTTTTTCCCCTCTATGTATAAAAGACCATACTCTGTGCACTTTAACATGTAGCCAAACTTTATACAATGACAATTTGCTAAGTATGTATTCGTGTTAAAAATGCTGCTTACTCAAAGCAGACTTCTTACTTGGACTGCTGCTTACTTGGAGAGATCCAAAATAAATATACTCTAACTCATGACAGTCTCAAACTGTATGATTTATAACAGTATCAAATGAGAGAGAAAAAAATCACAGTTTTTATATGGTAATAGTTCTTGATGTTTTCTAACAAAAAAATAAACCCAGCCCTGCACTGTTTTTGGTAACTGTGTTCAGAGCATGGTTTTCCCAGTTTATCAGCTCACATTTCCTAGGCTAGTAAGAAAGGCCAGACCGAGTCAGGGGTTGATAACAACCCTCTAGTTGAAAGGCAGTCAAAATGTGAAGCGAGTTACAAGAAAATGTTATTAATACAACAAATTACAATTGGGGAAAAAGTTGAAAACTCCTTTTTTCTGCTAATTTTCTACTAATTCAAGCAAAAGCAGAAACAGACTTCTTGACTTTTGTTATCTCATGTAATTTGCATAATTAATAATGTAAATATAAGAAGATATTAAAAGGACAACTTCTCCCTTGTTTATCAGGCTAAAAGGTTCTTAGAGTATTGCTTTGACTTTTTGCCCCATTTGCCTCTTTCAAAATATCAATAATCACGATCCTGGTCTTATTTTACTGGAAGGCTGATAAAAAAAGTATGTTAGTCATATTTATTCTGGGCACTGACATTTGAATAAGAAGGGTTGTAAGGGTGCAAAAATAGATGTTAGTTTTGTTGACTAGCCAGCGAATAGGGAATGGACTGTTAACGTACCCAGAAAACAATTAAACCGATCAACTAAAAACTTCTTTCTCTCTTGTGTTTTCTTGAATTTTACTTCCTTGAGTTTGATCTGCCAGTATTTCTCCCATTCCTCACTCAGCAGAAACTACCCTGAAAGATCCTCTAAATTTCTGCCCTCCACTGGCAGAGTCAGCACACAAAACACTTTACCAGTACAACTATAGTGGTAAAGACTATGACTGCTTCAAGACAAAATCTGGGTAGCAAACCCCATTGAATAAGAAAGGATTATAGTGATACAGGGCACTTCTGAGACCCAGACAGCTTACTGACCCCCACCTTACTTACACATTGAGTTTGCCAATTTGCCACCACACATATAACTCATGGATTTTTGTGGCTAAGAGCACAGTTGGTCTGTGCCACAGACACACCACAAAGCCAGTGTTAATGAGGTGGCCTCTTCCTAGAGGAGTTCCCTGATCTAGCAGTAAGTAATTTTAAACAGAAAAAGGCTTATGCAAGAAGCGAGAGAAACTACTTGTTTAGGAAGACATCAGATACACTTTGACATAGAACAGGCATATATGTTTAAATAGAAAATTAGAAGATATTTAGGACTGTTTAGAGTGGAAATGTCACATCCAGAAGAAAAAATAGGGGGAACCAGAAAGCTGCATAGTTTGACCCAGATTTTCAGCCAAAGGTCTAAGTAATGACTTTACCATTGCTGAATAGGTACTTAATTCCATGCAGGGTGCTGTTAAAGTTTTCATGGTCATAAATAGTTGCAGGATTTAGGTTAAATTTTCAGCAAGCTGAGAAGAAGTTATAAGTTTCAATTTCTGAATAGTAATGAACAGAATGACCAGAAGCACCGGCAGAGCCTCCAGTGGCTGTCCAGGTCCTGGATACGCTGATTTCCACACTTCCCTGCAGAGCTGACCTGTGTAATGAGGCTAAACTGGAGAAAACTGGGAAAAGCTCTCGGGCACACAAGAAGGCCCGCACTGCTAGAAATAGAAAAGGTGAAAGTGGAAACAGATGACAGAGTACCTGTTCAACCACTGTGAAACTGCCCCATACCTGTTTGTCATCTTTGCATTAGAAAAGGTGCAAAAGAGGCCATATCCATTCTTTTCGGTACATATATACGCTCCTACTCCTCCAGGAATACTAGTTAGCCTATGCACTTCTTCTGAGATATTGACCACTTTATCTGTGAGACTGGGAAACAGAGACCTCACACTTTTACCATATTTTGGTACTGACTACTGTTGCTAGACCTGAAAAGAGCACAGACCCTCAATCTTCAGCAGAAGAGTTAGGCAGTCCATTATAACCTAGAGACTCTTTCCCACAATAACTACGTTCCAACCTTCAACACACAACCAGGGTCTGAACAATGCTGGGTGAATAATAACAATAAGAGAATGAAAATTAGTGTCACAGGTAGCCAAGGAGGGGGGAAAGAGTGCAAGATGCAGATTAATTGGGTATTCTGGCATGATCAGCATGAAACAAAACCAGCCTTGCTGTCTCATCAATGTCCCACTGCAAATTCGAAGCTTCTTTTGCTCTATTTACTAAAGAATACATTTCTTACTGTACTGTGTGCAAGGGATTTGTACACAGTAAACTGATTTCTAGGGTAATTCCCATTTATCAGCAACAAAGACCATTAATATTTTTTTTCTTTGAAAAATGTAGCTGCTTCATTTTTTTGAAGACAGACACTGAAAAATATGATAGAAATTCAGTGCTGTGTCAGATGATTTTCAAATTTTTTCCAGCTTTTTCCATTTCCCTGCAATAATCCATTAAATTTTTTTTCTTAATATAAGACCAAATGCGGTTAGAAGCTAAAATTCTGTGCTTAAATTGACAGTGACCTCTTTGTCTTTTTGTCTTCAAACGGTGTGTCAAATTCTTCTGGCTGTCATACATTTAAAGGTCTATTTGTCATCAGTATAAAGTGACATAACAATGAATTTGTACTGCTTTTTCCTTGTTTCTTAAAGGAGAAAAGAATGTTCTGGTGCCAACAAGAATGTGCACGAAACATAAGATGGGGGGAAAAGCTCATTATCTGCATAAAACAACTAAGAAAAATTCTCATTTCAACAGATTGAAGGCCCTTATGTCAACTGAAGGTGCCAAGGCTTTGTAGCATATTCTTTTTTTTTTTCTTTTTTTTCTTTTTTAAGATTAGTCCATTTTCATTTCCATAAGCCTAAAAAATATTGTTATTTTTTTAAAGATTTTTGCTTATTTTACTTTTTTTCCCTCAAACCCCGTAAAGCAGGAACCATCTACGGTTTTGCTGAAAGATTCCTAGACATCTCAACATGTTTGTTATGAGATTTTATAGCTTACTTGAAGAAAGTGGCACTTTAAATATTCAACAAAGGCTTCTTTTCACCCCAGTGTTCTTTATACACTGGAAGTAGAGAGCAACATCAACAGATATAAATAAATGTTTAAAGAAGTATGATTAAAACCCTTCATTCTGCATTGCTTAGCATTTGTCCCTACACTTTCAACAGATTGCCACTTCAATGAATAAAGAATACAAACCCAGCTCCTTCCTCAACCCTTTCTTATAAATACATTAGAAAAAATCCTGAAAGTACAGGTTACCATATAGTTTGAAAGGCCTTCTCCAACATCAGTCATCCTGGGTAAAAGAGACTAGAGAGATGCTCTCAAGGGAGCTGCAGAATTTGGCTAGCATGTAGCTAATTCTTAATGCAGGAAGAGAAGGATGCTAAACACCTCAAGTTACAGGAGAAAACCTTTAAGTTATCAGTCTCTCTGGTGAAAAGCTGAATGTGCCCATGGCAGCTAAGTGACAAAGGCTTTTACATGAAGCAGAAACATATTACTTGATTTAAATAACCTGTTCAGAGCTTTCAGCTGGAAAAGTAAACCAGAAAAATGTATTTGGTCTAAAAAGCAGATGTTTTTACACCTTGGGTGTATAAAATTTGAGGCAAAAGTAATAATTTTGCATGACACATTTCTTACTTGCCAGGCAGCTATTTGAGGGTCTGGAAATTGATCGATAAACTAAATTAAATTCAAGGGTAACTGAAGGAAAAATAACTGACCCTCATTTCTGCTACTAGAGATAATTCAGTGACTGCTGTGAAAATAATGCCACCTGGTAGAAGCAATAGGTGATCTATAGTTCTGCTAAATCATATGCAACATTCAGAAAAAGCCATGTTCTTGAAGCAGCCCCTCTGCCCACTGTTTTTAATCCATATGCGAAACAAGAGGCTCATTTAGAAGGCCATGAAACAGTCAGAAATATACATGAGGGTGCAGAATAAGATAATATTGAAAGCAAATAGAGAAAACCCATATGTGGCAGAACTGCTCAAGAATGGCCATGATACTGTGATCAGTTATTAAAATGAATCTGAATTATTTGTCATATTACAGGAAATAGTGTAAGTTGTCTCTTTTTCATTCTGCCTTATATGTACTTTAAACTTAAGAAGCCACTTCAAAGACCAACAGACCTCCAAAGGCAAACATCACAACCTCATCTCTGCATGGAAAACATGAAATTATTGAGGGGGAAAACCTCAAAAATTCATTCCCATCTTCAGACAGATTCTGTCTGTAACTTGACCTAGCTACAGAGATATGTCCGTCCTGGGACAGCAGTGCGAAAATCCCACACTCTTCCTCCTCTCTCCCTTCCCGTCCATTTCTGTCTTCTGCCTCTGATGGGAGAGGGACAAGCCTTCATCTTGGTCAGAAAGATAAAGTGATTTCATTAAAACAAGGTAGGCTCAATATTCCCCTCATATTCTGCCCCAGCTCAACAGCGAGATAGCTTCTACACAAACTGGAGATCACCTTGATTGCCAAAGCGCGTGCTAGAAAAGGTGAAAGGGTTTGAGCACAAGTGTCTGATTATTTTTTTTTCCAGGGGACAGGGCAGCACTTCATCAACACAAGAGTATATTCTTCACCACTTGCATGTGTTTTACCATCAAAAGTACATCAAATAAGCCTGTGTACAAAGCTGAAGTTATTTCTGAAGTGAGGATTTTATTGTATGATTCCAAATATTTACCTTATTTAGTGGAGAAGCAAAAAGAAGAAAAGAGGAAAGAGAACAAGGATCAAAGCCAGGCAAATCTCCCTGGGACATAATTTAAGTAAAAAGGAATACATTTGCACTTTTCTGCTTCCTTTACAATAAAAGCATTTAAATCTTGACATTTTCTCATGGGACATGAAATCTGCTTTCTGACCAGCTCTAGATGGCAGAGCTTGAGTGGCTGTAAGCTCTAGTGTAGCACAAATCACAATAAAGACTCCTTTCAAAGCAGATGGAGACAGTGCTCTTCAGAGGATTTGAAGCTTCTGCAAGGGTGGGCATGATGATCACCCTGACAAGAAGGACAGGAAGACTGAGGAGCAAAACAGTGGGTGATGCAGCAGCAAAATGGGAACTTGAGACCTTGTGGACAGCCTGAAGGCAATGTGCTTCAGAGCTGCACCTCATCTCAAATGAGAAAAGTGCATCTGCTGACCTTTTCAAACCCATGGCTGGTTTCATCATCAAGTGCTGAGATCTCTCCTGGGAGCACCACACGCATGTCCAGCTCACTGCCTCACCCTATTTTTCCCAGGTGAAAGGAGCAAAGCATGGGTCCCACCTCTGAACAGGCATTAGCAAGTGCTATTTCATTTACAATGTGTCCATCTGTTTCTGCCTGAGCACAGCTCTTTGTTTTATTTCTGTTCTTGATACTTGGGAAGCCCAAAAGTAATTTTGTAGAAGAATTTGAGTCCTTTGGGACTCATGGCTGTCATGTCTCCTGTATGGCAAAGCAGAAAGCCCATGAAATGAGGTAGGAAGGGAAGGGAGGACTGAGTGAACAGAGAAACTATAATTTATGATGTAATTTATCCCACAATATTTTCCATATGCTTATGCTTAAGGAGAGATTTACAGCATTGTGTGCTGTCTTACCATTACTTAAGTACTGACCCTGAAAACAAGTAATGTAATTTCACTGAAATAGCTGCTGTCTTTCCCTGGCCTTTTTCTGTTCTTCCCCAGCTAATTCTAAACCACCACATTTCTCTCCCACACCTTGGTCATACCTCCTGCTGCTGGGTGATGGGGCAGCAGGGAAGGACAGTGCAGCTGCCTTAGCTGCTGAGCCACACATCCCAGGAATGGTCAAGGCAGTGACGCTGCTAGCCTGCACCCTTGCTCCAGGGTGCTGTCTCTTGGTGCACAGAGAGCTGAAAAAGAAGTGAGGTTTAGATGGGGCAGTGAACTGAGAAGTAAAAATTTCTGTTTGCCCTCTCTGAATGCATTGACTGCTGTCTCAGCTGGGTGCTCAGACCAAAGTTTCCCCTTGCTTCATCTCACAAAAACTGAAGCAAGCCTGCCTGGCATGTGGGGCTTTGACACTGAAAATTTTCTCTTGATTACTGGGGGGAAAGAAATTAGTACATCATCATGCAAAACGCCTCTGAGATCTGCTGTGCAGCAGGGATCTGTGACATTATTAATGCCCATGGAAATGTATGTAATATGTTAATATTTTTGCAGTGCTATTGGTGTTTGGTGTGAGTACTACCACTGTTGGGAGGAAACAGAGCAAGCTACACTAGCGATGAAAAAAACCCCACGGTGAGGGCAACATCAGGTTGCATGCACATGCACAGGTGGTCTCTGGTAAAGTCCAGGGCTCGTCCTTGGCACAGAAGGAAAGTAAATACTGGGACAGTTTCAGCAGTTCTAAGGATGAAGAGAAGGCATGGGAGAAAGAGTGATGAACCATGAATAGAATGGTAGATGGTTGGCGGTAGCTCAGCAGGACCGTCATGGTAGGTACTTGTGTGGGTGAAATGAGTGGATTATACTGTATATCACTGATTCCCACTGATAAGTGGTAGTGCAGATGCCGCAGATGGATCCACCAAGAGATTAAAGAAGGACAAGAGAAGTTCTTGCAAATGTGGCATTTTTCACAGGTACAGCAGCCTGTCTGCATATTTAATCCCAACACTGAAAGAACACTGTCTTGCTAAAGTACTGCTGCTAATCCAATGTCTTTGCCCCATGTACTCCCTCATTTCAGAAGAAGGTTTCATTGCTTTTCTACATTTATTTAAGCAGATTTAGTCAGTCTCAGACAAAACCCTAGCAGCGTTCAGGATCCTGGCATCTTGCAAAAGTCTGCCCTTCAAAAACAAGATGGTAAATTGTAGGTGCACTGAGCTTCTCTGTGATTGCAGTGGCAGTAACGAAGACATGGTCCCTGTCCCTTCTCCTGGGATGGGGAAGAAGACAAAGCATGTACATGAGGTCACTCATATCACCCTGATCCAGACAATGTTTTTATACAAGGCTATAGAACTATGGAATAGACACCTGAACCAGACACCTGGTTCAAGAGCAGTGCTCCATCATTCTGCTGCTGGCCACAGCCCTCTGGACAAGAAAGGAGAGTGTAAGAAGGCAAGTATGAGAAAATTTGCCACAGGCAAGCCCCTGAGGGCTTGACTTGACTTTGCAAACAGAAGACCATGGTTCTCCACAAGCCTGGATACTTTTGCTGTGCTTGTAAGAAAAAGATTACTTCTTCATTTTTGCTAAACTCGTGGGCATAGTGACGCCCAGTGGCAGTGACTTCATAGCCCAGTCATACTTGCTGTGCTACAGATGCCTTTTCCTGTCCTCTGTGTGCTGCCGTGCCTCACTACATTTCCAGAGACCATCACAACAGCCCGAACCAAAAGGGGGGCCCTCAGCTCTCAAAATAAATGCTTCCCTGTATGTTCACGAGCTGTGAATGCTGAGGAGGCAAGAGATTTCCTGCCTGCACTGAGGCTCTGTAAGAAAAGATTTGTGTATGAAAAGATTTGTATATGAACAAACCTTGCTACCACAGGTTGGTGAGTCTTCCAGACTACAGGATGCATTCTCCTCTCACAGTGTCCCTGGGAAATAAGGATGGGCTGTCATTCCTGTTCTGGAAATGGAGACTGAATCACAGGCAGTCTGTGTGACTTGCTTACCAACGGAGCCAACAGCAGAAGAGGCATTTGACTGACCTGCATAGTGCTTTCCTTTTAAGCCAGATTTCTTCCCTGTTTTCCAAGCTGAGGTGAAGGCAGAGCTGTGAGGCCAGGTTTGTGCTGGATGCACACTGACCTGTTGCAAGACCCAGGGAAAAGCAACTCCCCTCAATGTGTGTAACTACCACTTGCTGATGTGGCGGTGCTGGGACAGCAGGCTGGCTACCTGCTTGGGAAGCACACAGCTTATCCCCTTGCTTGCCCATTAATCCCTCTTCTGATCACATACCTGCCTGTCCCCTCTACCCTGTGCTGGGATGGTCAGAAAATATTTGCTTGTTTTTTGGTAATGTCTCTCTATGGCTCCCCCCTTTTCCTAGGCTAGAATTTCCACTGCTTCTTCAGATAGCCTGATGCATTAAGCATTTCAGTCCCATGCCCTTCACCCATCAGACTTTTCCCTTTGTTCTTGTCCTCCTGGAGCGACTTGCTCCCATTCCTAACTTGCACCCTGGGTCTCACATCCTCTTGGTTTGCTGTGGGGAGCCTGAAGCAGGGAGCCCCAGGAATGGTGGGGTCAATGAAAGGGGAGCTCAGAGCTGTGTGGGGATGCCTCTCTGAAATAACCCCCAGCTAAAGCAAAGCCACCTGTGTGTGGTCCCAGGGATGTGACACCTGGCTGCCTGTCCATCCCATCCCCACACTGCCTGTTCTTGCTCTGCAGACAAAAGCATGGGAGGGGATGGATATCTCTGGGGCAGAAAGCCTCCAGCTAGGGCCCAGAGGACCAGAGTGGAGCAGATGGGTCCTGGCACTGCTGGATCAAGCCTGGTGGATCGGTTGCCATGGAAACATGTTGGGACTAGGAATGGCAACCACGGGAGCAGAGAGCATGCATACTTACCTGACTGCCTGGGTGGGGTTTTCCTCCTCAGCCTGGCAGCAGGGTGAGGCAGCACTCCCTGCTTCTCCTCTCATTTGTGTCAGAAACTGTTTTGTGAGGTGGACTCCTAGCTCTTTTAATTTGTTTGAGTTTTTCCTCTCTCCTGATTTCAGCCTCCTCTCTGGAGTCTGTGGGGAGTGAACTCGAAGGATGCCTCAGTGCTGTGTCCAGGCAGAAAGGGAGGCTATTGAGCAACGTGCTTTCTTGGAAACTGTAACAATAGTCTTTCCCCAGGCTTCATGTGTGGGTACCTAAACCAGATTGTTAGGCACACACACTGCAGACCTGCAAATTAAAATGCAGCAGAATTGGCCAGGAGCAGGATATCACACTGTGCATGCACCGTGTGTACATGGCTGTGTGCAGCATTAGCGCTGGTGCAGTGTTCTCAGGGGTATGAAGTGCTGTGTTACCAGTATCGGTTCAGTAGCCCTAAAGTACGTAGTATATAAGCTTTCATGTTTTGTAAGGATTTGGGTCCTGTGTATCTTTAGCCCTGTATCACGTTAAGAAGGGAGTTTTCTTGAACACTTTACACTTGATCAGCTGTCATTTCCCAAGAAAAATGACACGCTTGTGTTCGACCAGCCTGACCGCTGCCTGCATTTTGACAGCCCACTGTATCAGAGGGTGATTCAACCTATCTATTCAGGGACCCTTACTGACAGTGTCACTGCATCAAATCCCTTATAACAACTACTCAAATTTCCAGAGAATTACACAAAATGAATGCCAGCTGAAGATTTTTATTATACAAAATAAAAGTTTGTGACAGAGTAAGGTTTGAGGTTTGCTGGTGATAATATACTGAATGTATAACAAGCTTAAAACAACACACTTAATAGCAGCTAGCATGAATTAGTCATAAAATAAAGTTCCTACCCAACAGGTGTCCCTATTGGGGAGAAGACAGCTTCAACCTGTCAACTGATCCCAAAAGTTGCAATGGAGTCTTCCCTAAGTTCTCCCCTCATTTGTCCACTTTTTGTACTTCATAGTACATTGCATATTAATTTATCATACACAGGATTTCCCACAAGTCTCTCACTTCTGATGCAAACTAGTACACATCATCAGATAGCACTGCTGAAGTTCTTCACTAACTACGCATGCTCCCCAAGCAGGGGTTTGTCCTGTTTCAAGGTGGCTATTTGAGCTGGAGGTTGTGATCTCCCACTACCACAATTACATTTGTCCTACTTTCAACACATTCTCTGTGGATTGCAACACTTCATCAGCTCCTCTGGCAGCCAGAACTTCCCCCCCTTGGAGGCTTCCTTCTGCATAACTTAAGATAATGGTGTTCTTTTTACCATCCTTTTTTTTTCCCTTCCTCCGTCCTTCCCAAGGCTGACTCCATTGATGAGAAGTCCCTTCATTCATAACTAATTTAGGGAAACACTGTGTGTGTGGTAATTTGGGAGTTTAGACAACAATTCCCCCCCTACTTTGGACTTATTCTGGTCCAGAAGTAGTCCATATTCTTTACATTTAGGTGGCACTTCAGTGACTCTAGTCATACATATTTTGTTACTGATTGGTATTGCATGCCCAGTGAGGTGTGGTAGTACCTTTGGAGGTATGTAACTTTGGGATAGGGGTGTGTGTTAATATTACAATGAGATTATTTTATCTGAGGAAAGTAATTTCGCTACAATGGTTGGCTCAGCAGTGGAAATTTTGTCATATATTCTTCATGTGATTGCTGCTATACAGCTCATCAGCTGTGTGGTGCCATCAAGTTCCCATTCCTGCAGGGAGTACAACAGAGCCTGGCCACAGGGTCTCCACTCTGCTCCACTCTGTTACTCCTACCAGCAGGTGCTGAGATGGCAGGGTGTGTTGCTTAGGGAGCTGTGGTAAAACAGATTCCATGCAAGCCAGCCTCCCTGAAAGTGATAGCTGTATTTTACCCTAAAAAGCTTTCTATAATACTGTGCTTCTATCAGGTCCCAGTTTTCTCTAATTGCCCCCGCCAAGTAATTTTCCCACACCCTGTGAGTGGTGTTATCTGTGTGCCCTGTGTGAACTTCCTGAGCGTCACCTGTCCTTGCAATGATCCGGCAAGGTCAAGGAACTTCTTGTCTCTGATGCTAGAGATGAGGAAATGCAAATTCCTGAACTTAAGGATAAAACTCAGTATGTGCTCAAAGAAATCTGCATATCTAGTCATGACAGAAAAGGCCAGAGCTTCCCAGCCCATTGCTGGGGAAAGAGAAGTGGTGTAGCTGATGGGGAGGAAACTAGTGTTTCCAGGGGAGGTTTCCCACATCCCCCCTTCACTCTTCAGGAATAAACTGTGTGGGCTGGGGGTGGAGACGAAGCCATCACCACTGTAGATGTAACTGAAGCTGGAGGGAGCATCAACATGCTGTGGACTCCACCCTCATCCTTGGACTGGCTCTGCTTCTTCTGCTCCTTCCTTGTGTCTTTGGGCACTGCAAAAGGACTGGCTGAGCAAGAGGCTGTAGGATCCGAAAACATCCAGTTATGGTTTTTCATCCCCACAGACTCACCCCTCTGGCTCACCTCCCTCTACCTCTGCAGTGCTGGAGTCTCAGAGGGGTTGTACTTAAGAGTGGTCCCTGTCCTTGTAAGGTGTGGTGGGGGCACCCTGTCCCAGCAAAGGTGACTTTCATCCAGTGCTGAATTCTCCAGGGTTCTATACGTGTAGGGCTCAGCAAGGAACTCAGTTGCTCTATCTGGAGCAGGGAACAGCACTCTCCCAGCAGCCTGCAAGAGGTTTTGCTCTTGCTTGGACAGAAGCTCACAGCATCCAGCCGAGCTGCTGTTGCACTGCAGTTAGTAATGCAGAGAAATGGCATCCTTCCTAATAAGCCTGATGCTAGCACGTCATTAGGACATGCAACTTAAACTAATGGACTGAAATGATTTCTTCTAGGTCCTGCAGTGTTTATTCAGGGCCAATTTATCACTTTAATTTGTGGATTATCACTGAGGTGGAGCTGTTTTACCAGTGCGACTTCTCGTATCGTCCCAGAGAAGGGCAATCCATGACATTTATATTGTAATGAACTGATAAAGAAAGTCTGAACAAGATTTAAGGAGAAATTAGTTCCACTGTTAATGAGTCCCAGTATCAATGATTGTATTCAAGCATTCATACCTTTATATGTAAAGCCACCACATCATAAACCAAAAAGAATCTAAACTAAAATAAAGCATGTGACTACAACTATAGTATTCCTCAAAGCAATGCTGGACACATCTTTCTGAAGTACAAATCCTACAAGTGCTTTCACAATGGACTACAGAATTAAGAATGATGCTGATTAACAATAATTAGTATCTATAGACAATTTACAGAAAATTATTGTTTAATCATCATAATAATTGTCATTATGTAAGTGATTAACACTACTTTGTTACACACCACATATTTAACATTCTTTCTGCAGCAGCAAGTCCCTGCATGGAAAAAGCAAGGTTGTTTCTCCATCTGATTACAAACCTAGCCCATAAAATCACCTTACCTAGAGGACTTGAGATGGACAGATTTTGCCCAGCTATTCAGAAAGGCTGAATAACTTCGGCCAAGTGATCTTACTAGAGTAGCAGAAGTCAGTGTGATGGTCTGTGTCAGCTCCTCTGACACTGATAGCTGCCCTCTCCACAGGCCACAAATAGACACTTTCAGTTGTCTCCCTGATATGGAGAAATAGTGTGAAATGGGGACAATGGACACCGACTGTGATTGTATATGTCTGCTCAAGGAATGTGGGTATGGTGACTGGTCATGGGTGCGGTGTCTGGTCACATAGGCACACAGCCTTGAGGAGACACCTACAGTTTGGAGGAGACGCCTGCCCTTCTTCCTCTAACAAAGGGGCTCTTTTAAAAAAGAATGAGAAAAGGATGAGAGATATTCCAGTGCTGTCTAGGGGGAGGGAGTGCTATGTCTACTTGCTGGAGAAGATCGGATGGTCACAAGGACATGAATCACCTTTCCTTGCTGAAGAAGATCGGATGGTCACAAGAACATGAATCACCTACAAACCTGCAAGACCACCACATTCCAGGCAATGGACTGATAAGCTAATTAACATACGAAGCGAGAGTAAGCGGGTTTAGGTAACGAATATGTATAGGCGTTAATTGAATATTCATTTGTTTTATTGTATAAATGTGAGATGGTTCGTCACTTCGGGCATGCACGCTTGTGGAGGAGCGATCCCCCGTGCATCTGCGCGCAATAAACATACCTACTTTATAACTTTCGAGTTATAGAGTCAAATTCCGCACGTCAGTTTTGGCGAGCCAGGCAGGAGGATTTCTGCTCGGCCAAGGGACCAGCTGCGGAGCGGACGCTCCTAGGCGCGCCCCGGGAGATTTCCTCGGAGGAGCCTCCTCTTCTCAGCTGTTCACCCGGGAGCAGAAGAGAAACCCCTGGATCCACGGATAAAACGGTATGTTTAGTAACGGGGCGGCTGGTGAGACGCACGGAGACGTCCGGCGCGCAGCGTAGTCCCCAGGAGGAAAGGTACCTTGGGAGGGGGTTTGCTGACCAAGGGGTGGCCACTAGCAATCTTGAGGGCAGATCGAGCAAACCCGAGGTTACTGCCATTCCTAAAAGCCCGGAGGCCTCATGACGGAAAGCGGGGGGCGGGACGGAATAAGGCGGAATCTCACGGGAACAAGAGGGACCTCATAGCAAAAGTAAAAGGGAAACTTTTGCGTAGGAAAAAAAAAGGAAAAAAAAAAAAAGAAAGAAAGAAAAAGGGGGAAGCTAAAAACTTCCTTTAGGTTGTCTTAAGAATTAGGGAATTCCTAGAATGTAACAACTGAAATAGCGCTCTGTGTCTTGTTTGTTCTATGTGCTGTCTTGTTACATGTTCAAAACTTGGAGTTATGAAATGTATGTTGAAAAATAATAATATTCTGGTAATTCTAGGCAAATAGCGGAAAACTTAACACTCTGCTTAAGACCAGGAAAAAATTGGTTTTTTGTTTGTTGTTTGTTTTTTGGCAATTGTTCATTGAAATGCATACTCTGTGAACTGTCAGTGTTCCTATAAGTTGTACATAAGTGCACGGTACCGTATAACATACTGCTTGTGTGACTGAGGGCTGCCCGGAGAGTGTGAATGGTGTGATTGAGATGCGCATTTTGATTTTCCGTGTATGGCTTAATTATTTTGACTGAGTGTGAGTGCAAGAGTGCTTGAGACACGTTTGAGTGCAACACGAGTAAGGAGCTCTATCCGCGTTTCCGACCTTGGGTGGCTAAGGCAGCCGGAGAAAAACAAAGTAATTAAAATTGCAAAATAGGAAATGGAAGGAGTAAGCCCTGTGAAAAATCACACTTGGGTTGTATATTAAAACATTGGAGGGATATCGTAGGACAGGGTGGCACCGAAAACAGAAGGAAATTGATTAAATATTGTAACCAGTGGTGGCCTTTGTATAAATTGGGGAGTGATGCGAAATGGCCTCAGGAGGGAGGAACGTAAGATTACAACACTCTCCTGCAAATAATATTGTTTCTGAGGAGAGAGGGAAAATGGGACGAAGTATCATATGCAGACATGTTCTTCGTCCTCCAGGACAAACCTGAGTGGCAAAAGGACTGTGGATTAGTACCCCCTCGGGATCCTGTGGTACTAGCACTAGAAAGAGCGCGGGATTAACATCACCTGATCTTTGATTATGGCTCTAGGAAAGGATAGGAAAAAAAACCCTGAGACCTAAACTAGAAAATTGTTCTTGTTGAAATTTTTGTGTTAAAAAGCTCAGGTTGTGGTTCCTTCTGTGGAGCAGCCAGAATGAAACACGTTGTAAGATAAAAACTTGTACTGATGTATGTAAAACCCGAGACGGGGGTGGGTGGAGAATCAAAGACCTTGTGAAAGTGTTGAAGTATTTGGGTGAGTTTGTACAAACCCCCGTACCCCCTCGAAGGTGCGACTGAATCATGCTGGGATGCATGGCAGGATGTTTTCTGTTTGCCTGCAAAGGCACGATATGTAAGAACACAGACTTAAAGCAACAAGTAGCAGATTTGCATTCAGGGTAAGAAAGAGTTAAAGCAGAAGTGCTGCTGCAGAGGCAGGCTTGTGTAACCTGCAGAGCAGGAACAGCATCTCCTGCCCCGAACCCTTCTGCTGGTGAGGAGGAGGGGGTTGCTATTGCTGACAATTGAGCAGAAGGACCTGACAATGTCACCCCAATTGCTGCAGCTTTTGCAGTACAACAGGACCCGTAACGGCCCCTTTTAGGGCAGGGAATGGGTATGAGGTGGAATTTTAGCGAATACAAAACCAACTTATTTGTTAAACTCCAGTAAAAAAAAATAAAATAAAATAAATTGTTACAGTTGTGGGAGCTGCTGGCCACCAGGAAAACATCCTGAAACCTTTAAAGTACAAACTAAAAAAACAAATAAGAATGCCAAATTCACCAAAATCTTTGTTGGGATGAGATTTATTAGAACATCTAGACATCTAGGGGAAATGAAATTAAAAGTTAGATATGATCAAGTAATTGAAATATTGAGCTTATCTTTAATTCAACAGAAAAGAGGAAAAGAGGACCTCCCTGAAGTAAAAGAAATTTTTAACCAGGTGTATCTGAAAATAAATTCCAGGAAAGGTGAAAAATGCTTTACCTGTTACAGTAAAAATGATAAGGGGGAGGCTTGCCCAGTTCAGATAAAAACAATATCCCTTGGTCAGCAAGGCTGTGGGGATATTGGCAGAAAAAGTGAAATAAAATACACTCTGTAGTAGATCTACTAATGTAAATCTGTGTGTTTTGCCATGACAGTGACTTGTTATGGGATGTGCAGATGCAACTGCATTGACAACGAAGTACAAGGAATAAGGTTGGTCAGGTGCCTCCTACCATAGTCAAGGGCAAGACTGGGTTGGCCTCTGTGTTTGCCACCAAGAAGAATCTTGAGCTCCGCTGTTGGCTGCAACCCAGTAGGCGTTGAGCGGTGGGAACATGTGCCATGCCAGACCTTGATGTGAGGAATGGCCCACTCTGAGGCACTGATTTGGCAATTGGAAACCACCTGGCCGACCATGAGGCCAGACAAGTAACAGAGGAGGTAGGAAAGGAGGAATTATCCTTAATACCAGACGATAAAATCCAAACTGTAAGTACAGATCAAGAGCCAAACTATTCTAAAGAAAACTTAAAGGTAATTCAGGACATGAATGATAAAATAAAATTAAGTAAGTGGACTTATTTAAGGGATGGTCGTATAGTGGTACCATCCAATTTAATACGGACCACAGCCCTATTAATAAAACGCATTGGGGAGCTGATGCTTTATATAAAAGTCTAAATCAGAAATTGATAGGGCGAAACTTGTATACTGTAATAAAACAGGTGACTTAGCAATGTGAAATGTGTTTACGCAATAATCCCAATAAAGCAAATAAAATAAAACTAGGGAACATTAGTAGAGGAAATGTTCCAGGGCAACATTGGCAGATCAATTTCTCAGAACTTCCTAGAAAAGGGGGGTATCGATATTGGTACTAACAGATACCTTTTCAGGTTGGCCAGAAGCCTTCCCGTGCAGAACTGCTAAAGCCTGGGAAGTGACCAAAATACTACTCCAAGAGATAATACCTAGGTTTGGAGTCCCAGCGGTAATGTCCTCGGATAGAGGACCACATTTTGTGTCCAGAATAGTGCAACAGATCAGCCACCATCTAGGAATAGATTGGCAATTACATACCCCATACCGACCACAATCGAGTGGCCAGGTGGAAAAGATGAATCATCTAATCAAGCAACAGATTGTCAAGTTAGGTCAAGAAACAAATCTAACTTGGCCCCAGTCTTTGCCATTAGCTCTTACACAAATTCGAACTAGACCAAGAGCAAAAGAGGGGCTTAGCCCATTTGAAATTTTATGACCCTATGGGGTACAAAAGGGGACGTCTTCACAGACTGGTGAAGAAACAATGACTTCCTATATGGTGACACTAAACAAACAATTAATAAGAATTGAGAAGCATGTGATGGGAACACGTAGTAGGGGTCTGGATGGACCTCTTCACGATATACAACCAGGGGACTATGTATACGTTAAGTGTTTTACAGATAAAACCCTGGAACCACAGTGGACTGGACCTTTTCAAGTCCTACTCACCATCTACACTGCAATCAGGGTTGAGGGGCAGAATTCTTGGATTCACCATACCCGGATTAAGAAAGCCCCTGCAACTTCGTGGAAAGTAACCCCAGATAAAAAAGAACTGAAACTCAAATTTACTCGGACAAATGGGAACAATGTGGGTGGCAAGTAAGTGAACCTGAGCGGTTGTAGATCCACCATATGGGAAGGGCACCACAACAAACAATATAGAACAAAAGAGTTTGGGACTGAGCCAGTGGCCAGTCTTGCCCAACTTGTTATCAGTAAGCCCCAACTCAAACAAAGATATTTTGATCAAAACAGATTTTATATGTATATATGAGGAATGTTTAGATTCTTAAAATGATCAATAGTGGGTTTAAACCATTTGTGGTTTTTTGTACCCTCTCTCTTGCCTACAACCAAGAGCCTGATAGCTGGCCTTGGAATCATGCCCAGAAAAAACACACTGGAATAATGGGAAAGGTGGACTCAAAGACGAAACTAGCTATGGTGTTTTTTTCTGAAAATTAGGTGTACCAAAGGAATCAATGGGACCGGGAGGATGTACACAAAGTCGACCGATTATGGGGAAAATTAGGAGATAGGATAAAAGTAGGGTGTCAAACATATAATGAAAAGGATAACACCAAGATTTCGGGAGACACCCTGATTAATGTCAGAAAGGTAAATAAGGAATTTACCCTTCTAAATACAACCATGTGCTTTAATTCACGGGAATGTTGGCACAATTTTACCTTAACCGAGCCCATCTTTATAATATGCCTAGGAAAGGAATCCCCAAGAACAGCTCTGACTTATAAGATTAAAACCTGCTAACCACTGTTCCTACCACCACCACAGTTACAACAACCCCATTAACGCTTGATCTTAAATTAACTAAACCAAAAACTATAACAAAAAATTATACAATTGGACCATATTTAATCAGAAATACAGGTCAGCAACAAATGTTGTTTAACCCAGAATGGTCTCTTAAAAGAACAGAGTTACAAATACAAGTCAATGTTTCTGATGTTAAGCCATCCTGTTCTCTCTTCTTACGGACCTCTTATGAGGGATGGACAACTTGGTTAAGAAAAAGGGGAAATATTTATCGAAACAGATTAGTGAGAGATGTAACTGGAATGTTGGGAACAGGACTCGGAGTATTAAATTCCATGGATTCAGAGGTGATAATGAATAAACTAGCCGCCACCATGGCCGATCTATCAAAACTACAACAACCACTAAAATCTTCATTATTGGCATTAGGGGCACACTAATGGTTGATATCGAAGGTACTCCCCAGGTGGGAACAAATAAACATGGAAGATCATCAACTTATCACTAAGGCGTTAGGTGGTTTACAGGACGACGTCGCCCTGGCTCTAAGTTGTATCCAAGCCCAAATGTGGATGCAATCAATAGCTGCATCCATAATAAGAGAAGGAGAGGAAGGCATATTTCCTACGGAAATTCAAAAGATGGTTTGGGACAATGCTACGGAGGTAGAAAGAAAACTCCAGTCATGGTGGAGCATGGTGAACTTTACCTACGACCCCAACACACACACAATCACAGCTTTTGTATTAACCATACATAATGCAGTATTAATTACCATACACCCCACTGTAGCCCTCGGAATTAACCATAATGGGCTCCTATACCCTTTTGAACATAGAACATGGGCCAGAAAGATAGGCGACAAGTGGCAAACAGTAGATTTAGAATCTTGTATTATGCGAGAGCAGCAGGGCTTCCTCTGTGAAAGCAATACTATAATGGCTCAGGATACTTGTTTAGATACAGATCAGAAAATATGTCATTTCGAGGCCCGACCAAATGCAAACTTGAAAACAGTAATTATATATGCAGGGAAGGGATGTGCGTGTTTGAGAACTAAGTGTAACACAATAACCATAGATGGGGAGGTAAAGGAGACTGCACAATATTCAAATTACTGTATCTGTAATTTTACATCTAACTTTACCCTATCACAGATGATAATTCCTACCCCCATAGGACTAAATATAAGTAGTATCAAAGAACTATTAAAACGTGCAGATTTACAACGTATACTGGAAGAAACCAAAGAAAAGGGACACAAAACTCTTCTTATGATCCATCATGATGTAGAGGGGATCAAGAAAGTTTTAAAAAGGTAGAACAGGTTGGAAACCATAATTGGTGGAATACTCTCTTTGGCTGGTCACCTTCTGCAACAGGAATTCTTAACGCTATGGCACACCCCATTGTGATCTTATTGATCAGTTTAGGAATTTCCTTAATACTAACCATTATGTTATATTTGTGGGTTTGGAGAATGTTTAAAAGGGTAACACTTATGTATGATGCTTTATATCATTCGGGAAGACTGCTTAAGTAAAAGAATTTACTTAGTTTGATAGAAAAGGGGGGATTGATATGGAGAAATAGTGTGAAATGGGGACAATGGACACCGACTGTGATTGTATGTCTGCTCAAGGAATGTGGGTATGGTGACTGGTCATGGGTGCGGTGTCTGGTCACATAGGCACACAGCCTTGAGGAGACGCCTACAGTTTTGAGGAGACGCCTGCCCTTCTTCCTCTAACAAAGGGGCTCTTTTAAAAAAGAATGAGAAAAGGATGAGAGATATTCCAATGCTGTCTAGGGGGAGGGAGTGCTATGTCTACTTGCTGGAGAAGATCGGATGGTCACAAGGACATGAATCACCTTTCCTTGCTGAAGAAGATCGGATGGTCACAAGAACATGAATCACCTACAAACCTGCAAGACCACCACATTCCAGGCAATGGACTGATAAGCTAATTAACATACGAAGCAAGAGTAAGCGGGTTTAGGTAACGAATATGTATAGGCGTTAATTGAATATTCATTTGTTTTATTGTATAAATGTGAGATGGTTCGTCACTTTGGGCATGTACGCTTGTGGAGGAGTGATCCCCCGTGCATCTGCGCGCAATAAACATACCTACTTTATAACTTTCGAGTTATAGAGTCTAATTCCGCACGTCATTAGTAGCTGGTGCAGTGCTATGTCTTGGATTTGGTGTGAGAACAATGTTGGTACACACCAATGGTTTTAGTTGTTGCTGGTTAATATTTACAGTAAGGCAAGGACTTTTCAGTTCCTCAGGCCCTGCCAGTGAGAAGGGT
The DNA here is from genome assembly GCF_963210335.1 of Falco punctatus. Lineage (NCBI taxonomy): Eukaryota > Metazoa > Chordata > Aves > Falconiformes > Falconidae > Falco > Falco punctatus. The sequence continues at coordinate 74,840,392 of NC_137586.1, forward strand.
GGAGGAGCACAAGAAACTAGCCAGAGAGGTATTCCACACCACGGGATGTCATGCTCAGTATATAAACTGAGGCAGGGGAGGCGGGGTGACAGTTGGCCGGAGCCTATTGATCGCTGCTAGGGGACTGTCTGGGCATCAGTCAGCAGGTGAGCGGTTGTCTCCCCTTCTCCCTTTTTTTCATTGTAATTGTTGTTATTATTATTATTTTTCTTAATTTTATTTTATTTCAATTATTAAATTGTTATTATCTCAACCCTTGATTATTGCATTCCTTCCCAATTGTCCTCCCCATCCCTGGGGAGGAGATGAGAGGAGCAAGCAGCTGCATGGTGCTCGGTTACTGCTGGGGTTAAGCCACAGCACAGCCCCTTCATTCGTACAAACAGGAGAGGGCTCAGCCTGGATCGAAGGTCAACCTCACCTCACCTGCTCAGCTGCTCTGCAAGCAACAACCTGCTGGCTTCAAAGGGACCATCCTGGTGACCCCTCCCCTGATGAACCTGCAGGACTGTGCCCAAAAATTCAGATTACAGTATTACGTCTTCTTTAGTGTTCAGCTAGAAAGTAGTTCAATCAGTGCCTCAGACAGGGAATCAATCCTATTTGGAAATTACACAAAGGGCTCCCTTTGCTTCTAAGTATCTGTGGCTGCACCTAGAAGGTTTGATTGATGGTGTGATTACTATCCATATCAAACAGGCACAGAGTCATAAAATAGTTGGCCAGCCACCCGTCCTACTCATCCAACTTTTCAACAGACTAACCCAGCACTTTATTGCAGCACAAAAACCCAAGAGAGAAATCATGCATTCAAGTCAGCTCTGAAATGCATGGGAAACAGCCGAAGACTGCTTGATATGCAGGTAGGACAAATCATTATCAGGACAGAACTATAATAGGAAGTTCCTGTAAATGAAGTACAGATTATAAAGTATCAGTTGTTATTTAAACAAACAGAAAGTAACAAGTATATGTGCGTACATTTGTGTAAACAACACATATAAATACTCACATGTACATAAGTGTTCCTATATCACAGCTTTTGTTTACACACTTTCTGGCTTTTATCCCTCAAATTGTGTTTTAAAGGCAAAAAGAAAACAGTAGTAGTGTGTGGATGTTGTGTGTGGCACTGTACTTTAAAAACTGATTTTTGAAGCAATTTGAAAAGAACAAAGAAGGAGAAAATAACAATGGAGTTCATCATGGCTTAGCAGAAGGAGGTGCAGAGCATCAGATGCTTCAACAGAGCACATGTGTGCCCCAGCTATGGTGTCCTTCCACAAGCCCCAGGAAGCTCCTAGGAGGTCAAGGTTTAAACAACTTTTGAAAGCTGGTCTTGACTTGCGGAATTAGACTCTATAACTCGAAAGTTATAAAGTAGGTATGTTTATTGCGCGCAGATGCACGGGGGATCGCTCCTCCACAAGCGTGCATGCCCAAAGTGACGAACCATCATTTATACAATAAAACAAATGAATATTCAATTAATGCCTATACATATTCGTTACCTAAACCCGCTTACTCTTGCTTCGTATGTTAATTAGCTTATCAGTCCATTGCCTGGAATGTGGTGGTCTTGCAGGTTTGTAGGTGATTCATGTTCTTGTGACCATCCGATCTTCTTCAGCAAGGAAAGGTGATTCATGTCCTTGTGACCATCTGATCTTCTCCAGCAAGTAGACTTAGCACTCCCTCCCCCTAGACAGCATTGGAATATCTCTCATCCTTTTCTCATTCTTTTTTAAAAGAGCCCCTTTGTTAGAGGAAGAAGGGCAGGCGTCTCCTCAAAACTGTAGGCGTCTCCTCAAGGCTGTGTGCCTATGTGACCAGACACCGCACCCATGACCAGTCACCATACCCACATTCCTGGGCAGACATATACAATCACAGTCGGGGTCCATTGTCCCCATTTCACACTGTTTCTCCATATCACTAAGAAGAAAATTAACGCCATCCCAGCTGAAACCAGGACATGCTGGTAGCACAGGGGAACACAGTGAGAGGATGGATGGCTGTCTTTTCCTGCTCTAGTCACCCTCCTCCTTGCTCTGGAATGCCCATGTCCATTTTGCTCCCTTTCCCCCCTACACTGCCTGCGCCCACGATCTATCTCTGTCTCTGAAATGCGCCACAGCATGGTACTGGCAAGAAAATCCTTGTGAGAGCTGTGCAGGATCTGAACAACATGTCTTATTGCTCAGTTGGTGGCACCCTTACCAAAAGTGCCTGCTGCCATGCCACTGAAACAGGATGTGAGGAGGGCCAGGAGCAAGGTGAGCAAAGGGCACAGTGCAACATGCACCTGGTGAGGAGGTGAGTCAACAGATCCCAAATGTTGAGTAAGTGCAAGGATGGTTATTGCATGAAGCAAAGCAAAGCAGAGCAAATTCACTAAGGGGGTGAGTTTTCTTTGAAGAGCTGGACGTCCTTACCTGCCTTACCTGCCCTTGACTCTCATCACATGGGGGTACCAGGGAAAGAAGTGGAGGTCTTCAGGACAAAGACTGCCCTTTGTCCCTTACTTGTTTAATAAGAAGCAGGCTCATGGTTACCAGAAACTCAGACCAGCACAGTTGAACACGAAGCATGTAGGAAAGACTTTTCCTCTGGGTGTGGGACTGAAGGAAAGCACTTTTTATCCCTGGTATGGCAGGAAAAGGGAAACAAAGGCTTGATCATCACTTCCATAAGCATCAGTCTGTAAGCTGACGCAAGATCTCTCCAAAAAAATACTGCCCCATGTCCCTTATTCAGGGCAAGAGGGAGAGCCTGAGTGGACTCCACTTGTAAGACAAAGGACCTTTGTAATTTGGGGCTGAATATCTGGATGTCGTGGGGCTGGAGGTGACAACCTACGTGTGTAAGGGAATAGATCAGAGGAAAGCAGGTTTTCAGAGCAGTTCCCATAGGCACACAGATTCACAGTTTCTGAGGTACTCCATCAGTAGCCTGCCTAGTGTCCTTCCATGAGCCTTGTCACTTCTCTGTGCCTCAGTTTCCCTAGGTATGAAATGTATTAAACTTCCCAAACCAAACACCCCACACCCTTGGCCATGTGGACAATTACAGCTGTCACTGCTCCTTTCTTTCCCTTTGGCAATGATGCTGCATTGCTGAATGTTGGAGTCCTTATTCAGCTGCATATGAGGATACATGAGAGCTTATGCTTCCAGTCATGGCAGGAGTTGGGGCAACAAACACCTGTTTTAGCACCTGAGGAGGACTGTAAGGCACAAGCACATCCCTCCTCCTACATAATTTGCTGTGGACTTAGACCTTTAAATCCTTCCTGAGTTTGCAGTCACCTGTCAGCAGCTAGAAGGCTGCATGCAGTGGATGACAGCAGAGACTAAAGATCAGCAGCTTCAGTGATTTTCTCTCTGCAAGATAGAAGAGAGTGTAAAATGCCTGCTTTGCTTAATGATGTTTTATTTCTTGATGGTCTAGAGACTAAACACACAGCTTATCCCAAAGGAGGGCTGTGGCTGATTGCACACACCGCTGTGCTCAGGAGAAATAAGCATGACTTCAGATGGAGAAGTGCAACACAAAAGCACAGCATTTATGTTTTGAGGAGCTCACAAAAGGACCTTGGAGGTTAGCAGGTCTATTCCCCTGGTGCAAGGCAGAGTTACTAAACAAACTGAAAGCATTCCTGACTTGAGTGCTCATGTCTAACCTGCTCTTAAAAGCTCTGGTATGTTGGCACCCTCCTAGTCTGCATTTAAACCTGCATCCACATTGTGACAGAAGAGGCATGTATACAGGGACAGAGGAAAAAAGTAAAGGCAAAAACACAGAGTGAAAAATCTGGCCCTTTCCATCCATTTTAGGAGGCTGCATTCTAAGATGGAGCCAAAGATTTATAGGCAAAGGCAAAGTTATTGTGATTCTTTCCTCTGACTTTACTGGGCCCTTAAGAAGACAGTTGCTAGCAGTTACCATAGAACCAAAACATTTCAGACTGAAATTAATTTTCATAGTGCTGAATATGACAATGACATCACACATTAATGTAATTTAGAGAAATAATGTGCCTGTGATGGGGTTGAGGATTGCAAAAGCTAGTCCTGTGCCACTTTCCCCAGGACTTCTCAGACTCTTCTGGCTCTGCTGCAACTTCACTACTTCCAGAAAACTATCAGTTACATTAAAAATCTCTAAAGACCACCAGTACCAACCCAGCTCTGCCACTGAGCTGGCAGAAATAAACTCTCCATGCTGAATCTTGTACAAAGGAAAATGCTGATAGTACCAGTAACTTCAGTGACACAAAGAAAGTTATATATGTAATTACTCATTCACACACAGTACCTCTTGTGAAATTCTGCTGTGTGCAGGTTTTAATTCCCAGGTGCAATTTTGCCCAACATTTCTCTACCTCTGCCATTAGTACCACATAGGGGAGCTACCCCTCTATGTTGTCTACCATGGCATAAATCATACAGATGCGTAGTGCCTCCTTCCACTTCTCCATAGGCAATATGCTTGAATCTGGCATGGCCATCACCTGAAAACCTTTCACAACAAATTACATATATATTAAGCATGTATGTTCTTATGGCATGTACAATACATGTTATGTGTGTGTCTGTATTAAAATGCATATCAGCTGTTCCAGCTGCCACTGTGCTCCTAATGTTCTGCTTTTGCATGATATCAGAATATAACATCTGATCTCAAAACTCAAATGAAATTGCTGACTGTGATCAGCAAAACATGTATGCACAGGCTTGGCTTTAAAAGTGAGCATGTGCTTAAGAATTTTATTGAATAAAGATGGACTTCAGCTGTGCAATTTGTTATAAATTCTGAAATTTGGTGTCTCTGCTCTAGAAATCAGTGAAGGTAAGTCTTAAGAAGCACTTTGCATTCAGAGGCAATTTTGTTAGTAACTTACAAAAAATGCAAGCCTTGTTTTCCCTGCCTCTTCTTTTTAAATAACAGTATGATGCAAAGTCTTCCTAAACAAATGACAAAAAAAAAAATTAATCCAAAACCTTCAAAAATATTTATGAGTAAAAAACTCCATGTTTGACAGCTGACTCTATCTCCAGGCACGGTTGCTGAAGCAACTGTTCACATGGTTCTCTGAATACACTCATTGAAGTTACTGGGATAGCACCCCACAGTGAAAAAAGATGCCCAGAAGATTGTAGGATTAATGAATCATTGAGCTCCTGAAGTAGTTTTTAAGAGAAGGAACGTAAAACAAACTAGGGAAAACTATCCCAGTGATGCACCCTGTGAATGTGGAAAGAAATCAACAATAACGTTGTATTAATGAAAAAAATGTTCAGTATTCCAGCACTTCATTAAAGAGATACAGAAATAGTGAGGTAGAGAGAAGGCAGACCCTAAAAAATGAAAATAGGGCAGTGTATATATCGCATAAGTGTTTATGCCTAAACTTAGAGTAAAAAAATCTGTCAGCTGGGGCTCTTAGAAGGTCACCAGTATTGTAGTATCTCAACACAGTATCATAAATGAAAAAAAATTCTGTAGATTATAGATCTCAAGCAGTGATTTTGTGTCTTACTCTACAGCTTTGTAAGATCTAAATACAGATCTTACTTATGTTTCATGAGACAGGACTGTGTGTAGTAAAGCAATCTGGAAAAGCCTAATCTGCATAATTAATTACCTCTAGCTCTGAGGGACAAGGCAGATGCCATCTATTCAAGTGATGTGGAGGATGAATCTTCTGCTGTCACAAGGATCTGAAGGCATATGTGCCATCCTGCCAGAGGAGAAGCAAGGTGGTTTTGTTCCATTTCTTTGTTTTCTTGAGTCAGAAAATAATGGGGTAGCTTGATATCAGTGACTGAATAAGGGACAGGTTTTATTTGCTGTGTGTTTGGGAAGCTGTGAGGGGGGTCAGTTCTGTCCTTAAGCTCTGCACGTACACACTTTGCTTTATACTTGATGTATATTTAGGTATTCATTTGTGCATTTAAGGAAGGAAAAGAGGGGAAAGGGGATCAGAACTGGACCTGCTTCAACAATTTCCTATCTACTTTGAGCAAAGTGGAAATCATTTGTTCTCTGTTCTGCAACCGATATGGATGCAGTGTGATACACAAGGCCCCAGGCACCACACTGCATGGTGAGAATAAAAAATGTCAAACAATTCCAATTTTGATAAAGAGCATGTTCTGGGGAATCTTACAGTATGATTAATATTTTTTTAAATGTATCAATATTGTTTATTTACTCAATAGAAAATTCCTACTTTAAAAGTAGAATATGATAATGAAAAAAAATTTCAGAAAGGAAAGCACTGGGAAAATAATCTGAATTGTGAAAACTCTTTATAAAAATGAGTTAGAAATCAATCTGATCTCTGATATAGCTGTTAATTAAAAATATGTTCTCTCCTAGCATAAAATAGATGCATAAGAAAAACATATTTACATATCTCTGGCCTTCAGGTGGCTAAAAAAGTCTTGCTTCCTTAACATGAAAATGCTACCTGAGCACAGCTGCATCTTAACTTTAAGCTGTTTCCAGCTTCATTAAGTGGTCACCAGCGCTGCTCACTGGGCACTGTGAGGAGGTGCAGGGGTCAACTGGAGCTCTGAGGAGCCCTTAAGTGGCACTTGATGGAGGGGTGAAATTTTTGGTTTCTTCTCTTATTTCCATTTTTCATGGACCCTACCTGTGTACAGAGGTTAAAAAACTCACCCTAGCAGCAGCCTGGATTTGTTCTGAACATGCCATCTGGGCTTTCACAAGGAACTGATCCTGTGCAGGACTGTGGATCCAGCTAACTTTCTCCGGTTGAGTTGGCTGTAGAGGGGGCAGGGGGCTTTCCACCACCTTTTGACGCCCGCAACTCCATGCCCAGCTCTTCTCTCAAGGTGACACCCTGCCTTCTCACCAGCTTTCCCACCAGCAGGGGCAGAACTTTGATCCAAGGAGCAAGAAAAGGCAATACTGACATGCAGAAACCATCATACTACTGAAAACCAGGACTCTGATGACCCGCAAAAGCCACTTCCCTGATGAAAAGCTTGCTCAGCCGTGAGGTTTCAAGCCACCATGTAACCTTGGCTCCTCCAGAGTCATATGTGCCAAGGCCTTGGCAGAGGTGGGCTTTTCATTTGGCAGAGCTGAACCACAGCTTGTGCAGAAACCATTGGGGACTGTCCGCTGACACTGGGGTTGTAGTGCCAAGGTCCACTGCTGGCCACACAGGGGCTTTGCTCCTGTAGGTGTTGACACGTGAAACTAATGGCACAGCACCCTTTCTTCCCCGTGGTCACCTTGTGATGTGGATTGCTTAGAGCAAGGTCCTATTTACACCAGTAGTCCTAGACTTCATGGAGGCAAGCGTGGGACAAATATCCTCCACTGCATTAATAGGGAGTGCAAACCAAAGCATCCTTCTCATTTGATCTCAGCAAGGATGGGAAAGTGCTGGGCACTGAGGAAACACTTGCAAGAGAATAAGGGTTTTCACCAAAATGGCTTTTTAGCAGAGGGATTTATTTTCACTGAAACTGTTGACGTAGGAAAAGGGAATTACTTTGCGCATGAAATACGTCTCTTTGAATATGTTACCAAAAGCATTAACCGTGTTTTCTAAACGGTGATTCTGACCAAAACCAGACCATACCATGCAAAAAAGCTCAGGCAGCTACAGAGAGGCAAATCAGAGCAGTTCCCATTATACTCACTCCTGCACACAAGACTGCAGATCTCTGCGTCTCACAGGCAGCCACAACAAGTTCTCCCTCTCCAATAGCAGGATCAAGGGAGGCAAAGGAGGAAAGAAAAGAAGGAAAGTGAAGAAAAAACCACACACATCACAAATGTCACTCCGTAAAATGCCTAAATATAATTCTTACTCAGTGTACCTGTAAGTGGGAATGACAGAGTTCACACTACTCAAAATCAAGCTCTGTTGACCCAATGGGACTAATAGTGCTCCAAAAAAACATGAGTTGTGGTCCTCAGCAGGAAAAGTGAATGGCTGTTTAAGACATCTGTGAAAAATGAGTGAAGCCGCTGGGATCATATGTGTGTCAGCATAGCAAGACATGGAAATAGTATGTTTGCAGAAGTATAATTGGCCATCAGAGGTATTAATGCTGCTGCTGCCACTGCCAGAGAGCAGGACTGGTATATACTTTTTGCTAGAATACTTTCAAAAAACACCCCAGATGCATTCCAATTGTGATTTTATTTTAGGAAAGCATGAAAATATTTATTTTGCCTTTTTTTGTATGACAGCTTACAAAGAAATGGAAGGGGTTTTTAAGCTTCAAAATGAGTCCTTGAATCAATTTTGTTACACGTCTGAGAAAATTTCTTCTTTTTACATTCTTTCTATTTTGTTGTCTTCCATTTTCTTGCTTTTATTTCCTCTTTGCCACAGAAAAAGGGGGCCAGAAGAAGAAGAAGAAGAAGAAGAAGAAGAGGCTTTTGGAGGAACGTGGTGTTCTTGTGTTCTCTTCTTTTGTTTCTTTGAAGTGCAAAATGATAGCAAAGTAGAAATGGCCTTATTATTTTTTTAAATCAAACCTAAAAATAAGACAGTGGATTTTGCATTTTTTAAAAAGCTGAAATAGAATACAAATATAATTGAAAATTAAACATCTTTTTGTCTAGCATATCTGATAGAAAAATTTAAGACAGTTTTAAAAAAGGGGGCTTTTGTTGCAGCATATTTTCTTGAGAAGCAGCTTTGATTTTCAGTTCGCCAAAGGTAAAGCAGCAAATTTTGCTTACCAGAACAGTTGGAATAGAATGAAGTCAGTTCTACGGCACCAGTATAGTTGATGCAGAAATCATTACTGACATTAAAGATGAGGGACCGTTTCCGTAGACTCACTTTTTAAAAAAGAGACCAGGTACCAGGTACAGGATTTTGCTTATGCTGCAATGATGCCCTTTTTACTTGCTGCACAGTCTGCCTAAATACTGCTTCTTCTGGATCACCGTACCATTAAAAAAGACCATTCAATAGCAGGCTTACGCATTTACTTTTTCCGGCCTTGCCAAAATGAGCTGCTTGTCCACAAACCCTCACTGTCAAAGTTTTGCTCCAGGATGTTTGCTACAGTTCATCATCTCACCACAATTCCTTGTTAATCTCTTCTAGCCCATGGCTGGGCTTTGATGCACTTGCTGGAACAACAAGATCTGCAAGTCACAAGGTTATCTCATTTCTTTCATTTCACCTTTCAGTAAGTCCTTGTGTTGCACACTGGTCATCAGACACTCGGGACAAATGTACCCAGAAAGGAGCTTGCTTCCTCATAGGTCTAAACTATCCTGGTCTACGTTTTCCTTTAATATTTTTGCTGGTTACTGAATCACAGTTACCTCGAGCCTGCCCTATGAGATTTGCAGTAGTGAATAGTCATTCTGAGGCTGTTTCTAGAGTCCCTCTGCAAAAAGTCAAGGTGAACTTGAATGAGTCCGAGTTCTGCTAAGGCCAGCAACCATGGTATGAACTGGACAGACTGTTATTTTGCTTATATCCATCCACTGAGTTAGTAAAAGACCGGAGGAACATGACAAAGCACTTGGCCTTCCTTCTGTTTCAATGCTTTTCCTGCAAGCTGTGCTGCAGGGATTTGGGCCATTAACACTCAGATGTAGGTGTAGGTCAGTGGCTGGCTGAGTGCAGCCTTGCAGCTGGAATGCCACTGCTTCTGCCACTCATTAGGTCTAAATGTCTCCCGCTGCTCTGCCTTGCAATGTCCCACTCCTCTGTGCTCTAGAGAGAACTCTAGAGTCTAAAGAAACTATAGACAAATTTTCTTCCTCTTTCATCTCCATTCCTACCTTCTGACAGCAAGAACATCAGTCCAGCAAAAATGCACTGGATTTGCTTCACTGAGTAGGTGAGATTTCTCTGGATTAGTGCCTAGACTTTACTAGTAATCTTGCAGTCATTTATCTTTCCCAGGCCAATTCCATACGCTATCACTGAATCTATACAAAATTTCTCTTATTTTGACTTCTCTTTTATAGCTTTCCGAACTTGTAAGAGTTGGTGATAAATTGCTGCAGTCACTTATTTACCTCGCTCAAAAATGTGTGCCTTATTTCTTCTCGGAGTATGCTTACCTTCATTTCCTAGCTGTTGGGTCATACTTTTGAGTGATGGGAATTTCTGCCCTTTGTGCAAGTTGTTGTACTTGGTGATCTATCTATCTCTTCTTCTGCATGAAGTAGATTTACCTTCCCAAGTTGTTCGTTGACGTGTCTTCCAAATCTCTGCTCTTGCAGCCCATTTTCTGACATCCTACTTGAACTGTGGCTGCAAGAACCGGATACGACATTTCAACGGAGAATGGCCAGTGTGTGAACAAAGGAGATATGATTTCTCCCCTCCCACTCAACAAAACCAGGTGAGTCCCTGTGACCTCAATATTGTCCACATTTAGCTGGTTCTCCTTCCTGACCACGCCTCAAACTGCATTACACTGCTAATAAAGTCTCTGCAGTATGAGGAGTTCATATTCCCTACACGCAGTTGTGAAGTTTAAGCACTTGGGTTAGGATATTAGCCACATTAAGTCTCATACCTAGTCAGAGATGACTGCCTCGCCTGCTCTGGACAGTCTCTTCCTTCTAACAAACTTCTCTTGATTTCAACACTTTACTACACAGCAATGGAATTAAAAAAAAATCCTTTTGTGTATTCCTCTTCTCTTCTGCTGTTCTTTGTCATTCAGTTTTCCTGCAGCACCCCGTCATAGTTTTGTCTGAAAATTGTCAACCCTTTAGAGCAGTTAGCCCACGGTTGGAGAGTCCCGCTCAAGTGTTTGAAATCATGTGGCCAGAGCTATTCTTTAGGTGGGGTTAAAAGCCAGATCAATGAAACAGGTTCTTAAACCAGAAAGGTGTTTGATGTTGATTTGTGCACCTCTGTGACACTGTCATACATCTGCATTTAGCAGACCCCGCATCAGGCTTTGTAACTCTGGCTGGGCTAGAGGATATTTGGGTCTCAGGCACTTCAGGTAACAGAGGATCTCCCAGGCCTGAAAAAAACATGCTTACCTTCTCAGTTTCCCTCTGTACAACATAACCCCATAGAATCCCAATTCCTGCATCAAGGCCATCCTTTCTATTTCAGCTACAGCCTGCAATGAAGAATCTGCTCGTGCTTACCGCTTGAACTTGCTCTGTGCAGATATGCTAACAGGCTCATCTTCCTGAATTCAGCTCTAGCTAAGCTGTACTTTCATGATTAGGTATGTTCCCTATTAAAATCTGATGCTTTTTTTGCACATTTGTGTATTTCTAGCTTCTAGTTGGTAGGTGCTGCTGGGCTTCCATGATACTCTTCTCCGGCCCGTGCAGGAATCAGTGGGCATGTGCACTAATTGAATGCATGCAGTCCAGCATTTCACAACTCAGCAGTGACTGTAACAGATTACAGCCACCAGCGTAATTTTTAGGTTATTTCCCAAGGATATTGAGTGCAAGTGCTGCTATTGGCCACGTAGCAAGTTTCTGTAAAGTATCGCTAATGTAGGCAACTTCATGCATTTTAAGGCTGCCAGGGAACCTTACAATCATCAAGACTGTTCCTGCAGGCCAAAGGCCACGTGGTTTCTTCAGCCACGCCCACCTCCCAGGAGTTCAACTGTTCCACTTGTCACAGAGCTTGAATAAATGCACTTTGCCTAGAGACATTTTCTGGAGATTGAAAGAAAAGAAATGGATATCCAAAAGCTTCTGCGACTCCTCCGTCTCTGTTTTTGCTCTCTTCCATAGCAAAGGTGGCTGTACCAGATGTAAAAACAGCAGTCCAGGCATAAGGTCTTCGGATCTCCTCACTTTCCTTAGCATGCTGATTGATACGTATTTCCTCTGTGCTAATACTGGAACTACCTGAGTGTATTCAGCAGAATATTGCATTTGCATACAGTTTGAGCCCTGTCTGTACCCAGGGGGATGTTTTCTCTTCGTGCAGAATGGGCGTGCCAGGTGGAGAGATCTGAAAAGGTGCTGTCAACATCCCACTACAGAAAAGAGTCCTAAAATGAGTGGCAGAAAAAAGCAGCAGAATGGGAGAAAAAAACTCTGCTAGCATCGTGCAACAGCAGTTCTACGGTTACTACAAATTGGCTTTGTTTGTCCGTTGGCCTTTTAGCTAACACAGTTATGTATGCTTCACTAAGGTAGTGACAGTCTATAAAACAGTGTTTCAGTTAATATCCTGTAGCAATGGAGCTGATTTTTAAGTTTTCACATGTCAAAACAGATGCTATTAGATTGCCTAAGAAATGGCATTTTGTGAGAGAACAATCTTAATTCTAAACAGAAAATGACAAAACATCTTTGTCCTTCAATGTACTTCATGCCGTGTTCTAGGTGAAAAGAGAGATTTTCCACTGATGCAGCCTCAGCAAATCACAGACTTAATTTCTAAAATACTCAGACCTCATTCCTGTAGACCTGGTGTTGGTTAAAAGTAGCATTTATGTTATTACAACTAGGGGAAAGAGCACATTCGGCTTTCCCATGGAGCTATGTTAAATTGAAGAGCAACGGGTGCTAATGTGTCTCATTTTCCTATCTGTTGCTGGGTATATAAATATATGTATACGTATATATGTAATGTAAACCTGAGATAGTCTAACAGCATTTTAAAGTATGGCCTGAATTTCAGTCTTGTTGCTTAGAAGCTAACATAAGAAGATCATGTAGAAGTTTTGCAATAGCTGAGAGCTGAGTTATCTGTTATGGACACGTTACACAAGCAATCCGAGTTTTTCTGTCTCTGCATTGTCCCGTGAACAGCTCCAAGTTGTGTTAATTTATTCATTAAGCGCAGCTCCACGTGCAGCTTGTGAACTAATTGAAGCTTCCGACTACTTTGCAGCCTTTGGCCATGCTGACCTAGTGCAGTTTCCATTGAAATGAATGAAATATTTCCATTCACCGTTTGCCATATGTGATGTGTGATTGCCCATTGGTGAGGAGATGCCATTGTTTCTGCTCACTGAAATATTGAAAAAAATTGATTTGGAAAAGGGACCAAAGAATACTTTTTTCTGTACATGAATACATTTCTTTACATGCAAATAAAGATGGTTGTCTGCAAAAATCCATTCTGAATCACTAATGAAAACAAAAAGCCATTTAAAGCAACGACCAGGGATCTCAGGAAAAAAACAGAGATGCAGCCACAGTTGCACCGCTGCAGAAGAGCCTCCTGCAAAATACTCCTCGACTACCCCTGCAGCAAAAGCTGCCCCAAAGCCATACAGAAATACACCCTTGCAGAATTAAGGTGGAAATAAGATACATCACATAACCCTATACTCTAAGTTACATTTGAGAGTTAGATTTTGTTCACTCTGCACCATCTCACTGCACCTGAACCTTGTAGAGCCATTGCCTAACACTCCAACTCCACGTATGGTTGTTTTTCTTGGTCAGTGAGACGGAGACTTAGAAATCACATGCAAGTAGTCTCCCAGTGGGAATGAGAGCCATTTAAGCACAGGCACTAGCATCTAGAGATTCATGTCTCACACACTTTCTGAGATACAACAGCTCTTTGGGTAGTGCCTCCTACATTTTCATTAGCTCATTTTCACAGCTGTTTTCATTCCTTGAGTAAAATGCTCTGCACCATGCTGGGAAGCAGTGTTGTAACAGGATGATGCGCGTGTAGGGTGCTGGACAACTGAACAGGAACACAAAGAACAGCTTGTACAGCATTTGTCCTGTGCTAGTGGCCAGCACTTGCTCTGACGGCAGTCACTGTGGGTAACTCAGGACAGAATTTGACACGAGGGTTTTTCAAGTGAGATTTTTGGATACTTTCGGTGCTGACATTATAGCAAATGGCAAAGTTTTCATTTTACCACTGGCTCCCAGGGGCGCACCATCTAGGTCTTTACTGAATGCCTTCCAAATCTCCGCTCCAATGCCCATCTTTGTCACTGTGTACCCAAGATCAATGGCAACAGCAGTAAACATGGCAGGACTAAGAAATTCAGAGACACTTATTGCTTACTTTGAGGAAGCCATCAGCCTAGGAAGTCAGAGGAAAATCTCATGTCTTCATTTGTCACCTACCTGAAGCCTTCAAAGGATAAGGCGCCCCAAAGGGATGCCATTGTTTCCTGTATTGTGGAGTTTGTCATGCGGGCTTGTGGGTGGCTGCAAAACTTCTTTTGAATTCTAAGGCTACAAGTAAAGCATCTCAAACCAGTAAACCATTTCTCTCCTTTCCTTTTTATGCATAGCTGTATGGATAGGAAATGAAACAAAAAACCCACCACACTTCTTTTCCATATCTGTAAAAACAATCTGCAAAATGGATGGGCCAAGATTTAAGGTAGTGAATAGCAATGCCAGGTTTTAAATGCATAAAACTTTAGTATTTGCAAGGGAAGTGATGCCACTCATTTTTGACAGCAATGGAGAAGGTGCCAGAGTGAATGTCACACAAAGCAATTACGCTCTGCCATTGTCCCATGGAGGGTGAATCCTGCAGGCAAACTGTGGATCACATCCGGGCTTCAGTAAGGGTTTCAAGACCTGGGACATCAGCGGAGAGACCCCTCTCCATTTCAGCAGAAGCTGTGGAAAACATTACTTGTCACTGCAGCGTTACTAAGAAGCCATTCTACTCTTCACTGTACCACTATGAATAAAAAAAAAAAAAAAAGAAAAGAAAAGAAAAAAAGGTTGACTGTTGCACCATGTATGGTTGAACAGACTTACCTCTTGCATGACAAAGTTTCTCTTAGAACTTTTTCAAACCAGAATTCAAAATCAGTTAACGTTTCCCAGATCTTTCCACCATGAACTTCTGTTTTCAACTGTTTAGGGGCAGGACTTGACTGGAGGATACGGGAAGGGCACAGGCTTCAAGGTGGCACACATGCACAGGTCAAATATGGCAAAAGGGAACCCATGCTTTGCAGAAGGAGCTAAAATTCTGTTAGGGCGTCATCCTCATGTTCAGATAGTGTCTTTTACCACCTGTCCTGACTTGGATAAAATTCTGCACCATCCAAAAGCTGTGAAGATGGAAAATGATGAACTGATGCTACACACCTAACCCAGACATGAATGAAGGCTGGGCTCCAGAGCAAAGAAGATCAAAGGAGAGTAAGGAGCCACAGTGACACGCAATCGCCCTGCAGCTGATAAAGGAACCATCATCAGTTTAGGAAGTGCGTCATCAAGAGCCTCAAAGCCTTGCTTTTTTGACAGAGTCCCAGATGTAACCCAACAGGCCTTTCTGGCACAACACTGCCCTTCTGTTTTTCCTTTGAGCAGAAGGAGGAAGGAGGAAGGGAGAGCAAAAGAAAGAGAAAGAAGTAGCTCACTCCTGCTCTTCCTTGTTGGCTCCTAGACTGCTGCTTTTGACTGTGTGTTACAGTAATGACTGATATACCACCACTGATATTATCACGCTGACCCGGGCCTTGAGAGAATGATGCCACCTGTCCCCGGAAAGGGAAAGGGTGTGCTCGGGACTGACCACATTTCAGGCCAAGCTTTGGGTACACCAGGAATAGCAGATCTCTCTTCCTAGAGGGAATGAAAAAAAGGGTTACTTTTTTAAAAAAATATTTTTTTTAATTAATATTTTACTAATACCGCCAACAATTCACACTTTACAGCTGTAATTGTGTCACTAAGCTCAAGGGATCTAAGAAGTATGAAGAAGGATTGGCAAAATCATTTCCATCCATGGGTGCCCGGGATACAGAACCACATGGTAAGTGAAACAGACCTGCTGGTCCCAAGTTGCCTGAAAACATTGGTTTCACCCTGGACCCCGGCAACACACATGCATTTTCTGCTGTGTAAGAAAAGCAAGCCCAGAGGACAGCATTTAACCCTGACACCAGCAAGATCCTGAGTCAGAGACATCTGACTGTGAAGCAAAAGCAAGCTACTTTCCAATAATGCTGGGTGGCAGGGAAATGCATCCAGAAAGAGGGTCTGAAGCCCTTTCTGGGCCTTCCTTTGGGAAACTGCTGACAGACGGGCAGCACCAGGGGAGCTGCACTGCTGTCTGGCAGCAGCTAATTGCAGTACCTTCTCTGATCTCCGTCTGCCTGGGCTTGGAAGAGTCATCGTGGTGGTCTACATCCTTGTCTGAATCCAGTATGAACTACCGAGGTTTGTTCTACCTGGGTTTGCACCAGGAAGCACCGGAGCATCCCTTCTGCCAAATACTTTTTTAAGAGCATATTTGCTCCCTGTGTTGTCCATTTCTGGCAGCAGGTCAAGGTGTTGATTGCTCGGGGCTAAGAGCTCCAGTGTATGAGCAATCTCTTCTCCGTATTCATCCTCCCAGAGCAGCTGTAATCTGAGGACTGCTCATTCCAGCTGCTGGCAGTAAATGCTGTCAACTCTGAGGCAACTGGGTCTGATGTGAAAGGCATATGCATCAGTCTATCACCTTTTCTCAAAAAAGAAATACTTTATGGAATTTTATCAACTTTGACCAAGTTTTTCAGCAAGCGCATAAGCTGCATCTGAAATGAAAACTGACTTTTAATTGAATCAGACTGAAGGGTGAAATGTTCAAAATCTGACCCCCTTCTGTCCCATTAGAAGAAAAAGGTTGAAGGCTCAGCAACCGCTGTGAAAGGGATCTGCCACCTCCAAGTCCACCCTACTCAATATACCCTGTCCGCACTACTGGTGTGGGAGTAAGCAAGGGTTGCTCTGGCACAAGCTCCCCGTGCACAAGGACTTCTCTTCAGCAGTGTCCAGAGGGGACTGTTCTCATTTAACGCAGGGCAACGGGAGTCTGGAGAAAAGCAGCTTTGAGACATTTTCCCCCATAGAAAAGAGCTGAGTCTGGCAGGCGTCAAGCTACCTGTTAATGAAACTGCCCATGGAAAAGTGTCCCGTTTAAACACGTTGACTTAAATCACTAAATGCACATCAGAATTGTCCTGCACTTTCTTGAGCATAATACTTTGTCTTGAGTTTGATTTCACTTGGGAGGAGCGAGAGACAGAGAGGTGTGGCAGAGTGGCTTTACCAGTGTAATGCCACCTCAGGAGAAAGGCTGGAAAGCACTTTTGGCTCCAGAAACTCTGCAAAATGAAACATTGTTTCTTCAGTCAGCAGAATTCTACCTTCTGCTACCTACTGGAACTCTTCCCTGAGCTTCTAATGGTTCAATTAAATATATATGTGGTTTTACGTTTCTTGAAAAAGTATGAGTCTAATAAAGCTGGATTCGGACTGACATTTCTCACCTCTATTCAGACAGAAGAAATTCATACAAATGGCAAAAATGGGAGTCACTTCTTCAACAAGAAACAAAAGTATTTAATGTATGTTTCCATATATTTTTATACATACTCAAATATTAATGTTAATGGATATGTTAATATATTTTAAAACATTTTGTGTTTCAAAGGTACACATCACTGCGATGTCAAATAGCTGCTCAGCAAATTTTAGCTTAATGAGTAGAGACCGGCAGAAGAAAATCCTAGCCACCTCTATCCTAATTTCATTTGAGAAAAAGTGTTGGCTGGAATATTAGCCCTTGTTACTCCTGTTCAATGTGATTTGAAAAGAGTCATTTCTCACAGGTGGATATTCTTGTGAAAATTGCTCCAGGATGACTCCATTGTTTGTTTTGTGCTGGGGCCAAACCAAACCCACTTCTCTAGAGGCCAGAATGGGAGCCAGGACCCTATTGTACGGGTTTAATATATATCACTGCTGCCATGAGGCAGAAGTTGAGGTGAACCTACTTGCTCATCACAGTAGTTTTAAAAGCCATTATTTGTTTTCAGACAATGGAGATGGCATGTCTAGTCATCATAGACAAAGAATGGAAGTCTAGTCCACAAAGCAATGGAACTTGAACCTCTCTGAACTTGTTAACTACAGCCATGCAGAACTTTTTTTCTGCTCAGCATTCAAGAGAAAAACAAGATCTTGTGCAGTTTCTTTGCCTGCTTTGGGTGGTGGTGGTGGTGTCACATACGTTTTATGATATCACTCTTCTTCCCATCGTTTAAGAAAATAGTATCCTTGATAATGCTGTAAATAATGTGCTTTGCTTGGCTGACCCATCAATCCCTATGGAAACTCCAGGGGCTCAAACAGCAGAAAAGAGAAGAGCAGCAGAGTTGTTGGTATGTAGGGGATGTGACAGTCTGGAGAGGGGCATTGAAGAGCTTCCACCTTGAAAGGGGAAGTTCTTGCAAAAGAAATCTTCAGTCAAGGATCAGACTCCCACAAGCAGTAGGATTTTACCATATCTCCATATGAAAACTTGCAGACTTCCTAAATTTCTGTTTTGGTTTGGTTTGGGTTTTTTTTTTCCTAGCAGAATGAACAAAAAGCACAGGAACTTCTGACCTAGCGTATCTTCAAAGAATCAGAGAATCACAGAGTGGTTTGGGTTGGAAGGGACGTTAAAGATCGTCTGGTTCCAAATCCCTTGCCATGGTCAGGGACACTTTCCACTTCTGTTGAAGGGCAAAGGGAATGAAAATCTACTTTTTTCTTTTCACTTGATTTTATGGGTGTCACTACAAAATATGGGATCCCTAATCAGCTGTTAATTTGGAAATATCTCTACCTATAGAATTCTGTTTCCAGCACCTCACCGCTACAGTATTTTGGGATAGTTGTACAACACTGACAAGAGAAAATTATCTCTAAAATTCCTCCATAAGTATTACAGCTAGATTAGAAAATCGCAGTAATCTGCTTCAGGATACACAAGACCTGTTTGCTGGCGAGGTTACAACATACAGCACAAAGTGAAATGCCAGAATTAGCCTGTGCCTTTTCGTTTTCCAAAGATGGCACCTGTATTCTTTCCAGACCTGTATCTGTCCATATCACAGTGTCTCCAGAGGTCTCAACTGTGACACCGGCTGAGTCAGTTGTGGAGACAGCTGCCTGTGCACACAGTTGACTCCAGATGCCTGGACAACCGTGATATGGTGCTTTTGCTCCTGTGCACTGGCAGTTCCACTGTGTGCGAAGTTCAATGGAAGTCTTGTCTTCTCGGATTTAATAACTAGATTCAAGAGCAGGCCATTACTCAGAACTCCAGAGAAAGACAAGAAATTCACATGAGCTGTATGCATCACACATCCCAAGGAACAACTTCAAAGGCCTGTAATCCATTTCAGCACCCTGCTTTGAAAGATACTCAGTGTCCAGAGTCCACAAAGTGCTGCAGAAAACGGCAGCAAGACTCCTGTGGGATGCTGATGGCGAATGGGAATGTTTTCCTCCTCTTGGGTTTTCTCTGACGGTAACCTGCTGGTAAAAAAACTCTTTGAAGACAAACGGCTTTGTTTAAGCTGTGGAAGATTACACTGTTTTCCAGGGGTGTTTTGCTGTGGCAAGCACTAGAACAACTTAAGACCCTTTGTTTTCCACAGATGAGAATCATCAGCCACGTACCTTCGTTCAGGGATCTCTTAAGTCCAAACCCTTGATATTCTGCTGCTTTTCAAATTTTATGATTTGACAGGCTGATTTTAAACCACCAGAACATTAGGAGTGATGATCTGGAATGAGTGATGATGAATGCTGATCTGGAGTGAGTGGTGGTCAGACTGCATTTTAACGGAATGAGCCGTGCACAGCTTTGCTAAGTTGAAGGACTCGAATCAACCTGTCTGGCTCAGTAAGAACAGCAAGCACTGCTCACTTTGTGACAAAATTCAAGGGTCTTGGACACAAAATTAGGCAATGGTTGCCTAAAACCTACAAACTCATTTCCTTCTTCAAATCTTCTTTACTTTTGCCCTGCAGCAGTAACAACTGTCACTGCTGTTAAGTTTCCTCGGTTCATAGAAAACCTCTCATTGGCAGTGCAGTTCAATTGTCTTCCTGCAGAAAGAGCTACTGTTAGAGAAGTTCGCTCATAGCTGAAAAGTTCAAGTTGTTTCATCCCTCCCAAGTGCCAGTGAGCTCAATTCAGAGCACTAATACTGAATGCGTGCCAAATGAAATGCACCTTTTGCTATGCTGAGAAATACTCATTACTGCAAGCCCCATCCTGTGTGCCAAGAAATGTCCATGGCACGTAGCCTCCTTGTTCTCTCTGTGCTAAGAAGTCCGGTTCACTTGCTTCCCCCAGATTTACACTTTCCTCCACCACTGAGGAAATTTTACTCGCTCTGCTTTGCTCTTGTCCTGCTGCTGTCCCTTTAGATCTGTATCTTCACCCTTGTATGTCAGAGACATCATCTTCTCCCCGTGTGCAGCACTCCAGGCACATGCAACTTCCACAGCCAAGCAGTGTGTCTTCCTCCTGAGAAGACCAGCGTGATAGGACCTGTCCAAGCCAACAATCGTTTTCAACATATAGTTCAGTTGCAACTAAAGCTCAGCTTGCAAATAAAAGCAAAGGAACCTTTACTGGGGAGGTAACTGATACCCGGTTTCCAGGTATCACCTGGAACCACCAGGTATCATCCAGGCCACCTCTAGGTACTCAGGATGAAGATGCATTTATCAAAGCATGCAAACAGCGCAAACCATAGCTCACTCTACTAAAGTCTTCATTTTCCATTTCTCTTAAGCTTACAAAAAACAGAGATCCCCTTCCTTTCCCACATGGCTGCTGCCCTGTCATCCAGTTCACCTTGAATACTGTGTTCAGTTTGGGCCCCTCACTACAAGAAAAACACTGAGGTGCTGGAGCATGTCCGGAGAAGGGCAACGAAGCTGGTGAAGGGTCTGGAGCACAAGTCTTATGAGGGACAGCTGAGGGAACTGGCGTTGTTTAGTCTGGAGAAAAGGAGGCTCAGGAGACATCTTATTGCTCTCTATAACTACCTGAAAGGAAGTTGTAGGCAGCTGGGGGCTGGTCTCTTCTCCCCGGTAACAAGCAATGGGACAAGAGGGAAAGGCCTCAGGTTGCACTAGGGGTGATTTCGATTGGCTGTTGGCAAAAATGTCTTCACTGAAAAGGTGGCCAAGCATTGGAACAGGCTGCCTAGGGAAGTGGTGGAATAACCATCCTTAGAAGTTTTCAAAAACCACGTAGATACGATGCTTAGCGACACGGTTTAGTGATGGACTTGGCAGTCCTGGCTTAACAGCTGGACCTGATGATTTTAAAGGTCTTTTCCAACCAACTGATTTTATGATTCTATAATTCACCATGTGGGGGAATCTCAAGGCTGTGTTGGAGCCCTACTGCACGGCACCCGTGTAACGGAAATTCAAAGGCAGGCAGAGCCAGGCCATACTGTAGATGTGAAAGACCTGTTAAAAAAATCCCATGCTGTAAAGTGATGCAAGATAAGCAGCATAATCTTCTCTATTTTTCAACGGGATGAACCCCAACATGAATGAAATAATAAAGTTTTTCCCTGGGTTTGTCCTAGTTACCCTCTGGGGAAAAAAAAAAAAAAAAAAAAAGAGAGAGAAAGAAAAATCCATGCCTGAAGGGAAGATCACTGAGAAGTCTTTCTCTGTCAAAAGATATAAAAAATATAACACAATTTGCCATGGTGGAACTAGAGGTAAAGTTTGGATGCAGATCTCTGCTCGAGGCTGGGACTCTGTCCCATTTCGGTGGCCAGCTCTGGGGTTTTATGGGAGGCTTGTCTCTGACTGAAATAGACCCATTGCAGGTATCCGCTCCAGCTGAATTTCCTGCCTCCTGGAACTGGCTGATCTGATGCCCTTTGATGGAAATCTCACAACTCCCAGCTCTTTTGGCATGTTCAGTATTTTGTGGACTGCAGATGCTGTCTTCTGACACAGAGGAGGTAGATATCCCTTATAAGTGTTATACACACTTGCATGTGTGTATAGGCAACGTATAAGGCAAAGCGATCCATTCCCACTTATGCTAAGGGCTGCCTTACAACTTACACAGAAAAGATGCAAATATGTACTGTGAAGGAGAGTGTTTCTAAGGGAGAAACGTGTGTCAGGGACTAAAACTACAAGAGGGGACTGAAGTAATTTACAAAACATGTCATCTGTAGAGAAAGCTATCTTCTGCCTATTAATTGCAAGAATGTAGAGAAGGCGTATTACAGGAAGACCGAAGGACAGAAATGGAAAATGACTTATGGAGTGTACTTATCTGTTGTCACTGCAGCTGTAGAAGTCTCAGAGCCATCACTTTTTATCTGTGGTTTCCTGGGGATTCCCACCAGCTTTCAAACATTTACCCAAAAGGGGCTTCTATAAAGCCACAACCTATACATATATGAAATCAAGGTCCTAAACCAGGAATGCCCGTTGAAACGGTATTAGGAGATGCTGGAGGAGAGCAAGGCAGGATATGCACTGTCCAGCTGTCAGCAGCATGGGTAACATGTAGAAACCCTATAGCTAAACGCTATCAAAGGTGTCTTTGGTAACAGAGAAATCCTTTTGCTTTGCTCAGTGGTGACAGAATCTTTGGTCCTCATTCAGATCACAGCAGTAAATGCTGGTGATGTCACTCAAGTCATACTAGACTTGAAATTTGATCTAGTTTCTTCCTCGTCACCGGAGTTACATACGTGAAGTCAGTTATCATTTTCATATATATTGGCCACAGCACTTATGAAGAGAAAAACCTTTCCCCAAGGGAGAACTGTTTCAAAACCAGATAAACGAGAAAAAACAGAGGTTATGATGTCCACAAGGAACTTTGCTCTTCCGAGTGTTTTTTCTCTGGAGCGTGCTCAAAAAACACAGTGAAAAATGGCACAAAACCAGACAGTGAGGGAGACAGAAAGAAGGGGGGTGGGGGGTGGGGGTGGGGGTGGGTTGGAGGCATGGGAGCACTCAGAGTTGCAATTGGAAGCACTTTTAGACTTTGTATCGTTAGAACATCGTTAGACTAGACCCCAGTGAAACGAGAAATGGGACAAAGGGAAAATACTCGCTTCTTTGTGCTTGGTGAGAATCTGCCACAAACATATCAACCTTGTACCCTCTGACATAAACCTCATACTATTGGAATACTGGCTTCAATGGACCTCACCTAGATTTGCACCCACATTGACAAAGAGATCGCAACTGCTCCAGATCTTCACATGTTATGATGAATGGCAGATGTATAGCCTACCAGTGGAAGCACCTAATTTTAAGGATTCTAGATGCCTCTCCAAGGTTAGCACAACATCCCTGCGATTACCCGCCTGACCATATTACTTGATGGATCTAACGGCACTTCTGAGAAAGCCTCTGCAGAATGTCATTGAGCTGCCAAAGTAAACAAGAAGAGAGGCTTGTTTGGTATGGATGCAGAATACTGGGCATGCCTGCTCCCAGAATGTATCGACAGCTGCTAGGGCAAGGCAAGCAATAAAAGAGAGGGTGGCTGTGGCCTTGCTGCTGTCTGTACTGACAGGCTGAGTGCTCATCCAGTGGTGCCAGTTCAGACCAGCTTTCTCTGCAGGCACATGCGTGCCGTGGGAGTAGCACCCCTCGCAGATGCTGAGGGAGATACCTGGAGGTGCGTATCATCTCTGAATGACGGAGACATAAGATCTTATCTACATGATTTAGGAAGGATGTTTCGGCATTGCATGCCATTGTGGCAGTTTTGCCCTTGAAAGCCTGGCTGAAGCCTTTGCTCCACAGTGTCTTTCTGAATTTGCTGAGCCAGCTGAATCACTCACCAAATACTAGGAGCCTGGCTCTGACAGAGAATGCGTCCTCTGTGGTTTCGTCCTCTCTGTGTATTAACATCCTTCTTTCTTTTTTTCCTTCTCTTCACGTGTCATCAAATAGCTCATTTCCTTTGTGGCGTATCCCAGGAAACATGGCTGGCTGGATTTTATTATTACTATTATTCCTATTCCTATTCCTATTCCTATTTCTATTCCTATTCCTATTCCTATTACTATTCCTATTCCTATTATATTTTTTTTTTTCAGGGCTAGGAATGTTTTGGAATGGGAGGTCCACAGAAGGGCAGCACAAAGTCAAGGAGCTTCACACAGACCACTTAAAGAAGTTTGCCGTGACAGGAAAGAAGGGGGGTTGCCATGCAACAAGGAACATGATCAACAGCCGCCTGACTGGGGACCAAAGGGATGTATTCTCTTTTAAAAATAGCTAAGTATGCTGTTCTTGTGGGAAGAGTAGCCTGTCCTTCACCTGCTCCTTTCAGTGCCAACAGCACAGGGCAGCTAAGTGAATCACAAAAACCCTTACTGTTGTCCTCACAAGTGTCCTGCACCAGCCCTACCTGGCTGAGTGTGACAGCCAGGTGCGGCCAGGATCAGACCACGGAATAACTCTGGGTCCCAGATTTTTCCCTCCATCTACTTGGACTTTGCAGCTAGGCATTTGCTTTGTTTTTCACAGGTTTTAGTCCCACTAGGCAAAGCCCAGGATCTTGAGGACTGCTTCTAGGATCTCCAGGATGGGTTTTCCATTGCTGTATCCAGCCGCAGGCAACAGTGCTCCAGCCAGCCAGGGCTGCCCTGGCCATGGTCCCCGGCACTACACTGTCAGCCCCTTTCTGAGGGAGATGAGAGAAGCAGGTGCCTCCTGTGCAGCGGGCCAACACAGCACTGGCTCTGCACTGCTCAAGAGGACTGCTGGGTTTCAACCAGCCATGGCAAAGATGAATTCACTCACAAGTTTATCTGTTATGTGAGAGATGCTGTTTTCTTAGGATACCACTCAGAATGACATTTGAGCAGAATTTCACCCTTCAAGGTCAACACATTAGGCAGGAGCCGTAAGAGCATGTGTAACCAATCGTACTGCAAATATGAAGTAGAAGTTAGTTCTCTGTTGAATGCTCCGAGTGACAGTCTGTAACATTTCCTTGAGTCAGTGAACGTAACCTTGGGACGTGTACCAGTAAAAACCAAGGATTTACGAATGCCTCTAAATGCTAAATGTTTCCCATTATGTGGTTGATTCACAGCACTTAGCAACTCTCCAAGTCAACGTTGGTAGCTACATGAGAACAAAAAGTCCTCAAGGAGTCACCTGGGGAAATGTAGAAGAAAAGAGCACATCTGTTCTGTTCTAACATCCAAGTTGGGACCTGGATTTTCTAATACTCCTTCTCCTGGGAAGGAAGGGGCAAAAAAAGAAAGAAAAGATTCTGCAGAAGCACCTGTGTCCTTCAGAAGAGAACCATATGCCCACTAGCGAATATACCTGTTTATCCATGTCCAGGTAGATAAATGACAAGAGGCGAGGAAAAAATCCCCAGCTATTCCTTTCTGCCTTCTCTGATCTGCTGTCTGGCTTGGGCCACACTGTGCAGGGTTGGAAAAAGACCAGCGAGATGATTGCCAAAGGAAAGATGTGAGACAATGCAAGGTATTTTCACAGACTGGAACTAATCCCAGCATACCTTCCTAGCTTAACTCCAGCCACGCATGTGAACGGGCACACAGTGCAAACTGTTCTGAATTTACCTCCTCTTTGTCTTTTCCATTCATAAGAAATACTGTGTTTAAAATAGACCACTGGAGCCTGAGATCACCACTCAGGGAATTTCACGCAGACGGTCTCAAAGCGTGTGCATGTTGGCGGATGGTCCTCACCGACCATCGCGGGTAGTGTGGAGAGGGTCCTTGCCACAACTTCTGTGGTGTGTTTGCCCAGGCTGAAGACCCTGGAACGTGGTAGGGGAGATGCAGGAGAGGGCTTTGTGTCCGTGGAGAGATCCTGCTTAGCTGAGCCACAGGAAACATGATAAATTCGTAGAAAGGGACACCACCACTTGAAGCTCCTGATGCAGCACTCAGCAGGACAGGGCTAGGGCAGCCCTGGGACTCCTGGTTTTGCTTCTGTGTAGAGAATTCCTGACATGGTCAACACCCTGGCAAGTCCCATGGGCTCTGCTCAGTGCTGCCCCTCTACCACTTGCATTGCTTTACCAAGGGCTGTAGTTGCTACAGTGTGTATGCGACAAGAACAATCTTGATTTATCATGAGAAAGGTGTTTTTCTTCGTGGGCGTTATTCAGGGTCCACAGGAACACTCTCTGCTGTGGGTCTTCCCCGCTGTGGGTGCAGAGCAGAATATCCCTTTTATCCCCCGTGCTGCTGGTGTCCAGCCCCTGCACAACCTGCGGGGCGATGCTGGTCCCCTGCCAGCACTGGGCTCCAGGGCAGCGCACCGTCACGTGCTGTGTCACACTGACTGTCCCCACAGAGCATGCAGGTCGGGGAGCCGCGTGGCCCCAGGTATCCTGAACTCAGAGTTGCTCCAAAGTAATTTATTCTGGCTGGAACTCAGACTACAGTCTTTGGGCTGAACTCTGTGTTCATGAGACCCACACAAATTTCAGTCCAATATACTGGTCTGCCAGTGGAACCTGTAGCAGAGCCCTAAAAGATAACGCTAATAAAGGCTTACCAGTGCAGACAACAGGGGATTGCATTATTGCACTTTGTATCACTGCAGATTAATGAGAGATAAATTCATGTGAAAAATCAGGACTTTGAGGATGGGTTCTGGTCATTGATTTTAGTCATTCCATGGTCATACCTGACTCATTGAAACAAAAAATTTCATAGGAAAGAGTCCTTTAAAACCCCTTCTTTCTACTAATAGTAACCAGAAATTTGATTACTATCAGCATTTGGATGACAAATCAGCAATTCCAAATTGCTGAAGGGTCTTTCTCAGACATTCTCAAGTGGAATACTTTTTTCCCTTAAAAATGTTTTTATACGTACCTAGAAATGCATCTATGTCGCGACGGAGGGAAGACACAGTCACTCAATATGAGTGATCAGCAGACTTTGTTTACTGTCCCTTACAGTCACCTTTTATGCCTTGTAATAATTAGCTCATACATATTACAAAAGTTAGGCTCATTATTGGTTAGTTGCCTAAATACCAAGCCCGCCCCTGGTTTCTCTTCTGTAGTTACCTGTTCCCACCTGCAACATTCTTCTCCCACCAAAATCTTCCTGTTATTGTGTAACAAGAACAGCCAAAGACAGTGTATTTTTGCTTTACTTCAGATAAGCTGAGAGCGATGTGCATTTTTGTCCAGCCAGCTGGACTATGTCTATGAGACCTTTTTCAGCTAGCCAGTTATCCACAGATCTATAAGAAGAATGTATAATGGCTAACATAAAGTGAAACGTTCAGAAGTAGTTTGCCTGTTCATGCTGGGGTGAGTCTACTTCACCATTATTTTCAGCTTACAAGTATTTCTTCATGATTTTACTTCTAATGGTGATTTTGTCTGGAAATAGTTTTGGACACAAAAAATTGTTCAGGTCAGCACAGCTCTTTTTTGTCCTACTTCCATCGTGTTAGTTCCGTTTTTCCTGACTGGTCCTCCTAGTTTCAACCTTGTTGTTTGAAATCAGCGTTACCTCACTGTATGTGTCTCAACTGATGTCATGACTAATATATCACACTAAGAATATGAAGCTTCCATTTTGATACAAGAAATTAGTTTCCTAAGCCTTGATACCAGTTTTGCAGTGACAATACTCCAAGCATAAACTTTTCTTCCAGTATGAGGAATGGAGAACTGCCCAAAGATTACTCCTGTTGCATCATGTTGGCATTACCTGCCGATAGCTGAGGTTGTCTGCTAGGTTCCTATGTATAAAAGACTCCATTCAGTGTCTTTGTACAGATGAATTCAGACAGATTTGTAGTTGTCAGTTTCCTCAGCAGTGAGACAGGAGGAAATCCTAACAGCGTTGGAGTAAAGGAAGAAATGATTGCAGACCACTAAAACTCAGCATCAGGTCAGTCATGCAATTAAATTATCACCTAAGACATAGCACTACAGGAACAAAAAAACCCCAAATGCAAAAACCTGGCTAACTGGCAGTGATTCAGATTTGCCATACATTGATGACACATCTGTTCTGCCTCAAACACTAGATTTTGCCTCACATTTTCATGGACTCCATGTGGCACGTTGGAAAAATGTTCTGTCCTTAATAGACTGATCTCTTTTCTGTTTGCACTGTGGTTTCTCACAGATGAGGGAGGGGCGTGTTCATGACGTCACGGGCCTCATGCTTTCCTCTGCTGTGTAATCAAGAGAAAAGCATGGATGTGCAGGAACCATTTCCTGAGATCTTGATCTTCTGAAGTGTTCCTGTGGGCCTATCTGGAATGTACCACCCTAGCATCCACACTGTTTGTAAGGCCTATGTTATAAAAAGATCCATTTCAGAGGGATGAGGCATTTTGTAATGAAAAAAAGTAACTTTGTACAATTAAATAGTATTCACAGCTCAATGTTCTTTGGAATATTTTGTCATTGCTAGAACTTTTCTGCTTCTCCCACTCCCTTCTTACCTGAAATACAGCGCTTATGAAACGCATAAGTTCACATTTTAACTTGGAAAGGTCTTCATCACAGTTTTTTCAGCCAGCTTTTATGTTTGTTTAGGAAATCAGAGCTGTGGGATGGAGCACAGGGGTTCCTGTTCTTGGTTTTTCCACTGTGAAGGTGATGGTGACTGAGGCATCAATGGTTTGGTAAAGACACCTGCTGTGAGCTGGAGGGGTCTTGGGAAGGAATTAAGAGCATGGAAACAGTGACGCCCTGCAGGCGGGAAACAGGGGTTGATTTATGCTGCCGCCTGGTGATGCCAGTGCTCCCTGAGTTTGTGCCCTTGGTGTGACTGCTGCTCTAGAGAGGAGAGGCTGCTGTGGCCAAGAGAAGAGAAAGTGAAGAAGCGTCGTCTGGAGCAGATCGTTTTGAGACTGCTTGCTTGGTCTGTGTTTTCTGGCTGCAAAACAGGAACGCTGAAGCCGGAGCATCTACGCGTTCCTTAGCTGGCAAAGCAGAACTGAGAAGCAGCTCTGTGGAAGCAGCTCTGATTCTCAGGTCTTGCCTACGCTGAAACCAATTGTTCCTATTGTTTCTGCATTCCTGAAAAGACAGCAAGAAGTTGTTTCCCATGCAGTTTAGGGCACAGAGGGAGAGTAGGAATGGGTTCGTGTGTAAATAGAAGACGACATTGAGAAAGTCTTTCCTCTGTCAGAACCTGTCCCTTCCTCTCGACTTGAGGTCGCATCTCTCCTAAACCAGAGACACAGGCAGAAAGCTGGCAAAGCATTTTTGGAGTGGTAAACACTGTTTCACCTCAGGAATGGTTTCTCAGCACCGTGCTGATAAAAGATCCGTTAACGGGCACATTCTGTACATATGTCTGTGCTCTCACACCGCCTGTGAAAGTAGCTGGTCTCCTCTGAATGCCGACAGAGCCAAAGGAGGAAGGAATCTGTGCTAGAAAACCGTGTTCGAAACCCTCTTTTCTGGGAGAGAGGAAACGGGACCTCTCCAAAGCAGGACGCGGCTGTGATTCCTGGTGCCAGGTAACGCGGCAGCTGCTGCAGCCGGTAGCAGAAAGACGCTCTCTCTGCACCCCCCTGGTGGACGTTTTCCGCAATTACACAGTCACAAACCCGCAGGCGACCTGTGCCAGGGAGAACGGCTGTGACACTTGCTCCTCCAATGCACTAGCGTGCCAGGTGCAAGCACTGAAGAACTGTTGCTGTCAGCAGCTGTTGAACAGGAGAAGCATCAGAAACAGGGGAACTCATGAGATTATTCAGCCTGTTCCTCGGCAGGTCACTCCTTTCCACACCTGGCTTCTTCACTGCTTCCGAAGATGCCTGCAGCTAAGCTCTGCACACATATACATGACCCTGCTGGCACAGGCATAGACACCTGCAGCAGGACAAATATCCACCCACCGTGGAGAAGTTCCTGCTTTGTCACATGCTGTGGGGTGCAGAGGCAAGTGTGGGAGGTGTCAAGATGGTAGCTCATGCCAGCTCCTTTTATCGGCACAAAGAGAACTCAACACTCAGTTTATTGTTGGGGTTTTTTTTCATATTACGCTGAATTTATTTCTTCACTATTTTAGCCATTTACTCTCCTTTACGGTAATTGCAGCCTCTGTATCTAGTCTTCTCCTGCCTTTGATGTTTCTCTGTCTTCCTTTCTCTGCACCTTCCCCTCCCTGCTTGTCAACCGAGCTCTTTTCAGATCTTTTAGGGACCTTTTCCTCACCGACCTGGTACCAGATCTATCTTGCCCCTAACTTCTCCTCAGGCTACCTTCAGAGCTGGCAAAGCTTCAGTCATTCATTCGTAGTCTTCCGGCAGTAGGAGGGTAAGGCCTGAAGCAAGTGATTTCCTAAGGACTGCAGCACAACGATGGGCTGTAAGCCAGACTTCTCTCTCAACCAAGCAAAGATGCTCTGAAGGGGCTGATGAACTCCCGTGACAGAAATGAAGAGATGTTGACAAAGGATCATACTGAGTGGATCTGAAAGGAGATAGGAAGCTCAGCTTGCAAAACGAGACATGAGAATCGTTTGCCCCACAAGAATTTTGGTGTCACTTTAGCACTGCTTCATGGTGGTGAGGTGTTCCCAGGAGGAGAGCTTTGTCAGACCCCCATTTCCGCACGCCTCCTTCAAGTGCTGAGAGTCCTCTGGCCGTAGGTGTGCAGACCATTGTGCCCGGCTCCGGGAGAAAGCCCCTGGAAGACCTCTTCTGCACATCCAGAGTGGGGGGACCCCTACTTGCTGTCCCCATGCACACACTCCAGAGCAGTGTCCAGGGCTCCATATATGCTCCTTCTGCTGAGACAGAGCTTGGAATGGCCCCCGCAGCACTAGGGCTGTGCAGGGGAACCAGGGGCTGCCAGCTGAGACCAGGGGGAATGCCCACAGTGGGGTGTGGGGTGAAAGGGAAAAGTCACCAGGAGAAGAGGCAGAAAGCAGCGCCCAGAGGCTGTGCCAGGGAAACAGGAATTTATTTCCAACTCCTTGACCCAGGAGGGGCCGGAGCCTGTCTAGCGCCGCGGGCGGAGCTGCATCTTGCAGGGCTGGGGAGAGTCCTGGGTGCCAGCAGCCCTCCTCTTTCTGGGGCGACGGGTTCCCCTGGGCAAGCGTTCCGTGTCCCGGACGGGAGAAGAGGGGCTGTGGCGGCTGCCCTGGGCAGAGGGACCAGCCACCACCGGTGCGTGCCCCGGCTCCTCCTGGGGCTGCTCCTGCTCTGCAGGGTCGGGTGCAGATGGGGGACATCCAGGACCCTTGCGGAGGGCGTCGTCGGATGTGTCGGCTTCCTCCTCGCCGTGGGAGCCTGCAGGGCTGCTGGAGGAGGCCAGGCTGGAGTTGGGAGTCCCCTCGTGGGATGTGGTGTGGCTGGAGCTGGAGGAGCTGAAGCTGGAAGGGCTAGAGCTGGAGGAGCTGGAGCTGGAGCTGGAGGAGCTGGAGCTTGAGGGGATGGAGTGGAAGGAGCTGGAGCTGGAGGAGCTGGATCTTGAGGGGCTGGACCTGGAGGAGCTGGAGCTGGCCACAGGGCTGTTGTCCTCATCCCCCACAGCAAGCGACTGCAGTAGCCTCTGGGCCTCCTCACTGCACTGCTCCGCAATGATATTGATGATGCCCTGGACCAGCCGTGCCGTGTGTTCCCCAAGGTGCTCCTGCATTATCTGGACCATGACCTCCCTGCATGGACCATAGGCGCAGAGGCAGTGCAGGATGGTGCTCTCTGCACTCTTTGCCAGCCACCACTGGGCCCCAAACACTGCTGCCAGCTCCTGGCGCAGCCAGGGCAGCACGGGATCCAGGAGTTGCTCTCGCCTTTGGAAAAGTCCTGCCCAGTCTTCGAGCAGGAGGCCGCCCACAGGCTCTGTCCCCTCAGCTCCCTGCTCAGCTGGGGATGGTGTGCGCTCTGGAGAGGACAAAGGGGGTGCCACGGGGTGATGGGGCCTGATGTCAGCGAGGTCGTTGGGAGCTTCGACTGCCGGGTTGATGGCATCCTGTGACTCGTTGCGGGCTCTGAAGACACACAGTAGATGGTCGTCTTCTGCCCGCTCAGAAAACTTGACAGCCTCGATCATTCCTCTGCAAAGGGGGCACAACTGGTTTCGCCTTGCCCAGCGCATGATGCAGCCCAGGCAGAACTGGTGGTTACAGGGTAAAGCATAAGCGATGGCATATTCAACACTGAAGCAGACGGGGCAGCTCCACTCTGTTGCCATGGCCGTGTTTGTGGCAGGCTGGGGAGGGCTGAGGCTGAGGAGCTGCTCCCCCTCGCTGACGTCACACGCTGCAGAATGGAGAGAGGCCATGGTCACTCGCCACCTCAGGGAAGGGAGGGGAGGAAGAAATGCCCAGGCCCGTCAAGGAGGATGCCCTCCCAGCTCCCCAAGCCACATTGCCCACCCCACGGCCACCCCGGGGGACGGTTCCCCGCACAGCTCACCTGCGCTGCTGCAAGCACAGCCCGCGGTGCCCGGCTGCCTGATCCAGGCAGGGCCGGGGAAACACAGGCGATGGCTCTGGGATGGACAGCGAGAGCTGCCGGCGGCAGCCCCCGAAGCACCACCCAGCACCAGGAGAAGCCTCAGGCCTCGTAGGCACGCTCGGCAGGAGGCCAGGCACGAGCCAGACTGGCCCAGGCTCTGCTGGCGCCCGAAGATAAGCGGTGAGGGACGTGAGGTCACAAGGCCATCACTCGCTGATGCCACTATCTGTTGCTAGGTGATGTCAGCTTCCACCACGCGGTGATGTCACAGTGGGCCTTCTCACAGAGAGAAAAGCAAATACCATTTCTTGTTTTCATCTTCTGTGTTCCTGTGTTGCTCCAGCTTGGACCCCTGCAACCTGTGCCCATGGCTTTGTGTCATGTCCCCGCTCCTGACGCCCCGCACAGGTCTCCTGCGAGAGGGAGCGTGGTGGGACCAGTCAGCGTGGCCTGCCCACAGCTGGGTAACGCCTCCCGCAGCTGGCTGCCTTTCCCTGTGCAGTGCCAGGATCTGCAGGGAGGAGCTGGGCGCTCGGTGGGCAGCCCCGCGCCAAAGTCTCCCAGCCTGCTGGGTTGTGCCCCCACCCACAGGGAGAAGCCTAAAGGGGCACTTTGCTCCAGCCCCATCCACTCCCGCTGGCACTCGCCCACAGTGCCGGGTCCCTCTCTGCTTCCCACATTTGCCACGCTTCTGGTCGCCGGTGCTCCTGGCCAGCTGTGGCGTTGGTGGTCCCCAAAAGCACCAGCAAGGAGCCCGATGCGCTCTGTGCCGCAAGGAGTTGTAGTCGCTGCCCCAACGGAGCACGGTAGAAGGGGCGCAGACACTCTGCTCACGACCCTAGGGAGCCAGGACGTATTGGCGTGTGGGCCGTGCTGTCCCACCATCCCTTCTTGCCTGTGCCTTTCATGGTCACCTCTAGTCGTTGGTCTAAGCAGTTCTGTTTTGTTTTGGAAGAGCGTTGCCCGTTGGGTTTAAGTTTGGCTTCGTGAGAGTGAAGGGTGCGGTGTAAGTCGGCCACACGGCTCTGCCCATGACAATCTCCTGAGGTGGCAGCCCGCCTCTCCTCCTCGCAATGCTTCTCGTCTACACCAACGGGAGAGGCAAACGCACGCAGACGTTCCAGGCCAGTGTGCTCTGCACCAACGTTTTGCCAGTTTGGTTTTAAAGTCGGAGAGTTTCCTCTCTGCAGCTCCACTGGACTGGGGGTGGACGGGCACACGGACACTTTGGTTCTCTTTTGCCGGCACTGCTTGCCCTGTGAAATGGGTGCCCTTGTTGCTGCCCAGTGGTAGGGGAAGACTAAAGCCAAGCAGGAGTTCTCTCTGCAATTTGTTCTTGCCACGGCTGTTTCATCTGCATGTTTAGAGGGACAGGCCTCCATCCAGAGAACCTTCCCTAAAATGACAACGTTATACTCACAATGACAGCATGGAGGTATGTGAATCAAGGAAATCTGCACCTTTACAAAGGCTCCCCACGGTTCCGGTGTGTAGCTATACTTGCCTCCTCCTTCTGTCTTCCATCACATTGTAGAAGAGTTGTCCTAACTATAGGAAGACGCAAGGATTTGAAGGGTACTGCGCTAGCAAGCTTTGGTCGTTGACACCTTCGTTGCTGCCAAAGGAAGGCCCCTTCTCGATTCTTCAAGCTACAGAAGTATTTGAGGAACTAAAAGCGCATCAGAACTATACAGATCCTCAATTTATGCGGACTGTTTCAGCGGACAAAAATGCCGTTTGAAGTTGCTTAACTTTCCCAGTTCAGCTGCATCTTCAGGCACACCACCATTTTAATGGCTTAGCTGTCAGGTCATTGACTTCCTTAAAGCCTTCCATGGCTCTCATTGCGTTCCAAAATCCTGTTGAGAATGGGCAGGTGCCAGAGAAAGAGGCGCACAAGCAAAATTTTGAGCAAAACCATGAAAAAGGGGGAGCAAAGATATCCTGCCACGGAGCTGCAGTCGTGCCCCCCTGTGCTGGAGTGGGCCACTGGCTGGGTACCCGAGCAAGGGCAGGTCTCCCTGTTCTTCTTCTCGCTGCTCGAAGCTCCCAAAGCTGCTTTGCGTGCTGTTTGCAAGGAGCTGTAAATGAGTGCAGCCAGGCCCACGGAGGGGTGTTGCCTGCCTCCTGGGGCTGCTGTAGTACAGTCAGTGGGAAGTGACCAAGTGAAGCATGGCTTGAAAGTGGGCTGGGACAGAGGAGGGGCTGTGCGTTTAAGCTGTGGGAGGAGAGTTTCCCTACCTGCCCGTTACCATCTTCTGAGGAATACCTCCCAGGGAGAAATCCCTGGGCACGTGTCAGGAGTCTGAACAAGCCCGCTTCCTTCAGCCTTCAGTACCTAGTCTCAGGCAGCGCTGACCGAGCAGGTAGTTTAAGTAGAGCCCGGACAGTGACTGTGACACTTCTTCTCCAATACATGAGCATGTCAGATGCGAGCACTGAAGAACTGGTGCTGACAGCAGGTGTTGAACATGAGAAGTGTTAGAATCAGGGGAACTCATGGGAGTATTTTTTCTTTGACGGGTCAGTCCCTTTCACGCTGGTTTCTTCACTGATATGAGAAAATACAGGGAACACCCTAAAACTCTGCTGCAGACAGAAGCTGCAATGATAACAGAAGCATTAACAACCTAGAAAGAGCAAAGGGTAGGAACTCGGCCCGCTTACCACTTTGATCATGGACAGTTAGTACTTATGCATGCGAGCTCAACGATAATGTAAATAAGGACCCTTCTGATGAGGACATGCTAACTGCTATAAAGAAAACAAACTGCAAAAGACTTCAAGGACACTAGGGTAAAACAGTTGTGGTACTAGGAGATGGTGACCTGCTACTCAAATGGCCCCCTCCACAAAGAGGGTGGATCCCTCCATCAGGGAACATGCTGGCATAGGTTAAAACCAGCCCAGTGCACAAGTGTTAGTTTGACATTTTTAGATTGGACAATAAGGAAGGGCTAATCGTTATCTAACAGATGTTGTATACTTGAACAAAAGTTAGATCCCGGATGACATATAAAGAACTCTAGTAGATAACAGAAACCAAACAACAAAGACTGCTATTGTATGCAAAGATAAACAGGCACTTTAGGCAACTGCCCAAGAAAGTGAACAGTACATCTTGAGGCGTCAGAGGGATTGGATCATGATAATGAATTTTTGGAAACCTTATGTATATGCACGACTTTGTATAATAAACATGTCACTTGTTGAAACGGTGTGCGAGTCAGGAGGAGTGATCCCCCTTGCACCTGGCACTGCAATAAACATACCTGCTTTATAACTCCCTGCACGTTGTAGAGTTCAATTCCGCATGTCATCACGGCTTCTGAAGACGCCTGCAGCTGAGCTCTGCAGGCACACATGGACCTCCCCCCCGCCATAGGCCCAGGCACCTGCAGCAGCACAAACATCCACTCACCTTGGAGAACTTTCTGCTTTGTCACATGTGGTGGGGTGCAGAGGCAAGTGCTGGAGATGGCAAAATTGTAGCTCACGCCTGCTCCTTTTATTGACTCCAACAGAACTCACACTCGATAGGTCTTTTTCCAAAGAGCAGCCTAAAATTTTTTCATCATTTTGTCCATTTACTCTTTTTCAGGCTTTTTGCAATTTCTGTATGTAGTCCTTTCCGTCCTTTGGCGTTCCGCCCTCTTCCTTTCTTTGCACCTTCCCCTCGCTGATCGCCAGCTGAGCCATTTATAGATCTTTCAGGGTCTTTTTTTCCTGTCCCTTCTCCCTGCCGCTGGTGGCCTGTGGGTTTGTGACTGTGTAATTGCGGAAAACGTCCACCAGGGGGTGCAGAGAGCGCGTCTTTCTGCTACCGGCTGCAGCAGCTGCCGCGTTACCTGGCACCAGGAATGACAGCGGCGTCCTGCTTTGGAGAGGTCCCGTTTCCTCTCTCCCAGAAAAGAGGGTTTCGAACAAAACCACTCTTTTCTAACACAGATTCCTTCCTCCTTTGGCTCTGTCTTGGCGTTCAGAGAAGCTCATCCCAGTGTTTACCTCGTGAGAAATACTTGGCCAGCTTTCTGCCTGTGTCTCTTGAGATGCTTTGGTTTAGGAGAGTGGTGACCCGAAACCAAGAGGAAGGGACACGCTCTGACAGAGGAAGGACTTCCTTAGTGTCGTCCCCTGTTTACACATGAGCCCATCCTCGCCCTCCCTCAGTGCACTGAACTGCGTGGGAAAACACTTCTTGCTGTGTTTCAGGAAATCCAGGAATGATACGCTTCAGCATAAGCAACACCTAAGAGTCAGAGCTTCTTCCACAGCTCTCTCGATTCTGCTTTGCTGGCTGAGGAACGGATGGATGCTCCAGCTTCAACATCTCTGTCCCACAGAGCAGTTCAGGTGTCAACACGAATGCGCACATGCCTCATCACAGTGATCGTGCTGGGAGGTGCTGGTCGTGCTGAGGAGAAATGTTGGACAAGGAGAAGTGTGTGCCATTAAACGCAACCCTCTCACTTTGAGAATGTCTCCAGGCACTGTTCCAAAAGCAGATCAGGGTTTTGAGAAGCTTGCACGTGTAAAGTGCCCCAGGTAACCTCCCCATCCCTGGAACTGGATGTTGCTTAAGCTGAGTAAAGAAAACCTGCACCCACCCAAAACATGGCTTAGGGGTATATTTGCACAACGAACTACTTCCCTTTCCCCGCTGTGTGCCACGCACAGGGCTGCCACTTGCACCACCATCCTCCCATCACAGTGGTACATGACAACCTCCTGACCCTGTTATTTGCCTAGAAGAGGCTGACGGGTGGGGTAGTAGTAGTACATTGAACAGCAGACAGCAGTCGAGTGGTAAACAGCAGATCTGAGAAACTTGAGGAGTCACCCCAACATAACAGACCAAACAAGAAATCTTGAAACACTCTGTTCCTGAGGAGACTTCTCCAGTTGCTCCTGTCTTGGCCACCACCACCATCTCCTCTCTAGAGCAGCTGCCACAACAGGGGCACAAACTCAGGAAGCATTGGCATCACTGGCTGGTGGAATAAATCACCCCCTGTTTCCAGCCAGCAGGACATCACTGATTCCATACTCTTAATTTCTTCCCAATACACTTCCAGCTCACAACGAGTGCCTTTGCCAAACCTCCCCTCCCAGAGGGGAGTGGGAGAAGCGGAAAGGTTCTGGCAACGGCAAAATATTCCAAAGTGTATTAAGCTGTGAATGCTATTTAATTGCACAAAGTCCAAATAAAACTTTTTTGGGACTACAAAATGTCTCATCCATCTAAAATGGATCTTTTGATACGATTTGTCTTATAAACAATGTGAATGCTAGGGTGGTACACTCCAGGTAGGACCAAGGAACATCTCAGAAGATCAGGATCTCAGTAAAGGGGTTCTGTGCTCCCGTGCTTTTCTCTTGGTTACACAGCAGAGGGAGGAATGAGGCCCATAATGTGATGAGCATGCCTTTCCCTCATCTGTGAGAAACCACTCTCAAAATAGAAAAATCAGTTTGTTAAGGACAGAACATTCTTCCACCGTACCACATAGAGCCCATGAAAACGGAGGGCAAAATCAAACATGTGAGGCAGAATAGATGTGTCCTAAGTGTGTGGCACATCTGAGTCACTGGCAGTTCACTAAGCTGCTGGGTTTGGGAAATTTTGTTCCTGCAGAGGTGTGCCTTAGGCAATGGTTTAGTTGCATGTTGCGTGACCGTTCTGATGCTGAGAGAGTGTAACTAGTAAAGGACTTGTGGTCTGCAAGAATTTCTTCTTTTACTCCGATGCTGTTAGGATTTCCTCGTGTTTCACCGCTGAGGAAATTGGTAACTACAAATTTGTCTGAATTCATCTGTACAAAGGCATTGAACACAGCCTTTTGTACACAGGGACCCAGTAGATACACTCAGCTATTGGCAGGTATCGCCAGCATGATGCAGCAGGAGTAGTCCTAGGGCAGTTTTCCATTCCTGTCCTGATTTCAGCTGGGATAGGGTTGATTTTCTTCTTAGTAGCTGGAGAGTGTTGTGTTTTGGATTTGGTTTGAGAACAATGTTGATAGGACACTGATGATTCTAGTTCTTGCTAAGTAATGTTTATACTAAGTCAAGGACTTTTCAGTTCCTTGGGCCCTGCCAGTGAGCGGGCTGGAGGGGCACAGGAAATTGGGAGGGGGCACGGCCAGGGCAGGTGACCTGAACTAGCCAAACAGCTATTCCATACCATATGACGTCATGCTGATTATATAAACCGGGGGGAGAAGAAAGAAGGTGGGCACATGTGGCGTTATGGCGTTTGTCTTACCGAGTAACCGTTACACGTGGTGGAGCCCGGCTTCCCTGGGGATGGCCGAGCACCTGCCTGCCCGTGGGGAGTGGCGAATGGATTCCTTGCTTTGCTTTGCTTGCGTGCGCGGCTTTTGCTTTACCTGTTAAATTGTTCTTATCTCAACCCTTGAGCTTTACATTCCTTTCCGATTCTCCTCCCTGTTCCTTTGGGTGAGGGGGACTGGGCGTGTGTCTGTGTGGTGCTCAGTTGCCAGCCAGGGTTAAACCACGACACACCGGAAGAAAAGTTTATGCTTGGAGTGTTGCCAAAGTGCAAAACTGACATAGAAGTTTATGAAAATAATTTCTTGTGTCTCAATGGAAGCTCCATCTTCTTAGTGTGGTATGTTAGTCAAGACATCAGCTGAGACAATGTACGATGAGGTAATCCTGGTTTCAAACAATAAGGTTGAAACTAGGATGAACAGTCAGGGGAAACAGAGTGAACTTAATGGAAGTAGGACAAAAGAGCTGTGCTGACCAGAACAAATTTTTTGTGTCCAAAACTATTTCCAGACAAAATCACCATTAGAAGTTCAAACATGAAGAAAAACTTGTAAACGGAAAATATGGTGAAGTAGACTTACCCCAGCACAAACAAGGGAACTACTTCTGAATGTTTCACTTTATGTTAGCCGTTACACATTTTTGTTATAAAGCCACTCCACAGTACCTACAA
The DNA here is from genome assembly GCF_963210335.1 of Falco punctatus. Classification (NCBI taxonomy): domain Eukaryota; kingdom Metazoa; phylum Chordata; class Aves; order Falconiformes; family Falconidae; genus Falco; species Falco punctatus. The sequence goes on from NC_137586.1 coordinate 74,879,540, forward strand.
CAACATTTGTAAAGGAAGAAAGTACTGCATTTGAAACCATCTAAGCAAGATACTTTAGCAATGTCAAATTCTGATTACTATTAGTAAATAGGAAGTATATAAAGTCAATTCTTACAAAATATTTAGTTTCATGATCATTGAACAATTAAATCAATGACCAGAACCAATCTCCAAACTCCTTGTTTTTCATATGTAATTATCCTTCATGAATCTGCAATGACAAAAATTTCAATAATGCAGTTCCTTATTATCTGCACTGATAAGATTGTATTAGGATTAGCCTTCAGGGCTCTACTGCAGGCTCCACCAGAAGACCAGCATGTTGGACCGAGACTTGGGCCAGGGTCATGAATGCAGAGCTCAGCCCAAAGACGCTTAGTTCTAGTTCCAGCCAGAATAAATTACTTTGGAGCAACTCTGAGTTCAGGATACCTGGGGCCACGCGGCTCCCCGACCTGCATGCTCTGTGGGGACAGTCCGTCTGACACAGTACGTGATGGTGCGCTGCCCTGGAGCCCAGTGCTGGCAGGGGACCAGCATCGCCCCGCAGGTTGTGCAGGGGCTGGACACCCGCAGCACGGGGGACAAGGGCAGCTCCTGGGAAAGAAGGTATTCTGCTCCGCAGTGACAGGGGTGAAGACCCATGGCAGGTCATGCCCCTGTGGACCCTGAATAACGCCCACGAAGAAAAACACCTTTCTCATGATAAATCAAGATTGTTCTTGTCGCATACACACTGTAGCAACTACAGCCCTTGGTAAAGCAATGCAAGTGGTAGAGGGGCAGCACTGAGCAGAGCCCATGGGACTTGCCAGGGTGTTGACCGTGTCAGGAATTCTCTACACAGAAGCAAAACCAGGAGTCCCAGGGCTGCCCTAGCCCTGTCCTGCTGAGTGCTGCATCAGGAGCTTCAAGTGGTGGTGTCCCTTTCTACGAATTTATCATGTTTCCTGTGGCTCAGCTAAGCAGGATCTCTCCACGGACACAAAGCCCTCTCCTGCATCTCCCCTACCACGTTCCAGGGTCTTCAGCCTGGGCAAACACACCACAGAAGTTGTGGCAAGGACCCTCTCCACACTACCCGCGATGGTCGGTGAGGACCATCCGCCAACATGCACACGCTTTGAGACCGTCTGCGTGAAATTCCCTGAGTGGTGATCTCAGGCTCCAGTGGTCTATTTTAAACACAGTATTTCTTATGAATGGAAAAGACAAAGAGGAGGTAAATTCAGAACAGTTTGCACTGTGTGCCCGTTCACACGCGTGGCTGGAGTTAAGCTAGGAAGGTATGCTGGGATTAGTTCCAGTCTGTGAAAATACCTTGCATTGTCTCACATCTTTCCTTTGGCAATCATCTCGCTGGTCTTTTTCCAACCCTGCACAGTGTGGCCCAAGCCAGACAGCAGATCAGAGAAGGCAGAAAGGAATAGCTGGGGATTTTTTCCTCGCCTCTTGTCATTTATCTACCTGGACATGGATAAACAGGTATATTCGCTAGTGGGCATATGGTTCTCTTCTGAAGGACACAGGTGCTTCTGCAGAATCTTTTCTTTCTTTTTTTGCCCCTTCCTTCCCAGGAGAAGGAGTATTAGAAAATCCAGGTCCCAACTTGGATGTTAGAACAGAACAGATGTGCTCTTTTCTTCTACATTTCCCCAGGTGACTCCTTGAGGACTTTTTGTTCTCATGTAGCTACCAACGTTGACTTGGAGAGTTGCTAAGTGCTGTGAATCAACCACATAATGGGAAACATTTAGCATTTAGAGGCATTCGTAAATCCTTGGTTTTTACTGGTACACGTCCCAAGGTTACGTTCACTGACTCAAGGAAATGTTACAGACTGTCACTCGGAGCATTCAACAGAGAACTAACTTCTACTTCATATTTGCAGTACGATTGGTTACACATGCTCTTACGGCTCCTGCCTAATGTGTTGACCTTGAAGGGTGAAATTCTGCTCAAATGTCATTCTGAGTGGTATCCTAAGAAAACAGCATCTCTCACATAACAGATAAACTTGTGAGTGAATTCATCTTTGCCATGGCTGGTTGAAACCCAGCAGTCCTCTTGAGCAGTGCAGAGCCAGTGCTGTGTTGGCCCGCTGCACAGGAGGCACCTGCTTCTCTCATCTCCCTCAGAAAGGGGCTGACAGTGTAGTGCCGGGGACCATGGCCAGGGCAGCCCTGGCTGGCTGGAGCACTGTTGCCTGCGGCTGGATACAGCAATGGAAAACCCATCCTGGAGATCCTAGAAGCAGTCCTCGAGATCCTGGGCTTTGCCTAGTGGGACTAAAACCTGTGAAAAACAAAGCAAATGCCTAGCTGCAAAGTCCAAGTAGATGGAGGGAAAAATCTGGGACCCAGAGTTATTCCGTGGTCTGATCCTGGCCGCACCTGGCTGTCACACTCAGCCAGGTAGGGCTGGTGCAGGACACTTGTGAGGACAACAGTAAGGGTTTTTGTGATTCACTTAGCTGCCCTGTGCTGTTGGCACTGAAAGGAGCAGGTGAAGGACAGGCTACTCTTCCCACAAGAACAGCATACTTAGCTATTTTTAAAAGAGAATACATCCCTTTGGTCCCCAGTCAGGCGGCTGTTGATCATGTTCCTTGTTGCATGGCAACCCCCCTTCTTTCCTGTCACGGCAAACTTCTTTAAGTGGTCTGTGTGAAGCTCCTTGACTTTGTGCTGCCCTTCTGTGGACCTCCCATTCCAAAACATTCCTAGCCCTGAAAAAAAAAAAATATAATAGGAATAGGAATAGGAATAGGAATAGGAATAGGAATAGAAATAGGAATAGGAATAGGAATAATAGTAATAATAAAATCCAGCCAGCCATGTTTCCTGGGATACGCCACAAAGGAAATGAGCTATTTGATGACACGTGAAGAGAAGGAAAAAAAGAAAGAAGGATGTTAATACACAGAGAGGACGAAACCACAGAGGACGCATTCTCTGTCAGAGCCAGGCTCCTAGTATTTGGTGAGTGATTCAGCTGGCTCAGCAAATTCAGAAAGACACTGTGGAGCAAAGGCTTCAGCCAGGCTTTCAAGGGCAAAACTGCCACAATGGCATGCAATGCCGAAACATCCTTCCTAAATCATGTAGATAAGATCTTATGTCTCCGTCATTCAGAGATGATACGCACCTCCAGGTATCTCCCTCAACATCTGCGAGGGGTGCTACTCCCACGGCACGCATGTGCCTGCAGAGAAAGCTGGTCTGAACTGGCACCACTGGATGAGCACTCAGCCTGTCAGTACAGACAGCAGCAAGGCCACAGCCACCCTCTCTTTTATTGCTTGCCTTGCCCTAGCAGCTGTCGATACATTCTGGGAGCAGGCATGCCCAGTATTCTGCATCCATACCAAACAAGCCTCTCTTCTTGTTTACTTTGGCAGCTCAATGACATTCTGCAGAGGCTTTCTCAGAAGTGCCGTTAGATCCATCAAGTAATATGGTCAGGCGGGTAATCGCAGGGATGTTGTGCTAACCTTGGAGAGGCATCTAGAATCCTTAAAATTAGGTGCTTCCACTGGTAGGCTATACATCTGCCATTCATCATAACATGTGAAGATCTGGAGCAGTTGCGATCTCTTTGTCAATGTGGGTGCAAATCTAGGTGAGGTCCATTGAAGCCAGTATTCCAATAGTATGAGGTTTATGTCAGAGGGTACAAGGTTGATATGTTTGTGGCAGATTCTCACCAAGCACAAAGAAGCGAGTATTTTCCCTTTGTCCCATTTCTCATTTCACTGGGGTCTAGTCTAACGATGTTCTAACGATACAAAGTCTAAAAGTGCTTCCAATTGCAACTCTGAGTGCTCCCATGCCTCCAACCCACCCCCACCCCCACCCCCCACCCCCCTTCTTTCTGTCTCCCTCACTGTCTGGTTTTGTGCCATTTTTCACTGTGTTTTTTGAGCACGCTCCAGAGAAAAAACACTCGGAAGAGCAAAGTTCCTTGTGGACATCATAACCTCTGTTTTTTCTCATTTATCTGGTTTTGAAACAGTTCTCCCTTGGGGAAAGGTTTTTCTCTTCATAAGTGCTGTGGCCAATATATATGAAAATGATAACTGACTTCACGTATGTAACTCCGGTGACGAGGAAGAAACTAGATCAAATTTCAAGTCTAGTATGACTTGAGTGACATCACCAGCATTTACTGCTGTGATCTGAATGAGGACCAAAGATTCTGTCACCACTGAGCAAAGCAAAAGGATTTCTCTGTTACCAAAGACACCTTTGATAGCGTTTAGCTATAGGGTTTCTACATGTTACCCATGCTGCTGACAGCTGGACAGTGCATATCCTGCCTTGCTCTCCTCCAGCATCTCCTAATACCGTTTCAACGGGCATTCCTGGTTTAGGACCTTGATTTCATATATGTATAGGTTGTGGCTTTATAGAAGCCCCTTTTGGGTAAATGTTTGAAAGCTGGTGGGAATCCCCAGGAAACCACAGATAAAAAGTGATGGCTCTGAGACTTCTACAGCTGCAGTGACAACAGATAAGTACACTCCATAAGTCATTTTCCATTTCTGTCCTTCGGTCTTCCTGTAATACGCCTTCTCTACATTCTTGCAATTAATAGGCAGAAGATAGCTTTCTCTACAGATGACATGTTTTGTAAATTACTTCAGTCCCCTCTTGTAGGTTTAGTCCCTGACACACGTTTCTCCCTTAGAAACACTCTCCTTCACAGTACATATTTGCATCTTTTCTGTGTAAGTTGTAAGGCAGCCCTTAGCATAAGTGGGAATGGATCGCTTTGCCTTATACGTTGCCTATACACACATGCAAGTGTGTATAACACTTATAAGGGATATCTACCTCCTCTGTGTCAGAAGACAGCATCTGCAGTCCACAAAATACTGAACATGCCAAAAGAGCTGGGAGTTGTGAGATTTCCATCAAAGGGCATCAGATCAGCCAGTTCCAGGAGGCAGGAAATTCAGCTGGAGCGGATACCTGCAATGGGTCTATTTCAGTCAGAGACAAGCCTCCCATAAAACCCCAGAGCTGGCCACCGAAATGGGACAGAGTCCCAGCCTCGAGCAGAGATCTGCATCCAAACTTTACCTCTAGTTCCACCATGGCAAATTGTGTTATATTTTTTATATCTTTTGACAGAGAAAGACTTCTCAGTGATCTTCCCTTCAGGCATGGATTTTTCTTTCTCTCTCTTTTTTTTTTTTTTTTTTTTTCCCCAGAGGGTAACTAGGACAAACCCAGGGAAAAACTTTATTATTTCATTCATGTTGGGGTTCATCCCGTTGAAAAATAGAGAAGATTATGCTGCTTATCTTGCATCACTTTACAGCATGGGATTTTTTTAACAGGTCTTTCACATCTACAGTATGGCCTGGCTCTGCCTGCCTTTGAATTTCCGTTACACGGGTGCCATGCAGTAGGGCTCCAACACAGCCTTGAGATTCCCCCACATGGTGAATTATAGAATCATAAAATCAGTTGGTTGGAAAAGACCTTTAAAATCATCAGGTCCAGCTGTTAAGCCAGGACTGCCAAGTCCATCACTAAACCGTGTCGCTAAGCATCGTATCTACGTGGTTTTTGAAAACTTCTAAGGATGGTTATTCCACCACTTCCCTAGGCAGCCTGTTCCAATGCTTGGCCACCTTTTCAGTGAAGACATTTTTGCCAACAGCCAATCGAAATCACCCCTAGTGCAACCTGAGGCCTTTCCCTCTTGTCCCATTGCTTGTTACCGGGGAGAAGAGACCAGCCCCCAGCTGCCTACAACTTCCTTTCAGGTAGTTATAGAGAGCAATAAGATGTCTCCTGAGCCTCCTTTTCTCCAGACTAAACAACGCCAGTTCCCTCAGCTGTCCCTCATAAGACTTGTGCTCCAGACCCTTCACCAGCTTCGTTGCCCTTCTCCGGACATGCTCCAGCACCTCAGTGTTTTTCTTGTAGTGAGGGGCCCAAACTGAACACAGTATTCAAGGTGAACTGGATGACAGGGCAGCAGCCATGTGGGAAAGGAAGGGGATCTCTGTTTTTTGTAAGCTTAAGAGAAATGGAAAATGAAGACTTTAGTAGAGTGAGCTATGGTTTGCGCTGTTTGCATGCTTTGATAAATGCATCTTCATCCTGAGTACCTAGAGGTGGCCTGGATGATACCTGGTGGTTCCAGGTGATACCTGGAAACCGGGTATCAGTTACCTCCCCAGTAAAGGTTCCTTTGCTTTTATTTGCAAGCTGAGCTTTAGTTGCAACTGAACTATATGTTGAAAACGATTGTTGGCTTGGACAGGTCCTATCACGCTGGTCTTCTCAGGAGGAAGACACACTGCTTGGCTGTGGAAGTTGCATGTGCCTGGAGTGCTGCACACGGGGAGAAGATGATGTCTCTGACATACAAGGGTGAAGATACAGATCTAAAGGGACAGCAGCAGGACAAGAGCAAAGCAGAGCGAGTAAAATTTCCTCAGTGGTGGAGGAAAGTGTAAATCTGGGGGAAGCAAGTGAACCGGACTTCTTAGCACAGAGAGAACAAGGAGGCTACGTGCCATGGACATTTCTTGGCACACAGGATGGGGCTTGCAGTAATGAGTATTTCTCAGCATAGCAAAAGGTGCATTTCATTTGGCACGCATTCAGTATTAGTGCTCTGAATTGAGCTCACTGGCACTTGGGAGGGATGAAACAACTTGAACTTTTCAGCTATGAGCGAACTTCTCTAACAGTAGCTCTTTCTGCAGGAAGACAATTGAACTGCACTGCCAATGAGAGGTTTTCTATGAACCGAGGAAACTTAACAGCAGTGACAGTTGTTACTGCTGCAGGGCAAAAGTAAAGAAGATTTGAAGAAGGAAATGAGTTTGTAGGTTTTAGGCAACCATTGCCTAATTTTGTGTCCAAGACCCTTGAATTTTGTCACAAAGTGAGCAGTGCTTGCTGTTCTTACTGAGCCAGACAGGTTGATTCGAGTCCTTCAACTTAGCAAAGCTGTGCACGGCTCATTCCGTTAAAATGCAGTCTGACCACCACTCACTCCAGATCAGCATTCATCATCACTCATTCCAGATCATCACTCCTAATGTTCTGGTGGTTTAAAATCAGCCTGTCAAATCATAAAATTTGAAAAGCAGCAGAATATCAAGGGTTTGGACTTAAGAGATCCCTGAACGAAGGTACGTGGCTGATGATTCTCATCTGTGGAAAACAAAGGGTCTTAAGTTGTTCTAGTGCTTGCCACAGCAAAACACCCCTGGAAAACAGTGTAATCTTCCACAGCTTAAACAAAGCCGTTTGTCTTCAAAGAGTTTTTTTACCAGCAGGTTACCGTCAGAGAAAACCCAAGAGGAGGAAAACATTCCCATTCGCCATCAGCATCCCACAGGAGTCTTGCTGCCGTTTTCTGCAGCACTTTGTGGACTCTGGACACTGAGTATCTTTCAAAGCAGGGTGCTGAAATGGATTACAGGCCTTTGAAGTTGTTCCTTGGGATGTGTGATGCATACAGCTCATGTGAATTTCTTGTCTTTCTCTGGAGTTCTGAGTAATGGCCTGCTCTTGAATCTAGTTATTAAATCCGAGAAGACAAGACTTCCATTGAACTTCGCACACAGTGGAACTGCCAGTGCACAGGAGCAAAAGCACCATATCACGGTTGTCCAGGCATCTGGAGTCAACTGTGTGCACAGGCAGCTGTCTCCACAACTGACTCAGCCGGTGTCACAGTTGAGACCTCTGGAGACACTGTGATATGGACAGATACAGGTCTGGAAAGAATACAGGTGCCATCTTTGGAAAACGAAAAGGCACAGGCTAATTCTGGCATTTCACTTTGTGCTGTATGTTGTAACCTCGCCAGCAAACAGGTCTTGTGTATCCTGAAGCAGATTACTGCGATTTTCTAATCTAGCTGTAATACTTATGGAGGAATTTTAGAGATAATTTTCTCTTGTCAGTGTTGTACAACTATCCCAAAATACTGTAGCGGTGAGGTGCTGGAAACAGAATTCTATAGGTAGAGATATTTCCAAATTAACAGCTGATTAGGGATCCCATATTTTGTAGTGACACCCATAAAATCAAGTGAAAAGAAAAAAGTAGATTTTCATTCCCTTTGCCCTTCAACAGAAGTGGAAAGTGTCCCTGACCATGGCAAGGGATTTGGAACCAGACGATCTTTAACGTCCCTTCCAACCCAAACCACTCTGTGATTCTCTGATTCTTTGAAGATACGCTAGGTCAGAAGTTCCTGTGCTTTTTGTTCATTCTGCTAGGAAAAAAAAAACCCAAACCAAACCAAAACAGAAATTTAGGAAGTCTGCAAGTTTTCATATGGAGATATGGTAAAATCCTACTGCTTGTGGGAGTCTGATCCTTGACTGAAGATTTCTTTTGCAAGAACTTCCCCTTTCAAGGTGGAAGCTCTTCAATGCCCCTCTCCAGACTGTCACATCCCCTACATACCAACAACTCTGCTGCTCTTCTCTTTTCTGCTGTTTGAGCCCCTGGAGTTTCCATAGGGATTGATGGGTCAGCCAAGCAAAGCACATTATTTACAGCATTATCAAGGATACTATTTTCTTAAACGATGGGAAGAAGAGTGATATCATAAAACGTATGTGACACCACCACCACCACCCAAAGCAGGCAAAGAAACTGCACAAGATCTTGTTTTTCTCTTGAATGCTGAGCAGAAAAAAAGTTCTGCATGGCTGTAGTTAACAAGTTCAGAGAGGTTCAAGTTCCATTGCTTTGTGGACTAGACTTCCATTCTTTGTCTATGATGACTAGACATGCCATCTCCATTGTCTGAAAACAAATAATGGCTTTTAAAACTACTGTGATGAGCAAGTAGGTTCACCTCAACTTCTGCCTCATGGCAGCAGTGATATATATTAAACCCGTACAATAGGGTCCTGGCTCCCATTCTGGCCTCTAGAGAAGTGGGTTTGGTTTGGCCCCAGCACAAAACAAACAATGGAGTCATCCTGGAGCAATTTTCACAAGAATATCCACCTGTGAGAAATGACTCTTTTCAAATCACATTGAACAGGAGTAACAAGGGCTAATATTCCAGCCAACACTTTTTCTCAAATGAAATTAGGATAGAGGTGGCTAGGATTTTCTTCTGCCGGTCTCTACTCATTAAGCTAAAATTTGCTGAGCAGCTATTTGACATCGCAGTGATGTGTACCTTTGAAACACAAAATGTTTAAAAATATATTAACATATCCATTAACATTAATATTTGAGTATGTATAAAAATATATGGAAACATACATTAAATACTTTTGTTTCTTGTTGAAGAAGTGACTCCCATTTTTGCCATTTGTATGAATTTCTTCTGTCTGAATAGAGGTGAGAAATGTCAGTCCGAATCCAGCTTTATTAGACTCATACTTTTTCAAGAAACGTAAAACCACATATATATTTAATTGAACCATTAGAAGCTCAGGGAAGAGTTCCAGTAGGTAGCAGAAGGTAGAATTCTGCTGACTGAAGAAACAATGTTTCATTTTGCAGAGTTTCTGGAGCCAAAAGTGCTTTCCAGCCTTTCTCCTGAGGTGGCATTACACTGGTAAAGCCACTCTGCCACACCTCTCTGTCTCTCGCTCCTCCCAAGTGAAATCAAACTCAAGACAAAGTATTATGCTCAAGAAAGTGCAGGACAATTCTGATGTGCATTTAGTGATTTAAGTCAACGTGTTTAAACGGGACACTTTTCCATGGGCAGTTTCATTAACAGGTAGCTTGACGCCTGCCAGACTCAGCTCTTTTCTATGGGGGAAAATGTCTCAAAGCTGCTTTTCTCCAGACTCCCGTTGCCCTGCGTTAAATGAGAACAGTCCCCTCTGGACACTGCTGAAGAGAAGTCCTTGTGCACGGGGAGCTTGTGCCAGAGCAACCCTTGCTTACTCCCACACCAGTAGTGCGGACAGGGTATATTGAGTAGGGTGGACTTGGAGGTGGCAGATCCCTTTCACAGCGGTTGCTGAGCCTTCAACCTTTTTCTTCTAATGGGACAGAAGGGGGTCAGATTTTGAACATTTCACCCTTCAGTCTGATTCAATTAAAAGTCAGTTTTCATTTCAGATGCAGCTTATGCGCTTGCTGAAAAACTTGGTCAAAGTTGATAAAATTCCATAAAGTATTTCTTTTTTGAGAAAAGGTGATAGACTGATGCATATGCCTTTCACATCAGACCCAGTTGCCTCAGAGTTGACAGCATTTACTGCCAGCAGCTGGAATGAGCAGTCCTCAGATTACAGCTGCTCTGGGAGGATGAATACGGAGAAGAGATTGCTCATACACTGGAGCTCTTAGCCCCGAGCAATCAACACCTTGACCTGCTGCCAGAAATGGACAACACAGGGAGCAAATATGCTCTTAAAAAAGTATTTGGCAGAAGGGATGCTCCGGTGCTTCCTGGTGCAAACCCAGGTAGAACAAACCTCGGTAGTTCATACTGGATTCAGACAAGGATGTAGACCACCACGATGACTCTTCCAAGCCCAGGCAGACGGAGATCAGAGAAGGTACTGCAATTAGCTGCTGCCAGACAGCAGTGCAGCTCCCCTGGTGCTGCCCGTCTGTCAGCAGTTTCCCAAAGGAAGGCCCAGAAAGGGCTTCAGACCCTCTTTCTGGATGCATTTCCCTGCCACCCAGCATTATTGGAAAGTAGCTTGCTTTTGCTTCACAGTCAGATGTCTCTGACTCAGGATCTTGCTGGTGTCAGGGTTAAATGCTGTCCTCTGGGCTTGCTTTTCTTACACAGCAGAAAATGCATGTGTGTTGCCGGGGTCCAGGGTGAAACCAATGTTTTCAGGCAACTTGGGACCAGCAGGTCTGTTTCACTTACCATGTGGTTCTGTATCCCGGGCACCCATGGATGGAAATGATTTTGCCAATCCTTCTTCATACTTCTTAGATCCCTTGAGCTTAGTGACACAATTACAGCTGTAAAGTGTGAATTGTTGGCGGTATTAGTAAAATATTAATTAAAAAAAATATTTTTTTAAAAAAGTAACCCTTTTTTTCATTCCCTCTAGGAAGAGTGATCTGCTATTCCTGGTGTACCCAAAGCTTGGCCTGAAATGTGGTCAGTCCCGAGCACACCCTTTCCCTTTCCGGGGACAGGTGGCATCATTCTCTCAAGGCCCGGGTCAGCGTGATAATATCAGTGGTGGTATATCAGTCATTACTGTAACACACAGTCAAAAGCAGCAGAACTAGGAGCCAACAAGGAAGAGCAGGAGTGAGCTACTTCTTTCTCTTTCTTTTGCTCTCCCTTCCTCCTTCCTCCTTCTGCTCAAAGGAAAAACAGAAGGGCAGTGTTGTGCCAGAAAGGCCTGTTGGGTTACATCTGGGACTCTGTCAAAAAAGCAAGGCTTTGAGGCTCTTGATGACGCACTTCCTAAACTGATGATGGTTCCTTTATCAGCTGCAGGGCGATTGCGTGTCACTGTGGCTCCTTACTCTCCTTTGATCTTCTTTGCTCTGGAGCCCAGCCTTCATTCATGTCTGGGTTAGGTGTGTAGCATCAGTTCATCATTTTCCATCTTCACAGCTTTTGGATGGTGCAGAATTTTATCCAAGTCAGGACAGGTGGTAAAAGACACTTTCTGAACATGAGGATGACGCCCTAACAGAATTTTAGCTCCTTCTGCAAAGCATGGGTTCCCTTTTGCCATATTTGACCTGTGCATGTGTGCCACCTTGAAGCCTGTGCCCTTCCCGTATCCTCCAGTCAAGTCCTGCCCCTAAACAGTTGAAAACAGAAGTTCATGGTGGAAAGATCTGGGAAACGTTAACTGATTTTGAATTCTGGTTTGAAAAAGTTCTAAGAGAAACTTTGTCATGCAAGAGGTAAGTCTGTTCAACCATACATGGTGCAACGGTCAACCTTTTTTTCTTTTCTTTTCTTTTTTTTTTTTTTTTTATTCATAGTGGTACAGTGAAGAGTAGAATGGCTTCTTAGTAACGCTGCAGTGACAAGTAATGTTTTCCACAGCTTCTGCTGAAATGGAGAGGGGTCTCTCCGCTGGTGTCCCAGGTCTTGAAACCCTTACTGAAGCCCGGATGTGATCCACAGTTTGCCTGCAGGATTCACCCTCCATGGGACAATGGCAGAGCGTAATTGCTTTGTGTGACATTCACTCTGGCACCTTCTCCATTGCTGTCAAAAATGAGTGGCATCACTTCCCTTGCAAATACTAAAGTTTTATGCATTTAAAACCTGGCATTGCTATTCACTACCTTAAATCTTGGCCCATCCATTTTGCAGATTGTTTTTACAGATATGGAAAAGAAGTGTGGTGGGTTTTTTGTTTCATTTCCTATCCATACAGCTATGCATAAAAAGGAAAGGAGAGAAATGGTTTACTGGTTTGAGATGCTTTACTTGTAGCCTTAGAATTCAAAAGAAGTTTTGCAGCCACCCACAAGCCTGCATGACAAACTCCACAATACAGGAAACAATGGCATCCCTTTGGGGCGCCTTATCCTTTGAAGGCTTCAGGTAGGTGACAAATGAAGACATGAGATTTTCCTCTGACTTCCTAGGCTGATGGCTTCCTCAAAGTAAGCAATAAGTGTCTCTGAATTTCTTAGTCCTGCCATGTTTACTGCTGTTGCTATTGATCTTGGGTACACAGTGACAAAGATGGGCATTGGAGCGGAGATTTGGAAGGCATTCAGTAAAGACCTAGATGGTGCGCCCCTGGGAGCCAGTGGTAAAATGAAAACTTTGCCATTTGCTATAATGTCAGCACCGAAAGTATCCAAAAATCTCACTTGAAAAACCCTCGTGTCAAATTCTGTCCTGAGTTACCCACAGTGACTGCCGTCAGAGCAAGTGCTGGCCACTAGCACAGGACAAATGCTGTACAAGCTGTTCTTTGTGTTCCTGTTCAGTTGTCCAGCACCCTACACGCTCATCATCCTGTTACAACACTGCTTCCCAGCATGGTGCAGAGCATTTTACTCAAGGAATGAAAACAGCTGTGAAAATGAGCTAATGAAAATGTAGGAGGCACTACCCAAAGAGCTGTTGTATCTCAGAAAGTGTGTGAGACATGAATCTCTAGATGCTAGTGCCTGTGCTTAAATGGCTCTCATTCCCACTGGGAGACTACTTGCATGTGATTTCTAAGTCTCCGTCTCACTGACCAAGAAAAACAACCATACGTGGAGTTGGAGTGTTAGGCAATGGCTCTACAAGGTTCAGGTGCAGTGAGATGGTGCAGAGTGAACAAAATCTAACTCTCAAACGTAACTTAGAGTATAGGGTTATGTGATGTATCTTATTTCCACCTTAATTCTGCAAGGGTGTATTTCTGTATGGCTTTGGGGCAGCTTTTGCTGCAGGGGTAGTCAAGGAGTATTTTGCAGGAGGCTCTTCTGCAGCGGTGCAACTGTGGCTGCATCTCTTTTTTTCCTGAGATCCCTGGTCGTTGCTTTAAATGGCTTTTTGTTTTCATTAGTGATTCAGAATGGATTTTTGCAGACAACCATCTTTATTTGCATGTAAAGAAATGTATCCATGTACAGAAAAAAGTATTCTTTGGTCCCTTTTCCAAATCAATTTTTTTCAATATTTCAGTGAGCAGAAACAATGGCATCTCCTCACCAATGGGCAATCACACATCACATATGGCAAACGGTGAATGGAAATATTTCATTCATTGCAATGGAAACTGCACTAGGTCAGCATGGCCAAAGGCTGCAAAGTAGTCGGAAGCTTCAATTAGTTCACAAGCTGCACGTGGAGCTGTGCTTAATGAATAAATTAACACAACTTGGAGCTGTTCACGGGACAATGCAGAGACAGAAAAACTCGGATTGCTTGTGTAACGTGTCCATAACAGATAACTCAGCTCTCAGCTATTGCAAAACTTCTACATGATCTTCTTATGTTAGCTTCTAAGCAACAAGACTGAAATTCAGGCCATACTTTAAAATGCTGTTAGACTATCTCAGGTTTACATTACATATATACGTATACATATATTTATATACCCAGCAACAGATAGGAAAATGAGACACATTAGCACCCGTTGCTCTTCAATTTAACATAGCTCCATGGGAAAGCCGAATGTGCTCTTTCCCCTAGTTAAACTACTTTTCAACAAAGCTTTAATTATTTCTAAGATAGACAATGTACTGAGCAACTGCACTAAAATGAACTCTGCAGTTCCCCTTCCTTGCGTTTCCCGAGAGTTACATAACAGTCCAACTCAAACAATGATTTCCTGGCTTTAACCTACTTGGATCCTAACGCACCCATGTAAACTCTAATTCTGCAGTGGTGGTGTGTCTCAGAAGGGTATTTCAGATCACTACAAACGTGGCCACGCCATGTGATCAACATTGCAAGCACTAAAACGTCAGGGGTTTGAGTCTTTGTTACCAACACTCTTTGTACATCCGTCACTCTCCTCATGATGATCTTTGGGTAGGTGTTTGTTTTTCCACAAGGAAGACCAAGGATCTCATCCATTCAGCTCATCGCTATGACATGAGCTGAGCTGAACCGAGCTGAGAGGGTTGAAGAGAACAACACTGAGCAAAAGGCCAGGATGGTTTGGAAGTACGGTATAGGAAAGATGGATAGTAACGGTAGGAAGGCCTGGAATGCATGCCTCCAACTGTGTGTCCAAAGGACATTACTATTACTTTCTCTCTCCTCTGTGTGGGCATCCTTCAGCAAAACTGTGGATGTTTGCCTTGCATCAGCAGAGATAAACCAGAAGCAGGGTAAAGCAGTCAGACTGTGTCTGGCACCATAAGAAGCCCCACCAAATTGCACCCTCTCAGCAAAAAAAGAAATAACCAGAAATGAGCAGGAAGTTTGATACACATTGGGCCCCTCACGACAAGAAAAACACGGAGGTGCTGGAGCATGTCCGGAGAAGGGCAACGAAGCTGGTGAAGGGTCTGGAGCACAAGTCTTATGAGGGACAGCTGCGGAAACTGGGTGGTTTAGTCTGGAGAAAAGGAGGCTCAGGGGAGACTTTGTCACTCTTTAAAAAACTACCTGAAAGGTGGGTGTCAGTCTCTTCTCCCAGACAACAAATGATAGGACAAGAGGAAATGGCCTCAAGTTGTACCAGGGGAGGTTTGGATTGGGTATTAGGAAAAAAAAAAAAATATCACCAAAAGGGTTGTCAAGGCTGCTCAGGGAAGTGGAAGAATCACCATCCTTAGAAGCATTTAAAAGATGTGTAGACAGGGCATTCAGGGACATGGTCTGGTGGTAGACTTGATGGTCCTGGCTTAACAGTTGGACTTGATGATCTTAAAGGTCTTTTCCAACATAAATGATTCCATGATTCTATATAGTAAACAACCGAAACATCTGTACTAGTTCTTAGCTGAAAGAGTAATTTCTCTACAGCATCCTACGATAGCATGAGCCTGCAGAGCAAGCCTTTCCACCTTTTGCACTTTCCCACTGATGAAAACACACGCTACATTGATAAAAGCTAGTAGGATGTCAAGAAGTGGCTGACTATTGTGTTGTTCTTGTGCTTTCTCCTATCGAAGAAAAGCTAGCAGGTATGCTGCAGCTTGGTCCCATACATACTCACAGAGAGTCTTGCGTTTAGTCTGCATTCCTGTGCTGCCAATTCAAAAATTTTTTTCTTCTTTTTGCCCCCTAATAACTTGTAGAATGATTCATAACTTTTTTTATTCACAGTGCTAAAATCACTTCTATCCTTAATGCCTTGTTTGTACGAGGGGAGAGTCTCCAGTGACACTTCTGAATACATGTACTTGTGCATATTTAATGTGGTGCGTTGACGTGTAATAGCTAATAAATCTGAAGTATAAAAAAGGCAGTCCCGAGAGCTGATACAAGAAAAGCCTGCCTTGAAACAAGCATACAATAATCCACTGGGGCTTGTTCATCCACATGCACAGACCATAGAAGTTTCCCCACAGAAATGAGACGAACAATGTGGGCCAGGAGCAAAATTCCAAGAAGTAAGGAGAGACTTGCAGATATACGCACATCTAAGGTGATCCATAACTGGAACAAAGGCAATATATTCACATTTCCAGAGAGGCAAGTCATTCTTCTTTTACCGCTTGCACAGTCTTCGTTGAAACCAAAGGGTAGATATAGGTTGTTGCCATCCCTTATATGGGACGTTTCTTACATGGGTTGGGATGAATTGCTGTGTCTCAGGGTCCCATGGCCATGCAAGAAGAGCAATAGACCCACAGGATTATTAAGAGGATACATATGTTAAAGATGTAGGTACCTAAATAACCAGGCAGCATTTGCAATTCTTGAGCCATAGATTTCATGCTGTGTTTGAAGGAACCATCATAATGCTGTTGTAATAACACAAATGCTACTTTTAACCAACACCAGGTCTACAGGAATGAGGTCTGAGTATTTTAGCAATTAAGTCTGTGATTTGCTGAGGCTGCATCAGTGGAAAATCTCTCTTTTCGCCTAGAACACGGCATGAAGTACATTGAAGGACAAAGATGTTTTGTCATTTTCTGTTTAGAATTAAGATTGTTCTCTCACAAAATGCCATTTCTTAGGCAATCTAATAGCATCTGTTTTGACATGTGAAAACTTAAAAATCAGCTCCATTGCTACAGGATATTAACTGAAACACTGTTTTATAGACTGTCACTACCTTAGTGAAGCATACATAACTGTGTTAGCTAAAAGGCCAACGGACAAACAAAGCCAATTTGTAGTAACCGTAGAACTGCTGTTGCACGATGCTAGCAGAGTTTTTTTCTCCCATTCTGCTGCTTTTTTCTGCCACTCATTTTAGGACTCTTTTCTGTAGTGGGATGTTGACAGCACCTTTTCAGATCTCTCCACCTGGCACGCCCATTCTGCACGAAGAGAAAACATCCCCCTGGGTACAGACAGGGCTCAAACTGTATGCAAATGCAATATTCTGCTGAATACACTCAGGTAGTTCCAGTATTAGCACAGAGGAAATACGTATCAATCAGCATGCTAAGGAAAGTGAGGAGATCCGAAGACCTTATGCCTGGACTGCTGTTTTTACATCTGGTACAGCCACCTTTGCTATGGAAGAGAGCAAAAACAGAGACGGAGGAGTCGCAGAAGCTTTTGGATATCCATTTCTTTTCTTTCAATCTCCAGAAAATGTCTCTAGGCAAAGTGCATTTATTCAAGCTCTGTGACAAGTGGAACAGTTGAACTCCTGGGAGGTGGGCGTGGCTGAAGAAACCACGTGGCCTTTGGCCTGCAGGAACAGTCTTGATGATTGTAAGGTTCCCTGGCAGCCTTAAAATGCATGAAGTTGCCTACATTAGCGATACTTTACAGAAACTTGCTACGTGGCCAATAGCAGCACTTGCACTCAATATCCTTGGGAAATAACCTAAAAATTACGCTGGTGGCTGTAATCTGTTACAGTCACTGCTGAGTTGTGAAATGCTGGACTGCATGCATTCAATTAGTGCACATGCCCACTGATTCCTGCACGGGCCGGAGAAGAGTATCATGGAAGCCCAGCAGCACCTACCAACTAGAAGCTAGAAATACACAAATGTGCAAAAAAAGCATCAGATTTTAATAGGGAACATACCTAATCATGAAAGTACAGCTTAGCTAGAGCTGAATTCAGGAAGATGAGCCTGTTAGCATATCTGCACAGAGCAAGTTCAAGCGGTAAGCACGAGCAGATTCTTCATTGCAGGCTGTAGCTGAAATAGAAAGGATGGCCTTGATGCAGGAATTGGGATTCTATGGGGTTATGTTGTACAGAGGGAAACTGAGAAGGTAAGCATGTTTTTTTCAGGCCTGGGAGATCCTCTGTTACCTGAAGTGCCTGAGACCCAAATATCCTCTAGCCCAGCCAGAGTTACAAAGCCTGATGCGGGGTCTGCTAAATGCAGACGTATGACAGTGTCACAGAGGTGCACAAATCAACATCAAACACCTTTCTGGTTTAAGAACCTGTTTCATTGATCTGGCTTTTAACCCCACCTAAAGAATAGCTCTGGCCACATGATTTCAAACACTTGAGCGGGACTCTCCAACCGTGGGCTAACTGCTCTAAAGGGTTGACAATTTTCAGACAAAACTATGACGGGGTGCTGCAGGAAAACTGAATGACAAAGAACAGCAGAAGAGAAGAGGAATACACAAAAGGATTTTTTTTTAATTCCATTGCTGTGTAGTAAAGTGTTGAAATCAAGAGAAGTTTGTTCGAAGGAAGAGACTGTCCAGAGCAGGCGAGGCAGTCATCTCTGACTAGGTATGAGACTTAATGTGGCTAATATCCTAACCCAAGCGCTTAAACTTCACAACTGCGTGTAGGGAATATGAACTCCTCATACTGCAGAGACTTTATTAGCAGTGTAATGCAGTTTGAGGCGTGGTCAGGAAGGAGAACCAGCTAAATGTGGACAATATTGAGGTCACAGGGACTCACCTGGTTTTGTTGAGTGGGAGGGGAGAAATCGTATCTCCTTTGTTCACACACTGGCCATTCTCCGTTGAAATGTCGTATCCGGTTCTTGCAGCCACAGTTCAAGTAGGATGTCAGAAAATGGGCTGCAAGAGCAGAGATTTGGAAGACACGTCAACGAACAACTTGGGAAGGTAAATCTACTTCATGCAGAAGAAGAGATAGATAGATCACCAAGTACAACAACTTGCACAAAGGGCAGAAATTCCCATCACTCAAAAGTATGACCCAACAGCTAGGAAATGAAGGTAAGCATACTCCGAGAAGAAATAAGGCACACATTTTTGAGCGAGGTAAATAAGTGACTGCAGCAATTTATCACCAACTCTTACAAGTTCGGAAAGCTATAAAAGAGAAGTCAAAATAAGAGAAATTTTGTATAGATTCAGTGATAGCGTATGGAATTGGCCTGGGAAAGATAAATGACTGCAAGATTACTAGTAAAGTCTAGGCACTAATCCAGAGAAATCTCACCTACTCAGTGAAGCAAATCCAGTGCATTTTTGCTGGACTGATGTTCTTGCTGTCAGAAGGTAGGAATGGAGATGAAAGAGGAAGAAAATTTGTCTATAGTTTCTTTAGACTCTAGAGTTCTCTCTAGAGCACAGAGGAGTGGGACATTGCAAGGCAGAGCAGCGGGAGACATTTAGACCTAATGAGTGGCAGAAGCAGTGGCATTCCAGCTGCAAGGCTGCACTCAGCCAGCCACTGACCTACACCTACATCTGAGTGTTAATGGCCCAAATCCCTGCAGCACAGCTTGCAGGAAAAGCATTGAAACAGAAGGAAGGCCAAGTGCTTTGTCATGTTCCTCCGGTCTTTTACTAACTCAGTGGATGGATATAAGCAAAATAACAGTCTGTCCAGTTCATACCATGGTTGCTGGCCTTAGCAGAACTCGGACTCATTCAAGTTCACCTTGACTTTTTGCAGAGGGACTCAAGAAACAGCCTCAGAATGACTATTCACTACTGCAAATCTCATAGGGCAGGCTCGAGGTAACTGTGATTCAGTAACCAGCAAAAATATTAAAGGAAAACGTAGACCAGGATAGTTTAGACCTATGAGGAAGCAAGCTCCTTTCTGGGTACATTTGTCCCGAGTGTCTGATGACCAGTGTGCAACACAAGGACTTACTGAAAGGTGAAATGAAAGAAATGAGATAACCTTGTGACTTGCAGATCTTGTTGTTCCAGCAAGTGCATCAAAGCCCAGCCATGGGCTAGAAGAGATTAACAAGGAATTGTGGTGAGATGATGAACTGTAGCAAACATCCTGGAGCAAAACTTTGACAGTGAGGGTTTGTGGACAAGCAGCTCATTTTGGCAAGGCCGGAAAAAGTAAATGCGTAAGCCTGCTATTGAATGGTCTTTTTTAATGGTACGGTGATCCAGAAGAAGCAGTATTTAGGCAGACTGTGCAGCAAGTAAAAAGGGCATCATTGCAGCATAAGCAAAATCCTGTACCTGGTACCTGGTCTCTTTTTTAAAAAGTGAGTCTACGGAAACGGTCCCTCATCTTTAATGTCAGTAATGATTTCTGCATCAACTATACTGGTGCCGTAGAACTGACTTCATTCTATTCCAACTGTTCTGGTAAGCAAAATTTGCTGCTTTACCTTTGGCGAACTGAAAATCAAAGCTGCTTCTCAAGAAAATATGCTGCAACAAAAGCCCCCTTTTTTAAAACTGTCTTAAATTTTTCTATCAGATATGCTAGACAAAAAGATGTTTAATTTTCAATTATATTTGTATTCTATTTCAGCTTTTTAAAAAATGCAAAATCCACTGTCTTATTTTTAGGTTTGATTTAAAAAATAATAAGGCCATTTCTACTTTGCTATCATTTTGCACTTCAAAGAAACAAAAGAAGAGAACACAAGAACACCACGCTCCTCCAAAAGCCTCTTCTTCTTCTTCTTCTTCTTCTGGTCCCCTTTTTCTGTGGCAAAGAGGAAATAAAAGCAAGAAAATGGAAGACCACAAAATAGAAAGAACGCAGAAAGAAGAAATTTTCTCAGACATGGAACAAAATTGATTCAAGGACTCATTTTGAAGCTTAAAAACCCCTTCCATTTCTTTGTAAGCTGTCATACAAAAAAAGGCAAAATAAATATTTTCATGCTTTCCTAAAATAAAATCACAATTGGAATGCATCTGGGGTGTTTTTTGAAAGTATTCTAGCAAAAAGTATATACCAGTCCTGCTCTCTGGCAGTGGCAGCAGCAGCATTAATACCTCTGATGGCCAATTATACTTCTGCAAACATACTATTTCCATGTCTTGCTATGCTGACAATACATATGATCCCAGCGGCTTCACTCATTTTTCACAGATGTCTTAAACAGCCATTCACTTTTCCTGCTGAGGACCACAACTCATGTTTTTTTGGAGCACTATTAGTCCCATTGGGTCAACAGAGCTTGATTTTGAGTAGTGTGAACTCTGTCATTCCCACTTACAGGTACACTGAGTAAGAATTATATTTAGGCATTTTACGGAGTGACATTTGTGATGTGTGTGGTTTTTTCTTCACTTTCCTTCTTTTCTTTCCTCCTTTGCCTCCCTTGATCCTGCTATTGGAGAGGGAGAACTTGTTGTGGCTGCCTGTGAGACGCAGAGATCTGCAGTCTTGTGTGCAGGAGTGAGTATAATGGGAACTGCTCTGATTTGCCTCTCTGTAGCTGCCTGAGCTTTTTTGCATGGTATGGTCTGGTTTTGGTCAGAATCACCGTTTAGAAAACACGGTTAATGCTTTTGGTAACATATTCAAAGAGACGTATTTCATGCGCAAAGTAATTCCCTTTTCCTACGTCAACAGTTTCAGTGAAAATAAATCCCTCTGCTAAAAAGCCATTTTGGTGAAAACCCTTATTCTCTTGCAAGTGTTTCCTCAGTGCCCAGCACTTTCCCATCCTTGCTGAGATCAAATGAGAAGGATGCTTTGGTTTGCACTCCCTATTAATGCAGTGGAGGATATTTGTCCCACGCTTGCCTCCATGAAGTCTAGGACTACTGGTGTAAATAGGACCTTGCTCTAAGCAATCCACATCACAAGGTGACCACGGGGAAGAAAGGGTGCTGTGCCATTAGTTTCACGTGTCAACACCTACAGGAGCAAAGCCCCTGTGTGGCCAGCAGTGGACCTTGGCACTACAACCCCAGTGTCAGCGGACAGTCCCCAATGGTTTCTGCACAAGCTGTGGTTCAGCTCTGCCAAATGAAAAGCCCACCTCTGCCAAGGCCTTGGCACATATGACTCTGGAGGAGCCAAGGTTACATGGTGGCTTGAAACCTCACGGCTGAGCAAGCTTTTCATCAGGGAAGTGGCTTTTGCGGGTCATCAGAGTCCTGGTTTTCAGTAGTATGATGGTTTCTGCATGTCAGTATTGCCTTTTCTTGCTCCTTGGATCAAAGTTCTGCCCCTGCTGGTGGGAAAGCTGGTGAGAAGGCAGGGTGTCACCTTGAGAGAAGAGCTGGGCATGGAGTTGCGGGCGTCAAAAGGTGGTGGAAAGCCCCCTGCCCCCTCTACAGCCAACTCAACCGGAGAAAGTTAGCTGGATCCACAGTCCTGCACAGGATCAGTTCCTTGTGAAAGCCCAGATGGCATGTTCAGAACAAATCCAGGCTGCTGCTAGGGTGAGTTTTTTAACCTCTGTACACAGGTAGGGTCCATGAAAAATGGAAATAAGAGAAGAAACCAAAAATTTCACCCCTCCATTATCTCCATTATGCATGAGTAACTTTGCATTCAAAAGAAATGGAGGTCAGTAGAAAACAGAGCAATACGAAGGGGAATTTACAGCCTGGACAGCTTGTCAGTACCAAAGACAGCCTGCACCCCCAGGGGAATCACAGGTGTCTACTGCCAGTCATGACAATGAAGTTAGAGATAGCTGGCTAACCTGGGAGCCAGTAGCTTGTGCAAGGGCACAGTGCAGCCCCATACTGAAGTGTGCGTCAGTTGTAGGAAACCCTGAAGGCAGTAAAGCCACCCCTTAACGTCAGGTCAGATGTGGTTAAGCGCCTGGCTCACCCCAAGCCTGGGGAGTATCTATCAGCTGGTGTGAAATGCTGCTGTGCTCTTCCAAACCAGGTGGGCAGGGTGCCAACACAGCTCTTTGATCAAAGGTACAAAGAGAGCTGAGTGCCTTACAAGTTATCCTCCACCCTCCCATCAGATAAGGAAATGCCAGGAGAGGCAACCATCTGCACTGCCCCTTCACACTCCACCTGCCATGGGGGCAGGTAGCAGGGCACAGCCAACTGAAGCAAGAAGTTATCACAGAAAAGTATTCGGTGAGAAAAATACTTGGAGAGTTAAGAAATGCCTGGGAAACAACAATCCCACTGCTCACGTTTTTCCTGCAGATCTAGAATTGTTATTTTATCATCTTAAAATAAAAATGTTTATTCTTTTCAGGAGCTCATGTCAGCCTCTCCAGCAGTGGGAGCAGAAAGCTCCTTTAGAACCAGGATACGTGCCAAG
Organism: Falco punctatus; assembly: GCF_963210335.1. Lineage (NCBI taxonomy): Eukaryota > Metazoa > Chordata > Aves > Falconiformes > Falconidae > Falco > Falco punctatus. The sequence goes on from NC_137586.1 coordinate 74,902,485, forward strand.
GAATCCGTACAAACCCTTCAGCAGCTAAGCTTTGCTCAGGAATGACAGTTTGGTGGAGCAGATGAGATGGGAGCCACAGAAGTATGAGCTTGGTCCTCCCCACAGGGTGCTGTGCCTGAGATTATGGACCCAGGGGAAAAGAAACCCAACGTTTGATTTTGCCTTATGTATTTTCTGGGAAATATGATATATTTATTATATCCAATAAATAGCAAATAGATGCTGCTGAATATTTGATTACTTTTCTCACTTCTCAGCACCCAAAAATGTTGTATAATTCATAGACCGAGAAAAAAAAAACAACAATCTGTTCCTGTGCTTTTGAAACAGCAAGAGGTGGGTCTGGTTTATGCCCTGCGACAGTGGACTTTTATATGTACGGTTCCTTCTCTTAACAGGGGAAAAAGAAGATGGCTGAAAGTTCACTGAAGAAAAGGATAGGCCGGGAAGAATTTGAGCTTGAGGTTCATTGTAACATGATGATTTTATAGGCTTGAAACATAAAAACTTCGAACTCAAATGACCAAAGGGATAGATTTTAAAATATTGCTAGAAAAATCTCTCTAAGAAAATACTGCTACTAAGGTTTAATCTCTCTCCCTTTATTTTCATTTTATTGGCTTATTTCAGTCTCTTTCTTCACAGAATCCTTCTTCTGCGCGTCTCTCTGACATTGTCATACATCAAAAATACTAACTTCTACAAACAGCACCCAACACTACACTCTCCAAGCCCAGAAAAAATTGAAGACTTGCTAGTTTTGTTGAGAACACGTAGGTTCAGACTGTCACAAGACTGATGTGTGCCGGGGGGTCATTCCCCAGAGTACAGCCCTCACCGACTATGGAATGGTTCATCTCTCTCAGAAAGCCAAAAAATAAGGAAACATTTTCTTTCTGAAAGCTTAGGTTCCTTCCAGAAGTTTCTTTGGAACAGCGTTCTCTATATACTCAGTGAAGCAGTGGCCTGCTCTAACATCATCGTGCGGTGGCCTGTAATGTCACTGAGCACTGCACTATGACAGATTTACTTCATGATCTATTTTAAACCTGCAGATGTCCTTGATTCAGATGCCTCCATGTTGTCATGGTGCGTATGTCCTCGTCATTTCGGGCAGGTTCTCAGGTTGGAGGCCCGTCCCTCCAAACATGCAGATGGAACAACCGTGGCAAGAACAATTGCAGAGAGAGCTGCTTCCTGGCTTTGGCCTTCCCCTACCCTAGGCAGCAACAAGGGCAGCCACTTCACTGGGCAAGCAGTGCCGGCAAATTGTGCAGCCCGGCAAAGAGAACCAAAGTGTCTGTGTGCCCATCACCCCCAGTCCTACAGCGGGGGAGAGGAGACACTCTGACTTTAAAACCAAACTGGCAAAAAACTTTGTGCAGAGGAGACCGGATCGGCCTGGAACGTCTGCGTGCGTTTGCCTCTCCCGTTGGTGTAGACGAGAAGCATTGCGAGGAGAAGAGGCGGGCTGCCACCTCAGGAGATTGTCATGGGCAGAGCCGTGTGGCCGACTTACACCGCACCCTTCACTCTCACAGAGTCGAACATAAACCCAACGGGCAACGCTCTTCCGGGATGAAAAAGAAGTGCTTGGACCAAGGACTAGAGGTGACCCTGAAAGCCAGAGGCAAGAGCGGATAGCGGGACAGCACGGCCCACACGGGGATCCGTCCCTGCTCCCCGGCGGTGCCAGCAGGGCGCCCTGCGCCCCTTCTACCGTACTCTGTTGGGGCAGCCGCTACAACTCCTGCCAGCGCAGAGCGGATCGGGCTCCTTGCTGGTGCTTTTGGGGACCACCAACGCCACAGCTGGCCAGGAGCACCGGCGACCAGAAGCGTGGCAAACGTGGGAGGCAGAGAGGGACCCGGCACTGTGGGCGAGTGCCAGCGGGAGTGGATGGGGCTGGAGCAAAGTGCCCCTTTAGGCTTCTCCCTGTGGGTGGGGGCACAACCCAGCAGGCTGGGAGACTTTGGCGCGGGGCTGCCCACCGAGCGCCCAGCTCCCCCCTGCAGATCCTGGCACTGCACAGGGAAAGGCAGCCAGCTGCGGGAGGCGTTACCCAGCTGTGGGCAGGCCACGCTGACTGGTCCCACCACGCTCCCTCTCGCAGGAGACCTGTGCGGGGCGTCAGGAGCGGGGACATGACACAAAGCCATGGGCACAGGTTGCAGGGGTCCAAGCTGGAGCAACACAGGAACACAGAAGATGAAAACAAGAAATGGTATTTGCTTTTCTCTCTGTGAGAAGGCCCACTGTGACATCACCGCGTGGTGGAAGCTGACATCACCTAGCAACAGATAGTGGCATCAGCGAGTGATGGCCTTGTGACCTCACGTCCCTCACCGCTTATCTTCGGGCGCCAGCAGAGCCTGGGCCAGTCTGGCTCGTGCCTGGCCTCCTGCCGAGCGTGCCTGCGAGGTCTGAAGGACGAGTGAGGCTTCTCCTGGTGCTGGGTGGTGCTTCGGGGGTTGCCACCGGCAGCTCTCGGTGTCCATCCCAGAGCCATCGCCTGTGTTTCCCCGGCCCTGCCTGGGTCAGGCAGCCGGGCACCGCGGGCTGTGCTTGCAGCAGCGCAGGTGAGCCGTGCGGGGAACCGTCCCCCGGAGTGGCCGTGGGGCAGGTGACAGAACTTGGGGACTTGGGGAGCCGGGAGGCTGTCCTCTTGATGGGCCTAGCCATTTCTTCCTCCCCTCCCTTCCCCGAGGCAGCGGCTGAGCGTGGACTCTCCATTTTGCAGCGTGTGACACCAGTGAGGGGGAGCAGCTCCTCACCCCCGGCTCTCCCCAGCCTGCTGCAACAAGCAGACATGGCCAACGAGTCAGAGTGGAGCTGCCCCATCTGCCAGGAGGCTGACAAGGAGGTCGCTTACGCGATGCCCTGTAACCACCAGTTCTGCCTGGGATGCATCGTGCGCTGGAGAAAGAGGAAGAGGTCGTGCCCCCTTTGCAGAAGACCAATGGAGACTATCAAGTTTTCTGTGCGGGCAGAAAACGACTACCTACGGTGTAACATCCCAACCCAGCGCAAGTCACGAGGTGCCGGCAGCCAGGCAGGTGGACTTCCTGAACGCCTGGCCGAAAACAGCCCCCCTCGCCCTGTGGCGTCCCCTCCATCTTCTCCGCAGGGGATGCCGGCCCCAGCTGAGCAGGGAGCTGCGGGGACAGAGGCTGTGGGTGGCCTCCTGCCCCAGGTCTGGGCGGAACTTTTCCAAAGGGAAGAGCACCTCCTGGATCCCGTGCTGCCCTGGCTGCGCCACGAGCTGGCAGCGATATTTGGGGCCCAGTGGTGGCTGGCAAAGAGTGCAGAGGGAAACATCCTGCACTGCCTCTGCGCCTGTGGTCTGGATCGGGAGCTCGTGGTCCACAGACTGCAGGACTGCCTTCACGGACATGCAGCGCAGCTGGTCCATGGCATCATCCAGATCATTGTGGAGAGGTGCAGCGAGCAGGCCCAGAGGCTGCTGCACTCCCATGCTGAGGCGGATGAGGATGGTGGCACTGTGCCAATCTCCAGCCCCACCAGCTCCAGCCCACCCAGCTACAGGACCTGCAGCTCCAGCTCCTCCAGCTCCAGCCGCACCGCCTCCCACGAGGGGACTCCCAGCTCCAGCCTGGCCTCCTCCAGCAGCCCTGAACGCTCCCCCAGCCAGGAGGAAGCCGGCACGTCAGAGGCCGCCCTCCACACGGGTCTCGGCCACCGCTCACCTGCGCCTGTCCCTGCAGAGCAGGAGCAGCCCCAGGAGGAGCCGCGGCAGGCACCGGTGGTGGCTGGACCCTCTGCCCAGGGCAGCCGCCGCAGCCCCTCGGATCCTGTCTGGGACAGGCAGGACCATTTGCCCAGGGGACCCCAGCGCCCCCCAAAGAGGAGGGCCACTGACCCCCAGGACTCTCCCCAGCCCTGCAAGAGGTGACCCGCCAGCACGGCTCCAGCACCTCCATGTTCAAGGGCAAGGAAATCAATTCCTGTTTCCCTGACACAGGCTCTGTGTGCTTCTTTCTCTCTCTTCTGGTGCCCGTCCCTGATTCCTGTGCCCCACCGCGGGTGGTACCTGCCTGGGGGCGTGGGGGGGGAACGGCCATAGGTCCCCGGAGCCCCAGGGCCACGTGGGCAGCACCTCCTCCTGCAGGCAATCCTGCTGCAGCTGCAGCACAGCAGATGCCGAGGGCAGAGCGGGCAGGAGGGGAAGCTGCTTTCATCGCACGTCCAATGCCCTCAGCCTGCACCCAGTCCCTCCCTCTGCCCGCTACCGACACTTCTGCTCTGCTCTGGGTTCTCTGCACTGTCTGGTGTCGGCCGGGGTAAGCTCGCTACTGGGCGAGCTGTCAAGGAGGCAGGGACCAAGGGCAGGGCAGGGAGAGAAGAAAGGTAGAGATACCACCAGAGGAGAAGAGGTAAGGAGCACAAACTTGGGAAGATGCACATGTGGACAGCAGGCGCGTGCTCAAATGTCACCTCCTTGTGTATATTCCGTGCCCTCACGTTCTCCTCAGATCCCACAGTCACGGTACCAGGAGGCCTTTGGTAGGGAAGTGTCACCTTCCAGGCTGAATGCTGTCCGCACCAGCTCTGAGAGAAAGGACAATGGCAGCTGGCTTGGCTGGAACAGAGCAGAGCAGAACAGAACAGAACAGAACAGGACAGAGCAGAGCAGAGCAGAGCAGAGCAGAGCAGAGCAGAGCAGAGCAGAGTATTTCTTTTGGAAGGAAGGTAAAATGATCATCTCATCCCACTGCCTGACCCCTGCAGGGCTGAGCAAAGCTTAAGGCGTGTTATTTGGGGCACTCTCCAAAGACCTCTTGAGCAGTGACAGGCTTGGGGCATCGACCAGCTCTCTAGGAAGCCTGTTCCTGTGTTTGACCACCCTCTCGGCAAAGAAATGCTTCCTAACCTCAAGTCTGGACCTCCCCTGGCACAGCTCTGTGCCATTCCCCCCAGCGCAAGGGGCAACGGGCACAAACGCAAACCCAGGGAGTTCCATCGGAATAGGAGGAAAAACATCTTTACCTTGAGGGTGGCAGAGCACTGGCACAGGCTGCCCAGAGAGCTGGTGGAGTCTCCTTCTCTGGAGACATTCAAAACCTGCCTGGACGCGATTCTGTGCACTGTGCTTTAGCAGGGCCTTGGACTGGCGATCTCCAGAGGTCCCTTCCAACACTGACCGTGCTGTGATCCCGTGATTCTGAGAACCTATCGCTGCATGCCAGGGAGAAGAGGTCAGCACCTCCCTCTCTGCTTCCCCTCCTCGGGAAGCTGCAGAGAGCAGTGAGGTTGCCCCTCAGCCCTTTTCTCTCCAAACTAGACAATCCCAGAATCCTCAGATGCTCCACACAGGACGTGCCTTACAGCCCTTTCCCCAGATGTGTTGCCCCGCTCTGGCTGCCCGTCACGCCACTGATGATTGCCCACTGCTCCAGTCTATCTAGATTCCTCTGCAAGGCCTCTTACCCTTGAGAGAGTCAACAGCACCTCCCAGTTTGGGGCCATCGGCAAACTTGCTAATGGTGCACTCAACTCCATTCGACTTGCTAGTGCTGCATTGGCTGGGACCTGTCCAGGCTCCCAAGACTGCTGAAAAGTGCTGGAGAGAGGTCCTGCGATGACACCGGCCAGCTCTTTCCGTACCCTGGGCTGAATGCCATCGGGCCCTGTAGCTTTACGCACATCCAGCACCAGCAGCCAGTCTCAGGCAAGCTCAGGCTCGCCTGGGAGGTTTTTACTGCCCCAGCCGAGGTCTCCCAGCACTGGGCTCCGGGGCTCCCAGGGCCCGCCATCGGTGTTGAAGGCAGTGCCAAAAGGAGGCAGGGCATGTCTCGGCCTTGTCTGCGTCCCAATCTGTGAGCGAGCTGACCGACCTTATCCAGCACCAGACCAATGTTATCTCTCATTCTCCTTTTGCTGTTCACATCTTTTAAAAAGGCCTTTTTGTTCTCCTTCACAGTGCTGGCCAGCTTCAACTCTAATTGAGCTTGGGACGCATGGATTGTCTCCCTTCGGTGGCAAACGGCGTCTCTCTAGTCCTCTCGTGTCTCCTGTCCTTCCTTCCAGTGTCCCCACCGTTTCTTTTTCTGCCTCAGTCCCAGATGAAGATCTCTGCTCAGACAGGCTGGCCTTCTGCCCTGCTCGCTTGGCTTCCGACACTTTGGAATTGCCTGCTCCTGCGCTCGTAAGAGGTGGCTCTCAAAGAGCAACCAGCACTCCTGGACACCCATAGCTTCAAAAGCAGATGCCCAGGGGACCTTACTAGCTCGCTCCTTCAGCACCCCAGCTCTGCTCTCCGCATATCCAGGGTCGAAGTGCTGCTGGCAGTTCTTGGCCGCTCACCAACGGTGTGAAACTCAACCCCTTGGTGGCCACTGTGACCAAGGCAGCCACCAATCACCACTTTGCCAACGACTCCCTCTCTGCTTGCAAACAACAGGTCTAGGAGGGCACCTTTCCTACTCAGCTCCCTTAGTACCTGCACCCAGAAGTTATCTTCAACGCGCTTCAGGATTTCCTAGGCCTCTTTGTGTCCACTCCATGATATTCCTAGCCAATGCCTGAGAAGCTCGGATCATCCATAAGGACAAAGGCAGTAGATCCAGAGACAGGGCCGCGGTGATGGCATAGTTCTTTAAACGTCTTCCAACAGCACCCAGTAGGACCTCTTCCCCTGTTCTCCCCCATTCTTGAGCAGGACTCCCAGCATACTTGGAGGTGGCATTCATCTGGCCTGTCCGCCCTGCTGTGCCGTTGAACCCAGTCGGACGCTAGCTCTTGTTAGGCAAGAGCCCTGCTAAGAAAACCTCTTCAGCTGGCATGCGAGTGACGCACCGCCCCAGAGCAAATGCTGTACGGCCCCCTTCCCCTGCGAGCTCTAGGACTAGCTCTCCTAGGCAGCAGGCATTTATTGCTCGCAGAGGTGTCGTCTCCGCACTTCATTCTGGAGAAGTCGTTGACCCAGGGGTCGCAATCCCCCTATTACTACCTGGCCAAAATCCACAGCTTTGCAGATCCTACTTACTACTTCTTGATCGCTCTCTCCTGATCAAGGAGGTCAGTGGAAAAAGTCGGTTTTGCTGTCGGTCACTGCTTCCCACCCACAGGTCCTGTCACGCTGGTTTGTTCCCTATAGCTGTGATGCTGTTGCTGCTCCCAGGGTCTTCCTCGCAGAGTGCCCTTCGGCCCCCTGAACACTTACTGCACCATTCCTACCAAACTGGCAGGCAGCTAACACGGAATCCCACTGAGCCTGCGTAGTGCAGCTCTCCAGGCTGCCCGTGGGCATGCCAGCACCTCTGGGATTTGCCCCTACTCCAACACTGAATTGGGCTCGTGCCCCTCACGTGACATTAGCGCTCTGATTTGGTGTCCTTGGCTATTGCTGCCTGTCTTAGGTCAGCTCAAGACGAGCAATGGCACTGACAGCTGCGGAGCCATGCTGACTTTCTGTCAGTGGCATTAAAGGCCGGTTTGATGTGAGGCAGAGTATTTCACAGGTAACATCCATCGCCTGTGTTTCCCCGGCCCTGCCTGGATCCTCACCCCCAGCTCTACCCAAAGACCCGCAACAAGCAGACATGGCCAACGAGTCAGAGTGGAGCTGCCCCATCTGCCAGGAGGCTGACAAGGAGGTCGCTTACGCGATGCCCTGTAACCACCAGTTCTGCCTGGGATGCATCGTGCGCTGGAGAAAGAGGAAGAGGTCGTGCCCCCTTTGCAGAAGACCAATGGAGACTATCAAGTTTTCTGTGCGGGCAGAAAACGACTACCTACGGTGTAACATCCCAACCCAGCGCAAGTCACGAGGTGCCGGCAGCCAGGCAGGTGGACTTCCTGAACGCCTGGCCGAAAACAGCCCCCCTCGCCCTGTGGCGTCCCCTCCATCTTCTCCGCAGGGGATGCCGGCCCCAGCTGAGCAGGGAGCTGCGGGGACAGAGGCTGTGGGTGGCCTCCTGCCCCAGGTCTGGGCGGAACTTTTCCAAAGGGAAGAGCACCTCCTGGATCCCGTGCTGCCCTGGCTGCGCCACGAGCTGGCAGAGATATTTGGGGCCCAGTGGTGGCTGGAAAAGAGTGCAGAGGGAAACATCCTGCACTGCCTCTGCGCCTGTGGTCTGGATCGGGAGCTCGTGGTCCACAGACTGCAGGACTGCCTTCACGGACATGCAGCGCAGCTGGTCCATGGCATCATCCATATCATTGTGGAGAGGTGCAGCGAGCAGGCCCAGAGGCTGCTGCACTCCCATGCTGTGGCGGATGAGGATGGTGGCACTGTGCCAATCTCCAGCCCCACCAGCTCCAGCCCACCCAGCTACAGGACCGGCAGCTCCAGCTCCTCCAGCTCCAGCCGCACCGCCTCCCACGAGGGGACTCCCAGCTCCAGCCTGGCCTCCTCCAGCAGCCCTGAACGCTCCCCCAGCCAGGAGGAAGCCGGCACGTCAGAGGCCGCCCTCCACACGGGTCTCGGCCACCGCTCACCTGCGCCTGTCCCTGCAGAGCAGGAGCACCCCAGGAGGAGCCGTGGCAGGCACCGGTGGTGGCTGGTCCCTCTGCCCAGGGCAGCCGCCGCAGCCCCTCGGATCCTGTCTGGGACAGGCAGGACCATTTGCCCAGGGGACCCCAGCGCCCCCCAAAGAGGAGGGCCACTGACCCCCAGGACTCTCCCCAGCCCTGCAAGAGGTGACCCGCCAGCACGGCTCCAGCACCTCCATGTTCAAGGGCAAGGAAATCAATTCCTGTTTCCCTGACACAGGCTCTGTGTGCTTCTTTCTCTCTCTTCTGGTGCCCGTCCCTGATTCCTGTGCCCCACCGCGGGTGGCACCTGCCTGGGGGCGTGGGGGGGGAACGGCCATAGGTCCCCGGAGCCCCAGGGCCACGTGGGCAGCACCTCCTCCTGCAGGCAATCCTGCTGCAGCTGCAGCACAGCAGATGCCGAGGGCAGAGCGGGCAGGAGGGGAAGCTGCTTTCATCGCACGTCCAATGCCCTCAGCTTGCACCCAGTCCCTCCCTCTGCCCGCTACCGACACTTCTGCTCTGCTCTGGGTTCTCTGCACTGTCTGGTGTCGGCCGGGGTAAGCTCGCTAATGGGAGAGCTGTCAAGGAGGCAGGGACCAAGGGCAGGGCAGTGAGAGAAGAAAGGTAGAGATACCACCAGAGGAGAAGAGGTAAGGAGCACAAACTTGGGAAGATGCACATGTGGACAGCAGGCGCGTGCTCAAATGTCACCTCCTTGTGTATATTCCGTGCCCTCACGTTCTCCTCAGATCCCACAGTCACGGTACCAGGAGGCCTTTGGTAGGGAAGTGTCACCTTCCAGGCTGAATGCTGTCCGCACCAGCTCTGAGAGAAAGGACAATGGCAGCTGGCTTGGCTGGAACAGAGCAGAGCAGAACAGAACAAAACAGGACAGGACAGAGCAGAGCAGAGCAGAGCAGAGCAGAGCAGAGCAGAGCAGAGCAGAACAGAGTATTTCTTTTGGAAGGAAGGTAAAATGATCATCTCATCCCACTGCCTGACCCCTGCAGGGCTGAGCAAAGCTTAAGGCGTGTTATTTGGGGCACTCTCCAAAGACCTCTTGAGCAGTGACAGGCTTGGGGCATCGACCAGCTCTCTAGGAAGCCTGTTCCTGTGTTTGACCACCCTCTCGGCAAAGAAATGCTTCCTAACCTCAAGTCTGGACCTCCCCTGGCACAGCTCTGTGCCATTCCCCCCAGCGCAAGGGGCAACGGGCACAAACGCAAACCCAGGGAGTTCCATCGGAATAGGAGGAAAAACATCTTTACCTTGAGGGTGGCAGAGCACTGGCACAGGCTGCCCAGAGAGCTGGTGGAGTCTCCTTCTCTGGAGACATTCAAAACCTGCCTGGACGCGATTCTGTGCACTGTGCTTTAGCAGGGCCTTGGACTGGCGATCTCCAGAGGTCCCTTCCAACACTGACCGTGCTGTGATCCCGTGATTCTGAGAACCTATCGCTGCATGCCAGGGAGAAGAGGTCAGCACCTCCCTCTCTGCTTCCCCTCCTCGGGAAGCTGCAGAGAGCAGTGAGGTTGCCCCTCAGCCCTTTTCTCTCCAAACTAGACAATCCCAGAATCCTCAGATGCTCCACACAGGACGTGCCTTACAGCCCTTTCCCCAGATGTGTTGCCCCGCTCTGGCTGCCCGTCACGCCACTGATGATTGCCCACTGCTCCAGTCTATCTAGATTCCTCTGCAAGGCCTCTTACCCTTGAGAGAGTCAACAGCACCTCCCAGTTTGGGGCCATCGGCAAACTTGCTAATGGTGCACTCAACTCCATTCGACTTGCTAGTGCTGCATTGGCTGGGACCTGTCCAGGCTCCCAAGACTGCTGAAAAGTGCTGGAGAGAGGTCCTGCGATGACACCGGCCAGCTCTTTCCGTACCCTGGGCTGAATGCCATCGGGCCCTGTAGCTTTACGCACATCCAGCACCAGCAGCCAGTCTCAGGCAAGCTCAGGCTCGCCTGGGAGGTTTTTACCGCCCCAGCCGAGGTCTCCCAGCACTGGGCTCCGGGGCTCCCAGGGCCCGCCATCGGTGTTGAAGGCAGTGCCAAAAGGAGGCAGGGCATGTCTCGGCCTTGTCTGCGTCCCAATCTGTGAGCGAGCTGACCGACCTTATCCAGCACCAGACCAATGTTATCTCTCATTCTCCTTTTGCTGTTCACATCTTTTAAAAAGGCCTTTTTGTTCTCCTTCACAGTGCTGGCCAGCTTCAACTCTAATTGAGCTTGGGACGCATGGATTGTCTCCCTTCGGTGGCAAACGGCGTCTCTCTAGTCCTCTCGTGTCTCCTGTCCTTCCTTCCAGTGTCCCCACCGTTTCTTTTTCTGCCTCAGTCCCAGATGAAGATCTCTGCTCAGACAGGCTGGCCTTCTGCCCTGCTCGCTTGGCTTCTGACACTTTGGAATTGCCTGCTCCTGCGCTCGTAAGAGGTGGCTCTCAAAGAGCAACCAGCACTCCTGGACACCCATAGCTTCAAAAGCAGATGCCCAGGGGACCTTACTAGCTCGCTCCTTCAGCACCCCAGCTCTGCTCTCCGCATATCCAGGGTCGAAGTGCTGCTGGCAGTTCTTGGCCGCTCACCAACGGTGTGAAACTCAACCCCTTGGTGGCCACTGTGACCAAGGCAGCCACCAATCACCACTTTGCCAACGACTCCCTCTCTGCTTGCAAACAACAGCTCTAGGAGGGCACCTTTCCTACTCGGCTCCCTTAGTACCTGCACCCAGAAGTTATCTTCAACGCACTTCAGGATTTCCTAGGCCTCTTTGTGTCCACTCCATGATATTCCTAGCCAATGCCTGAGAAGCTCGCATCATCCATAAGGACAAAGGCAGTAGATCCAGAGACAGGGCCGCGGTGATGGCATAGTTCTTTAAACGTCTTCCAACAGCACCCAGTAGGACCTCTTCCCCTGTTCTCCCCCATTCTTGAGCAGGACTCCCAGCATACTTGGAGGTGGCATTCATCTGGCCTGTCCGCCCTGCTGTGCCGTTGAACCCAGTCGGACGCTAGCTCTTGTTAGGCAAGAGCCCTGCTAAGAAAACCTCTTCAGCTGGCATGCGAGTGACGCACCGCCCCAGAGCAAATGCTGTACGGCCCCTTCCCCTGCGAGCTCTAGGACTAGCTCTCCTAGGCAGCAGGCATTTATTGCTCGCAGAGGTGTCGTCTCCGCACTTCATTCTGGAGAAGTCGTTGACCCAGGGGTCGCAATCCCCCTATTACTACCTGGCCAAAATCCACAGCTTTGCAGATCCTACTTACTACTTCTTGATCGCTCTCTCCTGATCAAGGAGGTCAGTGGAAAAAGTCGGTTTTGCTGTCGGTCACTGCTTCCCACCCACAGGTCCTGTCACGCTGGTTTGTTCCCTATCGCTGTGATGCTGTTGCTGCTCCCAGGGTCTTCCTCGCAGAGTGCCCTTCGGCCCCCTGAACACTTACTGCACCATTCCTACCAAACTGGCAGGCAGCTAACACGGAATCCCACTGAGCCTGCGTAGTGCAGCTCTCCAGGCTGCCCGTGGGCATGCCAGCACCTCTGGGATTTGCCCCTACTCCAACACTGAATTGGGCTCGTGCCCCTCACGTGACATTAGCGCTCTGATTTGGTGTCCTTGGCTATTGCTGCCTGTCTTAGGTCAGCTCAAGACGAGCAATGGCACTGACAGCTGTGGAGCCATGCTGACTTTCTGTCAGTGGCATTAAAGGCCGGTTTGATGTGAGGCAGAGTATTTCACAGGTAACATCCATCGCCTGTGTTTCCCCGGCCCTGCCTGGATCCTCACCCCCAGCTCTACCCAAAGACCCGCAACAAGCAGACATGGCCAACGAGTCAGAGTGGAGCTGCCCCATCTGCCAGGAGGCTGACAAGGAGGTCGCTTACGCGATGCCCTGTAACCACCAGTTCTGCCTGGGATGCATCGTGCGCTGGAGAAAGAGGAAGAGGTCGTGCCCCCTTTGCAGAAGACCAATGGAGACTATCAAGTTTTCTGTGCGGGCAGAAAACGACTACCTACGGTGTAACATCCCAACCCAGCGCAAGTCACGAGGTGCCGGCAGCCAGGCAGGTGGACTTCCTGAACGCCTGGCCGAAAACAGCCCCCCTCGCCCTGTGGCGTCCCCTCCATCTTCTCCGCAGGGGATGCCGGCCCCAGCTGAGCAGGGAGCTGCGGGGACAGAGGCTGTGGGTGGCCTCCTGCCCCAGGTCTGGGCGGAACTTTTCCAAAGGGAAGAGCACCTCCTGGATCCCGTGCTGCCCTGGCTGCGCCACGAGCTGGCAGCAATATTTGGGGCTCAGTGGTGGCTGGCAAAGAGTGCAGAGGGAAACATCCTGCACTGCCTCTGCGCCTGTGGTCTGGATCGGGAGCTCGTGGTCCACAGACTGCAGGACTGCCTTCACGGACATGCAGCGCAGCTGGTCCATGGCATCATCCAGATCATTGTGGAGAGGTGCAGCGAGCAGGCCCAGAGGCTGCTGCACTCCCATGCTGAGGCGGATGCGGATGGTGGCACTGTGCCAATCTCCAGCCCCACCAGCTCCAGCCCACCCAGCTACAGGACCTGCAGCTCCAGCTCCTCCAGCTCCAGCCGCACCGCCTCCCACGAGGGGACTCCCAGCTCCAGCCTGGCCTCCTCCAGCAGCCCTGAACGCTCCCCCAGCCAGGAGGAAGCCGGCACGTCAGAGGCCGCCCTCCACACGGGTCTCGGCCACCGCTCACCTGCGCCTGTCCCTGCAGAGCAGGAGCAGCCCCAGGAGGAGCCGCGGCAGGCACCGGTGGTGGCTGGTCCCTCTGCCCAGGGCAGCCGCCGCAGCCCCTCGGATCCTGTCTGGGACAGGCAGGACCATTTGCCCAGGGGACCCCAGCGCCCCCCAAAGAGGAGGGCCACTGACCCCCAGGACTCTCCCCAGCCCTGCAAGAGGTGACCCGCCAGCACGGCTCCAGCACCTCCATGTTCAAGGGCAAGGAAATCAATTCCTGTTTCCCTGACACAGGCTCTGTGTGCTTCTTTCTCTCTCTTCTGGTGCCCGTCCCTGATTCCTGTGCCCCACCGCGGGTGGTACCTGCCTGGGGGCGTGGGGGGGGAACGGCCATAGGTCCCCGGAGCCCCAGGGCCACGTGGGCAGCACCTCCTCCTGCAGGCAATCCTGCTGCAGCTGCAGCACAGCAGATGCCGAGGGCAGAGCGGGCAGGAGGGGAAGCTGCTTTCATCGCACGTCCAATGCCCTCAGCCTGCACCCAGTCCCTCCCTCTGCCCGCTACCGACACTTCTGCTCTGCTCTGGGTTCTCTGCACTGTCTGGTGTCGGCCGGGGTAAGCTCGCTACTGGGCGAGCTGTCAAGGAGGCAGGGACCAAGGGCAGGGCAGTGAGAGAAGAAATGTAGAGATACCACCAGAGGAGAAGAGGTAAGGAGCACAAACTTGGGAAGATGCACATGTGGACAGCAGGCGCGTGCTCAAATGTCACCTCCTTGTGTATATTCCGTGCCCTCACGTTCTCCTCAGATCCCACAGTCACGGTACCAGGAGGCCTTTGGTAGGGAAGTGTCACCTTCCAGGCTGAATGCTGTCCGCACCAGCTCTGAGAGAAAGGACAATGGCAGCTGGCTTGGCTGGAACAGAGCAGAGCAGAACAGAACAGAACAGAACAGGACAGAGCAGAGCAGAGCAGAGCAGAGCAGAGCAGAGCAGAGCAGAGCAGAGCAGAACAGAGTATTTCTTTTGGAAGGAAGGTAAAATGATCATCTCATCCCACTGCCTGACCCCTGCAGGGCTGAGCAAAGCTTAAGGCGTGTTATTTGGGGCACTCTCCAAAGACCTCTTGAGCAGTGACAGGCTTGGGGCATCGACCAGCTCTCTAGGAAGCCTGTTCCTGTGTTTGACCACCCTCTCGGCAAAGAAATGCTTCCTAACCTCAAGTCTGGACCTCCCCTGGCACAGCTCTGTGCCATTCCCCCCAGCGCAAGGGGCAACGGGCACAAACGCAAACCCAGGGAGTTCCATCGGAATAGGAGGAAAAACATCTTTACCTTGAGGGTGGCAGAGCACTGGCACAGGCTGCCCAGAGAGCTGGTGGAGTCTCCTTCTCTGGAGACATTCAAAACCTGCCTGGACGCGATTCTGTGCACTGTGCTTTAGCAGGGCCTTGGACTGGCGATCTCCAGAGGTCCCTTCCAACACTGACCGTGCTGTGATCCCGTGATTCTGAGAACCTATCGCTGCATGCCAGGGAGAAGAGGTCAGCACCTCCCTCTCTGCTTCCCCTCCTCGGGAAGCTGCAGAGAGCAGTGAGGTTGCCCCTCAGCCCTTTTCTCTCCAAACTAGACAATCCCAGAATCCTCAGATGCTCCACACAGGACGTGCCTTACAGCCCTTTCCCCAGATGTGTTGCCCCGCTCTGGCTGCCCGTCACGCCACTGATGATTGCCCACTGCTCCAGTCTATCTAGATTCCTCTGCAAGGCCTCTTACCCTTGAGAGAGTCAACAGCACCTCCCAGTTTGGGGCCATCGGCAAACTTGCTAATGGTGCACTCAACTCCATTCGACTTGCTAGTGCTGCATTGGCTGGGACCTGTCCAGGCTCCCAAGACTGCTGAAAAGTGCTGGAGAGAGGTCCTGCGATGACACCGGCCAGCTCTTTCCGTACCCTGGGCTGAATGCCATCGGGCCCTGTAGCTTTACGCACATCCAGCACCAGCAGCCAGTCTCAGGCAAGCTCAGGCTCGCCTGGGAGGTTTTTACCGCCCCAGCCGAGGTCTCCCAGCACTGGGCTCCGGGGCTCCCAGGGCCCGCCATCGGTGTTGAAGGCAGTGCCAAAAGGAGGCAGGGCATGTCTCGGCCTTGTCTGCGTCCCAATCTGTGAGCGAGCTGACCGACCTTATCCAGCACCAGACCAATGTTATCTCTCATTCTCCTTTTGCTGTTCACATCTTTTAAAAAGGCCTTTTTGTTCTCCTTCACAGTGCTGGCCAGCTTCAACTCTAATTGAGCTTGGGACGCATGGATTGTCTCCCTTCGGTGGCAAACGGCGTCTCTCTAGTCCTCTCGTGTCTCCTGTCCTTCCTTCCAGTGTCCCCACCGTTTCTTTTTCTGCCTCAGTCCCAGATGAAGATCTCTGCTCAGACAGGCTGGCCTTCTGCCCTGCTCGCTTGGCTTCCGACACTTTGGAATTGCCTGCTCCTGCGCTCGTAAGAGGTGGCTCTCAAAGAGCAACCAGCACTCCTGGACACCCATAGCTTCAAAAGCAGATGCCCAGGGGACCTTACTAGCTCGCTCCTTCAGCACCCCAGCTCTGCTCTCCGCATATCCAGGGTCGAAGTGCTGCTGGCAGTTCTTGGCCGCTCACCAACGGTGTGAAACTCAACCCCTTGGTGGCCACTGTGACCAAGGCAGCCACCAATCACCACTTTGCCAACGACTCCCTCTCTGCTTGCAAACAACAGCTCTAGGAGGGCACCTTTCCTACTCGGCTCCCTTAGTACCTGCACCCAGAAGTTATCTTCAACGCACTTCAGGATTTCCTAGGCCTCTTTGTGTCCACTCCATGATATTCCTAGCCAATGCCTGAGAAGCTCGCATCATCCATAAGGACAAAGGCAGTAGATCCAGAGACAGGGCCGCGGTGATGGCATAGTTCTTTAAACGTCTTCCAACAGCACCCAGTAGGACCTCTTCCCCTGTTCTCCCCCATTCTTGAGCAGGACTCCCAGCATACTTGGAGGTGGCATTCATCTGGCCTGTCCGCCCTGCTGTGCCGTTGAACCCAGTCGGACGCTAGCTCTTGTTAGGCAAGAGCCCTGCTAAGAAAACCTCTTCAGCTGGCATGCGAGTGACGCACCGCCCCAGAGCAAATGCTGTACGGCCCCCTTCCCCTGCGAGCTCTAGGACTAGCTCTCCTAGGCAGCAGGCATTTATTGCTCGCAGAGGTGTCGTCTCCGCACTTCATTCTGGAGAAGTCGTTGACCCAGGGGTCGCAATCCCCCTATTACTACCTGGCCAAAATCCACAGCTTTGCAGATCCTACTCACTACTTCTTGATCGCTCTCTCCTGATCAAGGAGGTCAGTGGAAAAAGTCGGTTTTGCTGTCGGTCACTGCTTCCCACCCACAGGTCCTGTCACGCTGGTTTGTTCCCTATCGCTGTGATGCTGTTGCTGCTCCCAGGGTCTTCCTCGCAGAGTGCCCTTCGGCCCCCTGAACACTTACTGCACCATTCCTACCAAACTGGCAGGCAGCTAACACGGAATCCCACTGAGCCTGCGTAGTGCAGCTCTCCAGGCTGCCCGTGGGCATGCCAGCACCTCTGGGATTTGCCCCTACTCCAACACTGAATTGGGCTCGTGCCCCTCACGTGACATTAGCGCTCTGATTTGGTGTCCTTGGCTATTGCTGCCTGTCTTAGGTCAGCTCAAGACGAGCAATGGCACTGACAGCTGCGGAGCCATGCTGACTTTCTGTCAGTGGCATTAAAGGCCGGTTTGATGTGAGGCAGAGTATTTCACAGGTAACATCCATCGCCTGTGTTTCCCCGGCCCTGCCTGGATCCTCACCCCCAGCTCTACCCAAAGACCCGCAACAAGCAGACATGGCCAACGAGTCAGAGTGGAGCTGCCCCATCTGCCAGGAGGCTGACAAGGAGGTCGCTTACGCGATGCCCTGTAACCACCAGTTCTGCCTGGGATGCATCGTGCGCTGGAGAAAGAGGAAGAGGTCGTGCCCCCTTTGCAGAAGACCAATGGAGACTATCAAGTTTTCTGTGCGGGCAGAAAACGACTACCTACGGTGTAACATCCCAACCCAGCGCAAGTCACGAGGTGCCGGCAGCCAGGCAGGTGGACTTCCTGAACGCCTGGCCGAAAACAGCCCCCCTCGCCCTGTGGCGTCCCCTCCATCTTCTCCGCAGGGGATGCCGGCCCCAGCTGAGCAGGGAGCTGCGGGGACAGAGGCTGTGGGTGGCCTCCTGCCCCAGGTCTGGGCGGAACTTTTCCAAAGGGAAGAGCACCTCCTGGATCCCGTGCTGCCCTGGCTGCGCCACGAGCTGGCAGCAATATTTGGGGCCCAGTGGTGGCTGGCAAAGAGTGCAGAGGGAAACATCCTGCACTGCCTCTGCGCCTGTGGTCTGGATCGGGAGCTCGTGGTCCACAGACTGCAGGACTGCCTTCACGGACATGCAGCGCAGCTGGTCCATGGCATCATCCAGATCATTGTGGAGAGGTGCAGCGAGCAGGCCCAGAGGCTGCTGCACTCCCATGCTGAGGTGGATGAGGATGGTGGCACTGTGCCAATCTCCAGCCCCACCAGCTCCAGCCCACCCAGCTACAGGACCTGCAGCTCCAGCTCCTCCAGCTCCAGCCGCACCGCCTCCCACGAGGGGACTCCCAGCTCCAGCCTGGCCTCCTCCAGCAGCCCTGAACGCTCCCCCAGCCAGGAGGAAGCCGGCACGTCAGAGGCCGCCCTCCACACGGGTCTCGGCCACCGCTCACCTGCGCCTGTCCCTGCAGAGCAGGAGCAGCCCCAGGAGGAGCCGCGGCAGGCACCGGTGGTGGCTGGTCCCTCTGCCCAGGGAAGCCGCCGCAGCCCCTCGGATCCTGTCTGGGACAGGCAGGACCATTTGCCCAGGGGACCCCAGCGCCCCCCAAAGAGGAGGGCCACTGACCCCCAGGACTCTCCCCAGCCCTGCAAGAGGTGACCCGCCAGCACGGCTCCAGCACCTCCATGTTCAAGGGCAAGGAAATCAATTCCTGTTTCCCTGACACAGGCTCTGTGTGCTTCTTTCTCTCTCTTCTGGTGCCCGTCCCTGATTCCTGTGCCCCACCGCGGGTGGTACCTGCCTGGGGGCGTGGGGGGGGAACGGCCATAGGTCCCCGGAGCCCCAGGGCCACGTGGGCAGCACCTCCTCCTGCAGGCAATCCTGCTGCAGCTGCAGCACAGCAGATGCCGAGGGCAGAGCGGGCAGGAGGGGAAGCTGCTTTCATCGCACGTCCAATGCCCTCAGCCTGCACCCAGTCCCTCCCTCTGCCCGCTACCGACACTTCTGCTCTGCTCTGGGTTCTCTGCACTGTCTGGTGTCGGCCGGGGTAAGCTCGCTACTGGGCGAGCTGTCAAGGAGGCAGGGACCAAGGGCAGGGCAGGGAGAGAAGAAAGGTAGAGATACCACCAGAGGAGAAGAGGTAAGGAGCACAAACTTGGGAAGATGCACATGTGGACAGCAGGCGCGTGCTCAAATGTCACCTCCTTGTGTATATTCCGTGCCCTCACGTTCTCCTCAGATCCCACAGTCACGGTACCAGGAGGCCTTTGGTAGGGAAGTGTCACCTTCCAGGCTGAATGCTGTCCGCACCAGCTCTGAGAGAAAGGACAATGGCAGCTGGCTTGGCTGGAACAGAGCAGAGCAGAACAGAACAGAACAGAACAGGACAGAGCAGAGCAGAGCAGAGCAGAGCAGAGCAGAGCAGAGCAGAGTATTTCTTTTGGAAGGAAGGTAAAATGATCATCTCATCCCACTGCCTGACCCCTGCAGGGCTGAGCAAAGCTTAAGGCGTGTTATTTGGGGCACTCTCCAAAGACCTCTTGAGCAGTGACAGGCTTGGGGCATCGACCAGCTCTCTAGGAAGCCTGTTCCTGTGTTTGACCACCCTCTCGGCAAAGAAATGCTTCCTAACCTCAAGTCTGGACCTCCCCTGGCACAGCTCTGTGCCATTCCCCCCAGCGCAAGGGGCAACGGGCACAAACGCAAACCCAGGGAGTTCCATCGGAATAGGAGGAAAAACATCTTTACCTTGAGGGTGGCAGAGCACTGGCACAGGCTGCCCAGAGAGCTGGTGGAGTCTCCTTCTCTGGAGACATTCAAAACCTGCCTGGACGCGATTCTGTGCACTGTGCTTTAGCAGGGCCTTGGACTGGCGATCTCCAGAGGTCCCTTCCAACACTGACCGTGCTGTGATCCCGTGATTCTGAGAACCTATCGCTGCATGCCAGGGAGAAGAGGTCAGCACCTCCCTCTCTGCTTCCCCTCCTCGGGAAGCTGCAGAGAGCAGTGAGGTTGCCCCTCAGCCCTTTTCTCTCCAAACTAGACAATCCCAGAATCCTCAGATGCTCCACACAGGACGTGCCTTACAGCCCTTTCCCCAGATGTGTTGCCCCGCTCTGGCTGCCCGTCACGCCACTGATGATTGCCCACTGCTCCAGTCTATCTAGATTCCTCTGCAAGGCCTCTTACCCTTGAGAGAGTCAACAGCACCTCCCAGTTTGGGGCCATCGGCAAACTTGCTAATGGTGCACTCAACTCCATTCGACTTGCTAGTGCTGCATTGGCTGGGACCTGTCCAGGCTCCCAAGACTGCTGAAAAGTGCTGGAGAGAGGTCCTGCGATGACACCGGCCAGCTCTTTCCGTACCCTGGGCTGAATGCCATCGGGCCCTGTAGCTTTACGCACATCCAGCACCAGCAGCCAGTCTCAGGCAAGCTCAGGCTCGCCTGGGAGGTTTTTACCGCCCCAGCCGAGGTCTCCCAGCACTGGGCTCCGGGGCTCCCAGGGCCCGCCATCGGTGTTGAAGGCAGTGCCAAAAGGAGGCAGGGCATGTCTCGGCCTTGTCTGCGTCCCAATCTGTGAGCGAGCTGACCGACCTTATCCAGCACCAGACCAATGTTATCTCTCATTCTCCTTTTGCTGTTCACATCTTTTAAAAAGGCCTTTTTGTTCTCCTTCACAGTGCTGGCCAGCTTCAACTCTAATTGAGCTTGGGACGCATGGATTGTCTCCCTTCGGTGGCAAACGGCGTCTCTCTAGTCCTCTCGTGTCTCCTGTCCTTCCTTCCAGTGTCCCCACCGTTTCTTTTTCTGCCTCAGTCCCAGATGAAGATCTCTGCTCAGACAGGCTGGCCTTCTGCCCTGCTCGCTTGGCTTCCGACACTTTGGAATTGCCTGCTCCTGCGCTCGTAAGAGGTGGCTCTCAAAGAGCAACCAGCACTCCTGGACACCCATAGCTTCAAAAGCAGATGCCCAGGGGACCTTACTAGCTCGCTCCTTCAGCACCCCAGCTCTGCTCTCCGCATATCCAGGGTCGAAGTGCTGCTGGCAGTTCTTGGCCGCTCACCAACGGTGTGAAACTCAACCCCTTGGTGGCCACTGTGACCAAGGCAGCCACCAATCACCACTTTGCCAACGACTCCCTCTCTGCTTGCAAACAACAGGTCTAGGAGGGCACCTTTCCTACTCAGCTCCCTTAGTACCTGCACCCAGAAGTTATCTTCAACGCGCTTCAGGATTTCCTAGGCCTCTTTGTGTCCACTCCATGATATTCCTAGCCAATGCCTGAGAAGCTCGGATCATCCATAAGGACAAAGGCAGTAGATCCAGAGACAGGGCCGCGGTGATGGCATAGTTCTTTAAACGTCTTCCAACAGCACCCAGTAGGACCTCTTCCCCTGTTCTCCCCCATTCTTGAGCAGGACTCCCAGCATACTTGGAGGTGGCATTCATCTGGCCTGTCCGCCCTGCTGTGCCGTTGAACCCAGTCGGACGCTAGCTCTTGTTAGGCAAGAGCCCTGCTAAGAAAACCTCTTCAGCTGGCATGCGAGTGACGCACCGCCCCAGAGCAAATGCTGTACGGCCCCCTTCCCCTGCGAGCTCTAGGACTAGCTCTCCTAGGCAGCAGGCATTTATTGCTCGCAGAGGTGTCGTCTCCGCACTTCATTCTGGAGAAGTCGTTGACCCAGGGGTCGCAATCCCCCTATTACTACCTGGCCAAAATCCACAGCTTTGCAGATCCTACTTACTACTTCTTGATCGCTCTCTCCTGATCAAGGAGGTCAGTGGAAAAAGTCGGTTTTGCTGTCGGTCACTGCTTCCCACCCACAGGTCCTGTCACGCTGGTTTGTTCCCTATCGCTGTGATGCTGTTGCTGCTCCCAGGGTCTTCCTCGCAGAGTGCCCTTCGGCCCCCTGAACACTTACTGCACCATTCCTACCAAACTGGCAGGCAGCTAACACGGAATCCCACTGAGCCTGCGTAGTGCAGCTCTCCAGGCTGCCCGTGGGCATGCCAGCACCTCTGGGATTTGCCCCTACTCCAACACTGAATTGGGCTCGTGCCCCTCACGTGACATTAGCGCTCTGATTTGGTGTCCTTGGCTATTGCTGCCTGTCTTAGGTCAGCTCAAGACGAGCAATGGCACTGACAGCTGCGGAGCCATGCTGACTTTCTGTCAGTGGCATTAAAGGCCGGTTTGATGTGAGGCAGAGTATTTCACAGGTAACATCCATCGCCTGTGTTTCCCCGGCCCTGCCTGGATCCTCACCCCCAGCTCTACCCAAAGACCCGCAACAAGCAGACATGGCCAACGAGTCAGAGTGGAGCTGCCCCATCTGCCAGGAGGCTGACAAGGAGGTCGCTTACGCGATGCCCTGTAACCACCAGTTCTGCCTGGGATGCATCGTGCGCTGGAGAAAGAGGAAGAGGTCGTGCCCCCTTTGCAGAAGACCAATGGAGACTATCAAGTTTTCTGTGCGGGCAGAAAACGACTACCTACGGTGTAACATCCCAACCCAGCGCAAGTCACGAGGTGCCGGCAGCCAGGCAGGTGGACTTCCTGAACGCCTGACCGAAAACAGCCCCCCTCGCCCTGTGGCGTCCCCTCCATCTTCTCCGCAGGGGATGCCGGCCCCAGCTGAGCAGGGAGCTGCGGGGACAGAGGCTGTGGGTGGCCTCCTGCCCCAGGTCTGGGCGGAACTTTTCCAAAGGGAAGAGCACCTCCTGGATCCCGTGCTGCCCTGGCTGCGCCACGAGCTGGCAGAGATATTTGGGGCCCAGTGGTGGCTGGAAAAGAGTCCAGAGGGAAACATCCTGCACTGCCTCTGCGCCTGTGGTCTGGATCGGGAGCTCGTGGTCCACAGACTGCAGGACTGCCTTCACAGACATGCAGCGCAGCTGGTCCATGGCATCATCCAGATCATTGTGGAGAGGTGCAGCGAGCAGGCCCAGAGGCTGCTGCACTCCCATGCTGTGGCGGATGAGGATGGTGGCACTGTGCCAATCTCCAGCCCCACCAGCTCCAGCCCACCCAGCTACAGGACCTGCAGCTCCAGCTCCTCCAGCTCCAGCCGCACCGCCTCCCACGAGGGGACTCCCAGCTCCAGCCTGGCCTCCTCCAGCAGCCCTGAACGCTCCCCCAGCCAGGAGGAAGCCGGCACGTCAGAGGCCGCCCTCCACACGGGTCTCGGCCACCGCTCACCTGCGCCTGTCCCTGCAGAGCAGGAGCACCCCAGGAGGAGCCGTGGCAGGCACCGGTGGTGGCTGGTCCCTCTGCCCAGGGCAGCCGCCGCAGCCCCTCGGATCCTGTCTGGGACAGGCAGGACCATTTGCCCAGGGGACCCCAGCGCCCCCCAAAGAGGAGGGCCACTGACCCCCAGGACTCTCCCCAGCCCTGCAAGAGGTGACCCGCCAGCACGGCTCCAGCACCTCCATGTTCAAGGGCAAGGAAATCAATTCCTGTTTCCCTGACACAGGCTCTGTGTGCTTCTTTCTCTCTCTTCTGGTGCCCGTCCCTGATTCCTGTGCCCCACCGCGGGTGGCACCTGCCTGGGGGCGTGGGGGGGGAACGGCCATAGGTCCCCGGAGCCCCAGGGCCACGTGGGCAGCACCTCCTCCTGCAGGCAATCCTGCTGCAGCTGCAGCACAGCAGATGCCGAGGGCAGAGCGGGCAGGAGGGGAAGCTGCTTTCATCGCACGTCCAATGCCCTCAGCTTGCACCCAGTCCCTCCCTCTGCCCGCTACCGACACTTCTGCTCTGCTCTGGGTTCTCTGCACTGTCTGGTGTCGGCCGGGGTAAGCTCGCTAATGGGAGAGCTGTCAAGGAGGCAGGGACCAAGGGCAGGGCAGGGAGAGAAGAAAGGTAGAGATACCACCAGAGGAGAAGAGGTAAGGAGCACAAACTTGGGAAGATGCACATGTGGACAGCAGGCGCGTGCTCAAATGTCACCTCCTTGTGTATATTCCGTGCCCTCACGTTCTCCTCAGATCCCACAGTCACGGTACCAGGAGGCCTTTGGTAGGGAAGTGTCACCTTCCAGGCTGAATGCTGTCCGCACCAGCTCTGAGAGAAAGGACAATGGCAGCTGGCTTGGCTGGAACAGAGCAGAGCAGAACAGAACAAAACAGGACAGGACAGAGCAGAGCAGAGCAGAGCAGAGCAGAGCAGAGCAGAGCAGAGCAGAGCAGAACAGAGTATTTCTTTTGGAAGGAAGGTAAAATGATCATCTCATCCCACTGCCTGACCCCTGCAGGGCTGAGCAAAGCTTAAGGCGTGTTATTTGGGGCACTCTCCAAAGACCTCTTGAGCAGTGACAGGCTTGGGGCATCGACCAGCTCTCTAGGAAGCCTGTTCCTGTGTTTGACCACCCTCTCGGCAAAGAAATGCTTCCTAACCTCAAGTCTGGACCTCCCCTGGCACAGCTCTGTGCCATTCCCCCCAGCGCAAGGGGCAACGGGCACAAACGCAAACCCAGGGAGTTCCATCGGAATAGGAGGAAAAACATCTTTACCTTGAGGGTGGCAGAGCACTGGCACAGGCTGCCCAGAGAGCTGGTGGAGTCTCCTTCTCTGGAGACATTCAAAACCTGCCTGGACGCGATTCTGTGCACTGTGCTTTAGCAGGGCCTTGGACTGGCGATCTCCAGAGGTCCCTTCCAACACTGACCGTGCTGTGATCCCGTGATTCTGAGAACCTATCGCTGCATGCCAGGGAGAAGAGGTCAGCACCTCCCTCTCTGCTTCCCCTCCTCGGGAAGCTGCAGAGAGCAGTGAGGTTGCCCCTCAGCCCTTTTCTCTCCAAACTAGACAATCCCAGAATCCTCAGATGCTCCACACAGGACGTGCCTTACAGCCCTTTCCCCAGATGTGTTGCCCCGCTCTGGCTGCCCGTCACGCCACTGATGATTGCCCACTGCTCCAGTCTATCTAGATTCCTCTGCAAGGCCTCTTACCCTTGAGAGAGTCAACAGCACCTCCCAGTTTGGGGCCATCGGCAAACTTGCTAATGGTGCACTCAACTCCATTCGACTTGCTAGTGCTGCATTGGCTGGGACCTGTCCAGGCTCCCAAGACTGCTGAAAAGTGCTGGAGAGAGGTCCTGCGATGACACCGGCCAGCTCTTTCCGTACCCTGGGCTGAATGCCATCGGGCCCTGTAGCTTTACGCACATCCAGCACCAGCAGCCAGTCTCAGGCAAGCTCAGGCTCGCCTGGGAGGTTTTTACCGCCCCAGCCGAGGTCTCCCAGCACTGGGCTCCGGGGCTCCCAGGGCCCGCCATCGGTGTTGAAGGCAGTGCCAAAAGGAGGCAGGGCATGTCTCGGCCTTGTCTGCGTCCCAATCTGTGAGCGAGCTGACCGACCTTATCCAGCACCAGACCAATGTTATCTCTCATTCTCCTTTTGCTGTTCACATCTTTTAAAAAGGCCTTTTTGTTCTCCTTCACAGTGCTGGCCAGCTTCAACTCTAATTGAGCTTGGGACGCATGGATTGTCTCCCTTCGGTGGCAAACGGCGTCTCTCTAGTCCTCTCGTGTCTCCTGTCCTTCCTTCCAGTGTCCCCACCGTTTCTTTTTCTGCCTCAGTCCCAGATGAAGATCTCTGCTCAGACAGGCTGGCCTTCTGCCCTGCTCGCTTGGCTTCTGACACTTTGGAATTGCCTGCTCCTGCGCTCGTAAGAGGTGGCTCTCAAAGAGCAACCAGCACTCCTGGACACCCATAGCTTCAAAAGCAGATGCCCAGGGGACCTTACTAGCTCGCTCCTTCAGCACCCCAGCTCTGCTCTCCGCATATCCAGGGTCGAAGTGCTGCTGGCAGTTCTTGGCCGCTCACCAACGGTGTGAAACTCAACCCCTTGGTGGCCACTGTGACCAAGGCAGCCACCAATCACCACTTTGCCAACGACTCCCTCTCTGCTTGCAAACAACAGCTCTAGGAGGGCACCTTTCCTACTCGGCTCCCTTAGTACCTGCACCCAGAAGTTATCTTCAACGCACTTCAGGATTTCCTAGGCCTCTTTGTGTCCACTCCATGATATTCCTAGCCAATGCCTGAGAAGCTCGCATCATCCATAAGGACAAAGGCAGTAGATCCAGAGACAGGGCCGCGGTGATGGCATAGTTCTTTAAACGTCTTCCAACAGCACCCAGTAGGACCTCTTCCCCTGTTCTCCCCCATTCTTGAGCAGGACTCCCAGCATACTTGGAGGTGGCATTCATCTGGCCTGTCCGCCCTGCTGTGCCGTTGAACCCAGTCGGACGCTAGCTCTTGTTAGGCAAGAGCCCTGCTAAGAAAACCTCTTCAGCTGGCATGCGAGTGACGCACCGCCCCAGAGCAAATGCTGTACGGCCCCTTCCCCTGCGAGCTCTAGGACTAGCTCTCCTAGGCAGCAGGCATTTATTGCTCGCAGAGGTGTCATCTCCGCACTTCATTCTGGAGAAGTCGTTGACCCAGGGGTCGCAATCCCCCTATTACTACCTGGCCAAAATCCACAGCTTTGCAGATCCTACTTACTACTTCTTGATCGCTCTCTCCTGATCAAGGAGGTCAGTGGAAAAAGTCGGTTTTGCTGTCGGTCACTGCTTCCCACCCACAGGTCCTGTCACGCTGGTTTGTTCCCTATCGCTGTGATGCTGTTGCTGCTCCCAGGGTCTTCCTCGCAGAGTGCCCTTCGGCCCCCTGAACACTTACTGCACCATTCCTACCAAACTGGCAGGCAGCTAACACGGAATCCCACTGAGCCTGCGTAGTGCAGCTCTCCAGGCTGCCCGTGGGCATGCCAGCACCTCTGGGATTTGCCCCTACTCCAACACTGAATTGGGCTCGTGCCCCTCACGTGACATTAGCGCTTTGATTTGGTGTCCTTGGCTATTGCTGCCTGTCTTAGGTCAGCTCAAGACGAGCAATGGCACTGACAGCTGCGGAGCCATGCTGACTTTCTGTCAGTGGCATTAAAGGCCGGTTTGATGTGAGGCAGAGTATTTCACAGGTAACATCCATCGCCTGTGTTTCCCCGGCCCTGCCTGGATCCTCACCCCCAGCTCTACCCAAAGACCCGCAACAAGCAGACATGGCCAACGAGTCAGAGTGGAGCTGCCCCATCTGCCAGGAGGCTGACAAGGAGGTCGCTTACGCGATGCCCTGTAACCACCAGTTCTGCCTGGGATGCATCGTGCGCTGGAGAAAGAGGAAGAGGTCGTGCCCCCTTTGCAGAAGACCAATGGAGACTATCAAGTTTTCTGTGCGGGCAGAAAACGACTACCTACGGTGTAACATCCCAACCCAGCGCAAGTCACGAGGTGCCGGCAGCCAGGCAGGTGGACTTCCTGAACGCCTGGCCGAAAACAGCCCCCCTCGCCCTGTGGCGTCCCCTCCATCTTCTCCGCAGGGGATGCCGGCCCCAGCTGAGCAGGGAGCTGCGGGGACAGAGGCTGTGGGTGGCCTCCTGCCCCAGGTCTGGGCGGAACTTTTCCAAAGGGAAGAGCACCTCCTGGATCCCGTGCTGCCCTGGCTGCGCCACGAGCTGGCAGCAATATTTGGGGCCCAGTGGTGGCTGGCAAAGAGTGCAGAGGGAAACATCCTGCACTGCCTCTGCGCCTGTGGTCTGGATCGGGAGCTCGTGGTCCACAGACTGCAGGACTGCCTTCACGGACATGCAGCGCAGCTGGTCCATGGCATCATCCAGATCATTGTGGAGAGGTGCAGTGAGCAGGCCCAGAGGCTGCTGCACTCCCATGCTGAGGCGGATGAGGATGGTGGCACTGTGCCAATCTCCAGCCCCACCAGCTCCAGCCCACCCAGCTACAGGACCTGCAGCTCCAGCTCCTCCAGCTCCAGCCGCACCGCCTCCCACGAGGGGACTCCCAGCTCCAGCCTGGCCTCCTCCAGCAGCCCTGAACGCTCCCCCAGCCAGGAGGAAGCCGGCACGTCAGAGGCCGCCCTCCACACGGGTCTCGGCCACCGCTCACCTGCGCCTGTCCCTGCAGAGCAGGAGCACCCCAGGAGGAGCCGTGGCAGGCACCGGTGGTGGCTGGTCCCTCTGCCCAGGGCAGCCGCCGCAGCCCCTCGGATCCTGTCTGGGACAGGCAGGACCATTTGCCCAGGGGACCCCAGCGCCCCCCAAAGAGGAGGGCCACTGACCCCCAGGACTCTCCCCAGCCCTGCAAGAGGTGACCCGCCAGCACGGCTCCAGCACCTCCATGTTCAAGGGCAAGGAAATCAATTCCTGTTTCCCTGACACAGGCTCTGTGTGCTTCTTTCTCTCTCTTCTGGTGCCCGTCCCTGATTCCTGTGCCCCACCGCGGGTGGTACCTGCCTGGGGGCGTGGGGGGGGAACGGCCATAGGTCCCCGGAGCCCCAGGGCCACGTGGGCAGCACCTCCTCCTGCAGGCAATCCTGCTGCAGCTGCAGCACAGCAGATGCCGAGGGCAGAGCGGGCAGGAGGGGAAGCTGCTTTCATCGCACGTCCAATGCCCTCAGCTTGCACCCAGTCCCTCCCTCTGCCCGCTACCGACACTTCTGCTCTGCTCTGGGTTCTCTGCACTGTCTGGTGTCGGCCGGGGTAAGCTCGCTAATGGGAGAGCTGTCAAGGAGGCAGGGACCAAGGGCAGGGCAGTGAGAGAAGAAAGGTAGAGATACCACCAGAGGAGAAGAGGTAAGGAGCACAAACTTGGGAAGATGCACATGTGGACAGCAGGCGCGTGCTCAAATGTCACCTCCTTGTGTATATTCCGTGCCCTCACGTTCTCCTCAGATCCCACAGTCACGGTACCAGGAGGCCTTTGGTAGGGAAGTGTCACCTTCCAGGCTGAATGCTGTCCGCACCAGCTCTGAGAGAAAGGACAATGGCAGCTGGCTTGGCTGGAACAGAGCAGAGCAGAACAGAACAAAACAGGACAGGACAGAGCAGAGCAGAGCAGAGCAGAGCAGAGCAGAGCAGAGCAGAACAGAGTATTTCTTTTGGAAGGAAGGTAAAATGATCATCTCATCCCACTGCCTGACCCCTGCAGGGCTGAGCAAAGCTTAAGGCGTGTTATTTGGGGCACTCTCCAAAGACCTCTTGAGCAGTGACAGGCTTGGGGCATCGACCAGCTCTCTAGGAAGCCTGTTCCTGTGTTTGACCACCCTCTCGGCAAAGAAATGCTTCCTAACCTCAAGTCTGGACCTCCCCTGGCACAGCTCTGTGCCATTCCCCCCAGCGCAAGGGGCAACGGGCACAAACGCAAACCCAGGGAGTTCCATCGGAATAGGAGGAAAAACATCTTTACCTTGAGGGTGGCAGAGCACTGGCACAGGCTGCCCAGAGAGCTGGTGGAGTCTCCTTCTCTGGAGACATTCAAAACCTGCCTGGACGTGATTCTGTGCACTGTGCTTTAGCAGGGCCTTGGACTGGCGATCTCCAGAGGTCCCTTCCAACACTGACCGTGCTGTGATCCCGTGATTCTGAGAACCTATCGCTGCATGCCAGGGAGAAGAGGTCAGCACCTCCCTCTCTGCTTCCCCTCCTCGGGAAGCTGCAGAGAGCAGTGAGGTTGCCCCTCAGCCCTTTTCTCTCCAAACTAGACAATCCCAGAATCCTCAGATGCTCCACACAGGACGTGCCTTACAGCCCTTTCCCCAGATGTGTTGCCCCGCTCTGGCTGCCCGTCACGCCACTGATGATTGCCCACTGCTCCAGTCTATCTAGATTCCTCTGCAAGGCCTCTTACCCTTGAGAGAGTCAACAGCACCTCCCAGTTTGGGGCCATCGGCAAACTTGCTAATGGTGCACTCAACTCCATTCGACTTGCTAGTGCTGCATTGGCTGGGACCTGTCCAGGCTCCCAAGACTGCTGAAAAGTGCTGGAGAGAGGTCCTGCGATGACACCGGCCAGCTCTTTCCGTACCCTGGGCTGAATGCCATCGGGCCCTGTAGCTTTACGCACATCCAGCACCAGCAGCCAGTCTCAGGCAAGCTCAGGCTCGCCTGGGAGGTTTTTACCGCCCCAGCCGAGGTCTCCCAGCACTGGGCTCCGGGGCTCCCAGGGCCCGCCATCGGTGTTGAAGGCAGTGCCAAAAGGAGGCAGGGCATGTCTCGGCCTTGTCTGCGTCCCAATCTGTGAGCGAGCTGACCGACCTTATCCAGCACCAGACCAATGTTATCTCTCATTCTCCTTTTGCTGTTCACATCTTTTAAAAAGGCCTTTTTGTTCTCCTTCACAGTGCTGGCCAGCTTCAACTCTAATTGAGCTTGGGACGCATGGATTGTCTCCCTTCGGTGGCAAACGGCGTCTCTCTAGTCCTCTCGTGTCTCCTGTCCTTCCTTCCAGTGTCCCCACCGTTTCTTTTTCTGCCTCAGTCCCAGATGAAGATCTCTGCTCAGACAGGCTGGCCTTCTGCCCTGCTCGCTTGGCTTCTGACACTTTGGAATTGCCTGCTCCTGCGCTCGTAAGAGGTGGCTCTCAAAGAGCAACCAGCACTCCTGGACACCCATAGCTTCAAAAGCAGATGCCCAGGGGACCTTACTAGCTCGCTCCTTCAGCACCCCAGCTCTGCTCTCCGCATATCCAGGGTCGAAGTGCTGCTGGCAGTTCTTGGCCGCTCACCAACGGTGTGAAACTCAACCCCTTGGTGGCCACTGTGACCAAGGCAGCCACCAATCACCACTTTGCCAACGACTCCCTCTCTGCTTGCAAACAACAGCTCTAGGAGGGCACCTTTCCTACTCGGCTCCCTTAGTACCTGCACCCAGAAGTTATCTTCAACGCACTTCAGGATTTCCTAGGCCTCTTTGTGTCCACTCCATGATATTCCTAGCCAATGCCTGAGAAGCTCGCATCATCCATAAGGACAAAGGCAGTAGATCCAGAGACAGGGCCGCGGTGATGGCATAGTTCTTTAAACGTCTTCCAACAGCACCCAGTAGGACCTCTTCCCCTGTTCTCCCCCATTCTTGAGCAGGACTCCCAGCGTACTTGGAGGTGGCATTCATCTGGCCTGTCCGCCCTGCTGTGCCGTTGAACCCAGTCGGACGCTAGCTCTTGTTAGGCAAGAGCCCTGCTAAGAAAACCTCTTCAGCTGGCATGCGAGTGACGCACCGCCCCAGAGCAAATGCTGTACGGCCCCTTCCCCTGCGAGCTCTAGGACTAGCTCTCCTAGGCAGCAGGCATTTATTGCTCGCAGAGGTGTCATCTCCGCACTTCATTCTGGAGAAGTCGTTGACCCAGGGGTCGCAATCCCCCTATTACTACCTGGCCAAAATCCACAGCTTTGCAGATCCTACTTACTACTTCTTGATCGCTCTCTCCTGATCAAGGAGGTCAGTGGAAAAAGTCGGTTTTGCTGTCGGTCACTGCTTCCCACCCACAGGTCCTGTCACGCTGGTTTGTTCCCTATCGCTGTGATGCTGTTGCTGCTCCCAGGGTCTTCCTCGCAGAGTGCCCTTCGGCCCCCTGAACACTTACTGCACCATTCCTACCAAACTGGCAGGCAGCTAACACGGAATCCCACTGAGCCTGCGTAGTGCAGCTCTCCAGGCTGCCCGTGGGCATGCCAGCACCTCTGGGATTTGCCCCTACTCCAACACTGAATTGGGCTCGTGCCCCTCACGTGACATTAGCGCTTTGATTTGGTGTCCTTGGCTATTGCTGCCTGTCTTAGGTCAGCTCAAGACGAGCAATGGCACTGACAGCTGCGGAGCCATGCTGACTTTCTGTCAGTGGCATTAAAGGCCGGTTTGATGTGAGGCAGAGTATTTCACAGGTAACATCCATCGCCTGTGTTTCCCCGGCCCTGCCTGGATCCTCACCCCCAGCTCTACCCAAAGACCCGCAACAAGCAGACATGGCCAACGAGTCAGAGTGGAGCTGCCCCATCTGCCAGGAGGCTGACAAGGAGGTCGCTTACGCGATGCCCTGTAACCACCAGTTCTGCCTGGGATGCATCGTGCGCTGGAGAAAGAGGAAGAGGTCGTGCCCCCTTTGCAGAAGACCAATGGAGACTATCAAGTTTTCTGTGCGGGCAGAAAACGACTACCTACGGTGTAACATCCCAACCCAGCGCAAGTCACGAGGTGCCGGCAGCCAGGCAGGTGGACTTCCTGAACGCCTGGCCGAAAACAGCCCCCCTCGCCCTGTGGCGTCCCCTCCATCTTCTCCGCAGGGGATGCCGGCCCCAGCTGAGCAGGGAGCTGCGGGGACAGAGGCTGTGGGTGGCCTCCTGCCCCAGGTCTGGGCGGAACTTTTCCAAAGGGAAGAGCACCTCCTGGATCCCGTGCTGCCCTGGCTGCGCCACGAGCTGGCAGCAATATTTGGGGCCCAGTGGTGGCTGGCAAAGAGTGCAGAGGGAAACATCCTGCACTGCCTCTGCGCCTGTGGTCTGGATCGGGAGCTCGTGGTCCACAGACTGCAGGACTGCCTTCACGGACATGCAGCGCAGCTGGTCCATGGCATCATCCAGATCATTGTGGAGAGGTGCAGTGAGCAGGCCCAGAGGCTGCTGCACTCCCATGCTGAGGTGGATGAGGATGGTGGCACTGTGCCAATCTCCAGCCCCACCAGCTCCAGCCCACCCAGCTACAGGACCTGCA
Organism: Falco punctatus; assembly: GCF_963210335.1. NCBI lineage: Eukaryota > Metazoa > Chordata > Aves > Falconiformes > Falconidae > Falco > Falco punctatus. Next base: position 74,934,571 of record NC_137586.1, read on the forward strand.
GCTCCAGCTCCTCCAGCTCCAGCCGCACCGCCTCCCACGAGGGGACTCCCAGCTCCAGCCTGGCCTCCTCCAGCAGCCCTGAACGCTCCCCCAGCCAGGAGGAAGCCGGCACGTCAGAGGCCGCCCTCCACACGGGTCTCGGCCACCGCTCACCTGCGCCTGTCCCTGCAGAGCAGGAGCACCCCAGGAGGAGCCGTGGCAGGCACCGGTGGTGGCTGGTCCCTCTGCCCAGGGCAGCCGCCGCAGCCCCTCGGATCCTGTCTGGGACAGGCAGGACCATTTGCCCAGGGGACCCCAGCGCCCCCCAAAGAGGAGGGCCACTGACCCCCAGGACTCTCCCCAGCCCTGCAAGAGGTGACCCGCCAGCACGGCTCCAGCACCTCCATGTTCAAGGGCAAGGAAATCAATTCCTGTTTCCCTGACACAGGCTCTGTGTGCTTCTTTCTCTCTCTTCTGGTGCCCGTCCCTGATTCCTGTGCCCCACCGCGGGTGGTACCTGCCTGGGGGCGTGGGGGGGGAACGGCCATAGGTCCCCGGAGCCCCAGGGCCACGTGGGCAGCACCTCCTCCTGCAGGCAATCCTGCTGCAGCTGCAGCACAGCAGATGCCGAGGGCAGAGCGGGCAGGAGGGGAAGCTGCTTTCATCGCACGTCCAATGCCCTCAGCTTGCACCCAGTCCCTCCCTCTGCCCGCTACCGACACTTCTGCTCTGCTCTGGGTTCTCTGCACTGTCTGGTGTCGGCCGGGGTAAGCTCGCTAATGGGAGAGCTGTCAAGGAGGCAGGGACCAAGGGCAGGGCAGTGAGAGAAGAAAGGTAGAGATACCACCAGAGGAGAAGAGGTAAGGAGCACAAACTTGGGAAGATGCACATGTGGACAGCAGGCGCGTGCTCAAATGTCACCTCCTTGTGTATATTCCGTGCCCTCACGTTCTCCTCAGATCCCACAGTCACGGTACCAGGAGGCCTTTGGTAGGGAAGTGTCACCTTCCAGGCTGAATGCTGTCCGCACCAGCTCTGAGAGAAAGGACAATGGCAGCTGGCTTGGCTGGAACAGAGCAGAGCAGAACAGAACAAAACAGGACAGGACAGAGCAGAGCAGAGCAGAGCAGAGCAGAGCAGAGCAGAGCAGAACAGAGTATTTCTTTTGGAAGGAAGGTAAAATGATCATCTCATCCCACTGCCTGACCCCTGCAGGGCTGAGCAAAGCTTAAGGCGTGTTATTTGGGGCACTCTCCAAAGACCTCTTGAGCAGTGACAGGCTTGGGGCATCGACCAGCTCTCTAGGAAGCCTGTTCCTGTGTTTGACCACCCTCTCGGCAAAGAAATGCTTCCTAACCTCAAGTCTGGACCTCCCCTGGCACAGCTCTGTGCCATTCCCCCCAGCGCAAGGGGCAACGGGCACAAACGCAAACCCAGGGAGTTCCATCGGAATAGGAGGAAAAACATCTTTACCTTGAGGGTGGCAGAGCACTGGCACAGGCTGCCCAGAGAGCTGGTGGAGTCTCCTTCTCTGGAGACATTCAAAACCTGCCTGGACGTGATTCTGTGCACTGTGCTTTAGCAGGGCCTTGGACTGGCGATCTCCAGAGGTCCCTTCCAACACTGACCGTGCTGTGATCCCGTGATTCTGAGAACCTATCGCTGCATGCCAGGGAGAAGAGGTCAGCACCTCCCTCTCTGCTTCCCCTCCTCGGGAAGCTGCAGAGAGCAGTGAGGTTGCCCCTCAGCCCTTTTCTCTCCAAACTAGACAATCCCAGAATCCTCAGATGCTCCACACAGGACGTGCCTTACAGCCCTTTCCCCAGATGTGTTGCCCCACTCTGGCTGCCCGTCACGCCACTGATGATTGCCCACTGCTCCAGTCTATCTAGATTCCTCTGCAAGGCCTCTTACCCTTGAGAGAGTCAACAGCACCTCCCAGTTTGGGGCCATCGGCAAACTTGCTAATGGTGCACTCAACTCCATTCGACTTGCTAGTGCTGCATTGGCTGGGACCTGTCCAGGCTCCCAAGACTGCTGAAAAGTGCTGGAGAGAGGTCCTGCGATGACACCGGCCAGCTCTTTCCGTACCCTGGGCTGAATGCCATCGGGCCCTGTAGCTTTACGCACATCCAGCACCAGCAGCCAGTCTCAGGCAAGCTCAGGCTCGCCTGGGAGGTTTTTACCGCCCCAGCCGAGGTCTCCCAGCACTGGGCTCCGGGGCTCCCAGGGCCCGCCATCGGTGTTGAAGGCAGTGCCAAAAGGAGGCAGGGCATGTCTCGGCCTTGTCTGCGTCCCAATCTGTGAGCGAGCTGACCGACCTTATCCAGCACCAGACCAATGTTATCTCTCATTCTCCTTTTGCTGTTCACATCTTTTAAAAAGGCCTTTTTGTTCTCCTTCACAGTGCTGGCCAGCTTCAACTCTAATTGAGCTTGGGACGCATGGATTGTCTCCCTTCGGTGGCAAACGGCGTCTCTCTAGTCCTCTCGTGTCTCCTGTCCTTCCTTCCAGTGTCCCCACCGTTTCTTTTTCTGCCTCAGTCCCAGATGAAGATCTCTGCTCAGACAGGCTGGCCTTCTGCCCTGCTCGCTTGGCTTCTGACACTTTGGAATTGCCTGCTCCTGCGCTCGTAAGAGGTGGCTCTCAAAGAGCAACCAGCACTCCTGGACACCCATAGCTTCAAAAGCAGATGCCCAGGGGACCTTACTAGCTCGCTCCTTCAGCACCCCAGCTCTGCTCTCCGCATATCCAGGGTCGAAGTGCTGCTGGCAGTTCTTGGCCGCTCACCAACGGTGTGAAACTCAACCCCTTGGTGGCCACTGTGACCAAGGCAGCCACCAATCACCACTTTGCCAACGACTCCCTCTCTGCTTGCAAACAACAGCTCTAGGAGGGCACCTTTCCTACTCGGCTCCCTTAGTACCTGCACCCAGAAGTTATCTTCAACGCACTTCAGGATTTCCTAGGCCTCTTTGTGTCCACTCCATGATATTCCTAGCCAATGCCTGAGAAGCTCGCATCATCCATAAGGACAAAGGCAGTAGATCCAGAGACAGGGCCGCAGTGATGGCATAGTTCTTTAAACGTCTTCCAACAGCACCCAGTAGGACCTCTTCCCCTGTTCTCCCCCATTCTTGAGCAGGACTCCCAGCATACTTGGAGGTGGCATTCATCTGGCCTGTCCGCCTTGCTGTGCCGTTGAACCCAGTCAGATGCTAGCTCTTGTTAGGCAAGAGCCCTGCTAAGAAAACCTCTTCAGCTGGCATGCGAGTGACGCACCGCCCCAGAGCAAATGCTGTACGGCCCCTTCCCCTGCGAGCTCTAGGACTAGCTCTCCTAGGCAGCAGGCATTTATTGCTCGCAGAGGTGTCATCTCCGCACTTCATTCTGGAGAAGTCGTTGACCCAGGGGTCGCAATCCCCCTATTACTACCTGGCCAAAATCCACAGCTTTGCAGATCCTACTTACTACTTCTTGATCGCTCTCTCCTGATCAAGGAGGTCAGTGGAAAAAGTCGGTTTTGCTGTCGGTCACTGCTTCCCACCCACAGGTCCTGTCACGCTGGTTTGTTCCCTATCGCTGTGATGCTGTTGCTGCTCCCAGGGTCTTCCTCGCAGAGTGCCCTTCGGCCCCCTGAACACTTACTGCACCATTCCTACCAAACTGGCAGGCAGCTAACACGGAATCCCACTGAGCCTGCGTAGTGCAGCTCTCCAGGCTGCCCGTGGGCATGCCAGCACCTCTGGGATTTGCCCCTACTCCAACACTGAATTGGGCTCGTGCCCCTCACGTGACATTAGCGCTTTGATTTGGTGTCCTTGGCTATTGCTGCCTGTCTTAGGTCAGCTCAAGACAAGCAATGGCACTGACAGCTGCGGAGCCATGCTGACTTTCTGTCAGTGGCATTAAAGGCCGGTTTGATGTGAGGCAGAGTATTTCACAGGTAACATCCATCGCCTGTGTTTCCCCGGCCCTGCCTGGATCCTCACCCCCAGCTCTACCCAAAGACCCGCAACAAGCAGACATGGCCAACGAGTCAGAGTGGAGCTGCCCCATCTGCCAGGAGGCTGACAAGGAGGTCGCTTACGCGATGCCCTGTAACCACCAGTTCTGCCTGGGATGCATCGTGCGCTGGAGAAAGAGGAAGAGGTCGTGCCCCCTTTGCAGAAGACCAATGGAGACTATCAAGTTTTCTGTGCGGGCAGAAAACGACTACCTACGGTGTAACATCCCAACCCAGCGCAAGTCACGAGGTGCCGGCAGCCAGGCAGGTGGACTTCCTGAACGCCTGGCCGAAAACAGCCCCCCTCGCCCTGTGGCGTCCCCTCCATCTTCTCCGCAGGGGATGCCGGCCCCAGCTGAGCAGGGAGCTGCGGGGACAGAGGCTGTGGGTGGCCTCCTGCCCCAGGTCTGGGCGGAACTTTTCCAAAGGGAAGAGCACCTCCTGGATCCCGTGCTGCCCTGGCTGCGCCACGAGCTGGCAGCAATATTTGGGGCCCAGTGGTGGCTGGCAAAGAGTGCAGAGGGAAACATCCTGCACTGCCTCTGCGCCTGTGGTCTGGATCGGGAGCTCGTGGTCCACAGACTGCAGGACTGCCTTCACGGACATGCAGCGCAGCTGGTCCATGGCATCATCCAGATCATTGTGGAGAGGTGCAGTGAGCAGGCCCAGAGGCTGCTGCACTCCCATGCTGAGGCGGATGAGGATGGTGGCACTGTGCCAATCTCCAGCCCCACCAGCTCCAGCCCACCCAGCTACAGGACCTGCAGCTCCAGCTCCTCCAGCTCCAGCCGCACCGCCTCCCACGAGGGGACTCCCAGCTCCAGCCTGGCCTCCTCCAGCAGCCCTGAACGCTCCCCCAGCCAGGAGGAAGCCGGCACGTCAGAGGCCGCCCTCCACACGGGTCTCGGCCACCGCTCACCTGCGCCTGTCCCTGCAGAGCAGGAGCAGCCCCAGGAGGAGCCGCGGCAGGCACCGGTGGTGGCTGGTCCCTCTGCCCAGGGAAGCCGCCGCAGCCCCTCGGATCCTGTCTGGGACAGGCAGGACCATTTGCCCAGGGGACCCCAGCGCCCCCCAAAGAGGAGGGCCACTGACCCCCAGGACTCTCCCCAGCCCTGCAAGAGGTGACCCGCCAGCACGGCTCCAGCACCTCCATGTTCAAGGGCAAGGAAATCAATTCCTGTTTCCCTGACACAGGCTCTGTGTGCTTCTTTCTCTCTCTTCTGGTGCCCGTCCCTGATTCCTGTGCCCCACCGCGGGTGGTACCTGCCTGGGGGCGTGGGGGGGGAACGGCCATAGGTCCCCGGAGCCCCAGGGCCACGTGGGCAGCACCTCCTCCTGCAGGCAATCCTGCTGCAGCTGCAGCACAGCAGATGCCGAGGGCAGAGCGGGCAGGAGGGGAAGCTGCTTTCATCGCACGTCCAATGCCCTCAGCCTGCACCCAGTCCCTCCCTCTGCCCGCTACCGACACTTCTGCTCTGCTCTGGGTTCTCTGCACTGTCTGGTGTCGGCCGGGGTAAGCTCGCTACTGGGCGAGCTGTCAAGGAGGCAGGGACCAAGGGCAGGGCAGGGAGAGAAGAAAGGTAGAGATACCACCAGAGGAGAAGAGGTAAGGAGCACAAACTTGGGAAGATGCACATGTGGACAGCAGGCGCGTGCTCAAATGTCACCTCCTTGTGTATATTCCGTGCCCTCACGTTCTCCTCAGATCCCACAGTCACGGTACCAGGAGGCCTTTGGTAGGGAAGTGTCACCTTCCAGGCTGAATGCTGTCCGCACCAGCTCTGAGAGAAAGGACAATGGCAGCTGGCTTGGCTGGAACAGAGCAGAGCAGAACAGAACAGAACAGAACAGGACAGAGCAGAGCAGAGCAGAGCAGAGCAGAGCAGAGCAGAGCAGAACAGAGTATTTCTTTTGGAAGGAAGGTAAAATGATCATCTCATCCCACTGCCTGACCCCTGCAGGGCTGAGCAAAGCTTAAGGCGTGTTATTTGGGGCACTCTCCAAAGACCTCTTGAGCAGTGACAGGCTTGGGGCATCGACCAGCTCTCTAGGAAGCCTGTTCCTGTGTTTGACCACCCTCTCGGCAAAGAAATGCTTCCTAACCTCAAGTCTGGACCTCCCCTGGCACAGCTCTGTGCCATTCCCCCCAGCGCAAGGGGCAACGGGCACAAACGCAAACCCAGGGAGTTCCATCGGAATAGGAGGAAAAACATCTTTACCTTGAGGGTGGCAGAGCACTGGCACAGGCTGCCCAGAGAGCTGGTGGAGTCTCCTTCTCTGGAGACATTCAAAACCTGCCTGGACGCGATTCTGTGCACTGTGCTTTAGCAGGGCCTTGGACTGGCGATCTCCAGAGGTCCCTTCCAACACTGACCGTGCTGTGATCCCGTGATTCTGAGAACCTATCGCTGCATGCCAGGGAGAAGAGGTCAGCACCTCCCTCTCTGCTTCCCCTCCTCGGGAAGCTGCAGAGAGCAGTGAGGTTGCCCCTCAGCCCTTTTCTCTCCAAACTAGACAATCCCAGAATCCTCAGATGCTCCACACAGGACGTGCCTTACAGCCCTTTCCCCAGATGTGTTGCCCCGCTCTGGCTGCCCGTCACGCCACTGATGATTGCCCACTGCTCCAGTCTATCTAGATTCCTCTGCAAGGCCTCTTACCCTTGAGAGAGTCAACAGCACCTCCCAGTTTGGGGCCATCGGCAAACTTGCTAATGGTGCACTCAACTCCATTCGACTTGCTAGTGCTGCATTGGCTGGGACCTGTCCAGGCTCCCAAGACTGCTGAAAAGTGCTGGAGAGAGGTCCTGCGATGACACCGGCCAGCTCTTTCCGTACCCTGGGCTGAATGCCATCGGGCCCTGTAGCTTTACGCACATCCAGCACCAGCAGCCAGTCTCAGGCAAGCTCAGGCTCGCCTGGGAGGTTTTTACCGCCCCAGCCGAGGTCTCCCAGCACTGGGCTCCGGGGCTCCCAGGGCCCGCCATCGGTGTTGAAGGCAGTGCCAAAAGGAGGCAGGGCATGTCTCGGCCTTGTCTGCGTCCCAATCTGTGAGCGAGCTGACCGACCTTATCCAGCACCAGACCAATGTTATCTCTCATTCTCCTTTTGCTGTTCACATCTTTTAAAAAGGCCTTTTTGTTCTCCTTCACAGTGCTGGCCAGCTTCAACTCTAATTGAGCTTGGGACGCATGGATTGTCTCCCTTCGGTGGCAAACGGCGTCTCTCTAGTCCTCTCGTGTCTCCTGTCCTTCCTTCCAGTGTCCCCACCGTTTCTTTTTCTGCCTCAGTCCCAGATGAAGATCTCTGCTCAGACAGGCTGGCCTTCTGCCCTGCTCGCTTGGCTTCCGACACTTTGGAATTGCCTGCTCCTGCGCTCGTAAGAGGTGGCTCTCAAAGAGCAACCAGCACTCCTGGACACCCATAGCTTCAAAAGCAGATGCCCAGGGGACCTTACTAGCTCGCTCCTTCAGCACCCCAGCTCTGCTCTCCGCATATCCAGGGTTGAAGTGCTGCTGGCAGTTCTTGGCCGCTCACCAACGGTGTGAAACTCAACCCCTTGGTGGCCACTGTGACCAAGGCAGCCACCAATCACCACTTTGCCAACGACTCCCTCTCTGCTTGCAAACAACAGGTCTAGGAGGGCACCTTTCCTACTCAGCTCCCTTAGTACCTGCACCCAGAAGTTATCTTCAACGCGCTTCAGGATTTCCTAGGCCTCTTTGTGTCCACTCCATGATATTCCTAGCCAATGCCTGAGAAGCTCGCATCATCCATAAGGACAAAGGCAGTAGATCCAGAGACAGGGCCGCGGTGATGGCATAGTTCTTTAAACGTCTTCCAACAGCACCCAGTAGGACCTCTTCCCCTGTTCTCCCCCATTCTTGAGCAGGACTCCCAGCATACTTGGAGGTGGCATTCATCTGGCCTGTCCGCCCTGCTGTGCCGTTGAACCCAGTCGGACGCTAGCTCTTGTTAGGCAAGAGCCCTGCTAAGAAAACCTCTTCAGCTGGCATGCGAGTGACGCACCGCCCCAGAGCAAATGCTGTACGGCCCCTTCCCCTGCGAGCTCTAGGACTAGCTCTCCTAGGCAGCAGGCATTTATTGCTCGCAGAGGTGTCGTCTCCGCACTTCATTCTGGAGAAGTCGTTGACCCAGGGGTCGCAATCCCCCTATTACTACCTGGCCAAAATCCACAGCTTTGCAGATCCTACTCACTACTTCTTGATCGCTCTCTCCTGATCGAGGAGGTCAGTGGAAAAAGTCGGTTTTGCTGTCGGTCACTGCTTCCCACCCACAGGTCCTGTCACGCTGGTTTGTTCCCTATCGCTGTGATGCTGTTGCTGCTCCCAGGGTCTTCCTCACAGAGTGCCCTTCGGCCCCCTGAACACTTACTGCACCATTCCTACCAAACTGGCAGGCAGCTAACACGGAATCCCACTGAGCCTGCGTAGTGCAGCTCTCCAGGCTGCCCGTGGGCATGCCAGCACCTCTGGGATTTGCCCCTACTCCAACACTGAATTGGGCTCGTGCCCCTCACGTGACATTAGCGCTCTGATTTGGTGTCCTTGGCTATTGCTGCCTGTCTTAGGTCAGCTCAAGACGAGCAATGGCACTGACAGCTGCGGAGCCATGCTGACTTTCTGTCAGTGGCATTAAAGGCCGGTTTGATGTGAGGCAGAGTATTTCACAGGTAACATCCATCGCCTGTGTTTCCCCGGCCCTGCCTGGATCCTCACCCCCAGCTCTACCCAAAGACCCGCAACAAGCAGACATGGCCAACGAGTCAGAGTGGAGCTGCCCCATCTGCCAGGAGGCTGACAAGGAGGTCGCTTACGCGATGCCCTGTAACCACCAGTTCTGCCTGGGATGCATCGTGCGCTGGAGAAAGAGGAAGAGGTCGTGCCCCCTTTGCAGAAGACCAATGGAGACTATCAAGTTTTCTGTGCGGGCAGAAAATGACTACCTAGAGTGTGCAATCACAGCCTTCAACGAGTTGCCAGATGCCAGCAGCCAGGCAGGTGGAGCTCCCGACCGCCTGGCGGAAAACAGCTGCCCTCGCCCCATGGCGTCCGCTCCATCTTCTCCACAGGGGATGCCGTCCCCAGCTGAGCGGGGAGCTGCGGGGACAGAGGCTGTGGGTGGCCTCCTGCCCCAGGTCTGGGCAGAACTTTTCCAAAGACAAGAGCATCTCCTGGATCCCGTGCTGCCCTGGCTGCGCCACGAGCTGGCAGAGATATTTGGGGCCCAATGGTGGCTGGCAATGTATGCAGAGGCATTCATCCTGCTCTGCCTCTGCCTCTGCGGTCCGGTTCAGGAGATTATGGTCCAGACACTACAGGACATCCTCGAGGAATATACAGCACGGTTGGTCAACAGCATCATCCATATCATTGTGGAGAGGTGCAGTGAGGAGGCCCAGAGGCTGCTGCACTCCCATGCTGTGGGGGACAGGGACAACAGCCCTGTGGCCAGTTCCAACCCCTCCACATCCAGCTCCTCCAGCTCCAGCCGCACCACCTCCCGCGAGGGGACTCCCAGCTCCAGCCTGGCCTCCTCCAGCAGCCCTGAACGCTCCCCCAGTCAGGAGGAAGCCGGCACGTCAGAGGCCGCCCTCCACACGGGTCTCGGCCACCGCTCACCTGCGCCCGTCCCTGCAGAGCAGGAGCAGCCCCAGGAGGAGCCGCGGCAGGCACAGCTGGTGGCTGGTCCCTCTGCCCAGGGCAGCCGCCACAGCCCCTCGGATCCTGTCCAGGACAGGGAGAACCACTTGCCCAGGGGACCCCGGCGCCCCCCAAAGAGGAGGGCCACTGACGCCCAGGACTCTCCCCAGCCCTGCAAGAGGCGGCCCCGCCGGTGGCGCTAGAAGCACCCCAGCACCTCCACGTTCAAGGGCAAGGAAATCAATTCCTGTTTCCCTGACACAGGCCCTCTGTGCTTCTTTCTCTCTCTTCTCCTGGTGTCTGTTCCCGCTGTCCGTGCCCCACAGTGGATGGCACCCGCCTGGGGGGCAGCTCGACCATGTGACTCCAGAGCCCCAGGGCCATGTGGGCACCATCTCCTCCCACAGGCAATCCTGCTGCAACTACAGGACAGCAGATGCCGAGGGCAGAGCGGGCAGGAGGGGAAGCGGCTTTCACTGCATGTCTGATGCCCTCAGCCTGCACCCAGTCCCTCCCTCTGCCCGCTACCGACACTTCTGCTCTACAGTTTGTCCAACTGCCTGACCCCTTCAGGCCTGACCTAATGTTAAGGCATTTTATTCAGGGCACTGTCCAAATGCCTCTTGGACACTGACAGGCTTGGGGCATCGACCACCCCTCTGGGAAGCCCGTTGCGAAGTTTGACCACCCTCCTGGCAGAGAAATGCCTCCTAAGGTCAAGTGTGAACCTCTGCTGGCACAGCTCTGAGCCATTCCCCCCAGCACAAGCGGCAACGGGCACAAAGCAAAACCCAGGGAGTTTCATCTGAATGTGAGGGAAAAGTCTTTGCTTTGAGGGTGACAGAGCCCTGGCGCAGGCTGCCCAGAGGGCTGATTGGGTCTCCTTCTCTGGAGACATTCAGAACCTGCCTGGATGACGCTCTTAGCTACAGGGTTTAGCTTCAGGTAGTCCTGCAAGGAGCAGGGAGTGGGACTCCACGATCCTTACGGCTCCCTTCCACCTTGAGATCTTCTGTCATCCTGCGAGCAGCCCTGCACGCTCCCCCGAGGAGGAGGAAGCCGGCACGTCGGAGGCCACCCTCCATGCGGGCCCCAGCCGTGCCCTATCTGTGCCCGTCCCTGCAGAGCAGGAGCAGCCCCAGGAGGAGCCGGGGCAGGCACAGCTGGTGGCTGCTCCTTCTCCCCGGGGCAGCCGCCACAGGCCTTCCTCTGCTCCCGACCGCGACAGGGACCACTCGCCTGGGGTGGCCCAGCACCCCTCATAGAGCAGGGTCGCCAGCCCCCAGGACCCTCCCCAGCCCTGCAAGAGACCATGGCCACAGTGGCACTAACGGGGCTCCAGACCCTCCTGATTCAAGGAAAAGGAAATAAATGTGTTTCCCTGGCACAGCCTCCGTGTGCTCATTTCTCCCCTTTCTGCTGGTGCCTTTTCCCTTTCACCCCTCGCCCCACACCCCACCGTGGGCGTACCCGGGGGTCTCAGCTGGCAGCCCCGGGTGACCCCACACAGGCCCAGTGCTGCGGGGCCATCCCGAACTCTGCCTTGCCACAAGGAGCATCCCGGAGCCCTGGACCCTGCTGTGCAGTGTTGCCGTGGGGACAGACGGAGGGGGCCCCACAGCCCTGGACCCTGCTGTGGAGTGTTGCCGTGGGGACAGACGGAGGGGGCCCCGCAGCCCAGGGGTGCGTGAGCGGCCTGTCAGGGGCCTCCTCCCCGAGCGGGGCACCGCTGGCTGCATGCCTACGGCCGCAGCACTCCCAGCGCTTGAAGGGGGGTGCGGGAGCGAACGGAGGCCGCAGGGGGGGCGGCGGCGGCGGCAGGGGGGCGCAGCCCCCGGCTCTGCGTCCCGGGCGAGCGGGGAGCCGGCCCCGGCCCCGCGGGGCGGCAGGGACCTGCCGGGCCGCCCGCCCTCCGCGCCGGCGCTCCTCGACATGCCTGGCGCCGGGCCCACCCCGCTCGGCCGCCGCTCCTTCACCCGGCGGGGGGAGGCCGGCGCCGGGCGGAGGAACGGGGCGCTGCCGCCGCAGAGCCGGCCCGGCCCGAGAGCAGCCCGCGCTCCGCTGCGCGCCCGGCCCCGCTCGCCGCTCGGCCGCCCTCGGCACGGGCACCTGCGCCGCCCCGCCCAGGCGGCCTCACCCGCGGCTGCCGAGCGGCTTTCGCCCGCGGCGGCGGGACCTTCCGGCCGGCGAGCCCCGGCGGGGCGGGCGGACCTGCCCGAGCCGGGCGCGGCGAGCCGGCGGGCGGGGCCGGCCGCTGTCCCGGCCGCTGCTGCGGGTCGGCGGCGGAGCGGCGCCGGGGAGCGCAGTGCCTCGTGGCCGCGGGCGGCGTGGAGCCGTCCCGGGCACGGCGAGACCCCGCGGGGCGGAGCGGGCGGCTCAGGCGAGCCCACCCGCCGGCCCCGTGCCGTCCGTGCCGCCGGGGCGAGTCTGCGGCCCCCAGCGCAGGCGGTGCGAGGGGAGAGCGGCACCGGCGTGGCTGCCGCAGGGCGGGGCGGGGGGCGTCTGCCCGACGCTGCCCGTCCCGACACGGGAGGGGGGCGGTGGCAAAAAAAGGAGCCCGCACAAGTCTCTTGTGCAGCCTGTGTCCCCTTGGCACAGGCACATCTTGTTAGTGTCTTCTAGGCTGCAAAAAGATAGCTTATTTTTTGTGTATTTTAGGTTCACATCAGCTGGCCGTGGCAGAGTACGTGCAGCGTTCACGTGGGAGGAGTTTTAGTCGCATCGTTTGCGTGGGATGTCAGTTTCTTCACTCGCTGCTCCCAGAAGGTTCACACTTCCAAACAGCCGTTTTTGGGAAAGTATGGCTTCGCCTAACACCTTCTAAAGCTGACAGCTTAGCAAACGTGGACTCTGGAAATGTGCTGTGCAAATGCAAAGGAAATAAAAACGTCTTCAAAAGAAAGAGTGGCATTACCTGTCTACAGTCTCTTTCTAACTCTGTTAGTCTCCATTTCTTGTTGCCTCCTTTCCTAAACATGGCTAGCTCTTACGGCTCAGAACAGGCAGGGAATGGCTTGTGACCTAGTATTCAGCTCAGGTCTGATCAGGCAAAGTTAAGGGGAAGCTGAGGAAACTTGATGCTGACTTGGCGGGCTAGCCCACCGCTCCCGTGACCAAGTCATTCTCCAATAAGCAGTCTATCAAGAAAAGCAACAAGCCAATTAGGACAAAGAACTTTTTTTTTTTCTTTTGACATTCTCTGTTTATTACATTGCTACTGATTATGTTCTAAATTGAAACAAACAAACAAACAAACAAAAAAGTAAGAACTCTAATGAACAGAAACGATTCTACAAACGGGGACACTAAGAGAAAATTTGTTTATTAGGAAGGCAACCCAGTCACCTAAACTAGCATGCTACATTCCACTTTTGCACCTTAAGCCAAAGCTAGGGTGCTGACTCTTCTTTCAATAGTAAACACTTGTTCCAAAAGAGAAGCTGGCATTCTTGCTTACTCATTCTAGCTCTGCTCTGTGTACCACTTGCCTTGCTTATAAACGTCTTCTTGATAAATAAAGCACAAGTGCAAACATATAGAAATCATATTTCAGTTACATTGTGTTCAATTATGAATTTCGTATCTCTTTGCATGACCGGTATAATGTCCTCACTGAAGTAAGTATAAGGGGGCAACGAAAACCTTTCATTTAGGTTGTTGTTCCCGCAACCTACTATTTCCACAATGATCTGAGCTACAGGGCTGTCGCGTGCCGGTCCGAGACCGGAGCGTGGTTCGGTTTGTATTCTCGGGAACAGCACGAAGACTCAAAACGGAGTCAAGAGCCAAGGAACTTCATTTGCCCAACAAGAAATGTGTGGATGCAAAGGGAGGGAGAGCCAGAGATAAAGAGACAAAGGAAAAAAGGAAAGAGTTCACAGCAATAGCTGCCACCCTGGAGCTGCAGTGTCCTGACAGCCCGATTCATTTCCAGATTCGGTGAGGGAACGTTCTATCTGATGTTGGTTGGTTCTCTTCTTTTAGAAGGTTGTTACAAGCTGTTCTGCTTAACCACACCTTCCACCCGACAATGGTGTGCGTGCCTAACACCATCAGGTGGTCCTCAGAGGCCCCCAGGCACCTTGTTCCCCCTGACCCCAGGGCTGGGCACATGCACAGGGGTTTGGTTGAGTTTTGCAGGATCAGCCTCCCCCATTGCTCCATGGTGTCAGTCGGTTTGCTCCTTTAACAATGCAGACATAAATCTCTGCTGTGGCAGTGGTGTTACCTTCCTGCCTTAACAACGTATAGATAAATCAATCATTTGCTGTGGTGATGGCGTGAGTTTCCTGCCATAGCAATGCTGATGTGGCGATGGTGGGTCTCACGGACCCAGTCTCTTACATTATTATTTTTCAAGGGCTCTTCTCTTCTGAGCTCTGATAACCGTGATATCAGCAGGGGTTACCAGCAGCTTATTATTACCTTCTCCAACTGTTATATTCTTCAGTGGCTTTGAAGTATTTCACTTCTTTCACAATGAAATTATGTCAGGCAAAGACTACCGCCACTATGAATATTCTCTCATGTACAATGTAAATAAACACCTTTCTCCCTGGCGTAAGCTCTTTTCATGAAGGTGCACAGTACCATGTGATGAGTGCTGTACTAGCGTTGAGACAATGGGAAAACAGATGGCCATTAGAAGAATTTCTTCAGTTTGAGAAAAAGTGCACAAAACGACTTTAAAAATGGATGATTGTTGATGCCAGTGATTTTATACTTCCTGACTATAAAGTACACTCAAGAAAAGAATCTGCAGGTTTAAGGTATAGGTAGAACTGATGAGGAAACTCCATCATTTAGTCAGGCCCTTGACAAAGCCCACTGTAGTCTTTGGAAATGCTCTCATTTACACTGTAGTTAATCAAATGGGCCAGGAATGCTATTGCTATCGCTGTGTCTTTTACAGGCACACGTTGCTCTGGATGGCTCAAGAGGACCAGTGTCTTAAGAAGTGTGAAGGGTGAGGCCTAGCAAGCTGCATGCAACCCTGTTCAAATGTTTTTCTGTTAAGCAGGATTTTAACAGAAAAAATCTTTTTTATTAAAGTCTTTGTTTTCTTTTTAGTAAGTAAAGAGGCCAAAAGCCAGCCAGCACTGGTTTAAAGTCCTGCATGGTCCTTCCAACCTGAATTATTCTATAGTTCCACACCCAGAGGCTGTGTCATGAGAAAACTCACACCAAACCCAGAGAGAAAATATGGCAAAACAGATGTGAGGGTACTCGGGGAACGTGATTAGATACCCTAATTCACCACTGTCTTAGTACATCTAGAGCGAAAACAATTGGTTACAAATCCAACACTGCCCATGAAAGATAGATTATTCTTCACTTTCTTCCTTCATCCAAGCTTGCTGTTTAAATGGAGGGAGATGTCCTCATAACTGAGAATTTTTGCCCTTCAGTACCTTCCTTTTCCACTTAAATTAAAGACTATGCACCACTACCTTTTACCGTAAATGAAAACAAAACTGCCTTTGTGAACTCACTGTCAGCAAAGTCTTCCCTCCTCCTGTCTCCCACATCCCATAAGCTGTCTGAACCATTCCCTTTCCGTCCAAAGGCGGTCTGAGATGAATAAGGGTTTCAGGAATAGAGGAGAGGGTGCAAACTGAGCATACCACCATAGAAGACAGTGTTTCCTAAGGGCTGTTAAACTCTGGTTTTGCCAGCCTTCCTCTGGGATTATCCACATTCCATTCTTGCAGGTCTATCTTTGGATCTCTTTCAAAGGACCTATTTCCCCCCAGACGATTCCAGGGTATGTTAGCAGGAAGGAGTATTCCCAGTACAGGGACCCCCTTATCTGAGTGTTCTGGGAAGTGTGTACATACCCAACAACTGGCCCTATTGGCTGTCTGTATGGTTTTCTGGATCATCATCAAGTGTCTGCTTTGAGTCCGTGGGTTCTCCCGATTCTACTGAATTTAAGAATTTATCATACCACATAACAGGCAAAATCCTATACAACTGTAATAAACACATGGCTAGAGAAGTATCTACAAAGAACTCATGCTACAATGAAAGAGAGAGTTCACAAACTCAACATGCCCTCACTGCCCCGCCCCCCCCCCCCCCCACCCCCCCACCCCCCCAGTCCGTTTCTATATAGGGTATTATTTCAGTCCAAGAGCAGTTCATTAAAATCTGTGGACTTCTAGTTTCAGAGGAGCCACTTCTTCTGATCCCCACTTCACGTCAGAACTTGTCTTAGTCCTATTGGAATGGATCCAAGAACAAATTCCTTCAATACTTTTATTGCCGTATTAGTTATCAGTAATACCAAACTTCACGTCAGAACTCCTCTTAGTCCTATTGGAATGGATCCAAGAACAAATTCCTTCAATACTTTTATTGCTCTATTAGTTATCAGTAATACCAAACATGGCCCTTTCCACTGCTCCTTCAAAGGCTCGTCCTTCCAAGTTTGAAGTTATACTTGATCTCTGGGTCAGAAAAGAGGCACCAGCAGGTCCATTGGTACAGGTGTTCTCTGTTGAATGTACCTGTACAATGAGGAAAGAGTCTTTCCCAAAGACAATATATATTCAGTTAACACTTGATCACCAGAAACAGGTATTTGATCTTCCTTTCCTGTTAAATTTGCAGCATAAGGTCTTCCATATGATACGTCAAATGGGCTCACTTTTTCCCTAACTTTTCGTGTGATTCTGATTCTCATTGAAGTGACAGGTAAAACATCTATCCATTTTAACTTAGCTCCTTGACATAATTTAGCCAATTGTTTCTTTAAATGTCTGCTCGTCCTTTCTACCTTCTCAGCGGACTGGCGTCTCCAAGGTGTACGTAAACCCCATTCTACTCCTAAAAGGGCAGGAATTGTCTGTATTACTTCTGCTGTGCAGTGTGGGCCTCTGCCTGATGAGATCCCACTTGCAACTCCAAATCTTGGAATAATCTCATTTAGTATATTTCTTTATTACTTCTTTAGCTCAGTTGCTCTGGCACGGGAAAGCTTCAGGCCATCCTGAAAAGGTATCTACCAATACCAAAAGTCATTTATGATGATTGCACTTTGGTAATCCAGAGAAATCAATTGGTCAATATTCTCCTGGAATATTCCCTTTCTTTACCTCTCCAGGTGGAGGTCTTAATTCCACTTCAGGATTATTTTGACAACCTATTACACGTGGGTTTACTATTTGATCAGCATAGCTTTGCATCTGTGGGCCTATCGCGTATCTACTGACACTTGCCATCACAGCATCTGCTTCCATAGGAGTTCCATCACGTGCCTGCTGTACAGCAGCTTCCACTTTGTGGGAGCCGTAACCCAACGTGCTCCGGCAGATGTCACCCACCAGCCGCCTGAAGTCCTTACACGTTTTACACTCTGAGGTCTTTCATTCTCTTTTTCACTGTCTTGGGGCGCTTCAGTTCTCATAAATCCTAGATCTGATTTCCACATAGGTTAATACTGATTCAGGTGGCTGTGACAATGCAGACAGTGCCAACAGTCCTGCCGCACCTCCCAGGATCCCCCCAGCCCTCACACAGCCCGGCAAGACAGAGGTTGCTCTCAATAGACAGGAGCAAGCCCAAGCAGGAGCGTGGTCAAGCACAGGAGCGCCAAGCAGTAGGTCAGGTCCCACGTGGAGCTGCCTCACCAAGGTGAGGCCGAGCTGTGTGATGGTCACCTGTGCTGCTTCTGAATGGAAGAGAGACACAGAAAGTACCAAACTCTTTTTGCTTATAAATTGTTGGTCTGGACTCCTGGCAAATATGCGCATCTCTCGGATATAGCCAAACAGTATTTATGCAAATTCCTACTTTTCTAATCAAAGCAAAAAGTCAGCTGATTTTCTTGTTGGAGTTGAAGAATGCCATCTAACCGTGCCTATAAGATATGAATTTCATTTGACAAATACAAATCTGATGATCTGTCAAACTGCCAAAGAGATACCGGGCTTATGGCCGTATTCACTATTATCACAGAATCAAAAATGAACGTCTGCACTTCTTGAGGACTGGGTGCAGACAGATACTGATCTCTAAGTACATGAAAAGGTCATTGAATGCCTTAGCTAAAGAAGTGATTTCTGTTTCCCCCCGCCCCCGACCCCCACCACCCCCGGAGCTATACAAGACAGGACAATGGCTCACCTTATTTCTCAGGGTAAGAATATACTTCTAAAATGTTGAAGACAGTTTTCTGAGAAAGAGCCTCCCTCGATCAGGATGAAGTAACTGGTGTCTAAACCCAACACATTTTCAATGATGCAAACCCAAGGTTTCGAGAATGCAGCAAATGCCTAAGCACTGTCCTTACAAGCGTAACCAAAGTGGGGGATCTTGAAAACGGTATGGAATCGATCTGTATCATCTTTTAAAATGGTGCAAGGGAATTATTGACAAAATATTTCCCAAAATCAGTATTTTGGCTCACTGAAAGTTTAAAGAGCTAACAACTCTTTGCCATACAATTACTTGACAATGATGGTTGTGAGGTCGATATAACAAAAGAACAAAACAGTCTTTTTCTGCCGAAGGTGCTAAAGCCAACTTAAAGTGGGGGTGGGGAGAAGTAAGGTTCAAGGACGAAGTAAAGGCTTTAGGTTTAAGTGATAGGTTTCAGTGGGTCTGGGGAAAGGTTATATTCATATACGTGTATCTGTACTTCTTCAAATACAGAGTTTTAGTTAATGCCAAAGGTAGCTCTTCTCCTTTATATTGCTTTAATGACATAATACGTTGTTCAGAAAGGTTAATTTAGGAAGTTTAGTACCCCTTTACAGCAGCTTCCTTTTACTGCTGTAATTAGCAGCTCCTTTCTTGTCTACTCGTTGTTTCTTGTTATTTTTCCCTCAGACATGGTGTCCTTGTTTGGAACCTTTGTTAATGATCTTTTAATTTGAATAGTGACTGTTGATGGCCTTTACAATTGAGAATGCAGTGCATTCATTTGAAACCAATATTGACTCATTAAGCTCCTGTTCGGGAATGGCTTTCCACTGCCTCAATTCAGGAGCACTTCCAAGAGCTTCCTAAAATGTTTTCCAAGGTACACAGGGATTGCCTGAAGAAGTACAAGAGCCATGTGATGTGGAAGATACTTTGTACCATTAATTCCTCTGTTGTCTGCTTAACTCCTTAGAGGATCTGTACACACATTGTAAGGACTGAAAATGTCTCTGTGTTGGGTGGTGCGTACTGAACATGCACGTTAGGTGTTCTTGGGTTTGTGCAAATGTAATCTGCAGGAGGTTTTGCCATAAATCCACTGAAAGCAATTTTGTCTTTGCAAAATGTAGATCTCATCCAGATCTCAGAGAATGAATGGTGAGCTTCTTCACCAGCCTGCTGGTCCCAAGTAAGTACTGGACGTAGCTTTGAGGTTCCACTATGGATGGATAGTCCAAGATGGTAAGCAGTAGCCATTCATTAATCTCCGCAGTCATCTATTCTGAGGCAAGTGCATTTAGAAAATGGGTGGCTATCATCCAAACGTATTTTTCAGCAATAAACTTCAGAAGAAGCAATCAGGAAGCAATCTGTTAACGAAGAATTTTATTGCTTGCAGAAGCAGATTTGTTGGCTATCCGGAAAAGTTGGTAGACCCTCATGTGAAAGAGCCAGGTGGAACTTTCTGAAGTTCCTCAAATACTTGAATACGCTCACAAATGCTCAGATAAACAAAAAAATTGCAAGTAGTGCAGGTACAAGATAGACATGCATGGCTTCCTTCTTCTCCCCCCTAACCCACCCCCTTTTTTTTCCTTTTTTAAATTTCTGTGTGCTGTTGATGACTTTCTGAAAATAACATATCTCTTTTCCTGGGAACATAAACCTGGTGGCTGAATGGATTTGCACCTGCTTGTTGAAGTGGTTGAGCAGTCTTAGCGCATGAGGAATGAAACCCATGTCCTGGAGAGAAAGCGCACAGGGGGAAAGATGTGCTTAAGCCAATGAGGTCTGTGGGGTGCTGGTGCCATAGTTGCATGACCTCTTCACATTTTTTAATATAGGCATGCTAGTAAAACATCAGGTGTGTTCCTTAGATATTACTACGTTTGCACCTGAAATGATCTCTGAAATACATCACTGGAATTTGAATTTTAATGTGTCTTGCTCACAGATCCAAGTAATGTGATTGTTCGATCTTTTCAGTCTCCAGTCTACATATATGCCTTTGAATATTTGAGTAATACATTTAGGGCATCATTTCAGAAACAGGAGGCAATGGCTGATGTCATAAGCTGACCAAATTTCAAAGCTTTTTGCTGCATTAATTAATCACTTCTCAAATGAGACTAGAGCTGTATCTATGAATGTTTATATTTATATTAACATTTGTTAAGACAAGTTATGATTCCTCTGCCATTTAAAAGCTCTAGCCACAATCTAGCATAAAAGTATGCCTTTGTAAGTTATTAAGCTTGCAGACCATTGTTTGTTCAGCTGCAGTAAGCACTTTTGGTTGTAAAAAGTAGCATTCTATATTTCAAACCTTTCTATACTTACACAATACAATAAATAAAAGGAGTAAAAAGAATTTTCTAAGAACAACGTTCAATAAACCATAAGATGAATGAACCTTTTTTGATAAAATATAATTTCTAGTATCTAAAGGAATGCATGAGCGTGAGTCAAAGTTGGTGTCTTGTTCTACAAAAAAACCCCAACAAACAAAACAAAACAGAACAGGGAAAACCAGTTCATTTAGGAAAACTGAAATTGGTTTTGCTTTTTCCAACGTTAAGATGAAGTGTCTTTTTAAAATTCAAGCTAGAGCTAAAAACCCCCACATTACGTACAATATATTACATAAGGTTTTTGAACTGAGCACATGGAATATTTCCTTTTTCTCTTTTCCTTAACAGTCTGCCCCTCACCTCCTTTCATTTTTTTGTTTGACTTCAAGACAAATCTTTCGCCTAGTGCTTCTTGGTTTTGCACATTTTTGTCTTCCTATTTTTCAAAACGCATAATTCTACTGCAGACTGATTTTTCTTAACTTTGTTAGATGAAAATTTGTTTTAGATTGCCTTTTATTTAAATATCAAGAAAAAGAAATTAAAAGGAATATGAGCCTGTTGTTTGATAGGATAACATATTTTTTCTTTATTTAGAAGAGAAGTACATGTTAAATGATACTTGAGTGTCTTGAGAGAAGCCACAGCATGCTGTGAACAGTGGACATTCAAATCCCTGTTAACACAAAAAACTAGTTAATTCATTCAATAATAGAGAACATACGGTAGAAAACTGAAGCAGTTTTCTTAAGAGAGGAAGAAGTATTTGTGAAGTGTTACAAATCCTACAACAACAGAAGAAAGGCCTGTTATGTAGATAAATAAAAAAATCTCTTCAATGGATCTTTTAATAGGGTGAGGAAGTGTTTGTTCTGGGTCAATACTCATCACTCATAGAATGCTTGAGCAAACCTGGTAGGTGATTTCTTTCAGATGGTGGTGACAAACTTGTCTAATAGCCACTTCTAGGTTGTAAGCGTGGATGTTGCCTGTTTTCAGGGTTGTTTGGACAAGATTAGACATTCTGAAATATGCAGCTGCCCGAAGCAGGGATGATCCACAAGCACCTGTCAATCCACAGCTGACGGCAGTATTGAAGGAAAATGATGTGAAGAAACAAGATCAATAGTCCACGGGTAAATATGTTTGCAGTTCTAAAGTCAGAAAGACGCAAACAACAAAAGCTGCAATGCTTTTTCTACTCTGGCTCTACAGCACATGAAGCTTGTATACAGAAGGCTTCTAAACTATACTGAATTTAGAAACCTCTGGAGCAACCTCTAGGGATTAGCAATTTCACCCTCAAACAACCGAACACCTTCAGACAAGAATCTTAGCTATTATTTTGACATTACTGATACTGTTCTACGTCACGGGTAGGTGGAAATGTCATCCTGAAAAAGAAAATCTAGCTGTTTATTGTGACCTTTACACTCTTTCCTCTATTTACAATCTATTTCTGTTAAATGAGAGAAGAATTCTTACACCGAATGATTTCAGTAACTATATAATCCTGTTACAAAATAAGAAGAAATCAGACCATTAGCTGGCTCCTGAGATGGTGAGATGGCTTAGCTCTCACAGCGTTGATCAAAATGGTGCATATTGACTGTTGTTTGTTAGCTGAAACCTTTATAAATATTAGGAAAAACAAACAAGCAAGCCATCTGGAAACATGAATTTCAAGAAGCTGCCACAATGCTTAAGCTATTCCATCTCATATATATATATTTATATATTTTTAAATATATATTCCTAATTTAATGGTATCCCAACTACAGTGAACTGTTTGTTTTGCTTTGTTTTTCTGGACTCAGACTTGCAGTAATTCCCTGTTTACTAGGAAGAATCAGGAAAACTAATTGCAAGTATATAGTTTGGTAGGAGGGAAAAAGAAAAGCAGGAAAAGAATGTGCGTCTGTCACTTTTAAACATGTCAGAAGGGAAAGAACACACGAGAACACACAATCCTTTCTTGGGCTTAAACATGCTGACCTACACTGAAAGTGCATCAGCTGGATCTTGGTCTTGGTATACAGGATCCCATGCTTTAGAGATGAAAAAAAAATAAAATTAGGAAAAACTTGTGGGGTAATCTATCCCATATTAGGTCTCAGCCTCATTTCTGACAAAGGCTGGCTGAAATATTGAAGCCTGGATTGACTGATGGGTGAAAACTGAAATGGGACATGAAGTAACTAATATAGGACAAGCCTTTCTGAGATGGTTACTATCCAAAGAAAGAAAACCCTTTCAGTTTAAACGTTGCAGTATGGCATTCAGCTATGACGGAAAGAAGTCAAAGATGTCCATCTGCATGATTTCCGTATGTACTTAACATGGTAGTAGTGTAAGAGTCCAAGAGAATCCATTCAGCTGCAGCCCATCATATAACCAGACTTCAGCACATGGACAGCTTCTAAGCCTGTGACTAGTGTCGTTGCAATTTCTGGTGCTGCTCACATGTGTACAGCAAAACACCCATCTCCATTCTTCATGGTATTGTAAGAACAGTGACATCTGGTAACAGAATGCAAATACAGTTTAATGATAAATAGTTGAATTACTTAAGTATTCTGGCAAGACATATCTGGCAAGTTCAGTTTTGTTGTGAAGGGAACATTGAAATATGCATTTGGGAAATGAATTAACAGGCTGTTCCTCCTGAATCATAGTACATTTGTATGGGCACACTTTCAGTCTCATCCAAACAAAAAAGAATCTCCACTGGTTAGCAATCAAGATGAGTATTTTAAGAAGTCAATAAGGTGGACAATAGAAGTGAATTCAACCTATTGGGAGCAAGAATTAGTTTGTGCAAAGAGTAAAAGCAGTATCAGTACAAGTTAAATATAGAACATTTATATTTAATTTTCACCTCAGGTTATAAATCGCTCTAAGTGGAATGAACATGATAAACGATTCCACTTCCCTGCTGCATTATTTAATGGTAAACAGCAAGAGACATTTTTTTGTGAAATGTGAAAAGGCAAAAAAAACCAAATTGCTAGTTCAAACCTTGTTTTCACTGCTGAAAACTAGTTAAATGCTGGCAGCAGCTTATGATTTCTCACTGTAAATTCTGATTAATGATATGCTGTTGTGGTTCTACAGCACTGTTGGAAATTAGTCCGTTGGTACCTTTCACCTAACTAGCTGGATGTTTTAAAATCTTCTACTGCCCTCTCTACCCACAGGCCTCAGTACATGTGCAAGCAACTGTGTTGTCCATCAAGATGCAGTTTTGTGTAGGATTTTCAGAACATAAGGTGAATTGAGGTAAAGATCTTCCAAGGTGAACTAGAAAGTATTTCTCCTCCAGCTGTCCCTGATTGATTTGTCACATGCATTTGCATAATAAGAAGAAAAAAAAAGAGAAAAAAAGATAAGGTGTTTTCTTGGTGGGTCCTTCCTTTTTGCTCAAATGATGACTGCATCTGCATTTAAGTAATTACTTAAAAGCATATATTTCAATATTCCTGAAATGATATTTTTTTTGTAAAGCAGATAATGAATGATAACTTTTCAAAACACACTGAATCATTTGCTATTTTCTTTTACACTAGACTGTCACTCTGTTCTATAACTCTTGATACAAAATTGGATGTGATGTAGTATTTCATGAGACAAATCTTTTTTGAGGTGCCTTAATAATAAAGGTGCTCAAATTGTTCTTTTTGGGGGTTGCATTTGCCTTGTTTGTTTGCTCGCTTGCTTAATTTTTGTTCTGTGCTGCTGCTGCATTTCTTCAGCCAGTTAATACCTGCCTGGAAAACTTGAGTGTGTTAGTGTTTTAGGGCTAAAGGAGCTTTCCCAGAAGCTTTCAATGATCATTCAGATGCAAATCGAGCCAGGCAAATTCCTATGGAATAATTTACCTATACTTTCACTACTTTCAAACTAAGCTATCAGCAGCCTCCAACACACTCAGCAGCCTTGTTTCTTTTTCTGAAAATCTCACTACATTTAGGCTTTCTTTTGGATGTGTCAGAGGGTGTAAAGTTCTGGTAGAATGGCAAACCCCGGAATAACAGAGACGGCTTTGTTAATCTCTCACCATTTCACAGGTACTAATTCACCAGTTAAGGTCCTAATTCAAAACAGTTAAGCACATCCTTAGTTAGAACCCCGATAGTAAATATTTAGATTATACATTTTGGCATGTGTCCAAGCAACGTGCCAATTTCTAAAAACAATGCAAGCTTCCTCAGATTTTTCATAAAATCTTACCATATTCAGTCTACTGCTGTTTGGATCTGAGTGTATTGTCTGCTGCGAAACCAGACCACAAATAAAACAAACCAAACAAAACAAATTCATTAGAAGTTAATATTTTCCCATATGGATTTCCTAGTGCTGGCTATAGGAAGGAAATACACTAAATATGAATATTCTCTACTGCAAGAGAAAGCCGAGTAGAGATATCAATTCATCATTTTGTTTTCAACAGTTAGTTGAATGGAATTACTTAAGTAAATTTTTCTCCAGCATTTCTGTGCTGGCAGCATAGGGATTTCAGGGTGGCAGTGGTGGTAATTAATCCTGCATGTCTCACTGAGCACCAAAAAGAGCAATAACTTTGACTGATCTAACTGTACAAGGGTGGATATTTTCATCTTTGCGATAGGCATATTAAGAAAAGCAGGCACTGTACAAGTGAACTGCTTCAAAAGGAGGTGTACGTATTTTCCCTTCATTTTGGAGAAGTCTTTGGGGGTGAAACAGAGCAAGGTCTTAAAAAAAAAAAAAAAAAAAAAAAAAAAAAAGATTAGTTTGGTACAATGCTCGGGGTGATGTCTGTTTTGTGTTGAGAAAGGAATGTACTTGGAATAATTAGAAGAGATAGGCGGGCACCTGAAAGACATAAGGAGACCATCAAGTCAGGAAATCTTTGAACAAAGTAAATTGAAAGGTCTACTCCACCTAGATCCCACCTATTGTGAATGGAATGATTAGGTGTCAAAACCAAATGACTATGTATGTAAGGATGTTGTGTGACCTCTCAGGAAGACTGTGTAAGTTACCTGACTGTTCACTGAAAACTCTGGAGCTAGTTTGTCCGCTGCGAATCAGCTAGCTCCCCAGCGTTGCACGAAATAAATACCTTTGCTGCTTAAAGACAAAATTGGTCTCTGAGCAGTTACTCTGTGCCGTTTTGGCATCAATCTGGCGAGCCTGGCAGGAGAACTCTCCACCGGTGCTGGAATCCAGGGGCCTGGGGACCCTCGGGGCCCCCGGCTGGATCTTCTGTCGGTGACACTCTCCTACCCCTCGGCTTCTCACACAGGTGGACAAGGACTTCTGCAGAACACGAAAGGTATTTATATTCTTTGTTTTGAATATTTGATTGTCTTAAGATACGTGAAGCTAAAAACTTCCTTTAGGGTGTCTTAAGATTTGGGTTTACCCCATAAGACGAAAGCCGGGATGCAGTCTCGCAGGGCTGAGGGAAGGGACGCCTTCCGAAAAGGGTAATAGCCCTGTTTGATTGTCTTAAGATTTGGGGAATTCCCAGAAAGTAACAACTGAAATAGCGCTCTGTGTCTTGTTACATGTTCAAAATTAGAGTTATGAATAGTAGGAAAAAGAATATATTCTGGAAATTCTAGGTGAATAGCTGAAAACTGAACATGCTGCTTAGAGCCAGAAAAAGAATGGGATTTGTTTTTTGGCAGTTGTCCATTGAAATACGAACTCTGTGTGATAACGCGAACTGTCAGCGTTCCTAGAGCTGTATCTGGGTGCACGGTACGGTGTAACACACTGCCCGTGTGACTGAGGGCTGCCCGCACAGCGCGGGGGGTGTGAGAGACGCGGTGTAACTGCGAAGCGAGTGGGGAGCCCCGAGCTGCGTGTCCGTGTTCCCCACAAGGGGCCGGCCAGAGACGGATGGAGCGATTGAAAAATCAATTTATGAAGTGTTGGAATGCATAATCAGAAATTAGAGCGGGAGACTGTGGACAAAACATTCACACTAACATCATTTGGAAAAAGCACGAACTAGCCTCTGCCCTTAGTGTCGCAGGTGCTGTCTGTATACTCGAGCAAAGGGTGGCAAGTGTCTAAGATAATTATCTCCTCGCCAAAAAAAAAAAAAAAAAAAAAAAAAGACGACCAAGAAATAAGGCTAAATAGAGGTCTTGAACTGTGGTGTATGTTCTGTGATAAGTATGGTGCCTCCAGTAATAACTAATACATTGTAGACTAGTATATCAGAGTTATTAGGAAGATGGGGGGCAGACCGAGCCAAGAAATAAATACCAAACCACCCCTGGCATGTATTTTGAAGCATTGGAAAGAATTCGGCGGAATTCCCAGTGGAAATTTGAACAAAAAGACAGTTAAAAAATAGTGTCAGACTTGGTGGCCTTTGTATACGTTTGGTGATGGTGAAAGATGGCCACCCGAAGGAAGTCTTAATTGCAACAAAATTTTACAGCTTATGCTTTGTTCTTGGAGAACAAAAGTGGGATGAAGAAATGTGTGCAGATATGTTTGTGTGGCAGAAGAAGTGGGGGATTAACACCACCTGATCCTTTGATTATGGCTGTAGAAAAGGATAGGGGAAAACTGAGACCTAAACTAGAAAGATGTTCTTGTTGAAATTTTTGTGTAATATATGATTGCTATGTTTTGTTAAAAAAAAAGTGCTCAGGTTGTGGTTCCTCCTGTGGAGCAACCAGAATGAAGCACGTTGTAAGATAAAAACTTGGACTAATATAGGCCCTGAAGCAGAGGGCTGGGAGTCAAAGACCCTGTGGAAGTGTTAAAGTATTGGGGTGACCCGCTCGAAGGTGCGACTGAGTCCTGCTGGACCCGTGGCAGGCCGCTTGCTGTTTGCCTGCGAAGGCACGATAAATAAGAACACAGACTTGAAGCAACAAGTAGCAGATTTGCATTCAGGGTAAGAAAGAGTTAAAGCAGAAGTGCTGTTGCAGAGGCAGGCTTGTGTAACCTGCAGAGCAGGAACAGCATCTCCTGCCCGGAACCCTTCTGATGGTGAGGAGGAGGGGGTTGCTGTTGCTGAGGATGGAACAGAAGGACCTGAAAATGTTACCCCAATTGCTGCAGCATTTGCAGCACAACAGGACCGGTAAGGTATCGGCCCCTTTAGGGCAGGCTATGGGTCTGAGGAGAATAAAGGTGAATCTTTGATGGGGAAATTTAGTTGCTTGGGAGTGGGTTGTGAAAAACTATCAGGATGATCTAATAGGACTAGATAAAGGTTCGAGTTGATTGTTACTAGGTAATCGTGATGTAGAAAAGTTGATAGAAGGAGCAGGGAACCTTGATAGAGAAGAGCTGGGTGGTGCTAAACTGGCAGAGGAGGAATGTCAGGCAGAAGTGAAAGTGTGAATCCCTCTCCTATGGGATCGGATCAGTGTGCACATCTTAGAGAAAGTGGACACTGGAAGCGAGATTGCCCTAAGCTAAAGAATCATCAAGGGGTTCTGGTGAGTTAGGGACTAGAGAAAAATGAGGTGGAATTTTTAGTGGATAAAGAAGCAACTTATTTGGTGTTAAACTTCAGTGAGAAAAGAATTTGTTAGAATTTGTTACAGTTGTGGGAGCTGCTGGCCACCAGGAAAAAAACATCCTGAAACCTTTAAAGTACAAATTAAGAAAACAAATAGGAATGCCAAGTTCACCAAAATCTTTGTTGGGGTGAGATTTATTAGAACATCTAGACATTTAAAGAAGGAGAAATTAAAATTTGAAGATGATCAATCAATTGAAATATTGAGCTTACCTTTCATTCAAGAGAAAAGTGGAAAAGAGGACCTCCTGAAATAAAAGAAACCTTTAACTAGGTATATGTGGGAATAAATTCCAGGTATGTTTGCCTGTCACAGTAAAAATGAAAAGGGGGAGGCCTGCCTAGTTCGGATAAAATAATATCCCTTAGTCAGCAGGGCTGTGGGGGGTATTGGCACAAAACCTGAAATAAAATACACTCTGTAGTAGTTCTTCTGCTAATGTAAATCTGTGTTTTGCCATGACAGTGACTTGTTATGGGATGTGCAGATGAAACTCTGCATTGACAACAAAGTACAAGGAATAAGGTTGGTCAGGTGCCTCCTACCATAGTCAAGGGCAAGACTGGGTTGGCCTCTGTGTTTGCCACCAAGAAGAATCTTCAACTCCGCTGTTGGCTGCAACCCAGTAGGTGTTGAGCGGTGAGAACATGTGCCATGCCAGACCTTGATGTGAGGAATGGCCCCTGCTGTTATAGGAGGGTCATCCAGGAAGGAAGAACATCATAAGATCCACGGGACCATAATGTTTGGGCAAGTTATGATCAGACCAAAGGCAAATGGCAATCGATTAGCATTGAGGCATGTATCCCCAGAGAACAACTGGGATACATCTATGAAAATGCAGTAATAGGGAATGAAGGTTTATGTCTAGATATTAAAAAAGGTACGTGTACTTTTGAAATGTTTCCACATATTGAAGCCCAATCACAAGTGTTTTACATAGGAAATGGATGTGCATGTGTTAGTACTTCTCGTGTTAACATTACTATTGATAATTGTCATGAAAAAGCGAATGGTACTAATTTTTGTGTATGTAATTTTACTAGAATTGTAGGCTGTGACTTTGATTATGTTGTTCCTGTAACTACTAGACAGTTAATTGAAGCTGATTATACCCTGTATCACGATGTACCTAAATTACAGATAGACATTAGTCTCCTTGAAGCAAGGCTCAGACACCCCGACATAGAAAAACTGGTCCAAGAAGTAAACAGAATGGCCCAACGCATGCTTTGGCAGGTAAAACATGGCTCTGAAAATATAAAATCTGTCTTAGCCAATAAAGAACAAGTGGGAGAATATTATTGTTGGGGCACCTTCGCAGGACATTCCCCTAAAGCAACACAAGTATTCCACTATTTAATACATGCCATACTAATCACCTTGGGAGGAATGATTCTGTTATCCCTCTTGAAGGTCTGTCTGTGGTATAAACTTAATGCCATAGTTAAAAGAAGGCAAATAATATGGACAATGATACATGTCTACCAAAGCCCTTTGTCTTTGAAACTTGACAAAAGAATTCGTAAGTCTGAAGAAAAGGGGAGAATGAAACAGAGCAAGGTCTCCAAAAAAAAAAAAAGATTAGTCAGGATGAGTTTGGTACAATGCTCTGGGTGATGCTCTGTTTGTGTTGAGAAAGGAATGTACTCTGAATAGTTAGAAAAGATAAGGTGGGCACCTGGAGGAGATAAGGAGACCATTAAATCAGGAAATCATTGAATAAAGAAAACTGAAAGGTCTACTCCACCTAGATCCTATCTATTGTGAATGGAATTAACTGGTGTTAAAATCAAATGACTACGTATGTAAATATGTTGTGTGACCTCTCACAGAAAACTGTATAAAATATCTAACTTTTCTCTGAAAACTTTGGAGTTAGTTTGTCCGGTGCGAATCGGCTAGGTCCCCAACGTTGCACAAAATAAATACCTTTGCTGCTTAAAGACAAACCCGGTCTCTGAGCTCTGAGACAAAACTCTGTGCCGTTTTGGCATCAATAGAATCTTGCCCAGTTGGAGGATTACAGTAAAAAATACAAGGGTTTTTTTGATGCATTGAGAGTAAAAGCTGAGAAACACAATAAATTTGTCCACCGCTTTAGGCACAGTTATCGTTGAAGACAGTAGAGCTTCCACTGAATATTACCTCCGGGTCAGGAAATCAATTACTTGGTAATAATTGAAAAATACGTAAATCCTCAGGCAAATTGTTCCACTACTGCATTTGAATGTCTTTGCTAGAGCATGCCGTTGACATAACCAACCAACTGCTTACCACAAGAAGAGAAGAATTTCATGAAAAACTTGAAGACACATGTAGCATGACTGGCTAGAATAAACTGGAATTTCCACAAGAAAATTATGTCCTTGAAAACAACTGTAGAGATGGAATATTTTACCATAACAAGTAATACCTACTTCAGTCAACATCCTACACAAGCTGAGAACTGCAACCAAACTTCTGATTATACTTGCACCTACTAGATTGGATATTAGATGGAGTGGGAAAAAGATAGCAATAAAAAGTTAAATATGCAGTTAAAATGTTGATCTATTGTACAAAGTACAACTTCTATACCTAGCTCCAGATCTCCTGACCATTCTTTTTGTATGAAACGCTGTACTTCTGAAAACCTTTTAGCATTTCTGGTTTATGTTTTTCAGCCCATGAGCACAAAAAAAGTACTGTTTGTAATACCTAGCAACTACCTAGTAAGTGGCATTTTTATCTCAGGAAGATACAATTCCTTTTGGTCTTTGTTTACTGTGTTAAACTTGATTCTTTATTACCTTCTCAGCTGAGCACCAAAACCATTTTTCCCTCTTGACCCCATTCACCTAAGTAGATGGTGAATAACATTTTTAACAAGTTACGTCGTTAACATAAAACCAAACTCGGCAAGAGAGAAACAGATAGTCTTAGTTCCCTAGGACTACAATTTACTTTTTTTCTCTCACTACAAAACATACTTGCATATCTATTTTCTTACTGATCTGTAAAGGTACAGTGGTTTTATGGTTCTGGGCAACTTGCTCATTATCCTTTGGCATCCTGGTCCAGGAGATCCTGCCTGAGCAGGCATTTCCTTTCTCACTTTTCTGTAGTTTGTCACTTAGCTAAAAGTATTTTGCATGAGCTTAATTTTACATTGAGGTGCTTAAAGTCCATCTACTTTCAATATATTAACTATAAATGTATACATATGCTTCACATGTTCTTTATAGTCTTGGGCTTTATTCAAATGTGCTCACTCATAGCATACTTTGAATGAGTTTGTTAGGATGGAGCCACATTCTGTGTTTAGATCTCGTATGCATTTGTCTTCTGATGACTATCAGAGCAAAACTCACCAAACAAATTAAGTCCAATACGTTAGCTCAGCTATTGAATATTATTACAATGTATTTTTCTTCTGCTGGTCTCAAGATACTTCACTGAAGCTAAATAGAAAAGAAGTGATTACAACATAGGATTTTAACAGGTTTTGGAAAAAATATGCAGCTACCTGCCACATTGATGTATTTTAACCTTGATCTGCTAAAGGTATCATAGCCTCTTCTATTGACACACCACGGAATTCAGAAGGCACAATACAGTGTGGTCCTATCTTACTGAAGATAAAAACACCATGGTACACTGTGGTCCTTAACTACACTAAGGCAAAACAAAAGCATATCTAAGCAAAAGTGTTATACCTGGATTTAGTTTTTTCAATTAAAAATTTAATCTCTCTGAAGAAAAGAAATAATAAGCAACTTGCAAGCTTGCTTTCAAAACATTTTTGTCACAAAACTTCCTACCAGCCAAAAATTTTTCTCCTCTGTCTGTCTCTCATTCTTCCCTCCCTTCTTCTTTCATTCCTTCCTTCCTCTCTCCCTCTTTCCCTTTTTGTCAATAATGCTTTAATATAAGTTTGCTTTAAACCAACATACTGCATTCTTTCAGGACTGAGCAACACAAAAATTAAATCTCAGGCTAAGTTCAAATGTTGCCTTGCCTTCTTGTTTTCTCCAAGTAAAGCCGGTGCTCCTGACAGGTTTCTGTCTGAGTAGAAATGCTGCAAAGTGAAGTATCTCATTATCCACCCAGCAGGTATGCTGTTACCAGGGGTAATACCAACTTCTTCGTATCGACCTGCTTGCAAATTTTCAGCTCCCTGAAATTATACTTTCAGTTCTGCATCTACGGTTGAGAAAAACAAATGTAAACAATACAACAATAATTTTTCCAAAGCTGGGCCACTCTGAAAAGCTTCAGTCGCACTTTTTAAACTATGTTATGTGTAGTCATCTAACTCAATGTTGAGTGCAGTCACTAGACAGGCAGTCAACGTACAGTTAAGGAATTGTCTACTTTACAAAAACTTAAGACTACAAACACCTTGTAAGTTGTCAACATTACACACAGCTTCCCCAAAATAGCAGGGCAATTAAAATATGTTCCCCAGTAATTACACTTAAAAAATGTCAATTCCAATTCAACGGTTTGTAACAGTATTTAGAAAATTTATGTCTACCAGGATGCATTACTTTAAAGGCTGTGAACAACGGCAATAAGAACATACTTGCATGGTATCATGCATGAAAGCTATCAAGGTCATAGAAATGGCTGGTTTACTGTAGTTCTGCAAGTCTAGTGTATCCACAGAGCAAGCACAGGAAACAGGAAATATTCCTCATGACACAGTATACAGTTCATTCTCTTCTTTGACTACATACCATTGTTGACATTGGCATGACTATTGAAGTCAATGCATATGTATTACCCATACATTATCATATTTATTCCTGTACTTATTTTGCATATCCATTTCTATTATTTGTTAGTTGTTATTATTCTTAAATATTAAATATATTCACATTTGTGATTAACAAGTTATTATTACGATTAAAATGTGTTACAGCATATTATCATGTATCTGCTATATATATCAAATTAAAATTAATATGCCATATTAGTCTTACTCATATAACAACACTTTTTATGTTAGAAGATCACTGTCTAGGTTCCAGATAATGCACTGACTAAGGCACTGCAACTCCTGGCTCCCCTTCTGACGCACAGCAGCAGCTTGCTCCTGCCACTCCCTGACATATAGTCCCACCACCAGTGTCAAAGCTGACCAGCCCATTTTTCCCTCTAGAATCCCAAATATCTGCTAAATTGCCTCAAAAGAGGACGGAATTTTCAGCCGAGTGGCTGAATGTATACCTACAGTAAGTGTATCATAGGTTTCTGATCTCTTCCTTTATCGCTCAAATGGTGTCAGACACACTTCAGACCCATCACATCAGGAGTATCATCACCCCACTAACCCAACTAAGAAAAGAACAAATGACAGGGAAATTATCTGGAGCCTCCATTTGCTTACCAAGCTATACCTATTGGTGTGTATTAAAAAGCACACCCACTGAAATAAACCAAAGGATTTGTGATTGGTTTGAACAGACTGAACATCACTATGTCAAATATTACCAACTGCTGATTTAAGAAAAAAAAAAAAAAAAGTGAAAGAGCAGGTCTTAACATCTGATAGAAAAAGTAAGGTGTCAAAAGTTACTTCTGGTTTATAACTAAAGTCCGTATGTCTTTACAACGTTTCAAATAAACTGGACGCATTGTAATTATTTTTTTTATTATTATTTTTCTTGTTAAATGTCCAAAGAAGGGTTTTTTTGGCAAGTTCACAAGTGAAAAAAAAAGTTCTTGTAATTTCTTTTTTAACCTATTTTACCTGGTTTTTATCCATTTTTCAACCTATTTTTATTTTTTTATACTTTTTGACCCCAGAAAAGAATTATTTGTTTGTTCTTGCTAGCAAAAGCAGGATTTTCCACTATGGCCTGAAGAATGTCCCTGGCCTAAAACTGTTTACGTTTTCCCTAACAAGAAGCAGTACTTCCTCACTTTCACTAAGCTGTTTTGCTATGCCCATCCGCTAGCATGAACAACAGAAATATTTGCAAACAGAAGACAAATCACTTTGTTGAAGTGCATTTCATTAAACCTATGCCTAGACAATTAGATGGGAATCTTATTTTCACACATATCTAAAGAAAAGACATGCAAGACTTTTTCATTTGTTTGTGGGTCTTTGTTAACGCTTCACATAAGCTCACACCTACAGAGTGCAGCATCACGATCAAAATGTGAAAGAACTGTGAGAATCAACATGAGAAGTGGAATTAGAAATGATTCCTACAGTTTCACCTGTGACCTGCAAGAAACTTATTAGGGACTGACAGTCACGAATCATTTCTATCACACAAGATTTACTTTAACTGATCAAAAAATGACGTTAGTCCCAAGTCCTTATAACTTAAGTAGGGAGCAAAAGGTAACCGTGAGGGAGCAAGGAATGCCAGCAGTCAGCACACGGCTGCCTATGCCATTTCTAGGTTTTCTGGGCATGGTGGCATTGATAAGAAATACCCTCAGATGTACCGAAGTTCAGGTGTGGATTCTTGAAGGAAGCTCCATCTACTTAAAAAATACTTAATTACTGCAGTGGAAGAAATAGTCTTAGGTTTTAGGAGCATGTTTTAAAAATCTCCAGGGAGAGCTTGAACAGACACTGCGATGGAGAGACACAATCTGCACGTACATGGTACTGCAACTAACACAACAGTCTACTGGAGCAGCCGGGGGTCCGTGGCTGGTCAGTAGGACTTGCTTTTACTCAGTGGCACCACACCAGTCCCCTGGAGCCTCCTCCTGTCTGTCTCAGCCTGGCACTTGTGCTCTCGGGTGGTGGAAGGACACCTTGTGTGAATCGGCGACATGCTTCAGCACAGAGGAAAGCTGCTCAGCCAGGAGCGGGACTCACTGGCCAGGGAGGGAGCAGAGGCAGTTCTGCCGGGGGCGGGGGGTGCTTTTGCCAGAGATCTCATCTGTGCCAGGCACCCACCAGGTGCCTGCTGGCAGCAGCTGAAAGACCAGTGTTTCCTTCCCCTCCCAAGTCTTTGCTGCAGGCAGATGGTCTGAGCTGCAATTAATCAGGCGACATTAGTAGCACCGGCCTTGGGTCTTGCCTCTGAAGCAACTGCTGTTCTCTGTCTATAGCAAGACACCAAAAGCAAAGGAAAAAAAAAAAACCCAAAACAAAAAAACGCCAAAAAACCCCAACAACTAAAAAAGGTTGCAGGAGTTCAGGGGTTTCTTTATGTCGTTCATTGTGGCTGTGGCTGCCCATTTGACATCAGTAGCCAAGATTCACACCCTGCTGTTCCTCTCAGAACTTGTTCTGACAGATTGCAGCCCAGGGGCTTTAATCAGAGCAGGATGAGAACTGGCTGAGATCATGCCAGCATGTTCCTCCAACTCAGAGCTGGTTGATGAAAGCAAGGAATACGAAGATCCAGTGGAACCAAAGTCCCATAAAAAGACCCATAACCAACAAAGTCTTTCATACATTTTTGTTTACCATTATACTTACAGTTTCTAAGCTTAAAGAGAGGTGACTTTTACTAAAGATAAGGGATATGAAAAGTAGTAGGAAAATAGGCTATGTGTTTTGTGTGAGCACATCGGTGTTCAGGTTGCACAACCACATCTTCCAGGGCAGTAGTTCTTTTCCTGGAATGCAGTGAATTGGAGTTGGAGCCAATATGTTTTTATATTGAAGAAGTCTTAGACACAAGCATGCAAGAACATTTCTCCCTGCATAGGCAAATGTACAGGGAATCAGAAAAAGAGTGTATTAGAGTGTCTTAGAAAAAGAGCTCATGAAACCGTTTGCAGTATCAGGATAATGGAAAAATGGCTAAAAACAAACAAAGAAATCTTAATAGTTTGGGAAAGTGTCAAGATGTAAGTTGAGAACTGAACAGATAGAATTGATTCTGTTCTGTCTTCTGTTACCTCCTTTGGGGATACTGAAATCAAAATCAGACCAATTAGGCAGATCACTCTACCAGGCGGTTTTGTGGATGTTTTAGTTTCTTTTGCATTTGGAGCAAGCACTAGGTGCGAATACGGGTGTGCAGAGCATCTGATGTGAGAAGAGCTAGGACTCGGCTTTGACCTCCGTGTCCTGGAGCAGCTACCTCAGCAGCTACCCAGGAGCACACACCGAACGTGGCAGCCTTGGCGCAGAGTTGCAGTCCATCGCCCCCTGCACTTTTGCTACGGACTGTTTGCTATGGTCTGTGTGCTGGCTGCATCCAAGTGCTGTTGGCAAGCTCAGGTACTTTCTGTCCCCTTTTACAACCAGCAAGAAGTAGAAGGGAAGGGAAAGGCACCAAGTCTTGAAGCTTTGAAGTACGGTTTAAGTGACTCGCCGAAGATCATTTCCAGTCTGGCTAGGTACCTCACAATGAATGGCATGAGCTTTGAGGAAAAGTTAGTTCTAGGTTTTGAGCAAAATACGACGTATCAGCACCATCTTGGTCACCAGAGTATGACAATACCGTCTATCTAATCAGTGTAGCACATATCCTTCAGTCCTCAACCACCAGTTACTTTTTCTAGTTACAGCTGTTTCCAGTCATATGTGAGTTTCTTTCTCTCCAAACCCCCACTTTCTGTTGTTAACTATGTGTGCTACTCCATATTCAGTACCTTTAACTCTGCTCCTTGAGGTACTAGGGTTCTGAGTCTGAAAAATCTGTCGGCAAAATGTGAAATGCAGAGGTATGGTAGTTAGATTGCATTTCTTCAGTCAACTGTCTCTCACAGAGACCACAGGGGAGCATCTTTTAGGAATTTCTCTGACACCTGGAGAACCCTGCTGGTGGGCAAATAATGTTATTTGTATGTGGGGGCAGACTAGTCTAGAAATAAGTCACAGAAACAACACCTTGCTAGATACAGTAAACAAAACTCCAAAAGGCAGCGTTGTACAAAGCCTCTGAGTTTTGCCTTTCAGCTGCATTGTAGACAGATGCTTCAACTCAGAGTAAAAGGACAGGCTTATAAACACACAGGTGTGCTACTCAGTTGCTGAGGTTACATTACAGTGACTGTTCCCTTAAAACAGAGCATTTTCCTCATTTGTTTCTTAGCCTAGTCCAGCATCTATTGCTCCTCAAACTCTTTCCTCAGCCATTATCACTGAACCAAACCATCCCCAGGTGCCTGTGAAGGCGATGTTGCTGGTGGTGAGGTTGCAAATATTTCCCGGGTATAAAGGTTTCAATCTACATCATGCATGAAGTTCACAAGAGCTCAAATAAGACAAAAACCCTAGTCCTGACCTCACTATAGTTCTTCCTGTAAATGGCAAAGTTAAGATCCTGTCTCCATTCTGTCTGCATTTTGCAGCCTAGCCCTCTCGGGAACTGTGAACAGGACAGCTGAATCTGCAGAACTGTACATCAGAAACACCAGCTTCTGTGTATGTTTTTGAATGAATTAAAATTCATGCCATTTTAAAGTGTACAGGGATTAAAACTTACCCAAGTCCTAGAAACACAAACCTTGCCTTCTCAATATGCTTTTCTCCCAGAGGAAAGTCACCCTCTGTGGCAGAATATTCAAACTCTGGGAAGTGAAATGAGAAAGGAGCAGTTTGTGGGAGTGTCCTGTTTCATCAAAAAATGCATAAGGGACTTAACAACTTCAGGCGGTAAATATTTTTCCCATCTCAAAAAAAAGTCAAAACAAATTGAACTGTTATTTGAAACACTTGTCTGAGTCAGTGCTTTACAATATAATTTAATTAATATGTTCCTCCTTTTCTGTTGTTGTTTGGGCTGATCTACAGATTTCTAGTGGGTGTCACAGATGGGTTTCTCCTGCCTACGCTAGCATGACTTCCTGCAAATCTGCATTTCAAATATTTCTCCAGGTTAGTGACTAAGGCAGGAAAAGAGTTGTGAGAGAGAGTGCAGAGCTCACTGAAGCATAATTAATCACAAGGCACTCAAGCTGCAGTTATTTGCAACCAGAAAAGTGTGTACTCCATAGCTTGGACTGAGGCTGAGGAGCGCTGAGGTGGTCGTGCACTGAAGCAACGTAGCAGATGTGTTTCAAAACTTGAAGAAAGTACAACCTTTTTGTCAAATATCCATGCTGTGACTCATGTGCACAGCCCATTTATCCCTGCTGATTTGATTAGACTGCTGCTCTCCACCCTCAAGGCTTGGCATGTCATTAGCAAACTACTCTCCTTTTACAGCTAGGAGAGACACAACCAGAAAGCATTGTTACTCATAGCTTTTCTTATTACTTTCTACCTGAGAGGCACTACAGAAACAGGGAATGAGGCAAAACAGACCATTGTGTGGATAACCTACATACTACAGAGGCACACACAGAATTATTGACTGACTAAGATGTGAAGTCAGGTGGGTGGCTAGACAGACAGAGAAGCACAGATCCTGCCTGATCGGTGCAAAACAGGCTCTGGTGTCGCACTCAGTGAGCTCCACCAGGCCTTCTGCTAGCAAGCTGTCATCGTGTTACGCTGAGGAGCGCTTGGCTTGCAGTCCTCAAACACAGGGGCTCTTGTCTCTCTCCAAAACAAGAGCAGACATTCATGCATTTTCTGTGTTGATAAACCGGTATGAATTCCCACACTGGTCCTCAAGATGTCAATTGACTGTAGCATCTGAAGCTGAGACATAACTGGTTAGTCTAGAGAGACTTTCATTTCTTACCATCTTGATCTATCTCTACGTCTGTTTCCATGGATAACAGATTCATCTATAACAATTTCAAATCCCACTAAGCCCTAATACTGTTACTATCCAACAACGTGTGATTAATTGTCACTTCCTGAAAAAAGGGAGGGGAGGGGGGAAGAAAGAAAAGGCTTAAGGACACTACAGAGATCATTACATAGCCCCAGGCTTATCTCCATCAAGACTGTAACAAGATTAATGGGATTTGCAGAAATATGATCATAATATTCACCGAGAACAAAGCAATATATTACTACCACTGTCCTTGTCAGAAAAAACACCAGGAAACTCAGGCCCTTAAAGAAAACGTGGACTTGAAAGGCTATGTATTTGAAGTTTTATGAAGAGTAGTTTTCTTACGTACTCTTTCCACTCGGCCTGTTTGGAGAGACTGTGGAAGCAAAGGCAGTTAAAGTAACCTATGTGTTCACCTTCCCTGTACAGACAGGAAAAACCCTTTCGCAGAGCTTTTCAGAGAGCTGGTGCAACATGCCACAATCAAACAAGGGGACACTGAGACTGTGCTGCACTCTTGTGGAGGCTGGCTTCCAACTTCTCTGACTCCTTTGGCCTCAAAACACCATCTGCTCTCTTCCCAAGGTTCCTCATACTACTGCAAACATTTTTATATTACACTAAAATAACTGTCAAGTCACTTCACTCTGCTGCAGCGGGATAAACTGACTCGAAGAAGATCTAAGCTACACAGACACACTGAGCAAAAGAATGACCAGTTCCTTTGGCTTCTTTCCATGCGGTAATTCCTGTGATACCTCAACACATGTAACCAAGTATGTATTTTACCTTCAGACTGCACTCTAAATATTCATGATCAGTGCACTCTTTATTCTGACCTACAAACTCCATTACATATTTCTACTGTTAATCAATACCTTGAACCTGTAGTGGTAAGTTCCTGTTACTATTAACTGGAAGTGTTAGAAGCTCATTGTTCATTACAATGAAAATGTTGATCGATTTCCCAAAGATTGCGCAGGTACTCTTCAGGCAAACATCTGTATCTTGCTGTCTTCTTAACACAGGCACACAAATCTCCAAGGGCTCTTGGCCTAAACCAAGTATGGAGGTTTCCACACACTAGTTTACTGCCAGTTAGGTAGTAACAACTGGTTAATGGTGTTTTGTATAATAGTTATCACCACAGCTGTGGAAAACTTGCCTTGAGAGATTCATAATTAAATGAACAATTACAGTACCTATTAGCACACGATTTTTTTTTTTTCCCCATGACAAATACCATGGAGCTCTTTATGTGCAATATGTATTTCTCAAGGTGCCGTCAATATAAAATTAATGTGTATATTAAAAACGGGGGGGAGTTTGAGCCCAATTTTTCTGTGACTGGTGGAGGCCATTTTTAATGTTAACTTCCTTGGGAATGAAAATAATGAACTGGCAGATGAGTACTCCTCCTCTCTTCCCTTGGCTTTCATATACTAACATAATAGAGAAGTCTGCAGCTTTTTTGCATGTGTGAAATAACAGGCAAAATGCAAAGGAAGGGAAGAACTGATCTCATTTACTTATGTACAAAAACTTGTAAGTAAAGCAAAGGATTTAACCTCTACTGTAGACAGCAGAGCTAGGGCAACAACGCATATATTAGATTATGTCCATTATCTTCCAGAAACAAGCTTTTGATATTTACCTATATTCTATAACCATATAGCACACTCATTATTTAATGCACCTAAGTATCTTGTAGAAAAGTATTGAGCTTGAAAGAAGTTATATGCCATAGGTGTTTGGTTTTGAGAATAGGTGGATATTTGCTTGATGTTAGTTAGATTCCTTCATAATTGCCCAGGTATTTCTTTGTATGGTCATACTGCCCCGAGTGGTATTAGGTAGGACCAGTCCAAACATTCTCAGTTGTCACTGAGAAGTGATGAGGCTTGGAGCAGTCATTAATCTCTCTGAATTTTTGTTCCACACGTGTTTTACAGCTGCCTCAGAGAAAGCTTCATGTTGGTGTTTCCATTTGTCTCTGCTCCTGAAGAGATGAGATGTAAATCCTGTCTTTGCCTTACGCTACCAGACAAATCTTTGAATGTATTAAGACCACACCACTGGAAGCTTTGCAGAAAGGAATTAGGACCTTGAATTTGACTAAGTAATCTAGAGAAAATATGACAAGAACAAATAATGGCTCTACTATGCTTGTAATAGTCCATGTTGCTTCAAATACACCCAGAAGCATTGTGCCTGAGCTGATTTCCCAGGAGTTGATGGGTGTCTTTTGTAGATACAGTCTACTGCTATAAACCAGAGCAACTGGGACAAACACATGTACAGCTCAGGAAAAGGCATTCACAAACCCAGGACAATTTCCATGCCAGCCAAAAGTGGTGAATAATATTCCATCAATTGTTGTGCAGAAATTTAGACAAGCAAATATACCGGAGGCAGTGAACTGGCATTTTATGTGCTTAGATATGATTGATTATTAATGTATATTTTTATATAAGCTTGTTTATCTGCATTCAAGTCTTCAGAGCAGCTTTTCTCTGGCTATGAGTGCAACACTTGTGTCAAAGCATTTTGGAATCAGAGCAAGCGTTCAGTGCTGTTCCACATCGCTTCCATTTACACCCTAGACATAGATACCTTCAGTGCAGACCCATTCCTATTGTCCTTGAAAAGGACAACAACTCTTCCTTGACAGCAAAGGTGAGCAAATGTTTTTTGTTTTTTGTTATAAATAGCTGAGGTTGCTTGGGAGTCAAAGTTGATGCATACCGGATTCACTAAAAAGCTGCTTGAACATTTTTGCATATTTACGTAGCAAGACTAGCTATAACTTTGTTTTCCTCTTCATTACTCATTAATCTTTCATCACAAAACATAAGTAAATACTTTTTACTTACACAGCTCCAGTTAGATCTTACAGGAGGGATCAGGTATTTCTTCTGCACCGCAAATAAAGGAGCAACAAAAAAGTGGTAAATGTGTGTAAACTAACGTGCATAAACGTTTACACCTAAAAGCTGGCCTGTGATGTTTTAGGCGGAAAGTTCCAGCATGCCTCTAATTCTATGCATTCTGACATCGGTAAGAAACCAACAAAATTTGGACTGATGATGACTGCATCTAAAAGACTGTTCAACAACCCACTTTAATGTTATGATGTCACTCTCTGATTGATATGAATTCTGCACCAGAAGGATCAAGTGATCACAAACATAAAAATCTCATAATTTTATTACTTGAACAAAATTAATCATATATTGAAGGGCAGCAGAAAACCACTGCCCTTGTTTCAGCTGGGATAGAGTTAATTTTCTTCCTAGTCACTGATGCAGTGCTGTGTTTTGGATTTGGTGTGAGAACAACGTTGATAGCACATTGATGTTTTTGGTTGTTGCTGGAGTAACGTTTATATTAAGTTCAAGACTTTTCAGTTTCTCAGGCTCTGCCAGCCAGAGGGCTGGAGGGGCACGGGACATTGGGACGGGACACAGCCAGGGCAGGTGATACAAACTAGACAGAGAAGTATTCCATACCATATGACATCATGCTGAGTGTATATATATATATATATATATATGTAAGCTGGAGGAAGAAGAAGGAAGCGGGGGGACATTTGGCATTATGACATCTGTCTTCCCAAGCCACCATTATGTGGGACAGAGCCCTGCTTCCCTGCGGATGGCTGAACACCTTCCTGCCAATGGGAAATGGTGAAGGAATTCCTTGTTT
This sequence comes from Falco punctatus, assembly GCF_963210335.1. Taxonomy (NCBI): domain Eukaryota; kingdom Metazoa; phylum Chordata; class Aves; order Falconiformes; family Falconidae; genus Falco; species Falco punctatus. The sequence continues at coordinate 74,976,597 of NC_137586.1, forward strand.
TGCTTTGTTTGTGTGTGCAGCTTTTACTTTACCTCTTAAACTGTCTTTATCTCAACCCATGACTTTTCTCCTTTTTACTCTTCCAGTCCTCTTCCCCATCCCGCTGTGGGGGGAATGAGAAGGTGGCTGCATGGTGCTCAGTTGCTGACTGGGGTTAAACAGCAACAACCAACAATAAAAGGATTTCTCTGAGTAAACAGGGAAAGCAGGGATGTATATTGGGGGCTGGACTAAATGGCCTTTAAAGGTCCCTTCCAACCTAAACCATTCTATGTTTATATAAATCTATATGCTGTTTTATTTCCGGGTAAAAATTGTTTCTTCCCCCAAAAATGTGTTTGCTAAAGTGTTGGAATATAGTGTTCTTCTCTTTTTATGGAATATATGTGCGTATATTAGTATTAGAACAAAGAATTCTAAACTGTGATTAATTCAACAGGGTATCTTAATCATATCACAGTCTGTGTGAAAAGAAAGTAAATGACATTAATAGCAGTTTCCAAACAAATGCACAGGTACAAAGGCCGTGGATGCCAGACCGATATGTGGGACGCGATGACAAATCCAATACAGATAGATTGCTACCACTTCCCCCACAGTCCAGCACTTCTGGATGTGTGTCTCCATCCCCTGAGGTCTCCTCCATCCCCCGGGAGCTGTGGAGTGCTGCGGGGAGCTGGGGACACGGCTGTGCCACAGAGCACGGTCCACGCTTGGCCTCTGGCTGGGGACAGCTTTGGGCACTTTGGAATTGCCTTAACAAAAAAAAAAAAAAAAAAAAAAAAAAACCAACACAAAAAACCCAAAAACCAAACCAAAACAAAACCAAACCACCACCAAAAAACCCACAAAGCAACAACAGATTCAAACCAAGCAGAAAATCTTTGTACATTCGTAGCCAAAGAGAGTGACATTAGAGGTGCAGAACTGAGACTTATTGGAATATCACCATTCAAGTCATTTCACCTTTCCTGCTTTTTAAAATCCTGTTTTTATGATGTAAATCTTTCCATGCAGCTGATTTTGTATTTGCCTTTCTGCCAGCTGAATTCAGTATCTCCTTAATTTTTTTCCCAGGATTAAGTTTAAAAGCCAGACCACCATAGTCAAACTGCAGCCACGCATTTCATTCATACACCAATTTAAGCCTACTTTTCTATTCCCCTCCTAGGAGTGCAATAAAACGTAGTTTTACACTGAAAATTGTCTTTTAACAAAATGGACTGCTCTGACTCAAGCTGTCCTTTCTGTGCACGTGCAGATTTGTATCTGCTATTTTTGCTGACTGAAATAAACCATAAGAGGCTCAGCACTGCCAGCACACCTACAGCAATGTCAGCTGGATTCTGTCCTTGCTCAACATCACTTATAGATTCAGCAGCAAAGTGCCAATTACAGATTCTTTATTACTGTCTTTGCAAAAGATAAAGTGAACCTGGCCTGACTTTCACATGGAAAATTGAGGGTTTGGATTTGCAGTTTTAGGAGTAAAAATACATTTTAAAAAGCAAGCAAAGTCACCTTTTTCATCTGCTACCGAGAAGATCTATTTAGAAGTTGAAATAATATAATAAACCAGGACACAGTCATTTCTGGTTTTATAATCTAATTCAGAACTGGACTGGATCGATGCTGAGGGGACGGATGAAAGCATGAAGGCAATAGTCCCGCACAGGATTTTCACTTTAATTTAGATCAAGATGCTCTATTACATTGATAAATATAGATATATCACCTGGAATTACAGTTTTAAACACCCGAGACACTCCCATTTCACTTCAAATGATGTATTGGTTTCAGTGCATTGCTGAGTTTGGGTCTATATTTATTTTTTCAAATTTTTATGTTGATATTCCTTCTATGAAATCCGAATCCTGCATAGGAATGCTCAAAGCAGTTGTCTGTTTATAACCGGATCCACATTCTCAGAGTCAACTGATATTACATTTGCGTAACTCCGTTGTCTTGCTCCATTAGATAGCCAGTGAAATGAATTGTGTGTTTGTTCAACTGAAGTGTTTATGTTACTTAGGGTTCCCTAGACTAGTCAGATTCCTCTGCTACCAGAAGTGAAATGGCTTGCCTGCTGTCTAGTGACACAAAGCTTATTCATTTACTCTGATTTCACCAAAATGTACCTACACAAAGTGTGGGGGTTAACAGTTCTGGGCAGTGTACAATTTATTGGTTTCAAAAAAAGCTGCATTTTAAACAAACTCCTGGAACAATTTCTTCCTCTAATTATACCAAAGAAATTCTCAGCACCTCTTCACACCTCCTCTTACTAGAGAGCTTTGCTGGACAATCTGAGCCTTGATTGGCAGCTAGCACTATCATTAGCAAAACACCTCCAGAGTAAATTACATTATTTACTTTACTTCTCTGAAACAAGCTTTTAAGATTATCTTATGAAACAATGTTCGCTTGATATCCATGTCATCAAAGGGGAAAATTACTACAGCTTTATTGGCACCTTACTTTACTCTCTGTTGCCAGCACATTTCAGACCCATGCATTGAACACAGTTTTGCTAGCTACAATGCAAGTACCGCTGACAGGCAGTAACAGTCAGTGAACAACAGTCTATCCCACAAAACACCTGGAATGCAGGTAATTTAATGAATCACAAAGGCTACATGGCTACCTGGTGTGACCGGCTTAGTCTCCCTGTGCTGCCCTCAGGCTGCTGGGTCCTAGAAAGCTCTTAATGTGGCATCTCTTCTGTTCCTGCTGTCAGTGACAAGCATCCCTACTGCTGTCCTGAAGAAGTACAGAGGAGGGCAGCTGCACAGCCAGACAGCTGCTGGTTTCCTTTGCAAAGTTTGAATTTCCCCTCCCATTTATCAGTGGTGTTTAAGAACTTGACACCTTAACTGGGCACTGAGGCACCACAACACAGTCCTTTCTTTCTCCTTCCCAAACCTTCTTAGCACTGCATCATGCTCCTTCACTTATGCACTCCATTCAGTTTCCGTTACCCTGTTGTGATTTTCTCAAGGTCCTGTGGCAAAAATTTTAGGTAACCGTATGTACAGAGAAAGAATTGCATTGTAAAACATTATTAAAATTAACGCTTGAGGTTTGCTGTGAACTTTGTTTATAGATACGGGATGACACTATTGAAGCTGGGGAGGTTCTGTCTGTAGAAATACATACTTTTTCGTTTATTTTAACAGCCAATATAGGACAAATACTCAAAAAAGCATAGCCAGTAAATTCCACAGAGGGAGAATGTGCAAACCCCATTTGTTTATAAGTGGTGGTCCAACAAAATGTACGTTGTACCACATTACAGCTGTCACTTCAGTCTTCACAACAGCTATTGCAGCCTTGCTGCCTTCAGACAGCCACAAGAGTTGTAGGTGCTGCAGTTACAGTGAAATCTAGCATTTGACGTGTTAGATATGACATTTATGGAGAAGGTGCTTGGTAATTCTGGAGCCAATCTACCAGCTGAAAAGGAGAAGGCTCTTCTCCCTCTCTCCCCCTCCTCCTGCCACACACATGCCTTGCTCTGGTTTTGATACCCCTCAGATCCTTTGCTGATCTGAGTTTACCCATAAAATTCCCTCTAAATTAACCTGACAAAAGCAAAGATTAGAGGACCAGCAGCTGATTTGCCTCAATAAAAACTTACATGAGAAGCAAGAAGGAGTGATAGAAAGAGAAGGAACCATGAGATTGGAGTAGGCATGGGGGAAAGCGGGGGGAAAGAGGAATGGAACCTTTCAGAAGTTGAACCTGTCAGATGTACTCAAGCATGATGTGTATCTTCAACCTAAGTTAGGTCTTTAGACTGCTGCCAAAGTTGACCAGGCTTGATTTAAAGTGAAGCAGCACACGTTCTTTGAGTTATGCCTCCTTCAATGAAGAAGTCTATGAGGTTCCTTCAAGAAGCCTATCTGCTATAGAAGGAAGACATTACTATATCTATTTATCTGTACATTAACATGTTTCTAGCTGCCAGCTGGCTGCAGCAAGGAGCACAGAGGTCAGGTGTTCAAACCCAGGGCAGGCTGACAGTGGCTGAAAATTGCTTACGTCTCCTGGTTGCTAGCTATGGCAATAAAATGTGAAGCTCACGCTCAAGGACAAAATTCCAATCCAGAGGAGAAAAATGGGCTCAACATACACTGTCAGCGTCAATTGTAGCAAAGAATGTGTATGAGGCAGATGCGTAGAGTTGTCTGCTCAGCACGCTGCAGAAAAGGAGTGGGCAAGTCTTGTACATTGTTCATTGCTCTTAGAAGAGAACTGTTTGTCCCTCAGTATTTATTATTTTTTTAAATAAAAAGCACTTTCTTTGTTCTGTACAGGTGCAGGCTGATCAGCTTCAGTTGCTAGACCCAGCTCTGAGGACTGAACATACACAGGCAGGTTTAACAATTAAATCTAGGTGCTTCAGAACCTGTTAATGAAGTGCTTCCTTGGCAAATCTCAGCTAGAAAAACATCTTGAAAGTAGGAAAATAAGCTTTGAAAGCCTTCAAAAAAACTTACTTCCAGTGCAGAGAACATAATTTGAAGTCATCTTTACTTTCTGTCAACTTCCAGTAATTCCTGAAAGATTATGAAAGAAGGGTACATGGGTACAAAATCACAGAATTTCTTAAAGTTGGGGATTTACACTTGTAAATAGTCGTAATATCAGCATATGAAATCCAGTCTCTCACATTCTGTAGAGGTAACTGCCTTCATCTGGTACAGGACCTCCGCTTAAAACAACTAAATTTTTACTACTGGATGTTGAAAATCTGGATTCCATGAGCTCCTAAATGAACACAGGTTATCTTTTACCAGCTCAACAGAGGAAAATTAAACCATAAAAAAACCCTGCGTAGTTCATTGTTCTGCTGTTAGATGGCTTCCAGCTGATCCTAAAAGCAGAAGTTCATAACTAGATTTTACTTACTCTGTGACTACAAGTTCTACCATTTGCAAAGCAGATAGGTGTCTTTTTGTACACATAAATATTTTACAAAATAAATTTTAACTATTTACATCAAAATCGGCCAAAGCAAATATTGATATACACAGACAGTAGATGGGTATAAGGCTTGTAAGCAGGAAGAAATGAGAATTAAGTGTGACTGGGCACCAAGGTGAGGATGACTGTTCTGTAGTTTTCTGGGTCTTCCTTTCATGCTTTTTAAAAATCGTGGTTAGGATTCCCCTTTTGGCAGGATTACAATGGCTTCTCAAATATGATGGATAGTGGGTTTAGCCTCTTCATCTGCTGGTTCCCTCAGGACCCATGTCAGCAGATCCCATGGACTTGTGCACCTTCATATTTCTTAGATGGTCTTGAACCTGGTCTTCTCCTATAGCGGGCAGTTCTTCATTCTCCCAGTCCCTGCCTTTGCCTTCTGTGACTTACGCGGTGTGGCTGAAGCACTTGCTGGTGAAGACTGAGGCAAAAAAGTCGCTGACTATGTCAGCTTTCTCCATTCACAATTTCATATTTTTCCTTCCTTTACAACTCTTCCCAGCGCAGAGCGGATCGGGCTCCTTGCTGGTGCTTTTGGGGACCACCAACGCCACAGCTGGACAGGAGCACTGGCTACCAGAAGCAGGGCAACTGTGGGAAGCAGAGAGGGACCCGGCACTGTGGGCGAGTGCCAGCGGGAGTGGATGGGGCTGGAGCAAAGTGCCCCTTTAGGCTTCTCCCTGTGGGTGGGGGCACAACCCAGCAGGCTGGGAGACTTTGGCGCGGGGCTGCCCACCGAGCGCCCAGCTCCCCCCTGCAGATCCTGGCACTGCACAGGGAAAGGCAGCCAGCTGCGGGAGGCGTCACCCAGCTGTGGGCAGGCCACGCTGGCTGGTCCCACCAGGCTCCCTCTCGCAGGAGACCGGTGTGAGGCATCACGAGCGGGGACGAGACACACGGCCAGGGGTGCAGGTCACAGGGGTCCAAGCTGGAGCAACACAGGAAGGTAGAAGATGGAAACAAAAAACGGTATTTTCTCTCCTGATGCTGTGTGCCTGTGGGGGCGGAAGACCCGCTGTCACATCACCCATGGTGACATCAGCCAGCCATGGGCTGTGACCTCACATCCCTCACCGCTTGTCTTCGGGCACCGGCAGAGCCTGGGCCAGTCTGGCTCGTGCCTGGCCTCCTGCCGAGCGTGCCTGCGAGGTCTGAAGGTGGAGCGAAGCTTCTCCTGGTGCTGGGTGGTGCTTCGGGGGTTGCCGCCGGCAGCTCTCGCTGTCCATCCCAGAGCCATCGCCTGTGTTTCCCCGGCCCTGCCTGGGTCAGGCAGCCGGGCACCGCGGGCTGTGCTTGCAGCAGCGCAGGGGTTCGCCGCGGGGAACCGTCCCCCAGGGTGGCCCTGGGGCAGGTGATGGGCTTGGGGAGCTGGGAGGATGACCTCCTCAGGGGGCCTGGAAATTCCTTCCTCCCCTCCCTTCCACGAGGCAGTGAGTGACCACGGCTTCTCTGCATTTTGCAGTTTGTGACTCCAGTGATGGGGAGCTGCTGCTCACCCCCAGCTCTCCCCAACGACACGCAACAAACAGACATGTTCAAGGAGGCAGAGTGGACCTGCCCCATCTGCCAGGTCATTATAAATGAGGTCGCTTATGTGATGCCCTGTAACCACCGGTTCTGTGTGAGTTGCATCATGCATTGGGTAAAGAGGAATCCATCATGCCCCCTTTGCAGAAGACCGACGGCGGTTATCAAGTTTTATGTGCGGGCAAATGTCAAGTGCCTACCGTTTGGGAGAACACACCCATATGAGTCACAAGATGCCAGCAGCCAGGCAGGTGCAGCTCATGACCGCCTGGCCGAAAACAGCCACCCTCGCCCTGTGGTGTCCCCTCCGTCCTCTCCGCAGGGGATGCCGGCCCCAGCTGAGCAGGGAGCTGCGGGGACAGAGGCCGTGGGTGGCCTCCTGCCCCAGGTCTGGGCGGAACTTTTCCAAAGGGAAGAGCACCTCCTGGATCCCGTGCTGCCCTGGCTGCGCCAGGAGCTGGCAGAGATATTTGGGGCCCAGTGGTGGCTGGCAAAGAGAGCAGAGGGAAAAATCCTGCACTGCCTCTGCGCCTGTGGTCTGGATCGGGAGCTCGTGGTCCAGAGACTGCAGGACTGCCTTCACGGACATGCAGCGCAGCTGGTCCATGGCATCATCCATATCATTGTGGAGAGGTGCAGCGAGGAGGCCCAGAGGCTGCTGCACTCCCATGCTGTGGCGGATGAGGATGGCGGCACTGTGCCAATCTCCAGCCCCACCAGCTCCAGCCCATCCAGCTACAGAACCTGCAGCTCCGGCTCCTCCAGCACCTACCAACTAGAAGCTAGAAATACACAAATGTGCAAAAAAAGCATCAGATTTTAATAGGGAACATACCTAATCATGGAAGTACAGCTTAGCTAGAGCTGAATTCAGGAAGATGAGCCTGTTAGCATATCTGCACAGAGCAAGTTCAAGCGGTAAGCACGAGCAGATTCTTCATTGCAGGCTGTAGCTGAAATAGAAAGGATGGCCTTGATGCAGGAATTGGGATTCTATGGGATTATGTTGTACAGAGGGAAACTGAGAAGGTAAGCATGTTTTTTTCAGGCCTGGGAGATCCTCTGTTACCTGAAGTGCCTGAGACCCAAATATCCTCTAGCCCAGCCAGAGTTACAAAGCCTGATGCGGGGTCTGCTAAATGCAGACGTATGACAGTGTCACAGAGGTGCACAAATCAACATCAAACACCTTTCTGGTTTAAGAACCTGTTTCATTGATCTGGCTTTTAACCCCACCTAAAGAATAGCTCTGGCCACATGATTTCAAACACTTGAGCGGGACTCTCCAACCGTGGGCTAACTGCTCTAAAGGGTTGACAATTTTCAGACAAAACTATGACGGGGTGCTGCAGGAAAACTGAATGACAAAGAACAGCAGAAGAGAAGAGGAATACACAAAAGGATTTTTTTTTAATTCCATTGCTGTGTAGTAAAGTGTTGAAATCAAGAGAAGTTTGTTCGAAGGAAGAGACTGTCCAGAGCAGGCGAGGCAGTCATCTCTGACTAGGTATGAGACTTAATGTGGCTAATATCCTAACCCAAGCGCTTAAACTTCACAACTGCGTGTAGGGAATATGAACTCCTCATACTGCAGAGACTTTATTAGCAGTGTAATGCAGTTTGAGGCGTGGTCAGGAAGGAGAACCAGCTAAATGTGGACAATATTGAGGTCACAGGGACTCACCTGGTTTTGTTGAGTGGGAGGGGAGAAATCGTATCTCCTTTGTTCACACACTGGCCATTCTCCGTTGAAATGTCGTATCCGGTTCTTGCAGCCACAGTTCAAGTAGGATGTCAGAAAATGGGCTGCAAGAGCAGAGATTTGGAAGACACGTCAACGAACAACTTGGGAAGGTAAATCTACTTCATGCAGAAGAAGAGATAGATAGATCACCAAGTACAACAACTTGCACAAAGGGCAGAAATTCCCATCACTCAAAAGTATGACCCAACAGCTAGGAAATGAAGGTAAGCATACTCCGAGAAGAAATAAGGCACACATTTTTGAGCGAGGTAAATAAGTGACTGCAGCAATTTATCACCAACTCTTACAAGTTCGGAAAGCTATAAAAGAGAAGTCAAAATAAGAGAAATTTTGTATAGATTCAGTGATAGCGTATGGAATTGGCCTGGGAAAGATAAATGACTGCAAGATTACTAGTAAAGTCTAGGCACTAATCCAGAGAAATCTCACCTACTCAGTGAAGCAAATCCAGTGCATTTTTGCTGGACTGATGTTCTTGCTGTCAGAAGGTAGGAATGGAGATGAAAGAGGAAGAAAATTTGTCTATAGTTTCTTTAGACTCTAGAGTTCTCTCTAGAGCACAGAGGAGTGGGACATTGCAAGGCAGAGCAGCGGGAGACATTTAGACCTAATGAGTGGCAGAAGCAGTGGCATTCCAGCTGCAAGGCTGCACTCAGCCAGCCACTGACCTACACCTACATCTGAGTGTTAATGGCCCAAATCCCTGCAGCACAGCTTGCAGGAAAAGCATTGAAACAGAAGGAAGGCCAAGTGCTTTGTCATGTTCCTCCGGTCTTTTACTAACTCAGTGGATGGATATAAGCAAAATAACAGTCTGTCCAGTTCATACCATGGTTGCTGGCCTTAGCAGAACTCGGACTCATTCAAGTTCACCTTGACTTTTTGCAGAGGGACTCAAGAAACAGCCTCAGAATGACTATTCACTACTGCAAATCTCATAGGGCAGGCTCGAGGTAACTGTGATTCAGTAACCAGCAAAAATATTAAAGGAAAACGTAGACCAGGATAGTTTAGACCTATGAGGAAGCAAGCTCCTTTCTGGGTACATTTGTCCCGAGTGTCTGATGACCAGTGTGCAACACAAGGACTTACTGAAAGGTGAAATGAAAGAAATGAGATAACCTTGTGACTTGCAGATCTTGTTGTTCCAGCAAGTGCATCAAAGCCCAGCCATGGGCTAGAAGAGATTAACAAGGAATTGTGGTGAGATGATGAACTGTAGCAAACATCCTGGAGCAAAACTTTGACAGTGAGGGTTTGTGGACAAGCAGCTCATTTTGGCAAGGCCGGAAAAAGTAAATGCGTAAGCCTGCTATTGAATGGTCTTTTTTAATGGTACGGTGATCCAGAAGAAGCAGTATTTAGGCAGACTGTGCAGCAAGTAAAAAGGGCATCATTGCAGCATAAGCAAAATCCTGTACCTGGTACCTGGTCTCTTTTTTAAAAAGTGAGTCTACGGAAACGGTCCCTCATCTTTAATGTCAGTAATGATTTCTGCATCAACTATACTGGTGCCGTAGAACTGACTTCATTCTATTCCAACTGTTCTGGTAAGCAAAATTTGCTGCTTTACCTTTGGCGAACTGAAAATCAAAGCTGCTTCTCAAGAAAATATGCTGCAACAAAAGCCCCCTTTTTTAAAACTGTCTTAAATTTTTCTATCAGATATGCTAGACAAAAAGATGTTTAATTTTCAATTATATTTGTATTCTATTTCAGCTTTTTAAAAAATGCAAAATCCACTGTCTTATTTTTAGGTTTGATTTAAAAAATAATAAGGCCATTTCTACTTTGCTATCATTTTGCACTTCAAAGAAACAAAAGAAGAGAACACAAGAACACCACGCTCCTCCAAAAGCCTCTTCTTCTTCTTCTTCTTCTTCTGGTCCCCTTTTTCTGTGGCAAAGAGGAAATAAAAGCAAGAAAATGGAAGACCACAAAATAGAAAGAACGCAGAAAGAAGAAATTTTCTCAGACATGGAACAAAATTGATTCAAGGACTCATTTTGAAGCTTAAAAACCCCTTCCATTTCTTTGTAAGCTGTCATACAAAAAAAGGCAAAATAAATATTTTCATGCTTTCCTAAAATAAAATCACAATTGGAATGCATCTGGGGTGTTTTTTGAAAGTATTCTAGCAAAAAGTATATACCAGTCCTGCTCTCTGGCAGTGGCAGCAGCAGCATTAATACCTCTGATGGCCAATTATACTTCTGCAAACATACTATTTCCATGTCTTGCTATGCTGACAATACATATGATCCCAGCGGCTTCACTCATTTTTCACAGATGTCTTAAACAGCCATTCACTTTTCCTGCTGAGGACCACAACTCATGTTTTTTTGGAGCACTATTAGTCCCATTGGGTCAACAGAGCTTGATTTTGAGTAGTGTGAACTCTGTCATTCCCACTTACAGGTACACTGAGTAAGAATTATATTTAGGCATTTTACGGAGTGACATTTGTGATGTGTGTGGTTTTTTCTTCACTTTCCTTCTTTTCTTTCCTCCTTTGCCTCCCTTGATCCTGCTATTGGAGAGGGAGAACTTGTTGTGGCTGCCTGTGAGACGCAGAGATCTGCAGTCTTGTGTGCAGGAGTGAGTATAATGGGAACTGCTCTGATTTGCCTCTCTGTAGCTGCCTGAGCTTTTTTGCATGGTATGGTCTGGTTTTGGTCAGAATCACCGTTTAGAAAACACGGTTAATGCTTTTGGTAACATATTCAAAGAGACGTATTTCATGCGCAAAGTAATTCCCTTTTCCTACGTCAACAGTTTCAGTGAAAATAAATCCCTCTGCTAAAAAGCCATTTTGGTGAAAACCCTTATTCTCTTGCAAGTGTTTCCTCAGTGCCCAGCACTTTCCCATCCTTGCTGAGATCAAATGAGAAGGATGCTTTGGTTTGCACTCCCTATTAATGCAGTGGAGGATATTTGTCCCACGCTTGCCTCCATGAAGTCTAGGACTACTGGTGTAAATAGGACCTTGCTCTAAGCAATCCACATCACAAGGTGACCACGGGGAAGAAAGGGTGCTGTGCCATTAGTTTCACGTGTCAACACCTACAGGAGCAAAGCCCCTGTGTGGCCAGCAGTGGACCTTGGCACTACAACCCCAGTGTCAGCGGACAGTCCCCAATGGTTTCTGCACAAGCTGTGGTTCAGCTCTGCCAAATGAAAAGCCCACCTCTGCCAAGGCCTTGGCACATATGACTCTGGAGGAGCCAAGGTTACATGGTGGCTTGAAACCTCACGGCTGAGCAAGCTTTTCATCAGGGAAGTGGCTTTTGCGGGTCATCAGAGTCCTGGTTTTCAGTAGTATGATGGTTTCTGCATGTCAGTATTGCCTTTTCTTGCTCCTTGGATCAAAGTTCTGCCCCTGCTGGTGGGAAAGCTGGTGAGAAGGCAGGGTGTCACCTTGAGAGAAGAGCTGGGCATGGAGTTGCGGGCGTCAAAAGGTGGTGGAAAGCCCCCTGCCCCCTCTACAGCCAACTCAACCGGAGAAAGTTAGCTGGATCCACAGTCCTGCACAGGATCAGTTCCTTGTGAAAGCCCAGATGGCATGTTCAGAACAAATCCAGGCTGCTGCTAGGGTGAGTTTTTTAACCTCTGTACACAGGTAGGGTCCATGAAAAATGGAAATAAGAGAAGAAACCAAAAATTTCACCCCTCCATTATCTCCATTATGCATGAGTAACTTTGCATTCAAAAGAAATGGAGGTCAGTAGAAAACAGAGCAATACGAAGGGGAATTTACAGCCTGGACAGCTTGTCAGTACCAAAGACAGCCTGCACCCCCAGGGGAATCACAGGTGTCTACTGCCAGTCATGACAATGAAGTTAGAGATAGCTGGCTAACCTGGGAGCCAGTAGCTTGTGCAAGGGCACAGTGCAGCCCCATACTGAAGTGTGCGTCAGTTGTAGGAAACCCTGAAGGCAGTAAAGCCACCCCTTAACGTCAGGTCAGATGTGGTTAAGCGCCTGGCTCACCCCAAGCCTGGGGAGTATCTATCAGCTGGTGTGAAATGCTGCTGTGCTCTTCCAAACCAGGTGGGCAGGGTGCCAACACAGCTCTTTGATCAAAGGTACAAAGAGAGCTGAGTGCCTTACAAGTTATCCTCCACCCTCCCATCAGATAAGGAAATGCCAGGAGAGGCAACCATCTGCACTGCCCCTTCACACTCCACCTGCCATGGGGGCAGGTAGCAGGGCACAGCCAACTGAAGCAAGAAGTTATCACAGAAAAGTATTCGGTGAGAAAAATACTTGGAGAGTTAAGAAATGCCTGGGAAACAACAATCCCACTGCTCACGTTTTTCCTGCAGATCTAGAATTGTTATTTTATCATCTTAAAATAAAAATGTTTATTCTTTTCAGGAGCTCATGTCAGCCTCTCCAGCAGTGGGAGCAGAAAGCTACTTTAGAACCAGGATACGTGCCAAGGAATCCGTACAAACCCTTCAGCAGCTAAGCTTTGCTCAGGAATGACAGTTTGGTGGAGCAGATGAGATGGGAGCCACAGAAGTATGAGCTTGGTCCTCCCCACAGGGTGCTGTGCCTGAGATTATGGACCCAGGGGAAAAGAAACCCAACGTTTGATTTTGCCTTATGTATTTTCTGGGAAATATGATATATTTATTATATCCAATAAATAGCAAATAGATGCTGCTGAATATTTGATTACTTTTCTCACTTCTCAGCACCCAAAAATGTTGTATAATTCATAGACCGAGAAAAAAAAAACAACAATCTGTTCCTGTGCTTTTGAAACAGCAAGAGGTGGGTCTGGTTTATGCCCTGCGACAGTGGACTTTTATATGTACGGTTCCTTCTCTTAACAGGGGAAAAAGAAGATGGCTGAAAGTTCACTGAAGAAAAGGATAGGCCGGGAAGAATTTGAGCTTGAGGTTCATTGTAACATGATGATTTTATAGGCTTGAAACATAAAAACTTCGAACTCAAATGACCAAAGGGATAGATTTTAAAATATTGCTAGAAAAATCTCTATAAGAAAATACTGCTACTAAGGTTTAATCTCTCTCCCTTTATTTTCATTTTATTGGCTTATTTCAGTCTCTTTCTTCACAGAATCCTTCTTCTGCGCGTCTCTCTGACATTGTCATACATCAAAAATACTAACTTCTACAAACAGCACCCAACACTACACTCTCCAAGCCCAGAAAAAATTGAAGACTTGCTAGTTTTGTTGAGAACACGTAGGTTCAGACTGTCACAAGACTGATGTGTGCCGGGGGGTCATTCCCCAGAGTACAGCCCTCACCGACTATGGAATGGTTCATCTCTCTCAGAAAGCCAAAAAATAAGGAAACATTTTCTTTCTGAAAGCTTAGGTTCCTTCCAGAAGTTTCTTTGGAACAGCGTTCTCTATATACTCAGTGAAGCAGTGGCCTGCTCTAACATCATCGTGCGGTGGCCTGTAATGTCACTGAGCACTGCACTATGACAGATTTACTTCATGATCTATTTTAAACCTGCAGATGTCCTTGATTCAGATGCCTCCATGTTGTCATGGTGCGTATGTCCTCGTCATTTCGGGCAGGTTCTCAGGTTGGAGGCCCGTCCCTCCAAACATGCAGATGGAACAACCGTGGCAAGAACAATTGCAGAGAGAGCTGCTTCCTGGCTTTGGCCTTCCCCTACCCTAGGCAGCAACAAGGGCAGCCACTTCACTGGGCAAGCAGTGCCGGCAAATTGTGCAGCCCGGCAAAGAGAACCAAAGTGTCTGTGTGCCCATCACCCCCAGTCCTACAGCGGGGGAGAGGAGACACTCTGACTTTAAAACCAAACTGGCAAAAAACTTTGTGCAGAGGAGACCGGATCGGCCTGGAACGTCTGCGTGCGTTTGCCTCTCCCGTTGGTGTAGACGAGAAGCATTGCGAGGAGAAGAGGCGGGCTGCCACCTCAGGAGATTGTCATGGGCAGAGCCGTGTGGCCGACTTACACCGCACCCTTCACTCTCACAGAGTCGAACATAAACCCAACGGGCAACGCTCTTCCAGGATGAAAAAGAAGCGCTTGGACCAAGGACTAGAGGTGACCCTGAAAGCCAGAGGCAAGAGCGGATAGCGGGACAGCACGGCCCACACGGGGATCCGTCCCTGCTCCCCGGCGGTGCCAGCAGGGCGCCCTGCGCCCCTTCTACCGTACTCTGTTGGGGCAGCCGCTACAACTCCTGCCAGCGCAGAGCGGATCGGGCTCCTTGCTGGTGCTTTTGGGGACCACCAATGCCACAGCTGGCCAGGAGCACCGGCGACCAGAAGCGTGGCAAACGTGGGAGGCAGAGAGGGACCCGGCACTGTGGGCGAGTGCCAGCGGGAGTGGATGGGGCTGGAGCAAAGTGCCCCTTTAGGCTTCTCCCTGTGGGTGGGGGCACAACCCAGCAGGCTGGGAGACTTTGGCGCGGGGCTGCCCACCGAGCGCCCAGCTCCCCCCTGCAGATCCTGGCACTGCACAGGGAAAGGCAGCCAGCTGCGGGAGGCGTTACCCAGCTGTGGGCAGGCCACGCTGACTGGTCCCACCACGCTCCCTCTCGCAGGAGACCTGTGCGGGGCGTCAGGAGCGGGGACATGACACAAAGCCATGGGCACAGGTTGCAGGGGTCCAAGCTGGAGCAACACAGGAACACAGAAGATGAAAACAAGAAATGGTATTTGCTTTTCTCTCTGTGAGAAGGCCCACTGTGACATCACCGCGTGGTGGAAGCTGACATCACCTAGCAACAGATAGTGGCATCAGCGAGTGATGGCCTTGTGACCTCACGTCCCTCACCGCTTATCTTCGGGCGCCAGCAGAGCCTGGGCCAGTCTGGCTCGTGCCTGGCCTCCTGCCGAGCGTGCCTGCGAGGTCTGAAGGACGAGTGAGGCTTCTCCTGGTGCTGGGTGGTGCTTCAGGGGTTGCCACCGGCAGCTCTCGGTGTCCATCCCAGAGCCATCGCCTGTGTTTCCCCGGCCCTGCCTGGGTCAGGCAGCCGGGCACCGCGGGCTGTGCTTGCAGCAGCGCAGGTGAGCCGTGCGGGGAACCGTCCCCCGGAGTGGCCGTGGGGCAGGTGACAGAACTTGGGGACTTGGGGAGCCGGGAGGCTGTCCTCTTGATGGGCCTAGCCATTTCTTCCTCCCCTCCCTTCCCCGAGGCAGCGGCTGAGCGTGGACTCTCCATTTTGCAGCGTGTGACACCAGTGAGGGGGAGCAGCTCCTCACCCCCGGCTCTCCCCAGCCTGCTGCAACAAGCAGACATGGCCAACGAGTCAGAGTGGAGCTGCCCCATCTGCCAGGAGGCTGACAAGGAGGTCGCTTACGCGATGCCCTGTAACCACCAGTTCTGCCTGGGATGCATCGTGCGCTGGAGAAAGAGGAAGAGGTCGTGCCCCCTTTGCAGAAGACCAATGGAGACTATCAAGTTTTCTGTGCGGGCAGAAAACGACTACCTACGGTGTAACATCCCAACCCAGCGCAAGTCACGAGGTGCCGGCAGCCAGGCAGGTGGACTTCCTGAACGCCTGGCCGAAAACAGCCCCCCTCGCCCTGTGGCGTCCCCTCCATCTTCTCCGCAGGGGATGCCGGCCCCAGCTGAGCAGGGAGCTGCGGGGACAGAGGCTGTGGGTGGCCTCCTGCCCCAGGTCTGGGCGGAACTTTTCCAAAGGGAAGAGCACCTCCTGGATCCCGTGCTGCCCTGGCTGCGCCACGAGCTGGCAGCAATATTTGGGGCCCAGTGGTGGCTGGCAAAGAGTGCAGAGGGAAACATCCTGCACTGCCTCTGCGCCTGTGGTCTGGATCGGGAGCTCGTGGTCCACAGACTGCAGGACTGCCTTCACGGACATGCAGCGCAGCTGGTCCATGGCATCATCCAGATCATTGTGGAGAGGTGCAGCGAGCAGGCCCAGAGGCTGCTGCACTCCCATGCTGAGGCGGATGAGGATGGTGGCACTGTGCCAATCTCCAGCCCCACCAGCTCCAGCCCACCCAGCTACAGGACCTGCAGCTCCAGCTCCTCCAGCTCCAGCCGCACCGCCTCCCACGAGGGGACTCCCAGCTCCAGCCTGGCCTCCTCCAGCAGCCCTGAACGCTCCCCCAGCCAGGAGGAAGCCGGCACGTCAGAGGCCGCCCTCCACACGGGTCTCGGCCACCGCTCACCTGCGCCTGTCCCTGCAGAGCAGGAGCAGCCCCAGGAGGAGCCGCGGCAGGCACCGGTGGTGGCTGGTCCCTCTGCCCAGGGCAGCCGCCGCAGCCCCTCGGATCCTGTCTGGGACAGGCAGGACCATTTGCCCAGGGGACCCCAGCGCCCCCCAAAGAGGAGGGCCACTGACCCCCAGGACTCTCCCCAGCCCTGCAAGAGGTGACCCGCCAGCACGGCTCCAGCACCTCCATGTTCAAGGGCAAGGAAATCAATTCCTGTTTCCCTGACACAGGCTCTGTGTGCTTCTTTCTCTCTCTTCTGGTGCCCGTCCCTGATTCCTGTGCCCCACCGCGGGTGGTACCTGCCTGGGGGCGTGGGGGGGGAACGGCCATAGGTCCCCGGAGCCCCAGGGCCACGTGGGCAGCACCTCCTCCTGCAGGCAATCCTGCTGCAGCTGCAGCACAGCAGATGCCGAGGGCAGAGCGGGCAGGAGGGGAAGCTGCTTTCATCGCACGTCCAATGCCCTCAGCCTGCACCCAGTCCCTCCCTCTGCCCGCTACCGACACTTCTGCTCTGCTCTGGGTTCTCTGCACTGTCTGGTGTCGGCCGGGGTAAGCTCGCTACTGGGAGAGCTGTCAAGGAGGCAGGGACCAAGGGCAGGGCAGGGAGAGAAGAAAGGTAGAGATACCACCAGAGGAGAAGAGGTAAGGAGCACAAACTTGGGAAGATGCACATGTGGACAGCAGGCGCGTGCTCAAATGTCACCTCCTTGTGTATATTCCGTGCCCTCACGTTCTCCTCAGATCCCACAGTCACGGTACCAGGAGGCCTTTGGTAGGGAAGTGTCACCTTCCAGGCTGAATGCTGTCCGCACCAGCTCTGAGAGAAAGGACAATGGCAGCTGGCTTGGCTGGAACAGAGCAGAGCAGAACAGAACAGAACAGAACAGGACAGAGCAGAGCAGAGCAGAGCAGAGCAGAGCAGAGCAGAACAGAGTATTTCTTTTGGAAGGAAGGTAAAATGATCATCTCATCCCACTGCCTGACCCCTGCAGGGCTGAGCAAAGCTTAAGGCGTGTTATTTGGGGCACTCTCCAAAGACCTCTTGAGCAGTGACAGGCTTGGGGCATCGACCAGCTCTCTAGGAAGCCTGTTCCTGTGTTTGACCACCCTCTCGGCAAAGAAATGCTTCCTAACCTCAAGTCTGGACCTCCCCTGGCACAGCTCTGTGCCATTCCCCCCAGCGCAAGGGGCAACGGGCACAAACGCAAACCCAGGGAGTTCCATCGGAATAGGAGGAAAAACATCTTTACCTTGAGGGTGGCAGAGCACTGGCACAGGCTGCCCAGAGAGCTGGTGGAGTCTCCTTCTCTGGAGACATTCAAAACCTGCCTGGACGCGATTCTGTGCACTGTGCTTTAGCAGGGCCTTGGACTGGCGATCTCCAGAGGTCCCTTCCAACACTGACCGTGCTGTGATCCCGTGATTCT
The DNA here is from genome assembly GCF_963210335.1 of Falco punctatus. Lineage (NCBI taxonomy): Eukaryota > Metazoa > Chordata > Aves > Falconiformes > Falconidae > Falco > Falco punctatus. The sequence goes on from NC_137586.1 coordinate 74,994,497, forward strand.
GAGAACCTATCGCTGCATGCCAGGGAGAAGAGGTCAGCACCTCCCTCTCTGCTTCCCCTCCTCGGGAAGCTGCAGAGAGCAGTGAGGTTGCCCCTCAGCCCTTTTCTCTCCAAACTAGACAATCCCAGAATCCTCAGATGCTCCACACAGGACGTGCCTTACAGCCCTTTCCCCAGATGTGTTGCCCCGCTCTGGCTGCCCGTCACGCCACTGATGATTGCCCACTGCTCCAGTCTATCTAGATTCCTCTGCAAGGCCTCTTACCCTTGAGAGAGTCAACAGCACCTCCCAGTTTGGGGCCATCGGCAAACTTGCTAATGGTGCACTCAACTCCATTCGACTTGCTAGTGCTGCATTGGCTGGGACCTGTCCAGGCTCCCAAGACTGCTGAAAAGTGCTGGAGAGAGGTCCTGCGATGACACCGGCCAGCTCTTTCCGTACCCTGGGCTGAATGCCATCGGGCCCTGTAGCTTTACGCACATCCAGCACCAGCAGCCAGTCTCAGGCAAGCTCAGGCTCGCCTGGGAGGTTTTTACCGCCCCAGCCGAGGTCTCCCAGCACTGGGCTCCGGGGCTCCCAGGGCCCGCCATCGGTGTTGAAGGCAGTGCCAAAAGGAGGCAGGGCATGTCTCGGCCTTGTCTGCGTCCCAATCTGTGAGCGAGCTGACCGACCTTATCCAGCACCAGACCAATGTTATCTCTCATTCTCCTTTTGCTGTTCACATCTTTTAAAAAGGCCTTTTTGTTCTCCTTCACAGTGCTGGCCAGCTTCAACTCTAATTGAGCTTGGGACGCATGGATTGTCTCCCTTCGGTGGCAAACGGCGTCTCTCTAGTCCTCTCGTGTCTCCTGTCCTTCCTTCCAGTGTCCCCACCGTTTCTTTTTCTGCCTCAGTCCCAGATGAAGATCTCTGCTCAGACAGGCTGGCCTTCTGCCCTGCTCGCTTGGCTTCCGACACTTTGGAATTGCCTGCTCCTGCGCTCGTAAGAGGTGGCTCTCAAAGAGCAACCAGCACTCCTGGACACCCATAGCTTCAAAAGCAGATGCCCAGGGGACCTTACTAGCTCGCTCCTTCAGCACCCCAGCTCTGCTCTCCGCATATCCAGGGTCGAAGTGCTGCTGGCAGTTCTTGGCCGCTCACCAACGGTGTGAAACTCAACCCCTTGGTGGCCACTGTGACCAAGGCAGCCACCAATCACCACTTTGCCAACGACTCCCTCTCTGCTTGCAAACAACAGGTCTAGGAGGGCACCTTTCCTACTCAGCTCCCTTAGTACCTGCACCCAGAAGTTATCTTCAACGCGCTTCAGGATTTCCTAGGCCTCTTTGTGTCCACTCCATGATATTCCTAGCCAATGCCTGAGAAGCTCGGATCATCCATAAGGACAAAGGCAGTAGATCCAGAGACAGGGCCGCGGTGATGGCATAGTTCTTTAAACGTCTTCCAACAGCACCCAGTAGGACCTCTTCCCCTGTTCTCCCCCATTCTTGAGCAGGACTCCCAGCATACTTGGAGGTGGCATTCATCTGGCCTGTCCGCCCTGCTGTGCCGTTGAACCCAGTCGGACGCTAGCTCTTGTTAGGCAAGAGCCCTGCTAAGAAAACCTCTTCAGCTGGCATGCGAGTGACGCACCGTCCCAGAGCAAATGCTGTACGGCCCCTTCCCCTGCGAGCTCTAGGACTAGCTCTCCTAGGCAGCAGGCATTTATTGCTCGCAGAGGTGTCGTCTCCGCACTTCATTCTGGAGAAGTCGTTGACCCAGGGGTCGCAATCCCCCTATTACTACCTGGCCAAAATCCACAGCTTTGCAGATCCTACTTACTACTTCTTGATCGCTCTCTCCTGATCAAGGAGGTCAGTGGAAAAAGTCGGTTTTGCTGTCGGTCACTGCTTCCCACCCACAGGTCCTGTCACGCTGGTTTGTTCCCTATTGCTGTGATGCTGTTGCTGCTCCCAGGGTCTTCCTCGCAGAGTGCCCTTCGGCCCCCTGAACACTTACTGCACCATTCCTACCAAACTGGTAGGCAGCTAACACGGAATCCCACTGAGCCTGCGTAGTGCAGCTCTCCAGGCTGCCCGTGGGCATGCCAGCACCTCTGGGATTTGCCCCTACTCCAACACTGAATTGGGCTCGTGCCCCTCACGTGACATTAGCGCTCTGATTTGGTGTCCTTGGCTATTGCTGCCTGTCTTAGGTCAGCTCAAGACGAGCAATGGCACTGACAGCTGCGGAGCCATGCTGACTTTCTGTCTGTGGCATTAAAAGCCGGTTTGATGTGAGGCAGAGTATTTCACAGGTAACATCCGTCTCATAATGGGTATGAGTCTGAGATGTGGCCTGGGCAGAGAAGTCACGAGCTTCGGAAAGGATCCCCTTGCTCTCCTAAGTGCTTCTCATACTGGAATCTAGGTGCGACTAGATCCCATCCTAGCCTTAGACTCGGTCAGTGGTTTAGGTCTAAAGGATACAGCTGCTCATCAGAGTCAGCGTTTGCCTGTCAGAGCCCTCTGAAGGCTTTCACTGATACTGTTTTGCAAAGCTGAAAAATAATTAGGTGATTTCTGAAGGCAAGAGATATAAGAGATTGGAAATTGCTGTTGATAAATACTCCGATCTGTAACAGTCAAGCTTGAGTTAAGAGTTCCGTTCTCTAGTTAACACTTCTTGCCCGGGTAACATCCAACAGAGTCGCAGCCTCAATACTTACCAAAGAGGCATCTCTGCCTGGGGAGGAGAGAGTTCCAGGCCCACCAGCCCCTCCCGTAGCTAGAGTTCTCATCCTCACTGTAGAGGAGTCTAAATGCCAGATTTATACTCATGGCGAGGTGGCACTAAGTCAGCTCCATTGTGCCGACCGGCCCTCAGCAAAGGTAGCCAATACTGGAAGGACAGTGGCGACTGACGGTTCAACACGGGGTGGTAATTTGCTACACATTTACCAGGGTCTCCCTGGCTTTTACTGAAGCCACAGCAGTCTGTGAGGCCCCTGCCTCAAGCCCGGCCACCACTCAGTCAGGTTGATTGTTGGACCACAGCCATTATCTGTTTTGCGTGATAAACATGTTGCTCAAGTCAAGCCCCCAAAGCCTCTTTGAGTGGAATCCAGCCATCATGACCACCTGCATTCATTGTCACCACCATTGGTGGTTCATTGTTATGGACAGAAAGGGCAGGATGGAGTGCAGGTGGGAGAACACTGCCCCAACAGCACCTCCTGGTCATTACCACCCTCTGTTTTTCACCTTCCCTGTCCAAAACAGGCTACTGCTCTTTCAGCTTCCTTCCACCCTTTGACAAATGTTCCTTCTCGTTTCCCTTGGGGCAATTTTCATGGAGTTCCTCGTTAGAATTATCCACCTTAGACGTGGCTTTAGCTTTCAGCTGATGAGGATTTTTTTACAAACCTTACACTGTAACTTGTTCTAGTTTTCCCTTTTTAGGAGGAGAAATGTACCCCTTTTTTACAAATACAAGACCCCAAAACCCCACTATTTGTACTGCTGCCCTTTCAGATTCAAATGTAGCTTGAATGAAAGCACAGAACCCCACTTAGGATGCCACTTAAGACCTCCACCACCTACATCTGGTCCCCGAGCTTTCCGTGGGACAAGGCTCTGTGTCTCTGTCCCAGTGCTTCAAAAATGGGAATGTCCATGCTGCCTGACATCAGGCAGTGATCGGGAGGATGAGTAGGGGATGACACTGCCAAGGGGCTCAGGGCACAAGGATACCTGCAGTGTTGCACCAGAAACGCCAGCGCCCAGCAGCACTCTGACCAGAGAAGCCTGGTGATACTTGGCATGGTAGATCAAGCCAAGCACAGAGCTATGCTGCTTCCCATTTTTAATCCCATCTGGTAACTCTGAACAGCTCTTGCCATGTTCAGCATGGGGTATCTAGTACTGGGAATACCAAAGGCGCGCTTGCTGGCTTCTCATCTTTAAAAGAATGCTCCTCAGCATTATATTATACTGTGCTTTGAAGAAAAGCCCAAAGACTTTTTCATGAGGAACTTTTGAAGGCTCTGCACAGCACACATGGCTTGAATGCAGGCAGTCCAGGTCCAGGCTGTAGCTGACCGTGGGGAGCTTTCAGCACAAGAAAGTTGTGAATAGCTCTTCACAGCTTACTGATCTCTTTCTGGAATACTGTTTAACTTTCTCTTTGCAAGAAAACCTCTTTTCTCAACATCCTGTTCTTGCAGAGGATGCACTTTGGGATAAATGAAAGTCAGTTGGCTCTTGAGTTTGTGTTTGGAGTGTCTACCGGCAAAATTCAATCAGGAGCTGTATATGTAAATGCTAAGGCACTCAGTTATGTTTAAGCTTGTGTGAATATATAATCCTCTTATAGTCTAGATGATTTAACAGTCACTCGGCTGGATAACCATGTTTCTTTCCCCACAGGTTACACAGCTGAATACCCCAGCCCACAGACACGGGATTTAACTGGTTTGGAGGCCTTAAACTGAGACAGAGTTGGGATGATGCCACTTGGAAAGAGTTCTCTTTTGTGCACAAAATATTTCTCTCATCAGCCTCACCAGACACTTATGTAGAGACAGCTCTCTGAGAAAAGAGCTCCGTGCGCAGAACTAACACAAATCACATTAGTGCACTGAAGCTAAAGAGGACACATTTAATCTCATCTCTCTAAAGTTCTTCAAGAAGTCATTAAAAACAGGTTTCACTCCTCTTTTGTTTAGAAGTCTCCCTAGGAATGACTAGGAAAATACAGCAATGGATTCCCAAGGGTGGAAGTCACAGAGCTCCATTCAGAGATAAGGACAACATATCGCAGTCCACTGGAATGATCTTTTTGAAATTCACCAGATCTTTAAAAAGGTAGAAGAACTGGAGAGTAAACAAATGCTTCTTTGACGAAAAATCCCGTCAATGCCCTGCATGATTCCAACCACAAACTATCCAATGTCATTCACTTTGGAACAGGCACCAGTGAAGCTGGTAGCTGCTTCAAGAGCCAGTGCAGATTATTGCAGAGCAGTGTAAAAATCTAAGTATTTCTATTTTTAATATAAACTGTGTTTTTGGAGTGTCTTCCAGAGAAACAGTCTGTCTGCAGATTTTTTGTGGCCAGGCTAAGTCTCCTTTTCCCCTCCAAAACTAACATCCAATCTTCATCCCATTTTACCCTATCACCGTGCTCATTCATGCATGCACAGGTATCCACAATGCAGCCCTACTCTGGGAGACCTCAGGAATTTTTCCCTCAAGCACAAATGCACTTTCATTGCTCAAAAGATGGATTTATGGTTTGAAACTAGCTGCAGTCTAAATCTCTTAAACGTAGCCTTTGCCATGGTTTTCCTGGAGTAAAACGCCAGCAGAGCTAAGTGGCCCACATGGCCGGCTTGTGCAGCACACAGGCAGTAACACGCAGCAAAGAAATATGAAAGCAACGTAGGGAAAAGGAGGGTGACCACTCACAAGGCACAATAACATATCAGTGCCTTGCAGTGCTTTTCATGGTGGTATTTCTTCATTTCCTTTTCCAATTCTTTTCCACTTAAACCAAACGAAAATCTGTGGCAGGTGTGGGGGGGTGGGGGGGTGGTGCAAGGAATAAGAACTTTTGCCTTGCAAGATTTCCAAAAAACTGGGGGGGGGGGTGAGGGGTGCGGGGGCTGGGGGGGGTGGGGGGTGTGTGAGTGAGGGGGGTGGGTGGGTGGGTGGATTTGGGGAAGGAAACACCAATGCACAGCACACAGATGTTTCAGCTGTTCTGCAGGCTGGCTCTGCAGCAAATGGAAATTGCTCTGAAAGGCTGATGCTTCTCAGTCCACATGTGAATGGAGGTGTTTGAAAGGTGACCCTGACTTCAGAAATTCCCTCTACAGTGATGCGACTTGTGTTTTGGCGTCAGTCCTGAGGCCCTGTGCTGTTTTTCTGTTATGACACCTATCCATAGCTCAGCATCACCTGCAGGCTTTTTGAGATTGGGAAGAAATGGCGCTCTGCTAAAAAACCTTGCTTGCACATATTTTCTCTGTGTGCAACATGTGCAGCACTAGTGGGGAAGCAGTATGAATCAGACTGTTTCTCTCCACTCCATCGAGACTTGCCGAAGGTCGGAGTTTACGCCAATACACCACAGAAATTTTTCTCTCTTCCAGTACGCTCAAGGCGTGCGTGCTGCCTCCAATGAAGCCATTGTCTCTGCAATTTTTGCTGCCTTCAGCAGGAAGCAGGTTCGGCAATGCCCACCTCAAGCACCTGCGCTCCATCTGTCAGCAAGAAATGCTCTTCAGCTGACAGAAGGGCCACCAGGGAGATTCACGGTGCAAGGCGAGATGCCTGCTTTGTCAGCCCGGTGACTCATAACCATCGCCATAGATGCTCAGTGAGAGCGCATTGGGGTGTTAAGATGGCCCCGCTACCCTTAATAAGCAAGGGCATAGAAAGGTGTCAAGGACACAGCAGAATGAGAAGTTTTAAAGCTGCTCTGTGCAGATGGTGGGCCTTCATCTTGCAAGCAGTCACAGGGTAGCACTACAGCTATCCATCTTCCCATTCACCCCAGCAGGGTTACCGATGCCAGCAAAGTCCTTTGTCTGCAGTGCCAGCCCCGGTGCCTGTTGGTCAAGGATTCAGAGCCTCTTAGTTGGCTTCGTCTAGATTGGGGCTGCCATCCTCCTTGAGAATGCGTCGAGAGGCATAGGCAACAATTGGATATTTGGCCTTATAAACATTATTGAAGGTGACATCCAGGGACGTCTGTTCCTCTTCTGTGAGTCCTGTTTTCTCTCAGCCACGGTGAAAATATAGCCACCGTTACCTTCTTTCACAGACAGCTGTCAAACCTGTGCTGGTACTGAACTGCCAGGCTCTTGCACATTTTTCTCACTCTGGCACCAGTAACACTCTCCAAATTGCTGAAGTTTACTACCTACAAGAAAACACTAGTATGCCCTTGAACTTCACAGCAGGGACTTATGTTAGAATAACCTCTCTGCCAGAGAGCAGTTATCCTGTCATTCCATTTGAAACCTGCTTCCAGACAAAAGCAGAGCAGCCTGGTGCCGTGAACAACCTCAGGCAAAGATGAGCACAGTAATTTCCAAAAGACCTCAGACACCCACTTTCCAGGCCTTCCCCCTGGCCTTTTCTGCCCTGCCCTCCCCTCCCCTTGCTTAACAGAGCCACCTTATTTGTTTTCAGCTGACCTTGCTCATCTGAAGGCAAGACGAGATGCTGATTTCCACTGCCTGAGGTTAAAGAAATTGGCAATAGCAGGGGGACAAATAGGAAATGTCACAGCACTCTCCAAACTAGCCAGCTGCAGCAAGGTCTTTTACCATCCCATACCAACACACTTCATGCCAGTCCCTCTGCTGCCTTCTCCTCACCCAGGGCACACTCTCTCTTCTCTTGCTTCTTCCTCGGCTGCTCTCCCTTCACTGGCTGCCCAACCAACAACTTCCCAGAACCAGCCACAGCTGTGCCTTACCTACATCAGCCAACCCACCGCCCCTGAAGCCAGCCCACAGCTGTATGTTATCAATGTTAATGAACCCAGCTTCAGTCCTCTACAAGGAAACAGGGGCAGGGCATCTTTTCCTCCACACTCCGTGATTGCTGTCGTTCCAGCCAGGCATCAGAATTGTTCAAAACATCTTTTTTTCTCTCCTCACAGACTCGGACTAGAAAGCTGGGTTCATCTACAGCTCCCCCAGTTGCTACTTCATTGTGCAACTGGCCATAAGCCATAACTCACATGTCTTCTGTGTGAGTCTGCTTTATAGTTGCAGTAAATTTACAAGGAGCAAGCTACTGGGGGCATGTAGTTTGCAAAGGTTTTCTCTCAAAGCAGATTTTCTCTCTCACATGTCAGTGTAAACAGCTGGCAAAAAGAGCTGACCTTTCCGTGCTTAGGGACCCAGAGCTCCACCATTGGCTCAGCAGTTTTTCACTCATGTCAGGGGAACTCTGGTCTGGAAATAAATGCCATCGGGGAAGCCGCACTCCGTTCTCCGGCTGCACAAAGAAGCAGAATGTTTCCTTTGGTGTTAGGGAGCTGCTGGTAGCGATCGGTGCAGTGTATGGCTATTACCAGGGGGCAGGAGGCCTCATCCGATAGATCTGGGACACATGCTAGTGCGTTTGTGCCACTCAGCACCTGCACCTCATCATCCTCAGCCTCATCGTTATTCTGCTAAGACTGATCTTTGACACCATAAGAAATTTCTGGCAGGGGCTGAATTTCGTCCTGTGATTCGCACACACCACCTGCTACAGCAGAAGCCGGACTGGCCTGGGCAATGCAAGTTTGGGGCAGTTCCTACCTGAACCCACTTGACTCTGGCAGAAAATAGGCACTTGATTTTCTGGAGTATTGAGTCACCTAGAGAAGGGTGACTTTGCTTCAGAAATTGCATTAAGCATTTCTTGACATCTGTTGAAGCCAAGATCCATTTGAGAGGCCACCCTGCGCATCTGACAAAACATCTGAGCCTGGCTTGTAAGAGGACAGGTAGTGTCTGCTACCCGTTTTTCGCTGCTGAAAGCCCCGGGAAGAAGGGTGGCAGGACTTTTGGCAGCCACAGCAGCCGGAGCAGAAGGAGCTTCTCAACAGGGGCTTTCCGGACCCCAGGCTGCTGACAGACCGTGGCCTTTCGGAGGCATTGCCTCCAGGAGCCGGTGTCACGCATGTTAGCCCCTGCCTGCACTCTGCTGTCCTGAACACCTTAGCTCGTTCCTTGACTTTCTGCTTCAGTCTTTTGCAGTATGTGCAAAGTAACACAAAGGATAAGTATGCGCTGAATCGCTGCTTTATTGACGGTAACAATTGTCTCCATAATAAACTGACTGGATCCAGGAAGACAGATGGAAGGGAAAGTGAGAAAAGAACTGGAAAAGGGCACACAGATGAATGGTTTGGAAGAGGGGAGAAAGCAGATGGTGGATGAAAGTCATTAGTTTAGAGTAACTGTGCTGATCCCCTCCTTTTCTCCCAAGCTGCAGCTAACTTTTGCTGCTTATGGTTGTGATCCTGCTTCCCGTGACTGGCAACTTCCTTCCACATGTGCTGCTGTTACAAGGCAATCCTTGGAGCGTGCCGACAGCGGCTCTTTGGTTTACCTCTAACAAAGCGAAGCCACAGCCAAGCCACCTTTCCAGCTGTAAATTTAGGTGGAGGTGCAGCTATTGGAAGGCAATACTTGCTGGTTTCAGCCATACTGAGCATGTGGATTTGAAAGCTGGAGCGTATGTCCTTTTATTGCCCTAGGAGCTTAGTGACGCACTTGGGGGCAAAGCTTGAAAGCTCAAGTCCCTCTGAAGCTCAAAGAGACTGAACTGTACCTGGGGGGCGCTCCAGCAACAGCCTCATAAATGCACAGTCTCTCAACCAACAATCCAATTACTGCTGTCCCACACCCGGGGCTGTTGGAAGGGGGCAGGATTCCTGATGCAGTCGCATGAATCTGCACAACACCCAAGGGTGTTCAGACCCAACCCTGCCCCAGTGAGTGGTGCTGTGGCAGAGGGAGCACCTGCATGGCAGAAGAAGGGGCTTCCCCGGTCCCCTCACCCCAATAAGATGAGCAGAATTTGGCGGGCGAGCCACCCTTGGCCACCAGCAGCCACCGCCTCCCTTTCTCAGCCCTGATCTCCTTCTCAAATGCATCTTCTCCCACAGGTTCATCCGTGGGCACAGAGGAATACTTCTTGCAGCTCCCCTGGAAAGGCTCAGCATGATCCCTCTGAGGCTGGGACCCTCCTTTCTGCCCAGCTGTTGAGGCAGCAAGGCGGTGCCAAAGCCCAGAGAGGAAACTGGTCCTAAACAGAACGCAGGGATGGATCGAGGCACGGAAGTAAATGCTAAAGCATTTGTTAAGTTCATTGAGCTTGGGATCTGGTCCATAAATGGCTTCTGCATCTTAGTGCGATGATTTTGCCTGTTGCTAATTTGACTAATTAATTTGACTAATTCTGTCTGTTGTGGAACAGTTGATGTCAGGGAAGCAACTGTTTAACTTCAAAGCGAATTTAAGAACATCAGGCTGTGGTCAAGAAATGCACCGAGATGAAATGGGTGTTTGCTGAGCACTCCGGTGCAGGAAGGCAGGCTTGGTACCCTTAGGAAACACATCCCGTGTGTGAGCGAGGAGTGAGAGAGACAGATAATTTCTGACTGGTGTAACAGCAGGACAGGGCTAGGGCAGCCCTGGGACTCCTGGTTTTGCTTCTGTGTAGAGAATTCCTGACACGGTCAACACCCTGGCAAGTCCCATGGGCTCTGCTCAGTGCTGCCCCTCTACCACTTGCATTGCTTTACCAAGGGCTGTAGTTGCTACAGTGTGTATGCGACAAGAACAATCTTGATTTATCATGAGAAAGGTGTTTTTCTTCGTGGGCGTTATTCAGGGTCCACAGGAACACTCTCTGCTGTGGGTCTTCCCCGCTGTGGGTGCAGAGCAGAATATCCCTTTTATCCCCCGTGCTGCTGGTGTCCAGCCCCTGCACAACCTGCGGGGCGATGCTGGTCCCCTGCCAGCACTGGGCTCCAGGGCAGCGCACCGTCACGTGCTGTGTCACACTGACTGTCCCCACAGAGCATGCAGGTCGGGGAGCCGCGTGGCCCCAGGTATCCTGAACTCAGAGTTGCTCCAAAGTAATTTATTCTGGCTGGAACTCAGACTACAGTCTTTGGGCTGAACTCTGTGTTCATGAGACCCACACAAATTTCAGTCCAATATACTGGTCTGCCAGTGGAACCTGTAGCAGAGCCCTAAAAGATAACGCTAATAAAGGCTTACCAGTGCAGACAACAGGGGATTGCATTATTGCACTTTGTATCACTGCAGATTAATGAGAGATAAATTCATGTGAAAAATCAGGACTTTGAGGATGGGTTCTGGTCATTGATTTTAGTCATTCCATGGTCATACCTGACTCATTGAAACAAAAAATTTCATAGGAAAGAGTCCTTTAAAACCCCTTCTTTCTACTAATAGTAACCAGAAATTTGATTACTATCAGCATTTGGATGACAAATCAGCAATTCCAAATTGCTGAAGGGTCTTTCTCAGACATTCTCAAGTGGAATACTTTTTTCCCTTAAAAATGTTTTTATACGTACCTAGAAATGCATCTATGTCGCGACGGAGGGAAGACACAGTCACTCAATATGAGTGATCAGCAGACTTTGTTTACTGTCCCTTACAGTCACCTTTTATGCCTTGTAATAATTAGCTCATACATATTACAAAAGTTAGGCTCATTATTGGTTAGTTGCCTAAATACCAAGCCCGCCCCTGGTTTCTCTTCTGTAGTTACCTGTTCCCACCTGCAACATTCTTCTCCCACCAAAATCTTCCTGTTATTGTGTAACAAGAACAGCCAAAGACAGTGTATTTTTGCTTTACTTCAGATAAGCTGAGAGCGATGTGCATTTTTGTCCAGCCAGCTGGACTATGTCTATGAGACCTTTTTCAGCTAGCCAGTTATCCACAGATCTATAAGAAGAATGTATAATGGCTAACATAAAGTGAAACGTTCAGAAGTAGTTTGCCTGTTCATGCTGGGGTGAGTCTACTTCACCATTATTTTCAGCTTACAAGTATTTCTTCATGATTTTACTTCTAATGGTGATTTTGTCTGGAAATAGTTTTGGACACAAAAAATTGTTCAGGTCAGCACAGCTCTTTTTTGTCCTACTTCCATCGTGTTAGTTCCGTTTTTCCTGACTGGTCCTCCTAGTTTCAACCTTGTTGTTTGAAATCAGCGTTACCTCACTGTATGTGTCTCAACTGATGTCATGACTAATATATCACACTAAGAATATGAAGCTTCCATTTTGATACAAGAAATTAGTTTCCTAAGCCTTGATACCAGTTTTGCAGTGACAATACTCCAAGCATAAACTTTTCTTCCAGTATGAGGAATGGAGAACTGCCCAAAGATTACTCCTGTTGCATCATGTTGGCATTACCTGCCGATAGCTGAGGTTGTCTGCTAGGTTCCTATGTATAAAAGACTCCATTCAGTGTCTTTGTACAGATGAATTCAGACAGATTTGTAGTTGTCAGTTTCCTCAGCAGTGAGACAGGAGGAAATCCTAACAGCGTTGGAGTAAAGGAAGAAATGATTGCAGACCACTAAAACTCAGCATCAGGTCAGTCATGCAATTAAATTATCACCTAAGACATAGCACTACAGGAACAAAAAAACCCCAAATGCAAAAACCTGGCTAACTGGCAGTGATTCAGATTTGCCATACATTGATGACACATCTGTTCTGCCTCAAACACTAGATTTTGCCTCACATTTTCATGGACTCCATGTGGCACGTTGGAAAAATGTTCTGTCCTTAATAGACTGATCTCTTTTCTGTTTGCACTGTGGTTTCTCACAGATGAGGGAGGGGCGTGTTCATGACGTCACGGGCCTCATGCTTTCCTCTGCTGTGTAATCAAGAGAAAAGCATGGATGTGCAGGAACCATTTCCTGAGATCTTGATCTTCTGAAGTGTTCCTGTGGGCCTATCTGGAATGTACCACCCTAGCATCCACACTGTTTGTAAGGCCTATGTTATAAAAAGATCCATTTCAGAGGGATGAGGCATTTTGTAATGAAAAAAAGTAACTTTGTACAATTAAATAGTATTCACAGCTCAATGTTCTTTGGAATATTTTGTCATTGCTAGAACTTTTCTGCTTCTCCCACTCCCTTCTTACCTGAAATACAGCGCTTATGAAACGCATAAGTTCACATTTTAACTTGGAAAGGTCTTCATCACAGTTTTTTCAGCCAGCTTTTATGTTTGTTTAGGAAATCAGAGCTGTGGGATGGAGCACAGGGGTTCCTGTTCTTGGTTTTTCCACTGTGAAGGTGATGGTGACTGAGGCATCAATGGTTTGGTAAAGACACCTGCTGTGAGCTGGAGGGGTCTTGGGAAGGAATTAAGAGCATGGAAACAGTGACGCCCTGCAGGCGGGAAACAGGGGTTGATTTATGCTGCCGCCTGGTGATGCCAGTGCTCCCTGAGTTTGTGCCCTTGGTGTGACTGCTGCTCTAGAGAGGAGAGGCTGCTGTGGCCAAGAGAAGAGAAAGTGAAGAAGCGTCGTCTGGAGCAGATCGTTTTGAGACTGCTTGCTTGGTCTGTGTTTTCTGGCTGCAAAACAGGAACGCTGAAGCCGGAGCATCTACGCGTTCCTTAGCTGGCAAAGCAGAACTGAGAAGCAGCTCTGTGGAAGCAGCTCTGATTCTCAGGTCTTGCCTACGCTGAAACCAATTGTTCCTATTGTTTCTGCATTCCTGAAAAGACAGCAAGAAGTTGTTTCCCATGCAGTTTAGGGCACAGAGGGAGAGTAGGAATGGGTTCGTGTGTAAATAGAAGACGACATTGAGAAAGTCTTTCCTCTGTCAGAACCTGTCCCTTCCTCTCGACTTGAGGTCGCATCTCTCCTAAACCAGAGACACAGGCAGAAAGCTGGCAAAGCATTTTTGGAGTGGTAAACACTGTTTCACCTCAGGAATGGTTTCTCAGCACCGTGCTGATAAAAGATCCGTTAACGGGCACATTCTGTACACATGTCTGTGCTCTCACACCGCCTGTGAAAGTAGCTGGTCTCCTCTGAATGCCGACAGAGCCAAAGGAGGAAGGAATCTGTGCTAGAAAACCGTGTTCGAAACCCTCTTTTCTGGGAGAGAGGAAACGGGACCTCTCCAAAGCAGGACGCCGCTGTGATTCCTGGTGCCAGGTAGCACGGCAGCTGCTGCAGCCGGTAGCAGAAAGACGCTCTCTCTGCACCCCCTGGTGGACGTTTTCCGCAATTACACAGTCACAAACCCGCAGGCGACCTGTGCCAGGGAGAACGGCTGTGACACTTGCTCCTCCAATGCACTAGCGTGCCAGGTGCAAGCACTGAAGAACTGTTGCTGTCAGCAGCTGTTGAACAGGAGAAGCATCAGAAACAGGGGAACTCATGAGATTATTCAGCCTGTTCCTCGGCAGGTCACTCCTTTCCACACCTGGCTTCTTCACTGCTTCCGAAGATGCCTGCAGCTAAGCTCTGCACACATATACATGACCCTGCTGGCACAGGCATAGACACCTGCAGCAGGACAAATATCCACCCACCGTGGAGAAGTTCCTGCTTTGTCACATGCTGTGGGGTGCAGAGGCAAGTGTGGGAGGTGTCAAGATGGTAGCTCATGCCAGCTCCTTTTATCGGCACAAAGAGAACTCAACACTCAGTTTATTGTTGGGGTTTTTTTTCATATTACGCTGAATTTATTTCTTCACTATTTTAGCCATTTACTCTCCTTTACGGTAATTGCAGCCTCTGTATCTAGTCTTCTCCTGCCTTTGATGTTTCTCTGTCTTCCTTTCTCTGCACCTTCCCCTCCCTGCTTGTCAACCGAGCTCTTTTCAGATCTTTTAGGGACCTTTTCCTCACCGACCTGGTACCAGATCTATCTTGCCCCTAACTTCTCCTCAGGCTACCTTCAGAGCTGGCAAAGCTTCAGTCATTCATTCGTAGTCTTCCGGCAGTAGGAGGGTAAGGCCTGAAGCAAGTGATTTCCTAAGGACTGCAGCACAACGATGGGCTGTAAGCCAGACTTCTCTCTCAACCAAGCAAAGATGCTCTGAAGGGGCTGATGAACTCCCGTGACAGAAATGAAGAGATGTTGACAAAGGATCATACTGAGTGGATCTGAAAGGAGATAGGAAGCTCAGCTTGCAAAACGAGACATGAGAATCGTTTGCCCCACAAGAATTTTGGTGTCACTTTAGCACTGCTTCATGGTGGTGAGGTGTTCCCAGGAGGAGAGCTTTGTCAGACCCCCATTTCCGCACGCCTCCTTCAAGTGCTGAGAGTCCTCTGGCCGTAGGTGTGCAGACCATTGTGCCCGGCTCCGGGAGAAAGCCCCTGGAAGACCTCTTCTGCACATCCAGAGTGGGGGGACCCCTACTTGCTGTCCCCATGCACACACTCCAGAGCAGTGTCCAGGGCTCCATATATGCTCCTTCTGCTGAGACAGAGCTTGGAATGGCCCCCGCAGCACTAGGGCTGTGCAGGGGAACCAGGGGCTGCCAGCTGAGACCAGGGGGAAAGGGAAAAGTCACCAGGAGAAGAGGCAGAAAGCAGCGCCCAGAGGCTGTGCCAGGGAAACAGGAATTTATTTCCAACTCCTTGACCCAGGAGGGGCCGGAGCCTGTCTAGCGCCGCGGGCGGAGCTGCATCTTGCAGGGCTGGGGAGAGTCCTGGGTGCCAGCAGCCCTCCTCTTTCTGGGGCGACGGGTTCCCCTGGGCAAGCGTTCCGTGTCCCGGACGGGAGAAGAGGGGCTGTGGCGGCTGCCCTGGGCAGAGGGACCAGCCACCACCTGTGCGTGCCCCGGCTCCTCCTGGGGCTGCTCCTGCTCTGCAGGGTCGGGTGCAGATGGGGGACATCCAGGACCCTTGCGGAGGGCGTCGTCGGATGTGTCGGCTTCCTCCTCGCCGTGGGAGCCTGCAGGGCTGCTGGAGGAGGCCAGGCTGGAGTTGGGAGTCCCCTCGTGGGATGTGGTGTGGCTGGAGCTGGAGGAGCTGAAGCTGGAAGGGCTAGAGCTGGAGGAGCTGGAGCTGGAGCTGGAGGAGCTGGAGCTTGAGGGGATGGAGTGGAAGGAGCTGGAGCTGGAGGAGCTGGATCTTGAGGGGCTGGACCTGGAGGAGCTGGAGCTGGCCACAGGGCTGTTGTCCTCATCCCCCACAGCAAGCGACTGCAGTAGCCTCTGGGCCTCCTCACTGCACTGCTCCGCAATGATATTGATGATGCCCTGGACCAGCCGTGCCGTGTGTTCCCCAAGGTGCTCCTGCATTATCTGGACCATGACCTCCCTGCATGGACCATAGGCGCAGAGGCAGTGCAGGATGGTGCTCTCTGCACTCTTTGCCAGCCACCACTGGGCCCCAAACACTGCTGCCAGCTCCTGGCGCAGCCAGGGCAGCACGGGATCCAGGAGTTGCTCTCGCCTTTGGAAAAGTCCTGCCCAGTCTTCGAGCAGGAGGCCGCCCACAGGCTCTGTCCCCTCAGCTCCCTGCTCAGCTGGGGATGGTGTGCGCTCTGGAGAGGACAAAGGGGGTGCCACGGGGTGATGGGGCCTGATGTCAGCGAGGTCGTTGGGAGCTTCGACTGCCGGGTTGATGGCATCCTGTGACTCGTTGCGGGCTCTGAAGACACACAGTAGATGGTCGTCTTCTGCCCGCTCAGAAAACTTGACAGCCTCGATCATTCCTCTGCAAAGGGGGCACAACTGGTTTCGCCTTGCCCAGCGCATGATGCAGCCCAGGCAGAACTGGTGGTTACAGGGTAAAGCATAAGCGATGGCATATTCAACACTGAAGCAGACGGGGCAGCTCCACTCTGTTGCCATGGCCGTGTTTGTGGCAGGCTGGGGAGGGCTGAGGCTGAGGAGCTGCTCCCCCTCGCTGACGTCACACGCTGCAGAATGGAGAGAGGCCATGGTCACTCGCCACCTCAGGGAAGGGAGGGGAGGAAGAAATGCCCAGGCCCGTCAAGGAGGATGCCCTCCCAGCTCCCCAAGCCACATTGCCCACCCCACGGCCACCCCGGGGGACGGTTCCCCGCACAGCTCACCTGCGCTGCTGCAAGCACAGCCCGCGGTGCCCGGCTGCCTGATCCAGGCAGGGCCGGGGAAACACAGGCGATGGCTCTGGGATGGACAGCGAGAGCTGCCGGCGGCAGCCCCCGAAGCACCACCCAGCACCAGGAGAAGCCTCAGGCCTCGTAGGCACGCTCGGCAGGAGGCCAGGCACGAGCCAGACTGGCCCAGGCTCTGCTGGCGCCCGAAGATAAGCGGTGAGGGACGTGAGGTCACAAGGCCATCACTCGCTGATGCCACTATCTGTTGCTAGGTGATGTCAGCTTCCACCACGCGGTGATGTCACAGTGGGCCTTCTCACAGAGAGAAAAGCAAATACCATTTCTTGTTTTCATCTTCTGTGTTCCTGTGTTGCTCCAGCTTGGACCCCTGCAACCTGTGCCCATGGCTTTGTGTCATGTCCCCGCTCCTGACGCCCCGCACAGGTCTCCTGCGAGAGGGAGCGTGGTGGGACCAGTCAGCGTGGCCTGCCCACAGCTGGGTAACGCCTCCCGCAGCTGGCTGCCTTTCCCTGTGCAGTGCCAGGATCTGCAGGGAGGAGCTGGGCGCTCGGTGGGCAGCCCCGTGCCAAAGTCTCCCAGCCTGCTGGGTTGTGCCCCCACCCACAGGGAGAAGCCTAAAGGGGCACTTTGCTCCAGCCCCATCCACTCCCGCTGGCACTCGCCCACAGTGCCGGGTCCCTCTCTGCTTCCCACATTTGCCACGCTTCTGGTCGCCGGTGCTCCTGGCCAGCTGTGGCGTTGGTGGTCCCCAAAAGCACCAGCAAGGAGCCCGATGCGCTCTGTGCCGCAAGGAGTTGTAGTCGCTGCCCCAACGGAGCACGGTAGAAGGGGCGCAGACACTCTGCTCACGACCCTAGGGAGCCAGGACGTATTGGCGTGTGGGCCGTGCTGTCCCACCATCCCTTCTTGCCTGTGCCTTTCATGGTCACCTCTAGTCGTTGGTCTAAGCAGTTCTGTTTTGTTTTGGAAGAGCGTTGCCCGTTGGGTTTAAGTTTGGCTTCGTGAGAGTGAAGGGTGCGGTGTAAGTCGGCCACACGGCTCTGCCCATGACAATCTCCTGAGGTGGCAGCCCGCCTCTCCTCCTCGCAATGCTTCTCGTCTACACCAACGGGAGAGGCAAACGCACGCAGACGTTCCAGGCCAGTGTGCTCTGCACCAACGTTTTGCCAGTTTGGTTTTAAAGTCGGAGAGTTTCCTCTCTGCAGCTCCACTGGACTGGGGGTGGACGGGCACACGGACACTTTGGTTCTCTTTTGCCGGCACTGCTTGCCCTGTGAAATGGGTGCCCTTGTTGCTGCCCAGTGGTAGGGGAAGACTAAAGCCAAGCAGGAGTTCTCTCTGCAATTTGTTCTTGCCACGGCTGTTTCATCTGCATGTTTAGAGGGACAGGCCTCCATCCAGAGAACCTTCCCTAAAATGACAACGTTATACTCACAATGACAGCATGGAGGTATGTGAATCAAGGAAATCTGCACCTTTACAAAGGCTCCCCACGGTTCCGGTGTGTAGCTATACTTGCCTCCTCCTTCTGTCTTCCATCACATTGTAGAAGAGTTGTCCTAACTATAGGAAGACGCAAGGATTTGAAGGGTACTGCGCTAGCAAGCTTTGGTCGTTGACACCTTCGTTGCTGCCAAAGGAAGGCCCCTTCTCGATTCTTCAAGCTACAGAAGTATTTGAGGAACTAAAAGCGCATCAGAACTATACAGATCCTCAATTTATGCGGACTGTTTCAGCGGACAAAAATGCCGTTTGAAGTTGCTTAACTTTCCCAGTTCAGCTGCATCTTCAGGCACACCACCATTTTAATGGCTTAGCTGTCAGGTCATTGACTTCCTTAAAGCCTTCCATGGCTCTCATTGCGTTCCAAAATCCTGTTGAGAATGGGCAGGTGCCAGAGAAAGAGGCGCACAAGCAAAATTTTGAGCAAAACCATGAAAAAGGGGGAGCAAAGATATCCTGCCACGGAGCTGCAGTCGTGCCCCCCTGTGCTGGAGTGGGCCACTGGCTGGGTACCCGAGCAAGGGCAGGTCTCCCTGTTCTTCTTCTCGCTGCTCGAAGCTCCCAAAGCTGCTTTGCGTGCTGTTTGCAAGGAGCTGTAAATGAGTGCAGCCAGGCCCACGGAGGGGTGTTGCCTGCCTCCTGGGGCTGCTGTAGTACAGTCAGTGGGAAGTGACCAAGTGAAGCATGGCTTGAAAGTGGGCTGGGACAGAGGAGGGGCTGTGCGTTTAAGCTGTGGGAGGAGAGTTTCCCTACCTGCCCGTTACCATCTTCTGAGGAATACCTCCCAGGGAGAAATCCCTGGGCACGTGTCAGGAGTCTGAACAAGCCCGCTTCCTTCAGCCTTCAGTACCTAGTCTCAGGCAGCGCTGACCGAGCAGGTAGTTTAAGTAGAGCCCGGACAGTGACTGTGACACTTCTTCTCCAATACATGAGTATGTCAGATGCGAGCACTGAAGAACTGGTGCTGACAGCAGGTGTTGAACATGAGAAGTGTTAGAATCAGGGGAACTCATGGGAGTATTTTTTCTTTGACGGGTCAGTCCCTTTCACGCTGGTTTCTTCACTGATATGAGAAAATACAGGGAACACCCTAAAACTCTGCTGCAGACAGAAGCTGCAATGATAACAGAAGCATTAACAACCTAGAAAGAGCAAAGGGTAGGAACTCGGCCCGCTTACCACTTTGATCATGGACAGTTAGTACTTATGCATGCGAGCTCAACGATAATGTAAATAAGGACCCTTCTGATGAGGACATGCTAACTGCTATAAAGAAAACAAACTGCAAAAGACTTCAAGGACACTAGGGTAAAACAGTTGTGGTACTAGGAGATGGTGACCTGCTACTCAAATGGCCCCCTCCACAAAGAGGGTGGATCCCTCCATCAGGGAACATGCTGGCATAGATTAAAACCAGCCCAGTGCACAAGTGTTAGTTTGACATTTTTAGATTGGACAATAAGGAAGGGCTAATCGTTATCTAACAGATGTTGTATACTTGAACAAAAGTTAGATCCCGGATGACATATAAAGAACTCTAGTAGATAACAGAAACCAAACAACAAAGACTGCTATTGTATGCAAAGATAAACAGGCACTTTAGGCAACTGCCCAAGAAAGTGAACAGTACATCTTGAGGCGTCAGAGGGATTGGATCATGATAATGAATTTTTGGAAACCTTATGTATATGCACGACTTTGTATAATAAACATGTCACTTGTTGAAACGGTGTGCGAGTCAGGAGGAGTGATCCCCCTTGCACCTGGCACTGCAATAAACATACCTGCTTTATAACTCCCTGCACGTTGTAGAGTTCAATTCCGCATGTCACCACGGCTTCTGAAGACGCCTGCAGCTGAGCTCTGCAGGCACACATGGACCTCCCCCCCGCCATAGGCCCAGGCACCTGCAGCAGCACAAACATCCACTCACCTTGGAGAACTTTCTGCTTTGTCACATGTGGTGGGGTGCAGAGGCAAGTGCTGGAGATGGCAAAATTGTAGCTCACGCCTGCTCCTTTTATTGACTCCAACAGAACTCACACTCGATAGGTCTTTTTCCAAAGAGCAGCCTAAACTTATTTTTTCATCATTTTGTCCATTTACTCTTTTTCAGGCTTTTTGCAATTTCTGTATGTAGTCCTTTCCGTCCTTTGGCGTTCCGCCCTCTTCCTTTCTTTGCACCTTCCCCTCGCTGATCGCCAGCTGAGCCCTTTATAGATCTTTCAGGGTCTTTTTTTCCTGTCCCTTCTCCCTGCCGCTGGTGGCCTGTGGGTTTGTGGCAGTGTAATGACGGAGAACGTCCACCAGGGGGTGCAGAGAGAGCGTCTTTCTGCTACCGGCTGCAGCAGCTGCCGTGCTACCTGGCACCAGGAATCACAGCGGCGTCCTGCTTTGGAGAGGTCCCGTTTCCTCTCTCCCAGAAAAGAGGGTTTCGAACAAAACCACTCTTTTCTAACACAGATTCCTTCCTCCTTTGGCTCTGTCTTGGCGTTCAGAGAAGCTCATCCCAGTGTTTACCTCGTGAGAAATACTTGGCCAGCTTTCTGCCTGTGTCTCTTGAGATGCTTTGGTTTAGGAGAGTGGTGACCCGAAACCAAGAGGAAGGGACACGCTCTGACAGAGGAAGGACTTCCTTAGTGTCGTCCCCTGTTTACACATGAGCCCATCCTCGCCCTCCCTCAGTGCACTGAACTGCGTGGGAAAACACTTCTTGCTGTGTTTCAGGAAATCCAGGAATGATACGCTTCAGCATAAGCAACACCTAAGAGTCAGAGCTTCTTCCACAGCTCTCTCGATTCTGCTTTGCTGGCTGAGGAACGGATGGATGCTCCAGCTTCAACATCTCTGTCCCACAGAGCAGTTCAGGTGTCAACACGAATGCGCACATGCCTCATCACAGTGATCGTGCTGGGAGGTGCTGGTCGTGCTGAGGAGAAATGTTGGACAAGGAGAAGTGTGTGCCATTAAACGCAACCCTCTCACTTTGAGAATGTCTCCAGGCACTGTTCCAAAAGCAGATCAGGGTTTTGAGAAGCTTGCACGTGTAAAGTGCCCCAGGTAACCTCCCCATCCCTGGAACTGGATGTTGCTTAAGCTGAGTAAAGAAAACCTGCACCCACCCAAAACATGGCTTAGGGGTATATTTGCACAACGAACTACTTCCCTTTCCCCGCTGTGTGCCACGCACAGGGCTGCCACTTGCACCACCATCCTCCCATCACAGTGGTACATGACAACCTCCTGACCCTGTTATTTGCCTAGAAGAGGCTGACGGGTGGGGTAGTAGTAGTACATTGAACAGCAGACAGCAGTCGAGTGGTAAACAGCAGATCTGAGAAACTTGAGGAGTCACCCCAACATAACAGACCAAACAAGAAATCTTGAAACACTCTGTTCCTGAGGAGACTTCTCCAGTTGCTCCTGTCTTGGCCACCACCACCATCTCCTCTCTAGAGCAGCTGCCACAACAGGGGCACAAACTCAGGAAGCATTGGCATCACTGGCTGGTGGAATAAATCACCCCCTGTTTCCAGCCAGCAGGACATCACTGATTCCATACTCTTAATTTCTTCCCAATACACTTCCAGCTCACAACGAGTGCCTTTGCCAAACCTCCCCTCCCAGAGGGGAGTGGGAGAAGCGGAAAGGTTCTGGCAACGGCAAAATATTCCAAAGTGTATTAAGCTGTGAATGCTATTTAATTGCACAAAGTCCAAATAAGACTTTTTTGGGACTACAAAATGTCTCATCCATCTAAAATGGATCTTTTGATACGATTTGTCTTATAAACAATGTGAATGCTAGGGTGGTACACTCCAGGTAGGACCAAGGAACATCTCAGAAGATCAGGATCTCAGTAAAGGGGTTCTGTGCTCCCGTGCTTTTCTCTTGGTTACACAGCAGAGGGAGGAATGAGGCCCATAATGTGATGAGCATGCCTTTCCCTCATCTGTGAGAAACCACTCTCAAAATAGAAAAATCAGTTTGTTAAGGACAGAACATTCTTCCACCGTACCACATAGAGCCCATGAAAACGGAGGGCAAAATCAAACATGTGAGGCAGAATAGATGTGTCCTAAGTGTGTGGCACATCTGAGTCACTGGCAGTTCACTAAGCTGCTGGGTTTGGGAAATTTTGTTCCTGCGGAGGTGTGCCTTAGGCAATGGTTTAGTTGCATGTTGCGTGACCGTTCTGATGCTGAGAGAGTGTAACTAGTAAAGGACTTGTGGTCTGCAAGAATTTCTTCTTTTACTCCGATGCTGTTAGGATTTCCTCGTGTTTCACCGCTGAGGAAATTGGTAACTACAAATTTGTCTGAATTCATCTGTACAAAGGCATTGAACACAGCCTTTTGTACACAGGGACCCAGTAGATACACTCAGCTATTGGCAGGTATCGCCAGCATGATGCAGCAGGAGTAGTCCTAGGGCAGTTTTCCATTCCTGTCCTGATTTCAGCTGGGATAGGGTTGATTTTCTTCTTAGTAGCTGGAGAGTGTTGTGTTTTGGATTTGGTTTGAGAACAATGTTGATAGGACACTGATGATTCTAGTTCTTGCTAAGTAATGTTTATACTAAGTCAAGGACTTTTCAGTTCCTTGGGCCCTGCCAGTGAGCGGGCTGGAGGGGCACAGGAAATTGGGAGGGGGCACGGCCAGGGCAGGTGACCTGAACTAGCCAAACAGCTATTCCATACCATATGACGTCATGCTGATTATATAAACCGGGGGGAGAAGAAAGAAGGTGGGCACATGTGGCGTTATGGCGTTTGTCTTACCGAGTAACCGTTACACGTGGTGGAGCCCGGCTTCCCTGGGGATGGCCGAGCACCTGCCTGCCCGTGGGGAGTGGCGAATGGATTCCTTGCTTTGCTTTGCTTGCGTGTGCGGCTTTTGCTTTACCTGTTAAATTGTTCTTATCTCAACCCTTGAGCTTTACATTCCTTTCCGATTCTCCTCCCTGTTCCTTTGGCTGAGGGGGACTGGGCGAGTGTCTGTGTGGTGCTCAGTTGCCAGCCAGGGTTAAACCACGACACACCGGAAGAAAAGTTTATGCTTGGAGTGTTGCCAAAGTGCAAAACTGACATAGAAGTTTATGAAAATAATTTCTTGTGTCTCAATGGAAGCTCCATCTTCTTAGTGTGGTATGTTAGTCAAGACATCAGCTGAGACAATGTACGATGAGGTAATCCTGGTTTCAAACAATAAGGTTGAAACTAGGATGAACAGTCAGGGGAAACAGAGTGAACTTAATGGAAGTAGGACAAAAGAGCTGTGCTGACCAGAACAAATTTTTTGTGTCCAAAACTATTTCCAGACAAAATCACCATTAGAAGTTCAAACATGAAGAAAAACTTGTAAACGGAAAATATGGTGAAGTAGACTTACCCCAGCACAAACAAGGGAACTACTTCTGAATGTTTCACTTTATGTTAGCCGTTACACATTTTTGTTATAAAGCCACTCCACAGTACCTACAACAACATTTGTAAAGGAAGAAAGTACTGCATTTGAAACCATCTAAGCAAGATACTTTAGCAATGTCAAATTCTGATTACTATTAGTAAATAGGAAGCATATAAAGTCAATTCTTACAAAATATTTAGTTTCATGATCATTGAACAATTAAATCAATGACCAGAACCAATCTCCAAACTCCTTGTTTTTCATATGTAATTATCCTTCATGAATCTGCAATGACAAAAATTTCAATAATGCAGTTCCTTATTATCTGCACTGATAAGATTGTATTAGGATTAGCCTTCAGGGCTCTACTGCAGGCTCCACCAGAAGACCAGCATGTTGGACCGAGACTTGGGCCAGGGTCATGAATGCAGAGCTCAGCCCAAAGACGCTTAGTTCTAGTTCCAGCCAGAATAAATTACTTTGGAGCAACTCTGAGTTCAGGATACCTGGGGCCACGCGGCTCCCCGACCTGCATGCTCTGTGGGGACAGTCCGTCTGACACAGTACGTGATGGTGCGCTGCCCTGGAGCCCAGTGCTGGCAGGGGACCAGCATCGCCCCGCAGGTTGTGCAGGGGCTGGACACCAGCAGCACGGGGGACAAGGGCAGCTCCTGGGAAAGAAGGTATTCTGCTCCGCAGTGACAGGGGTGAAGACCCATGGCAGGTCATGCCCCTGTGGACCCTGAATAACGCCCACGAAGAAAAACACCTTTCTCATGATAAATCAAGATTGTTCTTGTCGCATACACACTGTAGCAACTACAGCCCTTGGTAAAGCAATGCAAGTGGTAGAGGGGCAGCACTGAGCAGAGCCCATGGGACTTGCCAGGGTGTTGACCGTGTCAGGAATTCTCTACACAGAAGCAAAACCAGGAGTCCCAGGGCTGCCCTAGCCCTGTCCTGCTGAGTGCTGCATCAGGAGCTTCAAGTGGTGGTGTCCCTTTCTACGAATTTATCATGTTTCCTGTGGCTCAGCTAAGCAGGATCTCTCCACGGACACAAAGCCCTCTCCTGCATCTCCCCTACCACGTTCCAGGGTCTTCAGCCTGGGCAAACACACCACAGAAGTTGTGGCAAGGACCCTCTCCACACTACCCGCGATGGTCGGTGAGGACCATCCGCCAACATGCACACGCTTTGAGACCGTCTGCGTGAAATTCCCTGAGTGGTGATCTCAGGCTCCAGTGGTCTATTTTAAACACAGTATTTCTTATGAATGGAAAAGACAAAGAGGAGGTAAATTCAGAACAGTTTGCACTGTGTGCCCGTTCACACGCGTGGCTGGAGTTAAGCTAGGAAGGTATGCTGGGATTAGTTCCAGTCTGTGAAAATACCTTGCATTGTCTCACATCTTTCCTTTGGCAATCATCTCGCTGGTCTTTTTCCAACCCTGCACAGTGTGGCCCAAGCCAGACAGCAGATCAGAGAAGGCAGAAAGGAATAGCTGGGGATTTTTTCCTCGCCTCTTGTCATTTATCTACCTGGACATGGATAAACAGGTATATTCGCTAGTGGGCATATGGTTCTCTTCTGAAGGACACAGGTGCTTCTGCAGAATCTTTTCTTTCTTTTTTTGCCCCTTCCTTCCCAGGAGAAGGAGTATTAGAAAATCCAGGTCCCAACTTGGATGTTAGAACAGAACAGATGTGCTCTTTTCTTCTACATTTCCCCAGGTGACTCCTTGAGGACTTTTTGTTCTCATGTAGCTACCAACGTTGACTTGGAGAGTTGCTAAGTGCTGTGAATCAACCACATAATGGGAAACATTTAGCATTTAGAGGCATTCGTAAATCCTTGGTTTTTACTGGTACACATCCCAAGGTTACGTTCACTGACTCAAGGAAATGTTACAGACTGTCACTCGGAGCATTCAACAGAGAACTAACTTCTACTTCATATTTGCAGTACGATTGGTTACACATGCTCTTACGGCTCCTGCCTAATGTGTTGACCTTGAAGGGTGAAATTCTGCTCAAATGTCATTCTGAGTGGTATCCTAAGAAAACAGCATCTCTCACATAACAGATAAACTTGTGAGTGAATTCATCTTTGCCATGGCTGGTTGAAACCCAGCAGTCCTCTTGAGCAGTGCAGAGCCAGTGCTGTGTTGGCCCGCTGCACAGGAGGCACCTGCTTCTCTCATCTCCCTCAGAAAGGGGCTGACAGTGTAGTGCCGGGGACCATGGCCAGGGCAGCCCTGGCTGGCTGGAGCGCTGTTGCCTGCGGCTGGATACAGCAATGGAAAACCCATCCTGGAGATCCTAGAAGCAGTCCTCGAGATCCTGGGCTTTGCCTAGTGGGACTAAAACCTGTGAAAAACAAAGCAAATGCCTAGCTGCAAACTCAAGTAGATGGAGGGAAAAATCTGGGACCCAGAGTTATTCCGTGGTCTGATCCTGGCCGCACCTGGCTGTCACACTCAGCCAGGTAGGGCTGGTGCAGGACACTTGTGAGGACAACAGTAAGGGTTTTTGTGATTCACTTAGCTGCCCTGTGCTGTTGGCACTGAAAGGAGCAGGTGAAGGACAGGCTACTCTTCCCACAAGAACAGCATACTTAGCTATTTTTAAAAGAGAATACGTCCCTTTGGTCCCCAGTCAGGCGGCTGTTGATCATGTTCCTTGTTGCATGGCAACCCCCCTTCTTTCCTGTCACGGCAAACTTCTTTAAGTGGTCTGTGTGAAGCTCCATGACTTTGTGCTGCCCTTCTGTGGACCTCCCATTCCAAAACATTCCTAGCCCTGAAAAAAAAAAAAAAAAAAAAAAATAGTAATGATAGTAGTAATAGTAATAGTAATAATAAAATCCAGCCAGCCATGTTTCCTGGGATACGCCACAAAGGAAATGAGCTATTTGATGACACGTGAAGAGAAGGAAAAAAAGAAAGAAGGATGTTAATACACAGAGAGGACGAAACCACAGAGGATGCATTCTCTGTCAGAGCCAGGCTCCTAGTATTTGGTGAGTGATTCAGCTGGCTCAGCAAATTCAGAAAGACACTGTGGAGCAAAGGCTTCAGCCAGGCTTTCAAGGGCAAAACTGCCACAATGGCATGCAATGCCGAAACATCCTTCCTAAATCATGTAGATAAGATCTTATGTCTCCGTCATTCAGAGATGATACGCACCTCCAGGTATCTCCCTCAGCATCTGCGAGGGGTGCTACTCCCACGGCACGCATGTGCCTGCAGAGAAAGCTGGTCTGAACTGGCACCACTGGATGAGCACTCAGCCTGTCAGTACAGACAGCAGCAAGGCCACAGCCACCCTCTCTTTTATTGCTTGCCTTGCCCTAGCAGCTGTCGATACATTCTGGGAGCAGGCATGCCCAGTATTCTGCATCCATACCAAACAAGCCTCTCTTCTTGTTTACTTTGGCAGCTCAATGACATTCTGCAGAGGCTTTCTCAGAAGTGCCGTTAGATCCATCAAGTAATATGGTCAGGCGGGTAATCGCAGGGATGTTGTGCTAACCTTGGAGAGGCATCTAGAATCCTTAAAATTAGGTGCTTCCACTGGTAGGCTATACATCTGCCATTCATCATAACATGTGAAGATCTGGAGCAGTTGCGATCTCTTTGTCAATGTGGGTGCAAATCTAGGTGAGGTCCATTGAAGCCAGTATTCCAATAGTATGAGGTTTATGTCAGAGGGTACAAGGTTGATATGTTTGTGGCAGATTCTCACCAAGCACAAAGAAGCGAGTATTTTCCCTTTGTCCCATTTCTCATTTCACTGGGGACTAGTCTAACGATGTTCTAACGATACAAAGTCTAAAAGTGCTTCCAATTGCAACTCTGAGTGCTCCCATGCCTCCAACCCACCCCCACCCCCCTTCTTTCTGTCTCCCTCACTGTCTGGTTTTGTGCCATTTTTCACTGTGTTTTTTGAGCACGCTCCAGAGAAAAAACACTCGGAAGAGCAAAGTTCCTTGTGGACATCATAACCTCTGTTTTTTCTCGTTTACCTGGTTTTGAAACAGTTCTCCCTTGGGGAAAGGTTTTTCTCTTCATAAGTGCTGTGGCCAATATATATGAAAATGATAACTGACTTCACGTATGTAACTCCGGTGACGAGGAAGAAACTGGATCAAATGTCAAGTCTAGTATGACTTGAGTGACATCACCAGCATTTACTGCTGTGATCTGAATGAGGACCAAAGATTCTGTCACCACTGAGCAAAGCAAAAGGATTTCTCTGTTACCAAAGACACCTTTGATAGCGTTTAGCTATAGGGTTTCAACATGTTACCCATGCTGCTGACAGCTGGACAGTGCATATTCTGCCTTGCTCTCCTCCAGCATCTCCTAATACCGTTTCTTTTTTTGCTGAGAGGGTGCAATTTGGTGGGGCTTCTTATGGTGCCAGACACAGTCTGACTGCTTTACCCTGCTTCTGGTTTATCTCTGCTGATGCAAGGCAAACATCCACAGTTTTGCTGAAGGATGCCCACACAGAGGAGAGAGAAAGTAATAGTAATGTCCTTTGGACACACAGTTGGAGGCATGCATTCCAGGCCTTCCTACCGTTACTATCCATCTTTCCTATACCGTACTTCCAAACCATCCTGGCCTTTTGCTCAGTGTTGTTCTCTTCAACCCTCTCAGCTCGGTTCAGCTCAACTCATGTCATAGCGATGAGCTGAATGGATGAGATCCTTGGTCTTCCTTGTGGAAAAACAAACACCTACCCAAAGATCATCATGAGGAGAGTGACGGATGTACAAAGAGTGTTGGTAACAAAGACTCAAACCCCTGACGTTTTAGTGCTTGCAATGTTGATCACATGGCGTGGCCACGTTTGTAGTGATCTGAAATACCCTTCTGAGACACACCACCACTGCAGAATTAGAGTTTACATGGGTGCGTTAGGATCCAAGTAGGTTAAAGCCAGGAAATCATTGTTTGAGTTGGACTGTTATGTAACTCTCGGGAAACGCAAGGAAGGGGAACTGCAGAGTTCATTTTAGTGCAGTTGCTCAGTACATTGTCTATCTTAGAAATAATTAAAGCTTTGTTGAAAAGTAGTTTAACTAGGGGAAAGAGCACATTCGGCTTTCCCATGGAGCTATGTTAAATTGAAGAGCAACGGGTGCTAATGTGTCTCATTTTCCTATCTGTTGCTGGGTATATAAATATATGTATACGTATATATGTAATGTAAACCTGAGATAGTCTAACAGCATTTTAAAGTATGGCCTGAATTTCAGTCTTGTTGCTTAGAAGCTAACATAAGAAGATCATGTAGAAGTTTTGCAATAGCTGAGAGCTGAGTTATCTGTTATGGACACGTTACACAAGCAATCCGAGTTTTTCTGTCTCTGCATTGTCCCGTGAACAGCTCCAAGTTGTGTTAATTTATTCATTAAGCACAGCTCCACGTGCAGCTTGTGAACTAATTGAAGCTTCCGACTACTTTGCAGCCTTTGGCCATGCTGACCTAGTGCAGTTTCCATTGCAATGAATGAAATATTTCCATTCACCGTTTGCCATATGTGATGTGTGATTGCCCATTGGTGAGGAGATGCCATTGTTTCTGCTCACTGAAATATTGAAAAAAATTGATTTGGAAAAGGGACCAAAGAATACTTTTTTCTGTACATGGATACATTTCTTTACATGCAAATAAAGATGGTTGTCTGCAAAAATCCATTCTGAATCACTAATGAAAACAAAAAGCCATTTAAAGCAACGACCAGGGATCTCAGGAAAAAAACAGAGATGCAGCCACAGTTGCACCGCTGCAGAAGAGCCTCCTGCAAAATACTCCTTGACTACCCCTGCAGCAAAAGCTGCCCCAAAGCCATACAGAAATACACCCTTGCAGAATTAAGGTGGAAATAAGATACATCACATAACCCTATACTCTAAGTTACGTTTGAGAGTTAGATTTTGTTCACTCTGCACCATCTCACTGCACCTGAACCTTGTAGAGCCATTGCCTAACACTCCAACTCCACGTATGGTTGTTTTTCTTGGTCAGTGAGACGGAGACTTAGAAATCACATGCAAGTAGTCTCCCAGTGGGAATGAGAGCCATTTAAGCACAGGCACTAGCATCTAGAGATTCATGTCTCACACACTTTCTGAGATACAACAGCTCTTTGGGTAGTGCCTCCTACATTTTCATTAGCTCATTTTCACAGCTGTTTTCATTCCTTGAGTAAAATGCTCTGCACCATGCTGGGAAGCAGTGTTGTAACAGGATGATGAGCGTGTAGGGTGCTGGACAACTGAACAGGAACACAAAGAACAGCTTGTACAGCATTTGTCCTGTGCTAGTGGCCAGCATTTGCTCTGACGGCAGTCACTGTGGGTAACTCAGGACAGAATTTGACACGAGGGTTTTTCAAGTGAGATTTTTGGATACTTTCGGTGCTGACATTATAGCAAATGGCAAAGTTTTCATTTTACCACTGGCTCCCAGGGGCGCACCATCTAGGTCTTTACTGAATGCCTTCCAAATCTCCGCTCCAATGCCCATCTTTGTCACTGTGTACCCAAGATCAATGGCAACAGCAGTAAACATGGCAGGACTAAGAAATTCAGAGACACTTATTGCTTACTTTGAGGAAGCCATCAGCCTAGGAAGTCAGAGGAAAATCTCATGTCTTCATTTGTCACCTACCTGAAGCCTTCAAAGGATAAGGCGCCCCAAAGGGATGCCATTGTTTCCTGTATTGTGGAGTTTGTCATGCGGGCTTGTGGGTGGCTGCAAAACTTCTTTTGAATTCTAAGGCTACAAGTAAAGCATCTCAAACCAGTAAACCATTTCTCTCCTTTCCTTTTTATGCATAGCTGTATGGATAGGAAATGAAACAAAAAACCCACCACACTTCTTTTCCATATCTGTAAAAACAATCTGCAAAATGGATGGGCCAAGATTTAAGGTAGTGAATAGCAATGCCAGGTTTTAAATGCATAAAACTTTAGTATTTGCAAGGGAAGTGATGCCACTCATTTTTGACAGCAATGGAGAAGGTGCCAGAGTGAATGTCACACAAAGCAATTACGCTCTGCCATTGTCCCATTGAGGGTGAATCCTGCAGGCAAACTGTGGATCACATCCGGGCTTCAGTAAGGGTTTCAAGACCTGGGACACCAGCGGAGAGACCCCTCTCCATTTCAGCAGAAGCTGTGGAAAACATTACTTGTCACTGCAGCGTTACTAAGAAGCCATTCTACTCTTCACTGTACCACTATGAATAAAAAAAAAAAAAAAAAAAAAGAAAAGAAAAAAAGGTTGACCGTTGCACCATGTATGGTTGAACAGACTTACCTCTTGCATTACAAAGTTTCTCTTAGAACTTTTTCAAACCAGAATTCAAAATCAGTTAACGTTTCCCAGATCTTTCCACCATGAACTTCTGTTTTCAACTGTTTAGGGGCAGGACTTGACTGGAGGATACGGGAAGGGCACAGGCTTCAAGGTGGCACACATGCACAGGTCAAATATGGCAAAAGGGAACCCATGCTTTGCAGAAGGAGCTAAAATTCTGTTAGGGCGTCATCCTCATGTTCAGAAAGTGTCTTTTACCACCTGTCCTGACTTGGATAAAATTCTGCACCATCCAAAAGCTGTGAAGATGGAAAATGATGAACTGATGCTACACACCTAACCCAGACATGAATGAAGGCTGGGCTCCAGAGCAAAGAAGATCAAAGGAGAGTAAGGAGCCACAGTGACACGCAATCGCCCTGCAGCTGATAAAGGAACCATCATCAGTTTAGGAAGTGCGTCATCAAGAGCCTCAAAGCCTTGCTTTTTTGACAGAGTCCCAGATGTAACCCAACAGGCCTTTCTGGCACAACACTGCCCTTCTGTTTTTCCTTTGAGCAGAAGGAGGAAGGAGGAAGGGAGAGCAAAAGAAAGAGAAAGAAGTAGCTCACTCCTGCTCTTCCTTGTTGGCTCCTAGTTCTGCTGCTTTTGACTGTGTGTTACAGTAATGACTGATATACCACCACTGATATTATCACGCTGACCCGGGCCTTGAGAGAATGATGCCACCTGTCCCCGGAAAGGGAAAGGGTGTGCTCGGGACTGACCACATTTCAGGCCAAGCTTTGGGTACACTAGGAATAGCAGATCACTCTTCCTAGAGGGAATGAAAAAAAGGGTTACTTTTTTAAAAAAAATATTTTTTTAATTAATATTTTACTAATACCGCCAACAATTCACACTTTACAGCTGTAATTGTGTCACTAAGCTCAAGGGATCTAAGAAGTATGAAGAAGGATTGGCAAAATCATTTCCATCCATGGGTGCCTGGGATACAGAACCACATGGTAAGTGAAACAGACCTGCTGGTCCCAAGTTGCCTGAAAACATTGGTTTCACCCTGGACCCCGGCAACACACATGCATTTTCTGCTGTGTAAGAAAAGCAAGCCCAGAGGACAGCATTTAACCCTGACACCAGCAAGATCCTGAGTCAGAGACATCTGACTGTGAAGCAAAAGCAAGCTACTTTCCAATAATGCTGGGTGGCAGGGAAATGCATCCAGAAAGAGGGTCTGAAGCCCTTTCTGGGCCTTCCTTTGGGAAACTGCTGACAGACGGGCAGCACCAGGGGAGCTGCACTGCTGTCTGGCAGCAGCTAATTGCAGTACCTTCTCTGATCTCCGTCTGCCTGGGCTTGGAAGAGTCACCGTGGTGGTCTACATCCTTGTCTGAATCCAGTATGAACTACCGAGGTTTGTTCTACCTGGGTTTGCACCAGGAAGCACCGGAGCATCCCTTCTGCCAAATACTTTTTTAAGAGCATATTTGCTCCCTGTGTTGTCCATTTCTGGCAGCAGGTCAAGGTGTTGATTGCTCGGGGCTAAGAGCTCCAGCGTATGAGCAATCTCTTCTCCGTATTCATCCTCCCAGAGCAGCTGTAATCTGAGGACTGCTCATTCCAGCTGCTGGCAGTAAATGCTGTCAACTCTGAGGCAACTGGGTCTGATGTGAAAGGCATATGCATCAGTCTATCACCTTTTCTCAAAAAAGAAATACTTTATGGAATTTTATCAACTTTGACCAAGTTTTTCAGCAAGCGCATAAGCTGCATCTGAAATGAAAACTGACTTTTAATTGAATCAGACTGAAGGGTGAAATGTTCAAAATCTGACCCCCTTCTGTCCCATTAGAAGAAAAAGGTTGAAGGCTCAGCAACCGCTGTGAAAGGGATCTGCCACCTCCAAGTCCACCCTACTCAATATACCCTGTCCGCACTACTGGTGTGGGAGTAAGCAAGGGTTGCTCTGGCACAAGCTCCCCGTGCACAAGGACTTCTCTTCAGCAGTGTCCAGAGGGGACTGTTCTCATTTAACGCAGGGCAACGGGAGTCTGGAGAAAAGCAGCTTTGAGACATTTTCCCCCATAGAAAAGAGCTGAGTCTGGCAGGCGTCAAGCTACCTGTTAATGAAACTGCCCATGGAAAAGTGTCCCGTTTAAACACGTTGACTTAAATCACTAAATGCACATCAGAATTGTCCTGCACTTTCTTGAGCATAATACTTTGTCTTGAGTTTGATTTCACTTGGGAGGAGCGAGAGACCGAGAGGTGTGGCAGAGTGGCTTTACCAGTGTAATGCCACCTCAGGAGAAAGGCTGGAAAGCACTTTTGGCTCCAGAAACTCTGCAAAATGAAACATTGTTTCTTCAGTCAGCAGAATTCTACCTTCTGCTACCTACTGGAACTCTTCCCTGAGCTTCTAATGGTTCAATTAAATATATATGTGGTTTTACGTTTCTTGAAAAAGTATGAGTCTAATAAAGCTGGATTCGGACTGACATTTCTCACCTCTATTCAGACAGAAGAAATTCATACAAATGGCAAAAATGGGAGTCACTTCTTCAACAAGAAACAAAAGTATTTAATGTATGTTTCCATATATTTTTATACATACTCAAATATTAATGTTAATGGATATGTTAATATATTTTAAAACATTTTGTGTTTCAAAGGTACACATCACTGCGATGTCAAATAGCTGCTCAGCAAATTTTAGCTTAATGAGTAGAGACCGGCAGAAGAAAATCCTAGCCACCTCTATCCTAATTTCATTTGAGAAAAAGTGTTGGCTGGAATATTAGCCCTTGTTACTCCTGTTCAATGTGATTTGAAAAGAGTCATTTCTCACAGGTGGATATTCTTGTGAAAATTGCTCCAGGATGACTCCATTGTTTGTTTTGTGCTGGGGCCAAACCAAACCCACTTCTCTAGAGGCCAGAATGGGAGCCAGGACCCTATTGTACGGGTTTAATATATATCACTGCTGCCATGAGGCAGAAGTTGAGGTGAACCTACTTGCTCATCACAGTAGTTTTAAAAGCCATTATTTGTTTTCAGACAATGGAGATGGCATGTCTAGTCATCATAGACAAAGAATGGAAGTCTAGTCCACAAAGCAATGGAACTTGAACCTCTCTGAACTTGTTAACTACAGCCATGCAGAACTTTTTTTCTGCTCAGCATTCAAGAGAAAAACAAGATCTTGTGCAGTTTCTTTGCCTGCTTTGGGTGGTGGTGGTGGTGTCACATACGTTTTATGATATCACTCTTCTTCCCATCGTTTAAGAAGATAGTATCCTTGATAATGCTGTAAATAATGTGCTTTGCTTGGCTGACCCATCAATCCCTATGGAAACTCCAGGGGCTCAAACAGCAGAAAAGAGAAGAGCAGCAGAGTTGTTGGTACGTAGGGGATGTGACAGTCTGGAGAGGGGCATTGAAGAGCTTCCACCTTGAAAGGGGAAGTTCTTGCAAAAGAAATCTTCAGTCAAGGATCAGACTCCCACAAGCAGTAGGATTTTACCATATCTCCATATGAAAACTTGCAGACTTCCTAAATTTCTGTTTTGGTTTGGTTTGGGTTTTTTTTTTCCTAGCAGAATGAACAAAAAGCACAGGAACTTCTGACCTAGCGTATCTTCAAAGAATCAGAGAATCACAGAGTGGTTTGGGTTGGAAGGGACGTTAAAGATCGTCTGGTTCCAAATCCCTTGCCATGGTCAGGGACACTTTCCACTTCTGTTGAAGGGCAAAGGGAATGAAAATCTACTTTTTTCTTTTCACTTGATTTTATGGGTGTCACTACAAAATATGGGATCCCTAATCAGCTGTTAATTTGGAAATATCTCTACCTATAGAATTCTGTTTCCAGCACCTCACCGCTACAGTATTTTGGGATAGTTGTACAACTATATGTTGTACAACACTGACAAGAGAAAATTATCTCTAAAATACCTCCATAAGTATTACAGCTAGATTAGAAAATCGCAGTAATCTGCTTCAGGATACACAAGACCTGTTTGCTGGCGAGTTTACAACATACAGCACAAAGTGAAATGCCAGAATTAGCCTGTGCCTTTTCGTTTTCCAAAGATGGCACCTGTATTCTTTCCAGACCTGTATCTGTCCATATCACAGTGTCTCCAGAGGTCTCAACTGTGACACCGGCTGAGTCAGTTGTGGAGACAGCCGCCTGTGCAGACAGTTGACTCCAGATGCCTGGACCACCGTGATATGGTGCTTTTGCTCCTGTGCACTGGCAGTTCCACTGTGTGCGAAGTTCAATGGAAGTCTTGTCTTCTCGGATTTAATAACTAGATTCAAGAGCAGGCCATTACTCAGAACTCCAGAGAAAGACAAGAAATTCACATGAGCTGTATGCATCACACATCCCAAGGAACAACTTCAAAGGCCTGTAATCCATTTCAGCACCCTGCTTTGAAAGATACTCAGTGTCCAGAGTCCACAAAGTGCTGCAGAAAACGGCAGCAAGACTCCTGTGGGATGCTGATGGCGAATGGGAATGTTTTCCTCCTCTTGGGTTTTCTCTGACGGTAACCTGCTGGTAAAAAAACTCTTTGAAGACAAACGGCTTTGTTTAAGCTGTGGAAGATTACACTGTTTTCCAGGGGTGTTTTGCTGTGGCAAGCACTAGAACAACTTAAGACCCTTTGTTTTCCACAGATGAGAATCATCAGCCACGTACCTTCGTTCAGGGATCTCTTAAGTCCAAACCCTTGATATTCTGCTGCTTTTCAAATTTTATGATTTGACAGGCTGATTTTAAACCACCAGAACATTAGGAGTGATGATCTGGAATGAGTGATGATGAATGCTGATCTGGAGTGAGTGGTGGTCAGACTGCATTTTAACGGAATGAGCCGTGCACAGCTTTGCTAAGTTGAAGGACTCGAATCAACCTGTCTGGCTCAGTAAGAACAGCAAGCACTGCTCACTTTGTGACAAAATTCAAGGGTCTTGGACACAAAATTAGGCAATGGTTGCCTAAAACCTACAAACTCATTTCCTTCTTCAAATCTTCTTTACTTTTGCCCTGCAGCAGTAACAACTGTCACTGCTGTTAAGTTTCCTCGGTTCATAGAAAACCTCTCATTGGCAGTGCAGTTCAATTGTCTTCCTGCAGAAAGAGCTACTGTTAGAGAAGTTCGCTCATAGCTGAAAAGTTCAAGTTGTTTCATCCCTCCCAAGTGCCAGTGAGCTCAATTCAGAGCACTAATACTGAATGCGTGCCAAATGAAATGCACCTTTTGCTATGCTGAGAAATACTCATTACTGCAAGCCCCATCCTGTGTGCCAAGAAATGTCCATGGCACGTAGCCTCCTTGTTCTCTCTGTGCTAAGAAGTCCGGTTCACTTGCTTCCCCCAGATTTACACTTTCCTCCACCACTGAGGAAATTTTACTCGCTCTGCTTTGCTCTTGTCCTGCTGCTGTCCCTTTAGATCTGTATCTTCACCCTTGTATGTCAGAGACATCATCTTCTCCCCGTGTGCAGCACTCCAGGCACATGCAACTTCCACAGCCAAGCAGTGTGTCTTCTTCCTGAGAAGACCAGCGTGATAGGACCTGTCCAAGCCAACAATCGTTTTCAACATATAGTTCAGTTGCAACTAAAGCTCAGCTTGCAAATAAAAGCAAAGGAACCTTTACTGGGGAGGTAACTGATACCCGGTTTCCAGGTATCACCTGGAACCACCAGGTATCATCCAGGCCACCTCTAGGTACTCAGGATGAAGATGCATTTATCAAAGCATGCAAACAGCGCAAACCATAGCTCACTCTACTAAAGTCTTCATTTTCCATTTCTCTTAAGCTTACAAAAAACAGAGATCCCCTTCCTTTCCCACATGGCTGCTGCCCTGTCATCCAGTTCACCTTGAATACTGTGTTCAGTTTGGGCCCCTCACTACAAGAAAAACACTGAGGTGCTGGAGCATGTCCGGAGAAGGGCAACGAAGCTGGTGAAGGGTCTGGAGCACAAGTCTTATGAGGGACAGCTGAGGGAACTGGCGTTGTTTAGTCTGGAGAAAAGGAGGCTCAGGAGACATCTTATTGCTCTCTATAACTACCTGAAAGGAAGTTGTAGGCAGCTGGGGGCTGGTCTCTTCTCCCCGGTAACAAGCAATGGGACAAGAGGGAAAGGCCTCAGGTTGCACTAGGGGTGATTTCGATTGGCTGTTGGCAAAAATGTCTTCACTGAAAAGGTGGCCAAGCATTGGAACAGGCTGCCTAGGGAAGTGGTGGAATAACCATCCTTAGAAGTTTTCAAAAACCACGTAGATACGATGCTTAGCGACACGGTTTAGTGATGGACTTGGCAGTCCTGGCTTAACAGCTGGACCTGATGATTTTAAAGGTCTTTTCCAACCAACTGATTTTATGATTCTATAATTCACCATGTGGGGGAATCTCAAGGCTGTGTTGGAGCCCTACTGCACGGCACCCGTGTAACGGAAATTCAAAGGCAGGCAGAGCCAGGCCATACTGTAGGTGTGAAAGACCTGTTAAAAAAATCCCATGCTGTAAAGTGATGCAAGAGAAGCAGCATAATCTTCTCAATTTTTCAACGGGATGAACCCCAACATGAATGAAATAATAAAGTTTTTTCCTGGGTTTGTCCTAGTCCAACATGAATGAAATAAT
The DNA here is from genome assembly GCF_963210335.1 of Falco punctatus. Lineage (NCBI taxonomy): Eukaryota > Metazoa > Chordata > Aves > Falconiformes > Falconidae > Falco > Falco punctatus. The sequence continues at coordinate 75,032,038 of NC_137586.1, forward strand.
AAAGTTTTTTCCTGGGTTTGTCCTAGTTACCCTCTGGGGAAAAAAAAAAAAAAAAAAAAAAAAAAAAAAAAAAAAAAAAAGAGAGAGAAAGAAAAATCCATGCCTGAAGGGAAGATCACTGAGAAGTCTTTCTCTGTCAAAAGATATAAAAAATATAACACAATTTGCCATGGTGGAACTAGAGGTAAAGTTTGGATGCAGATCTCTGCTCGAGGCTGGGACTCTGTCCCATTTCGGTGGCCAGCTCTGGGGTTTTATGGGAGGCTTGTCTCTGACTGAAATAGACCCATTGCAGGTATCCGCTCCAGCTGAATTTCCTGCCTCCTGGAACTGGCTGATCTGATGCCCTTTGATGGAAATCTCACAACTCCCAGCTCTTTTGGCATGTTCAGTATTTTGTGGACTGCAGATGCTGTCTTCTGACACAGAGGAGGTAGATATCCCTTATAAGTGTTATACACACTTGCATGTGTGTATAGGCAACGTATAAGGCAAAGCGATCCATTCCCACTTATGCTAAGGGCTGCCTTACAACTTACACAGAAAAGATGCAAATATGTACTGTGAAGGAGAGTGTTTCTAAGGGAGAAACGTGTGTCAGGGACTAAAACTACAAGAGGGGACTGAAGTAATTTACAAAACATGTCATCTGTAGAGAAAGCTATCTTCTGCCTATTAATTGCAAGAATGTAGAGAAGGCGTATTACAGGAAGACCGAAGGACAGAAATGGAAAATGACTTATGGAGTGTACTTATCTGTTGTCACTGCAGCTGTAGAAGTCTCAGAGCCATCACTTTTTATCTGTGGTTTCCTGGGGATTCCCACCAGCTTTCAAACATTTACCCAAAAGGGGCTTCTATAAAGCCACAACCTATACATATATGAAATCAAGGTCCTAAACCAGGAATGCCCGTTGAAACGGTATTAGGAGATGCTGGAGGAGAGCAAGGCAGGATATGCACTGTCCAGCTGTCAGCAGCATGGGTAACATGTTGAAACCCTATAGCTAAACGCTATCAAAGGTGTCTTTGGTAACAGAGAAATCCTTTTGCTTTGCTCAGTGGTGACAGAATCTTTGGTCCTCATTCAGATCACAGCAGTAAATGCTGGTGATGTCACTCAAGTCATACTAGACTTGAAATTTGATCCAGTTTCTTCCTCGTCACCGGAGTTACATACGTGAAGTCAGTTATCATTTTCATATATATTGGCCACAGCACTTATGAAGAGAAAAACCTTTCCCCAAGGGAGAACTGTTTCAAAACCAGATAAATGAGAAAAAACAGAGGTTATGATGTCCACAAGGAACTTTGCTCTTCCGAGTGTTTTTTCTCTGGAGCGTGCTCAAAAAACACAGTGAAAAATGGCACAAAACCAGACAGTGAGGAAGACAGAAAGAAGGGGGGTGGGGGGTGGGGGTGGGGGTGGGTTGGAGGCATGGGAGCACTCAGAGTTGCAATTGGAAGCACTTTTAGACTTTGTATCGTTAGAACATCGTTAGACTAGACCCCAGTGAAATGAGAAATGGGACAAAGGGAAAATACTCGCTTCTTTGTGCTTGGTGAGAATCTGCCACAAACATATCAACCTTGTACCCTCTGACATAAACCTCATACTATTGGAATACTGGCTTCAATGGACCTCACCTAGATTTGCACCCACATTGACAAAGAGATCGCAACTGCTCCAGATCTTCACATGTTATGATGAATGGCAGATGTATAGCCTACCAGTGGAAGCACCTAATTTTAAGGATTCTAGATGCCTCTCCAAGGTTAGCACAACATCCCTGCGATTACCCGCCTGACCATATTACTTGATGGATCTAACGGCACTTCTGAGAAAGCCTCTGCAGAATGTCATTGAGCTGCCAAAGTAAACAAGAAGAGAGGCTTGTTTGGTATGGATGCAGAATACTGGGCATGCCTGCTCCCAGAATGTATCGACAGCTGCTAGGGCAAGGCAAGCAATAAAAGAGAGGGTGGCTGTGGCCTTGCTGCTGTCTGTACTGACAGGCTGAGTGCTCATCCAGTGGTGCCAGTTCAGACCAGCTTTCTCTGCAGGCACATGCGTGCCGTGGGAGTAGCACCCCTCGCAGATGCTGAGGGAGATACCTGGAGGTGCGTATCATCTCTGAATGACGGAGACATAAGATCTTATCTACATGATTTAGGAAGGATGTTTCGGCATTGCATGCCATTGTGGCAGTTTTGCCCTTGAAAGCCTGGCTGAAGCCTTTGCTCCACAGTGTCTTTCTGAATTTGCTGAGCCAGCTGAATCACTCACCAAATACTAGGAGCCTGGCTCTGACAGAGAATGCGTCCTCTGTGGTTTCGTCCTCTCTGTGTATTAACATCCTTCTTTCTTTTTTTCCTTCTCTTCACGTGTCATCAAATAGCTCATTTCCTTTGTGGCGTATCCCAGGAAACATGGCTGGCTGGATTTTATTATTACTATTACTATTACTACTATCATTACTATTTTTTTTTTTTTTTTTTTTCAGGGCTAGGAATGTTTTGGAATGGGAGGTCCACAGAAGGGCAGCACAAAGTCATGGAGCTTCACACAGACCACTTAAAGAAGTTTGCCGTGACAGGAAAGAAGGGGGGTTGCCATGCAACAAGGAACATGATCAACAGCCGCCTGACTGGGGACCAAAGGGACGTATTCTCTTTTAAAAATAGCTAAGTATGCTGTTCTTGTGGGAAGAGTAGCCTGTCCTTCACCTGCTCCTTTCAGTGCCAACAGCACAGGGCAGCTAAGTGAATCACAAAAACCCTTACTGTTGTCCTCACAAGTGTCCTGCACCAGCCCTACCTGGCTGAGTGTGACAGCCAGGTGCGGCCAGGATCAGACCACGGAATAACTCTGGGTCCCAGATTTTTCCCTCCATCTACTTGGACTTTGCAGCTAGGCATTTGCTTTGTTTTTCACAGGTTTTAGTCCCACTAGGCAAAGCCCAGGATCTTGAGGACTGCTTCTAGGATCTCCAGGATGGGTTTTCCATTGCTGTATCCAGCCGCAGGCAACAGCGCTCCAGCCAGCCAGGGCTGCCCTGGCCATGGTCCCCGGCACTACACTGTCAGCCCCTTTCTGAGGGAGATGAGAGAAGCAGGTGCCTCCTGTGCAGCGGGCCAACACAGCACTGGCTCTGCACTGCTCAAGAGGACTGCTGGGTTTCAACCAGCCATGGCAAAGATGAATTCACTCACAAGTTTATCTGTTATGTGAGAGATGCTGTTTTCTTAGGATACCACTCAGAATGACATTTGAGCAGAATTTCACCCTTCAAGGTCAACACATTAGGCAGGAGCCGTAAGAGCATGTGTAACCAATCGTACTGCAAATATGAAGTAGAAGTTAGTTCTCTGTTGAATGCTCCGAGTGACAGTCTGTAACATTTCCTTGAGTCAGTGAACGTAACCTTGGGACGTGTACCAGTAAAAACCAAGGATTTACGAATGCCTCTAAATGCTAAATGTTTCCCATTATGTGGTTGATTCACAGCACTTAGCAACTCTCCAAGTCAACGTTGGTAGCTACATGAGAACAAAAAGTCCTCAAGGAGTCACCTGGGGAAATGTAGAAGAAAAGAGCACATCTGTTCTGTTCTAACATCCAAGTTGGGACCTGGATTTTCTAATACTCCTTCTCCTGGGAAGGAAGGGGCAAAAAAAGAAAGAAAAGATTCTGCAGAAGCACCTGTGTCCTTCAGAAGAGAACCATATGCCCACTAGCGAATATACCTGTTTATCCATGTCCAGGTAGATAAATGACAAGAGGCGAGGAAAAAATCCCCAGCTATTCCTTTCTGCCTTCTCTGATCTGCTGTCTGGCTTGGGCCACACTGTGCAGGGTTGGAAAAAGACCAGTGAGATGATTGCCAAAGGAAAGATGTGAGACAATGCAAGGTATTTTCACAGACTGGAACTAATCCCAGCATACCTTCCTAGCTTAACTCCAGCCACGCGTGTGAACGGGCACACAGTGCAAACTGTTCTGAATTTACCTCCTCTTTGTCTTTTCCATTCATAAGAAATACTGTGTTTAAAATAGACCACTGGAGCCTGAGATCACCACTCAGGGAATTTCACGCAGACGGTCTCAAAGCGTGTGCATGTTGGCGGATGGTCCTCACCGACCATCGCGGGTAGTGTGGAGAGGGTCCTGCCACAACTTCTGTGGTGTGTTTGCCCAGGCTGAAGACCCTGGAACGTGGTAGGGGAGATGCAGGAGAGGGCTTTGTGTCCGTGGAGAGATCCTGCTTAGCTGAGCCACAGGAAACATGATAAATTCGTAGAAAGGGACACCACCACTTGAAGCTCCTGATGCAGCACTCAGCAGGACAGGGCTAGGGCAGCCCTGGGACTCCTGGTTTTGCTTCTGTGTAGAGAATTCCTGACACGGTCAACACCCTGGCAAGTCCCATGGGCTCTGCTCAGTGCTGCCCCTCTACCACTTGCATTGCTTTACCAAGGGCTGTAGTTGCTACAGTGTGTATGCGACAAGAACAATCTTGATTTATCATGAGAAAGGTGTTTTTCTTCGTGGGCGTTATTCAGGGTCCACAGGGGCATGACCTGCCATGGGTCTTCACCCCTGTCACTGCGGAGCAGAATACCTTCTTTCCCAGGAGCTGCCCTTGTCCCCCGTGCTGCTGGTGTCCAGCCCCTGCACAACCTGCGGGGCGATGCTGGTCCCCTGCCAGCACTGGGCTCCAGGGCAGCGCACCATCACGTACTGTGTCAGACGGACTGTCCCCACAGAGCATGCAGGTCGGGGAGCCGCGTGGCCCCAGGTATCCTGAACTCAGAGTTGCTCCAAAGTAATTTATTCTGGCTGGAACTAGAACTAAGCGTCTTTGGGCTGAGCTCTGCATTCATGACCCTGGCCCAAGTCTCGGTCCAACATGCTGGTCTTCTGGTGGAGCCTGCAGTAGAGCCCTGAAGGCTAATCCTAATACAATCTTATCAGTGCAGATAATAAGGAACTGCATTATTGAAATTTTTGTCATTGCAGATTCATGAAGGATAATTACATATGAAAAACAAGGAGTTTGGAGATTGGTTCTGGTCATTGATTTAATTGTTCAATGATCATGAAACTAAATATTTTGTAAGAATTGACTTTATATGCTTCCTATTTACTAATAGTAATCAGAATTTGACATTGCTAAAGTATCTTGCTTAGATGGTTTCAAATGCAGTACTTTCTTCCTTTACAAATGTTGTTGTAGGTACTGTGGAGTGGCTTTATAACAAAAATGTGTAACGGCTAACATAAAGTGAAACATTCAGAAGTAGTTCCCTTGTTTGTGCTGGGGTAAGTCTACTTCACCATATTTTCCGTTTACAAGTTTTTCTTCATGTTTGAACTTCTAATGGTGATTTTGTCTGGAAATAGTTTTGGACACAAAAAATTTGTTCTGGTCAGCACAGCTCTTTTGTCCTACTTCCATTAAGTTCACTCTGTTTCCCCTGACTGTTCATCCTAGTTTCAACCTTATTGTTTGAAACCAGGATTACCTCATCGTACATTGTCTCAGCTGATGTCTTGACTAACATACCACACTAAGAAGATGGAGCTTCCATTGAGACACAAGAAATTATTTTCATAAACTTCTATGTCAGTTTTGCACTTTGGCAACACTCCAAGCATAAACTTTTCTTCCGGTGTGTCGTGGTTTAACCCTGGCTGGCAACTGAGCACCACACAGACACTCGCCCAGTCCCCCTCAGCCAAAGGAACAGGGAGGAGAATCGGAAAGGAATGTAAAGCTCAAGGGTTGAGATAAGAACAATTTAACAGGTAAAGCAAAAGCCGCGCACGCAAGCAAAGCAAAGCAAGGAATCCATTCGCCACTCCCCACGGGCAGGCAGGTGCTCGGCCATCCCCAGGGAAGCCGGGCTCCACCACGTGTAACGGTTACTCGGTAAGACAAACGCCATAACGCCACATGTGCCCACCTTCTTTCTTCTCCCCCCGGTTTATATAATCAGCATGACGTCATATGGTATGGAATAGCTGTTTGGCTAGTTCAGGTCACCTGCCCTGGCCGTGCCCCCTCCCAATTTCCTGTGCCCCTCCAGCCCGCTCACTGGCAGGGCCCAAGGAACTGAAAAGTCCTTGACTTAGTATAAACATTACTTAGCAAGAACTAGAATCATCAGTGTCCTATCAACATTGTTCTCAAACCAAATCCAAAACACAACACTCTCCAGCTACTAAGAAGAAAATCAACCCTATCCCAGCTGAAATCAGGACAGGAATGGAAAACTGCCCTAGGACTACTCCTGCTGCATCATGCTGGCGATACCTGCCAATAGCTGAGTGTATCTACTGGGTCCCTGTGTACAAAAGGCTGTGTTCAATGCCTTTGTACAGATGAATTCAGACAAATTTGTAGTTACCAATTTCCTCAGCGGTGAAACACGAGGAAATCCTAACAGCATCGGAGTAAAAGAAGAAATTCTTGCAGACCACAAGTCCTTTACTAGTTACACTCTCTCAGCATCAGAACGGTCACGCAACATGCAACTAAACCATTGCCTAAGGCACACCTCTGCAGGAACAAAATTTCCCAAACCCAGCAGCTTAGTGAACTGCCAGTGACTCAGATGTGCCACACACTTAGGACACATCTATTCTGCCTCACATGTTTGATTTTGCCCTCCGTTTTCATGGGCTCTATGTGGTACGGTGGAAGAATGTTCTGTCCTTAACAAACTGATTTTTCTATTTTGAGAGTGGTTTCTCACAGATGAGGGAAAGGCATGCTCATCACATTATGGGCCTCATTCCTCCCTCTGCTGTGTAACCAAGAGAAAAGCACGGGAGCACAGAACCCCTTTACTGAGATCCTGATCTTCTGAGATGTTCCTTGGTCCTACCTGGAGTGTACCACCCTAGCATTCACATTGTTTATAAGACAAATCGTATCAAAAGATCCATTTTAGATGGATGAGACATTTTGTAGTCCCAAAAAAGTCTTATTTGGACTTTGTGCAATTAAATAGCATTCACAGCTTAATACACTTTGGAATATTTTGCCGTTGCCAGAACCTTTCCGCTTCTCCCACTCCCCTCTGGGAGGGGAGGTTTGGCAAAGGCACTCGTTGTGAGCTGGAAGTGTATTGGGAAGAAATTAAGAGTATGGAATCAGTGATGTCCTGCTGGCTGGAAACAGGGGGTGATTTATTCCACCAGCCAGTGATGCCAATGCTTCCTGAGTTTGTGCCCCTGTTGTGGCAGCTGCTCTAGAGAGGAGATGGTGGTGGTGGCCAAGACAGGAGCAACTGGAGAAGTCTCCTCAGGAACAGAGTGTTTCAAGATTTCTTGTTTGGTCTGTTATGTTGGGGTGACTCCTCAAGTTTCTCAGATCTGCTGTTTACCACTCGACTGCTGTCTGCTGTTCAATGTACTACTACTACCCCACCCGTCAGCCTCTTCTAGGCAAATAACAGGGTCAGGAGGTTGTCATGTACCACTGTGATGGGAGGATGGTGGTGCAAGTGGCAGCCCTGTGCGTGGCACACAGCGGGGAAAGGGAAGTAGTTCGTTGTGCAAATATACCCCTAAGCCATGTTTTGGGTGGGTGCAGGTTTTCTTTACTCAGCTTAAGCAACATCCAGTTCCAGGGATGGGGAGGTTACCTGGGGCACTTTACACGTGCAAGCTTCTCAAAACCCTGATCTGCTTTTGGAACAGTGCCTGGAGACATTCTCAAAGTGAGAGGGTTGCGTTTAATGGCACACACTTCTCCTTGTCCAACATTTCTCCTCAGCACGACCAGCACCTCCCAGCACGATCACTGTGATGAGGCATGTGCGCATTCGTGTTGACACCTGAACTGCTCTGTGGGACAGAGATGTTGAAGCTGGAGCATCCATCCGTTCCTCAGCCAGCAAAGCAGAATCGAGAGAGCTGTGGAAGAAGCTCTGACTCTTAGGTGTTGCTTATGCTGAAGCGTATCATTCCTGGATTTCCTGAAACACAGCAAGAAGTGTTTTCCCACGCAGTTCAGTGCACTGAGGGAGGGCGAGGATGGGCTCATGTGTAAACAGGGGACGACACTAAGGAAGTCCTTCCTCTGTCAGAGCGTGTCCCTTCCTCTTGGTTTCGGGTCACCACTCTCCTAAACCAAAGCATCTCAAGAGACACAGGCAGAAAGCTGGCCAAGTATTTCTCACGAGGTAAACACTGGGATGAGCTTCTCTGAACGCCAAGACAGAGCCAAAGGAGGAAGGAATCTGTGTTAGAAAAGAGTGGTTTTGTTCGAAACCCTCTTTTCTGGGAGAGAGGAAACGGGACCTCTCCAAAGCAGGACGCCGCTGTGATTCCTGGTGCCAGGTAACGCGGCAGCTGCTGCAGCCGGTAGCAGAAAGACGCTCTCTCTGCACCCCCTGGTGGACGTTCTCCGTCATTACACTGCCACAAACCCACAGGCCACCAGCGGCAGGGAGAAGGGACAGGAAAAAAAGACCCTGAAAGATCTATAAAGGGCTCAGCTGGCGATCAGCGAGGGGAAGGTGCAAAGAAAGGAAGAGGGCGGAACGCCAAAGGACGGAAAGGACTACATACAGAAATTGCAAAAAGCCTGAAAAAGAGTAAATGGACAAAATGATGAAAAAATAAGTTTAGGCTGCTCTTTGGAAAAAGACCTATCGAGTGTGAGTTCTGTTGGAGTCAATAAAAGGAGCAGGCGTGAGCTACAATTTTGCCATCTCCAGCACTTGCCTCTGCACCCCACCACATGTGACAAAGCAGAAAGTTCTCCAAGGTGAGTGGATGTTTGTGCTGCTGCAGGTGCCTGGGCCTATGGCGGGGGGGAGGTCCATGTGTGCCTGCAGAGCTCAGCTGCAGGCGTCTTCAGAAGCCGTGGTGACATGCGGAATTGAACTCTACAACGTGCAGGGAGTTATAAAGCAGGTATGTTTATTGCAGTGCCAGGTGCAAGGGGGATCACTCCTCCTGACTCGCACACCGTTTCAACAAGTGACATGTTTATTATACAAAGTCGTGCATATACATAAGGTTTCCAAAAATTCATTATCATGATCCAATCCCTCTGACGCCTCAAGATGTACTGTTCACTTTCTTGGGCAGTTGCCTAAAGTGCCTGTTTATCTTTGCATACAATAGCAGTCTTTGTTGTTTGGTTTCTGTTATCTACTAGAGTTCTTTATATGTCATCCGGGATCTAACTTTTGTTCAAGTATACAACATCTGTTAGATAACGATTAGCCCTTCCTTATTGTCCAATCTAAAAATGTCAAACTAACACTTGTGCACTGGGCTGGTTTTAATCTATGCCAGCATGTTCCCTGATGGAGGGATCCACCCTCTTTGTGGAGGGGGCCATTTGAGTAGCAGGTCACCATCTCCTAGTACCACAACTGTTTTACCCTAGTGTCCTTGAAGTCTTTTGCAGTTTGTTTTCTTTATAGCAGTTAGCATGTCCTCATCAGAAGGGTCCTTATTTACATTATCGTTGAGCTCGCATGCATAAGTACTAACTGTCCATGATCAAAGTGGTAAGCGGGCCGAGTTCCTACCCTTTGCTCTTTCTAGGTTGTTAATGCTTCTGTTATCATTGCAGCTTCTGTCTGCAGCAGAGTTTTAGGGTGTTCCCTGTATTTTCTCATATCAGTGAAGAAACCAGCGTGAAAGGGACTGACCCGTCAAAGAAAAAATACTCCCATGAGTTCCCCTGATTCTAACACTTCTCATGTTCAACACCTGCTGTCAGCACCAGTTCTTCAGTGCTCGCATCTGACATACTCATGTATTGGAGAAGAAGTGTCACAGTCACTGTCCGGGCTCTACTTAAACTACCTGCTCGGTCAGCGCTGCCTGAGACTAGGTACTGAAGGCTGAAGGAAGCGGGCTTGTTCAGACTCCTGACACGTGCCCAGGGATTTCTCCCTGGGAGGTATTCCTCAGAAGATGGTAACGGGCAGGTAGGGAAACTCTCCTCCCACAGCTTAAACGCACAGCCCCTCCTCTGTCCCAGCCCACTTTCAAGCCATGCTTCACTTGGTCACTTCCCACTGACTGTACTACAGCAGCCCCAGGAGGCAGGCAACACCCCTCCGTGGGCCTGGCTGCACTCATTTACAGCTCCTTGCAAACAGCACGCAAAGCAGCTTTGGGAGCTTCGAGCAGCGAGAAGAAGAACAGGGAGACCTGCCCTTGCTCGGGTACCCAGCCAGTGGCCCACTCCAGCACAGGGGGGCACGACTGCAGCTCCGTGGCAGGATATCTTTGCTCCCCCTTTTTCATGGTTTTGCTCAAAATTTTGCTTGTGCGCCTCTTTCTCTGGCACCTGCCCATTCTCAACAGGATTTTGGAACGCAATGAGAGCCATGGAAGGCTTTAAGGAAGTCAATGACCTGACAGCTAAGCCATTAAAATGGTGGTGTGCCTGAAGATGCAGCTGAACTGGGAAAGTTAAGCAACTTCAAACGGCATTTTTGTCCGCTGAAACAGTCCGCATAAATTGAGGATCTGTATAGTTCTGATGCGCTTTTAGTTCCTCAAATACTTCTGTAGCTTGAAGAATCGAGAAGGGGCCTTCCTTTGGCAGCAACGAAGGTGTCAACGACCAAAGCTTGCTAGCGCAGTACCCTTCAAATCCTTGCGTCTTCCTATAGTTAGGACAACTCTTCTACAATGTGATGGAAGACAGAAGGAGGAGGCAAGTATAGCTACACACCGGAACCGTGGGGAGCCTTTGTAAAGGTGCAGATTTCCTTGATTCACATACCTCCATGCTGTCATTGTGAGTATAACGTTGTCATTTTAGGGAAGGTTCTCTGGATGGAGGCCTGTCCCTCTAAACATGCAGATGAAACAGCCGTGGCAAGAACAAATTGCAGAGAGAACTCCTGCTTGGCTTTAGTCTTCCCCTACCACTGGGCAGCAACAAGGGCACCCATTTCACAGGGCAAGCAGTGCCGGCAAAAGAGAACCAAAGTGTCCGTGTGCCCGTCCACCCCCAGTCCAGTGGAGCTGCAGAGAGGAAACTCTCCGACTTTAAAACCAAACTGGCAAAACGTTGGTGCAGAGCACACTGGCCTGGAACGTCTGCGTGCGTTTGCCTCTCCCGTTGGTGTAGACGAGAAGCATTGCGAGGAGGAGAGGCGGGCTGCCACCTCAGGAGATTGTCATGGGCAGAGCCGTGTGGCCGACTTACACCGCACCCTTCACTCTCACGAAGCCAAACTTAAACCCAACGGGCAACGCTCTTCCAAAACAAAACAGAACTGCTTAGACCAACGACTAGAGGTGACCATGAAAGGCACAGGCAAGAAGGGATGGTGGGACAGCACGGCCCACACGCCAATACGTCCTGGCTCCCTAGGGTCGTGAGCAGAGTGTCTGCGCCCCTTCTACCGTGCTCCGTTGGGGCAGCGACTACAACTCCTTGCGGCACAGAGCGCATCGGGCTCCTTGCTGGTGCTTTTGGGGACCACCAACGCCACAGCTGGCCAGGAGCACCGGCGACCAGAAGCGTGGCAAATGTGGGAAGCAGAGAGGGACCCGGCACTGTGGGCGAGTGCCAGCGGGAGTGGATGGGGCTGGAGCAAAGTGCCCCTTTAGGCTTCTCCCTGTGGGTGGGGGCACAACCCAGCAGGCTGGGAGACTTTGGCGCGGGGCTGCCCACCGAGCGCCCAGCTCCTCCCTGCAGATCCTGGCACTGCACAGGGAAAGGCAGCCAGCTGCGGGAGGCGTTACCCAGCTGTGGGCAGGCCACGCTGACTGGTCCCACCACGCTCCCTCTCGCAGGAGACCTGTGTGGGGCGTCAGGAGCGGGGACATGACACAAAGCCATGGGCACAGGTTGCAGGGGTCCAAGCTGGAGCAACACAGGAACACAGAAGATGAAAACAAGAAATGGTATTTGCTTTTCTCTCTGTGAGAAGGCCCACTGTGACATCACCGCGTGGTGGAAGCTGACATCACCTAGCAACAGATAGTGGCATCAGCGAGTGATGGCCTTGTGACCTCACGTCCCTCACCGCTTATCTTCGGGCGCCAGCAGAGCCTGGGCCAGTCTGGCTCGTGCCTGGCCTCCTGCCGAGCGTGCCTACGAGGCCTGAGGCTTCTCCTGGTGCTGGGTGGTGCTTCGGGGGCTGCCGCCGGCAGCTCTCGCTGTCCATCCCAGAGCCATCGCCTGTGTTTCCCCGGCCCTGCCTGGATCAGGCAGCCGGGCACCGCGGGCTGTGCTTGCAGCAGCGCAGGTGAGCTGTGCGGGGAACCGTCCCCCGGGGTGGCCGTGGGGTGGGCAATGTGGCTTGGGGAGCTGGGAGGGCATCCTCCTTGACGGGCCTGGGCATTTCTTCCTCCCCTCCCTTCCCTGAGGCGGCGAGTGACCATGGCCTCTCTCCATTCTGCAGCGTGTGACGTCAGCGAGGGGGAGCAGCTCCTCAGCCTCAGCCCTCCCCAGCCTGCCACAAACACGGCCATGGCAACAGAGTGGAGCTGCCCCGTCTGCTTCAGTGTTGAATATGCCATCGCTTATGCTTTACCCTGTAACCACCAGTTCTGCCTGGGCTGCATCATGCGCTGGGCAAGGCGAAACCAGTTGTGCCCCCTTTGCAGAGGAATGATCGAGGCTGTCAAGTTTTCTGAGCGGGCAGAAGACGACCATCTACTGTGTGTCTTCAGAGCCCGCAACGAGTCACAGGATGCCATCAACCCGGCAGTCGAAGCTCCCAACGACCTCGCTGACATCAGGCCCCATCACCCCGTGGCACCCCCTTTGTCCTCTCCAGAGCGCACGCCATCCCCAGCTGAGCAGGGAGCTGAGGGGACAGAGCCTGTGGGCGGCCTCCTGCTCGAAGACTGGGCAGGACTTTTCCAAAGGCGAGAGCAACTCCTGGATCCCGTGCTGCCCTGGCTGCGCCAGGAGCTGGCAGCAGTGTTTGGGGCCCAGTGGTGGCTGGCAAAGAGTGCAGAGAGCACCATCCTGCACTGCCTCTGCGCCTATGGTCCATGCAGGGAGGTCATGGTCCAGATAATGCAGGAGCACCTTGGGGAACACACGGCACGGCTGGTCCAGGGCATCATCAATATCATTGCGGAGCAGTGCAGTGAGGAGGCCCAGAGGCTACTGCAGTCGCTTGCTGTGGGGGATGAGGACAACAGCCCTGTGGCCAGCTCCAGCTCCTCCAGGTCCAGCCCCTCAAGATCCAGCTCCTCCAGCTCCAGCTCCTTCCACTCCATCCCCTCAAGCTCCAGCTCCTCCAGCTCCAGCTCCAGCTCCTCCAGCTCTAGCCCTTCCAGCTTCAGCTCCTCCAGCTCCAGCCACACCACATCCCACGAGGGGACTCCCAACTCCAGCCTGGCCTCCTCCAGCAGCCCTGCAGGCTCCCACGGCGAGGAGGAAGCCGACACATCCGACGACGCCCTCCGCAAGGGTCCTGGATGTCCCCCATCTGCACCCGACCCTGCAGAGCAGGAGCAGCCCCAGGAGGAGCCGGGGCACGCACCGGTGGTGGCTGGTCCCTCTGCCCAGGGCAGCCGCCACAACCCCTCTTCTCCCGTCCGGGACACGGAACGCTTGCCCAGGGGAACCCGTCGCCCCAGAAAGAGGAGGGCTGCTGGCACCCAGGACTCTCCCCAGCCCTGCAAGATGCAGCTCCGCCCGCGGCGCTAGACAGGCTCCGGCCCCTCCTGGGTCAAGGAGTTGGAAATAAATTCCTGTTTCCCTGGCACAGCCTCTGGGCGCTGCTTTCTGCCTCTTCTCCTGGTGACTTTTCCCTTTCACCCCACACCCCACTGTGGGCATTCCCCCTGGTCTCAGCTGGCAGCCCCTGGTTCCCCTGCACAGCCCTAGTGCTGCGGGGGCCATTCCAAGCTCTGTCTCAGCAGAAGGAGCATATATGGAGCCCTGGACACTGCTCTGGAGTGTGTGCATGGGGACAGCAAGTAGGGGTCCCCCCACTCTGGATGTGCAGAAGAGGTCTTCCAGGGGCTTTCTCCCGGAGCCGGGCACAATGGTCTGCACACCTACGGCCAGAGGACTCTCAGCACTTGAAGGAGGCGTGCGGAAATGGGGGTCTGACAAAGCTCTCCTCCTGGGAACACCTCACCACCATGAAGCAGTGCTAAAGTGACACCAAAATTCTTGTGGGGCAAACGATTCTCATGTCTCGTTTTGCAAGCTGAGCTTCCTATCTCCTTTCAGATCCACTCTAGTATGATCCTTTGTCAACATCTCTTCATTTCTGTCACGGGAGTTCATCAGCCCCTTCAGAGCATCTTTGCTTGGTTGAGAGAGAAGTCTGGCTTACAGCCCATCGTTGTGCTGCAGTCCTTAGGAAATCACTTGCTTCAGGCCTTACCCTCCTACTGCCGGAAGACTACGAATGAATGACTGAAGCTTTGCCAGCTCTGAAGGTAGCCTGAGGAGAAGTTAGGGGCAAGATAGATCTGGTACCAGGTCGGTGAGGAAAAGGTCCCTAAAAGATCTGAAAAGAGCTCGGTTGACAAGCAGGGAGGGGAAGGTGCAGAGAAAGGAAGACAGAGAAACATCAAAGGCAGGAGAAGACTAGATACAGAGGCTGCAATTACCGTAAAGGAGAGTAAATGGCTAAAATAGTGAAGAAATAAATTCAGCGTAATATGAAAAAAAACCCCAACAATAAACTGAGTGTTGAGTTCTCTTTGTGCCGATAAAAGGAGCTGGCATGAGCTACCATCTTGACACCTCCCACACTTGCCTCTGCACCCCACAGCATGTGACAAAGCAGGAACTTCTCCACGGTGGGTGGATATTTGTCCTGCTGCAGGTGTCTATGCCTGTGCCAGCAGGGTCATGTATATGTGTGCAGAGCTTAGCTGCAGGCATCTTCGGAAGCAGTGAAGAAGCCAGGTGTGGAAAGGAGTGACCTGCCGAGGAACAGGCTGAATAATCTCATGAGTTCCCCTGTTTCTGATGCTTCTCCTGTTCAACAGCTGCTGACAGCAACAGTTCTTCAGTGCTTGCACCTGGCACGCTAGTGCATTGGAGGAGCAAGTGTCACAGCCGTTCTCCCTGGCACAGGTCGCCTGCGGGTTTGTGACTGTGTAATTGCGGAAAACGTCCACCAGGGGGTGCAGAGAGAGCGTCTTTCTGCTACCGGCTGCAGCAGCTGCCGCGTTACCTGGCACCAGGAATCACAGCGGCGTCCTGCTTTGGAGAGGTCCCGTTTCCTCTCTCCCAGAAAAGAGGGTTTCGAACACGGTTTTCTAACACAGATTCCTTCCTCCTTTGGCTCTGTCGGCATTCAGAGGAGACCAGCTACTTTCACAGGCGGTGTGAGAGCACAGACGTGTACAGAATGTGCCCGTTAACGGATCTTTTATCAGCACGGTGCTGAGAAACCATTCCTGAGGTGAAACAGTGTTTACCACTCCAAAAATGCTTTGCCAGCTTTCTGCCTGTGTCTCTGGTTTAGGAGAGATGCGACCTCAAGTCGAGAGGAAGGGACAGGTTCTGACAGAGGAAAGACTTTCTCAATGTCGTCTTCTATTTACACACGAACCCATTCCTACTCTCCCTCTGTGCCCTAAACTGCATGGGAAACAACTTCTTGCTGTCTTTTCAGGAATGCAGAAACAATAGGAACAATTGGTTTCAGCGTAGGCAAGACCTGAGAATCAGAGCTGCTTCCACAGAGCTGCTTCTCAGTTCTGCTTTGCCAGCTAAGGAACGCGTAGATGCTCCGGCTTCAGCGTTCCTGTTTTGCAGCCAGAAAACACAGACCAAGCAAGCAGTCTCAAAACGATCTGCTCCAGACGACGCTTCTTCACTTTCTCTTCTCTTGGCCACAGCAGCCTCTCCTCTCTAGAGCAGCAGTCACACCAAGGGCACAAACTCAGGGAGCACTGGCATCACCAGGCGGCAGCATAAATCAACCCCTGTTTCCCGCCTGCAGGGCGTCACTGTTTCCATGCTCTTAATTCCTTCCCAAGACCCCTCCAGCTCACAGCAGGTGTCTTTACCAAACCATTGATGCCTCAGTCACCATCACCTTCACAGTGGAAAAACCAAGAACAGGAACCCCTGTGCTCCATCCCACAGCTCTGATTTCCTAAACAAACATAAAAGCTGGCTGAAAAAACTGTGAGTGAAGACCTTTCCAAGTTAAAATGTGAACTTACGCGTTTCATAAGCGCTGTATTTCAGGTAAGAAGGGAGTGGGAGAAGCAGAAAAGTTCTAGCAATGACAAAATATTCCAAAGAACATTGAGCTGTGAATACTATTTAATTGTACAAAGTTACTTTTTTTCATTACAAAATGCCTCATCCCTCTGAAATGGATCTTTTTATAACATAGGCCTTACAAACAGTGTGGATGCTAGGGTGGTACATTCCAGATAGGCCCACAGGAACACTTCAGAAGATCAAGATCTCAGGAAATGGTTCCTGCACATCCATGCTTTTCTCTTGATTACACAGCAGAGGAAAGCATGAGGCCCGTGACGTCATGAACACGCCCCTCCCTCATCTGTGAGAAACCACAGTGCAAACAGAAAAGAGATCAGTCTATTAAGGACAGAACATTTTTCCAACGTGCCACATGGAGTCCATGAAAATGTGAGGCAAAATCTAGTGTTTGAGGCAGAACAGATGTGTCATCAATGTATGGCAAATCTGAATCACTGCCAGTTAGCCAGGTTTTTGCATTTGGGTTTTTTTTGTTCCTGTAGTGCTATGTCTTAGGTGATAATTTAATTGCATGACTGACCTGATGCTGAGTTTTAGTGGTCTGCAATCATTTCTTCCTTTACTCCAACGCTGTTAGGATTTCCTCCTGTCTCACTGCTGAGGAAACTGACAACTACAAATCTGTCTGAATTCATCTGTACAAAGACACTGAATGGAGTCTTTTATACATAGGAACCTAGCAGACAACCTCAGCTATCGGCAGGTAATGCCAACATGATGCAACAGGAGTAATCTTTGGGCAGTTCTCCATTCCTCATACTGGAAGAAAAGTTTATGCTTGGAGTATTGTCACTGCAAAACTGGTATCAAGGCTTAGGAAACTAATTTCTTGTATCAAAATGGAAGCTTCATATTCTTAGTGTGATATATTAGTCATGACATCAGTTGAGACACATACAGTGAGGTAACGCTGATTTCAAACAACAAGGTTGAAACTAGGAGGACCAGTCAGGAAAAACGGAACTAACACGATGGAAGTAGGACAAAAAAGAGCTGTGCTGACCTGAACAATTTTTTGTGTCCAAAACTATTTCCAGACAAAATCACCATTAGAAGTAAAATCATGAAGAAATACTTGTAAGCTGAAAATAATGGTGAAGTAGACTCACCCCAGCATGAACAGGCAAACTACTTCTGAACGTTTCACTTTATGTTAGCCATTATACATTCTTCTTATAGATCTGTGGATAACTGGCTAGCTGAAAAAGGTCTCATAGACATAGTCCAGCTGGCTGGACAAAAATGCACATCGCTCTCAGCTTATCTGAAGTAAAGCAAAAATACACTGTCTTTGGCTGTTCTTGTTACACAATAACAGGAAGATTTTGGTGGGAGAAGAATGTTGCAGGTGGGAACAGGTAACTACAGAAGAGAAACCAGGGGCGGGCTTGGTATTTAGGCAACTAACCAATAATGAGCCTAACTTTTGTAATATGTATGAGCTAATTATTACAAGGCATAAAAGGTGACTGTAAGGGACAATAAACAAAGTCTGCTGATCACTCATATTGAGTGACTGTGTCTTCCCTCCGTCGTGACATAGATGCATTTCAAGGTATGTATAAAAACATTTTTAAGGGAAAAAAAGTATTCCACTTGAGAATTTCTGAGAAAGACCCTTCAGCAATTTGGAATTGCTGATTTGACATCCAAATGCTGATAGTAATCAAATTTCTGGTTACTATTAGTAGAAAGAAGGGGTTTTAAAGGACTCTTTCCTATGAAATCTTTTGTTTCAATGAGTCAGGTATGACCATGGAATGACTAAAATCAATGACCAGAACCCATCCTCAAAGTCCTGATTTTTCACATGAATTTATCTCTCATTAATCTGCAGTGATACAAAGTGCAATAATGCAATCCCCTGTTGTCTGCACTGGTAAGCCTTTATTAGCGTTATCTTTTAGGGCTCTGCTACAGGTTCCACTGGCAGACCAGTATATTGGACTGAAATTTGTGTGGGTCTCATGAACACAGAGTTCAGCCCAAAGACTGTAGTCTGAGTTCCAGCCAGAATAAATTACTTTGGAGCAACTCTGAGTTCAGGATACCTGGGGCCACGCGGCTCCCCGACCTGCATGCTCTGTGGGGACAGTCAGTGTGACACAGCACGTGACGGTGCGCTGCCCTGGAGCCCAGTGCTGGCAGGGGACCAGCATCGCCCCGCAGGTTGTGCAGGGGCTGGACACCAGCAGCACGGGGGATAAAAGGGATATTCTGCTCTGCACCCACAGCGGGGAAGACCCACAGCAGGGAGTGTTCCTGGGGACCCTGAATAACGCCCACGAAGAAAAACACCTTTCTCATGATAAATCAAGATTGTTCTTGTCGCATACACACTGTAGCAACTACAGCCCTTGGTAAAGCAATGCAAGTGGTAGAGGGGCAGCACTGAGCAGAGCCCATGGGACTTGCCAGGGTGTTGACCATGTCAGGAATTCTCTACACAGAAGCAAAACCAGGAGTCCCAGGGCTGCCCTAGCCCTGTCCTGCTGTTACACCAGTCAGAAATTATCTGTCTCTCTCACTCCTCGCTCACACACGGGATGTGTTTCCTAAGGGTACCAAGCCTGCCTTCCTGCACCGGAGTGCTCAGCAAACACCCATTTCATCTCGGTGCATTTCTTGACCACAGCCTGATGTTCTTAAATTCACTTTGAAGTTAAACAGTTGCTTCCCTGACATCAACTGTTCCACAACAGACAGAATTAGTCAAATTAATTAGTCAAATTAGCAACAGGCAAAATCATCGCACTAAGATGCAGAAGCCATTTATGGACCAGATCCCAAGCTCAATGAACTTAACAAATGCTTTAGCATTTACTTCCGTGCCTCGATCCATCCCTGCGTTCTGTTTAGGACCAGTTTCCTCTCTGGGCTTTGGCACCGCCTTGCTGCCTCAACAGCTGGGCAGAAAGGAGGGTCCCAGCCTCAGAGGGATCATGCTGAGCCTTTCCAGGGGAGCTGCAAGAAGTATTCCTCTGTGCCCACGGATGAACCTGTGGGAGAAGATGCATTTGAGAAGGAGATCAGGGCTGAGAAAGGGAGGCGGTGGCTGCTGGTGGCCAAGGGTGGCTCGCCCGCCAAATTCTGCTCATCTTATTGGGGTGAGGGGACCGGGGAAGCCCCTTCTTCTGCCATGCAGGTGCTCCCTCTGCCACAGCACCACTCACTGGGGCAGGGTTGGGTCTGAACACCCTTGGGTGTTGTGCAGATTCATGCGACTGCATCAGGAATCCTGCCCCCTTCCAACAGCCCCGGGTGTGGGACAGCAGTAATTGGATTGTTGGTTGAGAGACTGTGCATTTATGAGGCTGTTGCTGGAGCGCCCCCCAGGTACAGTTCAGTCTCTTTGAGCTTCAGAGGGACTTGAGCTTTCAAGCTTTGCCCCCAAGTGCGTCACTAAGCTCCTAGGGCAATAAAAGGACATACGCTCCAGCTTTCAAATCCACATGCTCAGTATGGCTGAAACCAGCAAGTATTGCCTTCCAATAGCTGCACCTCCACCTAAATTTACAGCTGGAAAGGTGGCTTGGCTGTGGCTTCGCTTTGTTAGAGGTAAACCAAAGAGCCGCTGTCGGCACGCTCCAAGGATTGCCTTGTAACAGCAGCACATGTGGAAGGAAGTTGCCAGTCACGGGAAGCAGGATCACAACCATAAGCAGCAAAAGTTAGCTGCAGCTTGGGAGAAAAGGAGGGGATCAGCACAGTTACTCTAAACTAATGACTTTCATCCACCATCTGCTTTCTCCCCTCTTCCAAACCATTCATCTGTGTGCCCTTTTCCAGTTCTTTTCTCACTTTCCCTTCCATCTGTCTTCCTGGATCCAGTCAGTTTATTATGGAGACAATTGTTACCGTCAATAAAGCAGCGATTCAGCGCATACTTATCCTTTGTGTTACTTTGCACATACTGCAAAAGACTGAAGCAGAAAGTCAAGGAACGAGCTAAGGTGTTCAGGACAGCAGAGTGCAGGCAGGGGCTAACATGCATGACACCGGCTCCTGGAGGCAATGCCTCCGAAAGGCCACGGTCTGTCAGCAGCCTGGGGTCCGGAAAGCCCCTGTTGAGAAGCTCCTTCTGCTCCGGCTGCTGTGGCTGCCAAAAGTCCTGCCACCCTTCTTCCCGGGGCTTTCAGCAGCGAAAAACGGGTAGCAGACACTACCTGTCCTCTTACAAGCCAGGCTCAGATGTTTTGTCAGATGCGCAGGGTGGCCTCTCAAATGGATCTTGGCTTCAACAGATGTCAAGAAATGCTTAATGCAATTTCTGAAGCAAAGTCACCCTTCTCTAGGTGACTCAATACTCCAGAAAATCAAGTGCCTATTTTCTGCCAGAGTCAAGTGGGTTCAGGTAGGAACTGCCCCAAACTTGCATTGCCCAGGCCAGTCCGGCTTCTGCTGTAGCAGGTGGTGTGTGCGAATCACAGGACGAAATTCAGCCCCTGCCAGAAATTTCTTATGGTGTCAAAGATCAGTCTTAGCAGAATAACGATGAGGCTGAGGATGATGAGGTGAAGGTGCTGAGTGGCACAAACGCACTAGCATGTGTCCCAGATCTATCGGATGAGGCCTCCTGCCCCCTGGTAATAGCCATACACTGCACCGATCGCTACCAGCAGCTCCCTAACACCAAAGGAAACATTCTGCTTCTTTGTGCAGCCGGAGAACGGAGTGCGGCTTCCCCGATGGCATTTATTTCCAGACCAGAGTTCCCCTGACATGAGTGAAAAACTGCTGAGCCAATGGTGGAGCTCTGGGTCCCTAAGCACGGAAAGGTCAGCTCTTTTTGCCAGCTGTTTACACTGACATGTGAGAGAGAAAATCTGCTTTGAGAGAAAACCTTTGCAAACTACATGCCCCCAGTAGCTTGCTCCTTGTAAATTTACTGCAACTATAAAGCAGACTCACACAGAAGACATGTGAGTTATGGCTTATGGCCAGTTGCACAATGAAGTAGCAACTGGGGGAGCTGTAGATGAACCCAGCTTTCTAGTCCAAGTCTGTGAGGAGAGAAAAAAAGATGTTTTGAACAATTCTGATGCCTGGCTGGAACCACAGCAATCACGGAGTGTGGAGGAAAAGATGCCCTGCCCCTGTTTCCTTGTAGAGGACTGAAGCTGGGTTCATTAACATTGATAACATACAGCTGTGGGCTGGCTTCAGGGGCGGTGGGTTGGCTGATGTAGGTAGGGCGCAGCTGTGGCTGGTTCTGGGAAGTGGTTGGGCAGCCAGTGAAGGGAGAGCAGCCGAGGAAGAAGCGAGAGAAGAGAGAGTGTGCCCTGGGTGAGGAGAAGGCAGCAGAGGGACTGGCATGAAGAGTGTGTTGGTATGGGATGGTAAAAGACCTTGCTGCAGCTGGCTAGTTTGGAGAGTGCTGTGACATTTCCTATTTGTCCCCCTGCTATTGCCAATTTCTTTAACTTCAGGCAGTGGAAATCAGCATCTCGTCTTGCCTTCAGATGAGCAAGGTCAGCTGAAAACAAATAAGGTGGCTCTGTTAAGCAAGGGGAGGGGAGGGCAGGGCAGAAAAGGCCAGGGGGAAGGCCTGGAAAGTGGGTGTCTGAGGTCTTTTGGAAATTACTGTGCTCATCTTTGCCTGAGGTTGTTCACGGCACCAGGCTGCTCTGCTTTTGTCTGGAAGCAGGTTTCAAATGGAATGACAGGATAACTGCTCTCTGGCAGAGAGGTTATTCTAACATAAGTCCCTGCTGTGAAGTTCAAGGGCATACTAGTGTTTTCTTGTAGGTAGTAAACTTCAGCAATTTGGAGAGTGTTACTGGTGCCAGAGTGAGAAAAATGTGCAAGAGCCTGGCAGTTCAGTACCAGCACAGGTTTGACAGCTGTCTGTGAAAGAAGGTAACGGTGGCTATATTTTCACCGTGGCTGAGAGAAAACAGGACTCACAGAAGAGGAACAGACGTCCCTGGATGTCACCTTCAATAATGTTTATAAGGCCAAATATCCAATTGTTGCCTATGCCTCTCGACGCATTCTCAAGGAGGATGGCAGCCCCAATCTAGACGAAGCCAACTAAGAGGCTCTGAATCCTTGACCAACAGGCACCGGGGCTGGCACTGCAGACAAAGGACTTTGCTGGCATCGGTAACCCTGCTGGGGTGAATGGGAAGATGGATAGCTGTAGTGCTACCCTGTGACTGCTTGCAAGATGAAGGCCCACCATCTGCACAGAGCAGCTTTAAAACTTCTCATTCTGCTGTGTCCTTGACACCTTTCTATGCCCTCGCTTATTAAGGGTAGCGGGGCCATCTTAACACCCCAATGCGCTCTCACTGAGCATCTATGGCGATGGTTATGAGTCACCGGGCTGACAAAGCGGGCATCTCGCCTTGCACCGTGAATCTCCCTGGTGGCCCTTCTGTCAGCTGAAGAGCATTTCTTGCTGACAGATGGAGCGCAGGTGCTTGAGGTGGGCATTGCCGAACCTGCTTCCTGCTGAAGGCAGCAAAAATTGCAGAGACAATGGCTTCATTGGAGGCAGCACGCACGCCTTGAGCGTACTGGAAGAGAGAAAAATTTCTGTGGTGTATTGGCGTAAACTCCGACCTTCGGCAAGTCTCGATGGAGTGGAGAGAAACAGTCTGATTCATACTGCTTCCCCACTAGTGCTGCACATGTTGCACACAGAGAAAATATGTGCAAGCAAGGTTTTTTAGCAGAGCGCCATTTCTTCCCAATCTCAAAAAGCCTGCAGGTGATGCTGAGCTACGGATAGGTGTCATAACAGAAAAACAGCACAGGGTCTCAGGACTGACGCCAAAACACAAGTCGCATCACTGTAGAGGGAATTTCTGAAGTCAGGGTCACCTTTCAAACACCTCCATTCACATGTGGACTGAGAAGCATCAGCCTTTCAGAGCAATTTCCATTTGCTGCAGAGCCAGCCTGCAGAACAGCTGAAACATCTGTGTGCTGTGCATTGGTGTTTCCTTCCCCAAATCCACCTCCAAGGGGTGCAGGAGCGGTCTGCAAACTAGGACCATGCATGGCAATCAGTTAGCTGAGGGGAATGTGCTCGAGCTTGTAGGTCACGAACCCTGGGAGGACAAGGAGTGTGAATAGACACAACAATTAACATGATGAGACGTGTTTGCAGAGCACAGGGGAGTGGGAGACGGATGGCGCCAAGGAAAGGTAACAGCTTGCTGTTAATTGATGGTAGTTAACCACCAATCAGGGATTGCCTAGTATGCAAGGCTTAGCTTCAAGAACCAATCTGTTTAAAACGCGCAGCTTCTGAAAGTGTATAAAAACTTGTGCTTCTGTACAATAAATTGACATTTGCTTGCATCAGGCTGCGTCCCGTCTCTTCATTCGCCGCAAATTGGTGACCCCGACGTGATGCGTTTAAGGATCTGACGTGAAGGGCTCTCGAATCGCCTGACTGAGCGACTTGCAGCGAATCCCACAGAACTTTGAATGATCTGCTGAAAGGAAGCAGGAGCCGGCCAGAAATCCCTCCGGAGCTGAGAGGTGAGCTGTGGGAAATCCGCAATGGGGAATCAGGCTTCGTCCCCAGAAAGAGACGTATATGGACTCATGAAGGGTCTTCTAGTCAGATCCGGGAGTCCGTGCCTCAGTCTCCTCAAATGGTGACCCCTATGGTGGTGTCCCGAAGCCTTGCAAGAATAAGGACGGAACTCGTCGATAAAAAAGACAGCTCGTGGAAGAGGGCTGCGTTCCGGAGGAGATAGCTTGGCTGAACGATCGTCTTGCTGTCTGGACCAGGCGGACAACCCAAACCCCGAGGATAACACGTGTATTCATCGAGACAGGTAAGCAGCCAAGAAACTTTAGAGACTTTGAGAGAATGAAAGTGTGTACGTACAGCAGCCAATTGTATGATGCTGCCGCGGAGGGGAACTCCATGTCGGGAATGCATTTAGCATCTTGGTGGCAAATTCTGACTACTCTTTGCCAAGTGTGGACTAATTCTACTAATGGTGCTAAACCAGAGGAAGCTGTAAATTCCACCGACAGCGCGACTCTTCTCAAGACACCGTCAGCAATGGCGATTCTGTCTACACCTCCTCTGCCCCCAAAGCTTCTGTCACTGATTGCAGCGACCCTCACAACACAGGACCAAGCACGGGAACAGGGCAACTCGAACAATGATTTTATTGACACTGATAAACCTTTTGATCCAGGTCCTATAGATCTGGAAAAGGAGCTAGACCTTTCCCCCACCCCCTCGTCTCTCCTGATGCATTGATTGTATTTTTGGGGAGGGTGAAAGGGGGTCTGAGGGATTGGTGGCAGGAATGCAAGTGGGAAACACTTCAGTGATGGGTTTTGGGAGTCGCTATGGCATGTTCAGTATTTTATCAGACAGATCAACCTCGAGAGTGGCAGCCTGTGCAATACGAGGCTGTTCAAGAGTTAAGCAAAGCACTGGGGGAAGGGACGATTCCTAATGAGAGAACAGCTAGGTATTGTGAAGGAGAATAGGAAAGATAAACATGGTTATCTAGTGTTTAATAGGTGTCTGCATACTTGTAGAGATATATAGCATTGTAACTGCATGAATGATTTCTCCCCTGAGCCTGGTGGAGCATACAGCTGCGGTTTGTGTCCGGGCTCAGAGATGTAAATAGGGGCTTCTCTGTTATGGTAAAGTATTTCTCTTTGCATAAAAAAAGAGGGAACGAAGGGAATGACCCCAGAGGTATGTTCAGAGAAGGCATGCTATGTTTTGAACTTTTTGACTGAACCAGTTCTTGTTTGGTGTGCCCTTCCACCTATGTATAATGTTAATCCAAAAGAAGATGATATTGTTTACACTTTGAATGTCGATAATTGTCTTTCTGTAGATGTTAATGTAGTAGGAGGCTATGATGGGAACGTGTCACAGCGGTTCTTCTTTTATCCAGAGTAACAGCAGGGAAAGCATTAAAGAGTTAAATCACCTTGTTTGGTAGGCAGTTCAGAATGTGAGTCAAAATTGCCACTGCTTTTTGTTGTTGGTTCAAGGACATGGCTGTGAGGATTTTGATGGTATGCGCTGCGTGGATTTTAGGCGCCCCATTGCAGCAACATGTTATCAAAATCTGAGAAAATTTCAGCCTTTTTGGCATCCATTCACTCAATTGGCAGTATTGTTTGTTTGCTATTACCTTGGTTGCTGTCATGTTTGCAAGGGCCCTGCAGAACATGGCAAACCTGGTACTGATATGGAGAAATAGTGTGAAATGGGGACGCTTAACACCGACTGTGATTGTATATGTCTACTCAGAAATGTGGGTATGGTGACTAGTCATGGGTGCGGTGTCTGGTCACATAGGCACACAGCTCTGAGGAGACAACTACAGTTTTTGAGGAGACGCCTGCCCCTCTTCCTCTAACAAAGGGGAGACGCCTGCCCTTCTTTCTCTAACAAAAGGGGCTATTTAAAAGAGAATGAGAGAAGATGAGAGACATTCAAATGCTATCTAGAGGGAGGGAGTGCTAAGTCTCCTTGCTGGAGAAGATTGGATGGTCACAAGGACATGAATCACCTTTCCTTGCTGAAGAAGATCAGATGGTCACAAGAACATGAATCACCTACAAACCTGCAGGACCACCACATTCCAGGAAACGGACTGATAAGCTAATTAACATACGAAGCGGGGTTTAGGTAACGAATATGTATAGGCGTTAATTGAATATTCATTTGTTTCATTGTATAAATGTGAGATGGTTCGTCACTTCAGGCATGCACGCTTGTGGAGGAGCGATCCCCCGTGCATCTGCGCGCAATAAACATACCTACTTTATAACTTTCGAGTTATAGAGTCTAATTCCGCACGTCAGTTTGGCGAGCCAGGCAGGAGGATTTCTGCTCAGCTGAGGGACCAGCTGCGGAGCGGACGCTCCTAGGCGCGCCCCGGGAGATTTCCTCGGAGGAGCCTCCTCTTCTCAGCTGTTCACCCGGGAGCAGAAGAGAACCCCTGGATCCGCGGATAAAACGGTATGTTTAGTAACGGGGCGGCTGGTGAGACGCACGGAGACGTCCGGCGCGCAGCGTAGTCCCCAGGAGGAAAGGTACCTTGGGAGGGGGTTTGCTGACCAAGGGGTGGCCGCTAGCGATCTTGAGGGCAGATCGAGCAAACCCGAGGTTACTGCCATTCCTAAAAGCCCGGAGGCCTCGTGACGGAAAGCGGGGGGCGGGACGGAATAAGGCGGAATCTCACAGGAACAAGAGGGACCTCTTAGCAAAAGTAAAAGGGAAACTTTTGCGTAGGAAAAAAGGGGGAAGCTAAAAACTTCCATTGGGTTGTCTTAAGAATTGGGGAATTCCTAGAATATAACAACTGAAATAGCGCTCTGTGTCTTGTTTGTTCTGTGTGTTGTCTTGTTACATGTTCAAAACTTGGAGTTATGAAATGTATGTTGAAAAATAATAATATTCTGGTAATTTGTGGCAAATAGCGGAAAACTTAACACTCTGCTTAAGACCAGGAAAAATGTGGTTTTTGTTTGTTGTTTGTTTTTTGGCAATTGTTCATTGAAATGCATACTTTGTGAACTGTCAGTGTTCCTAAAAGTTGTACATAAGTGCACGGTACCGTATAACATACTGCTTGTGTGACTGAGGGCTGCCCGGAGAGTGTGAATGGTGTGATTGAGATGCGCATTTTGATTTTCCGTGTATGGCTTAATTATTTTGACTGAGTGTGAGTGCAAGAGTGCTTGAGACACGCATTTGAGTGCAATACGAGTAAGGAGCTCTATCCGCGTTTCCGACCTTGGGTGGCTAAGGCGGCCGGAGAAAAACAAAGTAATTAAAATTGTAAAATGGGAAATGGAAGGAGTAAGCCCTGTGAAAAATCGCCCTTGGGTTGTATATTAAAACATTGGAGTGATATCGTAGAACATGGTGGTACCGAAAACAGAAGGAAATTGATTAAATATTGTAATCAGTGGTGGCTTTTGTATAAATTGGAGTGATGCGAAATGGCCTCAGGAGGGAGGAACGTTAGATTATAACACTCTCCTGCAATTAATGTTGTTTCTGAGGAGAGAGGGAAAATGGGACGAAGTATCGTATACAGACATGTTCTTCGTCCTCCAGGACAAATCCGAGTGGCAAAAGGACTGTGGATCCTATGGTACTAACACTAGAAAGAGTGCGGGATTAACATCACCTGATCTTTGATTATGGCTCTAGAAAAGGATAGAGAAAAAAAAAAAAAAAAAACCAACAACTGAGACCTAAACTAGAAAGATGTTCTTGTTGAAATTTTTGTGTTTAAAAGCTCAGGTTGCGGTTCCTTCTGTGGAGCAACCAGAATGAAACACGTTGTAAGATAAAAATTTGTACTAATGTATGTAAAACCTGAGGGGGGTGGGGGGTGGTGGAGAATCAAAGACCTTGTGAAAGTGTTAAAGTATTGGGGTGAGTTTGTACAAACCCCCGTAGCCCCTCGAAGGTGCGGCTGAGTCACGCTGGACGCATGGCAGGATGTTTGCTATTTGCCTGCGAAGGCTGATATGTAATAACACAGACTTAAAGCAACAAGTAGCAGATTTGCATTCAGGTTAAGAAAGAGTTAAAACAGAACTGCTGTTGCAGAGGCAGGCCTGTGTAACCTGCAGAGCAGGAACAGCATCTCTTGCCCGGAATCCTCCTGATGGTGGGGAGGAGGGGGTTGCTGTTGCTGACAATTGAGCTGAGGGACCTGACAATGTCACCCCAATTGCTGCAGCATTTGCAGTACAACAGGACCCGTAACGGCCCCTTTAGGGCAGGGAATGGGTATGAGGTGGAATTTTAGTGAATACGAAACCAACTTATTTGTTGAACTTCAGTAAAAAAATAATAATTTTTTGTTACAGTTGTGGGAGCTGCTGGCCACCAGGAAAACATCCTGAAACCTTTAAAGTACAAACTAAGAAAACAAACAAGAATGCCAAATTCCCCAAAGGCCCTTCTTGGCAGGGACTTATTAGAACAATTGGAGGCAACAATCAAATTTAAAAAAGGGGAAGTTACTCTGGAAGTAAATGATCACCAATACATACAGGTTATGAGCCTATCTTTGGCCAGTACTCCTATAAAAAGGGAAATTGATACCAGAATTATTGATCAGGTATATCCCAGAGTATGGGCAATTGACATACCGGGACGTGCCAAGAATGCATCACCTGTTATAGTAAAATTAAAGGAAGGACAGAGTGTGATAAGAATTAAACAATACCCACTGAAAAGGGAAGATAGGGAAGGAATTCGTCCAAACATAGAGCGATTCATAGAATTAAAACTACTAAAAGAATGTGAGTCAGAATTTAACACACCTATCCTCCCAGTTAAAAAAACTGATGGGTCTTATAGGATAGTTCAAGATTTAAGGGCCATTAACAAAATAACAGAGGATCTGTATCCTGTAGTAGCTAACCCCTATACCTTACTAACCACCCTGACACCTGACCTAGCTTGGTTCACAGTTTTAGACTTAAAAGATGCCTTCTTTTGCCTCCCTCTCCATGAAGCCAGCCAAAGAATTTTTGCTTTTGAATGGGAAAATCCCAGAAGCGGTCGAAAGACCCAGCTCACATGGACGGTGTTGCCACAGGGGTTTAAAAATAGCCCCACAATTTTTGGAAACCAATTAGCAAAGGATTTGGAGTTATGGGAACCACCGTCAGGAGAAGGGAAAGTGTTACAATATGTAGACGATCTTCTTATTGCAACCAGAACCGAAGAATCTTGTATTATTTGGACTGTGAGCCTGCTGAACTTTCTGGGACTACAAGGATATCGGGTTTCTAAGAAGAAGGCACAGGTGGTGTTACAACAAGTCACATACCTAGGGTACGAGATCAGTGCCGGACAACGGGTCCTAGGGAAGGCCCGAAAAGAAGCCATATGCCAAGCCCCCCGACCACGAACTGTAAAGGAACTGCAGACATTTCTGGGAATGACAGGATGGTGCAGGCTTTGGATATGTAATTATGGCTTGCTTGTTAAACCATTATATTTCCTGATAGCAGCTAATCAGAAGGATCTTCAGTGGGATGCTGAATCAGACAGAGCTTTCCATGAACTGAAGAAAGCCTTGATGTCGGCACCAGCACTAGGACTTCCTGATATGGGAGCAGCTATATGCTGAATGGAAAGCGACATTCCGGATATGCTGTTACAACCTCTGAAGAAGTGATAGAATCGGGACCGCTACCAGCTGACACTTCGGCACAGAAGGCTGAAATCATAACCCTTACTCGAGCTCTGGAGAGAGCTCAGGGAAAACCTATAAATATTTGGACTGATTCTAAATATGCCTTTGGAGTGGTACATGCTCATGGAGCAATATGGAAAGAAAGGGGACTGTTAAACTCCCAAGGAAAAATCATCAAACATGCAGAAGAAATTTTGAAACTCCTAAATGCGGTCCAGCTTCCTGAAAGGGTGGCAATTATGCACATCAAGGCACACCAGAAAGTGAGCACAGAATTAGAAAGAGGAAATGAACTGGCGGACAGGGAAGCAAAACAGGCAGCCAGAAAAGCAATCAAGGTAGAGGGTGCGCTAATACCCGATGGACAAATATCTCTAGAAGGTAAACCAGACTATACTAAAGAAGATCGCAAACTGATTTCTGACCTAGAGGGATCATATAATGAGGAAGTGTGGGCTGTAATCTCACATGGGAGAATAGTGATTCCTTCCTACATGGTATGGTCAGTAGTTCGGGAAGAACATAGAAAAAGGCACTGGGGGGCAGAAGCTCTATATAAGGATCTCACTAAAAACATAATAGCACGAAATTTGTATACTACTATTAGACAAGTAACCCAACAATGTGATCTTTGTCTCCAGACTAATCCTAAGATTACCAAGGGGCCAAAGTTGGGAAAATTGGGAAAGGAAATGTTCCAGGGCAACATTGGCAGATTGATTTCTCAGAACTTCCTAAAAAAGGGGGGTATCGATATTTATTGGTACTAACAGATACCTTTTCAGGTTGGCCAGAAGCCTTCCCGTGCAGAACTGCTAAAGCCCGGGAAGTGACCAAAATACTGCTCCAAGAGATAATACCTAGGTTTGGAGTCCCAGCGGTAATGTCCTCGGATAGAGGACCACATTTTGTGTCCAGAATAGTGCAACAGATCAGCCACCATCTAGGAATAGATTGGCAATTACATACCCCATACCGACCACAATCGAGTGGCCAGGTGGAAAAGATGAAATTTTGTATGGACGACCCTATGGGGTACAAAAGGGGACGTCTTCACAGATTGGTGAAGAAACAATGACTTCCTATATGGTGGCACTAAACAAACAATTAATAAGAATTGAGAAGCATGTGATGGGAACACGCAGTAGGGGTCTGGATGGACCTGTTCACGATATACGACCAGGGGACTATGTATACGTTAAGTGTTTTGCAGATAAAACCCTGGAACCACAGTGGACCGGACCTTTTCAAGTCCTACTCACCACCTACACCGCAATCAAGGTTGAGGGACAGAATTCTTGGATTCACCATACCCGGATCAAGAAAGCCCCTGCAACTTCCTGGAAAGTAACCCCAGATAAAAAAGAACTGAAACTTAAATTTACTCGGACAAATGGGAACAATGTGGGTGACAAGTAAGTGAACCTGAGCGGTTGTGGATCCACCATATGGGAAGGGCACCACAACAAACAATATAGAACAAAAGAGTTTGGGACTGAGCCAGTGGCCAGTCTTGCCCAATTTGTTATCAGTAAGCCCCAACTCAAACAAAGATATTTTTGATCAAAACAGATTTTATATGTATATGTGAGGAACGTTTAGATTCTTAAAATGATCAATAGTGGGTTTAAACCATTTGTGGTTTTTTTGTACCCTCTCTCTTGCCTACAACCAAGAGCCTGATAACTGGCCTTGGAATCATGCCCAGAAAAAACACACTGGAATAATGGGAAAGGTGGACTCAAAGACGAAACTAGCTATGGTGTTTTTTTCTGAAAATAAGGTGTACCAAAGGAATCAATGGGATCGGGAGGATGTACACAAAGTCGACCGATTATGGGGAAAATTAGGAGATAGGATAAAAGTAGGGTGCCAAACATATAATGAAAAAGATGACACCAAGATTTCAGGAGACACCCCGATTAATGTCAGAAAGGTAGATAAGGAATTTACCCTTCTAAATACAACCATGTGCTTTAATTCACGGGAATGCTGGCACAATTTTACCTTAACCGAGCCCATCTTTATAATATGCCTAGGAAAATATCCTTTTGAACATAGAACATGGGCCAGAAAGATAGGCGACAAGTGGCAAACCAGTAGATTTAGAATCTTGTATTATGCGAGAGCAGCAGGGCTTCCTCTGTGAAAGCAATACTATAATGGCCCAGGATACTTGTTTAGATACAGATCAGAAAATATGTCATTTCGAGGCCAGACCAAATGCAAACTTGAAAACAGTAATTATATATGCAGGGAAGGGATGTGCATGTTTGAGAACTAGATGTAACACAATAACCATAGATGGGGAGGTAAAGGAGACTGCACAATATTCAAATTATTGTATTTGTAATTTCACTACTATAACAGGATGCGATTTTAGTTACTCAACCCCAGTAGTGTCTCATCAATTCTTAAAATCCAACTTTACCCTATCACAGATGATAATTCCTACCCCCATAGGACTAAATATAAGTAGTATAAAAGAACTATTAAAACATGCAGATTTACAACGTATACTGAAAGAAACCAAAGAAAAGGGACATGAAACTCTTCTTATGATCCATCATGATGTAGAGGGGATCAAGAAAGTTTTAAAAAAGGTAGAACAGGATGGAAACCATAATTGGTGGGATACTCTCTTTGGCTGGTCACCTTCTGCAACAGGAATTCTTAACACTATGGTACACCCCATTGTGATCTTATTGATCAGTTTAGGAATTTCCTTAATACTAACCATTATGTTATATTTGTGGGTCTGGAGAGTGTTTAAAAGGGTAACAC
Organism: Falco punctatus; assembly: GCF_963210335.1. NCBI lineage: Eukaryota > Metazoa > Chordata > Aves > Falconiformes > Falconidae > Falco > Falco punctatus. The sequence goes on from NC_137586.1 coordinate 75,064,214, forward strand.
TTATGTATGATGCTTTATATCATTCGGGAAGACTGCTTAAGTAAAAGAATTTACTTAATTTAATAAAAAGGGGGGATTGATATGGAGAAATAGTGTGAAATGGGGACGCTTAACACCGACTGTGATTGTATATGTCTACTCGGAAATGTGGGTATGGTGACTAGTCATGGGTGCGGTGTCTGATCACATAGGCACACAGCTCTGAGGAGACAACTACAGTTTTTGAGGAGACGCCTGCCCTTCTTCCTCTAACAAAGGGGAGACGGGGAGACGCCTGCCCTTCTTTCTCTAACAAAAGGGGCTATTTAAAAGAGAATGAGAGAAGATGAGAGACATTCAAATGCTATCTAGAGGGAGGGAGTGCTAAGTCTCCTTGCTGGAGAAGATTGGATGGTCACAAGGACATGAATCACCTTTCCTTGCTGAAAAAGATTAGATGGTCACAAGAACATGAATCACCTACAAACCTGCAAGACCACCGCATTCCAGGAAACGGACTGATAAGCTAATTAACATACGAAGCGGGGTTTAGGTAACAAATATGTATAGGCGCTAATTGAATATTCATTTGTTTCATTGTATAAATGTGGGATGGTTCGTCACTTCGGGTATGCACGCTTGTGGAGGAGCGATCCCCCGTGCATCTGCGCGCAATAAACATACCTACTTTATAACTTTCGAGTTATAGAGTCTAATTCCGCACGTCAGTACTAGCTGTTCAAAAACAAAAAGGGGAAATTGTAAAATTGTACGGAACAGAGACAGTGGGTTATTTTGACACTGATAATATGTCTTAGTTGCTTTTTTATTTGTTCTATTACTTATACCTTGTTTTTACTCGTTCGGTTTCAAAGGTTCTTTTTGTGCAACAGGAAGGGGGAGATGCAGGAGCGGTCTGCAAACTAGGACCATGCATGGCAATCAGTTAGCTGAGGGGAATGTGCTCGAGCTTGTAGGTCACCAACCCTGGGAGGACAAGGAGTGTGAATAGACACAACAATTAACATGATGAGACGTGTTTACAGAGCACAGGGGAGTGGGAGACTGATGGCGCCAAGGAAAGGTAACACCTTGCTGTTAATTGATGGTAGTTAACCACCAATCAGGGATTGCCTAGTATTCAAGGCTTAGCTTCAAGAACCAATCTGTTTAAAACGCGCAGCTTCTGAAAGTGTATAAAACCTCGTGCTTCTGTACAATAAATTGACATTTGCTTGCATCAGGCTGCGTCCCGTCTCTTCATTCGCCGCAAAGGGGCTGCTGACAAAGCTGAAACTATGGAACAGTGGAGCATTCCTTTTTCTCCCAGGTGCCACTCCCAGATCCCTCTGGGGAGAGCTGCATCATTTTGCTGCATCTGTCTCTAAACTGTCTTTGGGGCAGTGACAACTTTATAGTTTTGTCCAAGCAGCATCCATGCACTGGTAAAAAGAGCTCAGCCAGCAGAGCGCAGGTTTCTTCTTGCGGAAGTCCACGCAACACAAGCAGCTTTACTGCCTGGGGCACCCTGTATTCCCCATGTCCAGCCACTGGCTAGAAAGTTTGCCCTCTTCCCGCAGAGCAAAGAGGGAGCAGACCTCCCAGGCTCGCCACGCAGCTGCTCGCGCTGGATGCCCCTGTGAAGTCCAGCCAGGTGTGCAGTGCCAAGCTGGCTGCAGCAGTTATGGCAGGACCTGGTAGGAAAGAGCTAAGACTGTGGGGGGTTCCCCTCTTTCTGTGGTCCGAACGAGTTCTCTGGCACCCCCCCAGAGCAGGGAGGTGACAATACCCCTCTGTAACACGGGATTCGGGTGCGGAGGGAGTTCTCAGGTCGGGCTTTTCCCAGAGTTTTTCCTGAGGTGCAACTTGTCAGGGCGTTCTGCTCATGCTTTGGCTTTGTAATCAGTTTATTTACATATGGATACCTATCCTTACCTTGAGGAGCTTCAGGTCCCCTGCTGCAGTTATCGTTGTCCTGACCAATGAAGGAGAACACTGAGCAGCTCCCCAGCGATGGTTCCAAACACGGTGCAGTAGCACCACCTGAGGCATTGCTGCAGACTTTGGTATCAGCGTTCCCACAAGGGCAGAGCAATAAATCACGGTGGGGAGAAGCTCCTGGGGACACACCGCAAGGGATGCCTGTGCTGTCACCAGCACCAGGATAGGTCGCAGGCCAACTGTGCAGAGGTTGCGGGGACCGACCATCTGAGCATCCACCCTGCTTCCCAGGCGGGTTTGTGCAGCCAGCAGTGAGCTGCTGTGGTTGCACGAGTATCAAGGGACCGGCAGGCACAGCTTTGCTGTTGTGGGAAGCAAGGCTGTGCAGCGCGCCAACAGGTGTGGCTGGAGCTGCAGACTGGTGCTTACCCCCTGATAAATCAGCGTCCAGCCACTGCCCACAGGGAGCGTCCACATGGACGTCGCTGCTTGGCTGCAGGGGCAGGGCTGCAGAGGTACCTCTGCTTTATGTGCAAATTGTGTCACGAGTTACCACTTCTCCTGGGGAACGGAGCGGCTCCTTTTTACTCTATAGCTATTGACAGACCTCACTGAGTCTTGTTTGAGTCTCAGTTGCTGCATTTATTTTCAAGAACTTTAACCTTTAATACTCTGCCCGTCACAAAAGATCAGAATCCATCCATTTCATCTCTGCAGTGAATTGAATTATCCCTCGCAACAAGAGAGGAGCCGTAAGCGTTACAATGGATGGTGAGCAAGAACAGCTGCTCCCTTTATCTGAACGGGAAAAGTTTTCACAATACCATTGCAGTCAGCATCCAAAGAAGGTATCCAACCTCAGGCATTCTTTTCAACACCCATTTTTCTTTAAAAAGGGGAAAACCTCCAGTTCCTTGTTTTATATATATATATATATATATATATATATATATATATATATATATATATATACATATTAAAAAAAAAAAAAAAGGAATAATTTTTGTGCCAGGTGAGAAGTCCCAATTCCAACAGTGTAATTTAAAAAAGGACAGCTCATCTGGCTGTAAAGTTGAGGGCAGCCTCCAATAAATCTCACATACACCCGCGTTTGGAGCCGACTGGTTACCATGGTTACCGTGACATTGCTAGTCTTATTTATAGCCCTGCGCTATATATATCGCTTTCCAGAAGGCATAAAAGGGAGAGCTGACTGTGAAGGAATCTGGGAACTGCACGTTGCAAAAGAGACGTAGAGGGGAAAAAAGCTAATTAAAGAGGGGCTGCTGAGGTGGCATGTTGGTGTTTGCAGCGCAGGGCCATGACGCCAGGCAGGAGGGATGTAGCTGGCCTCTGGCTCCTTCACCCCGAGCCCACCCGAGGGACACCCGTGGCGAGGGAAAGCTGGGCTTCTGCTTGGCGTCCCTCCAGACCGCTGGGGCAGGATTTCCCAGCGCTGGTCCACAGTTCCTGAGGGACAGAAGGGAGCTCGTGGGTGGCAGTGCAGGTAGGAGAAGGGCTGGGGACAGACAGTGGCAACCCCCAATGTCGGCGCCCTCCAACGCTGCGCCCCAGAAACAGGCAGCTGCAGATGTCTGCGCTGAAAGTGGGACACGTTCCCCACCTCTCCCAAGGGGACCGCCTTGGCTTTCTTCCTCTCTGAAGCAAAGCATAACATGCTTGTGGGGAGTTATACAACTGCATGTGTGTGTGTGTATATATATATATAAAAAAACTATAAACACGTACACATAATGTGTTATGAAGAACATACGTTTTGTTAGGAGGAATGAAAAAAAATCAGGTCAGTGGCAACATGTACGCAGGGACCACCTTGTGATACAGGATAAAGACAGAAGCCTGCAGGTCTGTAGAAAAGAGAAAGACACCGAGTGAGAGTTGGAGGTAGGTAAAGAGAGAAGAAAGGAGGGAAGGAAGGGAGGAGGGGAGAAAGGAAAGGAGAGAAAAATAAATAAATAAACAAACAAACAAATAAAGACAGGCAGCAGAAGGAAGGCAAGAAGGAAGGAAGGAGGGAAGGAAGGAAGGAAGGAAGAGAAAAGGAAGTATAGAGGTAGATAGAATGGAGGGAGGGATGGAGGCAAGGGACAGAGGAAGGCGTGACTTTTTAATAAAACACTTCCCCAGTTTTTAATCTAATTCCACTTCCAAGAGCCAGGTTGCTGCGCAGGTCAGCTGTCAGCCCCAAGGGCAGTTTCAGCTGCCCAAGGGCAGGTGAAGAATATAGGTAGAAAGTGTAAATGTAAAAAGTCTTGAAAATGGGAAACAGCAACCCTGACGGCTGAAATGCAAACCAAGAAAAAAACCCAAAAGTTTATTAAAGATAACTGACATGAGCGGCTTAAATGGTGTCTCCCCCAAAGATAATCGGGACTGATAATATGGGTACAATTACAAGCCAAAATTCTGAGGGAAGGTCTGCTCAGAGTCCAGCTGAGCCGAAACCTCTCTGGGAAGCAGCTGAAAATGAGACCAGATTACCTTTCATAAGAGCACACACCACCGTTTCAAGACTGTTGCTTTAATGGTGAGTGTTTTGCTGATTACAGACCTGTGGGAATGAGTGGAAACTGATGCCTATAGAAAAAACGGGTTAAAGTCTGACCTAAACAGGAAAGGTGAGCTATTCTGGGACTCTGCTAATGACATTGAGATGGCCCTCTCACTAACTGTGTGAACCTTAACTGGTGCTGGTCCCGATCCAATGTTCATTTAAAATAGTTTGGAAATACACTATTTAAACTCCTTTTCCAAATTTCAGCTACAAATGTCTTCTGCTTAGCTGCCTGGGGACTGTAAAGACAGGTAACCCAAAGCTTTTAGACCATTTTGATGGGGAAAACCAAGGAAACAGACAAGCAAACCTCCTCGCGAACAGGCATTTAATAAGACAAGCCCTGGTGTGGGACATGGGTGTAGCTGGAAATCCCTCACCACTTCATTTTCTGTCCCCTCTTCCTCCTTGATGACGCCTACAGGCTGAGATTCAATTTGGTCCATTATTGGGAGTACAGGCAGGTTTAGTTTGGGAGTAGGGCAAAAAAACCCACCCAAAACAACATGAAAAGGGTAAAAGAATGTGAAGAAGGGACAAAACCAGAATCAGGTCCTGTTCTCCTCACTCATTTTAAAGAGTTTTTTCCCAAAACAGAAAATATTTTCCCTCTTAAGTCACATAAACCAGAAACTGAATGTCTCAATAAACTACTGTGAATGCATCGTAACTGAGCTTCAGTATGAATTACAACGTCACGGCTGTGCCTCTGCAGAGACTTTGCCCCTCAGCAGCTAGCTGTGCCAGTCCTGTACAGAAGCACTCACCAAAATATCAATATATTTCTGCTGTGTCTGCAAATTACTAGATGGCCTAATGCAACTGCGTGCTTTTGTACTACTATTTCTCTTTGTATTGATTAAACATAAATTATTGAGGCAAGTAACCGAGGAAATTCCAAGGTAGCAGTGACGGTGATCTCTGTAACTGGAGGCTGCCTGTCACTGTGATACTTCTGACCTGATGATTTGATGTGATGCTTACAATCCAGGGCACTCCTCTAAGAGTCTATTATTTAGAATCTAGCTTGTTTACGTGCCCAGCCAGGCACACTAGAGAGGGAGCGGGAAAATCCATTTGCCGAAACAAGAACAGATAAACCTTGAGCTGGCAGCAACTGGAAGGATGTTTGTATTCAGTTGTAGCTGTAGAGGATCTGTGAAAAATACACAATCTATTTCTGTCTCTAAATACTGGGGCTGAGCTCAGATAATACATGATGAGGACTACGCAAGTTCTCAAATAAACAGATAAAAACTACAGGTGGTTAGATTTCACTGGAAAACGTTTTTCTTCTTGTAATTTCATTATCTGAAAACCACTGATAAAAGAACTGCAGTGGAACATGCTGGGGTGCATTAGTTCAGTAACTGTTTCTGTTTCATTAGGATGCTTTAAGCCTTCGACAAATGTCACAGCATTAACATTTTATGCGGAGCCATGACGAAATGGCTGCTGGAAGAATCAACAGCGTTTCTAAAAGTCAGCACTTTTTGCCTGTCTTTGTGAGACTACTGGTCACTCTGCAATATTAAGTGGCGGTGTTGCTGTGAGAATTATGTCCCTGGTGATGCTTCGTTTGCCTATCTGGCCATTGCAGGAATGAAACTGCCGACAGATGTGACAGCAACCTCCATCATTGTGCTTGGTTATGGTTCAAGTGCCCATTTCCATTTGGCAGATATTCCTGCTAAGTCTCCCTCAGGGCAAGTAACCTTTTAATAACAATGTTTTCCCTTTGATTTTGCTACAGAGGCACCTGCTCTAATATATTGATTGTGCAGTAATATGAACTGATTGGCGATTCCCTCTTGCTTTCCCCCATACCTCTCCTCAGTCCCTCTCTGGCAAAGCTGCGAGGACAGCCTCTTCCCACCCACCACTCAGCTCAGGTCTGGCCCCTTTTCCAAACCAGTCTGGACTTACTGGGAGCATGCTTGCACCATCAGCGAACCCCCCCGCCCATACTGCTCGAAAGATGACATTTTCCTCTTCTGCCAGTTTGTGCCTCAAATTTTTAGTAGATTTTCATCATTAAACTTTATTTGCAAGGAGGAATGAAAATGGAAAGAGTTGATTCACTCAGTTTGCCAAAAAACGTTGCGCATTTTAAACCTGCAGTAAAAGGCTACCAAGCTGCGTGTATCAATCACGTTATGAGCATAAGTGGCAAACTACAGACACTAAACGGGCAAGTTTTACTATGCGCACAACTGCAAGGGATTATGAACATGGAAACAAAGGTTTCATACATTGCAGACAAACTCTTTTCTTATTAAACAAATTTGTTGAAGCCATTTCTCTCCTATACCTGCCATTCTTTATACAAGACAACATATTATGTAGTTGCTATGGATATTTAACCAAAAGTTGAGCAAAAACCTCTAATACACTCCTGTGCAGGTACCTCTTTTTCCGCAACTTCTCCTACACCTTCTGGTCACTTATTTGCCGTGTGTGCTGCCTGTGCTGCCAAATGGCTCACCTTCCTCTGCATGCCCGACAGTGATGGCTGCATTTGGAAGCAGCAGCTCTACAATTCAGTGCAACAAAATCTGATGATTTTCGATACCATTATTGCTGTTGTCACTGTTCTTCTTCTTCTTCCATTCCCGATATCCAAGCCAAACTGCCTGGGTTTTTTGAAGACAATTTGTGCCAGAGACCGAAATATTGTCCTGGGCAACAGGAGAACGTGCCTGGGGATCATCTTGCTCAAATGATTTAAACCGAGCAGAACTTGCTCCTGTTGAGTTCCCTGGAGGAACAGGCAGCACGTTGATGAGCTGGCAAACACACCCATAGCATTGTGGTCGTGAATAAGGCAGAAACCAAAGGAAGCTACACAGTTTTAATTCTGCTGCTGGGGTGACAAAGGCAATTATTGAAACGGGAAGCTATGTTACAGGACACAAATCAAACCACTTCAGCCTAATCCTTTAAACAAGTACAGTCTCAAGGACCGGTCTCATAAGCAGTTCCCATGTTTCTTAGCTGGAGTTGTGGGCCTCTACCCTCAAGGGTACACGTAAAGAGGCTGCTAAGAGGCGCTACCCGGAAGGGTGGCTGGGAGGTTGAAGGTTCTCCTGTGCTCGGAGGGTGCTGCAGCTGGCAAGTGGGAAGTGCCGGTGCTTAGTGACCCCATCTCCCGTCTGCAGGAGCAGGAGAACACATCCCACTGCCTGGGGAGTGATGCCTCAAGCAGCCCTCCTGGCTCCCTTGCGGGGAAATCTCTCTGGTGTGGGTGCAAGTGAGGGCACGGCTGTGCAGACACTCTCTGGCTCTGTGCAAGTCACCCGGCTTCCCCAAGATCATTATTCTGTGCCTGTGAAACGGGGACCAGAGCACTTCCAGGCCCTCACAGGCCACCAAGGAGGTATGTGTGTTCTACTGCATGGGACCTGCGGACACCCAGAATATGTCAAAGCGTCCTAGCAGTGCTGGTAATGTAGAGCTGGGAGCAAATGATGAACCATTAAGTTCAATTGTGTCTGTATTGTCTATTCTTTCTGCATTTTGCTATTCACTGCTCTTTGGACAAACACCTGTCATGCCAGACAGTAGTACCGCTTCCTCTGCTTAAATCAGTTGAGTATTTGCTGCAGGAAAGCTCTTTAAAGAGTCATTCTTTTCAATCAAAATGCCACGGGAAACCTGGGAAAGTGCTTTCAGCAAAAGCTTCCACTGATGGAGCATCCTCCAGTCCTAACAGGTTTGGAAGTCCTTGGTCATCTCTAAGTTAAATTGCTCTCCATTTGTCCATGCTTCTCCCACATCGCCAGAGAAGTAGCTGTTTAAAGCAATAACGGGGCCTGCTTTTTCACCCCTTCACTGCCTAAACTTATCTTTTTAAAGATCTCACTTCAGCTGATCACTTCTAGTTCAGTTGTTTCAGGATTGCCAATCCCAAGTTACTGTGAACTAAATACTCCAAATTATGACTTAAAAAAAAAAAAAAGCTGTCTTGTTCCTGCGTGCATCCAGGGTTTCAAGCTGGTGGTGTTGATATACTGAGGTCTACCTAGAGTTGTGAATGCTAGAAATCTATCGCGTCTCTGGGGGAAAGCTGAGGGTGTAAAACGCCAGCTGCTGCAATGTTGAGGAAAAAAATATTTAATTATTAATTAGATAGAAGAATTGGAAAGATACAAATGTAATAGTGCGCTATTGTTTGAAACGGAAAAGCACAAAACAGTATTTCCATTTGAAAGGGAAAACACAATGTTTGCATCCAGGGTACAGAGTCAGTTCTGTGCACAGAACTCTTCTCTCAGGGAGCTGCCTCCACGTAAGAACATTGTCAGCTTCAAATGAAAACATTTTGTGCATTAACTGTAATTTTTTCCATTACAACTCTTCTAGGACACGTCTGCATCTGAACAGAGCCCACCCCCCCCCCCACCCCCCACTCACAACCCCCACCCCCCCCCCCACGCACCCCTCACCCACCCCCAGTTTTTTGGAAATCTTGCAAGGCAAAAGTTCTTATTCCTTACACCACCAACCCACCCCCCCACACCTGCCAAAGATTTTCGTTTGGTTTAAGTGGAAAAGAATTGGAAAAGGAAATGAAGAAATACCACCATGAAAAGCACTGCAAGGCACTGATATGTTATTGTGCCTTGTGAGTGGTCACCCTCCTTTTCCCTACGTTGCTTTCATATTTCTTTGCTGCGTGTTACTGCCTGTGTGCTGCACAGGCCGGCCATGTGGGCCACTTAGCTCTGCTGGCGTTTTACTCCAGGAAAACCATGGCAAAGGCTACGTTTAAGAGATTTAGACTGCAGCTAGTTTCAAACCATAAATCCATCTTTTGAGCAATGAAAGTGCATTTGTGCTTGAGGGAAAAATTCCTGAGGTCTCCCAGAGTAGGGCTGCATCGTGGATACCTGTGCATGCATGAATGAGCACGGTGATAGGGTAAAATGGGATGAAGATTGGATGTTAGTTTTGGAGGGGAAAAGGAGACTTAGCCTGGCCACAAAAAATCTGCAGACAGACTGTTTCTCTGGAAGACACTCCAAAAACACAGTTTATATTAAAAATAGAAATACTTAGATTTTTACACTGCTCTGCAATAATCTGCACTGGCTCTTGAAGCAGCTACCAGCTTCACTGGTGCCTGTTCCAAAGTGAATGACATTGGATAGTTTGTGGTTGGAATCATGCAGGGCATTGACGGGATTTTTCGTCAAAGAAGCATTTGTTTACTCTCCAGTTCTTCTACCTTTTTAAAGATCTGGTGAATTTCAAAAAGATCATTCCAGTGGACTGCGATATGTTGTCCTTATCTCTGAATGGAGCTCTGTGACTTCCACCCTTGGGAATCCATTGCTGTATTTTCCTAGTCATTCCTAGGGAGACTTCTAAACAAAAGAGGAGTGAAACCTGTTTTTAATGACTTCTTGAAGAACTTTAGAGAGATGAGATTAAATGTGTCCTCTTTAGCTTCAGTGCACTAATGTGATTTGTGTTAGTTCTGCGCACGGAGCTCTTTTCTCAGAGAGCTGTCTCTACATAAGTGTCTGGTGAGGCTGATGAGAGAAATATTTTGTGCACAAAAGAGAACTCTTTCCAAGTGGCGTCATCCCAACTCTGTCTCAGTTTAAGGCCTCCAAACCAGTTAAATCCCGTGTCTGTGGGCTGGGGTATTCAGCTGTGTAACCTGTGGGGAAAGAAACATGGTTATCCAGCCGAGTGACTGTTAAATCATCTAGACTATAAGAGGATTATATATTCACACAAGCTTAAACATAACTGAGTGCCTTAGCATTTACATATACAGCTCCTGATTGAATTTTGCCGGTAGACACTCCAAACACAAACTCAAGAGCCAACTGACTTTCATTTATCCCAAAGTGCATCCTCTGCAAGAACAGGATGTTGAGAAAAGAGGTTTTCTTGCAAAGAGAAAGTTAAACAGTATTCCAGAAAGAGATCAGTAAGCTGTGAAGAGCTATTCACAACTTTCTTGTGCTGAAAGCTCCCCACGGTCAGCTACAGCCTGGACCTGGACTGCCTGCATTCAAGCCATGTGTGCTGCGCAGAGCCTTCAAAAGTTCCTCATGAAAAAGTCTTTGGGCTTTTCTTCAAAGCACAGTATAACATAATGCTGAGGAGCATTCTTTTAAAGATGAGAAGCCAGCAAGCGCGCCTTTGGTATTCCCAGTACTAGATACCCCATGCTGAACATGGCAAGAGCTGTTCAGAGTTACCAGATGGGATTAAAAATGGGAAGCAGCATAGCTCTGTGCTTGGCTTGATCTACCATGCCAAGTATCACCAGGCTTCTCTGGTCAGAGTGCTGCTGGGCGCTGGCGTTTCTGGTGCAACACTGCAGGTATCCTTGTGCCCTGAGCCCCTTGGCAGTGTCATCCCCTACTCATCCTCCCGATCACTGCCTGATGTCAGGCAGCATGGACATTCCCATTTTTGAAGCACTGGGACAGAGACACAGAGCCTTGTCCCACGGAAAGCTCGGGGACCAGATGTAGGTGGTGGAGGTCTTAAGTGGCATCCTAAGTGGGGTTCTGTGCTTTCATTCAAGCTACATTTGAATCTGAAAGGGCAGCAGTACAAATAGTGGGGTTTTGGGGTCTTGTATTTGTAAAAAAGGGGTACATTTCTCCTCCTAAAAAGGGAAAACTAGAACAAGTTACAGTGTAAGGTTTGTAAAAAAATCCTCATCAGCTGAAAGCTAAAGCCACGTCTAAGGTGGATAATTCTAACGAGGAACTCCATGAAAATTGCCCCAAGGGAAACGAGAAGGAACATTTGTCAAAGGGTGGAAGGAAGCTGAAAGAGCAGTAGCCTGTTTTGGACAGGGAAGGTGAAAAACAGAGGGTGGTAATGACCAGGAGGTGCTGTTGGGGCAGTGTTCTCCCACCTGCACTCCATCCTGCCCTTTCTGTCCATAACAATGAACCACCAATGGTGGTGACAATGAATGCAGGTGGTCATGATGGCTGGATTCCACTCAAAGAGGCTTTGGGGGCTTGACTTGAGCAACATGTTTATCACGCAAAACAGATAATGGCTGTGGTCCAACAATCAACCTGACTGAGTGGTGGCCGGGCTTGAGGCAGGGGCCTCACAGACTGCTGTGGCTTCAGTAAAAGCCAGAGAGACCCTGGTAAATGTGTAGCAAATTACCACCCCGTGTTGAACCGTCAGTCGCCACTGTCCTTCCAGTATTGGCTACCTTTGCTGAGGGCCGGTCGGCACAATGGAGCTGACTTAGTGCCACCTCGCCATGAGTATAAATCTGGCATTTAGACTCCTCTACAGTGAGGATGAGAACTCTAGCTACGGGAGGGGCTGGTGGGCCTGGAACTCTCTCCTCCCCAGGCAGAGATGCCTCTTTGGTAAGTATTGAGGCTGCGACTCTGTTGGATGTTACCCGGGCAAGTAGTGTTAACTAGAGAACGGAACTCTTAACTCAAGCTTGACTGTTACAGATCGGAGTATTTATCAACAGCAATTTCCAATCTCTTATATCTCTTGCCTTCAGAAATCACCTAATTATTTTTCAGCTTTGCAAAACAGTATCAGTGAAAGCCTTCAGAGGGCTCTGACAGGCAAACGCTGACTCTGATGAGCAGCTGTATCCTTTAGACCTAAACCACTGACCGAGTCTAAGGCTAGGATGGGATCTAGTCGCACCTAGATTCCAGTATGAGAAGCACTTAGGAGAGCAAGGGGATCCTTTCCGAAGCTCGTGACTTCTCTGCCCAGGCCACATCTCAGACTCATACCCATTATGAGACGGATGTTACCTGTGAAATACTCTGCCTCACATCAAACCGGCTTTTAATGCCACAGACAGAAAGTCAGCATGGCTCCGCAGCTGTCAGTGCCATTGCTCGTCTTGAGCTGACCTAAGACAGGCAGCAATAGCCAAGGACACCAAATCAAAGCGCTAATGTCACGTGAGGGGCACGAGCCCAATTCAGTGCTGGAGTAGGGGCAAATCCCAGAGGTGCTGGCATGCCCACGGGCAGCCTGGAGAGCTGCACTACGCAGGCTCAGTGGGATTCCGTGTTAGCTGCCTGCCAGTTTGGTAGGAATGGTGCAGTAAGTGTTCAGGGGGCCGAAGGGCACTCTGCGAGGAAGACCCTGGGAGCAGCAACAGCATCACAGCGATAGGGAACAAACCAGCGTGACAGGACCTGTGGGTGGGAAGCAGTGACCGACAGCAAAACCGACTTTTTCCACTGACCTCCTTGATCAGGAGAGAGCGATCAAGAAGTAGTAAGTAGGATCTGCAAAGCTGTGGATTTTGGCCAGGTAGTAATAGGGGGATTGCGACCCCTGGGTCAACGACTTCTCCAGAATGAAGTGCGGAGATGACACCTCTGCGAGCAATAAATGCCTGCTGCCTAGGAGAGCTAGTCCTAGAGCTCGCAGGGGAAGGGGCCGTACAGCATTTGCTCTGGGGCGGTGCGTCACTCGCATGCCAGCTGAAGAGGTTTTCTTAGCAGGGCTCTTGCCTAACAAGAGCTAGCGTCCGACTGGGTTCAACGGCACAGCAGGGCGGACAGGCCAGATGAATGCCACCTCCAAGTATGCTGGGAGTCCTGCTCAAGAATGGGGGAGAACAGGGGAAGAGGTCCTACTGGGTGCTGTTGGAAGACGTTTAAAGAACTATGCCATCACCGCGGCCCTGTCTCTGGATCTACTGCCTTTGTCCTTATGGATGATCCGAGCTTCTCAGGCATTGGCTAGGAATATCATGGAGTGGACACAAAGAGGCCTAGGAAATCCTGAAGCGCGTTGAAGATAACTTCTGGGTGCAGGTACTAAGGGAGCCGAGTAGGAAAGGTGCCCTCCTAGAGCTGTTGTTTGCAAGCAGAGAGGGAGTCGTCGGCAAAGTGGTGATTGGTGGCTGCCTTGGTCACAGTGGCCACCAAGGGGTTGAGTTTCACACCGTTGGTGAGCGGCCAAGAACTGCCAGCAGCACTTCGACCCTGGATATGCGGAGAGCAGAGCTGGGGTGCTGAAGGAGCGAGCTAGTAAGGTCCCCTGGGCATCTGCTTTTGAAGCTATGGGTGTCCAGGAGTGCTGGTTGCTCTTTGAGAGCCACCTCTTACGAGCACAGGAGCAGGCAATTCCAAAGTGTCGGAAGCCAAGCGAGCAGGGCAGAAGGCCAGCCTGTCTGAGCAGAGATCTTCATCTGGGACTGAGGCAGAAAAAGAAATGGTGGGGACACTGGAAGGAAGGACAGGAGACACGAGAGGACTAGAGAGACGCCGTTTGCCACCAAAGGGAGACAATCCATGCGTCCCAAGCTCAATTAGAGTTGAAGCTGGCCAGCACTGTGAAGGAGAACAAAAAGGCCTTTTTAAAAGATGTGAACAGCAAAAGGAGAATGAGAGATAACATTGGTCTGGTGCTGGATAAGGTCGGTCAGCTCGCTCACAGATTGGGACGCAGACAAGGCCGAGACATGCCCTGCCTCCTTTTGGCACTGCCTTCAACACCGATGGCGGGCCCTGGGAGCCCCGGAGCCCAGTGCTGGGAGACCTCGGCTGGGGCGGTAAAAACCTCCCAGGCGAGCCTGAGCTTGCCTGAGACTGGCTGCTGGTGCTGGATGTGCGTAAAGCTACAGGGCCCGATGGCATTCAGCCCAGGGTACGGAAAGAGCTGGCCGGTGTCATCGCAGGACCTCTCTCCAGCACTTTTCAGCAGTCTTGGGAGCCTGGACAGGTCCCAGCCAATGCAGCACTAGCAAGTCGAATGGAGTTGAGTGCACCATTAGCAAGTTTGCCGATGGCCCCAAACTGGGAGGTGCTGTTGACTCTCTCAAGGGTAAGAGGCCTTGCAGAGGAATCTAGATAGACTGGAGCAGTGGGCAATCATCAGTGGCGTGACGGGCAGCCAGAGCGGGGCAACACATCTGGGGAAAGGGCTGTAAGGCACGTCCTGTGTGGCGCATCTGAGGATTCTGGGATTGTCTAGTTTGGAGAGAAAAGGGCTGAGGGGCAACCTCACTGCTCTCTGCAGCTTCCCGAGGAGGGGAAGCAGAGAGGGAGGTGCTGACCTCTTCTCCCTGGCATGCAGCGATAGGCTCTCAGAATCACAGGATCACAGCACGGTCAGTGTTGGAAGGGACCTCTGGAGATCGCCAGTCCAAGGCCCTGCTAAAGCACAGTGCACAGAATCGCGTCCAGGCAGGTTTTGAATGTCTCCAGAGAAGGAGACTCCACCAGCTCTCTGGGCAGCCTGTGCCAGTGCTCTGCCACCCTCAAGGTAAAGATGTTTTTCCTCCTATTCCGATGGAGACGTCCAGACTTGAGGTTAGGAAGCATTTCTTTGCCGAGAGGGTGGTCAAACACAGGAACAGGCTTCCTAGAGAGCTGGTCGATGCCCCAAGCCTGTCACTGCTCAAGAGGTCTTTGGAGAGTGCCCCAAATAACACGCCTTAAGCTTTGCTCAGCCCTGCAGGGGTCAGGCAGTGGGATGAGATGATCATTTTACCTTCCTTCCAAAGGAAATACTCTGCTCTGCTCTGCTCTGCTCTGTCCTGTTCTGTTCTGCTCTCTCTGTTCCAGCCAAGCCAGCTGCCATTGTCCTTTCTCTCAGAGCTGGTGCGGACAGCATTCAGCCTGGAAGGTGACACTTCCCTACCAAAGGCCTCCTGGTACCGTGACTGTGGGATCTGAGGAGAACGTGAGGGCATGGAATATACACAAGGAGGTGACATTTGAGCACGCGCCTGCTGTCCACATGTGCATCTTCCCAAGTTTGTGCTCCTTACCTCTTCTCCTCTGGTGGTATCTCTACCTTTCTTCTCTCCCTGCCCTGCCCTTGGTCCCTGCCTCCTTGACAGCTCTCCCAGTAGCGAGCTTACCCCGGCCGACACCAGACAGTGCAGAGAACCCAGAGCAGAGCAGAAGTGTCGGTAGCGGGCAGAGGGAGGGACTGGGTGCAGGCTGAGGGCATTGGACGTGCGATGAAAGCAGCTTCCCCTCCTGCCCGCTCTGCCCTCGGCATCTGCTGTGCTGCAGCTGCAGCAGGATTGCCTGCAGGAGGAGGTGCTGCCCACATGGCCCTGGGGCTCCGGGGACCTATGGCCGTTCCCCCCCCACCCCCCCAGGCAGGTGCCACCCGCGGTGGGGCACAGGAATCAGGGACGGGCACCAGAAGAGAGAGAAAGAAGCACACAGAGCCTGTGTCAGGGAAACAGGAATTGATTTCCTTGCCCTTGAACATGGAGGTGCTGGAGCCGTGCTGGCGGGTCACCTCTTGCAGGGCTGGGGAGAGTCCTGGGGGTCAGTGGCCCTCCTCTTTGGGGGGCGCTGGGGTCCCCTGGGCAAATGGTCCTGCCTGTCCCAGACAGGATCCGAGGGGCTGCGGCGGCTGCCCTGGGCAGAGGGACCAGCCACCACCGGTGCCTGCCGCGGCTCCTCCTGGGGCTGCTCCTGCTCTGCAGGGACAGGCGCAGGTGAGCGGTGGCCGAGACCCGTGTGGAGGGCGGCCTCTGACGTGCCGGCTTCCTCCTGGCTGGGGGAGCGTTCAGGGCTGCTGGAGGAGGCCAGGCTGGAGCTGGGAGTCCCCTCGCGGGAGGTGGTGCGGCTGGAGCTGGAGGAGCTGGAGCTGGAGGGGTTGGAGCTGGCCACAGGGCTGTTGTCCCTGTCCCCCACAGCATGGGAGTGCAGCAGCCTCTGGGCCTGCTCGCTGCACTGCTCCACAATGATACGGATGATGCCATGGACCAGCTGCGCTGTATATTCCTCAAGGACGTCCTGGAGTATCTGGACCATAAGCTCCCAGTCAGGACCGCAGATGCAGAGGCAGTGCAGGATGGACCCCTCTGCACTCTTTGCCAGCCACCACTGGGCCCCAAATATTGCTGCCAGCTCGTGGCGCAGCCAGGTCCGCAGGGGATCCAGGAGGTGCTGATGTCTTTTGAAAAGTTCCGCCCAGACCTGGAGCAGGAGGCCACCCACAGGTTCTGTCCCTGCAGCTCCCTGCTCAGCTGGGGACGGAATCCTCTGTGAAGACGACGGAGGGGATGCCACAGGGTGAGGGGGCCTGTTTTCGGCCAGGCGGTCGGGAGCTGCACCTGCCTGGCTGCTGGTATCTGGCAACACAGTGCAGGCTGGGACGTTACACCATATGAAGTCGTTTTCTGCCCGCACAGAAAACTTGATAGTCTCCATTGGTCTTCTGCAAAGGGGGCACGATGTGCCCCTGTCTGCCCAGCGCATGATGCATCCCAGGCAGAACTGGTGGTTACAGGGCATCGCGTAAGCGACCTCCTTGTCAGCCTCCTGGCAGATGGGGCAGCTCCACTCTGACTCGTTGGCCATGTCTGCTTGTTGCAGCAGGCTGGGGAGAGCTGGGGGTGAGGAGCTGCTCCCCCTCACTGGTGTCACACGCTGCAAAATGGAGAGTCCACGCTCAGCCGCTGCCTCGGGGAAGGGAGGGGAGGAAGAAATGCCCAGGCCCCTTGAGGAGGACACCCTCCCGGCTCCCCAAGTCCCCACGTCCTGTCACCTGCCCCACGGCCACCCCGGGGGACGGTTCCCCGCATGGCTCACCTGCGCTGCTGCAAGCACAGCCCGCGGTGCCCGGCTGCCTGACCCAGGCAGGGCCGGGGAAACACAGGCGATGGCTCTGGGATGGACACCGAGAGCTGCCGGCGGCAACCCCTGAAGCACCACCCAGCACCAGGAGAAGCCTCGCTCCACCTTCAGACCTCGCAGGCACGCTCGGCAGGAGGCCAGGCACGAGCCAGACTGGCCCAGGCTCTGTCGGCGCCCAAAGATAAAGCGGTGAGGGATGAGAGGTCACAGCCCATGGCTGGCTGATGTCATAATGGGTGACGCTGGGTGATGCCAGCTTCCAGAACACGGTGATGTCACAGCGGGCCTTCCGCCCCCACAGGCGCACAGCATCAGGAGAGAAAAGCAAATACCATTTCTTGTTTTCATCTTCTACCTTCCTGTGTTGCTCCAGCTTGGACCCCTGTGACCTGCAGCCCTGGCTGTGTGTCTTGTCCCCGCTCGTGATGCCTCACACTGGTCTCCTGCGAGAGGGAGCGTGGTGGGACCAGTCAGCGTGGCCTGCCCACAGCTGGGTGACACCTCCCGCAGCTGGCTGCCTTTCCCTGTGCAGTGCCAGGATCTGCAGGGAGGAGCTGGGCGCTCGGTGGGCAGCCCTGGCCCAAAGTCTCCCAGCCTGCTGGGTTGTGCCCCCACCCACAGGGAGAAGCCTAAAGGGGCACTTTGCTCCAGCCCCATCCGCTCCCGCTGGCACTCGCCCACAGTGCCGGGTCCCTCTCTGCCTCCCACGTTTGCCACGCTTCTGGTCGCCGGTGCTCCTGGCCAGCTGTGGCGTTGGTGGTCCCCAAAAGCACCAGCAAGGAGCCCGATCCGCTCTGCGCTGGCAGGAGTTGTAGCGGCTGCCCCAACAGAGTACGGTAGAAGGGGCGCAGGGCGCCCTGCTGGCACCGCCGGGGAGCAGGGACGGATCCCCGTGTGGGCCGTGCTGTCCCGCTATCCGCTCTTGCCTCTGGCTTTCAGGGTCACCTCTAGTCCTTGGTCCAAGCGCTTCTTTTTCATCCCGGAAGAGCGTTGCCCGTTGGGTTTATGTTTGACTCTGTGAGAGTGAAGGGTGCGGTGTAAGTCGGCCACACGGCTCTGCCCATGACAATCTCCTGAGGTGGCAGCCCGCCTCTTCTCCTCGCAATGCTTCTCGTCTACACCAACGGGAGAGGCAAACGCACGCAGACGTTCCAGGCCGATCCGGTCTCCTCTGCACAAAGTTTTTTGCCAGTTTGGTTTTAAAGTCAGAGTGTCTCCTCTCCCCCGCTGTAGGACTGGGGGTGATGGGCACACAGACACTTTGGTTCTCTTTGCCGGGCTGCACAATTTGCTGGCACTGCTTGCCCAGTGAAGTGGCTGCCCTTGTTGCTGCCTAGGGTAGGGGAAGGCCAAAGCCAGGAAGCAGCTCTCTCTGCAATTGTTCTTGCCACGGTTGTTCCATCTGCATGTTTGGAGGGACGGGCCTCCAACCTGAGAACCTGCCCGAAATGACGAGGACATACGCACCATGACAACATGGAGGCATCTGAATCAAGGACATCTGCAGGTTTAAAATAGATCATGAAGTAAATCTGTCATAGTGCAGTGCTCAGTGACATTACAGGCCACCGCACGATGATGTTAGAGCAGGCCACTGCTTCACTGAGTATATAGAGAACGCTGTTCCAAAGAAACTTCTGGAAGGAACCTAAGCTTTCAGAAAGAAAATGTTTCCTTATTTTTTGGCTTTCTGAGAGAGATGAACCATTCCATAGTCGGTGAGGGCTGTACTCTGGGGAATGACCCCCCGGCACACATCAGTCTTGTGACAGTCTGAACCTACGTGTTCTCAACAAAACTAGCAAGTCTTCAATTTTTTCTGGGCTTGGAGAGTGTAGTGTTGGGTGCTGTTTGTAGAAGTTAGTATTTTTGATGTATGACAATGTCAGAGAGACGCGCAGAAGAAGGATTCTGTGAAGAAAGAGACTGAAATAAGCCAATAAAATGAAAATAAAGGGAGAGAGATTAAACCTTAGTAGCAGTATTTTCTTATAGAGATTTTTCTAGCAATATTTTAAAATCTATCCCTTTGGTCATTTCGTGGGCGTTATTCAGGGTCCCCAGGGACACTCTCTGCTGTGGGTCTTCCCCGCTGTGGGTGCAGAGCAGAATATCCCTTTTATCCCCCGTGCTGCTGGTGTCCAGCCCCTGCACAACCTGCGGGGCGATGCTGGTCCCCTGCCAGCACTGGGCTCCAGGGCAGCGCACCGTCACGTGCTGTGTCACACTGACTGTCCCCACAGAGCATCATGCAGGTCGGGGACCCCCACAGCCCCAGGTATCCTGAACTCAGAGTTGCTCCAAAGTAATTTATTCTGGCTGGAACTAGAACTAAGCATCTTTGGGCTGAGCTCTGCATTCATGACCCTGGCCCAAGTCTCGGTCCAACATGCTGGTCTTCTGGTGGAGCCTGCAGTAGAACCCTGAAGGCTAATCCTAATACAATCTTATCAGTGCAGATAATAAGGAACTGCATTATTGAAATTTTTGTCATTGCAGATTCATGAAGGATAATTACATATGAAAAACAAGGAGTTTGGAGATTGGTTCTGGTCATTGATTTAATTGTTCGATGATCATGAAACTAAATATTTTGTAAGTATTGACTTTATATGCTTCCTATTTACTAATAGTAATCAGAATTTGACATTGCTAAAGTATCTTGCTTAGATGGTTTCAAATGCAGTACTTTCTTCCTTTACAAATGTTGTTGTAGGTACTGGGGAGTGGCTTTATAACAAAAATGTGTAACGGCTAACATAAAGTGAAACATTCAGAAGTAGTTCCCTTGTTTGTGCTGGGGTAAGTCTACTTCACCATATTTTCCGTTTACAAGTTTTTCTCCATGTTTGAACTTCTAATGGTGATTTTGTCTGGAAATAGTTTTGGACACAAAAAATTTGTTCTGGTCAGCACAGCTCTTTTGTCCTACTTCCATTAAGTTCACTCTGTTTCCCCTGACTGTTCATCCTAGTTTCAACCTTATTGTTTGAAACCAGGATTACCTCATCGTACATTGTCTCAGCTGATGTCTTGACTAACATACCACACTAAGAAGATGGAGCTTCCATTGAGACACAAGAAATTATTTTCATAAACTTCTATGGCAGTTTTGCACTTTGGCAACACTCCAAGCATAAACTTTTCTTCCGGTGTGTCGTGGTTTAACCCTGGCTGGCAACCGAGCACCACACAGACACTCGCCCAGTCCCCCTCAGCCAAAGGAACAGGGAGGAGAATCGGAAAGGAATGTAAAGCTCAAGGGTTGAGATAAGAACAATTTAACAGGTAAAGCAAAAGCCGCGCACGCAAGCAAAGCAAAGCAAGGAATCCATTCGCCACTCCCCACGGGCAGGCAGGTGCTCGGCCATCCCCAGGGAAGCCGGGCTCCACCACGTGTAACGGTTACTCGGTAAGACAAACGCCATAACGCCACATGTGCCCACCTTCTTTCTTCTCCCCCCGGTTTATATAATCAGCATGACGTCATATGGTATGGAATAGCTGTTTGGCTAGTTCAGGTCACCTGCCCTGGCCGTGCCCCCTCCCAATTTCCTGTGCCCCTCCAGCCCGCTCACTGGCAGGGCCCAAGGAACTGAAAAGTCCTTGACTTAGTATAAACATTACTTAGCAAGAACTAGAATCATCAGTGTCCTATCAACATTGTTCTCAAACCAAATCCAAAACACAACACTCTCCAGCTACTAAGAAGAAAATCAACCCTATCCCAGCTGAAATCAGGACAGGAATGGAAAACTGCCCTAGGACTACTCCTGCTGCATCATGCTGGCGATACCTGCCAATAGCTGAGTGTATCTACTGGGTCCCTGTGTACAAAAGGCTGTGTTCAATGCCTTTGTACAGATGAATTCAGACAAATTTGTAGTTACCAATTTCCTCAGCGGTGAAACACGAGGAAATCCTAACAGCATCGGAGTAAAAGAAGAAATTCTTGCAGACCACAAGTCCTTTACTAGTTACACTCTCTCAGCATCAGAACGGTCACGCAACATGCAACTAAACCATTGCCTAAGGCACACCTCTGCAGGAACAAAATTTCCCAAACCCAGCAGCTTAGTGAACTGCCAGTGACTCAGATGTGCCACACACTTAGGACACATCTATTCTGCCTCACATGTTTGATTTTGCCCTCCATTTTCATGGGCTCTATGTGGTACGGTGGAAGAATGTTCTGTCCTTAACAAACTGATTTTTCTATTTTGAGAGTGGTTTCTCACAGATGAGGGAAAGGCATGCTCATCACATTATGGGCCTCATTCCTCCCTCTGCTGTGTAACCAAGAGAAAAGCACGGGAGCACAGAACCCCTTTACTGAGATCCTGATCTTCTGAGATGTTCCTTGGTCCTACCTGGAGTGTACCACCCTAGCATTCACATTGTTTATAAGACAAATCGTATCAAAAGATCCATTTTAGATGGATGAGACATTTTGTAGTCCCAAAAAAGTCTTATTTGGACTTTGTGCAATTAAATAGCATTCACAGCTTAATACACTTTGGAATATTTTGCCGTTGCCAGAACCTTTCCGCTTCTCCCACTCCCCTCTGGGAGGGGAGGTTTGGCAAAGGCACTCGTTGTGAGCTGGAAGTGTATTGGGAAGAAATTAAGAGTATGGAATCAGTGATGTCCTGCTGGCTGGAAACAGGGGGTGATTTATTCCACCAGCCAGTGATGCCAATGCTTCCTGAGTTTGTGCCCCTGTTGTGGCAGCTGCTCTAGAGAGGAGATGGTGGTGGTGGCCAAGACAGGAGCAACTGGAGAAGTCTCCTCAGGAACAGAGTGTTTCAAGATTTCTTGTTTGGTCTGTTATGTTGGGGTGACTCCTCAAGTTTCTCAGATCTGCTGTTTACCACTCGACTGCTGTCTGCTGTTCAATGTACTACTACTACCCCACCCGTCAGCCTCTTCTAGGCAAATAACAGGGTCAGGAGGTTGTCATGTACCACTGTGATGGGAGGATGGTGGTGCAAGTGGCAGCCCTGTGCGTGGCACACAGCGGGGAAAGGGAAGTAGTTCGTTGTGCAAATATACCCCTAAGCCATGTTTTGGGTGGGTGCAGGTTTTCTTTACTCAGCTTAAGCAACATCCAGTTCCAGGGATGGGGAGGTTACCTGGGGCACTTTACACGTGCAAGCTTCTCAAAACCCTGATCTGCTTTTGGAACAGTGCCTGGAGACATTCTCAAAGTGAGAGGGTTGCGTTTAATGGCACACACTTCTCCTTGTCCAACATTTCTCCTCAGCACGACCAGCACCTCCCAGCACGATCACTGTGATGAGGCATGTGCGCATTCGTGTTGACACCTGAACTGCTCTGTGGGACAGAGATGTTGAAGCTGGAGCATCCATCCGTTCCTCAGCCAGCAAAGCAGAATCGAGAGAGCTGTGGAAGAAGCTCTGACTCTTAGGTGTTGCTTATGCTGAAGCGTATCATTCCTGGATTTCCTGAAACACAGCAAGAAGTGTTTTCCCACGCAGTTCAGTGCACTGAGGGAGGGCGAGGATGGGCTCATGTGTAAACAGGGGACGACACTAAGGAAGTCCTTCCTCTGTCAGAGCGTGTCCCTTCCTCTTGGTTTCGGGTCACCACTCTCCTAAACCAAAGCATCTCAAGAGACACAGGCAGAAAGCTGGCCAAGTATTTCTCACGAGGTAAACACTGGGATGAGCTTCTCTGAACGCCAAGACAGAGCCAAAGGAGGAAGGAATCTGTGTTAGAAAAGAGTGGTTTTGTTCGAAACCCTCTTTTCTGGGAGAGAGGAAACGGGACCTCTCCAAAGCAGGACGCCGCTGTGATTCCTGGTGCCAGGTAACGCGGCAGCTGCTGCAGCCGGTAGCAGAAAGACGCTCTCTCTGCACCCCCTGGTGGACGTTCTCCGTCATTACACTGCCACAAACCCACAGGCCACCAGCGGCAGGGAGAAGGGACAGGAAAAAAAGACCCTGAAAGATCTATAAAGGGCTCAGCTGGCGATCAGCGAGGGGAAGGTGCAAAGAAAGGAAGAGGGCGGAACGCCAAAGGACGGAAAGGACTACATACAGAAATTGCAAAAAGCCTGAAAAAGAGTAAATGGACAAAATGATGAAAAAATAAGTTTAGGCTGCTCTTTGGAAAAAGACCTATCGAGTGTGAGTTCTGTTGGAGTCAATAAAAGGAGCAGGCGTGAGCTACAATTTTGCCATCTCCAGCACTTGCCTCTGCACCCCACCACATGTGACAAAGCAGAAAGTTCTCCAAGGTGAGTGGATGTTTGTGCTGCTGCAGGTGCCTGGGCCTATGGCGGGGGGGAGGTCCATGTGTGCCTGCAGAGCTCAGCTGCAGGCGTCTTCAGAAGCCGTGGTGACATGCGGAATTGAACTCTACAACGTGCAGGGAGTTATAAAGCAGGTATGTTTATTGCAGTGCCAGGTGCAAGGGGGATCACTCCTCCTGACTCGCACACCGTTTCAACAAGTGACATGTTTATTATACAAAGTCGTGCATATACATAAGGTTTCCAAAAATTCATTATCATGATCCAATCCCTCTGACGCCTCAAGATGTACTGTTCACTTTCTTGGGCAGTTGCCTAAAGTGCCTGTTTATCTTTGCATACAATAGCAGTCTTTGTTGTTTGGTTTCTGTTATCTACTAGAGTTCTTTATATGTCATCCGGGATCTAACTTTTGTTCAAGTATACAACATCTGTTAGATAACGATTAGCCCTTCCTTATTGTCCAATCTAAAAATGTCAAACTAACACTTGTGCACTGGGCTGGTTTTAATCTATGCCAGCATGTTCCCTGATGGAGGGATCCACCCTCTTTGTGGAGGGGGCCATTTGAGTAGCAGGTCACCATCTCCTAGTACCACAACTGTTTTACCCTAGTGTCCTTGAAGTCTTTTGCAGTTTGTTTTCTTTATAGCAGTTAGCATGTCCTCATCAGAAGGGTCCTTATTTACATTATCGTTGAGCTCGCATGCATAAGTACTAACTGTCCATGATCAAAGTGGTAAGCGGGCCGAGTTCCTACCCTTTGCTCTTTCTAGGTTGTTAATGCTTCTGTTATCATTGCAGCTTCTGTCTGCAGCAGAGTTTTAGGGTGTTCCCTGTATTTTCTCATATCAGTGAAGAAACCAGCGTGAAAGGGACTGACCCGTCAAAGAAAAAATACTCCCATGAGTTCCCCTGATTCTAACACTTCTCATGTTCAACACCTGCTGTCAGCACCAGTTCTTCAGTGCTCGCATCTGACATACTCATGTATTGGAGAAGAAGTGTCACAGTCACTGTCCGGGCTCTACTTAAACTACCTGCTCGGTCAGCGCTGCCTGAGACTAGGTACTGAAGGCTGAAGGAAGCGGGCTTGTTCAGACTCCTGACACGTGCCCAGGGATTTCTCCCTGGGAGGTATTCCTCAGAAGATGGTAACGGGCAGGTAGGGAAACTCTCCTCCCACAGCTTAAACGCACAGCCCCTCCTCTGTCCCAGCCCACTTTCAAGCCATGCTTCACTTGGTCACTTCCCACTGACTGTACTACAGCAGCCCCAGGAGGCAGGCAACACCCCTCCGTGGGCCTGGCTGCACTCATTTACAGCTCCTTGCAAACAGCACGCAAAGCAGCTTTGGGAGCTTCGAGCAGCGAGAAGAAGAACAGGGAGACCTGCCCTTGCTCGGGTACCCAGCCAGTGGCCCACTCCAGCACAGGGGGGCACGACTGCAGCTCCGTGGCAGGATATCTTTGCTCCCCCTTTTTCATGGTTTTGCTCAAAATTTTGCTTGTGCGCCTCTTTCTCTGGCACCTGCCCATTCTCAACAGGATTTTGGAACGCAATGAGAGCCATGGAAGGCTTTAAGGAAGTCAATGACCTGACAGCTAAGCCATTAAAATGGTGGTGTGCCTGAAGATGCAGCTGAACTGGGAAAGTTAAGCAACTTCAAACGGCATTTTTGTCCGCTGAAACAGTCCGCATAAATTGAGGATCTGTATAGTTCTGATGCGCTTTTAGTTCCTCAAATACTTCTGTAGCTTGAAGAATCGAGAAGGGGCCTTCCTTTGGCAGCAACGAAGGTGTCAACGACCAAAGCTTGCTAGCGCAGTACCCTTCAAATCCTTGCGTCTTCCTATAGTTAGGACAACTCTTCTACAATGTGATGGAAGACAGAAGGAGGAGGCAAGTATAGCTACACACCGGAACCGTGGGGAGCCTTTGTAAAGGTGCAGATTTCCTTGATTCACATACCTCCATGCTGTCATTGTGAGTATAACGTTGTCATTTTAGGGAAGGTTCTCTGGATGGAGGCCTGTCCCTCTAAACATGCAGATGAAACAGCCGTGGCAAGAACAAATTGCAGAGAGAACTCCTGCTTGGCTTTAGTCTTCCCCTACCACTGGGCAGCAACAAGGGCACCCATTTCACAGGGCAAGCAGTGCCGGCAAAAGAGAACCAAAGTGTCCGTGTGCCCGTCCACCCCCAGTCCAGTGGAGCTGCAGAGAGGAAACTCTCCGACTTTAAAACCAAACTGGCAAAACGTTGGTGCAGAGCACACTGGCCTGGAACGTCTGCGTGCGTTTGCCTCTCCCGTTGGTGTAGACGAGAAGCATTGCGAGGAGGAGAGGCGGGCTGCCACCTCAGGAGATTGTCATGGGCAGAGCCGTGTGGCCGACTTACACCGCACCCTTCACTCTCACGAAGCCAAACTTAAACCCAACGGGCAACGCTCTTCCAAAACAAAACAGAACTGCTTAGACCAACGACTAGAGGTGACCATGAAAGGCACAGGCAAGAAGGGATGGTGGGACAGCACGGCCCACACGCCAATACGTCCTGGCTCCCTAGGGTCGTGAGCAGAGTGTCTGCACCCCTTCTACCGTGCTCCGTTGGGGCAGCGACTACAACTCCTTGCGGCACAGAGCGCATCGGGCTCCTTGCTGGTGCTTTTGGGGACCACCAACGCCACAGCTGGCCAGGAGCACCGGCGACCAGAAGCGTGGCAAATGTGGGAAGCAGAGAGGGACCCAGCACTGTGGGCGAGTGCCAGCGGGAGTGGATGGGGCTGGAGCAAAGTGCCCCTTTAGGCTTCTCCCTGTGGGTGGGGCACAACCCAGCAGGCTGGGAGACTTTGGCACGGGGCTGCCCACCGAGCGCCCAGCTCCTCCCTGCAGATCCTGGCACTGCACAGGGAAAGGCAGCCAGCTGCGGGAGGCGTTACCCAGCTGTGGGCAGGCCACGCTGACTGGTCCCACCACGCTCCCTCTCGCAGGAGACCTGTGCGGGGCGTCAGGAGCGGGGACATGACACAAAGCCATGGGCACAGGTTGCAGGGGTCCAAGCTGGAGCAACACAGGAACACAGAAGATGAAAACAAGAAATGGTATTTGCTTTTCTCTCTGTGAGAAGGCCCACTGTGACATCACCGCGTGGTGGAAGCTGACATCACCTAGCAACAGATAGTGGCATCAGCGAGTGATGGCCTTGTGACCTCACGTCCCTCACCGCTTATCTTCGGGCGCCAGCAGAGCCTGGGCCAGTCTGGCTCGTGCCTGGCCTCCTGCCGAGCGTGCCTACGAGGCCTGAGGCTTCTCCTGCTGCTGGGTGGTGCTTCGGGGGCTGCCGCCGGCAGCTCTCGCTGTCCATCCCAGAGCCATCGCCTGTGTTTCCCCGGCCCTGCCTGGATCAGGCAGCCGGGCACCGCGGGCTGTGCTTGCAGCAGCGCAGGTGAGCTGTGCGGGGAACCGTCCCCCGGGGTGGCCGTGGGGTGGGCAATGTGGCTTGGGGAGCTGGGAGGGCATCCTCCTTGACGGGCCTGGGCATTTCTTCCTCCCCTCCCTTCCCTGAGGTGGCGAGTGACCATGGCCTCTCTCCATTCTGCAGCGTGTGACGTCAGCGAGGGGGAGCAGCTCCTCAGCCTCAGCCCTCCCCAGCCTGCCACAAACACGGCCATGGCAACAGAGTGGAGCTGCCCCGTCTGCTTCAGTGTTGAATATGCCATCGCTTATGCTTTACCCTGTAACCACCAGTTCTGCCTGGGCTGCATCATGCGCTGGGCAAGGCGAAACCAGTTGTGCCCCCTTTGCAGAGGAATGATCGAGGCTGTCAAGTTTTCTGAGCGGGCAGAAGACGACCATCTACTGTGTGTCTTCAGAGCCCGCAACGAGTCACAGGATGCCATCAACCCGGCAGTCGAAGCTCCCAACGACCTCGCTGACATCAGGCCCCATCACCCCGTGGCACCCCCTTTGTCCTCTCCAGAGCGCACACCATCCCCAGCTGAGCAGGGAGCTGAGGGGACAGAGCCTGTGGGCGGCCTCCTGCTCGAAGACTGGGCAGGACTTTTCCAAAGGCGAGAGCAACTCCTGGATCCCGTGCTGCCCTGGCTGCGCCAGGAGCTGGCAGCAGTGTTTGGGGCCCAGTGGTGGCTGGCAAAGAGTGCAGAGAGCACCATCCTGCACTGCCTCTGCGCCTATGGTCCATGCAGGGAGGTCATGGTCCAGATAATGCAGGAGCACCTTGGGGAACACACGGCACGGCTGGTCCAGGGCATCATCAATATCATTGCGGAGCAGTGCAGTGAGGAGGCCCAGAGGCTACTGCAGTCGCTTGCTGTGGGGGATGAGGACAACAGCCCTGTGGCCAGCTCCAGCTCCTCCAGCTCCAGCTCCTTCCACTCCATCCCCTCAAGCTCCAGCTCCTCCAGCTCCAGCTCCAGCTCCTCCAGCTCTAGCCCTTCCAGCTTCAGCTCCTCCAGCTCCAGCCACACCACATCCCACGAGGGGACTCCCAACTCCAGCCTGGCCTCCTCCAGCAGCCCTGCAGGCTCCCACGGCGAGGAGGAAGCCGACACATCCGACGACACCCTCCGCAAGGGTCCTGGATGTCCCCCATCTGCACCCGACCCTGCAGAGCAGGAGCAGCCCCAGGAGGAGCCGGGGCACGCACAGGTGGTGGCTGGTCCCTCTGCCCAGGGCAGCCGCCACAGCCCCTCTTCTCCCGTCCGGGACACGGAACGCTTGCCCAGGGGAACCCGTCGCCCCAGAAAGAGGAGGGCTGCTGGCACCCAGGACTCTCCCCAGCCCTGCAAGATGCAGCTCCGCCCGCGGCGCTAGACAGGCTCCGGCCCCTCCTGGGTCAAGGAGTTGGAAATAAATTCCTGTTTCCCTGGCACAGCCTCTGGGCGCTGCTTTCTGCCTCTTCTCCTGGTGACTTTTCCCTTTCCCCCTGGTCTCAGCTGGCAGCCCCTGGTTCCCCTGCACAGCCCTAGTGCTGCGGGGGCCATTCCAAGCTCTGTCTCAGCAGAAGGAGCATATATGGAGCCCTGGACACTGCTCTGGAGTGTGTGCATGGGGACAGCAAGTAGGGGTCCCCCCACTCTGGATGTGCAGAAGAGGTCTTCCAGGGGCTTTCTCCCGGAGCCGGGCACAATGGTCTGCACACCTACGGCCAGAGGACTCTCAGCACTTGAAGGAGGCGTGCGGAAATGGGGGTCTGACAAAGCTCTCCTCCTGGGAACACCTCACCACCATGAAGCAGTGCTAAAGTGACACCAAAATTCTTGTGGGGCAAACGATTCTCATGTCTCGTTTTGCAAGCTGAGCTTCCTATCTCCTTTCAGATCCACTCTAGTATGATCCTTTGTCAACATCTCTTCATTTCTGTCACGGGAGTTCATCAGCCCCTTCAGAGCATCTTTGCTTGGTTGAGAGAGAAGTCTGGCTTACAGCCCATCGTTGTGCTGCAGTCCTTAGGAAATCACTTGCTTCAGGCCTTACCCTCCTACTGCCGGAAGACTACGAATGAATGACTGAAGCTTTGCCAGCTCTGAAGGTAGCCTGAGGAGAAGTTAGGGGCAAGATAGATCTGGTACCAGGTCGGTGAGGAAAAGGTCCCTAAAAGATCTGAAAAGAGCTCGGTTGACAAGCAGGGAGGGGAAGGTGCAGAGAAAGGAAGACAGAGAAACATCAAAGGCAGGAGAAGACTAGATACAGAGGCTGCAATTACCGTAAAGGAGAGTAAATGGCTAAAATAGTGAAGAAATAAATTCAGCGTAATATGAAAAAAAACCCCAACAATAAACTGAGTGTTGAGTTCTCTTTGTGCCGATAAAAGGAGCTGGCATGAGCTACCATCTTGACACCTCCCACACTTGCCTCTGCACCCCACAGCATGTGACAAAGCAGGAACTTCTCCACGGTGGGTGGATATTTGTCCTGCTGCAGGTGTCTATGCCTGTGCCAGCAGGGTCATGTATATGTGTGCAGAGCTTAGCTGCAGGCATCTTCGGAAGCAGTGAAGAAGCCAGGTGTGGAAAGGAGTGACCTGCCGAGGAACAGGCTGAATAATCTCATGAGTTCCCCTGTTTCTGATGCTTCTCCTGTTCAACAGCTGCTGACAGCAACAGTTCTTCAGTGCTTGCACCTGGCACGCTAGTGCATTGGAGGAGCAAGTGTCACAGCCGTTCTCCCTGGCACAGGTCGCCTGCGGGTTTGTGACTGTGTAATTGCGGAAAACGTCCACCAGGGGGTGCAGAGAGAGCGTCTTTCTGCTACCGGCTGCAGCAGCTGCCGTGCTACCTGGCACCAGGAATCACAGCGGCGTCCTGCTTTGGAGAGGTCCCGTTTCCTCTCTCCCAGAAAAGAGGGTTTCGAACACGGTTTTCTAGCACAGATTCCTTCCTCCTTTGGCTCTGTCGGCATTCAGAGGAGACCAGCTACTTTCACAGGCGGTGTGAGAGCACAGACATGTGTACAGAATGTGCCCGTTAACGGATCTTTTATCAGCACGGTGCTGAGAAACCATTCCTGAGGTGAAACAGTGTTTACCACTCCAAAAATGCTTTGCCAGCTTTCTGCCTGTGTCTCTGGTTTAGGAGAGATGCGACCTCAAGTCGAGAGGAAGGGACAGGTTCTGACAGAGGAAAGACTTTCTCAATGTCGTCTTCTATTTACACACGAACCCATTCCTACTCTCCCTCTGTGCCCTAAACTGCATGGGAAACAACTTCTTGCTGTCTTTTCAGGAATGCAGAAACAATAGGAACAATTGGTTTCAGCGTAGGCAAGACCTGAGAATCAGAGCTGCTTCCACAGAGCTGCTTCTCAGTTCTGCTTTGCCAGCTAAGGAACGCGTAGATGCTCCGGCTTCAGCGTTCCTGTTTTGCAGCCAGAAAACACAGACCAAGCAAGCAGTCTCAAAACGATCTGCTCCAGACGACGCTTCTTCACTTTCTCTTCTCTTGGCCACAGCAGCCTCTCCTCTCTAGAGCAGCAGTCACACCAAGGGCACAAACTCAGGGAGCACTGGCATCACCAGGCGGCAGCATAAATCAACCCCTGTTTCCCGCCTGCAGGGCGTCACTGTTTCCATGCTCTTAATTCCTTCCCAAGACCCCTCCAGCTCACAGCAGGTGTCTTTACCAAACCATTGATGCCTCAGTCACCATCACCTTCACAGTGGAAAAACCAAGAACAGGAACCCCTGTGCTCCATCCCACAGCTCTGATTTCCTAAACAAACATAAAAGCTGGCTGAAAAAACTGTGAGTGAAGACCTTTCCAAGTTAAAATGTGAACTTACGCGTTTCATAAGCGCTGTATTTCAGGTAAGAAGGGAGTGGGAGAAGCAGAAAAGTTCTAGCAATGACAAAATATTCCAAAGAACATTGAGCTGTGAATACTATTTAATTGTACAAAGTTACTTTTTTTCATTACAAAATGCCTCATCCCTCTGAAATGGATCTTTTTATAACATAGGCCTTACAAACAGTGTGGATGCTAGGGTGGTACATTCCAGATAGGCCCACAGGAACACTTCAGAAGATCAAGATCTCAGGAAATGGTTCCTGCACATCCATGCTTTTCTCTTGATTACACAGCAGAGGAAAGCATGAGGCCCGTGACGTCATGAACACGCCCCTCCCTCATCTGTGAGAAACCGCAGTGCAAACAGAAAAGAGATCAGTCTATTAAGGACAGAACATTTTTCCAACGTGCCACATGGAGTCCATGAAAATGTGAGGCAAAATCTAGTGTTTGAGGCAGAACAGATGTGTCATCAATGTATGGCAAATCTGAATCACTGCCAGTTAGCCAGGTTTTTGCATTTGGGGTTTTTTTGTTCCTGTAGTGCTATGTCTTAGGTGATAATTTAATTGCATGACTGACCTGATGCTGAGTTTTAGTGGTCTGCAATCATTTCTTCCTTTACTCCAACGCTGTTAGGATTTCCTCCTGTCTCACTGCTGAGGAAACTGACAACTACAAATCTGTCTGAATTCATCTGTACAAAGACACTGAATGGAGTCTTTTATACATAGGAACCTAGCAGACAACCTCAGCTATCGGCAGGTAATGCCAACATGATGCAACAGGAGTAATCTTTGGGCAGTTCTCCATTCCTCATACTGGAAGAAAAGTTTATGCTTGGAGTATTGTCACTGCAAAACTGGTATCAAGGCTTAGGAAACTAATTTCTTGTATCAAAATGGAAGCTTCATATTCTTAGTGTGATATATTAGTCATGACATCAGTTGAGACACATACAGTGAGGTAACGCTGATTTCAAACAACAAGGTTGAAACTAGGAGGACCAGTCAGGAAAAACGGAACTAACACGATGGAAGTAGGACAAAAAAGAGCTGTGCTGACCTGAACAATTTTTTGTGTCCAAAACTATTTCCAGACAAAATCACCATTAGAAGTAAAATCATGAAGAAATACTTGTAAGCTGAAAATAATGGTGAAGTAGACTCACCCCAGCATGAACAGGCAAACTACTCCTGAACGTTTCACTTTATGTTAGCCATTATACATTCTTCTTATAGATCTGTGGATAACTGGCTAGCTGAAAAAGGTCTCATAGACATAGTCCAGCTGGCTGGACAAAAATGCACATCGCTCTCAGCTTATCTGAAGTAAAGCAAAAATACACTGTCTTTGGCTGTTCTTGTTACACAATAACAGGAAGATTTTGGTGGGAGAAGAATGTTGCAGGTGGGAACAGGTAACTACAGAAGAGAAACCAGGGGCGGGCTTGGTATTTAGGCAACTAACCAATAATGAGCCTAACTTTTGTAATATGTATGAGCTAATTATTACAAGGCATAAAAGGTGACTGTAAGGGACAATAAACAAAGTCTGCTGATCACTCATATTGAGTGACTGTGTCTTCCCTCCGTCGCGACATAGATGCATTTCAAGGTATGTATAAAAACATTTTTAAGGGAAAAAAAGTATTCCACTTGAGAATTTCTGAGAAAGACCCTTCAGCAATTTGGAATTGCTGATTTGACATCCAAATGCTGATAGTAATCAAATTTCTGGTTACTATTAGTAGAAAGAAGGGGTTTTAAAGGACTCTTTCCTATGAAATCTTTTGTTTCAATGAGTCAGGTATGACCATGGAATGACTAAAATCAATGACCAGAACCCATCCTCAAAGTCCTGATTTTTCACATGAATTTATCTCTCATTAATCTGCAGTGATACAAAGTGCAATAATGCAATCCCCTGTTATCTGCACTGGTAAGCCTTTATTAGCGTTATCTTTTAGGGCTCTGCTACAGGTTCCACTGGCAGACCAGTATATTGGACTGAAATTTGTGTGGGTCTCATGAACACAGAGTTCAGCCCAAAGACTGTAGTCTGAGTTCCAGCCAGAATAAATTACTTTGGAGCAACTCTGAGTTCAGGATACCTGGGGCCACGCGGCTCCCCGACCTGCATGCTCTGTGGGGACAGTCAGTGTGACACAGCACGTGACGGTGCGCTGCCCTGGAGCCCAGTGCTGGCAGGGGACCAGCATCGCCCCGCAGGTTGTGCAGGGGCTGGACACCAGCAGCACGGGGGATAAAAGGGATATTCTGCTCTGCACCCACAGCGGGGAAGACCCACAGCAGGGAGTGTTCCTGGGGACCCTGAATAACGCCCACGAAGAAAAACACCTTTCTCATGATAAATCAAGATTGTTCTTGTCGCATACACACTGTAGCAACTACAGCCCTTGGTAAAGCAATGCAAGTGGTAGAGGGGCAGCACTGAGCAGAGCCCATGGGACTTGCCAGGGTGTTGACCGTGTCAGGAATTCTCTACACAGAAGCAAAACCAGGAGTCCCAGGGCTGCTTTAGCCGTGTCCTGCTGAGTGCTGCATCAGGAGCTTCAATTGGTCGTGTCCCTTTCTACGAATTTATCTTGTTTCCTGTGGCTCAGCTAAGCAGGATCTCTCCACGGACACAGAGCCCTCTCCTGCATCTCCCCTACCACGTTCCAGGGTCTTCAGCCTGGGCAAACACACCACAGAAGTTGTGGCAGGACCCTCTCCACACTACCCGCGATGGTCGGTGAGGACCATCCGCCAACATGCACACGCTTTGAGACCGTCTGCGTGAAATTCCCTGAGTGGTGATCTCAGGCTCCAGTGGTCTATTTTAAACACAGTATTTCTTATGAATGGAAAAGACAAAGAGGAGGTAAATTCAGAACAGTTTGCACTGTGTGCCCGTTCACACGCGTGGCTGGAGTTAAGCTAGGAAGGTATGCTGGGATTAGTTCCAGTCTGTGAAAATACCTTGCATTGTCTCACATCTTTCCTTTGGCAATCATCTCGCTGGTCTTTTTCCAACCCTGCACAGTGTGGCCCAAGCCAGACAGCAGATCAGAGAAGGCAGAAAGGAATAGCTGGGGATTTTTTCCTCGCCTCTTGTCATTTATCTACCTGGACATGGATAAACAGGTATATTCGCTAGTGGGCATATGGTTCTCTTCTGAAGGACACAGGTGCTTCTGCAGAATCTTTTCTTTCTTTTTTTGCCCCTTCCTTCCCAGGAGAAGGAGTATTAGAAAATCCAGGTCCCAACTTGGATGTTAGAACAGAACAGATGTGCTCTTTTCTTCTACATTTCCCCAGGTGACTCCTTGAGGACTTTTTGTTCTCATGTAGCTACCAACGTTGACTTGGAGAGTTGCTAAGTGCTGTGAATCAACCACATAATGGGAAACATTTAGCATTTAGAGGCATTCGTAAATCCTTGGTTTTTACTGGTACACGTCCCAAGGTTACGTTCACTGACTCAAGGAAATGTTACAGACTGTCACTCGGAGCATTCAACAGAGAACTAACTTCTACTTCATATTTGCAGTACGATTGGTTACACATGCTCTTACGGCTCCTGCCTAATGTGTTGACCTTGAAGGGTGAAATTCTGCTCAAATGTCATTCTGAGTGGTATCCTAAGAAAACAGCATCTCTCACATAACAGATAAACTTGTGAGTGAATTCATCTTTGCCATGGCTGGTTGAAACCCAGCACTCCTCTTGAGCAGTGCAGAGCCAGTGCTGTGTTGGCCCGCTGCACAGGAGGCACCTGCTTCTCTCATCTCCCTCAGAAAGGGGCTGACAGTGTAGTGCCGGGGACCATGGCCAGGGCAGACCTGGCTGGCTGGAGCACTGTTACCTGTGGCTGGATACAGCAATGGAAAACCCATCCTGGAGATCCTAGAAGCAGTCCTCGAGATCCTGGGCTTTGCCTAGTGGGACTAAAACCTGTGAAAAACAAAGCAAATGCCTAGCTGCAAAGTCCAAGTAGATGGAGGGAAAAATCTGGGACCCAGAGTTATTCCGTGGTCTGATCCTGGCCGCACCTGGCTGTCACACTCAGCCAGGTAGGGCTGGTGCAGGACACTTGTGAGGACAACAGTAAAGGTTTTTGTGATTCACTTAGCTGCCCTGTGCTGTTGGCACTGAAAGGAGCAGGTGAAGGACAGGCTACTCTTCCCACAAGAACAGCATACTTAGCTATTTTTAAAAGAGAATACATCCCTTTGGTCCCCAGTCAGGCGGCTGTTGATCATGTTCCTTGTTCCATGGCAACCCCCCTTCTTTCCTGTCACGGCAAACTTCTTTAAGTGGTCTGTGTGAAGCTCCTTGACTTTGTGCTGCCCTTCTGTGGACCTCCCATTCCAAAACATTCCTAGCCCTGAAAAAAAAAAAAAAAAAAAATAGTAATGATAGTAGTAATAGTAATAGTAATAATAAAATCCAGCCAGCCATGTTTCCTGGGATACGCCACAAAGGAAATGAGCTATTTGATGACACGTGAAGAGAAGGAAAAAAAGAAAGAAGGATGTTAATACACAGAGAGGACGAAACCACAGAGGACGCATTCTCTGTCAGAGCCAGGCTCCTAGTATTTGGTGAGTGATTCAGCTGGCTCAGCAAATTCAGAAAGACACTGTGGAGCAAAGGCTTCAGCCAGGCTTTCAAGGGCAAAACTGCCACAATGGCATGCAATGCCGAAACATCCTTCCTAAATCATGTAGATAAGATCTTATGTCTCCGTCATTCAGAGATGATACGCACCTCCAGGTATCTCCCTCAGCATCTGCGAGGGGTGCTACTCCCACGGCACGCATGTGCCTGCAGAGAAAGCTGGTCTGAACTGGCACCACTGGATGAGCACTCAGCCTGTCAGTACAGACAGCAGCAAGGCCACAGCCACCCTCTCTTTTATTGCTTGCCTTGCCCTAGCAGCTGTCGATACATTCTGGGAGCAGGCATGCCCAGTATTCTGCATCCATACCAAACAAGCCTCTCTTCTTGTTTACTTTGGCAGCTCAATGACATTCTGCAGAGGCTTTCTCAGAAGTGCCGTTAGATCCATCAAGTAATATGGTCAGGCGGGTAATCGCAGGGATGTTGTGCTAACCTTGGAGAGGCATCTAGAATCCTTAAAATTAGGTGCTTCCACTGGTAGGCTATACATCTGCCATTCATCATAACATGTGAAGATCTGGAGCAGTTGCGATCTCTTTGTCAATGTGGGTGCAAATCTAGGTGAGGTCCATTGAAGCCAGTATTCCAATAGTATGAGGTTTATGTCAGAGGGTACAAGGTTGATATGTTTGTGGCAGATTCTCACCAAGCACAAAGAAGCGAGTATTTTCCCTTTGTCCCATTTCTCATTTCACTGGGGACTAGTCTAACGATGTTCTAACGATACAAAGTCTAAAAGTGCTTCCAATTGCAACTCTGAGTGCTCCCATGCCTCCAACCCACCCCCACCCCCCACCCCCACCCCCCTTCTTTCTGTCTTCCTCACTGTCTGGTTTTGTGCCATTTTTCACTGTGTTTTTTGAGCACACTCCAGAGAAAAAACACTCGGAAGAGCAAAGTTCCTTGTGGACATCATAACCTCTGTTTTTTCTCGTTTATCTGGTTTTGAAACAGTTCTCCCTTGGGGAAAGGTTTTTCTCTTCATAAGTGCTGTGGCCAATATATATGAAAATGATAACTGACTTCACGTATGTAACTCCGGTGACGAGGAAGAAACTGGATCAAATTTCAAGTCTAGTATGACTTGAGTGACATCACCAGCATTTACTGCTGTGATCTGAATGAGGACCAAAGATTCTGTCACCACTGAGCAAAGCAAAAGGATTTCTCTGTTACCAAAGACACCTTTGATAGCGTTTAGCTATAGGGTTTCAACATGTTACCCATGCTGCTGACAGCTGGACAGTGCATATCCTGCCTTGCTCTCCTCCAGCATCTCCTAATACCGTTTCAACGGGCATTCCTGGTTTAGGACCTTGATTTCATATATGTATAGGTTGTGGCTTTATAGAAGCCCCTTTTGGGTAAATGTTTGAAAGCTGGTGGGAATCCCCAGGAAACCACAGATAAAAAGTGATGGCTCTGAGACTTCTACAGCTGCAGTGACAACAGATAAGTACACTCCATAAGTCATTTTCCATTTCTGTCCTTCGGTCTTCCTGTAATACGCCTTCTCTACATTCTTGCAATTAATAGGCAGAAGATAGCTTTCTCTACAGATGACATGTTTTGTAAATTACTTCAGTCCCCTCTTGTAGTTTTAGTCCCTGACACACGTTTCTCCCTTAGAAACACTCTCCTTCACAGTACATATTTGCATCTTTTCTGTGTAAGTTGTAAGGCAGCCCTTAGCATAAGTGGGAATGGGTCGCTTTGCCTTATACGTTGCCTATACACACATGCAAGTGTGTATAACACTTATAAGGGATATCTACCTCCTCTGTGTCAGAAGACAGCATCTGCAGTCCACAAAATACTGAACATGCCAAAAGAGCTGGGAGTTGTGAGATTTCCATCAAAGGGCATCAGATCAGCCAGTTCCAGGAGGCAGGAAATTCAGCTGGAGCGGATACCTGCAATGGGTCTATTTCAGTCAGAGACAAGCCTCCCATAAAACCCCAGAGCTGGCCACCGAAATGGGACAGAGTCCCAGCCTCGAGCAGAGATCTGCATCCAAACTTTACCTCTAGTTCCACCATGGCAAATTGTGTTATATTTTTTATATCTTTTGACAGAGAAAGACTTCTCAGTGATCTTCCCTTCAGGCATGGATTTTTCTTTCTCTCTCTTTTTTTTTTTTTTTTTTTTTTTTTTTTTTTTTTTTTTTTTTTTTTTTTTTTTTTTTTTTTTTTTTTTTTTTTTTTTTTTTTTCCCCAGAGGGTAACTAGGACAAACCCAGGAAAAAACTTTATTATTTCATTCATGTTGGACTAGGACAAACCCAGGAAAAAACTTTATTATTTCATTCATGTTGGGGTTCATCCCGTTGAAAAATTGAGAAGATTATGCTGCTTCTCTTGCATCACTTTACAGCATGGGATTTTTTTAACAGGTCTTTCACACCTACAGTATGGCCTGGCTCTGCCTGCCTTTGAATTTCCGTTACACGGGTGCCGTGCAGTAGGGCTCCAACACAGCCTTGAGATTCCCCCACATGGTGAATTATAGAATCATAAAATCAGTTGGTTGGAAAAGACCTTTAAAATCATCAGGTCCAGCTGTTAAGCCAGGACTGCCAAGTCCATCACTAAACCGTGTCGCTAAGCATCGTATCTACGTGGTTTTTGAAAACTTCTAAGGATGGTTATTCCACCACTTCCCTAGGCAGCCTGTTCCAATGCTTGGCCACCTTTTCAGTGAAGACATTTTTGCCAACAGCCAATCGAAATCACCCCTAGTGCAACCTGAGGCCTTTCCCTCTTGTCCCATTGCTTGTTACCGGGGAGAAGAGACCAGCCCCCAGCTGCCTACAACTTCCTTTCAGGTAGTTATAGAGAGCAATAAGATGTCTCCTGAGCCTCCTTTTCTCCAGACTAAACAACGCCAGTTCCCTCAGCTGTCCCTCATAAGACTTGTGCTCCAGACCCTTCACCAGCTTCGTTGCCCTTCTCCGGACATGCTCCAGCACCTCAGTGTTTTTCTTGTAGTGAGGGGCCCAAACTGAACACAGTATTCAAGGTGAACTGGATGACAGGGCAGCAGCCATGTGGGAAAGGAAGGGGATCTCTGTTTTTTGTAAGCTTAAGAGAAATGGAAAATGAAGACTTTAGTAGAGTGAGCTATGGTTTGCGCTGTTTGCATGCTTTGATAAATGCATCTTCATCCTGAGTACCTAGAGGTGGCCTGGATGATACCTGGTGGTTCCAGGTGATACCTGGAAACCGGGTATCAGTTACCTCCCCAGTAAAGGTTCCTTTGCTTTTATTTGCAAGCTGAGCTTTAGTTGC
This sequence comes from Falco punctatus, assembly GCF_963210335.1. Taxonomy (NCBI): domain Eukaryota; kingdom Metazoa; phylum Chordata; class Aves; order Falconiformes; family Falconidae; genus Falco; species Falco punctatus. The sequence goes on from NC_137586.1 coordinate 75,102,851, forward strand.
AACTGAACTATATGTTGAAAACGATTGTTGGCTTGGACAGGTCCTATCACGCTGGTCTTCTCAGGAAGAAGACACACTGCTTGGCTGTGGAAGTTGCATGTGCCTGGAGTGCTGCACACGGGGAGAAGATGATGTCTCTGACATACAAGGGTGAAGATACAGATCTAAAGGGACAGCAGCAGGACAAGAGCAAAGCAGAGCGAGTAAAATTTCCTCAGTGGTGGAGGAAAGTGTAAATCTGGGGGAAGCAAGTGAACCGGACTTCTTAGCACAGAGAGAACAAGGAGGCTACGTGCCATGGACATTTCTTGGCACACAGGATGGGGCTTGCAGTAATGAGTATTTCTCAGCATAGCAAAAGGTGCATTTCATTTGGCATGCATTCAGTATTAGTGCTCTGAATTGAGCTCACTGGCACTTGGGAGGGATGAAACAACTTGAACTTTTCAGCTATGAGCGAACTTCTCTAACAGTAGCTCTTTCTGCAGGAAGACAATTGAACTGCACTGCCAATGAGAGGTTTTCTATGAACCGAGGAAACTTAACAGCAGTGACAGTTGTTACTGCTGCAGGGCAAAAGTAAAGAAGATTTGAAGAAGGAAATGAGTTTGTAGGTTTTAGGCAACCATTGCCTAATTTTGTGTCCAAGACCCTTGAATTTTGTCACAAAGTGAGCAGTGCTTGCTGTTCTTACTGAGCCAGACAGGTTGATTCGAGTCCTTCAACTTAGCAAAGCTGTGCACGGCTCATTCCGTTAAAATGCAGTCTGACCACCACTCACTCCAGATCAGCATTCATCATCACTCATTCCAGATCATCACTCCTAATGTTCTGGTGGTTTAAAATCAGCCTGTCAAATCATAAAATTTGAAAAGCAGCAGAATATCAAGGGTTTGGACTTAAGAGATCCCTGAACGAAGGTACGTGGCTGATGATTCTCATCTGTGGAAAACGAAGGGTCTTAAGTAGTTCTAGTGCTTGCCACAGCAAAACACCCCTGGAAAACAGTGTAATCTTCCACAGCTTAAACAAAGCCGTTTGTCTTCAAAGAGTTTTTTTACCAGCAGGTTACCGTCAGAGAAAACCCAAGAGGAGGAAAACATTCCCATTCGCCATCAGCATCCCACAGGAGTCTTGCTGCTGTTTTCTGCAGCACTTTGTGGACTCTGGACACTGAGTATCTTTCAAAGCAGGGTGCTGAAATGGATTACAGGCCTTTGAAGTTGTTCCTTGGGATGTGTGATGCATACAGCTCATGTGAATTTCTTGTCTTTCTCTGGAGTTCTGAGTAATGGCCTGCTCTTGAATCTAGTTATTAAATCCGAGAAGACAAGACTTCCATTGAACTTCGCACACAGTGGAACTGCCAGTGCACAGGAGCAAAAGCACTATATCACGGTTGTCCAGGCATCTGGAGTCAACTGTGTGCACAGGCAGCTGTCTCCACAACTGACTCAGCCGGTGTCACAGTTGAGACCTCTGGAGACACTGTGATATGGACAGATACAGGTCTGGAAAGAATACAGGTGCCATCTTTGGAAAACGAAAAGGCACAGGCTAATTCTGGCATTTCACTTTGTGCTGTATGTTGTAAACTCGCCAGCAAACAGGTCTTGTGTATCCTGAAGCAGATTACTGCGATTTTCTAATCTAGCTGTAATACTTATGGAGGAATTTTAGAGATAATTTTCTCTTGTCAGTGTTGTACAACTATCCCAAAATACTGTAGCGGTGAGGTGCTGGAAACAGAATTCTATAGGTAGAGATATTTCCAAATTAACAGCTGATTAGGGATCCCATATTTTGTAGTGACACCCATAAAATCAAGTGAAAAGAAAAAAGTAGATTTTCATTCCCTTTGCCCTTCAACAGAAGTGGAAAGTGTCCCTGACCATGGCAAGGGATTTGGAACCAGACGATCTTTAACGTCCCTTCCAACCCAAACCACTCTGTGATTCTCTGATTCTTTGAAGATACGCTAGGTCAGAAGTTCCTGTGCTTTTTGTTCATTCTGCTAGGAAAAAAAAAACCAAACCAAACCAAAACAGAAATTTAGGAAGTCTGCAAGTTTTCATATGGAGATATGGTAAAATCCTACTGCTTGTGGGAGTCTGATCCTTGACTGAAGATTTCTTTTGCAAGAACTTCCCCTTTCAAGGTGGAAGCTCTTCAATGCCCCTCTCCAGACTGTCACATCCCCTACGTACCAACAACTCTGCTGCTCTTCTCTTTTCTGCTGTTTGAGCCCCTGGAGTTTCCATAGGGATTGATGGGTCAGCCAAGCAAAGCACATTATTTACAGCATTATCAAGGATACTATCTTCTTAAACGATGGGAAGAAGAGTGATATCATAAAACGTATGTGACACCACCACCACCACCCAAAGCAGGCAAAGAAACTGCACAAGATCTTGTTTTTCTCTTGAATGCTGAGCAGAAAAAAAGTTCTGCATGGCTGTAGTTAACAAGTTCAGAGAGGTTCAAGTTCCATTGCTTTGTGGACTAGACTTCCATTCTTTGTCTATGATGACTAGACATGCCATCTCCATTGTCTGAAAACAAATAATGGCTTTTAAAACTACTGTGATGAGCAAGTAGGTTCACCTCAACTTCTGCCTCATGGCAGCAGTGATATATATTAAACCCGTACAATAGGGTCCTGGCTCCCATTCTGGCCTCTAGAGAAGTGGGTTTGGTTTGGCCCCAGCACAAAACAAACAATGGAGTCATCCTGGAGCAATTTTCACAAGAATATCCACCTGTGAGAAATGACTCTTTTCAAATCACATTGAACAGGAGTAACAAGGGCTAATATTCCAGCCAACACTTTTTCTCAAATGAAATTAGGATAGAGGTGGCTAGGATTTTCTTCTGCCGGTCTCTACTCATTAAGCTAAAATTTGCTGAGCAGCTATTTGACATCGCAGTGATGTGTACCTTTGAAACACAAAATGTTTTAAAATATATTAACATATCCATTAACATTAATATTTGAGTATGTATAAAAATATATGGAAACATACATTAAATACTTTTGTTTCTTGTTGAAGAAGTGACTCCCATTTTTGCCATTTGTATGAATTTCTTCTGTCTGAATAGAGGTGAGAAATGTCAGTCCGAATCCAGCTTTATTAGACTCATACTTTTTCAAGAAACGTAAAACCACATATATATTTAATTGAACCATTAGAAGCTCAGGGAAGAGTTCCAGTAGGTAGCAGAAGGTAGAATTCTGCTGACTGAAGAAACAATGTTTCATTTTGCAGAGTTTCTGGAGCCAAAAGTGCTTTCCAGCCTTTCTCCTGAGGTGGCATTACACTGGTAAAGCCACTCTGCCACACCTCTCGGTCTCTCGCTCCTCCCAAGTGAAATCAAACTCAAGACAAAGTATTATGCTCAAGAAAGTGCAGGACAATTCTGATGTGCATTTAGTGATTTAAGTCAACGTGTTTAAACGGGACACTTTTCCATGGGCAGTTTCATTAACAGGTAGCTTGACGCCTGCCAGACTCAGCTCTTTTCTATGGGGGAAAATGTCTCAAAGCTGCTTTTCTCCAGACTCCCGTTGCCCTGCGTTAAATGAGAACAGTCCCCTCTGGACACTGCTGAAGAGAAGTCCTTGTGCACGGGGAGCTTGTGCCAGAGCAACCCTTGCTTACTCCCACACCAGTAGTGCGGACAGGGTATATTGAGTAGGGTGGACTTGGAGGTGGCAGATCCCTTTCACAGCGGTTGCTGAGCCTTCAACCTTTTTCTTCTAATGGGACAGAAGGGGGTCAGATTTTGAACATTTCACCCTTCAGTCTGATTCAATTAAAAGTCAGTTTTCATTTCAGATGCAGCTTATGCGCTTGCTGAAAAACTTGGTCAAAGTTGATAAAATTCCATAAAGTATTTCTTTTTTGAGAAAAGGTGATAGACTGATGCATATGCCTTTCACATCAGACCCAGTTGCCTCAGAGTTGACAGCATTTACTGCCAGCAGCTGGAATGAGCAGTCCTCAGATTACAGCTGCTCTGGGAGGATGAATACGGAGAAGAGATTGCTCATACGCTGGAGCTCTTAGCCCCGAGCAATCAACACCTTGACCTGCTGCCAGAAATGGACAACACAGGGAGCAAATATGCTCTTAAAAAAGTATTTGGCAGAAGGGATGCTCCGGTGCTTCCTGGTGCAAACCCAGGTAGAACAAACCTCGGTAGTTCATACTGGATTCAGACAAGGATGTAGACCACCACGATGACTCTTCCAAGCCCAGGCAGACGGAGATCAGAGAAGGTACTGCAATTAGCTGCTGCCAGACAGCAGTGCAGCTCCCCTGGTGCTGCCCGTCTGTCAGCAGTTTCCCAAAGGAAGGCCCAGAAAGGGCTTCAGACCCTCTTTCTGGATGCATTTCCCTGCCACCCAGCATTATTGGAAAGTAGCTTGCTTTTGCTTCACAGTCAGATGTCTCTGACTCAGGATCTTGCTGGTGTCAGGGTTAAATGCTGTCCTCTGGGCTTGCTTTTCTTACACAGCAGAAAATGCATGTGTGTTGCCGGGGTCCAGGGTGAAACCAATGTTTTCAGGCAACTTGGGACCAGCAGGTCTGTTTCACTTACCATGTGGTTCTGTATCCCGGGCACCCATGGATGGAAATGATTTTGCCAATCCTTCTTCATACTTCTTAGATCCCTTGAGCTTAGTGACACAATTACAGCTGTAAAGTGTGAATTGTTGGCGGTATTAGTAAAATATTAATTAAAAAAAATATTTTTTTAAAAAAGTAACCCTTTTTTTCATTCCCTCTAGGAAGAGTGATCTGCTATTCCTGGTGTACCCAAAGCTTGGCCTGAAATGTGGTCAGTCCCGAGCACACCCTTTCCCTTTCCGGGGACAGGTGGCATCATTCTCTCAAGGCCCGGGTCAGCGTGATAATATCAGTGGTGGTATATCAGTCATTACTGTAACACACAGTCAAAAGCAGCAGAACTAGGAGCCAACAAGGAAGAGCAGGAGTGAGCTACTTCTTTCTCTTTCTTTTGCTCTCCCTTCCTCCTTCCTCCTTCTGCTCAAAGGAAAAACAGAAGGGCAGTGTTGTGCCAGAAAGGCCTGTTGGGTTACATCTGGGACTCTGTCAAAAAAGCAAGGCTTTGAGGCTCTTGATGACGCACTTCCTAAACTGATGATGGTTCCTTTATCAGCTGCAGGGCGATTGCGTGTCACTGTGGCTCCTTACTCTCCTTTGATCTTCTTTGCTCTGGAGCCCAGCCTTTATTCATGTCTGGGTTAGGTGTGTAGCATCAGTTCATCATTTTCCATCTTCACAGCTTTTGGATGGTGCAGAATTTTATCCAAGTCAGGACAGGTGGTAAAAGACACTTTCTGAACATGAGGATGACGCCCTAACAGAATTTTAGCTCCTTCTGCAAAGCATGGGTTCCCTTTTGCCATATTTGACCTGTGCATGTGTGCCACCTTGAAGCCTGTGCCCTTCCCGTATCCTCCAGTCAAGTCCTGCCCCTAAACAGTTGAAAACAGAAGTTCATGGTGGAAAGATCTGGGAAACGTTAACTGATTTTGAATTCTGGTTTGAAAAAGTTCTAAGAGAAACTTTGTAATGCAAGAGGTAAGTCTGTTCAACCATACATGGTGCAACGGTCAACCTTTTTTTCTTTTCTTTTTTTTTTTTTTTTTTTTTTATTCATAGTGGTACAGTGAAGAGTAGAATGGCTTCTTAGTAACGCTGCAGTGACAAGTAATGTTTTCCACAGCTTCTGCTGAAATGGAGAGGGGTCTCTCCGCTGGTGTCCCAGGTCTTGAAACCCTTACTGAAGCCCGGATGTGATCCACAGTTTGCCTGCAGGATTCACCCTCCATGGGACAATGGCAGAGCGTAATTGCTTTGTGTGACATTCACTCTGGCACCTTCTCCATTGCTGTCAAAAATGAGTGGCATCACTTCCCTTGCAAATACTAAAGTTTTATGCATTTAAAACCTGGCATTGCTATTCACTACCTTAAATCTTGGCCCATCCATTTTGCAGATTGTTTTTACAGATATGGAAAAGAAGTGTGGTGGGTTTTTTGTTTCATTTCCTATCCATACAGCTATGCATAAAAAGGAAAGGAGAGAAATGGTTTACTGGTTTGAGATGCTTTACTTGTAGCCTTAGAATTCAAAAGAAGTTTTGCAGCCACCCACAAGCCTGCATGACAAACTCCACAATACAGGAAACAATGGCATCCCTTTGGGGCGCCTTATCCTTTGAAGGCTTCAGGTAGGTGACAAATGAAGACATGAGATTTTCCTCTGACTTCCTAGGCTGATGGCTTCCTCAAAGTAAGCAATAAGTGTCTCTGAATTTCTTAGTCCTGCCATGTTTACTGCTGTTGCTATTGATCTTGGGTACACAGTGACAAAGATGGGCATTGGAGCGGAGATTTGGAAGGCATTCAGTAAAGACCTAGATGGTGCGCCCCTGGGAGCCAGTGGTAAAATGAAAACTTTGCCATTTGCTATAATGTCAGCACCGAAAGTATCCAAAAATCTCACTTGAAAAACCCTCGTGTCAAATTCTGTCCTGAGTTACCCACAGTGACTGCCGTCAGAGCAAGTGCTGGCCACTAGCACAGGACAAATGCTGTACAAGCTGTTCTTTGTGTTCCTGTTCAGTTGTCCAGCACCCTACACGCGCATCATCCTGTTACAACACTGCTTCCCAGCATGGTGCAGAGCATTTTACTCAAGGAATGAAAACAGCTGTGAAAATGAGCTAATGAAAATGTAGGAGGCACTACCCAAAGAGCTGTTGTATCTCAGAAAGTGTGTGAGACATGAATCTCTAGATGCTAGTGCCTGTGCTTAAATGGCTCTCATTCCCACTGGGAGACTACTTGCATGTGATTTCTAAGTCTCCGTCTCACTGACCAAGAAAAACAACCATACGTGGAGTTGGAGTGTTAGGCAATGGCTCTACAAGGTTCAGGTGCAGTGAGATGGTGCAGAGTGAACAAAATCTAACTCTCAAACGTAACTTAGAGTATAGGGTTATGTGATGTATCTTATTTCCACCTTAATTCTGCAAGGGTGTATTTCTGTATGGCTTTGGGGCAGCTTTTGCTGCAGGGGTAGTCGAGGAGTATTTTGCAGGAGGCTCTTCTGCAGCGGTGCAACTGTGGCTGCATCTCTGTTTTTTTCCTGAGATCCCTGGTCGTTGCTTTAAATGGCATTTTGTTTTCATTAGTGATTCAGAATGGATTTTTGCAGACAACCATCTTTATTTGCATGTAAAGAAATGTATCCATGTACAGAAAAAAGTATTCTTTGGTCCCTTTTCCAAATCAATTTTTTTCAATATTTCAGTGAGCAGAAACAATGGCATCTCCTCACCAATGGGCAATCACACATCACATATGGCAAACGGTGAATGGAAATATTTCATTCATTGCAATGGAAACTGCACTAGGTCAGCATGGCCAAAGGCTGCAAAGTAGTCGGAAGCTTCAATTAGTTCACAAGCTGCACGTGGAGCTGTGCTTAATGAATAAATTAACACAACTTGGAGCTGTTCACGGGACAATGCAGAGACAGAAAAACTCGGATTGCTTGTGTAACGTGTCCATAACAGATAACTCAGCTCTCAGCTATTGCAAAACTTCTACATGATCTTCTTATGTTAGCTTCTAAGCAACAAGACTGAAATTCAGGCCATACTTTAAAATGCTGTTAGACTATCTCAGGTTTACATTACATATATACGTATACATATATTTATATACCCAGCAACAGATAGGAAAATGAGACACATTAGCACCCGTTGCTCTTCAATTTAACATAGCTCCATGGGAAAGCCGAATGTGCTCTTTCCCCTAGTTAAACTACTTTTCAACAAAGCTTTAATTATTTCTAAGATAGACAATGTACTGAGCAACTGCACTAAAATGAACTCTGCAGTTCCCCTTCCTTGCGTTTCCCGAGAGTTACATAACAGTCCAACTCAAACAATGATTTCCTGGCTTTAACCTACTTGGATCCTAACGCACCCATGTAAACTCTAATTCTGCAGTGGTGGTGTGTCTCAGAAGGGTATTTCAGATCACTACAAACGTGGCCACGCCATGTGATCAACACTGCAAGCACTAAAACGTCAGGGGTTTGAGTCTTTGTTACCAACACTCTTTGTACATCCGTCACTCTCCTCATGATGATCTTTGGGTAGGTGTTTGTTTTTCCACAAGGAAGACCAAGGATCTCATCCATTCAGCTCATCGCTATGACATGAGTTGAGCTGAACCGAGCTGAGAGGGTTGAAGAGAACAACACTGAGCAAAAGGCCAGGATGGTTTGGAAGTACGGTATAGGAAAGATGGATAGTAACGGTAGGAAGGCCTGGAATGCATGCCTCCAACTGTGTGTCCAAAGGACATTACTATTACTTTCTCTCTCCTCTGTGTGGGCATCCTTCAGCAAAACTGTGGATGTTTGCCTTGCATCAGCAGAGATAAACCAGAAGCAGGGTAAAGCAGTCAGACTGTGTCTGGCACCATAAGAAGCCCCACCAAATTGCACCCTCTCAGCAAAAAAAGAAATAACCAGAAATGAGCAGGAAGTTTGATACACATTGGGCCCCTCACGACAAGAAAAACACGGAGGTGCTGGAGCATGTCCGGAGAAGGGCAACGAAGCTGGTGAAGGGTCTGGAGCACAAGTCTTATGAGGGACAGCTGCGGAAACTGGGTGGTTTAGTCTGGAGAAAAGGAGGCTCAGGGGAGACTTTGTCACTCTTTAAAAAACTACCTGAAAGGTGGGTGTCAGTCTCTTCTCCCAGACAACAAATGATAGGACAAGAGGAAATGGCCTCAAGTTGTACCAGGGGAGGTTTGGATTGGGTATTAGGAAAAAAAAAAAAATATCACCAAAAGGGTTGTCAAGGCTGCTCAGGGAAGTGGAAGAATCACCATCCTTAGAAGCATTTAAAAGATGTGTAGACAGGGCATTCAGGGACATGGTCTGGTGGTAGACTTGATGGTCCTGGCTTAACAGTTGGACTTGATGATCTTAAAGGTCTTTTCCAACATAAATGATTCCATGATTCTATATAGTAAACAACCGAAACATCTGTACTAGTTCTTAGCTGAAAGAGTAATTTCTCTACAGCATCCTACGATAGCATGAGCCTGCAGAGCAAGCCTTTCCACCTTTTGCACTTTCCCACTGATGAAAACACACGCTACATTGATAAAAGCTAGTAGGATGTCAAGAAGTGGCTGACTATTGTGTTGTTCTTGTGCTTTCTCCTATCGAAGAAAAGCTAGCAGGTATGCTGCAGCTTGGTCCCATACATACTCACAGAGAGTCTTGCGTTTAGTCTGCATTCCTGTGCTGCCAATTCAAAAATTTTTTTCTTCTTTTTGCCCCCTAATAACTTGTAGAATGATTCATAACTTTTTTTATTCACAGTGCTAAAATCACTTCTATCCTTAATGCCTTGTTTGTACGAGGGGAGAGTCTCCAGTGACACTTCTGAATACATGTACTTGTGCATATTTAATGTGGTGCGTTGACGTGTAATAGCTAATAAATCTGAAGTATAAAAAAGGCAGTCCCGAGAGCTGATACAAGAAAAGCCTGCCTTGAAACAAGCATACAATAATCCACTGGGGCTTGTTCATCCACATGCACAGACCATAGAAGTTTCCCCACAGAAATGAGACGAACAATGTGGGCCAGGAGCAAAATTCCAAGAAGTAAGGAGAGACTTGCAGATATACGCACATCTAAGGTGATCCATAACTGGAACAAAGGCAATATATTCACATTTCCAGAGAGGCAAGTCATTCTTCTTTTACCGCTTGCACAGTCTTCGTTGAAACCAAAGGGTAGATATAGGTTGTTGCCATCCCTTATATGGGACGTTTCTTACACGGGTTGGGATGAATTGCTGTGTCTCAGGGTCCCATGGCCATGCAAGAAGAGCAATAGACCCACAGGATTATTAAGAGGATACATATGTTAAAGATGTAGGTACCTAAATAACCAGGCAGCATTTGCAATTCTTGAGCCATAGATTTCATGCTGTGTTTGAAGGAACCATCATAATGCTGTTGTAATAACACAAATGCTACTTTTAACCAACACCAGGTCTACAGGAATGAGGTCTGAGTATTTTAGCAATTAAGTCTGTGATTTGCTGAGGCTGCATCAGTGGAAAATCTCTCTTTTCGCCTAGAACACGGCATGAAGTACATTGAAGGACAAAGATGTTTTGTCATTTTCTGTTTAGAATTAAGATTGTTCTCTCACAAAATGCCATTTCTTAGGCAATCTAATAGCATCTGTTTTGACATGTGAAAACTTAAAAATCAGCTCCATTGCTACAGGATATTAACTGAAACACTGTTTTATAGACTGTCACTACCTTAGTGAAGCATACATAACTGTGTTAGCTAAAAGGCCAACGGACAAACAAAGCCAATTTGTAGTAATCATAGAACTGCTGTTGCACGATGCTAGCAGAGTTTTTTTCTCCCATTCTGCTGCTTTTTTCTGCCACTCATTTTAGGACTCTTTTCTGTAGTGGGATGTTGACAGCACCTTTTCAGATCTCTCCACCTGGCACGCCCATTCTGCACGAAGAGAAAACATCCCCCTGGGTACAGACAGGGCTCAAACTGTATGCAAATGCAATATTCTGCTGAATACACTCAGGTAGTTCCAGTATTAGCACAGAGGAAATACGTATCAATCAGCATGCTAAGGAAAGTGAGGAGATCCGAAGACCTTATGCCTGGACTGCTGTTTTTGCATCTGGTACAGCCACCTTTGTTATGGAAGAGAGCAAAAACAGAGACGGAGGAGTCGCAGAAGCTTTTGGATATCCATTTCTTTTCTTTCAATCTCCAGAAAATGTCTCTAGGCAAAGTGCATATATTCAAGCTCTGTGACAAGTGGAACAGTTGAACTCCTGGGAGGTGGGCGTGGCTGAAGAAACCACGTGGCCTTTGGCCTGCAGGAACAGTCTTGATGATTGTAAGGTTCCCTGGCAGCCTTAAAATGCATGAAGTTGCCTACATTAGCGATACTTTACAGAAACTTGCTACGTGGCCAATAGCAGCACTTGCACTCAATATCCTTGGGAAATAACCTAAAAATTACGCTGGTGGCTGTAATCTGTTACAGTCACTGCTGAGTTGTGAAATGCTGGACTGCATGCATTCAATTAGTGCACATGCCCACTGATTCCTGCACGGGCCGGAGAAGAGTATCATGGAAGCCCAGCAGCACCTACCAACTAGAAGCTAGAAATACACAAATGTGCAAAAAAAGCATCAGATTTTAATAGGGAACATACCTAATCATGAAAGTACAGCTTAGCTAGAGCTGAATTCAGGAAGATGAGCCTGTTAGCATATCTGCACAGAGCAAGTTCAAGCGGTAAGCACGAGCAGATTCTTCATTGCAGGCTGTAGCTGAAATAGAAAGGATGGCCTTGATGCAGGAATTGGGATTCTATGGCGTTATGTTGTACAGAGGGAAACTGAGAAGGTAAGCATGTTTTTTTCAGGCCTGGGAGATCCTCTGTTACCTGAAGTGCCTGAGACCCAAATATCCTCTAGCCCAGCCAGAGTTACAAAGCCTGATGCAGGGTCTGCTAAATGCAGATGTATGACAGTGTCACAGAGGTGCACAAATCAACATCAAACACCTTTCTGGTTTAAGAACCTGTTTCATTGATCTGGCTTTTAACCCCACCTAAAGAATAGCTCTGGCCACATGATTTCAAACACTTGAGCGGGACTCTCCAACCGTGGGCTAACTGCTCTAAAGGGTTGACAATTTTCAGACAAAACTATGACGGGGTGCTGCAGGAAAACTGAATGACAAAGAACAGCAGAAGAGAAGAGGAATACACAAAAGGATTTTTTTTTAATTCCATTGCTGTGTAGTAAAGTGTTGAAATCAAGAGAAGTTTGTTCGAAGGAAGAGACTGTCCAGAGCAGGCGAGGCAGTCATCTCTGACTAGGTATGAGACTTAATGTGGCTAATATCCTAACCCAAGTGCTTAAACTTCACAACTGCGTGTAGGGAATATGAACTCCTCATACTGCAGAGACTTTATTAGCAGTGTAATGCAGTTTGAGGCGTGGTCAGGAAGGAGAACCAGCTAAATGTGGACAATATTGAGGTCACAGGGACTCACCTGGTTTTGTTGAGTGGGAGGGGAGAAATCATATCTCCTTTGTTCACACACTGGCCATTCTCCGTTGAAATGTCGTATCCGGTTCTTGCAGCCACAGTTCAAGTAGGATGTCAGAAAATGGGCTGCAAGAGCAGAGATTTGGAAGACACGTCAACGAACAACTTGGGAAGGTAAATCTACTTCATGCAGAAGAAGAGATAGATAGATCACCAAGTACAGCAACTTGCACAAAGGGCAGAAATTCCCATCACTCAAAAGTATGACCCAACAGCTAGGAAATGAAGGTAAGCATACTCCGAGAAGAAATAAGGCACACATTTTTGAGCGAGGTAAATAAGTGACTGCAGCAATTTATCACCAACTCTTACAAGTTCGGAAAGCTATAAAAGAGAAGTCAAAATAAGAGAAATTTTGTATAGATTCAGTGATAGCGTATGGAATTGGCCTGGGAAAGATAAATGACTGCAAGATTACTAGTAAAGTCTAGGCACTAATCCAGAGAAATCTCACCTACTCAGTGAAGCAAATCCAGTGCATTTTTGCTGGACTGATGTTCTTGCTGTCAGAAGGTAGGAATGGAGATGAAAGAGGAAGAAAATTTGTCTATAGTTTCTTTAGACTCTAGAGTTCTCTCTAGAGCACAGAGGAGTGGGACATTGCAAGGCAGAGCAGCGGGAGACATTTAGACCTAATGAGTGGCAGAAGCAGTGGCATTCCAGCTGCAAGGCTGCACTCAGCCAGCCACTGACCTACACCTACATCTGAGTGTTAATGGCCCAAATCCCTGCAGCACAGCTTGCAGGAAAAGCATTGAAACAGAAGGAAGGCCAAGTGCTTTGTCATGTTCCTCCGGTCTTTTACTAACTCAGTGGATGGATATAAGCAAAATAACAGTCTGTCCAGTTCATACCATGGTTGCTGGCCTTAGCAGAACTCGGACTCATTCAAGTTCACCTTGACTTTTTGCAGAGGGACTCAAGAAACAGCCTCAGAATGACTATTCACTACTGCAAATCTCATAGGGCAGGCTCGAGGTAACTGTGATTCAGTAACCAGCAAAAATATTAAAGGAAAACGTAGACCAGGATAGTTTAGACCTATGAGGAAGCAAGCTCCTTTCTGGGTACATTTGTCCCGAGTGTCTGATGACCAGTGTGCAACACAAGGACTTACTGAAAGGTGAAATGAAAGAAATGAGATAACCTTGTGACTTGCAGATCTTGTTGTTCCAGCAAGTGCATCAAAGCCCAGCCATGGGCTAGAAGAGATTAACAAGGAATTGTGGTGAGATGATGAACTGTAGCAAACATCCTGGAGCAAAACTTTGACAGTGAGAGTTTGTGGACAAGCAGCTCATTTTGGCAAGGCCGGAAAAAGTAAATGCGTAAGCCTGCTATTGAATGGTCTTTTTTAATGGTACGGTGATCCAGAAGAAGCAGTATTTAGGCAGACTGTGCAGCAAGTAAAAAGGGCATCATTGCAGCATAAGCAAAATCCTGTACCTGGTACCCGGTCTCTTTTTTAAAAAGTGAGTCTACGGAAACGGTCCCTCATCTTTAATGTCAGTAATGATTTCTGCATCAACTATACTGGTGCCGTAGAACTGACTTCATTCTATTCCAACTGTTCTGGTAAGCAAAATTTGCTGCTTTACCTTTGGCGAACTGAAAATCAAAGCTGCTTCTCAAGAAAATATGCTGCAACAAAAGCCCCCTTTTTTAAAAACTGTCTTAAATTTTTCTATCAGATATGCTAGACAAAAAGATGTTTAATTTTCAATTATATTTGTATTCTATTTTAGCTTTTTAAAAAATGCAAAATCCACTGTCTTATTTTTAGGTTTGATTTAAAAAAATAATAAGGCCATTTCTACTTTGCTATCATTTTGCACTTCAAAGAAACAAAAGAAGAGAACACAAGAACACCACGCTCCTCCAAAAGCCTCTTCTTCTTCTTCTTCTTCTTCTGGTCCCCTTTTTCTGTGGCAAAGAGGAAATAAAAGCAAGAAAATGGAAGACCACAAAATAGAAAGAACGCAGAAAGAAGAAATTTTCTCAGACATGGAACAAAATTGATTCAAGGACTCATTTTGAAGCTTAAAAACCCCTTCCATTTCTTTGTAAGCTGTCATACAAAAAAAGGCAAAATAAATATTTTCATGCTTTCCTAAAATAAAATCACAATTGGAATGCATCTGGGGTGTTTTTTGAAAGTATTCTAGCAAAAAGTATATACCAGTCCTGCTCTCTGGCAGTGGCAGCAGCAGCATTAATACCTCTGATGGCCAATTATACTTCTGCAAACATACTATTTCCATGTCTTGCTATGCTGACACACATATGATCCCAGCGGCTTCACTCATTTTTCACAGATGTCTTAAACAGCCATTCACTTTTCCTGCTGAGGACCACAACTCATTTTTTTTTGGAGCACTATTAGTCCCATTGGGTCAACAGAGCTTGATTTTGAGTAGTGTGAACTCTGTCATTCCCACTTACAGGTACACTGAGTAAGAATTATATTTAGGCATTTTACGGAGTGACATTTGTGATGTGTGTGGTTTTTTCTTCACTTTCCTTCTTTTCTTTCCTCCTTTGCCTCCCTTGATCCTGCTATTGGAGAGGGAGAACTTGTTGTGGCTGCCTGTGAGACGCAGAGATCTGCAGTCTTGTGTGCAGGAGTGAGTATAATGGGAACCGCTCTGATTTGCCTCTCTGTAGCTGCCTGAGCTTTTTTGCATGGTATGGTCTGGTTTTGATCAGAATCACACTTTAGAAAACACGGTTAATGCTTTTGGTAACATATTCAAAGAGACGTATTTCATGCGCAAAGTAATTCCCTTTTCCTATGTCAACAGTTTCAGTGAAAATAAATCCCTCTGCTAAAAAGCCATTTTGGTGAAAACCCTTATTCTCTTGCAAGTGTTTCCTCAGTGCCCAGCACTTTCCCATCCTTGCTGAGATCAAATGAGAAGGATGCTTTGGTTTGCACTCCCTATTAATGCAGTGGAGGATATTTGTCCCACGCTTGCCTCCATGAAGTCTAGGACTACTGGTGTAAATAGGACCTTGCTCTAAGCAATCCACATCACAAGGTGACCACGGGGAAGAAAGGGTGCTGTGCCATTAGTTTCACGTGTCAACACCTACAGGAGCAAAGCCCCTGTGTGGCCAGCAGTGGACCTTGGCACTACAACCCCAGTGTCAGCGGACAGTCCCCAATGGTTTCTGCACAAGCTGTGGTTCAGCTCTGCCAAATGAAAAGCCCGCCTCTGCCAAGGCCTTGGCACATATGACTCTGGAGGAGCCAAGGTTACATGGTGGCTTGAAACCTCACGGCTGAGCAAGCTTTTCATCAGGGAAGTGGCTTTTGCAGGTCATCAGAGTCCTGGTTTTCAGTAGTATGATGGTTTCTGCATGTCAGTATTGCCTTTTCTTGCTCCTTGGATCAAAGTTCTGCCCCTGCTGGTGGGAAAGCTGGTGAGAAGGCAGGGTGTCACCTTGAGAGAAGAGCTGGGCATGGAGTTGCGGGCGTCAAAAGGTGGTGGAAAGCCCCCTGCCCCCTCTACAGCCAATTCAACCGGAGAAAGTTAGCTGGATCCACAGTCCTGCACAGGATCAGTTCCTTGTGAAAGCCCAGATGGCATGTTCAGAACAAATCCAGGCTGCTGCTAGGGTGAGTTTTTTAACCTCTGTACACAGGTAGGGTCCATGAAAAATGGAAATAAGAGAAGAAACCAAAAATTTCACCCCTCCATTATCTCCATTATGCATGAGTCACTTTGCATTCAAAAGAAATGGAGGTCAGTAGAAAACAGAGCAATACGAAGGGGAATTTACAGCCTGGACAGCTTGTCAGTACCAAAGACAGCCTGCACCCCCAGGGGAATCACAGGTGTCTACTGCCAGTCATGACAATGAAGTTAGAGATAGCTGGCTAACCTGGGAGCCAGTAGCTCGTGCAAGGGCACAGTGCAGCCCCATACTGAAGTGTGCGTCAGTTGTAGGAAACCCTGAAGGCAGTAAAGCCACCCCTTAATGTCAGGTCAGATGTGGTTAAGCGCCTGGCTCACCCCAAGCCTGGGGAGTATCTATCAGCTGGTGTGAAATGCTGCTGTGCTCTTCCAAACCAGGTGGGCAGGGTGCCAACACAGCTCTTTGATCAAAGGTACAAAGAGAGCTGAGTGCCTTACAAGTTATCCTCCACCCTCCCATCAGATAAGGAAATGCCAGGAGAGGCAACCATCTGCACTGCCCCTTCACACTCCACCTGCCATGGGGGCAGGTAGCAGGGCACAGCCAACTGAAGCAAGAAGTTATCACAGAAAAGTATTCGGTGAGAAAAATACTTGGAGAGTTAAGAAATGCCTGGGAAACAACAATCCCACTGCTCACGTTTTTCCTGCAGATCTAGAATTGTTATTTTATCATCTTAAAATAAAAATGTTTATTCTTTTCAGGAGCTCATGTCAGCCTCTCCAGCAGTGGGAGCAGAAAGCTCCTTTAGAACCAGGATACGTGCCAAGGAATCCGTACAAACCCTTCAGCAGCTAAGCTTTGCTTAGGAATGACAGTTTGGTGGAGCAGATGTGATGGGAGCCACAGAAGTATGAGCTTGGTCCTCCCCACAGGGTGCTGTGCCTGAGATTATGGACCCAGGGGAAAAGAAACCCAACTTTTCATTTTGCCTTATGTATTTTCTGGGAAATATAATGTATTTATTATATCCAATAAATAGCAAATAGATGCTGCTGAACATTTGATTACTTTTCTCACTTCTCAGCACCCACAAACGTTGTATAATTCATAGACCGAGAAAAAAAACCAAAACATTCTATTCCTGTGCTTTTGAAACAGCAAGAGGTGGGTCTGGTTTATGCCCTGCGACAGTGGACTTTTATATGTACGGTTCCTTCTCTTAACAGGGGAAAAAGAAGATGGCTGAAAGTTCACTGAAGAAAAGGATAGGCCCGGAAGAATTTGAGCTTAAGGTTCATTGTAACATGATGATTTTATAGGCTTGAAACGTAAAAACTTAGAACTCAAATGACCAAAGGGATAGATATTAATATAGTGCTAGAAAAATCTCTATAAGAAAATACTGCTACTAAGGTTTAATCTCTCTCCCTTTATTTTCATTTTATTGGCTTATTTCAGTCTCTTTCTTCACAGAATCCTTCTTCTGCGCGTCTCTCTGACATTGTCATACATCAAAAATACTAACTTCTACAAACAGCACCCAACACTACACTCTCCAAGCCCAGAAAAAATTGAAGACTTGCTAGTTTTGTTGAGAACACGTAGGTTCAGACTGTCACAAGACTGATGTGTGCCGGGGGGTCATTCCCCAGAGTACAGCCCTCACCGACTATGGAATGGTTCATCTCTCTCAGAAAGCCAAAAAATAAGGAAACATTTTCTTTCTGAAAGCTTAGGTTCCTTCCAGAAGTTTCTTTGGAACAGCGTTCTCTATATACTCAGTGAAGCAGTGGCCTGCTCTAACATCATCGTGCGGTGGCCTGTAATGTCACTGAGCACTGCACTATGACAGATTTACTTCATGATCTATTTTAAACCTGCAGATGTCCTTGATTCAGATGCCTCCATGTTGTCATGGTGCGTATGTCCTCGTCATTTCGGGCAAGTTCTCAGGTTGGAGGCCCGTCCCTCCAAACATGCAGATGGAACAACCGTGGCAAGAACAATTGCAGAGAGAGCTGCTTCCTGGCTTTGGCCTTCCCCTACCCTAGGCAGCAACAAGGGCAGCCACTTCACTGGGCAAGCAGTGCCGGCAAATTGTACAGCCCGGCAAAGAGAACCAAAGTGTCTGTGTGCCCATCGCCCCCAGTCCTACAGCGGGGGAGAGGAGACACTCTGACTTTAAAACCAAACTGGCAAAAAACTTTGTGCAGAGGAGACCGGATCGGCCTGGAACGTCTGCGTGCGTTTGCCTCTCCCGTTGGTGTAGACGAGAAGCATTGCGAGGAGAAGAGGCGGGCTGCCACCTCAGGAGATTGTCATGGGCAGAGCCGTGTGGCCGACTTACACCGCACCCTTCACTCTCACGAAGCCAAACTTAAACCCAACGGGCAACGCTCTTCCGGGATGAAAAAGAAGCGCTTGGACCAAGGACTAGAGGTGACCCTGAAAGCCAGAGGCAAGAGCGGATAGCGGGACAGCACGGCCCACACGGGGATCCGTCCCTGCTCCCCAGCGGTGCCAGCAGGGCGCCCTGCGCCCCTTCTACCGTACTCTGTTGGGGCAGCCGCTACAACTCCTGCCAGCGCAGAGCGGATCGGGCTCCTTGCTGGTGCTTTTGGGGACCACCAATGCCACAGCTGGCCAGGAGCACCGGCGACCAGAAGCGTGGCAAATGTGGGAGGCAGAGAGGGACCCGGCACTGTGGGCGAGTGCCAGCGGGAGTGGATGGGGCTGGAGCAAAGTGCCCCTTTAGGCTTCTCCCTGTGGGTGGGGGCACAACCCAGCAGGCTGGGAGACTTTGGCCCGGGGCTGCCCACCGAGCGCCCAGCTCCTCCCTGCAGATCCTGGCACTGCACAGGGAAAGGCAGCCAGCTGTGGGAGGCGTTACCCAGCTGTGGGCAGGCCACGCTGACTGGTCCCACCACGCTCCCTCTCGCAGGAGACCTGTGCGGGGCGTCAGGAGCGGGGACATGACACAAAGCCATGGGCACGGGTTGCAGGGGTCCAAGCTGGAGCAACACAGGAACACAGAAGATGAAAACAAGAAATGGTATTTGCTTTTCTCTCTGTGAGAAGGCCCACTGTGACATCACCGCGTGGTGGAAGCTGAGATCGCCTAGCAACAGATAGTGGCATCAGCGAGTGATGGCCTTGTGACCTCATGTCCCTCACCGCTTACCTTCGGGCGCCAGCAGAGCCTGGGCCAGTCTGGCTCGTGCCTGGCCTCCTGCCGAGCGTGCCTGCGAGGTCTGAGGCTTCTCCTGGTGCTGGGTGGTGCTTCGGGGGTTGCCACCGGCAGCTCTCGGTGTCCATCCCAGAGCCATCGCCTGTGTTTCCCCGGCCCTGCCTGGATCAGGCAGCCGGGCACCGCGGGCTGTGCTTGCAGCAGCGCAGGTGAGCCATGCGGGGAACCGTCCCCCGGGGTGGCCGTGGGGCAGGTGACAGGACGTGGGGACTTGGGGAGCCGGGAGGGTGTCCTCCTCAAGGGGCCTGGGCATTTCTTCCTCCCCTCCCTTCCCCGAGGCAGCGGCTGAGCGTGGACTCTCCATTTTGCAGCGTGTGACACCAGTGAGGGGGAGCAGCTCCTCACCCCCGGCTCTCCCCAGCCTGCTGCAACAAGCAGACATGGCCAACGAGACAGAGTGGAGCTGCCCCATCTGCCAGGAGGCTGAAAAGGAGGTTGCTTACGCGATGCCCTGTAACCACCAGTTCTGCCTGGGCTGCATCGTGCGCTGGAGAAAGAGGAAGAGGTCGTGCCCCCTTTGCAGAAGACCAGTGGAGACTATCAAGTTTTCTGTGCGGGCAGAAAACGACTTCATATGGTGTAACATCCCAACCCAGCGCAAGTCACGAGGTGCCGGCAGCCAGGCAGGTGGACTTCCTGAACGCCTGGCCGAAAACAGCCCCCCTCGCCCTGTGGCGTCCCCTCCATCTTCTCCGCAGGGGATGCCGTCCCCAGCTGAGCAGGGAGCTGCGGGGACAGAGGCTGTGGGTGGCCTCCTGCCCCAGGTCTGGGCGGAACTTTTCCAAAGGGAAGAGCACCTCCTGGATCCCGTGCTGCCCTGGCTGCGCCACGAGCTGGCAGCAATATTTGGGGCCCAGTGGTGGCTGGCAAAGAGTGCAGAGGGAAACATCCTGCACTGCCTCTGCGCCTGTGGTCTGGATCGGGAGCTCGTGGTCCACAGACTGCAGGACTGCCTTCACGGACATGCAGCGCAGCTGGTCCATGGCATCATCCAGATCATTGTGGAGAGGTGCAGCGAGCAGGCCCAGAGGCTGCTGCACTCCCATGCTGTGGGGGACAGGGACAACAGCCCTGTGGCCAGCTCCAACCCCTCCAGCTCCGGCTCCTCCAGCTCCAGCTGCACCACCTCCCGCGAGGGGACTCCCAGCTCCAGCCTGGCCTCCTCCAGCAGCCCTGAACGCTCCCCCAGCCAGGAGGAAGCCGGCACGTCAGAGGCCACCCTCCACACGGGTCTCGGCCACCGCTCACCTGCGCCCGTCCCTGCAGAGCAGGAGCAGCCCCAGGAGGAGCCGCGGCAGGCACCGGTGGTGGCTGGTCCCTCTGCCCAGGGCAGCCACCGCAGCCCCTCGGATCCTGTCTGGGACAGGCAGGACCATTTGCCCAGGGGACCCCAACGCCCCCCAAAGAGGAGGGCCACTGACCCCCAGGACTCTCCCCAGCCCTGCAAGAGGTGACCCGCCAGCACGGCTCCAGCACCTCCATGTTCAAGGGCAAGGAAATCAATTCCTGTTTCCCTGACACAGGCTCTGTGTGCTTCTTTCTCTCTCTTCTGGTGCCCGTCCCTGATTCCTGTGCCCCACCGCGGGTGGCACCTGCCTGGGGGGGTGGGGGGGGAACGGCCATAGGTCCCCGGAGCCCCAGGGCCATGTGGGCAGCACCTCCTCCTGCAGGCAATCCTGCTGCAGCTGCAGCACAGCAGATGCCGAGGGCAGAGCGGGCAGGAGGGGAAGCTGCTTTCATCGCACGTCCAATGCCCTCAGCCTGCACCCAGTCCCTCCCTCTGCCCGCTACCGACACTTCTGCTCTGCTCTGGGTTCTCTGCACTGTCTGGTGTCGGCCGGGGTAAGCTCGCTACTGGGAGAGCTGTCAAGGAGGCAGGGACCAAGGGCAGGGCAGGGAGAGAAGAAAGGTAGAGATACCACCAGAGGAGAAGAGGTAAGGAGCACAAACTTGGGAAGATGCACATGTGGACAGCAGGCGCGTGCTCAAATGTCACCTCCTTGTGTATATTCCATGCCCTCACGTTCTCCTCAGATCCCACAGTCACGGTACCAGGAGGCCTTTGGTAGGGAAGTGTCACCTTCCAGGCTGAATGCTGTCCGCACCAGCTCTGAGAGAAAGGACAATGGCAGCTGGCTTGGCTGGAACAGAGCAGAGCAGAACAGAACAGAACAGAACAGGACAGAGCAGAGCAGAGCAGAGCAGAGCAGAGCAGAGCAGAGCAGAGCAGAGCAGAACAGAGTATTTCTTTTGGAAGGAAGGTAAAATGATCATCTCATCCCACTGCCTGACCCCTGCAGGGCTGAGCAAAGCTTAAGGCGTGTTATTTGGGGCACTCTCCAAAGACCTCTTGAGCAGTGACAGGCTTGGGGCATCGAGCAGCTCTCTAGGAAGCCTGTTGCTGTGTTTGACCACCCTCTCGGCAAAGAAATGCTTCCTAACCTCAAGTCTGGACCTCCCCTGGCACAGCTCTGTGCCATTCCCCCCAGCGCAAGGGGCAACAGGCACAAACGCAAACCCAGGGAGTTCCATCGGAATAGGAGGAAAAATATCTGTACCTTGAGGGTGGCAGAGCACTGGCACAGGCTGCCCAGAGAGCTGGTGGAGTCTCCTTCTCTGGAGACATTCAAAACCTGCCTGGACGCGATTCTGTGCACTGTGCTTTAGCAGGGCCTTGGACTGGCGATCTCCAGAGGTCCCTTCCAACACTGACCGTGCTGTGATCCTGTGATTCTGAGAGCCTATCGCTGCATGCCAGGGAGAAGAGGTCAGCACCTCCCTCTCTGCTTCCCCTCCTCGGGAAGCTGCAGAGAGCAGTGAGGTTGCCCCTCAGCCCTTTTCTCTCCAAACTAGACAATCCCAGAATCCTCAGATGCTCCACACAGGACGTGCCTTACAGCCCTTTCCCCAGATGTGTTGCCCCGCTCTGGCTGCCCGTCACGCCACTGATGATTGCCCACTGCTCCAGTCTATCTAGATTCCTCTGCAAGGCCTCTTACCCTTGAGAGAGTCAACAGCACCTCCCAGTTTGGGGCCATCGGCAAACTTGCTAATGGTGCACTCAACTCCATTCGACTTGCTAGTGCTGCATTGGCTGGGACCTGTCCAGGCTCCCAAGACTGCTGAAAAGTGCTGGAGAGAGGTCCTGCGATGACACCGGCCAGCTCTTTCCGTACCCTGGGCTGAATGCCATCGGGCCCTGTAGCTTTACGCACATCCAGCACCAGCAGCCAGTCTCAGGCAAGCTCAGGCTCGCCTGGGAGGTTTTTACCGCCCCAGCCGAGGTCTCCCAGCACTGGGCTCCGGGGCTCCCAGGGCCCGCCATCGGTGTTGAAGGCAGTGCCAAAAGGAGGCAGGGCATGTCTCGGCCTTGTCTGCGTCCCAATCTGTGAGCGAGCTGACCGACCTTATCCAGCACCAGACCAATGTTATCTCTCATTCTCCTTTTGCTGTTCACATCTTTTAAAAAGGCCTTTTTGTTCTCCTTCACAGTGCTGGCCAGCTTCAACTCTAATTGAGCTTGGGCCGCATGGATTGTCTCCCTTTGGTGGCAAACGGCGTCTCTCTAGTCCTCTCGTGTCTCCTGTCCTTCCTTCCAGTGTCCCCACCGTTTCTTTTTCTGCCTCAGTCCCAGATGAAGATCTCTGCTCAGACAGGCTGGCCTTTTGCCCTGCTCGCTTGGCTTCCGACACTTTGGAATTGCCTGCTCCTGCGCTCGTAAGAGGTGGCTCTCAAAGAGCAACCAGCACTCCTGGACACCCATAGCTTCAAAAGCAGATGCCCAGGGGACCTTACTAGCTCGCTCCTTCAGCACCCCAGCTCTGCTCTCCGCATATCCAGGGTCGAAGTGCTGCTGGCAGTTCTTGGCCGCTCACCAACGGTGTGAAACTCAACCCCTTGGTGGCCACTGTGACCAAGGCAGCCACCAATCACCACTTTGCCAACGACTCCCTCTCTGCTTGCAAACAACAGGTCTAGGAGGGCACCTTTCCTACTCAGCTCCCTTAGTACCTGCACCCAGAAGTTATCTTCAACGCGCTTCAGGATTTCCTAGGCCTCTTTGTGTCCACTCCAGGATATTCCTAGCCAATGCCTGAGAAGCTCGCATCATCCATAAGGACAAAGGCAGTAGATCCAGAGACAGGGCCGCGGTGATGGCATAGTTCTTTAAACGTCTTCCAACAGCACCCAGTAGGACCTCTTCCCCTGTTCTCCCCCATTCTTGAGCAGGACTCCCAGCATACCTGGAGGTGGCATTCATCTGGCCTGTCCGCCCTGCTGTGCCGTTGAACCCAGTCGGACGCTAGCTCTTGTTAGGCAAGAGCCCTGCTAAGAAAACCTCTTCAGCTGGCATGCGAGTGACGCACCGCCCCAGAGCAAATGCTGTACGGCCCCCTTCCCCTGCGAGCTCTAGGACTAGCTCTCCTAGGCAGCAGGCATTTATTGCTCGCAGAGGTGTCGTCTCCGCACTTCATTCTGGAGAAGTCATTGACCCAGGGGTCGCAATCCCCCTATTACTACCTGGCCAATATCCACAGCTTTGCAGATCCTACTCACTACTTCTTGATCGCTCTCTCCTGATCGAGGAGGTCAGTGGAAAAAGTCGGTTTTGCTGTCGGTCACTGCTTCCCACCCACAGGTCCTGTCACGCTGGTTTGTTCCCTATCGCTGTG
The DNA here is from genome assembly GCF_963210335.1 of Falco punctatus. Lineage (NCBI taxonomy): Eukaryota > Metazoa > Chordata > Aves > Falconiformes > Falconidae > Falco > Falco punctatus. The sequence goes on from NC_137586.1 coordinate 75,126,652, forward strand.
ATGCTGTTGCTGCTCCCAGGGTCTTCCTCGCAGAGTGCCCTTCGGCCCCCTGAACACTTACTGCACCATTCCTACCAAACTGGCAGGCAGCTAACACGGAATCCCACTGAGCCTGCGTAGTGCAGCTCTCCAGGCTGCCCGTGGGCATGCCAGCACCTCTGGGATTTGCCCCTACTCCAGCACTGAATTGGGCTCGTGCCCCTCACGTGACATTAGCGCTTTGATTTGGTGTCCTTGGCTATTGCTGCCTGTCTTAGGTCAGCTCAAGACGAGCAATGGCACTGACAGCTGCGGAGCCATGCTGACTTTCTGTCTGTGGCATTAAAAGCCGGTTTGATGTGAGGCAGAGTATTTCACAGGTAACATCCGTCTCATAATGGGTATGAGTCTGAGATGTGGCCTGGGCAGAGAAGTCACGAGCTTCGGAAAGGATCCCCTTGCTCTCCTAAGTGCTTCTCATACTGGAATCTAGGTGCGACTAGATCCCATCCTAGCCTTAGACTCGGTCAGTGGTTTAGGTCTAAAGGATACAGCTGCTCATCAGAGTCAGCGTTTGCCTGTCAGAGCCCTCTGAAGGCTTTCACTGATACTGTTTTGCAAAGCTGAAAAATAATTAGGTGATTTCTGAAGGCAAGAGATATAAGAGATTGGAAATTGCTGTTGATAAATACTCCGATCTGTAACAGTCAAGCTTGAGTTAAGAGTTCCGTTCTCTAGTTAACACTACTTGCCCGGGTAACATCCAACAGAGTCGCAGCCTCAATACTTACCAAAGAGGCATCTCTGCCTGGGGAGGAGAGAGTTCCAGGCCCACCAGCCCCTCCCGTAGCTAGAGTTCTCATCCTCACTATAGAGGAGTCTAAATGCCAGATTTATACTCATGGCGAGGTGGCACTAAGTCAGCTCCATTGTGCCGACCGGCCCTCAGCAAAGGTAGCCAATACTGGAAGGACAGTGGCGACTGACGGTTCAACACGGGGTGGTAATTTGCTACACATTTACCAGGGTCTCTCTGGCTTTTACTGAAGCCACAGCAGTCTGTGAGGCCCCTGCCTCAAGCCCGGCCACCACTCAGTCAGGTTGATTGTTGGACCACAGCCATTATCTGTTTTGCGTGATAAACATGTTGCTCAAGTCAAGCCCCCAAAGCCTCTTTGAGTGGAATCCAGCCATCATGACCACCTGCATTCATTGTCACCACCATTGGTGGTTCATTGTTATGGACAGAAAGGGCAGGATGGAGTGCAGGTGGGAGAACACTGCCCCAACAGCACCTCCTGGTCATTACCACCCTCTGTTTTTCACCTTCCCTGTCCAAAACAGGCTACTGCTCTTTCAGCTTCCTTCCACCCTTTGACAAATGTTCCTTCTCGTTTCCATTGGGGCAATCTTCATGGAGTTCCTCGTTAGAATTATCCACCTTAGACGTGGCTTTAGCTTTCAGCTGATGAGGATTTTTTTACAAACCTTACACTGTAACTTGTTCTAGTTTTCCCTTTTTAGGAGGAGAAATGTACCCCTTTTTTACAAATACAAGACCCCAAAACCCCACTATTTGTACTGCTGCCCTTTCAGATTCAAATGTAGCTTGAATGAAAGCACAGAACCCCACTTAGGATGCCACTTAAGACCTCCACCACCTACATCTGGTCCCCGAGCTTTCCGTGGGACAAGGCTCTGTGTCTCTGTCCCAGTGCTTCAAAAATGGGAATGTCCATGCTGCCTGACATCAGGCAGTGATCGGGAGGATGAGTAGGGGATGACACTGCCAAGGGGCTCAGGGCACAAGGATACCTGCAGTGTTGCACCAGAAACGCCAGCGCCCAGCAGCACTCTGACCAGAGAAGCCTGGTGATACTTGGCATGGTAGATCAAGCCAAGCACAGAGCTATGCTGCTTCCCATTTTTAATCCCATCTGGTAACTCTGAACAGCTCTTGCCATGTTCAGCATGGGGTATCTAGTACTGGGAATACCAAAGGCGCGCTTGCTGGCTTCTCATCTTTAAAAGAATGCTCCTCAGCATTATGTTATACTGTGCTTTGAAGAAAAGCCCAAAGACTTTTTCATGAGGAACTTTTGAAGGCTCTGCGCAGCACACATGGCTTGAATGCAGGCAGTCCAGGTCCAGGCTGTAGCTGACCGTGGGGAGCTTTCAGCACAAGAAAGTTGTGAATAGCTCTTCACAGCTTACTGATCTCTTTCTGGAATACTGTTTAACTTTCTCTTTGCAAGAAAACCTCTTTTCTCAACATCCTGTTCTTGCAGAGGATGCACTTTGGGATAAATGAAAGTCAGTTGGCTCTTGAGTTTGTGTTTGGAGTGTCTACCGGCAAAATTCAATCAGGAGCTGTATATGTAAATGCTAAGGCACTCAGTTATGTTTAAGCTTGTGTGAATATATAATCCTCTTATAGTCTAGATGATTTAACAGTCACTCGGCTGGATAACCATGTTTCTTTCCCCACAGGTTACACAGCTGAATACCCCAGCCCACAGACACGGGATTTAACTGGTTTGGAGGCCTTAAACTGAGACAGAGTTGGGATGACGCCACTTGGAAAGAGTTCTCTTTTGTGCACAAAATATTTCTCTCATCAGCCTCACCAGACACTTATGTAGAGACAGCTCTCTGAGAAAAGAGCTCCGTGCGCAGAACTAACACAAATCACATTAGTGCACTGAAGCTAAAGAGGACACATTTAATCTCATCTCTCTAAAGTTCTTCAAGAAGTCATTAAAAACAGGTTTCACTCCTCTTTTGTTTAGAAGTCTCCCTAGGAATGACTAGGAAAATACAGCAATGGATTCCCAAGGGTGGAAGTCACAGAGCTCCATTCAGAGATAAGGACAACATATCGCAGTCCACTGGAATGATCTTTTTGAAATTCACCAGATCTTTAAAAAGGTAGAAGAACTGGAGAGTAAACAAATGCTTCTTTGACGAAAAATCCCATCAATGCCCTGCATGATTCCAACCACAAACTATCCAATGTCATTCACTTTGGAACAGGCACCAGTGAAGCTGGTAGCTGCTTCAAGAGCCAGTGCAGATTATTGCAGAGCAGTGTAAAAATCTAAGTATTTCTATTTTTAATATAAACTGTGTTTTTGGAGTGTCTTCCAGAGAAACAGTCTGTCTGCAGATTTTTTGTGGCCAGGCTAAGTCTCCTTTTCCCCTCCAAAACTAACATCCAATCTTCATCCCATTTTACCCTATCACCGTGCTCATTCATGCATGCACAGGTATCCACGATGCAGCCCTACTCTGGGAGACCTCAGGAATTTTTCCCTCAAGCACAAATGCACTTTCATTGCTCAAAAGATGGATTTATGGTTTGAAACTAGCTGCAGTCTAAATCTCTTAAACGTAGCCTTTGCCATGGTTTTCCTGGAGTAAAACGCCAGCAGAGCTAAGTGGCCCACATGGCCGGCCTGTGCAGCACACAGGCAGTAACACGCAGCAAAGAAATATGAAAGCAACGTAGGGAAAAGGAGGGTGACCACTCACAAGGCACAATAACATATCAGTGCCTTGCAGTGCTTTTCATGGTGGTATTTCTTCATTTCCTTTTCCAATTCTTTTCCACTTAAACCAAACGAAAATCTTTGGCAGGTGTGGGGGGGTGGGTTGGTGGTGTAAGGAATAAGAACTTTTGCCTTGCAAGATTTCCAAAAAACTGGGGGTGGGTGAGGGGTGCGTGGGGGGGGGGGTGGGGGTTGTGAGTGGGGGGTGGGGGGGGGGGTGGGCTCTGTTCAGATGCAGACGTGTCCTAGAAGAGTTGTAATGGAAAAAATTACAGTTAATGCACAAAATGTTTTCATTTGAAGCTGACAATGTTCTTACGTGGAGGCAGCTCCCTGAGAGAAGAGTTCTGTGCACAGAACTGACTCTGTACCCTGGATGCAAACATTGTGTTTTCCCTTTCAAATGGAAATACTGTTTTGTGCTTTTCCGTTTCAAACAATAGCGCACTATTACATTTGTATCTTTCCAATTCTTCTATCTAATTAATAATTAAATATTTTTTTCCTCAACATTGCAGCAGCTGGCGTTTTACACCCTCAGCTTTCCCCCAGAGACGCGATAGATTTCTAGCATTCACAACTCTAGGTAGACCTCAGTATATCAACACCACCAGCTTGAAACCCTGGATGCACGCAGGAACAAGACAGCTTTTTTTTTTTTTTAAGTCATAATTTGGAGTATTTAGTTCACAGTAACTTGGGATTGGCAATCCTGAAACAACTGAACTAGAAGTGATCAGCTGAAGTGAGATCTTTAAAAAGATAAGTTTAGGCAGTGAAGGGGTGAAAAAGCAGGCCCCGTTATTGCTTTAAACAGCTACTTCTCTGGCGATGTGGGAGAAGCATGGACAAATGGAGAGCAATTTAACTTAGAGATGACCAAGGACTTCCAAACCTGTTAGGACTGGAGGATGCTCCATCAGTGGAAGCTTTTGCTGAAAGCACTTTCCCAGGTTTCCCGTGGCATTTTGATTGAAAAGAATGACTCTTTAAAGAGCTTTCCTGCAGCAAATACTCAACTGATTTAAGCAGAGGAAGCGGTACTACTGTCTGGCATGACAGGTGTTTGTCCAAAGAGCAGTGAATAGCAAAATGCAGAAAGAATAGACAATACAGACACAATTGAACTTAATGGTTCATCATTTGCTCCCAGCTCTACATTACCAGCACTGCTAGGACGCTTTGACATATTCTGGGTGTCCGCAGGTCCCATGCAGTAGAACACACATACCTCCTTGGTGGCCTGTGAGGGCCTGGAAGTGCTCTGGTCCCCGTTTCACAGGCACAGAATAATGATCTTGGGGAAGCCGGGTGACTTGCACAGAGCCAGAGAGTGTCTGCACAGCCGTGCCCTCACTTGCACCCACACCAGAGAGATTTCCCCGCAAGGGAGCCAGGAGGGCTGCTTGAGGCATCACTCCCCAGGCAGTGGGATGTGTTCTCCTGCTCCTGCAGACGGGAGATGGGGTCACTAAGCACCGGCACTTCCCACTTGCCAGCTGCAGCACCCTCCGAGCACAGGAGAACCTTCAACCTCCCAGCCACCCTTCCGGGTAGCGCCTCTTAGCAGCCTCTTTACGTGTACCCTTGAGGGTAGAGGCCCACAACTCCAGCTAAGAAACATGGGAACTGCTTATGAGACCGGTCCTTGAGACTGTACTTGTTTAAAGGATTAGGCTGAAGTGGTTTGATTTGTGTCCTGTAACATAGCTTCCCGTTTCAATAATTGCCTTTGTCACCCCAGCAGCAGAATTAAAACTGTGTAGCTTCCTTTGGTTTCTGCCTTATTCACGACCACAATGCTATGGGTGTGTTTGCCAGCTCATCAACGTGCTGCCTGTTCCTCCAGGGAACTCAACAGGAGCAAGTTCTGCTCGGTTTAAATCATTTGAGCAAGATGATCCCCAGGCACGTTCTCCTGTTGCCCAGGACAATATTTCGGTCTCTGGCACAAATTGTCTTCAAAAAACCCAGGCAGTTTGGCTTGGATATCGGGAATGGAAGAAGAAGAAGAACAGTGACAACAGCAATAATGGTATCGAAAATCATCAGATTTTGTTGCACTGAATTGTAGAGCTGCTGCTTCCAAATGCAGCCATCACTGTCGGGCATGCAGAGGAAGGTGAGCCATTTGGCAGCACAGGCAGCACACACGGCAAATAAGTGACCAGAAGGTGTAGGAGAAGTTGCGGAAAAAGAGGTACCTGCACAGGAGTGTATTAGAGGTTTTTGCTCAACTTTTGGTTAAATATCCATAGCAACTACATAATATGTTGTCTTGTATAAAGAATGGCAGGTATAGGAGAGAAATGGCTTCAACAAATTTGTTTAATAAGAAAAGAGTTTGTCTGCAATGTATGAAACCTTTGTTTCCATGTTCATAATCCCTTGCAGTTGTGCGCATAGTAAAACTTGCCCGTTTAGTGTCTGTAGTTTGCCACTTATGCTCATAACGTGATTGATACACGCAGCTTGGTAGCCTTTTACTGCAGGTTTAAAATGCGCAACGTTTTTTGGCAAACTGAGTGAATCAACTCTTTCCATTTTCATTCCTCCTTGCAAATAAAGTTTAATGATGAAAATCTACTAAAAATTTGAGGCACAAACTGGCAGAAGAGGAAAATGTCATCTTTCGAGCAGTATGGGCGGGGGGGTTCGCTGATGGTGCAAGCATGCTCCCAGTAAGTCCAGACTGGTTTGGAAAAGGGGCCAGACCTGAGCTGAGTGGTGGGTGGGAAGAGGCTGTCCTCGCAGCTTTGCCAGAGAGGGACTGAGGAGAGGTATGGGGGAAAGCAAGAGGGAATCGCCAATCAGTTCATATTACTGCACAATCAATATATTAGAGCAGGTGCCTCTGTAGCAAAATCAAAGGGAAAACATTGTTATTAAAAGGTTACTTGCCCTGAGGGAGACTTAGCAGGAATATCTGCCAAATGGAAATGGGCACTTGAACCATAACCAAGCACAATGATGGAGGTTGCTGTCACATCTGTCGGCAGTTTCATTCCTGCAATGGCCAGATAGGCAAACGAAGCATCACCAGGGACATAATTCTCACAGCAACACCGCCACTTAATATTGCAGAGTGACCAGTAGTCTCACAAAGACAGGCAAAAAGTGCTGACTTTTAGAAACGCTGTTGATTCTTCCAGCAGCCATTTCGTCATGGCTCCGCATAAAATGTTAATGCTGTGACATTTGTCGAAGGCTTAAAGCATCCTAATGAAACAGAAACAGTTACTGAACTAATGCACCCCAGCATGTTCCACTGCAGTTCTTTTATCAGTGGTTTTCAGATAATGAAATTACAAGAAGAAAAACGTTTTCCAGTGAAATCTAACCACCTGTAGTTTTTATCTGTTTATTTGAGAACTTGCGTAGTCCTCATCATGTATTATCTGAGCTCAGCCCCAGTATTTAGAGACAGAAATAGATTGTGTATTTTTCACAGATCCTCTACAGCTACAACTGAATACAAACATCCTTCCAGTTGCTGCCAGCTCAAGGTTTATCTGTTCTTGTTTCGGCAAATGGATTTTCCCGCTCCCTCTCTAGTGTGCCTGGCTGGGCACGTAAACAAGCTAGATTCTAAATAATAGACTCTTAGAGGAGTGCCCTGGATTGTAAGCATCACATCAAATCATCAGGTCAGAAGTATCACAGTGACAGGCAGCCTCCAGTTACAGAGATCACCGTCACTGCTACCTTGGAATTTCCTCGGTTACTTGCCTCAATAATTTATGTTTAATCAATACAAAGAGAAATAGTAGTACAAAAGCACGCAGTTGCATTAGGCCATCTAGTAATTTGCAGACACAGCAGAAATATATTGATATTTTGGTGAGTGCTTCTGTACAGGACTGGCACAGCTAGCTGCTGAGGGGCAAAGTCTCTGCAGAGGCACAGCCGTGACGTTGTAATTCATACTGAAGCTCAGTTACGATGCATTCACAGTAGTTTATTGAGACATTCAGTTTCTGGTTTATGTGACTTAAGAGGGAAAATATTTTCTGTTTTGGGAAAAAACTCTTTAAAATGAGTGAGGAGAACAGGACCTGATTCTGGTTTTGTCCCTTCTTCACATTCTTTTACCCTTTTCATGTTGTTTTGGGTGGGTTTTTTTGCCCTACTCCCAAACTAAACCTGCCTGTACTCCCAATAATGGACCAAATTGAATCTCAGCCTGTAGGCGTCATCAAGGAGGAAGAGGGGACAGAAAATGAAGTGGTGAGGGATTTCCAGCTACACCCATGTCCCACACCAGGGCTTGTCTTATTAAATGCCTGTTCGCGAGGAGGTTTGCTTGTCTGTTTCCTTGGTTTTCCCCATCAAAATGGTCTAAAAGCTTTGGGTTACCTGTCTTTACAGTCCCCAGGCAGCTAAGCAGAAGACATTTGTAGCTGAAATTTGGAAAAGGAGTTTAAATAGTGTATTTCCAAACTATTTTAAATGAACATTGGATCGGGACCAGCACCAGTTAAGGTTCACACAGTTAGTGAGAGGGCCATCTCAATGTCATTAGCAGAGTCCCAGAATAGCTCACCTTTCCTGTTTAGGTCAGACTTTAACCCGTTTTTTCTATAGGCATCAGTTTCCACTCATTCCCACAGGTCTGTAATCAGCAAAACACTCACCATTAAAGCAACAGTCTTGAAACGGTGGTGTGTGCTCTTATGAAAGGTAATCTGGTCTCATTTTCAGCTGCTTCCCAGAGAGGTTTCGGCTCAGCTGGACTCTGAGCAGACCTTCCCTCAGAATTTTGGCTTGTAATTGTACCCATATTATCAGTCCCGATTATCTTTGGGGGAGACACCATTTAAGCCGCTCATGTCAGTTATCTTTAATAAACTTTTGGGTTTTTTTCTTGGTTTGCATTTCAGCCGTCAGGGTTGCTGTTTCCCATTTTCAAGACTTTTTACATTTACACTTTCTACCTATATTCTTCACCTGCCCTTGGGCAGCTGAAACTGCCCTTGGGGCTGACAGCTGACCTGCGCAGCAACCTGGCTCTTGGAAGTGGAATTAGATTAAAAACTGGGGAAGTGTTTTATTAAAAAGTCACGCCTTCCTCTGTCCCTTGCCTCCATCCCTCCCTCCATTCTATCTACCTCTATACTTCCTTTTCTCTTCCTTCCTTCCTTCCTTCCCTCCTTCCTTCCTTCTTGCCTTCCTTCTGCTGCCTGTCTTTATTTGTTTGTTTGTTTATTTATTTATTTTTCTCTCCTTTCCTTTCTCCCCTCCTCCCTTCCTTCCCTCCTTTCTTCTCTCTTTACCTACCTCCAACTCTCACTCGGTGTCTTTCTCTTTTCTACAGACCTGCAGGCTTCTGTCTTTATCCTGTATCACAAGGTGGTCCCTGCGTACATGTTGCCACTGACCTGATTTTTTTTCATTCCTCCTAACAAAACGTATGTTCTTCATAACACATTATGTGTACGTGTTTATAGTTTTTTTTATATATATATACACACACACACATGCAGTTGTATAACTCCCCACAAGCATGTTATGCTTTGCTTCAGAGAGGAAGAAAGCCAAGGCGGTCCCCTTGGGAGAGGTGGGGAACGTGTCCCACTTTCAGCGCAGACATCTGCAGCTGCCTGTTTCTGGGGCGCAGCGTTGGAGGGCGCCGACATTGGGGGTTGCCACTGTCTGTCCCCAGCCCTTCTCCTACCTGCACTGCCACCCACGAGCTCCCTTCTGTCCCTCAGGAACTGTGGACCAGCGCTGGGAAATCCTGCCCCAGCGGTCTGGAGGGACGCCAAGCAGAAGCCCAGCTTTCCCTCGCCACGGGTGTCCCTCGGGTGGGCTCGGGGTGAAGGAGCCAGAGGCCAGCTACATCCCTCCTGCCTGGCGTCATGGCCCTGCGCTGCAAACACCAACATGCCACCTCAGCAGCCCCTCTTTAATTAGCTTTTTTCCCCTCTACGTCTCTTTTGCAACGTGCAGTTCCCAGATTCCTTCACAGTCAGCTCTCCCTTTTATGCCTTCTGGAAAGCGATATATATAGCGCAGGGCTATAAATAAGACTAGCAATGTCACGGTAACCATGGTAACCAGTCGGCTCCAAACGCGGGTGTATGTGAGATTTATTGGAGGCTGCCCTCAACTTTACAGCCAGATGAGCTGTCCTTTTTTAAATTACACTGTTGGAATTGGGACTTCTCACCTGGCACAAAAATTATTCCTTTTTTTTTTTTTTTAATATGTATATATATATATATATATATATATATATATAAAACAAGGAACTGGAGGTTTTCCCCTTTTTAAAGAAAAATGGGTGTTGAAAAGAATGCCTGAGGTTGGATACCTTCTTTGGATGCTGACTGCAATGGTATTGTGAAAACTTTTCCCGTTCAGATAAAGGGAGCAGCTGTTCTTGCTCACCATCCATTGTAACGCTTACGGCTCCTCTCTTGTTGCGAGGGATAATTCAATTCACTGCAGAGATGAAATGGATGGATTCTGATCTTTTGTGACGGGCAGAGTATTAAAGGTTAAAGTTCTTGAAAATAAATGCAGCAACTGAGACTCAAACAAGACTCAGTGAGGTCTGTCAATAGCTATAGAGTAAAAAGGAGCCGCTCCGTTCCCCAGGAGAAGTGGTAACTCGTGACACAATTTGCACATAAAGCAGAGGTACCTCTGCAGCCCTGCCCCTGCAGCCAAGCAGCGACGTCCATGTGGACGCTCCCTGTGGGCAGTGGCTGGACGCTGATTTATCAGGGGGTAAGCACCAGTCTGCAGCTCCAGCCACACCTGTTGGCGCGCTGCACAGCCTTGCTTCCCACAACAGCAAAGCTGTGCCTGCCGGTCCCTTGATACTCGTGCAACCACAGCAGCTCACTGCTGGCTGCACAAACCCGCCTGGGAAGCAGGGTGGATGCTCAGATGGTCGGTCCCCGCAACCTCTGCACAGTTGGCCTGCGACCTATCCTGGTGCTGGTGACAGCACAGGCATCCCTTGCGGTGTGTCCCCAGGAGCTTCTCCCCACCGTGATTTATTGCTCTGCCCTTGTGGGAACGCTGATACCAAAGTCTGCAGCAATGCCTCAGGTGGTGCTACTGCACCGTGTTTGGAACCATCGCTGGGGAGCTGCTCAGTGTTCTCCTTCATTGGTCAGGACAACGATAACTGCAGCAGGGGACCTGAAGCTCCTCAAGGTAAGGATAGGTATCCATATGTAAATAAACTGATTACAAAGCCAAAGCATGAGCAGAACGCCCTGACAAGTTGCGCCTCAGGAAAAACTCTGGGAAAAGCCCGACCTGAGAACTCCCTCCGCACCCGAATCCCGTGTTACAGAGGGGTATTGTCACCTCCCTGCTCTGGGGGGGTGCCAGAGAACTCGTTCGGACCACAGAAAGAGGGGAACCCCCCACAGTCTTAGCTCTTTCCTACCAGGTCCTGCCATAACTGCTGCAGCCAGCTTGGCACTGCACACCTGGCTGGACTTCACAGGGGCATCCAGCGCGAGCAGCTGCGTGGCGAGCCTGGGAGGTCTGCTCCCTCTTTGCTCTGCGGGAAGAGGGCAAACTTTCTAGCCAGTGGCTGGACATGGGGAATACAGGGTGCCCCAGGCAGTAAAGCTGCTTGTGTTGCGTGGACTTCCGCAAGAAGAAACCTGCGCTCTGCTGGCTGAGCTCTTTTTACCAGTGCATGGATGCTGCTTGGACAAAACTATAAAGTTGTCACTGCCCCAAAGACAGTTTAGAGACAGATGCAGCAAAATGATGCAGCTCTCCCCAGAGGGATCTGGGAGTGGCACCTGGGAGAAAAAGGAACGCTCCACTGTTCCATAGTTTCAGCTTTGTCAGCAGCCCCTTGGAGGTGGATTTGGGGAAGGAAACACCAATGCACAGCACACAGATGTTTCAGCTGTTCTGCAGGCTGGCTCTGCAGCAAATGGAAATTGCTCTGAAAGGCTGATGCTTCTCAGTCCACATGTGAATGGAGGTGTTTGAAAGGTGACCCTGACTTCAGAAATTCCCTCTACAGTGATGCGACTTGTGTTTTGGCGTCAGTCCTGAGGCCCTGTGCTGTTTTTCTGTTATGACACCTATCCGTAGCTCAGCATCACCTGCAGGCTTTTTGAGATTGGGAAGAAATGGCGCTCTGCTAAAAAACCTTGCTTGCACATATTTTCTGTGTGTGCAACATGTGCAGCACTAGTGGGGAAGCAGTATGAATCAGACTGTTTCTCTCCACTCCATCGAGACTTGCCGAAGGTCGGAGTTTACGCCAATACACCACAGAAATTTTTCTCTCTTCCAGTACGCTCAAGGCGTGCGTGCTGCCTCCAATGAAGCCATTGTCTCTGCAATTTTTGCTGCCTTCAGCAGGAAGCAGGTTCGGCAATGCCCACCTCAAGCACCTGCGCTCCATCTGTCAGCAAGAAATGCTCTTCAGCTGACAGAAGGGCCACCAGGGAGATTCACGGTGCAAGGCGAGATGCCCGCTTTGTCAGCCCGGTGACTCATAACCATCGCCATAGATGCTCAGTGAGAGCGCATTGGGGTGTTAAGATGGCCCCGCTACCCTTAATAAGCAAGGGCATAGAAAGGTGTCAAGGACACAGCAGAATGAGAAGTTTTAAAGCTGCTCTGTGCAGATGGTGGGCCTTCATCTTGCAAGCAGTCACAGGGTAGCACTACAGCTATCCATCTTCCCATTCACCCCAGCAGGGTTACCGATGCCAGCAAAGTCCTTTGTCTGCAGTGCCAGCCCCGGTGCCTGTTGGTCAAGGATTCAGAGCCTCTTAGTTGGCTTCGTCTAGATTGGGGCTGCCATCCTCCTTGAGAATGCGTCGAGAGGCATAGGCAACAATTGGATATTTGGCCTTATAAACATTATTGAAGGTGACATCCAGGGACGTCTGTTCCTCTTCTGTGAGTCCTGTTTTCTCTCAGCCACGGTGAAAATATAGCCACCGTTACCTTCTTTCACAGACAGCTGTCAAACCTGTGCTGGTACTGAACTGCCAGGCTCTTGCACATTTTTCTCACTCTGGCACCAGTAACACTCTCCAAATTGCTGAAGTTTACTACCTACAAGAAAACACTAGTATGCCCTTGAACTTCACAGCAGGGACTTATGTTAGAATAACCTCTCTGCCAGAGAGCAGTTATCCTGTCATTCCATTTGAAACCTGCTTCCAGACAAAAGCAGAGCAGCCTGGTGCCGTGAACAACCTCAGGCAAAGATGAGCACAGTAATTTCCAAAAGACCTCAGACACCCACTTTCCAGGCCTTCCCCCTGGCCTTTTCTGCCCTGCCCTCCCCTCCCCTTGCTTAACAGAGCCACCTTATTTGTTTTCAGCTGACCTTGCTCATCTGAAGGCAAGACGAGATGCTGATTTCCACTGCCTGAGGTTAAAGAAATTGGCAATAGCAGGGGGACAAATAGGAAATGTCACAGCACTCTCCAAACTAGCCAGCTGCAGCAAGGTCTTTTACCATCCCATACCAACACACTCTTCATGCCAGTCCCTCTGCTGCCTTCTCCTCACCCAGGGCACACTCTCTCTTCTCTCGCTTCTTCCTCGGCTGCTCTCCCTTCACTGGCTGCCCAACCACTTCCCAGAACCAGCCACAGCTGCGCCCTACCTACATCAGCCAACCCACCGCCCCTGAAGCCAGCCCACAGCTGTATGTTATCAATGTTAATGAACCCAGCTTCAGTCCTCTACAAGGAAACAGGGGCAGGGCATCTTTTCCTCCACACTCCGTGATTGCTGTGGTTCCAGCCAGGCATCAGAATTGTTCAAAACATCTTTTTTTCTCTCCTCACAGACTCGGACTAGAAAGCTGGGTTCATCTACAGCTCCCCCAGTTGCTACTTCATTGTGCAACTGGCCATAAGCCATAACTCACATGTCTTCTGTGTGAGTCTGCTTTATAGTTGCAGTAAATTTACAAGGAGCAAGCTACTGGGGGCATGTAGTTTGCAAAGGTTTTCTCTCAAAGCAGATTTTCTCTCTCACATGTCAGTGTAAACAGCTGGCAAAAAGAGCTGACCTTTCCGTGCTTAGGGACCCAGAGCTCCACCATTGGCTCAGCAGTTTTTCACTCATGTCAGGGGAACTCTGGTCTGGAAATAAATGCCATCGGGGAAGCTGCACTCCGTTCTCCGGCTGCACAAAGAAGCAGAATGTTTCCTTTGATGTTAGGGAGCTGCTGGTAGCGATCGGTGCAGTGTATGGCTATTACCAGGGGGCAGGAGGCCTCATCCGATAGATCTGGGACACATGCTAGTGCGTTTGTGCCACTCAGCACCTTCACCTCATCATCCTCAGCCTCATCGTTATTCTGCTAAGACTGATCTTTGACACCATAAGAAATTTCTGGCAGGGGCTGAATTTCGTCCTGTGATTCGCACACACCACCTGCTACAGCAGAAGCCGGACTGGCCTGGGCAATGCAAGTTTGGGGCAGTTCCTACCTGAACCCACTTGTCTCTGGCAGAAAATAGGCACTTGATTTTCTGGAGTATTGAGTCACCTAGAGAAGGGTGACTTTGCTTCAGAAATTGCATTAAGCATTTCTTGACATCTGTTGAAGCCAAGATCCATTTGAGAGGCCACCCTGCGCATCTGACAAAACATCTGAGCCTGGCTTGTAAGAGGACAGGTAGTGTCTGCTACCCGTTTTTCGCTGCTGAAAGCCCCGGGAAGAAGGGTGGCAGGACTTTTGGCAGCCACAGCAGCCGGAGCAGAAGGAGCTTCTCAACAGGGGCTTTCCGGACCCCAGGCTGCTGACAGACCGTGGCCTTTCGGAGGCATTGCCTCCAGGAGCCGGTGTCATGCATGTTAGCCCCTGCCTGCACTCTGCTGTCCTGAACACCTTAGCTCGTTCCTTGACTTTCTGCTTCAGTCTTTTGCAGTATGTGCAAAGTAACACAAAGGATAAGTATGCGCTGAATCGCTGCTTTATTGACGGTAACAATTGTCTCCATAATAAACTGACTGGATCCAGGAAGACAGATGGAAGGGAAAGTGAGAAAAGAACTGGAAAAGGGCACACAGATGAATGGTTTGGAAGAGGGGAGAAAGCAGATGGTGGATGAAAGTCATTAGTTTAGAGTAACTGTGCTGATCCCCTCCTTTTCTCCCAAGCTGCAGCTAACTTTTGCTGCTTATGGTTGTGATCCTGCTTCCCGTGACTGGCAACTTCCTTCCACATGTGCTGCTGTTACAAGGCAATCCTTGGAGCGTGCCGACAGCGGCTCTTTGGTTTACCTCTAACAAAGCGAAGCCACAGCCAAGCCACCTTTCCAGCTGTAAATTTAGGTGGAGGTGCAGCTATTGGAAGGCAATACTTGCTGGTTTCAGCCATACTGAGCATGTGGATTTGAAAGCTGGAGCGTATGTCCTTTTATTGCCCTAGGAGCTTAGTGACGCACTTGGGGGCAAAGCTTGAAAGCTCAAGTCCCTCTGAAGCTCAAAGAGACTGAACTGTACCTGGGGGGCGCTCCAGCAACAGCCTCATAAATGCACAGTCTCTCAACCAACAATCCAATTACTGCTGTCCCACACCCGGGGCTGTTGGAAGGGGGCAGGATTCCTGATGCAGTCGCATGAATCTGCACAACACCCAAGGGTGTTCAGACCCAACCCTGCCCCAGTGAGTGGTGCTGTGGCAGAGGGAGCACCTGCATGGCAGAAGAAGGGGCTTCCCCGGTCCCCTCACCCCAATAAGATGAGCAGAATTTGGCGGGCGAGCCACCCTTGGCCACCAGCAGCCACCGCCTCCCTTTCTCAGCCCTGATCTCCTTCTCAAATGCATCTTCTCCCACAGGTTCATCCGTGGGCACAGAGGAATACTTCTTGCAGCTCCCCTGGAAAGGCTCAGCATGATCCCTCTGAGGCTGGGACCCTCCTTTCTGCCCAGCTGTTGAGGCAGCAAGGCGGTGCCAAAGCCCAGAGAGGAAACTGGTCCTAAACAGAACGCAGGGATGGATCGAGGCACGGAAGTAAATGCTAAAGCATTTGTTAAGTTCATTGAGCTTGGGATCTGGTCCATAAATGGCTTCTGCATCTTAGTGCGATGATTTTGCCTGTTGCTAATTTGACTAATTAATTTGACTAATTCTGTCTGTTGTGGAACAGTTGATGTCAGGGAAGCAACTGTTTAACTTCAAAGTGAATTTAAGAACATCAGGCTGTGGTCAAGAAATGCACCGAGATGAAATGGGTGTTTGCTGAGCACTCCGGTGCAGGAAGGCAGGCTTGGTACCCTTAGGAAACACATCCCGTGTGTGAGCGAGGAGTGAGAGAGACAGATAATTTCTGACTGGTGTAACAGCAGGACAGGGCTAGGGCAGCCCTGGGACTCCTGGTTTTGCTTCTGTGTAGAGAATTCCTGACATGGTCAACACCCTGGCAAGTCCCATGGGCTCTGCTCAGTGCTGCCCCTCTACCACTTGCATTGCTTTACCAAGGGCTGTAGTTGCTACAGTGTGTATGCGACAAGAACAATCTTGATTTATCATGAGAAAGGTGTTTTTCTTCGTGGGCGTTATTCAGGGTCCCCAGGAACACTCCCTGCTGTGGGTCTTCCCCGCTGTGGGTGCAGAGCAGAATATCCCTTTTATCCCCCGTGCTGCTGGTGTCCAGCCCCTGCACAACCTGCGGGGCGATGCTGGTCCCCTGCCAGCACTGGGCTCCAGGGCAGCGCACCGTCACGTGCTGTGTCACACTGACTGTCCCCACAGAGCATGCAGGTCGGGGAGCCGCGTGGCCCCAGGTATCCTGAACTCAGAGTTGCTCCAAAGTAATTTATTCTGGCTGGAACTCAGACTACAGTCTTTGGGCTGAACTCTGTGTTCATGAGACCCACACAAATTTCAGTCCAATATACTGGTCTGCCAGTGGAACCTGTAGCAGAGCCCTAAAAGATAACGCTAATAAAGGCTTACCAGTGCAGACAACAGGGGATTGCATTATTGCACTTTGTATCACTGCAGATTAATGAGAGATAAATTCATGTGAAAAATCAGGACTTTGAGGATGGGTTCTGGTCATTGATTTTAGTCATTCCATGGTCATACCTGACTCATTGAAACAAAAGATTTCATAGGAAAGAGTCCTTTAAAACCCCTTCTTTCTACTAATAGTAACCAGAAATTTGATTACTATCAGCATTTGGATGTCAAATCAGCAATTCCAAATTGCTGAAGGGTCTTTCTCAGAAATTCTCAAGTGGAATACTTTTTTCCCTTAAAAATGTTTTTATACGTACCTTGAAATGGATCTATAAGAAGAATGTATAATGGCTAACATAAAGTGAAACGTTCAGAAGTAGTTTGCCTGTTCATGCTGGGGTGAGTCTACTTCACCGTTATTTTCAGCTTACAAGTATTTCTTCATGATTTTACTTCTAATGGTGATTTTGTCTGGAAATAGTTTTGGACACAAAAAAATTGTTCAGGTCAGCACAGCTCTTTTTTGTCCTACTTCCATCGTGTTAGTTCCGTTTTTCCTGACTGGTCCTCCTAGTTTCAACCTTGTTGTTTGAAATCAGCGTTACCTCACTGTATGTGTCTCAACTGATGTCATGACTAATATATCACACTAAGAATATGAAGCTTCCATTTTGATACAAGAAATTAGTTTCCTAAGCCTTGATACCAGTTTTGCAGTGACAATACTCCAAGCATAAACTTTTCTTCCAGTATGAGGAATGGAGAACTGCCCAAAGATTACTCCTGTTGCATCATGTTGGCATTACCTGCCGATAGCTGAGGTTGTCTGCTAGGTTCCTATGTATAAAAGACTCCATTCAGTGTCTTTGTACAGATGAATTCAGACAGATTTGTAGTTGTCAGTTTCCTCAGCAGTGAGACAGGAGGAAATCCTAACAGCGTTGGAGTAAAGGAAGAAATGATTGCAGACCACTAAAACTCAGCATCAGGTCAGTCATGCAATTAAATTATCACCTAAGACATAGCACTACAGGAACAAAAAAACCCCAAATGCAAAAACCTGGCTAACTGGCAGTGATTCAGATTTGCCATACATTGATGACACATCTGTTCTGCCTCAAACACTAGATTTTGCCTCACATTTTCATGGACTCCATGTGGCACGTTGGAAAAATGTTCTGTCCTTAATAGACTGATCTCTTTTCTGTTTGCACTGTGGTTTCTCACAGATGAGGGAGGGGCGTGTTCATGACGTCACGGGCCTCATGCTTTCCTCTGCTGTGTAATCAAGAGAAAAGCATGGATGTGCAGGAACCATTTCCTGAGATCTTGATCTTCTGAAGTGTTCCTGTGGGCCTATCTGGAATGTACCACCCTAGCATCCACACTGTTTGTAAGGCCTATGTTATAAAAAGATCCATTTCAGAGGGATGAGGCATTTTGTAATGAAAAAAAGTAACTTTGTACAATTAAATAGTATTCACAGCTCAATGTTCTTTGGAATATTTTGTCATTGCTAGAACTTTTCTGCTTCTCCCACTCCCTTCTTACCTGAAATACAGCGCTTATGAAACGCGTAAGTTCACATTTTAACTTGGAAAGGTCTTCATCACAGTTTTTTCAGCCAGCTTTTATGTTTGTTTAGGAAATCAGAGCTGTGGGATGGAGCACAGGGGTTCCTGTTCTTGGTTTTTCCACTGTGAAGGTGATGGTGACTGAGGCATCAATGGTTTGGTAAAGACACCTGCTGTGAGCTGGAGGGGTCTTGGGAAGGAATTAAGAGCATGGAAACAGTGACGCCCTGCAGGCGGGAAACAGGGGTTGATTTATGCTGCCGCCTGGTGATGCCAGTGCTCCCTGAGTTTGTGCCCTTGGTGTGACTGCTGCTCTAGAGAGGAGAGGCTGCTGTGGCCAAGAGAAGAGAAAGTGAAGAAGCGTCGTCTGGAGCAGATCGTTTTGAGACTGCTTGCTTGGTCTGTGTTTTCTGGCTGCAAAACAGGAACGCTGAAGCCGGAGCATCTACGCGTTCCTTAGCTGGCAAAGCAGAACTGAGAAGCAGCTCTGTGGAAGCAGCTCTGATTCTCAGGTCTTGCCTACGCTGAAACCAATTGTTCCTATTGTTTCTGCATTCCTGAAAAGACAGCAAGAAGTTGTTTCCCATGCAGTTTAGGGCACAGAGGGAGAGTAGGAATGGGTTCGTGTGTAAATAGAAGACGACATTGAGAAAGTCTTTCCTCTGTCAGAACCTGTCCCTTCCTCTCGACTTGAGGTCGCATCTCTCCTAAACCAGAGACACAGGCAGAAAGCTGGCAAAGCATTTTTGGAGTGGTAAACACTGTTTCACCTCAGGAATGGTTTCTCAGCACCGTGCTGATAAAAGATCCGTTAACGGGCACATTCTGTACATATGTCTGTGCTCTCACACCGCCTGTGAAAGTAGCTGGTCTCCTCTGAATGCCGACAGAGCCAAAGGAGGAAGGAATCTGTGCTAGAAAACCGTGTTCGAAACCCTCTTTTCTGGGAGAGAGGAAACGGGACCTCTCCAAAGCAGGACGCCGCTGTGATTCCTGGTGCCAGGTAACGCGGCAGCTGCTGCAGCCGGTAGCAGAAAGACGCTCTCTCTGCACCCCCTGGTGGACGTTTTCCGCAATTACACAGTCACAAACCCGCAGGCGACCTGTGCCAGGGAGAACGGCTGTGACACTTGCTCCTCCAATGCACTAGCGTGCCAGGTGCAAGCACTGAAGAACTGTTGCTGTCAGCAGCTGTTGAACAGGAGAAGCATCAGAAACAGGGGAACTCATGAGATTATTCAGCCTGTTCCTCGGCAGGTCACTCCTTTCCACACCTGGCTTCTTCACTGCTTCCGAAGATGCCTGCAGCTAAGCTCTGCACACATATACATGACCCTGCTGGCACAGGCATAGACACCTGCAGCAGGACAAATATCCACCCACCGTGGAGAAGTTCCTGCTTTGTCACATGCTGTGGGGTGCAGAGGCAAGTGTGGGAGGTGTCAAGATGGTAGCTCATGCCAGCTCCTTTTATCGGCACAAAGAGAACTCAACACTCAGTTTATTGTTGGGGTTTTTTTTCATATTACGCTGAATTTATTTCTTCACTATTTTAGCCATTTACTCTCCTTTACGGTAATTGCAGCCTCTGTATCTAGTCTTCTCCTGCCTTTGATGTTTCTCTGTCTTCCTTTCTCTGCACCTTCCCCTCCCTGCTTGTCAACCGAGCTCTTTTCAGATCTTTTAGGGACCTTTTCCTCACCGACCTGGTACCAGATCTATCTTGCCCCTAACTTCTCCTCAGGCTACCTTCAGAGCTGGCAAAGCTTCAGTCATTCATTCGTAGTCTTCCGGCAGTAGGAGGGTAAGGCCTGAAGCAAGTGATTTCCTAAGGACTGCAGCACAACGATGGGCTGTAAGCCAGACTTCTCTCTCAACCAAGCAAAGATGCTCTGAAGGGGCTGATGAACTCCCGTGACAGAAATGAAGAGATGTTGACAAAGGATCATACTAGAGTGGATCTGAAAGGAGATAGGAAGCTCAGCTTGCAAAACGAGACATGAGAATCGTTTGCCCCACAAGAATTTTGGTGTCACTTTAGCACTGCTTCATGGTGGTGAGGTGTTCCCAGGAGGAGAGCTTTGTCAGACCCCCATTTCCGCACGCCTCCTTCAAGTGCTGAGAGTCCTCTGGCCGTAGGTGTGCAGACCATTGTGCCCGGCTCCGGGAGAAAGCCCCTGGAAGACCTCTTCTGCACATCCAGAGTGGGGGGACCCCTACTTGCTGTCCCCATGCACACACTCCAGAGCAGTGTCCAGGGCTCCATATATGCTCCTTCTGCTGAGACAGAGCTTGGAATGGCCCCCGCAGCACTAGGGCTGTGCAGGGGAACCAGGGGCTGCCAGCTGAGACCAGGGGGAATGCCCACAGTGGGGTGTGGGGTGAAAGGGAAAAGTCACCAGGAGAAGAGGCAGAAAGCAGCGCCCAGAGGCTGTGCCAGGGAAACAGGAATTTATTTCCAACTCCTTGACCCAGGAGGGGCCGGAGCCTGTCTAGCGCCGCGGGCGGAGCTGCATCTTGCAGGGCTGGGGAGAGTCCTGGGTGCCAGCAGCCCTCCTCTTTCTGGGGCGACGGGTTCCCCTGGGCAAGCGTTCCGTGTCCCGGACGGGAGAAGAGGGGCTGTGGCGGCTGCCCTGGGCAGAGGGACCAGCCACCACCGGTGCGTGCCCCGGCTCCTCCTGGGGCTGCTCCTGCTCTGCAGGGTCGGGTGCAGATGGGGGACATCCAGGACCCTTGCGGAGGGCAGCGTCGGATGTGTCGGCTTCCTCCTCGACATGGGAGCCTGCAGGGCTGCTGGAGGAGGCCAGGCTGGAGTTGGGAGTCCCCTCGTGGGATGTGGTGTGGCTGGAGCTGGAGGAGCTGCGGTTTCAGAGGCTGGAGCTGGAGGAGCTGGAGCTTGAGGGGATGGAGTGGAAGGAGCTGGAGCTGCAGGAGCTGGATCTTGAGGGGCTGGACCTGGAGGAGCTGGAGCTGGACCTGGAGGAGCTGGAGCTGGAGGAGCTGGATCTTGAGGGGCTGGACCTGGAGGAGCTGGAGCTGGCCACAGGGCTGTTTTCCTCATCCCCCACAGCAAGCGACTGCAGTAGCCTCTGGGCCTGCTCGCTGCACTGCTCCGCAATGATATTGATGATGCCCTGGACCAGCCGTGCTGTGGTGTTCCCCCAGGTAGTCCTGCAGTATCTATACCACGAGCTCCCTGCATGGACCACAGGTGCAGAGGCAGTGCAGGATGGTGCTCTCTGCACTCTTTGCCAGCCACCACTGGGCCCCAAACACTGCTGCCAGCTCCTGGCGCAGCCAGGGCAGCACGGGATCCAGGAGTTGCTCTCGCCTTTGGAAAAGTCCTGCCCAGTCTTCGAGCAGGAGGCCACCCACGGCCTCTGCCCCTCAGCTCCCTTCTTAGCTGGGGATGGCATCAGCCATCCCACCACTGAACCTCTTCAGTGCCCGAGACGGCACCCAAGCTGCCACCTGGCCCATCCCTGTGCCCACATTGTTGCCATTCTGAAGGGCAGGATCTCTTAAGCATCCCTGGAAGGGTTCTGGCTCCTTCGGGGAGGAAAAACTTAACACACCACAGACCCCCTGAGTCATGTCTCTGCTTGGAACAGAGACTTACGTGAGCATCTTTGGAGATGAAGATCTCTTGTGCCACTGGCAACGGGACTGGTGGAGCCTGGCTTGCCGTGCCCAGCCACCTCTTGTTTATAAGCAGGACAGGATGCGTTTCTCTAGGGAGATTTGCTTTTCCACTGGGGACATCATTTACAGAGCCCTGCCATGCTTGGTTCAACGACTTGTCTCTGTCTGGCTGAGATCTCTGTAAGATGAGCCTACTCCTTTGCAGCTGTGCATTTCCCTTTCCTACGTGATGCTTCACAAATCTGGAAATCCAGGTTGTAGACAGCTTAGAATCACAGCACGATAGACTCATTTAGGTTGGGAAAGACTTTTAAAGCTATTGAGTGCAACTGTAAACCAAACACTGCCATGTCCACCACTAAGCCATGTCCCACAGTGGCCCATCTCCACCTCTTTTAAACACCTCCAAGGATGGTGCTTAACCACACCCGTGGGCAGCCTGTTGCCATGCTTGAGAACCCTTACAGTGATCAAATTTTCCGGCCTTTTGCTCTGGTGTTTGGGGAACACTATACCACTAGGTGTCACAGAAGGATCTCAATAGGGACAGAAAGGAGGGGCAAAGAGAGGCAGCAGGGAGAGGAGGGAAGAGAAGAAAAGTGGAGGAAGGGAGGGGGGAAGGAAGGAAGTGGGGAAGGAAGCAAGGAAGGAAGGGATGAAGTGGGGAAGGGGAGAAGGAATGAAGAGAGGAAGGAGAGAGGGAGGAAGAAAATATCGAGGAAGCAAGCAAGCCAGCAAGCAAGCAAGCAGGAGACAGAGTGTGAGGTTTGGGAGTCTTGAGGAGTGGCCAGCCTACTCCCCATGGACAAGAGGTGCTCCCTCTCCTGAGCCACCTTTGGTGGCTGCTGTCCCCAGCACAGGTCCGCAGTGCAATCTGCACATTGCAGCTGTGATTCACACCAGAAGCCACTCTGTCTAATGCATGCTGGCACACTGGTAATTCAATGACACTTGCCCCAAGGGAAATGAGAAGCAATATCTGTCAAAGGGCGGATGGAAGCGGGAAGACCAGTAGCCTATTTTGGAGAGGGAAGGTGAAGCACAGAGGTTGGTAATGCTCTAGGAGGCGCTGTCACCTGTGAAATACTCTGCCTGACATGAACACAGCTTTTAATGCCACCGGTAGTAACTCAGCATGACTTGGCAGCTGCCAGTGCCATTGCTCGTCTTGAGCTGACCTAAGACAGGCAGCAATAGACAAGGACACCAAATCAGAGCGCTAATGTCACGTGAGGGGCACGAGCCCAATTCAGTGTTGGAGTAGGGGCAAATCCCAGAGGTGCTGGCATGCCCACGGGCAGCCTGGAGAGCTGCACTACGCAGGCTCAGTGGGATTCCGTGTTAGCTGCCTGCCAGTTTGGTAGGAATGGTGCAGTAAGTGTTCAGGGGGCCGAAGGGCACTCTGCGAGGAAGACCCTGGGAGCAGCAACAGCATCACAGCGATAGGGAACAAACCAGCGTGACAGGACCTGTGGGTGGGAAGCAGTGACCGACAGCAAAACCGACTTTTTCCACTGACCTCCTCGATCAGGAGAGAGCGATCAAGAAGTAGTAAGTAGGATCTGCAAAGCTGTGGATATTGGCCAGGTAGTAATAGGGGGATTGCGACCCCTGGGTCAACGACTTCTCCAGAATGAAGTGCGGAGACGACACCTCTGCGAGCAATAAATGCCTGCTGCCTAGGAGAGCTAGTCCTAGAGCTCGCAGGGGAAGGGGGCCGTACAGCATTTGCTCTGGGGCGGTGCGTCACTCGCATGCCAGCTGAAGAGGTTTTCTTAGCAGGGCTCTTGCCTAACAAGAGCTAGCGTCCGACTGGGTTCAACGGCACAGCAGGGCGGACAGGCCAGATGAATGCCACCTCCAGGTATGCTGGGAGTCCTGCTCAAGAATGGGGGAGAACAGGGGAAGAGGTCCTACTGGGTGCTGTTGGAAGATGTTTAAAGAACTATGCCATCACCGCGGCCCTGTCTCTGGATCTACTGCCTTTGTCCTTATGGATGATGCGAGCTTCTCAGGCATTGGCTAGGAATATCATGGAGTGGACACAAAGAGGCCTAGGAAATCCTGAAGCGCGTTGAAGATAACTTCTGGGTGCAGGTACTAAGGGAGCCGAGTAGGAAAGGTGCCCTCCTAGACCTGTTGTTTGCAAGCAGAGAGGGAGTCGTTGGCAAAGTGGTGATTGGTGGCTGCCTTGGTCACAGTGGCCACCAAGGGGTTGAGTTTCACACCGTTGGTGAGCGGCCAAAAACTGCCAGCAGCACTTCGACCCTGGATATGCGGAGAGCAGAGCTGGGGTGCTGAAGGAGCGAGCTAGTAAGGTCCCTGGGCATCTGCTTTTGAAGCTATGGGTGTCCAGGAGTGCTGGTTGCTCTTTGAGAGCCACCTCTTACGAGCGCAGGAGCAGGCAATTCCAAAGTGTCAGAAGCCAAGCGAGCAGGGCAGAAGGCCAGCCTGTCTGAGCAGAGATCTTCATCTGGGACTGAGGCAGAAAAAGAAACGGTGGGGACACTGGAAGGAAGGACAGGAGACACGAGAGGACTAGAGAGACGCCGTTTGCCACCGAAGGGAGACAATCCATGCGTCCCAAGCTCAATTAGAGTTGAAGCTGGCCAGCACTGTGAAGGAGAACAAAAAGGCCTTTTTAAAAGATGTGAACAGCAAAAGGAGAATGAGAGATAACATTGGTCTGGTGCTGGATAAGGTCGGTCAGCTCGCTCACAGATTGGGACGCAGACAAGGCCGAGACATGCCCTGCCTCCTTTTGGCACTGCCTTCAACACCGATGGCGGGCCCTGGGAGCCCCGGAGCCCAGTGCTGGGAGACCTCGGCTGGGGCGGTAAAAACCTCCCAGGCGAGCCTGAGCTTGCCTGAGACTGGCTGCTGGTGCTGGATGTGCGTAAAGCTACAGGGCCCGATGGCATTCAGCCCAGGGTACGGAAAGAGCTGGCCGGTGTCATCGCAGGACCTCTCTCCAGCACTTTTCAGCAGTCTTGGGAGCCTGGACAGGTCCCAGCCAATGCAGCACTAGCAAGTCGAATGGAGTTGAGTGCACCATTAGCAAGTTTGCCGATGGCCCCAAACTGGGAGGTGCTGTTGACTCTCTCAAGGGTAAGAGGCCTTGCAGAGGAATCTAGATAGACTGGAGCAGTGGGCAATCATCAGTGGCGTGACGGGCAGCCAGAGCGGGGCAACACATCTGGGGAAAGGGCTGTAAGGCACGTCCTGTGTGGAGCATCTGAGGATTCTGGGATTGTCTAGTTTGGAGAGAAAAGGGCTGAGGGGCAACCTCACTGCTCTCTGCAGCTTCCCGAGGAGGGGAAGCAGAGAGGGAGGTGCTGACCTCTTCTCCCTGGCATGCAGCGATAGGCTCTCAGAATCACAGGATCACAGCACGGTCAGTGTTGGAAGGGACCTCTGGAGATCGCCAGTCCAAGGCCCTGCTAAAGCACAGTGCACAGAATCGCGTCCAGGCAGGTTTTGAATGTCTCCAGAGAAGGAGACTCCACCAGCTCTCTGGGCAGCCTGTGCCAGTGCTCTGCCACCCTCAAGGTAAAGATGTTTTTCCTCCTATTCCGATGGAGACGTCCAGACTTGAGGTTAGGAAGCATTTCTTTGCCGAGAGGGTGGTCAAACACAGGAACAGGCTTCCTAGAGAGCTGCTCGATGCCCCAAGCCTGTCACTGCTCAAGAGGTCTTTGGAGAGTGCCCCAAATAACACGCCTTAAGCTTTGCTCAGCCCTGCAGGGGTCAGGCAGTGGGATGAGATGATCATTTTACCTTCCTTCCAAAGAAAATACTCTGTTCTGCTCTGCTCTGCTCTGCTCTGCTCTGCTCTGCTCTGCTCTGCTCTGCTCTGTCCTGTTCTGTTCTGCTCTCTCTGTTCCAGCCAAGCCAGCTGCCATTGTCCTTTCTCTCAGAGCTGGTGCGGACAGCATTCAGCCTGGAAGGTGACACTTCCCTACCAAAGGCCTCCTGGTACCGTGATTGTGGGATCTGAGGAGAACGTGAGGGCACGGAATATACACAAGGAGGTGACATTTGAGCACGCGCCTGCTGTCCACATGTGCATCTTCCCAAGTTTGTGCTCCTTACCTCTTCTCCTCTGGTGGTATCTCTACCTTTCTTCTCTCCCTGCCCTGCCCTTGGTCCCTGCCTCCTTGACAGCTCTCCCAGTAGCGAGCTTACCCCGGCCGACACCAGACAGTGCAGAGAACCCAGAGCAGAGCAGAAGTGTCGGTAGCGGGCAGAGGGAGGGACTGGGTGCAAGCTGAGGGCATTGGACGTGCGATGAAAGCAGCTTCCCCTCCTGCCCGCTCTGCCCTCGGCATCTGCTGTGCTGCAGCTGCAGCAGGATTGCCTGCAGGAGGAGGTGCTGCCCACGTGGCCCTGGGGCTCCGGGGACCTATGGCCGTTCCCCCCCCACGCCCCCAGGCAGGTGCCACCCACGGTGGGGCACAGGAATCAGGGACGGGCACCAGAAGAGAGAGAAAGAAGCACACAGAGCCTGTGTCAGGGAAACAGGAATTGATTTCCTTGCCCTTGAACATGGAGGTGCTGGAGCCGTGCTGGCGGGTCACCTCTTGCAGGGCTGGGGAGAGTCCTGGGGGTCAGTGGCCCTCCTCTTTGGGGGGCGTTGGGGTCCCCTGGGCAAATGGTCCTGCCTGTCCCAGACAGGATCCGAGGGGCTGCGGCGGCTGCCCTGGGCAGAGGGACCAGCCACCACCGGTGCCTGCCGCGGCTCCTCCTGGGGCTGCTCCTGCTCTGCAGGGACAGGCGCAGGTGAGCGGTGGCCGAGACCCGTGTGGAGGGCGGCCTCTGACGTGCCGGCTTCCTCCTGGCTGGGGGAGCGTTCAGGGCTGCTGGAGGAGGCCAGGCTGGAGCTGGGAGTCCCCTCGTGGGAGGCGGTGCGGCTGGAGCTGGAGGAGCTGGAGCTGCAGGTCCTGTAGCTGGGTGGGCTGGAGCTGGTGGGGCTGGAGATTGGCACAGTGCCACCATCCTCATCCGCCTCAGCATGGGAGTGCAGCAGCCTCTGGGCCTGCTCGCTGCACCTCTCCACAATGATCTGGATGATGCCATGGACCAGCTGCGCTGCATGTCCCTGAAGGCAGTCCTGCAGTCTGTGGACCACGAGCTCCCGATCCAGACCACAGGCGCAGAGGCAGTGCAGGATGTTTCCCTCTGCACTCTTTGCCAGCCACCACTGGGCCCCAAATATTGCTGCCAGCTCGTGGCGCAGCCAGGGCAGCACGGGATCCAGGAGGTGCTCTTCCCTTTGGAAAAGTTCCGCCCAGACCTGGGGCAGGAGGCCACCCACAGCCTCTGTCCCCGCAGCTCCCTGCTCAGCTGGGGACGGCATCCCCTGCGGAGAAGATGGAGGGGATGCCACAGGGCGAGGGGGGCTGTTTTCGGCCAGGCGTTCAGGAAGTCCACCTGCCTGGCTGCTGGCACCTCGTGACTTGCGCTGGGTTGGGATGTTACACCGTAGGTAGTCGTTTTCTGCCCGCACAGAAAACTTGATAGTCTCCATTGGTCTTCTGCAAAGGGGGCACGACCTCTTCCTCTTTCTCCAGCGCACGATGCAGCCCAGGCAGAACTGGTGGTTACAGGGCATCGCGTAAGCGACCTCCTTGTCAGCCTCCTGGCAGATGGGGCAGCTCCACTCTGACTCGTTGGCCATGTCTGCTTGTTGCAGCAGGCTGGGGAGAGCCGGGGGTGAGGAGCTGCTCCCCCTCACTGGTGTCACACGCTGCAAAATGGAGAGTCCACGCTCAGCCGCTGCCTCGGGGAAGGGAGGGGAGGAAGAAATGGCTAGGCCCATCAAGAGGACAGCCTCCCGGCTCCCCAAGTCCCCAAGTTCTGTCACCTGCCCCACGGCCACCCTGGGGGACGGTTCCCCGCACAGCTCACCTGCGCTGCTGCAAGCACAGCCCGCGGTGCCCGGCTGCCTGATCCAGGCAGGGCCGGGGAAACACAGGCGATGGCTCTGGGATGGACAGCGAGAGCTGCCGGCGGCAGCCCCCGAAGCACCACCCAGCACCAGGAGAAGCCTCAGGCCTCGTAGGCACGCTCTGCAGGAGGCCAGGCACGAGCCAGACTGGCCCAGGCTCTCCTGGCGCCCGAAGATAAGCGGTGAGGGACGTGAGGTCACAAGGCCATCACTCGCTGATGCCACCATTTGTTGCTAGGTGATGTCAGCTTCCACCACGTGGTGATGTCACAGTGGGCCTTCTCACAGAGAGAAAAGCAAATACCATTTCTTGTTTTCATCTTCTGTGTTCCTGTGTTGCTCCAGCTTGGACCCCTGCAACCTGTGCCCATGGCTTTGTGTCATGTCCCCGCTCCTGACGCCCCGCACAGGTCTCCTGCGAGAGGGAGCGTGGTGGGACCAGTCAGCGTGGCCTGCCCACAGCTGGGTAACGCCTCCCGCAGCTGGCTGCCTTTCCCTGTGCAGTGCCAGGATCTGCAGGGGGGAGCTGGGCGCTCGGTGGGCAGCCCCGGGCCAAAGTCTCCCAGCCTGCTGGGTTGTGCCCCCACCCACAGGGAGAAGCCTAAAGGGGCACTTTGCTCCAGCCCCATCCACTCCCGCTGGCACTCGCCCACAGTGCCGGGTCCCTCTCTGCTTCCCACGTTTGCCACGCTTCTGGTCGCCGGTGCTCCTGGCCAGCTGTGGCATTGGTGGTCCCCAAAAGCACCAGCAAGGAGCCCGATCCGCTCTGCGCTGGCAGGAGTTGTAGCGGCTGCCCCAACAGAGTACGGTAGAAGGGGCGCAGGGCGCCCAGCTGGCACCGCCGGGGAGCAGGGACGGATCCCCGTGTGGGCCGTGCTGTCCCGCTATCCGCTCTTGCCTCTGGCTTTCAGGGTCACCTCTAGTCCTTGGTCCAAGCGCTTCTTTTTCATCCCGGAAGAGCGTTGCCCGTTGGGTTTATGTTTGGCTGCGTGAGAGTGAAGGGTGCGGTGTAAGTCGGCCACACGGCTCTGCCCATGACAATCTCCTGAGGTGGCAGCCCGCCTCTTCTCCTCGCAATGCTTCTCGTCTACACCAACGGGAGAGGCAAACGCACGCAGACGTTCCAGGCCGATCCGGTCTCCTCTGCACAAAGTTTTTTGCCAGTTTGGTTTTAAAGTCAGAGTGTCTCCTCTCCCCCGCTGTAGGACTGGGGGTGATGGGCACACAGACACTTTGGTTCTCTTTGCCGGGCTGCACAATTTGCCGGCACTGCTTGCCCAGTGAAGTGGCTGCCCTTGTTGCTGCCTAGGGTAGGGGAAGGCCAAAGCCAGGAAGCAGCTCTCTCTGCAATTGTTCTTGCCACGGTTGTTCCATCTGCATGTTTGGAGGGACGGGCCTCCAACCTGAGAACCTGCCCGAAATGACGAGGACATACGCACCATGACAACATGGAGGCATCTGAATCAAGGACATCTGCAGGTTTAAAATAGATCATGAAGTAAATCTGTCATAGTGCAGTGCTCAGTGACATTACAGGCCACCGCACGATGATGTTAGAGCAGGCCACTGCTTCACTGAGTATATAGAGAACGCTGTTCCAAAGAAACTTCTGGAAGGAACCTAAGCTTTCAGAAAGAAAATGTTTCCTTATTTTTTGGCTTTCTGAGAGAGATGAACCATTCCATAGTCGGTGAGGGCTGTACTCTGGGGAATGACCCCCCGGCACACATCAGTCTTGTGACAGTCTGAACCTACGTGTTCTCAACAAAACTAGCAAGTCTTCAATTTTTTCTGGGCTTGGAGAGTGTAGTGTTGGGTGCTGTTTGTAGAAGTTAGTATTTTTGATGTATGACAATGTCAGAGAGACGCGCAGAAGAAGGATTCTATGAAGAAAGAGACTGAAATAAGCCAATAAAATGAAAATAAAGGGAGAGAGATTAAACCTTAGTAGCAGTATTTTCTTATAGAGATTTTTCTAGCAATATTTTAAAATCTATCCCTTTGGTCATTTGAGTTCGAAGTTTTTATGTTTCAAGCCTATAAAATCATCATGTTACAATGAACCTCAAGCTCAAATTCTTCCCGGCCTATCCTTTTCTTCAGTGAACTTTCAGCCATCTTCTTTTTCCCCTGTTAAGAGAAGGAACCGTACATATAAAAGTCCACTGTCGCAGGGCATAAACCAGACCCACCTCTTGCTGTTTCAAAAGCACAGGAACAGATTGTTGTTTTTTTTTCTCGGTCTATGAATTATACAACATTTTTGGGTGCTGAGAAGTGAGAAAAGTAATCAAATATTCAGCAGCATCTATTTGCTATTTATTGGATATAATAAATATATCATATTTCCCAGAAAATACATAAGGCAAAATCAAACGTTGGGTTTCTTTTCCCCTGGGTCCATAATCTCAGGCACAGCACCCTGGGAGGAGGACCAAGCTCATACTTCTGTGGCTCCCATCTCATCTGCTCCACCAAACTGTCATTCCTGAGCAAAGCTTAGCTGCTGAAGGGTTTGTACGGATTCCTTGGCACGTATCCTGGTTCTAAAGTAGCTTTCTGCTCCCACTGCTGGAGAGGCTGACATGAGCTCCTGAAAAGAATAAACATTTTTATTTTAAGATGATAAAATAACAATTCTAGATCTGCAGGAAAAACGTGAGCAGTGGGATTGTTGTTTCCCAGGCATTTCTTAACTCTCCAAGTATTTTTCTCACCGAATACTTTTCTGTGATAACTTCTTGCTTCAGTTGGCTGTGCCCTGCTACCTGCCCCCATGGCAGGTGGAGTGTGAAGGGGCAGTGCAGATGGTTGCCTCTCCTGGCATTTCCTTATCTGATGGGAGGGTGGAGGATAACTTGTAAGGCACTCAGCTCTCTTTGTACCTTTGATCAAAGAGCTGTGTTGGCACCCTGCCCACCTGGTTTGGAAGAGCACAGCAGCATTTCACACCAGCTGATAGATACTCCCCAGGCTTGGGGTGAGCCAGGCGCTTAACCACATCTGACCTGACGTTAAGGGGTGGCTTTACTGCCTTCAGGGTTTCCTACAACTGACGCACACTTCAGTATGGGGCTGCACTGTGCCCTTGCACAAGCTACTGGCTCCCAGGTTAGCCAGCTATCTCTAACTTCATTGTCATGACTGGCAGTAGACACCTGTGATTCCCCTGGGGGTGCAGGCTGTCTTTGGTACTGACAAGCTGTCCAGGCTGTAAATTCCCCTTCGTATTGCTCTGTTTTCTACTGACCTCCATTTCTTTTGAATGCAAAGTTGCCCGTGGCTTTGCCGTATGTGCAGGTGGCTGCAGTTCTTAACTAAGAGTCCTGTATGTGTATGTAAGTAGATGTATATGTGTATATATGTGTATGTAGATGTGTATATAATGTGTATGTAGGTGTGTATGTTTGTGAGACTTCAAGAGACTTTATGTATATGCGTCTTTGGTTACATCTCCCTTTTGGGGAGGAAAAAGGAAAAGGGGATAATTGTGTTCTATAAATAAACTCCTTTGTGTTTTAGCAGCCATGTGAGTGGCATAAAGAAAGTGTTCTTGCATTAAATGGAATGTTCTAGAAGTCCATCCTACCATTTTTAGGTTCTATTAGGAGTTGAAACTATTTTCTAATTGATTCAGATGCAAGCCAGGTTTTCCCAAAAGATTGTGCCTCAGCCTTCAGGTCTCCACTCAGTTTAATGTTATAAGATTAAAGCACATTAGACTTTCCTGGTATTATTCCTAAGTTATACAGAAGGAACAGAACCAGGTCTGATCCTGGTAATAGCTGCTGTGTTGAATTCCTCCCCCATTTGCAAACACCTGTCGAATACGTGTACTATGCACATGTTGAAGGTTGAGGCTTACAGGTTGTTTCAGGAAACAAACTCATCTGTACTTTGATGAACTAAAGCTGTGCTGAAGTAAGTCTCTTAGATGTTACATGCTATTTTGCAAAAATATGTATTGTGAGAGTTGCCTGCCTTATTTGACAGAATCTTTTTCTTTGTTTCATTCTTGTATAGGTACTGGTGGGAAATACATCAGGCAGGCTTTTAATGAAGTGTACAAAAAGCTTTCATTAAAGTCTGTTGTGTGCTGCTTATCACATTTTTCCTGATTTTATTTTTTTTATAATGTTTGGTAAATACAGTAAATCCAAAAAGTGTTAGTGAGACAGTCACCTTTTCAGCTCTGTGTGTGTTTTTGTGAATTGTAATATTAATGAACATATACTTGATGTCTTGGGCAACAGGATCACAGCATGAATCAGATTTCTAAATCAAATAGCTCAATGAAGACCCATTCACATCATCAAATAACACGACTATGAGATTGACAGTTTGATAGTACCAGAGATGTTTCTTGCTTTTGCCATGCTTTCGCCAGCTTGGAAAAAAAAAATAATATCGCAAGCTTGCCAGTCTTTAAAAAAGAGGGGTTTTCAATCAGACAGAGGATTAGTTTCTAAGCCACCAGGTGTTTTCCAGTTCCGTTTAGCTGAAGCATGGAATCTGACTCCTGAGAGGGAATGGTAAATTGTGATGAACCTTACTTGCCCTTGGTTACTTGTTGTCCATTCATTGTTCATCTCCAGTACACTAAACCCATATTGGCAGAACACAGAGAGGGGATGGAAATTCTGGAGAAAAAGTCTTGAACAGCTATAGCCTATGGAAGACAGTCCCCCCCATAGGCTAAACTTTCTCTTACAGGAATTATACAAGTTTGTCACAAGCAGAAAATAAACATGTTCTAAAAATGCCAGGGTACAATTGTGTCCTCATTTTCATGGAAGTTTTACCACTCACTGCATCAAGTTGCATCAAGGTCAGAAATTTGCTTGACAAACTTCAATTATCACTGAAGTCAGAAAATTTCATTACTCCCTCTGTGGACAGAATGACTGAACCCATGGCTGAGAAGAAAGCAAGCTATGCAGCTGTTCTGAAATGTACCATTCTCTCTGTATTGGAATTGATTGTTTCTGAGGGAGTTAAGGGGGGATTTTGAACAACTGACTGTACAAAGGCAGGCTTAGCTGCCCCAAGGAACTTGGAGTATGACACCTAGCCAGGGATTGAGTTGGTTGTACAGAGTCAAAACCTCTGTGGGATAAGCAGCTCAATAATCTATTGTGAAGTTACATTAGTGAGGGTGGAAAAAGAGCCTGCTGTGAGTCAGTACTTGTGGTGCATGCAGTATGCCAACAAGATTGCTGCCAGGCAGTCTTCTGCTGCTGTGCGGGAAAGGAGTGATTTCACAGGAAGGTTAGTTGAAACAGGTGAGTCTTCTGTATGATTTCAAGTTATGCTGTATGAAATGGTACTGAGGGCATGATTCCAGATCCTGTTTTTCCAGGGATTCTCTCCAAGCAATTCTGCTGCTTAGTTAAATGCTGTCATTGAAATAAGAGAGATCTTTTTTCATGATACTCATGATACGAGTGAGTCTGGGGCCAGCATAGCGTTTGGCATAGCAGAATACAAGGTTGTGAGATTTGCTTATTTCCAAACTACTTGTACCAGGTTGTTTGGGTATTTTTTTCACCCTGTTCAGCATCTGATAGTCAGTCTGCTAAACTTACCTTAGTGGTTACCAGAAATTGATATTAATTCACTGTTAATTCATAATAAGGTTCTCTTAAATTTATGTGAAACATTCATATGGGTACCACATTGCGGCAATATTCATACATCGAACCCCTTGCGGTGGCATAATATAGTGCTTCAGAGTAAAATACATCATCAAAGCATGCCAACTATGTGTTGTGATCCATCTGATTAGGTCCCAGATGGCCAACTAATGACATTACTACTAATACCATTTTGAAGACAGAAGGAGTTTTCAATTTTTTCAGGACATAAGGTGCATTTAAAAATTAACACCTCTGAAGTTTGTTTCTCTGGAATTTCTGTTGCAAGTGAAATAAACCATATTACTAAGACACATGAAGAATGCAAAAATGAAAAGACACAGGATGCAGCAAAATAAAGAGGTATGATCATGCTAAGAACAACCCCAATTCATCTCTACATTTAAGCTACATATACCCATTTATAAGCAAAGCACAGAGAGTAGGACATACTCAGGGTACTGTGGATAATGGTAACACTGAGAATGCCTGCTAAATCAGTAGAGCACAAAAATGTATTAGCAAGCAGCTTGCAAATATTTGCTGTACTGTACGCACATGCATATCCTTCATTGAGCTTAATGGTACTTTCATTTCATTCAAATGGCATGGCCCAATTGTAAATGTTATTTTACATTACCACATTTGGATATTATTGTACTAAACTAGTTTAAACATCAACTAGATCATCATGAGCTTCACAGTGTTTTTTTTTTTTTTACCTTATACAGTGTTTAAAAACAGGATATAATTCTCCTGAAAATAAATTGCGTGATACTCTACTAAAAGCTTCTATAAATAAAGGAATTTGTGAAGTATTTTGTCAAACTGTTAAAACTAAAAAAAGGGTAAAATTATTTCATTAGAATATGGCTAAATCCTATTTTTCATACTCAAACTTTGAAGTTTACTGATTTTGAAGTAAGGATTTCCACCTGAAAGGTGTCATGGAAGCAGTTAAATGCACTCAATGACTAGATATGGCTGAAATGGGTTGGTTTATTACTACTTTCGTCACAGAAATGACAACTCACATTTAGAGTGCTTTATGTTGATTACTTAGCTGCAGGTGTCCTCTGTGGCTTCAGGGCATATTTTTTAGGTCATTTCTAAGAAAAAATGAGAAGTAACTCTTGCAACTTCATGGTCCTAGTGAGGATTCTTTATGAAGACAAAGCTCTGGAGTTTTTAACTGCAGTATGTTTACGTAGGGTTTCTTGTGGGTAATTGTTTTACCTTGGGTAAGTTTATCTACACCTTGACTCCACTAGTTCACAAGGTTTCTCTTTGTAATTTATGCCAGACTGATGTCCCACTACACAAAAATCTTATCGTTTATAATGTTGTGAAAAGGCATTTTCCTTTTTATTACCTTTGAGTAATAATTCCTTATTTTTAGCACAACCAACATGACGGTAATTTCAGAAATGAAAGACTGCTGTTTCTGTTTCTGTTGAGGAATACATGTTGTTCACTTTAGGCATGAGTGGTGTATTCATGACTGTTTCAGCCAGTCATCTAATTTCACCTGGGTGTATATAGGAAAGTCAATATAATGTTTTGATCAGCATTAGTTATGGAGTAGGACAAGGGGTGATAGTTTTGAACTAAAAGATTTAGATCAGATATTGGGTAGAAGCTCTGTGTTGAGAGGGTGGTGAGACACTGGAACAGGTTGTCCAGAGAAGCTGTGGATGCCCCGTCCCTGGAAGTGTTCAAGACTGGGTTGGATGTGGCTTTAGGCAACCTGGTCTCATGAAAGGTGTCCCTGCCTGTGGCAGGGGGATTGGAACTAGGTGTTCATTAAGGTCCCTTTCAATGCAAACCATTCTACAATTCTATGATTTCTCCCTGTTTCTGCTGTTGCATTTATATGGATGGTAGGCCATTGTTTAAGTACAGTCCCTGGAAGTTTGGGCTTTATTCTTATTATAGTATTCATATCTGTTCCAGTTAAAAGCTATTTACTTTATGTTATGTTGCCTGATGTACACATTTTTTTTAAGACATTATAGAACTGTATAGTTCTATATTGTAGAACTGTGGATGGTTAAAGACAATCCCCAGGGACAGAGGTGACCTGACCTTCTGTGTGGACTGTTTAACTTGTTCTATCTTTCTCTCACCCTGGCTTCACTGTGTGAAGTTGCCTTTGTCCCGCATACCCCTCCAAATGTCAGCCAGACCATTTTCCTGATCTGAGCCTTCGCTCAACCTCACAAGCATTTGGGACTATGTGAAAGAGAGTGGTGGCAGGGAAAAGAATAATAAAATACAAAATTCTGAGGTGTCAGAGCTGTGGGCACCAGGGCTAAGGCGCAAGTTCTTGCAGAATATGCTGAGAGGGTTTTTAACAGATCTCATCTACTCGATCCTCTTGCACAAGGACACAAGGTTTTCTGCTGGTGAGCCCTGGTTTGCCAAGGCTAGCATGGTTCTTTAGTTTTCTGCAGCTGTGGACTTTGCTAACTGTACTCAAAGAGTGATGTACTCAGCTACTGTACCAAGGTATAAATGTCTGGAGGAAGTATAACCTGTGTACAAAAAGCCGGCATCATGGCCAACCAATGGAGAAGATGCATGTCTGCTTGTGCAGTTGTAGGTGGTTGCCTCTCCTGCAAAGAGCAGGCTTTCCTGTGTAAACCATGCAGATTTTCTGTGCACAGAGGACTGGCACAATAAATATCCCAATGCCTAGTGCAGATTTACTGCCTGGTGCCCATGAGCATGGAGGGAGCATGCCACCTGCAGCACCACTGGCAGCTGAGACCAGCACCATGCAACTTTTGCCCTGGAAAGCTCCCATTCACCTCTGTGGAGGTTCAGAACTCTCCCACTGAGCCAGGGGAATCTGTGAATCTGAAGGAAAGGGAAGCAATGGATTGAGCCCTGTTTTTCTTTGCATTTTCTGAGTTCAGCAATGTTTTCTCTTGGAGTGGAACAGATTTTCAGGAAAGGGACCATTCTGCTGAAGATGGCCAGAAGTGTCAAGTTAAAGCTATTACATGGTTGTCATTTGCAGGCACCCTGTTGCTGTCATGGAAGGTGCCAGTGAACAGTGCTTCCCCTGGAGAAACGATCATTCTCTAGTTTATTGCATACAGGCTGGCTTTCTGGTTGGTACAAATTGGGAATTTTCCCATTGATTCCCCCGGAATATTGTAGTAGAACATCACCATAAAATCTGTTCCCAGCTTCTCAGTTGTTTTACATCCTGACCAGTAAAATTGGAGGGCAATTACATGAAAGCACTGTCCAGTTTAACTGTAACATCTTTTGCAAAGTCTTATCTTCTGTGTGAAGTACCCACAAAGCCTACTTCTATTTCTGTGCCCTGTCCAATGTATGTTTCTGTCACATCAGCCCATCCCTGATTAGTTATTTATGACTTCTCTTTCATGAATAGAGAGGGGGAAACCTGGACTTAATAAAAAGACTGGAAACATCTACCTTCCCCTCAGCCTTATTCTGCATGGGAAACTGAGATCAGGGCTGAGTACTTCCGCCTGATACACAGACATACTCCTGAAAACCCAATGTCTTCCCATTCCCAGTAAACTCTTGGTTCTCTAGGTCTGTGTTGGGTATTTCCTTCTTGGCTTTATCATTAGTCTGATAAAACTCTTCACCTCTGGCAATTCTGAATAAATAATAGTGAGCCATTCATCCCTTTGTGGACAGTGACTAGCAGTTCAATTGTTTTAGTGCAGCCTATCAACAGCCACCTGTACTGGGAGAAAAGCACAAATAATGAGAAAGTTGCTGGTGTTGCTTGGGTGCCACAAAACAGGAAGGCTGAGTGCAACCAGTAACCACCAGGTCTTAAAGTCATTGCTTAAACAGTTAAATTAGGCGACACTCCGGACCGCATAGCACAAAATGTTCAGGGTCCTCAGCTGCTGTTTGTTTATGGTGCAGCTGCAGACACTGTGAGACCCACAGGCTTGGAGCAGGCTGGAAGAGCCGCGTGGGCTTGTGCTGATCATGTGCCAGCCTCCCACAGCCTGCCTGCACCAGGCACCTCAGCGGCTGGCCAGGATGCAGGCTGCAGGGCATGGGCAAGCTCCTGGGAAAGGATTACAGACTACCACAAGTTTGCAGTAGTAAACATCTATGTAAATAGGAATATATTCAGCTAAATTTTTTATTAGAGAAAATTTCCTAGTCTCTAGGTAAATATATTCTTTACCAGAAAAAAGCTAAAATATTGAGCTCAGGCTCCTCTCCTATTGCTGCCTCTCACTGCTTAAAGGCAGGTGTTCCCCTTCTGGACGGTGTGACAGTTCCTATATACTCAAACCTGAACTATTTCCACAGATTGATTTTGTTGTTGTCTCTGTTCAGGAAACATATTTAACACCTCATGCATTCTTCTTCCCAAATTTGAGGAAGAAGTTCAACAGTTTCAAGAGCAAAGTAGCTCATAACAGCCTGAAATCGTCTTGTTGTGAGCATGCACAGAGTCTAGTGCACATTATCACCAAATAAGAGATCTCAGAATAAATATTTTGTCATAAAGAATGTTTGGACAACATTGTGGCTGATTGATATATGTCATGACATAAAACTGCATGAAAATTCTCATACAGGCTTTTACTTTCAAGAGTTTATCAACTCCTGTTGTAATTGCTTTCTGCTCTAAGGATCTATTTTAAGACTGAACTAGTGAAGTTGAATGTTGCTTTTGCCAGTATTTCTCTCAGCAGACTTATTTTATCTTGTTCTTTCACATTGCTTCAGGCAGACTGAGCACTGGCAGATGCCCAGTAGAAGTACAAGATCTGTGTTGCCAAATGAACTCATTTGGGTGCCTTAAACTTCCCTAGCTGCTGATACCACAAAAAAGTGACAAAGAATAATGGGTACAGTGCAGAATTAAACATAAAGGGTTACCACTTTCTTGGTGAAACTGTTGATGAGGACATATCACTTGAGTCTTGGAAGTTGATTTTTTGACAGATACTCCCACACTTTGTGGGCAGAGCTGTCACAGTCAGATCTAACTGAAGATTTTTTTTGAGAACAGTGAAAATGCTTTTCTTCCTTTCTTCTGAAATTATGTGTAATTAATATTTCATGTCTGATTTGCTAACCTTGAAAGTTAATGTTGTATCTTCCCTTCCTTAAGGCAAATAGTAATATCACTCTCCCCAGGGTCTTTCCTAGTTTGAAGCAATGGTGATCCTAGACACTTGTGTGCTTGGCACAGCACAAGAATGAGAGAACCCCAGTAAATCTGGAAGGACTGTTCCTGGGCAACAGGGGAATGAAGGGGGAGATTTTAAAATGAGGAGACTTGGTGGCCTGACTCTTCCAAACTGTGTTGCAGATTAGGTGTCCAAATCTCCCTCAGTTAAATTTTAAAGGCTGCCTAGAACTTCATAGTATTTCAGTATCAGTCTTTCAGAAATTATAATAGTTGGTATTTGTCAGCTTGGGCTAATTATACAATTTGGTGAGTGGAATGACACCACTAGCTGACAGTGCTTTGCAAAAGAAAGGGTTTACTATGTGAAAATATAACCTAAATACGTCACTATTGCTATGTGATTCATTAGAGTAAATCGTATCAAATTGACAATGTTGTCACAGCTGTTCTGAATGTCTCAGTTCTCAAGTCTCTTTTGCCTTTAATGTCTTTAAGGCTTTTTTAAATAGTGAGAAGAAAAGTGTATTGAGTAATTGATATTTTTTCTCAAGAGAGGATCAAAATACATTACTTTTGTTTGTTTTTATTTAAGCCCTGTCATCATCCTGTGTGTCTGTGAGAAGAACATAAACCATGTCTCTCAAGCTTTTTCTGCCAAAGAATATCAGGTTTCTTTGGGAAAGAGATGAGAACAATATTAAGAAACTGATAGATTATTTTGGTTTGGATGGAAAATCTGTTTCAACAGTTTCTCCACAGAGATCTCATACGGACCCAAGACAAAAACTAGCATAACAAGAACTGTAACTATGTTTTTTTAACATGTCAGAATGAGTTGTCCTGAAAGTGGAATGGAAGTTGAACAATTTGCTAAGCATAAATTAATGCATAGTGGAAATTCATCGGTCTAAATAAAGCTAAATTGTAAAATGGTTGGCTTGTTTTACAAGTATTTTGAAATTATGGCCTAAATAGTGGTGTTGTTTTTTTTTTTTTAATAAAAATTTGTAGTATTTGAAATAGATTAAAATTTTCAGAAGTATTTGAGGAGCTTTTGTACGAAAGTCTTTCTAACATACTAAACCACTTCTTATTAAGAATTTCTTCTGTAAATAACCCCCCCCCAACATTTTAGCAAGGAAAGTTAAACAGTTTCTGTCTTACTGTTGACAGGTACTTACTGACATTGAAACAAGATTATGGAAGATAAACAAAAGAAATTATGTGTGGCTTTTAAATAAAGTTTAGATGAGTACAAAAGGTGAAAACTTATTTGTACTGTTAATTGAATTCTGGAGTCACTGACTGAAGTTCAGGAAAACACCTGAAGCTGACTGAAAACCCTCCACTGAATTGAGTGAATCCAGGTGAGTATCACAAGACTGCAAAATTAAAGAGGCAATTTTGAAAGTGGGAGCATTCTAAAAATCGCAATAAACACTTGTTTCCAGCTGAGAACCAGAAAATATCAGGAAAAGCCTGAAACAGAATTTGGGAGATGTCTTAGTGCAAATTTTGAAAAGGTTGAAATGTGTTAGATGACAGTATCTGCAGATTCTAACTTCATTTGTCGGCAATGAGTTTGATTAATCCTGTTAGAAGTAGCTGTTTAAGCAGCCTTCTGATGCTATGCAACAGTATAATCCCCATCACCCATGTTTTTCTTTGATGCCTGTTTTCAGAACAATTTCAGGCATAAACAGCCTTAAGTAGCTGTTTGTCATTTTAACCTTCACTACACTGTTTCATATTGAAAATTCAGGTTTTAATAGTGAGAACTGAGATTTTAATAGTGGGAATTAAATACTATCCCAGAAGTATTTTGAACCTTCAGTATCTTAGATCTGTATAGACAGATTTTGATTTCTGAACTGAACTTTTGTTACCAGTCTTTAGAACAGAAAGAAGACGCCATTACAGGCTGAAGTACTAACTAAAATAGTGGTGGGGAAAACACACATTTTTAGGCAGCTGTGGCTAAGCATCTTGCTGATCTGTATGTAAGCTAGAAAAAGATGATATTGGGTTTGGAACAGATTTCTGCCAGAAACCTTCCTTCAGTTTCTGCTTGGTTTAGCTCTCAACTAACTCTTCATCTTCTGAAGGAAAAGGACATGGAATTAGGAGTGTGCAGTGAATTGACAGTTAACAGTGAAAAGTACTCTCTAATCACCATCTGCAGTGTGCATTTCTATTGAGCTGAAAGGAAGCTGTGAGAAAAGGAATTGAGCCACTGTACTGGTTCTGTCTGGGATGGAGTTAATGTTCTTTGCACAGGGTGCTCTGCACTGCATTCATGACTAAAACAGTACTGGTTACACACCAGTGCTTTGGCTATTGCTGGGCAGTGCTTGCACAGCACCAAAGCTTCCTCTGCCTCTTGTGCTGCCTCCCCCAGCAAGCAATCTAGTGGTGGGAAGAGAGTAGCAGGAGACACAGCTGGGACAGATGACCCAAACTGTCCAACTGATACTCAATATCATACAACATCATGGTCAGCAGTAAAGACTGCAGGACTACTCTTGCCAAGGGAGTCCTTGGCAATACTCTCCATTGCTTGGAGAATGGCTGGGCATCAGTCTGGTGGTGAGAGAGGTGGTGAATGATTGTGTTTGCATCATTATTATTTTTTTAAATCTCTTTCTTGTTAAATGGTCTTTATCTCAGCCCATGAGTTTTCACCCCTCATAAGCAACTGGCATGTGGTCGCTTAGCTGCTGGCCTTGGTCAATCCATAGCAACTGCACAGCTCAGAGATGAGTGACCTGTGGTTTTATTTTGTTTCTTCCTAAACTTGAAAGCCACAAAAGGATAATTAAAACTTTGATTGCAGAAAAATAGCCCATGAAAAAGTGTTACTGTATATTTCCCAGAACCACCTAAACCCTATTAAGGGACACTTTATGAATTATGAATGGCTACCAACTTATTTTCTCTGTACAGCAATCTATTTCTTTTGTTACTCCTGCATAATTTTAGCCTTTAGGTGAAAAAAATCCTATTGTGTTTGCCTTTATTATATTGTACACTTACTATATTTAACTGATTTTTACAAGGTCTCCAAAACTCTTCAAAAGTATTAATTTTCTGTATCTTCCCAGGGGAGGGATGATCTTAGCAAAGCAGAGGGCTGTGAACCATTTCCAATTGTCCAGCATTCATTTTTCAAGCCAAAGAGTGTGCTCATGTAAACCAGGTATTTTACCATGGTAGTATATACCCTAAAAACAATTATTGTTGAGCTACCGTGGACTGTAAAAAGGGAAGAGATTTATCTAGGTCAAGAAATATTTTTAAATATATTAGTGGCAGGGCAGTTACATAGAAGTAAAAGTAGGAGTACTCGGTTGACTAGTTTGCACATGGGTGGTGTATTGTGTGAATTTTCATGCATACAAGAGGCCAGTAAAACGATCCCTAGGATTCTGTGGAAGCAGATAAAGCACTTTAGGTCACTTAACCCCTTTTTGGCTGCCGTGTAGCAGAGGTCTCTGTTCCACTTGTGTCTTTTCAGGGAGTGCACAAGTATCTTCTCAAGGTGTACAAGAGTGTGCTCTAGGAAAAAGGCGTAGCAGCCAGACCAGCCTGGTTGGTGGTGGGGTCACAGGATGCTCCCCTCTCCCTCCTGCCGCTCCTCAGCTGTGAGTTGCTCACCTCTCTGCCACTCAGCAGCACTGGGGTGTCTGATTCTCAAAGGATAATAGGGAAGTCAAGCACTCACATCTTGCTGTTTTAGGTTTCTGGCTTAAATGATGTATAAATTCCTTGTGTGTGTTTGTGTGTGTGTGTTTCTTAAACTACAGATTGTGTGGTGTGTTTAGCTGACAGGGTATTTCATAGCCTTGTAGGCACTTGCATGTTACCATGAAAAACCGTATGGACACCCATTTTCAAGCTGTGTGCTGTGGATATTCAAATCAAGTCAGACTAATACTTGTTGTTCACCAGAGGAATCTCAACATTTCCATCTTCCCTGTGGAAGCAGTTTTCCCTGTGAAAGCAGCAGAAACAGTGATTGTGCTTCTCTTTCTCTACCTTCTTTACTCCAAGTAAAGCCAACAGATGTCCTCGAAGTGCTTTCACCGGGATGCAACTTTGTTGCAAGCATGCTAGACTGTAGTAATGCTGTACAGAAGAGTTATAGTGCGAAATTTAAAAACACTTTTTTTTTTTTTCTTACTAAGAATGACAATTTACTTTGGAATTAATATAAACATTCTTTTTATGAGTTGCAAAACACTGTTTTCCTTGCTGCATGGAAATGGCTTCTGTGGTGCTTTTTTCTTTTTTTTTTTTTTTTTGTCATACAGGAATTTTCTTTGTGTTTCATATTAATGACTGATTTCAGTTCAAGTTAACACCCAGGACTGGCTCAGTGATGCTGTACTGCTTTATGCTGCATTTGACCTTGAAACTGTGAAACAGTGGCTCAGAGAGGCAGATGTGCAGGGAGGAGCAATACATGCCCTAATGAGAACTGCAGTCTTCCTTGTGCTCCTAATGGGTTTAGCTTTCCTATGATCAAGCATTACTGGTTTTCCTTCTTCCCTCACGTTGAGACTGTTTTCTGTGACTAGTGGTGAGCTAAATGCCCAGGCAAGGGGAACCATTCAGTTTAAGGGTTTTACTCCCTCTATTGCTGCTGCTGGTTACCTTTTTAGTTTTTTAGTTTTTCATGGTTTTTTAAAATAAAAGTGCCTATAACAAAGTGGTTGCCCACCAGCTGCAGCAAAGCAAACAAAACAGTACGTGCTTAGTGTTACTGTGCTCCCTGGGCTCAGAAATAGCACTGGGACTGTGGCAGCATCATGCTGCATAATTCAACATCAGGCACCCTTAGACTTGCACATATTGCTAATTCCTTTGATCGGCCTTTCTTTCTGGTCTCCATGGCAACTGTTTCCATTGCCATTAACATCTCTGGGGCCCAGCCTTGCTCACATGCATCTCAGCTGCTTCTGTCCTAACACAGCAATAATAGCTGTGGTGTCACTATATTTAGATGCCTTGCACCCTTTGTATTACTTGTCTCTGAGACAAATGTTTGCATGGTGCTCCTGGCTGGCACTGGCTGTGTTGCTGTCTTCTGCGACTTCCTTCAGGGAGTTCACTGGGGAAGCTTGGTCTCTGCCACCCATGCTGCTCTGGACTAAAATGCCTGTGGATGCTGGTCATAGGTCTCAGCCTTTGCACTGTTATCTGCCAGCTCCACTCCTGTGCTTTCCACAGTCACTGGAAACCATACAGGAGAGGCATTCTGGTGGCCCTTGGCAGGAATGCAGCCCCATTAGGACTAGTTTGAGTGATTAAGCCCAAACCCAGAATTTTATCC
The DNA here is from genome assembly GCF_963210335.1 of Falco punctatus. Taxonomy (NCBI): domain Eukaryota; kingdom Metazoa; phylum Chordata; class Aves; order Falconiformes; family Falconidae; genus Falco; species Falco punctatus. Next base: position 75,170,382 of record NC_137586.1, read on the forward strand.
TCCCAGACCCCAAGTTTCCCATTACAGACAATAAATGGTATCACTCATTCACAGTCCGGCACTGCAACGTACCCTTCAAGGCTATGATCGTGGAGGGAAATAAAATTTTTAAATGCTTAAATACAAGAATGTCTGAATAACATCCCACGCTGGCCAGTGAAAGTACTGGAAGCACTTCTCCACCACGCTGCCCTATAAAAAGTTTTTAATAAGAGTCCTACTGAAAAGAGAAATGCAACATTTCAAAATACCCAATCCTATGATTTTATTTTAGCAAAGGCTATTGGTCAGATTAAATATATGAAAAATAAAGCTTTCACAAAATTCCACCAGATGTTAATTATGAAAATCACAAATTCTAAATTAGTCTCTGCCATTTGTCTTCAGTATGATAGTCTCTTGATGTTGAACTGCAATTTCACAGGAGGATAGAGTATTGTTCATTTTAAAGCAGAATCCAAAGTAGTCTGGAATAGTTTCTGTCCCCGCCGCCTCCCTTGACACACACACCCCCCCCCCCTGCAACCCCCCATACAAATTTGTTACACCAATTATAAATTTCAAGTTTGGCTTGGGGTATTTTAGGATGTCTGCTGGACTGCAAAATATACAGGGGGACTCAATTTGAGAACTAAATTAAAATGCAAGCTTTTGTGCAAAAATTATCACATACTCTTTTCATTCCTATGCTAAACCGACAAGCAATTGAATCACAGATTAAAATTGTTTTTATCGCTTCTTCAGATTAAAAAAAATGTAGGTTTTTTTCTGTTTGGGTTTTTATTTTTATTTTTCCCCCCTTTTGTCCTGTTAATATAGTTGTAAAGCATGAATGTGACATCTTGAGAATGTATCTTAGGAAATAATGCACATGTGCCCCACCTCTGATTTAGAAACCTGCATGTGATACTATTTCTTCCCAAAGCCTTTTCTTGTACCGCTGAACTCATAATTATCTGATGCTTTAAATTCTGAAAAGGATGAAGAAGCATCCTAATAAAACTCCTCTTTTCATTTTTACCTACTCTGTAAGAGTATTAATTGAAGATGTTGTTACTTTATGCTTTTTAATAATCAGGACTGCAAACTGATGATGCCACTTAGTGCCTAGGAGTATGTGGACAGTGCTATGTGGTCCCACAGGCTGCTGCAGTAGCTCTGCTCCCCACCCCTTCTTCTGCCGCTGTTCCTAGATAAAAGCAAACGCAGTCTTTAATCTGCAAGTGCTGTGACTGCTGAGTGCTGCAGTGCCCAGCCAAGCAGTTATTTTTTAAAAAAGAAAGAGGCTGTGTCTCGAAATCAAACAGATTAGAAAACTGTATTAGCAGCAAATAAATTGTCCCACGAAAAAATGTATCTGCTCCACAGGGTAAGGTAAATTCAAACAAGAGCTTGACCAAAGACCCAGCCTAGATGCGGCAGAGGAAAGGCAGATAGAAATAGCCAGCTCAGTACTCTGTGCAGCCCCAGCCTGACTCCCACTGGTTCTTGTTTTAGTATTGTTTTCATACGCTTCACTGGGTCCCCCTTGATTGATTCTCAAGGAATTACCGTGCAGTGCACTGTCATTGGGGCTGCACCTAAACATTTATCAGTACGGTATCACCCCCCACACTGTCAGTGAATCAATGTAGACACAGCCTCAAAGGACACTGAAGTATAAGACAAATGTGGCTGGCATGACTGCCAAATCCAGTCCCTGAACTAAAAGTGTTATAGCCCTAGCATGCATGCTGTCTAGCGTTATGTGTCAGAGCAAGCGAGACGGGGCTTTGTGTTCCTTGCAATGCGAGTAATGGACTGCTGCTACCTCTCTTGGCCTTGCATTGTATGCTCATAACTCATGGAAAACGTTTCCTCCTCACGTGACTCCCCTGATTTTCTTAAGTGCTACTTTAATTTTACATCTTTTGCTCTTCTTCCCAGAAAAACTATTGGTTTCTTAACAATTAGAAAGTATTAGGAAGATCTATTTTGTATGGGGTTTGTTTTCCTAAGATGATGATAGCAGTGAAAACTCAGTAGGCCTCATCTTAGAGACTTAAAACTTTGGGTATAGCAATATTAATCCCTGCACTAGACATGAAAGATTACATGTGTCTATTGTGGTACATGTGGACTCATGTGGCAGAGTCTGATTCACATTTCAACTTTTCCTGCATTACAGTGTGGTTGCATCCAGTGTTGCAGTTCATTGCTTGTCTGTATTTACAGAGTAAATTATACTAAGTGCCTGCTCATGAAATGAGTGGAAGTTACTGATCAGATTCAATTACCATCGACTGAAGCAAAGAGAAGTGGAGAAAATTGGCTAACAGTATTTGCCACCGATAGAGCTTGCACAACATGGTTAAGAGAAGTGCAATACGTTCCCAGTTAGTGTGGGGTTACTTTAACAGCACACCGCCTGGCGGCTTTGCTCTTTGTGCCCTCGTAGTCTGTTCTAGGAATGCGGTACATACCTAGTGTGAAAGCACTGCAAATACAATTTTTGTTAAGGCAGCTGATGCTGTAGCTTCCTTGTGGGACCAGCAGGACAAACCTGTGGCTGGAGTTGGTTGGCCTACAATGGCGTGTACCTGTAGTCCAGTTGCTTTGGAAGGCATTTATGTTAATTTCTGATTCTCAGATGGATCAGAGTTTCTGTTGGTGGCTGGCTGACATGCAGTGACAAGCCCGTGACACAAAACATTTAAGTCAGCATACGAACTTGTCATTTTCCCTGCAGATTTTTTTTAAGTGTACTAAGCTACATGAAGAACAAATGATGAAACAAAGAAACAAAAAAGCCCTAACCTTCTGTAAGGTAGAAGTATAGAAGTGTGTTGCAAAGTTCAGATCTGTGTTTCATTTCACCCAGTCTGGACCTGAAAGGTCCATCTGGCCCATTCTTCAGTAAAAGAGATGCAGCAACAGTAGTTTTATGGGGAGGTTCCCATGCAAAATGGTCACAAGGTCTGCTGTCAAAATGCCTTTCTATCAAATAAAGAAATAGATAGACAGATAAATAAATAAATAAATAGTCATATCTGGCCAGGATACAAATGTAAAATTTTTCCAAGGAGGAAAAATAACATGAAATTTAAATAATAATAATAAAAAAAATAAATCCTGGAATACTGGACCTTTTCTAGTTCTAAACAGTGATTCTGAAATATAAGAGGACAAGCAGTTATGGTATATCAGAATTCTGTCACTGCTTGCTGCTATGCCTAAACATCCAGTTCTAAAATTTTTCTCTGTTGAGGCTGAACTTTCTGTTCATGGCCCTGAATGCTCTTTTGCATAAATCAGGTATTCGGATCTCATGAAATCTAGACGTATCATGCAGAAAGCTCATCCTCAGAATCATACAGTGCATTTTTTATAGAAGCATTTCCCAAAATATGGCCAGTGGTAAAGACAGTGAAATAAGGTATTGATCTAGTTTCCGATGTGCTCTAAAAGTATGCAGAAAAAAGGCTTGGATAGTGATGTGTTAGCATTGTTCCAGTCACCAGGCACTAAGTTTAGATTCTCAGGGAAGCGAAATCTAGCAGGTACCACATCTTGCCTGCTCACGCATCATGCATAATTCAGTTTCTAATTTAGTCTGGATTTAGTGGTGCTTTCCCATGCTGTTTGTTTCATTTTTATGAAACAAATCTCTTGTTTAAGATAGAACATTTTATTTCCTGTTGATACCAATGCCTTTGTGTTTTCTTGCACCCTTCTGTATCCCGTGTTTCACCTCTTATTTTAAATTATTGTGGTTACAAACCACAACCAATTTACAGCAGCAGGAGTGTAATTAAAAATAATAACCATAGCAGATGTATTGAAAAAAAACCAACCAACCAAACAGTCTTTCCCTATACCAGTTAATGACAGATCTTGTGCTAATCTGAATGCAAAACATGCTTCCTTAAAGGCTTTTTCCAATATTGAAGGGAATGGAAGCCCATTAATAACTATATCCTACTGCAAGGTTTTGAAAAATGAAGGAAGACATCTCCCCTCCTGTCTCCTGGAAATTGCATCCCTGATGTCTGGGAATCCATGAAATGCAGATTGTTTATACCACCAACAGTCTCCAGGTCCCCAGGAAACAGCAATGAAAGCTTCACAAGAAAGTCTCTAGGGGGTCAGGCACAATTGTCCCCTGTGGAAGAACTGGGCAGAAGGGTATTTATCTCAAAGTGTGGTAAATATGAAGTTCAGCAATGAAAGGAAAGAAACTATGAGTAAAAGGTGGGGAAAGGCTGTCAGTTCAAGGTGAAATAGTCTTACTGTCCTCAAAATCCCTAGCTAAAAGGAACACCAGGGCTGCGGAGCCAGTATTAGCCCAAATTATTTTGAAATCTCTGAGGTTTATGCAGGGATATGTGGATTTTAGTTGACATGTACTAGAGGTAAGTGTCCTGATGAAATGGAATATTTTGACATTTTTATTCATAAAGCTTTTGAAATTTTTATTATTATAAAAATCAATTTTGGAATTAAACATCATAATTATTTAAATTAAACATAAATTCTTGCTTTGAAAATTTGCTGTGTGTACAGAAAATATGCAGATGACTCTATGCTACTACAGTTTCCCCTGTGGCTGGATAGGAAAAAATGAAAATGGAAACAATTGAGATAAAGCACACTGTTGGTATTAAATCCTTCCCCAGGCATACTACTATGTCATTGACTTTTGTTTTGAATATTGCTTGGAAGTGGAGTGTACCAATTCATGCTGTCAGCAGAAATTGAGGTTTGTCAGTAAGGATTTATGAGAGTCTACTAAGAGCATTCTCAGGCACCCTTTTAGTCAGTCATCCATTAAGGGAAGACAGAGCTATTCACACAATCACTTTGGCAGTCGCCACTGTGGGGTGTAAAAACCTAGTGTAAGGGAACGGTGGTTTGCAACATCTGTTTTTCACCAGGCTAAAGGACAGTGTGCATGAAGACAATCGCCAAGCTCCTTCTGTACGTACAGCATGCTGTGAAGGCTGTGTGGTTTTCCCCATAGGCAACGCTGAGCAGACATTCTTTGTTTGGACAAGGCACAAGCTGTCTTATGTTGGGCTATCCAGTTTAGGTTTTGGACCTGGCACAATAAATACTCAAACAAAAATTGCCTTGGTAATCAGGGGAAAGAGACAATTCTAGAAGATCTTTTGTAAAAGCAAAATCTCCTGTCCGTGTGAGGGGACCTTTCATTAAGGGGCTCTGGCTGAAAGTTTTAAACCTGAAAATGTTCATGCTTATGCTTTCCATGCCACTTCCATAAATTAACTCTTAGATGCAGCATAGTCTTAAAGCTCTGCCTTAGCAGTTGGGGTTAACAGTAAAGCTATGCCAATAGCCACCATGTCCCATCTGCTGCTTTTAGTACAGTGACTATATGTTGCCTTTCTTTGAAGAAAATCTTGAGGGGGCAGGTTGGGGTACTCAGACTTCAGAGGAGGTAGGAAGGTGGAGTGGGGAAGCTGAGCCGCTCTAGCTACATGGCCTTTAGGTAGGGCTGCATTGGGTGAAGGGTGGCCTTCAGTGTAACTCATAACAACACAAGAGAGAGATGAAACAGGGATGGTAAGGAAGTGGAAGTAAAGGATAATCCAAAGGGTTTATTTGTATTGCATCGCAGATGCTTCTCTGCTGCATCTCTGTACAGCCACAGTTGCTAGCACTGGAAACCTCATAGCTCTGCGCATGTCTGCTTCCCCCGCCTGCCCTTTGGTATTGCAGTCACTCATGGCAGAGTGTCTCTGTGGGGGCACAGGGTATGGAAACAGCAAAAAGTGGACACCTTAAACCACAGGCTGAAACAGTAGATTTTTTCCCTTCCCATTTATTTCTCTTACAGGGCACATATGCTGTATTTTCACAAACTGATCATACAAAAGCCAAAACAAGACTCCAGAGAAACCCCCATGAAATTACTTTCCCGCCATTAAAACATGAATGTCTGTCTATTTCTGTGTTGTCCTTGATGAAGCAGGAACATGTGAAAGCTGTGTGTTTTCTCACAGAGCATTTTGTAGGTCTGTGCAGGACGAAGGAGATGCAGCTGCAGTATGATGCTGGTCTGGCAGCCCTTCCCAGCGCTGTGTCACCTGGTTTGTCTGTCCTGTTGGTACTGTTCACCTGCTGTGATGCCTAGTGCTTTATCCAGTCCTGTGCTAAAGGAGGTCAGAAATCAGTCTTACAGCTTCTTCCTTCTCTAGTGCACTCTCTGTTAGTGAAATTTTGCCTAATTCTTTCAACTCAACCAGAGTTCAATTTCCTACTCCCACTAGGTATATTTGCACCCTTTTAGCAGCTCGTGTTTCTCATCTACAAAGAAGTGGATGTGTGTGAAAACCCTTCATACACTTTGGGGCAGATAACTTCTTGTGTAGAATGCAGAGTGACCACACATACTTTGCTGTGTTCCGGAATGGTAAATTCTTTCACTGAATTTTTTAGCCACGTGATTCACTGCCTTCTTCAGCATCTTTTGTTTCCCCATATCACAGCTTCTCTCCCCAGGTACACCTGACGCTGCTGAGTGATTGCAGACAACAGTAAGGTAACTTCTTTGTGTGCATGTTGTCCTGCATTAGTGTCCTAATTTTGGCTAGGATAGAGTTAATTTTGGTTCTAGTAGTTGGTACAGTGCTATGTTTTGGATTTAGGATGAGAATAATGTTGATAACACATGGATGTTTTCAGTTGTTGCCAAGATACTAAGTTAAAGACCTTTCAGCTTCTCAGGCCCTGCCAGCAAGAAGGCTGGAAGGACACAAAAAGTTGGGAGGGGACACAGCCAGGACAGGTGACCCAAAGTGGGCAAAGGGATATTCCATACCAGATGTCATCATGCTCAGTATATAAACTGGGGGGAAAGCTGGCTGAGGGCTACCGCTCAGGAACTGGCTGGGCATCGGTTGGCAAGTGGTGAGCAGCTGCATTGTGCATCACTTGTTTTGTGTAAACTAATCATTTTTCTTTTTCTTGCTCCTCCTCCTCCTCCTCCTCCTCTTCTTCTTCTCCATCTTCTTCTTCTTGTTATTGTTATTATTATTCTTCCTTCTTTTTCTGTCACATAAACTGCTTTTATCTCAACCCTTGAGTTTTCTCACTTTTACTCTTCTGATTCTCTCCATACCGCTGGGGGATGGGAAGTGAGTCAATGGTTGTGTGGTGTTTAGTTGCCAGCTGAGGTTAAACCATGACAGCTGGTTTACACAGCTTTGGTAATACCATTACTGAGTGTCCTGCTCTATGATAGCTCTAATGCTATGTAGATACTTATATCAATGAAATTTATTGACTAGGAAATGGACAAAACCAACACAGATCTTCAGAAGCCCATCCTAAGTGTATTGCTAATCACAAGGATGTTATCCCACATCAAGACAATTATGTTGGTCCATATCTGTATAGGTCAAGTCTCAAAAAAAGAAATTTTTTGATTTCTTAAAGTCTTAAAAAATAAGTTTTACAGACTTAAAAAAAGTCTTAAAGAAATAAATTAGTGAGCCTGGTGTAATGAGAATACTTCCATCTAAAATCATCTTGTAGATACATGAACTTGTATTGGGTCTCCTGGGATGAAGTTAACTTTCTCCGTAGCAACTCTCATGGTGATGCGCTGTCTATCTCTAGTAGAACAGTGTTGATAACACATCAGTGTTTTGGCTGCTGCCAGGCACAGGCTTGCTCAGAGTCAGGCTCTCGCAGCTACAGACCACTCCTGGGTCTCAGCATAGCTTGTGGGTCCAGCAGCTGCAGACAAGAGCTTGCTAAGCTGGTGACCAATGCTCAGCACAAATTCTGAGTTTTAGTGCTGTCCCAAAGAACATAGAGGTCATGGATAAACCTGGAAACAATCTACCTAGCAAAAATAATGTTCCCCTCCCTTCTGGTTCTGCTGTTGCACAGCAGATGCTAGTCATGTTGTTCCATGGGTCAGGAGATTGTGTAATTGCTAAGAAGTTGTGGGGTTTTTGTTTCATAGGCTAGCAAATGAAAATAAATCTTCTGTTGTTCAATACCAAAGCCTTCCTCTCAGAAGCTGCAAAGTTAAGCTGAAGCCAATGCATTTGTATTTTATTCTTTCGCAATGTGGTATCTGCTGTCAAATCACCTGCACTTAGCCAAATTCAGGCTTCATTCAAAGACCATTGAAGATGATAGCAGGCTTTCCATTGGCTTTGGTCTGCCTTAGACAGAAGACCTTCCAAAGGAAAGGCAAGAAGCTTATGAGCTAAAGACTGAAAGTGATGTGGTAGACAAGGCATCAGGTGTATATGAGCATTTGTGGTCCCTGTGATTCACAGTAATTCACAGCAGTCACATTTCCTTGTGTTTATTGATGTTTAAAACTAAAGTAATCATAGGTAACAACAAGCATTTGCTTTTGCAATGGCAGCAGCTGGTAAAATGTGATGGCATTTTATTAAGAATTCACTCAGCAGGATTGTTTTGATCTGTTGTGTGAAATATATTAACTGAAATGAAAACTGAACTATCTCACAGGTTCAAGAATACTGTCACACTTATTTTTAGGAGATTTGGGGTTTTTGTGCTTTGTGATGCTTTTTTTTTTTTTTTTTTCTTTTGCTTATATTAAAAGAAGTTGGTACATGGATGCCAGGAAACTGATCTGGCTGCAATATATGTATTGGTGAAAGGATATATACTTCAACCTGCAGTGAGTGCATCGCATTGTGTTTATGAATGGTCAATGCTTTTGTTCATTTTGTCTCAAAGCATGAGTGCCGTCAGTTGTTTTGGAAGAATGTAGTTACTGTAGCTTGGTATCTGCATTGACTTGATTAATAACAGCTCTGCCAGGAACACCCTTACTATTCCATACGTGAAGATGGCTTTGTGAGTTTATAAGGTTTGGGACCTTGTTTCAGAATACTGTATGCCACAAGGTTGAAAATCGTGTATTTGTCATTCAGCAGAGGAGTTTTAAACAAATTAAGTTATGAGACCATGTGGATTTTTCACCTCATTTTTATGTGAACGGAGAGAATAACTTTGAAAGAAGTCCAGGAACTTTTCTAATGAATGGAAAACAATAGATTCTTCAGGCTCTTAACTTTTTTAATGAATAGAAAACAGTAGATTCTGCAGGCTCTTAACCCAAAGACAGCTGTGTGCCAGCCACTTATGTTTTTTATGCATATGAGTTATAAACTGAATGATATTAAGGTTGTTTTCATTCTGTATTATGAGCTTGAATTCAGTTTTTCATCCATACAATAACCAAGGTTATGCAGATGTGGTGGAACTAAGAGGAAGACAAATCCCAAGCCACGTTAATGTTCTGTCTCTAGATCTCCTTTACCATAGCATTTGAGTCCCAGTTATAGACTGCGCTTGATCTGATTACAGCAGTCTGAAAGCAGCAGTTCATACAGATGCTTTGTAAACCGACCACATCCTTTAATAAGGCACACAGCAGCCCACCTTGCCTGCAAGATAAACAGATGGTGAATAGTTATGATGAAAGAACTCTGCATCTGTGCAAATGCAAACATCTTGACTTGCACAATCTGCAGAAACTCCCTCCTTAGAAATGTGAGTTTTATGAAGGCAGAATATAAGGAAGGATATCTCTGTACCATATTATCAAGAAAGTGTTCTAAGAGCCCATTCTGTTATGCTTTCTCACCCTAGCTACTGTCTGCAATTTATACATCTCCTTGGAGGCAGGTATCTTACAAAACCATTCATTAATTGAAGTGAACACATGGTTTTGTATGCACATCAAAAATTTCACTGTTTAAGCATTTTCCGCATAAACATCTTCTCCAGTGCAGAAATGCAAGACATGTCTTCCTAGCAAAGAAGAAAACATATCATCTACTTCTGCTAGTGCATTGTGAGAAAAAAGCTTTGAAGATAATCTGGGCAAGCAGCTTGCATTACAGTTAAAAGGGAGGCCTCCAGATAAATTTGGCTGTTAACTTGGCTTAAAACCAGAGGTGCCTTGTTTCCCTCACTATTCTAGCAAACCTAACTTTTGAGTCTGGCCTTTTTAAAGCTGGGGGACTTGCAGCGATTGCAGCAATTTTTCTTCTGCTGCCTGTGGAAGTAGAAGTTCTGTAAAAAGAGTTGGTTACATTTGTTTTCAAGTGATTTGTAAAGAGGTAGAGCAGAAGTAACTTTGTGCGTGACCCATACTGGTTTCTCTAGTCTGTTTTTTGCATTCAGAGGTAGCTGCCAGAAGATGACATGCTTGTGGGTGACCTGAAGTAACCTGAACTTCTTTACAGTTATGTGTAATCAGTGGTACAAACATGCCAAAACTCCGAACACCCACACTCATGTGCACACATGCTCACACACGCAGATACACAGATACACACTCTTGAGGCACTTTCAACTCATTATGTCTCTGTGGCTGTCCCTCAGTCTGGAAGAGCTCCTAGGATCTCCTGTGCCAAACACAGAGTCATTTCTGACTGCAGGATGTAGTAAGTGCAAAAACTAACCAGTGACAGGAAGAAATGTGTTCTATATGGAGCATGCAAATAGCTTCCTAGCTGAAACTGGTGAGATACCCGTTTTACCCCACCTAAAGGTGTCATTTCCAGAAGACACTTGAATGAGGCAAGTCACATTTGGAGCAGTGCAGTGAAGACTTGGGGGTAACTCAGACAGAAAAATTGATATTTCATGCCAAGTTAAACTTAGACAGCATGTATCAGCAAATTGTTGACATAACATTAGTAACTGCTTTTCAACATTTGTTTCAGGTTTCTAAATGGATAAAAACTACTCTAAGCCCTGTAAAATATTTTATTATTAGAAATGGCTTGTCCCAGAAACATTGAAGTAATTTTCTTAGCCCATATAAACTGTTGCAGCTCTGCAGATACTAATTAACACCCATAGCTCCTCCTCAGTAAGCACACCAAGAAATGACACAGCTTGTAAAAGAAAAGGCAAAAGGTTCTGGAAGGAAGGTGCAGACAGCCAAGTCAATATCATGTAATCTGGTGGGGTTTTTTTTACTCTGTGCAGCACTAACTTACTATGACAGTTTGTCACGTTAGCTTTTCATTTACATAAAAGGGGCCAGCTGCTGGTTTATTTCTCCGAAGAAGCCCATAATGGAATTGCTGAAATATTTAAACAAAACAAATGCTTAAATGCACAAAACGTTATTTCATGCCTTAATACTGATGTGTATCTGTCACCAAAAATTCCAAGATGTTTCCCAAATGAAAACTGGGTGAAGATTTGTCAGGCTTGGGAAAGCAATTTTTGAAACAACTCCATTTCTGTTTAGATTTCTGCTCTAGTGAGAGATGTTCTAGGGATCCTTACGGTTAATAGTAATACTGGCTTTTGTCCATATCTTTCTAGCCATGAATTCTCAGCTGTGATTTCCATGACTGCTATAAGCTACGAGTATTTCTTAAACTTACTTAACATATAATCACTTAAATGCCATGCTGTTCTTCCCCATGCTTTTTACATTAAGACAGGAGTAACATAAACTAGAAATAAACAAGATGGTCTCTTGTTATTAGAGGGTAAAAGACTGGGTGGCAAATGAGAATGTTAAATCAGTGAGAAACCTCATTTCTCAAAATGCAATATGTGGAACTTGTGCCTGTGATGGAGCCATTTATTGTTCAGACTCCCTTTCATGAAGGGAAAATCGCATTATACAGCAATCTGTGTGCCATCGGAATATATTGCTGGGAGTAATGGCATGTGTATCACTATGTGTATTGTACCACCAGTGTTCTGGGTCACTCTGTACTGTTCTACCCGCTTCTGATGAAAAAACACTTGATAAAATATGCCAGCACGCCAGACTGAATTGTGTTCTGTGTGTGACCTCCAAAGGAAAGAAGGTCATGGGGCCATTCAAGCCTCATTTCTGCACCTTTTAATGAGATTCTGAAAGGGCTGGGGAGGAGGGAAAGACCATTTGTCACTTTGGAAACAAAAGGAGAGGCAGCAGAAACAGAATCTGAATGCAAATGAGACATTTTTCCACTTGGGACAAGCTGATTTCCATATTAACTATTTTTTTCCTGTATTTGTCCAAATGCATTTCCTTTGCTATTTTGTGTTCAGAAGTCAAACCACTATGAGTCAAATCTGCACATTTCTAAAGAAATGCTGAGGATGAACCTACATAGATTAATTATGTTGCACTGCATTTTGACTGTTACATCTTTCAACAAAGCTGAAATCCACCCGACCTCATGACCTGTGCTCAGTGTGTGCTTTGTTTCTTTACTTTGTCATTGAGCAGTGAAGAAAGGTAAAGAAGGTGGAAAGAAAATAGAAAAACATTTGTATCCTCTTTATGACACTGAAATTATGCTCAGTACTTTTCTGGGATATAGATAATACACATTATTTATAGAAAGATCTTTAAGAATAAGGAAATTTAAACATGTTGATACGGTTTCAGCTCCCTTGTAAAGCCAAGGTACCATCACAACTTTCTGAACTGCTTTGAGGAGCTTCTGAGCATTACTGGGGGTGACCAGTCTCCCCTTGGTTGATTCCAGGGGAGTGTGTAGGAGGAGTGAATCTGGAAGGAGAGTACCCATAGGAGCAGGTAATAATCTTCATTAATGACCAGGCTTTGGGTCAGAGTGCACCTTCAGCAAATTTGCAGCTGATACAGAACTGGGAGGAGTAGTTACCACTTTTGTACTGCTCTTCAGAGGACCTCAACAGGCTGGAGAAATGGTCCAGCAGAAAACCTTATTAAAGTTCAACAAAGAGAAAATGCCAATTCCTGCACCTGGGGGGGGGAACAATCCCAGGCACCAGTACATGCTGGTGGCCACCCAGCTGGAAAACAGCTTTGCAGAAAAGGACCTGGACATCCTGGTAGACACCAACGTGACGACAAGTCAGCAATACACACTTGCAGCCAAGAAGGTCAGTAGCCTCCTGACCTGTATTAGGCAAAGCATGGCCAGCAGGTCCAGGGAGGTGATCTTTTCATTCATCTCATCGCTGGAGTTCTGTGTCCTGTTCTGGAATCCCCAGTACAAAACAGACACGGACTAACTAGAGCATGCCCAGTGATTGCCATGAAGATGATTAAGGAACTGGAACATCTTTCACATGAGAACAGCTTGAGAGAGCTGGGCCTTTCAGCCTGGAGAAGACTAAGGGGGGATCTTACCCATGTGTAAATATCATGTACCGATACCTGATGGGAGGAAGTAAAAAAGTTGGACCCAGACTCTTCTCTGTGATGTCCAGTGATGGAATGAGAGGCAACACACACAAATTAATCCACCTGAATGACAGAAGAATCTGTCTTATTGTGAGGATGGTTGAACACTAGAACAGATTTCCTTGAGAGGTTGTGAAGTCTCCATGCATCCGTGGACATATTCAGACTCTGACTGGATATGGTCCCAGGCAACCTTCTCTGGCTGGCCAGTCTCTGTGCAGGGCTTTGAACCAGATAAGTTGCAGAGATGCCTTCCAATGCCATCAATTCTGTGTGATCCTGCGTTAAATTCAAACCACCTTCTGGAAGCCCTGTCTTGATCCCTTGATCTTCTGACAGGCATCTGCCTGCAGTCAAGGGAATATTTTTACCATCTTTTTCCCAGTCCTGCTTGGTGTAGTGCTCACCAAGTGCCTAGCAAGCCTCAGCCATGCCAGAGTGGATGTAATTTTGTCATTCAGGCAAGACTTACACTTGGCTGATGAACTGGGACCTACATAGTGAATGCTGATCCATTCATCCCTTGTTACAAACTGTTTTCTTTTTATTCTAATTTTAAGTCTGGCCCTTGCTCTCCAAAGCAGGTGGAGGAGGGATCAGGCCTCTGTTCATGGCATCCAGTAGTACAGCCCACACCTATCCTTCCCTCAGAAATCAGAAGTGGAGCTAGAAGCATTAAGATTAATGTTTGGCACTTGGTTTCCACCTTCCCTGCTGTTAGTTCTTGCGTGTCTCCATAATACCAGAGGTTGTGTAGTCATTCACAACCTTCCGTCTGCCCTCTGGTACCTTCTGCTTTTATTGTTGTCAGCTTTTTCCAGTCATAAATGATAATGTAAGGAATTATAGAACTATATGAACAGACAGGTTTTCTTCTCAGTCACGCAGATATTGGCATTGGGTTTTTCCCATCGGCTCCTAGATCTGTGGATCTGCCCATATCCTTAGCAATTAAAACATCTTTCCCAGGCAAACAAAAGGAAAAGAATACAATAATAAAATGAGAATCCTTGCATCTGCCTGATGTTATCCCGACAGCAGATGATGACAGATACATTAAACAATAAAGGACCTTCATTGAAATACAGACTTGGAGGGGAGGAGGCAATTCAAAAAAGGAAAAACAATCTCCCTGCCCACTGTCATTTGATAATAATTATAGCAAAATTAATTACTTGACCTTCACAGGAGCTGAGCAATTATATCACTTAGATCTTCTGAGTTCTGTACGTTTATTTATTGCTAAATTAATTAAGTACAGATGGATTATGACTTTGTTACCTTAGTGCGGTCACACTAAAAAAATCCTACAGACCCATAAATGAGACATCCAAAAATCTTGGATGGATGAGACTGTTGTGGTATTCACCACTAACCATCACTGCCTAAGCTCTCCTCTGTCTACCTGTATTACATGCTTCAGGTTAACAGTGGGGAAAAGTTCCATCTGTTTTCCTTTTCCTTAGTCCTGTAGCTACTTTTGTACTTCAGTGTTATAAAACAGTCTGAGGCAAGCCCAGTACTGAAATGACTTCTGGTACTAGCTTTCTGCCCAGGATTAAACTGTGACACCATGTTATTCATTGGCATTACACAAAATATATCAGAACTACAATAGTGTGGCATGACCAAAAGAAAAATCACTTGACTGTGGTGGATGCACAATGCTGTTGTGCAAGAAGATTCTGGTAGGAGCAAAACCAGGGCTGAAGCTGCCAAGTTTTTCAGGCACCTTTGGCAGTGTTTTGTGTAATGAGTTAGAGAAGATTAGAGAAGACATTGTAAATGCGTGATGGACAGCATAAGACATCAAAAACCCAGATGTAAGCTGCAGTTTGCTTTGTTTTCAGAGAAGGGTGATGTTAGAAAGGAAAATACTGCAAACATGACTGGGTTATAAGACTCATTAATATCTTCGTTTTTTCACAGTGCAAAATTATCTCTGTGACCAAAATGTTGCAAAACTATCTTTAAAAAGCCAAGGATGCTGATCAGTTCCTTCCTGGCAGTTCCTGTGGGTGAAATTTCATTTTAGTTGGGAACAGCTATAGGTTTTGTGTTTTATCTCTTCCCTGCTCATCCACAAAGTGTCTTTTTTAAACATAATAGGAAATTGTGGTAGTCAGACATTTCGAGAGTGACCACCTCCACCCTTCCAAGAAGGGCTGTTTAATAGATTTCTTGCAGAAGCCATTGATCAGGTGGGGATTTGCGCGGAGCCAGCATCTGTGTTTCATAAAAATGGAGCAAGTCCTTCTGGGTATCTTAAAAGCAAGTATGCTCCGCTAGGCTTTAATTACCTCTGATAAGCTCTCTAGCAAGCTGCAAGGCTTTTTAAAATCTTTATCTGAAGATAACATTCTTTGCTAATAACATTCATTAGTGCACAGCTAGGGGAGTGCAGTGCTTTTCTATTTTTGCTGTTCAGGCTATTCCCATAATTACAAAATATCAGGCACATTGCTATAGCCATGTACAGTGCTCTCAAGAAAGTAAACAGAACATAAAGAGCAAAGTCTACCCCTCTTCCTTCCCCTGTTGGGGTAGGGAGCCACACTGGGGTGACAGCTGGTAGACTTCCCAGCTCTTCAGTCTTCCAATCTGTACAGGTTGGGTACTCACATATCTGTATGGTTGATGTCAGTGGTTTTGTAAGTGCAGTAGCACATAATTTTGATACTGATGTGCAAGTGTTTTGCATGCGGCAAGGCTGAGCTGGTATCACTACAGAAGCTGAATGATGAGGCCCTTGAAAGCCAGGAAATGACAGACTTAAGATTGGCCATTAGCAACAGCAAGTCAGCTCTGATTTGGGGTTTTGGGCAGAACTGCCACATGGGGTCTATCCTCTGCTTTCATGTCAGTCAAGCCTGTCAATGCCTTGTCTTTTTACCTCTAAAGCCTTGGTCTCTGTGACACTGTCACAGCATCCTTATATCTCTTCAACATTTACTGTCACCTGTGGCTTTGAAGGTAGCTCCTTCAGTACCTGATTTATTTGCCTCTGGAATTAGGTACTGCTCTTTTGTCAGATGTGATAAGCTTTTCATCCCTTTGTGCTCTTACTGACCACCTTTCCCTTGCCTGTTGTCTGGATTTCTAGATTTTTCCATTAGCACACACAAAAAGGTGTATCTTATTCTGTTCTCTGAGAACAGGAAAGCCACTAGCCTGTGTCCGTGTGTCTTACGGATCAATAATTGAGTGCATGTAGACTTTTCAGATGCTGAATCTTTTAGTGCCTCAAAGTTCCTAATGGAAATTAAATATACCTTTGATTTCTGTTACATTTTTCTAGGATCCAGGGTTTCTGAATTCTTTTGGTGATTAATATGGCTATGTTCTTATTTTGTCAACTGCATCAGTTAGGTCTCTTATTTACTTACAGACATTTACCTAGATTTTAATTGGTTTTCCTACAAACTAATAAAAAAAATCAAAAATTAGTATTGTTCATGAAATAGCTTACATTATCTTCCATACTTTGGGCATTCATCTAACAAAGGGGAGGAATTTATTCAGAAGAAACTCTTTTTTTGTCATGTAGTGTGTTAGCATCTCAGTTTGCTAAAGACATCCAACTCAATTAAAACCATTCTGTGCTATTAAGCCCCTGAGAACATGGCCAAAAGGCACCATTTTCTGTCCAAAAGAGATCTGGGAGTGATGGTTCCTGGGGAGGAAATTGTTAAACAATGGCTCAGAATTTTTGCCTGCTAATTTCTTCTATTCCTTTAGTTCTCTTCCAGTTTGCCCAGCAGAAATTTCTCCAGATGTTGCCACTACAGTGTATTGCAAATTTACATTTAGTGACACTGACTGTGGCTGCAGGAGCAGCTAAGATGACTGGAGAACAGTTATGTAAAAAAGAGCAGCAGTTGAAAATTTGTTCTACAGTCACATACACTGTGAATCGCTTTGATAATGCACGATAAAAATTGCTGGTACTTCAGACTCTCTGGATCACTCAAGAGGAAATGAATCTTTCCCTTTAAAAAGAAAACACAGGTGGGCCTACTTGATGAGCCTATTTACCAAAAATCTTGAATTCACTCAACTTTTGCAGGACATTTTTCATCTTTTTGCTCCATTTTTTGAATGCAAAGTCCATGTCTACCTATCTTTTCAGTCTATTGATGTAGGAGAAATGACCATGCCCTAGAGAAGAGTTTGAGCAAATTTAGGCATTACAAATCTTTATAGTATCTGCCCTGAGCATATTTACTTGTTTTCTGCCAATAGTTGCAGACAGACACCTTCTGATCACTTGAAAGAATATAATTTTTGCATAGATGGAGAGTAGTTTCTTTTTGTTGTCTTAATTTGGGAACATATGTAACATTGTCTGCACCTATCTGTAACATGGCCTGAATGGGGAGGTAAACTATATGTAGCTGAAAATAACTTTATATAGACAGGCAGAACAGAACTCAGTTTACATATACCAAGACAGAAAGTATTTATAATTATTCATACTCTTGGGGCATTCTGCAGACTAGGTAATATTTAATTTCCTACAGGCATATTAAAAGCTTGGAATCAGAAACTATATGAGTAAATGTATAATGCTCCATCTACTAAGATGATATACTGTTTGATTTTGTGCTCACATACTGTCTTACATTAGGGCTTTTTGTTCAGAACTGAGTGATGTATCAAATTTGTGCTACCATTACATTAAAAATAGTCACAAGACCTAAACACCATATAAAAGAGAACCTGAAAGTATATCTCCATAGATGATCAGAACCAGGCTAAGAAATTCTTAAAAAGAATGAGTATTTTGTTCAGATTTTCCTTAACTTTTGTTGTGCAACATACTAAAATTATCTGTAACAAGCAATCAAAAATCCAGAGTCTGAAGAACTCCTGCTGACATAAATAACACAAGCACACATTTTACTATATGGACACTCAAGCAGTGCAAGAAAGTGCAAGTTTTAAATACATTGAAAGCACTGTGGCATTTATTTTTATTCAGGCTTTATAAGCCAGGCTGCATAAGCTGTACATTTCACTGTAGGTGACATCAGATTCCAAAAGTATCCCAAGGAGAAAACTGTTTCCAGAACCACAGCAGAGCTGCTTTTAGAGTAAAGGATGTAACTTTGATGTTGGAAAATGTTTTTCTGTAGGAAGACATTTAACCCACATTGTAGATCAAACCCCGGTCCTCAAATACATAAAGGCAGCAAACTCCCATAGGAATCGAAGTCTGCTATCTACCATCTGCCCTTGCCAGAAGTAAGCTTTCCAAATTCAGAAACCAGAGGGCAGGAGGCAGAGCAGAGCATGACTTCAGGTTCTGGTATTAATACAACTCATTAGCTGTGCCCTCAGCAGACTTGTACTTTTTGGGCTGTGGGCTGTCTCTCGATATGAGCAGCAAAGCAGGGCACAGTCCTGAACTCAGCTTTCAATCAGAGCACAAATAATAAGATAGAAGTCTAACTGTCTTGGTACAATAAGTATTTCTCCCAAAGGAGGATAATTTTTAGCTATACATCACTTTTAGAAAGACAATGAAACTTCTGCTGAAACTTTGAAGCCATAAAACAAAACGCACCCCAGAGCACAGCATGCTATAATGAATTCTTACTGGTAGCAAACAATCTGTTTACATGAGGATGACAACTTGTATGTCCACAATTAACATGGTGTGATGTTCCATCGGCCAATATTTTTATGTCTGAAAATAAAACCTGGACTCCTAGAAGAAGAACTCTGTAGTTGGTTAACCTTGGATGGCTGTCAGATCTCCATCCAGTTGCTCTCTCTTTCCCCCTCCTCAACAGAACAGGGGAAAAAAATAAGAGGAAATAGCTCATAGGCTGAGATAAAAACATGAAAATCTTGCTAATTACCATCATAGGCAAAATGGTCTTGGGGAAAATTGATATATTGCTAATCAAGATAGATCTGGATAGTGAGAAACAAAAACAAAGTGAAAAAAACCACTGAATTAATTTAATATATTTTGTCCTTCATAAAAATCTCCCTCTTTTTGGTGACTGGTCTGTGTTAGAAGAATAGAATAGAACAGGACAGGACAGGACAAGATAGGACAGGACAGGATAGGATAGGACAGGATAAGATAGAAGAAATGTGAAAGTCTGTTCTCAGTATTGACAGGGAAAACCTGACCAAATGCCACTAACTGTTATGGACTAGCATCTAAGAAGGAACACAGCTGGGTCAAACACCTTCCTGGTTGACCACAAATGATTGCACTTGCAGTGCCATCACTGCTCTGGTCAATCTAATGAGCCAACTCAGCATCCTACTTGCCAAACTCAGCATCAGAGAGTGCTGGGTGAATGTATTTATGTATGAATTATAATTGCCTTTTGAAGAAAACACCTGCTAGCACTGAGGATTAAGCTTGGAAATTAAAAATGGAGAAGAAAGAAAGGGGAGAAAGAGACTGAGGGGAGAGGGAGGGAGGGGAGAAAAAGGGAAGAAGAAGGAGGAAGAGAAAGAAAAAGGCAAAAAGGAAAAAGGTGAGGAGACACAGGGAAACCAAACCCCAGCTCAAATCACAGCTCCCTCACTCGTTTTTCTGAAGTTTTCCTTGTGAAAATTTCTGGAAATAGCATTATCCCTAAAGTCTGAAAAAATTATTTCAGTAGTTGCTCTCAGAAAATTAGACTAGCTGAGTCATCCCACAAAAAAAACCCAACACCCTCCCCTCCCCCCCAAAACCCCAACAAATAACAACCAACAAAACCCAAATAAAAGCCCCAGCAAATAAACCTTTTCCAAAGCCTCAGTAATCCTCTATAGGCCATGGCAAATGCAAAGCATACCTACCCTATGAATGACTCAAAATTTGCATGTGCTGTTGATTGTCCCCTAGGTTAAGCAACAATGTCCTAGCATAGAGGCAAGGCTTTCAGCTCTGCTGTCTTCAACGATATTCTTGCACTAGGATGTTGCAGGAGGGGCTGTGGGGCTGGGACTCAATCCACCTAGAGCAGAGATGGCTTTGGAGCACCTAACAGCAGCCCAACCCCTAACCCCAACCTGTGTTGGTGGGGAAGGGGTGGAGTGGCCAGGGCCAAGCTTTTCACAGAGGTGTCTGGTGGAAGACTCAGGCACATGGCATCAGCTTAAAGTAGGGAGGTTCAGACTGGATATCAGGAGAAACCTTTCATCCATTAAGAGTCCGGCAGTAGGGCAGGCTGTCCAGAGAGGTGGTGCCATCACCATGTGATCATCCTGAGTGCCATTACATGGTACCTACAGAGCAGCAACATCATCACATCATCAACACGGGTTAATAAAAAGCTGGTTCTGCTTGACAAACCTGATCTCCTATGACAAGGTGACTCGCTTCACTGATAAGGGAAAGGCTGTGGATGTTTTTTAACTGGATCTTATTAAAGGCTTTGACACCATCTCCCACAGCATTCTCCTGGGATAGTTTTACTTCAGGGGAGTTTCTGTACCATCCTCAGTTCAAGTCAAATGCATTCAGGTGGATCCTAGTACTGCAAAGAAACGCTACCCTAGAGCAGGTGTACAGCTGCTTTAGTTAACTTGTGTGTTGAGGAAAATGTTTGTCCTGTGCTATGGATTTACACTCTTAACCTGCATCAGGTGGCAGCATTTGTAAGGTTGTCCTAACATCTTTTCAGAATCCATTTACACTTTTATTAGAAGTTAATTTTCATATTTTTTCATCGGAAGGCATACACAGTATTTCTCGATTGATTTTACAGCTGGGTGTTGTCTTGTGGGTGGTCATGTCTGTGCAGGGGGCAGGGTAGAAAGACAGGGTGTACAAACTTGCTTTAATGTTGAGTATTAATTAAGACACACTTTCTCTGAAGAGACCTTAAAGTAGTATGCAAATGACAACACTGTTCTCAAAAGGCCTGATCTCAGACAGCAACCAGTAAAACTTCCCAGGCAGCATGGAAGAACATACTGATGTTTGAAGTGCGATACCCTTCCAAATCTGCAATACTTTGTGCTTGAAAGATTTCTTAAGCAAAAAAAAAAAAAAAAAATCCTATTTCTTTGTATTGAAAGAATACAAAGTCAGTGGAATTTCTTCTCCACATAGTTGCTCACCTGCCATTTGAAATTCTGTAAACTTTGCCCACAAAGCCTTTAACATAATTCCTTACTCCTCTAGGAATCCTGAGTACCACAACGATGAGTACATGTGATGAGGGTGAGGAATCCTCTTTCTCAGCGAGCTATTGCGGCTTTTCTTAAAGTAAGTGATTTCTTTTTTCCTTGCTTCAGTCCCTTCATTGCTAGAACAGATGTAAATACAGTGTCATTCATAATGCAAGTTGATAGATGAAAGGTCATGTGAAAGTGTGGTAAGTTACTGTTATTACAAGGGGAGGACTGTACAAGAGCTGATGTTAGCTGAGTGGAATCAAGGAGATGAATCTGAAAGTAAGCGGAAGCAGGAGCAATTTGAACTGCAAAGCTGTGGCTGTGGAAGCACCTGGAACATTAATTTCTTCTGTAGTGTCAGGTTTGATTTCTAGACTGCTAAAAATCTGACATCACAGATCCTCACTAAGTACAACAGGAAAAAGAATTGAAGTTGGGTGGAAAGAGGCAGATTTTATTATTGCATAATAGTTATTTGGTGAACTGCTGTAATTGTAACTTAGATTTGGAAAGAAATAGGTATTTCTGTGAATTTTGAGAGGCTTAAGGTTTTTAGAATTTTCATCTTTCTGCCCCAAGAAAAAAAATACAGGGGAAATAAAATTACTGAGATGATGGGTCTTTTTGGTATGCTTGATTTTAGGTTAGGGAGGAAAGAATGCTCAGCCAGTGCTATTTTAAATACCTGTAGAACTACTAATAGAAATGCTTAATAGCTCTTTTCTTTATTTAGACAACTCTGTTTATGAACGTGATTACACAGGAATCAGTAAAACTAAGCTTGTGAAATGCTTTAAATTAGCCCTTTGCTTTGAATTAGTGAATATCTGAGTTTGTCACTGCACTTAGTGAACCAGGGTAATTAGAATGGACTCCTTCCAATACCAAACATGTCTGTTTTTTTCATTAAAATCCATTCACATATTTGCATATCACATTGCACATGCTTCTCATTCCAGCTGTGCAGATGAGTAGGTTGGGGTATTTCTTACTGTACAAGGGTTTACTTTTGAAGATAGGTCTAGTTCTGAGGTTTGTTATAAAACAGGCATCAAATTTTTGTGTGCCTCAGGGTGAAATAGACATACTGCAATAGGGAAGGTGACTTTTCCAGGAAAGGGCTAGAGCTTGGAGGACGGTGTAGTTTGTAGTTTGCTGAAAAGTGCTGCATTTTCGTGATAACACCTGAAGAATATATTGTATATTAAATATCCCAAGAATATTAGATGCTACATTCTCTTGGATTGTTTGCCCTTCCAAACCCAGCTTGATATCCACTGATGCAAACAGCTTCATTTTACTGACATGGTTACATTGCTGTGGTAGTAGAAGTAAGTGACACCACTGGAGGATGCACGTCCAATATGAGCTGGGGGTCTTCTTTTCATGTGCAACTGTATCACATCTTTTCAGGATGTTTGCTGTCAGTAGAATCTCTCTGGCAGAATTGTTTACTGAGTCCCAAAGAAGCAAAAGATGGAATAAGACCGAATTTCTGGTTTGCTGTTGTTGCTAAAGTTGGCAAATACAAATCTGATAAATGTACAGAAAGAGGCAGAAATCTTGAATGAAGCTCTTTTTTCCTGCTTCACGTGGTCATATAATTGAGACCGCATCACATTTCAGTGATTTCCAATGGAAATATCTGTAATGCATGCATGGGGCTTAGTCAGAGAAATGAGAGTCTGGGCACCTTGGACTATACCTGAATCATCATTTTGCTTTATTAATTTACTGTTACTTTATTTTCTAAAAGTTGAACAGACAGTAACTATTGGCTGATTGGTGCTGAGGCTGATTGAGGCCGTGCAGGCTAGCATCAGATTCTACCGTGAACCCAAACAGAGCGGCAAGCTGCACAGTCATTATGCTAATAATTATATTTGTGACTTTTGCTTTAAAAATCCAGAAAATCAGCATCCTAGGAATTTCACCATCATCAGCTGGCGTTTTGAAAAGTGATTTATTTAGGGCAGTGGTACCTTTGTCAAAGATTTGAGTGCAATGATGTAGTGATGGAAGGCTATACGCTCATGGAAATAGAATAATTTTGTGAAAATGAATAATTGAAAAATAGAATTATTTTTTATTTGGGGAGGTCTGATCAGAACACATCTGGATGACCCTGACTTGGTTTCCCTTGACCTACTTTTGTCGTTACATTCCATTTGGTTTCCTGCTTTATTGACTCTCCATCCTGCTTTGTGTAATGATAGCATATTCTTATCTAAATGGATTCATTTAGATATCTGTGTCCCTATGGGAGTATGTTCTAAAGAAAGAAGTTCTAAAGAAATAAGTCCACCTCTTTCCTTACTGGCCTTTTGTTTCAAGTGATAAGTTTTTCTAACTCTTGATGTGACTGCCTCTCAGTTTCCCAGTGCCATTCACTCTTCTATTAAGTTTTCTCCTCTTACAAAAGAATTTATCATATATGATATATATATCATAAGATAAAACCAGTTAAAAATTACATTACCAAAATATAAGCGTGAGTGGCAGGGAGGGTCAATTGACCTAAAGTACAGTCCTAAATGTGTAAGGCATTTTCCCTTTAGAGGAGGCAATGAGATAGAGGTGTACAGGTCACCTCCGACGTGTTACGCCCCGAGCATCAGCTGCAGTGTGTGCTTATGTGCGTGTGAGCATGTGCGCAATACTTAGCGAGCTTCATGCTACTTAGAGAGGACTTCCTCACATTTACTAGGCATGCAAAATTCTCTCAGGAACTGGATCCTTAGCCTGCTTTTCTTCTGTATCTTCCCCAAGGGCAGTAAGCATTTAAAGTAACCAAGGAATGCAGCAACAGCCCCAAAATGGAAGCTTCCCAAGGATATCCCAGGGTTTGATTGACTTTCTAAACTTATTTTTATCAAAATTCTCATTTCAAACCACCTATGATATGAGTTTTGCTGTACTTTACACACAGCTCTTGCAGATGTTAACGGTATTCAGGATCCTCCATGCTGCAGAAATTCAGACGCCAAGGTAACGGAACTACAGGGGCTTCTTGATTATTTGGGCTAACATCACAGAAAATGGAGTGAGTATACATGTGAGAAAGTACATTAATAGCCTTCCTTATTCCCAGCTGTGACAATGAACTTGTAACTCTTAAATTCTAGCTGTGTCAGTAATATGATGTCAACCTAAGGAATTCAAAAGCAGACTGTATGAAAACTGTAGCTGAATAAAATGTTATTTCAGTTATTTTTTACTCTTGACTTTAATTCATACTATGACATGGAGGAAATTGTGTACCTTAGCATTTTTACCTAACTCTCCTGGGATACAAAATGCTCTTTTGTACTTGCTTATGTGCCTGTTTGAGAATGAAGCTAGGAATGTGTTCAGCAATAGTTTTTGGACTCCGATTACAGCATTTGTTTTAGAAAGACATGGGTCACTGCACACTGAGTGACAATTGCTTACATACCTTTTCCATTTTATTGGAATGAATGAACACTGGACTTCCCAGGCATTCAAAGGACATGGGAAAAATCCTTAAGTGCATACAAATGCTTAAAATGACCTCCACTTTTATAGTCAATCATTCATAATACTGCACCTCTCTTTTCAGTATATATGTTTGAAATGTCAAGATTAAGGTTTTTCAGTGTTAAGCTTTCCAGATTTCTCTTAGTTTGCTTCCTTTTACTGGAGGCTGGGGCACAAAATCCTTCAGCTGCCCTGGAAGACCAGACTTCAGCATCCTCTTAGATTTATGACAGTACTGAAGCAGCAATTGACAAATCCCTTGACATGCAAGGTCTAGTGATTTCCAACAAAAAGAGGTAGCATTCAGACCTACCTCTAATCAATTAATTATTAGATGACTGGTTTTCATCAGTTTCTGGAGGATCTTTTCGAATGTTGGGGTTTTGTTTTTAAAGTATATGTGTGCATTTGGAACATTATCACACCAATTAGAAGGTACATGCTAAATTACCAAGATGTACCTACTGCACTTTGTAAACTCTCCAAGCAAAAATTCAGCATTTCAGTGAGCTTGTTTGCTTTGTTTGTTATGCTCAACACTCTTCTTTACAGATGGGATTAAAATGGACTAAGAGAGGCAGAAAAGACGAAAATAGACAAAAAATTGACATGTTAGTGATGTCCAGAAACCTTTCTGAGCAATGTCTGCCTTGCTTGGGCTACCCTGCACCATTGCATGGAAGGGGAGGGTGGGCTGCAGAGAAGAGGTAGAGCTTTGCTGTGGTGCCTGCTAAACCACTGCAAAAAGCTGAGCAGACCCACAGATACAATGTATCCAAGATCTACAACTCCCTGGTTCTCTGGCGATCAGTGGTATTGGCAGGGGTTTTTTTCTCACCTCATCTGCATCTTTCCCACTTTCAGTGCTCTGAGCTTTCAAAGGAATGGTTGGAGAATGCATGCAGGAAGGGTCATTAGAGGTCACCTTCAGCTGCCAGCTGCTGAGAGCAGGACCAAAACTGGCAGGAGACACTGGGTCCTGTGCAGTCAGCTTTGGGGTCTCATGCAAGGTACAGATGCCAACAGCCATCCCAAGGAAAACTGTTCCCTGGTCAGATCACTTTCCCTGAACTCACAAGCCAGACCCACAGGTCCTCTTCAAGCAGGAACTACCAGGCCCGAGGGCCAGCCTTGTGGCACTGCGTGTAGGGGTGTCATGCTGCACAGGACTGGAGTCACCCTGAGGCAGACCCCACGGGCACTGTGTCCCATCCGGGGCACTGGACATGACAGAGGTCAACAAACTGAAGGGGCTAAGAGGAGGAGACCAGCCATACAGCAGAACTGGATCCTTTGACCTGTGAGGAGGGGCTGATGCCTTGGCAGTGGTAATTGACAGTGGTAATTGTCTTTGGTTTTCTTTTTGTACTTTTTTTTTTTTAGTGCCTGTTTTTTTTTTTTTTTTTTGGAAGGTCACGGACAGCAGATCTCTTCCCAAAAATGTACCTGTCCTATATACACCTGAAAAGGCTCTAGACAGACAAGACGACAATGTGGATTGATGGCACTGAAGTTTCTACAGATGTGTAACCTGGGCTCAAAAACCAACTCGACTCAACCCAGTCATCATTGTGCTTTGTCTGGGAGCTACTGCTGATAGGGTTCAGCTCAGAAGATGACATTTCACTTCTAAAGCCCTCCAGCTACCACAGCTGTGTGATTTTAGGAGAATGAGAGGGCACAGAGTATATGCAAGGACATAACATTTGAGCACACACCTCTTGTCCATATCTGCATCTTCCCAATCTCACATTTCTTATCTCTTCTCCTCTGGTGGTATTTCTGGATTTATTCTCTCACTCCGTCTTTGTCCTGGAGTAGAGATGTAAAAAATGTTGGAAGTATCTTGCCAGCACTCTGAAAAGAAAACCTTTTGGTAAAGAAATTGTCCTTGTGGTACATCACAACCTACCTGTTGTCTGTGGGAAGTGGAGAGAGGTGCTGATCTCTTCTTTCTGGGATCCATTGACAGGATACATGGCAACGGCGCAGAGCTGTGCCAGGGGAGGTCCAGACTTGAGGTTAGGAAGCATTTCTTTGCCGAGAGGGTGGTCAAACACAGGAACAGGCTTCCTAGAGAGCTGGTCGATGCCTCAAGCCTGTCACTGCTCAAGAGGTCTTTGGAGAGTGCCCCGAATAACATGCCTTAAGCTTTGCTCAGCCCTGCAGGGGTCAGGCAGTGGGATGAGATGATCATTTTACATTTATTACAAATTATATATTACAAAATTACATTTTAAATCCCTTCCAAATGAAATACTGTATTCTATTCTAATTCATCACAAGATCGTTTGCATGGAGGTGCTCAGGTCATTTGTCTTCCTTAGACATCACAAATGAGCAACTGAAAGAAAGATGATTGTTTGCTTTTCATCTGACCTCAACTTCTTTGTCCTGGAGAAAGGCAGGCTGGCTATGGTGATGGTAAGTCTGCAAAACAAGAATGGCTTGCCTGCTGTGATGGTAAGCAGAAGTCAATCAGACAATGATAATTTTGTTTCAGTGTATTGGCAGTAGAGCAAGGTTCAGCTGGGCATGAGAAGCAACAAGCTCTGGAGGAGAAGGGTGTGAGTTTGCCTGATCCCCTCTTCCCTGGCTTTCACATCATCTCCCTCTGCTTTTGCTTCCCTTTTTTGCGTTGTGGTCTGTGGGAGTCGAATGGCTTTACAGCATGCCTCATAGCTCCTGTACAGCAGGGGCTTGGCCAGGCCTTCAAAGTGTTATTATAATTTATGTGACCAAAGCAATTCCTGAATGCTAGTATTAGTGACACAACTTTCTTCTTTTTGTGACCTTGAGATTTTCCTCATAATATCTCTGTTGGCATGAATGATATTCTGATGGTGTAGTGAACTCAGGGGAATATGGCTGATTATTTTGTAAAGTGTGGAGTCTTTGGAAGTAAGGATTAAATAAATCAGACCTGAAAAATTATCTTCGCCACTTGCCTAAGGTGAGTAATTTTGATGGATGTGAGTAAAACATCTTTTCCCATTGTCAGTACAGTAGAAGATGGATTAATGTGTTTGTTCTGGGCATATGTTGGGGCTTTTTATAAAAAATCTCCCAAATAACTTTCTCAGGCTTCTATTCAACTGCAAAAAAATTGTTATAATCATCCTCATTATTATTATTATTATTACACCATCAGCGTTACCATCACAACTATCTGTCAAAACATCCAATAGCTCAATTGTAGAAGACCCCAAAGGACATGCTGGAAAGAAAAATCCAATTTCCAATTACCCTGTCGGAGCTAAAATACTCTCATTATTAGCAGGACCGTTCTACAACATTTGAGAGACTGAAGCCTTGTGAGAGATGCTTTCAGATGAATGCTGGCACAGTTCTTCAGGGCTTTCAAATGGAAAAAATGAAGGTGGCAGGTGCAGAATGGCCAAACCAAACCAACCAAAACCAAACCTACATGCTAGTATAGCTGAAGGACACAGGTTACTGCCTAATGCTGTAGCTAACTGCTAGGGACAAATAGCCTGCTCTTTGTTCAAGCTTCAAAGCTTTGTGCTCCCTACCTGTCGAGCAGAGAGAGTCTGAGCATGCTTACTCCACAGCCACATGGAATGTTCTTTGAAGTCCTTTTTGCTTTCATACAGTGAGACATTACAGAAAAGAGGTGCTTTTAAGAGCCATTGCTTCTATGGGGATGCTCTTGGGTATTTCTGGGTAGCAAACATGGCATTTGCACAGAAGAACTTGGTTCTCACATTTCCTCACTGAGTTCTACATCAGGACTGTTCAAAGAGGCATCCAGAAGTCTCTATAAGCACAGGTATTTGAAGAGTTTGTTTCTTTCTATGTTTGGTAACATGTATAGTACCAAAAGAAGAGGACAGGCTTTTTAAATACTACTGTATTTGTTATATTTCTTTATGACAAACCTGAGGACACAATTTGTTTCTCATCTGCTCTTTCTCCCTGCTTCTAACACCATTTTGTGATTGATGTCCTTCTGTGGTACAAGGTGTCTAACACAACTCCAGAGTCATTGTGTAGCTGTTTAACCCCAACCAGTAAATAAGTACCATACAGCTGCTCACTCTTCATCTCCCCTGCCCCCACCATCCACCCCCGCCCACCCCCTCGAGGGGTGGGGAGGACAATCAGGAAGGAATGCAAAACTCAGGGTTGACGTAAGAAGCATTTAATAATGGGAATATTATTATTATTATTAATAATAATAAAGCAATATAGCAGTTATGTAGTGATAAGGGTAATAATTATAACAAGGATGATGATAATAATAATGATAATAACAACGGCAACAATTATAATGAAAAGGAGGGAGAAAAGGAGGGGAACAAAATCCAAAAGGAAGGAAGAGAAGAAAAGAAGTGATGCACAGTACGACTGCACAGACGACTTACTGACCAATGCCCAGCCAGTCCACCAGCAGTTATCAGCCAGCTCCGGCTGACTTCCCCCAGTTTATATACTCAGCATGACATTCTGGGGTATAGAATATCTCTTTGGCTAGTTTGGGTCACCCCTGTCCTGGCTGTGTCCCCTCCCAGTTTCCTGTGTCCATCCAGCTCTCTCGCTGGCAGGGCCTGAGAAACTGAAAAGTCCTTGACTTAGTACAAACATCTCCCAGCAATAACCAAAAACTTCTGCTACCAATGTTGTTACACCAAATCCAAAACACAGCGCTGCACCAGCTACTAATAAGAAAATTAACTCTATCCCAGCTGAAACCAGGACACATTGCTATTGGCTTCAGCGGCTTTTGTGTGGTTTTACCTTCAGGTGTCATCAAGGTATATCTCCCAGTCACCATTCCTGATGTGCAAACATTTCCTGCCTTTGCTTTCTGCCTAATTTGGTTCTTCACAGGAAGAAGCCATACTCATACTAGTGGAGAAATCCACCAGTAAGGGGAGCATCATTGGATGTCAATGGCTATTTAAAACTAAGTTTTAGGAATCCTCAGTACCATGACTGAGTTATTTCTCACAGCCACTGAGTTAGTCTTTATGCATTTACAGTTGATGAGTGCTGATTCTGCCTGTCAGTAAGACCATAGCCATGTTCCATGAAGTGACTAAAAATCTCCAAACATTACCTGATTTCTCATTGTTAAAAACAGATTACACTTATCTTTCTGTATAGCTCAGTGGAGGACCAGTCCTACAGTGGTGAGATGAAACCAAGAGTTTAACACAGGCCCTGAATCAGACAGATGCAAAGTGTTTCTCTCCTATACCTCCCGTTGACTTCCACAGTTCTCAAATCAAGTTCCAGAAAAGGGAAATTACAGTGTGTGCATACCAATCTTGACTAAGTATTGTGAGACATGAGGAAAAGCAGTGATTCATCTCATCTTAGGAAGGGAATAATCTGCTTACCTGACAGTAGCAGTTCTCAAAAGGTTTATTATTAAAATATCCATATTACAAACCTCAGGGCAAGATCTTACATAAGTGTTAGGTGATTTTACTTTGCAATACTTCTAAGCAGATTGATTTGACCCACTTGTGCCTTCTCCTCCACCTACTGACAAGACCAAAGACACATGTGAAAATGGCCTGTTCAGTGTCACCAGTGTGCAACACAGCAATTTTAAGCAATGCAACTATCTTGTGCATCGTAGCTTGACTTTCTTAGCATTACAGGCTGTTTTGTTGGTGGGCTAACAGGAAAAGGTGTGACAGAGGGGGTGTGCTGTAGCCTTGTTACCATCGTCCTGTTTTTAAGATGCAGAGCCCTCTGTTGACAAGCCATCTGTCTCATGGTTTTACCAGAGTGCAGAAACTAATCTTTATAGGAACACCATGTTCCTTAATTTCACTGCTGTTGACTGTATGTTTTGTTATCAATACAGGCCATTGAACAGGACTTCCTAACATTTTTATAGCCTGTACCTCTCACTGTGAGACACTGTTTAGATCGGAGTGCAGTGAATGAGGCACAATACAGTAAGATGCCATCCTTTCAACCGCCTGCACTGTTCAGGTACACTTTCTGTAGCTGCATGTGTTTTGTCAGTGTGCTCCCACAGAAAGGATGTCACAACCTCCTGCCAGCCATGCATGACAGGGCATATTCAGTGATCAGCTGCATAGCTGAGACATCTCCACATGGTAGGCTATTCGGTTTGTTTTCCTTTAAGTTGTATGAAGAAATGTTGCAGAATTTTCCATTCAGGACCCTATGAACTCATTATATGACACTCTACTTAACCTGATCTGTAATATGTATGCAAAAACTCCTTTTGCTGCATTTCTTTTGGCACTTACTGGCTTCTGAATGTTTAGCAGTGCCATGCTTTTTATGTTAGCAAACAACTTTATGCAAACTTGTTTCTGCTAAGGAAAGGAAGGAGCTGAAGGAAAGGAAATTGTCCCAGTTGAAACAATCGGTTTGCAAGTGGATACTAACTTGCTCTTCTAATTATCATGAGATAGTTCTGATTCAAAACCCAAGTAAGTGCATTAGTGCAGCCAGAGTGAATATTCTAAGGTCTGCTGGTTTACACTCATCACTGCAGCAGTGGCACTAACAGTTTCGCTTTCAGAGATGCCTGACATTCTGTGAGCAACCTGAGTGTGTTCATGTTCATCTGGCTGCAAGGTACCACTATGAAGGACTTCTGGCTCATCTTTTTCACCAAGGCTGAAGAAATAACTCCACAGCAACTTTGGGAGTGATGGAGCAGGTTGCTTATGTGAAATAATAGAAATCAGTTTGTACATAGGGAGACAGAAGTAAAGGAAAGTGAAAAGACCTGCTCAGGTCAGAGAGGCACTGAGCATTGGACTGGAAACTTTTGGCCTTACATACATGGTAGTACCTACAGCCAGGTCATAACAAGATGATATACTCCATACAGCAATGTGAAGCATGGGACAATGAGACGTTAGCCCCAGTTCCCCCTGCTCCAGGTAAAGGGACCTCACTTTTATTTCCCTCCCCCCAGCCATCATCTATTTTTCGGGGAAGCCCAGAAGGAACTAGACTCTCACAGTTCCTCTGTTACAAAGATCAGCGACTCTCTGGCCTGTGCCTGCTAGCACAGTTTCCAATTACTGCTAGAATACAAGTGACGTGAAAAATTTGAGTCTATGTGTTTTCCAGTTCTGTTGCTACCTGTAAAGAAATGTTTGAAGTGCTTTTGAAACTAATGAACCCTATGACATCTTTGCTCTTCTTGGATATACATGGACCAAACTTACCCATCTTGTAACTTGATTTGTTATCTCAAGGCTACACTGTAAAATGTTTTCTGCCTAGCTATTTATACCTTCAGCCTGTACAACTCAGTGGGTTTTTAAATGCTTTTTATGCACTGCTAGCACAATAGGGTTTTTTTTGTTTGATACCTTATTGCAGTCAGCTCAGTAAACATACTCCACAAAATGAAATGACATGGTAGATTCTAGAGCTGTCAGGGAAGACTACAGGCCTGTTTTAATAACAGTGATTTCCCAGGACTCAGGAGAGAGAGAAATAATAATAATTAACCAGAAATAAAATACTGCACATAACTAAAAAGATGGCAGATGTGCTCCCCTTAACTACTGGATGGTTTTGTGTGCAACAGAAATACTGACTCAAGGCAGAAGTGTTGTGTGGCTTTGAAAAGACTCTACTGGAGCGCTCTGTCAGTCTACCACAGGCCCTGTGCTGTCTCACAGTACATATCTACCTCGACCTCTAAGAAAGTGGTGGAACAACTGTCATGAATAAGTTATTTAGGATTGTTCAAAGAATCACCATTAACATTACTAGCAAAAGTGCTTT
This sequence comes from Falco punctatus, assembly GCF_963210335.1. NCBI lineage: Eukaryota > Metazoa > Chordata > Aves > Falconiformes > Falconidae > Falco > Falco punctatus. The sequence goes on from NC_137586.1 coordinate 75,202,960, forward strand.
TAATATTATGTTGTAAAACTGTGACTTAAAGATTTGATGGTAAGGTTCACTCTATTACTTAGTACATGGATGAAACATACAAAGGAAAATTTAATTAGAATTGAACTAGAATGATTTACATAGAGACAGAAGATGCAAAAGGGTAAAGGAGACCTTCCCATTGAGTCACAAAGTTCAGAAAGGACCCCTTTACTCTTTAAACTCCTGATGGAGTTTAGGTGCTGCTAGGACCAATCTTAGTCTCAGACTTGGACAACAGTTTATGTCTAGTGGAAGAAATACAAAGAGTAAGGAAAACCCATTGAGTCGTGAGGTTCAGAGTGGACCCCGTTGCTTCCTAAGCTTCTGATGGAGCTTACGTGCAACTAGGTCCAATCTTAGTCTCAAACCTGAACAGTTTATGTCTAATGGAATTAGCTACATTCATTTCATTAAGATTAACTCAGCATTCTATCAGTCACTTACCAAGGCTCTGTTGCAAATAAGGTGTCTCTCTGCCTAGGGTAAGGAAGAATCTCGTAGTCTCAGGTAAGGAATCTCAAACCCTGGGAGGTGTCCCTGCTCAATGGGGCTTATCCAAAGATCCATCATTGGTAAAAGGTCTCTCTGCCTTGAGAAGCATCCCAGTTCAAGGGGAGATCACTACCATGTAGCCACACTGCCTAGTAGGGAGGGCTCAAAGAAGGCTCACTTAGGCTGTCATAGGCTGCATTTTTATGGAATAAAGTGGTTGTCTCATAGTCAAATTGCATACAATGGGTAAGGTATGTGTAAGACTCCTTGTAACTGCAACTTTCTTTGTTTCTTGATAGATAAGTCTTGGAAAAGCCACCCACTATGCACGTGTTAATTGTACTGTCGGTGCTCCAAGCTCACATGCATGGATGCACATAGTGTCATTCTGCTTTTCTGTGGGTTTCCTAAAGGAGTTCTTGGTCCAGCTACAGCTTAGGCCTCTACCTCCTTTAGAGCCTGTACCAAATTACTGCTAGTAGTAGTTCATTTCTTGAGTTGAGGAACCATTCAAAAACTGCAACCATGTAATAGTAAAGAAAGTCCTTCCTTTAATTTTTACGATGTATATTACAGCTTTCTAACATAGACATCTACTCTTCTGTCAACAAAACAATAAGGATTTCAGTCCACGATCTATTAAGCCCTACCAAGTTAAGTCAGTGCTATGTCTGCCCTAGTAGCCTGACAGTAGCAGAAGGGGAAAATATTTAGGCAGAGCATCTGTCCCAGCCCACTTTCCGCAGTAGTTTGATACCCTTTCATTCCCCAGGACCTGTAAACTGTTGAATTGAAAAAGAAGAAATGCATGCTTGCCAAGCCTTCCTGTATCTGTTCATAGATGCGACACATGCGAATTTGCCTAATCCCTGTTTGGATCAGCTTCTACTCTCTGCCTGAACAGCCTCCTATGATAACAGCTTCCAGAAGATTGATACCCCTGTAAAAATCAGTATTTTTCCCTTATCTGTTTCAAATTGATCTCCTGGTGGTTTCATCAGGCTCCCCCTACTCCTCTAATTGCACTCAGTTTGAGTTTTTACCTGAAGGACATAAAAGACAAGATTGGAGTTTGCCTGATCCATGGTCCTTTCCCCTATTTCTTGAGGAGGAGTACAGGAATACCTGAACATATCATTTACAGGGCCTGCTGTGCCGTTGAACCCAGTCGGACGCTAGCTCTTGTTACAGCCCAGCAGGAAGATGGAGGTGTCAAAGCACATGTCAAAGTGATTTCATACCAGCCATGTAGGCCTGTGTGGGCTGAAATCATAACCAAGAACAAGTTTGAGGGCTATTAGATTTTGCTAGTGGAGTAGGAGGGTTACAGTGCTGTCCTGGTATCCGGAAGTTAAGGTGGAAGAAGTTGAGACAGCCTTGCTCCACAGCCCAACTCAAGTATTGCCTTAGAGTCTCTACCTCAAACTCAGGGACAAACTTGAGACAGAAGGATTTTCCCTCCTCTGGTCCACTGCCTTGCCTGTAAAATTGCAAAAATAGCCTGTCTTGCTTCAAAAACACATCAAAGGAGCTACTGTTTGCCATGTGGAAATTGAATGCCTGTTCAAATGCACCTGTTTCCTTTTCCCATCTGGTACCTCCGTCTATTTGTCCAGGTCTAAATGTTTAATATCATTGTGTCAACCTGCAGTCTTACTACATCATGTGAAAACAATCCTTTATCTGTAAGATCTTTTTGGTACATCTTGAGATCCAGGGCTTGCCTGCGCATTGCTCCTGCTATTGGGGGAGTCTGAGACAAGGAACAGCACCTGCTATAGAGCTTCCTTGATTTCACCCAAAACCAACTGTGAGCATAGCCCCAAAACTCCCTTCAAGAGCAAGCATGGAGCAGCAAATATGTGTGCAGAGCTGTGTAGGGTCTGCAGTTCCTAGCATAGTGCCAAACAGTTACCCAAGTATGCAGGTTTTGGAGGTATGATGACTTTGAGTCTTTCAGAATTCCCTTGCTTCCACTTTATCTTCTGCAAGTCTTTTCCTTTTGGCTGCTGCCTGGGAAATGTTCACTGAGACTAGGGAGCTTGCATTTTATGACAGGCACTAATTTGTTCTTGAATGCTAAAGGCACCCTCTGTAGTGGCTGGAGGATGTTCTTTGAGCCCTTCTGGAATAAATGCTTGTTTCACGGTTGATGCATCCTGCAGGTTTCACATCCTGCAGGATGTGAGATTTAGTGATCCAGGCAATTCCTGGTTTTGTCCTTTTTGCCTTTGTCCCTTTATCTTTTGCAGTGTTCCTAGGAGGTCAGTGGAAGTGGATGGATCTGTACGCCATGAAAATCACAGATCCTCTTCAGAAACCAGGGTCCACAGAGGAAGTGGCACATCCAGATGACCCAAGTACCAGGCTAGCCCCTAGGGTTGTATCAATTGTTTTCATAGGGCAGAAGCTCTTCTGGGCTTTCTCTATCTAAATATCCCACATCAGTGAGAGTGTCAAGTGACTGTATTCACAAAGCAAGAATCTCCTTACTACAACTTAATGTTTGGCTTGCCAGTAAATGGAAATGACAGGAAGAAATACAGTCCCTGCAGTGATTTCAGGCTGTTGAAATGCTCACATTATACCAAGACATCCTGATTTCAGCATTTCTGAATACCTTCCAACACAGAGCCAGGCCCCTGCAAAACATGGACATGGCTTTTCATCCTACATTATCAAACAAGGTGTGTTACTAATACACACAGTAAAACTCCCTGCTCTGGCTCTGTCATTCTCACCTGTACGAAACACTGCCTCTGACTTTCACAACTTCAATATTTTTATTTAATTTTTATAAATAATCTGATTCTTTTATCATGCATTAGTGTCAGGATTTATAGCAAGAAAGTTCAGTCCTACAGAGATGAGCTGAAGATAGGCAGCACTGTCTCTGTCTTGGTATTCATGAATTGCATTGATTTACACTGGAAGACATGTGCTGTTCATTCTGTTTCTGTGCCTTGTTGCTTTCAATATGCTTCATCCTTCAAACTCTTGTGCAAGCAAGTGCATTAGCAAAATCACTGCTTACAGCAAAGTGCTTAGGAGCAATCCTATTTTATACAGTCCTGCATGCACACAAGGTCATGAGAAAATATTATGGAAAGAAAACAGATATCCCAGGCCAAATCCTACTGAGTATTATGGACTTCTAGGACATGCACAAGTGTTTCCCTTTTCTGTTGACTGCAGCAGGTGTAGGACCTTTGACTGCCTATGGACTCACCGTTCGACACTTGGGGTTTTACAGTAAAACTAAGGGGAGGTTTGGGGTTTATATTATTTTTATGTGTGCGTATAGTAACTTGTAGGAAAGTGTTTTCCAAAAGGAAATTCTGGCAAGACAAAACTTAATTTTCATATATTCTTTCAGACCTCTTGTCGTGAATTCTGTTCCAGTGTACATTACAGAGTAAGAATATCTCATGGAAACTAAATTGCAATATTTTGACTTACACATGTCACGTACTTCCATGAAAGAATTCTTTCCAGTGCTTTTCCAATAGCATGATTGCATTTTGAAGTACAAGCTGGATTTCTTTCTACAGTGGAATTGCAAGAGGTTCAAAGTTGCCCTTGCTAGCACAACTCCGCTTAATGAGGTGTAATCCACAAAGGATTTAGCCCAGGGATTTGTATCAGTGATGAAACACAGGCTCATCTTCTGCCTTGTCCGTTTACAGTTTTTTGGGGTTCTTGTTCTAGAGAAGACAAGTGTGGTGTAGTAGTGGTGTGAGATCTTTAATTTCAGAGCCATCTTTGAGTGTGAATGAAAAGAGTGTGAAGAATCATTGGGCAGCTAACCACCTCAGGTCAGCTCAAGACAAGCAATGGCACTGACAACTGCCAAGTCATGCTGAGTTTCTACCAGTGGCATTACAGGCATTACAGTTCAGTGTGAGGCAGAGTATTTCACAGGTGACAGCACCTCCCAGGCATTACCACTCTCTATGCTTCATGTTCCCTGTCCGAATTAGGCTACTGTTCTTCCAGCTTCCACCCACCCTTTGACAAATGCTGCTTCTCATTTCCCTTGGGGCAATTTTCATTGCATTCCTCACTATGCCCACATGCATTAGAGAGAGAGGGTTCTGGTGTGAATTACAGCTGCAACGTGCAGATTGCACTGCAGAGCCCTGTTGGGGACAACAGCCACCAAAGGCCACCTGAACCCCGGCAGATGGAGCACCTCTTGTCCATGGGGAGCAGGCTGGCCACTCCTCAAGACTCCCAAACCTCACACTCTGACCCTACCTCCCTCCCCCGCTTTCTTCCTACCTTCCTGTCTTTATTCTTACTTCCCTCCCTCCGTCCCTCCCTCAACCCCCTCCCTGCCTTCCTCCATCACTTTTTCTCTTTCTCTTCCCCTTCTCTCTGCTATCTCTCTTGACCCCTTCTTTCTGTCCCTATTGAGATCCTTCTGTGACACCCAGTGGTACGGTGTTCTCCAAACACCAGAGCAAAAGGACAGAAAATTTCTTCTCCAAATGGGTTCTCAAGCATGGCAACAGGCTGCCCAGGGATGTGCTTGAGTCACCTTCCCTGGCTGTGTTTAAAAGAGGTGGAGGTGGGGCACTTTGGGACATGGCAGTGTTAGCTTTACGGTTGGACTTGACAGCCTTCAAGGTCTTTCCCAACCTAAATTTTAAGTTCTCTACAAACTGGAGTTCCAGATTTGTGAAGCATCACGTAGGAAAGGGAAATGCACAGCTGCAAAGGAGTAGCCTCACCTTGCAGAGATCTCAGCCTGACAGAGACAAGTTTTAGAACCAAGCACGGCAGGGCTCTGTAAATGATGTCCCCAGTGGAAATGCAAACCTCCCTAGAGAAACGCATCCCGTCCTGCTTGCAAACAAGCGGTGGCTGGGCAGGGCAACCCAGGCTCCGCCAGTCCCGTTGCCAGTGGCACAAGAGATCCTTGTCTCCAAGGATGATCAGGTAACTCTCTGATCCAAGCAGAGATATTACTCCAGGGTTCTGTGTGTGTGGTAACTTTTTATTTCCCTAAGGAGCCAGAACCCTTCTAGGGATGCTTAAGAGATCCTGCCCTTCAGAATGGCAACAGTCTGGGCACAGGGACAGGCCAGGTGACAGCTTTGGTGCGTGCTATCCTGGGCACTGAAGGGGTTCCGTGCAGGGAAAGAGCTGAGACAGCTTTCAGACCAGTGCCCCGCACCAGAGAGCCAGAGATACCGGGCTCCTTCACCAAAGCAGCAGGGACTTTGCTTTAGAAACGCCAGTTTGTACAGAATACAAACTGAACTACCTGCTCGGTCAGCGCTGACTGAGATTCGGTACTGAAGGCTGAAGGAAGCGGGCTTGTTTGGACTCCTGTGATGTGCCCAGGGATTCCTCCCTGGGAAGTACTCCTGAGAAGATGGTAACGGACAGGTAGGGAAAGTCTCCTACAGCTTAAACACACAGCCTCTCCGCTCTCCCAGCCCACCTGAAGAGACAGTTCACTTGGTCACTTCCCACTGACTGTACTACAGCAACCCCAGGAGGCAGGCAACACCCCTCCGTGGGCCTGGCTGCACTCATTTACAGCTCCTTGCAAACAGCACGCAAAGCAGCTTTGGGAGCTTCGAGCAGCGAGAAGAACAGGGAGACCTGCCCTTCCTCGGGTACCCAGCCAGTGGCCCACTCCAGCACAGGGGGGCACGACTGCAGCTCCATGGCAGGATATCTTTGCTCCCCCTTTTTCATGGTTTTGCTCAAAATTTTGCTTGTGCACATCTTCTTCTGGCACCTGTCCATTCTCAACAGGATTTTGGAAAGGGATGAGAGCAATGGAACGCTTCAATGAAGTCACTGAGCTGATGCCTAAACCATTAAAATGGTGGTGGAACTGAAAAGGCAGCTAATACTGGAAAATGAAAGCTAAGCAACTTCCAGCAGCATTTAAATTCCTTTCTAAACACTGCACATCAACTGAGGATTTGTATAGTTCTTACACATTTCTAGTTATTCCAGCACTTCCTTAGCTTGAACCATCGGCCAGGGGGTTTTCCTTTGTCAGCAATGAAGGTGTCAACAACCAAAGCTTGCTAGCACAGTACCGTTCAAATCCTTAAGTCTTCCTAGTAGGACACCTTTTCAGCACAATGATGGAAGACAGAAGGAGAAGGCAAGTGTAGCTGCACACCCAGAACCACGGGGAGCATTTGTAAACATGCAGATTTTCTTTATTCAGATGCCTCGATGTTGTCATGGTGCGTATGTCCTCGTCATTTCGGGCAGGTTCTCAGGTTGGAGGCCCGTCCCTCCAAACATGCAGATGGAACAACCGTAGCAAGAACAATTGCAGAGAGAGCTGCTTCCTGGCTTTGGCCTTCCCCTACCCTAGGCAGCAACAAGGGCAGCCACTTCACTGGGCAAGCAGTGCCGGCAAATTGTGCAGCCCGGCAAAGAGAACCAAAGTGTCTGTGTGCCCATCACCCCCAGTCCTACAGCGGGGGAGAGGAGACACTCTGACTTTAAAACCAAACTGGCAAAAAACTTTGTGCAGAGGAGACCGGATCGGCCTGGAACGTCTGCGTGCGTTTGCCTCTCCCGTTGGTGTAGACGAGAAGCATTGCGAGGAGAAGAGGCGGGCTGCCACCTCAGGAGATTGTCATGGGCAGAGCCGTGTGGCCGACTTACACCGCACCCTTCACTCTCACAGAGTCAAACATAAACCCAACGGGCAACGCTCTTCCGGGATGAAAAAGAAGCGCTTGGACCAAGGACTAGAGGTGACCCTGAAAGCCAGAGGCAAGAGCGGATAGCGGGACAGCACGGCCCACACGGGGATCCGTCCCTGCTCCCCGGCGGTGCCAGCAGGGCGCCCTGCGCCCCTTCTACCGTACTCTGTTGGGGCAGCCGCTACAACTCCTGCCAGCGCAGAGCGGATCGGGCTCCTTGCTGGTGCTTTTGGGGACCACCAATGCCACAGCTGGCCAGGAGCACCGGCGACCAGAAGCGTGGCAAACGTGGGAAGCAGAGAGGGACCCGGCACTGTGGGCGAGTGCCAGCGGGAGCGGATGGGGCTGGAGCAAAGTGCCCCTTTAGGCTTCTCCCTGTGGGTGGGGGCACAACCCAGCAGGCTGGGAGACTTTGGCCCGGGGCTGCCCACCGAGCGCCCAGCTCCCCCCTGCAGATCCTGGCACTGCACAGGGAAAGGCAGCCAGCTGCGGGAGGCGTCACCCAGCTGTGTGCAGGCCACGCTGACTGGTCCCACCACGCTCCCTCTCGTAGGAGACCTGTGCGGGGCGTCAGGAGCGGGGACATGACACAAAGCCATGGGCACGGGTTGCAGGGGTCCAAGCTGGAGCAACACAGGAACACAGAAGATGAAAACAAGAAATGGTATTTGCTTTTCTCTCTGTGAGAAGGCCCACTGTGACATCACCACGTGGTGGAAGCTGAGATCGCCTAGCAACAGATAGTGGCATCAGCGAGTGATGGCCTTGTGACCTCACATCCCTCACCGCTTACCTTCGGGCGCCAGCAGAGCCTGGGCCAGTCTGGCTCGTGCCTGGCCTCCTGCCGAGCGTGCCTACGAGGCCTGAGGCTTCTCCTGGTGCTGGGTGGTGCTTCGGGGGCTGCCGCCGGCAGCTCTCGCTGTCCATCCCAGAGCCATCGCCTGTGTTTCCCCGGCCCTGCCTGGATCAGGCAGCCGGGCACCGCGGGCTGTGCTTGCAGCAGCGCAGGTGAGCCGTGCGGGGAACCGTCCCCCAGGGTGGCCGTGGGGCAGGTGACAGGACTTGGGGACTTGGGGAGCCGGGAGGGTGTCCTCCTCAAGGGGCCTGGGCATTTCTTCCTCCCCTCCCTTCCCCGAGGCAGCGGCTGAGCGTGGACTCTCCATTTTGCAGCGTGTGACACCAGTGAGGGGGAGCAGCTCCTCACCCCCGGCTCTCCCCAGCCTGCTGCAACAAGCAGACATGGCCAACGAGTCAGAGTGGAGCTGCCCCATCTGCCAGGAGGCTGACAAGGAGGTCGCTTACGCGATGCCCTGTAACCACCAGTTCTGCCTGGGCTGCATCGTGCGCTGGAGAAAGAGGAAGAGGTCGTGCCCCCTTTGCAGAAGACCAATGGAGACTATCAAGTTTTCTGTGCGGGCAGAAAACGACTACCTACGGTGTAACATCCCAACCCAGCGCAAGTCACGAGGTGCCGGCAGCCAGGCAGGTGGACTTCCTGAACGCCTGGCCGAAAACAGCCCCCCTCGCCCTGTGGCGTCCCCTCCATCTTCTCCGCAGGGGATGCCGTCCCCAGCTGAGCAGGGAGCTGCGGGGACAGAGGCCGTGGGAGGCCTCCTGCCTGAAGTCTGGGCGGAACTTTTCCAAAGGGAAGAGCACCTCCTGGATCCCGTGCTGCCCTGGCTGCACCACGAGCTGGCAGCAGTGTTTGGGGCCCAGTGGTGGCTGGCAAAGAGTGCAGAGGGAAACATCCTGCACTGCCTCTGCGCCTGTGGTCTGGATCGGGAGCTCGTGGTCCACAGACTGCAGGACTGCCTTCAGGGACATGCAGCGCAGCTGGTCCATGGCATCATCCGTATCATTGTGGAGAGGTGCAGCGATCAGGCCCAGAGGCTGCTGCACTCCCATGCTGTGGGGGACAGGGACAACAGCCCTGTGGCCAGCTCCAACCCCTCCAGCTCCAGCTCCTCCAGCTCCAGCCGCACCACCTCCCGCGAGGGGACTCCCAGCTCCAGCCTGGCCTCCTCCAGCAGCCCTGAACGCTCCCCCAGCCAGGAAGAAGCCGGCACGTCAGAGGCCGCCCTCCACAGGGGTCTCGGCCACCGCTCACCTGCGCCTGTCCCTGCAGAGCAGGAGCAGCCCCAGGAGGAGCCGCGGCAGGCACCGGTGGTGGCTGGTCCCTCTGCCCAGGGCAGCTGCCGCAGCCCCTCGGATCCTGTCTGGGACAGGCAGGACCATTTGCCCAGGGGACCCCGGCGCCCCCCAAAGAGGAGGGCCACTGACCCCCAGGACTCTCCCCAGCCCTGCAAGAGGTGACCCGCCAGCACGGCTCCAGCACCTCCATGTTCAAGGGCAAGGAAATCAATTCCTGTTTCCCTGACACAGGCTCTGTGTGCTTCTTTCTCTCTCTTCTGGTGCCCGTCCCTGATTCCTGTGCCCCACCGCGGGTGGCACCTGCCTGGGGGGGTGGGGGGGGAACGGCCATAGGTCCCCGGAGCCCCAGGGCCACGTGGGCAGCACCTCCTCCTGCAGGCAATCCTGCTGCAGCTGCAGCACAGCAGATGCCGAGGGCAGAGCGGGCAGGAGGGGAAGCTGCTTTCATCGCACGTCCAATGCCCTCAGCCTGCACCCAGTCCCTCCCTCTGCCCGCTACCGACACTTCTGCTCTGCTCTGGGTTCTCTGCACTGTCTGGTGTCGGCCGGGGTAAGCTCGCTACTGGGAGAGCTGTCAAGGAGGCAGGGACCAAGGGCAGGTCAGGGAGAGAAGAAATGTAGAGATACCACCAGAGGAGAAGAGGTAAGGAGCACAAACTTGGGAAGATGCACATGTGGACAGCAGGCGCGTGCTCAAATGTCACCTCCTTGTATATATTCCGTGCCCTCACGTTCTCCTCAGATCCCACAGTCACGGTACCAGGAGGCCTTTGGTAGGGAAGTGTCACCTTCCAGGCTGAATCCTGTCCGCACCAGCTCTGAGAGAAAGGACAATGGCAGCTGGCTTGGCTTGGGTTGCCTTGTGTTGGGTGGGGTGTGGGTTGAGCTGATTTTTTGAGCCCAGGTTGCACAGCACTAGAAACTCCAGTGCCATCAAGCCATGCAAACTCACGCCTAGCCTAGCCTGGTAGAGGATAGAATAGCACAGCATAGCACAGCAGAGAAGAGAAGAGAAGAGAAGAGAAGAGAAGAGAAGAGAAGAGAAGAGAAGAGAAGAGAAGAGAAGAGAAGAGAAGAGAAGAGAAGAGAAGAGAAGAGAAGAGAAGAGAAGAGAAGAGAGCAGAGCAGAGCAGAGCAGAACAGAAGAGAGCAGAAGAGAACAGAAGAGAACAGAGCAGAGCAGAGCAGAGCGGAACAGAAAAGAACAGAGCAGAGCAGAACAGAACAGAACAGAGCAGAGCAGAGCAGAGCAGAACAGAACAGAACAGAGCAGAGCAGAGCAGAGCAGAACAGAGTATTTCTTTTGGAAGGAAGGTAAAATGATCATCTCATCCCACTGTCTGACCCCTGCAGGGCTGAGCAAAGCTTAAGGCGTGTTATTCGGGGCACTCTCCAAAGACCTCTTGAGCAGTGACAGGCTTGGGGCATCGACCAGCTCTCTAGGAAGCCTGTTGCTGTGTTTGACCACCCTCTCGGCAAAGAAATGCTTCCTAACCTCAAGTCTGGACGTCTCCATCGGAATAGGAGGAAAAACATCTTTACCTTGAGGGTGGCAGAGCACTGGCACAGGCTGCCCAGAGAGCTGGTGGAGTCTCCTTCTCTGGAGACATTCAAAACCTGCCTGGACGCGATTCTGTGCACTGTGCTTTAGCAGGGCCTTGGACTGGCGATCTCCAGAGGTCCCTTCCAACACTGACCGTGCTGTGATCCCGTGATTCTGAGAACCTATCGCTGCATGCCAGGGAGAAGAGGTCAGCACCTCCCTCTCTGCTTCCCCTCCTCGGGAAGCTGCAGAGAGCAGTGAGGTTGCCCCTCAGCCCTTTTCTCTCCAAACTAGACAATCCCAGAATCCTCAGATGCTCCACACAGGACGTGCCTTACAGCCCTTTCCCCAGATGTGTTGCCCCGCTCTGGCTGCCCGTCACGCCACTGATGATTGCCCACTGCTCCAGTCTATCTAGATTCCTCTGCAAGGCCTCTTACCCTTGAGAGAGTCAACAGCACCTCCCAGTTTGGGGCCATCGGCAAACTTGCTAATGGTGCACTCAACTCCATTCGACTTGCTAGTGCTGCATTGGCTGGGACCTGTCCAGGCTCCCAAGACTGCTGAAAAGTGCTGGAGAGAGGTCCTGCGATGACACCGGCCAGCTCTTTCCGTACCCTGGGCTGAATGCCATCGGGCCCTGTAGCTTTACGCACATCCAGCACCAGCAGCCAGTCTCAGGCAAGCTCAGGCTCGCCTGGGAGGTTTTTACCGCCCCAGCCGAGGTCTCCCAGCACTGGGCTCCGGGGCTCCCAGGGCCCGCCATCGGTGTTGAAGGCAGTGCCAAAAGGAGGCAGGGCATGTCTCGGCCTTGTCTGCGTCCCAATCTGTGAGCGAGCTGACCGACCTTATCCAGCACCAGACCAATGTTATCTCTCATTCTCCTTTTGCTGTTCACATCTTTTAAAAAGGCCTTTTTGTTCTCCTTCACAGTGCTGGCCAGCTTCAACTCTAACTGAGCTTGGGCCGCATGGATTGTCTCCCTTCGGTGGCAAACGGCGTCTCTCTAGTCCTCTCGTGTCTCCTGTCCTTCCTTCCAGTGTCCCCACCGTTTCTTTTTCTGCCTCAGTCCCAGATGAAGATCTCTGCTCAGACAGGCTGGCCTTCTGCCCTGCTCGCTTGGCTTCCGACACTTTCGAATTGCCTGCTCCTGCGCTCGTAAGAGGTGGCTCTCAAAGAGCAACCAGCACTCCTGGACACCCATAGCTTCAAAAGCAGATGCCCAGGGGACCTTACTAGCTCGCTCCTTCAGCACCCCAGCTCTGCTCTCCGCATATCCAGGGTCGAAGTGCTGCTGGCAGTTCTTGGCCGCTCACCAACGGTGTGAAACTCAACCCCTTGGTGGCCACTGTGACCAAGGCAGCCACCAATCACCACTTTGCCGACGACTCCCTCTCTGCTTGCAAACAACAGGTCTAGGAGGGCACCTTTCCTACTCGGCTCCCTTAGTACCTGCACCCAGAAGTTATCTTCAACGCGCTTCAGGATTTCCTAGGCCTCTTTGTGTCCACTCCAGGATATTCCTAGCCAATGCCTGAGAAGCTCGCATCATCCATAAGGACAAAGGCAGTAGATCCAGAGACAGGGCCGCGGTGATGGCATAGTTCTTTAAACGTCTTCCAACAGCACCCAGTAGGACCTCTTCCCCTGTTCTCCCCCATTCTTGAGCAGGACTCCCAGCATACCTGGAGGTGGCATTCATCTGGCCTGTCCGCCCTGCTGTGCCGTTGAACCCAGTCGGACGCTAGCTCTTGTTAGGCAAGAGCCCTGCTAAGAAAACCTCTTCAGCTGGCATGCGAGTGACGCACCGCCCCAGAGCAAATGCTGTACGGCCCCTTCCCCTGCGAGCTCTAGGACTAGCTCTCCTAGGCAGCAGGCAGTTATTGCTCGCAGAGGTGTCGTCTCCGCACTTCATTCTGGAGAAGTCATTGACCCAGGGGTCGCAATCCCCCTATTACTACCTGGCCAATATCCACAGCTTTGCAGATCCTACTCACTACTTCTTGATCGCTCTCTCCTGATCGAGGAGGTCAGTGGAAAAAGTCGGTTTTGCTGTCGGTCACTGCTTCCCACCCACAGGTCCTGTCACGCTGGTTTGTTCCCTATCGCTGTGATGCTGTTGCTGCTCCCAGGGTCTTCCTCGCAGAGTGCCCTTCGGCCCCCTGAACACTTACTGCACCATTCCTACCAAACTGGCAGGCAGCTAACACGGAATCCCACTGAGCCTGCGTAGTGCAGCTCTCCAGGCTGCCCGTGGGCATGCCAGCACCTCTGGGATTTGCCCCTACTCCAACACTGAATTGGGCTCGTGCCCCTCACGTGACATTAGCGCTCTGATTTGGTGTCCTTGGCTATTGCTGCCTGTCTTAGGTCAGCTCAAGACGAGCAATGGCACTGACAGCTGCGGAGCCATGCTGACTTTCTGTCTGTGGCATTAAAAGCCGGTTTGATGTGAGGCAGAGTATTTCACAGGTAACATCCGTCTCATAATGGGTATGAGTCTGAGATGTGGCCTGGGCAGAGAAGTCACGAGCTTCGGAAAGGATCCCCTTGCTCTCCTAAGTGCTTCTCATACTGGAATCTAGGTGCGACTAGATCCCATCCTAGCCTTAGACTCGGTCAGTGGTTTAGGTCTAAAGGATACAGCTGCTCATCAGAGTCAGCGTTTGCCTGTCAGAGCCCTCTGAAGGCTTTCACTGATACTGTTTTGCAAAGCTGAAAAATAATTAGGTGATTTCTGAAGGCAAGAGATATAAGAGATTGGAAATTGCTGTTGATAAATACTCCGATCTGTAACAGTCAAGCTTGAGTTAAGAGTTCCGTTCTCTAGTTAACACTACTTGCCCGGGTAACATCCAACAGAGTCGCAGCCTCAATACTTACCAAAGAGGCATCTCTGCCTGGGGAGGAGAGAGTTCCAGGCCCACCAGCCCCTCCCGTAGCTAGAGTTCTCATCCTCACTATAGAGGAGTCTAAATGCCAGATTTATACTCATGGCGAGGTGGCACTAAGTCAGCTCCATTGTGCCGACCGGCCCTCAGCAAAGGTAGCCAATACTGGAAGGACAGTGGCGACTGACGGTTCAACACGGGGTGGTAATTTGCTACACATTTACCAGGGTCTCTCTGGCTTTTACTGAAGCCACAGCAGTCTGTGAGGCCCCTGCCTCAAGCCCGGCCACCACTCAGTCAGGTTGATTGTTGGACCACAGCCATTATCTGTTTTGCGTGATAAACATGTTGCTCAAGTCAAGCCCCCAAAGCCTCTTTGAGTGGAATCCAGCCATCATGACCACCTGCATTCATTGTCACCACCATTGGTGGTTCATTGTTATGGACAGAAAGGGCAGGATGGAGTGCAGGTGGGAGAACACTGCCCCAACAGCACCTCCTGGTCATTACCACCCTCTGTTTTTCACCTTCCCTGTCCAAAACAGGCTACTGCTCTTTCAGCTTCCTTCCACCCTTTGACAAATGTTCCTTCTCGTTTCCCTTGGGGCAATTTTCATGGAGTTCCTCGTTAGAATTATCCACCTTAGACGTGGCTTTAGCTTTCAGCTGATGAGGATTTTTTTACAAACCTTACACTGTAACTTGTTCTAGTTTTCCCTTTTTAGGAGGAGAAATGTACCCCTTTTTTACAAATACAAGACCCCAAAACCCCACTATTTGTACTGCTGCCCTTTCAGATTCAAATGTAGCTTGAATGAAAGCACAGAACCCCACTTAGGATGCCACTTAAGACCTCCACCACCTACATCTGGTCCCCGAGCTTTCCGTGGGACAAGGCTCTGTGTCTCTGTCCCAGTGCTTCAAAAATGGGAATGTCCATGCTGCCTGACATCAGGCAGTGATCGGGAGGATGAGTAGGGGATGACACTGCCAAGGGGCTCAGGGCACAAGGATACCTGCAGTGTTGCACCAGAAACGCCAGCGCCCAGCAGCACTCTGACCAGAGAAGCCTGGTGATACTTGGCATGGTAGATCAAGCCAAGCACAGAGCTATGCTGCTTCCCATTTTTAATCCCATCTGGTAACTCTGAACAGCTCTTGCCATGTTCAGCATGGGGTATCTAGTACTGGGAATACCAAAGGCGCGCTTGCTGGCTTCTCATCTTTAAAAGAATGCTCCTCAGCATTATGTTATACTGTGCTTTGAAGAAAAGCCCAAAGACTTTTTCATGAGGAACTTTTGAAGGCTCTGCGCAGCACACATGGCTTGAATGCAGGCAGTCCAGGTCCAGGCTGTAGCTGACCGTGGGGAGCTTTCAGCACAAGAAAGTTGTGAATAGCTCTTCACAGCTTACTGATCTCTTTCTGGAATACTGTTTAACTTTCTCTTTGCAAGAAAACCTCTTTTCTCAACATCCTGTTCTTGCAGAGGATGCACTTTGGGATAAATGAAAGTCAGTTGGCTCTTGAGTTTGTGTTTGGAGTGTCTACCGGCAAAATTCAATCAGGAGCTGTATATGTAAATGCTAAGGCACTCAGTTATGTTTAAGCTTGTGTGAATATATAATCCTCTTATAGTCTAGATGATTTAACAGTCACTCGGCTGGATAACCATGTTTCTTTCCCCACAGGTTACACAGCTGAATACCCCAGCCCACAGACACGGGATTTAACTGGTTTGGAGGCCTTAAACTGAGACAGAGTTGGGATGACGCCACTTGGAAAGAGTTCTCTTTTGTGCACAAAATATTTCTCTCATCAGCCTCACCAGACACTTATGTAGAGACAGCTCTCTGAGAAAAGAGCTCCGTGCGCAGAACTAACACAAATCACATTAGTGCACTGAAGCTAAAGAGGACACATTTAATCTCATCTCTCTAAAGTTCTTCAAGAAGTCATTAAAAACAGGTTTCACTCCTCTTTTGTTTAGAAGTCTCCCTAGGAATGACTAGGAAAATACAGCAATGGATTCCCAAGGGTGGAAGTCACAGAGCTCCATTCAGAGATAAGGACAACATATCGCAGTCCACTGGAATGATCTTTTTGAAATTCACCAGATCTTTAAAAAGGTAGAAGAACTGGAGAGTAAACAAATGCTTCTTTGACGAAAAATCCCGTCAATGCCCTGCATGATTCCAACCACAAACTATCCAATGTCATTCACTTTGGAACAGGCACCAGTGAAGCTGGTAGCTGCTTCAAGAGCCAGTGCAGATTATTGCAGAGCAGTGTAAAAATCTAAGTATTTCTATTTTTAATATAAACTGTGTTTTTGGAGTGTCTTCCAGAGAAACAGTCTGTCTGCAGATTTTTTGTGGCCAGGCTAAGTCTCCTTTTCCCCTCCAAAACTAACATCCAATCTTCATCCCATTTTACCCTATCACCGTGCTCATTCATGCATGCACAGGTATCCACGATGCAGCCCTACTCTGGGAGACCTCAGGAATTTTTCCCTCAAGCACAAATGCACTTTCATTGCTCAAAAGATGGATTTATGGTTTGAAACTAGCTGCAGTCTAAATCTCTTAAACGTAGCCTTTGCCATGGTTTTCCTGGAGTAAAACGCCAGCAGAGCTAAGTGGCCCACATGGCCGGCCTGTGCAGCACACAGGCAGTAACACGCAGCAAAGAAATATGAAAGCAACGTAGGGAAAAGGAGGGTGACCACTCACAAGGCACAATAACATATCAGTGCCTTGCAGTGCTTTTCATGGTGGTATTTCTTCATTTCCTTTTCCAATTCTTTTCCACTTAAACCAAACGAAAATCTTTGGCAGGTGTGGGGGGGTGGGTTGGTGGTGTAAGGAATAAGAACTTTTGCCTTGCAAGATTTCCAAAAAACTGGGGGTGGGTGAGGGGTGCGTGGGGGGGGGGGGGTGGGGGTTGTGAGTGGGGGGTGGGGGGGGGGGTGGGCTCTGTTCAGATGCAGACGTGTCCTAGAAGAGTTGTAATGGAAAAAATTACAGTTAATGCACAAAATGTTTTCATTTGAAGCTGACAATGTTCTTACGTGGAGGCAGCTCCCTGAGAGAAGAGTTCTGTGCACAGAACTGACTCTGTACCCTGGATGCAAACATTGTGTTTTCCCTTTCAAATGGAAATACTGTTTTGTGCTTTTCCGTTTCAAACAATAGCGCACTATTACATTTGTATCTTTCCAATTCTTCTATCTAATTAATAATTAAATATTTTTTTCCTCAACATTGCAGCAGCTGGCGTTTTACACCCTCAGCTTTCCCCCAGAGACGCGATAGATTTCTAGCATTCACAACTCTAGGTAGACCTCAGTATATCAACACCACCAGCTTGAAACCCTGGATGCACGCAGGAACAAGACAGCTTTTTTTTTTTTTTAAGTCATAATTTGGAGTATTTAGTTCACAGTAACTTGGGATTGGCAATCCTGAAACAACTGAACTAGAAGTGATCAGCTGAAGTGAGATCTTTAAAAAGATAAGTTTAGGCAGTGAAGGGGTGAAAAAGCAGGCCCCGTTATTGCTTTAAACAGCTACTTCTCTGGCGATGTGGGAGAAGCATGGACAAATGGAGAGCAATTTAACTTAGAGATGACCAAGGACTTCCAAACCTGTTAGGACTGGAGGATGCTCCATCAGTGGAAGCTTTTGCTGAAAGCACTTTCCCAGGTTTCCCGTGGCATTTTGATTGAAAAGAATGACTCTTTAAAGAGCTTTCCTGCAGCAAATACTCAACTGATTTAAGCAGAGGAAGCGGTACTACTGTCTGGCATGACAGGTGTTTGTCCAAAGAGCAGTGAATAGCAAAATGCAGAAAGAATAGACAATACAGACACAATTGAACTTAATGGTTCATCATTTGCTCCCAGCTCTACATTACCAGCACTGCTAGGACGCTTTGACATATTCTGGGTGTCCGCAGGTCCCATGCAGTAGAACACACATACCTCCTTGGTGGCCTGTGAGGGCCTGGAAGTGCTCTGGTCCCCGTTTCACAGGCACAGAATAATGATCTTGGGGAAGCCGGGTGACTTGCACAGAGCCAGAGAGTGTCTGCACAGCCGTGCCCTCACTTGCACCCACACCAGAGAGATTTCCCCGCAAGGGAGCCAGGAGGGCTGCTTGAGGCATCACTCCCCAGGCAGTGGGATGTGTTCTCCTGCTCCTGCAGACGGGAGATGGGGTCACTAAGCACCGGCACTTCCCACTTGCCAGCTGCAGCACCCTCCGAGCACAGGAGAACCTTCAACCTCCCAGCCACCCTTCCGGGTAGCGCCTCTTAGCAGCCTCTTTACGTGTACCCTTGAGGGTAGAGGCCCACAACTCCAGCTAAGAAACATGGGAACTGCTTATGAGACCGGTCCTTGAGACTGTACTTGTTTAAAGGATTAGGCTGAAGTGGTTTGATTTGTGTCCTGTAACATAGCTTCCCGTTTCAATAATTGCCTTTGTCACCCCAGCAGCAGAATTAAAACTGTGTAGCTTCCTTTGGTTTCTGCCTTATTCACGACCACAATGCTATGGGTGTGTTTGCCAGCTCATCAACGTGCTGCCTGTTCCTCCAGGGAACTCAACAGGAGCAAGTTCTGCTCGGTTTAAATCATTTGAGCAAGATGATCCCCAGGCACGTTCTCCTGTTGCCCAGGACAATATTTCGGTCTCTGGCACAAATTGTCTTCAAAAAACCCAGGCAGTTTGGCTTGGATATCGGGAATGGAAGAAGAAGAAGAACAGTGACAACAGCAATAATGGTATCGAAAATCATCAGATTTTGTTGCACTGAATTGTAGAGCTGCTGCTTCCAAATGCAGCCATCACTGTCGGGCATGCAGAGGAAGGTGAGCCATTTGGCAGCACAGGCAGCACACACGGCAAATAAGTGACCAGAAGGTGTAGGAGAAGTTGCGGAAAAAGAGGTACCTGCACAGGAGTGTATTAGAGGTTTTTGCTCAACTTTTGGTTAAATATCCATAGCAACTACATAATATGTTGTCTTGTATAAAGAATGGCAGGTATAGGAGAGAAATGGCTTCAACAAATTTGTTTAATAAGAAAAGAGTTTGTCTGCAATGTATGAAACCTTTGTTTCCATGTTCATAATCCCTTGCAGTTGTGCGCATAGTAAAACTTGCCCGTTTAGTGTCTGTAGTTTGCCACTTATGCTCATAACGTGATTGATACACGCAGCTTGGTAGCCTTTTACTGCAGGTTTAAAATGCGCAACGTTTTTTGGCAAACTGAGTGAATCAACTCTTTCCATTTTCATTCCTCCTTGCAAATAAAGTTTAATGATGAAAATCTACTAAAAATTTGAGGCACAAACTGGCAGAAGAGGAAAATGTCATCTTTCGAGCAGTATGGGCGGGGGGGTTCGCTGATGGTGCAAGCATGCTCCCAGTAAGTCCAGACTGGTTTGGAAAAGGGGCCAGACCTGAGCTGAGTGGTGGGTGGGAAGAGGCTGTCCTCGCAGCTTTGCCAGAGAGGGACTGAGGAGAGGTATGGGGGAAAGCAAGAGGGAATCGCCAATCAGTTCATATTACTGCACAATCAATATATTAGAGCAGGTGCCTCTGTAGCAAAATCAAAGGGAAAACATTGTTATTAAAAGGTTACTTGCCCTGAGGGAGACTTAGCAGGAATATCTGCCAAATGGAAATGGGCACTTGAACCATAACCAAGCACAATGATGGAGGTTGCTGTCACATCTGTCGGCAGTTTCATTCCTGCAATGGCCAGATAGGCAAACGAAGCATCACCAGGGACATAATTCTCACAGCAACACCGCCACTTAATATTGCAGAGTGACCAGTAGTCTCACAAAGACAGGCAAAAAGTGCTGACTTTTAGAAACGCTGTTGATTCTTCCAGCAGCCATTTCGTCATGGCTCCGCATAAAATGTTAATGCTGTGACATTTGTCGAAGGCTTAAAGCATCCTAATGAAACAGAAACAGTTACTGAACTAATGCACCCCAGCATGTTCCACTGCAGTTCTTTTATCAGTGGTTTTCAGATAATGAAATTACAAGAAGAAAAATGTTTTCCAGTGAAATCTAACCACCTGTAGTTTTTATCTGTTTATTTGAGAACTTGCGTAGTCCTCATCATGTATTATCTGAGCTCAGCCCCAGTATTTAGAGACAGAAATAGATTGTGTATTTTTCACAGATCCTCTACAGCTACAACTGAATACAAACATCCTTCCAGTTGCTGCCAGCTCAAGGTTTATCTGTCTTGTTTCGGCAAATGGATTTTCCCGCTCCCTCTCTAGTGTGCCTGGCTGGGCACGTAAACAAGCTAGATTCTAAATAATAGACTCTTAGAGGAGTGCCCTGGATTGTAAGCATCACATCAAATCATCAGGTCAGAAGTATCACAGTGACAGGCAGCCTCCAGTTACAGAGATCACCGTCACTGCTACCTTGGAATTTCCTCGGTTACTTGCCTCAATAATTTATGTTTAATCAATACAAAGAGAAATAGTAGTACAAAAGCACGCAGTTGCATTAGGCCATCTAGTAATTTGCAGACACAGCAGAAATATATTGATATTTTGGTGAGTGCTTCTGTACAGGACTGGCACAGCTAGCTGCTGAGGGGCAAAGTCTCTGCAGAGGCACAGCCGTGACGTTGTAATTCATACTGAAGCTCAGTTACGATGCATTCACAGTAGTTTATTGAGACATTCAGTTTCTGGTTTATGTGACTTAAGAGGGAAAATATTTTCTGTTTTGGGAAAAAACTCTTTAAAATGAGTGAGGAGAACAGGACCTGATTCTGGTTTTGTCCCTTCTTCACATTCTTTTACCCTTTTCATGTTGTTTTGGGTGGGTTTTTTTGCCCTACTCCCAAACTAAACCTGCCTGTACTCCCAATAATGGACCAAATTGAATCTCAGCCTGTAGGCGTCATCAAGGAGGAAGAGGGGACAGAAAATGAAGTGGTGAGGGATTTCCAGCTACACCCATGTCCCACACCAGGGCTTGTCTTATTAAATGCCTGTTCGCGAGGAGGTTTGCTTGTCTGTTTCCTTGGTTTTCCCCATCAAAATGGTCTAAAAGCTTTGGGTTACCTGTCTTTACAGTCCCCAGGCAGCTAAGCAGAAGACATTTGTAGCTGAAATTTGGAAAAGGAGTTTAAATAGTGTATTTCCAAACTATTTTAAATGAACATTGGATCGGGACCAGCACCAGTTAAGGTTCACAGAGTTAGTGAGAGGGCCATCTCAATGTCATTAGCAGAGTCCCAGAATAGCTCACCTTTCCTGTTTAGGTCAGACTTTAACCCGTTTTTTCTATAGGCATCAGTTTCCACTCATTCCCACAGGTCTGTAATCAGCAAAACACTCACCATTAAAGCAACAGTCTTGAAACGGTGGTGTGTGCTCTTATGAAAGGTAATCTGGTCTCATTTTCAGCTGCTTCCCAGAGAGGTTTCGGCTCAGCTGGACTCTGAGCAGACCTTCCCTCAGAATTTTGGCTTGTAATTGTACCCATATTATCAGTCCTGATTATCTTTGGGGGAGACACCATTTAAGCCGCTCATGTCAGTTATCTTTAATAAACTTTTGGGTTTTTTCCTTGGTTTGCATTTCAGCCGTCAGGGTTGCTGTTTCCCATTTTCAAGACTTTTTACATTTACACTTTCTACCTATATTCTTCACCTGCCCTTGGGCAGCTGAAACTGCCCTTGGGGCTGACAGCTGACCTGCGCAGCAACCTGGCTCTTGGAAGTGGAATTAGATTAAAAACTGGGGAAGTGTTTTATTAAAAAGTCACGCCTTCCTCTGTCCCTTGCCTCCATCCCTCCCTCCATTCTATCTACCTCTATACTTCCTTTTCTCTTCCTTCCTTCCTTCCTTCCCTCCTTCCTTCCTTCTTGCCTTCCTTCTGCTGCCTGTCTTTATTTGTTTGTTTGTTTATTTATTTATTTTTCTCTCCTTTCCTTTCTCCCCTCCTCCCTTCCTTCCCTCCTTTCTTCTCTCTTTACCTACCTCCAACTCTCACTCGGTGTCTTTCTCTTTTCTACAGACCTGCAGGCTTCTGTCTTTATCCTGTATCACAAGGTGGTCCCTGCGTACATGTTGCCACTGACCTGATTTTTTTTCATTCCTCCTAACAAAACGTATGTTCTTCATAACACATTATGTGTACGTGTTTATAGTTTTTTATATATATATACACACACACACATGCAGTTGTATAACTCCCCACAAGCATGTTATGCTTTGCTTCAGAGAGGAAGAAAGCCAAGGCGGTCCCCTTGGGAGAGGTGGGGAACGTGTCCCACTTTCAGCGCAGACATCTGCAGCTGCCTGTTTCTGGGGCGCAGCGTTGGAGGGCGCCGACATTGGGGGTTGCCACTGTCTGTCCCCAGCCCTTCTCCTACCTGCACTGCCACCCACGAGCTCCCTTCTGTCCCTCAGGAACTGTGGACCGGCGCTGGGAAATCCTGCCCCAGCGGTCTGGAGGGACGCCAAGCAGAAGCCCAGCTTTCCCTCGCCACGGGTGTCCCTCGGGTGGGCTCGGGGTGAAGGAGCCAGAGGCCAGCTACATCCCTCCTGCCTGGCGTCATGGCCCTGCGCTGCAAACACCAACATGCCACCTCAGCAGCCCCTCTTTAATTAGCTTTTTTCCCCTCTACGTCTCTTTTGCAACGTGCAGTTCCCAGATTCCTTCACAGTCAGCTCTCCCTTTTATGCCTTCTGGAAAGCGATATATATAGCGCAGGGCTATAAATAAGACTAGCAATGTCACGGTAACCATGGTAACCAGTCGGCTCCAAACGCGGGTGTATGTGAGATTTATTGGAGGCTGCCCTCAACTTTACAGCCAGATGAGCTGTCCTTTTTTAAATTACACTGTTGGAATTGGGACTTCTCACCTGGCACAAAAATTATTCCTTTTTTTTTTTTTTAATATGTATATATATATATATATATATATATATATATATATATATAAAACAAGGAACTGGAGGTTTTCCCCTTTTTAAAGAAAAATGGGTGTTGAAAAGAATGCCTGAGGTTGGATACCTTCTTTGGATGCTGACTGCAATGGTATTGTGAAAACTTTTCCCGTTCAGATAAAGGGAGCAGCTGTTCTTGCTCACCATCCATTGTAACGCTTACGGCTCCTCTCTTGTTGCGAGGGATAATTCAATTCACTGCAGAGATGAAATGGATGGATTCTGATCTTTTGTGACGGGCAGAGTATTAAAGGTTAAAGTTCTTGAAAATAAATGCAGCAACTGAGACTCAAACAAGACTCAGTGAGGTCTGTCAATAGCTATAGAGTAAAAAGGAGCCGCTCCGTTCCCCAGGAGAAGTGGTAACTCGTGACACAATTTGCACATAAAGCAGAGGTACCTCTGCAGCCCTGCCCCTGCAGCCAAGCAGCGACGTCCATGTGGACGCTCCCTGTGGGCAGTGGCTGGACGCTGATTTATCAGGGGGTAAGCACCAGTCTGCAGCTCCAGCCACACCTGTTGGCGCGCTGCACAGCCTTGCTTCCCACAACAGCAAAGCTGTGCCTGCCGGTCCCTTGATACTCGTGCAACCACAGCAGCTCACTGCTGGCTGCACAAACCCGCCTGGGAAGCAGGGTGGATGCTCAGATGGTCGGTCCCCGCAACCTCTGCACAGTTGGCCTGCGACCTATCCTGGTGCTGGTGACAGCACAGGCATCCCTTGCGGTGTGTCCCCAGGAGCTTCTCCCCACCGTGATTTATTGCTCTGCCCTTGTGGGAACGCTGATACCAAAGTCTGCAGCAATGCCTCAGGTGGTGCTACTGCACCGTGTTTGGAACCATCGCTGGGGAGCTGCTCAGTGTTCTCCTTCATTGGTCAGGACAACGATAACTGCAGCAGGGGACCTGAAGCTCCTCAAGGTAAGGATAGGTATCCATATGTAAATAAACTGATTACAAAGCCAAAGCATGAGCAGAACGCCCTGACAAGTTGCGCCTCAGGAAAAACTCTGGGAAAAGCCCGACCTGAGAACTCCCTCCGCACCCGAATCCCGTGTTACAGAGGGGTATTGTCACCTCCCTGCTCTGGGGGGGTGCCAGAGAACTCGTTCGGACCACAGAAAGAGGGGAACCCCCCACAGTCTTAGCTCTTTCCTACCAGGTCCTGCCATAACTGCTGCAGCCAGCTTGGCACTGCACACCTGGCTGGACTTCACAGGGGCATCCAGCGCGAGCAGCTGCGTGGCGAGCCTGGGAGGTCTGCTCCCTCTTTGCTCTGCGGGAAGAGGGCAAACTTTCTAGCCAGTGGCTGGACATGGGGAATACAGGGTGCCCCAGGCAGTAAAGCTGCTTGTGTTGCGTGGACTTCCGCAAGAAGAAACCTGCGCTCTGCTGGCTGAGCTCTTTTTACCAGTGCATGGATGCTGCTTGGACAAAACTATAAAGTTGTCACTGCCCCAAAGACAGTTTAGAGACAGATGCAGCAAAATGATGCAGCTCTCCCCAGAGGGATCTGGGAGTGGCACCTGGGAGAAAAAGGAACGCTCCACTGTTCCATAGTTTCAGCTTTGTCAGCAGCCCCTTGGAGGTGGATTTGGGGAAGGAAACACCAATGCACAGCACACAGATGTTTCAGCTGTTCTGCAGGCTGGCTCTGCAGCAAATGGAAATTGCTCTGAAAGGCTGATGCTTCTCAGTCCACATGTGAATGGAGGTGTTTGAAAGGTGACCCTGACTTCAGAAATTCCCTCTACAGTGATGCGACTTGTGTTTTGGCGTCAGTCCTGAGGCCCTGTGCTGTTTTTCTGTTATGACACCTATCCGTAGCTCAGCATCACCTGCAGGCTTTTTGAGATTGGGAAGAAATGGCGCTCTGCTAAAAAACCTTGCTTGCACATATTTTCTCTGTGTGCAACATGTGCAGCACTAGTGGGGAAGCAGTATGAATCAGACTGTTTCTCTCCACTCCATCGAGACTTGCCGAAGGTCGGAGTTTACGCCAATACACCACAGAAATTTTTCTCTCTTCCAGTACGCTCAAGGCGTGCGTGCTGCCTCCAATGAAGCCATTGTCTCTGCAATTTTTGCTGCCTTCAGCAGGAAGCAGGTTCGGCAATGCCCACCTCAAGCACCTGCGCTCCATCTGTCAGCAAGAAATGCTCTTCAGCTGACAGAAGGGCCACCAGGGAGATTCACGGTGCAAGGCGAGATGCCCGCTTTGTCAGCCCGGTGACTCATAACCATCGCCATAGATGCTCAGTGAGAGCGCATTGGGGTGTTAAGATGGCCCCGCTACCCTTAATAAGCAAGGGCATAGAAAGGTGTCAAGGACACAGCAGAATGAGAAGTTTTAAAGCTGCTCTGTGCAGATGGTGGGCCTTCATCTTGCAAGCAGTCACAGGGTAGCACTACAGCTATCCATCTTCCCATTCACCCCAGCAGGGTTACCGATGCCAGCAAAGTCCTTTGTCTGCAGTGCCAGCCCCGGTGCCTGTTGGTCAAGGATTCAGAGCCTCTTAGTTGGCTTCGTCTAGATTGGGGCTGCCATCCTCCTTGAGAATGCGTCGAGAGGCATAGGCAACAATTGGATATTTGGCCTTATAAACATTATTGAAGGTGACATCCAGGGACGTCTGTTCCTCTTCTGTGAGTCCTGTTTTCTCTCAGCCACGGTGAAAATATAGCCACCGTTACCTTCTTTCACAGACAGCTGTCAAACCTGTGCTGGTACTGAACTGCCAGGCTCTTGCACATTTTTCTCACTCTGGCACCAGTAACACTCTCCAAATTGCTGAAGTTTACTACCTACAAGAAAACACTAGTATGCCCTTGAACTTCACAGCAGGGACTTATGTTAGAATAACCTCTCTGCCAGAGAGCAGTTATCCTGTCATTCCATTTGAAACCTGCTTCCAGACAAAAGCAGAGCAGCCTGGTGCCGTGAACAACCTCAGGCAAAGATGAGCACAGTAATTTCCAAAAGACCTCAGACACCCACTTTCCAGGCCTTCCCCCTGGCCTTTTCTGCCCTGCCCTCCCCTCCCCTTGCTTAACAGAGCCACCTTATTTGTTTTCAGCTGACCTTGCTCATCTGAAGGCAAGACGAGATGCTGATTTCCACTGCCTGAGGTTAAAGAAATTGGCAATAGCAGGGGGACAAATAGGAAATGTCACAGCACTCTCCAAACTAGCCAGCTGCAGCAAGGTCTTTTACCATCCCATACCAACACACTCTTCATGCCAGTCCCTCTGCTGCCTTCTCCTCACCCAGGGCACACTCTCTCTTCTCTCGCTTCTTCCTCGGCTGCTCTCCCTTCACTGGCTGCCCAACCACTTCCCAGAACCAGCCACAGCTGCGCCCTACCTACATCAGCCAACCCACCGCCCCTGAAGCCAGCCCACAGCTGTATGTTATCAATGTTAATGAACCCAGCTTCAGTCCTCTACAAGGAAACAGGGGCAGGGCATCTTTTCCTCCACACTCCGTGATTGCTGTCGTTCCAGCCAGGCATCAGAATTGTTCAAAACATCTTTTTTTCTCTCCTCACAGACTCGGACTAGAAAGCTGGGTTCATCTACAGCTCCCCCAGTTGCTACTTCATTGTGCAACTGGCCATAAGCCATAACTCACATGTCTTCTGTGTGAGTCTGCTTTATAGTTGCAGTAAATTTACAAGGAGCAAGCTACTGGGGGCATGTAGTTTGCAAAGGTTTTCTCTCAAAGCAGATTTTCTCCCTCACATGTCAGTGTAAACAGCTGGCAAAAAGAGCTGACCTTTCCGTGCTTAGGGACCCAGAGCTCCACCATTGGCTCAGCAGTTTTTCACTCATGTCAGGGGAACTCTGGTCTGGAAATAAATGCCATCGGGGAAGCCGCACTCCGTTCTCCGGCTGCACAAAGAAGCAGAATGTTTCCTTTGGTGTTAGGGAGCTGCTGGTAGCGATCGGTGCAGTGTATGGCTATTACCAGGGGGCAGGAGGCCTCATCCGATAGATCTGGGACACATGCTAGTGCGTTTGTGCCACTCAGCACCTGCACCTCATCATCCTCAGCCTCATCGTTATTCTGCTAAGACTGA
The DNA here is from genome assembly GCF_963210335.1 of Falco punctatus. NCBI lineage: Eukaryota > Metazoa > Chordata > Aves > Falconiformes > Falconidae > Falco > Falco punctatus. Next base: position 75,229,824 of record NC_137586.1, read on the forward strand.
TCTTTGACACCGTAAGAAATTTCTGGCAGGGGCTGAATTTCGTCCTGTGATTCGCACACACCACCTGCTACAGCAGAAGCCGGACTGGCCTGGGCAATGCAAGTTTGGGGCAGTTCCTACCTGAACCCACTTGACTCTGGCAGAAAATAGGCACTTGATTTTCTGGAGTATTGAGTCACCTAGAGAAGGGTGACTTTGCTTCAGAAATTGCATTAAGCATTTCTTGACATCTGTTGAAGCCAAGATCCATTTGAGAGGCCACCCTGCGCATCTGACAAAACATCTGAGCCTGGCTTGTAAGAGGACAGGTAGTGTCTGCTACCCGTTTTTCGCTGCTGAAAGCCCCGGGAAGAAGGGTGGCAGGACTTTTGGCAGCCACAGCAGCCGGAGCAGAAGGAGCTTCTCAACAGGGGCTTTCCGGACCCCAGGCTGCTGACAGACCGTGGCCTTTCGGAGGCATTGCCTCCAGGAGCCGGTGTCATGCATGTTAGCCCCTGCCTGCACTCTGCTGTCCTGAACACCTTAGCTCGTTCCTTGACTTTCTGCTTCAGTCTTTTGCAGTATGTGCAAAGTAACACAAAGGATAAGTATGCGCTGAATCGCTGCTTTATTGACGGTAACAATTGTCTCCATAATAAACTGACTGGATCCAGGAAGACAGATGGAAGGGAAAGTGAGAAAAGAACTGGAAAAGGGCACACAGATGAATGGTTTGGAAGAGGGGAGAAAGCAGATGGTGGATGAAAGTCATTAGTTTAGAGTAACTGTGCTGATCCCCTCCTTTTCTCCCAAGCTGCAGCTAACTTTTGCTGCTTATGGTTGTGATCCTGCTTCCCGTGACTGGCAACTTCCTTCCACATGTGCTGCTGTTACAAGGCAATCCTTGGAGCGTGCCGACAGCGGCTCTTTGGTTTACCTCTAACAAAGCGAAGCCACAGCCAAGCCACCTTTCCAGCTGTAAATTTAGGTGGAGGTGCAGCTATTGGAAGGCAATACTTGCTGGTTTCAGCCATACTGAGCATGTGGATTTGAAAGCTGGAGCGTATGTCCTTTTATTGCCCTAGGAGCTTAGTGACGCACTTGGGGGCAAAGCTTGAAAGCTCAAGTCCCTCTGAAGCTCAAAGAGACTGAACTGTACCTGGGGGGCGCTCCAGCAACAGCCTCATAAATGCACAGTCTCTCAACCAACAATCCAATTACTGCTGTCCCACACCCGGGGCTGTTGGAAGGGGGCAGGATTCCTGATGCAGTCGCATGAATCTGCACAACACCCAAGGGTGTTCAGACCCAACCCTGCCCCAGTGAGTGGTGCTGTGGCAGAGGGAGCACCTGCATGGCAGAAGAAGGGGCTTCCCCGGTCCCCTCACCCCAATAAGATGAGCAGAATTTGGCGGGCGAGCCACCCTTGGCCACCAGCAGCCACCGCCTCCCTTTCTCAGCCCTGATCTCCTTCTCAAATGCATCTTCTCCCACAGGTTCATCCGTGGGCACAGAGGAATACTTCTTGCAGCTCCCCTGGAAAGGCTCAGCATGATCCCTCTGAGGCTGGGACCCTCCTTTCTGCCCAGCTGTTGAGGCAGCAAGGCGGTGCCAAAGCCCAGAGAGGAAACTGGTCCTAAACAGAACGCAGGGATGGATCGAGGCACGGAAGTAAATGCTAAAGCATTTGTTAAGTTCATTGAGCTTGGGATCTGGTCCATAAATGGCTTCTGCATCTTAGTGCGATGATTTTGCCTGTTGCTAATTTGACTAATTAATTTGACTAATTCTGTCTGTTGTGGAACAGTTGATGTCAGGGAAGCAACTGTTTAACTTCAAAGCGAATTTAAGAACATCAGGCTGTGGTCAAGAAATGCACCGAGATGAAATGGGTGTTTGCTGAGCACTCCGGTGCAGGAAGGCAGGCTTGGTACCCTTAGGAAACACATCCCGTGTGTGAGCGAGGAGTGAGAGACAGATAAGTTCTGACTGGTATAACAGTAGTGTTAGAAACTGGTCTGTTCCCTCTCTGTGGGCTTTAATTTGTACTTTATGCTTGAATCCTTTGTTCTCAGGTAAGAAACCGGTCTTTGCATTTAGCCTACCAACTGTTTAATGAGGAACAGCAGCTCTCGTCATACCTCCCTGCGGCCAAGAGAGTCCATCTTACAGGAGGTTTGGGTATGACGTTGTTTTATGAGATCGGTCTTCCCTAAAGCTGAAGTGGAATACTGCTGTGTTGCATTGGCAAAACAGATGGTGCATTTCCCCATGACTAATTAGCGATGCAGTGCATAGTCTGCAAAGAGTGAAAGGAAATCCTTGATACGTTTCTGCTGCTTCCCCCTACGTCTCCTGCCTGTGCAGCACACCGCTGCGGACCGTAGTGGTCGAGAGATTGTTGGTCGGGCAGTGTCCAGCAAAAGGTGGTCCTCACCTATTTCAGGACTGTGGCAATTTGACAGTTCACTCACGTTGGTCACCAGAGGCTTGCCTGGGCTGCTGCTCGACATAGGCAGATCTAGCATGCACAGCTGAGATGGGAAGCCTCTCGGGCTGGCTGCCACCAAGATGGGCTTACGGCACCTCTGCATTCCGACCGGCGCCTGGAGTGGAGTCTCACATCAGGGCAGGGATGTTGCCACCTTCCTGCCCCTTCCAGAAGATCTCCCCTCAGATCTCAGAGAACCTGAGTGTTCAATCTGTGGTCTAAGGGAGCTTTTCAGAGACAGCAGTACTACAGCAGTGTGCCCTGCTGTTGAGACCATGACGGCTGACATAGGTAAACATACACGCACTGAATTTTCAACCGAGAACATCTGACACCGTATGGGGTATACACCATACCTCTGGCCTCTGGCCAGCAGTGAGGGCTGTGTGATGTCATTTCAAAACAGCCGGAGAAAGCAAACGGTACTGAAAAGGAATCTCCCAAGCTTGAATTCACTGGCAGCTCCGTAGCAGTCAGCCCCAGCCTTCCAGAGCAACACCCAAGTGCCAAGTCATTGAACTGCTGCCTGACTCGCCATCAGTGGGTGCCTGCTTGCCTTTAGGTGCTCTGAAGAGCTTTGCCTTTAGGCAGGCCTAGGACTGGTAACCCATCGCTGCTGCTTGACCGGCACTCAGCAAAGCTCATTAAGTAAGTGTGGTGTTCTTGGACAGAATGCACTCAGCCAAAAAACTCTCCAAAGAAGTCCTAAAATTATTTTTTGTTCATATTGGTTGCTGACTTCGTATCTCTATGCCTTATACACAAATCCTACAGGTGCAGTTTGGTCTGTGCCTATGTACGTTGTCATCTTCTTGCTCTGTGCATAGATGGGTGCAGGCATGAATTAGATGCAGCTGTTCTGGTCAGCGAAACACTTCAGAGCCTAATTGGATTCAAAAAGCTTTGAGGAAAGTCTATCCTTTTGAACACTGAAGAGAGCATTGGGGCAAATCTATTGACAGATGATAGCGAGCGAGGCCTTATGTCAAGTTCATACGCATTCAGCTCTGATGTGACTTCATGTGAAACCTCATTGTACTCATACTGGTGTGGAAAAAAAGTCAGGTGGGGACATCAAGGAGGTGTTTATGAATTAGAGAAAGAAAGCAAAAAGTGCTGATTCTTCTCTTTGAGGAAATCACTAAATGAACAGCAAGCAAATGCATGCTAAATATAGCAAACACTTTTGTTGTCATTATGAGCATCCTACTACAAGATGTGAGGGAATAACGTACGATTGTAGGACTTTTGCAGCCGCATCTCTCCTGAGAGAGACACAAAGTTTCACTATGATCCCCTGTACAAAGGGGAAACTGCTGCCAACCTGCAAGTCATGTTACACAAGCTCAGGGTTATGGTGACACAGACTGTTCTCAATTTCTGGGTTGGATCAGCCCAAACACCCATGCAAGTAACCAGCTTTGAACGTGTCCTGCAACAGGCTTCAGTGGAATGGCTTACACGTTAAGAAGAGTCAGAACATGAACTGTCTTACTGGGACGTCTTCTGGAAGGAGGAGAAACTACTAGCAGGAGCTAAAAAAATCAGTACAAAATAGCTATGTGAGTTTGTGTGGGAAGTACACATGTGATGGTGGGGAATGTCGTTACACTGTGAAGATTTACAGACTGTTCTTACAGCTCCAATCCTAGATGAAGGAGTGGACAGGTATCCGTGCCCCCTACTGAATTGTCACTGATGGAAAACTAAAACTTGTTGCTTTCAGCAGTAAAAAAAAGTCTTTCTTCTAGAGCACATACCCTTATCTCTTTTTACCGCCTACTGTGGCGAGCTGCATGTAGAGAGCTGTACCTTGCCCAAAGGGTTTCACTGACCAATGTGGGCAGGTATTCTCCCAGCAAGGTGGGCAACCAGTTTCAGTGTACTTCAGGTACCAGCTACCCTCTCTTTCCAAACATAGGTGCACATCGAACACGAAGAAGATTAATACCTATCTAAATTACCAGGCTAGGTATGCTTTTTCTGGGAAATGAATGCCTGCTGAAAACCACTGAACTGGGCATCTCTGAAGATTCCAGTCCAGATGTACGGTGCTCAAACAACATACATTGATTGTTCTAAAGGCAACACATGCTGTTGAGAGGTTGCATTGGTCTGGTTTTTGTGGGGTGGGGTCACGTCCTTGTGAGGCGCAGGATGCGGTTTCTACATGTTTACTGTTTAGCAAGTGCTTCTGGTAAAAGATGATTCTTGTTTATTTGTTTTCTCTTTTGTTTACTTGTTTTGTTCTCAGATGTTCCTCCTATTAGTATGTCTCCTGGAACTGCCTGGCCTACTTTAGGCTAAAAATAACTCTTGTTACTGCTGTAGCTCCACGCGAGCCACACAACACTCACACTATGAAACAAAACCTGTGCCCTGCTGAGCTTCCCTGAAATGACAGGCGGGTCAGAAATCCGTGTGACCAAAAAGCAGGAGGAAAAACAAACCCTGCCTTCCTGCTCTGCTTCTGCTACACTTGCTGATGGTACAAAGTGGCAAAAGAGCAGAAAGGCACGTTAGTGTTTTGATTTCACTCTGCCTCCTCCACGTCCACCAAATAGATGCCGTTTCTCTTACGGAGAGGTGTGAAAGAGACAATGAAACCGCAGGGATGGGAAGCTGCAAAGAAGACATTTTCACATTAGTTTCCAAGCAGTCATTCTTCAAGTTAACTGAACTTGATGTTCTGTTTGATAAATATAGGTCCTTGGGTGTGATCAGACTAATGCTGCCCATGCTGTTGCACCACTTAAACAAACAGGAATACCTCTCTCCCGCAACTGAGACGTCTTCAGTGGGCTGTGCCTGTGCTCCTGATGGGGTACAAAGGAAAAGGGCCTGGATACACAAGTGTTTTCCTCTGCACTGCACCGGACAGAATTTAACACTTCTCAGCCTTAAGTGGGTAACTTTACACCACTTGTCTGCTTGTGCTCCTTGGTCCATGTGGCCCACGGTGCATACCAGTGAGACGCAAACAGTCTGAGCTTTCTGGTCACCTTGGGCAAGTCACCCCACTGCTGTGTGGCGCTGTGCTCCCCGTCTGCAAAGTGTGTGGGGGCAATGAAGTACTCAGATAATGTTTCTGCACCTCCCTTGGCAACTGAGGAATGAAAGTCCATTGCTCCACAGATAGAAATTTTGTTTTCATGATTTACTTTAGCTTGTGGCTGCTATTTTTTTCCATTTTACAGTTAAGGCGCATCGGCAAGAGCCCTCCAGACACTTGTGGGAAGCCAGGGCTCTGTGCTCCTTGGCAGAATCTCCTGGGTCACCTTTTCTTTGCCCTGCCAGCCAGGAGTTTGTCTTGCGTAGTTGGGCTGGTACCATTCTCACTCTTAGTAACCCATCTGTGACTTGGAGGCAAAGCTCAGCCTGACGCAGGGTGAACACAAGCGGCTCTGTCGGTGTTCTCGCTGGGCTCCTGAGTGACCCTTTGCTGAGGACAGGTCACGCCAAGTGCCAGGAGTTCAGGGTGGCCCAGCAGCTGCTGCACAGCAGGAGCTCCTCAGCAGGAGCTGCTCAGGCAGACGGGGCAAGGGGCAGGTTTTGAGCACAGGCCCAGGACACCGTGCCGCAGCCTTGGCCCGCAGCCCTGCCCGGTGCCCTGAGTGGGCACGATGCGGCACGGCGGAGGCGGCACGCCAGCCGTGATGCCAGGGCCCGGACCAGGACCCAGGATGCCCTTTCCACCGCGGGCTGCGCTGCGCGCCCCCCGGGAAGGGAGGGGGGAGGAGACCGAAGGTGGGCAGCCGGGCGAACACACGGAGGGAGCTGGCGACCCGTGACAGCGTCGGTGCCCCTAAACCCCAGGGATGCGCCGGCTCAGAGGGCCCTGGCGTCCCGGAGCACGGGGCTCCGCTGGCAGCCGGGTCGCGGCCGGGGGACGCCAGCGGCGCTGCGTGCTCCGCGGGGCGGGGGCCGGGGGAGGAGGTGCAGGCAGGGGGCTCCGGGCCGCGTCCAGCCTCCCGCCGGCAGCTGCCGAACGACAGGTAGAACCCCCCGGGGTGGGGGGGCGTGTTGCTCCCCGCCCCCGCGGCGTGTGGCAGCGGAGAAAGCCCCGGGGGCCGGGGGCTCCGGCACGCAGGAGGGCGCCGGGGGCGTGCGGGCCGGGCGGGGGCGGCCGCGGCGGAGACCGGGGAGACCCCGCTGCCTGCCCGCCCCTCCGCCCGCCCCTCCCCTGTCCCCTCCCTCCGCTCCGCAGCCGGGGCTGGGGGCTGGAAGCCGGGTCCGGCGCCCGGGGAGGCAGAGGCGGAGAGGCGGGCGATGGGGGAGCAGCCGCGCCGGCCACTCTCCGGGCATCGCTAGGGCGGCGAGGGGGCGGGAGGGGGCGAGCAAGAAGAAGGACAGGGACAAGGACAAGGGAGGGCGTCCCGGGCCCCCGCCCCTCTCCGCCGCGCCGAGGAGGGAGGGCGGACCACGATGGCCGGCTGGCGGGCGCTGCCCGCCCGCCCGCATGGAGACCGCCGCCCGTAGCGGGGCTGCCGCGCCGCACCGCGGGGTGAGCCGGGCCGGGCCGGGCGGGTGCGGGGGGGCGCGGAGGGCCGGGGCGGGCGGCGAGGGGCGGGTGGGAGCCCGCGGCCGGGGGCGCCTCCGGCCTGGCCCGCCCGTGCGGCACCGCGTCCCGGGGCGGGGCTCGGGCCGGCGGCGGGAGCCCGGCGCGGCGCCGGGGGCGCTGGGGCCGCGGGAGCCGGGGCGACGCGGCGGGGCCCTTCCTCCACCGGGAGGTGCCGCGCTGCCCCTGCCCCGGCGTGGTGCGGCGGGCGGGACCCGGCCCCGGGCAGGGCGGTCCCTCGGCGGCGCCGTGCGGGGCCGGCACCTCGCCGGTGTCTGGGTCGGGGTCCCCGGGGGCGCGAACCGCTTCCCCTCGCCTCGGCTCGCTGCCGGCGCACCCGTGGTGCCGCCCGACCGCGTCCGCGGTGCCGGACCGTGGGCCCTTTTGGCCCCGGTGGCGGGGACAGAGCGGCGCCTCCCGCGAGGCGGCGGGGAAGGCGGGCACCGTCTTCCCGTGACCGTTCCCGGCTGTGCGCTTCCCTGCCGGTGTCGCGCCGTGCTGCGGAGTTGGCCGCTAGTTTGGGAGAAGGCGGCGTGCTGCAGCAGGGCGTGAGGGTACGCTGCATGTAGGGAAAAGAGGCTTCGGAGTGGACATGCAAAAATGTCCCTAGATGCGACAGCGTTCGGATGTTTTGAGAGACGTGACCCAGAGTCTTTTTGCATCTGTAGAAAAGCTAGGTTGTTCCAAAAGGAAAAAAAGCAAGCCTTTTCATCAGTAGTGATTTAAAGCTGTCATTGCAGCTAGTGAGATGAGATTTCCAAACTGACACCTGAGGTTGTACAATAGTCCTTTTGAGCCCTCTGGGTGAGTATTTCAGAAATAAATGGATGAGACTAACAGTACTGATCTTGGATATGATGTGGTCTTTGTGGGGATATGAAGACACGTGGGACAGCGCAGGGACTTCAGGTGACATCCTCCCTATTGTGAATGAGATGGGTATGGTGAGGAAAAGCAGAGGTCATGGCTCTGTGCTCAGATTTCTCCCTGTTTCTACTTGGGCACAAGGAAGGTCGTTTCTTAAAACCTTTCTGTTTTGTACAATGGGCTCTTGTGCTTGACTCGGTGAAAGAAGGTTTCTGGAGGAATTACTGCAGAGGAGGTTACCTTCGGGGCAGAGGCTACTTGGTGTGATTGCCTTCAGCCTGTAAATTTCAAGATCCAGTTTAATCTGAGGACATGGCTGTGGACCTCCATCTTTTTTTAAGTAATCTCACTACTCTCAGGTGTGAGTTTTTGGGGGCTATTTCTAAAAATAAAAAAATGGGAAGACCTTAGGGGAAGTCTCTTCTGCATTTGTCCGTAGGTATTTTTGAACATACTGTGGCAGGAGGAGAACCTGCTTTCGAGGCTTTACACAGGGGAGGAAAAAGGACAGACTTTACATCAACTGAGGATCTTTCAAGTACTGGGAGCTATGACAACAGCTCCCTGCTACATCTACATTTATTTGTATTCCTTCTTCTCCTCCTCAACTTCCATTGCTAGCTCTCACGTGGCATAATTTGGTGTTGGCTTATGCTCACTCTTAGTAGAAAACCAGTGGTGCTGAAAAAGGTGCTAAACCCACATTTATCAACAAGGTTGATATTCGGTGTTATTTCCCCTTTGGTGGTGGATGTGGACTTGTTTCAGAATATGTAGACCTACTGGGCAAAACTGTGCTAGTTGTTGGTGCTTATTAACCTGTTTCAACATGCTCAGTAAAGACCATGCTCCCACCCCCACCCCCAACTGATGAGACAGATTTTTTCAGAGGAGACAGGGGGCTAGTGGGGAACTGTATCCTTAATTCCTCAGCCGTGAAGTCACATCTCAGTTACAGAACCTTTTGCTGGGTCTGTAATTGAAGACATACTTGGGACTGAATTGTGAGGGTTAAGCAGCAGAAGGAGATTTCTGAATTTGCAATTGCATCATAGCTGTCTTGTTTTTCTTAATACTGTACCTTAATTTTCTTTGAAAACTTTGATCACCATGAAATAATTTTCATTTTTTTCTTCGCTCACTCTTCCCTGCCTCTTTATTCAGTGATAGGAGGCTAGATGCACTTGTTGTTTTGAGGTGTTTTTTTTAAGTTGGAAAACATTTCCTTAATTGTTATTTTATCAGATGGTATGTCAAACTGATTATCCTACTTCCCAGTGCTCTCATTTTTCTTCCTAATAGTTTCTGCAGCCACAGATACCTTGCAGATCTGTAGATAATACAGGAACATGGAGGAAGCATGTTTTTCCAGTGGTATTCAGGAGGACCTATTGTGAATATCACTTTGACAGGGGGGTTGTTGTGGAATTGTCACTTACGGAGCTAGGCCCTCAAGGTAGGCAAACTTCTCTAATGAAAAACAGCTACATATCATCAATGCTTAAAAGAAACATCTTTTTAATCCACTAATGCTGGCCTGCTTTTACTGATTGAAGTTATGGCTAAAGACTAACCTTTTAAGTTGGTGACTCTTCAGGAGTAAGATCTGTCTTGAGCATTGGTTTCCCCTGTCATTGTTTCCTGAAAATAAAAGTAGAACAAAGAGAAATTCTGTAGTGATGATGCCAGAAACCCTTGTGAACTCTCTCTCTACTGGTTTATGCCAATCAAATTTGTGATACATGTCAATGCACTAGTTTTCATACAAGGGTGCCGAAATCAGCTGTGCCATCTTGTTCTGAGAGACTGAAATCAGAGTGGTTTTTACTTAGGAAGTGAGAACACCCCTCCTTATGATGGCATACGTCTTGAAGTCTTTGCTTGGTTTTTAGTCCATTCTTTCCCAGGTGAGATATCCATGTGAATTAAACAGGTTGATTTTTGTTTTGTCAGCTTAGTTGGCAGCTGGGAGGTTAGTTCTCCAGAATTTGCTGTATAGTGTCTGTTGTGCCTGGAGGTCTGCACTGCTCTGTGCTTTGAATTTCCCAGCTCTGGAGGAAATCCATGCCCTTCACATACCCTGGCTTGATGTTACATTGAGTTCTGCACACTCAGTCCTGTACTCTTTAACAGGCCATGTTTTCTTTCTCTTTGGGCTTTTATTGCACTTTTTTTTATTTTCAGTTGTGATCACAGACAGAAAAGACTGGGTGGGAACATCCACCAGCAAACCCAGCTGTTCACTGAAGAACACCCAAAGCTCTCGGGGTTTTTAATAGGTTGATGTTTGGATGGGGCATAAATATACAACTTAACAACCGACGTATTTATTGCTGCTTGTGTGTGAAATTGGTGCTGCATCTTGCCCGCCTATCCTCTCTTACCTATTTAGGCATTATTTGATGGGTTTGTGTATCAGGGTGAAACTTGCTTTTCAGTGGTGCTTTTCAGAAATGCTTGCTTGGCAGCAGCTGAGAGAACATTTGTGAGTGGCATTGTTGTTCACGATGCATGTCCTGATTCTGAAAATCTCACGCTTTTGTTAAAATTGTGCTACCATCAATGTCTATTGGATGCCATGAACAAGGGTCAGAAGAGGGAGGCTACAGAAACAGTAGCTACTCTGAATAATCACTAGCTGGGTTGTTAGATACAGGGTCAACATTCACCCATTTCCTCCCTTTTTGGAAAACCTGCAGTGTTCATAGCCTGTACGTTGTTCACTTTCAAAACAGTGCTGAACACTGTTGTCAACAGTCAGACCTCCTTACAGTCAGTAACTGCCTAAATCACCTATAACAACGATGAGGGCAATTCCGTGCATTTGCAGGGAATGTAGTGTCATTCACATGGTAGTCTTTTTTGTGCTGCCTTTTTTATCTAATAAGCCAGTGGATCATAGTCTGTCTGTCCTCTTGAAGTACAAGATAACTTTCCTTACCCAGGTGGGTTTCTGTGAAGAGCTGCTCTGTTCAGTAATCCAAATGGGAACATTTGAATAAGATTTCAGCATGAATTTTCATAGAGGTTTCTTGTGCTGCTTTTTACTACTTTGCTGAGGCACCAGTGAATTCAGAATCCTGCTTCACCATCCATCAGTTTAAATCAGTCAAAAGGAGAGGAGGAGGAGAAAAAAATCCAACTTTGATGAAAACATACATACTGAAAAGGCAGTTGTATCATATTTATATTCTGCTGTGTGCTTCTGTCACCCACGCTTGTAAAATACTCACTGACAACAAAATGAAGTACATTTAATTTCCAAATACACAGTAATTTACTGTATTTGCTGAGTAATTACTGGTAGGTCTTCTTTGATAACTTATTTTTCTTCTTATTCCAGCCCTTCTTCCATTCCTTGTGCATGGAGGAGGGTGTTTAATAATACACAAACTGATGAGTAACTCAGTTTGTATTAGCTATTTGTTTTTAAATTGACTGAGATACTTAGCAAGAAACTTGAAAAATATAATTTCGTAAAACACAGCTGGGATTTTTGGAGCATCCCATGAGAACTATTTATGGGAGAAAGGAAAAGTATTGAAAGAATGAAGAGTCATTGTAAATATGTGCCTTATCTTCCTTAAAACACCTAAATTGCATTCCTGTGTGCTCAAACCTTGCTTGTAATACCAATTAAACATGCTCAGTAACCTGTCAGAATAACACAGGCCTGATGGCAATGCTATTCTTGGATGAATGAAGCCAGAAAAGGAGTCTCGCCTTCTCAGAGTAAACCTGCTATAGAAATTCACACTCTCCTATGCTAAAAGCCATTTGTACTTCTCAAGAGTGGCCTTGGCCCTGCTTACGAAAGCTGTGCCAGTTCAGCCAGCAAACCTGGGGACAATAAGGACAGGACAGCTTGCAAAACACAGGCCTGTGGGATGACAGCCCCAGTAGACTGCAAAGTGCCCCAAAAGGCCATTTGTTCCTTTGCAAGGATTGTGCCCACTGGCAGCTTTGAGCGTGACTGTGCTCCTGATGAAGAGGAGCTGTGGGGAGCTGTCTTAGCAGTCACCATTCTGGGAATACTGTTGTCAGAGTAGAGAAAATACATGTGTGTGTTGAACAGAAATGTTTGCACATCTTTTTATTATGACTTAATATAGTTAGCTCAAAACCTTTGCTAGGTTGCAGAACCATTGGCTGTAGCCTACCAGGCAGAAAGTGGAACAAATTAAAGAACTGAGTGTGAAAAACTGATTGACAGTGATCATCTTTGCAGCTGGGGTATTCAGGGATTTGAATTCAGAGTCAAGAAAGGGGGCCCTGGGGTCTGCTTTAAGAAATATGTGGTAATAGTTGGCATGTTTCTTAAGCAGGACCAGGTCAGTCAGAAGATGAGTCTGCAGCTTTATGCTTCTATACACTGGGCTGAGTCAAAGAAATTCCAGGTCTCCCCAGTGCAGATGTAAGCCACAATCTTGATCAAGGTTTGACATCCTTGCATCACTTGGACAAATTAGTCTTGGTTATCTTGAGAATACAGGGAATGTTATTTGGAAAGACATGAGAAGATGTAACACAATTGTCAGTCATGAAAGCCATCAGGAGCATGTCATGCCTTTCAGCAAATAGGATACCAGAAAAAAAAAAATACTAGTAGTCAGGAAACACGCAGCTTCCTGATGCTTTCATTGAGATCCTGCTACTGGCTGGCTGCATGAGGTTGTGTACTCCAAATGCAGACACAGTATGCAGATGTACAGTGGTGTCCTGGCTGCAGGTTTGCTGGTTGATTTTCTATACTGACGAGCATCAGAGAGCAGCCCTTTGTAGCAGCCTGTGGTATTGAGGAAACTAGAGGTGAGTCATGGGTTGTAGCAACCACATGGCTACTGTGAGGCTGCCAAAAACACAAGAGAAAAATCGTTGGTACATAATCATTTCAGGCACTGCTACAGCAGTGAGTGGATAGAGACCATTGTTTATGTGGGGTTGTCGCATGTCGCATATAGTACATCTGTTTCTGCTTTCATGCATGCCATTGTGCATGAAGCCAGTGACCTGAGAAACTGATCTGAGATGTGAGAAACAACTTGGAAATTTTCAGGTATCTTAGGTTAGATAAGGACAAGGCAAATTAAAAGAAAAAAAAACCTGAGAGGTTTGTTGATATTCACCTTGAGCTTAATACAGAAGCTGTAATGCCAGTGCAGAGATAGCATAAGGCTGCATTAATCTGTCCTGCCACCTGTCTTAGAGGAGATGCAATTCATGTAACAGCACCTGGCCCACCCACAGGCTTCGCTGAGTTTAGCTCACTTAGCGGGTATTGGAGCTGGACCATGTTCAATTTGCATCAGCTAACATTATGCAAGGCAGTTGCAGAATATAACTAATTCACAGGTGTTCAGCAAGAAAAGCAGCATCTGTGCTAAAAGGAATGATCTTTAAAGAGAAGCTGTTCAAGAGCTATATGCCAATCATTCACTTGTATGATTTGTATGAAAGTGGAAGAAATTTTGACTAGAAAGGTTAGTCTATGAATTTGTTTCTCTTATGCAGGCAGTTTCCATAGCAAAACAAAATTCTGGAAAATAACAGGTTTCTGCCAAAAATTACTCAGTTCTGAAAAGTTTTGGCCCAAAATATTGAGAAGAAATACTATGCATAAACAATTTTTTTTTTTGCTGTAGAGGTGTTTTTTTGAGGGTTTGGTTTACGTTTACTTAAAATAGTGAACATCAAATGATCCACCATTTTGAGTTTGCATTAGGGTTTTTTTTCTTTTTTATCTCCAGTTGAAAGTGTAAGGGTTTATCTGTTTTTCTGTGTTGTGTTAGTGTCTTGAGTTTGGCGGAGAACATTCTACTTTTGACTTTGCTACCTAGAGTAAGAGAAGGGATGTAGAGCTTGAAGTAACAGAAAGAGATTGAGGATCCACTGAACATCCCCGATGTCTGCTAATTCTGTTTGTGTACTTATCTGTATTCATTAATTGGATTCTTGCAGAGATTTTCTTGAGTTGTGGTTCTATGATGGAAATAAGAGCTAAGGTAGGAGGGCTGGGAACAGGGAAGGAAATGGTTTTAAGCTGATGAATACCGTAAGATGGTTTTCTTGCTAACAGGAAGAAAATGGGGTGTCATTTCAGACAGAATGGAATATTTTGTTGGCTTTGTAGCACTGTTCTATCTTTTTAGGGTTTGCAGCTTCTTTCTGTAAAAGCTTTGTTTTATTTACCCCAATTTTGAAAATACCTGCTCTAGCTTTTGACCAGAAGCATGTCCTCAGGCTCCTCTGCTGCTCTTTCCTTTTTATTCACCAATTCCCTTAAGAGAAGGGAAAGCGCGCAACTGGTGTTCAACAGAGTGGCAGTGGTGTGAATTGGGTGGATTGTATTTACTTAGTATTGCCAGTGATTGCCCAGGAGGTGACTACATTTGTTCCTACAGGAAAGGGACCACCAAAGACAGATTTTCCTGCTGCTCTGTAATAGCTCTTGAAATAAAAATTGAGACACACTTTTTTTTTTTTTTTTTTAAACTGATAACGATTTTGTTGCCTAAGTGTAACTTCAGACCTTAATTCTGATCACCACAAGTCATGAATAAGCTATTTGCTTGAAGAAATATTAACACCAAGGTAAACAAAGTATAACAGAAAGAGACCCAGGCTGGAATGACAAAAAATGAGTAAATGTCATTGACCTTATTGTACTGCAGGCTTTGTTCTCTAAATAGGAATATATAGGTCAAGGAAATGGTAAATAAACTTGCTGACATTTTTTCAATACTGATAGCCTGCATTTCCTGGCATGATAGTCTGTATTTTCCAGTACATAATGATCTTCAATTAATCTGCAATTGTTTATCCAGCCAAATGCTCATGTCTTTGGAATCAACACCACTAGGGTGCTCAAAGGAAAACCAAAGCTCATATGAGATCAGGTAATCCACTTCAAGAAGCTCATCCTGTAATGTCTTTCAGCCCAGTAGCCCTATAAACATTCTTTCAGTGCTCAAAAAAAATTAATTAATATCAGATAATTGATGTTTGAAAACAATTAGTATTGATACTGTTAATTAATAGTTGACATAAACTGTATTTCATCTTAGGTTAGACAAAGTTAACTTAGGGATGGATGTTAGTACCATTCCTGGTGATCTGGAGTTAGGACAGAAGTTGGAATATGTTGTTCCTTCAGTATATGACTTTGAAATTTGTGTTACTTATCTGCATCTAGGACATCATCAATGCACAGATCATTATTATGGTACTTGCTTTGAAAATGATTGTGTTACTTGTCGCCATACTTCTGGTAGTATCTCAAAATGTTAGTCCATGATGTCAGTGTGCAGACAGCACTTTCTCTTTGGTCTCTGGCTGATGCAGCACTGCAAAGAGAGATTGATAGCCGAAGGGGAGAATATGCTGCTTTCGTTAGGAGAATATGGCAGTGACGGTGATGCACACCCAGTGACAGAAGTTTTCCACAGTGGACTTCAGTTCAGCATTATCAGGAAGGAAATGTGTAACCAAATTTGCAATTTGTTTGGGGGTTTTTTTAAGGATTTTAAGAAGTTATTTTTTATGTTAGACTTTTTGATACTAGAAATAGGTATTTGACTAGTTTTATGACAGACTTTTTTTTTTTTTTTTTTTTTCTCTCTCTAAGTCTTCATTTGCTAACCAGAGCTCACCTTGGCTAGCATACAACTTTGTCGTCTTTAGTAATTTCATCTTGGGAAACTAACATCTTTATAACACTTTCTAAAATTATTAATGTTGCCATCCTTTTATAATGGTGAGGCTTCATTTATCTTAAGAAGAATTCCTCCTCTGGCTTCATTTATACAGAAGAGACAGTTCCTGCTTTTGTCAGGTACTTGGTCTGATGGATGTGTATCACAGTCTTTAAAGGTGATTTAATCTGGCCCGAAGTTATTCATGGGGTTCTTGGTTGAATAACTCAGTGAAACGGCTTCACAGATCAAAAATGCATGCACCAGAGAGCAGAGGTTTGGTTGCATTGCTCCTTTTATGGGGCAGGAAAATACACTTCTAAGTATGAGCAATATGAGTTGCAAAGACAGGACTACTTAAATGGTAACTGTCAAAAGAACAATGTGTTTAGTTGAGGCTACTTTTCATTATTCTTTTGATATGTATTTGTCCAGCTCTTAAGTTCCTGCTGCGATCATGCTGATTCTTGATTCCAAGATGTTTGCTGTGGTATAGAGGACTAGCAAAACAGCTGTTCAGCTTTAAATCCCGTTATACAGGTCTCATAATAAATTCTACCAGCACACTTGCTATTTGCAGTGATGTGATGTGGAATGATTTTAAAAAATGTTACTGCATTGTGGAACAATAAAAAGCAATCATTTTAAAACTGCCATTCCTTTTTCTTGTTACTATTTACCTTGGTGATCTTCAGCAGAAGCCAGCCAATGGTGCATGTAATTAAAAAAATAAATTAAAAAAAAAGGAAAAGGGGAAAAGTCTTTATCTCTGTTATAAAGCATTCAACAAGAGAAATAGAAGAATAAAATCTACAATGTTTTGTGAGGAGACTAGCATGAGTTAGGGCAGTAAATGGTATGTTAATCAGAACAGAGAGCACAGTGAGCATTTCAAGTAAAGCTCATACCAAACCACAGGACAGAAAAGCACATTCTGGTATTTTTGCATTCTGCACCTCAGTTAAGAGGTAGAGTGAATATCTAAATGGGTTTTGATTGGCATTCAGTGGCTCTGTGAGCAGAGAGGAGAGGTGACAGGAGGTCCGGGTACCCAAGTCCTAGACCTCAGGCTTTTTTGGGTTTTCTTTATGTGGTGCTTTGTCCCTTATCAGCTCCTTCATCCTCTTGTAATAGAAAAAGAAGACCTTTGCTCTGAAGCCAGATGTGTGAGGTGTCCATCTCAAGACTCATATCAGTCATGTTCATCTCCTTTATCGTGCTCAACAACATTGCATGTACCTTAACTGCAAACTTTTTCTGGTTTTTATGACTACTGTGGTGTGACTCTGAGTCATACAACTCATCTGGGATTTGTTTACTCATGTGTGTGCAGTGGCAAAGCCTTCAACACCCTGGCTGGCAAGAGTGGCGTAATTTTCAGGTTTGTTCCCAGCTTGGCTGCTGGAGGAGTCTGATGTTCTGTGCCCTTGCTTGGGTGTCCACCCTTGGCCTTCCTCAATATACTGGTCTTCTCAATCCTTATTTACTTTTGTCTCTTACAGTTTTAATTTTATCTACCTGTGATGATGACAGAAGGAGGAAACTGAAACATCTTCAGTAATTCCATTGTGTCAGGAAAGTAAACTGAGATTACTTGCAATCTTAAGTATTCATTAAGGCATTCGTTGTAGTAATTGCAGTTTTGTGTTAAGACTTAATAGCCTCAGTGAGAGACTCAAAGTTTTGGCCAAATCATCAGTGATTCACAGTTGGTACTTCTAAAATAAATTACTTGCTTTTAAGCCTTCAAACAATTCTGCTGCTGGAACATTTTCCTGATGAGTTGTGGAGTGCAGGATGTAACAGAATTATTTCAGTTCAGGTGGGTGACAGATGGGAATTAGAAACAAATTTTCAAAACGTCTGTCTCCCTCTGTATTAGTGTAGCAGAAGCAGTTCATGCCCTCTTTTATCAGTTTGCTGTAAACAGTAGCTGAACAGTTGAACAGTGACGGCTTGCAAACAAATGCTGAGGTGCTCGGAGGGTACCTGTTATCCTGAAAGTCATGCAAAACGAGCGCAGTGTATTGATGTGTGACAAATACAGGTTACTACAGATACAGCTGGACTTTCAGTGGGAGGGCAGAAGGTAAGTGATATGATGTAAAGTAGAGGTGAAGAAGGAAGGGAATGAAATGGTGTAAATGGTGGTCATTCTGTGAGCATCAGTAGTTGTTAAGTGTTACGGGAATGAGAGTTGGTCTCTGTTGCCATCCCATTTTCTTTATACCTTCCAGGCTGAGCAGAAGATGGGGTTCCCCCACTTGGTTCTGGGCTCTATACTTGGAGTCTATACTCATGCATGTTTTGATGAAGAATGTCATATCTCTAAACCAGTCCTATATTGCAGGGCTGTTATATCAGGATTAAGGCCATGCAGCTTCTTACTAGTGTGTCTACAGCACTTTTAGCTCTCCTCTGCTCTGCATTTGGACCATGCTTTTGGTTTGACCTCCTGTGCAAACGGGCAGGGAGTTTCATCCACTCACTTTTTAAACACTGTAATGTGTGTCTTGTCTCAGGAATAGCTTCTAAAAAGGTACTAAAGCTTTATAAGCATCTTGCAGAGAAGTATGCGTTTCTTTCATCTCTCTTTCTGTCTATGCGTGAAGGTACAGTTCATGGTACTGATCTGTTGACAGTAGCCTGGTTTGTTGCAGACAGTGGAGTTATACAGGTTTATAGCAGAGGATGGCATGTTTTGTGATTTAACCCTGGCTGGCCACCAAGCACCACGCAGCCGTGCGCTCACTGCCCCCCAGGTGAGGTAGGGGAAAGAATCAGAAAAGTGAGAAAACTTATGTGTTGAGATAAGGACAGGTTAAGAGGTAAGGCAAAAGCCGCGCACACAAGCAAAGCAGAACAAGGAATCCATTCACCACTCCCCGTGGGCAGGCAGGTGTTCGGCCATCCCCAGGGAAGCAGGGCTCTGTCACGTAATGGTTTCTTGGGAAGACAAACGCCATAACACCAAATGTCCCCCCCCCCATCCTTCTTCTTCCCCCAGTTTATGCATATACTCAGCATGACATCCCATGGTATGGAATATCCCTTTGGCTGGTTCAGGTCACCTGTCCTGGCAGTGTCCCCTCCCAGTTCCTTGTGCCCCTCCAGCCCGCTCACTGGCAGGGCCCAGGAAACTGAAGAGTCCTTGGCTTAATATAAACATTACTTAGCAACAACCAAGACATCAATGTGCTATCAACGTTGTTCTCACACCAAATCCAAAACACAGCGCTGCACCAGCTACTAAGAAGAAAATTAATTCTATCCCAGCTGAAACCAGGTCAGCATGTCTCACGTGAAAGTCAGAATATAACCCTGTGCAGGTAGCCTATGTTTTATGTACTACACAGTATTGGGTGTATTGAGTAGGGTGAAATTACACCAAATAGAAAAGCAATTTGGTTTCTTTTTCATTTCTGCTTTGCTTCAGTTAAGCAGTGATTAATGCAGGCACTCAAAACTCTAATGGCTGTATTTCTTTAAAATGGTTCATTTTTAAGAAATCTTGATTCTGCTAATCAAGTCTCAACTCCCATCTTGGCCATTGTTACAGCCCTGAAAATGAAACAATAAATTGCGGACTGAAATCTGTGGCTATCCACATTTCAAATTAAATGCTAGATCTTTTGATGTCGGCACATTCACATTTTGAAGAAGCTGTGCTGCAAGAGGTTTCTCAGACCACCTCTCCCCTTGCTGTCGTGATGCTTTTTCATAGAATTTGATAGAACTTTGATTCTCTTGAACTTAATGGCAAAGCTTCTACGGATTCCATGGGATCAAGGTTTGACTAGTATTTGCAAGTGCTGTAACCTCCACAGGACTTAAGTTTTGTCTTGCTTAACATAAAAATGGCTAAAGCTTAAAATAAATAAATGGACTATATCACCTTGATGTCAAGTGTTTTCAGGGGACAGTTTCACAGTACAGTTCTTGTGTTTGTTTGTAAGCACTTATGATGTATATGCTGACATGCAATGAACACCAATTTATTAAGGCATTTCTCTTCCAGTCAAATATATGTTTGGCGGTTATGAGTCAGCCCTCAGTGTATGCACAACTTCTCTTTTTTTTCTGCCACCTTGCAGTCTGCTTTGCTAGCCTTTTCTCCCAGTCTCACAACCTAACACAAAGACAATCAAATCAAATTAGCTTCTCTGACACAAAAAAAGACCTGGAGCTTGCTGCTTGCTCAAATATGTAGCCTTACATTGAAGACCTGCTAACACTGAGACACTTCAGGAAGTTTCACTTGTTGGTGATATGGCCAGAAAGCAAATGGTGGGCAAATAAATTAGGTTGATCAAAGTAGAAAGGATGGCTACTCTGATGCATTTAGGTCGTGAGTCTTTACCTGTCTGTCCAGGGACTAGGAAGAAAGAGTAGGTTAGTTTATTAACCTGCAGTCTACTACTGCCTACTAAGCACCTGGAGGCTGCTGTTGTCGGGTGGGATATTGAGTGTGATAATGACTGCTCTGATGCCTTTATACCAGTTCCAGTCTCTGTGACTGGAAATGCTGCTTATCTGCTTTTGAGTGGATACAGATCAGGTGTTCCAGCTCCTCAGATTTCCATTACCTACCTGCCTAATAAACATCATCCTGAACAGGGTACCAGGGAAGATCAATCATAATGTAGTCTCTCCAAGGTCAAGCTTGGCCAGGGCCTTGAGATGTGTTGCTGTAAGTGGTATGTTTTGTCTAGGTGTGGATGTAAAGGGAGAGACTGGATAAAAGAGTTAAAATGCTCTTAACAAAAGTGGTGCACATGTAACTGTGAGAGATGAGGAACAGTGTTTTTAGCATGCCTTTGACCATAGGACAGGCCAGGCTTCTGTAACACTCAGGGTTTCACATAATACAGAGAAAATTAGCCTGGAAATGAAAAGGACTTAATTAAAATGTTATTTTCACTTTGCTACCCACTTATTATCACAGCATAGCTGAGTTTGTTAATGAGATATGCCAATTATAGTTGTTTTCTTTCTCAAAACTGCAGGAGGAAAAAAAGATTTTAAAGGTCATATGCTTTGTCTTTTTTTTTTTGAAGAAGCTATACTTTTTAGAGTGGCTCTCAAAAATAGGTTTTGATGAAAGAACAATTACCATGGTCAAAATGAAAAAAGAAAAAAAAACCCAACTTCAGTATTCTTTTAATGTATGGATTTTTAAACCAAATACATTAAACTGAAATGAAGTTCCCTTCTGTGCATGATGAAAAGGAAAAAATTATAAGAATTCAAAATGTAGAAGAAAATGGTTATTATGTGAAATTTTATCATGTGCCATACAGTTTTCTCTCACAGATTTTTTCTAATACAAAAGTGTGTTCCTAAGTAACAGATTTCCTTTTTTATCATAAGGCTGTTAGATTAGTGGAGATGATAGTCATGCTGCTCTCACATAAACAGATGCTTCAATTAGGAGTATTAACAGGCCTGTGATCTTTGGATGAAAGGTGAGAGAATATTCTGACACTCAAGGTTTTTTATCATCTTTGCTGTTCCTTGTGAGGGTGTGTTTTCATTTTTTGTCTGAAAGCCTGCTTTTTGACCTTTCTCAAGCAGTCCCATGAAGGGCTGTGAATTTTGTTTTCTGCTTCCAGTCAATATCTGCCTTCTGCAACCTCAACTGCATGCACGCCTGGCTGGGCAGGCAGGGCCATGGTCTGCTATCTGTATCATCTATGTGCAGGCTTGTAAAGCAGAGCAGAACTTAGCCCTTCAGATTCTCTAATGGATTTCACTTGCCTTTGCCATGGTACTCATTCCGACTATGTTACAACCTCACCCTGAACCCTTTCGCTGCCCTGACCTTTTACCCTCTTACTTTGCCTCTCTCTGGAGAGGCATCAAAGCTAATCTCTTCTGTCCTTTTGACTTCATAGTACAGATTTATTTGCATTATCTTTTTACAGTGATAGCAAAGCTAACATCTACAACGCATCTCACTTAGGCTATGAAATGTTTCTATTTCACCACAGTCACAGTAGAGTGGTCTACAGGTGTCAGGTGAAGCAAACTCTGGGTGGCCTTTTTATTCCCTAAACCCAAAAGAGGGAGAGTGGCACCAGTGATGACTGTTTCGGTGATGTACAGCTAGCAGTGCTTTTTCACCCTTTTCATCACCCCTAAAAACATTTCACAGGAAATATTCCTGCAGCCAAGCAGAAGCTTAAAAGTGAGATTATTTGCTTTAGAAATGCATTTTTTCAGAGAGTTGAAGTTTCTTGGTTACAGTTTCTATTAATTTCTGTGTGCTTGAGTAAGCTCAGCATGTAGCAAAGAGAAGGATCAGTATACAGGGGTGATTTTTACTGTCCTCTTCTCCTTGTTAATACTGTGCTCTGTTCCTCTGTGACCACTGTCCAGACAAAGCCTCCTGAGAGACCTGTCTCCTTGTTTCACTCCAGCTTCCAGCAGCTAGCTCAGGTGGAAGTAACCACTTACAGTAGCAGTAGAAGGATCATCAAAATGAAGGAATATTTACCCTGCTGCTTGGGTGGTTTTGGTAGTGTCCGAGGAGGTACCTTGAACCTGGTTCAGGTATATGTGTGAGTGCTGAAGTTGCTGGGATGGTTGATGTGGAGACAGCCTGTGGTACCTGCAGCTTGTGGTTCTGTGCAAAGCCACACGGTGCTACACAAGGTCACATGAGCTTGGGAACTAGGGCCGCTGTAGTTACATTTCCCTGGACAGGCAATAACACTAGCGAAAAGCTGATGGTTGAACTCTACCTGTGACCTTTTTCTGGACACTGCTGTTGGGTTGAGTATCTGCATAGGACAGTGGTGGGAGCCTTCATATGGAAGGTGGGAGAGATGAGATGAAACTTCACCTGCCTGACACTGCCTTGAATACAGGCCATCTCAAGCAAAGGCAGCATGCAGTATGTGATTTGAAGCGAAAACAGAGCAGCCGTATCTCCAAAACCCTTTCTCAGCTCCCCTTTGCAGCTTCAGTGTGCTGTAAGCATGCCCCTAAGTCTCTGGCCCTGCACCTCAGGCAGGACAACAGCTAGTCTGAGGACACTGCTCAAAGCAGCCCCAGCCATAGACCTGCTCTAAACATATCTGCCCAGGTAAGGGAGGTGTTTGCAGGAATGGGAGCCCAACAGGGTGCATCATAGCTAAGCACAAGTTTTGAAATGGACCCCAGAGACCTGCAGAGAGGACATTTTCCCAAGAGCATGGTGAATGTAGGAGCTAGGCCCACAGAGGTGGATTTTGTCACACGCTCTGTCCTGATTTAAGCAGTAAGCAACAGGGTACAGCAGCCCTTGAAGGTAATCTGAATGCCATTTCTGGGTAACTTTCTTGTTTGACAGTGCTCACAGTACATTTGGCTTAAAATTCAGCACACCTTGGGTTGCATCAGACCCTTGAAGTCTAATCCATTATGTCTGATTAAATTTAAAATAAAATGTTTCCTCCTTTTTGGCAAGCTTCATGACTGGCATTGTTTTGCAAGCTAGCAAGTAGAAAAGCCGGTGGTTTGCTGCATCTGTGATGAAAACCATTGCAAGGAGGTGTTTGTTTCTTGGAGAGGACGTCAGATTTTTCAGTTAACTGATAAAGGCCCAAATCTCAGTCAGGAGCAAAGCTTCATTGAGGCTCTGCCAGTTTAACCAGTAGAGCACAGCCTTGAGGATCCAAGAGCTCAGATCCAAGGCCACAACAGGTTTGTGAAGAAGAAGAAAGGGTGGGGTAATATTTTGGAGAGAGGGAATGAGAGGGTTTGC
This sequence comes from Falco punctatus, assembly GCF_963210335.1. Lineage (NCBI taxonomy): Eukaryota > Metazoa > Chordata > Aves > Falconiformes > Falconidae > Falco > Falco punctatus. Next base: position 75,253,157 of record NC_137586.1, read on the forward strand.
AAGGAAAGCATATGGCATAGGCTAAATTACTTACTATCCACTTTCTCATCAGTCTCCAAGGATTAGCTGCTTGATTTAATCTTAGATCTTGCATGAGGTTGTTAATCTGGCTAATTACTTTGGAAGTTTCTGTGTTGCCTAAGACAGAGATATAAATTGTGGCGCTCACTTCTAAATATATGGATAATAATAAAATCCTGTATCATAACCAAACCTTTGCACGTTGTTTAGAAGTGTGCTCGTCAGAAATTCACCGTGCCTTTCTAAAAGCTGCTGTTCCATGTTCAGCCATCTTCTGTAGCACACAGGGTTAACAGAGGGCTTTAAACCAAAACTGTTGTTTGTTGCTAACTGGGTTGTGTGTTTGTAGAGCTAGTTGGTAAGAGGTGAAAGAAAATCTCATGTTTTTATGTGAAATACAAGCATTAGCATCAGGTGAAGCCTTCTGCTGTGTAAGAAGATCAGGAAAACAAATGGTGAGGAAAGCAGTGATTTGATCCAGTCAGATTTAATGTGGTTTTGATTAGACCACTGACTCACACAGAGCACTGGGTGATAGGATGCCACCTGGGACCTGATATTTGATGTGCTAGTTCCTTCACTCAAGTGGATGCCCAAGAGTGGTGGTATGCGCTTCTCAGTTTCAGTACAGGTTCAGGATCTTGGTCTCTGGCCTGTTGTCCTCTTTATTCTTCTAACCATCCATGAGATTCATTAGATCCACTGAACTGCCATATTGTCTGGTCCAGTTGTTTTATAGGCTCCATTCCAGAACTCCGCTGCTGAAATTTCTTTTACATTGGCTGCACTGGGGTTGCTTCCTGTTCCCAGCAGTGGTGAATTTCATCTTCATCATGTATTCTGCACTATACTTATATTGAAATATGTTACATTTTTAAGAGTCCATAACATGTCATGTTAATCTCTTTGTTGTGTAGCACAACTGAAGCCCCATTGGCCTCAATGCATATGCTTTGGGTCTTTGACTGCATGGCATTACCAAAACCAAATATAAAAATATATATAAATGAGTGGGTGCTTTTTTAACTGCTGTTATTTCCTGTAACTTCTTGTATTTTTTTCTCTCTATAAAACCTTATTTAAGTAACCTTCTAAGACCATATTCTTAGTTGTATAGAAATTGAGACATACAAAAAGAAGGGTCCAAGCTCTGGTGACTTCCATAGTGTAGAGGTAGCCTAGGCTGTGTTTTCCATTGCAGTTGTGTCCAGATAGACCTGCGATACTGTACAGAGACTGGTTAAGAAGAAGACTGCTCCTTGTAGTGCACATCTGTTCCACCATTTATACTTGGCTTGGTTGCACGGAAAGGAGATCTCGGGGAATGGTAATCTTTAATTGCCTAGGGGGAGGAAGAGTAGATGTGATCAAAAGTATACACTACAACTTGAGAAGCACAAGCTCCACTTCTAACTCTACCTTTGACCTTGCTAAATTGTGGGTGTCCTAGTCCTTTGATGGTAGTTGAGAGCTATCTTCATAGGTTTTGGCCTCTGAAAAAAGGAATTGCTACCAGTGTCTTAGCTTACAAGCAGTCATGAGGGCACACAGAAGGGAGAAAGTCTTCAAACTCTACAGACAGTAGTTATCTACAGATGCTAGTTAGAACAGAGTCCTTTTTTCTTGGCTGGGTTTCCTTTGGGTTTATTTCTCATTCTCTAGGGTTTCAGTTCTTGAGCATTGTCCCTGCAACTGTGAGTGAAAGAAGTTGCTTAATTTCACCTTCCTAATGGTAACACATGAGTCCAACAGCTGTAGCTTTAAAAAGGAGTCAGAAGTAGTGTAGTGTTTGTGAAATTGCAAGGTAGTTAGTTGCAACACAGGTAGCAGAAGGTGACGTTAAAGGTATCATCAGCCCAGAGTGTCACTGATGGATGTATGCACAGAATGAAAGCATGTATTGGAAGTTGGATTTTCTCCTGCATGATCATTTTCTTCTATACTGGCAAACACATGTCCATGTCCCACACAAGATGCAGATAAAAGCTGGCAACTTTGCTTTTTGTTGGTGCTACTGCTCTGTCTTGCTCTTCCTTCTTGTCCCTCTGCTTCTTGCTTCCAGAAACCACATATGCAAAACTCACTTGCGCTGCTGTTAATGTGAGAATGCTATATGCAAGGATTTTTTAAATGAGTATTCTAGACTACTCACTCTTGAAATAGTAGTACAAATCCAGCCTTTCTGACGAAAAAGTTCTTTTTTGTTTAATGGCTTTTTGGAAGATAAATGTTTTGCTTTCGTTAGCAAGCATTCTGTTGTTTAAAAACTGACCATCTAAAGAACAATTTCCATCTGGAGCTGTACTCATTTTCTTTAGTGGTCCAGGCTTTTTAAACAGACTACATCCCAGTAATGCAGTAAGGCATCCAGGAAAAGGTACAATGCTGCCTATGCTGCCTTGGAATCGCATATACACAGTACGTCTGTATAACATTCTTTCACCTCCAACTGTTTCAGCCCAAGGACTTTACAAGTTGGAGGTGATTTCTGTGTATGGAGGAGAAAAGCAAGCATATTTTTACTAGGCTTTAATTCAGTAGAGAGTGAGCCACATGAGCAGGTAGAGACAGGGAAATAGCTGAAGTAAATTTATCTTCAAATTGGAGGTGACATCCATGAAAAATGTTCTGTGCTTTCTTTGCCAGGCCAAGCTTTGCTGATCAGTGTATTCACAGCATTAATCACAACTAAAAGGTTCTGTGGGAAACCTTTTCCTCTGTGTTCAGAAATACTAATGAGGACATGGACTTAATGTTTTGTCCCTCTTTGGAGGGTTTGCTTGCTTCAGACAGGGAAGGAGGGCTGTCAACAGTGGGTTTTAACCCTGGAAATGAAGCAAGCACCTCCTGCTCTCAAGGTGTTTATATTACCATGCTGCTAAGGAGCCATGAGCATGAGATTGGCAGCCACTAACATTTCCAGTGGCAGAAGAGGTAGACAGCTTGTAAATGGCTGGGCATGCAGGCAAAGGATGTGTCTGTGCTTTTAGCCAGGATCTAGGTTAAGAAGAGCATCCTCACGTGCAAATTCAGTGCTGAGAGAGAAGTGTGGTTTCATGTGGCATTTACATGGTGGCACAGCAGAACTAGCAGTAATTCAGCATCTTTGGTCTTGTGTCAGAGGGCATTCTGTTTCCTCCTCCTGGGCAGGGAAGGGAGGAGGGACTGCACAGCACTGTCCAGGGAGCGCAGAGAGACCAAAATGTCCATTATAGGGCTGTGATGCTGCCCACCTAGGTGAACTCTTTTTGGTTGTTTTTTTTTTTAGGTGCTGTGATCCCTAAAGCTCTGTCGAGAAACAAGTTGAATGTGGTTGCACACATGAAGTGGTCTGGTTTTCTGGTGTTTTGTGTGTCTATGCCTGGAGGTTGAGTACAGTGCAGATCTAATTGCCGTCCTCACCTTGCTCTTCAGATCACAAAAGGCCTTACATTCCACAGCCTTGACTATGTAATCACCTCTGATGTGACCCCCTTATAAACAAATCCCAAATGATTTGGGGCCAGCCTGATTTATAGCCAAAGACCAAATGCCTAGAATGGAGCACTGGTTATTCTGGTTTTATCTCCAGTTTCTGGTTTGCATTTATAATACTCACAGGGTGACAGAAAAGTTTTCTTGTCTCTTATTCAAACATTAGTATATCTGAAAGGCTCCATAAATCAGACATGTGTAAAGCCAGGCCGTTCAGATTAAATGATGAGAGCTGAAATATGTGCAGAAACTGTGTTGCAGACTCACTGCCATGTGAGCATGCAAAAGCCTGGGAGGCATTATTTCATCTGAACAGTGGCAAAGGGTATGTGTGGCACTGTGACTCGAGCATGTGCATGGAGCTTTGTGGGCAAGGTTTCCTGAAGCATCCAGCCTTGGCCTAACCTTCTTCACATAGCAACTGATGGCTTAGTTTGTATGATGCCAGTGAATGAAGAATTTAAGCCTAGCGCTCTAGAAAACCATATGTAGAGAAGTATTGTCACAATAGGGGAGGACTGTCACTGTCATATTAGATTGTCTGATTCTTAACCATTCGTAAGGGAAGACTGAACCAAGCACTCAGACATCATAGCAACAAGGGGAGAGAAAGATATCTGAAATCCCTGCATGGTAAATGCAATAGTTAGCACAGTATTATCAAAAGAAAGACCTCTTCCAAAAGGTCTTCATTGTCAAGTAATAGTGTAAAATATTCTGGTGTTTGGAGTATGGCATATTGAGATACTAACAATACATTAACTAACTACTTGAATGCATCCTAACTTTAAACTTTGTGGCAGTGTCACTGGACTTAAATGGCTACATCAAAACCATGTTTTTTTCTTGAATTATGACCTTTGTAAATGGCAGAGTTTACAAAGAAAAATGAGTTACAAAAACAAATGGCAGAGCAAAACCAAGGAGAGTGTTACCACCTTCTGTTAGCTTTAACTGTGTTTCCTTTGAGATTTAACAATGAAGACACTTTTTTTTTTTTTTCTATTAATCATCCCTAGCTGTGGCTGAAAATTGTGTTTGGTTTGAATGAAGAGTTCTTCAGGTCAGCACCAACTCACCAGTGTTGCAGTCAAAGTCTTACTATTGGGATCAGTACAGGCAATGCATGTGCTTGTGTTGCAAATCAGAATGGTCAGGGCTGGAAGGGACCTCTGGAGATCATCTGGCCCAACCCCATGCTAAAGCAGGTTCTCCTAGAGCAGGTTGCACAGAATCGCGTCCAGGCAGATTCTGAATGTCTCCAGAGAAGGAGACTCCACCAGCTCTCTGGGCAGCCTGGGCCAGTGCTCTGTCACCTTCAAAGTAAAAATGTTTTTCCTCCTATTCAGATGGAACTCCCTGGGTTGTGCCCGTTGCCCCTTGTCCTGTCCCTGGGCATCACTAAATAGCATCTGTCCCCATCCTTTTAAAAACCACCCTTAAGAGATTCGTATGCAGGGACAAGATCCCCTCTCAGCCTTCTCCTCTCCAGGCTGAACAGGCCCAGCTCTCTCAGCCTGTCCTCATCAGGGAGATGTTCCAGTCCCCTGATCGTCTTCGTAGCCCTCTGCTGGACCCTGTCCAGTAGCTCCCTGTCTCTCTTGAACTGGGGAGCCCAGCACTGGACACAGCACGCCAGATGTGGCCTCACCAGGGCAGAGCAGAGGGGAAAGATCACCTCCCTTGACCTTGCCTTTGATACTACACAAGACTCTTGTGAATAAAGCTGCAGTGTTAATCTGTTCCTTGGCTTTTCAAGTAAGGGCTTGTGAGGAGGTAAGAGGGCAGCCTATTGCAATGTGAATTGTGAATAGGAGACCCCAGTTCCATTGAAGTCAATGAGTGAGGTCAAAAGCAAAACTTGCAGGCTCCTCTGCAGTCCTCATTAGGGCACACAGGCACTGCAAGCCTCCATGCGTACAGGTCAGGCAGAGCAGCTGCTTCAGTGGCTGCAGTCCTTATTTTGGCCAGTTCTACCTTCTCCTGCAAATCTGCAGCTCCTGTTTAGCTGCCTGCTCAGACCCGCATTGTTTATGTCAAATCCAGCAGCAGTGCAGTGACCAAAGGAGAATGTCTCTTAACTACAAAGACAAAACTTTGTAGTTCTTTTTTTTTTTCCTTTTGTTGAATATGGCTGAAACTCAGCATGTTATGTCTTGAGCATAAATGGAAAGAAAATTGTCGCTATCTCTTTGCCTTGAAGACATGTCACCCATTCCTCCCTCTTTAAGGTAGTGCGATTGCGTCCATCTCGATGAGATAACAAAGAGCAAGGAGGTTGTCAAACTGTCCCATCTCCAGCTTTGGCAAAGATTTCCTGGGACTAGTGGATGGGGAATGGGAGAAGGGTGAGAGGGCTGGGACAGTGCTGGGGTGGCAGCAGGGTGGGCTGCCTGCCCTCCTCTCCCCTTAAGCTCCAGCAGGGAGGATGGGCAAGAATCAATGTTCTCAAAATCTAAGGCCAGGGAGTGAGTAGGCTGGGAACTGCTGATTCCTCCAACCCTAATGAGAGCCAGCCTGGGTACAAATAGCTGCATGGTTTAGCTGACAAAAATACGCCAACATTCCTTACAAACAAGTCTTATAACAGTCAGCTTCATTTTTTTCCTTCTCCTCTCCCCTCAATCACATTCTTTGTAATATCTAAATAAATGTCTTAGCTCAGTTTCAGGATCTCTGCTGAAGGGAGATCGATGTCAATGTCTCTGGCTGGGGATGCCCAAGGCTGGTCATGGCTGGTCCCAGACAGCTCCAGCTGGCTCCAGGCCTGGTCTTTGGAGCTGTCTGGAGCTGGCCATGACCACCAGCCCTTCAGCCACAGGTACGACCATGAAAAAATATGGAAAAAAAGGTAAAAAGCTGAAGGAGCAGAAGCGTGAGGAAAAAAGAGCGATAGGCAGGAGGGGGAAGAGCAAGTTATGGCAGGCAGCACCGAGCAGCATCTGAGGGATCTGCCCTGCTCCTGCAGTGAGCCTGCGCTGGGGCAGCTTTCTGGCAGGTCCTGCAGCCTGGTGGGAGAGCCCAGGGCAGGGGCAGTGTGCGCAGGAGGGACTGGCAGAGAGAAGCCACCCTGCGCTGCTCTGGGGGCCAGCAGGGGTGTGGGGGGTGTTGGTTTGGTTGTCTTTGTTTCTCACTGCTTGTGTCTGTTTTACCTGGAAGATTAATTTCTCCCCAAGTCAAGCGTATTTTGCCCATCACTGTAATTGTCTTCCCTTGTCTTTGCCTCAACGCTCAAGGTTTCTCATCCCGTTTTCTTCCCACTGAGGAGGGGAGTGATTGGGAAGCTGGATGGGAATGTCTCCCTTTGCCAAGGTTAACCCACTGCAATACTCTGTCAAGGAAGCACCTTTAACTCTCTAAATAAATACCTCTTTCATTCTTAGTGGTTCTGTTAGGATACTGTAAAAATGTGATTTCAGATTTCCTTTGGCAGTAGGAAAAAATAATCTTAACTAAGCAAAAAACCTGCTGAATCGATCCACAAGACCCAGAGGATATGGTTCTCTCAGCTGCCTGAGGAAAGAGTAGCTGATCTCAGTCATCTGTCCTGGCCTTTGAAACTAAAACTTCTGACCAGTGGCTGCCCTGAAAAATGTGCGTAAAGGCTGCCTGGGTCTTCAGAGGAAAAAGGCTTGTTGCTGATCTATGTGAAACTCTCTTCAGAAGTGCTTAAGGATTCGGTAAACGCTGGGAGTACAGAGGCAAAATACAGCCCCTTTACCCAAACTGTTAATGATCACAGAATGTCTGTTGTGTAGCTAGTTCATGGGGTTTTTTTTTCTTTCATTCATTTTTTTAAAGCAAAACTTTCAGAAAAATACCCTGAAATCAAAAGAGACTTTTAAATAACAGATTTTGCCTTTTTATAATGCAGCGTTAGATACAAAGCAAGCAGTGACTTTTTAAAGGCATACTTGCTCAGAGCAGTTAATTTTTGCTCCCCCTGGATCTGCCATTGAGGCTATGTCCTGGTTGGAGGGCAGGCTCTGTACTCTCATCTGAGCTAGGCAACAACAGGCAGACGCTGTAATGGGTGTTACTGTGCATGCACAGGGGGCCTGTACATAGATCTTGGTTCAGGCAGTGATGCATGTCTAAATGCAGGCTCTGCAGTCTCTCCCCTTTACCCTTTGGCGATGTTGCAGTGTGTCCTTTTGCAATGTCAATTACAGTCTCTCAGAGCTTGCAGGTGGAAGCAAAAGCAGTATGTAATCTTGGTGAGAGGTGTGGGTTTCCCACCAGGTGCCTGTCTGCATACTCACCTACAAGCCTGTTGTCATATTCTGTAATGCTAATAGGTAAACCCTTTGAAGTACTAAGTTTCAGCTTGAATACATACATACAAACCTGCTAACAGCCTCTATCAAAGTGTAAATTTCCAGAGGAGGTACAAAGTTTTTTGACAGTTGATGACAATAGTATACTATTTCAATCAAGAGGGAGTTCAAATGGGACTGCAAGCGTTGCTCAGCAAACCCCCTTGGAACACAATGATAATAGAAACGTTTTCAGTGAGAGACAAAAAAGAGCACAACTACTGTAAATTGAAGTGATGTTGTAAAGGAATATCAATAGGACATTGCTAGCTTCTTAAGCTGCTAGAAAATAGTAACTTATTCAGGTCTCAAGTCACAGCTCAGGTCTCTAATCTCCTTCATCTCATTACCCTTGCTGAGTGAAAGATAAAGGAATTTCAAAGTTCAAAATAGATCCTCTGCTGTCACAATGGGGTAATGCCTTCTCAAATGTGAAGTGGAACATGTTTTAAGTTGGTCACTTTTTATCTTCAGACTTTGCTTGCCTTCAAATGCAAAGTCAGGCACCCGTCCCTACCCCTCTGTTGTTAAAAGAAAGTTTGACTGCATGTGGAGAAGCTTTTGCATCTGTTTGGGAATGTGAAATCAAGAGTGGGATGTCAAACCTTTTTTGTTTTGTTTTATAGCTGTATTTGGAGACAAGCACTGCACATTAAAAAGTCTCTTGTGTTCATATTTCTATCCTTTCAACAATATAACGGAGTTTCTATGAAACTATGGTGAGATGCTTGCAGAGTGACAATGGGAAATAAAGTTCCAGTAAACTCTCATTACAGGTAGATAATCTTGTAGTGGTATTCTTTTTTCTGTTAGGAAGAAGTAATGCATAATGGCAGGTTAGGAACAAGCATTACTGTGTTTTCAAGGTGGTAAACTGACTATTTTCAGTCTGGTCATTAATAGTAATTCAGTGTGTTCTTCGTTGGAGTATTAGCCTTTCTTCCTAGCTTTGTTTCCATGCAGAAGAGCTATTTCTGGCTTTGAGAATTTTGCAAGTCCATAGACATAGCAGGTAAATCATAGCACTCCCATTGCATTGCTTTGGTTCTTCCACAGAAAAAACTCAGAGTGCTTTCAGATCCTCCACAAAAGTATATTAATATAAAAACAGTTTTAAGATCAGCCTGCCCTTGCCAAAAACATTTTAAAAAATCTGTGTTATCTTTAATAAATTCTTTTTTTTCTTCCTTTCAGTGAACACTAAAACGTATTGGAGATTGTTCTAAACTGAACCAAACAGAGCCTCAGCCTTCGGTATATGTCCTAAGAGATCCAGGTATAACTCCAGTTATTTTTGTAAAGCTCTTATTGATTTTAGTGGGTGTTTTGTACCGTAAATAAAAGGTATATTGTGACCTAGAAGGAGTGAGTTACAGTCTTGCTATGGCTAGGTGTAGACAGTTACCTGATCTTAGGCTGCCTGTAAAAAGCCTGGTACCAGACCTGTCAGTCTTGTCTCACGTCAGAGCAGTAACTGACTGTAATTGGTTCAGTTTTTAGTTCAAGTCCCATCAAAAGAAAAGCAAAGTAATGCAAATGTTTATTTAATTGCTGTGGTTTGGACAGGTGAAATCTTGCATTTTTCCTTGGCTTTAAAACAAGAGGAGCCTTTTCTTCTTGTACAGGTTTGTCACATAAAGAATTGGTTAAGGGGACAAACTTTTGAAGTTAAAAATCCTCTTAAACAAGAACAGATCCACATCTGTGTCTTCTAGTTCTTCAAGGAGCCATGTCTCTTTTGTGTCTTTTGCTGATTTTCTTATAAAGAAAACCTTCTTACTCTGTATCATGGAAGAGATGCAGTGCAGCTAGCACTTGTAGTTAAAAAAATTTTCTGGTCAAGTAACTAGATTAGCCAAGATAGAGTGGGATTTTTAACTGGCAACAGCCTTACTCTTTTGTGTTTGCCATTTCCTGTAATCTGAATTAACAGTTCTGAGCTTCTATTTTTGTGTCTGTATTGACTTTGAGACCCTCATTTTCTCCAACCTGGCCATATAATTTTCAGAAATGTTTACACTGCTAAACTTTAGAACAAGCAATCACAGTAAAAAAGTCCTTGAGCATCAGAAGAGGCAAGGGGAATCCTACATGCTTCGTGGTCTTCCCTGAAGGAGAAATTGCTTGTGATTGAGAAAGGGGCAGGCTGGGTTTATGGTACTAGATTGAAATATGGTTTTTCATCTTCCCTTTGGAAGTGAAAAAATGGGAACAGATCAACACTGCCTGCTCCCTCTCAGGACAGGCCTTAGACAAGAAACCTCTCCAAGGTCTACTGAGAAATTAATCATTCATGGACATGAGATTTGTCCTCACCTCTGCCATAAGAAATCCCGTTTCATGGCTTTCTCCAGCCCTTAATTCCAGCCCCAGCTGCCCTGTTGTGTCCCTTGCAGCTTGGTGGCACCACTTTGCCTTGAGCACCACAAGGGGAAAGAACATCTCAAAATGCAGTCCTCTGTGCTAACCCTATCCTCCTGGAAGTGTAATGCAAGCCCCTTGTCCTCATGCCCGCTCCTTGTTGGCTTTTGGCTTCGGGTGTTAGTTCATGCAGGCCAGTGCAATACACTGGTGACTGCCTGGGGTAGTACCACACATGTGTTTCCGTCCTGCTTTTGCATCAGAGAAGGAAGGAATTTTAACTTGGGGTTGCTTCTTCTCATGCTCACATTTAAGCAGTGTAACTCTGTACTAGGGCTGTTGAAATGGAAAAGGGGAGAAAAAAGTATTTTTTATAGTTCTGTATGGTTAGCTTAGTCTTTCGTATTTCACTTCAAGAAGAAAAAAATAAATCCATGTTGGTTATGTTACCTTCATTTTAAGACACCAAGAATCTTATCCCACTGATTTTGTTGGAAGCATATTCAAGTGCAGTATCCCTGGGCAGGTTATAAATTCTTCACGTTTCATTTGGGCACTGGATCTTCTGAATGGTATTTCATGAGAATTACCTGACAGTTAAAATACCTTTGATGAGGTCAATAAATGATAACATGGCGGGAGGATAACATACAACAGAATGGCTGTTGTGAGAAAACAAAAAATTTTGCATTTTGAAAATGACAAATTTGACTTCATATCCTCTTTGGCAAATCTGCAGGGCAAGCAAATGCAGCCAACAATGGCATCTGCTCCAGGGCTGACAGTGTGGGTCTGGCAACCAAGAACGGAATCCTTTTATTTTATGATGTGTGGATTAGGTGCTTTTTAATTTTTTATTAATAAGGTGGAGTGTACTGCATTGAGAATGCTTCTTGTAGACCAGAATAAAGCAGTTTAAACAATGCCAGAAGTAAAGCATATTTTCAAAGCAAAGACCCAGCAGAAGATGGAGATCCGCTAAGTGTAAATTCTTTTTAAGCTGCACAGATGGCCCAGCCTCATAGCAGCAGCAGGTTGGTAACAACACTGTGTTTTTTTACGGTATAAACAGTGATGCTTAAACTAGGCTGAGGAGCAGCCCTGAAGGGAAACCCGTTGCAAGCTGGGAGACGTAAGGAATGCAGTCAGTGCAATGTAGACAGTTGCACAATGGAGGTGTCATTCACAGCTTTTATATTTATGGACCCTGTTAATGAACTGTAATGATGAACTGCAGTTCAACAATTTTCCAGGAACCCATAACGCTGCAATGGCAAGCAAATCTGTAAGACTTCTGATCTGACAGAGTCGTCTAGCCTTTGAAGAAGTTAGACTTTGGCAGTGTGCTGTACGCTGTAGTCTCTTCATGATGAATATGCTTTGGGCACTGTGCCAGGATATAATTACTCAATATGATGAAGTAGAATCCTATCTATTTATCCTGTTGATGCTTCAAAACTCATCCTTTCATTTTATTTTCCCACATGCAAAATGAAATTTAATATGTGTTGTTATTTGAATATAATACCACAGTTCATGGTATTAAATAGTATATAAACATTTGCCAGTTGATAAGCTTATTGCTGACTGTATTTGAAATGCCTTAGTGGAAATAAAAAAGGAGGTCTGTTATTACTAATGGGTCTGTGTAGGAAAAAAACCCCATGTCTCACACCAGTGAACTAACAGGTGGCTTAACAGGGCCATGATCTGAAACAGGACAGGCTAGAATACACTGATTAAAAATCAGCAGTTTCACTCAGTCAATACAATAGCTTAGGGGCAACATAGTTTAGTTTTTCTTTTAACCTGAACGGGGCTTTACATTCTTTACCAATTACAGGATTACTGGGGTTTTTTTTGGAATGCAGAAAGTTGCTGACATTTAAAAATGAACCAGCATAGAGCATGATTTGCGTGCATTTTGTAAGAAACTGCAATCTCTAGCTTCAGTACAGCAATTGTTGGTCACAGCTAATCTGAACTCTTGTTTGCTTGCAAAATAGCTTAGTATGAGTATGCAGTGTCCTTATGTATTGCACACTTGCAAAGATTTTATTTGTTTGATGGAGAATACAGTGATACAACTTTCACAGAGCATGAAGGAACTGAGTTTTGTTCAAATACATGGGAAGGTATTTGTGAGAAAATCCCAAGTGATTTAAGCAAATGAGTTGATATAACATCTTTTAGTCACTTTCAGCTGTACCTTCCTCTCTAAATGTTTCCATCAAGATTTCCTGTGGAGTCCAATTTTACTCATGATGCCACAGTCTGGCTATTACCTGCTTAGACTTAAGTGCTTACAGTAACAGTGAAATTAGCATTTCTTACCTTGATGCCAGTGTAACCTGTCCTTCACTGTCATTTGCCTATAGTTCAGTAGTTTAGACAAGGAACAAGATGTGTAACTGAGGAGAAACTTAAATGTTGCTGTTCCATGCGCTGGTCTAAGTAGAGAGGTGAACTTAACTGGACCAGAAAAGGGAGTACTGCTGTGTAGGGTGGGGTTTTCTTTGGGTTTCATTGTTTTTTGGAGGTGTGGGTTCCCCCCGCCCCCGAGAAGCTTTTTTTTCAGGCATTTTGAAAGAAAGGAAGTCTGTGTATTAAAAAAAATAAATAAAAAATACCTGACCTCAATTTAGAGGCTGGTACAATAGCGAATATGTGCTGCATATCCATGTTTCTCCTCAGTATGATATGAATGTTTTTCAGCTTGAGTGAGAGCTTTTCTTAATGCTGTCACAACTCTCCTTTTAACTTTGGCAGTTGCCTCCAATGTGTCAGACAAGATAGGAGCTGTCACATAAGCAGGGCTGCAAAGGATTTGCTTTCTTTGTTGTTTCAGAGGGTTTTTCTAACCCAGGTAGTGGGTCACAAGAAGCCTTGTGCTGCGGTGGTGTTGTTGACTACTCTGAATTTTCTGCTAAAATAGCTTGGGTGAAAAAGCATCTTACTATTCTTTAAGAGGTCTGTAGTGAAGAAAAACGTTGCCATTGGTTTTAGTAAGCCAAAACATACACAACCGCTCAGCTGCACTTCACTCAGCTTTATGGGAGTTGAGTAGCTGTAGCCTAGCTGTTGTGATGTGCTTTTCCTTTTTGTCTGAGGGACAGTAATGTAGTATCTAGCTCACAGGATTCTTTGGAAAAGTTTCTTTAGAATTACAAGTGCTGAATTATGAAAAATAAAACATCGTGAAGATCAGAGATGAAGTGACTTGTGTGAAGCCGGTCACCTGTCAGTCAGTGTCATTCCAGGGGTAGGAGCAGATGCTGTCTTTCCAGAGTCCCAGTCTGGTGTCACAAACACATGGGAAGAACAGGCCTTTTAGAAGTACATTGTATTGATTTTGAGAGCATTGACGTCTTCCTGCAGAGGTGAAAGCCTTATGCATTACTTTGCTTCCTTAGCATCAGCAGGTGTCCAGCAGTTGCAAAAGACAGGAGGATTCAAGGTAGGCAGGAACTCCCAGAGGCTGCTGTTGGGGGTTGAGCAGCATAAAAAGGTATAAGCTGGGAGATATTTGGTTATGTTGTTCACTCATTGGGTCATTTTTTTATTTGGATGTGTTACAGAAAATGTGCCAGCTCAACTGCTTCCACGGAATGCCAAACAAATCAGAAAAGAGAGGCTTCACGGTATCAAGAGGGAGTGGTAAATAAATGTGTTCAAGAGCTTCTTCATCAAATGTCAAGCATGTAGAGCTGATGGATTATTCATTTTCCTTTGTCAAATGTAGAGCTGTTTTCCTAAATAAATAGAGCGTTCTTTGTATTTTAAGGGAACACACAAATCTGATATTTATCACTATGATATTTAGTAAATTCTACTGGCTTTTCTTTCATCCATGGAGAATATATCTCTCCTCTCAGGAGGGCAGGTCTCTGTTTGTGCTTCCTGTAAAGCCGTTAAGAACCCTGTTCCATTAAATACAAAACCATTCATGAGATACGTTAGCATCAATTAAGCTTTTATCATCTGGTTTACAGTTGGTCACTTCTGACTAGGGATCAAGGAAGAAAAGAAGTATCTGTGAGTAAAAATATGATCCTGAATTTCTGGACCTGAAAATGAGCTATTTAAAGAAAACTGCATCCTGAAAAATACGCAATTTCCAATGTGGAATGAAAATGCGAGTTTATTGGTTTGCCAGGATACAGCATATGCTTTAGACAGTTCTATTTCTTGCTCTAGTGCATGGATTTTAGGGAATCCTAGCTGTCTTACCTCTGTTGTGCTGTTGAGAGGGAAGGGGAATTCTGATTTGAGGTAGACAATCTTGTGGTATAGGAGGGATGGGCAATCACAATATGGAACAATGCTATAATACAACCATTGTATGCAAATATGATAATGTGAAGAAACTACCTTGAGTAATTCAAAAGTGGAAATAAACAGAAAAAAACCCACCCACAGAGAGACCTTATACTAACAACTGTTTGTTGGAATTATTAATGTGTAAAGAAAAATGCTAACTCAGATAATATTTTCAGGCCTTTTTGGTTTCAGTGCAACTTAAAATTTCAAAAACATCATCCTTCCTAACCTCCCTAAAGATGTGAAAATCCTGCAGTCACTCGTAAGAATTAATAGCAAAATTTCTTGAATTTAGTCCCGTGTTGTCAGATGAGGAATGGTAGGGGGTTGCATTTGATTCTGCGTAAAGTGCCTTTAATGTCATCCCACAGTTGAGGTTTGAGCCTTATACTGAAGCTGGGAAGTATGGGTTCTATCTGTAAAATATTCTAAAAGATTAACTGTTCACATTCTAAAACTGTTAACTACAGCATATCTGTGTTTACTGTCGAGATTTTTGCATTATTACTAAGAGGGATTACTGGGAAGCTCCACAGTGCCAGAAGCAGTTCTTTCTGGAAGCACTGTATTTAGGATTTCAGTGGATGTGGCTGATACCTTGATCAAGTATGGTCTTATCAGCTGACAGGTATTTTCTGCAGAGGCAACAGCATTGTTGTCCTGAATACACAGTCCTGTTTCGATAGCTGTTTTTCCAGCTGGTTTCAGCAGGCTCAGGGAATGTCTGTTGTGTAATGACCTGTACAAACCATGGCATCCTTTTCAAAATGTCAGCATGTTTCAAACCTGAAAAAAGCTTTGGTTGTGTTCTAATAGAAAAGAATAGATTTGTTGTTCAAAAATTCCACTTGGAAACAATGATACGATTTTTCAAAATGAAGTGGCTTAAAAAAGTAAAAGGGGGCAGCATGTTGCTGTATTCAGAAGCAGTTTACTAGGTATGTGAATGTAATTATTCAGCTGCTTTGATTTTTACAGAAAACAGTAAAGATTGATGGACTCCACCGCATCTAATTACAGTGCTCAGCAGCTCCTAAGATGGTGAGCTGACGCAAAGCATAGCTGCCAGAAGTCAAAATTTCTTTTTCTGTTCTCCACTCTTAAATTCTCCTAGTACCTGACTATATAATCATGCTTATTGCACTTTCTGTGTCCTGTTCAGAAGGAGAGGGCACTAGACACTATGTGGCTATGAATGAAGATAGTAAACTGAGAGAATTGTGATATTGGTTGTCATTTGGTTGCATTAACAACCACATATAAAATTGAGTCTGAGAATTTATAGACAGTGACTTAAGATGATAAGTGAATCGTTAGGATGAAAAATCTTACATTTCGTTGTTCTAATGAGATATGTAGAAAATATTATTTACTTATCTCTGCTTAGTTACCGCTTGTCAGAAGCAAGTCAGTGCTAAGAACACATGGAATGGAATGGCAACTACCATATTAATTTTTACAGGAATCCGTACCAAAAATCTCAATTTGTTTGAAACCTTTGGCATTTCTCCTGAAATAAGAACAGACTTGGAATGACATTCAATCTGTTTTGATCTTTTTGGGGGTTTCTTTTCCAGTCATTGTATTTCTTGTCTTTTTTCTGTTATCTTTTTCATTTTACTAGAGGGCTGTGATTTAAGTAAAGAATGCATAATGAAGGCAGAAAAGATTAAACAAGAAGTTAGCAAGTGAAAGACATTTTTCACAAAATTGCTTGGTAAAAATCACCCAAAATGTAAATTTTTTTCCCACACCAGCAAAAAATGGCAGGTTTCCAAATTTCAGATGAAAAATAGAGGAAAAGTTCATAAAAGCCTTTTCCAAATTCTTTCTTCCCCACCTTTTTCTTTGTTTGGAAAAACTTTCTGGACAATACTTGAGATGTACAAACGGCTAGTCAGAAAGTAATGATTAGCGGGAACATTGTACCAGAGCAGGCACGGGGAAAGATAAATATTGGGTTCATCCAGTTGCCATCCCCAGGCTGGCAACTTAATATACGAGCATGCGAATGTCGTGTTTCTTGGAAATAATTGTAGCAAGACTCTGTAGGATATCTTAGGGAAGAGAAAGGCTGTATTCGTCTAGAACACCTTTGAGTAAGCTGACTTTACTTGCATTCATTCTCACACCCACATATTTGCAGGCACCAAGACCTGCATTCCCAAGTAGTCTGTCCAGCACCACTTGTGTTCAACACACAGGACAAGGGCAGATGGTGTCTGACACTGTGTTACCTCCGTAGGGTCCTTCTGGACTGGAGACAACACAGCAGGTTTGGTACAGGTCTTTCATTACCTTCAGGAGGCTTCACTTGCTATGGAAATGTCTTGTGCATCAGGATTTTGCTTCCTGTGATTTCATTAATCTCAGGCAAGGTTGCTGCTCGTGGCCTTTTTTTGTTTGGAATATTTGTCCATTTCTGTGGTTGGCTGTTAGAAGGAAATTCTTCAGTTATTGGAGAAATAGCATAGGCAGTATTGCTCAGTCCTGTTGTCATCTTCCCAATGTGGGGATTGGAGGTCAGTGGTGCTGTGGTTGTGTCAGAGTGCAACCTTCTGGGCTTGGCAGAAGCAGTGTGTTCCCCACTTTTGCTCCTGGAATTCATGTATACTCTTACCAGTATAGGTTCTCCTTTTGTTTATTCCTGTCCATCCAGACACAGACATGTATATTCTTATGTCATTTATACCAACCTCAATACTTCTGTGACACATCCAGATACATTCCGTCCAGCTGACTATCCCACAGCTCTGTCAGTACACAGACGGAGTGTATACTTTCACGTGTGTGTACTGTCACTCCTTTCTCATGGTATAATCCAGGAAGACCTCTGCAGAATGTGGTAATTTTAACAGAGTGCTATGCCTGGAGCTCAAGAACTCCGAAAGCATTATACAGCTCTGACCTCTGAAGGATCCACATCTTAATTTACCAGACTGTGTACTGCATTTTCAACTTCATCAGCAGAACACAAAAAAGGCGAATACATTTCAGGATAGGATTCTTTTAGTTTTTCCTGTCTAATTTTCATGGTGTCATAGTGGTGGGGAACTGGACTGGGATGCGGGAGACATGGCTTCTATTCCTTATGCTGCTCATTTCCTAAGGGGAACTGTTGTTGAAAAAATCAAGGATAGTACTTCATACTGTTGTGATTTGGTTTGTTTCTCAAGGGCCTGTGGGTCAGTAAAATTAGGAGACAAACACTTCACCTGAAACAATTCATCTACTCTAGCACTTTTTTCTTTGCTTAATTACGAAGTAGCTGTTTATTTGTGATGGTCCTTGCAAGTTTCTAATCATGAGGTGGGACAGAGCAGTTTTGCAGATTGACCCTCCTGGAGATGTACATTATTTCTGCTTTGGGTCTTCATTTGTTTCAGGGAATTTCTTTCCATTTTAGAAACAAGATTTTATGGATTAGTTTTCCTAATTTTTTTCCCTAATAAATTGAATGCTTCTGCGAAATAAAGTCTTAATGCTGACTTTAAGAACTTTTGGTTGTTCTTTTTGTTTTGTTTTGTTGTTGGGTTTTGGTTTTTACTTTTATTGCAGGCTAAATGCTTGAAACATATGGATAAGAGCTGATCTTACTGAACATTTACATTACTCCCATAAACATACATAACTTCCATTTTATTGGAAGTTTATTGGATTTTATTCTGAAGACTTAAAGAGTAAAGAAGTCTCTGTTTTAAATGAGCTTGTATGTGTTGCATGAGAAGGCTAATACTACCTTAAGGATCTTTAAGAACATAGATCATATATGGAAATCTTTTGCTGTTTAAAGATTGATCTGAAGTCTGAAATCAGCTGGAGCCTTCACTATGTCCTCGTGAGTGTCAGAGACCAGCAAAAAAGCAGGCAGGATTTAGCACACTCCCAGCAAAAAGCAAGGGAAAGACAGCCAAATCTTGCTCAGTGACAGCTGAAATTGCTTTGTATTATTAGACTCCTATAGCATACTGTAAAACTTGGGATGGCAGCTTTTGATCAAAGCAAAGCTCATGTTGCTTTCATTAATGTGGTACAGGGTGTATGAAGGCCTGCTTTGTCCTACCATTTGTGGCATTAGCAGTGCAATTGCTTATGAAATGTCATGTCCCGTTCCTTCAGTGTATTGGTGTAAACACAGAGTAATTGCAGATGTCAATTCGCTTATTTTACAGTTGTGTAATGCAGGTCTGAATTCCATCTCCAGGACAGAGGCTGGCGTGATACTGCAGTTCACACAGAGGGATTAAGCTGTGCTTTTGGCTTCAGTGAACAATGTGGCGGATAAATAAATTGAGAGCAAGGTTTATACTTTGCAGGATAGTGAGACTTTGCATCTAGTTAAAGAAGCTAGGGTTGAGGAGACTTCTGGAATGAAGCCTCTGCATTTGAAACTAGCTCAGAGGCTTTCTGCTGCCTTCAGGCAAATACTTTTGCACTGTCCGAGTACACTAGATGCAGAAATTAGTACTGACAGTGAAGTTTGAGAAGTTATTACGTGGTAATGAAAAGATAGTAGGGAAAAAATGCCATTCCTGGTGACACGCAAATGAACAACATTTTGAAGTGACACTCCCAACAGAATCCTGGATTACTGTTCCTTAATTCTTCGTTGTGATAGCAAACACGTAAAAAGCACCCCGCCTTTTTATAATCAGGACTTTGTTGTACTTGAAGGACTTCTCAATTCAGAAGTTGTGCGTAGGGACATGGAGAAAAAGAGCAGAAGTAAAGACCAAAGAAGCTGGGAGGTTGTCTGTATGCAGCAGTTCTTAAAAACAAAAGTGAAGCCTTATGAGTCTCTCAGCAGTTTCTTTAATCTCATTCCCGTTGCTCAGTAGTATCTGATGTTATATAGTGCATTAAACAAGTGAGCTTCTGTGCTGATTTTCTGAAATCTGCTGCCAAACACAACTTACTATTCTAACTCCTTTGTTTCTAGTTGCTTTTTTGCCCTGTAAGTTACTCCTGAGACCGAGCAAATACTACTAACATCATGCAGCTTTCTCTCACTTAAATTGGGAAGGCTTACCCCTTTATTCCTGCTAAAACAGTCTCCATTGTTAGTAATTCATCAAAAAAAGATATTATGCCTCTCTCAGACCAAATCAGTAAGTCCACTGAGTGTAAAGAGTCCAACTTTTCTGTGTGTAAATACTTCCCCTGGAGAATCCAACAGCAATGATAAGGAAATCTGAGAAAGTGAAAGACTAGTAGGCTCCAGTTTGAGTTTCCTGAAAGTTTCGCAGTTTTCTTTGTTACAGCGCTCTATTTTTGGGATTATTCTTTGATTACATGTCTGATCTGGCCTAAGGTCTGGCAGCAAAAGGTTCTTTCTTAGCCTGAAGGAGGCCGTATTTCGTACTGTGGATCACAGCTGAAGTGATGCTGAGCTCCTGCAGGTTCTCTTGGCATTGCCTCGGTGCCCGTCTGTTCACACCATGTGGCCCAGCATTTGCCTTCTGCTGCCTTGGCTAAATGAACTCCTGGGATTTATATTGTGGCTTCAGGAAACAAGAATCACATGTGAGATACTGGCTTTAAAGAGCTGCACATTTTAATTTCTGGAATACTAAGTTTGAGGATGTATTTGCTTACTGGCAAGTGTAAATTTTGTTTCTGTCTTCTGGGTGAGGGGACTCAGTGAATCCACAAAACTCACAGAGTGAGTCTTTAAAAAGGTGCTCAGTTCCCTGTTGCTGACATAGTGAGGATCATAGTAGGTGTTAGAAGTGGTTGTTACCAGTTGCAGTGCAACAGGAATCTGGGCTCCTTGCAGGGTGGAGTAAGTTTTATCACCACCACTGCAAATGGCCTCTCAAAGGGACAGGTTCTTGCTTTTATACAATAGAAACCTGCACAATGCAAAACAGGGATATGTTTAACACAACGGTTATTCATATGAAAAATGTGTATTAGATGTCTTTTATCTTGCTGCAAACCCTTAAGTTGGGAAAGGGTGCAAAGTTTGGCTATTGCTGAATCTGACAGTATTTTGGCTCTGAGTGGAACTGGGGTAGAATTAGGTCTAATACATGGCTCAGTTTTGAGCCCTAAACAAATCCAGAATTTGGGGACAGATATTCTATCAAATATGTAGATGTGTTTCCTGCCAGTGTATCATCTGAAATGCAACTACTTTTAAAGGGTACCTAGTTTCCAGTGCTGGAGAGCATTTTCCAAAACGTGAGTGTTAGCAGATGTTTCTGTCTCCTTAATTCAAAAAGCTGAAATCAGACTGCTGCTAATGGGAGGACTGAAAAATGAGGGAAACTACTTCATCACCAGCTCTCGGGGACTGATTTGGGTTTTAACCTATCAATAACCATTTCTGTGAGGTAGGGATGGACCTGTGGTCATGCCTTTATCGAAGAGGGTGGACAGGCAAAGGGGGCTGGGCTTTTATTGTTTCTTTCTATACATGCAAAATCTAGGGTCTGCCTTGATGTGGGGCAGACTGGTGCCTTGCTTATTCAGTCTGAAGAAAACAGGGAAAGATGAAGGGATGGGAGAAAGGGAGGCAGGGAGGGAAGAAAAGCAAGAAGAGGAGGAAGGGTGTTTTCAACTGAGACAGTAATAATGTTAATAGGAGTAAATATAAGATCTTTTTATCAATGCAAAGAGTATTTAGAAAGACCAGGATGTGTAACATATGCGGAGTTCTCTTCTTTGTTTTGGCTTTCTTTGTTTTTGTTAAAGCATTTTACTTGCTAGCAGTTACAAATCAAATTCTCCAAGGAGAACTGTAACAGAAGTAGAACAAGCAGAGAATTAAAACCTCGTCCCAGGGGTATATAGCCTCTATTTCACTTGTCAGGGAATAGCAAGGGGAAATACACTATGCTTGGGGAAGGGTGAGTTGTTTTCTGTGTTTGCCATGTTGCACAGCTGCTGAAAGTAGTCTTTTCCACTGACTTCTGAGGCAAAGCAATAGGTTTACAAGTATCAGCCAGAAGCTCTCCATTAGTCAAAACTACTTTTGCAGAACAACTTACCCTTTTAGAATGCAATCCTGAGGTTTATTTGTTTTTATTTTGACAGCCCTCCCTCTGCTTCCTAGAACTGAATAGGAATCGTTAAGTAATCATGGTAAATGTAGGCAGATGACACATTCACCAACATAAATAAAGGTTTACGGAGCTTGTGCTTATTACTGAGAACGTGTGAAGTCCTGAATATTTAAACCGAAAGAGTAAGGGAAATGTGAAAAAACTGTTATTTGATGTACTCAGAAAAACCTGTTGATCCACAGATGACATGTTTAAACCCTCAAAAGCAAACTGGGAGTAAAGGGGTAAGGGAGAAAAGAACTACTTATATTTTTTATTTTGTATTTTGAAAGTTAAAGCTTGTTCAGTATTTCAGGGGGTTTGATGGGGTTTAGGAGTTTCTTTGGCTAATTAAAAAGGCTTTTACCCATAATAAATCTACAAAATGTCTAAGCTGAAAATTAAAATTTGAAAACAAGTACTTCCAGGGGTTTGAGTTCCTTCTGTCTCTGACTTCCTCTCTTCTCTTCTCTGACAAGTACATACAAAACACACTCTCTGTCAGCTCAGGATTGTAAGAAGGGTTTTAAAAGTCCAAATAGCTTTCTGTTGAAATGTTCTGTATTTAAAAAGAATGCTTTTGCAGAGTTAAATTCTTCTTAACTTTAATGGCACTATGTAATTGCAGTATGTTCTCAACTACTTTACCTGATCTAATTTTAGGTGAGGTTTCCTCATGGCCCTTGGGGGACATCTCACAGTCTACTGTGTGCAAGCCTACACTTGCACATATTCTGTGCTTTCACCTAAAAAGACAGAAAAATAAAGCATGCAAAGAAAATGTAGCTGCTGAAAGTTCGAGATTGACAACCAGTTGGTTTCACCTTTTTTTTTTCACTGCCAGTGTAGGAGGCAACTAACTATTTG
The DNA here is from genome assembly GCF_963210335.1 of Falco punctatus. Lineage (NCBI taxonomy): Eukaryota > Metazoa > Chordata > Aves > Falconiformes > Falconidae > Falco > Falco punctatus. The sequence goes on from NC_137586.1 coordinate 75,275,562, forward strand.
AACAGCACCATTTAGCTCATTACCTCAAGGAACAAAGATCAGTATCTTCAGCCTGAGTAATTCTTTTTGGTATAGGGCAGTGAAGGCTATGGTAGTGACACAATCATTTCTGCCTGCCTTTTCTTTCTTTTGGCTTAGAATACGGCACTTTCTAAACCATATTAAGCTTATCCAAACTGAAGATGAAAAAAAAGGCATCTGTTCCCTAAAACTTGTACTGATTGTAACTACGTCATTTTCCCTTCACACCATAGTGACGTGCGGAATTAGACTCTATAACTCGAAAGTTATAAAGTAGGTATGTTTATTGCGTGCAGATGCACGGGGGATCGCTCCTCCACAAGCGTGCATGCCCGAAGTGACGAACCATCTCACATTTATACAATGAAACAAATGAATATTCAATTAACGCCTATACATATTCGTTACCTAAACCCCGCTTCGTATGTTAATTAGCTTATCAGTCCGTTTCCTGGAATGTGGTGGTCTTGCAGGTTTGTAGTTGATTCATGTTCTTGTGACCATCCGATCTTCTCCAGCAAGGAGACTTAGCACTCCCTCCCTCTAGATAGCATTGGAATATCTCTCATCCTTTTCTCATTCTTTTTTAAATAGCCCCTTTGTTAGAGGAAGAGGGGCAGGCGTCTCCTCAAAACTGTAGTTGTCTCCTCAGAGCTGTGTGCCTATGTGACCAGACATCGCACCCATGACCAGTCACCATACCCACATTCCTTGAGCAGACATATACAATCACAGTCGGTGTCCATTGTCCCCATTTCACACTATTTCTCCATATCAATAGGTTTGTTGGCCTGTGTGTAAACAGAAGATAATTTTATAAGATTGTCTAGATAACAGGACTTAGTTTCCATCTTTCATTCTACTGAAGTATGCTAGCAAGTTGGACTGCCATGCCCCCTCACACCTCTTCTCCCAGTTAGATCTTTGTGTTTATGATCTAACTGGAGGACAGGAGGTTTTGTTAGTCAGATGCTCTTTTGGTAAACATGGATGAGAGAATGAAGGCATTTGATTTGTATGCAGATAAACAGCATAATAATCATGTTTCACTCCAGTGGTTTTAAATCAGCTAGGCAGCCTGTTCTTGGCAGCTTTTATGCTGAGCTGTTTTCAGCAGTGTCTCAAAACAAAATGTCATTTGTGAAAGTGGTGTTAAACAGCCATTCTTCTATGCATGCACCAGCACTGAACTTGTGTGTGAGGCTGGTCAGAATAGCTGACAAAAACATTTCCGATTGCACTACAATGCCTAAAAACCAAAAAGCCACCTTGCATTGCATCCACTGAAAGACAGGCAGCGATCGTTACCATCCGGAAAAAAATGCAAGCATTTCCATTCTTCTAGCCTCCAAGGACCATGCCTGTAATATCTTGGTTTGATGATAAGGTTATACAAAATGGGTTTGCAGAATTATTCTTCATGCTTGTCTTAAAGCCTTTGCTCCCGGAGTCTCGTGGTTACACAATCCCTGGCTCTCTCTTGCTTTTTATTTTCCAATGCACAATGCTTTTGATGAAAACCTTTATGATAGGAAGATGTGCATTCCAAAAGCTCAAAAAACAAGAAAAGATGAATCCAAGAGTGTTATGTTGAAAATAATATTTTTCAAGTAAATACTGTAAATTACGAGCATCTTTCTCATGATTTTAGAATGCCTGTATATAGTTCATCATATGTGTTCTTAAAAGTGCATCCAGCTTGCTTGTGCCTCCAAACCCATTTCAATTCTAAAATATTTTGATTTGTGGATAATCATCAGTTTCATAACTTCAGAACAAAATTGGTAACAACAGCAACCAAAGCAAAAATTGTTGTGATAAATGCTTTGGAGAAGAGAAGACATTTAAATCAAAGACAAAAATTACTGAGGTGAGAACAAGTTAAAATGGGAAAAAAATATAAGGTCCTGGGCACTACCAAACCCTGTCACACCATTTAGTGAATACTCTGAGTAGTAACTCCAGAAGAAATAAAAAATGTTAAAAAGGAATAACAATTTCAGACTGATAGGATTTTTTTTAAATGTATCAGATAATGGGTTGTTTCCTTTTGTTACTTTGCAGCTTATGAAGGGTGCAGGAATATACCTTCTATGCAGAGTCAAGAATCTCCTTTGTTTCCTCATAACACTGATAAACTGAGCTGCCTTGCCTCAATGGCCCAGCACTGTTGCTGGGTTGTTTACAGCCCTGGCACGTCCTGCAATTTCAAAGTCTCTGCTGTTGTTGCACAGCTGTACTCTTCTGTGCTATGATTTTACTCGAGGGTCACAGGTAGTTTGCTCTACACAAAATAGTTTCATGTTAAGATTCTTAGTTGCAGAAACATACCAAAGGTATTGTAATATACCTACATTGTAATATAAAAACAAATATACCAAAGCACTGTACCTCACAGCTGCACAAAGCTGAGCTGAAGTGGATCAGGGAAACAGTTACCTGGTTGTTACCTGCTGAGACAGCTAGGCAAGATGAATCAAAGTTCCAGGCTGGCCAAGACAAAGCCAGACAAGACTGGAGGCCTTGCAGAGTTCATACAAATCCTGTGGCCTGTCAGTAGTTATGGTAATATCACATTTATTAGTCTACACTTCTCCCTTTGGTTCTATAATTCTACCTCTATGAATTTATTCTTCAATCTGCTTGTTATCTTTATAGTTCTCTATTCACTGAATTCCTCATAAGCCTGTGGATTTATTGAAAATTTGTGTAGATGAGTTACATGTGTATTAGGACTTTATTAGTACTGTCACAGAGGTTTTTTCACTCAGTTTAATGGGAAAGCCCTTTCACTGTAGTGAGCCATTGACTAAGGCAAGTTTGTGTCATGTCATTAATGAGTATATTAAAAAGCATGACTCTTGTGTGATTCAGACAGAGGACCCAGTTATCATGGTGGCTGCTTGAGTCCTGTTGTGTCTCTGAGGCTTTGCTTGGCTGGCGGTGGCAAATGAGATTTAGACCTACTTTTCTTTTGTAGTCTTTAGGAGTGGGTGCAAGTTTGCATCTTTTTAGTTTGCATGTTAACCCAGAGCTCACTCACAGTTTAGCTACAAGACTCACTCCTGTCTTCAGTAAAAATGTGCAGTTAGTTCCTGTGCTGCCCTGAGTGCCCTTAATTTGATGTGTGTTAGTAGCCGTGAAGATGACCGATAGTCTGTTAGCTGTCACATGAGTTTTTGAAAAAAGCTTCTAGAACTTAATTTGGTTTTGAATTATTTTGGTGGATTACCTGGACTGGCAACAATCTGCTAGATTATTCCAGGGAAAACAAATTACCCCAAAACCTGAACTTCTGTTGATTAGATTTTATTGCAGTCACCTTTGTCCATACATACCCTTGACAAGCAAATTCAGTGGTACTGGCAGAAACACAGCTATGACAATATAGAGGGCTTTATTTTTATACTTTGTTTGCCCTTTCTGGCATGTTCATATCAGTAAGAATTCACTTTCAGTGCTGTGAGCATATAGATGGTACTGCAAAGGACAATTCATACATGGACGTTATTGCTTTCTACTTTTCTACCTGAAAGGAGGTTGCAGACAAGTCGGGGTAGGTCTCTTCTCCCAGATAACAAGTAACAGGACAAGAGGAAACAGACTCAACTTGTGCCAGGGGAGGTTTAGACTGGGTATTAGGAAAAATTTCTTCACTGAAAGGGTGTTCGGTCTGGTATTGTAACAGGCTGCCTAGGGAGGTGGTGGAATCACCGCCCCTGGAGGTATTTAAAAAATGCATAGATGTGGTGCAGAGAGACATGGTTCAGTGCTGGACTTGGCAGTCCTGCGTTATCAATTAGGCTCAATGATCTTAAAGGTCTTTTCCAACCTAAATGATTCTATGATTCTATGGCCTAAGAGTGAACTTGTGCATACCTTTGGTGTCTGGCTGGTTCAGTCTGCAAACTGCAGAAGCCAAAGTTTTGTTCAAAGGAACACATCCTGCTAGTATCACTTACGTTGATTTTTAATGTTTTCACATGAGACTGCTGAGCTAAAATTGTCTTAAGTCTGTGAGGAGGCTTTCTGAAACAGTGATATACAAGCAAATGCTTTATTCAAGTCTCTTGCTTTCTAGACTGTACAGGGTAGGACTTCCTCCAAGAAGAGTCCTGGACAGACAGGTATATGAATCAAGTTGCCTTTTCCTGTCTCTTACAAAACCTTGCCTGATGATAGAGAACATGCTAGTTTAACAGTGGAATTAATTTTATTCCTCTGACAGCAATGTCTTGATAAAAAGCAAATGTGAAATCTCACCCAGCCGGAGTCACTGGCAGCCACTAGCAGCAGCCAGCCTGTCCAAGTGTTGATGCAAAAGTTGTGGAACTCCTTCTTACCACATCTTAAAGTTTCCTGTTTTCTGAGTCCGCTATATCCACAGATCAGCACTGAGAGTGACAGAGATCATTTGAAAAAGCAGTGTCAAGTATTAGATTTGGACAGTGAATCTGCAGATGGCTTATAATGGCTGTGGGGCTTATTTTGCATTTTAATTTATGTGAAAGCAGTATGCAGAAAGGGTTAGTAAACCTTTCAGCTTTCTAAGACAGGTGAGAACATGATTACTTTTCAGTTCTTTATTTATTTGTGTATCCACAGAGAGCTAAAGAAATGTCATACTACATGCCTGATCGCTCAAGTTAAAAGATGGGAAAAGGCTATTAGCTCATGCATATTAGCAGCCATTGGTCTGGTGCTATATGTTTGGTATGATTGGCCAGATGCAGCAGTTGCAAGTGTGCTGAAATCTTCCCCAAGTTTTCAATGCTGGAAATATGTGATGTATTAAATCTGATACTTTACACAACTTTTATTTCTTAGATTCCATCCTGCTACTTGTGGTTGTCACCAGCACAGTAAACACTTCATTCCTTTGTTAGAGAGAGACACATTGTTGTTTTCATCTTGGGGCTCAAATATCTCTTTGCAAGCAGGTCCTGAAATGAAAAGATCCTTTTGAAAGTAGCTTTCAAGAGAACAAAGCTGTAAAGTAATTTATACTTCCAAAATACCTGGAAGGCACTTATCATATGTTCCTCATTGTTTGGGGAAGCTGGCTACCTTTAGCTGTCACAGTCATTCTCTTATGAACAAATACCTCCTGTTGTGATAATTGTTGTATTGCTTATCTTGGGACTCCTTTATGCCAATCACTATTATTGTGAGCTTTGCTCCCCAGGACCAAACCCATTACAGTGGATTTCCTCCTCCCCATTGTCATCCATCTCTCTGTCAATTTCCTGCTATTTTTTTTTCCTTTGTGCCAGGATGCGCAGGGAGGTGGAGTTTGGAGACATTCCAGTTTCATCAGTAAGAGCAGGTAAAAATGTTCAGTGACTGCATACAAGGAGAAGTCCTCTGGGTCCAATTCATACTCGTCAGCACTGAGTGGCTGCACGCTCATTAGTACCAGATCAGCACATTGTGGATTGCCAAGAAGTGGTAAATTCATCTGGATAAGGCATTGGGTCTGTGACTGTGCTCCTGCTGAATTCACTGAATGCACAATCTGGCTTTTCAGTGTCTTTTTGGTAGCTGTAAGAGGACAGGCAATACTTGATTCAGATCACAGTCTGTAAATGTAGTTAACCAATGATCTTACTTTTAATAATTCTCAGTTACACCTATGCTTAGTACCTGAACAATGCATGAAGGTACACAGCTCTGGTACCCTTGGTGCAACTATTGGGAGACTGAAAGCTGAATTTTTAGTTATGCTGAAAGACAGACTTAGCTGTTGCTGGACTCTGTTATTTATGGAAGTTTTATCCCTGCCTTCAGTGACTGTGCAGTTAGCTCAGCAGTGCTTTGAAAAATTCAGTCCTGGCCATTTTTATGGCAGCTGTGCTCTCTGCAGAGATCATTAATGCATCTGACTGCAAGAGGAGCAGAAGCATCTCCCTGTGGATATATCTGTCACTGGCAGTGGAGCGCAACGATTTGGGCTGTTTGCTCACTTCTGAATGATGAGCAGCTGAGACCAACTGGGGAAAAAATGTCTTGCAGACCCCTTGTGTGCCTGATCTACAGAGCTTCAGTGTCTTTTGCAACACTTCCTGCGGAGAAGTGGACACAGGCTAAAGCAGCTTATTGTTTTGGAAGAATCAGGGTCAGTCCCTGGTGTGTTGGCCACTATGGCAGCCATCATACAGATGTTGGTTGGGTTTTTTTCCATGTACAGTAAGTAGAGGCATAGTGATGGCTTTGAAGCTAAGCTGTGGCCATGTTGTGTGACTGTGCATAGCTTTATAGATGAGATGGTGCAATATTGCATGGCTCCACTGGAAGGTCCGAGAAAAAACTTGCAGTTCTTATGATCCCATCATCTATTGAATAATCATAATTGTGAAGGAGTTCTGAATGGGTAGTTGACATGTGACAACAGCTCAAAGAGTGAGTCCACGTTTATGAAATACTTGCATAAACTTATGAAGAAATAGTGAAGGGTACCTACTAGAGCTCCTAATGTGCCCCATTGTATCCACTCCTAGTGACAAGCCACAGACTAAAGTAATTTCACTAGCTTTAAGATTTTAGTTAGGCCAACAGTAAGCTCCTGACTGTTGATGCAAGATGTATTTCTTTGGCCCACACAGATGTGGCAAGTTCATCAGGCTGGAGAAGGTGGGCAAGCCATTCTGGGGGCCTTCATGGCATGCTGGGTCATCACTGAGGACCAGGTAATATGTGTGCCTGCAGACATAACAGCTATGTCACTTAAAATGTAGTAACTGATTTTTGGAAAACTTAGATGATAAAGGATCACAGGAAAAACACAGAGAAGGGAAAAGATGGTCTTTGCTTCCTTGTCTTAATCTAGGTAAAATGCAGCCTAGGCACATTTGGGTTTAATTAGGTGTCAGCCTATGCAGTGTGAACTGACAAGAGTCTGATGAAAATAGGTGAGAGTTTGGGCAAGATGGAGCCAGACGGAAGCCCAGCCTTAGCTGATATTGGTTAAAAATATTCTCATTATAGTCATAGGTGAACAGAGGTCTTTGTCCCTGCATCACTTCCTCAATGCAGTTGGGTCCCAAATTTTACTTTTATTATTACTTTGAGTAGGCTTTCCTGCAAAGTCAGATGAAGAACAGAAAAGCCAGGAACACCGATAAGAGAAAGGCAAGAAAACAGGTTTACATCCTTTTACAATTTTTCAAGAGTAGAAGTAGAACCTTGTTCATGCAGCTCCCTAAATGGTCACTTGCTTGGTTTTCATAGGAAGAGATGACCCATATAGGCATGTCAGTTATGCAGTGGTGTACCAGCTATTGGAATCCAGATTCTTGCAGGACTGCCTTAGATGCTGACCAAGAGTTTGCAAAACTGGAAGAAAAAGCACAACCAGAACTGTACTGTGAAGAAATCAGATGTGCAGGGAAGTAGTGGTGAAGAGGCAGGATGAGGAACTTCCATACTGAAGGACAGAAAACAAGAGAGAGAAAATGAGATGGAACATGTAAATTGAGAGCGACCTGTTCTAAACAATAGCTGTTGACAGGATCTGCATATCAACCAGGTTGCGTATAGAACAGCTGTGGTGAATGGTCTAAACCAGGTCAGCATTAACTTTAGGGCCTATAAATATGTGAACTACGTGTCCTGAGGCAGAACGCTGGTAAGAGAAATAGGAGTGTTTGGGAAGAAAGTAAATGATTGGAAGCTAACGAAAAATCTTAGGGCTAGGAAAGACAAAGAGACAGTACAAAGTGCTACCTTTGCAAACTGTGACTTCCCACTACTCTCTGGAAAAGTGTCAAAAGCGTATGTCGGGGAAGGTGGTTGTGGCAGGTACTTTTCCTTAGCATGAAGGTTGCTGGGTGAATTGAAGCAGTGGGGAATTGCTTTAGTAAGTGTCGTACTGAGCATTTTGGTGGAGATCAGTATAAGAAAAGAAATAAAACCCAGTGCCCCCAACTTCTCAGTCTCAGCCTACAGCCATCTCTTCTGTTTCTGGGGCTTGCACAAAGTTAAAATGTGGAGAACTGAGGAAGGCCTGCAGTTCTGGTAGAACTGGGAGTTGATCAGGAATTGAAGTGCCTAGCAGGTGCTGCATGTTGTTGTGTCTGTTGATGCCACAGAAAGTAACTGGATATCCAGTGCAGACTGTGATATCTGCAGTTAGGACAGCTATTGTAAGGAAGTAAATAGTGGAAGAGAATGAGAGGTTAAGGACTTGGTTGTAGCAGGAGCAAAGAAAGAAGGAAGAGATGCACATAGAAGTAAAAGAAGCCAGGGGCTGTGATTGCTGAAGTACAGCTGCAGGATCACGCTGACTGAGAAGCCACCTGGAAGCACAATTTCAAAGCATGTGGTGTGCATAACTGAAGCCAGTTAGTCTGAAACATGCACTAGCCAAGGGCTTGCAGGAGCATGGGCTGGTGCAGAGAGGGCAAAGTGTGACGCACAATGAAAGCAGGAGTCTCCATCGTGGTGTGAGCCTCACATGTAGCGAAGCAAGAAGTGTGGCATTTGTGGCTCTACAGCTCCTTTAACATGCCTTATAGAAAATTTTGCGAGAAAAGGCAGAACCATTTACAAAGAACATCTGAGTGTTTTCAGAGGCAAAGCAACTAGACCAAAGGAAATCAAGCACAGCAAATGCAAGTGATAATCAATATGAAAATATTTTACACTCACTGCAATCTTTGCTATTTTTGTCTTCCATAGTACAGAAGAATATGTAATCCATTCCAACGCTATGGATATTTTTAACTTGGCGTGTCTTAGCTTTGCTTTCACTGTTTTTGTTTTGTTTGTATTGTCATATATACGTATATGTGAACAGAAGGATGCAGTACTTTTCTTATAGGTCAATTGTCATGGCTGAGGTGTTGAGAAAAATATGAACAAACTAAGGGAAGCAGAAAAATGGATCAAATTTTAAAACATGTTAAACTGCAAAACAGAAAAACACTATCTCTGTGAGGATAGATATACTTCCTATTATTAATAGCGATCCTGTTTAATCGATTAGTAAGATATGTGATTTTATGAATGCAGTGTTTCAGTATGTAAACAAAAGAAGAGGTGTAAATGTGTGTATATGTACACATATCTAGAGAAATGCAGTTTTGTGCATTTATAAAATTTGATGTTTTGAGCACTACAAGCAGCGACTATAGATCGGCTAAGTTTAGAACGTTTCCCATGATAAACTGAGTTTTAACAGATTGCATAGTTTTACGGCATTGTGGATGGGGTGACTGCACTTTTGTCTGATATTATACTGGGGAAATTTTTCAAAAGCAGTGTGTCCTGGTTTTGGCTGGCATAGGTTAAGTTTCTTCCCAGTACCTGGTATAGTGCTGTATTTGGGATTTATGATTAGAATAATGTGGATTTAGGATGAGAATATTGTTGATAGCACATTGATGTCTTAGTTGTTGCTAAGCAGGTGCTAAGTCAGGGACTTTTCAGTTTCTCACAACTGCCCCACCAGCATATAAGCTTGGGGGCATAAGATGGAAGATGACACAGCCAGGACAGCTGACCCAAACTGGCCAAAGGGATATTCCATACAATATGACGTCATGCTGAGTATACAAACTTGGGAACACTGGCTGGGGGCCGCTGCTCGGGAACTGGCTGGGCATCAGTCAGCAGGTGGTGAGCAATTGCATTGTCCATCACTTGTTTTGTGTATTATTATTGTTGTCATCATCATCGTTTTCCCTTCCTTTTCTGTCCTATTAAACTATTTTTATCTCAACCCATGAATTTTACTTCTGGGTTTTTTTTCTTCCAATTCTCTCCCTGACCCCGCTGGCAGCAGGGTGTGAGTGGGTGGCTCTGGGGTGTTTAGCTGCCCTCCGGGTTAAACCACAACACAGTGTATATAGATCAGTGGCCCTCAGATGGGCAGAAAATAACATATGGTAAAACCTATTTTGCTCTCTTTCGCAAAACTCTGTGTATGTGTACGATATGCAGTGCTACACCAATTTGCTGGAAAGGATTTTTTCATTTTTAAAGTGCTGATCAGCTTATTTAGGAAAATGAAAATAATTGTATTTTAGAGGTGAGAGCTGTGCATCAGCAATGAAGGTCTATTAAACAAGGTAATGATGTTCCTGTCTCCTTAGAAGAGTGGCAGCAAACAGCACAGGACGGGATGGGCATGCTTATATGCTTGTATCTTCTTTTAGTGTTTAAGTGACTGTTAATCATATTTTGACCAAGATTGATTGTGAAATTGTGCCATTTATTACCAATCATCATCTGTCATGCAGTTTGTAGGCTTCAGTTGTATCTGAGCATATATGAACTCATATGCATCTATACACTCGTGCATATAAGTGTCCACAAAATATTGTGAGCTAACTCTCTTATTCAGTTTACCTGACAATAGGTATATATCTTGTGAAAACTCTGTTAAAATATGTGATTTTAATCGTATCACATTCTTTGAAGTAACATTTTGGTCTCAGCTACAGGAATTTCAGAATTTGGCTTTGTTTGCTGTAGTTGTAATCTTAACAGCTTTGTTGTTTGTGCAGACTGTATTTACTTTAAAAATCAAATGCTTAACAGTCAAACAATCACTGTGTGCGCTCCTCTGAGACCTGTATAGGTGTCATGAGACAAAGTCATGGAGAGAAGACCATAGGCCTCCAGGATGACCATTACTTGGTCCTAATATGGAGCTTAACTGTGTGGAAGGGGTCACAACAGACTTGCTGGTTTCACAGGCAAAAGCCCATGTTTTGCAGTGTATCAAAAGCTGGGGGATGGGGTTGTGGTCTTGTAGCCAGGCAAATGTTACACTGCCTTTTCTAGTAAGAGAACCCAAGTTCTGAACTAATTATATGAGGATGAGGTTTTGTCAGATCTCCATTGTCAGCGCTTGTCTTGGCCTGCCTGAAACTGTAACAGCAATCGTCTGATGAAGTGGTAGCTGTTACCTAACCAGTTTTAGCTTTAGCTTACTTTTATACGATTGTATAATGTAGTGCCTATTTTTAGAATATTTTTCATCTATTTCTTTACCGAATAAGTAGAACTAACAAGTCACTCTTCTATGTAAAATAGACTGTCTGAACCTGGGATAAAGAGGCAGCCTGGAGGAGAATACACATGGGATAATAGTAAAGGCTTTAAAACTGGGAGCACAAGGTGGTACCAGAGCCGATGGAGCGTCAACCAACCAACTCACCAATGGTCAGTCATTGGTATCTAATACAACGCAGCCATGGCGTGAACCAAGCTGATTTTTAGGTGTTAACAAAGAGAGCAAATAAAGTGTATGTCAAGTATGCCATATATAGGAAGTCTGAATCTAAGAGTGTAGAACAAGCAAGGTGTAAAGTATGTTAAGAAAATGTATTAAAATAAGTGCAACTGCATCCTGGACTAAAAAGAATAAAAGCTCCTAACATCAGCACTGATGCCTTCTCAGAGCAAAGCTCAGGACATGGAAACATTGCCACAATCCTCTCTCCCATCCAAGACTAAAGCCAACAGCCACAGGTCTCAGGTGGGGGGCGTAACACCGCTGAGAAGGGAGAGGTATTACAAAGTCTGTAAAACTTCCTTAAATAATTTGAAAACTTTTTGTTCTAATTTGCTTAGTTTTCTTTTTTTCTTTTTGTTTTTACGGTAATAAATAGATCTGGATTAATAACCGTTATTTTATTAGAAAAGATGTCAAGTAATCTAACAGTAAATTCCCAAATCCTTGACTTTTCATCCAGGTTGTGTTTCTGAGCACATAAACTGCATGAGCTCTGGTACAATGCTGTCCTTAGAAGTGGACAAATTACAGTATTTAGCCTGTAGGAATTATACTTGCTGGATGGCAGCACAGTTTCTGGTCTGTCAGTCGCTCCTCCCAGTTTTGTATCACCCGCAAACCTGCTGAGAATGTGCCCTGTCCCTTCATCCAGGTCACGCATGAGTAAGTTGAACAAGAGTGGACCCAGCGCTGACCTCCGGGGAACACCACTAGCTACAGGCCTCCAGCCAGACTCTGCACCGCCAATCACAACCCTGTGAGCTCTGCCATTCAGCCAGGTCTCAGCCCACCTCGCTGCCCGCTCACCTACCCACACTGCCTGAGCTTGCCTATGAGGTTGTTATGCGAGACAGTGTCAGAAGCCTTGCTGAGGTCAAGGTAGACCACATCCACCGCTCTGCCCTCATGTACCCCGCCAGCCATTCCATCACAGAAGACTATCCGGTTGGTCAGGCATGATTTCCCCTTGGTGAATCCATGTTGACTACTCCTGATAACCTTCTTTTCCTCTCCATGCTTGGAGATGACCTCCAGGCTGAGCCGTTCTGTTGCCTTTCCAGGGATGGGGGTGAGGCTGGCTGACCTGTGGTTTCCTGCATCCTCCTTCTTGCCCTGTTTGAAGACTGGAGTGACAGCGGCTTCCCTCCAGTCCTCAGGCACCTCTCCTGTCCTCCATCACCTTCCAAAGATGATGGAGAGTGGCTTAGCAATAACATCTGCCAGCTCCCCCAAGCACTTGAGGGTGCCCCCCATTGGGGCCCGTGGATTTGTGGGTGTCAGGTTTGCCTACACGTTCTCTAACCCCATCCTCCTTGGCCAAGGGGAAGTCTTCCTTTCTCCAGAATTCCTCTCTTGCTTCCAGGGCCTGGCATGCCGGAGAGCTGGCCTTGGCAGTAAAGGCTGAGGCAAAGGAGGCAGTCAGGAACGCTGCCTGCTCTGTATCCTTTGTCACCAGGGCACCCACCTCATTCAGCAGCGGGCCCACATTTTCCCTTGTCATCCTTTTGCTACTGATGTACTGGAAGAAGTCCTTCTTGTTGTCCTTGACATCCCTTGCCAGATCTGATTGCTGATGGACCTTAGGCTTCCTCATCACGTCTCTGCACGTTCTGACAGCGTTCCTCTGTTGCTCCCAAGCAGCCTGTCCCTTTTCCTACGTTCCGTAAACTTCCTTCTTCTGATTGAATTTTGCCAGGAGCTCCTTGCACATGCACGCAGGCCTCCTGCCCCCTTTGCTTGATTTCTAACTCAGAGGGCTGCACCAATCTTGAGCTTGGAGCAAGTCGTGTTTGAACATTAGCCAGCTCTCTTGAACCCCCTGCCTTCCAGAGACCTAATCCATGGGATTCCTCCAAGTAGGTCCTTGAAGAGGCCAAAGTTAGCTCTTCTGAATTTCAAGGCTGCAGTCCTGCTTCTTCCATGCAGGATCCTGAAATCCACTCCCTTCCTTTTATTTGTGCTGGGTTTTTTTTTTCTTTCTTTCTGTTTTGGAGAGCTTTTCCCATAGTGGTTTTGTATGAGAGAATAAAGAAGTATTCTAGAAGTCCTTTGTACTCTGACTTTGCAAGGGATGGAGGTGAATGTGATTTTTATAAACTAGGTGAATAGATAAAAATTCTGTATAAGATTCAGCTTGCTGACAGTTTTGCAGAAGTGGGATTCTTTGCAGTCCTTTTGTATCTCTGGCAGCTCTGCTGCTAATATGAATAGGTATCAGAGGAACAAAAGGTTGTGTCTCTTGATCTCATCACCAAAGGCTACAGTGTGGGGAGGCAGTTGCTTGTCTACTGTCATAATATTACAGCCTGCATTCAATACTCACATAGTTTTGCTCGCTTGGCCCTGAGGAGACAAAACGATTGCATTTTTTTTGTTGTGTGAAATTCACGGGATTGTGCCTATTAGATGCTTACTTTTTACTGTTAGCTCAGCGTGATTTTGAGTTGATATTTTCAATGCATCATTCATCTCCTAAAAAAAAAAAAGAAATAAACAGAAACATTACTCACCCGAATTTGCTCCCTTCAGTAGACAATACATAGCTGTACTCTGGTCATTCCCATGCTCATCTCAGTATTCCCACTGTTTTATCTTCACACTATGACTTGTATGAACACTGTCCAATAGTGTTGGCTTCCTAAGCTGTCGTAGCAGGGAAGTGGGGAAGTGGGAGGAGAGGGGTCTGGAAATTTTCTGGGAGCTCTCCATCTGAAGCCTGATAGTAGCTGGCACTTTGCACAAGCCTCTTCCTTCAAATAAAGGAGAAAGATATGCCATTGCTTGCTTAACAAGGGAGAGGTGTGAAAAGGCCATTCATTTTTTCTCAGTTCATTTATCACTCAGAGCATCCAGCAGACTTTCCTTCATGTGCGTCAGCTGGATTGGTTGTACACCCTTGGGAACTGGCAGGAAGCAGTGCCAGGTAGCAGGGAGAGGGACAGATTGGTGCTGGGACTGATTGCATTAGGTCTGTTCCAGTGCAAGCCACTCATGGCATCAAGGAAATTCCTGCTGGCCAGTTAAGGTGAGAGCGTAACTGCTCGTTACTCCTGGAAGTAAAAAGGGCATAACTCAGTGATGGCACTCGAATGCATGAATCAGCAGCTTACTTGGACTTAGGCTCAGCAGGGATGGCATACAAAAAGGCCATGTGACATGTATTTTTGAGATATGTTTTTAGTATTTGGATTCCAAATATTCTTTTAGTGCACAGCTGTGAAACTGTATTACAAATAAAGAACCATTACTTTTTCTTCTTGCTGACACAAAACAGCACTAGCAGTGTTCTGGAGTAAAGTACAAATCTTCATCTGAATAAGGAAAATTCTTCAGACTATTTTTGTCGTATAATAGAACTAGTTATTTCAATTATCTTAAAATAAAATTAATTAATAATAAAATCCCTTCTGCAAAACTCTGAGGGGAAAGAAGAGTTGTTTTCTAGAATCTATTGTATTGATATTCCTTTATTAGAGTACACAAAATCTTCAGTCTTATGGTTCCCATCACAGGTAAAACTTACGGTCTCTTCCTTGTTTGCCCTCCATTCCATAGCAGTTTTTCTGTAGCTCATCCAGTTTTCCTCTCCTCTGCACTGTTGCATTGTTACCCTTTGTATCTCACAACCTGGTGTTAGAAAACTTGAGGTTTTCTGTTGTTTTCTTCTTTGTCTCCAATGCCTTCCTCCTTTTCCACCACTTAACTGTGGTAAGAGCCTGAGGAGAAGGCTGCTCTGTTTTTTTCCTGTTGAAACTGTCCAGAGTTTCCTCAGTGCCTGTCAGTGCTTTGCACTGGAGAGGCACCAAATGCAATGGAATTGGTTTCAAAGGGTGAAATTCAGTCACAAGCCCTTCATGATAGTATCCCAAATATCAGGGAGGTAATACTTACCTGCCAGTTTATTGCTATAAATGTCCTTAAGTGAAAGAAATGACCATTTGTCTTTTGCATTTGTTCAGAGAAGCTCACAAGGCAAATTAGTTAGTCTAAATCGAGATGACATGCCTTCAAGTGGATGGGTGAAGGCCAGAAATAGTATTTCTTTTTTTTTTGCCCAAGATAATGCATGACTATTTCATTTAGATTTGCTTTAAGTTTGAAGGAATTAAATGAGAGCTAGAACAATTGGCTTTTTTGAGTTAAATGAAAATTAGGAGCCGGATCAGTCTTGTTAATTGCACGGATACATTCAGTGGTTTGTTTTTTGTTTCAGAGACCGCTTGTTACTTTTTTTTAAGCATTTCCTAATGAATCTCATAATCAGATTCCTTCTTCATTTATCATGCACTTCTAATCCTTTTGGAAGAAAGAAAGGAGTGTTATCAGCTGCAGTGGGTTAAACTTTTTATACATATGATTTTGCATACGGTTTTACTAATGTAACACTGCATTTTAGTGGGTATCATTCAAAGCAACTCTTGAGTGTTGATGCTGACGTACTGAACATTTTTGCAAGGAATTCAGTGCCTTGCGAAATGAAACAGATCAACCATGATGACCTTTTCAGACCTGCAGGATAAGGAAAGGTTTGCAGGTGTGAGATAGTTCAAAATAAGGCTTGTGGCCATTTTGTTTGTCTTCCTGGATGTTAAGGTGCATACACCTGCTATTTACACAGTCATGTTTTGGGTTCTTCTTAGACGACATCTGTGATATTCTGGCCAAGTAGCATCATGTAAATTTTGTTGCTAGCAGCTGTGGCATTGGGATTTCACTTGCCTCCCTGCAGTGAGAAGTTGTTATGAGGCCTTTGCCATACTGACATAACACTTGAACTCCCTTGAAGATGTGAGTGGTGCTGATCCCTTATCAGTCTGCCTGTCTATAGATTTTATACTGCTGCTTTTCATTCACACACAGAATGATTTTCCACAGGAAGCTAGCAGCAAAGGAAAACTTCCCTAACAAAATTCTAAAAATCTCTGGCATCACTTTCTTCTGTGGATCAAACTCTGCTTTGCCACCAGAGATTCAGCTACACATTTTTAAGAGATTGGTAATTTAGGACTCCAGATAGTTATTCATGCAGCTTTCTCCATGACAAGGACGGTTTTGTACCAAGGCTCGTGATTTCAGATATGCTAGGAATGACATTTCTTAGGTATCATTGTTCGCTATAAAATGGTTTGCTAGTATGAGTGCAGAAATGATAAAACGTGACCTCAACTAGCAGAAAAAGGTCAGAACTCTCATCAGAGAAAGTGTTTTTCCAGATTAATACTCAAATGCTGCTGAATTGTTTTTTGTGATGGTGAACATGTGTGGGTTTGTTTTGTGTATCGGTGGCAGGTTTCTGTTATTTTACTAGGGATCATTGGTGATATGTAATTAGATTCTTGTCATTGAGTTTGTGGAAACATGTATGAGAAGTGCTTTCACTGACAGGCCGATTTCTTTGAATGGCCATAGCTTAAATACAAACCAGACATTTATGCTGTTAAGAAAGTTCATAATAAATTTTATTCGGTGCTGAGGTCCCAATCCAGTAAACTGAGCTCTTGCTTCGTCTGTTCAGCTCCTCTTTGAGTGTTGTTGGAAGGTCGTGCTGCTTGATAAGGGATTGCTCTGGGAGACAACCACCAGCTAAGTCTTGAAACTGAGAACACACATTTGTTTATGGTCATAGAATCATTTAGGTTGGAAAAGACCTTTGAGATCAACTGTCGCTATAGTAGGACTAGGTAATTGCTACTAGGCAATTTCTCAGTTAACTAAAAATCAAGTACAATTCAAAACATGTTAGTCAGGGTTTGGGCATACAATGCCATCAGTCAGACACCGTGTTACTGATCTGGTGGCCATGGTGTTGGTGGCTCTTTGCCTCTTAGTTCATGGTGGATAGGCAGAAGGACTCTTCAGTGATGGGAAACCAGAGCTAAGTGAGGGTCTTCCCTCTTGCCCAAGCTCCATTGCATGTAGGCACTTTTCCGTGCAACCTGTTCCAAAGGAAACTTTCTCATTTGCAGATCAAAACCAGTGTGTTCTGGCTCTTTGAGATAGCAAACTGATTGCCAGTTGTGTGGTACCTTCTAATTGTTGCAGACGTGGTGCTATTTTATTAGTTTAACTATTTTTATGCAATAACACCAAGTGAACAGCCTGTTTATGTTTGCATGCGAGGCAGATAAGCTAAATTACAAACAGGTCTTTATGCTACAATGTCATTTGTATTTTTCCTCACACTGTTTGGCTTTTGAAATGATTCATGCCAACACTCAGTGTTTCCGATTGCTTTGAAAACACAAAATATCTGTATTTTAGCTAGGAAAACATTAAATAGCTTTGACTGCCTTTTGCAGGAAACTCTTATCTTTGATTCCTTAGACTCTTTTGTATGCATTGGTTATGTTTATGTGGAAAAGAGTTTTGGGAAATACATTTTAACCCTTTATTATCCTGTTGCAACCTGTTTAAAATTACACACATGTTCATGCCAGGGTTGCACTGGGTTGATGAGGTGCCTTTGGACATGCCAGGGGTTGCATAGAGAGGATTCAAGGCTGTTGCATCTTGGTGTGTGTTTGATCATTGCTTGTGCATTCTGTTATGGTTTCAGTAGGAAAACTCAGTTTAGCTTCAGTAGCAAGCTGTACTACTTAAATGCGAATGGAATAGTTCTAGTGCAGAAATTAGCAAGTACATTTGAAGTGTAGATACTGTATAGTCAAGTGGATGGAGCACTAGACAGGAGTCTGAGAATAATATGTCTTTCTTCAGCCTAGACATTGAGTCATTGTGTGATGTCTGGCAAATTGCTTCAACTCCTGGCTGTTTCGCCCCCAGGAAGCAGAGGACTCTGCTTTATAAGAGCTCTAAGAGCTAGTGTAATAAATAATGTTTATAATGATACGGTTCTCTGGAAAAGCTTGGATAACCATCTTCAGCAACGGCGTTACTTTGCATTTGTTCTCTTAACTGAATGGAGGTTCGACATACATGATTATGTGTTTCAGTTGGGCAAACTGATCCTTGATGGACTGGTGCAGAAGTTTTAGTGACTTTTTTTTTTTTTAACTTGTAAACAGAATTGTTATTTTAATGAGAATAAAGACCTTTATAATTTGAAGCCAGTTGCCGACAGAGGGTTGCAAATTGTTAGTGCAAGGTTAAACTGATTTACAAATGGGGAAATGTTTACATTTTAAGTATCTTTTACATTGTGATGGAAACAGAGTTGTGTTCCTCCTAATAAGACATTTACATTTTATTTTGAAACAGAATGGTAGCTGCTGCTGAAAAGATGATGAAACTGTCTAAAGATGGACAGGAAATCAGATCCATTTTTTTGTGCTTGCATCACATCCTGCTACCAAATGATCAGTGGTTGCCCTCCTCAACTCTGGTCTGAGCAGATTTGGGATTCTGCAGTGGTGTGCCACATGTGCCATGGCTATGCTCTCTGTCTGTGCAGTAGTTACTATATTTCAGGCTGGCCATCTCTGAGCTAGTGGCAAAAGAAACATGCATTGGTTTTGATTAAACAAAACATAAGCTGAAAACTATGATAAATGTTGCCTGTTACCTTTTCTGCATTTTTTATTTTAGTATTTTCCACAGGTGCCCAGATACCTACTGTAGCAATATATAAAGCCATAACGTTCATCTTCCTAGGCAGGACATAGCTTAAAAAACATAAGGGTGACCACTGTCTCCTGAGGAATGGACCAGCAATTACTTGGTTTGAGCAGTGATTACACAGAACAATGATCAGCTGTACTGTATGTGCTGCAGGAGCTCATATTATGAAGGCTCAGCAAATGCTAGTTTGTCCTAGATATGTCCTTTTTGCTGTCTGTCATGTGTTCCCATAAAAAGCTTTAGAATATACCTGAACGGGGCTTTTAGAAATTATTCTGCTGGTTAGTAACCTGTAAGAAAATACCTTTTTTTAGAACATTTTTATTTTCTCTACTCTTGGGTCTCATTCTTCTCTTTTCCCCTGGACAGATCCCTGTGGCAAGAAAATATCTTCAGCTTGAATCCTTTTTTTCTTTGCTGTCCTTTTCAGTTAATTTTCAAGTCACTTACATGTATTCTATGTCTCCACTTGTTCTCCCAGGAGATTTCAGACAATGACCTCCTACATTGTAGATCAGGGGTTTTCTGAAAATGCATATGAAGTAAATTGAGCAAGATGAGAACTAAATAATGTTAATTAATTCACAAATGTTGTATTATACAATTATATATAATGTTTGAAGAGTAGAAGCACCTCATAATAGCAGGGATCCAGATTATGAATATCTCCTCTACAGTGGTCCCTAATGAGTTAGAATAGGTTTGACCAATTCTACTCTCATGCAGTCAGTCCTCACATACCAGGCCTTGAAAGGTCAGAGCTAGTGGGATCTAAAAATCTGCTTATAGTTTTGCTTCGATGAGTTCCTTAACAATTGAGTCAAATTGATAAAAAATTAAAAAAAGGAGAAGGCAATACCAGATGTTGATATTATAGCTGTTATTTCCTGTTGCTTTGGTCAGAGGTTTCGTGCTGTGAAAAATTTTCAGTGGGAAGAAATCTTCATAGACTATAAAACAGGACTGTCACTAGACACTTGTTTTGCGTCTTACTCTAATTCTCCAGTTCTTTGGGCAAAAGTGGGTTATCTCTGACTGCTCTGCAGACTGAAGCATCTAGGGAATGCTGTAACCAGTGCTTTGCTGTCTTTCTCTAGAGGACTCATTGCCAGCTGGAGAGAGACAAAAGATAGTGCTCCCACCAAGTCAACACTGTTCCTCCCCTTTCCTCTTCTGTGAGTGAGCTGATGAAAAGACCTGCTAAGAGAAGCGCAGGCTAGCTGAGAGTTTTCCCACAATCTGGGAACTAGCTGGCCTGATCCAGCAACTGTTTGGTCTCTTACTACTTATGTCTGACACAAATGTGTCATCACATAGGAGACAAGCTGACATGTAAACTGCTTTCCTATAGGCAATGCAGGTTTTTGCACAATAAACTTAAAAGGACAGAAACAGTGATACATTTTTATGACATCAGGAGTCCCCTAGCATTAAATTAGGCAATTTTATACCACTACTAAGAACCATCAGCTTCTTTGCTAGCCTGTGCAGTTGCTTTCAGTCATCTGTTGAGAACATTTCTTAAATCCTTGGGTTGCCTTCCAGCCCTCTGCTTTGGTTAGGAACACACAGCAGTCGCAGCAGTTGGGACTGAAGGCATGGCTTGAAGTTACAGGACAGTGTTATGGAAAGTTTTGGTTATTTCTAAGCTTGATCGACAAGGCATCCATGAAGTATTAACATCTTTGCACTAAGCCATTTGAAAAACAAGATTTCCCAAAAAGTTGCTGACAGTGTATCTCCAGGATACAAAAGAGTTTTGTGCAGTAATGCTCTGTAAGCTCCTGGAACTCTTTAACCTACTATTCTACCAGGCCCCATGTGTTTGCCAAGTTAAAGGGAGAGAAACGTGGCACAAGAGCTGGTGTTATGAAAAGGGTTGTTTAAAAAATGAATGTTTGGAAATTTTTTCTGCAGTCCAAATGGGGTTGGATTACATTGTCTTTTGTTAAACAGTGACGTTAACCTCTGAGGTAAAACCAATTTATCGCCTAAGTAATGTTGAAGTACGTTTGGAAAAACAGGCATTTTGAAAATCCAGAATATCTGTATTTCAGAACTGGGATACAGTGTAGAATGAGAGTGTCTGAAGTATGTTACAGGTAACATTTCCAGAGTCTTTTTTTTTAATCTGGAACTGCATTTTTCAATGGTTAATAGTTCAGAAGCCGTTCTGACACAGGACGTGGCTTCACTGGAGTCACTATGGCTGTGCTGTGCATAGAACCATACTACCAAAACCATCATACATATTTTGTGTTTTATAGCTCTGGGTCAAATTGTGATGAGCTGTCATAAGAAATACATTAAGTAGTTCACAGGTGGCAAGACAAGAGCCTGCATCATGGTGCAGGTGGCAAGCACTGGCAGCTGATCCAGCTCCTCACTCAGGCTTCGTAACCCCTGCTGAACTCGGTGCTCTGATGATAGTATTTCTTGCAGTAACACTGCTGAGAGCTGGTGAGAAAGCACTGACCCCTTCATGAACTTCACAGGCTCCATATGCCAAGACCTGAATTGCCACCCAGATGCCAATGAGGTCAGAGAGCCAGAGGAAGATGTTGTGCAAAGCATCCTCTGGAAAATACGCCAGCTTTCACCTTCTTCTTCCCCCCTGGCCCTGGCCTGTGGAGATGCTTATGATCACCAGGGGTAATCAGGCAGGGTTTCTGTGTGTGTTGGAAGTGAGGTTGGGCCCATCTAAATCTGTGCTCTTGCTTAATGTGCTTATGTTAAAATTGGTAGCAAAGGATTTCCATTCTTTTCTGTGTCTCTTGCTCTGTGCAAGCATCCACCTGGCAGCTCTGAGCTACACGCTTCTTTTCCAGCTCCCCCCTTCCCTGCTAGCCAGTTTCTCTTTCTAAAATTATTTAAGCTAGACTTAGCTTCTTGATGTTACCTCATGCATGAAGAAAAGCAAATGCACTCTCTGTAAAAATTCTCCATGTTAGTCTTCTTTTCTCTCCTTTCCTACTTCTTGTGCTGTAAAGAGATTAAGTGTTTTAGCACAAATTGTTATAAGGTTATGCTAATTAGAATAGCCAGTAGCCTAAAGAAATGCTAAGTAGGTATGGCTTTGTGGGTTAATGATGGTAATGATAATGAATTTATAGCAGGCTAGAAAGGCTCTACAACAACAGCCTTGCCCATCATTGCATTCTTCTAGTATTTCCTTGTTAGGTTTTTTTGTGCATAAGACATACTGTCATCTTGAATGGGTTATACTCCATGCAGATAAATATTTCGATCATGCGTACAAGTAATGGACTGTTAAGTCTGTCTTTTAAAATACAAGTTCACAAGTCAATTACCAAAGCCTCTTGATGTAAAACACACTGTAGGCAGGACAGTGGGCTGAAAATTATATTTTTACAATCTTTGCTTGGAAGTGGATTGCAATTAAGGAAAACAGTTGTATTCCTTACTACTCTTTGCTCTGTAAACTGTGTCTGTCTTCTGTTTTTGTGCTGCAAAGGGACTGCCTTCTCAGGTTATTTTGTATGACCGCAAGTTGGACACTGATGTCCTTTTTAGCCTGCATCTGTGGTCCAGTATGTCAGTGCTCCATGTTGTAAACCTTATTGTGCTAAAAGTGGATTTTGCAAAAAGGTGAAACATACTGAAATACCTTTGTCTTTTTCAGGATATTAAAGTTTTGAACAGTGCCTCCTCAAGAAGTGTGACAAGAAATGGCTTTAGGAAACAATACCCAGAGAAGTTATTCCATCATCCCTTGCTTCATCTTTGTTGAGGTGAGTGCATCATTCAGTTGCCAAGCCTACATAGAAGGCAGCTCTTCCCTGCAGGCATTAAGTTATTTGTTGGCCATTTTGTTTGTGAGGAAGAACGCTTTCTTTCTTGATAACACAAATATCCATCTTCATAGTCAGTGCTGTCAAGGCCCCCTGAACACAGTCCTGCATGAGTTAGCCAGACCTTAGGTACAAGAACAAGGAAGTACTGTGTTTTCAAGGCTTGCCTCTACCCACTTTGCCAGCTAGTCCTGTGCTATTTGGCAGATAATGGGCAGTAGCTGCAGGTGCAGGTTATCAGCAGGTGATTCCTCATCTTCCCATTTTTCCTCAGACCTGTATCCATCTTGCTGCTGCACCAAGACCAGGCTTTGTTTAAGGAAACATCTGATCTCACAGTCTCATAGTTCATAGGCTTAGGAAGCAACACTCAGTTCTGATTTCAGTTCAGATAAGACATAAAATTTACGTGAGGCATGCCTATTCTTTAAGTGTTATGAAGGAGCTTGGCTAGCACAGGGGCTGTGAATTGACTAGCAGTGAAGTTACAGGGGTGGTTGTTCCCACAGTGCAGTATGGCCTCATGTCTTTATTAAGGATAGATGTGATTTTTTTAATTGCCTTATTATTTTACTCTGTACAAATTGCTTTTTTGTGGTGCTTCTTTTACTTAGCCTAACGCTGCTGCTAGACTGACCAAAATCGTTATCCAAATCAATGGTTGTTCAATTGGTGCTTATAAGGCTGGGATGGTTTTCTTGATAAGAGGGGCAACTCCAGATTTCCTAGGAGGATGAAAGCTTCCATCAGATTTAGATGGTGAAAAAGAGATAACTGCCTGTGACTGACTGTCTTCAGAGCCACCTGTCGTATGTAGCTTGGATGCAACACTTGCTCTTTGGCCCAAATTATGAGACAACTTGTGCTCTTCCACAAAACAAGCACTAAGAACAGTCAGAAGATTAATTGTAATGCCGGGTATTGTGTAAGACTTCTCCCATTTCCACCGAAATCTTGGAAAGGTTCTGCAGCATCAGGTGTAACGGGCACTGTGAATGGTTGCTTTGCAGACTTCCTGAGCACTGACCTTTCCTCAGGGACATGGGAAAGCATGCAGTGGTATCCAGGACCTCTCTAACCCTTACTTACCTGGAGTCCCCTCCTCATAGCGTCTTTGCCAGCCAGGAGGTACAGTACCCTTATATGCCCTCCTTACTTTCTGTACTACCAGCTTATCCCCCAAAAACACAGTTGGATGATCTCTGGGTCCTTTATCTAATGTAAGTAGTAGTTTTCCTTCTGATATGAATGAGCCTTCCTTGCAGGAGGAATCTGGTTGGAAGATGAGAACAGAGGAAAAGCATGATGAAACCACTAGTAAAGCTTGGCAAAGGGCTGTCGCAGCTGCAGCTGTGGCAGGCACCAGTGTGAGAAGGTGGCTGAGTCTTGCAGTGCTTCACAGGGATTTGTCAGTGAAATAAATGTCCAGCTTTCTGGGGAAACTGAGGGGCTGTTCTGACTGGGACAATGGGTCACTACTTCATCCCGTCTTCTAGAGAAAGAAAGGTTAAATATGGGGGGGGTGGGGAAGCAATAAGCTCAGAAGAAACCAAGTAAACACCATCAGCAGCGAGATGTCTCAAATTTATTGCTTGAACAAGCAGCTCTGAAGATTTTTAGTCCTCTAAATGTATGAATGATGAGCCTGGTTGGCAGCCTATGATAGAGATATAAATTGTCTTTCCTCTAGACAGGACTGGCATGAATATAAGAATAAATCTTTTTACAGGAGGAAGAGAAAATAATTTTTTGCCCTGTAAGTGTACTTTCCTTGTCCTTTCATATACTTGCCTTGCTGATTAAAACACAATTTTAAATTAAAAATCCAACACAGCAAAGTAGTGTCTGAAAAGATATTCTTTCTGCTACATTTGATGAAAACATGTATTTCTTCCCCCACAGTATAGATTTTTAATATAACAATATTGAAACTACAAATTCATAGATTTATGTCAAGTATTGTAGCATTAAACAACAGGAAGTCTTAATTTCCTGCTGGGAATGCAGATGTGATTGATAGTAGCTATTTGGTCTGAAAAGTCCATGTAAATCTTAAGGCACACTGATGGTGTTTTTCTTTTCCTACTGCCACGCTTCTGAGACTAAATTAAGAGCTTTTCAGATGAGCTACCCCAGACAGCAAGCCCTGTGCTGGATTTCCTTCCTGGATTAGGATGGGCCCTATTATTGTAGCTTTGAAGCAACCATGAGAATTGTTTATCTGTATGATACCTTGAAGCAGTTGCTGAAGGTGCACACAGGACAGTTAAAAATAATGTTGTGAGCTTTCCTGATAACATTCAATCTAGCAGCAGACATGTTAGCTGATCATGAGTAGTATAAGACATGGTCAGTAAATATTATCATAGGCCTGTTCCCCAATATGTTCTGCCTCCCCCATTGTCTTCCGTGGAATGTGGTCCTGTGATTAATGTTTTGAGGCATTTGCTCTTCAGAAAAAAATGCTAAGCATTGATTGTCATGTCAGATGTCCAGCCAGTAGATACCTGCTAACTGCCCAGTATGCAGTGTGTATTCAAAGAAGTTGTGAAGGGAGTGGTGAAAATGAGGTGTTGTGAACAGTTTGGACATTTTAAATGCTTCAGTCTGTTCAAATGTGACGCTTACAGTTTCAGCAGTTACTTGCATTTCCTTTTCATCACACTGAACTAACTTGTAGCAGTTATTTATTGTGAAACCTGACCTGAAGTTGACTGGCTCATTATAAAAACTTAAACCTTGTGTGTGATGCTACAAATTCCTTTTTATGTTTAAATCACAAACTTTTTAATAATATTAGAGATAGCATGTGATATCTTACCTATAATGACAGAAATGTTAAATCAACATTTTCAGTCCCTAATCAGAAACACAATGTCACATTGTGAGTAGATTTAAAAGCTAAATAGGGAATGATTAAACTAGTTTTTAGCCACTTACCAAATCTTAGTCCCTCTCCCAAATAAAGCAGGCAGATTTCTAGATGGTTTGTTACTGTATTGTAAGAGGTATCATTACGGTCTGGCATTTGTTACCAAATGTCTGTGAGGATTTGCTATATTACATTTTGTTGAACACATAAGCAATTAATTATGATGTACAGAAGACTCTCCTTTCCCCTGCCCCCCTTTGCAGCATTGCATGCAGCCAGCATCAGTGAAAGGAGTCTTCAGGAGGCTCTCACCCAGCCCTGGTTTACATGTAAGAGGTTGCCACAAGATGAGACTCATTTTGTTGCTTGTTCAGTTGACAATGTGCCACTGCTTTAAGCAGTGTACAGATGGTTGAGTACCTGGTCTATGAGGACTGATGCTGTTAGCTGCAGACAGTTGTTAAATAGCAGTGCAAAGAGCAGGATGCCCTACTCCAGTAGCTTCCAGAGCCCTTTGGAGTCAGTGATGGACCCAGAGCATGCAACAAAAGCTACAGAGCTCATAGCTCTTGGTACGCCCTGGATCTATCCCAGCAAATGCAAATAGTGCACAGCAGCCTGTTTGAGGATTTGTTGTTGGCCAGCACTGATCACTGAAGTGGTCTTACTGATTGTAGGCAAGCACGAGAGGATGTAGTATAAGCAGCATCTGGGATGACAGTAAAAAATTTCTCATATATGCTTCCTTTTTCACATACTTTTGCCTTGTTGTGGCATTTGTTGCCAAAACTCTTTGTGGAGCATCTCCTCCCTCCTTTACCTGCTGGGACATGCACAACAGAGTGCTGTCAGAAAAATTTTTAATGATGCTTCTGCACAGCTGTCTCATCATTTTGCAACCCCGTCTTGAAAGGTTTGATCCAAGCAGTGCTTTGTTACATCTTTCCATATAGTATCTGCATTTGTACTGGGTGAAGGTGGGAAAAGATAAAATCACAACTGGCAGAGGTGTGTTTTGTACAGAGTGGTCCAGTTTTCTGCAGGAAGTGAATAAATTGTCAGAACAACTAAGATCGCTCAGATCTAGGTAATGTCAGGTGTAGAAGTGGGGCAAGTGCAGTGCCTGGCAAATTCCAGGTTCTCTTCTTAGGGGACTGGTGAGCTACACTGAGGTCTTGATCTAGCAGTGCTTTGCATGTGCTGTGGTCTTTCTCTGTCTTTCTTCATCCTATTCTGAGTGTTAGCCTTCTGGGACAAAACTCATGCTAGGTGGGTGCAGGAGAGCCAACTACAGTCTGGCTTTGGATTTGGTGGGTCAGAGTGATTATACTTGCTTTTGCAGCATACTTGATGCTTATCATTAGTGACAGGAAGCGTAATGCAATGTGATAATTGCATTTTCTAATAGATATTGGAAGGACAGTTGCATACTATGAGTAAACTGCATCCCCACAACTTTACGTGACTTCAGAGGGAGGGCACGTGAACTTTCAAGCCATTGTGTCTCTTTGAATGGTGTTTTTTAAAGAAGCAATAAGAAGGCAACACTTGCTCTTTTTCCTGCAAAGAAAACTCTCTCATCGCTTCTGAATCAACAGCAGTTATAACTGTAACGGCTCTCTAGATAATAAAAGGAAAAAATTATTCTGGAATTTCTGCTGATGCGGTGCTTTCTACTTCCTTTTTCTTCCTCCTCCTCCTCACACTGCAAGTCCTGGCTTGAGGGCTTGAGTTGTTTCAGGGGGTGTGTTATCCAAGGATTTATTTTCAAGTACAGTTACTTCTAAAGGAGTCAGGCGCATCTGAGGTATGTTTTTGTACATGAAAACACTGCAATTTTCTGGCACCAGCTTTAATTAAATGGTCTTAAGCTGATCAAAGAGTTACTGAATACCAAGTGACTTTAATATGACTGATGTACGTGCCACATTGTGCTTTATTGTGGATTATTGTAATTCTGACATTGACAAGGTGGTAGGGGCAGAGTCAAATAAACAACACTATTAAAACTTAAAACATTGGACATCTTTCAAATTCTGTAATATGAATATCCTACTTTTCCACATTAAATCCATTATTCTGCCCTCAGGAAAGCTTTTACAGGCAGAGTGGAAACACTTTCTTCTTGACAACTTGATATATAGTGCATTGCAAAAGACTGAAGATTTTATAAGAAAAAATCTCTTCTCCCATTTCTCTCCTTAAATAAAATGAAAAATTCTGCAAAACACAAAGCTCTAGTCTTGCATCTATACTGATGCAACTTTGAGTTGAACTGTAGGTATGTTACAGCCTAATAGGTTCCCTGTCACTACAATCAGTGGAGTAAATTTTCCTTTAATTTCTGCTATTTTAGTTTTGGACAGATTGAATCATCTTCAAGTATCAGTTCAAACATAATTTAAAAAAAAAGTTTCAACTTACAGAAGCACAGACACTTACAGAAGGAAAGCCTACTTGTTTCTCTGACTGCCTACAGTTTCCTGCCAGTATTTAATGTAGTCAAGCCAACAGCTGAACTACTCTTTAGCAGGAGAATTTCTGCAATACTGAAATCATTACTGTAAGCAAGACAAGTGCCTCTTGAACTCCAGTTTGTTATCAGCACCACAGCAGGGTTTAGGAAGTTACAAAAAATAAGTGAATTTAGAACAGTCGTGACATAGGGAGCACTTTTTTAATTCTAATTTTTTTTGTTTAGATGTTCTGAAAACTCAAAAGATTTTGAACATTTGGTTACTGTCTGGTGCCCTCTCATTTTGAGCAATGTTTGCTAAGTGTGAAATACCTTTTTGTGTGTGCTGTGGTCCTCAAAGCAACACTTGTAAGAGGGTATGTATTGAGGGTGACTTTCTATTTGTGTTTCTTTCTACAAGATTCACTACTCTCCTAAGAAAAACTTGCTGATTGCGTTAGAGCTTTGATGATATGATTAACATTGCATAAAGGACATACGAACATAGGATTGCAGTTTTGGATATTCAAAATACAGGTTTTAATTTTGGCAAGGTAATGTCCTGTTCTCCTAGAAAATGCCAAAAAAAATTCCAGGCAGATTTTAATGTAAACATTAACTACACAGGCATCCCAAGTTTAACCAACTTCCAAATAGTTGCAAAGATCAGTGACTCTGTTGTGTAGCAGTATCCATTATCCACCATGTGGGACTTTTTGATTTTGTTTCCTGCTCAGGCAGAAAAGAAGGATTTTCCAGCAGGTCATGTGTGTCTGCTCAATCCTTTCACTTGCTATAGGTGTCTTGCACATAGCTATTTAAAGCTCCGTGCCTTGTTTCTCCATCTGTGCCGTGCAAGCAGTAGTGCTGCGCAGCTCCACTGGGATGCTGTGAGGACAAAATGCCCTGCGGGACATGTCATATGCTGGTGTTGTATAAACTGCCTGTCATTAGATCCTCTGGTTAGACAACTGTGTGAATTGATGGTGACAGATGCTGTGCAAATTCAGAGGAGCTCATCTTGTAGCAGGGTGATGTTTCTGCATAATCCCCATGCTTCAGTCACTTCTGTTTCATCAGATTATTTCTTATTTTATTCACTCAGTATATGTATCTGTTTCTTTTTGTTGCTCTTTCTAAATGTCTCTTTATGTTCCCCATTTGCCAGTCATTCTTTATTGTTTCCTTTTTTTGTGTCTCTACCACGTACCTTCTTTGTTCCAGATGACTGGATAACTCCATATTGTAAAACTGATTTCATCTCAGTGAATAGGTGTCTGCCAAGTATTGGATTAGTTTTCCTGAATTGCTAGGCAGCTTTCATATTACCTGACTATAAACTAGAATTTAATTTTTTGAAACAATAATCCTTCTAGGTACTTCACAATTAGGCAAAGAGCACAGAAAACTCGTGGCTGAAATACACTCTGGAAAAAAGCAAATTATTTGATTCTACTTAGCTTCTTGAAAACTTCTTAAAATTAACATTAAGAGACTGTCCAAGAGGGATTAGCTGCTTTACTGCATTTTTCTTTAAAACATAAGTGAAAGAAGGATTGTATTGTTGCTGCAGACACATGAAGCCCTATTTTGTATTCTCTGTCTTTATCCTGAAAATTCCCAATCACAAATAATCCCTTTGACAGCCTGAATAACATCTTAGGGTTTGCACCAATTAATTTTGTGCAGTTTTCAAGGAAGAGATTAAAGGTACCAAAAATTCTTTGTCTTTATGAGTAATAAAAAATGCATTTGGTAGTAGAGAAAAAGGTGGTGAACATACTGCTTTATCTGTTTTACTGTGCCCTGAAACTAGCCAACACTTTTGAAAACTACTGCAATTTATAATATGTTGGTCTATATAGCCAGGTTTGTAAGAGAAGGAATCGTGTGTTTTTTAATTATGCAGCAGTCAGGGAGATTGAATTTGCTTTGTTTTTTAAGTAGAAATGCATTTTGCTGATTTGTAAGTTAAAAAAAACCCATGGCTTTAGCAGATTGGTGCTAGAAAGACTAGTAATCAGACTAGTATCATTGAATGTATAGAGGTCATTAAAAAATTGTTATAGAACCAGGTGCCATTATGCAAGTTTTCTGTATTATATATGCAGAACTCCAGAAGCCATGTTTGAAGCCTTGTAAGGTGAAAGGTATTTCCAGCAATGACTTGGCAACTTTAATTAGGCTTGAAATAGAAAGCAATGTGAAAATACGTATGACACAGTAAGTAGGGCAGCCATGTCCCCATGGGAACACGGTGATACTATCAGTGAAAATTACTGCTGAATTTTTGCCTCCTTTATTTTCAGAAGTATACTTAGATTTTTATATTTATTGCAGATAATGGTAGAACAGTTGATGTGCTACTGTTTGTTTGCATATTTCAAGGACCTGAGGGGTTTTCATATTTTTGCTCCCAAGCACTCAGTATTGAGCTATTTATTTGTCCAAATATATGAAAATCTGGAAACCATTGCAGGTGCAGTGCATTATCATATTATTGACTCCTCTGTGACACAGTTGCACCGTTTCCCGTGGTCTGCATCTGTGAACAAGCGTTTTTTCTTTGATCTGTAGGAATATCTCTGTGTTTATTCAGCCAGTACTTAATATGCATGAGTTAAATGAAATTTTAAAAAGGGTGGAAAGGAATTAGTAGAGACTCACAAATCCATACTAAGTAACCCTAAATACAACAATCAAGCTTTCCCAGAAATGATCAGTAGGTAAGATCTGAGAAATGTCAGAGCAAAGCAAAATGCTTAAATCATATTTTGCAATGTCAAATCCATTCAAACTTTTTGATAATGGTTTTGAAATCAGGAGAATTTTCATAAGTGAAATAGGTCTCTTTAATCATCATGTCCAATTTCAACAGGCTTGCAAAGGATTTCTGGCTCCTGACCAGCCACTCCAGACATTGAAAAGGAGGGTTTTATTTTAGGTGTTAGAAGGGTGAAGTCATGAAGATCAGTCATACAGCAGGCAGATTCCTACAAGCAATTTAGCTTTGAAAGAATATTGGCATTTTCTGATCTTTAGAAATTCTAACAGAGTTTGAAGACCAGCTTTAGAAATCAGTTTGCCAAGTCCTGGGCTTCCTTTAGACAAACCGAAGGTACTGCTCCAACCTGGAACCTCCCCAGGCTGCTGATACAAAACTTTGGTGCCTTTGTGTGGCCAGCACATAGCTTCTAAATTGTGGTATCTTCTCCCCGTGAAGTGCAAATGGATGATCCAGTTACCGGCATCTGAGTAACACGAAATAAATAAAGCTATTATGAATGCAGCAGAATGTGGCAACAAATAAAGTACAAGTTTTCTGGAGAAACAATACTGTGCGTTTCTAACTCGCTTGGCTGGTGCACCTCAGGTTTTATGATTTATTTTGTGACTTCTGGGGCAGTCTGAAGGGAGCCTCAGCGCATCCCAGCATTTTAGCAGTAAGCATTTTTTCTCTAATGTAACTCTTCATAGTCGTACTGCACTTCAGCAGTGTATTTCACCAGGAATTTCTGTGAGGTGATGGGTATAGTACAAGTCATTCTTGGATCACATTCCTGAAGTCAGATCTCTCACAGAGGTAGTTTTGCCTATGTCATATATTTGTTCAGAGCTGTGAACTCCACGGGGCTGTTGAAGAGACTATATGATAATGAATCATACACAGATGTGTTTGCAGGAAATCTGTGAGAGGCTGGTATTGTTGGGACTGGATGATTTGAAAGTTGTTACATCTTGTGCACATGATGCTAAATGGGCACTCAGGTCTTAAACACATGAAATCATTACTTGTGATGATGATTGCTTACAACAACGAGTAGGGATTGACCCTCAATTTTAGAGCTTCATGAGTCTTCACAGATTATCTTTCAGCTTGATGCCATACCTAAAATAATGCTTCTGATTCAGAATTTTGGGCTTTGTGAGATTTAGGACATCTCTATAAATATACAGTGATAAATTGTATTAGCTCTTCCTGGAACACTCCAGTGTTAAGTTAAACAGTCGGGAATAAAGATGCATCTTCATCTTGAAACAGAGTGATTTAATGGTCAAGACTTCTATTGAAGATAGGTTTTTAGAAATGGTTGTTAGATGAATGATTAATCAATATTTTACTAAGCATATAGTCGATTTTGAAAGAGTTGTTACACGGTTCAAGAAACCAAATGGTTGTTCATAATGGTCTGTAACTCTTACTTTTGGGTGATGTGTTTATAGTACCCATTGGGATTAAGATCTGCATCAGACTAGATGTATGTAGAGTCCTGTGGCTGGCTGTGGGCCCTTGCAGCCTTGCAGTAAAGACTCCGCATGTTTGCAGAGGATCAGTGCAAAAAGCCAGGTTGTTTTGCCCAAAAGTTTTAAACGTACCCCAAAACCCTGCTATATGCTTCTTTCTCATGTCATTATCTTTATGACCTGATCACATGGGAGAACCATGTGTAATAGAACACACAGGGGATAGGCTTTTACAAGTTTAAAGTTTGAGTCATTTAGTAACTTTTCATAATTCTACAGCTTTATTAACTTTTTATGATTCCACAGTAATTATTGATGGGCTTTACCAAAAATAAGCTGCAATGAGATTAAAGCAGCTTGGAAATAATGATGCAGTTATTACTGAAGTTACTGTCAGTTTTGTCACAACTTCAGTAGAGTGAATTCTATAATTTAACAGATAGCTACATTTGGTCATGCAGTGGGTGAACTATCCCTGTATTTCCTTCTCCCAGCTTTTAAGTGTTGCATGTGTGTTCTAAAAATCAATAATCTATGTTTCATTGTGACTTAATGGCTTATTTCTGGACTGTATACTTTGAATACTTGAAAGGAGCTCTAGTAATAATACTAATACATCAATTCTTGTTGTAGACTTAAAACACAGAAATGTAGTGTATGATTATTTTGTGCAGATACACAACATTATTGGATGAATACCTCTTTTATTTAGTTTAAACAATGTATAACAGTCTACTTGATTTTTTGAGATTCATTGTGGGGTTTGCATGCTTCACAGAGAGAATGAGGTTTGGTCTTCAGATCTCTCTCATTTTTCAGAGTGGAACTATTGATCAAATTTCCATTTGATTTATTGTAGTCTCTAATCAGTACTGCATTTTTTATAAAATCATAGCAAAAAATGTGTAAATGCACTTCATGCATGTAGACTAATTTCTTATTAGTGCCTGAGCAATCTAAGATTCCAGTTATAATGGAGTTAATAGATTAGATAGCAAATTACACTTTTATTAGTTTTATAGTTGTGCTCATCTTCAACTTGGAGCTAGTTAAAACAGTAGTCATCAGGGATCTTTATGATCTTATATAAACCAGACAAAGCAAAAATCAGTGCAGCTCTGTTACAACGGTAGGAAACATACTGAAACACTCAAAAAGATGAAATTGTGGGAACAGTGCTTTATACAGCATTGGTTTCCTATGAATGCATACCAGCATTGGTTTATCATGATGAGTATCAGGCTTTTCATTCTTATTGAAAATGTCTTTCTGCAGAGAGAAAGGCATAAAACAGTTTGGGACTTGGAAAAAACTTTGAGTAGATGTGATTTGAACAAGAAAGGCAGCCAGGGTCAACCGAGTAAGAGACCTAAGTCTGTACTTTGAGTTAAAAGAAGGATCATAGAATCACAGAATAATTGAGGTGGGAAGGGATCTCTGGAGGACTTTAGGCACAGCACAGCTCAGAACAGCGGCAGCTGGACTAAGTTCCTCTGGGCCTTGTCCACTTGAGTTTTCCTGTAACCTTCCTAGGCAGCCTGTTTAGTTTTTGAGTATCCTCATAAGAAGAACACTTGTCCTAGAATTCTTTCTAATAAAGTGATGTAACCTCATGTGAAGAACAAATCTAGGCCCAATGCCACTGAAAAGAGAAGGCAGAATGCAACAAAAAAGAAGATGGTTAACAGAAAGCAGTAAAGGAATGAATCATGTAAAAAATCATCCTGAATTTTAGAGCTGTGTGCAGTTAGAACCTTAAGACCATTTTTTTTCTGCCTAGCCCCTTTCCTCGCAATAATTTCACCTAGGTATTTGCATGCCTGGTATGAAAATGTGTGTTCATTACCATGATTACCAGTAGTCAGTGTGTTGCTTTCCTTGTCCACATTCCATGTTGTAGAACCCAGTATGTTAGATAAAACTTACTATTCCACACCTTGCCACCTCAGTCTGTTTTGTATATCGAATGAGCTGTATCACTGTGCTGCTTTTTCCTAGTGTCTGCATCCTGAAGTAATTTCCATTCTACTCTTCTCCATACTATGCACTATTTAGCTTCTTACAAAAAGCACATATGCATCTTAATACCTGCTGCTACTGTGCCTTGGTTTGGTAACTCTGAAGGAGATAAAACTGCCCTTTGTGTCTGTGGTGACTTGCTAAAGAGAATCTTGAGGAACATCAGTAATGTTAAATTCAGGTTCAGACAGACTATCTTGCATTAAAACCAAACCTTGTCATGATAAATAGCCGTAGCAAATAGCAGTGAGTATATCTACTTGCGTTGACAGGGCTAACACCGAAAAGAGAATGATGTCTTTAGGTGAAAGGGACAAAAGTGAGCACCAGAACCTAGGGATTTCATGAAAGTTTTCAAACCCCAAGTTTTCCCTTCTTCCCTACCCTGCATTCACAATTATGTACCAAGATGATTGCAGAATCCCAAGAATGAAGTGGTCATTATTAATTTTTTAATATGACTGCCTACGAGTGATGAAGAGTTGTATGAAAGGATTGGCTCAGACACAACATGACTTTCAAGCAGCAGATGAGAGTCAAAGTGATAAGGTAATTGTTTTTTTAAAAGCTTCCTGTTCAGTTGGGAAAATGTTGGAGGCAAATAAAATGGATTTTATAATGCATTATATATGTTAATATGACTGTGTTCATTTAGGTAAAGTAAAATGTCCTTGGTAGTTTTATACTTAGTGTAAAACATGGCCTCTATTTGATTCTTACGATCAGTCTAGAAGTCTTGCAATCTTGATATCAACAGATAGTTTCTTTTGGCAGTAACTGCTGCATTCATCAATGTCTAATGACTAAACCTGCACAACTCTATTTAAAGTAACACGGGTCTGGAAACACAGGCAAGTGTTAAGAATTTTTATGGATGCTGTTCTGTTAATGACAAAGATTCAGAGCTCCAACTGCCTCCAAGGTTGTCAGCTTAGAGGGAAAGCCTTTATACCTGGGAGAAGCAGTCAACAGAACAAGTGTCTAAGAAGGTGATAAGGTCAGTGTTGTTAGACAAGATTTGATTTTCTGCCTTCTACAGATGGTTTTGGAACGATGAAATCTGTACTGCCTTGATACTGAGGGACTTGGTGTCTT